>NC_059107.1:133142070-135642070 GCF_020740685.1 Jaculus jaculus
TAATGGTAAGCCGTGTCCTCACTCCTAAAATGCTTTGCACCCTTTGTGCATGTGCATGTGCATGCAAGTCTGCCTATTTGGTGATAAAGGAAGTAGGAGTATATGTGTTATGTAATAGATCAGGCTAGTTATTCAGATTAGGAATACATTTTTTATTTTAGTGAGCCCATCATTTAATGTATTGAATTTTCTGAGGACATAGTTTTCATTCTTGCTAGCAATAGTAGCAAGAAATCAAAACAACTGGTTAATCATATTTTAAAGAGGTTAATTTTATTGACCTTAGAGGAAAGACAGATGAGAAAACAAAACAGAACAGGGCTGGGGAAATGGCTGAGTGGTCAGGGTGTTTGCCTGTGAAACTTAAGGGCCCTGGTTCAATTCCCCAGGACCCACATAAGCCAGGTTCAGAAGGGGGCACATGCATCTGGAGTTTCTTTTGTAATGGCTGGAGGCCCTGGCTTGCCCATTCTCTCTTTCTTTCTATCTGCCTCTTTCTTTCTCTCTCCCTCTCAAATAAATAAATAAAATGTTTTTTTAAAAAAAGAGAATACTTTTTTTCCTTTTTAAACTCAATCTTTCTGAAGCTTTTGAAAAAGTGCTTTTAGGGACTAAAGGTAACACATAGGTGGAACATTGGGACAATTGCTTTAAAAATGAAGCAGGATAATTCTGATACTTGACATGATAGAGAGATAGCCCAGTAGACAAAGTGATGTCAAGCATTTAAAGTGGATTTGACTTAAAAAAAAAAAAAGTAATGTAGAGGGATTGGAGTGATGGCTCAGCAGTTAAAGATACTTGCTTGCAAAGTCTGATGGCCTGGGTATGATTTCTCAATACTTACATAAAGCCAGATGTACAAAATGGCACATGTGTTTGGAGGGTTTTTTTTTGTTTTGTTTTTTCAGTGGCAGGAGGCCCTGGTGCATCTATACTCTCTATCTGTCTCAAATAAATAAATAAAAATATAAAATATTAGAAGATAAAAAACTCCACATGTTCTATATCTTAGTCAGCTCTGGCTACTATCACAAAATATGTTTGGTGGGGAGATTTAATCATCAGATACATTTTAATACTTCAGAAGGCCAAAAGGGCCATGTTAAGTTGACAGTGTGGTTGTATTCTGATGAAGACCCCCTTCCCGGCTTACTGACATCTACCTTCACACTGTCTGCTCACATGACCTTTCTCATCATGGAACCAGAATGTGCTCCAGTATATCCTCTGTCAATCATGAAAACCTCATCCTCATACCTACATCAGAACCCAAAATCTCCTTATAGCTCCAACTCCAGTTACTAGCATATTGCATGTTCAACATAGGAATCTGGAGGAGGCATACAACCATGCCCTCTATTGGGCTCCAAAAATGTGAGGAAATATCACTTAGTAAGCTAATCATCAGATGTTAAAAATACGTTTCAGTTTCATATGAAATAACTAATGATAAATTGCAATAACACAATTACCCTGGGCTTCCATGTTTGCCAAAGATTCATTATCCTTTTGTAGTCTCTCATGACTTCATGAGAGCAGTGTGTTAATGTTACCTTTGACCTTCAACATTTTTCTACTTTCTCTCATTCTATAGCATTAGTATAGTAGGACCTCCACTCTGAGGGTGGGAGACAATGGTTCTCTGTATCCATTCATAGATGCTCACACATTTTGGCTAAACACCTTGTGAAGGCATTCATTTCATGAATTTTCTTATAGCCAGTTACTCATTCAAGATTGAATTTAGGAGCTCCGTTGACCCAATCAGAGGGAGGAAGGACTTTTGGTTTTCCTCACTTTATTTACCTTTAGAGGTGAAAAGGGGACTTGTTTATCACTGGCACCTGTCTTGTGTAATACTTTGAATCTGAAATGCTTCTCATAGGCTTGTATTTTGAATGCTTGGTATTCACCTTGTGTGCTGTTTTTGAAGGCGCCTTTAGGAGAAGGCTTCTGGCTAGCCTGAGTAGCTAGGCAATTGAATGTTATTATCCTGGCTCCCATTTCTAGCCTGTTACTGCTTGCTGTTCTTTCTTCACTATTGGCTGTCATTGTCACACACAGTGACACTCTCATGTCTTGTACTACCATGATGGACCTCAACTCTCTAAAACTAAAGCCAAAATACATCTTTTTCCCTACAAGTTGTTTCTACCATGGATTTTGGTCATAGCAACATGAATTTAATCTCATATCGCACAATTACATCAATCATAAACTTGGAGAAAGACTACACACCTTTGGTGACATTATTGACCTGTTTGAATAATCAATTCTATGTTTATTCTTCACTGGAATTCCATCAATTATTATCAGTAAGGTTCCCTATAATATTTTCAAGTGATTATCTCAACATGTTCTGGTATGTGTACAAGTATTACAAATCTTAGCAATAACTATAATGGATCTAAAAAGGAACTTGAACCTGGATGTGAGGACCCATGCCTTCAAAGTAGAACTCAGGAGGCTGAGGTAGGAAATCTGCAATGAGTTTAGGGCCCACTTGGGTTATACAAGTGAATTCCAGGTCAATCCTGGCTAGAGTGACATCCTACCTCAGAACAAACAAAACAAAACAAAAATAAAATAAAATAAAATAAAAAGGAACTTAAAGTTTTACATTTGTGTGCCTTTCTGGCAAGATAAATACAAATAAAATGTTTAATTTAAATTTTGTACACATTAGACTTCCATCTTTGCAACCAGAAGGCATAGAAAAATCCAGGCTGTATTTGTAACTCATGTGAAAATTGAATTAATATGGAAATTGAATAATTTATCTCTTCCTAATTTAGTTTAACTAATAATTATGACATTTGTTTCTGATTATTTACATAGCTTTGTATTAAGTCAGCATTTAGAATTAGTCCATGGAATTCCCAGCGTTGTCACAACTTAGGTAGGGTAGCAGACATTTATGACAGAAAGTGACAGAGAAAATGCTTCTGAAGTGTAGAGGCAGAGATATCTGTCTATGACTGGAGCATGGCTTTGCAGAGGAAATATGTGGGTAATTTCCATTTTAAAGAACTGTGCAATAGTTTGCCTTGTGGGCAAGGGTTGAAGTAGTGAAAAGGGAACCTCCTGGGCAAAGAGAACAGCATGTGCAAAAACACACTAAGTGGAAAGTAGACCATGGCATGATTAATAATAAGATGTACATAGGGGCTGGAAAGATTGATCAGTGGTTAAGACACTTGCTTGCAAAGCCTAATGAACTGGGCATATTCCTCCAGTACCCAAGTAAAGCCAGATATACAAAGTAGAGCATATATCTGGAGTTTGTGTGCAGTGGCTAGAAGCTCTGGAGCCTTGGTACACTCATTTTATCTCTCTCTTTCCTTTCCATCTCTCTTTGTTTGCAAATATATAAAGAAAATTTAAGAAAAAATTAAAAAAAGATATACTTAAAGCAGCATTTCTAGACAGGAAGAGAAAGGAACAAGCATTTGCTGAACAGTCAAGTTGTGTTACAGGCTGAACATGTGTGACCTTATTTGATTCTCATGACAGACATTTCACAGGTCAGAAATATGAGTGTCAATGTGCTAGGGTGCTTGGCTGTTTCTATGCAGCTAGTTAACTGCATCATAAATGGGTTTTGAACCTAAGTTTTCAAACCAATTCTCATTACACAGGGTATCCTTCTGATTCTTAGAGGCTATTCAGGCTATGGCAGAAATCCTGGGCTCCATACTTAGCAAATGCCAGGACAAGAAGCATAGGCACTTTACTAAAGGGTCTTTTACTATAGACTGTGCACATAGGGGTCTAATAGGCAGATGGAAGCACAAAGCAGAAGTAAAGATGATTTAGCTTGTGATAAACAAGTGACAAGTGCCATCCTATTGGTGATGCTCTTCCTGTGTTTACAGTCAGAATATACTAATGATAACATCTAGGGTAAGAAGACTGAAAATCTCCCCACCAAACATATTTTGTGATAGTAGCCAGAGCTGACTGAAAATCAAAGTTGAGCTTTGAAGGGAGGTACTAACTTAAGGGGTAATTGTGAGGAAAGGAGCTGGAGAAGTAGCCTAAAAAAGCTGGTCAGAGAGTTAGGAAGAAAATCAGGAGACAGCATGTGATCAGTCATAGAGTTTAGCATTTCAAACTGGAGGTATTTGTCAAGAGTAACAAATGCTTTAGGAGAGGTAACAGTTCACTAAGCTTCAGTAACACAGGGTCCCTAGGATGGTTCCTGTTGGAATCTAGTTAGCGATGGAGTGTGTTATAAAAATGTAGTCACTCCCACTCACATCTATAAACAGCATCCTTACCCTTTGGGCACCCAATGGGAACAAGATATTTTGGAAAACACTGATACCAGGAATTCTGTTGGAATCTCAAGACTGGAATAGACCTCAGATAGTCTATCTTATGTAATGGATTATCTACCTGCCACAAAGCTTAGTCCTCACATCACTCTGGTGAGAGGCCTAGAAGATACCTACCTGGTATTTTGTGTTTGCACCAATGACTCACTGCTTGGCATGCATTAATAATAACAAAACTGCAAATTCACAGACGTTTATAATTTGAGTCTCACCAGAAGTATGTGAATGAAGCAGAGAACCTGTCTTCTACTTTGTAGATGAGCTTAGCAATACCTTAACAAGGCTAATGCAAATTAACTTAAAGCCTTTTAAAGATTAATTAATCAGGTCAGAAGAAAAGCCAGCTGTAATTTCTATTCTTCTCTGAATCACGGTACCATCAAGAAGATGTTTATATAATCTTGTGTAATGTTTTTTTTTCTTTCCTTTACTTTTTTCCTCCCCCACATAAAGCTTTTTCTTTCTTCTTAAATTCTGTAATAATCCTGAAAGAGTAACTTCTGGATTTATGTCTTTTTCTGGATGAATCTAAGAGTAAAGATGGCCTATAACCAAAAGTCCTGCACATTTCTGTTACCTGGCAGTTGGAACACATTTCCAGGCTTGCACTAGAGATTAAGAACTAAGTGTTGCTTATTTAAGCGCATGAGCTCTCTTTTATAGCTGGATAAAATGGTGACACAGTTCTATTTTCATAGCATTTAGACGAGAGATTAAAGAGTCATGTGGGCAATTTAACCACCATAGAAAGTCAGTGTGGATATTTCAGGCTTATTGAGTAGGTTTTCCTTTGGCTTGAATTCTTCCTGGAGCTCTCTGTTCTGGTCAAATTGCTGAGACAGCTTTTGTGCTCGACCTTCCCAATGTGATGGAGAGAAGTTGTGGGGAACATGAACATCCAGTGCCCTCTAAATCAAACAACTTATAAAGAAAAAAATTCATAGCCAAAAAAAGATACAATTTTTTTTTCTTTCTATAGCCTATGAGTAGTGTTGGAGTTAGATTTTAAATTTTGACATTTAGATACCTAGGAGAGATGTAGAATTCCTGCTTGAAAGAAAATGTGTCCAGAAATGCAACTTCTGTGGGTAGAAACCCTCTAATGACCTTCTCTCAGTAGCTGTGCTGTGATTTACAAGTTGGTTCTGAGGGTTTTCACTGTGGGTTCTTTGCTCATAGCCATGTCCTTTAGAGGGCATGTTCAAAGAGAGGGGACAGCGTGTGGTGTGTGTGCATGTGTGTGTGTACAAGTGCATGTGTGTGTGTCGGGGGAGAGGAAGAGCACAAGATCTCCATGGATGATATTAATAAAAGGTTCAAGTTGTTCAGGCTTCCCTTCCTCATTGCGTTTACCATGGCCTTTTCTGGGAACGCATAAATGTGATAGAAACATGAAACACATTGTTTTGTCATGTATCAATTCATAGTCTTTTACTTGACATTAGCTGCCCTCTCCCATTGTAAACTCGGCGCACCATCAAATGAGAGCTGCTTACCATCCCCACTCAAGCTAACCTTTGCAGTGCCTGCCCACAACTTGGTTTCGCTGAGTAGCTAATATGGATGAGGAAATATCTGCAAGGCCATTTGGCAAGACATGAGATTTTCCATTCTTTCTGAAAACCAATGATAAGGCAAACTGCCTCACACTGTTCTGAGTATCCCATGAAGAGCCAGTTTTACACTTCCTGAGCAGAATCCTTGGTGGCTGCACACCACCATTGCTCCCTGAGTTCTTGGCATGATGTTATCTGGCCCATTAGGAAACAAATCTGTCTTTGGGCCTGGGGAGGCAGCTGCATTTCTCAGTAGGGGATAACCATCACATGATACAAAAACATTCATTGGATGTTCACTAGGTGTAAGACAGTAAAGGTTATTGAGGTACTTGATACAGTACTCCCTGCTTTTTAAAAAGAGCTCCCTGTACCGCAGTAAGGCTATCATGTCAAAACATACTGCACTTCAGCTTGTGAGAGTAAATCAAAAGCAACATTTAATCTGACTGACAATAGGTTTAAATAGACATTTCTCAAAAGTAGACTCACAAATAGCCAACAGGTATGTGTAAAAGGAAACACCTGCTCGATATCACAAATGCAAGGGTAATGCAAATAAACCCACAATGTGGTGTCATACCACTCCAGTGAGAATGACAAGTTTAAAAAACGACAAGTGATAAAACACAAAGGATCCCTTCCACGCAGTTGGTGGGGATAACATTAGTATATCCATTATGGAAGCAATATAAAAGTCCCTCAAAACATTAAACATGGAACTAACCATCTGATCTCGCAATCCCTCTACAGGGTACACAATAAAGGGAAATGAGCTCAGGGTGCCGGGGAGACATCTGGGCTCCCGTGTGTGTCACAGCACTATTCATGATAGCGTGTCCACTAACTGATAACAGATAAGGATCACGTGGCATATATACACAATGGAATTTTATTCAACCATAAAAAGAAAAGAAATCCTATCATTTATAACAACATGGATGGAACTGGAGACATTATGTTAAATGAAGTAAGCCAGATAAAGAAAGACAAATAGGGCATGATCTCACCCAGTAAGTGAAATCTACGAGAGTCAATCTCATAGAAGTTGAGACCAGAGTAGTAGCCAGATGCTGCGGTGAGAGGGAGAGATGAGGAAAGATGTTAGCGTCTACGAGAAGTAAGCTCAGTTTCACTATAGGACAACCACAAGCAACAATAAAGCACTATATATCTCAAAAAGCCAAAAGAAAATACTTTGTAATATTGCTATGGTTGTGTATGAAATATTCCCCCAAAAGGCTCAGCTGTGAAGGGCTTGGTTGCCAGCTGATGGAGATTTGAGAGGAATCATGGAGGTTCTGTTCTAATGAATGGATAATTTTTTGATATATTCATACATTACTAATATTGCTGGGAGGACATGGAAGCTTTAGGAAGTGGAGTCTAGATGGAGGAAAGCAGGTCAATTGTGGGCATACTTTCAAGAGCATCTCTTGTACTTGTGTTCTCTTATTCTCTCTCTCATCTGTAGTCTATGCCACAGGCTACCTGTTATGACATGCCTATAACCAGCCAGCCACAGACCAAAATTTCTAAAGCTGTGAGCCAAAGTAAATTTTTCCTTCTTTAAATTTATTTTCCTAGGTAATTTATTACATCAATGAAAAACTGATTAATGCAATATTTATATCCTCCAAAAAATATTTATGGAGACAGGTCTATGTATCTATCATCTATCTTCTATCTATCTATCTATCTATCTATCTATCTATCTATCTATCATCTATCTATCTATCATCTTTCTTCTATCTTTCTATCTATCATCTTTACCCTGAAATACATTACACTATGTCTGCATGCATCATCAGTAAGATTAAATGAATCAATAATCTTATGTATCAATGAAAAAATAAAATTTAGGAAAATGAAGTTTGGTGAAGGTTCAGAGGAAGGAAGATTGTAATCTTTTAGATTAAGGATGGCTTGGACTCAGGTATGGATGGAAGAAAGGCCTGGAGCAAAACAGCTACAAGAATAGAGATTGAGATCTGGACCCTGGTAGAAGGAGATCACAATCTAAACCAAGAAGTAGATAGCACTTGGGGTACCTAAGTCATTTGGGTTGGGAAGAACCCTGAAAGAAAATGAAACTAACATGTGTCTTTCAAAAATTAGTTCTTCTGTCTTGATCATTAAATATTCGTTCTTCCTTTGTGTTCTTATGGTACCTTAGTGCTCTATGCATCAGAATACTTACTACACTTACTGGTAATTGTTTACTTATGAATAAAAGGGGAGGCCAGGGCCTGTCATTCTTACAGGAAGTAGATACAGTTGTGAAAACCAGTGAAGGTTTGTTTAATCCCTTTAGTGTATGTATTTACTTTCTGAATAGACAAATCAAAATGTACACATTTCTCATGTATAGCACGATGTCTTGAAATATGCATGCATTACATAGCAATTAACATATATGTTACTATATAACTAATGAATTTTTGTGATATGAACACTTCATATATACTCCTTAGTAATTTTTCAAGAATATAGTGCTTTGTTATTAACTGTAGTAACACTAACTTGTAGTCGATCTTCATGTTAGTGTCCTCATCTGATCATAGCAAGTGAGACTATGCTATACTTAATAATATTTTCAAAGGGCTGGAGAGATGGCTTAGTAGTTAAGTTACTTGCCTGCGAATACTAAGGACCCAGGTTAGATTCTTCAGGTCACATGTAAGCCAGATGGGTACATGTATCTGGAATTAGTTTGCAGTGGCTAGAGGCCCTGGTGCACCCATTCTCTCACACACACACACTCTCTCTCTGTCCCTTTCTTTCCCCCTCTATTAAATAAATAAAAATAAATAAATCAGAAGGAAGTTTTTAAAAAAAAAATACTTTCAGGGTCTGGGGAAAGGGCTCTGTGGGTAAAATGCTTGCTTCCCAATCATGAGGACCTAGGTTCAGACCCCTAGTACATATGTAAAATGCCAGGTACAAGAGTGTGCTTGTAATCTCAGCATGGGGAGGTAGATACAGGAGGATCCCTGTTGGTCACTGGCTGTCAGTCTAGAGTAATTGGTGAGCTCCAGGCCAGTGAAGGGAGACATGGATGATGTTCCTGAGGATAAGACCCAAGATCATCCTCTGGCCTCATGCACACATACATGTGCATACCTGTACATATATGTACCCACCCACAAATGAACATGCATACATACATGCATGCTCACTGCACCTCCACACATGCAAAAGAAAAAAGTAGCAATTGTAGCTCCTTGGTGTGAGCATTAAATAAATTCCTCTGTTAAGCAGCACTTAGTGACTGTCAAGCTATTGAGGACCAGTGAGAACAGGTATGCCAATGCCAGGTGAAGAGGAGAGGAGCAATGCCATTAGCCAATCTGCCCGTGAGCAGGGAGGGAAAGTCTGTCACAAGACAGTCCAAGAAGAGTAAATCTTCTTAGGTCTGGGTGACTGGAGGAATAAGGGCACCATGTATATAAGTAGACATGTGTAGATTTGCTTAGGGAGTATGTAAAATACAGGTTTAGTTTTGTGATATTAAGAGTTGAAGGTTCCCCAAGCATTGAACAACTACTTAGAAAGGTGATCTAGGAGCTTGAGTGGGAGGTGGACATCTGGGGTCAGTTTGTGCAAGCCATCTTTCTGGAGGTGGGGTTGGATGTTGAAACCATGGCCGTAGTAGCTAACAGAAAGCACAGTGTGTGAGTCACTCCCACAGGTGGGTTTTTGACTCAGTGTGGGCCAGGAAGGGATGGCTGACTAAGGGCCATGGGATTCAACCATGATGCATAATTCTCATATGGTTTGTTATGTTGGGCCGCTTCATTGGCTGATGAAGAAATAATATTTGACCCATGCACAAACAGTTATCTCTCTGAATCTTCCTATACAAGAGAAAGTTGGTGGCTGGACATAGGGAAAGCTAATCCAGGGTAAGAGGAGTTGAGAAGAACACAGATAGGCCTGAAGACATTGCCTTCTTTTATAAAAATTTTAAATTATTTATTTGAGCGAGAGACAATGGGAGTGCCAGGGCCTCCAACCACTGAAAACAAACTCTAGACAAATGAGCCATCTTGTGCATCTGGTTTACGTGGGTCCTAGGGAAATGAGCCTGGATTCTTTGGCTTTGCAGGCAAGCATCTTAACCACTAAGCCATTTCTCTAGCCCTGCCTCCTTCTTAAGTTGGTACTGCCTACTGAGCCAACTCTCTTGTGTATATTAGACCCAGAGTTCTTGTGGATTGAATCTGCTTAACCTCACCTTTCTCCCTCCCCAGAAGCCAATGCAAGTAAACTTACTTGGTCAGGCAGGGTCATAAACACATCATAAAATCTGACCTTTGCAAGAAGGGATTATCTATAAATAACCACAGTTATCCCCTGGGCACTAGACATAAGCCTGGTAGAGGGGCAGAGAGGAGAACTGTTTCCTCAGCTCCTGAGCATCCTTTGGGAAGGTGGGTGGTGCTAAAGGCTTTGCAGAAGCTCAGCTCTAAGACCTTGTAGTCACTTATCCCCCCTCCACTGGGGCTCGCTCTGTCCTCCTGAGCCATGGCATGAAGCAACCAGGAAAAGAATATTAAAATTTCTGTTTCTAAATATGCCACTGGTGAAGCTTCTTTTAAGTATTAATTATGGAAACATTGGAAATGCATAAAAGAACAGACAATCATGCTTCTGCAGACCACAGAAAGTTTAATTTCAAAATGTGGTCTTGAATTTCTATTTTTTCTTGGGCCTATAAGCAATGGATTCATCACAATTCTTTCTTCTGAATAGAAGAATCCTAAATGGTGTCTGTTTAGTGTCATTACTGAAAAGAGGTGAGTGACATGAGAGGGGTCTAAATCACTTGTGATGGACTGATTTGTGATCAAAATGAAGTTCAGCAAGGCCTTCTATTTGATCACAAGGAAATCAAAGCTATGTAAAGAGGAGGCAATAGAAACCCACCAGAACAGTTGTTAACATATCTGTCCCCTTAATTCCCCAGATGAGTAAGAACCTAGTCTGCTTTTAAAGGCTCTGCATGAAGAGAGGACCACACAGCTGTCCAATAACCTGTGCCAATAAAACTTTCTTTGGTTCCTAAAACAGCTAAAGATTGATCTACCATATGACCCAGCTATATCATTCCTAGGCATATATCCTAAGGACTCATCTCATTTCCTTAGAAGTACGTGCTCAACCATGTTTATTGCTGCTCAATTTATAATAGCTAGGAAATGGAACCTGCCTAGATGTCCCTCAACTGATGAGTGGATAATGAAGATATGGCACATTTATACAATGGAGTTCTACTCAGCAGTAAAGAAAAATGAAGTTATGAAATTTGCAGAAAAATGGATGGATCTGGAAAGGATTATACTAAGTGAGGTAACCCAGGCCCAGAAAGCCAAGTGCCACATGTTCTCCCTCATATGTGAATCCTAGGTACAGATGATTGGACTTCTGCGTTAGAAGGAAATAACTCAGTAGCAGAGGCCAGTAAGTTAAAAAGGAGATATAAAGGGAAGAGAAAGGAAGGGAGGAGGGTACTTAAGAGGTTGGTATTGTATATATGTAATTACAATGATTGAGATGGGGAGGGGATATGATGGAGAATGGAATTTCAGAGGGGAAAGTGGGGTGGGGGAGGGTATTACCATGGGATATTTTTTATAATCATGGAAAATGTTAACAAAAATTGAGAAAAAACTTTCTTTGTTTACTGTCAATAGTTCATTCCTTAATTATAATTTCTGCTCCTTAATCCTATATGCATTAAGAATTGGAAAAGGAGATCTGGTAGCTGGTAGTTTTGTAAGCTTTATGGTGTGAAATTGGTTGTAAGTTTTTGAGACTAGGGATTGTATCTTTTTTTTTTTTTAACTCTAGTACTTACAAATCCTGAAAAGCAATATCTATAAAGAGAATGGTTAAGTTGACATCTCAGTAGGGCAACATAATATTCAACCAGGTGAAAATTGATTTTGAGGGGAAGAATAAATTGTTTTAGCTATCACATTGCTGTGTGGCTCTTCACAGCTCAAACTTAGGAGACAAAATGTAGTATTTACTTCATGGAGTTTATTCGGATATAAAAAAAAAATGTCGAAAGGCTCTGAGGAGAAGGGATGACATCCATTGTTTTGAAAATAAATGTTGAGATGCACAGTAGAGGAGAGAGCCCTGCCTTTTGGACCTAGAAGGACCTCATTCAATTTTCACTCTCTATCTACAAGTTGTAGCCTTTATTTCCCTAAGCTTCCAGCACCTTGGCCTGTGAAGCAGTGAGCATAATACATAGCAGTGAATACTCTCACTTACCCCATGGCCTCAGACTTAGCTCCTGTTACAATGACTAGCACAATGTTCTTAATAACAATGTATTGCATGAATACATAAAGGAATGAATGAGTCTCCCATAAGGGATTGTTTGATGGTCAGTGGAGATGGTGACGCAAAACTTCTTAGTACATGTCACATTTGAAGCTCCCCAGGTTGAGTGTTGCCTCACTTGCCCTCCTTTCCTCCTGTTCTTGGCAATAGACTTGACAGTTGACGAGAGAACTGAACAGGGCAAGCTGACTTCCCCAATGCCAGAGAGTATGTCTGGACCCCTGATCAAAATTGAATCTGATTATTTTCTCAGCTCAAATTGAGCCTGATTTGGCTAGTTATTATAAATATTTTCCTGGAATATTCACTGAGTTCTTTATATTTGTAGAAAGAAACTTCTTGTCTGACTGAAGTGTAATCTAGTCATATGTAAATTGATCTTTATCAAGTACCATCTTGATACACTAGGCACAAATTCACATACAAAATCACTGATTCAAGTGTTCTGCTCATGAAAAGGTTTTGAAAAAAGCTTTGGGGTACCATCCAGAAGGGAAAACTTGCATCTGACACTTTCTCTAATATGTAGATAATTCAGACAGGAGGGTTGGCAGGCACAATATAAAGATCCAGAGAAGCTACACATCCGTATGGCAAGGCGCTGGGTCAACGTGCATGCACTGCAGTGCTCCAGTAAGGGTCTTCCCAAAGTCACATTGACAAGCTTTTCACGCTCAGGGCCGTGCAACTATTCTCAAGCCACATTTGCAAAGATGAAACTGTTTTAAAGAATTTTCAAGCCATCAACTCCTGCAACAACTTAAGTAGTTACATGCAAGTACGTCTTTCTCCTGCTGATAATTGTGTTTTGTGTGCTTACGGTTTTTTTTTTTTTAGTACAACTCCTTGAGGTCAACAATTATATCATTGGCTATATCTTTTGCATACACTCAATTTTCTTACCTTGTACAAAGTAGAACCTCAAAACTGCATGTTGAGCAAATGAATATGTATTACAGCTGAAGAGAAAAGTGGGTGTGTCTAATTGTTAATGATCATCTTCTAATTAGATATTGTATGGTGTATACAGCTATTATTTTATTTTGCTCACAAGTAGATTATCTAGGATCAAAAAAGAGTTAAATGGCTAAGATTAGAGTTCATGACTTCAAGGCCTGTGCTTATGAAAACATGACTTTTACCAGTCATGTGAATGCATCAGAGAGGCTATAAAGAGTGTGATGAACCAAAGACCCAGCTATTGCACCATTTACGAGAAGTATCTTCCTTGCTCACAGAGGCCAGGGCTCCCACAGGAAGTTCTTCACCAGCTGCCGAGGATAGCTGGGAAATAAGGCAAGCATGGTTTTGCTTAAAGACAAGCCTTCCTTGAACCTTACAGTAAACTAGGATGTTTCAACCCAGGCTTCTGTGCAGTCCTCTTTCTCATACTGGAGTTAGACGTACATCAGAATCCAGTGACTATTCTAGCCTGCATCTGCTTCCCCACTACTTTTTCTCACAGGCATCTCCCCTAATAGAGTGCTGGCATGTTTACTCCGCTCTTGGCAACTGCTTCTTAGAGGGCTCCATTAACACCATTCCAAATACTTTCCTCATTCCAAGTTGAGGTTCATAGCTTGAGTTAGTTTTCAACAAATGTTTCTTGCACATGCTCCTTGGCGTAGAGAAGCTTCATTCTGTATTTTTCACCCTTTTGGTCTGGAGGCTGTCATTGTTTGTTGTCAGTTTGTGCCTCACTTTCTCGTTGTTGATCTTCATTATAAGAAGTTCATTATAAGAAGTAGGTGACTGTCTTGATCCTTGCAGTATACCCTACCAAGAATAATGTCTGGTGCACAGTAGGTGCTCAGTACCAAAGGCCAAATGAATGGCAACATTTAAGAATTGTGATTTTATCCAGGAGTGGTGGTGCGCGCTTTGAATCCCAGCACTCAGGAGGCTGAGGTAGGAGGATCTTTGTGAGTTCAAGGCCAGCCTGAGTTAACATAGTGAATTCCAGGTCAGCTTGGGCTACAGTGAGACCCTGCATTAAAAAACAAAAACAAACAAAAATATCTGATTTTATATGCTATATAACATAATCATAGTTGATAAAATAATCTTTAATCCATGACAAAATTGGAGCATATATGCCATATTTGACACAATATTTAACTGTGCATTCTCTTCCCATAAGTGCACTCCTGAACACACTTCTTTGAGCATGGCTCAGTTGCTAGAGTACTCACCTAGCATGCCTGAGGACATGGACTCAATCTCTAGCGTCACATAGATTATACTCATTTGTAATCCCAGAATTCAGGAGACAGAGAGGCAGGCAGATGAAAAAATTCAAGGTTATCTTCAGCTAGATAGTGAGATTAAGGCCAGGGGGCTACATAAGATCCTGTCTCTTATCCAAAAAAAAAAAAAAAAAAAAAAAGCTCCAGGTTGATGTTAGGAAAAGAACAAAGAACTTTTAAGCCCTAGTTGAGGCAGCGTTCTTTTCTATGGATTTTTTTCTTTTGAATTTATATCTAGCTTGTGATGTACTTCTTCCTACTTTGACATCTTACCCTCCTATTTTGACTTTGCCTAACTTGTGATTTTTCTCTGTATACATTCTCTTCCCTGCTAGCTTTATTTGATTTCTGAATACTTTATTTAGTAAACTCATCAAATTCTAGTCTAACTTTTCTAACTGTTCATACCTTTGAGGTTGGTATAACTAGGAGATAGCGTGTGTGTGTGTGTGTGTGTGTGTGTGTGTGTGTGTGTGTGTGTAATCCTTGACATTACTAGAGCTTTATCCTCATTACCTCTCAGTTATTGAGATCTTTCAAACTCTGTTCTCTGTTGAGGGTGGAGTTTTATTCTTATTACAGCTTGGAAAAATGACCGTTTGGGATATAAAAGATCATGCTGAAGAGTGATGTTGAATTGCTGTCTCTCCCTCTTCTAAAGAGATTTCATTACATGGTGGTGACCAAAATATGGTCTCTCTCTCTCAACCAATGAGAACGCAATAGAGAAAACTCCATCCTGGTCATGGATAAAATCCTCAGGAACAGTTCCAAGTCGCCTCTTGTCATAATGTTTATCCAATAACCAATCAATAATTCCTGTTGGATATCTAGAGACTGGCCAGTCCTTACTACCTTCCCTGCTATGTTCCTGGGACAAGCTTCATCTCCAGCCTACATTATTTCAGTCTCATGTTTGGTCTTCTTATCGCCACCCTGGTTCCTTTACTAAGGTCTGTTCTCCATGTAGAGAGAAAAGACTGAGCATGAAGATAGGCTATCTCTCTACTCTGGCTCTCCACGAATATCCTAAAGAACCAGAGGAAAAGCCTGAGGCATTAAGGTACCTCTAAGTTCCCACTCAACTTCCAGCCCAAGCCTTAAGATTTCATTTCACTCTGCTCTAGCCCTGCTGGCTTTCAAGGCAGCCAGGTCCCACCCAAAGGAGCAGGGGTGGATTCCTCCCTGCCTGCAGTCTCTCTCCCTACGTGTGGCATGGCTTGCTCCCTTTCTGCCTGCAGAGATCTACTCAGATGTCCTTACCTCAGAGAAGGCTTCCTCAGTTACTCTACTGAAAACTCCACCCTCCTACCCTTGATACTTTTAATCTTTTTATTTCTGTTCATAAGTTTAATAAATTGTGATCATTTGATAAATGATACAGTTGACCTGCTTAATTTCTTTAGTCCTATATCACTATAATAAAACTTTGGCTGGAGAGATAGGTTAGGGGTTAAGACACTTGTCTACAAAGCCATAGGATCTAGGTTCAATACCCAGAACCCACATAAGCCAGATGCACAAGGTGGCACGTGTGCCTGGAGTTCATTGATAGTGGCTGAAGGCCTAGGTACACCCATTCTCTCTATCTACCTCTTTCTCTTTCTCTCACTCAGATAAATAAATAAATAATTTAAAAAAAACTTCATAAAAGCAGAACTTTTAAAGAAAATATATATTTTATTTATTTATTTGAGAGACAGAGAGAGAGAATGGGTGCGTCAGGGTCTCCAACCACTGCAAACAAACTCCAGACACATGTGCCTCCTTGTGCAGCTGGTTTACGTGGGTCCTGGGGAATGAAACCAGGGTCTTTTGGCTTTGCAGGCAAACTCCTTAACCACTAAGCCATCTTTTTCAGCCCAAAGCAGAAATTTTTCATTTGTTCACAGCAGGATCGCCAGAAGGAAGACTCTGAATGAACGAAGTCACTGAATAAATGTTTGTTAACTGAAAAAATGGTTGTTTGCATACTCACTCATCCTTCAAGCCTCCCATTCTCACCTGTTTTGCGAGGGCGTCCTTACAGCTACATCACCTCTCCTCTCCTTTCAAATGGGACACTGAATACTGATGCTTCATAGCATTAGCATGGCTTTCTGGTGGATATCCACACGTCTTGATACGTTTTGTCCTATGCTGTGAACAATTCAAAGAAAATGATGGCATCTTATTAAAATCTGTACCCTAGAAGTTAGACAATGTCCACTCACAACAGTGATTCAATACATACTTGTTGAATGAATAAATTATCTAATGAAAGCCTCACACTATCAAGCTTTCAGCAATGTGTTTGCTACTTCAGAGTGGGAATTTGTACACATGTCAGTCGTAAAAGTGATGGGGTTACAAGTCTTCCCAGGGACTGGCATACCATGTCCCTCAAATTTCACTGAAGGAAAGCATAAGGTGTAAGTTTTTGGCTTTCTCTTTTTTGATGGAAAAAGTTGACAAGGTTGAAAAGCAGGTTTTGGTACACTTTATAAAACAACTTCCTCCTAGTAAATTGCTGAGCATGCCCTGTGAGGGAAAGCTGGAAACCTTGATAAAATAAGATAAATCAATAATTGTCAAGTTGTCTAATCTAACCTAAACATATTAACTGTGTTCCTAAGACCACCTATATTTGATAAATTGTATTACTGGTGATATGACCTGTATGCTTATATCACCTTGCAAAAAAAAAAAAAAAAAGCTTTTTATATTGGACTCAGAACTTGTAATGGATGGTGTTTTCGAATAGATCATTATGACTGTTGTCAGTGTCCTTATAATAGAGTGCTGGTTTACTCCCCACCACCCTATGAAATAAATCACAACAAGAAGGTGCTATCTGTGAGGAACTGAACTTCCATCCATTCTGAATCTGCAAACGCCTTGGTTTTGGACTTGTCTGAAACCCTTAGAATTTTGTTTCCACTGCTATAAGCTACTTTTCACAATGTTTTGCCATGCAAGCCTAAGACCATATGATTAGATGATTCCAGCATGACTTTTATTTAATTTATTATTTTATTTTAGAAGAGAGGCATTTTTCTAAAGAAACATGAGTTTGGAGATTTTTTTCTGCTATTTTTTCTATTCATGATAATAAAAATAACCTGAAGTGGGTGCATAATTCAATGGGTTTAAACCCTAGTGCTGAAAAAAAAAATCTTTAAACTTAGGAGACATATGCAGTGACATATATTTAATGAATATTCAAAATTGCTGCTGTATAATAAAGGCCAGGAAGATGAAGTGTTGAGTGTTATAATACTACCAATAACCTTAGAAGATCTGGCAGAGACGGTACTGTCTATATGGTGAAGGAAATGTCACATGTCTATCTGCCAAAAGTTGGCATAAGGCTGGTGCAGCATTTCAGCATGAGTGAATAGAGGGAGGGGGAAAAATGCCATTTTTGGCATTTTGATTTTGGGGGCTTAACAGAAGCACATATTTATCTGAGTTTTACACATGTGGTAGTTGCTAAGTATCTCTCACAGGAAAATCCTTTCCCTTGTAAAAGACAATTCCCAAGGTGAATTGACAAAGGACTAGAGACTGAAGAGGAAAGGAATTCTGTATTTGAATACTACCCTGCTTTACCATTTCCGGCTTACTGAAAATTCAGTTCCAGTTGAGCACAGAGTGAAAACATGCCATGTCACTGATGTATGTAATGAAGTGATCCTTAAAACAAAGGGACACATTGTGATCTGAAAATATTCCACCAAGTTATGAAAGCATTTTTTTTGCCAAGGAAATTAGTTATAATTTCAAGAAAACTTTATATGGAGTTGAAAGGAGACATTAAAACTGTGTGTTGCCACAACAGTGTGTGTGTGTGTGTGTGTGTGTGTGTGTGTGTGTGTACCTGTATCTGGGCCATAGATAGTTCTTTACTTCTAATGTTAAGAAACAGCAATCAGAACCAAACAGCCCCACTACAAAAGCCAGCCCAGATGGCCCGTCTGTCTGTCCATGTGGGTAAGCGGCTCTGAGCAGGCTGAAGCACACCCCTTGCCCTGAGTCTTCCTGCGGGGCGCCCAGCCCTCCGGTGACCCCGCACGCTCCCCACAGCCTGTGCACTCACAGGCTGTGGGCTTCACTTGTGCCAGAGATGGGGATGCTGCTGCTTGCTGCAAGCAGTTTGGATGGCATGACTGTCATTTCTCAGCAGTAAGCGTGCTGAACCTCTGGGTAGCTGCCCACTTTTTTCAGGGTGACTCTGTCCCTTCTGGTGGCCACTTGGCCACTATAAGACATGGCTGGCAGTTGCAGTCAGTGCTCTGATTAATGAGCAGCATGGCATGGAGGGATGCTAATGAAGTGGCTCAGTAAGTTGCTTCTGAATTTGGCATGGTGGGAGTCACACTTACAAGCTACTGTAGGAGACGGCTTCTCTGGAGACATTAAACAAGGGGTTCTTTAAAGGCCTCTTTCCTTATATCTTACTTCACTCCTGTTTCTTTGTTCCACCATTCCTATATTTTTTCTCCACTTAGTATTCCTAAGAACTCAATGAAAGGAACACAATAGTTTGCTTTTAAGAAAATCCATTTGTTACTGATTGAACTGAGTCTAACCCTTAGCCCAGGCTCTCAAAGCTTGGCAATTAGGTAAATCATAAAAATAGCTACAGTAGCAGTTTATCTGTGTCAATAAATGATGGAAATAATGATACTGTTACATAGTTCCTTTTTTTTTTTTTTTTCCTGGGCCCTGTTATAAAGAGCATTCACTGTGATGGTCTTAACAAGCTCATAATTCCCTTCCTTCCTATGAAAAACACAGCCATTAAGATATGCTAGCACACGTTTGGGAACCTCCAACAGGCCTTCGAATTGTCTGCAGGAGCAATAAGGGATTCTGGAGAGCAGATATTTGGCATTCATTTGTAAAATTTAAGGTCTTTAAATAATAACACAGAGAGCTGAATTCTATCACAATAGGCCACAGCTGGGTCTCTACTTTGCCCACACGTGCTAAGGCTACACTGATTGCCTGGGCTTGCCTTACTTCCTTTGTAATGCAGACAGCCACTGAGGTGTTCTCTAAGCTTTATTTTTTTCCATTTAAACAGCTTAAGAACATCATAACTATCAAGTGTTGAGGCCCCTTGAGGATGTGGATGGCTCTTACAATTTGGATTTTGTTGCAAAAAGTCATGGTTTCACAATAATTTCAACCAGATTGTGTTATTGTATCATGATCTTGCTAGAGGCATATTTCATGCTAGAATCACAAGGAGGAAGTGTCTTAACATATTCACAGAGGCTATTTTCACTTTTTATTTATTTGGAGTATAACTTTCTTTGGAGAATAAATGAAATGGATTGGAGTAAAGCAAGCAGTGATTCTACTCTTAAACTTATTATAATGTAGACCATACAATAAGCACCCAATAATTGTGATGTGAAGGTAAATAGAGGTGCTGAAGCATGTCCCCTCCCCTTTCAGTGGCGGTGAACATCTCCCAGTCCTGTCCCGGAAGTGCTAACCATCTGTGCTCAGCCATCCCAGGACAGCTCCGTCAAGGGATAGAGGTTTCATACTTATTGGACCCCAATTTAGGGCCTAGTTCAGGCATTCTCATTTTGTCAGTTTCTCTGAACTGCTGAGTGTCACATGAACAAAAGCAAATGCAATGACATGGGGTCAGCCAGCGTCCTACCTCTATGGCCTACAGAATCTCTATTCCAATCACTGAACTTCTTCTCTAAGGCAGTCCTGGCTAAGTCTTACCTGCTGGAACTGTGATTCTTTTTCAAGCCCAACTGGCTGGGTTGATTATTTCCAAACTGAAGATAAGAATACCAAAACATAAAGTGTTTAGGTAAACTGCTTGCAGAGCTAGTAAGTAGTAGAACTAGGATTCTACCCAGCTCAAGCCTGAAGACAGTGCCTATGAGTTCTCCAGCATATTATTTCATTTCATAGGGTGGAGTGGAGAGACAGAGAATGTAGTGTCATGTGCTATATAGAGTTTATCTTGACATCTCTTGACAGCCACTATTCTCATATATGGCCAAGTAAATGAGGGCTTAGGAATAGTGTGTAAATGGTATCTAACTTCCTGCATGAGATTTTTCCTTCATAATATTTTAAAAATACCTATGGTCATGGAATTTTCAATCACTGTGTATCACATGAGTTTTTACAACCTGGCCTATGCATATGGAAGAACTCCAGGTAAGGGGAATATGTACAGTGTGGATTAGAGAATTTATAAAATTGCAGAAACACAGGACTGAGGATTGGTTAGAAGGCCTTCTTCTTCTAAAGGATTACTTTGAGGATTCAATAGTTAAATG
Source organism: Jaculus jaculus (assembly GCF_020740685.1). Lineage (NCBI taxonomy): Eukaryota > Metazoa > Chordata > Mammalia > Rodentia > Dipodidae > Jaculus > Jaculus jaculus. Next base: position 133,162,869 of record NC_059107.1, read on the forward strand.
TGTATTACTGAATGTAAATTGACTAACCTTTTTTTTTATTTACCTATTTTTAATATGGCTTGGGTCTTCTGTCTGAAAAAGAAATAGAATGAGGGCTAAAGAGATGGCTTAGTGGTTAAAGTCCTTGCCAGAGAAGAGAAAGGATCCAGGTTTAACTCCCCAGTACCCATGACCAGGTGGAGCAGGTATCTGGAGTTTGTTTGCAATAGCTAGAAGCCCTGGCACACCTATTCACTCTCTCTCTCTCTCTCTCTCTTTTTCAAATAAATAAATAATTTGTTTTAGAAAAAGTAATAGAATGAGATAATAAGACTCAGACTTCCCTGGAAATAGATTTCTAGCATATTGTACAGTTTGGGAGTGACCAAGCCCATGAAAACCACTCTGAGGCAAAGAGGAAAGCTTTTATTTGGGAAAAGCACGAGCTGCCAGGGCTGAGTCACAGGGGAGGAGCACAGCCAGCCTGAGTTTTCAGGCAGTGGCTTCACAGGGCTTCTCCAGTTGGGAAAGATGGGGAAGGAAAAAAAAAATTCATTTGGTAAGCTGAATAGAAAAGTTTCTTTAGGGGAGATCATCATATTAACCATTTAAAATAGCTAGTTTGTGACACCAGAACAGTGTCCGTGTGACTTAGGAGATGAGAGGGCAGGAAACTGTGACCTGGGGCATTGCTAGTCCGGGAGGGGATAATGACAGGCTGGGTTCTTGAAGAATGTGAGTAATCAGCTTTCCTATGTCATTGCCACTATTCTGTGACTATGGTGACTCCATTCTGGGAGCCTGTCCTGACCTAACACATAAGGGTCTGAGTACAAAACTACCTGCTATTTGAAAGATTGCTTTCTGGGCTGGGGAGGTGGTTAGTGGTTAAGCCCTTGCCTTTGAAGCCTAAAGACCCTGGTTAAAGGCTCAGTGTCCCCAGGACCCATGTAAGCCAGATGCACAAGGTGGCACATACATCTGGAGTTCATTTGCAGTGGCTGGAGACACTGACATGCAAAGTTCTCTCTTTCTATCTGACTCTTTCTCTGTCTGTTGCTTTCAAATAAATAAATAAATAAAAATAAACAAATAAATAAATGAAGGATTGCTTTCTGCTGGTAGTCCCTACTCTGGTTAAGCCAGTGCTTAAAAATGCTACCTCATTTGAGAGGCTGACATTACTGCTGTTGTCTAGCTGTTTCTCCTGGTAGTAATGGCACACTGAGACATTAAGCTAATGGCCTGGCCATCACCTTGCAAGTTCTCTGTGAAATTGTTCCTCTGAATACAGAGAGTATGAAAGGCTGGTCAGCTCATCTTCCATGCAGTTGCACAGCAGCAATGGCCATGGAGAAGACAGACCTTTTGGGAATGATGCCATCAGGAAACAACAATATTTTCTCTAGTTTGTACCTCAATGCAGTGTGGTAAACAGTGTGGAGTCAAATATTCAACTCCAATACACTTATCCTTATAAACAGAAAATGGTTTTCATGAAAATCAAGAGAGATTATTTGGCTTTTTTTTTTTTTTTGACATCTCATGGCCCTTATACTCTGCATGAATTAGGAGTTTGGAGGTTTAGTTTGAGCTTTAGAAAAGCAGATCATGTCTTTTCTGCTTGCAGTGACATTGGATTATAGACTGACATCTGAGTGTGTCTGAATAAAAGCAACTCAGAATTTGGACGGATGATTGGTTTATAATAAAGATTTCAGTATACTCCAGACACCTCTGTAGCAGCCAAAGGATTTTCAGAGTCAGGGGGGCAGCTCCAGTTCTTTTCTCTCGGGTGTATAGGCTCGAAAGGAGCTTCAAAGTTAATGAAGACTACTGCCAGAGAGTGTTTGGGACTTCATTTTGGACCCATCCAAATGTCCAAACAGTGCCAGGTAGAATCAAAAAGGGCAATGATTTAAACATATTTTATTACTAGAGTGCATATAATAATATCCTTGTTGCTTGCAGTGATGTTGTTACAGAGCTCTAGGTGGACCGGTTAACATGTACTTATTGGTCAAGATTGTGGCACACCCCACTCTTCATGGAAAGAAACTCTCCCATTTTAAGCCACCCACAAATACTTTCCTTGGTTTATTCAGGACTTTTGCCTGCACGGACATGTTTTTCTTTTATGGACCACACAGAATGTGGTGTGGATCAGGAGAACTGGAGAATGTAGTACACTTGCTTTTTACTGGAATGTATCTTAGGTCCAGAATTCCTTTAGTTGCTAAAGTTTAATCATTTCCATCTCTTGGTTGTATGAGACAAGGCTCACCTGAGAAAATGTCAGGTCTATTATAAATCACTTGCAAAGGACATTTGCAAGTTATATGAAGTTTGAAAACATAGTAATTGCCTTAAACATGTTTGCCAAATGAATACGGTATTATGGTTACATTGAAAGTAAATATTGGGCTGGAGAGATGGCTTAGCAGTTAAGGCACTTGCCTGTGAAGCCTAAGGACCCAGGTTTGATTCTCCAGGTCCCTCCTAGGCCATATGCACATGATGGCACATGCATCTGGAGTTATTTGCTCTAGCATGCCCATTCTCTCTCTCTCTCTCTCTCTCTCTCTCTCTCTGTCCCTAATAAATAAAAAAAAAATAGAAATAAAGTAAATCTTAGTATTCTGGAGAAGGGTACAGTAGTGTAGTTTGATTCAATTCTGATGAATAGAAACATTTTTTAGTGGCTTCCTCTTGTTTTGATGACATGAGTGTTTTCAGTTGCTTTCGAAGATGGCTCCCAGATTACTCCATGTTCTGGTATTTGTGCTCCTGTGTGATCTCCTCCCCTTGAGTGTGGACTGTGCCTAGTGACTACCTTTTAACAAGCAGAATATTTAACAAGTAGAAATGGGTGAGAATGGTAATCGTTTCTGAAATTAGGTTTTAAGAGGCTGTGTTATCTATCTACCTAATACCCTTTAGCAGTCTCACTCATTCTTACTTACTCTGATGACTTGAGCATCCCTGTGTAGAGAAGTCCCTATGGGGCAGGGAATTAAGTAAAAATGAGTAGCCTTTAGCCAAACTCCAAAACGTTCCTGAGTCTCTTATATCAAACAAGCTTTAGGCAGATCCTGAGTGAGCACAACATGGATCGTGTCCAAGGTGAATCTTCAGATGACCATGGCTTTGACTGATGCTTACTCTCTCGTAAGAGACCCAACTTAAAGCATTAAATATGCCCAGATTATTAGCTCATATAAACATGTTATTTTGAGTGACTAATGTGTGTGTGTGTGTATGTGTGTACATGTATGTAGAGTATATGTATGGTGTAGTGTGTGTGAATGATGTGAGGTATATGCATATGTGTATACAGATACATGTGACCCATGTGCATGTGTTGTATAGCAAGTTTCTCCGAATTGAAACAATCCTTCCTGAAAGGAGGAAGGAGTTAAGAGGTCAAGTGTGGGAGAGCTGAAATTTTAAAGGCCACATGGTCACTCTCTAAGGCTGTAGGAATAGCAAACAACCAGTGAAGGGCAGAATCTGACCAGTGTTGCTTGGCAATCTTCTCTGAGTTGAATCATTCCCTCTTGAACTGAGAGGGAGTCAGGAGATTAAGAAATCTGAACAAAGGTCACTCCATCATTCCCTAAAGTGGTGAAGGGTTAGACAACTGCTCGAGAAGAGACTCTGACCAGCGGGGCTTCCTGCAGGCTGTGCGGTGAGCTCCAAAAGTGCAGTTCCCATGAGATGTCACCCAGGCTGGGGTGGACTTTCTGATGCTGCAGCCACCTTTGAGTCACTCACGCTCCCAGAAGTAACCCCTCACTGCTCTGTAAGTGACCCCAATAAACTCACCAAACCTGGTTTTGGTGTGATAGTGCTTTGGTCTTTGATCAGTCGTCTATCTGAAGTGAATAGTCATAAGTTTGAATCTCCCCAAGGAAAAAAGTTTCAGAGGACAGCATGTGTGCAGAGGCCAAAGGAGAGCATTGGTATCCTTCTCTTATTGTTCATCTGCTAATTGTTGAGATGGGGTCTCTTCCTCAGCCAGCAACTATTTCCTGTCTGTCAGCCCTCACCACCACTGTGGTTATAGATGTGTGTGGCCATGCCCAGCTTTTTTTTTAAAATTTTTTTTTAATTTATTTATTTGAGAGCGACAGACACAGAGAGAAAGACAGATAGAGGGAGAGAGAGATAATGGGCGCGCCAGGGCTTCCAGCCTCTGCAAACGAACTCCAGACGCATGCGCCCCCTTGTGCATCTGGCTAACGTGGGACCTGGGGAACCGAGCCTCGAACCAGGGTCCTTAGGCTTCACAGGCAAGCGCTTAACCACTAAGCCATCTCTCCAGCCCCATGCCCAGCTTTTTATGTGGGTTTTGGGGTGTCAAACTTGGCATTCTCTGACCCTCATGCTTAAGCTGTGAGCACTTTTGAACATGCAATGAATTAATCCTTCCCTTTCCTCATTTCCTTCCTGAATCCTGGCTTTTCCTCTTTCAAGTGTTGACTGAGCATCTCCTGTGTGACAAGTCCTTTGGTAAGTATGATGAATATAACAATGGACCCAGCAAAATGAGTGTGCAGTGACGAGACAGCTATGCTCATTGGGCTCACATGCTCCTTGGGGAGATGAGTACTGAATAGAAGATAAGCTACACACACACACACACACACACACACACACACACAGAGTCAGGTCCTTTGGAAGCGTAATAACTGATGTTGAATTATCCTGGGATGGGTTGGCTATCAAGGAAAGCCTTCTCAAGCCATGATATTTCAGTGGGTTGATTGTAATTTGGATTGTAATTTGGTTTGTTATCAATCATGGGACAGAATTCTTTCCCTAGAAAGTATCCAGCCACTTAGACAAACATAGACATTCTTTGATAACCATGCAGAATTGGATCTAAAATTATCCACAAGGACTGTAGCAGTTATTTTCTCACTGAAAGGACAAAACACCCTACAAAAAGCAGCTTATGGAAGGAGAGGGTTTATTTCAGTTTCTAGAGGCAGTTTTATCCTGGCAAAGAAAGCATGACAGGCCTGAGCAGGAAGTCTGGGTCATATCTCCACGTCACCAGGAAGGAAATAGTCCCAGTATAGGCCTGGAAGCTGCATTATAACACTTCAAAGCTCATCTCCAGCAACGCAACTCCTCCAGCAAAGCTCTACTTCCCAAAAGCCCTGCAGCCTTATCAAATTGTCGTCAGCTGGAAACCTAGTATCTAAAACACACAAGCTTATGGGAGACATTTCATTCAAACAACCACCAAAGTCAATGGATGCTCAAATCTCTTTTATAAAATGGCACAGTATTTGCATGTAACCTATGCATATCTGATCCATATTTTAAATCATCTCTAGATTACTTATAGCACTAGATAAAATGTTAACAATATATTAGTAGTTTATCATAGTGCATTTTGGGTGGAAATAACAAGATAAATAATTATATATGCTCAACAAAGTTATGATCCTTTTCAAAATATTTTCAGTCTATAATTAGTTGAATTTTCACCTACATGAACTGTGATTATCTGGCAGTATAGTTTTTTACATAATGTATTAATAAAGCATTTTATAATAATTCCAAAAGATATATATGTATATAGATTCATGCACATATAAATATATGAGTCACCTGATGATGGAGAAAACTTTTCTTTCTGAAGGAAATAACTAGTGCTTTTTACTAATTTGACCTGCCTTTTGCTAAACTGACTGTCTTGTGTCTTGTTTTCTTTATACTATGTCTCTCCCCTATCCCATCTCTAGACACTATGTCTTTACAATATACCAGGAAATTTGATGATTATTTATAAAATTACAAATAACAAGGACCTTGAGAGTGTTGCAAGAGCAAACATGGTTGTTGAGTATCTCTGTCCTCTTTTCTTATGTGAATAAAGAAAGCTCCCAGCAATCAACTAATGGTAGTTGTGAAGAAGGCTGCATCTATCAAAATGCATAGTAAAATGATGTGAGGATGATGGGCTGTGTATATTTACTTTCAGGGTGTTAAACATAACTTATAATATCCTTATCACCTCTTCCAATAATCTAAGGCCTGATAGTTCTATAAAAAGGTCCATATGAAAGGACACCAGGATTCTACTTGGATTTTACATCTCTGAGAAAATTTGTAGTAAGAGGGCTTAGAGCTATGGTAATAGACAGATGTGTTTAATACTCATAGTGTAAGAGGTGATAAAATGTCACTGGTGAGGGTGATTGAGAAATGAATAAGAAGAGAGTTTATCCAGCTGGAAAACAAACAACAACAACAACAACAACAAAAAGCCAAAACATTGTAAGGAAAATAGAGAGAGTTTGGAAAGGTATCAGTCATTATAAGGGTTCCTAATGTTAAATATAATAAGAAAATTGCAGTGTTACCTCAAAGCAATGAGAGTCAATGTGGGTAATCTTTACTGTCATCCCTGGATTCTGACTTTGCAAACAGCAAACACATAAAATGTGTTCTATAATATCCAATTACGATGGTACCACTTGAAGAAAAGTATGCAAAGTTAATAGTGTGTGTGTGTGTGTGTGTGTGTGTGTGTTAGAGGTCATTCTTGGGGGTCTTCCTTTGTCATTTTTTTTAATCTGATTTAAGACAGTGTCATCACTGAACCCATTGATTCATCTATATCAGCTAATAAGCCTTATGGATCCTTTTGTCTCTGTCTCCCTAGTGCTCAGATGACAAACATAAGCCACCATGTCTGCATTTTACATCAGTACTATGGATTCAAACTCAGGTTCTCGTGCTTCTATAGTGTAGCACTTTATCCATGGAACCATTTCCCCAGCCCCCAAATTAATGTTTGTGAGAGTAGAATACAGGACAGTAGAAGAAGAGAAGCAATCAAGAATGCTGTGGGTGTCAGCACAAATAGTCCTTTTGCTCTCCTAGGAGTGGACAAGACCTCTACTTAATGCTTTCAGGTTATTGTTTACAGAGAGGATTGAAATGAAAATATAATTAACCTATAGCCACATGAGGACAATAAAGCAAGATAGAGTAATAACTACACACAAATTTCTAAATTTCCTTAATAGACTTCTTGGCATAGTTTATTGCATTTGTTTCTGGAACTCAAATGCCATTAACCAAAAGTATATGTATACAGGAAATACAAATACAAATGAGGAAAGTTCAGGACGATATTTCACATAATCCATCATGGTGGAATGGGGACTATGTAATTATGATCAAGGCCGTTGATGTATTTGGTTGGTTGTAAATAACAGAAAACATGACTCAAACTGTCAAAGTAAAGACTATGTGGCTCATGTGGATGTAAGTGTGGAACAGCTAAAGCTATTTCCAATGGCTCAGTCATAGCTGATTCCCACCTAACCAATGCCTATAATATCCTTTAGTACATCTATGGGAAAGAGTATGCAAATAGAAGGCAAGTATCTTTTTCTTAGAGTGCTTAGTGTCTCCTTGCTCTTATTGGTTTACCTGTAATTACCTTACCACATCTTCCTCAATCAGTATGGACATAAGAAAATGTGGTCTTTGGGCTGGAGAGATGGCTTAGTGGTTAAGGCGTGTGCCTGTGCAGCTTAAGGACCAAGGTTTGATTCTCCAGGTCCCATGTAATCCAGATGCACATGGTGGTGCATGCATCTGGAGTTTGTGTGCAGTGGCTAGAGACCCTGATGCACTCATTCTCACTCTTTCTCCCTGTCTCTAATAAATAAATATACAAAAATAATTCTTAAAAAATAAAGAAAATGTTGTTTTCACTGGCTAAAGCCAAGATCTATTCTTAAGGCAAAAGAAGGTTCAGTTTCTTCCTGAAGCCAATACTGAATAAATGAGAGAAGACCTTATACTTTAATAAACTCAGGATATGATTACACAGAAAGGAAGACAAGTACATGACATCAAAACCCAACAACCTCCTCTGTGAGGGACAATGGGCTCATTCATGTTAGGATAGATGCTGTTCTTGAAGCTTCTCATATTAGATGCAGGTAGAATGAAAGTTCTGACCTCTTACTGTAACCTAATAAAGGAAGTCATTAACCTTGTGGGATAACCAACACATTTTGCATCCAAAGGTAGGAAGGATGGCTGAGGAGGATCACTGCTTTGGGCTTAGGAAGACTCTGGTTTTCAAACCAGGGGGAGCCACAAATGTGACATCTACTGGAGACTTAACTCTTGGCCTACAGTGTCTGGAGGCTTCTGGCTTTAAATACCCAGCCTTCCTCTGAGATGAGTGGGTATGCACACCAGAGGTATAGATTATCTGCTAATGTCTCTGAATATGGCAGAACATAGAATGTTATGCCATTTTTTTGAGCTATGAATAACCCAATGGCTGGTAAAAGAAAACATAGGCTATTATTTCTTCCATAGATGATTGAGACAGGACCATAATTAACCAACAGTCATACAAATGCCAAAATCCTAGAAAAGTGGTTTGAATAGGTAGGAAAAAAAAAAATCCTCCACACCAACCCACAGGCGACCTTCTACAGAGAAAATGGGTTTTATGCCATAAATAAACAGAAGTATAATGAACAGGAAGTGGCTCATTGTCTAAAAAGAAGAGATCATCTGATTATCCCTTTTCTGATTATATAAATGCAAGAGAGCAATTTAAGTATTCTAAAGATAACTAGAATAATTTACAAATGCCTTTATGCAGAGTAGCAAGGGAGCAGTGTGCATGTTAGAGAAGTATGCTGACCTTGCAAAAGACCTTCAGAAATTAACTTGTCAGGCAGAGAACAGGTTCTGTTCTATCATCCATGGGCCATTTCTGGAATCCATAATTGGTAGTTAATTTGTAAATAAAAAAGATAAAGGTTCCTTTTCTAGGAAACAGGTAAAACTAAAGCAAAAAAAAAAAAAATCTCATCTAAGTGTTCTAATAGTGTTTGTTCCTTGACCTGTGAGAGCAGACTGTAGTCAGATATTTCTAAGACTAGCCTCAGTTCCAGAACTCATGTTGATCTTGAGGCTTTGGCAAGCCAGTGACTGTAAGCCTTGGTTTATGCATCTCTACCATGGAAACTAGCAGTGTCTCCTTGTTAGACAATTGGTTCTCTCTTGAAGGGTATGCTCTCCTCATTCTAGCTTCTGTGAAAGAAATTGCAGGGAATGTCAGACCTTAGGCATCAATGTCATGGGTTGTCCAGTTTCTCATAACTCATAGTCACTTGCTCCATGAATAAAAATACATGTCACAGGCATCTTTGACTTGATCTTGTTCACTGGGGCTTGTATGTGCTTAGGAGCCAGCCTGCCCAAAGGTAGGCATGGAATGATCAACTATTTCCTCATCTACTGATTGACAGGTCAGGTGAATAACTGGGCTGCTGCTCTGTCCTGCTGGATGGTAATTCTGATACAGCTGGTCCCTACTCCAGTTGAGAGGAGGAATGTGTTGTAATTTGTATACTATCCTTTTCATTGGCCATAGTTCAACCAGGCCTGTATAGTCTCTGGCTTCCCACCTGAGCTACTCTCACCCATCTATCCCCCTTACTCTTCATTCATCAACAAACTCTGTTACTTCCTTCAGCATTGTATTCCAAATATGGTCAGAGCATAGCTGAAAATGGGCTCTTCAACCATTGCTGGGCAATATGTGTATGATTACATAAATGTTCCTGAACTTTCATTGCTTCCCCAACTCTCAAGCCTGAGATCCTTACTTGAAGATGGCAATCTTGTACAACTTTGTGCTCTTTCTCGTTTTCCTTTTTTCAGTAGAGAAAGGAAGCTGCCATTTGTGAATACAAAAAACAAGGAGGCACCTTTACAGATGTTACATGATTTTGGTGCTCACCATCACTTGGGGGATGAAGCATGCATGCATATTTTTATTTTATGATGCATGAAACTGTAGATCAAAGAACTTGAAAAAATTGCTCAAGGTCACAAAATAGCAAGAGCCCAAACTGGAATTCAAGCCGAGTTCTACAATGTTGCAAAGTCATGCTATTTCTACCTGATTCCCTGCCTCCTCTCTGCCAGATGCTTTGATTATTTTCCTCACATATTCTAGTCATCTTAAAGCACAGGTCAAATGTTGCAAATTCTTTGATGCCAATTTTTCTGACTTGGCTAAAAATATTTCCCCTTTTATGAGTGCAGAGATTTCACTGGTATTTTAGAAGTAAAATGAATCTCTTCATACCTTAGGAAGAAACTAGCTTGGAGTGTGAGAGTATAGGATTGGGAATCAGATAGACTTAATTATTAGCCTCTCTAGGAAATATATATAGTCATCTTCCATGTTATCCATAAACAGGTGCATAGATGCCCAGTTTAGAGAGGGTTTTGACATGAATTGATGCATATAAAGTGGTCAGTTCAGCCTAAGACCTCACACAGTGTGCTCTATTCAGGAGTCATGACAGTGATCTGAGCAGTGCATAACAGTCGGAGGCATTTTCCAAGTGCATGTGATCCTTGGGTCTCAATGTCAAAGAACAAGGAAATGGTTTGGTACTTAAATTGAAAGAGCTTCTTCAGGTTTGAACTTTGCAAGTTGTAAATCCACCCAGAATTAACATAAAGTGGAAACCAATGTCTAAACATTACAGCAACCTAGGAGGGCAACATGGTCCACCCAGTTCTAGTAGTTATTTCATTGCCTGCTTCCCTAGTACCAAATATTAGTTATTCCACAACTTATGTACTAGTTTTTGCAATGTCAGGGCCAGGGCCCTTGAACTCCAGACGTGTGCACTGCCTTGTGTGCACGTGGGACCTTGTGCACTTGTGTCACCTTGTGCGTCTGGCGTACGTGGGATTTGAAGAGTTGAACATGGGTTGTCAGGCTTCACGGGCAAGTGCCTTAACCACTAAGCCATCTCCTCAGCCTAGCTTATGTACTTTTAAATAAAAGCTGTTTCATGTGCTTGCCCTTTAAAAATCACAAATGTCAATAGAATGCATTGTTCTTTTTTCTTTCATAGTAATCAGAAAAATATGTCCACATCTATAATTTAGAGCACTGAGAACTGTTTTTAAAGAAAGATAAGGAAAACAAGCATTTTTACTTAATATTTGTCTATAACAAGCTAGGAAAGAGAGAACATACACATGAATTTTCTCTCTCTCATCATTTTATGTCATAAAATTGAAGGCAGAGTGAGAATTTGGGTAAAACAGAAACATTCTTACTAATAAGGAGAGTATACTTTTTTCCTATCTATCTAACTTTGGGAAAGAAAGGAGTCTTAGTAGATGACACCAAAATGCCCCGCACACGAGGCTCAGGGCTTTTGTAACGCCACACATTTTCTGCACAAATGAATCTCATTTCTTGGAATCTTTCACATTCTGGCCTTGGAATCTCCTACTCTACTTTCCCACTAGAGCCGAAATAGGTTCTGCTTTTTGGCTGCTCCCTGGACCACACACCAGATCCACTTCCTGAGGGTAGTGTCTTGGTGAATCCACACCTATTCGTGGTGCCATGTGTGGAGATCCCTCCTAGCTCCTGTCACACTCCCTGTCATGATTGTTTCGTGTGTGTACTGCTACTGTTTTGGGGGAGTTCTTGCAAGGCTGGTATTCTATTTAGTCCTCAGTTCCCTACCAATAACCTAAGAGGTAGGAAAGAGTTGTTTATGCATATGGGAGGTTACTGTGGCAATGTGCCATTCTTTTGAAAACCTTATGATTATATATATATATATATATATATATATATATATATATATATCCTTGAGATTTTGAGAATAATCAAAGAGTGAGAAGATATATGAAATAAAATATCCTTTTTATCTAAAGACAAGTTTCTTTTCAACAATAGTACATAAAGGAGATACTTTATACTAATTATAGGTATGAAATTATAGTCTCCTTTTTGTCTCTACCATTATATACAATGATATGCTATTCCTCTAGATAGCTATGATACATTTTCCTTTAAGAAAAAAGTAATTTTAGTTTCTCATATTTTAAGTGAAATGTCTACCTAAAATTAAAATGAAAAAATAAAAGCGACTATTTGCAAAATTGTTCAAGAGTCTAGATTTCTTTGAAAAGTAGAGGAAGCTCCAGGATATATCAAATATTGAAGTTGAGGAAAGAAAGAAAGAAAAAGAGAGAGAGAGAGAGAGAGAGAGAGAGAGAGAGAGAGAGAGAGACAGCAAGCCCCATCATTATGTCTAACATCTCTGTTCAAAATGGGAAATGACTCTGAAAGTTACATAATGCAGGGTATGAAAAGTCAGAAAAAAAAAGAGTACATAGAGAAATGTATTAGGATGAAAAGTCAGAGAAATTTTTCTTTGAAATGTTACTGAATTCCACATCTTACTATTAGTACTCCTGGACAAAAAGGGCAAGGACGGATGTATATACAATGATAAAACTCACAGTGACTGAATAAAATACCTTTACCAAGGGGCTTAACATTGTAGCTACCTTTTTCTGATCCATAGCTAGATGAGAATTCCTTGTTGCAAATGCTAATTACAATGTTTAAGTGTTCACAATTTTTATTAAGTTATTTTGTATTCAAGACCTAGAATGATATTCATTTGCTTCAAGTATACCGTTCACATGGAGATCAGACTATGTATGCTTCTGCATCTGGCCAGCTCTTATCCTCATGTAGACTTCTCTGTTCCTTTATTTATTTACACCACAGAAGTTGCTAAGTCTCATTGATGTTCCATGTATCATTCAGTGAACAAAACAGATACTCCCTTTTCTGTACTGAGAGTTTATCCTCTAGTGCAAGGTTTAATATTTCCTTACTTTTGAATGAAGCTTGAGCGAATCCTAGGTATTCAATAAATTCATTATTTCTGTTGAATGGTAAAACACTTCCTATCCACTTTGAATTTTCTCTCACATTTCCCTTGTTAAATGGTTACACTGTCAGTTCATTAGGACATTTAAAAAACATAATCAGCATTATATACCTTTGTTGGATTAATCATAAATAATATTTATGTGTATAAGCAATATTTATCACTAATTTATAATTCTGAATTGTTGTAATTGCCATTATTCCAGCAGAAATTGTCCTTACATTAGAATGTTACAGAAAATATTAGCATAACACCTGAAAGATAACTAAAAAAATCCCTGATGGGCACTCTTCGCAGCTTTTAGAATCTAGTTTAGTCTTCAGATTCCATTAACATTTTGCTTGCATTTTTACTATATATTGATAAATTGCATTTCATAGCTGGTTGTCTGAGGTTGTGGTTTGAATGTAAAGCAAGGCCCACAGGCTCATGTAGTTGAATATTTGGTCCCTAGTAAAGTGGTGCTGTTCAGAAAGTTTGTGGAGCCTTGAGGAGGTGAAGCCTTGTTAGAGGAAGAAGATCACTGGGGGGAAGGCCTTGAGCACTTGTAAACTGTCCCCCTTGGCTGTTTACTTTGCTTCTTGTCTCTGGTGCAATGTGACCAGCTCTGTCCCTACTCTGGCCTGCCACCCCTTCCCTGCCATGAAACTTCCCCTTGAAAATGGAAGGCAAAAATAAACCCTTTCCTTTCTTAAGTTGCAAGTGCTAAGTTGTTTATTCAAGTGAGAAAGTAACTGATATATCTGAAATCTACATCTTTTGCTAGACCATGAGTTCCTTGAAAGTGGAAGTATTCCTTATTTGTTTTTCTCCATGGCATCAACTTAAAGTGTGCCACAATATTTATATGATTAATATTTTATTTAATGTTTGACTCCATCAAATACCTTGTAAAGCAGGTATTATAATGTTATTTATTTATAGTTTACGCACGAGATGTTGCAGCCACTAGAGGTTATTAAACACGTAAGGCCGTAGTGCTTATGAAGTCTGGACAGTGATCTTGAATTTTCACTCTATGACTCCAAGTCCAGTGCTCTTCTTTAAGACCTCATCATCTTCCTGCTTATGTGTAAGCTTTGAATCGTCTTGGGAGTGTCTTCGTCACTACTCCTCATACTCCTGCCTCCCTTTACTTACGTCTCCTTTATTTGCTTAGCCCTTAATTAACCTTGAAACTTCTATGCATGATTCAGTAGAAGAGAAGGTAGAATAAACAAGCTATCCTATTATTCTTATCTCAGAGATAAACATCACTATTAGTTTGGCTTGTAGGCTTTGATAAATTAATCTCAAATAAAGTGACAAGATTGGTTCTAAGGTTAAACGAAATTATGGAGAACTCAACAAATAATTATAAAATAACAAGTACACACATGTGCGCACACACACAGATTCTGACATTCTAAACTGAGTTACGCTAATATGTGTAGAGAAAATAGGTAAGAATAACATTGAAAAAAATTAAAGCAGGGTGAGCTGAAATTTTAGTTTTCAGGAACCGAGGTTCTGCCTAGCAAAACAAGGTGGTTCCAAATGTCTGCTTCACTGAGTCAGAAACTCTTGGGGTGGAGTTTTAGAATCTTCACTATGACTGCATATCAAGTGATTTTTAAGATGTACAGTATAGTATAGCATAAGAATCTCGACCAAAGCAGTATTTTATAAAATAAATAAAAATAAATTGCATATAAGCCATGTGAGGATCTTGTTAATGTCCAATTTATGTCTCAACAGATGTGAAGTGGGACATGAGAGGGTATCACCAACCCATTGCTAGAAGATGCCAATGCTATTGGTCTATGGATCCTGGTGTGAGTAGCAAGAACAAGGGGTAGCATGGGGCAACTGCTGTGATGCTTACGCTATCGAAGGTGACACGGAGAATTGATTTTTGAAAGCTTCACTGTGGTTGAGATTTGTCAGTTCACAGGAAAAGTTCATGAGAGATTTCAAATTGCTTTTCATTGTTTCTGTGCATGGGACTCTCATTTGGACTGGCCAAGAAACATCTTGGCTTTATGCAGTTTCAGCTATAAAACTCTGGGTGAAAGACCAAGCTGGATGAAAACATGTTTCTGGTGGGGCCTCTTGCCCTGCTTTTTCTAGCTTTGAAAATACTATAAATTTCATTCTAGCTTCAAACAAAGGCTAGATTCTTTGTGTGTCACATTGTCTGGGCTAGTTTCTTAATGCTCATCTGTTTTATTCCTGCCAACTAAGAGCAACAGCTGTCGTGCAGGAATGGTGGTCGTTAGAGAGTGACTCAGCTGTGGGGTTTAGAGATCACAGTTGTACAGCCAAGAGAAGGCATCGCTGGGATGCACACGGCCGTAGCCTGATTTATAGCACACATCCAAGGAGAAACCCTTAAAACAAAATCAGATAAAGTCACAACACATCCGATAGAGAAAACAAGACAAAATATTAAAACCCAGAGATGGGTAGTCTCAAGGTCAAGTTTTCTTAAAGTATTTTGAAAACAAAATTTGAACTAAAAATTGACTTAGAATAATTCCAGTTGCCTCAGTTGTCTACAATGCCCTAACTTATGAATTTGCGTTTAAGATTTAAATATTCATGAAGAATGCTCAACATAATTTGAGATTTCCAAGTGTGCAGACAGTATTCTGTGACAAAGCGGGTAGACTTGAGGAGAACAAAAACAATGGTCTTTGACAAGTATTTGGAAAGTATCTTTTTTATAGTAAAAATGTCATTTTACACATAGAATAACATAACCACCCCATGAACACTTTATAAATAATTAATTTCATTTTAATTACTTTTTACTATACTTGCATATTTCAAAATGAATGTAAGTTTTAATATAATTAACCTTTACAATTAAATCCTTTCATCTAATATTCTTTAATTATGTTAAATAATAAAAACTTCCATATTTTATGTATTTTATTCCCCTTGGAATTCATCACTTTTTCTTCTCTGCACATGTAAATCCCCCTTGTCTTTCATAAACTTTATTAAATGTAAATGACCTATAAAGTATTTGGGGATTTCTCACTGGAAATTAATACTCTCCTACTTTGTCCTCCTTCCCTAGTTTATTTGTACATTGGTTTTGCCACTTATACGTTAGAACTACAGTCACATAATAAGCACATCCTTTATCTTTTCTACTAATGCAAAAATCTGTTGAAACCAAGATCTATGCTTGACTTTGCATTTGGGTTCCCTATTTTGTTATGTTGCACATAAATTAAGTTATAGAAGAGCTCGATGACGGCTTACCTTAGACTTTCTCATAGGGGAACATGCACTTATTAGTTTAGTTTTGGTCAAAAAGGACTGGGATTTGAGAGAGATGAATAGGAGTGGGAAATCTTGCTGGGTTAGGAAGAGTAAATAAATTGTTGATCCTGAAGTAGTAGTTAGAGTAGAAATCATTTTGCAAGGCCAGACACAGTGGTACACGCTTGTAGTCCCAGCACGTGTGAGATGAAGCAAGAAACTGATGAGTTCAAAGTCAGACTAGTCTGAAAAGTGAAATACTGTCTAAAAACAAAGTCATCGTATTGCAATTTACTTGTAGCCATTCCTTAATTTGAAACAGGCACAAGAAATATATGATAACTATTATGTTGAAGACATTACAGATTTCTACATGATCTCAGAGAGAAATGGCCAGACTAGCAGTCTTCGCTTAGTCTCAAATTCATTCCATCATTTGGCAGTTACTAAGTGTTTGAATTTCAGAGATGCATAGTTTATGGTCTGATTGAGGAGTTAAGTATTAATATAATTATTCAAGTCATGGTGAAATCACATCTGTATAAAATTTTGTGAGATCATATATTAATATATTTGACATATTACTAGGCTCTACTTCATAAATAACAGCCCCTCCAACAATTAGCTTTTAATCTATAATAAATGAGTTGTTATCAAAGATATTTGGAAGAAGGAAATGAAAATGATCAGAGATATGTTTGCTGATGCTTAATCTAGGATTAATTTGTCAGAAGATCTACAGTGGAGAGTGACAAGAATTGGTAACTCTGTTTCTTCTCAAATCCATATTTATGACAATCAATTCAGGAAAGTAGAATGGAAACAGATTCAAAATGGCTTGGGGATAGAGTGGAAGAATAACTAATTTGAAAGGGGACAGAGACTTAGAGCCTGGGAAGATCTGGGATATTGAGAGGAACCTCAGAACCTGGTTTACAGGCGGATGACAAATTGCATTTGGGTCTTTGAAGTACACATATAGTGGCTTCTAGAAAGAGACACTTGGCAGTGGTTAGAGTGGAGCTTTATATTTATCAAACACTTGAACAGAATCATAGTTGAGATGATTAAATATGCAAAATTACCTTTGAAGAACTCTAGGAGATGGCCCAGAGCAGCCTCATGACAATTCCTGAAATTTCATTTTAGGAGGTAAAAAGTAAGAGGAGGGAGAATAGAAAAGCAAAAGAATCCTGAAAGAGCAGAGCAAATGCAGCCACAAAGGCTGATGTTTCTAGAGGACAATACTTTCAGATTCCTGGAAAAACTTGAAGTGAACACCAGCTGAAGATTATAGGGTTTGACCATGGGATATCACTGACGATCACTCCAAGGATAATGTCAGGAAATTTGTATGGGGTAGATGAATTGTGGCAGTGAACAGGACTACTGTGTGAAATTTGGGTGAATAAATTAAAAACTAAGATAATCAATTTGTGTTGAAGGAGTAAGCAAAAGGAATATTTTCTTAGAATGTAGGAGATCTGAACTAAAATTCACATTTGAGATATGTGAATATTTTGAATGTTTTGGTTTTATTATTTGGCTAAATTTAATAATCTGAAATGGTGAACTCATGAGATAAGAAAAATTTAGATGTAATAAAATCCAGTGTTGTTCTATTACAGGAAATTACTTACTTACATTCTCATTTACTCAAATTGATGGTGCAGAGGTAGACCAGACCTCTAGTGGTGATTTGCTCCACCTACTAGAGATGGTAAACTATGACCAGACAGAAAACACTCATCCTGGGGTGTGCTAATGACAGAAAGAAAGGATTATATAAATTTAATATTACACTGGTATTTGAGACTCTTCTTCTGACCATGCTATTATGAATGGGCCTACTTCATTCAGGTGTATTCTTAATTTTAGTATCATGATATGAGAACTATCAATATGTATTTCATTTCTTTCTTTGTTGTTGTTGTTAAAAGACTTTGAACAGATTTAAAATAAGGATTAAGAGAAAGAGAAACACTTAGAGGAGAGTAAAGCACATCAGAGAGCATGAGTGTGGGTTTTTTAAAGGAGAGACAACACGAACTCTTATTTCTGTTTGCAGCTGGAAGCCATATATTTGTATTCTATGTTTGTATTCCACTTGAATGGATGTGGGTAGATTATATCGACCTATGCTCATATATCTGTGTGTGCAGATATATACATATAATAAATATTATTATTAAGTATTTATTTGGATGCAGGCACTACAAAATGTGGAACAGAATATTGTCTGTGATCACCATTCCAGGTGTATACAATCGAGATTATAAGTCTGCTTTTATTCATGAAGACACTGGAAGACACAGTGTGGTTGTTTGATTCAAGTGTTCCCCATAAACCTATGTGTTCTGAATGCTAGGTCCCCAGGTGGTGAAAATTTTGAAATTGGATTCTTCTGGAGGCAGTGTATTATTTGTGGTGGACTTATGAGTGATATAGCCAGCTTCCCCTTGCCACTTTCCTGCTGTTGTTTTCCACCTGATGTTGGCCAAAAAGTGATGTCCTCTTTCTGCTCATGCCATCATTTTCTCCTGCCATCATGGAGCTTCCCTTCGAGTCTATAAGCCAAAATAAACCCTTTCCTCCCAGCAGCTTCTCTTGGTGGAGTGTTTTCTGCAACCCAAAGCTGCCTGCAATGGTCAGTCAGTGCATATAGTTAGTGAGGAGGTGCAGATGAAAGTTAAGCTCAGTTCTACCTGGCAACTCTTCTCCTTTTGGACACATAAACTGAGGCCAACATAGGAGTGGTGTGTATTTATAAGGGATAGGATGAAAGTTTCCAGCATTGTGTTGAATTCAGGAAGCAACCTACTTTTCCTTTACCTTTTATAGAACTTGTTGTGACAGGAAGTTGGGGTTGGAAGACAATTTAAGGTAGTTCCTTGCTAGAGATTTGCTAAAAATTACCCTACCTGTTTATTGTTGAGCCACAGACGTAGCCAAATTTTTTGTAGCCAATTCCTCAGTCTACTGTTGTAGGTCCACATGAAAAAGTCAAATCTATGGGTTGATGAGGGATTTGCTTCCATCATTGAAAACATTTTTTTTAAGAGTCTGGGCAGGATCTTATAAACCTTGTATTTTTGTTTGAATATTGTTATGCTAAAACATTTTCTCAGTTCTGCCCATTATTCTTTTGGCTGATATATCATTTTTCTTTTACAAGCTGAAAGACGCAAGGGCACTATGGTGCATGGCGTAAAAGTAGTTGTTAAAATAAAGAATGATGGCATGTCAAAGTGATCTATATGGGTAATCTAATTGGAAATGTTGCTATTAACATAAAACACTCTATTTGATGCGGGTTTATGTACCTATTAAATACAGGAGTGTAAACCTCTCCATTATTATTAGTATCACATGAAAGATGATCAATGCTGCAATTTTTTAAGCAGTGAAAGTTTATTAAGGTGCCACTTGTGGTGATGGTTTTTATTTTATTTATTTATTTATTTTTTTACTGGCATTGGCCTGCTGTGATCCAAGACACTAGTGCACCTTCCACCATGGCTAAACTGTAGAAACAGACATTGCAGAGATAAAACACCATCTGGGGCATTACTCCCTTAAAGCAGGACAGTAATCGTCACAGACTTGGTGCTTTTGTGAGTTTAGTTTAAACATGCCTTAAAAAGTAAGGTTTGTAATTTTCCTTCAGATTACAAGCTGACATTTTGGAAAGAAAAAAAAAATGTCTCAGGGAATACAGCGCGCCTGTGCCTGTGTGGTGGCAGCTGATAATTAGCATAGTGTGAGTGGGGCTTGATATAACCCAGGCATTTTAAGCACCCAAGCTGATTACAGTGCTGGGAAAGTAACTCTGTGTGAGAAGTTTGCTTTGTTAGGCAAATTGAATTGCCTTGCTCTCCTAGTCTCATCTCACTTCCTTCTTTGGCTTTTCAACCAACAGCCACCTTTTTGTCTTCAATAACAAGAGTGTTCTATGGAAGAGCTATGTGTAACACAAATATAAAATGCAGAGAGCTTTGTAGAGAAAACAAGCATGAAACTGATTCTTACCTGGGGATATACTCAGAAAGATACCTTTTGCAATAAAGTCTTTGCGGGGGGGGGGGGCATTATGTAAAACGTTTGCTTTAAAAAAAGAGAAAGTAGATAAATCATTTCATATCCAGTGCCAACAAAAAATATCAATCCTCACCAGAATTGGATATGATATCCCTGGGGAATGTACAGTGGAGAGTTCATGTCAACTGTGGGAAAGAAATGAGAGAAGGATGCTTCCCTAGGAAAAGAAGCTAATAACAGTCTTAGCAAAGTGTCTTCAACCATACTCACTCAGTACACACAAGTCACCTTAAATTAACTGCAAAGTTGAGTAACATCACCAATGGAGCAAGGAAGAGAGGGAGAGAGAGAGAGAGGAGACAAAAGAAAGAGAGACAAACAAATACATGGCCAGGATTTTTCTGAGAACCTGTGACTTACACTTCAGTCAAAGGTGCCCCTTTGCCAGAATGTAGATCACAGTATCTGCCACTTCTGTCTACTGCTAGGCTACTCCTCAAGGATCATGTTTGATGCAGTAAATTAATTATTTCTTACAAGTATATGCTAAGTTTTAAGGACTCATCCCAAGAAATGCCTCAAAGTTCTTCATCTGAAAACTGCTGAAAATACCTACAATTAAGGAGCAGATCCAGGTTTGGGGAGTCTAGCACCCTCTTAAATGAAAACACAAAATTATGAACACTAGACCATCAGACCAACTGTTCCAGAAGGAACCTTGAGGGGCACTGAAGCTGAACTTGTTTCATAGTAACTCCACTTTTACATGGGAAATAGCCTTGTTCATATAAAACCAAGTGGAAACCTGCCCACATGACACTCCCTGTTTCTTCTGGGCTACTAGGTAGTTAAGGCAGAGATGTTCCACTTCTAGCTGTCACTCTGTCACTTTTCTTCAACACACATCATTCCTCTATCATATCTTCAAGCTCTCTTGGTAAAGGCACTTATTTAAGTACTCTCCCGTTCGGCTTAAACATAAAGGACGTGACCTTGTGCCTTTGTTGCTACTTTTCTAAACCAGCATCTTCAGTACATACTTTTATATTGCCTTGCATTAACACAGTACTAAGTATTGAGGGCTGAATTGTAGTTTCCCACTCCAACCTCGATTCATCTGATAAAAAAATTTTATTGAGAGCCGGGCGTGGTGGCCTTTAATCCCAGCACTCGGGAGGCAGAGGTAGGAGGATCGCCATGAGTTCGAGGCCACCCTGAGACTACATAGTGAATTCCAGGTCAGCCTGAGCCAGAGTGAGACCCTGCCTCGAAAAACAACAACAACAAAATTTTATTGAGAAGTTTAATACTTGAACATACTATGATTTATAGTATTCCTGTCCCATCACTGTATTTGGTCTTCCCTCCTTGGCCCCTGTCTCACTGACCACACCTCATCTTTATAAGAGGTTCCTCCTCTGTTTTCATGTCTCCCTTCTCCTGTCCTCTTCCACTGTCTATGTCAAAATCTTGATGGACTCAGAACTGTTCAGATCTTGTGGTGTAACGATAACTGCTGTGTGGTCATGAAGACACTAGTCAATTCAGGTCTGGAGGGCAGTACCCAAAAGCACTCTTTCGCACTCTATGGGTCTGACATTTGTGACTAGTTTCTTCTCCATTCTTGGAGAGGTGTGGCTAGGCATAAGACATGGCTTTAAAAAAATTTTTTTTTGTTCATTTTTATTTATTTATTTGACAGTGACACACAGAGAGAGGCAGATAGATAGATAGATAGAGAGAGAGAGAGAGAGAGAGAGAGAGAGAGAAAATGGGCGCGCCAGGGCCTCCAGCCACTGCAAACAAACTCCAGATGCATGCACCCACTTGTGCATCTGGCTAACATGGGTCCTGGGGAATTGAGCCTCGAACCGGGGTCCTTAAGCTTCATAGGCAAGCGCTTAACTGCTAAGCCATCTCTCTAGCCCAAGACATGGGTTTTTGAGGTTTGTCTCATAAAGGTTTCTCCCCATCAGTCTTGCCCTTGGAATCAATATGTACTATTAATATAGTTATTTAAATGTGTTAAACATTGTGCTTGGTACTGGAAATGTGGTCATGAACAATAAAAAAAAATCACGTTTGCTCTGAACTTAGACTTTATCATAGCTTACCTAGTAGATTGTATTTGTCTCGTTGATTAACAACATTTCTCTTTCAGTTAGGAGTTATTTACTTTCTATAGTATTTATTTCTGCAAATGTTTATCAAATCTTGTATATGTGCAGTAAAACCTTCTTTGGAAATCCAGCTCAAGTGTTCAGAACTGAAAACTTTCAAAACTGAAACCTCTTGCAGTGCAAACTTTAAAATCCTAGGCATCACGACACAAATCAAACTGACAGGTGTCTGACTATTCTATGCAAAATAAGTACGCATACATTGCAGTTGATCAAAGCACAATCAAATATTGAGATTTATACCTCCTCTCACCCCATGGTGGAATGAGTCAACTGTCCTAATTCTTTAAAAGCAAAAACAAAGACAAATTTAACAACAACTAAACTTCTAGGAATCTACTGGCCCAGGCAGTAATTTGAATCCTGTTCTCTGGTTGGTGACAATTTGAGAGTGTTGTGGAGCCTTGGTGGAGGTGTGTCCCCGAGGGCAGACCTTGAGATCTGTAAGTGCAGCCCACAGGATGTTCAGGGCTCGTTCACTCAGATTGCTTTCTTTCTGGTGTTGAGACAAGATACGACACCCTGCTGTTTCGCCCATGCCATGCTTTCCCTGCCATGACACAACTGCCCTCAAAATTATAAGATGAAATGAGCCCTGTCCTCCTATCAGCTATTTTTGGTCAGGCATTTTGTCCCACAACAAGAAGGTCACTATATGACCTTTCATTTTCTTTCTCCATTCACACTAAGGACGTGAAACTGAGTTGCCTCGAGTCTGTGCTTACACCTCTTGTCTCCTCATGACCCTAGCAACTTATTCAGATTAAATTGCCTAACCTTGATGTGAACTGTCCAGAGTCCCTGATGTTCACACACTTATAATCACCAGCTGATTTATGATATTAGAAGAAAGGCAAGAAGAAAACCCTCCAATTTCAAGGCACCTTACATGTTTCTGGTCTGATTCTATGGAGTTCTTTCCAAAGAGTGAGCTTGTAAAATAACAGCTTGAGGGGGGGAATGGATGAAGGTAAAAACCTGCAGAGGTGGCTCTTATCTAAACACATCACCTCTCAGAAGCCAGGACTCCTGTGAATTGGACAAAGTGGACCTAACTGCACAACCGCCTGACGGCTACGGAAGCTAGACATCTGAAGAGGCTTTCTTGTTTAAGGATTTGCTAACCTACTTTAAAAATAATCCCTTTAATGGAGAGTTTAAAGGATGTTGCTTTCTATCATGAGGTCTATGTCTCTTTAGGAGGATGGTCCTCTTGGATGACTTAGGATGGAATATTGTGAAATTGTCTCCAACAAGAAGCTTTTATCCCTTTCTGGCTTGTAAGTAAATGAGTATTTTAAGATGACCAATATTCTGCTTTTAAACATGACATACTTGTAATTTCTTATTAGAGGATGAACTAACATTGGGACATGTTAGCATGATGTGCGCAAATACTGTTGGCAAAGCTTTAAGGCTACTGATGACATTGTAAAAATATGCCTTCATTTTAAGAACTCTAGAGGATTTGTGCATCTGCATAAGCTGTAGCATTCCCTGCTTTGTGGAGGAAGAACTGGTGGGGAGGATGAGATCATCGCCCACTTCCATCCTCGTTTAAATTCGTGGGAAGCCTGATTAGAAAGTACTTTTCCTCACTGTAGGCCTGCTACACAGAGTTTTATGAAACGTTTACTTGCTCTTGTAAAGGAATTTGAAAAATCATCATTGTTTAACCATATATATTTAATGAAATATACCTTTCTTTATGAGAATGAACACTGTATTTTTACTCCAATTCCTTCTATATTGGCTAAATACAGACTGGTGATAGGGACTGGGACGATGACTCAGCAGTTAAAGGTGCATGCCTACAAAGCCTACCAGCCCATGGTTCAATTCCCCAGCTGTCTACATAAAGCAGGATGGGTATTTGTTTGCAGTGCTAAGAAATCCTGATGCACCCTTGTGCATGAAAAAAATAAAGACTAATAATATTCACAAACAGAATTATTGGATTTAAAAAAAATTTTCCTCTTCTCCAGTGTGTTGTAAGAACCCCTGGTCAGGAGACATGGGACCTGGGTTGTAGGTCTCATACAAGATACTTGTTGCCATGTGGTGGCAATGTGATCAAACTGTGAGGCTTCTCAAAACCTTGACCTCCTTGTCTGCAGTGTGAGCACATTGCACTTTTCTTAATGCTCTTTAAGCTGTTTCAACTCCATAACTTTGTTTCTTTGACAAATGACCAAGCTATGCAATTGCATGGAGCATGGGAGTGTGGAGCTCCTTCAGGTGACATTGCTACTCATATGAGGACTTTTGGGGGAGGGGGACGGAACCAGAGTGTTAGAGCTCCCATACATCTCTGCTGACAGACCAGGTTCAAGGATCACAGTCTGTGACTCACTGTCATTTCCTGAAGCAGTATGATCAGCTGTATAGGGAAACCTGTCCACTCTGGTAGACTATAGCATATATCAATTTGAAAAACCAAGATCATTTTCTTGGAGCTTCTATTTCATCAAGAGTCTGGGGAGTGTGTGTTATATATACTAGTGTGTGAAAGATGCAAGAAGAAAAAGGAAGAGCTGAAGGAGGTTGTAGTGTTAATAAATAGGCTTTCAGTTCACTTGCATGGGGAGATGACATTTTGAGCTTAACAAAAATGAGGTGTGTGGGGGGATTGTGGAGGTATTTAAAGAAGCTAGTGAAGCATTCTGGAAAGAGGGAACAGCACCAGGACTGTCAAACCACTTCCACTTCCAGGAGGCCAGGTTGACTGCCAGAGAAGAGAGGGACAGATCACACAGGGCATACATTTGCCACATGCCTCTCCAGCTCATTGTATTCTCTATTTTCCCTGTTTTCTCCTCTTGCTATGTTAGAGGAGGGCTCTTAATCAATAGCTTTCCACTGGCTCTAGCCTCTGAGCAGCGTACTGTAACTGTTGTTTGAAACTCTCACCTTCTCTGTAAGTGCTGCTTCCTATGATTTCAATGTTTATCTCCCCACAAATGCACATGCTGAAACTTAATCCATAACACCCTCAGTTCAACCATAGAGGGGGCCTTTAGGTCATTAGAACAACATGACATCACCTTTCTTTATAAAAATATACATTTATTTGCAAGGAGAGAGAGAGGCAGAGAGAAAGAGAGAGAGAGAGAGAGAGAGAGAGAGAGAGAGAGAGAGAGAGAGAGAGAGAGAGAGAGAGAAAGAATGGTGAGTATGGCTGCCACAGGGCCACCTGCCATTGCAAACAAACTCCAGATACATGTGCCACTTTGCACATCTGGCTTTATTTGAGTACTAGGAAATCAAATCCAGGCTGTGAGGCTTTGAATGCAAGAGCTTTAGCTGCTGAGACATCTTTCCAGACCCAGCAATACCTCTGAAAAAGAATCAGTGCCTCTTTAAAAAATGGCCAAAAGAGCTTGCTTGCCTCTGTTATGAGACCATGCACATCTGTGAAGCAGAAAGCATGAAATTCTCTGCAGCTACATCTGCTAGAGCACTAATCTTGGAGCTCCTAGACCCTGGATATATAAGAGACAGAATTCTATTGTTTATGGACTGCTCAGCCTATTATAGCTTATCTTCAATAGGATAAGACCATCCTTTCATTAAATTATTTCCATAGCCAGGGTGAATGTGTACCTGTTTTCCTCCCTGATTTCCAGCTGACAAAGGTGTTGTAGGCCACTCTAAGGCTATTGTTACTTACTCTTTTTTTTTTTTTCTGTTTTGTTTTGTTTTTTTCGAGGTAGGGTCTCACTCTAGCCCAGGCTGACCTTGAATTCACTATGTAGTCTCAGGGTGGCCTCGAACTTACGGTGATCTTCCTACCTCTGCCTCCTGAGTGCTGGGATTAAAGGTGTGCGCCACCATGCCTGGCTCCGTTATTTACTCTTAATAAGGGATGGAGAGGTGCAGAACAGCACTTGATATTGTAAGTGAATCAGTCCAGCTGCAGCACTGAAAATAATCTGCATAAGAGGGTGAAGGCCAAGACAGGAGAGCAGTTAGAAGACTATGGCTGTGGTGAGGCCCATACCTTCCAGTATCTGGATACTTGGCCAGTATTTTTTTTTTTTTTTTTTCTGAATCAATACCCAGTCAAACCTAAATGTATCTCACAGCCTTTTTAAGAAACACATTTTTTTTTGGTAGTCCCAAAGAGCAAGATGGCTCATAAGAAATGATTTCTCCATGCCAATTCTGGTTCTCTTGAAACAAATTCTATGCATTACCAGCAAGGCAACTAGTGATTACAAATAGGATCTTAAAAAGTGAGCTAAGCATTCACAAATTATTAAAGCCCATTCCATTCACCTTCCCCACAGGTCATTTGCTTCCTGCTTTAAGAATGAAGTCTGGGGCTGGAAAGATGGCTCAGTGGTTAAATGTGCTTCTTTGCAAAGCCTGTAGGCACAGGTTCAATATCCTAGTACTAACGTAAAACCAGATGCACAAGATGGTGCGTGCATTGGAGATTGTAATGGCAAAAGGCCCAGGTGCACCCATTCTTTCTCTCTCTCCTTCTCTATGTCTGTCAGATAAATAAAATACTTTAAAATGTATATATTATTTATTTATTTGAGAGTGAGACAGAGAGAACAAGAGAGAGAATGGGCACAACAGGACCTCTAGCCACTGCAAACAAACTCCAGATACACACACCCCCTTATGTGAGTCTTGGAGAATCGAACTGGGATCCTTCAGCTTTGCAGGCAAATTCCTAACCACTAAGCCATCTCTCCAGTCCAAATACATTTAAAAAATAAAAAAGAATGGAGTCTATTTTAACACACATATATGTATATACATGCATATATATAATTTTTCCTACAGATATTTTTGATTGCCTTCCATGTTTTCCACACCTGGATCCCCTACACAGATTAAATATTTCAAAGACAAGAAGGATGGTAATGAAAGTATGGAGTGTTGATATTAATTAAATATTAAATATATACATACCAAACTTCAAACTAAAAACAGCAGGATGGAAAGACACAGGACTGCTGAGAGTATGTAAGATGGAGAACTGTCTAGTGTTCACTGTCTAGTAGAGTGGGATGATTCTGGAGAAGCCTTATCTTGGGTTGTACAATTGGTACAACTATGTTGTATCTATCATCGCAATATTCTTACCAGGGACAAGGATTCCTTCATACTCAGTAAAACAGGATTCTTCTAGTCATCTGTCAACTTGGTAAATTGTAATGTAATTTATGTATAGTTACTAGATTGATCCAAGCCACTGAAGCACACCACCATCTTTCTACTTGTTTATGGCAATGTTGTGGCCCTGAAGTTAGAAATGTCAAGGCCACACTTATAGACTCAGTGTATAGTTATGTGTGTGACTTTTTTATTTATTTATTTTTATTTAGTTATTTAAGAGTGACAGACGGAGAGAGAAAAAGGCGGATAGAGAGAGAGAATGGGCATGCCAGGGCCTCCAGCCACTGAAAATGAACTCCAGATGTGTGCGCCCCTTTGTGCCTCTGGCTAACGTGGGTGCTGGGGAATCAAGCCCTGAACCGGGGTCCTTAGGCTTCACAGGCAAGCACTTAACTACTAAGCCACCTCTGCAGCCCCTTTTTAAAATATTTATTTTTTATTTTTTATTTTTAGTGACTTATTTATGTATGTGATTTCCCTCAAGTAAACTCTGCTGGGTTCTCGGAGAAGGGGATGGAGGTTCCTCACACGGAGCACAGCTTTGGTCTAGGCTCTGTTCCAGGAATTTATGAGCATTTGCTCTTCCTCACAGCCCACATCTAATCTCGTCTGTCAGCACTATGATGAAAAAATATATCCTCAATCTGACAACCTCTGTGTTTCCTCTGCAATTTAACCCATCTTGGTTTTCCCATGTCTACTGTGTGCCCACATGATCTGTGTAGCAGGCAGAGGGAAGTGAAATGGTTAATCATAGCACATTCTTTTGTATTCTCAGTTCTCTCAGAGACCCTTTTTGCCTGCAAAGTAGGCACCTCTCACATAGCTGGCAAAATCCTGGGTAATCTCCCTATTTGACAGTTAACCTACCTCCTGTGTATGTCAGCCTGTTGCCCTCTGACATGGTCTTAGGGAATTCTTGGTTCTCTTTAGTTGACTTCCTGCCCCAAGTAAGCCATTGTGTTTACTACGGCTGCAGCCTGGCCAAACACACTGTTCTCACAGTAGCTGCATAGCTCATTTCTTCTCCTCGTCAGGAATCTTCGAATTCTATGAGACAGTCTACCAACCACCAGTGAAAATGCCACGTTCAGCCCCTTGTTTATTGGTTATCTCTTTATAGTTTATACCACATCCAATGCAGTGCATATGTATTTGCTAATTTCCTACAATATCAAGTCCACAAGAGGACAAAGGAGATTTTTAGATTGCTCTACATTCTTAGAACCAAGTATGTCAGTCAACATATAGGAGACCTCTGGAAATACTTCCAGGATTCTTTAACTGACATATTGATCTTTAAAACTCTGCCTTAGACAATGTTCAAAGGCAAACACCAGAAGTCCAGAATCACCTCTAGTACAGTTTTTGTTGCTTGCCTGAAGTACTGTGAACACAGGAGACATTTAGACATTTACAGCCATGAACATCAGAAGTGCAAATTGCAGTTAAGAGGACATATAATATTATCAGTAAATGCCTGGTCTTTGTGGTTAGACTGGGCGGTTTGGATTTTCTGTCTGCCACTTGCTGTGTCAAATTGAATAAATCACTGAATCTCTCTGAGCACAGGTTTCTGTAGCAGAAAAATCAGGCTAATAATCAGACTAGCCTTGTGGGGAGGATTGTTTTGAGGATTAAGTAAAATGAGAAATGGACTCCGCACTAGGTCTGAACTTGTTGTCAATAAGATAACCCTGAGCCAGGGTTAAGTGCCTTCCCCTGTTTCCCAGGAGCTCCCTGGACTTTCCTGTGATAGACCAATTAACTTTGCAGTGCTTTCTACTTGTGTGCCGACTCCCCTACTAAGTTTCAAACCTTTGGAGGGCAAGATCTTAACTTTTACTTTAATCTCAAAATGCCCAGAATCAGCACAATTAATTTGTTTTGAATTGAATAAAACTGAATGAAGAGGTAACATTGTGATATTGATGTCAATTTCAATAAATCTTTAATAAGAATTGATAATGGACAAGAACCTACTTCCATTCATGCATGCATGCAAAAAAAAAAAAAAAAGGAATGTGTGAAAGTCATTCTTGATAAATGTCAGTCTCAGTGGGGTGGAGAAGATTGGGTCATAGGAGAGCTGTACTTCCTGAAAGAGACCTTCCTTGGGTGTAACTGCTGTCCCCTTCTCAGCACTAGTGGCTTCTTTCCCTAAAGCCAGCTTCCAGAAGGTTCCAGTTTGAGCTTTTCTATCAGTTGCTGGGTAGAGCCAGTTGTGTTTGCTGAAGTAGTGGAAAT
Organism: Jaculus jaculus; assembly: GCF_020740685.1. Classification (NCBI taxonomy): domain Eukaryota; kingdom Metazoa; phylum Chordata; class Mammalia; order Rodentia; family Dipodidae; genus Jaculus; species Jaculus jaculus. Next base: position 133,192,483 of record NC_059107.1, read on the forward strand.
TTCTATTCAACTTATAAATAGTTGAACAGCCTGTGTTGGTGAAACGTGAAGCGAGTGAATACTCCATTTTCTCCCAGGAGGGTGGCCTGGGATTCGGTGTGCGATGCTGTCATGTCAGTCGCGTCAAGACTGCTGTCCACAAGGCCGCAAGGCTATAAGTTATTCATGTGAACATAGCAAACAAAGACGCTGCCTTACTGAGTAATGAGCTTTTCCAGAAGCTTACTCCCCAGCCAGGGGCCAAGACCTGCAGGGTCACCCTGTCAGTAGAAGAAATGGACCTTGCAAGCCTCAAGGGTTAGTGTACTTGGCAAACATAAGAAAATGAAGCCCTGAGTGACCCAAGGAATCTCTAAGGGAATTTCTGCTCTCCCTGGAGGCCTGGGGCTTTTCCTGCCTCCTTTTTCAGTGGAATCAGAGAAGATACTTTCAGTCTCTGGCCATGTTTCTATTCTGGTTGGATGCCAGGGCTTAAAATATCTTTTGTATTATTAATTCTTGCTCATGTGTTCAAAGTTGTCATTCTCTGTGACTTTAGTTTAAAAATCTGAGAGTTGGGCTGGAGAGATGGCTTAGCAGTTAAGGTACTTGACTGCAAAGCCAAATGACTCGGGTTCGATTCCTCAGTACCCACATAAGCCAGAGGAACAAGGGGGCACATGCATCTGGAATTCGTTTGCAGCAGCCTGAGGCCCTGGCACACCCATTCTCTCTCTACCTGACTATTTCTCTCTATATATCTAAAATCAATAAATAAAAATATTAAAAACAAAACCCATAACAGAGAAACTATGCCAGGGTGATATCCTGGCTCTTTTACTCACAATAAATCTTATTACTCAAGGGGCTACAAAGTCCTAGGAAGAAGGAGAGTTTGCAAATAGTTCCTTTTCTCTTATGGACTTCGACTTGGAGCAACTCTAGAGTTTTCCTAGTGGGTAATGGGAAAGATATATGGGCTTTAAATGAGACACAAGGCCAAATTTGAGGTCCTAATTCTACCGTGAGACTGTAAGCAGAACACCTACCAGATCTGAGCTCCATGGTGGGGAATGTGAACTTTGGAAAGTTCTTACTAAATGACTTACTATGTTCTGATTGTTGTGCATTTCTGCTGCATACAATAGCTGTTCAAGAAGTGTCATCCTTCTCCTCCAACTTTGTGAGAGACAATACTTTCTTCTGTGCTGTTGATTTATCTGAATGTTAGCTACCTAAATTCTCTGATCACACTTGAGTTTAGGCTCACTGTTCTGAGGGTAATATCCAAACTCGTTAGTATGATTCTTACTGAATTTCTTGTACCTTTGTGTACCCTTTCTCCTTTGATCACAGAAGCGACTGTATTTGGGATAAGAATTGAGACCCTGAATTTTTCATCACTTGGGTTCAAACTCAAGCTCTGCCACTTACTGTTGAGTGTAATCACTCAGTGTCGGCCTCAGTTTCTCTCACCTTAAAGTGGGAGTAATAGTAACTCCTGTTTCAGGGGTTGCTATAAAAATCGAGTGAGTTTTCCCATGCAATGAGCTTACAATATACCTGATATACTGCAAATATTAAAGATTTAAAAAGAAAAACTATTGGTACAATTGAGGGCAAAGAAGCAGGTGTGGACTCAGAACAGGGCAGGATGCCCACTGGCAAATGGCATAATAAAATTGAAAACACTTTTTTATCCTTCAAACACTGACAGAACTGAAGAATCAATGTCTCTATAAAAAGTAATTTCACTGCAACTTTTTCTCCTCCCTCTCCTCTGTAGAGTGGGTGAGTTTAGTGACAGACTGTTTTGGAAGGAGCTAGAAATATCAGCTTGAAAAATGCTTGACAACCACTTAGAATGATTATCTGACTTTAGGAGGAAAGGAGAATACTGAGGTATTCCTCTTAGGCAAATTTAGAAACGCCATGGAGGCACAATGAATCATCTCTTAGAGGTTTTGAAAGCATCTTTCCCATACTCATTGTTGCCTTGTGCCCACCATTGCCAATTTGGAACCTCAGGATAACTCACCAAGTCCCAAGGAGGCTGCCCAGTTTGGGTCCTGATGTCTGCATTGGTTTTGCTTCCTTTCTACATTTTTTTTTATTTTTTATTTTTTTAAATTATTTATTTATTTATTTGCGAGTGACAGACACAGAGAGAAAGACAGATAGAGGGACAGAGAGAGAATGGGCGCTCCAGGGCTTCCAGCCTCTGCAAACGAACTCCAGACGCGTGCGCCCTCTTGTGCACCTGGCTAACGTGGGACCTGGGGAACCGAGCCTCGAACCCGGGGGTCCTTCAGCTTCACAGGCAAGCGCTTAACCGCTAAGCCATCTCTCCAGCCCCTCCTTTCTACATTTTGATGATGTTTGTCTTTGCAAAACTCTGTTTCACTCAATGGACTAATGCAAATCTATCAAGGTCATTTTTCCTTTTTGCCACCCATGAGCTCAGCCTAGGCCAATGCAATGAAAAGAAAAGGATTTGGGGAAAGAATCAAGCCTTTCTCTCCTGCTGGATATGAATAAAGAAGCATTTTGGTCTGATTGCTGCTGGCAGCCATTTTGGAGGGAGGCAGCCAGCCTCAGGATGACACAGAAGCTCTGATGGGCAGCTTGGAGAGACGGTGGGGCGTGAGCGTTCAGAGGCGGCGCTGAGCCCCGCAGTGTGCCCTAGCCCTGTGCTGCTTTCCCTGTGTTGCCCTAAATGCCATCAAGCAGTATCATGTGTGTTTTGGTCATTTCCAGTCAAGCAAACACATAAGCATCCCAAAACAAAAACAAAACAAAACAATAAAACCTTCTAAGGCCTTTCTTGCTACTGCTCTACACTTCCTGGTAGACAGTTGTACATGTTGGTGTGGGTATCTCTTTTAGGTTGTGTATAACTTGGAGACAGCAGCCACATTCTACACATTTTTAAAAAAATTTTTTTTATTTATTTTATTTGAGAGCGAGAGACACAGAGAGAAAGACAGATAGAGGGAGAGAGAGAGAGAGAGAGAGAATGGGCGCGCCAGGGCTTCCAGCCTCTGCAAACGAACTCCAGACGCGTGCGCCCCCTTGTGCATCTGGCTAACGTGGTACCTGGGGAACCGAGCCTCGAACCGGGGTCCTTAGGCTTCACAGGCAAGCGCTTAACCGCTAAGCCATCTCTCCAGCCCTCTACACATTTTTTACTTCTTTCAAAAATATTTAATATGGTGTCTTGAAAACAGACAAAACCACTCTCTTTGGGGATATGCAGCAATGCCGAAAGTATATACATACCTATCCACACACACGTTTCTGAAAGCCTTTGACCACATCTATCAACAGTGCTATCCCTATTACAGAGTAAATTTTCTTTTTGACTTGTAATCATAAAAGCCAATAGCTGGTAGAGGTGGCTAAAATCATGGTCTTTTAGGATCTTTTTCATGCTGATCATGCAATAGTTGGATATAAAAATCTCATTACAAATTAAACCATCGAATTATGTTTTCATAATATGCAACCAAGCACACTCCCCCAGCTTTCCCTTTATCAGGACTAATTTCAGGCAGTCTGTTTAGAGAGAGAAGATGAATTTTATTGGTGACAAATGTACTCCTGCATTAACAAATTAAGTGTGCCCTCAAAGGAGGAAAAACAAACTTGGAGAAAATTGGGTTGTCTGTTCCTGAAGTCTAAAAGGGGACTTATTTCCTCAGGAGACATCAGTGTTTCCATAATCACACAGAGAGGGAAACATGCACCTCTTGGGCATAACATTAAAATAAATTAATTTTGCTGCCTTATTCATAATGGCTAATGGCAAACTGGGAGTGTTTATTTCTTGACTTCTCTTGCTTATAAAACCAGGTTTTCCTGTCATCCAGCTCACAGAAGATGAATGGCCGTGTCAAGGGAGAGGAGATGAAGAATGTGGGCCTGCTTCTCTGCTTTGGGCATGTTAATAATAGGCAAGTGATCGTGAGGATGAACAGGACCCCAGATTCTCAGGTTCTGACCTCACTTCACTAGAATGGCTTTTCTACTTTCTCTTCTGCTGTCCATGGGATTAAAATGCCTACTTCCTAGAAAGATGGTGTCTGTGATCAGACAGATGACAGCTGTTATCATTTTCCTCCATTCAGCTCAAGTTATGGTCATTTTCTTCCCTGCTTCCTCTTAACACATACCAGGTCTCCCTTTATCTCTCCTTCCATGTGCACCTCCTGTCTGTATATTCATTCTCCTAGAATTCTAGAAAATGTACTCACAGGTAAATGAACACACACACACACACACACACACACACACTAGTTAGGCCTAAAGATGCACCAAACCATTATAACTATGGATTAATACATGTAATGGTTTCCAGCTAATTGGGTGACTTTGGTTTCACATTGCTTTTCACTACAGGGTCTGATAGTGCTCAGTACCAGACTGGCCTCTGCAATTGACTCAGGACTCGCAGAGCAACCCCAGAATGGATAGAAACTATTTCCTTTCAAAGGAAATAATCTTTTGTGAATGGATGGCTGTCTTGTCACTGTAAGTGGATTTGCCCTAGTCTGGGAATAATATGAGAGCTCATATATGTGACTAACATTTTTCCTTTCATTGATATTTTCCCCTAAATTTATTAATAGCTATGCTACTTAGCTCAGAAGCGGCACTATCTAAGCCTGTTTTGTGAGCAGCTACATGTCGGGTTGTGCAAGGGAAATGAAATTCTGCTAAGTTGATTACAGAATGCTATTTGTTTGTTTGGTTTTAAAACTACTTAATTGTATTGGACTTGTCTAAAAGAATACTTGTTATTTTCAAGGCATAGCTAAGCCTGAGCAAAACCAGAATAATCACACTTATAGTAGAGATTACACATAAAATACCAAACCAAGCTCTCTTTGGAATTGAATCTCCGTGACATCTGCCAGCAAGAAAATGGCTGAGCTGCTGCTCAAAGGATGGATTCCTTTGCTGTAATGCACCACAGGGCAGAAAGAAGTCACAAAAGACTAGAGATGAGACTCATAGGGAAGAGACACTTTACCTGCAGAAATATTTACACTAGAATAGGGCTATGTTATAAAAAGAAGCCATTCTTCAATTTAAAAAAGTCAATGTACTTCATGAAGTCATTTTTCTTGCCTTCAGATCAAAATTTAAAGAAGAGTAAAAGAGGAAATTGTCTTTTCATAACACACGTTTACCCTCTAACCCATTTCTGTTACTTTTAAACATGATTAACCATTTGACACGACTACCAAAATGACAGACTGTTTGTATTAAACACATATTACAATTTATTTTCCTGTATATAATTAGGAATAATCATTGCTGCCAGAATGTAAAATGACACGTCAACGTTAAGTACAGATAATAGCAGCTGCGTGCTAGAGAAAGCATACTAAACACCTGAATCTTATAATTACCTCTTTCTCCCCACCCCTTATATCTGTGGGTGAATACAGCTTGGGTAGCATCGGCCTGTGTGGTCATTAAAGTTAGATGAACATTCTGCCAGAACTTACTGCAAATATATAGGCATCCTGTAGGGACATGATGTTTTCAGTGTTAAAAAGATTCAGTTATGAAGTAAATTGGGATGAACTTTTGCCAAAATGAGATTTCTTTATGAGAATCTTTAACTCTGCTATATTTTTATGTATTCAACAAGATATGTATTCTTTTTTTTTAAAATTATTTATTTATTTATTTGAGAGCGACAGACACAGAGAGAAAGACAGATAGAGGGAGAGAGAGAGAATGGGCGCGCCAGGGCTTCCAGCCTCTGCAAACAAACTCCAGATGCGTGCGCCCCCTTGTGCATCTGGCTAATGTGGGACCTGGGGAACCGAGCCTCGAACCAGGGTCCTTAGGCTTCACAGGCAAGCGCTTAACTGCTAAGCCATCTCTCCAGCCCAAGATATGTATTCTTGTTAAAAACAGCTCCAGGTACTTCACAGACTATGCAACAAACAAAGGAGCACTGATTCTCCTCAAGGTACAATCTCCGTTAATGGTGGAGACAAGACAAGTCATAGGAAGCAAGAAGAGATATGTACCTACCCAATAACTCCTAACTTGTACAGTTTGGAGAAACTAAGTGAGGAATGTGGAGAGGTATGAGCAGGAGGGATGTGTGGAACATTCAAGCGTCCAGAGAATTTTGGAAGAAGAGACTTATACAGATGTGGAGTTAGGGGTCAGATATTGCCATGACTCATGAGCATTTGAGACTTAGCTAGATTTCCTTCATGTTTTCTAAGACAAGTCACATTTTCACATCTAAGCAGTCCTGTCTTGAATACTCATATGCGTTTCGCACCTGAGATGCAAAGGAAATATCAAGTATGGCCCCCAGTCTGAACAATAGAATGTAGGTTTATCAAACTACTTGACAAGAAGCATAAAGGAGAAGATTTCCATCTTACCTAGGTTTTAGCTCTGTCATGGCTCTAAACTTAGAAACTAGTGCACAGTAGGCCCAATCGAGTTGGGTCCAATGCTGGGCAAAGTTTGGCAGGGAAGTTGTGTTTTTAATGTGAATAGCTGTAAGTAGAACTTAAACATAACCCAAGTGCTTAAAAGTCACTTTGTAAAACCACAGATAGACTCACTGCAAATGTTCTGCTGGCTGTATTTTCTTTTTAAAAAATACTTTATTTAGGGCTGGAGGAATGGCTTAGCAGTTAAGGTATTTGCCTGCAAAGCCAAAGGACCTAGGTTTGATTCCCCAGAACCCACATTAGCCAGATGCACAAGGGGACACATGCATCTGGAGTTTGTTTGCAGTGGCTGGAGGCCCTGGCATGTCCATTCTCTCTTTCTCCTTCTGTCTTTCTCTGTCAAATAAATTAATAAATAAAAATAAAATATTAAAATATTTTATTTATTTATTTATTTATTGAAGAGAGAGAGAGAACAAAGGGGAGAGGAAAAGGGAGGAAGAGAGAAAACAGGCATGCCAGAGCCTCCAAGTACTGCAAACAAACTCCAGACATGTACCATTTTCTGCATCTGGTTTACGTGAGTACTGGGGAATTGAACCTGGGCCCTTAGGTTTCACAGGCAAGCACCTTAACCACTAAGCCATCGCTCCAGCCCCAGACTGTATTTTCTTTTAGGTATAGCACTATAAATGTTCTTACGGGTTCATGAGCATTTTTTTTTTTTTTTGTATATTAGATTCTAAACATTATTTGCTTAGGCTAATTACATGCTTTTATGTGTAAAACAAAAATCGAGCATTTTAAGCAACAATTTTATTAGAGTTATTTATGCAAAGTAGCTTAATCCAGTCTTACCTAACATGATAGCTAAAGGCTGAGTTCACTTTTAGTGGCTGAAAATGGTTTAAGACTTTGATTTGTGCTGACTTAGGTGATGATAATAAGTTCCCCCAGAGGAGTGGTATGATTAGAAGCTTATGATCCTAGTTTCATCTTTGAACTACCCTTGCTTACTGAGACCTAAGGAGCATTGTTTTTGTGAGAAAAGCAAGTGTGAGAGAGCAGTGAGGCCTGGGAAGAACAGAGAGCTTTCAGTGTAGGGTGCACAAAAGCTGGTGAGGACAGCATGTGCTTTTACATCCTGAGGAGGTGTAATCAAGATGTTCCTATGCTTTGGTAAGAGGACGACGTAAGGGAAGGAGACTGAATATAAACTCTGTGGAGTCTCATATTGAATCACATTTGTGCCTTAGCAGTGGTGTTTTTACAGTACCCATGACGTTTTAACCCTGTGTGTTGTCCAGATGCACTATTGAGAATCCAATAAAAAATGGGTCTATTTCAGTCTCCTGTGTAATCATACCACTTATCTTGGGGTAGCTTAGTATGCACACTCAAACATGTAAATATTCTTAAGTCAAAAGTAATATAATACTGCAAAGGAACTATATTTTATGAGAAATATGTAGATGAAAAGGAAAATGTTAGCTTCAAAAAGAATTTGAAATGTGATAGGTGATATCGCGACATTCCTCACCCAATGCTAAGAGAAAAGAGATAGCTATATTCTTTGAAGCTGTGATAAGGTTCCCGGAGAAGGTAACACTGTGGTAGAGAGATATGGGCTGGGGTGGGAATGGGAAGAAATGTCATTTCTGACCTGGAAACATCAGAAGAGGTTTCACAACAGAAAAGGAACCAGAGCTGAAACAGCAAATGAAGTGATCTTAGGATTTTACAGTCTCTTATTTTTTTCTTTTATAATTTTTTGTCTGTCAATTCCTATTCTTGGAAATGGTCCTATTTTTTAAAATTTCCAAATTAGTAACTGTTCCATGCAATAAGCATTGACATATTTTCAGATGAGTAAATGTGGATATATAGCAATGATTTTAATATTTGGATTATTAGGCAACACTCGATACTGGTCTACTTTAGAAGCGAGGTGATGGGAGGTCTGGGGATATGGCTCATTTGAAGAGACTGTGCAGAGGACAGAAACACAACTGTAGATTGTTATACTGGTGGTATTTATTGGATCAACCATTTTGTGTTGCTGTTGACACTCTTTCTACAGAGCAATGGCATTACAGGGCATGAAGACATCTTAGAAGTCTTTTTCCTAATGATTTTTTTTTTTTTTTTGTAAATGTCCAGAGTGAAGCACAGAGAGAGGCAAGACCTCATCCTTGGTAGAAGTCAGATATTAATTCTATTTAAAATTTTTTAAATTTATTTTAGAGAGAAGGAGACAGTGAGAGAGAAAGAGAGAGAGACACACACATAGAGAGGTTAAAAGAAAGAGATAGTGGGAGAGAGAGAGAGAGAGAGAGAGAGAGAGAGAGAGAGAGAGAGAGAGAGAGGGTGAGAATGGGCACACCAGGGCCTCCTACCACTGCAAATGAACTCCAGATGCATGCACTACTTTGTGCATCTGGCTTTATATGGATATTGGGGAATCAGGCCCGGGCTTTCAGGCTTTGTAAGCAAGTACCTTTAACCACTGAGCCATTTCTCCAGGCTCTTAACTCTATTTTAAAGAGCTCCAATTCCTAAAACTCATTCCACTATGTATAGAATAAGATACCTTTCTGCCATTGTTTAGCTTAACTAGGTGTCTGCTACTGAAGCAAAGCATGTCTGTGGTAATTATAGAAATTTTAGTACCTACTGTTTTAACCTATTTTGTTCTTTATAAGACCACTGTCAATCAGCAGATACATTTTTGAAATAGCGATATCAATGGCATTGCGATATTGGTCATTTTCTCTATAATACAACCACACACATACACATATATTTATGTGTGGATGTACATGTACATATGTGTATATTACAGTTAAGCTTGAATACTTTCTATAAAGCTCTAGAAATGGCTCTTTTATGTAAAAGTTACCTTTCACACTTCTAGGAATAGATACTGTTGGAAAATGCACACACTTGTACCTTCTCAGAAATTTCCTTGTTTATACAAGTGTAATACCCATCATGGAGATACAAACATAAGAGAAGAAATGGTATGCCACTTTATACTTCTACTGCTTGTTTTCAGCATATTATTTCTCCTTTAGGGTCCTATCGACCAGTGAGGCCATATGTGAAGCTTGTCTCATACTGCACTTTGACTCATATTATGTGTCAATAAGTTCATAGGAACCCTGAAACTGTTTGAGGGAAGCGAATGCAGATAACACTGCAGGTTACTGAGTTGAAACCTATTCAACTTTGGAAGCTTTTATGGTGTATTGTGTAAATAGGAAAAAGGAGTTGAAGGTCATTGTAATGGCTTCAAAATCATGCCTTCATTTATGAAATACTTTTAATTGCAGTTACTTTAGCTTCATAAACAACCACACTGGAATCATGATGAGGCATTGAGTTTAGCTAGGGAAGGCCCAGGGTTAACCTTTGTACTTGGTGGAGATATGTTCATTGGTGCTAAATGTCCCCTTTGACTCAATAATTGAAAGCTTGGCATTTGATCACAAGTAAGCAAGTTAACTCAGGAAATATATGTGAATTTATTTACTACATCATTGTCGACAAGTAGACATATTGGAAAAGTACTCTTATACTCCATTCCTTTAGTCACATATGGTGGGGCTAAGAGTGACTCTAAGGTTTGTTCTGAAGTCTATTATATAATACTCTTCAGAAAAATATGACAAAATATAAAATCATTGAGTAATCTACAAAATTCATATGTGTTATTTGTTAACAATATTATTTCTGACATTCCATGTCACATCAGATGCTGACTACATAAACTACTTTAATTTGTTTAATTTTGAAATAAAAAATGAGCAAATCAATGCAGTGTTTTGATTTCAAAACTAAACACAAATATATAACCATATTGTAGGCCTAGATTACAATATTTACATGATGATCTATAACAGTGTCTTCAAATACCTGATACTTATCTCACCCCCATTAATTTCTGGTTACAATGAAAGCCTCCACCCAACAAAATAATGGCATCTACTGCTTTCAAAGGAAAGCATACATTACCCATGGCACATGAGTCCTCACTTGTCTCCAAGCTTCGTCTTTTTGAATTGCATGGCACATGCAGTATAGCAAAGGCCAGAGTTCTTTGCTGAAGCATTTGGGGACAATAAAAAGTTTTCATTGACACTAAAGAACTTGATTTGGTAAAATAAGAGCAGAGCTTAACCAAGAAGGTTCTAGTTGTATGCACTGAACCAGTGAATACAAAGGATTCTTTTTAGAAATTGTTACCAATTTTTTTTTTTCAGCTAGCATGCCAAATAATAGATGCCATTAAGATGTTTTATTCTTTATGGATGAGTCTTGATGCCTTGAACACAAATGTCTTTCTCATTTTGGAATCACTGCTGATCTCTTAGTAGGCTTATGGAGGAGCTAAAGGAGGAATTTCAAAGAAAAGCCTAAAGGTGGATGCTATAAGAGGTCCTGCTTCTTATCCTCCCGCCACTGCAGCCTACATTGGAGGGCAGGGCCAATGAATGGGTTAGAGGGGGGAAAATCTGACATTTTACTAGATTACCTTAGAAGGGGACACCTCTGAGGTTCTGTATAGGAATCCTTAGGAGTTGGAGATGATGATAGAATGCTTCATACAGAAGGCCTGAACCTCTCCCTTCATTCACCTCATTCTACATTTCCTCCATCCTCGGATTAATCTACAACCTGTGGCCTGTGCTTAAAAAGATACAGCATGTAATTGAGAACTCTGGGATGTCTGCTTGCCAGTGATCAGAAGGGTGTGAGGACCCTGGTAGGAATGGGAGAGACCCAGGCTCCAGAGACTCTCAGAAGATTGGCAACTTTAGAAAATGCAGAGGGTATGGCATCAAGGTTGCAGAGTTTCCTGAACTTGGAACTCTTGCATGCAGAAGAAATAAGCTCAGACTAAGATGAGGAAAATGAGACTCACAGACCAAGCCAGAGGTGGGCTCTGAAACCAGAAACCCCTGTCCCCAAGCCACCATGTTACATAAACTGTCTCCTCTCCTAGAGGACATGGGAGATGAAGCTGATTATACAGGGAGAGCAATTGTTAAGGCTGGGCCTGAAGAAAGAAGTCAGTTCCCACCAGCATTAGCAAAAATGGGGCTTAGTGCCTAGATCACTTTCAATAATGGAGAAACTGGAGAAATCAAGAAATTTCTATTTCTGCACACCTGTATTTTTTGTTTCAAGAAATAAGTGCCTGCTAATGCTGTGGCCTGTGCGTGGGTATATGCCTACATAAATCCCAAGGAAAGTGTTCCTTTGTGGTTCCCTGCCTGCAGGAGACACACTGAGGCTTAAATTACAGTGGATTGAAGCTTCACAGAGCAGCCAAAAGATTGCAGGAGGAGCAGGGTAAAGGCTAGAAGAAAGACAGAGCTTAGCAGGAGGGATAGAGTAGGGCCCAGCCATCTCAAATTCTGTTTTTATGCAGGCTGAGTTGTTGCTCTGGAAACCAGGGAATTGCTGGTAATTTGACTAATCTGAGATAAATCAGGTTTTGTTGTGAAGGAGCAAACAATCTGTCTGGATAGCTTAGGGCCAGAATCCAGGAGTTACAAACCATGGTATTTGAGGCATATTGCCTTATGGTTTATTTTTAAGTTTTGTATTTCCCACACAAGCTAGGAATGCATTTGGTTGGTCCCTCAACCTATGGAGAAGAATGTGTGCAGTGGCTTACGGGTGATAACAATACCATTGTGTGTGGAGACACTGCAATCAGAAGGGAGCTGTAGACATACCCAGAGTAATCTCCCAGATGCAGATGTGCGAGATGGTGAGGAATGCCACACCCCAGGAACAGTGGAAAAGCTGAGGCCTATACCATGTGAGTTTAGTTGTTTGATTTCTGTTTACTTATTGTATAAGACCTTGGCTCAGTTTTCTTCTCTGTAAAATGGGGGAAATCACTCTTACATTGCAGGGTTTTGTAAATATTAGGCTGGTATGTATAAAGTATTAACTCTCTGTCATCTACAAAGCAGATGCTTGATAAATGACCAGTATCAATAAAAAAGAGATAACATTTACTTTGGAGGAAGGGACCTGTCTTTTTGTTTCCTCCTTTTATATCAGCTGCCTGTGATTGTTGTAATAAATTACCCAAAGTTTAGTGGCTTAAAAAGTTACATTATTCTCCCCAGTTCTGGAGTCCAGATGAGTGAGGTTGCGATGTAGGTTAAAGGCTGCTGGGGAGCAAAGGTACCTCTCCCTCTGGTGGTCAGGGACAACCCTTAGCTGCAGGTGGCTGGCTCGCTTCCTCCATTGCCTTTCACGTAGCCATCTCTTCTGTGTGCCTCTTGAAGGTTTTGGTTTCGTATGAGCCCGATACAAAGAATCCATCATGAACACTTCCTCTCAATATCCTTTTATGATATAAGGCGATATCCATAGGTTTCATAGAGTCACAGGTAAATAAATTCTTCAGGGACCTTGTTTTACTGCTTATCACACCTGTTTATTATCTTATAAAATTTTTATATGGAATACATTAAAAGCGTGATTTTAGAAACAAGTTTGTTTTTGCTTTATGGGCGCGCTGAAGAAAGAGAACATAAAAATAGATGACTTAGTTGCTAGAATTAAGGAAAAGAAAACCCAAAAGATCATTATCTAAAATACAACCCACCATTTAGAAAAATAAAGAGATTTAAAATAAGGATAAGATCTCTCTCTCTCTCAAAAAATGCAGTTTCACTTATGTTTCAGGTTATTCCAGCACATTTAGCTCTAATGTGAATAGCTAAGTAAATCCTATTTTGGAATGATTCTGACTGTAATTGGAGTTGTGTGTCTATGGAATAACCTGTGATTGGAACTGCAACTATTTGCAAAGAGCCATGCTCATGCCCACAGCACTGTGTCTCTTTGGATACTGGCATTCTGAATGTCACCTTGCTTCATTGCTGTGCCCTTCTAAAAATTTCCCTTGAATGATGGGAGCCTCACTTTGGCTAAAGACAACTGAATTGTGTATTTATTTGTAGTGCTAGGGATCAAACCTACATGGGCCTGTTTATTGTGGGCAAGAACTCTGCCACTTAGCTGTATCTCTAGTCCTGGATCATGTATATTTAATGGACACTATAGGACCTTGTAATAAAGCACAACTTTGATGAGAGCTGACATTTAATATCCAAATATGATCTTTGAATGCAAATAAATTATAACATGTATTTCCCCTGTTTGTTATTATCTTTAACTTTATTTTATAATCTCATTTAAAATGAAGTATGTATACAAAATTAGGAAATGATGCTTTTTTGTGTATATGACTTTGGCTTTAGGGAAATAATTTTATACATATTCCTCATATGAGATTCTCTTCTGTCTTGGTATCAACAAGCCCAGTGCTTTCCCATAGTAGTTGGTCTGTTTTAAAACTCACAGGCACCCTGACTAGAATAAACGACAGATTTTCTTTTTATGTTGATTGTTAAACATATTGCCTCCCTATAAAAGTATGAGGAAATTTTGTCATACATTTTTATAATATTTTTCCTTGTTTGGATTTTATATCACTCCTCTCTCATGTGGGACTGTTGTAGCTTGAATTATGACCCTCAAAAAGTTCTGCTAAAGTCCTGATCCCAGACAAATAAATAAGTTTATTTAAATATTGAGTCTGCAAATGCAATCAAGTTTAGATGAGGTGATACTGCATTAGGATGAGACCTGATCCAATGACTTACATTACTGGCTGGGTGTGACTGGGTATTGGTAGTATATGACTATAATGTAAGAGCCTGGGGCAAGAAGATCGAGAATTTTAGGCTAGGCTAGGATGTACAGTGAGACTTTGCCTAAGAAATAGACCAGGTGCGGACAAAGATTGTACTGATGCATCTACAAACTAAGGAATGCTAAAGATTGCCAGTCAACCACCAGAAGGTAGCAACAAAGGCAATTTACCAGAGCCTCAAGGGGACTGTGATCCTATAGATACCTTTTCTTAAGGTTTCTGGCCTCTGCAATTGTGATAAAGTAAGGACATATTTCGATTGCTTAAACGACCCACTTTGTGATGCTTAATTACTGGAATCCCGGGATAATACCCATTGACATGTGTACATGTCTACAAATGTGTAAATGTATAGTTAGACTTGTGAAAGAACTTATCTACTTCAAATTTCTGCCACCTAATTTCATAGTTTTTATAAACTGAACTTATTAACAAAGTTAATGGTCTTCACATATACTACTTGAATATGATAGTTTCTTGTTCAAGGTAGTTGTTGGAGTAAATAATAGATAAGAGATAACACCCTTTGCATGAAAATGTCATCAATTGTAGGATGATGACCCAGAACAGATTTCCTTAGCCTTTTCTGCCAACAGTAAATGGGATGGCTTCTTGCAGCAAGCTGCTTCAAAATTCCAAACAAGACTTAATGTGATTAGAAGGCCAAGTGACTTCTGAGCTGGAGGCCAGAGATTCCCTTTCTGGATGCTTCAAGGCCAAGTACATCTGGGATTTGCTGAACACACATCCAGCTTTGCCCCTTCATGACATCTGCATGATGTACTGTGGTCACATAAAACTTCTGGGTAAGACAGCTAGCAGATGCACTGAAGATATTTCCTAAGACAGAACAGATGAGTGGTAAATGGTAAAAGGCATTTTTCTTCCTCATTTCCATGTTATGCATTTCAGGGTTTGTCAGGGGTGAGCTCTGCTTTCATGTGGATGATAATACGACGCTTTAAAGGAATCAGATCAAGCAGCAGTCTCCCTAAGCTGCAGACTGCCTTCCTGTTATTTTCTTGAACATTTTCTTTTACTCTTGAAAACAGACAGTAAACCTTAAAGGCAAGGAGGCAGCTCTAAGCCGGCTATCATTATTCAGATCAATTTGGAACCAAGTCCCACCTCCCATCTCTTCTCATTTTGATGTTCATTCTCTGCTGGCCACTGGCCAGAGCAGAATTCAGCAAATGATAAATTTATTCCCAGACATAGCACTTTTTGCTGAGATGGGAGTCACCATTACAGTAACTAATCTTATTGTGTGTACGTATATGTGTGTGCCTGTGTGTGTGTGTGCCCACGTGTATTTACATGTGTGTGTGTTAACATCAGAGGGGATTAGTGTTAGTGTTTACACTAATGGAGATCAGCCAACATGTGTTTGCTTGGGAAACAGGTCTGTCATTCTTAAGGGCTTCCCTGGCCAGTGACCCAGGCTTGTCTTCTTTGGCCTCCAGCAACAATTTATAATAGGAATGTCAAATTAGGTTTAACTAATCCAGTTTAATACCAACTGACCATAGCCAGATGTCCTACAGCTGACTAACTTCTTTCAGCTGACATGTCAAATGTCAGAAAATCCCAACAAATCTTTAAGAAAATACCTTGAGAAAACAACTTATTTGTTCTAATGCTCGAGGAGGAAAAAAAAAAAAAAAGAAATCTCAGATTTCTCTAAATTTGAACTTCTCTTGAGAAATGGGTCAATAAGCCACATGAAGTTTTCTTCTTTGGCAAACTATGTAATTGCTACTCAACATTCTAAGTGGTCACTGTCGTTTCTTGGGTGAAAGCTGGTGGCAGGAACAGAAACCCCAGGGTCATTAATATTCTACTGTGTTTTGGTGCATCTGATACTCTGAGCTGGTCTCAGCCAGAGATCGTGCAGCTGAGAAACATCTTATGTCCTGGTATTTAACAAGCTCAGAAAGCAGTGAGACTGTTAGTTGGTATAAATTCAGCCTGTCTAGGCAAAAGCATGACCAGAACTGACAGAGTGTCTTGCACCTGTCCTTGAAGTCAGGCCCACCATAAATCAAAGGACAGCCCCTCTCTCATAAAATGTCCTTTTATTCATTTACTTTTAAGTTAAAGATTGATTAAGGAAGAAAGAAATCACAATTGCTTTGGTTTGGACAAACACGCAGCCATGCAATTAGTTTGAAATTACACAGGTAAAAAGCACACTGACTAAATTATCATTTAATGGCTTGTAATAAAGAAAGCTACTTGCTTTCAAATCAGACTCTGGAAAAGGGCATGTGAGATATGTGAGCATGACATGAAAGCACAAGGTGATCTTTCACTGGATGAAGCAAGATAAAATGCAAAGAACTAGAGGAGACTCCAAGCAATACATCAACAAATGATTTAACAGTCCTTTGGCCTGAGGATATAGCTCAGTATAGTGTGTTTACCTAATGTATATGAAGCCCTAGGTTCAAACCTCAATATCATCAAAAAGAAAAAAATACTCCATAACAGTCCTTATACCTGTAAACATGAAGGATTATTAACGTAGAAAATGTTATGATTACTAATACAGAAATTGGTTCCTAGATTTTTCTGGTTGAAAGTTATACAGATTGTTTATTTATTCTGTCTGTACATTAGGGTATGGTGACACTATTAACAAGAATGTAATCATCTAAGCCAGAATAATGGAAGGATTCAACAATTTGGAATAATGATAAAAACCTCAGAAATGAGATTCTCACTGGCCAAATGATGGTGAACTGTAAGTACATATTATTTTCCCTTTTAGGCAAATCCTTATTTACAACAATACTAGATGACTGCCAAGATACAATACAGCCCTAAAAATAATTCAGCAGTAAGCTTTGATTCAATAACATGCAATGTTATCAGGCATGTGAAATCAATATCAAATCTGAGTACGTTTAAGACAACAAATGTGGTCGTTTGAATGTAATATGTCTCCCACAGTGTCACTTCCCAGCTGGTGACAATTTGAGAGGTGGAGCCTTGTTAGAAGAGGTGTGTCTCATGGGGCAGGCTTTGAGGTCTGAGTTCCAAGCCCCACTTTTCAGGTGTCACCCACTCTTACTGTTACTTCCCAGCTAGTATGTCAAGAGGTGACACCCAGTCTCTGCCCTGTCATGCCATGATGAAACTTCCTCTTTGGACTAGAAGATGACTAACCCTTTCCCACATGCTGTTTTCTGTCGGGTGTTTTGTCCCAGCAATGAGGAAGTAATGTAACAGGATAGTTAGAGAGGTAATTGGAGTATCTTTTTTTTTTCTTTTAAATATTTTATTTATTTATTTGAGAGCGACAGACACAGAGAGAAAGACAGAGGGAGAGAGAGAGAATGGGCGCGGCAGGGCTTCCAGCCTCTGCAAACGAACTCCAGATGCGTGCGCCCCCTTGTGCATCTGGCTAACGTGGGACCTGGGGAACCGAGCCTCGAACTGGGGTCCTTAGGCTTCACAGACAAGCGCTTAACCGCTAAGCCATCTCTCCAGCCCTGGAGTATCTTTGTAGTTAGTCAATTTCTGTTTCAAATATGTTTCTCCTTAATTGTTGGGGGATAGAGGGCATCCTTTATATCACATCTCTATTAACTCAGTAGCAACTATAACACAGGAAAGGGCCAGTAAGTCTGCATGGAGTGACTCATGTTCCTATAGCTAGGATATGGAATGTCTTCCAAAGGCTCATGTGTTACCAGATTTGTCACCAATTGTATTACCAATCAGTGCCACTACTGGGGGAGGGGGAGGTAGGTAAAGCCATCAGAGGGTGGAGCCTGGTGGAAGTGTGTTAGGGCACTGGAAATATGCCCCTAAATGTGATACTATGATATCAGCTTCTCTTTACTTTAAGCTAAAGATTGATTTTCCTTTTTGCTTCCTGGCCTCCATGAAGCGAGCAAATTTGTACTACAACATACTCTCCACCATGACATACTGCCTTTTTACAGGCCTCAAAGCAATGAGACAGCTAACTGTGGGCTGATAGTTGTTTTCCTTTTCTTTTATTTAGATAGAGAACAAGAGAGAAGAGAGAAAGAGACAGAGAGACGACAGAGAATTGGCATGCCAGGGCCTCAGCCACTGTAATCAAACTCCAGACACTTGTGCCACCTGGTGGGTACATGCAACCTTGCACTAGCCTCACCTTTTTGCATCTTGCTAACATGGGATCTGGAGAGTAGAACATGGGTCCTTAGGCTTTGCAGGCAAGCGCCTTAACCACTAAGCTACCTCTCTAGCCTGTGGGCTGACAGTTATAAAACTACAAAACAAGTTAAATATTTCTATCTATTAACTTGCTATTCTGACTAAAAGCTGACATATAAAGCCTAAACATCACCTAGTGCATCATAATGGCTCAAGAAATCTGAGAGAGAATTAGTGTGGTTAGCTAGTGTTAGCTGCTTGAACACAAATTTTCAAATGCATCAAAGGGAGCTTGTAGTGGAATCCTTTGGGAATTAAGCCATGATGAAATCACAAAGGGTTGGTTGGTTTTTATTTGCAAGGAAAAATAAAAATTGGTGTTAAAAATAGATAGGGTGGTATGTGAGCATGATATTAACTGTGTTGCTTCTTACTGATCTATTCTGCTCTTCAGGGGTTTGGAGTAGGAGAGCTATATATTTCCCTGTCTCTTCTGAGTTTAAGTTCCTTCTATGAGATACATTTGTGAAATACTTGGAAAGCAGAAGAGAGGCAAACCAGTGAGGTACTGGCCTGTTCACATAAGTTTAAAGGAGCTGAGTGTGCCTATAGCTACTGAATTATGTATTCAGTGGCTGTAAGTAACCCATTGTAAGACTATTTATACCATACACAAATACTAATACTACAAATGAATCCCTCCATTTTCATGCTCACAAAATTAGTTGTTGGATGTTTCTAGCATCCCACTGGGTAGGTATAATTTACCTGGGTAAACTACATGGGTATTTCTTTACCCATGCTGGCAAGCAGACATCTGGGGATTGTCAGAAGTGGGTATTACCCTGGTTATCGCTACTAGTCTTAGGCATGTGAGATCACTGATGTATTTAAATTAAACTCCCGAGTTGGTTAACCTTATGACCAAGATGAGGATACTCTTAGGCGAAGACTAATTTTGTGATTACCTAACCCAGTGATCAACCTGTATAAATTGTAAGTTCCTTTTCCTTTTGCTCTGCAAATAATTTTGTAGGCATCACATTCTCTGTTAAATTGTGGCATGTCTAAAATACCCAGAACAATTTCTGTTTTCTTACTGGAACTCTGAGAGTAAATTAAAACATTCATAACTTTGTATGTACATATAAATAAATATAGGTATGATATTTTCTGTGCTGGTGATTAAATCCAGTGATTCATAAATGCTAGCCAAATGCACTATCAGTGAACTGATCTACATATTTTTTGAGGTACTGTCTCCCTCTATGTAGCCAAGGCTGACCTGGAATTCTCTGTGCAATGTCAAGCTGGCCTCAAACTCACAGTTATCCTCCTACCTCTGCCTGGGATTAAAGGTGTGTACCACCATGCTCATCTTGATCTACATCTTTAGACATTCTTAGTCTTAGTAAGGTCATTTTGATAGGACTCATTCTATCCTGAAAAAAAAATATATTTTGAAAAATCAATGATAACATGCAATGAATGTGATGGGTTTGATTCAGGTGTCCCCGATAAACTTGTGTGTTTTGAATGCTAAGTCCTCAGCTGGTAGCAATTTAGAAACTGAAGCCTCTTGGAGGCAGTGTCTTGTTGAGGGTGGGCTTATGGGTATTATTGCAAGCTTCCTCTTGCCAGTGTTTGTCACACTTTCCTGCTGCTGTTGTCCATCTGATATTGGCCAGGAGGTGATGTCCATTCTCTGCTCCTGCCATCTGTTCCCCCTGCCATTGTGGAGCTTCCCCTTGAGTCTGTAAGCCAAAATAAACCCCGTTTTTTCCCTCAGGAGCTGCTCTTGGTGGATGCTTTCTGCCAGCAACATGAACCTGACTTCAACAATGAATATATCTGTGAAGATGACACCTTTGAGTTTATCTGAGTTTGAAGAGAAGTTCAATGCATGCAAGAGGACACAAAGACAGCAAAATAAAGTTTTTTATGGGGCCCTTAGATTTGGATACTTTGGCATTTAGATATTTTAGGAAAATTAACCCAAAAGTATTGACAGTTTACTTTTAAGAAATCAGAGAATCAATATTACATTTGAATAAATCTAACCCAAACAGGACTCAACTTATATATTAGCAAAGGACTCACAAATGGAGAATAAATAAATAGTGAAAATCTTGTATGTTGAGACATAAGCAAAAGTTATGATCCTTGCTCTTAAAGAAATAAGATATACTCAATTACATATGAACTAGAAAGTTAAACTTCAAGTGGAAGAAGTTATGTAAATATTAACATGTGAAGAGATTGCTTCTAGGTGAGTCAGTAAACAGTATTTCTAAAATAGAGTTTATTTCATTAGTGTATACTATTTATTGAGAACAGTGGGTTTAAATGTGATATTTTTGTAGAATTTGCAATATTTCATTCATCATGTTTTGATCATATTGAAACCTCCTATGTCCTCTTTCCTCTCCCTTTCCTCTTGGTCCTCTTCTTCTTCTGGAATAATCTCCATGTTTATTTATGCTGGCCTTTGATTTCCTAAGTGCCACATATGAGGAAAACAACATGATATATTTGTTTTCCTGAGTCTAATTTATTTCATTTTAGTGCAGTTCTAGGTTCATAGCAAAAATGAATCATAGATACATATATTTTCCATATGCCCTCTGACTTTGTACAAATTCAGCTACCTCTCTTATCAACCCCAGGCTCCCAGATGCCAGGATGGTATCATCCACATTCAGAGTAGGTCTTCCCCTTTACTTAATCCTCTGTTGAAATGTCCCCACAGACACACCTAAAGGCATGTCCACCTAGTCTCCTAGATTATCTTTAAATCCAGTCAAGTAAATAATGAAGATAAATCACTCCAATGGGATTGATAGTATCCTCACGAAATCTCAAAGTACTAGGAACCTCAGAATATGATACTATTCAAAAATAGAATCTTTGCAGATGTAGTTAACTGAGAATTCCAACATGAAATCACCTTGGATTTGGAGCTTTCTTGGAGAAGGGGAGAAGAACCTTTGTGAAGACCAAGACTGGAGTGATGTTGCCTAAAGATATACAAGTGACTAAAAGCTAGAATCAGCAATAACTCTTCCTTGGCGTACTTGAAGGAGGTTTAGCCTTGTAGTCACCTTAATTTGGGGCATATGGCCTCCCAAAGATGGCAGAATAAGTCTATATTTTTCTAAGCCAACTAGTTTTGTTACAATGGATGTAAGCAACCAATTACATTAAAGAAACAAAAAAGTGAATATTGTTTGATAAATGCTATGATACAAGAATAGGTCAGACTAGAAAGTTAGTAACCTAGAGTGGGTAAAAAATAGTTAAAGCTTATTTGGAAAAAAAAAAAACAAAACAACAACCTATATGCTAATGTCTGAAATGTTATTATGGATCAGCAAGCCACATTAACTTCCTAGATTATTTTCAATACGAAACTATATATAAAGGTCTTGGTGTGACAGAGGCATGAAGGGGTTTAAGATGACTTTAAAATATTTTTCAAAAATATTTTATTTATTTGCCAGAGAAATAGGGAGAGAGAGAGAATGGGCACATACCAGGGTTGTTGCAAATGAACAGATGCATGCACCACTTTGTGCATCTGGCTTATGTGGCTACTGGAGATTCAAACCTGAGTCCTTTGACTTTGCAGGCAAGCACCTTAAACACTAAGCCAGCTCTCTAGACCTGTTTTAAACGTTTAGTGGACAACTTCCATCAATATAGATAATAAACCATGATGATCCCCGCCCTCCCCCCCCAACATCTGATCTTCCCCCTCTCAAATCTGTTCTCCTCTGTATCCCTTCTTTCCTTCTCCTGCTCCTATTAGGCAGGTCGTGTATAGGTAGCATCAGCCACTGAATATCAAGGCCACTTTGTGTCTGGAAGACAATATTATAAGCAGTCCTTCCCTTCATTTGGCTCTTTCCACCATCTCTTCTGCAATGGACCCTGAGCCTTGAAAGGTTGGTAGAGTTATCTCTATCAACAGTGAACACTACATTGTCACTTCTCAGCACTACGATGAGTTTTGGGTCACTCCAGTGATCACTCCCATCTGAAAAAAGAAGCTTCTCTAACCAGAAGTGAGAGTAGTATTGATATTAGACATAAACATAAATATTTATGAACATATGAAACTAGCCAGACCACAGTAGTATTTTCTCCCCAAGGGTTTATGAAACCCCTTAGCCATAGACTTTTGACTAGGTTTTCAGTACAAGCAGGAATTTTCTCCCACGGGTGGGCCTCCAGTCCAATAAGAGAGCAGTTGGTTCCCCCTTAACAAACATGCCACTATTGCATCAAGTTGTACATTTGGACTGGCTGCCAGCCATAAAGCTTGCAGGATTCACTGCTGGTTAATGCAGTTGGTGACTTGTGTCTCCCATAAAAGCCTGTATGCTACAAAGCTCTTTCAAGCATCCTGAAAGCTAGTTAACAGGGAGGAGGTGTCTAGCTCAGCTCCAACATGATTTCTCAGTGACCTGCAGCCCAGACATGTGGAGTCTTCAGCAAGAGGGTCTCACCATACAGTTCAACCAAGAGCTTTGGAAATAACTGTAATGTTCTGGGGGCATGAGGGGTCTCTTGGACAACAAGTCACTGAAAAGTATCTTACTCCTTGCACTGAAATTTTTCTAGTAACAATCGATGGCTTCTGGGCACATCATTATCCACCTCTACAGGATAATTATTCCCAAAGTTTTGGAAGAAGATTTTTTTTCTTAGAAAGGATTTTGGTTTGATTATATATTGTGGGAAAACAAAAAGACAAGGCTAGAGATATAAGAAAGAGCCAGATCTTTTAAAACTCTTTTAAGAAATATGAACTTAGACTTTGAATGATTTTAGAAAAAGAAACAGCTTGAAAATTCTGGCATATTGCTAAAATATACACTGTAGAGAGTGCTCCCTCAATCTGAAAGGCATGGCAGGGTCAGAGATTGCTTAGCAGACTCCTGTGTGATACAGAGAACCTATGAGTGTGCCCTGGGCTAGGATTATGGCCAGAGCATGCAGAGAAGTAGACTTTGATTATAAATAGGTACTGATTATAATAATCATCATCATCACATTTATAATAATAAATAAAAATTGCTGAATGCTTATTATGTGGTAATTGCCATATCTACAATCCCATTTAACTTTCCAGAGTCACTATTCATACATATTTCTGGCTTATAAAAAAGTGACACCGAAGCTTAGAAATGTTAAGCAATTTATTCAAGGTTATGGGCAACTCAGGTACAGAGTCAGGTCTAACTGCTAGAAGCTTCATAATATACTTTGTGACTGGGTGCTCAAGATAATTCCTAGCTAAACAGTGCTGTCATTTGATGGAATGTGGACCAAAAGGAGCAAGAACAGGTTTGTGAAGTAGGAGTGTGCATTTGCATAAAGACTTGCTGATTTTGAGCTGTCTGTGGGGCTTATGAGTGAACTGTCTGGAGAGAGAGGAGTGAGAGAGAGGAGCCCACAGCAGTGTAGTATTGGGGTAGAACTGGCAGTCACCAGCAAGAAAACATGCACTACAAACCTTGAGGTTCTGTCATATGTCACATCATAGGTAAAGTAAATTATCCAGGGCAGATTCTCAGGACTGCAGAGGTGTGCAAAGAGCCAAAGCAAGTATGAACTATTAAACAAGTGAAGATGCTTGAAACGTGTTTCAGCAATTATGAAGTGAAGACAGTAGAGGTGGTAGTGATAAGAACTTTGGAAAGAGGGAATATTTTGGAATAAATACCTTGGGCATGAAGAATGGGGTATGATCCATAGCATGGGCATGGGGATTGGAATTAGACAGTAAATATACCACTGATTTTAATTAATTAATTAATTTTTATTGAACTGTTTGTATTTTGTCTGGGAAGTAAGGCACGTGGTTCCATGGCAAGTTATAGTTTGGAAAGAATACAGAAAGTTTGGAGTCACTGTTGTGCTAGACACAAGTGTTCACGATGGACATTAATAGAACTGTGAACCTGTCAAATTTCAGCAGCATTCATATGTCAGAGGAGGGGAAGGCCCTGGAATGAAAGTGGCCCTGAAGTGATTTCCTCTAACTACTGCAGGCCTTGGACTGGCCATAACTGGTGCTTTGCTAGGTAGAGAGTATGAAAGGATATGGCAGTGGACAGAAGATCTAAGGATCCTGGCATGAGAGACAGTGAAGTCAGAGCCAGAACAATGGGACAATACATAGTGGGAAAGGAATGAGGAACTCTTTGGACTCCAGCTTTCCCTCTCTCTGTAGTGAAGAACTGAACTAAGTGATTGATTGCTAAGGTCCATCCTGCCCTGAAAATTGTGTGTCTGACACAAAAAGGAAAGAAAGACTGGAGATGATGGGTGAAGGAGGCCTGTGAATTCACACAGGCCATTTCAGCCTCACAACTGAATGCATTTATTCCAACTGGGATATCTGCTGATATAAAAAGCACTGATCGTGTTCAGCAAGCACTCAGCATTTTAATAATAATTTTCCTAGGAAAAAGGGAGCTCTTTGATCTCTATAATACAATACATCTTTTTGTACTGGATATTTACAAAGACAGTAGAATTTTGTGCATGTCCGTCATGGGGGAAGGATGTTAACTAGAAGATGAATTGAAGCTGGGAGGCCCCTCCATATGCCATTTATATTCACACAGGAAACTACACTGCCTTATTTTTATGGAAGGATGGTGAATAACTTTGTAGGATTCTAGCAACCTCATATTAGTTACATACAATTCATTTTTTCAACTAGTAATACCATAGTTCAAAATGGTGCAAATGAGTAAAAATGCTTTTGGCATTAAAATCTAAAAGTTTTTAAAGCTGATTTTTCTTGAAGCACTGGACTTAAAGAAAGAAATCAGACCAGTTCTTTCTTTCCTACCATTATCATATTAAATAAACTCCTATAATGAGTAGAGATAGAGACCTAAAGTCATAAATAATCTCTGCATCTCCTTTGTGTGGTTTTGTCCTAAGCAAGGACAGCAGTTTGCAGGAAGCCAAGCCTAGTCATCTATCAGTGGGGCTCTTCAGTACAGATGTCCCCAGTTCACATCTTATAACACATCAAGGGATGCAGTGGCATCTTTTAGGAATGACCTCCCCCCACGGTGTGTATCAAGTGCTGCTGACATAACTTCCATATGTTATGACTCACCCAAGGAAGACTCCACAAGGACCTAAAATGAGAAGGAAAGAAGCAAGATGTCTGAAGTGGCAGAGTAAAGGAAAAATGTTTATGTGTGAAAGGCAGATGATGGTTTTATTAATAGTGAAGGATAAAAAGCTGAAACAGTTGAACGTTTAGCTATGCTTTCCTGATGTCTCATTGCACTGTGGATAGAAATAACCACTCAAGGTATTTCCGTAATCTAAGTTTCAGCCAGGAACCGAGAAGAAAAAAAAAGCCCTTCCCAAAGCAGTTTATAAACTAAAAATAGAGATGACAAAAAGTCATATTCGGATTAAATTGGAAAGGCAAATTATTCAGAGCAGTAGCTTTATCATCCTAAGACAGAAATACATCAGCCACAGCAAGAGAACCATAAATATTTACTGATATGTACAGAGAGAAAAACTCATGCCCAGCTTTAGCCAACAAACATTCCCACAAGATCAACCCTACTTTGCCTATGCACCAACACTGATTGTTAATGAGTCTCAAACATTTGTTTTCTAGTGACCAAGGGCCAGAACCTAAAGGAAGTGATGTCTGTCATTTGTTCTATAATCTCTTTTTGACAATATCCCAGCTCTTTGGTAAGCTAAGACAGCAAAATATAGCTCCAGTTCTGCTGAGATGCTCCCAAGGATTATAATTATATTTTATAGTGTGCTCAACTAAATCACCGTTTTCATTTTGAGTATACTAGAACAATAACCTGACCTTTGCATTTTGCCCCAAATAGTACTAACCATACCATGAAAGAACTCCCAATAGGACTTGTCTACAATGCTGTATTGGTAGAAGACTTATGCCTTTAGAAAAGAGGACAGTAGCCAGGTGTAGTGGCACACACCTTTAATCCCAGCACTCAGGAGGCAGAGATAGGAGGATTGCTGTGAGTTTGAGGCCACCCTGAGACTCCATAGTGAATTCCAGGTCAGCCTGGGCAAGAGTGAGACCATATCTTGAAAAAACAAACGAACGAACAAACAAACAAACAAACAAACAAACAAAAAACAAAAACAGAGAAAAGAGGACAGTATTATGGACTAGGAAATATGGCATCCTTCCCATATTTGCTTTTCCACATGGGCTTTTGCTGTATCTGCTGTGTGGTCTTAAGAAATGCATAATCCTTATCTGAGATTCATTGGTTTTTGTGTCAAATGAAGTTTAGATGTAAACTCACTGTAAGATGCCAATGTTAGCTTCCTGTAATTCATTGAAAATAGGAAATTTAGAAATGTGGATGATAACTGTTAGGACATATTTTTTTAAATAGTAATTTTATTTTATTTTTTACAAGGTGAGGAGAGAGAGAAAGAGAGGGAGGGAGGGAGAAATAGAATAAACCCACTAGGGCCTTCAGCCACTGCAAATGAACTCCAGATGCATGTGCCACTGTGTGCATCTGGCTTTATGTGGGCACTGAAGAATTGAACCTGGGGTTGTTAGTCTTTGCAGGCAAGCACCCTGACCACTAAGCCGTCTCTCTAGCCCCCTGTTAGGGTTTATTCTTATGTCTTCTTATAAAAGTCTATGAGGAATGGTAGAAGTCCTACCTACTAGTTTCTGCTTTTTATTTGTATTTTTTAGAAATCGCTGATAGTTACTCATTTAATAAATGAAAAGACAACAAATTACTTGCTAATAGATGAATAGAGAAATGACAGTGTTATTTAAAACAAAATTCAGATATACATGAGCACTTTTATGATTTGAGTAAAGTTTGAGAACTTACAGAAGAATTATATGGGAAGAAAATAAGTAAGGTTTACAAGTTTGGTAAAAGGACCAAGATACAATTTAAGATCTTATTTTCAACCTGGAATGTGTGTTTGCATGCATTGTATGTACCTATGTATTTAGGGAAGCATACATATAAACTATAATAATACAGTCCTTTTTGTTACCATAAAAATACAACCAGTAACTCAAAGGTTCTTCTGGTCCCTGACAGTTGAAGTTGGACTACTTATGTTAGACAGAGCATTGATAGTCTTACATATATATGGCACTTGAGGTAGGGCATGACTTTAGCTGCAAACATATGGTCACACTAACTTGCTAATAATACTAATTTGACTTTCACCATCTTGAATCCATAGAGGTGTACCATCTCACATGGTGAGAACCAAGTCCTACTGGGGAGACCTCAGTGACTCAGGAGGGTATTGTCTATCCAATAGAAGACATATGTTGTAACCCTCATAATGAGCACTTAAGGAGATCTGATGAAGCAATTCTATTTGTTGTGGATCAAAAGAGGAGAGTAGTCAGATCATATGATCTCGGATCTGATGACTATCAGCCCCATAGCAGCAGCAATGTGCTGAATCATGTTACAGTATAGCATTCCTTATATTTTGAAAACTTCACACAGTACTTAAGGTTCAGTATCACATAATTAAAAGTATGTGAGATGAACTGGTGTTACTGATAAGATAGTGGTTGTAGATAGCAATAAGGTGGGCTAATGGGTTAAGACTGACTAAGCTTCCCCATTAAAACTTAAACAATGAATGGTTTTGACCAGTCTAATTATAGACCTGGAGTCAGCATATCTGCACAATTATGTCTTGTATTGCTCAAATGAAAATTATACCTTCCACTGGGGATTCTGTTAATGGTGTTGATAACTAAGTTGCAAAAATATTCTCTTCCATCTATCCATCATCCATCCATCTGGCTAAGCTAGGCAGTCATTGTAAGATTACTGGTAAAGTAAAACTTAAATACTTGAGAGAAAATATTTACATTTTTTCAAAAATATAAAGTTATTGGCCTAACTTGTTGATATCTTAGGAAGATAAACCAAGACCTTTTTCTCTACGTGTTCCTTCTCTCTGGTGCAATTGGACTTCTTGGGTTCTAAGTCATATCTGGCCAGAGATAATGCTCTGGTGTTTGAGAACTGATAAGTTTACAATTTTGTGGCTGCTGGGAACAAGTACTGTGAGAGTTTTGCTACTGATTCTCACATAAGGGACAGTCCCTACAGTTGGGACACTTGGATTAGATTTGAACCATATTCCCACTATACCTTATCAGGAATAGAGCTGATAGATTGATCTCTGATGTATTGATTTCTGTATCTACCTCTCATTTGTTTTCAAAGTAGAGGTAAAAAGGGGGGGCATTGATATGTACATTCCTTATAAAATAAATGCTCCATTTGTTTATAACCCAGTCCTTATTATGAGGACAATATGTAATTGTCATTAAGATGAAATTGTTCACAGAAACAAATAAATGTAGCACACTGATGTTCAGTGAATAGGTTTTCAGTGAAACGGCAGACTCATGTAGCATTTGGCAAATTGGCTTAGAACAAATTGTTCTTTTGCATTTGACCTATCACCAAATGATTAGTGGGTCTTCTGTGCAGGAACCTTAATAAATGTCACATGGTTTCAGCCTGAATGATCAACAATGAGAGGTCCATAGTGACTGAAGACAATCTAAAACAATTAAAAATGTTTGCGGGGGTTGAGATGACACAGTAGTTCACAGCAGTTGCTACTCAAGCATGAGGGCCTCACATTGACCTCACACACCAAATCCCCAAACGTTTGTATTTAAGTACTTTTCTTTACACAAGTCTTTTCCATCTGTACTAATATTTGTCCATTGGTACTTGTCCAACCTTCAATAAGGGATTTGTTCATCTGTTCTCCATGTGCAAGCTTATTTATAGGAGTTAAGCGAGCAGCAGCATCTTATCTCAATTTTTCCTGAACAGCTTGAACTCCCTGACGTGTCCCTTGTGTGATTCGATTTTCATATCCTTACATCATCTTGATTACTCTGTCAACAGCCCTCCTGAGGAACATCACACAGTAGAGAGCATTTTCCTGGTCTGAGCCCTGCTAAGAACAACACAATACTTACATTCTTTATTCTGATAATTATTATTATTTGGAATAAGGAATGCTTTGGGCATATAATCAGTGGCAAGCCTTGTTCTTGAATCTCAATGTCTCTTTGAAATGTGTCAGGGGTAGAAATTCTTCTCTTTCTCTGGATGAAATATTTTTCAGGGGCTTGAATTTTTCTACTCACTTGTAGGCAACATATAGTCCTAACTATGTTAATATTCCAAACAACATCTTAGTTTGATAATTGAAACATCAAACCTTATATCCTCATTCAGAGTTGAGGCTTCTTTCTCCTCATTCCATGAACTTGAACCTGGCCTCTCAGAAGCAGCAGAGGTAGCTTTTTTATCCTCAACTTACTTCTTGCCCCAGCCATGAGCTTTTGTTTTCAGCTGGGGCCCGTAGGTAGCTCAGGAGGTAAAGGGTATTCATAAATAGAAGAATGAAACTAGGTGGATACAGATTTCTCATTACATACCAAAGTCTACTCAAAATAGACCAAATACATAAATGAAACTACTAGAAGAAAACATAGGAAAAATACTGTAAGATGTTAATATGGGCAAGTATGTTTTGGATGAAACCTCAAAAGCACAGAAAATAAAACAAAAAAAATAATAAAGGGTCTAATACCAAATCAAGGTGCTGTCTTGCAGGGGCAATAATTAAGAGAATAAAGAAACAGTGCACAGAAGGGGAGAATATACTTGCAAACTTTTCATCTGACAGGGAGTTAATGTCTAGAATGTAAGCCTAATAATGGTACCAAACTGACTGTATTTGCTGAATACAAAACTAATTAATAAAAAAAAAATTAAAAAAAGAATAAACTCAAAACCATTTCTCAAAAATAGTCTACTTTAGAACTGAGCAAATTATTTGTAGAAACATTTCTCAGCAGCAGACAAATGGCCTACAAGGGTATGAAAAAAGTTGCAATATCACAGGCCATGAGGGAAACAGGTCAAAACCACAATGAGATCTTATCTCATGCAGTCAGAATAGCTGTTATAAAGAGGTGAAAAGTCACAAATACCAGTAAGAATATGCATAAAAAGGAACCTTTATGTACTGATGGTTATGATGTAAGTTAGCATAACCACCATAGAAAGAATGTGGTGGGCCTTCACAACACCAAAAGCATTTCCATGTAATCTAGCTATCCTAATTCTGAATATATCTCCTCAGGGAATGAATCAGCTTATTAAAGAAATATCTGGGCTGGAGAGATTGCGTAGTGGTTAAGGTGCTTGCCTGCAAAGCCAAAGGATCCAGGTTAGATTCCCTAGGACCCACTTAAGCAAGATGCACAAGGTGGTACATGCATCTGGAGTTCATCTGTAGTGGCTGGAGGCCTTAACACACCCATTCTTCTCTCTCTCTATCTGCCTCACTCTCAAATAATTAAAAATGAAAATATTTTTTAAAAGAACTATTTGCACTTTGAAGTTCATTGATATTCACTAATACCCAAGTTGTAGAATATAGGTAACCATTGAGGGTTAATGGATAAAGAAATCTGGTATATATATATACATATATATATGAATGAAATGTAAAATTTGTAGTAAAAAAAAAATTAAATCCTGTAATTGACAGCAAACTGGATGATGTAGAAGAGGCCATGATACGCAAAGTAGACGAGGTACAAAAACAAATACCAACTTTTCTCATTTATATAAGCTAAAATAAATTTATCTCAAGGAAGATAATAAAATAGTGATTTATTAGAGGATCATCAAGGTAGAATAGAGCCAAAAGGGGAGGTCGGACAATTAGTGTCAAAATACAGTTAGACCCAAAAAACATGTTTCAGTGTTCTGCAGCACAGTAGGGTGGCTGCAATTTACAACAGCCTACCTTATTTTTAATGAGTTACTGAAAGAAAGAAGTCTTAAGACTCCAACTATCTAGAACTGTTGTGTAGAAGGAGCTAAGTATCCTCATTTGTTCATTGTATACATGCATCGAATTATCACACCATACTCCACAAATATGTACAATTATCATGTGTTTAGAGGAAAACAACATTACAAGCCCTGTTCCTGTCTAGTTTGGCAGGCCTGGGAGGTGGAAAGGAAGTCCAACTCAAGCAAGGGAGGGGCTGACTGCTGCAGTGGTTCCATGGCATAGAGAACCCGAAAAGCACCAGCTCCAATCCCGAGAAGAGAATTTTGAGGGCCCTGCTTCTATACCTTGGACACCAGCTAATTTGCACATAAGGCCATGGTCATACGCACCCACAGACACACATGCTCCCACCCCGTCCCTCCCTGGGCACTTCCGGCCCATCGTCTACACTCTCCAGTGAAGGAAAGCCTGCTTCTATTTTGCAGGGAGTTAATTCAAATGGAAAATGAATTCTTGGCTTTAATCCCATATAAACTATCTTTCTAATCACATGAGACTATATTCCCATATCCATAGATAATCAAAAAAATCTTAAACTGAACTAAACTCATACCCAGAAGAGAACAAATCCCCAAGAGCCATTTTCCATCAACCTGTTTTTATCTCCTGGAATTCATCCCCACCCCCTTGTGAAGACATTCTTGTAAAAAGTATGACTCAGTTCCTCCAGCAGCTCTGGACTAGTATCTTGGAGACATATTTCAAAAACTGATCTTATACATTTTAAGCCTTCTTATTCACACAGCATTTTCTGACACACTTCTCAGCCTTCTGAAAAGTTGATTTCTGCTTCATTCCACTCTCTGTTCTCCAAATCCCTTCCCTGTATTTTTAGCCCTTAATTATTGAAGTAGTGCATATTTATTAAAAGATAAAATACAGGCAAAATCAAGCACAACAACATAAAGCACAGTCATTATTCAGCTAGAGATATTCATTATGAATGTTTTAAGAATATTTTTCTAATATTCTTTTTGAAAGCATATGTTATTAATCTACACATAAGAACCACATTTTAAATGCTATTATGATCAACTATATTAACCCAATCCAACAGTCCTTGACAATTTGGATTGCTGCACATACACTTACTATAAATATGGAGGAGAAGGAATAATTGACTTGAAATGAATTGCATATATGTGGAAAATACATATGAAGAAAGTTTGAATACTCATTTTGAACAAATCTTAATTTTTACCAAATGCTTGTGTTGTCACTCATACTTTCATTTTTTTCCTAAGTGTAGTTTGAATTTCTATCCTTCTATATTTATGCTTTTTCTTCCACATGTTTTTTCCCCAAATAAAACATGCACACACACACACACACACACACACACACACTGCCTCAAATGCTTGGTTTTGACTGAAAAATATCTCTTGCACATTATTTCAGTTTTATAAATACAAGCCAGAATAGCTAAGCTTGAGAAGTGGATTATAATGTTTTATTTCATTCTGTAAAAAAAAAAAAATCACTATTGACTTCCTAAACTAATACATCAGGAAGTCAGAAAGATTCATTGCTTGTTTATGGTAAGTTCTCTCCTGGGAATGACACTTGCCTTGTTAGAAGGACACAGTGCCTGATAACCTCGTGTAGATTGTCCATTCTCTTACACCTGTTTGGCACCTTCAAAGTCAAGATATAAGTCCAATAGTCTAAAGACGACTCCTACCTAAAAC
The DNA here is from genome assembly GCF_020740685.1 of Jaculus jaculus. NCBI lineage: Eukaryota > Metazoa > Chordata > Mammalia > Rodentia > Dipodidae > Jaculus > Jaculus jaculus. The sequence goes on from NC_059107.1 coordinate 133,225,413, forward strand.
TATTTTCCTTATGAATTTCGGAAAGTATGTTATTAAAATAGCTTTTGAAGCCAGGCGTGGTGGTGCATTCCTTTAATCTCAGCACTCAGGAGGCAAAGGTAGGAGAATCACCATGAGTTTGAAACCATCCTGAGACTACAGAGTGAATTCCAGGTCAGTCTGAGTTAAAGTGAAACCCTACCTTGAAAAACAAAAAATAAACAAAAACAAAAGCTTTTGAAAAAAAACAGTTATCATTGCAATATATTATCATTGCAATATATTTTTCTGGAGTGACACAAAAGATTAAATTAATTACTGTATTTAAAGAATTTTAAGGGCTTTGGAGATGGTTTAGCAGATAAAGTCAACTGCTTGCACAGCCACTGGTCTAGTTTCAATCTCCTGGTACCTACATAAAGCCAGTTGCATCTGGAGTTCTTTTGCAAGAGGCCCTGGCATGCTATTACTAGCTCGTTCTTCTTAGCCTTCACAAGTAAGTAAAAATAGCTGTACTTTTTTTTCCAGCTTGGGTCTTCTCTGTGTGTGATTTGTCAATTTTCTTTTTGGTAAAAAGGCAATACTTTCTGTGACCATTTGCCATCATTTTTTTTAAATGTATGTTTTATTCTTATTTATTTATTTATTTGACAGAGAAAGAGAGAGAGAGACAAAGAGGGAGAGAGAGAGAAGGGGCATACCAGGGCCTCCAGCCACTGCCAATGAACTCCAGACTCATGTGCCACCTTGTGCATCTGGCTAACTTGGGTCCTTTGACTTTGCAGACTAACACCTTAACCATTAAACAGTCCCTCTTGCCCTGCCACTGTTTTTATGTAAGACAAAAAATGAAAGCAAAGGAAACATTAAGTACACTCAGACATTTTTTTTTCTTGGAAGTTTTCTCCAAAAATGGTCCAATAGCAGTGCTTCTGTAATCTAACTATTCAAGGAGGACGACAAACAAAACCCGTGTTAGAAAGTAGCACAGAAATAAAGAATGCCACCACCGCCAACAACAAAAACTTGCAGGGAGAAGGACTGTGACCTTTTAAAATAGTCAATTTGCATTTTCCTATCAATGATTCTCAACCTGGGGTAATTTTAACTGACAAAAAATATTTGGCAGTCTGCTAACATTGTTATGACCAAGGACCTGCTACCAAAGTGTAGGGCACAGAGCCAGAGATGCTGCAAGGTGCCCTGTGATGCACGTTACAGCCCCTCACACCCAAGGATCACCCATCCCAAAATGTCACCAGAGCCAGGGTTAATTCATGCCAACTGATTAGTGAGAAAATACCTCTGCTTGGATGTCTGTTTTGAAGACAAATGTCATGGTTTAACTTATCCCAGAAGTCTTTCTTAAATTCAAACATGAAACCTTTTCCATCCTTAACTTCTCTACAGCTCTCTAAGTAGTTTGTACAGTAAGGCTATATTGGGAAAATTATGTTTGAAATAGCCACTGCTGACTTGAATCCCTAAAGCACATAGTTACTATTTGAACATTTTAGTTTCAATTTCACAGCTACCTAAAATGACATCATATATCAGATATTTGTCTTGATCCTGAGAAACGTTTGTTCTAATTCACTCTTTAATTTTTTTAAATACTTTATTTCTTTATTAGAGGGAGAGAGAGATGGAGAGAGAAAACCAGAGAAAATCAGCACTCCAGGCCTTCTAGCCACTACAAAGGAGCTCCAGATGCATGCACACCACCATGTGTATCTGGCTTATGTGGGTACTGGGGATTCCAACCTGGGTCCTTAAGTTTTGTAGGCAAGTGACTTAACCACTAAGCAATCTCTCCAGCCCCACTTTTCTGTTTCTTCTTGAATATTTTATTTATTTACAAGCAGGGATATATATATATATATATATATATATATATATATATATATATATATATATATATATAATATATATAATATAATATATATAATATATAATATAATAATTATATAATTGATTATATATATAATCAATCCAGGTCATTAAGCTTTTCAGGTGAGTACCTTAACCATTGAACCATCTCTCCTGCCATCTGTTCTGTCTTTGAAAATTGTCTGTTAGTGATTTGAGGAACTATATTGATACTGGTCATTTCTTTCTCTATCTGTTGATATCACTTCATTGCTTCCTTAGTCAATTTCTATCATGGTCATGGCCTCTATTTTTCTCATTAAAATGACTTTTGATTTAGTTAGGTTCTCATTTTACCTTCTGCAAAGTTTAAATGCTGTCAGGACTATCTAAAGAGAGATTTAACTGCTTTACATGATTAAATGGAGGTACCTAGTGCTCCAAAAGGAAGAAGGCAGATTATGTGGGCTTTTGTCAAGCCACAGGTGTCAGAAAATTGTACAATTTTGTATCATTTCTTAGTATTAGGATGATATTTAACATTTGCATTTTTATCCCTGTCTCCTATTATTTTCTATTTGTGATGGATACTTTTATGTGCTTGGTTACAAGGTACCTAGATATTTGGTCAAACATTCTTGGGTGTTTCTGTGAGAGTATTTTTTTGATGAGACTGAAATTAAACTGACACAATAATTAAAGTTTGTCTGTTAATGGATCATCTGATTATTAGTACAAGTGGAATTTTTCTAGTCAATTGATCATCTGAATAAAACAAAATAGTTGATCTTTCTCCAGGTAAGTGGTCTGGTCCTACTTATCTTTGCCCTGGGATACCAACTTGGTCTTGCCTTTGGATTCAGATATTTTTTCCCCCTCTTTCTTGAGCTGTCCTCCTTCAGAGTAGAACTATCCTCTGTCTTTCCCTATCTCCGCCCTGCCAACTGAACCAGCAGGTCTTGGGACACATTGTCTTCAGAATCATATGAACAAATTCTCTCTTTTTCTATAGATATACAGCAATAAATCATATTGATTGTGCATTTTTAGAGAATTAGTCCAGAGAATCTGGACTAATATACTATTTACCCCAAATAATAAATAATAATAGTAACACAGTAATGTTAACATTTGTTGTTAATTATTATATACTTGTCTCCTTTGTTTGGTACCTTTGCTTTCTTATTTGGGAGCCCTCTTGTCAAGTTGAATCCACTTGTAAATATAGTGGAACAAATTCAATTTCCACTCAGAGGTCACACAGTGGGCATGATGAATGGATCAGAGAACCTCCTTCTTTTCTCTGGCCATGGTAATTGGATCAGGAATGGGCACATAGTCTAAAAGAAAGTAATTGGAATATTTCTTTGGAAGATTTTTCCAGGATATTTTGGGTCATTACTCTCTTTGCACAGGCTAGGATAAAAGCCAGTCTGAGAATAAATTCAGGGAGAAGCAAATGAAGCCACAGGATGGTAAGACAGAGACTTCACTTTGAGCTCCTGGATCCTGCTGTGCCCAGAGGCACAATTGCTTCTTAAATTTTCCAGTTATAATTCTCTGTTGTGCTTCTGTGACTTTTAATTAAGTTTTGGACATTGGCAACTAACTGATCACAATAACTTGCTATGTTTTAAGTACTTGGTGTATAAAAATCTATGTATATATTACTTACATTTTTACTTGATTTTCATGTAATGTAAGTGAATTTTATTTTCCAACTTCATGAACAAAGGATGTTGAAACTAAGAAAATATCATGTCCAAGGTCATGGTTGGTGAGTGGAAAAGAGGAGGATTGAACTAGAAAATAAATAAGCTAAACTACCCTGAGGCCCACTCACTTTACTCAAGGGCTTAGTTTATTCAATGGAGAGTATAAATAATTTTAATTAGTTTAAAAGTATTCCAAGACATATAATTTTCTCCATTTTCCTCTTTAAAATATATTTTGTCATTTATTTATTTATTCATTTGTTCTAGGAGAGAGAGAAAAATGGGTACACCAGGGTTTCTTGCTGTTGCAGACAAACTCCAAATACATATGCTACTGTGTTCATCTGGCTTAACATAGGATTAATCCATTTGATTAGGTCCAAACCCGTATGATTCAGTCACTTCTCAATCACTTTGTATACCAGCTAGGACTAAATCTTTAACAAATAAACTTTTTTTTTTTGTGGGATCCTTCATAACTACACTGTAACAATGGTACATATTCTTAAGTTTGTTTATAAATAGGGAAGGGTAGGGATTAAAAAGTAAAGTTTTATCTTCAAAATACTAAAAATTACTTAATGCCTTGCATTTTCAGAGTGTTCCACACTCTTAATAGAATAGTCACTTGGTAAATGTTTGTTAGAAGGGCTGAAGAGATTTCTCAGTGGTTAAGGCCCTTGCCTGGAAAGCCTAAAGACCCCAGTTTGATTCCCCAGTGCCCAAATAGAACCAGGCACACAAAGTGGTATATGCTTTTATAATCTGTTTGCAGAAGCTAGAGGCCCTGGTGTACCCATTCTCTTTGCTTTTCTTCTATCTCTCTCTCATATAAAGAAATAAATATATTTTTTTAAAATAATGGATAAACATTGCCTCTCTTGTATCTCAGTGGTCATTCATAAATCCAGAGTCAAAGTGAAGATAGTGTGTACTTCCACAGCCTATCCTAGGTTGTCTCCTCTCACTGAGAGATGAGTAAGGCTTGACTCATTTATATATATTCCAGGAAAGAACATATAGATAAATTCCATCATAGCAGCATAATAGGGCAAATCAATTAAATCCAATGTGAGTGGGGCTTCTACAGCTTTAATTTCACTTTGATTTCATAAGTGATTGTTTGTTAAACAAATTTTATTCTTAATTATTTATTTGAGAATGAAAGAGGGAAAGAAAGAGAGAGAGAGAGAAATGGGTTTGCCACAGCCTCCAGCTGCTGCAAATGCACTCCAGATGTGTGTACTACCTTGTGCATCTGGCTTACTTGGGTCCTGGTGAATCTAAACAGGGTCTTCTGGCTTTCAGGCAAGTGCCTTAGCCACTGAGCCATCTCTTCAGCCCTTCTAAATTAAATTATTAAAAGAAAATGTGCTTGTGTTAATAGTTTTGTGTCTTTTGGGGAAGAAAGGTAATTTAGTCTTTTAGCACTCAAAGATTAGAAAAGTATTATAAGAGGACCTAGTAATACCAATGTGATTTCATGTGACAATTTGATACATCTATAACACTACTACTCCTTTCTCTTGGGACATATGAGATGACTTTCCCATTTTATGATTGCTAAAATTGAAAGTAAACACCCTTGACTTTTTGCTGTGAAAAGTGAGAAGAAATATGTTAGTTTGAACAGATTATTATATAAATAATGAAAACACGGTATTCTGCGTGAAGATGGCACAGTAGTAAATGAATACCGTATTTTATTTGTAGACAGGGCATTTATAGGACCTAGGATCACCAGTGAGGTATTATCTAGATTAGGCTAGCCCAGACTACAAAGGAGAGAGCTGGCTGAACAGCAGCCTTCATTGCTTGCTGATTTGGTGACACACCCCTGGCTGTCTGCTCCTGCCAGGCTATGCCAGCTCTGATAAATTTTCCCTTTGAACCATAAACTGAATTAAACTCCTTTCCTTTCACAGGCTGCTTCTGGTTGGGCATTTTGTCCCAGCAATGGAAAATTAACTGATATAGGATATTTGTACCAAGAAGTAGATCCTTTGCTGCAATAAACCTGACCATATTGTTCTTAGTCTTTTGGAATTGTTTTGTGGGATAAATATGGAAAGGTGCTGGGTGATAGGAGGCCTATGATGCTATAAGTGAAGCTTATTGGGCCATTCTTGGGGAGTTTGGAAGACCAGAAGATCAAGATAAATATGGGCTGTGGAGGTTTGGCTCATGAGGTTCTAGAGGAGAAAAAGGATTCTACTGGTAACTGAGCTAGAGGCAATTCGTGTGATATTCTGGTAAGGGAACAGGTTGCATTCTGCGTATGTCCCGAGAACTTGAGTGAAGCTAAATTTACTAAACACAACAGTGTTTGGTTGAGGAAGTTTCAAGGCAATATAGCATTGAGTCCATAGTGAGGTTTCTCTTTGCTATTCTTTTACAGTTCTACAATGAAAGAAATTAAAACATGGACAGAAAGATTTGAAAACCAAACTAAAAAGGCATTAAAAATAATAAAATTTGGCACAGAAAGAAATGGAACCAAGTTTAAAGTCCCAGTGTGTCACCACTAAGGCTATAACTGTTAAGAAGGTTACAACTATTAAACCTATGCCAACTTCTCTGTATTGGTTCAATAGGAAAGATGTCCTGAGGGCATTACCCAGCACACTGAATGCTCAAGATAGTAGACAGGTGAATCCTGTTGAAAAGAAAAGTCTTGGAAAAAGAATGCTGAAGGATGTTTCTTTACCCCAAGTTTAGCATGCAGCTGTGATCCATGCCTACCAGGCTCTGTCTTGTTCTGACAGCAGACCTGGTAATATCACCCATGTGAAATTGGTTTTAGAAAAATGGAAGATGCAAAATGTAGGAGGTCATGGATATTTCACCATAGTCCCAGAGATCTGCTAAGCCTAAGCAACACGAAGCAAGGCCAGAGTCTGTGAACAGAATCGGAAAGAACCTGTGAAGATAAAATCTTAAGTTACCATGGTTAAAGATTCCAGGAGCATGGGGCATGTGGTAAGAAAAGCTGGGATCTCAGAGTGAGTTCTGCACTTGAGGGAGTCTATAGACATCACAGATGGTGAGGCAGTCACTCAAACCCTTTGGAGTCCACATGATTTCTTCATAAGTTCCAGATACAGCAGGGCTTGGTGTTTATCATGCAGAGTTTTGGTTGTGCCTTGTTTGGTCCAATCTTTCCTTGCTACTGGAAGTATGTAACTTGTGCTTTGATTTTCTAGGGCTCACAGTTAAGAGATTTCTTTGAGTCCAAGATGAAACTTCATATGGTAGACTTTTGAACAAAGCTGGAACTGTTAAAGATTATGAGGAATGTTGAAGTTGGTCTGACTGTCATGAACCAATGGAGGTGAGGGGGAGAAGGCTATGACTTATATATGATATATTTGAGTGACATATTAAATTGACAAGGGGTAGACTTGGGATGGTTTATATTAATTGTCAACTTGACATGTTCTAGAATCACCTTTGAGGGATGGTATGGACTAGATTGGCCTGTATATAGGTCTGTGAGGGAATAGGTTAATTACAGTGGGAAGGCATACGGTAATTATGAGTGGTACCATTTAATGATTGGGAGTCTTGGACTATATAAGAAAGAGAGAGCTGGCTGAGCCATAGCATTCACTGATCTCTGCTTCCTCATTGCTCTAAATGTGTCCAGATGCCTTAAGCTCATACCTTCATGCCTGCCCAGACATGGTAGACTGTAACCTGCAACTGTGAGCTGAAAACAAACAAGTACAAAACCTTATTCCCTTAAGCTGATTTTCTTCCAGGTAAATTTGACACGGCATTGAGAAGCTGACTAATGTGATGGAGTCATCAGGAAGGAAGCATGACTGTCCAGTCTCCTGTTATGATCGTAACATGAGTCAAATGCAGGGTTGGCTACTGCCTGGTGTTAGCCAAAACAGAAATGAGAACTGTGTCAAAGAGGCAAGTGTTGGTGCAAAATGTACTAAACAGTTTGCCTTAGTGTAACTTTTTTGACCTACTTCACCCAGTTAAGCTTCATGGATGTCTACTTCCTCTATTTCTATAATTAACGTCTCCAGCAATTAAATGGGAAATTAGGAAGAAATTCCTCCATAAGGGTTTGATGTGTTGATGTCTTGACAAATAATTATTTTTAATTTCTTGTGGGAACATACCATGTTAAAATTAAAAGTGTTTTCAAAACAGACTAGGACACAGATCATTCTCTTCCATTATATATTTGTACACCTACACTGAGGGAGAAAACTTTTTATTTTTAAATTCTTTGATCATGGTGTACCCTTCATTTTATCTAGTTTGGCAGGTCGACATCTTTAAGGGGTTTTCTGGTGTTTTCTCCTTGCTGGGACAAAATTCATAAAATTTTATTAGCCTTTTATCAAAGTATCAAAGTTCTGTTCTTTTAGTCTTGATGGAGGATAAAAAAAGAGAAGGAGGGTGAAGTGGAAGAAACAGAGGAAAAGAAGCAAGAGAAGCAACCAGGGATTCCCTTGCAGTTCCCTAAGGGAATAACATAGTGGATAATTCTTGCTACTTTCACTATTGGCTCTTGTGGGAGGCAGAAAAATTCTCCCTGGACATCACAGCTTTCTGCACCGGAATCCCTGAGCTTGTGAGTATATTACATGACAGCAAGACTTCAGAGATGACTCTGAAGATCTTGAAATGGAAGGATTATCCTAGAATATTCTGGTGAATGCAGTGTACTTAGAAGGATCCATATAAGTAAAGAAGTGGAGAGGGATAGTACTGGAAGATGTGTTAAGGGAAGGGAAGATGAGATTACTTTAAGGGAGTCATGAGGCAAGGATTTCAGGAAGCTTCTGGAAGGTGGTAAAGACCACAAAAATTCCTCTAGAGCTCCTAGAAGAAACTCAGTTCAACTGACACTTTAATTTTAGTCCAGTGAAACTCATTTTGTACTTCTGATCTCCAGAACTATATGATAATAAAATCTATAAATTTTTGCCTCTACATTTGTGGAAATTTGTTATGGTATCAATAGGAAACATCCTCTGTACATCTGCTCAAGTAATCAAGAAGCATTGATGTTAGATTCAGAACTTACAGAAGACTTAAAAGATTTTTAATTTCAGGCATAGGTCTCAGGACAGTAGAGGTAATATTAAGAATGGTTGAATGTTGAATTAAAAAGAAATTAGTAGGAAAGCCTACAACTGATTTTTATTTCCTTTGTTCTATCATTCCCATTTCTTTATAATTAGTCAAAGCAAAGTTCATGATACTCAGAGAAGGATGCTTCTTTCAATGTTTGGTAGCTAACAACTGTCCTTGCTATAAAAGCACCATTGCCTCTATTTTTCTCATCATGAAATTTGGTTGTATAGGAATCTTAGAGGACACCTAGTGCAAAGGAAGGAAGGCCAGCAGACATGCTTTTGATGGTAGCACAGACCTAATTCTGGAGAAGAGGAGCAGTTTCCTATTGTTGGAACAAATACCTGACAAAAATCAGTTTAAGGGAGGAAGAGTTTATTCATCTTACAGTTAGTTACAGTCCATCATGGTAGGAGAGGGAAGACAGCAGGAGTCTGAGGAAGCTGGCCACGTTCCGTTCACAGTGAGCAAGCAGAAACTGATAAATGCTGCTGCTCGGCCAGCTCTCTTTTTCACACAGTAAAGGACCCTAGCCCATATAATGGTGCTGCCCATGATTAAAGAGGATCTTCCCACCTTAATTAATCTGACCAAGATAACCCCTCATAGACATGCATAGAGGTTAACCTAGTCTACAAAATCTGTCACAGGTGACTCTAGGTCCCCACACACTGACAATCAACATAAAACCATCACATCCTATGGCCTTTGCTGTTATTCGTCTTTGCATCAACTTTTTTCCTGGAAAGGCATAAGAAAATATCTGCTGCCCCTAACTAGGACACCAAAATACATTTCCACTAAAGCAAAACTTGGTGAAACAGTGAGTTTATTAAACTTATAGAAGCATAGAACAGGGACTATTACAGGAGAATGGGCAACCCTAGAGCAGCTGCATTGCTGGGAAGTCTTATCCTCGCATGGACAGTATTATCCCTATAGCTGTGTATGGGGAATCCCACCTCTTTAAGTTAATCTTTGACATCCTATATACTCTAGCACCTTCTGAGATCATGAGGCCACCTGAAGCTGGGCAGAATTGCATAGCCGCTGTGGGAGATACAGAAGGGTATCAACAAGACCCCAGGTGAGGGTCCAGTGACTGTCCTTCCTCTTCTATGAGGGAACATAAATAGATCCAATTTCAAGGGTCTCTTTCTAGCCATCACAGCTGTTCCTTATGGCAATGGCTATTATGCTGTGAGGACAGTGCACAACAACATTGCCCCATGGCATGCTATTGAAGATTGACCTTTACAGAGGAGCTGGGATTTGACAATACCATTATTGGCCTGGGTTCATGCAGAGGTCATAGTGTGTTACTCTTGAATGCAAGGTGGTTGGTTGCACATATGTGCACTAATCTTTGTTGAAACACAGTATACAACAACCTGAAATAAGTAGATTGTTCTGGATCAGAACAGCTCAATAGGTGTTCAGACTCAACCATCATTTGGCAAAATGTAGACCTTTTCCACAAAGACTTATTTCAATGTACTAAATTTACAGCAAAAATAGTTTTCTCTTGTCTTTTTTAAAATTCTCCCTTTGAGGTTAAAGTACTTCCATCCACATATATTTCCCTAAATTCAAAACCTTAGTTCTAACTCACAGTGTAGCATCTGAGATCCTTCCTTCCTTCTTGTGGTGGTCTGATTCATTCAGGTGTCCCCCATAAACTTAGGTGTTCTGAATGCTAGGTTCCCAACTGATGGAGATTTGGGAATTAACACCTACTGGAAGGCATGTATTGTTGGGATTGGCCTTATGGGTATTATAGCCAGTTTCCCCTTACCAGACTTTGATACATTCTCCTGTTCCCATTGTCCTCTTGATGTTGGCAGGGGGTGGATGTCCACCTTCTGTTCATGCCATCGTTTCCCCCTACCATCATGGAGCTTTTCATCATGCCTGTAATCCAAAATAAACTTTTTTTTTTTTTCCTAAAAGCTGCTCTTAGTAGTTTGAGTTCTGTCAGCAATGTGAACCTGACTGCAACAGTAATGCTGGTACTGAGAGAGGGATAAGTTGCTGCTAGACACCTGACTGTGTGGCTTTGGTGTTTTAGAGCTGACTTTTAAGAGGAATATGGAAGGATTTGAAACTTTGGCCAGGGGGATGCCTTGCAGTGCTGTAAGTACAGCTTGACTATTCTGATCAACCTCAGATCTGAATGCAATAAGAACTATGGACTGTGAGGTTTGGTTTATGAGGGTGAGAAAGAGCTTTAGTTGGGCTGGGCTAGAAGCAGTGTGTGTGAGAGGTTTGTGGTTATGCCTGTGTCTTGAAAATTTGCGCAGAGACTGGTGTGAGCAGAGGAATACGGCACAGAAGTAAAATCTTTGGGCTGAAACTTCTGCCCATTCAGCTGCAATTATATAAGAAATTACAGCCTTTGAGTTTGGGCCAGCTAACCTGCAGTGGGGCAACAGGAAGAATCTAGACTCTTTTGAAGTGGCCTGAGTGCTCAAGGAGTGTCCTGTTCTTCAAAGTCTTCTTTATTCCATCCTGAATTAACAAATTGGCACCCTACCTGGTATTGTGAAGTATAAGAAATGTAGGAAAGAGAGGGTCATTGAGTTTGCAACACAGTCTTGTGCTTTGGAAATGGCCATGGGCAGTGTGAAGCTCTGGATGCCTACATGGAGACCCCACAGAGCCATAAGGATGAATTGTGGGTTGCAGCAGAGACAAGGTGGAGATGCTGGGACCACAAGATGGCTGTTAAAGAGAGGGGCCGGCCCTGCATGAAGTTTTCCAGGACTATGAGTAGACTAGCTGGAAGGGTGTAATTGGAATTCCAGAGACTTGTTGCTCGTTAGAATTATTGAACTTGGAGACTTGTCACTGACTAAACTTGTTGGACTTGGAGCTACAGAGTTTGATGTCTGCCCTGTTTGTTTTAAATCTTTTATTGGTTGGGTACTTCTTTGCTTTGCCCAGTGCTATCTTTTGCAGTGTGAATATTTATTCTGTGCCATTATGGTATTTTGGGGGTGGATTTTGTGGTATTATGGCTCAGACCTTGGATTATGGGGATGTTTGAACATCATTAGGATTGGTAAAAAAAATATAGGGACTTTTAAAGTTGAACTGTATGCATTACATATTACATCATGGATGGTTATCAGTTTATGGGAGGCCAGGGTCAGAATGTGGTGACTGTTGATAAGGACTATAGATCTGAAAATAAGAAAATCTGAGGTTAAAATGCTTATTTTGTTCTTAATAGTTGTGTGACTGTTAAACAGTTGTTTTCTCATTTTTGTGAACAAATACTCAAACAGAAGCCACTTAATGATAAAGGCTTATTTTGCTTACTTTTGGAGACAATTTCCATGGTGGGGAAGACATGATGGCAGAATTGGGAGCAGCTGATCACATTGCATCAAGGGCAGGAAGCAGAATGTGAACAGGAAGTGAGGCCACCACACCTTAAAGCCTTACCCCAATGACTCAATTCCTCTTGCAAGACTCAATCTCCTAAAAATGCTACAGCTTTCCAAAACACTGTCACCAGAAGAAGACCAAATATTTAAATACATAAGCCTTCAGGGGACATTTCACATTCAGACCACAATAGTGACTTAATAAATAGCCTACTTTAATTTTCTCCTTGTATTATGGGAATTGGATTGCTGTTTTTATTATTTTTTACATTCATGGGCATTCATATGTAAGAATATGAGTACATGTGTTCACGTATTATATTTGTATGTCTGATATGTTTGTCTGTATTATACATATAATATATGTATGTATTATGTGTTTATGTATGTGTATGTGTGTGCATGTTTGAATGTCCATGCCCACCTTATACACATTTGGTATTAATCTGTGTGCATGTATACAATTATGCTTATATATCTGTGTATGTATTATGGAACATAGGTTGGCAATGCAATATATATTATAATAATTTACAAGACCAACCAATCAAGATCACAGTCTTCATATTTGATACTCTAATATATTAGAACAATGCCTGGTTAGTACTTGGCATAACAAATATTCCTCTCAGTGTCTTGGTAAATGTAGGTTAAGGAAAAAAAAATGAGATAATCCCTGTGTTATTTGAACTTTATGACCCTGCCTTGGTCCCTAGTGGTCATGTCTTTACTTGCCAAACATTTACTTACCTTTTATAACTTGAAAGTTTTGCCTGAGATCCACCCAATCTCTTTGGCATACAGTTTAAAGAATTCAGCTGCTTTCACCTTTTTGAAAATGGAAACATTTATTTGCCCTTTACCCACCTGCCAGCAAGATTTCTGTTCTCTATAGTTCTTCAAAGGTGACTATTTATGGTTCACTGATGTCATCCGAGCCTTCTTTTGGTCTTGTGGAATCGAGTCTCCTTTAGTCTTCAAAGTCCTTTGAAATATGTATTTTAACCTAGCTTGGGATTTAATTTATTTTTCCCAACATTAGCTTTTTACTTTCTAATCTGATAATTAATCTTTTAAACTAATATTGCTTAAGGCTCTTGAAAAATATAGAAGTCCAATTTAATTTTTTTGGATAAAAATGAATACATTGAGACACACAGCTAAGGGGTTCAGAGTGTAGGCTAGTTTCAACTGTGGTTGGGTTTAGGGCTCTCAAGAATGTCCTCAGGACCTCAGGGTCCCTTCTATGCACGGGTTTCCTCATGGTAAGGATGAAGGCTACCTGAGTTTATTCAATCCCCAATGAAACAAATCTCTTTTGCAGTTAGCATCCATGAATAAAATCTGAAGTTGAGTATCAGGCTGTCTTTGTCACGTCACAGTCATGGCTGGGACATGCTGGGTACAATGGCTAAACATGGCCTCATGGGCTGTGGGAGATGCAGCTCCCACTATGAAGTAGCTGGCTGCTAGGAAGAGAAAAGATGTGGAAACTTTGCTACCTTACTATTTTTTGCAAACTCTTTTGTCCCCAAATCTTTTGGTTCCTCCTTTTGTACGTTAAGAATCCCATTTTTCATTCTTCTATGGCAATTGCCATAAGTTACACTTTATTTCTTTAGCATTATTTTCATTTTTTTGTGATTGCATTCTGGTCCATTCATTCTTTACAAATGGCATTATTATAATAATTGTGTTTATGCAACAGCTTTTTGAACTCCAATATGGTTTCCTAGCTGCCTATCTTTCACCCTCCATGGCTGCTCTCAGAACAGTACAGCTTAAAACATAGAGTGACTTACATCCTTGGAGTCTGACCAAGAGCTCACATCCACTTTCTCTGTAGACCTATGTAAAGTAGTCTTCTTTTAGCATGGGGGATATATCTAGTTTTTTTATGCAAGGGAGAAAGAGAGAGAGAGAGAGAATGAGAATGAATTGGAGCATCAGGGCCTCCAGCTACTGTAATTGAACTTCCGATGTTGGCACCACCTAGTGTGCATGTGTGACCTTGCACACTCGTGTCACCTGCATCTTGCTTATGTAAGACATGGAGAGTTGAACATGGATCCTTAGGTTTCTTAGGCAAGTGCCTTAACTGCCAAACCATCTTTCCAGCCCTAAGGTTTTTTTAAAAAATATTTTTAAATTAATTTTTATTTGAGAGAGAGAGAAAGAGGTATGTAGACAGAGAGAGAGTGAGAGAGAAAGAGAGAGAGAATTGGTATGCATGTTAGGGCCGTTAGCTGCTGAAAATAAACTTCAGACACATGCACCACTTGTGCATCTGGCTTACATGGGTCCTCAGGCATTGAACTGGGTCCTTTGGTGTCACAGGAAAATGCCTTAACCTCTAAACTATCTCTTCATCCTGGCATATATCTAGTTTTGCTTAGGATCAATAGCTTTGGCTATCACACCCCGTAAGATGCTGTGACTGGTCTCCTTTCTGCCACAAGGACTCTATTATTTCTACTTTTCAATGAACATTATATGTTGGTCAAAATAACGTCCTGGGAAGTAACTTACAACATTCCTTTTAGTGTTTCCTGGCAGATGAAGTTGCCAGTAAGGATGTATCCAGGGCTATGCTTTTAGCTGACTATGACTTCCTGGAGATGTCTAGATAAGTACCATCCATCATCACTTCTGTATCTTGCGTCTGTTATCAGTGCCAGATTTGTGATCAATACCAGGATATGACTGCCCATTCTTCCTTTCTGTTTGGAATAAATGTTTAACCAACTGCTCTCTATCCCCTCAACTGCCAGCACTAATATTGGTCCAATGTGCATTTATTTTATCTCTGCCCACAGCTCTTTAACAATCTGCCATTCCTGACGGGGTTATTTGCAAAGGCTATATCTTCCTGACACCAAGTAGTGTTCCTTTTGCACAAGGTGGTATGTTCCACAAAAAATGTTTACTGTGAATCTCATTTTCCAAGATGCATAAATGTGTTTTGGTGTGGGCATCAAATTCTATTTGCTATATTGTATGTAACCAGGAACCCAAGGATCATGTCTACTGCCTCCTGGATTATATCTGTATTACTGTGAATTACTGGGCACTTTCTATACTGGCTTTATACTTGGAATTTTAAGGGAGCATTTCCTCCCTCTTTTCTACCCCATTCATTATGTTTGAAATATTCTAGAGGAGACCAACATTTTTAACTTACAAACTCTTTTATCAAAATAGGTCAAATCTTAGTTTTTAAAAAATGCCAAAGGACCAATTCTTTTTTTATTTTAACATTATTTATTTATTTGTTTATTCATGAAGGAGAGAGAGAGAGAGAGAGAATGGGCATACCAGGGCCTCGAGCCTTTGCAAACAGACTCCAGATGCATGCACCACCTTGCGCATCAGGCTTATGTGGGTACTGGAGAGTCAAACTGGTATCCTTTGGTGTTGAAGGCAAAAGCCTTAAGTGCTAAGCAATCTCTCCAGCCCCCAATTCTTTTTTATTATGATATTGGGAATGTGTACTATCAAGTAATACTGAAGTAGGCCTATAGATTAAGTTTATAAACTTCCTTTTCATTTATAGTAACCTTCATAATAGAACGTCAGATTGAGTTGTGACTGGGGCTTGCCTTGACTGAGTATACAGCCATAATATGTAGAAAGACGTCACATCTGCAGAACATAGTCCAGGTGGAGATTTGAGGGATTCTCCTACTCACAAGGACTTAGGCAATGGAACTTGAGAAGTAGTAAGCACAGACTTTGTTTTCACTGCATAGCCAGTCTGTCCAGGGCTGAGGGCTCCTAATAGAGAAGCTGTACAGACCCAGAAGAAAAGATCTCTACTTCTGCCTCTTTTGTTCAGTCCCTCATTTACTCATGCTTCTCAATTGCCCTACCTTTGCTTATGTTTCTGGTACTTTCCTTGCCCTTACTCTACAGAGTTTTGCTGTGAACCAAGGTCCTACTTTGGTTTATGCACACAGTTGACCCCAACCTCCTCTTTTGTAGCAGTGTCTGTCCTTTCCCTCAGCTCAACATCCTGGGGACAATGACATTCTAAAATTGATGTGATGTAAGAGTTTTGGACATTCCTGAGGATAGTCTAAGCTACCAGTGTTTATTAGTTTCATTTATACCTCCAAAGATCTGGGTGGTTGGGAGGGGGTGGGAAGGGAGAGGAGAACTATTTAGAAAATAATTAAAGGGGACCTTAAGCTCCTGTAGTTGACTCTGTTTTCTGAGGTAGAGACAGAATGAATTTCAAGGCTTTTGACAGGCTGTCAAGATGAAAGCCCCACAGTAGAGGAACTAGGATATATAATGACTAGACCTCAAATCTAAGGTGTAAGCATGCTGCCTAACCATGGGTGAAGGTGAATGCCTTTCTACCTTTGGGCATTTGCTTTCTTGTGTGTTGGATGAGGATGGAGTCCTCTTTGGGCTAGAGGCAGTGTTTGGTAAGAAAAGTCCAAGAGGAAGTGTATGTATAGCACTATTAGGGGATAGAGGAACAAAATCGGAATTGGGTAGAAGGAGCAGTCAAGGTTGAGTTTGGTTTACATGTATTTAACAGAACTAGACTTTCATACCTCTGTGTCATTGAGTACGGGCCATTCTGAGAAGCCAAGATTGGTCCTTGAAGGGGCTTCCCTTTGAAGGATATCTTAGCTCTCTCACAATGGAGGCAAAAATGTCATTTTTGGAGGGGAATTGATAACACTTCTATCTTCACTGTTTACTTCTTAAATAGAGTTTTATGAGAGAAATTATTTAATAACCAAGCACTCTAAAATTAGTATTATGGGATAGAGAGATGTCTTGGGGGATAAGGTCCTTGGCACACAAGTGTAATAGCCTGAGTTCAGAGGCCTAGAGCCTATATAAAAACATGTTGCTGTAACACTAGCATCTGTAATCTTACTATACTGATGGCAAAGAAGGAGATGGGGACCAGCCACTCTCCTGGGCCACCTATCCTAGTGAACGCTGCAGTGAATAAGAGATCTGAGGCAAACGAGGTGGAAGGGGGCACCTACACCCAGAGTTGTTCTCTGACTTATACACCTGTGACCTGGCACACACATACTCACACTCATAAACATGCACACATCATACACAAACTCCAAAAAAATGTAATTTTATAATTTATCTGCTGGTTATCTGACTTCCATGATAACTACTTGATGTAGATGACAATATTGACCTTGATTTTTCTGTAATATATGTTTTCATTTGTCCAAAGTGATGAACTTCTGCACTCATGATAGTGGTTCTCCATCAACTGCTAAAGGGTCTAGTTTTAGCTCACACATTTACTGGATGCTAACTTCATGCAGGATCGGAAAAATGAAGTTCTGCTGCCCTAAGGTTATTCCCTGGCATTTTTTAACACTATAAATGCAGAATATTTATGGAAACTATTAACCAGGATAATTGCTGTCATATAATTTTAATGCACTATGACATAATTAAAATAATAGAATCTACACATTTTAGAGCATCTTGAAAAACAAAATTAAAAGTATTTTTAAGTAGAAGCACTCTCCTTGAAAAAATACATAAATAGTAATACAATAACCAAACCTCAGGATCAAAATTAAGAGAAATGCCCTTTGATATGTTTTATTATAGTCAAGGAGCCAAGACCAAGTCATACGTAATGGAATTTCATTGCATGGCAGTGGAATTTCCCCTAGAGTTTTATTAAAAGCTTTAACATAGTTTGAACGCAGTAAAGTAAATGGCCTGTCCAAAGTCTGAGTCAGCATTTTAAGTAAATATGCTAATTTCTGAGCTCAACCAAAAAAAATGTTACTTTGAGTACATTTCCAATTTAAGACATTTTTATTCCATAAACTATGGGATGGAACCTAGCTGAGAATTTTGACTGGCTCAATTTTCATTTGTATTTCCTCAACAATTTTTACTTGCAGTTTACTTGGTGACTGGTCACAGTAAGAAGATTAAATTAGCAGTCCAAGAAATAATCCAGGATGCATTAGAAGGAGAGGCCTCACTTTGCACAAGTCATAGCAGTGACCATTTGTGACAGTGTTGCCTTTCACTTTACCTTTTCAAGAGGAGCAGCCACATATTCCCTAGTTGCTGTTTAAAGAATGTTAGATACAGTTGAGTGTGCAAATAAGAATGGAGAACGAGAATGAAGAATGAATCCTGCAAATCCATTTTCGTACTTGCTGTGCCTTCAGCCTTCCTTTTTAGAATCCTTGCATATGTAACACATAGTTCTGTGATTTTACTACCCAAACTGTGAATCTTGGACTGGAAGAAGTATATGCTTGGATGCTTGTGTTTCAGGCCAGGGGACCCTACACCTGTTGACTAGGAATTTGGATTTTTTTTAAAAAAAATTGTTTATTTATTTATTTGAGAGTGACAGGCACAGAGAAGGAGAGAGGGAGGGAGGAAGGGAGGGAGAGAGAGAGAGAGAGAGAGAGAGAGAGAGAGAGAGAGAGAGAGAGAGAGAGAATGGGTGCTCTAGGGCTTTCAGTCACTGCACACGAGCTCTAGACGCATGCGCCCCCTTGTGCATCTGGCTAACGTGGGTCCTGGGGAATCAAGCCTCGAACCAGGGTCCGTAGGCTTCACAGGCAAGTGCTTAACTGCTAAGCCATCTCTCCAGCCCTGGATTTTTTTTTTTTTTTTTAATAATGAGTGTATAGACTCCAACCAAGAAACACCTCTTGTTGGTTATATCTTTTGTCTTTTTTTCCCTTGTTTTTCTTTTAGAAATATATTTATTATATTTTATTTATTTACTTGAGATTGACAGACAAAGAGGCAGAGAGAGAGAGAGAGGGGGGCGGGGGGAGAATGGGCCCACCAGGGCCTCCAGGCACTGCAAATGAAGTCCAGATGCATGTGCCACCTTGTGCATGTGGCTTACATGGGTCCTGGGGAATTGAGCCTTGAACCCAGGTTCTTAGGCTTCACAGGCAAGCACTTAACAGCTAAGCCATCTCTCCAGCCAAGAATCTGCATTTTAACACCATCTTCAGTTGGTTGTTGTGATATTAAAGTTTGAGCACTATTATGTATAGAGTTTTGGTTTTTAATAAAGTTGAAATTCCATTTTCTTTCTTAAGGTGTCCAAATGACTGCTTGTCCTCCCTGTAGCTTCTGGAACACCTGTAAGTATAAAATCAGAGACATAAGACTAATTACAGCAGTGTGACTTGTTGGATTTCATTTTTGTCTGCTATTCTGACTAATTAGAGGCACAAGGTGGAGCTAGGAAGTGTTTCTTTGAATATAAATGTTCAACTTATACAAAATATGGTTAAGAAGCCTCATTTAACTTTGCATGACTTTGTCCTTTTTCCTTAGAATTGTTTCCTAGAATATCAAATAGAAGATAAAGGAGTAAAGCAGAGAGCACATTTCCTGTCAACATTATTTGACCACTGCTTGTGAGCAACGATCACTGTTGGAACTATTTTCTCATTTCTTTGCATTCGTTGCATTTGGAAACAATGCTTTCACCCGCCCAGTTTCCAGCAGGTAGCATAAGAGGATTTGCGATCCTGCTTGGTTTATGATTCTCATATTATTGACTTTACTCTGTGGAGAGATGAAATAAGGCCTCAAATGCAATGGATGTTAACGTTAAAGCCCTTCTTATGTCATTTAGAGATTGGTTTTAGATTAAGGATCGTTTGACCTTGAGTTACAGTGGTTGCTTTTTATCTGATCATGGTCCTTCCAATAAGAGCTTGTTGAGTGCTTTCAGCACATTACCTGCCTATGTCATTCTAAAGCTTCTTGCTTCAGAAGATCTCTCAGCAGGGTCAGAGCAGGTAAAGAGCTTAAATAAGCAAGCTATATTTATCAGCAATAAACAGCAGTCTCCTGGAAATGTTCTACCCAGCAAATTAATCTAGAAAGATAGTGAATAAGACTAGCACTGATTTTACATTTTTAAAAATACTTATTGATATGGTTAGGAACAGATGATATTCAACTGCTGGTAAGAATAGGTACTTCCATAGCAGTCTCATTGCATTACATGTAAATAGGTCAGGAAAGATAATATCTTTATACTAAAATAATCTAGCCAGACCCAAATTGCACAAATCACAGAAAACAGAGGTTGCCTATAATAGCATGAACAAGATTATATAAAGGAAGTTATCTATTATTTGAAACAATAATCAGAAGTCATAAACAATGTGATTGTGCCATCAAGACCAATGCTGGTGGCTGGTCAGTGTTATGGAGCAGGAGACAGACAGCAGGATGGACCTGGGCCTGGAAGGATCTCTGTGGCTGAAGGGGAGCTTATGTCAGGACATCACACATTAGCAGCCAATCTTAAAATGTAGGCTGGGGAGACATTGGGATGTTAGTGACAGAGTGCTTCTCTAGCATGTATAAAACCCTGATTAGATCCACCACTCCCACAATAAGACAAATTGTAAATAATATGATATAATGGAGCTTTTACTTTTTTGCACAAGAACTTTTCATACTTTATTGCTACTCTCCTGACATAATTCTTTGTATGTCATAGGTAATTATTCAGTATTTGTTAACAAACCTGGATTTTTACGTATACTTTATGATATGATGACCATAACATGCCTCAAATAGGGACATACATGAGGGGACAAGCCTCTTTCTGAGTTTTGTGAAAAACTTAAGGATAGCAGCATCAGAGCCTTGGTGGTACTAGTTTATAAAACGTTCACCAATGACAGATTTTGACCTCATTCCCCGTCTGTCTCTCTCTCTTTTTCTCTCTAACACAACTGAGAATTTCTTACAGCTCTGGCATAAAAGGCGTAAAGCAAGGGTAGATCAAAGAAATATCTAGGTATTGTATTTTCTTAGACATTGATGTGAGTTAGGGTCCCATAATAGAGAGCTATTGTCTGTCTTGCGAAATAGAGAACAGTTTCATATATCTTTAGTCACCAAAGACCATAGTTTTAAATTATTTCCCATACCACCAAAGGGCTACTATCTCATCCACAGTGTATGGTAATGAACTTAGACAGTATTGTTCAAGTTGTTGTAACAGAGTTATTCTAGCCTCATCCAGGCTCTGCAAGAAAAGATGTAAGAATAGACTGGACTTAATGTGTGACTCACCCTCCGGAGGCATGTGTTTCCCAGCTGTAACGGGTCTGACCAGATCCATTTCTACTTCTTTCTCAGCAGTAATCTGTGGCTGTGTGCATCCACACTGGGGATTTGTGACACACAGTGTTTGGTTTACAGGTTGTGCTTGACAGGGAAAGCTGTTGTAAGTCTACTTCTGAAGGTTTGGGGTGACTGAGATAAATATATCGGAGGAGAGTTGTAAAAACATGTGGCAGCTTTGTTAAAACAGAGGAAATGTGAGTGACCATTGTTTGGATGACAATCCTCTAAAGTAGTCTAGGCATGGGGCTCACACCCATAATGCCAGCAATTGGGTGGCAGAAGTAGGAGAATCACAGTGAGTACAAGGCTATCCCGAGCCACAGAGTGAGGTCCAGGTCAGCCTGGGATAGAGTGAGATCCTACTTCAAAAACAAAAAACAGAACAGTAAAAGCAAACAATAGCAAAAATACTAAGGCTATACAGTAGTTTTGATGGCATAACTTTGGAAAACACATGACTTACATTATCCCTATATACAAAAAACAAGTTCGGCAGTTGTAACAACTAACCTATGTGACATATGAACTTGCCAGGAAAAAGAAAATAGAATAGACAGTCTTCTAAAATAGTGGCGGGATAAAACACCAAAACCATACATAGAAGGAAGAAAGACTAATTAAAAAATAGAAAGCTGAAAGGAGAAGGATGAGATGGAAGCG
This sequence comes from Jaculus jaculus, assembly GCF_020740685.1. Classification (NCBI taxonomy): domain Eukaryota; kingdom Metazoa; phylum Chordata; class Mammalia; order Rodentia; family Dipodidae; genus Jaculus; species Jaculus jaculus. The sequence continues at coordinate 133,247,263 of NC_059107.1, forward strand.
AACAGTGAGGAGAATCTAAACTGATCTGTTACTTACCTGACATAAAATGAGGCTGATGAATTACTTAGAAGCTACTTGTTTGTTTCAGAAAGTGAAAGTTCCCTGACCAATCCATCAGGGCTTATGTCACACAGAGGATAGGCCATGTTTCTCAGATAAAGGCGAGGGCTCAAATCAAGACAGGTTCTCTATAGTCAACAGTAGTTGAGCACTTTTTTGTTAACTTACAACGCTGGATAGGGAAGGCTTAATGTCAGTGCTCTGAAAGTCCATCTGAGACCCCAAAGTTCTCATAAATGTTTGTTGTAAAAGATAATAATAAGATCCAATGAAAACTGGTAGAACTGGTAAAAATAGAATAACTTTTGGTTAAACCATTTAGAAGTAACCCTCTGAAAAAATGACCAGTGTTATTTTAACTAAGTTTTCTTTCTTTTTTTATTTTTAAGCAAAGATAGCTCAACGTCTATCAAAGATTCACGCTTGTCTTGTTTAAGATGTCTTATTGCTATGATGTGCCTGTTCATCTTGGCTCTGCTTCTAGGTGAATCTTCATTTCTAGTTCTTTCTTAAAAAAATATTTTATGTTTATTTATTTGAGACAGAGGGAAAGAGGCAAGGAGAGAGAAAGAGAGAGAATGGGCATGCCAGGGCATCCAGTTGCTGCAAAAGATCTCCAGATGCATGTACCACCTTGTGCATATGGCTTGCATGGATCCTGGGGAATCAAACCTGGGTCCTTTGGCTTTTCAGGCAAGCACCCAACCACTAAGCCATCTCTCCAGCCCCATGTCTAGTTCTTGCCAGTGGAATGTGTCTTGGTCTATTTGAGCTGCTTTGAAGATTAGAGAGTGTATGGTTTGTAAACAACAGAAATGTTCACATTTTTTAGAGGTTGTGGAGTTCACAGTCAAGGCACTGGCCAATTCTAGGTCTGTAAGGATTCATTTTCTTGTTCATAGATGGCTTTCTCCTCACACAGAGGGGTCTCCTTCAGAAGGACATTAATTCCATTCATGAAAGTTCCACCATAATTACCTAATCATCTCCCACAGACCTCATCTCTTAATACTTTCACATTAAGGGCTTGGATTTAAACACATGGATTTGATAGGGGTAGAGGCGGTGGTGCAAATGAGCATGTATCATTGCAGAATGTGAGCAAAAGTAGATGCTGTTTCCACCCATGAACATTCTCCAACTGCTGTTTCATTATGTCTTGACTGGAAGGAAAAGATGCCTAGGTCCGGAAGGATGACACAGGTCAAATGATAGGAGGAGCCCGTGGCCCACAGCCTGCGCTTACAAGGTGATCCTTCTCACGCCTGCCTTCAACCGCTACGTGGAAGAGGCAGCCATTGTGTGGTGGTAGGCCACTAAAACCTTCTGGATCGTTTCTACAAAAAGCCATCATGTCAACCAAGTATGCTTCTAAAATTATTTATTTTTCTTTGCTTTCAGATTCCCAGATAATAAAGATCACTGTGAAAATAGGGATAGATGATTAACTTTTCCTGAAATCTCTAATTGAGTAAAAATCATGTGGCAGATATCAGAATGGACTTATTTAACCCCTGAGAAGCCTACTGTGGTTTTTAGTTTCATATTTTTGAGCATGCAGTCATTGAGGAAACTGCAGATATCATCATGCATTTCATTCAAGAATATCTAGTACTTTCACCATATTCATTCCCCCTAGTCCTCCTGTCTCCCAGTTCCTGCTTGTCCTCTGTCTAGAGAGGCTTTTTCTACTTTCAGTTCATTGTCCCTATTCTTAAGGGATATTACTTCTTCCTTCATTCTATTACTTCTCCTATAATGAATACATTTTTGCTTTTAAATAAAAATCAAAAAGTTTTGATTTAATTTCACCCACTTTTACCAAAGAGTTAGTGGGTTAGTTAAAATCTTTTTTTTTTTTTTAAATAGAAGTCACTTTGTTTCTGTTAAGGTTTTCAAAAATGAATATTTAAAACAAACCATAATTGTGCAAGCATCCTCTATTCATAGTCATAAGAAAGTATTCTCCAAAGTAATGTTGAGTTAACTTTTAAAATTTTAACTTATTTATTAGAGAGAGAAAGAACCAGAAAAAGAGAGAGAGGAAGAGGTAGATAGTGAGAGAGGATTGGTGCACCAGGGCTCACAGCCATTGCAAATAAACCAGACATGCACTACTGTGTCTAGCTGGCTTACATGGGGAATCGAACCTGGGTCATTAGGTTTCACAGGCAAGCACCTTAACCACTAAGCGATCTCTCCAGTCTGAGTTAATTTTTGAAATGATTCATTTCTAAAGGTATGACTATACTTTGAAAACAAGATGATAATAGTCACATTATTTCTATAATTCGAGGTTCCAGAATGTCATTTTTGCAGAAAAGGTAGTCTGAGAACACATATCACATGCTATGGAAATTGTTACTATAGTTTAAAATGTCATTGCCAAGTAATGTAAATAGTATAAATTTGATTCCATGAGTTTTTTTTTAAGTATAGCAGAAAATTTCCAAATATTAACTTTCTGTTTTGTGAAGGGAAAGATATGTGCTTTATTAGATTTAAATCTTTATTTTCTATTTTAAAAAATGTAGGGTTCTGGGAGATGGTTCAGTGGTTAAGGCACTTGCCTGCAAAACCTAAGGACCTGGGTTCAATTCCGCAGTACCCATGTAAGCAGGATGCACAAGGTGGCACATGCATCTGGAGTTCGTTTGCAGTGGCTGGGGTACTAGTGTACCCATTCTCTCTCTTTATCTGACTTTTTGTCTCTCTTACTACCTCTCTCAAATAATAAAATTTCTTAAAATATTAGGAACTTTAATATATGAATGAACATAGTGTAATTTGGTTGTGTTCTCATCTCATTATCATCTTTTTGTTTTCTTTCCCTATCTCCATTCCACTAATGCTTCTCCTAAGTCAAGGCTGTCCTAGCTTTGCTTTTGTCTACTTCCTTTTGTCCTCCTCTGTCTTCCACATTGGAATGAATATGGGCTCAGGACAGTACAGATCTTGTGAGGGTATTTGTAAGCACTGTGAAGTCACGAATACACCAGTTCGTTCATGTCTGAAGGACAGTGGTCCACAGCGTGCTTTCCCATTCTGTGCATTTTCATTTAATAATATTCTTTTCTTTATCAACACGGTTTATATTTTTCTTATAAGCCTAATGGTTAATCTTAGTAACTTACAAAGTTCAAATCCTGTGCTGATCATGATGGGTTTGACTTTCTGACAAATTTTATTAGTTCTTTATTTTCAAGTTATAATGAATTCACAAACAAATGGAAATGCTTTTTTGTTTTATCTGTTTACTTGCTTTTATTTATTTATTTTGAAAGTTCTCAAAAGTTAAGCAGCCCTGATAGAAGTTAGGCCAACTAGGGCCCATTGGGTTCCCTCATTTGTCTAGGAGTCTCCACACTTGTTTGCGCATCTTCTCGCAGTTCTCTATTCCCATTAACACTATTTTTCATTTCTCCCTTTTGAGTCTTTCCCCTGGGGTCCCACTCACACAATTGTGCTATAATTTATTCTTTGCTCTTTTACTAGTGCTTACCTAGGCAGCTGAGTGATTTATTTTTTAATATGGAGAATCTTTAAACTTCAAGTATGGTAATATTTGGATTGTTTCAAAGGATTCCGATATCTATTTACTTCAAATGATACTTTTAAAAAAAGCTATAAAGTTATATAGGTTAGCTGGTCTGGCAAAGATAGATTAAAAAGTAAGATAATAATGAAATTAGCAGAATTTGAATAATATTTTCTAATTAGCCTTCAAGTCCTTAGTGGAAAAAAGACAACTGACTATGAAGCAAACACTGCTCCTGGCCTGGCTGGTGACACAGGGGCCCTTTGCAATGTGAAATCATCATTTGAAATATTTTTTTTTGCATATTTTTATCCAGTAGTCTACTTTGGGTGTCAACACTTTTGTTTATCTCTCATATTTTAAAACAGCTAATGCTTAGTAAGAAAGTGAGAGAAGCAAACAATAAGTGTGCAAAATGAAAGTACATTGCTCAATTGGTAAACTGCTTGCTATGAAAGCATAATGATCTAAGTTGGATCCCAGAACACATGTGAAGAAAAGAAGAAATGAAAGCCAGGCATCACGGCGCACAACTGTAATCCCAGCAACACCAAGGAGGCAGAGACGGGAGGATCCCTGAGACTTGCTGGCCACTTGGTCTAGCCTACATGATCTTGAGACCCTTGAAAAATGCTGTCTCACACAATGTGCACAGCACCCGAGGGATGGCAGTCGAAGTTGTCCTCTGGCCTACACAAGATCACCTGTGTGCATGTGTACCTGCACACATGTGAACATGCAAACACATATACACAAAGACAATGCATGTGTTATCCAATTATTGGAAGACATTTTGATAAGCTTTTTACTCTTTGCACAACTCTGTGCTTTATATCCTAGTTGTCTTAATTTTGTTCACTGTTGATTGTTATACTGTGCACACTGAAAATTTAAATAATGAAGAAGTGCTCACCATGTCCAAAGGAAGCTCCCCTTTGCACACACAGCTCTCCCATGCTCAGGGAAAACAACTCTTCAAAATGTGACCTTTTAGATTGGGTCTTTTCCATTTCAGTATTCATATATATATACTTAGATATATAGATAGATACATTTAGATATATTAAGATATGTATAGAATTCAAATGTAGTAGTTTTTGATTTTATATATATGTATACATATATATATTCTTTATATCCATACATAGGGTATATACACACATAATAATTTAGTTAATATTATATCAAAAGAATTTTCTCATATATTAAAAATAGCAATTAACAAAAATATTTATTTCCTTGTTTTCATAATTCCCTAATTCACAGCATTTTGATAATTTATCTATTTTAAAACTGAATAGTGCTATGGGCATTTTTGTACATGCATTTGTCTTTAATTATTTCTTTAAGACAGATCAACAGACCAGTTATAACAGATCAAAGATAGAAGCCATTTCATTCCTTGAGATAAGCGCATTTCTCTGTATTTGAATACCTGTCCCCTGAGTAAATGCAGAGTGCAGCATGAGTCACACATGTCCCCTCGCAGTGGTTCCCAGCTTCAGCGCCACACTGCAAACATCTGGGGAGTACGGAAATGCTCTGATGTTTTCTTCTCACCCCTCAAATATTCTGATTTAATTGGGATGGGTGCCACCTGAACACTGGGATTTTTTTAAGAGCTCCCCAGGTTGCTCTAATGTGTTCCAGTGTTTGGAAATTACTGTCACAGAACATTCAGTCACTGGAAGATACCCAGGCACATCTTGCCAAGAGGTCAAATGAAGGTCACTGGACAGATTTCTGTGATGTTATTTCGTTAGGAAAAGTCTTTCTTCTGGTCAGGGAACCTTGCGGATCATATCCAATAGTATTAATCACCTTGACTCACAAATAAAACAAATCCAACTAGAAAAAATAGGATCAACCCAACCTAATACTGTAATACGCTCAAGCAGTAGATTTGTAAAAGCATCTTTCCCCAGTGACTGCCAGAGTGTTTGGAAAAAAGCCTTTCCTTTTATTGCAAATTGATTTTTGTCTCGGCGGCAGTGTTTGCTTGTTTAAGCATTAATGACTTGACTTGGAAAGAAGTAGCTTCCTGTATGGCCCGGGATTACCAAGAGTCATTTTGACTCCTGCCAGAGATTGCATACAAATGCTAGCATGTAAACAGTGCACCCCGTGACTTTTTTTTTAACACTCAAACAGGCAAGGTGACACACATGGCTTAAGGGCTGAAAGTAACATGAGCTCTGCAATGCAGACTTACAGTCGGAAGTGCTAAAGGTCCCCTGGGACCACAGCGAGTGCTTCCTGCTCTTTGTAGATTGGCCTATTATTGGAATACATTTGCCCACAGTTAATCCTCAAAGTAATTAAATGGAAGGAAGTGATTAAATCACCAAGAAAAAAAGTGACTGCTGCATGTGAGGGGTTGCAGTCAGTATAAGCTTTTCACTCCTGTTGGTTACTTAGGTGTGAACATGGGAGAAGGAAGCTTCTTTTAGCTAATGTACTGTGTGTGTGTGTGTGTGTGTGTGTGTGTGTGTAAAATGGTGTTGAAATTTAAAATTAATCTCTGAAAAAAATGAGAATTTTTAAAATCATATATTCTTTGGTAGAATTATGTTAAGCATATAAGTGTATAGTTCTCTGGCTCTTTAGAAAAGTACTAATACATTTTTTTTCTCCAAATGGAAAAAATGTTGATTGAATTGATCTGAAAAGTAAAACCCAAAGATCTCAAAATCCTTTGATAAATGTGGATTGTAAAATGCCCTGCCCATTTTTAGTTGATTCAGGAGACCTGGTTGCTAGTTTTACATTTTTTATTTTTTTTGTAATGGGGATCTAACCTGAGGCCCCATGTACACGGTGATCGCTTTACCTCCTCATGTACACAGGCAAGCTCTCTACCACTGAGCTATATTATCATCCCTCAATTAACTTTCTATTTACAGAGACGGTCTCACTCAGTTTCCTAGGCAGGTCTTGAACTCCTACCTCAGCTTCTCATATTATTATTCTCACATTAATTATAGCTTAATCTTGCCATTTTCTTACTACTTAATCTGGGGGATGTTATCTGACCTTTCAGAGTTTTATAAAAAGGAAAGGATTGGGTTGTGTGATCTTTATGTTCATTCATTTGTTCTGTCTTTCCTGCCTTCCTTTGTTCATTTCTTCTTCCTCTCTCTCTCCCTCTCTCTCTCTCTCTCTCTCTCTCTCTCTCTCTCTCTCTCTTTCTTTCTAGCTTTCAGTGCTATAGGCCTAAAGAAATAAAAAGTAAAAAAACTTGCTAGGTAGATGTAAAATTAATACTCAAGATGGCATCAAAGAAGAGTGAGTAGAGTGTACAAAAAGCATGAACTGGGCATGGTGGCTCATGCCTTTAATTCCAGTACTCCGGAGGCAGAGTTAGGAGGATCACCATGAGTTCTAGGCCACCCTGAGAATACAGAGTAAATTCCAGAACAGCCTGGGCTAGAGTGAGACCCTACCTCGAAAAATCAAAAAACGAAAACAAAAGCATGACAGAATGTGTTAGGTTGTCATCTGTGATCTTCACAACACATGTCTCCAAGGTCTCTGTGCTGTAGGCAAGAACCCAAGCAATGTGAACTAGAACCTTCTAAAAATACACACAGGTCTATGCTTTGCATTTCCCAATGATTTCAAGCACTGAAAATGCATCACACTTTTAGTTCTTGTGCATTTAAATGAAATAGTTCTAAATAGTTGCTAGAAAGTGTTCTTTTAAAGTAAAGTAATAGTTCATAGTTATAAATAACTTTAAGACACACAAAATTAGATCACGAGTCTTGTTTTGGTGGCAAGAAGAAAAGAAAGTGCCTGCTCTTTGGAGATAGAGTGCATTACTTCCTGTAGGCCATCTGTGTACTCTTAGGACTTCTCTATTAATGCTCTGGAAAAAATGTAATGGTGCCAGTGAAAAGTGATCAGAATATGCTATGCTTGCAGGGTCATCTTGGCTGAATTCAATCACAGAGTAGATTATTATGTTCTTAATTTGGCTATAAATTATAAATTTAGACAGAATTATTTCATTATGTACATATGTAGTTTTAAAACAATCCCACTGTCTTTCATAGTATATACCAAGGAATCAAAAAGGAATCCCAAAGTTCACTTTTTTAATAACTAAAAATAGGTGGATTAAAGAACAACAAAACAGACCACACACATGCACACACACACACACACACACATGCAGTAACATATGAGAGGAGAGAAAGAATAAATTTACTCAGACTGAAGTTACTGGATAGGATAATGTTATAAGTAATTTCCCAGATATATATATATATATATATATATATATATATATATATATATATATATATATATTTAGTTTTTCAAGGTAGGGTCTCACTCTAGCTCAGGCTGACCTGGAATTCACTCTGCATTCTCAGGGTGGCCTTGAACTCACGGCGATCCTCCTACCTCTGCCTCCCAAGTGCTGGGATTAAAGGCATGCACCATCATGCCCGGCTTCACAGAAGATATTTTGAAGCAGAATCTGTAAGTTATACATCTTTGGGGGATACTAGGGATTGAATGTAGGGTCATATGCGTACTAAGCAAGTGCTCTACTACTGAGCTATAACCCCAGCCCTACGTCATACTTTTTAATTATCAGAGATGAACAAGGAAGCAAAGGCATGATATGACACAGAAGTACATGGCATAGCTGGAAATGGGGTGCAAAGCACAGGCCTGAACCCTAGATGAAAGTGATGGATTTCAGGAAGAATGGAGAAGAATGAGACACGAAAGGGATTTGAAAGACCTTGACTCATTGACAAAAATCTGAAGCTGAAATTAAAAATACAAACCTTTGAATTCTGAAACCTAACACAAATTATAGGCTCACAATTTTCCCCAGAAGAAAGTTGCTAGTCAAGCTTTAAGAATCTCAAAGATGGGCTGGAGAGATGGCTTAGCAGTTAAGCGCTTGCCTGTGAAGCCTAAGGAACCCAGTTCGAGGCTGGATTCCCCAGGACCTATGTTAGCCAGATGCAAAAGGGGGCACACATGTCTGGAGTTCATTTGCAGTGGTTAAAGCCCTTGCGCGCCCATTCTCTCTCTCTCTCTCTCTTTCTTTCTCTCTCTCTCTGTGACAATGGAACTTACTCTCAAATAAATAAATAAAAATGAACAAAAAAAAAAGAATCTCAAAGTTGAACTATTTCTCAAAGCACATTGCATATTAGGCATAGAGAACGTCGGACAAAGTAGAACTTACCAGAGAAGTGTAAGCCAGTGTCGGTGGAGTACAAAGGACAAGAGCTCTCTGGAAACAGTCTGGTCAGGACACACCCTCAGACTAAGCATACAAGACTTTACTTCTCTGGTCAGAATTGCAGAATCACTAACTGATGTGAGCCTTCTACTTTTTCTCTTTCCAAATGCAAGTGCTTAAAAACAATTTTTTATTGCAAACATCCTCTCCCTTTTGCACAATTTGGAGCTTGTTTTCCAACGTGTGAATTGGTAGCCCATAAAAACTTCTCTCAGAACCAAGAGAAAAGGCCACACATTACCCAGGTAGCTTAGACTTTGAACCAAGTGATTTGAAGGACCTTATTTTCCAGACAGGGAACTAATGTTTGCAAAAAACAGTGATCAGTCCTCTTGGTTACCAGAATGGTGGATAATTGCAGGCTGCTGTGTGCTCACTAAACTAAATGTTCCCATCTTTCTGGGCACATGTACTGGCCTTACAGGTAGACGTGTCCCTCTGAATTCAAGGCAATAAGTATAGGCAAGAGTATTGCATTCTACCTACATTAGTTACTTCTTGGTACCGATTTTCTGTATGAGGTACTTTTCTATTTGCCGTAGCTAAATACTTGATAAAAAGCAGTTTAAGGGAGAAGGATTTACTTTGGTCCACAGTGTGTGGCCATGAAGCCTGTCATGCAGAGAAAGGTAGTGGAAGGAGTGTGAGGTACAAAGAGAGATGAATGCTGATTCCCAGATTGCTTTCTCCTTTTTTCCCCCACTTAGTTCAACCTGGGGCGGTCAGCCATGGAATAGTCTCATCTACCTTCAGGATGGGTCTTCTCAGTTAAATCTCCCAGAAAACACTCTCATACACATACCTGCAGATGTGTCTACCAGGTGATTGTAAATCCAGTCAAGTTGAAGATTAACCATCAAGCTACTCATTGATTAAGAATTTTCTACAACAATGCCTTCACCCTCTCCTGTTAGCCCATCTCACTCACATTTGCTAGCTGGATGAGGGGTATTACACGGTGTTTTAGAAGACAGAAACACTAAATGGAGGAGGCTAGGTCTCTAGATGGTGTAACACACAGTCTTTAAAAGCCAACCAGCTGCTGATTAGATTTAAACAGGAAAGAAAGAAACCAGTACTGTGTGAAGCCAAAGACTGTACTGTTTTCTCCTATAGCACAAGTTACATGGACTAGTGAATTAGCCAGGAATTTGTAGGCAATGAACTAAGAGAGAAGTTCACAGGCCAGAGCTAAGGGCTGCATCATAATCCAGCAATATTTAAGGTTGTGGTTGTCGTTTGGCCTCCACTTGGCTCAGTTGAGCGCCTGTATTCCGGTGGTCATTTGGATGCTGGCTGTCTTCATCTGTAATGACTGAGTTAATTAGGTATCTCTATTCACTTTACTTTGTGTCAGGGCTTTCAGAGCATGGTAAGAACCAAGGTTCTAGGAGTGTTAAGAGGAAGCTGCATAAATCCCTGAGGTCCTGTTTGAAGGCAGTTCTGTCTTGTTTTTGCCACATTCTATTGTCATAAGCAAATCAGAGATGCAGACTAAATCCAGCAGATAGGACAATGAAAGAACGGATTCTGTCAATCTGATGAGAAATGGTTTAAAGAATCTATAATTGTATTTTTGTGATTTACAAGCCCTTGGAAAAGTTCTTGGACCATACCAAATTCTCAGTATCTGCTTGTTGTATGGAAAGAGTGAAATGTAGTCCAGTAAAACAAGGATAAAACATTGGCACAGTTGCAATTGAGAATGAAAAAGTGAACCGATCGATTAGTGAAAGAATTGCTGAATGATAGTGGCAGTCCAGCTGAACTTGAAATTCGCAAACTTGTTTTAGAGCCAATTTTCCCCATCTGCATTTAGTAGCTTGGGAAGAAGCCTGCAGAAACAGATGGTTGGGTCGATCTAGGTTAGAGACTGGGGCTCTACAAAGTAACAGTCGTGGGAGCTCAGGGCTGCCCAGTTTGGTCCTGTGCCTTCTCCATTCTGTTTACCCAAGAGCTGGCCATTCATACCCCATGGAGTACACTGCTTTGTAAATGTCCTCATGCAGTCAACCCACCGTCTGCCATGAAACCTACGCACTGAACTTCAGAAAATGCCAAGAGGTTTTACCTTTGTGATTTGGATTCCAAGTAAAAGATCTTTCCCTCTCTCTGTCTTCCTCGCTCTCTCTCCATCAAAATCCACTTGTTTTCCATGGAAGCTAAGAAGGGGATCCGGTCTCAATTCATTCACCTTTCTTTCCGAATTCTCTTGTGAACTGTTGGAATATTCTATTTTCTATCCCATCCTACCCTTCTGTCCCTCCAGCCTTCAAAGTAGGTTGTTCCATTCAGATTTTACCTAATTTTCTCCGGCTCTGGCAAGAGTAGTTTTCTTTCTTCTTTAGGATTTTTAGACCTTTCTTGTCTTGCTGCATCCCAAAAGGTAAGGAAGAGGTCTGGGGAGTCAGGCTTGTGTGCAACACTTTGGATGAGGGTATCAGATGGATCGTAAGTGGATGCTGAGCTGCTGAAGTTCCTTCAGGCAGCTAAGAGAATTCTAAAGCTTATACGACTTTCTATTTGCATGTGTAAGTGTATGCGTGATATGGTGTATGTGATGTGTGACGCATGTACACGTGTGTGCAGATGAATGTTCCCCCATGTGCATGTGTGTGGAGACCAGAGAATAACATAAGATGTGCTCTTAATCACTCTTGTGCATATTGTTTGAGAAGGGGGTCTAGCCCTTGACATGGAATTTCTATGCATTAGTGAGATCCAGCAATTTATCTGGTCTCCAATGCCCATCTAGACTGTGGTCATGGACATGTATAGCCATACCCACTATTTTACTTGGGCTCTGGAGTGTCAAACTTGGTACCTCTGGCCTGAGAGGCCCTCAGGGCTTGGCTGCAAGTGCCCCTCCCTGCTGAGCCATCTCTCCAGCCCAGATTATGACTTCTGTCTTAACATTTTTAGACTCATTACCTGTTGGACTAATCTTACCATTCTCTTTTTCTTTGATATTTTGATATGTCCTTCCTTATTCTGCCCTGCCAAACATGAGCCATCAATTTCACTTTGTAAAGTGGCCTACTGTCAATTGTGCTTTGCTTAGGTTTCCTTGCTCAGCCACCCATGTCTCTCTCCATCCACATCCTCACATAGGGGAAAGAACAGGGGCCAGGAAAGTTAACTAGAGAGTCAAGGTTCTGAGGCTTTGCTAAAGGACCCTGCAGAAGTGGATGTCAGGGCCTTGGAGAGTCAGTGGGCTTCAGTGTGGGTAGTAAGCAGCATTCTTAAGATGATGGGTAGAGACTATAGTAGAAAAACTAACCACCGTGCTGATGTCTGAATTATGTAGTGGTGTGCACTGGCTGTTTGGCTGGCGAATGGAGTGGGTAAGAACAGTATTTATGGATGGCAGGCTTCAAGGGAACAAAAAGTGGGGTTAAGAATGTGGAGCCAAGGTGTGGGGAAACATCCAGCTGTTTTCTCCTTGGCTGGAGAAGCTGAAAGCACGGGAGGGCACAGAATCCACTATGATAGGATGAGAGAGAATTGACCATGGACAAAATATTAGCTTGAATCATAACACTATTCTGGATAGAAGCTGTGTTCCTTACTTTCTCTAGTTCACCACTGTGGACAGCCAGCCACATCCCTGCCTGGGCTATGTGCTGTCTGCATGAGCAATCCTGGAAAGCTCTGTTGGTGCATTCATGTTGCCAATTTCAGCATAATAGTAAGAGAACATATATATATATATATATATATATATATATATATATATATATACATACATACATATATATATATATATATATATGTATAATCTTCAGTTCGAAGAGTTCCTTTACCAGCAATTTTGAAACTTGAAAGCAAATCTTTTAGTAAAATTCTTATTCTTTTATCAAATAATTATTGTCCAGAATAAAACTAAGTAATGAGACAGAAGGATAAACAAAATAAGTAAGATTCCTGCTAGCAAGCAGTGTATGGCCCTTTCAAGGCAAAAGCACACAAGCAGCTACTTAGAAATAAACTGTAAGTCTCAGGAAGAAGCAGGCACAAAGCAGGCACAGACATGGAGCACCGAGCGGAGAAAATGAATGGGATCAGAAAGCAAGATGAGGAAGGGGGGAGAAGAGATGAAGGCGAACAGAGCAAGAACAAATAAGAGCAGTAATACAATGTAGGAAAGTGTGTTCACAATGTTCATTGTCCTGTGCACTGAAAAAAAATATTAAAAAAGAAAGAAGAAAGAGGGTCAGAAAAGACATCAATAAAAGGAAAGGGATAAGTATGTAGTTAAATATGAGCTACCGGTGAGACAGAGAAAGAGAGAGAGAATGTTAGTGAAATCAATTAATTTCAGCTTCACCTTTTCATGAGTAATGGCTTAAATCTTTGATTGAAGTTTAGCTGAGTCTCCAGTGTGACAAGACTTTCTGTTCTTTCCTTTCTCAAGAGCTGTCGAGCCAAGTCCAAGCGCACATTTGGCAAGTGATCCTGTGTAAACTGTGCTGCTCCCTCAGCTAACGCTCTCTGAGGCCAGAAGGACACTTGTGCTATTGACTCCATGTGATCACAGAGCAGCTTGAAAGAAAGCAGTATCAACACACCTCTCTTTGGACTGTTGAAAGTAGTGTTTCCATTCCACTTATTTGAAAGAATCTTGGGTATTAAATCTCAGGACAGAGCAGTTTGAGAATTATTTGATTATTGTGCAAGTCATTTTTTAAAGTCTCCAAAGAAAAAAAGGTCCACCTTTCTATTTAAGTACCAACCACACACAGAGAGAAAATAAGAGCAGCATTGTGTGGTAGACATGAGGGTGGGAAAAAGCAGTGCCCATGGGAGGCTTGGCTGGTCACGATGTTCTGGACAACTTGGATTGTTAAGAGCATAATTTATGTGACTTCCATTTATGTCACTGAAACTGCAACACTTTTCTTCACTATTGAAATTTCCAGAATGCATTGTGTTGCTTGCAATGACTAGCTCTGCTTAGATATTTATGTTTCCTAGAAACAGAGAGTAGGAGACAGTGAACACTCAGAGTTGAATTTGTGATATCATAACTACTTTAAAACAATGATGAGAGAAAGTGGGTTTTAATTTGATCAGGAATTTGTTTCTTTTCTTTAACAGGAAGAGCAGAGACAAGAAAAGCAATGGGGAAGAGTACTGAAATGTAACTTTAGAGAGATGGGGGAGAGAAATCATGCTGGGCATTTTGGATTTGACAGAAGAGAAAGGGAAGCCATGCATCCAAGCAGGAGCCATGTGATAAACAGCACCTGCATGGAGGTTAATGAAGTATCCTATCATCATGAAAGTTTTTTTTTCAGAATTTTTAAAATGAGGACATGCCTTTTAATTGAATTTTTATTCTAATTTTCTTACAGATAGTAAAGAAGTTAGTTCAAATGTCATTGAAGGACCACATTTTCTTTTGCTTCAGGTCATCTTAATGGATAAACATTTATGAATAGCATATCTACTACCCTATGGAGATTTAGAGATGATGTGTCACCTTTCTATGACAAGATACCAGCAGTACGAGTATATCCAGATGAATTTTTAATTTTAGAAACAAGCTGGTTTATATCTAGGATATATAACTGAGGAGAATTTCAAATCATGTTTGCAAATAATGACAAAACTAAGAAATATGTACCCCAGATTTTTCATTTCTAAGGAGAAATGAAATTTCTTTTTTCTTTTAAAATATTTTTTGTTCTTTTTTATTTATTTATTTTAGAGAGAGAGAGACAGAGAGAGAGAGAGAGAGAAGGAGGCAGATAGAGAGAGACAGAGAGAATGGGCATGCCAGGGCTTCCAGCCACTTCAAACGAACTCCAGACGCGTACACCCCTTGTGCATCTGGCTAATGTGGGTCCTAGAGAATCAAGCCTCTAACCAGGTCCTTAGGCTTCACAGGCAAGTGCTTAACCACTAAGCCATCTCTCCAGCCCTCTTTTTAAATGTATTTTTATTTAGTTATTTGGAGAGAGAGAGAGACAGAGAGAGAGACAGGGAGAGAGAGAGAGAGAGAGAGAGAGAGAGAGAGAGAGAGAGAATAGCCACAACAGGACCTCTAACCACTGTAAGCAAACCCAGGCACATGTACCAATTTATGCATCTGGATTTATGTGGGGACTAGAAAGCCGAACCAAAGCAGACAGGCTTTACAAGAAAGTGCCTTTAATGGCTGAGCAATCTCTCCAGCCTAGAAGTGAAATTTCTAATGTATAATGTTACCTGAATAGCTGGTTCATCCAATAGTGATAGGGACCCAATGTCACTGGGTCTGGATTGTGTGATCCCACAGGAGGAGACTTCATACTAGATTAAGCACAAGTATTTCAAACTCTATCATATATATGATGGGGTCTCTAG
This sequence comes from Jaculus jaculus, assembly GCF_020740685.1. Taxonomy (NCBI): domain Eukaryota; kingdom Metazoa; phylum Chordata; class Mammalia; order Rodentia; family Dipodidae; genus Jaculus; species Jaculus jaculus. The sequence continues at coordinate 133,262,475 of NC_059107.1, forward strand.
GATTTGTTGTTCTAGCTATAGTAACCCTCCAATTCAGATTTTTGTAGAATGATTTTATTGCAAAATATTGTCTTACATTTCAGGTATACTGGTGTTTTAAGATATAGCCTGTTTTAAGGTATAACCATCATGTCAAAATTCTCTTCTCAGATGTTACCACAGAGAATTTTCTCCTCTTTTTCCTCCTTCTGTCTCATCCTGAAATCCCAAACTCGGATCCTGAGGATCACAAGCCATGAATTAAAAGTCCACTTCATGTTGCTTTTTATTCTTCTGTTTTTGACGATGACTCTTTGCTTCATCTTACTCCTTGTAAGCTGCTCCATAAATTCATAAGTGACTATAATTATGTCTAAAGGATAAACATCATTAAAACACTGACAGCCAGCTCATAGGTGGGTGGAATCTCATTCATAATCTACTGCCCATTACTAATGGAAAATGGTCTAGGAAAATGTTGGTCATGTTGCAGAGCCTGAGTTGGAGTTATAAAATAGGAGGTAAAAAATTATTAGTCTGGGCTGGAGAGGTTAAACGCTTGCCTGTGAAGCCTAAGGACCCTGGTTCGAGGCTTGATTCCCCAGGACCTATGTTAGCCAGGTGCACAAGGGGGCACATGCATCTGGAATTCATTTGCAGTGGCTGGAGGCCCTGGCACGCCCATTCTCTCCCTCCCTCTCTCTCTCTCTCTCTCTCTCTCTCTCTCTCTCTCTCTCTCTCTCTCTGTCGCTCTCAAATAAATAAATAAAAATAAACAACAACAAAAAATATTAGTCTATGCTTTATTTTGTGATATTGCGGAGAAGAAATGCCATTCAGGAGGACCAATAAATTGGGCATTTCCTAAGGTATTGGGAAGAAAATGACAATGAGAGTGACCTAAGAGCTAACATTTCACTAAACCTGCTCTAAGTACTTTTCAGACATTATCTCATCTAATCTTAGCAACTGTGGAAGGAAACATTCAAATGTTTTCTAACATTGGAAATAAGGAAATTGAAGTTCAGAGATGTAAAAGAAATTTTTCTAGGTCATTTTGCTAATAACTAGAAGAATCAGAGTTCCTAGTCTATTTAGTCTGACCCCAGGAAATAACAATGGAACTCATCTGTGACAAGAGATGTCCTTATAGATTATATAAGCATCCTTACTTCTCAAAATATCATACACATTCTCCTCTACCCTATTGAATAACTCTCTGCCCTATTTCACGAAGCTGAGCTTGCTGCAGCTGAAAACACACAATTTACAGTAGAGCCTTTGGCAGGGCCAAAATGAGAGTGCACACAGACAAAACAAAAGGCATCCTACGAAACACAGACCAAGCATCGCTGTCGAGGAAAGTCAATGAGGCAAAATGGTTCCTGGTCCACGCAGGAAGTAACTTAGATGTGTACACAAACAGGGTTTCCACAAAGATCATCCTGGATAGACCATAGGATGGAGAAGCTCTGTGCCAGGACCGAGCTATGGGACAACTAAGATCAACCATCCTTCAGCTAGAGTGTCTGACTAGCTTGTGTGCATTAGATGTAATAGCCATGAATTAGTATTATAGTCAATGCAAAGAATGTAGTGTTTAACAGTTTATTTATACAAGGAGAAAACTTATTATTTTGCATTTTACAGAGAGAGAGAGAGAGAGAGAGAGAGAGAAGGAGGAGGAGGAGGAGGAGGAGGAGGAGGAGGAGGAGGAGGAGGAGGAGAAGAAGAAGAAGAAGAAGAAGAAGGAGAAGAAGAAGAAGGAGAAGAAGGAGAAGAAGAGAGAGAATTGGCACACATGGGCCTCAGCCACTGAAAGCAAACTCCAGAAATTTCCACCACCTAGTGGGTATGTTCGACCTTGAACTTGCCTCACCTTTGTGCATCTGGCTCATGTGGGATCTAGAAACTGGAACATGGGTCCTTATTATTTGCAGTCAAGCACCTTAACTGCTAAGCCATCTCTCCAGCCCCATTTTTCTTTCTTTGTTTGTTTGTTAAATATCCAGATGTCTGTGAAGCACATTTTATTACTTGGACAGTCAGGGTTTTTATAATCAATTTTTTCCCCCAATGTTCCTTGATGGTAAAGATAATTCCTTACTACCAAAAGCTCCTTGCTTCAAATGATGAATACATCTGCATGCATGTGGTGGAATAAGGGTCAACTGAAATGTTAACTCCTTTCTCTTGTCAGTAACCCATGCAGCCCACCTGTCGTGTCCTAAGAAGTAGACCCATGGTTTTGAAAATGTGTCTTGCTGACCTTTTGGTTCAGTTGGCCTCCACTCTTCTGCCTACCCATTTCACATTTGAACTAAATAGCCTGCTTCTGCTTCAATGACCCAGGGAACAACCTACTTAGCTTGAGCTGCTTAGATATTTCTAAGCTAAAAATGGCTTCTTTCTATGAGTCACCTGGATAATTGCCTTAGTCTGCTGGCCCACTTAGCGGGGTGGACCCAGGTGTGAAGAGCAGGCAGCACCTAGGACCTCATTGCTTCATTGCGGGAGAGCCCTGCTTTAGCTTCTGGAGGCCTGGGGACCAACTTAGGTTTACTTTCAGCCTTTGAACCTCTTTCTGTTAGATGGGTCATCTGTTTGTCATTTGATAAGAAAGCCTCTTTTTTTCGTAGGGGTAATTTTTTCTCTATCTCTTCCCTCTCTTTGTCTCTTTCTCTCTTTTTGTGTGTGTGTGTGTGTGTGTGTGTAGCTTTGTGATTTGGAAGGAGCAATATTTTAGCAAGTACTTCTTAAACACTGGCTAAGTACTGGCAGATATAAAAGACAAGAGCTCTTTCTCAAGATGCAGCTTAGGGATTAGTATATATGAACTTTTAGAAATTGTGTATGTGCTTACTTTTAACCCGTTTGAAAGAGTAATATAGAATAGGGATAAATCAGAGTTGGAGAAGAACAAAATGTGGAGAGATTCACTGGAGTGTTCCTCCTAGATGTCTAAAGTCATAGGTGGATGTGCTCCTTTCTTGCAAGTATATACTTTACTTTCACAAAATATAGCCTTTTATTCCTGGATGGTACTGCTGTTGAAAGGAGTACCTTGTTTAGAGGGCATCTCAGGGGTCTTGATTCTACTAAAGAAATACAGGAGACAACTTTGGCTATTAAACCACTTAAGGTATTTAAAAAAAGAAATTTTACCTTTCTGAGTTTTTAAATTTTTGTTTATTTTTATTTTATTTGACAGCGACAGACAGAGAGAGGCAGAGAGAGAGAGAGAGAGAGAGAGAGAGAGAGAGAGAGAGAGAGAGAGAGAGAGAGAGAGAGAGAGGGAGAGGGAGAGAATGGGCATGCCAGGGCTTCCAGCTACTGCAAACGAACTCCAGATGCGTGTGCCCCCTTGTGCATCTGGCTAACATGGGTCCTGGAGAATTGAGTCTCAAACCAGGGTCCTTAGGCTTCATAGGCAAGCACTTAACCACAAAGCCATTTCTCCAGCCCTTTGCTGAGTTTTAAATAAACTATTAATTTTATTTATTTGAGAGAGAGAGGAGGAGAGATAGAAAGAGAGGGAGAGAGAGAGAGAATGGGTGCACCAGGGCTTTCAGTCACTCTAAACAGACTCCAGATGCATGCTCTGCCTTGTGCATTTGGCTTACGTGAGCCCTGGGGAATTGAACCTGGGTTCTTTGGCTTTGCAGACAAACACCTTAACCACTAAACTATCTCTCCAGCCCAAACAATGCTGTTTTTGTACACTTCTAAGAATGCAAACTAAATATATATATATACACACAGAGGAAAAGATAAAAACAGTGTCTGGAAGAAAGGACAACATTTACAAAGCCAACTTTACATGACTATTTTTTGAAGTCAATTTATATGTAAAGACAATGTTTAGTGTTCTCACTTCAGTTTTAAAATTCACTTGCTGTAATTTGGTGTCATAAAATAACAAAGCAAACATTTTTCTATTTTCCTCCTTTTCATTCCCTTGACTATAAAATGACAGGATTATAAAATTTATTAGGACTTGGGGTTTTTTTTATAGTTTTAATAGAGAGTTGAGATGTGCACTTTGATGTAAGAACTTGCCATTTCTATGCTTACACAGTTAAAATTCTTTGGCATGGAACTTTTAGGCTTGTGATAAATGTCATGAACATGATTTTGAAGGTCAGGCTGGTGAACCACCAAAAATGTCTGACATCTCCAAAAGGGAATATTTACATCTGGCTCGTGGCACCATACTCCCTGCTGTGATGTAGTCAGGTTGGATAAGGGGAGCCCTGTGAACTGAACTCAATTGAACTTGACATTTGACCCCAGAGGCCTTTTTGCCTCTTTTTATCCTCCATCTCCTCCTGCCTCTCACTAGAGAAACCATGAAAGCCCACTGGCTGTCTGTGGGAACACTTGGCCTGGTTTCCCTGAAGTACCTGCTTATAAATGAATCGACCCAAAATTAACTTCAGTGACTATGGTGTATTCCTGACCTTGTGAATTCAAGTAGGAAATGCACTAGAACATATGATTAGTTAGATTTCTTGGTAAAAGGGTTGTTCCATTTGGGTAAATTTCTGGCTATTTAGGAATGTATTCTATGACTATTCTTAATATTAATCTTTGTTATTGGATAGGTGTTGTAAAATGTAATTTCCTTCCTTGTCATGGGAAGTGTAGTTTGTATAAGCAGCTAGATCTTTCTTGATATTATGATGTATTGCAAATTAGTTCAAACATAAATAGTCTAAAGATAATAATATAAATAGGGAAGGAAGACATGCAATGGTAATGACTAGGTTTAAGGCAGTGGGATGGAATAGCATGGGCAAGAGGCAGTTTACTTTAGTTTACTGGGGCTGTATGGCTGGGAACTGATCTCAAAACACTTGATAATCAGCCCTATTTTATTTCAGCTAGATTTGAATATAAAATCATAAAGAATCTGTGAATTTTGTGTTATGTCACCTCTTCAAAAGAGAACAACTTTCTTCTTCCATTCCCAATCTAATTTTGATAAAAGAAAAATGTTCATAAAACTAGGTGAAAGTCTGGGATATTATTATGAAATCATCCTCATATTATATCTGGGGCATTTGGAACACTTTTCTCAAAGTAGAACATGCCACTATTTTTTTAAACCATGTACCAGATAGCGAACTGCAGGACAGGATTTGGTGTTTGCTCTGCTGTGCATGGGTCTTGTTTTGGGCCAATCTTTTCTTTTCTTTTCAAAAAAATTTGTATTTATTTGAGAGAGAAGGAGAGAGAGAGAGGAAGAGGTGGATAAAGAATGGGCATGTGCCACCTTGCACATCTGAATTACATGGGTGCTGGGGAATTGAACCTGGTTCTTTAAGCCTTGCAGGCAAGTGTCTTAACTACTAAGCCATCTCCAGCCCACGGACTTTGTTTGTGGTGGCTGAATGCCCTGGCCAGTGGGGAGTTGAACAAAGAAGCGAGGTGAAAATCAACCTGAAGGAAAGTAGGCAAACAGACACAAGAAGGAGACCATGCTAGACATTTGTCATGGCCTCGAGAGTTTATTCTTACATGTAGGTTTATATAAGGTTGTAGGGGGAAGGGGACGTGGCCAGGGCAAGGACTTGTCAGGAAACCTAGAGGGGATGTAATTAGGTGTTCATCTAATCTTGCCCAACTGGCTTAACATCTTGACTGCACCAGGTTTCACATCCTGACCATAAACTAGCTTTTTGCAAAAGATAAGATTCTGTAAGTAGTCTGCTGACCAGTTCCAGAAATACCTAGCAGAAAGCTGGATGGACCAGCTTTCTGAGTAATGAGTCAGTTTATGAGCAGGCCCAGGCAAAATGGAGAGGCTTTTGCTCTATGGCTCCCGACAGCTGAAGGCCCTGGAACACTCATCCTCTCTTTCTCTGCCTCTCTCTTAAATAAAATAATTAAAAAAAAAAAAGATGGAAATAATTGGATTAGGAGAATTTATCTCTCTCAGCTTCCTGCCATAGGTACAATGTGACCAGCTGCTCATGCCGCTGACATCATGCCTTCTCTGTCATGAAGGACTGCGTTCTTTCTTAAACCATACGCCTAAACTAGCCTTTTATTTTTAAAGTTGCTTTGATCAAGTGTTTTTTTTCCATAGCCACAAAAAAGTAACTAACACCCAGTATGTTCTGGTTTACATATAAAATGTCCCTGAGGTCCATATTTTGAAGGTTTGGTGCCTAGCTAAGAGCTCTATTGAGAAGTAATAGGATCAAGAAGTTGTTATTCCAATCAGTATCTCAATGTGTTGATGAATACATAGGTGAACTGACTGTTGAGAAATGGGGCCTAGTAGGTATGTGTCTACAAAGAGTGCATCTTGTACCTGATATGTATTCTCTCTGTCTTCTTTAATTCTTCTCTTCCTTTTACCCTTCCTTTCTTTTCTCCCTCCCCTCTCCTTCTTTCTCCTCCTCTGTCTACCATGAGGTGAGCTGCTCTGCCCGCAACATGATCTCACCTCCATGTTGCTTGGTTTCTCTCCAGCTTACAAGAAACAGAGACAACAATGCACTGAAGACGCTGAAGCTGTGAACTAAAATAAAACCTACCTATCTGATATTGCATTATTCAGGTGTTTTGTAGCCACAGGAAAAAATTTACAAAACATTTGTTGAAATAATTTGGGAACATTTCCCAAACTCTTGAAAGAAACATAAATTATTAATCACTAGACATGGGGACAGAGAAGCTCTGTTGGACCATATGTTATCACCATGACCGTGATATGCTGCCAGATCCAGTATAATGGGCCCAACTGATCATGAACTAGAACTTGCAGAACTATGAGCCAAACTCAAAAATATATCTTTATGAGTGATTTCAGGCATTTTCTTCAGTCCTGGGATGCCGACTAACATAATAGTGGAGGTTAGGATAAGAAGAAGCACTCGCCAAGCTTATGGAAAGTGCCTGCTGCAATGGGTGAAATTTTGAAGTTCTCAGAACAATTTCCTTCTGAGATTGCCAGTCTTTGAGACTAGACTTATTAACACAAACATTCAAGCTGTGCCTCGGGGCCTGTTAAGAGTTACTTATCTCCAACTATTTATTAGTTATTTAGTCATGAACTGGTAATATTTCAGACATAGAGATGAAATTGGATTGCTTTCATCTTAAGGCAGAAAATCTACCCCTCAGTTTGATGAAAAGAGCTAAGTCTATTTCTCTTGGATTCAGTATTTTCTTTAAAATACTGAATAAAGAGCAGGTAGATTATAAATGCTGAAAAATGAATTTATGTAGGTTCTTCCATCACCTTCTATTTTTATGTGGCCTTTTGCTTCTTGCTTACTCCAATACCATCTCAAAAGATACAACAAAGATAATCATTTTTTCACCTCCTGTCAAAACCTAGTCACTCACCTCCTGTATTGAGTAATCATGTATGTTAGATACTTTACTAACTAGTTTTATGACTTGAAGATTCTTTTAATATTAGTTCTCTTCAGTTTAAAGAAAAGAGTTAGGTAAGATAATATTTAAAGAGTTTCAGCACACTAAGACCTAGAAAACAATGAAATGTGAATTATCTAACTTCACCATGCCAGAAACAGTTATAAGAAGGAATAGCTATGGGCATACCCATTAAGGTGTCGTGTCTAACACAGTTATATATTCCTTGTTTATCACCTCTTTTTCCCTTTTGCCACCATTTAATGGGCGAATAGCTTGCATTTGGTTTCTTTTATATACATCCCTGTATTCTCAATTTTGTTTACCTAGAAACATGATCAGTGTAGAGTGACTACTCAGCTGCTCATTTGTAGAGTTTTCTTATATTTGGAAAATCTGACTGAGTCATCTTTGTAGGTAGTACAGTGAGGAAGATACTTCTTTTAGTAGTTTCATTCTGTGAATTTGAAGGTGCTCTACTATTATTAGAATTGTCAGAGGATAAAAACATTTGTGTTGTGTAACAATATGGCAGAGGGTGATGGTGATTTTGAAACTTTGCCAAGTCACACAGCTGGTATGCATGAGGCCCAAGGCTGGCACCCAGACCTTTGATGTTAACCCTTATTGATGGTTTCCATGACATGTCATAGAAACCATCATTCTTGTCTCTGTGCTCCTATGAAACTTTATTCTTTCTGATGGCATAGACCTTGTGACATGACATTACTTTTCGTATACTAAGCCACTAGAAGGGCCCGATACATTGTACTTACTAAAAAAAAAAAAAAAAAAAAAAATCATTCATTGATTTGCATGCATGTCTGCTTATTCAAAAGTTCTGTGACTAAGATATTGAGCCATGTTTTACAGGTTATTACATTCTTCACTCTGACAGTTCCACTTTAATGCTATCCAATAAGTATCGAGCTAAGGCCTTACGAAAGGCAATCAAGGGCCATTTGTACCTTGTCCCCATCACCACCCTTGAATCACATCCTTCCTTGTACTTGTAGGTCCTTTCTATTTGGTTTCCTGTTTCCTTTCTTTACCTTCCACTTCTTTTTTTGTTCTATCCTTTTGACCTTGATGACTTTTTAATGGAATTTTTTCTTTTCATACCTCTTCTATACCCTTGTTATCTTGAGGCGGATGACAGTGTCCACAAATATATTTGACAAAAAATGAGATTAGCATAACATTATGCCAGAAGTTACCAAATTTCTATATGTATAATGCTACAGAGAAGAAAGAATTAATAATCACCTAAAAACTTGTGTGGAGAAGTTGAGGAACAGAGTTGACTTCTTAATTCCTTCCACTGTTCAAAGGCAACATTCATAAGAAATGGTCGACATGTCAGATGTGTTTATTAGAGATTCAGCATTATGCCCATAACATTCCAAAATCCAGGTCACCTTCTGACCCACTCTGCATGAATATTCCCCATGGATAACTTTGGTTATTTTGTTTTTTAGATAGGAAGATTACCTTTGACTATATTTCAGATAAAATTATTATTTTATCAAGATGAAGGGAGTCTGAGTTTCTTTTTAAAAAATATTTATTTGTGTATTTTTATTTATTTGTAAAAGAGAGAAAGAGAGAGAAAGAATAGGCACACCAGGTCCTCCAGCCACTGAAGATGAACTCCAGATGCATGTGCCACCTTGTGCATCTGGCTTACATGGGTCCTAGGGAATTGAACCTAGGTCCTTTGGCTTTTCAGACAGTGCATTAACCACTAAGCCATATCCCCAGCCCCATTTAAAAAAAATAAAATATATTTATTTATTTGAGAATGTGAGAGAAAGAAGTAGATAGGAAAGGAGGGTGGAAGACTGAGGGAGAGAGGGAAGAAGGAAGGGAGGGATAGAGAATGGAGAGACCAGAGCCTCTAGCCCCCACAAATAACTCCACACACATGCATCACCTTGTGCATTGAGCTTTATGTGAACACTGAGGAATTGGACCCCTGTTGTTAGGCTTTGCAGACAAGTGCCCTAACCGCTGAGCCGTCTCTCCAGCTCTGAATTTCTTTATGAACATTTCATGGTACAACTTGCTGGTGGTGCTGTGCCATGTCTCTCAAGCATGCAGGAAATTAAAAAACTTACAACTTGCAAAATAAAATGGCTAGATCACTGTCGTCCCAGCATAACAGTCTACTATCTGCATTAGAAGCAGCAGTGACTACTTATGAGGGACCCTTGAGTTTGAGCCTGTTGACTTTCCCTCACAGGGAGTGTCATCTCATACTTGACTGAGTTGCTGCCTTGGGTCCCTCCCTTATCTCCCAGCCACTCTAGGTAATTCTGTCCCAGCTGCACATGGTCTTAAAATCTGAGAAGAAGCCAGAGTATACAGGGTGTAGATGATTATGTGGATGGGGAACCCCAACTCAGCAGCTGTGTTGACATTATCCAGGCTGGGGTGAGATGTTCTGGTGATACAGTTACTCTGGGGGGGAGCGGTCATCGATGTTCTGGAAGAAAGCCCAGTGAACTCATTCATTTGCCATGCTTAACTTTGGTGAAATTGTACTACAGTCTATTTTGGTGAGCTACCTTGTATGTGTGGAGTGGAGGGAAGCATTTGCCTGTCTGTTTTCTCAGGGAGAAGTTTTATACAATAAAGATCCAGGTATAATGGCACATTCCTATAATCCTAGTAGGACTACATGGTGAGTTCTAGAGTTCTAGGGAAATATGGACTACACAGTAAGATACCATCTTAATTTTTTTTTGTTGTTGTTTTCTTTTGCTTAAGTGCAACAATGCAGTTTTTCTCCTCTCTTCTTGGTCTTACAAACAGAAGTGGGGGCTGAAGAGATGGCTTAGCAGTTACGGTGCTTTCCTGTAAAGCCCAAGGACCATGTTCCACTGGCCAGATCCCACATAAGTCAGTTGCACAAGGTGACGTATGCACAAGGTTGCACATGTTCACAAGGTGGGACATACATCTGGAGTTCAATTATGGTGGTGGAGGTCTGGCATGCCAATGCTCGCTCTCTCTTCTTCTCTGTCTCCCTCTCACTCACTCATAATAAAAAGGCCAAAGGCCAGTCTGTTGAGCTTACCTCCAAAACAAAACAACAAAAACCAAAACAAAACCAAAAAAACCAGAAGTGAGACTGGAAAGACAGGACAGTGCTTAAGGCCCTTGTCTGCAAAGCGTAAGGACCAGACCTCAGTTCTTCAGTATCCACATAAAGCCAGATGCACAAAGTGGTGCATACATCTGGAGTTCGTTTATAGTGGCTAGAGGCCCTAGTGTGCCTATTCTCTCTCTCAACCTGCCCATCTCTCAAATAAATAAATAAATAAATAAATGAATAAAATATTTAAAAATAAAGGAGAAATGATGTTTTTCCTCCTTTCATTCTCTTAAGGGCTTATATACTTACCCTAGAAGTTATACTTACTTTTTATTTTTAACTTTTGATATTCACATGACTTCTTCCTCACTTATTAGCTTATCTGTTTTCCCCCATCCTCTTCTTTACATTTCTCTCTTAAATATGAACAACATTCCGTTGGCTTTAGCAGACCCCTTATCATAACAAAAGCTCAGCTATTATTGCTCCAGTCTTGAGCATCTAACTTCATTTCATACCTGCACCACTTGAGTTGCTTCCTGAAACTCTGTTATAGATATCTTCTGGGAAGGAAGTGTATGGAGGCTACATGGTAATTCTAAAAATAATAAGCATCATAATTTTATATAATTTTTATGCAATGGCTTGTATATCATCTCATATCTCTAAGTGGAATTGACTTCCAGTTCTCCCTGTCTTCTCTAATTCATCACATTAGATAGCACTAGAGTGATTATCTCACTCACTTACTGGATTCCAATAGTGGAGTCATTATAATATTGAAAACCATTGGTCTTGATGATTCATAAATATACATTAAGTTTCCAACTATTGACAAGATAAACTCTATATAATCAGTAACTTATTAAAGCTATAAATTCCCTTACCCATTTTCAAATATTTTGGAAGCATTCAGTTTAATAGGTTTTTTTTTTTCATTGTGCTATGGAATGCTTGATTTGGAAGGGACCTCAGGAGTTATTATTTAGTCTCAGCTCTTTCAATATATATATATATATATATATATATATATATATATATATATATATACACATAAGGCTGATTTGGAAGTACTCTGTAGTTCCAAGCTGGCCTCAAACTCACAGAAAACCTTCAGCTTCTGCCTCATGAGTGCTGAAATTAAAGGCATGCACCACATGCCCAGTTTATAGTGATAGTTGAATGAGATAATTTATAGAGATTTGGTCATAGATCTGACCCCTTGGCAGAATCACTTGGCACCTAGGCTGGGATATTTTTGTGTAATTTCATTATTGTTTTCGCATCCTTTTTCCCTGACTTGATGGTCATCTGCTTGCTACTTTTTATCCTTCAGTTTCATTTCTTATGCTTTTAAAGCTATAAAGAAATAACGTAAAAGGGGCTGGAGAGATGGCTTAGCGGTTAAGCGCTTGCCTGTGAAGCCTAAGGACACCGGTTCGAGGCTCGGTTTCCCAGGTCCCACGTTAGCCAGGTGCACAGGGGGGCGCATGCGTCTGGAGTTCGTTTGCAGAGGCTGGAAGCCCTGGCGTGCCCATTCTCTCTCTCTCCCTCTATCTGTCTTTCTCTCTGTCTGTCACTCTCAAATAAATAAATAAATAAATAAATAAATAAATAAATAAATAGAAATACTGTAAAAGGAGTTCCAGTTATACACAGTAGAATGTCACCTGAATTTTCTTAAGACTCTAGTTAAAACTTTGTATTCAAACATGATGTTTAAAAATATTTTCATTTATTTATTTTGAGGTAGAGAGAGATAAAGATAAGAAAGAGAACAGAGAGAATGGGGGCTCACCAGGGCCTCCAGCTGCTGCAAACGAACTCCAGGTGCATGTGCCACTTTGTGCATCTGGCTTTACGTGGGTGCTGTGGAATTGAACCTTGCAGGCTAGTGCCTTAACTGCGAAGCATATTTGCTCCGCACTGCATTCCTGAAGACTACTGCAGCATATTTGAAAAGTTTAGAAAGCAGTTGTAGAACACTGGTAACAGTAGTTGCATTGATTTTGAACAATAGCCAGGGCTGAGAAAACATGAGAGGCAGATCTTGCCAGTGTCCTTTAGACATACAAACAGAGGTATCTCCATTATTGTCGAAATACTTGACTAACAATGCTCCACAGAGAGCCAGGGAACTGGTGTGGGACCACCAAGTCATTTCAATTTTATCTTTTTTGTTTTATATAATATATCAGGCTCCAGTCTGAATCACTAAGGGACCTTCCATCTTTATCTGCACATTTCTTCTCTTTCTCCTTCTTCTTCATATTTTGGTTTTTCTAGGTAGGGTCTCACTCTAGGTCAGGCTGACCTGGAATTCATTATGTAGTCTCAGGGTGACCTTGAACTCACAGGGATCCTTCTACCTCTGCCTCTTGAGTACTGGGATTAAAGGCATGCGCTACCACACTGCGTTTATCTGCACATATCTGAGAGAATCTCTAACCTAAGCAGTAGGTGGAAGTCCTGCTATGGTGAAAGCACTATGCGTCAAGTGACGTGATAAGATAGAGTTGTTATTTCTTTAATTTTTGCTTATAATATTACTATTTCAGATATTTTACAAATTAACATGGTTTATTTGTTACAATCTAGTAAAACTAGACCAAGTTTTGAAAAGATCATAAAAATGTAATAATAGAGCTGGAGACATGGCTCAGCAGTTCAGGTATTTCTTTACTTACTAACGGAACCTCAAATGCTATGGGCTTCAGCCATAAAAAGGGGGACTTTGGAGCTGATGTTTTGTTTCTATGGCAAAACATTAACCAAGCTCACATTCTAAATTTGTACCTGGAGAATGAACAGATAACATTACAATGTGACAAATCTTAGAATAAAAAAGTCCAAGGTGAAAAACTGCAAAAGGGTGAAGATGTTTTAATTAATGACAAGGGAAGTTATTAGAGAATAATTCCTTTGGGGCTAAAAAGACATATTGGATATTATTAAGATGTCATATCAGGACGCCCTGGGGTGCTGAATTGTTTGATTCATTAACATGGAGCTAGAATAGTACCTGCTCACCTTTTCTGTTTTTAGAAACATTTGTTTGTCAGTTTCATAACATGCTTTCCTCTAATATTGGTGAAGGAAGAAAAACTATCATTGTCCACTCATATGATCCATTGCTGGCCATCTAGGTTGATTCCAACTCTTTGCTATTGTAAATATAGAACATCAATAAACATGAATGTACCTAATTTGGTAGACAATGGATTTACTTTTTCCCTAGTGAAAAATTGGAGGGGGAAATATGATTAGTTTGTCCTCAAAAACATTTTCTTATGAAAAGATTCATATGATAGAAACTAGAAAACAGTGTTGTTTTTTTTTTCCTATTCTTATCCTGTGAGGATTTATTCTGGTTTAAACTGAACTTTCTTTTACCATTAGTACTTTGAAGATATATAAAAGCAAGGCTTCTGAAAAGATACCTCTACAATGGAAGATCATAATATCTATCTACTTGGTGATCACAGTAAGCAGTGTATACTGTAGATTACTTGGGATGGCTAAATTATGCTGCGGTAACAAACAACTCCACAAAACTCTTTCTTTCAACCAAAAGGGCTTATTATTATCTACTGAAAGTTGGCTGAGGTTTGTGCTTTCATGATGTTCTTTCCTGATGATTCAGTCTCTATCCAGACATCACCATTTACTACAGCAAAGGCAGCACTCAGCATTCCTTCAAGTTCCTGCTTGGAAGTGACTTGCATAATGTCCATTCATTGGCCAAAGGAAATTATATGGACCTATTTGAATGCATTAGGATGAGGCAGTGGCAGCCTTATGTAACTGGAATGAGTATGAAAATAAATACTTGTTTGTAGTTCTAACATTCCAGTTACTTATAGGACTCTCATTCATTACCAATTCCAAATGTAGTTGCTAAAATATATTTAATAACCTTTGCTCTAAAATGTATATGCTAGTCTTTACTTAAACTTAAGTGGCTTTGATTTATTCAGATGGTCCCTGATTTTTAATGTTTTGATATGTGAGTTTCCAACTCCATGATGATGGGATTGCAAACATGCTTATTGCAATGAATGTTAAGGGGTAACAGGAAGCCACATCTTCCCAGAGCCACAACATCATAAGGGAAAACCATTGATATACTACAATGTACTGCATTGCTCAGTTAGGATGCTTAGTAATTTAGATGTATTGAAGGTATTTTCATCTTTTAGACTTATAGGGATATATCTCCCTTGTAAACTGAAGGGCATATGCACAAGGCTTGATTGCTTACCAGCAGAAACAGTAGTTTGCTAAACTTTGCCTCCAGGACAATGATTCCCTTTATCTACTGTGTGATCATAAAACAGTGCTGCCCATCAGAAAATTCATAAGCCACCGGAATTGGTGGTGGATATATATGCAGATGTGTGCCCCATGTTTGTGCAGGTGGTAGCCTGAGGAGAATACGGGGTATCTGTCTCTTATCACTCATCCATACATTTCTTTGGAGACAGGGTCTCTCCCTCAACCCAGAGTTACTATCCATAGGCCATAGTGAGTCTGTAGTCTCTGACCCCATTCTGGTGTTACAGACATGCACGGTCATGCCTAGCTTTCTTACATGGACTCTGAGGGTTGAACATGGCATATTGGCTGAAGAGACCCTCAGGCTTGAGTGGCAAGCATTATTTACCCATGAGTTCTCTCCCCAGACCCTGTTGGATATTTTAGTTAGCCTTAGCAGTGATGTGGAGATTATAAAAAGAAAAAAAGCAAACACGAATTTCAGTTGGTAGACAAGAATCAGACATTTTATAAATAAAAATTTGAGTTTATTGGGTGCAATTTCTAATTGTGAGATCTACAAATGTCTGACAGTCAGGAAAAGAATAGTCAGTTATTGAAACGCCATCAAGTTGGACTTTACTATTTCTCTCAAAAATTGACATTCCCCCCCTGCACATTTATCCTTTCACATGTAATCACACATCAGTCCCTGCTCTTTCCAGGAAGCATTTAGCTTTTCAGCAGTCTGCAACCAGTAATCCTGCTTCTATATTTAGAGTTCTAAATCCTGGCTTCAAAGGTACTCAGGCAGTAGGTTGAGAAGATTGTGGGAGTGTGGGGGATTAGCCTCAGGCAACTGTATGACACAGCCAGTCTATTCACTCCAGATAAGAGTGAAGGAGGTTGAGATGTATAATTTGTTTCACATACATCTGTCTTCTAAACCCCCTTCTTGAACTTAAAGGACAGAAAATGATTTCCTTCTCGACAGCATAGCTCATTTTTGCATTTTCCTTGCTCTTTTTATTTCTACCCTGGGAGGTAAAGGGAAGGACTGTTATGACCGTGATCCTGAAGTGATGTTGATTATGGTCTATTATAAAAAGCCCTCTTGTGGGGCTTGATTCATGCTGCATCAGAACCCAGCCACACACAGGTATGCATCAGTCATTGCATTCCACCCCGTGGGTAGAAGGAAAGCGTCTACATCCTTTCACACCTTGGGGAAAGCCCTCAATGACTTTACACCAGGGAGTGGAATGACTCACAGCTTTCAGCTATTGCTCTGTGACTTTGTGCATTTGATGCAAGGGTGCATGCCCTTGTGCTGTGGATTGAAATGCAAGCCCTGCCCTGGGTGTTGGATTAGCTGTATTTCTGAGTTTGCTTTAATCCTCTCCTGGGATTTCTTCTCTGCACTGATTTGATAAGACAGACAAGTAGGCTTGATTATTTCCCCTCTAAACTCTGTGGTATGCACCTGTATTTAGTAATAGTGAATAGTTCTGCATTTAATCTCTTTACAGAAATAAATTAACAGCAAAACTTTATCAAGGTGACAGAAAAAAAAATTGTGTCCAGAAATAGTGATGGTAGAGAGATAAGCTCCTTAGTAAACAAAAAGTCTAAAATTTAAGATGTATTTAAACTAGTGATGAAACTTCAATATGGCTAACATGGTCTTGCAGAGAGAGGGTAGCTCATTTACAAATTAAGGTAACTTTACACTTAAATCCTCCAAAACTCTAGGTATTTGCCATCATACTTTTCATGATATTATAAAGATGGGTTTAACTGTCTTTACCTCCTACTAGATTGAAAGCTCATGTGAACATTCATGATTGTTAATATGTTTACCTTAATTATATCAATAATATAATAATATACATTATAAACATTATTTTGTCTCTAATAAATAATTATAAACACTAAATCAGGGCACTAATCCTTATGATACTCTTCTGGGGAAAGGCAAGACTCTTGGATGAAGGTTTAGTCTTTGAAGTTTCTATTATATGCAACATGTAATAGTACATTTTAAAGACAATTTACCTGGAAATTTTTGCATGTGCTGTTTACATGCACATATGTATTCATCTTCTTGTGTGCATACATGTGTGTTTGTGTCTGTGTGCACACATGTATGTGTAGGTCAAATGTATGTTTTAGCATATGCAGGCCAGAGTTTGATAGCAATAGTCTTCCTCAGTCACTCTACACATTATTATTAATATTGAGAGTGTCATGACCTGAACAGAGAACAAAAAAGGTAGAACTAATTTGTGTAGATTAATTAGCCCGCTAGATCTAGGGATCCTCTTATCTCCACCTCCTCAGTGCTGGGATTATTGATGCACACAGCTATGCTGGCCTTTTACATGGGTGTTAAGGCTCTAACCTCAGGTCTCATGCTTTCATGACAAACACTTTACTGATTGAACCATCTCCCTAACCCAGTTTAACTGGAATTCTGTCAGTATGTTACTATAATTTGGACACCAAGCTCATAAGGTTCATCTCATACAGCTTTTAATTTCTAGTATAGCCTAAACTGAAAGTAAAAACTTACAGAAAAATTTAATCGCACAAACCTCCCCCCACAAACATTTTTTAGGATATTTTTTTATTTATCCCTTTGTAAAGAAAGAGATTAAGAGAATGAATGCATCAGGACCTCTTGTTACTACAAACAAACCCCAGATGCATGAGCTATTTTGTGCATCTGGCTTTAAGTGGGTAATTGGGAATCAAACCCAGACTCTCAGGCTTTGCAAGCAAGTGCCTTTAACCACTAGCCCATCTTTCTATCCCCAGGTCTCATGTAAGACAGATGCACATGGTGGCACATGCATTTGGAGTTTGTTTGCAGTGGTTAGAGGCCCTGACACACTCATTCTCACTCTCGCCCTCTCTTTGTCTCTAATAAATAAAATAAAATAAAATAAAAACATTTAAAAAATGATGATAGGGTCAATGTACTAATCAATTCTAGCTAAAACTGAAAACAAGCAGGGCGTCAAGCTCAAATAAGGTGATTTCAGTACAGAATTTCAGTCGTTGCCAGTTTCTAGAGTGTTATGACTAAGCATATGGTTGAGTTGAAAAGAAAAACATTAAGAAAAATGATATGAACTCAAATTTTGTGGGGTGTGGAGCTTACATCATCAAAGATAAGCCCTCTTTAAAAAAAATACAAGGGGATGGAGAGATTGCTTAGTGGTTAAGGTGCTTGCCTGAGAAGCTTAATGACCCAGGTTGAATTCTCCAGTGCCCAAGTAAAGCCAGATGCACAAGGTGACGTATGTGTCTGGAGTTTGTGTGCAATTGCTAGAGGCCCTGATGCACCCATTCTTTCCCTATCCCCCCTTTCTCCCTCCCTCCCTCCTTTTTTCTGTCTCCGTCACTCTCAAATAAATAAATAATAAAAACTTTAAAAATGCAGAATTGTGAATTCAATAATCAAGGAAGATAATAAGTGCTTGGGTAGGGAACGTGTGCATATGACGAGCATGTTTGTGAAGCTTCAGCTTTATTAGGTGAAGTGACTTCTTCACCCATGGAGATTTAGAACTTAGAAATGAGCCATCATCACTGCAGATGTCAAAAACCATCTCTCAATGGTGCAGTCTCCGAGGGAGGAAAGAAGTCTGTGCACTACGTGCCAGGTCGGCAGTGAATGAGGGAGAGTGAACTGATGGTAATTCTCTCCATGAATGACACGGAGGAATGAGGATGATCATAGCTAGTGTCTACCGTGTCAAACAGTGTTCTAAATACTCTATCAATCTGCTTAGCTTCCTTAGCAGTACACTAGCCAACATGGGTTTCACACATCAGAAACTAGTACAGAGAGAAGACTTTGTGGTTTGTCCATAACTGCACCGGCAGGAAAGGAGATACAAGGTTTCAAGCATCTGCTTTTTAAAATAGCCTTAACGTGTCAACAATGGCACAGGCTAAGTAGACAAGCAAGAGGAAAAATATGACTGAGTGTGAAAACAGCAGAGCTAGGCTTCTGTAAACTTCCCTGTGAAGCAAGAAATCATGTCAGAGTGAAAGAAAATCAAATCTCCAGTATCTGCAATTAGGAAGAGAAACAGGCAACTTTGTCACCGGGAATGCAACTTCATTCTTTCTGAATTTGAAGGTCTAAGGACTTTCTTGAGGAAATAATTTTATGGAGCATAATAAATGCTAGCTTTTAAAATAATTTTTTAAAGATTTTAGACAGAGAGAGAGAGAGACAGAGAATTGGTGCTCCAGGGTCTCAGCCACTGCAATTGAATTCCAGACACTTGTGCCTTCTAGTGGGTGTGTGTGACCTGGGACTTGCTTCACCTTTGTGTGTCTGGCTTACGTGGGACCTGGAGAGTTGAGCATGGGTCCTTAGGATTCTCAGGCAAGCACCTTAACTGCTAAGCCACCTTTCTAGCCCACTAGCTTTTTTTAAACAAAGAGGATAATAAAGATATTTTAAAAACATTTCTGTTTAATCTGTCAATGGAAAACCTACTGTCCCTAATAGACTGTGTGCCCACAGAGGCAGATGCTGGTATGAAGCAGGCCACCACCTGAATCCAGGAGAAGGAAGGAATAGTTTCTCTCTGAGACCTCCTGGCACCTGGCTTTTAGTGCAATGAAACAAATTTCAGACTTCGGGATTTGTAAGACAATAACTTTCTGTTGTTTTAAGGAATCACATTTATGGTAACAATGTGTTTACAACAGCCTCAGGGCACTAATAAGTGAAAGGGGTACTATTGGATGGAGGGCATCATCGGGGTTTGGGGACCTGTGTGTGTGGAGATTTCTTTGATCTGTCATACTGCCAGCAGCCATGTCTGTCCAGTTCATAAGACTCGGTGCTCCTAGCTATGCTGGGAGGGAAAGCAAGGTGGAGTAGGTCAATCCGGCCTTACGCTTCAACCCACTGCTTGGATGACTCCATCTTGCCATCTTGACTGTCTTTGTGTGACACTGGGAAAATCCCTTCACCGTCCCACTGTTTCCTACATCATGTAACTGTTCAGTGAAAGGCATATGGCCCAGTCTAGTCCTAGAGTGTCTGTGCACTTTCCTGCTGGTCTAATGAACATTTATTTTTAGCTCCCTGTTACTATGACAAGTGACAGCTTAGATGGGTAAATGGGTAAATGGGTAAATTATTATGTATATATATATATATATACACACACACACACACACACACACACACACACACATATATATATGTGTGTGTGTGTGTGTGTGTATGACCTATTTGCACCCCCAAATTCATGGAGACATTCATAAGTATTCCATTTGTAATTCTAATTTGAATCAAATGGCAAAAACAATTTCCTTGAAAAGATCATTTTTGTTATGGGAGTGCTCAGGGCTGAATAAAGCGACGCATTTTTCTGCTAAGCTTTAGTGCCCATTCTGCTTTTCATTTTCCATTACGAATGAATTTTCAGAACTACGCTGTTTTCCCTCTTAAATTTCTCTGTGAGTTAGTGAAAAAAAAAAAAAAAAGAATGTTGAAAGAAAGAGCTCCCTTCTAATAACATCCATTGTGACTCAAAACAGTACTTTAAACCTAAGATGGAGGCACCAGCTCTCAGTTCTCAATTGCCCCACCTGTCATTCAATCACACATGCTTTCTAGAGGCCCTTTGGCCTGCGTTCAGTCCTTCATTTTCTATTCATGTTAAAGAAGAGAAGCTTACTGGTGTGTCTGCTGGGCATTTCACTTTGTAAATTGAGATTAGGAGGTTCACTTGGGTGGAATATATGCGAGTTTCAACCAAAGCAAACATTTTGCTGATGCTTGAAATAACCTTAGGATCAAAAAGAAAAAAAAAAAAAAAAACGTTTATACTGCTTGATTTCCCTCGGGACTAGCCATGGAGAAAGCATAGAAAATAGGTATTCTTGGAAATCCAGTTACTAGCAAATGCCATAGGGTAAGGGCTGGACAAAGCCTCATTCATTTTCCCATAGCTGAAGTCAAAGTGAATTCTAACTGGAACTGCTTGGTCAGGCTTTAGCATTCTTCATGATGACAGCAAGAGACACAGAGACAGCTGGGAAAAGAAGGTGAGCATTGATTGCAATGGCTCTTGGAATTTGATCATAGAATAGCCTTCCTGGAATCCCTCTCTAGAGTGATGCCTGGGTATTTTTTGTCTATTTTTTTCTAGCAAGAAATATAAAGTTTATCAATGAATAATGCCTGCAAACATACTATAGTTTCTTCAAGGACTAATAAAATCAAGTATAATAAATAAATAATAAGGGCTAATAAATAAATTAATAAGTGATAAACAAATAAAAATAAGTGTTATAATTACCTTCTCATATTGAGATTATGAAGGAATTGTAGGATAATTATTTTTGAAATTTATTTATTTATTTGCAAGTGGAGAGAAATCTAGTGAGGGAGGGAGTGAGAGAATGATGAGAGAAAGGAATGGGCACACAAGAGCATCTTGCCAATGCAAATGATTTCCATATGCATGCAAGACTTTGTATATCTGGCTTACATGGGTACTGGGAAATTGAACCCAGAACATCAGACTTTGTAAGCCAGTGTCTTTATCCACTGAGCCTTATTTTCAGCCCCCAATTATTAGTGATTACTCTGACACCTTTCCATCAGGTTTTTCAGTGAGCATTTTTCTTCATCTTAGTCTTGTCTCATTCTGATGTTATAGAGCTAGCTTATGTTCTGATTAGGAAAATCTTTGGTTCACCAAAATACTATATATGCCATTTAATGAGTCATGCCCAAAGCCTCAGATTCATAAAAGTTGTGCAAAGAGGGAGGGAGGGAGAGAGTGAGGGAGAGAGAGAGGGAGAGAGAGAGGGAGAGAGAGAGGGAGAGAGAGAGAGAAGCTCAAGGGTTAGGGAAGCCTTGATCACAAAATGCACCATCTCTGTAAACTTAAAATGAACAACAACAGTAACAACAAAAAGAAAACAAAAAACAAAATACAGAGTCTCTAAGTTTAGTTTTCCTTTGAACCAGAACTGCTCTTATCAGGGCCGCAGATTGATGTAGAGTGGATATTGCTTTTTACCAAGCCGAGGAGTAAGCTGTAGATGTGGATTATTTGGTATTGTAAAACTTCCCTGTATTAGGTATAGAAGGGATATCCTTTTGTATCTAGCATATAGCATGATACACACACACATGGAATGCATATCCACCTGCTCATGATCTTTGAATTCTATGTTCTAATTCTGAAGTCTAATCTTTTTGTTATTTTTCTTTTTTGTTTTGAAGGCAAAGTTTCATTATGTCACTTAGGTTGAAGTGGAACTAATTATGTATCTCAGATTGACCTAAAACTCTTGATCCTCTTTTCTCTACCTCATAAATGCTGGGATTAAAAATGCATTCACCAAGTCTGGACAGATACCAAATCATTTAATAGATGTTTGAATTATATCATTATGTGTGTTTTGGTTTAGATAAGAAATAGAGGGGAGAGTATATGATGGAGAGTGGAGTTTCAAAGGGGTAAGTGGGGGGGGGGGAGGGAATTACCATGGGCTATTGTTTACAATTAAGGAAGTTGTCCATAAAAAGAAATAGAAGAAATATCTTCCATAGGCTCATGGGTTGAAAGGTTGATCCCTAGCTAGGGTAGCTATTGACAGATGATTGGATTATAAGGGTGATAACCCCATCAATTAACTAATTCACACATAGGTTCATACTAAATGAGCTATTAGGAAGGTAGAGCCTAGTTGCAGGTCACTTGTGAACTATTATTTTCAGGATATAACTTGTACCTGGTTCCTCTCTTCCTCCTTCTCTCTCTATTTCTCTCTGTTTCTTGGTCACAAAAAAAAAAAAAAAAAAAAGAGCAACTCTGTTGCAACCAGCTCTCATGCCACAATGCTCTAGCAAAAACAGTGAAATCAGTAGTCATGGACTGAAACCTATTGTGATTAAAAATACGTTTTCCCTAATTTTCATTGGTTTTCTCAGGTATTTTTCCCCAACAATAAAAAAATAATAATAATAACTAACACAGAAAGTTGGTACTAGAAGTGGGGTTGTTTTTCTGACTGTACCTGACAATGTGGTATGGAAGTCTTTGCCACTCATTTTTATAAAAGTCTAGAGAAGTGGGCTAGAAAGGGCTGAAAATGCTCTAAACTGAGCTTCATGAATGATTCTGGTTTAATCTCAGGATACCAGGATGTTGATAGGAATGTTGATAGTAAATTCTTTGCTCATATGTTTTTGGATGGAAATGAGTACTGCATTGGGACTTTGACGGCCAGAGGCTGCTCATATTTCATTCTTGTAAATAAGGGATGTTCATTTTGTTAATGCCCCAAGACATGCTATGAGCCTGAATTTAAAGGTGATGGATTATGAGGGTGTTAACTTTATCAAAGGAGTAGTCCATGGACGAGCTCATTGATAAATGTACTATTAGAACGTGGGGATTTGTTGAAGGAAATTTACTTCACTGGATGTCTTTGAAGGACATAGGATGCCCTAGACTTTTGTCCTGTCTATCTTGTTTCCTGTTCACAGAGAGGTGAGTGGCTTTGTTCCACCATACCATACTCTACCTCACCACAGGCATAGAAGTGATGAGGTCACCAACCATAGACTGATACATCTGAAGCTGTGAGCCTGAATAAATATTTCCTCCTTTAAATTTATTTTCTTCAACATTTTTGTCACAAAACCAAAAGAGTGATTAATACAATGTCCTCAATCAACATATATTTTAACATTTTTTTTTTGAAAATGAACTTTACTGACTTGGATTTTCTCTTGATTCCTTTGCTACAAGGTCAAGTTTTCCAAAATACTATGTAACACTTCAGTGGACAAGAGATTGCTGAAGTATTTGAGAGAAGTAACTGATGACATCATCCACTAGCCAAGGAAGGCAGGAGAAGTAATGCAAGCCCAGGAAAACAGGAGAAATTGAGTTTAAAATTATAGTGAATCAGCAGAACATGGTGGCACAGAGATCTAATCCCAGTACTTGGGAGGCAAAGGTAGGATGATTGTTGTGAGTTTGAGGGCAGCCTGAGACTATATAGTAAATTCCAGGTTAGCCTGGGCTAGGGTAAGACCCTATCTTGAACCCCTCTAGCCCCAAATCATACTGAATCATAATTTATGATTGTTTTGAGAAAGACATTTATGTAGCCCAGTCTGGCTTTAAACTCACTGCTTAGCTAAGACTGGCCTTGAACTCATGGTCCTTCCTCTATACCGTCAGTACTGGAATCATAGGTATGGGTTCACTCAGCACGGAATGGGATCTTGTAGGAAAGGGAGCTGTTTGTATGTCTCAAAGTAGTAGCCTAATAGGAAGGGAAGCAGTAATAGGAGAACAGAGTTATTTTAAACAGTAAATTTGCAATTACATGGTAATGGTAGAACGGGCAAGGGCTGAAAGAAAACAATAGGCAATGTGCCTACAGTGTGGTGCAAGGGAGCATTGCTGCAATTTTAATTGTGTTTGAGCTTTTGCAGATATTCTGGTAAAGGCTTGTGCTTTTTTGCAGCTAGTAAGAAAGAAAAGTACCATAAGGAGGTAATAATTGTTGGTAGGTTTCTCTCCTGAGTAGAAGAAGTCCTATGACTCGGAACATAAACTCAAAGAAGAGATGTGTGTTGAATATCTCAAAACCACGTGATTTCACATGGTTTCATTGGAAAGTTAAAAGCAAAAGCTAAAACCCAGCACCCTACCTCTTTGCTCTCCCTTCCAGAAAATCCAAATCAAAAACCAGATGACACAAGTTTACTAGGAAGAGATGAAAGGATTTTCCATCATCTAAATAAGAGGAGTTAGGGGGAAAAGTGGGAGTAATTAATGAATTAACATTACGGAAAGACAGAGCTAACAGAAAGGGTGGGCTTCTTGGTTGGGCGGCATGTAGGGAAATGCATAAGTGCTTGCTAATAGTTAACCTGGAGGATGTGGAGTGCATTGTGGGAAGCTCAGCCAGCAAGAAGTATCTGCAGAAGTGGGTTCACATCAGTTTACTGATGCTGATTGAAGCTGTTACTTCTATAATTCAGGGAGGAGTTACATAGATTCCTTGACTAGTCTTAATCCCTAAATTAATCTTCTAACAGTCAGAAAGAGAGAGAAGTATGAAGTTTGGCACCAATGGTGTTAATTCTGGAGTCATATCATCTTGATACCAATAGGGATTCACATATAAAGAGAGGCATCTGAAAGAGCGTGCCCATAGCTAGGGATGCTCTTGACCCAGCTGCCACCCACACCACACAGCTGCTGCTTTAATCACTACTTGACTGAATAAATGGTAGAAAGCAATTACAGGAAGTGCTCAACTTAATCACTTTGCATCCATATACAGACCCCCAGGCCTTCTGTTATGTATCTCATTAGAGTTTTCAAGATTCTGTTCGGTGCAAAATACATGCCTTTCCTGCAAGAATTTGTGCATGATTTTCCTATTCAGTTTCTGGACTGCTAAGCTCATTGTTCTTGCATTTCTGAGGTTTCCTTTTGCAAAAGGGCAAAGCAAGCTGAGGTTTTGCATATTATAGAAGTTTGTTTTACTCATCTGGGAAATCAAGAATACATCTTTAAGGACCAGTGGTTGTGGAGGATTCATTTCCTCCAAACTCAAGCCCTGGTGATCTCATTTCAGAGAAGAAAACCTAAAAACTGATTGCAAATAGATGTGAAAGAGACAAGCTTTAACACAAGTTTTTCTTGTTCTCAAGGTCTGTGGCTTCACGGTGTGCCCAGTTCCTGATTGTATCCTGCTTCTACCCCATGCCAATCTGCTCAGCACATTCACACTATTGGCTCCATGGAGAAAATAACCGAGGATTCCATATTTACCCATCACTACTCCTAGAAAATATAACCCACAAATGCATGGTTTCTTCAAAAATATTTAGCAGCATTTTAGAGGAAGGAGCTCAACATATTATCTGAGAAGAGATTCATTCCATATCATGTTGAAAAGTCGGTTGCATTATTTCACAATCACACTTCAGTAGGTTAGGATATAATAGGTACTTCTTGATCCTTGAAATGATCCATTGCTTGTGCAAAATGAATTATTCACACATACCTGTGAGCATTAAGGAAAGATGGCTTAATTCTTACTATCAATATTTCCAACTTAGTCATTCTTATAAGGAACAGTAGCTACCATTTCTCTGCCAGAAACTCTTTTCTAAACCTCCCTCCTAGTTCATCCATTCAGATATTCTCACCCTCTGGTTTTAGCTGAAGTTTGATTATCTAAGTACTTCCTTCTCATCCTTATACATGCTATTACTGTGGTATTTGATCCTATTTCATCCTATATAATTCTTGGCTCCTCTTCTTCCCTCACAAGTCTTAGGTTATTTATCTGTGTCCTTATTTTAAAGTCTATATGGGGACAGTTCCTATTTATCTTCACCCTCAGCGTAGTGCTTAAAATAAGTAGGTTTTCTTAGGATATTTTGAACAAATAATAGCTAACATTGTGTATGCAAGATACTATTCTAATTTTTACCAGTATTAACTCATTTAACTTAAACAATCCTCCTATGTGATATGTGCTATTAATATTCTCAGTTTACAAATGGGAACACAGATCAGCTGCTAAAGGCACTTGCTTACAAATGGGAACACAAAGGCATGGTGAGGTATCAGTATAAGGTGAATGTCTCCTTGCTAGTTTATGATGAAGTAAGGCCCATTCTTTCAGGGAAGGTTTGCAAGGTGAGTCCCAAGTAACAGTGTATCCTTCACATTCACTAGTGAAGCATTGTGGATTACTTGTGTAATCCAGTAATCAACATTTGGAAGTTTCTAAAGGCAATGCTTTATGAAGCATTCATTAATACATTTACTTCATAGACTGGGTGATTTTACTAGCATATGGAATTTCATTTATCTGAAAATTTAAAGTCTGCTAAATTTGCATTTTTTTTCATACAAGAAAAAGTAGCAAACCTACCAAAGCATTTACTCCCTTATTGAGGCTCAAATCAGCAGTCATAAATCCTTAAGTGTTATGTTATTTTTGAGAATCCATGTGACATGCCCTAGATTTCCAATGCAGATGCTGCAGACAACCAAGTGAATTTCTGAATAAAAATTGCTATATAGGACATAGACATGAAGGGTGGAGGGGGAAGGGCACAGCTGTCTGATGGGAATCTGATCTGGAATACTGCCACCTAGCGGTGTTGCTCAGCCATCTGCCCCTACACGCTCAGAAGGGCACTCCTCACAATAAAGGATTTTGACTGCGGGTTCACTCCCTCTCTCATATATCCCAGTAACGGATTGTTCCTGCAATATTTCAGGGCCACCCACCCGTGCTTTACAAAATAATTTCACAAAGGAGGACAGAAGGATAGGATTGTGAAAGAGAGGGAGGTGAACAGGAGAGGAAACACTATGTAACACAGAAACACCCCAACAGTCATGTAGACGACATAAAGAAGCAGAGAGAGATATAAATTAAAAATAATTGGAAGTAGACAATGGAACATTTGATGTAAAGAGAAGATAGAATAAAGGAGAAAAGATTCCTTTTATCAAGAAATAGAAGAAACACACACATATAAAATTCTCCTATTTATGAAACTGTAAAATCAAACAAAAAAAAAATACAAGGAGAAAACACAAAAAGGGATAAAGAAATAATGACAGCTAAAGAAATTGGATGGACTCAGAGATTAACCTTGGAAGAGAGGATTTGAAGCTTTTGTTCTCTTTAATAAAAGCAGAGTGCCATATTTTCCTATTTAATATAATTGGAAATATCCAGTATTCTAGATGTGCAAGTTATTTCTTGTGCCATTTCTCCTTCTGTGAAATCCTAATAGCCTTTTAAAAACCATTCTCTTCTCAATTGAATACAATATTTTCCTCCTTTGAGTGATTTTTGAACTTGCACCTGGAACCTTGTGAATGTAGTGAATCCCAAACTGAAAATTTACTTAAGGAATTTTTATTCTCATAACATTCTTTGCAATCCTATTGAGTAGACATGCTTTAGGGACAGATATGCAGTTAAATGATAATTGACATTCAGCCATCTTTATAATTCAAACAAGGGTCACCAACATATAAAATAATCATAGCAACAGCAGCAGCAATAATGATAATGTGTATCTCAGTACATGTTTTTACAAATCACTTTAATGGACATTTTCTTCTTTTGTCCTCTGAAGTGGCCCTTGGGAGTTTTGAATATAGGCACCTCTTACCTCTCCAAAGCTCTTAGTAAGTACCTTGTCATCCAACTGCAAATATGGCAAGCATCCTGAGTTACAGTTTTTCCTTGCTGTGACCAAATACTTGACCAGAAGCAACTTAAGGAAGGAAGAAAGGGTTTATTCTGGCTTACAGTTCATGGTTACAACTGGCCACATTCAGTCCACAGTGAGGAAGCAGAGAGGAGTGATTGCTGGTGTTTAGCTTTCTTATTTTATTTATTTAAGAAAGAGAGAAAGAGAGAGAGAGAGCACGTTGGGCCTCCAGCCACTGCAAATGAACTCCAGATGTGGCCAGCTTGTGTGTCTGGCTTATGCGGGTAATGGAGAATCAAACCTGGGACCTTAAGCTTCACAGAAAGCTGCTAAACTGCTAAGGTTTCTCTCCAACTCCAGCTTTCTTTTATTCAGTCCAGGAGACCAGCTCATGGAATGATGCTGCCGATATTTAAAGTGGGTCTTTCCACCTCACTTAATCTCACAGACATGCCCAGGGGCTAATTTCCTGGAGAATTCTAGATCTTATCAAGTTAAGAAGCAGGGACAAACTATTACATGCCATCCTTTTCATGAAAAATCTTCCTATCTGCTTTAAAAGAGGGCAAATATTGGGAGAAGGAAGGGCGTTGTGTGGATGGAAATTCCTCTGGAAAATGGTCATATAAGTATTTTATTTATTTATTTATGTGACAATAAGAAAGAGACAGAGAGAGAGACAGAGAGAGAGAGAGAGAGAATGGGCAAGCCAGGATCTCCAGCTACTGCAAACAAACTCCAGATGCATAGGTACTAGAGAATCCAGCTCTACATAGGTACTGGAGAATTGAACCTGGGTCTTTAGGCTTTGCAGGCAAATGCCTTAATCTCTAAGCCATTTCTCTAGACTTCATCTCATATTTTAAAGTTTTCAATTTAGGTTATAGAGAAATTTAAAAAGAAGCAACTTATTCCATGCTTAAATTTTATTTTGTAACACTTCTGATGTCATACATGTTCATGCCTATAATAAGAAAAAAAAAAAAAGGAAATTAGTCTTATAATTATCTTTGACTGCCTTATCTAGGCAAAGCACTATTTGGAGCCCTACAGGCTATGGAAGGACAAGCCAAATACTTTAGGAAGCTTGCTCATTGATCTCTTCTAGAGCGTATTAGAACTACACTTGGGAAATCACTCATCTGTTCAGTGAATGGTCTTGTATCAACTTGGAATCAGCTTCTGTGTACTGGCTGTTGAGTAAACAAGAAAGATACCACCTCATTCTCATGGAGATTCAATGCATGAGTACTGCCTTTGCTTCTCTGCCATAGTAGCTACTCACAGCTGGCTGTGGAGGCTTCCAGATGTTCCCCAGACTCATCTTTTATCTTGTTCAGATAAGAGTAGACCTATAGCAACACCATTAGCAGAGGATCTCTCTGCATCTACATTTGAAATCTTAGCACATACTAACTTTCGGTTTTCAAAAGAGCATAGTTTGGCTACTAACAACTTGTTTTCTCCCTGATTCCCCCACCCCCACACATGTAGTTGATGAGACTGACCTAAAATAGAAATGATGTGCATTGATAAGAAGATGTCTGGTCAGTTAAATTTGATTTTCACAGATTCTGTTAGTGCTGCAAGATTCAGTCTCATTTCAAAACCTTGTAGATTAGTAAGCAGTTGTACCAGATGCAGAGAAAGGGGAAATGTCAAAGACGCAAGTTACAAGAACGTTTCAGTCATCTAGGCAAGAATGGTTAATGACTCACCTTGGTCAGAAGCTGTGAAGATTGGGAAAAGAAGAGCTAGAAACAAGAGAAATTATGGAAGTAAAAATTTGTTGTAATTGAAAATGATTGTAAGAAGTCAAAGAGAGAGAGTATCTGACTACTGTGAAATTACTTTTGAGAGTGCTACTATACCAAAAATACAGTACATACCAAAGGGAGTCACTTGAGAAGAAATTGTACGTAAGTGGGAACTCTAGTCTGTACAATCCAATAACTTAAAAACTAACCTAAGTAAGTCAGCATGGTGTCTTGGTTAAATGGAAAGAGGGATTTTGGGATGTGGGGTCAAGGACCCTGATCCCTGCCCATCTGAAACCCATGGGCATGTATGGATAACCAAGCATGTAGGATTTACTGAGTTTGGGCTGGAGAGGAAGTAAAAGCTGGTGGAAATGCACTTGGAGAAAGAAATGGAGGGAGGGATAAGGGCTCGTCCTCAGTGCTGCTTCCGGGACTAGGTTGAGCTGTAGTGGAAAAAGGGTGAGCCGGCCTAGCAGTGATGGGAAGCAGGAGAGGACAGAAAGAGAGAGAGGGCTCAGTGTAGCTGGAATGCTGCATCTGCCACGTGAGACCCACCCAGGGATTCTCTGAATGCCTTGAGCAAGCTCTCTTAGAGACTAGAGATTTCTGCTTAGTAGATGATAGTAAAATCAAGAAATGTAATTTATTATTATTGTTATAACATTTTATTTATTTGCTATTGACAATATATTTTATTTGGATACATCATGCGTTGGTACCCTCTTTTCCCTTATCCCTGCCCCCATTCCAGAGGGGACGTTTCTCAGTGGGGTAGTAGGTATTCCCCATGGGGTTGTGGGTTATGTGCTGCTATGGGAGCAGCAGTCAGTTTATTTACTTATTTTTTTGGTGGGGGGGAGGCAATGCCTCTGGGCATGATGTCTCAACCTGTGGCTCTTACAATCTTTCTGCCCCCTCTTCCACAAAATTCCCTGAGCAGTGGTAGGAGTTTTAAGTCTACTTTAGCGATGAGTGCTTAGGAACCTCCCGATCTCTGCTTTGGTATGTGTGATGGTTAAGTTTGTGTCAACTTGATCTTCTTGCTGCTTTCCAGTGTGGACTGAAGAGCAGCATCTCTCCAGGAAGCCTCCAGGCCTTCAGTCCTGGATTGGGACTGCTGAGGCATCCAGCCTGGTGAACTGAGCAGCTACTGGGTTCCTTGATTCTCCCTACTATTGTTGATCTGCCATAAGCTAATCCAATAAATTCCCTTTTATAAAAAAATGTTTATTTTTATTTAGTTATTGGAGAGCAACAGATAGACAGAGAGAGAAAGAGAGAGAGAGACATACAGAGAGAATGGGCATGCCAGGGTCTCTAGCCACTGCAATTGAACTCCAGATGCATGCACCACCTTGTGCATCTATCTGGCTCACATGGGTCCTGGGGAATTGAGCTTTTAACTGGGGTCCTTAGTCTTCACAGGCAAGTGCTTAACTGCTAAGCCATCTCTCCAGCCCCAATAAATTCTCTTTTAATACAATTCATTCTATCTGTTTTGTTCCTCTAGAGAACCCTGACTAATACAGTATGGTTGAGTATCCTCAGGGTCTGAGTCCTTCACCCTGGTGCTGATTATCAGGTTCAGTATGGAAGCAGCACTCATGATCATCTTCCTAACTCTTTTGTGGCTTCAACTGCGATTTGGCTGAAGTGTGAGTGTAGTTTATCTCCTCCAGTTTCACTGCCTTCTGAAAAGAAAAACAGATACTCCAACCGAGAGTGAAGTCAGCATAGTTTAAGTAGGATAAGGTTAATTTTGGGAGATTTTGATCTATGTATCCCCTCTTTTAGCCAAAGACTAGTATTATAATATTAATATAACTCTTTTGTATGATAGGCTAATGAAGTGTGGAGACATTTGAGCTACAGAAAATCAGAACCTCTGAGGATTACACTGTTAAATCAACATAAATTGTGTGAGAATAGAGGTATTAAAATGGATCCCTGACCAACAGCACTGGGGTATAGAATGACATGTCACAATATGTCAATTAGAAAAGTCTACTCATCCTCAGGAATCTTACATAATTATTTCTCAGTCCTGAGCTGCCCCCAAGGTATGCATCAGTATTCCCTTCTAAAATTTTCATATGAGGAAGCAGAAGGTATGGAGGAAAAGCAACTGGCTGAAGATCACTTACTCTGAGCTGAAACTCAAGACCAAACCTATCATATTCTTTTATTTATTTATTTTTTATTTGAGAGAGGGAGAGAGAGGCAGATAAAGAAAGAGTGGGCATGCCAGGGCCTCCAGCCACTGCAAATGAACTCCAGAAGCATGCCCCACCTTCTGCATCTGGCTTACTTACATGCATCCTGGGGAATGGGACCTGGGTCCTTTGGCTTTGCAGGCAAACGTCTTAACCACTAAGCCATCCCTCCAGCCCCCAATCTATCATATTCTTGAGAACTGTGCACGTTAATAGTACCCTGTGGCAAAACCCACTTTCATGAAGTTAGAAATAGCACGTAGCTGGATTTAGATAAAGTCAATAAATTATCTGGCTAGGTACTGATCTCATCTGTGGTTTCCAAGCAACATTCAGAACATAACTTGTCTATTCATATCTGTTTCCCAGCACCAGGCAGACATAATTCTTCTGTACATTATGGGTTTTGTATTTCTTTGGAACTTATTATTTATAACATTGATCATATGAATAAGCTGATAATACTAGTGAGCAAACACCATTCTTTGCTTAAAATAACAGGAAATGCATGAACCAAAATATTTTCACTCATGATAACTTTGGGAAGACAAGTGAATGGCATCTTTATTTATTCATTTGCTTGTTTACCCCTAGTTCTTCATGGTGGCTGTGTGCCAGCCACTGGTTGAGTCAGTGGAGATACAATGCTATGCCTAGACAGATAGCTTTCTTATCCTTAGTACCTTGTAAGCTAAGGGAATAGACCTTAAACAAATTGTTGTGCAAGTAATGTGCACAACAAAAAAGGTCTTTACTCAGGGCCATTATCCCCATAGTTCCAGAGAACTTCGGAGGGAAATGAATAAGTCTACATAGACCAATCACAGAATGGCCTGACTTTAGTTTGTATTTGCTAGTGGGCTAGAGGAGAGTTCTGAAAGTCTCTAGAAAGTACACAGGACTCTGTCTACACAAATAGGAAAAAACAAATGTCTGGCACTTGATTTAGAGGTGATGATGGACCTAATAACTATGGATACTGTGACCCACTTTTAGCTTTTCCACAGTCAAACACACAAGCAATCAGTATTATGAACTGAAAAAAAAAACCCAAAAAACTAGTGTGCGTTTATAATTCCAATAATTACTAGGTGGAGACAGTGAAATATGTCCATACACACCCATGGCTCAATAAGCATGGTACATTGCAAGTGTAATACAAAGGACACAGCTATTAGTGCCAGACGATCGTTTCCAGGTATTAAAAAGGCCAGGCCTGATTGAAGCAATGGAGAACAACTCAGCATTCACAGTGGAAACCGTAGCCTACCTGAGATCAGCTTTTCCACTGACGGGCTGAGTGACTGAGTGAAGTGAGCAGTAGCTTCCACTAACATTGCAAGTGTTTCCTGTATAAAAAGACGGCTTTGTATTGCATTTACTAGCTCATTTAGAATGCACATTTTTCCAGAATACACCAACATGCACAAAACTAGGAATAGAAAATGAATACAAGTTAAATTCCTCTCAGGGATGTATGGCTAGGTGGAAGAGACCTCAATGAAAGTAAGCAGCAGTCACGTAAGAAGACCACGGCTGGTAGAACTATGAACAACGCATACTGGGAAGCTGCAAGGCTGCCCACAGGGAAGGAAAAACTCCACCAGGGCCATGTTTGCATGAATAGGAGCTGCTGAGTGAATCTGGGAATAATGGAAACTTCCAAAGAGGGAGAATTACATAGATACTTGTTAATGTCTTTTATAGCATTCATATTTGTCTATGATTCTGTTTGGTTTGGAAGAGGAGGCCGGCATGAACAAATGTGAGGTAACAGTACGGCCATGAATAAGTGAAGAGATTAGGTAGAAGGAAGGCATTTTCTAGGCTTCTTCAAACCACTGAAATGCCTCAAAGGCATTTTGTGCAGAGCACGTGACAAAACCAATAATGAAAACCTCTTTGCCTCCTTTGTGTTTGTGGATTGCACAACTCTTAGAAATGCTCAGAAATGGCATGGTAAGTTTCAAACTCCTAGCATACACTTAGTGGCCCCACCCAGAGGGAGGGTGAGAAACTGGATGTTAAAGACAGACACCCTTGCTTACCAGGTCTAGAGATTACTTTCCAGTTGCTGGGACAGAACACCTGATTGAAAGCAGCTCATGGACGCAAAGTGCTCACTTCAGCTTACAGTCTCCAGAGGAAGTTTCATCATGGTACAGGAAGCATGGCAGGGCAGAAGCTGGGCATCACATCTTGCCACGGCAGTTAGGAAATAGCGAGCAAGAGTGAGTTGAGCTCTAGTAAGAGGGGCTAGGGCTAAAATACCATAAGGCCCATCCCAAGTGACATATCTCTGACAAGGTCCACCTCCGAAATCACCACCAGCTGGGCATTGAGGGTGGAGCTTAATCACATACACATGAGGCTTGAGGGACATTTAAACGTTCCAACTACCATACCAGGTGTTAGAACATAAAGAATGTTAAGTACTTTTAAGCTTTGGTCCCCTCACCTGTACAATGATAACAGTATTTACACCCCAGCAAATGATTGAGATGTCTGAAACACATGTTGTACTTAGAGGCAGGCAGGCAGGCAGGCACATATAAGCACCTGCATATTGCCTGACATTACCTTGTATTCATGGAGTGTCCTCCATCAGGGTGAGGTTAAGTAACAATGCTTAACATTTTTGCACTGATAAGCTGCAGGTTGTTCTCCGCTTCCAGTGAGGATGACTTAGAATCCATTTACTTAACTGTGACACTGAAGGATATCCAGTGAGATCCTACCCCAGGCACTGGGAAGCATATAAAAAGAAAAATAAGCCACATGGTACAATAATTTCACACAAGGAAGTACTTTTTAAATATCAAACAAGTATTTAGAGATCTGAGGAGGCTGCTGCCTGGCATGTGGAGGGACCACTTCAGGGGAACATTGTATGTGTACCAAGACAGGATTCATTTCAGGGTATCAAAGTCAAGATTTGTCTCAGCTGGTTTGGGTATCCTTTATGCCTTCACCAGTCTTTCCCTCCTCTCTCCCCTGTGTACCCTTCAATACTAGTCACCAACAGGAAGGATTTTTTTTTTTAAATAAAAGCAATTTCTTAAGCTTCCATGAAAGGAAACAAAAACCTTCTAAAACGAATCCTGGTTAGAAGCTGTTCCTCTTATTGTGTGATTTTTACGTCATTTGGACAAGTCAATGCCTAGAAACGGTTATTTCCCTGTCCATGCCACTGCATGAATT
The DNA here is from genome assembly GCF_020740685.1 of Jaculus jaculus. Classification (NCBI taxonomy): domain Eukaryota; kingdom Metazoa; phylum Chordata; class Mammalia; order Rodentia; family Dipodidae; genus Jaculus; species Jaculus jaculus. Next base: position 133,297,635 of record NC_059107.1, read on the forward strand.
CTTCTCCTTAGAATGATTTCCCAGCCTCAGGACTCAGTCCCTGGCTCTGCTTCCCCTCCAGTGGGGTGATTCTCCCAAACAATAAAGATATCTACGCTCAGTCTCTCTCGATTATTCTACAGGCACAACCTGTGTGGGGAAACAATATCCTGGATCAAACTGGAGGTTCACACAGATGGAACATTAGTGGGAGGAATTGTGAATTACTTCCTTGCCAATTTGTTAGTTCTGGAGACATTATCCTCTTGTTTTGCCAGTTTAATAGAGGATCAGTTGTAAGGATTCTCTGTAGGCTCAGCAACATAATTATTATCTATGGTCTCTGCATTAGCTGTGAGAAAACATCATGGTCTGAATCTGCCATAGTTTAAATGCCAAGTTGTGCCCACATTTAGCCCACAACCAACTTGAAAACCCAATATGCCTTTAATATGGCTACTGCTGTCATCATGGTAGATGTGAAGCACACGCCATGACGTTTGCAAGTTGCTTCAGTTTCTGTTTTTTTTTTTTTTTCCTCTTCCCTCAGCCCTTTCCAACATCATGCCTCTGTAATTCAAAATGATTAAAAAGGTAAAAATCTGTGTCACATTTAGTTCTGGTACTCGGTCCAGAAGTGCCAAGCCCCTGCAAATTTGGAAAACAAACTCCTCAACAGATGGGCCACATAAAGTTTACAACATGTGCAGTGTGGGAGGTAGTATGTAGCTCTGGGCGAGAAGCAGAAGACTAGAAATTTGGAAGCTCAGGGTTTCTGAATTTGCTCTTGTTTTTTTTTTTTTTAATTTTTTATCCTTATAACAGATCACATAAACTTATATCCTGCATTTCTTTCATATTACCTGATACCTTAGCCTTGTAAGTAAGTGAATGAGTAGTAAAAAATCAGGCTTTTTGTTGTTGTTGTTGTTGTTGGCTCATATGAAACATGATTAGGATGCCTCTTGCTATCTCTAGGATTATATACTATTGTTAATCAAGCTGTTAACAAACTGTGGCTAAAGCATGTAGAAAATTCCAGAAAGCAATTTTCAATTTAAAAATCAATTCTTTTGGACATAGGATGAATGTCCTCAATGTTTGACCTGTGAACTACTGATACTATAGAAAAGGATGTTGCTTACCTTTGAAGACAAATCACTTAAAAATTGTGGCATTGTGAATTTTAAGTCTGCACTGGCAACATATCTCAAAAATGCCTCTGGAAGCTTAAGCAATATTAGAAAAATATTGAACAAAATCATTGGTATATGAACTTGTTAGTAGCTTGACAGCCAAAGCTTCTCAACATGGATGGTCACCAGTGTTATTTGGGGAATCTATTTAAAAATATAAATATATAAAAACTACCACAGATCTACTGATTGGAAATGTCTGTATGTAGAGATAAAAACAACCATATTTTTGAAACATTTTATTTGTTTATTTATTTGAGACAGAGAAAGAAAGAGGCAGAGGAGAGAGAGAGAGAGAGAGAGAAAGAGAGAGAGAGAGAAAGAAAGGGTGTGCCAGGACCTGTAGCCACTGCAAATGAACTCCAGATGCATGCAGCACTTTGCTCATGTACTGGGGAAATAAGCTGGATTCTGAGGTTTTGTAAGCAAGCACCTTAACTGCTAAGCCATCCCCAAACTATATTTTGAAAAGTTTCTTTACCTGATTCCAGTGACCAGTCATACTTGGCCTGTGTTACAATTCCTAAACCTACATGAATGAACCAATAACAAAAATTAAAAATCAGGGCTGGAGAGGTGGCTTAGTGGTTAAGTGCTTGCCTATGAAGTCTAAGGACCCAGGTTTGAGGCTCAATTCCCCGGGACCCATGTAAACCAGGTGAACAAGTGGGCACATGCATCTGGAGTTCATTTGAAGTGGCTGGAGGCCCTGACACACCCATTCTCTCTGCCTATGTGCCTCTTTCTCTCTCTGTCACTCTTAAATAAATAAATAAAAATTAAACTTTTTTTAAAAGCTGAGGACCAAGTATGCCAGCATATGAACTTTAAAAAACAAACAAATAAAAAACTTCAAAACTTAAGATCAGATTGATCTTGACTAAAATTCCAAAGCCAAGGAAAGAAACACAGTCATTGTCAGTGCAGAGGATGGAATATTGGCTTAGAAGAAGATGTGAGAAAGGAATATCAGGAAGAGAAAACCATGATTCAGCCATAAGAGCAAGTGGAAAGGAATTCAGAGAGAGAGAGAGAAGTGTTCTGAAGTAAAGGAGAAAAAACAATTCAACCGTGGAGCAGACCAGTACAGTACCTTGGTACAGTCACCATGTCATGCCACCATCCTTCAGCACGCCCCATATTTTGTTTTCATTTGAACACTGTCCTGTCCTGAATTCAGAGTGAATTTTTTAAAAACCTATATATATTTTTTATTGACAACTTCTATACTTAAAGATAACAAACCATGGTATTTCCCTCCCCTCCTCCGCTTTCCCCTTCACAACTTTGCTCTCTGTCATATCTGTGTTTCTTGGATTTGTAGCATACAGTTAAGTTCCAGGTAGTTAATGGTAGGTGATATGTCAAGTTGAGCATAGTAAGGAGAGAGATGGCAAATTCTACTTATAGTGCCTTATGGGACCCACTTTAGCTCCTTTTATTTATTTATTTATTTATTTATTTATTTATTTATTTATTTATTTATTTATTATTCTTTTTGAGGTAGGGTCTCACTCTAGCCCAGGCTGACTTGGAATTCACTATATAGTTTCAGAGGAACTCATGGTGATCCTCCTACCTCTGCCTCCTAAGTGCTGGGATTAAAGGCATGCACCACCATGACTGGCTCCACTTTAACTCCTGTAATTAAACTAGAGTTAATGTGTATCTATTATTCTGACTCTAGTGAGCTTTAATAAAGATAGGTGAAAAGGTGGGGAGGGAAATTATAAATAGAGAAGAAAATGATAGACCAAGTGTAGAATAGTGCATTGGATATGTAAAGATAAGTTCTTTATGTTTTTGTGTTTCATGATTCCAACTTTGGATAGCATTTGAATGAAAAACACAACTTATAGAAACCTGGTGACTTACGTTACCCATTAGTTGAATTCCATTTAGTAGGAAGTTGTATGAGTGGATGAGAAAAGCACTGGGATTGAGTTTGAGTCTGCCAAATGTGTGGCAGCTTTTGCTTTTCCTCTCACTGTATTCTGTAGTACTTTGTAAGTTATCTTACCTCTTTAAGCTTTGACTCCCCAAAAAGAAAAGTGTGAAAGCATTGGGTCCATCGAATTCAGAAGAAGTGATAGATAACAACCAAAAGCCTTACATCCCCTTGAAAATTCCATTTTCTTTATCTTCTCATGCATTCCATAATGCTCTATCAATTGCTTCCTTGCTCTGGTTTTATGCCTTGAGACAAGGGCTGTAACACCTGCTGCCCAAGCCCTGCTTCCTGTGGCCACATGCCACAGAAAGACAGAGGTCACAGGAAAGTTCTAGAGAGATAAGGAATGATCAAAATATGTGTGGGGCTGGAGGGCTGGCTTAATGGTTAAGCATTGTTAGTAATGGGTGCTAGAGAAACAAGAGGGAGAAATTTATCCCTGGTTTGAAATGCCTGCTGAACATATGCTTCCTTAGCTTCTCTAGCTTAGGCTCCTGTGGTTCATAGCAGCCAGCAGCAGCCAGGCACCAGCAGCTGTCCCCTGCACCCTCTCCTAGGCTCATAGCCAAAAGCTCCTGGTGAGATATCTTCCCATGATGAACAAGCTCCACATACTGAACTGCAGCAAGTTTACCCAGCCTGGTGCTGCAGTAACTTCTGGGCCTTCACTGAGCCTCAGCTGTGCCCTCTCCTTCACAGCCTACATATCTGCCCGAGGGCGACGTAGGTCTTCCATATGGGCTATAACTCAGCTCTAGAGGTGATATCTTCGTACAGCTGCCATTCCTATATATGCTTGTGCATTCATTTAATTGCTTTTCAAGCAATCATTAAATCATTTAAGTCATATTATAGGAAATGAATATGTAAAATTGCTCTGTTCAATGTTTTCTTTTCCAATGAGACTCTTCCCATTACAAGGCCAAAACAGAGAGGCTGGAGGACAGGGAGAATGTGCAGGCAAAAGGGAAGAGATCTATCTAGTGAACACTTGGCGGAGAGGCATTGAAAGGATGTGATACTGGGTAGCTGGCTGGGGCTAACCACACGAGAAGATGTGGTGGTCCCAGGAGGCTTCCAAGCTGAGAATGGCAGAATGTTTTAGAAAAAGTCATTTGGAGCAGTATGGTAGACACATTATAGTAGATAGAAAAAAAAATTAACGCAAAATTATGCTTTGGAGGAAATAGTATCATTGTATTCCTGGAGACATATAAAATAGGCTTCAATAAAGTACTAAAGTGATGGAGAAAGATACCCAAAGGAAGCTGGGCGTGGTGATGCACACCTTTAATCCCAGCACTTGGGAGGCAGAGGTAGGAGGATCGCTGAGAGTTTGAGGCCACTCTGAGGCCACATAGTTAATTCCAGGTCATCGTGGACCAGAGTGAAACCTTACCTCAGGGAAAAAAAAAAAAAAAGATACACAAAGGAGGTAGAATAGGCATTGGTGCGTTTTTGGTAGAGAGATGGAGGGAACTGCTTGTAGTCAGTGACTTGCTAGTTTGAATAACTAAGGGAAGTCAAATTTGAAGCTTAGACAAAATGTTAAAGTTTTCGAATTTTATATCTCTTTTTGCTGACCCATCGAAATCAGGCTTACTTTCAGAAGCATGGCTAACTTACCAGTGGCTATACCACTAAAGAAAACACCTTTTCCTCCTGCCAGAAATCATTAACTACCTATAGATCGTCATGGAGGAACAGTGGTGGGGGGGAGTGGGGTTATAAGCGCCTCCTTCCTCTAGGACAGAACGCTGACAGGCCCAGTCTTGTTCATGTCTTGTGTAGCTGCTGAGAGTTCAATAGTGCAGCAGCCATGTCTTGTCCAGAAAATAGCATTGCACAACACTCCACCCCTTCCTCTGGCTCTTACATTCTTTCCATCCCCTGAGTCCCAGGAAGGGTATATCCATGACCCATTGAAGGATGTGCATTCGGCAGTCACTTATTGGCAGTGCTTTGACCAGGGATGATTGCAGTGACCACTGCAAGAAGAAGCTTCTCTGATCAAAGCTGACAGCAGTGCGAATCGATGAGCATGCACATAAATATTTAGAAAACAACCCATTCAGCACATGACCATTTAGGAAACAATAGCAGCGCCTTCTACATTAGAGACTATGATCATCCCAGGCACTGCTTTTGAGGAGGTTTATAGTGTCATATGTGAGTTCCATGTGCGGGGAAAACCTCAAGTTCAGTCAGGGGGAAAAAAAATGGTTACTTTAAGAGTCATGCCACTGTTGCACCAGTGGGCATATCTTACCTGGCAACATGCAGGCTGCATATTACCTCTGGCCCTATGAAAGTCAGTCAGTAGGGAGGAAGCTTCCTGCTTAGCTCCATTTTGATTTCTCTATGTCTTTTTAATTTTTTTTCCTTTTTTAATTTTTATTAATATTTTCCATGCTTATAAAAAAAAATCCCATGGTAATTCCCCCTCACACACACTTTCCCCTTTCAAATTCCATTCCCCATCATATTACCTCCCCATCTCAATCATCATACTTACATATATACAATATCAGCCTATTAAGTACCCTCCTCCCTTCCTTTCTCTTCCCTGTATGTCTCCTTTATAACTTACTGGCCTCTGCTACTAAGTATTTTCCTTCTCACGCATAAATAAGCCCAATCATCTGTAGCTAGGATCCACATATGAGAGGGAACATGTGGCGCTTGGCTTTCTGGGCCTGGGTTACCTCACTTAGCATAATCCTTTCCAGGTCCATCCATTTTTCTGCAAATTTCATAACTTCATTTTTCTTTACCGCTGAGTAGAACTCCATTGTATAAATGTGCCACATCTTCATTATCCACTCATCAGTTGAGGGACATCTAGGCTGGTTCCATTTCCCAGCTATTATAAATGGAACAGCAACAAACATGGTTGAGGACGTACTTCTAAGGAAATGAGATGAGTCCTTCAGATATATGCCTAGGAGTGCTAAAGCTGGGTCATATGGTAGATCAATCTTTAGCTGTTTTAGGAACCTCCACACTGATTTACACAATGGCTGGACCAGATTGCATTCCCACCAGCAGTGTAGAAGGGTTCCTCTTTTTCCACATCCCTGCCAACATTTATGATCATTTGTTTTCATGCTGGTGGCCAATCTGACAGGAGTGAGATGGAATCTCAATGTAGTTTTAATCTGCATTTCCCTGATGACTAGTGATGTAGAACATTTATTTAGATGCTTATATGCCATTTGTATTTCTTCCTTTGAGAATGCTCTATTTAGCTCCATAGCCCATTTTTTGATTGGCTTGTTTGATTCCTTATTATTTAACTTTTTGAGTTCTTTGTATATCGTAGATATTAATCCTCTATCAGATATATAGCTGGCGAAGAATTTTTCCCATTCTGTAGGTTGCCTCTTTGCTTTATTCACTGTGTCCTTTGCAGTGCAAAATCTTTGTAATTTCATGAGGTCCCAGTGATTAATCTGTGGTTTTATTGCCTGAACAATTGGTGTTGTATTTGAAAGTCTTTGCCAAGACCAATATGTTGGAGGGTTTCCCCTAATTTATCCTCAAGTGGTTTCAGAATTTCAGGTCTGATGTTAAGGTCTTTAATCCATTTGGACTTAATTCTTGGCATGGAGAGAGAGAAGAATCTATTTTCATCCTTCTGCAGATATATATCCAGTTTTCCCAACATCATTTGCTGAAGAGGCTGTCTTTTCTCCAATGAGTATTTTAGGCATTTTTATCGAATATCAGGTGGCTATAGCTATCTGGACTTACATCTGGGTCCCCTATTCTGTTCCACTGATCTACATGTCTGTTTTTGTGCCAGTACCATGCTGTTTTTGTTACTATGACTCTGTAGTACAGGTTAAAATCAGGTGTGGTGATACCACCAGCCTTATTTTTGTTGCTCAGTATTATTTTAGATATTTGAGGTTTTTTGAGATTCCAAATGAGTTTTTTGATTGTTTTATTCTATTTCCATGAAGAATGCCTTTGGAATTTTGATAGGGATTGCATTAAATGTGTAGATTGCTTTTGGTAAGTATGCCATTTTCACAATATTGACTCTTCCAATCCAGGAACAAGGGATGTTTCTCCACTTTCTAGTGTCTTCTGCAATTTTTCGCTTGAATGTTTTAAAGTTCTCATGGTAGAGATTCTTTACTTCCTTCGTTAGGTTTATTCCAAGGTACATTATTATTTTTTTTGATGCAATTGTGAATGGGAGTGATTCTCTGATTTCATCCTCTGTGTGTTTGTTGTTAGCATATATGAAGGCTACTGATCTCTGTGTATTTATTTTGTATCCTGCTACATGGCTGTAGGTTTTGATCAGCTCTAACAGTTTGCTAGTAGAGTCTTTAGGGTCCTTTATGTATAGAATCATGTCATCTACAAATAATGATAACTTGATCTCTTCCTTTCCAATTTGTATACCTTTTATGTGTGTCTCTTGCCTTATTGCTATGGCTAAGACTTCCAAAACTATATTAAATAAAAGTGGGGACAGTGGACACCCTTGTCTTGTTCCTGATTTTAGTGGAAAAGCTTCCAGTTTTTCCCCATTTAGTACTATGTTGGCTGTAGGCTTGTCATAAATAGCTTTTATTATATTGAGATGTGTTCCTTCTATTCCCAGTCTCTGTAGGACTTTTATCATGAAGGGATGTTGGATTTTGTCAAATGCTTTCTCTGTGTCCAACAAGATGATCATGTGATTTTTGTCCTTCAACCTGTTTATATAATATATTACATTTATAGATTTGCATATATTGAACCATCCCTGCATCTCTGGGATAAAGCTTACTTGGTCAGGGTGAATGATCTTTTTGATATACTATTGTATTCTGTTTGCCAATATTTTCTTGAGAATTTTTGCATCTATGTTCATGAGGGAGTTTGGTCTGTAATTTTCTTTTTTTGTTCTATCTTTGCCTGGTTTTGGTATCAGGGTGATGCTGGCCTCATAGAAGGAGTTTGGTAGAATTCCTTCTTTTTCTATTTCCTGGAAAAGCTTAAGAAACGATGGTGTTAGCTCTTCCTTTAAGGTCTGTTAAATTTCAGCAGTGAATACATCTGGGTCTGGGCTTTTGTTAGTTGGGAGATTATTGATAACTGTTCGGATCTCCATGCTTGTTATACGTCTACTTAAGTGATTAATAACATCTTGATTTAATTTAGGTAGGTCATATAAATCAAGGAAATCATCCATTTCTTTCAGATTTTCATACTTTGTGGAGTATATGCTTGTATAGTATGTCCCTAAGATTTTTTGAATTTCTCTGGAATCTGTTGTGATGTTACATTTTTCATCTCTGAATTTATTAATTTGTGTCTCTTCTCTCTGTCTTTTGGTCAGATTTGCTAATGGTTTATCAATCTTGTTTATCCTTTCAAAGAACCAACTCTTTGTTTCATTAAATCTTTGGATTGTTTTTTTTTTTTTTTGTTTCTATTTCATTAATTTCTGCCCTAATCTTTATTATTTCTTCCCATCTACTGATTTTTGGTTTGCCTTGTTCTTCTTTTTTCCAAGGCTTTAAGGTAAAGCAATAGGTCATTTACTTGTGACCTTTCTAATTTCTTAATATAGGCACTTAAGGCTACAAATTTACCTCTTAGAACTGCCTTCATTGTGTCCCAGAGATTTATATATGTTGTGTTCTCATTATCATTTGACTCTATAAATTTTTTGATTTCCTTCTTGATTTCTTCATTGACCCATTCATCATTTAGTAGTGTATTGTTTAGTTTCCATGATTTTGTGTATGCTCTATAGCCTTTCTTGCTACTGATTTGTAGTTTAATTTCACCACTGTGGTTAGAGAGAATGCAAGGAAGTATTTCAATTTTCCTGAATTTGGTAAGATTTGCTTTGTGTCCTAATATATGGTCTATTTCAGAGAATGTTCCATGTGCTGCTGAAAAGAATGTACATTCTGCAGCCTTTGGATGAAATGTCCTGTATATATCTGTTAAGTACATTCCTTCTATGACCTCATTTATTCCAGATGCCTCTCTGTTTCTTTTTTCCTGGGATGACCTGTCAATTGATGAAAGTGGGGTGTTAAAGTCACCCAAACCACTGTGTGTGGTGTTATCTGTGACGTTAGTTCTAATAGTGTTTGTTTGATGAATTTGGGGGGCCCCATGTTAGGTGCATATATGTTTAGGATTGTAATGACCTCCTGTTGGAGTGTGCCCTTAATCAATATAAAGTGACCTTCCTTACCTTTCTTGACCAACGTTGGACTAAAGTCTACCTTGTCAGATATTAGTATAGCAACCCCTGCTTATTTTCTAGGCCCATTTGCTTGAGACACCGTTTTCCAAGCTTTCACCCTAAGATAATATCTATCCTTTGTAGAAAGGTGGGTTTCTTGGAGACAACAGATTGTAGGATCCTGCTTTTTAACCCAGTCTGCAAACCTATGTCTTTTTGTTGGGCCATTGAGGCTGTTGATATTAAGAGATATTATTGGAAGGTGTGTATTTATGTTTGCCATTTTTTTTTTGTGGTTCCGGTTCTACCTTTGCTCTCTTGTGTTAACTAGTATTTGAGTATTGCTTGTTTTTTCTAGGTTCCTTATATGTGTGCTTTTCCTGTCTTCAGCATGGAGGATTCTATCAAGTATTTTCTGTAGAGCTGGTTTTGTCTTCAAATACTCCTTTAACCTGCTTTTGTCAGGGAATGTCCTTATTTCTCCATCTATTTGAATGGATAGCTCTTCAGGATAAAGTAACCTTGGTTGACAGTTGTTATCTTTCAGAACTTGGAATATATCAGTCAAAGCCCTTCTGGCTTTTAAAGTTTGTGTTGAATAATCTGCTGTAATCCTGATGGGCTTGCCTTTGTAGGTAACTTGATATTTCTCTCTAACTGCTTTCAATATTTTTTCTTTGGTTTGTGTGTTTGATTATAATATGGCTAGGAGAGGTTCTTTCCAGGTTTTGTCTGGCTGGAGTTCTAAAGGTTTCCTATATCTACCTTGGCACCTCTTTCCCAATTTGGAGGAAGTTTTCTTCTATGATTTTGTTGAAGACACCTACTATGCCTTTGGAGTGGAATTCTTCTTGTACTATGCCCTGAATTCTTATATTTGATCTTTTCATTGTGTCCTGAATATCTTGAAATTCCCACTCACACTTTTCTATAAGTTTGTTTTTCTCTTTGTTGGACTCTATTAGATTTGCTACCTGGTCTTCTAGCTTAGATATTCTGTCCTCTCCTTCATCCATTCTACTGGTGAGATTTTCTAGAGTGTTTTATTTCATTAACTGTGTTCTTCATTGCTAGTAATTCTGACTGGTTTTTCTTTATTATTTCTATTTCCTTATTTATGTCTTGTATTGCATTCTTTATTTCATTAAATTGGTGTCCTGAAACTTCTTTGATTCCATTGATTTTCTCTTTGATTTCTTCTTTGATTTGTTCTTCGACCTCTTTGAACATATTTATAATCATTCTTTTGAAATCTTTCTCAGGCATTTCCTCTAACTCGTTCTCACTGGAGGTCATTTCTGATGCATTAATATGTTTAGGTGGATTTATATCATCTTGCTTTTTAGTGTTTCTTGTGTTATAATATATATATATTTGCATCTTTGATTAAGTTAATGCTTGGATTTTCTAGCTAGCTGGGTATTCTTAGCTGTATCAATTGATTTGATGTTATTTATTTTCAGGGTAGGAGTTTCCGGTGTTACTTGTGGTTCTTAAGACTCTGAGAGTATCTACAAAGGTGTTCTTAGGGGTTGAGTTTCCATGATATGGGAGTACTCAAGTGGGCTGAGTGGAATAAAATACAGGTAGATTCTAAAATTTAACTAAACACTGTACGCAATCAAAACAGCCCCAAGTATGTATGCAAGAGTATTTATTACAATGACCAGATCCTCCATCAACAAAGAGGTTAAGATTTCTGGTCTCTTGAGGGATCCAAGTCAGCTTGTGACCAAGTAAGACCCTTCCCTGGTGCAATCCCAGTTACCTTGGGTGATTTTGGTCTCAGTCAAGTTACTGCCTGGGTTGTCGGGCTGCTGTTCTGATTTCTGGAGCTGGGCACTAGCTTTTCCTGTGGGGCAAACTGAGCCTGGCAACTGTGGCCCTGCAGATCAGCACCCCCGCTGCTGGAACTGCTGCTGCTAAAGCTGCCGCTGCTGGGTCTACTGATGCTGCTGCCTCTGCTGCTTCTTCTGTAGCTGCCACTGCTGGAGCCACTGCTCCTGCTGAAGCTGCTGCTTCTGGGTCCACCACCACTACTGCCTCTGAAGCTGCTGCTGGGTCTGCCGCTGCTGCCGCTACTGGATCTGCTGCTGCTGGGGCCGCTGTTACTGGTGCCAGAGTCGCTGATGCTGCTGCTGGACTCTGCTCCTGTTTGGGTCCAACTGTTGGCTCAAGTGGGCATGGCCGTGTCCCGGGACCACTGCTCTGTTCGCTGGAGTTGGGCTCAGGCGGTGGGGGAGGGAAGGGATTCACAGCTGCTCCAGTTCTCTCACTGTCCCATGTGTTCTTCTACCTCGTGGTCTGCTCCTCCACTGCTCACTGCTGCTCTCCCTTCACGTTTCCTGAGCTCCGGAGAGCTCTGGTGTGAGTGGAAGCTCCCCGCACCTGGCTTTTCCTGTGGCTTGAGCGGAGCCTGGCAGCTTTCTGGTGCGCCCTGGTTGGCAAAGCTGCCAGGGCCACTTTTGCTTGCCTGTGCAAGGTCTGGATGCTCTGGATCTCTTCTACTTCTCCGCTGCCACTTCAATTTCCTATACACCTCACATTTTAGTAAAAGTGTGTGTTTTGTTGAGGTTTTTCATCTTTTTCCCTCCTAGGCTGCTTTGGCAAGGTACCTACACCTCATCTTAACCGGAAGTCTCTCTCTCTATGTTTTGTATACAAGCAAGCAGTGTCCTCAGCAATAGGGTCTTACTTACCATCTAGATCTGATTTCCATCCAGTAACAGTGCAATATCTTGTTTTGAGTGCTTCCCAGAATAGGAAAGGGCCAGCTGGAATGGGAAGGGGACAGGACAGGTAATGGAGAATGAATATGATCAAAATATATTGTATACATGTACAAAATGTCATAATGAAGCCCATTATTTTTCATAATTTATATATACTAATAAAAATATTTTAAAACTTAATAGGACTAATAGGCTTAGGAGAATATGGACTAAATGTATGTCATTTTGGATGTGTTTTTCTTAAAAAATAAGAACACATTGGGTTCAAATACACTGTCTCAAATACACTTTGCAATAGATTCTCTGCTCAAGTAAGCTGAGTAGTTATTCATGTAATTGCCACAAATTTAAGCATGGCTTCTTTCCTCCAGTAACTGTGATTACATTCCATGAGCACATTTTCCCATTTTCCTCTTTGTAAATCTGTATGGCACTTTCAGAACTTTTTCTTGAAACACCTTCCAGCTGATAGGACTCTAAAACAAAACAAACAAAAAAACAAAACAAAACAAAAAAAAACCAGAAAATACTTTACCTTAAAAATATCACTATTTCTGTTGTGATGAATAAAAATGAGACGGCCAATGAGTAAAGGATCAGAAACAATATTCCCTTCAGGCTAAATATTTAGAGCATGGATTCTGTATCCCTTCATTGCAAAAGGCAGTTCTCCCAGGAGAGATTAATTCTGCTAGATATCTGCATTTCCAGAAGGCTGTGTTCAGTCCCTGAGTACTCTGGTAATCATAGAACCCTGGTAGCCTTCAGGGGACAGAAGAACTATGGCAGAGCATTCAGAGGGAACCATGAGTGTGTGCACGTGAGATTACAGCTGAAAATGCTACGCTTGGCACCTGCTAGAAAGAACAACTCCAACTATGCTGCTCAGCTGGGCACTGCCTGTTCCCTGAGGTGGGCAGGCAGCTGAGAGGGATGCAAAGAAGCCTTTCAAAGCCAGTTTAGGATGTTCACAACAGGAAATTAAGGAATTGTAAGCTGGCTGCTACGTCCAGAACACACCAGTGGGGTGTGAGCATACAGTCTTATGAGAATGACTTTCCATAATGTAACAGCATGTGGCTTGTAGGACATTACTGTGGTTTAACTTCATAAAGTAACCAATATTAAGTCTAATGAGATAACAATTCTTTCCTCTGTGTCTATTATTTGTTTAGCCAATTATTTATAAATTCACACACACACACCAAAGTAAAAAGAGATTAATCAATCACAAACCTTGAAATCACAATCATTGAAAACAAGGGAAGATTCTCCTGTAATGAGGTAATCCTGATCCTATTGTGTGAATGAGAGAGAGAGAGAGAAAGAGAGAGAGAGAGAGAATGCTTTGTTTCCACTCTGAAAAAGAGAATGGAAACCAATCATTTATAATGTGCTCTAATTTGCAGTTTACTAAGACATAAGTGACCTGTTACCAGTCTAGTTACTTCTTTGCTCAATGCTATGTGTCCAATCTCTCTCTCTCTCTCTCACACACACACACACACACAGAGAGAGAGACAGAGAGAGAGAGAGAGAGAGAGAGACAGAGAGAGAGAGAGAGAGAGAGAGAGAGAGAGAGAGAAGTTATTAGTTCATTGAGCACTACTTTTTTAAAAATAATATTTAGACAGTGTTGATTTCTTGGTGTAGCTTGGCACTGTAGCTGCTTCTTCAAAGACTTTTGTTTAGCAGCCATTTATATATATATTGGGCTAAGGGACTCAAGCATCTTTACTTTATCTCAATATTCATCATCCTTCTTCAGAGATTTAGGTAAGTTCTATATAGCTTTTATAAAATTCTGTATTTTACAGAATGTAACCCAGACAATCTTCTTGGAAGTTCAGTAGCCACAATTAATTATTTTTCTAATTCCTTATAGAGCCAGGAGTGAGGAAATGATATAATTCTGTTCAACTGGATCATTTCTGTTAGAACTGTGATTAGAAAGAAAGCCATTCAAAGCCACCAAGAATATTTAGCACAAACTTCACTGGCTGGGCATGAGACAAACTATTCATTTGTGGAGTTGGTTTTGTGTTTCCTTCTCTGTTATCTCCTAGAATTACTTCTACTCATCTGCTCCCAAGTCTAGTCTTACGCTCTTTCACCAATATATTAAAACTATGACCCACTATCATCTTCATTCTCATACCTCCCCTCAAATTAACCCCGTGGTTTTGTCATCCAGTAACCCTTTGTGACACATCCATTAGCTTTCTGTGCTAACTGTTAGAAGGTGAAGACGAAGACTGAGTATGGAAATCCAAGCTTTTAGAAGCCCATGCTTCATCCTGAGAGATCATCCACGTCACGTTGAGCAGATCACTTAACCTACGATGAAATCAGTCTTGTCATCTGCAATAGAAAGGATTAGATGAGAGTCAACCCCATTTCAGTGCTTTGACTCTGAGCGTCTTTCGTCTTCAAATCAAATTTGTATTGATTTCTATCCAGACAAGGAATGTTGTTCCAAGGTATATTACACAATAAGAAAATCAGAGATGAGACAGGACCTCAGACATGCTAAGAAGTTGTGGAGGGAACGAATGTTATTGTTGCACTTGTTCTGGAGAGAGAAGCAGGAATCCCCTTGGGTAAGAAACTGAGCCCTAGCTTTGGTACATATTCTTCAGGTGGGCATTCTCAGCTCAGGGGATGACTAGCCTAGCCAACAAGAGTATCACATCCATTTGGCCTCAATAATTGTTTTGGGATTACATGGCACCTCACCAGTCTGTAGTTGTAGAAATTGTTACACAGGAGAGCTTTTCCTGAGAATACTGTTAAACTAACCAGATGTTGCCCTGAGCCAAGTCATCTCACATGTGGAGACCTGCCATGGGGGATGCAGGGCTGGAGAAGAGGTACCATTCCCACAGTTTATTCAAGGCTAGTTTACTCAGACTTTCACTGTCACTTGATCTTGATTAATCATATCTTTTTATTTATTTATTTTTGCACATCACTTAACTCAAAGCTTATAAGACAAAACTAAGATTCACACATCTGCTTCAAGTGAGGAGAAGAAGAAATTGATTAAATAGAGTGCTGAATTCTGAGCCAATGATAATGGCAGGAAAGAATTTCCTGTGAATTAGTTGTGAATATGGACCCATGACTTATCACACTGCAGATATCACTGGGAAAGAAAAAAAATAAATTACATGGTAAATATATTTTAACATTTTTTAAAGTTAAATGGAAAATATAAGATATCTTTTCCTCTAATAAAATAACTTTGCAACAATGTTGTATCTCTAGATTTATCTGCCTCATTTTGATTATAAATGATGATTAATCAAAAAGTTCCATCTTATTGCTTGTCTGCTTCACTCTTCCAATTCTGCAAAGACAGTACTCTAAGAGCATTGAATTTTGTTTATTTCTCTTTTCTCTAAGGCATGACTCTTTACTCCTTCACCCTACATTTAAGGTTAACACATCTCTTAGTAGTATGTCCATATAGTACATACTACATTGTGATGGTTTGGATGTAAAATGTCACCTGCTCTATAGCCTCATGTGTTTGTGATTAGGCCTCATACTTAATCCTACCCAGTGATACTGTTTGGGAGGCTTGTGGGATGTTTGGGGAGTTTGTGGACCATTTGGAAACTGGAGCCTTGATGGAGGAGCTGCATCACTGGGGGAGGGCCTTGGAGAGTTACCGTCTATGCCTGCTTGCCATGCTCAGTTCACTCTCTACTTCCTCATTGCTGATGTGGAGCTGAAATGACTGGCTATCTGCTTCCTCCATGCTTTCCCCCACCATGCTGAAGTTTCCCCTGCAAGACTGTAAGCTAAAACAAACCCTCACCTTCCATAAACTGCTTCTAGCTGGGCGTTTCATTCCAGCAACGAGAAGCTAACTGTTAAAGTTAACTTACCTGTTGGTTTTTCTGAATAGATGAGTGTCTCTTATGTATGATTCAGGTTTCTTACATTAAAATTTGCAGATTTACTTCTCCAAATTTTGGTCAACATATAAATTCAATGATTTATTGAGTGCTATTTTTGTGTGTATGTGTGTGTGTGTGTGTGTGCACTTTGTTATATGGATTTTAGTAGACACACAACTTGTTCCTGTGCACAAATGTGTGTGTGTATATATATATTTAATTTTCAAATAAAATTTGAACTCACCACAGGCAAGCAACACATTTGTGATGATGACAACAATGATGACAAGTTGTAGGTCCATACATGAACAATAATTTTATGGGACTTCTGCATGGGTAATATATGTGGGAAGATGTATGCAACTGAAGAAGGTGAGCTATAATACCACCATATACTGTGTCATTGAAATGTGCCCATTTGGTAGTTTCCATACCTGGTTATAGATCTATTGCCTTAAGGGATTAGTTCTGAATGTTTTTATCCAAATACAAAAGCTCTTGGGAGCAATACAATATAAAGGGACAGATAATACAAAAAGAGTACCTTTTGTAGCTTCTTCATGAAAGAAAGAAGAGTATTGTTGTTTTACTTGTGACCAAGGACAGAGGTTGAGGGATGAGAAACAGAACCTAATATGATAATGCAGGAATTAATACTGAAGAGGCACATGAACTTACATGCATTTTATTTCATTTTCTTTTCTTACAATGAAATTAGTAATTATTTTTTGTGTAATGCTTCAGAGATGCAACCAAGTCTGAAGAAGAAAACCATTCTATTAATGTCACCATGATGTTCAGCAAGAAACACATTTCACATTGTAATTCCATGCATACGTGCATAGTTACGTACAATGGAGACAAAGCATCATAAAATAGTATTTGTCCTTAGTACATGTATTGCTCCCTATTTTGTCTTCTCTTCCATTTACTTCTCTTCTTGTCTTTTATTAGGAAAAAAAAAAAAAGTCTGCCTACTTACTATGCTTAAAAGTTTAAAATCCCTGAGAAAAGGCTAGATTCCTTTGGAATGAGAGTCAGTCTCTTGACGATCTGCATGTCATTATGTTGGTACAGGTTTTTCTAATTTTTCATGAGACAGCATTGCCCTTTACACCAGGAAAGACAGAGTCACTGGTATAGGCTTGGTTATAGAGAAGTTATAAACACCCTTTAATCCCAGAATTTAAAATGAATAAATGTTGTTTCTTTTCATTATAGACATGTCTCATGGCTCACTGTAGGTTTCAGCTCCTCAGAAAGCCAGGGTGATGGCACAACCAGGTCTTTCTATCCATCTGTACCTAGTGTTATGCTGCAGTAATGACTCCAAGGTCTCAGTAACTTACAAAAGCAAAAGTCCATTTCCTAATGATATTTAGTAATCCACAGTCTGCATTCCAGGACCCATCCTGGAGAAGTGCCATGAAGTGGGACATTCTACTATCACAGAAGGGAAAGAAGGAATGGCTAGACAAAGCTAGTGCTCAGAGGAGCACACATCACTTCCACTCACATGTCACTGGCAAAAGGTTGTGCTATAGCCGAAGCTTGATGCTATTATGGAGGGCTTATAAATATAATAAGAATGGATTTTTAAGGAGAGACTCTGTAAAAGCAGAACAATTCTTTTTACAATAATGCAATTTACTACCATCTTACATGATGCTGGTTGCTTTGACAAAGAAAAGAGAGCTTTCACTATGACAAATAAATACTTATCCTGAAGTGGCACTTTACTTCAACTTGCTACTTACTGGCTGGCAGTCTAATGCCCCAATACAAGTTTAAGGAGGCCAGAAAGTATACTACCCTGGTCTGGAACTGCCGGAGAATCTGAGGCATTTGGCAACTAACACTAATGAAATAGAATGTTCATAATATGGGCAATCTGTCCTTCTGGCTGCCAATTTGGATATTGTAAACTTCAAATGATAGAGCTGAAACTCATACTTACAGGTTGAGAATTTTCAAAACAGAAGTTAGAAGTGGAGTCTGCATTTAGGATTGAGTATCCTCAGTAAGAGAACTCAGTCTCTGTTATAATTAGGTAACCTGAGTCAAAAACTCAAATAAGTTTTAAGTGTAAAATAAAAATGCAGAATCCTTTACTTTAAAGGGAAGCAAGAACATCCTTTTGTAGTCTTTTAATTAATTTATCATAGTTTTTATTATTTCCTGTTGTAATGGTCCCATCTCTTGAGCACAGAGAGCTTGGAAGAATGTACATAGATTCTCACACCCATGATATACCATAATTTTATTTCTTAGGAATAAACATCTGACTAACCCTTTCCAGAAACCATCAATATCAACAATAGCAGCAGATTTTAGAATAAGTGGCTGACAACCATTGTAAGAAAGGTGAGAAAGGGTAGAAGGTAAAATGTTGTATAAGTCAGGGGTCCCAGCACTTCATGACCTCATCACCTCAATGAACCTTAATTAGGCTCCAAAACCTCATTTTCAAATATTGCCATATTAGGGACTGAGAGACATCTAGACATTCAGTCTATAATAATAGCTACTGAGTTTTCTGATGTTGCTTATTATTCTAGATGTTATAGTTAAAAGGTTGGAAACTGAGTTTGGCTGGCACTTTATGGAGGAGTGACTGGATTTTTTGGTACTTAGAATCAAGATGTAATGGGACATTAATGGCCAACTGAAAGATCTGCAGCTTTCTTTTCCCTTATAAAGAAAGCAGGTAACTACACATTTCTTCTATATTGCACTTTTAGTTATTATAATATTTACTTTAATTTACTATTATACCAACAACATAACATTGAGTTATAGTTCTTCATTATAAATTAAAGCATTAAGATGGACACCCTTGAGCCCAAAACCCATTTTAAGAACTAGAATATACTTCAGTGTTCCTCCTCCATCTACTCTATCTCTTCTTTCCTCACACAAGTCAGCACCACTTTTAATTGTGCATATCATTCCATTGCCTTTTTCTTTTCTTTTTTTAAAATTAGTTATGTACAAAGTATGTATACAGCCATGTTGGTACCATAGGTAGCCTCCTTCCTGTCCTCCCCCCTCTGCAGGGACCCTCTTCATTGGGGAATGTGGGTCATGCATTGTGGGGTTAGGCATCAATTATGGGGAAGAGGCAATGTCTCTTTGCATAATGTCCCAACATGTGGCCCTTACAACCTTTCCACTACCTCTTTCTCAAATTTCCCTAAGCCATATTGGGTTCATTTTAGGTCTAATTCAGTGATGAGGCCTTGGGGACCCCTATGTCTCTGGATATCTGGTTTGGTAGAAGTGTTCTCTGTGTCTATCTCCTTTACCCTTGTGCTGGTACCAGGTGGACGAAGAAAGCAGCACTCTTGCACATTTCCCCAATTACTCTTGGTTTCAGCTGGGGCCCTAGTGAGGTTTGATGGGCAGATTCTATTCTGAGGATCTGCATCAGTTTGAAAAAGAGAAGCAAGTTCTCCAACAGAAAGTGAGGTAAGCACCAGATAAATGGATAACCATTATTATTTCAGAGAGAATTTAATAGGTGTAGGCCCTCTTGTAGCCCACAATTGGTGGGAGCTTGATAATGGACAGTGTACTCATTTTTTGGATATGGTTCTGACTTGTTTCCCAGCTCCAGATATGGGTTCTATTACACTAAGTGGATCAGTTAGCCAAATCAAGGGCAGTTGGTTACCCACCATGGCTGTGTGCCACTACTGCACTTGTGTGAGCATCACATCAGGTTGTTTGTTGCTGAGTAGCTTGGACCATTAGTTGCTTGGACAGATGTTGGTCATTTTCCCCAGTTGCTCATGTAGCACTTCCAGCATTAGATGAGCTAACTAACTATCTGGGGACTGACTCTCTTCCATATTCCAGCCAGGTCACTCCATCATCCATATCAACAGCATATGCTGTCTTCAGCAGTAGGGTCTAACCACTAACCTTTGGTGGGTCATCAAGTACTCTGACAGAAATCTGTCTTCTTTTTGGGAAACCTTTTAGGTCTCTCTGATCAACAGCTCATTGTGGATATTAACCACATGCTGGTACTGGGAGTTACATGCCAGTGCTAAGGAAAAGAAGGAAGAAAAAGATAGGTAATATAAAAGAGATAGAGAAAAAAGAGAGAAAAGGGAGAGAGAGAGAACCATGAGAAGATTAAGGTTAGTCTTCATCATACCTTCTCCAGGACGCCGTGATTCAGGTGTTCCCTCTAAGGACCTGATGAAGGTTCAATCATTTAGTCTTTCTTTTAGGGTGCAGAATTTTATGGTACCATTTCCATTTGGGTCCCCCACCTTTATCCTCCCCTTCTGTCCCAACCCTCCCTATGGTATAGCCCTCGAGATGCTTGTTAGGTATGCCAGTGTCTTGGGAAGATTCAGTTTAGGAGCCACAGATGAGTAACACAATGCAACGATTATCTTTGTGTGATTGGGTGAGTTTGCTGATAATGATCTGTTCCAGGTTTGACCATTTTTCCTTAAATTTCATTGTGCCATTTTTCCTTGCTATGTAGAATTCCATAATATAGGTATACCACATCTTTGTTATTCATTTCATCTAATGATGGACATGTGTGTTGATTCCAGCTCTTAGGCATTATGAATTGATCAGCTATAAACACGGTTGAACAAATCTCTCTGAACCAAGGTGTGGGGCTTTTAGAGAACATGCCCAGTAAGGGAATAACTGGGTCTATTGGTTACTCTATAATCAACCTTTTTAGGAGTCTTCATATTGATTTCCATAGTGGCTGTACCATCTTACATTCCCACAAACACTGAATGAGGGTTCCTATTTCTCAACATCCTCTCCTGCATTTGTTTTCATTTGATTTTTTAATGTTTGCTATCCTTACTGGAATAAAGTGGAATCTCATAGTTGTTTTAATTTGCATTTCCTTGATGATTAGGGATGATGACCATTTTCTTAAGTGTGTGTTTGCCATTTGTATTTCTTCCTCTGAGAACTCCCTGTTTAGTTCCTTGCCCCATTTTGTAAGTATGTTGTTTGACTTTTAATTGTTTAGTTTTTTGAGCTCTTTGTAGATTCTAGAAATTAGGTCTCTGTGAGATGTATAGCCAGCAAAAATTTTCTCCCATTCTGTGGGTAATCTATTGGCACTGTTTATTATATATTTGTCTGTGAAGAAACTCTTCAGCTTCATGAGATCCCAATAGTTGAGTAATTGTTTAAGTTTCATTGCCTTTTTCTTTAGTTTTCATCAATACAATAGGATAATATTCTGGTATTAATGTCATAATGTAAATTGACTACATTCTTCAAAGTAATACATATGTTAGTTATCTCTTAGTACATGGGATATTACCCTAAAACTCAGAATCTTGAAACAGTAAACCTTTATTATTTGTGTTTTTGTGGGTCGAGAACCAGAGCAAATGTATTAATTTCCAAGGATTTCCATGACAAAGTGCTGAAAACTGGGCTACTTAAAAGCAAACAACACATTTTCTCTCTCACAGTCTGGCAGGCAGAAGTCTGACATAAAACTGTCAGCAGGGCCATATTCTCCCTGAACCCTGTCAAAGGATCTTTCCAGCTTCAGATACTTTGCTGGCAGTCACTAGTGGTTTGGGTTTGACTTCCCAGATCCATTCTCTACCTCATTATTCCATAATTAGCCTGGTTGTCTGTCTTCACAGGACTGTCTTCTATAAGGATAGCACTCAGATTGGATCAAGTGTTTACCTTCTTCCACATGAGTTCACATTAGCTGGTTACACTTGCAGCAACTGTTTCAATAAAGTCACAGTTATTGAGATTTGGTATTTTAACACAACTATTTTCTTAGACAAATTGGACCCACAATAACAAACAATGGAGAAAAGGAGAAAGCTCCTGGAGATGCCAGTCGTAACGTAATCAAAGCACCTCTCAGCTTGCTGCATTCTATTCATTATAAGCAGAGCAGTAAGTTCAGCCCACACTCAAGATGGTGTTAATAAAGTCATAGGTATCAGGAGGTAAAGCTTGTTATCCACATATATTGAACAGCTCTGTTCAAACTTAATTATCTAAAAATTAGCTTATAAAGTTCAAGGTTTCCATATGGATTTTGCATATATTCTTAGTTTTCATAGACCCTCTCCAGACATTTTCATCTTTCACATCTCCTTACCCCTCCTTACGCAAGCCTTTCTTCTCCAGTTCTCCCTGGCTGCTTTTATATCACATGTGTTCTACTATCTTTCCTCTTTAATGTCCCTCCACCCTATAGTCCTTTGCTTGCTTCCTGGTTTCTATAGACACTCCAATTTGAACATGCAAGTCTAAAAATTCAAAACTAAGAACTGCGTATGAGAGAGAACATGAGGTGTTTGTTTTTCTGGGCCTGTCTTACCCTACACAGCATATTTTCCAGAAAATTTTATAATTCATTAATTTAACCTTTGATGGGTGGATGATTGCTCCTCCAAGAAACCATGAGTTTAGATAAAAATCCCAGAGCCAGTGGTTGCATACCACCCTATGAGATATTGGTCAGGGTAGCCCCAGTGGTTCCTCAAACAACACAGACTATTACATTACTCTTGATTGTCTGCAAGAACCAGATGGTAAGACTACCTTGTTGAATATGTCTTTGCAGCACTATAAGTATAGGATATAGAGGAATCCAGCTGGAAACTTCCTTCCTGCTGAATAGCAGGAATGAATAGCTTTCATAGTGCCACAAAGTGTTATGTAGGCTTCTGAGTGAGGAAAGTCATAAATTGACCTACCCATTTGTAAACTCTGTTTACTATATTATTAAATAGCCAGGCAACAGATACAATAGTGGCACAGCCATAAACAAAGGTAACCCACCACTTTCTGATTGGATTGGGAGGCTCACACCAAAAGAGGGAATTCATACCTGGTACTATATACCTTGTCAAAAGTCTGTGGCTGAGGAGGTAATAGGCCCTATGGAAGAAGCAACTACTGTTGTTTTGCTGAATGGGTGCATTGCCAAACTGCCTCCTAAATATGCATGTTAATATACATATATTTGTGCTACTCTTAGTCTTAGTCAGAGAAGCTCCTTCTTTTGGTGGTCAGCAGTTAATGGTATAGGCTCATGATTGACTGGTCAAAGTGCTGACAATAAGTGACTTTTAAGTGCTCAGACCTACATAGGACTTCTATGTCACCCCTTCCTAGACTTGGAATCGCAGAAGAGAAAGCAGGTTGAAAGAACGTAAGAGAGTGGAAGATGTGTGTGTGTGGGGGGAGGGGGCTGTGGAATGCTGTCTTCCAAATGTGACATGGGAAATGTACTCATGAACTCACAGCAGCCGTGGCTACCTTCACACACCCTGAGGAAGATGGAGCCCTGCAAACATTCCACCATGGATAAGGGATCCCTTCCCTTCTTTGAGAAACTACTCACAATTATGGTCTGCTTGGGGAGAGGGAGTTGTTTTCTGCAGTGGTACGGCCACTGCTGAGCTGCTGCGTTCTAGTGGGAATCCACCACCACTCTGCTCATGCAAGCAGCACTAATTAGACTCAGTGGGTCATAGAAAAATACATGGAAAAAGGAGAGGGAGTCACTGAGAAAAGAAGAGGCTCAGCAGGAGCGGGAGGGGAATAAAAGGGTGACGTGGCAGTGAGTATGAGCAGCATGCACTGTACACATACACGACATTGTCAAAAATGATGAAAAAAGATCACCACAAATAGCTCCCTTCCCACAATTCTTTGGCTTTTATAACTTTAAGCTGTATAAAAAATGGCATTATATTACATACACATGTTTAGACTTGAGTTCATTGCTCATTTCCTATTATTGTTGTAGGATTTGGCTATAATTTTAATTTATTAATTTTCTTCTGTGATAATTAGGCTGAAAATCTTGTACAGAAAAATCTTTGTGTTAACAACATTCTCAATATTAGTACAATTATTTACCCTTACCGTAATAGATATAAAACTATCAAAACCACTATTCTTTTAACAATTTGTGTTTCAGGATTAAAGAAAATAGTTATTTTCTCTGTAATTATTGACATCAATTTAATATGTCGATTTTATTTATTCTACTTCTTTCTTGTTATATTATGTAATTTTTCTTTTATATTATTTTGGTATGTGTCAAAACATTTGTGACACTACAATAAGTGTGTTCTTCTAGGTGATATTGACAGAAGTCCTATAAGCCATCTCTCTAGCCCCAAAAGTCTTTTTTTTTTTTTTCAGGGCTGGAGAGATGGCTTAGCAGTTCACTGCTTGTCTGTGAAGCCTAAGAACCCCAGTTGGAGGCTTGATTTCCCAGAACCCACATTAGCCAGATGCACAAGTGCATGCATGCATCTGGAGTTTGTTTGCAGTGGCTGGAGGTCCTGGCATGCCCATTTGCTCTCTCTATCTGCCTCTTTCTCTCTCTCAAATAAATAAATAAAAATTTTTTAAAAAGACTTTTTTTCATCCTGACTACTTGTCATCATGCCTATAAACTAGTATTTTTTGTGGTTAACAAGTTAGCAAGTTATCAGTTTGAAAATAGAAGCAACACACACACACACACACACACACACACACACACACACACACACACTTTTCTCATATCATTTCCCTTCCAAAAAAGGTTGTCTTCTGTTTGTAGGGTGATGCATCTGGCTTTTTTTATTTTTACATTTAAGAATATACTCTGGAGATCATGAGCTGTCAGGTACTAAGGGATGCTCTCAACATTTTTTATGCTGGTCTAGAATATGGCCATATATATGTGCTATTGGTTATTTAGCCAGCTCCCTAATCAATAGATATTTGGGCTCCTTCCAATATTTTTATATTACATAAAATGCCATAACTTATGATTAAGTAGAAAAGCAGTTTGGATTACTACTTAGTAATAAGAGTGTTGGACTAAATTGCACAACCAAATATTGCCAACTATACAAGATAAATATTTTGATCAAATTCTCTTGAGAAGTGCTTACATCAGCTTACATTCCCATCAGAAATATATGGCTGTGACTATTTCCCACCGCAAATACAGATGCTATAAGATGGAATTTTGCCAGTCTTATGATGACAAAAGAAAATTTAGAAATGATTGTGTCTTTTCCTGTCATGAACTGACTACTTTTTCAGGTGTTTATAAATCATGTTCATTTTTTCCTTTGATTTTTTTCCCCCACGTCTTCTTTCCATATTTCTTTCAGGTTATTTAATAACTTCTCTTGTATTTTTAACATTTTATATTCATTTTTGTACACTATATGAGATATATTGATCTAATCCCATTCTCCTAGATGTAGATAATACAGCTTTTTTTTTTCCACCACCACTTTTTGAAGATGCTGTCTTTTTTTCCCAGTGTATGTTTTGACATCTTCACCAAAAAGTAGGTGGCTGTAGGTGTGTGGGCTGGCTTCCTGTCCTGGGCTCTAGTCCATTGGTCCTCATGTCTGTTTCTGCATCAGCACTGCTCTGTCTTTGTCACTATGGCTCTGTAGTACAATTACAGATCAGGTGTTATAACTCCGGCAGTGAGCTGACTACCAACTGCCCTTTACATCTCATCAGTGTCCAACTAAAAGCATATTAATTTTCAAACAAAAAAATTTTATCTTTTTAAATTTGTCTAGTTAAAGATGGACACTTCAATTATTAATTGCATACCTATCTTCTTCATTAAAATTACCCAGTCATAATTTTCCATTTAATCACTACTTTAGCCACATCCCTCAATTTTTTATGTGCTGTATTTTTATCTTTCAAAATATTTCATAATTTTTTAATTTGCCTTTGAATTGTGCCTTTGACTAGTGATTATTTTTTTCTTTTGTTTTTTTTTTTTGAGGTAGGATCTGCCTCTAGCCAAGGCTGACCTTGAATTCAATATGTAGTCTCAGGGTGGCCTCAAACTCACAGGGATCCTCCTATCTCTGCCTTATGAGTGCTGGGATTAAAAGCATGTGCCACCACAGCTGGCTTGTTTTATTTTTTATTTATTTTATTTTTTGTAGTCGGTGAATACAGTCAAGTTGGTACCATTGCTGGCCTCCTCCCTGTCCTCCCCCCTTCACAGGGACTCTCCTTGTTGGGGTATATGAGTCATGCATTGTAGGGTTAGTCTTTAGTTTTGGGTAGGAGGAACTGTCTCTGTGTGTCATGACCCAACGTGTGGTTCTGACATTCTTTCCTGCCCCTCTTCCACAAATTTCCCTGAGCCATGTTGGTTTCATATTAGGTGTGCTTTCCTGTTGAGATCTTGGGAGCCTCTGTGTCTCTGGCTATCTGGTTTGGCAGGGGTTGATTGTTCTCTGTATCTATCTCCTTCACCATTGCGCTGGTTCTCAGTTCTCCAAGAAAACAGAATTCTTGCATGTTTCTCCAATGAATCTTAGTTTTGGCTGGGGCCCTTTTGAGGTACAATCATAGTTCTCTCTTTAGGATCTGCATCTATCTGAAAAAGAGAAGCAGATTTTCTAACAGAGAGTAAGATTAGCACCAGGTAAATGTGATAACCATTGTTTTTTAGAGAGAGTTTAATGGAGAGCAGTTCATTTTTGGATATGTTTCTGACTTGTTTCCCAGTTCCAGCAATTGGTTCCATTCCACTAAGCAGATTAGCCAGCTAAATTAAGAGCAGTTGGTTTCCCACCATGGCTACATGCCACTATTGCACTTATATGAGCATGATCTCAGGCTGTTTGCTGTTAAGTAGGTTAGACCATGCGTTGCTTGGGAAAATATTGGTCATTATCCTCCAGTTGCTCATGTAGCACCTTCCAGCACTAGACTCACTAACTATCTGGGTACTGACTCTCTTCCAGCTTCCAGCCTTGTCGCTCCATGATACATACCAACAGTGTATGGTGTCTTCAGCAGTAGGGCCTTACCACTAACCTATGGTTGTCCTCAAGTGCTCTGACATAAATCTGTCTTCTTTTGTGAAACCTTGTTGGTCTCTGTGCTCAGAAGCTTATTGTAGATGATAACCACCTGTTAGTCCTGGGAGTTACAGGTCAGCTCCCAAGAAGAGAAAGAAGAGCCTGATAAGTGACATAACATACAATAAGCAGAGCCAATAGATTACCCACAGAATTGGAGAAAATATTTGCTGAATATCCAACTGAAAGTGGCCTAATTTCCAGAATCTACAAAGAACTCAAAAGCTTAAAAAAAAAAGGTCAAACAACCCACTCACAAAATGGGGCAAGGAACTGGACAGGCAGTTCACAGAGGAAGAAATACAAATGGAAAACAGACACCTAATGAAATGTTCATCATCCCTAATCAGGGAAATGCACGTTAAAACTATTATGAGATTCCACCTTATCCAGTAAGGATAGCAAACATCAAAAAATCAAATGCAAACAAATGCTGGCAAGGATGTGGAGAAAGAGGAACCCTCATCCACTGTTGGTGGGAATGTAAGATAGTACAACCACTTTGGAAAGCAATATGGAGACTCCTAAAAGAACTGACTACAAAGTTACAAACAGACCCAGTTATTCTGTTCCTGGGCATTTACCAGTATTATTTACCAGTATTATCCAGCATTACTAAAAGCTCCATGCCTCAGTTCAGAGAGATTTGCTCAACTGTGTTTATAGCTGATCAACTCATAATAGCCAAGAGCTGAAATCAACCCAGATGTCCATCATTAGATGAATGGGTAATTAAGATGTGGTATATCTACATGATGGAATTCTATACAGCAGTAAGGAAAAATGACACAATGAAATTTGAAGAAAAATGGTTGAACCTGGAACAGATCATTCTCAGTGAACTCACCCAATCACAGAAAGATAATCGCTGCATAGTCTCACTCATCTATAGCTCAAAATCTGAATCTAATCAAGTTGCTGACATGCCTGCCAAGTATCTTGAGGACAAGACAATGGGGAGGGTGGGGAAAGAGGGGAGGGAGGGGAAGACAGAATGAGGGGAGGACACAAAACTGGACCCAAAAGGCAATGGTACCATAAAACTCTACATCCTAAAAGACAGACCAAATGGTTGAACCTACACCAGGCCCTTAGAGGGAACACATGATTCACAAGGTCCTGGAGAAGGTACAACAAAAATTGTCCATTATCTCCTCATATTTCTGCCTCTCTCTCTTTCGCTGTTCTCTCTTATCTCTCTATCTCTTTTATATCATGTATCCAGTTCTTCCTTGTTTTACTTTTTTGTTGTTTGAAAATATATGTTAGTATTTAAACATTTTTTTGTTATTCATTTTGTATTTAATTCCATCATGATCAAAAAACACACTCTACAAAATGAAACCCTTTTAAATTCATCAAGAGGTACTTTCTGGTACAGCAGAGATGTCTGTCTTAATGATTCTGCTGCTTGCATTTGAAAACCAGGTACCATGTGTGGATGGGAAAAGATGCTTTCAGAAGCCATGACATTGTTGAATGAAATATCCCAGTGGGAGGGTGACCTCTCTACAAGTTTTTGGCCAGGGAGGATCCTGAGGCCCCCACAAACCATAAAGGCTGTTGTCCTGTTGTCGGCTTCATTCTCGAACTAGGACGTAAGCTTCTAGTGCTCATGACGCTGTGTGCTTTGACTGCAGGTAATGGAAAAATCAGGCTGAGCTAGAATCTCCCTTCTTCAGTCTCACTGCTCTCCTGACTGAGCGATGGCACTAGAATCTCCCTCCTTATGGCTTGGCTTTAGCACTACACAAGCAGCTAGAGGAGAATTATTGTCAGCAATCCTGCTCGGATATGGGTCCTGTGTACTACACTACCACCCTGCTAGCTCACAAAGTGTGCATAGTGTCGACGTAGTGGCATGGTGCATGTTGTGGGATTCTGTCCTCTGGGTGTGATATTGCTGTCCCAATATCTTTAATTCTTGAATTCTCAGCAGCTGTGATAATCTGCACTCATGAGACCCGTACAGGCTTGGGCCCACTAACATCCCGTAATTCAGAGTGGGGAGAGGTTCAGTTATCAGTTGCTAGTGGGAGGGGCTCCTAAGTTTTACCTCTTCCTGAGAACATAGAGATGGTTAGTGGTTGTCATGTAGAGGAGACATTTTCTTCAGTTCTATCATCACTCACTCATAAGTTGTCCATGCTTCTATAGTTAAATCTTCATGCATTCAGGCTCCTATAAGTAACCCTAGTTAAACTCATTAGCTCACCAAACTCTACTAGGACAGAATTGTTTTTTGAAGAGTCACTGGTATCATGTCTGGGAGGAATAGATGATTCTTTGTCTCTTAAGGAAAAGGTCACACAAAAATGCATCCAAATGTTTTATTTTTTAAATTGGACTTATGGCCTGTTACACAGAAACAAAGCCACCCATAGGACTGTAATTCAAGGAAAAGCCTGTGACTTGACAGGATGTTCCTGTTAGTATTTCATTAAATGGACGTTATGTGCCTGTCAATTTATCTTCTAAACATTTGTGTCCATGCCCACATATTACAACAGCTGTCATCTTGTGTAACACAGGGAACTCCCCCCCCCCCCACAACAAGCAGTGGTTAACTATAGAGACTCATAACCATTCAACATCCTGAGAATAAGGGACTTCGTGGTGACATACTGGACCAATGCTCAGCCATAAGAGGAAGAAAATAAACAGACATACATTTCATGCCCTCAAAACCTCAGGGAACCTTTCAGAAGAGGGAGAAGAAATCAAATGAGAGGGAGAAGGAGGGAGCGGTGCCCTGTAGCTATTTCCTCAGAATTCAACATTTCCTTTAGGAGGGAAGGGCAGACTTATAAGAACTTTCATTAAGTTACAAGGCTCAGGAAGATCAGTAAGTTGTAAGATTCACATGAGAATCTCCCGAAGGGAATAAAGATGGTGAACAATTGCTAGGGAGAGAAAACTGAGGTGAGGACCTGACTCCAAGTTGTAGAAAGACCTCCAGGGGATGCAGTTTTCATGAGTCCTCGGACATGTTGAGGGGCTTTTTGGTGATCTTTTTTTGTTTTTATTTATTTATTTTATTATTTATTTATTTATTTATTTGAGAGCGACAGACAGGCAGAGAAAGAGGGAAGGAGAGAAAGAGAAAGAGAGAGAATGGGCGCACCAGGGCTTCCAGCCACTGCAAATGAACTCCAGACACATGCGCCTCCTTGTGCATCTGGCTAACGTGGGTCCTGGGGAATTGAGCCTAGAACCCAGGTCCTTAGGCATCACAGGCAAGCACTTAACTGCTAAGCCATCTCTCCAGCCCATGGATGGATTTTTTTTTTTCCCTTTCTTTCATCTGTTGTCAGAGCCAGATCTGGAACAAATTGATCTTTGTTCTTCCTTCTCAGGAACAGTCAAAGAACCACTTGAAAAACAAGAGCCTTACCTGGAATGTTTTGAACCTGTCCTGTGCATATGTAGTTCCATGATCTGCAAACTGGGCAAATTACATACCAAATTTAAAACTGGATCCCTCTACACCTGTTTTATAGGTTTCCTCCTCATATCTGAAGATTTAAATCAACTCTGTTCTATATGGTATCTTTTAAGTTTTTGGATTAGGAAAACTACATATTCCTTATTTGCATTTTCATACTGAATACCATAAAACAAGCAGCTCATTTATTGTCCATTCTTTTAAAATAAAATTCCCTTTAAGAATAATTTTTTCATCCTTTGAAATGAATTCTGATACATTTAGGAAATATTTGTCTCGGATTTAAACTATTATCTTCATTATGTTCAAGTAAGATAGGTGCTTATTCAGCCATATCAACAGATCATCTCATGTCCTCTTCAACAGAGATGAATGAGGTATTTTGATAATATTCTGATACTGTATAATTCAACAAAAATTTCATACTCCAGTGAACTGAAAGCTTCTATAATAATTGGGTCATCTACTGAGTGGACTCATTTTTTTTTTCCTTTTGAAGAAACTTCTCTACTACCCTGGATAAGACAAAAGCATTCACTAATCATCATTTGATTCTTGATAGCCAGGATAATTTGATAATCAAGATGATTTGAAAATATGTATAAAAACTTAAAATCATTAAAGTCTTTGGATTGTCTCATCTGGATATGATAGATAGAATAGCTTTGTAATGACTAAAATCCTTTCATTTTCTTTCCTTACAAATTCCAAACTCATTCTGGTTTTTAGTGGCTTTAAGAGACATAACTCTAGATAATTCAGTTATTCAAATGACTAAACTTTGGGGGCTATAAAATATCTCAGTGGCTAAGACACCTGCCTGCAAAGCCTAAGGACCCGAGTTCAATTTCCCAGTACCCACATAAAGCAGATGCACAATGTTGTGCATGTGTCTGGAGTTTGTTTTTAATGGCTAGAGGCCCTGGTGTACCCATTTTCTCTCTCTATCTCTCAAATAAACAAACATTTAAAAATGAATAAACTCTGATTTTATTGATAAGTATATATGACTTCCTTCTGCATTCAAGACAAACTTTTTCTCCCAGGAGAGGTTTTTCAATGATTAAAGCATCTGTCCTATATATCTTAATGCAGCAATCTAGTCACTATGAATTTAAAGGCAAGAAAGAGAAAACAATTCAAAAATAAAGATTAAATAGAAATCTTTGCCATATTTTTCTGTAATCTATTTTTATTTAACTAACTTCTTCAGTGAATTTTATTCATAATTTAAAATGATAAGGATTTATTGAACTTTGTAATGACACACAAAAACAAAATCTCTCCTACTAGCACCATTATTGTCAGAACTGTTTTATAATATCAGCAAGGTTTCAGAGAGAAATTTATTCCCAGGACTGGGCTAGTATTTTCCACAGGAAACAGCGGTTCAGGATTCATACTAATTTTGTCCATGGGAATTTAAAACAAGACACATTTTCGTGGTTTAGGTTACACATAGTCATTTTGGAAACCAAAAGTACTACTTTAATATCCCCCAAAGAACTGTGATTTGGGAGTATTCTTTCTCAGATCACATACAGTTGTGAAGAAAGTATTACTTTATAAAGAAAGAACATTCTAATTAAAATAAACAGCAATACACAAAGTTCCTTTAGAATTGTTACAAATAGAAATATTCTATTCTAATTAATTTTTCATATAAAATTATTATACTTCTATTTTGTTCACTTGAGCATTTATATAATTTTGGAATAATAAATACCAATGATAAATGAGAGTCATTATGCATTATTTTCTTAAGCAGTTGAATGCTTGTGAATAGCACATTTTTGAAAATGTGGGTTTCTAAAACCATTGCAAGCTTTTATGTTTTTGGAATGCTGTCCATAATTTTTTGACAATTGTAATAAAATATCATTAATATTTCAATTTAATGATATAGTGTTCTGGAATAAAATTACAATAGAACAAAATTCCATCTGAAGGTCTCATCTGCACCCTATAATCATTTTAAATGAATTCATTATGATTAGTTTTATAAACTCCAGACATGAAATTAGACCCATTCTAAAAGAAGGATTTTTTTCCTTTGTATATAATATTGATTCATATCTATTATTATTATTATCATTATTATTATTGGGTTTATTTGGAAAATTCTAGACTGCTATCACATTTTTGCTTACTGATATCCTTCCTAGTTCCTTTAGAGTAGAATATTAGATAGAATAAGGATACTTGAGAAGTAATCTTATCATTTTTTTTAGTGTGTTTTTGTAACTTGCTAGTCTAAACTTCAAAATTTAGATGGTTTACTTAGAGGTCTTTTTCCCATATTGTATTCATTTCTCTTGATTCCTCCTATTGAAAT
Source organism: Jaculus jaculus (assembly GCF_020740685.1). Taxonomy (NCBI): domain Eukaryota; kingdom Metazoa; phylum Chordata; class Mammalia; order Rodentia; family Dipodidae; genus Jaculus; species Jaculus jaculus. Next base: position 133,330,266 of record NC_059107.1, read on the forward strand.
GAATAGGAAGCATTTACTCTACTAAGAAGAGACAATTAAACACATCTAAATATTTGTGGAAACCTAATTTGTGAGTTTATTCACAAAGCTGTGCAAAATACATGACCTCTATCTTGACTCAAAATATTGACGAAGGGCTTGCTCTTGCCAGATATTATGTGAACTGCCAAGAGGAAAGAGTCAAACATTTATTTGTGTGTTTATGTGACAAGTTATGTGGTAAATCCCTATAAGAGTACCTTCCTTGGGTAGAAACAGAATCTGCAAAAGCCGAGACAACTAAAGTACATAATCCCTCAAGCACATACACTCTCTTCAATGTGGATGCGTTCATGCAACACCTATAATATGACATTGCTCAACAGTCAGATGTATGCTGGAGAGATGGCTTAGTGGATAAAGTGCTTGCCTGTGAAGCCTAACGACCCTGGTTCAATTTCCCAGGACTCACGTAAGCCAGATGCGCAGGGTAGCACATGCGTCTGGAGTTTGTTTGCAGTGGCTAGAGGCCCTGGAGCACCCATTTTCTCTGTTTTTTTTTTTTTTTTGTTGTTGTTTTTTTTTGTTTTTTGTATCTGCCTCTCTCTCCTCTCTCAAATAAATAAATACAATATTAAAAAAGAATCAGATGTATTTACTCCTTATTGCTAAAAATATCATATATCTGAACCGTTTGTAACATACTTTGCTCTGTGAAGTGAGCCATGAATATTGACTATTTGTCTGCAGAAGAGTGTCTCTGCCTGAGTCCACCCATACTCTTAGCCCACGTGTTTGCCCCATACTACTTTAATTTCCTTGAGGGCAGGGTTACGTGTGATGACTGCACTCTAGTACCTGTGTAATGAGCAAGCATCTTCATAACTATCTGGAGTTCCATTGGGCCTCCAGACCATTTTCTCTATGGAATTACTTTTGGAATGTTTCACAATTTCTAGCTTTACTTTTTTTTCTCTCAAATGAGAATAGCATCAATCTACAATCTACTTCACTGGTTTTCAGTGAGCACTAAATAGGATGAAATACATAGAACTCATGTAACATACACAATGCTCAGTAAGAAATTGCTATTGGCTACCAATTGTGGATAAATTCATTCAGCAAAAAAATTACTGAATAGAACCATACAATGTTATTTCTTATTCTACAGAGAAAGTTACAGCACATGATAGTGACTCTTTATTTCTCCCTTATGTGTTGGAGTGAACTTCAAAAATAATAAGTCTCAAATTCCAAAGCACATATTTTTGTGCATGTGAGGAGGCAGTAGCCTGACAACATGTCTGCGTGCTGTAAGGACCTCACAAAGCCACAGGAAAGCCCTGCTGAACACCTCCATCTGCTTCCCAACTCTGCAGCATCTCCTTCATGGTGTCATGTGGCCTTGCCTCTAACTTCTCTTTATGTTCTGACTCCCAGTATTAGGAGTTCCTGAGCTATGGTTGTGATTTATGTGTTACCTGTTTCAACCACATGTGGTTTGTTTGCTTTGTCTATGGCACATGGGTTTGTACTTGGCCAGTGCTAAAGACAATGGCTACCTATGGGGCTCGGGATACATGATTCCACAACGCAGCACCTTGGCCTTTGAGAAAACAGAAGGGAGCAGGAAGATTACTTTTACCTTCCCCTTTGCTTTTCTCCGAAGCTCAGTAGAGCTATTCATTCCAGATGTATCCTCAGAGGAATGGATCACCCTCTTCCTCAAGGATCCAGAGATGCCAGAAAGAACTTGGACAGACAGAGCCTAAGTTCCCTCAGGTTTATTACCAACATGTCCATTGACACCTTCCCATGATTGGGAACTTTTCACAGCAGCATAAAATTAATTTACTTCCCTGATTACTTTGGGCCCTCATTTCTGTAATATCCTGTTAATTTGTATACTTTTTCCCTTGCTTGTCTTTTTTGTTTACTTGGTGCCTCGGAAATGAAGCTTGCAGTGGTGAGAAGATGGTGAATTAGTCTCTTCTATTACCACTTGTTGTGGCCTTATTATGTGAAAAATATGCTTAGCCATTTCACTTAATCTTTGCAACACATGAGTTACTGTGCCTCTAGAGGAAACAAAAGTTGAGAGCTTGCTCAAGGTCACAAGCCTATTAAGTGTGTGAGCTTCTATTTTTCTTAAATCAACTTGTACTCCATTATCATCAGAGCTGAAGTTAAGGACATTATTGTCTTTCTACAGGTGTTTAACTGATAGAAAATGGGTCAGTTGAGAAGATGCATTTGGAAGATAGAGGAAGGACACCTAAAAAACCTTAACAAAGCAGTAGAGATGTTTGCTTGTGTTCTTGTAAATCAATATTCCAAAGGAAGAATCAGAAAGTTCAGGAATAAATAATTAACTAAAAAATGATTTTAAATGTTCTCTTTTCTATTCCCAATGAAGTCACTTCTAGTATTTATAGATAACCCGGCCTTAAATAACCTCATCAATCTGTTTGAGAGCAGCAAGAGGAATTCTGAAAGTCTCTTACAAAGAGATGAGGGAGTGGAATTTAATAAGAAAAAGAAAATGGTTTGGAAAATCTATGCAAGGCACACAATTTCTGGAGAAAAGCAAAATATATGCTCATTTTCACCTTATGTTGCACATTTTTACCTTATGTTGCACATTTTTACCCTAACTTCACAACAGTTTTAAACTTAAAGAATTAGTGCAAAGCCAATCTGAGGTTTTCATATATCACTATTAATGTTATGTTTATGTATTCTACTTGTCACTATTAAGCCAATGTTAATAATTATTCTGAACTAAATATTCACTTTATTGAGATTTCCACAGCATCCCTATCTATCCTTTCTGTTACTATTTTTTTATCCTTTTTGTTACTATTTTTTATCCTTTTGTAAAATCCCAGAAGTCTACCTAGGGTGCCTGTGGTAGATTGAATGTACAGTGTCTCCCACATCCTCAAGTGTTTATGATTATGCCTCATACTTGATCTCCAGCTAGTGGAACCTTTGGAAGTTGGGACCTTGCTGGAGGAGGCATGTCACTGAGAGTGGGCCTTGGGATTTTATAGTCTAGCCCACTTGCCAACACCAGATAGATCACTCTCTCTAGAACCTTCCTGCTGATATGTGAGGATGTGTTTCCTCCTGTTTGTGCCATGGTTTCTCTGCCATGATGAAATGCCACCTCCCCCCCCCCCCCAGAAACTATAAGCTGAAGTAAAGTCTGTCCTTCCTTAAGCTGGTTCTGATTTGGTGTTTTGTCCTAGCAATGAGAATGTGACTACTACAACGTCACAATATATTCCATTGTCATATTTCTTTAGGTTGTGTTTGATTGTGTCTAGTTTCTGAGATTCCTTTTCCTTAGTATTGAAGGTTGACAGCTTTGTAAAGCACTGACCAAGTATTTTATAGATTTAGCTTCTCTGGGTGGTTCAGTTAGAGGTGTCTGATATTTTTTTCTTAGTATTATATGATGTTGACTATTTTTAATGATGACATCATAAAATAGTCACCAATGCTATCAGTGCACAATAGGAAATTGTATTTAAAATTCACAAAATGTCCTGGCAATCAAATGGTCTTGGTTGGAGGTAAAGGGACTTGACTTTTAGGACTTTATTCTGCAAAGCTACAGACTGACAAACTTTGCTATGTAAATGATAGAATGAACAGGTGGCTCACAGGTGGCTTATAAGAAAGAGTAGTAGGAATGCTTGCAGGCATATATGACTCCATACAGTGTTGAGCTGGGGTTGAAGAAAGCAGAGTGACAACGGTGTTTTGGTTTGAATGGTTGGGACTCTCCAAACTTCACCTAACCATCACTTCCTGGTCCATAGGTGGTGTCTATTGCTTCTAAAATCACCAAGTGAAAGGAGCTACTTAACTCTTTCGAGTATCTTTTATAGTAAAATTGGTACCATTTTCCAGAGCTCTACCTTCTTGATATCGCTAATCAAAGTCCCTTCTTCCAATGTGATTCCCTGGGTGGAGACCCACAAGTCTATTACTGGGTGCCATCCAATGTTCTGGGCAAGAGATGCCAATGTCAAGTTTATAAGATATTGCCTGCAGGCAGTTCTGGGTGTCTATGGAAATGATCCACTTGGTGCTCTATGGTTTTATTCTCTATTACCCATTACAACAGGGGGATTTTTTATTAAGCAATAAATTTTACTAACTATTTAAATATCAATTGATTGGGACTGAACACAATGTAGGTGGGATCTGGAAGGGTGTGGGTGAATTTCTCAGCTGTCCTATTTGTAAATGATCAACATGCACCCAATAACTAAGCCATGACTTCTGGAGGACTGGTGTCTCCTTCAGTTCCCAGTGTATATTCCCAGCTTTTTCCTCTGAACATTGCACTTACTTTTGACAAGTAAGTGCATCTGCCTTTCTTCTCTTCCCAGGTATTTCATTGAAAAGGTACTATCTGTCTTTATCTATCAATTCTATGAAGAGTTTAAAGCCAACAAAACATGTTGCCAAGAATTGAGCTGAAGAGCTGTGCTGCCAGGAACTCCTGTGCTGATGAGCGACATGGTGGCTGGAATGGAAAATGTCCCCCACAGGCTCCTGTTTGTAATGAAGCCATGTACTCAGTCCCCAGCCAGTGGAGCCTTGCTGGAGGAGGTGTGTCAGTGAGGGCCATGGGCCTTGGGATTTTATAATGCATCCCCCTGCCAGTTCTGGATAGCTCACTCCTGATGCTTCCTCATACATGATGTGACAAGACGTTACTGGCACCCAGTTTTCTGCTTGTGCGAGTTTTCCTCACCATCATAAAACTTCTCCCTCAAAACTATAAGCTGAAATAAACCATTTTCTACAGTAAGTTGGTTCTGTTTAAGTGTTTTGTCCCAGCAAAACAGTAATTGCTACAACAAGGTGAAATGAAAGAAATACTTAAAACTTTCAACTCTGGGGTTGATTGCCTAAGTAAGAGACTGAAGGTAGTCGTTACACCTTATTCCATTTCTGTTCAAGGAATAGGACCAAGCAAATCAGATGTGTCAGAACAGGTCTGGGTGATGGAGACAAGAACTGGGGGTAGAGGAAGGCGACAGTGAAGGGCTAGGATAAGAAAAAGTATTCGTATGTGTGAGAACAGGAATCTCTGAAGCATCAGATAAGGTTATCACAGAAGAGATCCTTGAGAAAGGCCATGTGACAGTTAATTTCTGCTGTTAACTTGATCAGATCAGGAAGCAAGGAGGATACTTGCCCCTTGGGCATGGCTGTGAGGGTGGAAGGAAGACCTCTTGCCAGAGTGGGCAACATTCTTGTGGTGGATTATATATACAGAAGCTCCAAGAGCTGCTTGTGTTACTCATTGGTGAGTATATCTACCCTGTGGTTGCCTTCCTTCATGAACATAGAGCTCAGCTTCCTCAGCCTTCTGATGGGGACTGAAGACCAGCAGTTCTCGAGGAAATCCTCTGGGCCTTTAATGCCAGATCAGGACTACTGAGGCATTTGTCCCTATGGCTGAATAGGTACAGCGTTCTCTAGTTCTTCAGACAGCCGTTATTGTATTGTCCAATTCTTACCTATGAGGTAATCTGATAATTCCCCTTTACAATACATGTTCATTCTATTCCTCTATAGAACCCTGACTAATAAAGGCCATAGTGAGAACCCATCAGCAAGAATTGAGGCCTGCTGGACTAGGAATGCAGTGATGTATAGAGGTTGTAATTACCTGTGTGTCGTTGGCACAAACACACGTGTGAGTGAAGAGAATATGACAGAATCAAAAGCAGTCTGTGGGCGGGAAGGCCTTATTTGGCCTTAAAGACTCACAAGATAATTCCATGATGGCAGGGGAAAATAATGGCATGCACAGAGTATGGACATCACCTCCTGGCCAACATCACGTGGACAACAGCAGCAGGAGAGTGTGCCAAACACTGGCAAGGGGAAGCTGGTTATAACACCCATAAGCCTGCCCACAACAATCTACCTCCTCCAGCAAATCTCCAATTTTGAAATTGCTATCAGCTGGGGACCTAGCATTCAGAACACAGGGGAACCCTAGTCCAAACCACCACAGCAAGGTTACCATCCCTGTTGGCAAATCCTTACAAGCAACTGGCAGTGGCTGCCCAAGCAATTTGGTCTGAGGAGGGCAGCTCTCCCCTTGTGAAGCCTTCCAGGTATTCTTTATAATTGCCTAGGGTTGAGTCTGAAAAATAACCCACTATTTTAGCCTGGAATTGTACTCTTCCAGTAGGTTTAATTATTTCTTGCCATTCTTTGGTACTGATTCCATGAAAGTTGTACTATTACATCCCTCTAATTTCCCTAAAGCCTGGCTTATTGTCTAAGACTATTTAACTATACATTAACTATTTATTGTATCAATGTACTCCATACATTCATATAAAATAAAAATTTCCCTACATATCTTAGATCTGCATTCATGGATTCAACCAACCATGGAACAAAAATATCTAAAAACAAATCTGTTCTTGAGTGGTTAAAGAGATGGTTCAGGTACTAACAGGTTTCCATGCAAGCATGAGACCCTGTGAGTGATGATTCACCTTGACTTGAATTCCTCAGGGCTCATGTGAACAGGTCAATGTGGCTCTACATTCCTGTAGCCCAATTCCTATGTGGGTGTTGACCACAGAATCTGGGGCTGAGTTGTTAGCCATCCTGACTAAAAAGTGGTAGGACCTGATTTGGTGAGAGACTCCATCTGAAGGAACCTCATGCCTGAGTGAAGGGACTACAACATCGAATGCTCTCCTCTGGCCTCCACATGGATGTGCATGGGATCTGTACATCTACACACACACACACACACACACACACACACACACACACACACCACAATCTGTGATTAATGTATGCAGATATTCTTTGCTTATCATCATTCTCTGAGAATAGAGTATAAAAATTATTTACCAATCATTTACATTTTATCAGGTATCAAAAATAATCTAAAGATGACTGATGTGTACAGGGAGGCATGTCAGGTCATTTGCATAAGCCTCACTCCTGTATCCTGGGAATCTGAGCATCCATAGTCTGGTGGCTGTGTGGTGTTGTATGAGATGTTTCCCAGAAATAATCCTTTGGATCCTCTTTTAATGTAAAAAATTATAAAAATTAAATCTACAAAAGTTGAACACTTAAAGGCATGTATAGTCTTAATAGCTGAAATATATTATAGAATACCTAGATACATTCATAATAATTATTTAAATGCTCAGCACAACTTACATATAATTTCAACACAGTGAGATAAATTTAAGTATTTAGTACACACATTAAAAGTCATTGTCAAGGGCTGGAAAGTGGCTTAGTGGTTAAGGTGCTTGCCTACAAACTCAAAGGACCAAGGTTTGATTTCTCACGACCCACATAAGCCAGATGCACAAGGTGTTCCATGTGTCTGGAGCTCATTTGCAGTGGCTAAAAGCCCTGGTGCACCCGTTCTCTCTCTCTCTCTCTGTGTCTGCCTCTTTCTCTTTCTCTCAAAATCAGAAATAAAAATAAAATATAAAAAGTCATTGTCCAAATTTTCACTTCATAGTTTATCTTTCCAGCAGCGAGAATGAACTGATTTTTGTTGTTCAGAAAGATTTACTGATGAGAATTTTGCAAGGAGTTTAGAAAGAAATGTGGTAGCTGATGGAGCAGCTGATTGTGATGCTGAATCAAGAGCATCTGATTAACTCAGACATTGGGCCGAGGATGTGGAGCATGCATCTTTTCTATGTGCAGAATTGGGGAAAGCCTGCATTTCTATTAGATTTCTATAAGCCTCTGTGTGGTGGTTTGATTCAGGTGTCCCCCATAAGCTTAGTTGTTCTGGATGCAAGGTGCCCCAGCTGATGACAATTGGAAATTCAATCTTCCTGAAGAGAGTGTATTGTTGGCGGGGCGGGGGGGGGGGGAGAGGGGAGGGCGGGTGGTGGTGGTGGTGGTGGGGTGCTTATGGGTGTTATAGCCTGTTTCCCCTTGCCAGTGTTTCTGTTGTCTACCTTCTGTGGGCCAGGGGGTGATGTCCACCCTCTGTCCATGCCATTGTTTTCCCCTGCCATTGTGGAGCTTCCCCTCAAGCATGTAAGCCAAAATAAACCTTTTTTTATTTTTCCCACAAGCTCCTCTTGGTTGGGTGATTTCTACCAGCAATGTGAACCTGACTACAACACTGTGGCTTTCCTACTTTTTACTTCATGTAATTTTTTTTTTTATGCAAGCCCAACAGTCTGGCCTTTTTTTTTTTTTTTTTTTGAATTTAAATCAGATAGAGAATATGGGTGCACCAGGGCTTCCAGCCACTGTAATCGAACTTCAGATGCATGCATCCCCTTGTGCACATGTATAACCTTGCACACTTGCTTCACTTTGTGTGTCTGGCTTACATGGGACTTGGAGAATTGAACATGAGTCCTTAGGCTTCACAGTCAAGGGTCTTAACCGCTAAGCCATCTCTCCAGCCCTCCATGGAATATTTTAATACTTACCTCTAACTATAAATTGAGCCATCTGTGAATTTTCTCCATAAATTTCCTTCAACTTCTGGACAGCTACTCCTTTTCTTCTCTTTGAAACTTAATCACTATTTTTAATACTTATGTCCAATATTTCTTTTATGTTTTTCATTTTCTTTTACAATTATCTGATAAAGAACTATCATGCCATACTAGATATCTAGCAAAATGCTATTGAAGCAATATCTTGATCATTTTAATGTGATGCAACTACTTTTTTGTTTTTTAGAATATTGGCACTTGAGCTTTTCCTCCATATTTTTCCAAATGTGGTCAAAAGGTGCATAATGTTAGATCTGGTAAGATTAACACACATACAGACATAATGTTTTAAAAGTTTTTATTAGCCAATGTTAAAGTTATGAGGTCATTGATCCCTCATGACTTAATTACCTCTTAACGTTCTCACCTCTCAATACTGTTGCAATGGCACTAAAATTGCAGTATGAGTTTGAAGGTAACTCAAAGGATGGCACTTTCCTGATTGACTTGATGTCAAGGCTCCAAGTGCTCTTTGAATACTTGAATAATTATTTTGCCTATACATCATCATGCATTATCAATGATCAACAAAATGATTCCTAAACAAGTTTTGCTTGAAGTGAAACTAAGAATAGACTGTGCAGCTTATAACTATCAAGAGCTATTACCTATGGTGTGTGTGGGTGTGTGTTGTTATTGTTTTGTTCTGTTTTTATGTAGGGTTTTGCTCTAACCCAGGCTGATTTGGAATTCATGATTTCATGAATTCATGATACTCTAGTCTCAGGCAGGCCTAGAACTTGTGTGTTTTTGTAAATCAATAACATTAATCCTCAGAAAAATCCCATAATGTATATGCTATATGTTCCAGATAAGCAAATGAAGTTCTCTCTACCTTATTGTACTGTTCAGTGAAAGACCAATGAATGTCATAGACTTATTTGATCCTACAAAGAATTAAGGCCTATATATTTGAGATATATGAGCTTTTTTGATATATATATATATATATATATATATATATATATATATATATATATATTTTTTTTTTTTTTTTTGCAGATATTCTAGCCCAAGATGACCTGGAATTCACTATGTAGTCACAGGTTGATCTTGAACTCAGAGAAATCCTCCTTTTTCAGCCTCCTGAATGGTGGTTATAAAGGCATATGCCACCATGCCTAGGAGAGAGAGAGAAAGAGAGAGAGAGAGCCACTGCAAATAAACTCCAGATGTGTGCACCACCTTGTGCATCATGTGTTACATGACTACTGGGGTATCAAACTCTGGTCATTAGGCTTTTCAGGCAAGTGGCTTAAGTGCTGAACTATGTCTCTAGCCTTATAATGTTTTTTTTTTTGCATTTATTCAAAACTGTTTTGTGTTTTGTAGATATTGCAAGCTCTTGTTCCATTTCATCAGTCAATTCCTTACTTTGTTTTGGTATATGTACACATGTATAAATATACATGAAACTATTATTAGCATAGATAGATGATGAAGATAGACACATTATAGATAGATAATACGTATAAGTGGTATCATAATTATGATTTCAGATCCTTTCAGCAATAGAGTCCCTTGAGTTACAGCAGACACATGATAATATAGCTGTGCCCATTCAGCCTTTGTGGTCTGTTTTATATGTAGATGAAGACATGTGACTGTATTTAATATGTCCAGGTAGACAGTGTGTCTACAGCTTTAAGTTCACTTGCTTAAAGAGGCTGTTTTTTGCTGGTCCTTTGTTTTCTCCCTTCTATCCTGTAAGATACAAACCTAAAGAGGACAAGCTTCTGCCTTGAAGGTGAAGGCAGTGAGAAAATGATGGCGAAATGGCAAAACAAAAGGCCTGTGCTACTGAAGAAATGTTTGAGTCTTTCCAGATCTGTAAACCTCTAGATGAACATGCAAGAGAAAAAGAATAGTGTCATTTGTAAGGAACTGGGTTTGGGAGTATCTTACATTACAGAAGTACATAACACATATGTAAATATTTAAATATATCATATGTAATATGAATGAAATACATTAAAAATAGAACATGTACTTTCTTTGCAAAAACTAATCATAAAAATAAATGTTTATTTACTGGATATCTAGAATGGAAACTAAATATATATATACAATTTCTTCCCCCCCAAAAGGTTGTATTTTTCTTACGCAGGAAGAGAAATACCTCAATAGCTTGTTTGATTTATATTTGCAGTGTGAAGTCCAAGAAATTCTCTTTATCCCTTGCTATTTGTCACAGCTTCCAGACAATGTTTGCTATACTAGATTTCAATGCCGGTCTACTACCACAAAATTTGTCCATTTGGTTTTATTCATATAATGAGTACATTGTGATATGCAAATCCACATTGAGTGAAAAGAGAAATTCTTATAGAGATTTGTTCTAATCACTGAATCTAGGAATAAGCACTATTCCTAGAATAAAATTTAATTTAGGGGATAAATGAAGATCTGGTAATTATATTCTACTGTGAATCATGCTTCATTTCATTTTTTTCCTTTCTTTTACCCTAAGTCACCTCTTTAAGAGTTGTATTTATAATGCCTTAGAATTACAGAAAAAAAAACTACAAAAAACTATAGGGTCTATGCTATATGCACCAGATACTATAAGCTCATTTTAGCTCAAAATAATAAGAAGCTCATGAAAATTTGAGTATTTGGCATTTTTATTTAAGAATCAGCTAATTAAAAAGATTTGAATGAAAAAAAAAATGTGAGAAATAAAATTGTTTAAGTCTCCATTGCCAGCTTCCAAACATTGTTTGAACTCTTGCAACTACCTTTCTCTTTCTCTAGAAATTTTCATTTAGTTTGCATATTCTTCACATAATTTTATACAACGGAATATATTTCATTTATCTTAAAACAAGATGGAGGATTATGGTCACATTTTACAGCCCTAAGACTGACAGTGTGTTGGTCTTATCCTCTCAAGTACATTGGGTATAAATATATTATGTGCAGAAAATTATTTCTTAGATATATTATCTAACATTTGCTTCAGTTGTTTTTATCCATGTATAAGTTCCTCCCACTATGCTGTGAAAAACAAAGGATGGAGTTTGTGATATTCTGAATCATGTATTTTTGTATTCTCACTGAACAAGCTTATAAGCAATGGATTAATATGGGCACAATCAACTAAAAAATATAGGAATTATAACTTTAGGGTAAATACCAGAAAATAATATCTGAGTGCACAAATAGAATTTCTGTTTTTATTCATTTATTTTAATCACAATAATTGAAGTCAATATAGCCAGCCTTTCTTGAATATAGCATGAGACCTTTTGAAATGCAAATGCATAATGGCATTCTCTCTCTCTCTTTCTCTCTCTCTCTCTCTCTCTCTCTCTCTCTCTCTCTCTCTGTGTGTGTGTGTGTGTGTGTGTGTGTGTGTAGTGTATTTGGATATGAGAGCCTAGGGGGAGTAAAATGATGTACCCCCACACATACTGCTCATTTAATATGTTTTCTTGCCATTTGATTTCTCTTTAGCTTTTCATGAAAATCCTGACAAATAGTATTTTTCAAACTATACTCTGATTTATTTTTGTTGGAAAGCAGAGAAGGGGATGTATAAATCATAGATGAACATTTTAAACTGTTGATATTAAAAATTAATATAGGCCTATTGAATCAGGCATGGCTCTTTAGGGCAATAAGACTAACAGAATATACATAAACTACAATTCCATTAGCTTACATGATAAGTGTTATGTAGTTCAACAATGGATATCTGCACACTGTAGAGGTTGAGAACTCAGTAGCTGTTTAGTTCAAGAAGCTGTATGTCTCAGATGTTCCAATTTGGTGCTGAGTCCCTGGAGAGTTGCCAAAAATGTGTCCCTGTTGGAATTCTGAAAAAGCTGTAATCAGAGGTCAACTGAGAATGGAAGCAGTAGTGATGGACTCATTTATGTTTGAGGAAGTGAAGGCAGGTACACATCTACTGCTTTTCCCTCAGACCTCTTTATATCTGGGCCACCAGAAGGTGCTGCTCACATTTAAAATTGATATTTCTCCCTTAGTACATCCTGTGTGGAATATTCTTACAGATATCCCCAAAGTGTGCCTCCTAGATGATTTGAAATCCCATCAAGTTGACAAGATCAACCATCACACACACACAAAATCTTATGTACTATTCACATATGAATATATATATATATCTTATATGAATACATATGTATGTATGTATAATAGATTGTCTATATAATAACTGTATATATATGTATATAAATGTGTATGTATATATATGTGTATATATATACATATGAGTATACATATTATATATATATATATATATATATATATATATATATATATACACACACACACACACACACACACACACACACACACACACACACATTAGAATCTGCATTGCATATCCTGATACACTTATGTTTAAGGCACAAGATCATTATACGCTTTATTTCAACTATCTAGGCTCATGAATAAAGAATTGAAGCCTATTTAAAAGAGCTCTTTTTTCTTTGCATCAAGGAATTTTCTGCTTTGAGGGGTATGACTGCCCAACCTGCACCTTTTTGAAAACCGGGATACATAGAGCTGCTTCTTGAACCTCATAGAGCTGCCATATGCACTAGTAGAAGTCTTGCATAGAAAGGTCAGTAGTGGGCATCATTTAGTCCTGTACAACGGGACTCCACATCATGGAGCATGGGCATGGCTGCATTAGTGTAGATGTGCTGTAGAATTCAGTTCAGCGTGACGTTACCCAAAGTAGATGATTAGAGCCAGCTGGAATCCTGCAGAGATCCTTTGTGTAAGTTGGCATGACCTTGGGCTGTTGAATCATTGCTCTCTGGCTGTGTTTTCTCTTCTGTATAACGGAGATACTGATGCCTACTTCACAGGATCATGGGGAGTGAGATGTTTGCAAAATGCTTCACTCATACGTCATTCACAGGAAGAGCTTAATAAAGGCATGTTCTATTCTCATTGCAACATCAAGGCAAGGGGGGGGGGTTATTCAAATTCTGAAACTGATTAAAATAATAGTGATAGGTTCAGAGGAACAATTTACAACAAATATTTACTGAGAATCTTCCTTATAGGGTTTAAGTATGTAATGATGAATTTACAGAGGAAAGTCTATGCCCTCTCAGAGGCTTCATTTAATAGGCTAGAACTGATAGGCTCCTGTTGGGAAAGGGAAAAACAATGATGCAAGGACAAGGGGCAGATCACACAAGCAATAAGGAAATATTTAATTTCTCAAAATATGTGCTATAAAGGTAGGATATTGATGGCATTATTAGCTAATATGTGGCTGATTTTGCTGTTGCATAGGCTTTGTACACCTTTCCTTCATATTCATCATCTCATGGGTCACCTAAGGGTGAGTTTTAATCCCCATAGTACTTATCCCTGGCAGCACAGATTAACTAACCAGAAGTCACGTTGGTTAAAAAATCATCTCCTTTTCACTTTAGCATAGGGTTAAGCAAATATATATTTATGAATTTCTACTTGCATGTGTTTAAAAGTTCTTGAGAATAGGAATTCATTAAACCCAAGGTAAATGTGACACCATCATGATATGCACATTTTTAGTTTAATGCTGAGAATTAAAAGTAGGCTCTGAAAAGCTTTTCATTAGCTTTGCACTTTTATTATCAGTTGTTTCAGCATATAATTAGGGAATTTAATAAGTAGAGATGTTGAAAGGTGATGTTCTTACCTGGATATTATCCTGTGTCTCTAACTTTCCTTGTCATGCCTCTGTCTGCTGTGATTGTTTTTCAGAAGAACATTGTCTTCTTCTATAAATCATAATTTTTGTGAACCTCAAAACAATTAAACTGTTATATAGAATAACAAAATTCAAGGTAATTTGTCATTGCCACCACTCCCAAATCTGCTCCATTACCTACAATTAATTTGAAACTGGGGATTTATTTCTGGTCCTGTTAGTTTCTAACCACTGTTTTAAATTTTACTAACCTGCTTTGGATATGTTCAGCTCATTCAGATGTCAGTATGATCTCTCTTTCACTCAGGGGGATAAGCACATGATCCTTCTACTTTGAAGTCATGTGGGGCACCTCAGGGAGGCATTCTAAATTGTTTGCTCAGTATATGATTGTTGCAGTCTGGTTCGTATTGCTGGTAGAAATCACCCAACCAAGAGCAGCTTCTGGGAAAAAGAGGTTTATTTTGGCTTACAGACTCGAGGGGTAGCTCCACGATGGCAGGGGAAAACGATGGCATGAGCAGAGGGTGGACATCACCCTCTGGCCAACATAAGGTGGACCACAGCAACAGGATGGTGTGCCAAATACTGGCATGGGGAAACTGGCTATAAAGCCCATAAGCCCACCCCCAACAATACACTCCCTCCAGGATGCATTAATTCCCAAATATCCATCAGCTGGGGAGCTAGCATTCACAACACCTAAGTTTATGGGGGACATCTGAATCAAACCACCACAATGATCATCAGAGCTACTAATTCTATAGATCGTTATAGCAATCAATTGATGGTTAAAATACTATATTCAAATGAACAGTCTTTTGATCATGTTGGGGCTAGTGAATCTGCCAGTCATCTTGCATCCTATCTTGTCTGTCTTACACCCCTTCTCCAACTTGACAAATAGCACTGATGTTCTCTGCTACTATCTAGGATGCCCTGTCAACTTCAAATGTACCATACTACAATCTGCATTATGGATCTGGGCACTTTACAAGCCATATTTGTACTTTTTTTGTCATGCAGGAGGTTCTTCCAGTAGAGGGCCTCAGAGGAGACTTGAAGACTGAAATTTGGGTAGGGATTTGCCTCTTTGTATATACTATAACTGTGGTGGTGTTCTGAATGCTAGGTTCCCAGCTGATGGAGATTTGGGAATTAATGCCTCCTGGAGGGAGTGTATTGTTGGGGGTGGGCTTATGGGTATTAAAGCCAGTTTCCCCATGCCAGTGTTTGGCACACCCTCCTGTTGCTATGGTCTACCTTCTGTTGGCCAGGGGGTGATGTCCACCCCCTGCTCATGCCATCATTTTCCCCTGCCATCGTGGAACTTCCCCTCAAGCCTGTAAGCCAAAATAAAACTCTTTTTCCCAGAAGCTGCTCCTGGTTGGGTGATTTCTACCAGCAATGCAAACCAGACTGCAACAGTAAATTGGTACCAGGAGTGGGGTTGCTGCTAGACACCTCACTGTGTGGTTTTGGCCTTTTGGAGCTGATTTTTCAAGAGGAAAGTGGAAGGAGTTGAAACCTTGGCTTAAGAGATGCCTCGCCGTGCTGTAAGTACAGCTTGATGGACTATTATGGTCAGAGCTACAAGACCTGAATGCGGTAAGGACTATGGACTGTGAGTTTTGACTTATGTGGATGAGAAAGAGCTTTGCCTGGACTGGGTTAGCAGTTTATGTGAGAAGCTTGCTCTTATGCCCATGTCCTGAGAATTTGTTCAGGTTTGCTTTGCATAGAAATGAACTGGTGTGAGCAGAGGGATATGGCACAGAAAGGAAAATCTTTGGGTGAACTGCTGCCCATTCAGCTGCAACTGAGAGATTACAACCTTTGAGACTGGGCTAACTGACCTACGCTGGGGCAACAAAAAGAATGTTGACTCTTTTGAAAGGGCCTGAGTGCTCAAGGAGTGTCCTGTTCTTCAAAGTCTGCTTTATTCCTCCCTGGATTAACAAATTGGCACCCTTCCTGGTATCGTGGAGTATAAGAAATGCCGAAAAGAGGGTCATTGAGTTTGCAACACGGTCTTGTGTTTTGGAAATGGCCAAGGGCAGTGTGAAGCAGGTTTGCTGGTTGCCTGCATAGAAACCCCATGGGGCCATGAGGATGAACCGTGGCTTGCAGTGGAGATCCAGTAGAGATGCTGGGACCATGAAATGGCTGCCAAGGAGAGCTGCCGGCCCAATGAAGTTTCCCAGGACTGTGAGTAGCCTAGCTGGAGGGGCGAAATTGGAATGCCAGAGACTTGTTGCTGATTAGAATTATTGGACTTAGAGATTTGTCACTGGCTAGAGTTGCTGGACTTGAAGCTACAGTTTGATATTTGCCCTGGTTGTTTTAAATCTTGTATTGGTTGAATGTTTCTTTGCTATGCCCAATGCCATCTTTTGCAGTGTGAATATTTATTCTTTGCCATTATGGGATTTTTGAGGTTATTTTTGAGGTTATGATGGCTCAGTTAAAAGATCTTGAACTATGGAGAAGTATGAACATCATTGGAATTGATAAAAACTATGGGAACTTTTAAAATGAGATGAACACATTGTATTTTACAACATTGATGATTATCGGTTTATGGGGGCCAGGGGTGGAATGTGGTAGTTTGATTCAGGTGTCCCCCATAAACTTAGGTGTTCTGAATTCTAGGTTCCCAGCTGATGGAGATTTGGGAATTAATGCCTCCTGGAGGGAGTGTATTGTTGGGGGTGGGCTTATGGGTATTAAAGCCAGTTTCCCCTTGCCAGTGTTCAGCACACATTCCTGTTGCTATGGTCCACCTTCTTTTGGCCAGGGGGTGATGTCCACCCTCTGCTCATGCCATCGTTTCCCCCTGCCATCGTGAAGCTTCCCCTCAAGCCTGTAAGCCAAAATAAAACTCTTTTTCCCAGAAGCTGCTCTTGGTTGGGTGATTTCTACCAGCAATGTGAACTAGACTGCAACGATACCTTAATGCTTGTCCCTCCCTGAGGTACATATAATGGGTTCCAGTAGCCACATCAATATAATGCTTTTGTGAAGGGATTTTGGAAATGCAATTAAGGTCTCAAATCAGTTGCCTACTGAATAAGGAGTTATCCTTGGTGGACCTGGCCTAACTAGGCAAGCTTCCAAACAGATATTATTATTCATGGCAAGAGAGATTAGAAACCTCAGAAAATTTTCAGACAAGAGTTATTAACTTATCATTGTAAGATTGAAGGAGAGCACATGGCAAAGTATAGAGGTTCCTAGACACTGAGGATCATCCTCTGTTGACCATCAGCAAAGTGACAGAAACCTCAGTACCATGACTACAAGAAACTCAACTCTGCCAATAAGTAATGAACTTGGAAGACAACACTAAACAGTGGTTCACTTTTAGCCTGCAGACCACATCCATCTTAGAACATTTTCCAGTTAATGAATCCTGTATTTAACCAGAAGTTTATGGCAATGTGCCAGATAGCATTATGAAATTATGAAATGATTACCTATGTAGGTTTCTTTTGGTTTCCGTTGATCATTGGCCTCTCTGTAGAGATACAGAATCCTTCTTTGAGTTCAACATACTGGCAGCAGCAAGAAATGCCTCCTTGAGCTGGAAAGGGTCAGCTAGGTCCCGGAGTCAAGGTAGAGTACTTTACTCATGATGGCCATCCTTCTCTGGCAGTCATCCATCTTCTCCAGGGCTTACATGTGTGAGTTGAGGATTATCTGCTTTTGCTTGTCTAGAGAATCCCAGATATCAGACAGAATTTTTTTGTTTTGTTTCCCCGTCACTTTTCCTTTCATTTTGAGCTGAAAGTGCCTTTGTTGCCTTGTGGCTCTTCCAAAGGTATCAAGGGGTTCCTTACCATTAGCAAGAGTTTCCTTTCCAGATATTTCTGGATAATCCTATCTCTATCCCTGGCTGCTATATAGATGGGTAAGTGGATTCAATCAACTTTATTGAATCCTATTACTAAGTCCTCCTATATTTGTACCAGTGTGCTTTACACATGCTCAGGCTGATCTATAGGGAATGCTTAAATATCTTTTGCAATATTAGCAAATAGAGTTTCCCCAATTATCAGATGCTGGTTCATTTTTTGCTTAATGGTTTCTTCATCAAGGCATTTGTTTTCCTCTTACATGTTATCACCAGCAGCCAGGAAAACCCAGGCTGTGCCTTTGCCACTTTGCTTAGCAATTTCCTTTGCTAAATTTCACAATGTGGAAACCAGTTGTGCTTCTCATGCTATAGCAGAGCAATATCTAGCCAATTGTTGTCTTTTTGTGCAAGAATTCATTTCCCCCCAACTTCCAAGAGTACTCCTCATCATGTGAAGATATCAGCAGAAGCTCCGTCCATGTTCACATTTCTTGCAACACTCTCTTATACTTTTAGATACTTCCTCCAGCAGCTTTCCTCTTCTTATTCCCCAAATCTGTACAACTTTTCAGAGCATGCTGAAATAAGTCATGACAAACCTAGTACCTTAAAGCAATATGAACTTATTCTCTCTGGGTTTTGGAGTCTATAATTTGTAAGTTATGTGTTTGCAGGGCCTGCTCCCTATGAAAGCTCAAGGTGTCAATCTTTTCTGATTTTCTAGCTTATGGTCGTTCCACGCATTCTCTAGGTTGGCAGTACAATTCCAATCACTGCATGTATCCACATGGACTTCCTTATGTCTCTTTGTCCTCTCTTTTTGATCACAATACCAGCTATTGGATTGAGAGTCTATTTTAAAAAGTCCAATAGGACATTATCTTGATATTCTTGAACATACAAGGCATGACTTCCATCACATGCACAGGTGCCAAGGATTGTATCATTCTGAGAAACAATTCAGCCCACTGAAGGCACCCAGTAAAACCATGTTCGCTATTGCTTGGGTAAGCCTAACTAATTGTCCAAACCTTGCCTGTGCTGTCAGACCTTGTTGCTGGGAGACTCAGTGCACCTGTGTGACACTACTGAGAGGGTACCCCTGAACACTGATGCTTGATTTTGCTGATGCAGCTTTTCCATGTGAAGATTTTAATCTGTGTCATATGTCAGGGCAGCATTCCCATGAGCCTGGCAGAGTATAGTGGAAAGTCTTTATCTTTTGAGTCTTTCTAGCAAATCATTGAGTACAAGATTAGTTTTAGAGGCACCTGGCAGTTTTTTTCAGTGGTATGAATTACGGTTAATAGGGACTTTTGTAAGTATATACATTTTTACATTCTATTGCTAGGAGGTACTATTTTTACTGTGGTCCATTTCAACATTTTCAGTTCTTCAATGCTGATTAAGAATCTTTTCATCATCTCTCCTCAAAAGCAGAAAAAAAAAGAAAGTAAGAAAAAATTGAGGTATGGCTTCTGATGGATGCCCCCCTGCTTTTCTAGGCAATACTCTTTTATTTTGTTTGGTGACACTCAAGTCCATATTGCTAGCACAGGCCAGTGTATTGCTCTGTGTATGAACATGTAAGCACACTGGGCATCTCTACTTGTCACCCTATGATAACCAAAATTCAATTTATCGTGCATGTGGTTCCCTTCTTCTTCCCATTTCCCCACCTCTATCATATTTAATTAGCTTTTCCATTATTTTGACCTCCTATTTTCTCTTGTGTCTGTATTGATTTCTTCACTCCCTCTGGCATGAAAGGCAGTTTATTGCACAAGGAGAATAAGAGTTGAAATGAGGCAGACATGGTTCCAATTGAAGCTTTCTAACTTCATAGCTATTGAGACTTCAGGCTCAGCGCCACCCATCCACTCAGCCCTGGTTCCCCATTACACAAAACGATTCTCCTATCCTCACGAAATTATTTTGAGAAAAGAAAGGAAATGGATATGAAGTGCCTAGAATTTCTAGCACTATCCATTCAATTATAAATTTGACCTTCAAATATCAATCCTCTTCTCTCATTTGTCAACATTCTCATTTATTTGGATTACCCATAATTATTTCTCCAGCTCCTCTCATCCTTCTCTTATTGATTCTCCACACTAATTCAAAGACATCCTACAAGATATTGCTTTACTATGCTGCTCTTTGTCTGAAATTACTTCAAATCCTTCTGATAGCCTACAGAATAAAATCTGATCATATTAGCATAGCAGTTAGGATTTCTTGACCCAGGCCCAGATGCATGCAACCTTGCTGTCTTGCCCTCCTCTTGTCCTCTCCCTTGCTCCAATTGTGTCAGTCTTGCTGATGCTGTTTGCTCTGAAATTCTTTCCTTATGCTACCTGTTCCAGGTGCCTCCCACCCTCACCTCCTACCGTTCACTTAGAAATTCCTACATATCACATAAAACTTTGATCAAGCTGTTTTTGATGGTAAAGTTTTGGAGAAGATGGTTTTGGTCTCTGAATCCAAATACCCACTTCTCCTCATTGAAGTTCCCTATTAGAAAGTAATGAAGCTTTATAAATAAGACTTATAGCCAAACGTGGAAACAATACTATTTTACTTTCTGGGTCAGCACCTGCTATTGCTCCCTTGTCTGTCATCTCATGTGAGTTGTGACCTAGCCTAGTTCAGACTAGAATTAGGATGACTTCCTTCTCCATTGATAGAATCTCGAATATCTGAAGCACCAGAAGAGGAGGATGAATGAGTGTGGGCTTATCTGCTAGGAGCATGAAGTTAAGGGAGGAAGTAGAAGAGTGGACAATGGGTGTGGCAAAGGAGAATACGTGCCCAGCAACTTCCGCACTCACAAAGCAGTTCCCAGGGGACAATTCTGAGATTTCACTGACTAGGTTCAGACCTTCTTTCTTGAAGATGTTACGAAGACATGGCTAGAGAAAGACATTATGTGCTCTGAAAGTTTTCTCCTCACCTATGGGAGAACTGGGAAATATGAAGCAGAAAATGTTCCTCTTTCATAAAAAATACTGAATTACTACCCTTAAAAAATTAAAAAAAACAAAAAACAACAGATTGCTTGTCCAACAGGCCCCGTGATTCCTCTGCAGTGTTCATGTTGCCCTCTTTATCACCCAGCTCTGATCTCTCACCTGTCTCCCATGGTCTGCATGCCCGCCCTTCCTCTCAACACCAGACTCATGATAATGATGGGTAGTTTATGATTTTACTAAGGAAGCATTTTTTTAAAATTTTTTTACTTTTCTCATGTTTATAATTCTAGTTATATGGAAAATAAACAATCAATTCATAAATTGACTTTCTATTTCTCTAAGATTTATGAGTCATGTTCTATTTCAAGAAATATTTGTGGAATTTATGAATTAATTGTACAGATTTTAGCAGAACCATTGGAAATTACTGTCACCTTTTTGAGTATCATTCTTTCCTTTTTCTTGTCAAGAGTTAAACAAACAGTAAAGCCTATCAATTACAGTTCCTTTAGGAGCTGAAATATTTCACAGACTTATTATGCTTATAAAAGGACCTTGAAATGTACATGCTGAGATTATGTAAAAATGAGGCCACACTTTACCAAGAAGAAGGCCTAATGCCTTGGAAATTAGATAATTCATATTCCATAACCCAAGTGTCTTGCAGTCACAGTTGATTATAGTCAATTTTGAAAAGGTTAGAGGATGGAGAATTCTGCATTCAGAAATTATTCTTATTTCAGGAGGAGAGTCTTTGTAATTTGGAGAAAGGTGTGTTTTGTCACACTGCCACATCTGGGAAGATGTTACCACCACCCTCATGAGCATTGTGGTTGAAAAGTCTGTGGTTGAGTTTACTGTGAGGTTTGAAGACGTCTTCTTTCTTGAGCTAAGGGATATAGTCAAGGTGATTGATTTCTCTTGGTAGGCAGATGTCTGGTGCTTCAAATCAGTGTGCCAGAGGAACAGCTATACTTCACAGGAAGCCATGTAGCTGAGAAAACATTTCTATAACACAGGCAAGAAGGGACAGAAACATAGATGAGGATTAGTCTATGCTATGCATTGAATTGTGTTCCCCCAAAATTTCATGATGAAACCCTGATCTTCAGTTATTGTCTCCTTGCTATGACAAAATAAGCTGACAAAAGGAACTTACAGAAATGAGGCCTTACTTTGGCTCATTGATTGCAAGTGCCACCCATCATGGAGAGAAAGGCAGGGGAATGTGAAGCAGCTGGTCACATTGCATCTGTAGTCAGATAGCAGAGACATGAATGTTAGAACTAGCTTACTTATTCTTACCTAGTCCAGGACCTAGGCCAATAGAATTGTGTCATCCACATTTAGGGTGGGTCTTCCTTCTGCTGTTAAACTTCCTTAAAACACCCTTCTATACTCAGAAGTGTTTCTATGGTTATTCTAAAATCCAGTAAAGTTGACAATGAAGGTTTTCATACCCTCACTATCATTGTATTTATATGTAAGGCATTCTAGAGGTAATAAAAGTTAAATGAAATCATAAGGTTGACTAATAGGACTGACAGCCTTATAAAAAAAATATCTCTCTCATTTTCTCTCTATCTCTGATGATGTAGTCACATAAAAAAAGGTGATTATATAGATATAAAGAGGTGAACCTTTTTGGATGCTGGTCTTGTCTTCTAGCCTACAGAACTGTCACCTTATCTGTGGTGCTTTGTTAGGACAGCTGTGATGAACGCAATACACTTGGGGACACCTGAGAGGTGGATGGAGCAGGGTGATGTCTTGTCCAGGGAAGAGTGGGCTTGTTGGGAGAAGAGCAGTGCTTGTTTAT
Source organism: Jaculus jaculus (assembly GCF_020740685.1). Classification (NCBI taxonomy): domain Eukaryota; kingdom Metazoa; phylum Chordata; class Mammalia; order Rodentia; family Dipodidae; genus Jaculus; species Jaculus jaculus. The sequence goes on from NC_059107.1 coordinate 133,353,115, forward strand.
TACAACCACTCTGTTTTCCATTCTCTACCTATTTAAATTGTAATAGTTTTCCAAGACCCACTCACATAATTCTACTTCCTTGAATCCTTTCCATGACCTGTGTAGTTATCATACTATAGTGTTAAGCCTCACATGATTCCTGTTACTCTTGTGTATTCTGGTGATTTATATATATATTTTTAATTCTAGACACACCTAATCATAACAACTGAGTGAGGTCATTCTCTAAGGATTTTATCCTCTGTTTCTGATTTGTAGTTTTTAAATTACTTATTTATGTATGTCTATGCATACACATGTGTACATCAGGGTCTCCTTCTGCCATGAATGAATGTCCGTCTGGCTTTAGGTGGATGACTAGGGAATTGAACCTGGGCCAATGGGCTTTGAAAGCAAGGGCTTTTAATGCCTGAGCCTTCTCGCCAGGTCCCGATTTGTATTTAACTAGGTCATAATTTTGATTAACCTCTCATTTATGTTTTCTGAGGTCTTCTCAAAGTCTGAATATATTGACACTGGAGAGGAGATTTGGGATGATCTTATTAATCTAATAATGATCACAAGGTAGTCACAAGCATGGCCAATAATTTTTAAAACAGGTTACATGTACCTGTGATGGTTAAGCTCAAGTAGTCAATTTGACAAGACTTAGAATCACCATGGAAACAAATCTCTGGGCATGTGAGTGAGAGATTTCTTTAGGTTGGGTTAATTGAGGGGGAAAGATGGCCATAAACGTGGGCAGGGCTACAGTCCTGGACAGAATGAAAAGGAGAAAACTTGCAAAGGGGCAGCATTCACCTGTGCTTTTGTTGCTGTGGACCAAGCAGCTGCTTCTACGCCTGCCAGTTTTAGGTACTTTACTTAATCCTTAAACAAATCCTCCAAGGTAACAATGTATTGTCATTCTATTTTGTACACGAGAAAACTTCAGTGGTGGAGGGGACAGATTAAATGTGTTAGTTTCCTACAGGAACTGCGACAAATTATCATGAGTGTAGTGGCTTAAAATGACACAAGTTTATTATCTCAGAGTTTGGAAGTCAGAAGTCCAAAACAGATCTCAATGGCTAGAGGTGTTTGCAGGACTCTTTCTTCTAAAAGGCCCTAAAGATGCACCTGGTTTGTTGTCTTTTCTAGAGTCTAATGGCTTCCTGCTTTCCTTGGTTCATTGAGCACTCTTATCTTCAAAGCAAACTCCAGTATAGCATTCCTCAGGAAAGTCTTTGTCTCTTTGCCTCTTTCTCCCCTGCGTATAGAACATAGTCATTGCTTTGGCCACCCACACAATCTTCTAAAAGCATCCCTTGTCACATAATCTATCAAATTAGGTTCTTTGAAATAGTTTATAGATTTCATAGGTATGCAAATAGACATACTATTTTTCTGCCTACTGCAACTACCCTTAGTATTATCAAGCTTAAAAAACATACTTCTTGGGCCTTGTACATACTAACTACTATATTGGGTGCTATAGTACAAAAAACAAAAAATGCCAGACACAAACGATTCCTCCAGCATGGTGTTCAATCTTGTGTTTTGAGTGAGAATCCTGACTCACAAACAGAGGAGTGTTCTTTGTTTTTGTGTCTGAGTCATCTACTCAACAAAATTCACTGCCCATTACATTCAATGTCATTTATTTCCATGACTATGACCCAAATAACTTCATGGGAATCAGGTAGATTCTTCAATGTGTTGTCCCCAGTACCATAGTAATGAGTTATAAAAATGCTGGGAACAAAAATGACTTCAATGCACTGCAAAATATTTTTTTATATAATATTATATTTTGTTATCACCTAAGGGCCAGTAAAGAAGTAAAGAAAATGGGCTGGAGAGATGGCTTAGTGGTTAAGCGCTTGCCTGTGAAGCCTAAGGACCCCGGTTCGAGGCTCGGTTCCCCAGGTCCCACATTAGCCAGATGCACAAGGGGGCGCACACATCTGGAGTTCGTTTGCAGAGGCTGGAAGCCCTGGTGCGCCCATTCTTTCTCTCTCCCTTTATCTGTCTTTGTCTCTGTGTCTGTCACTCTCAAATAAATAAAATAATAATTTTAAAAAAGAAGTAAAGGAAATATCATATTTTTGTCTCAAGATAATAAGATGACCATGGAAAAATTGTGTCTCATAGAAAATGTAATTCTATTACAAAACTGTGCATATTCATGCATCAAAAGTGAGACATTCAGAGCATCATATGAATCATTCAGTCCCAAAATATACTTTTGACTTAATCACAACTGTAGGAAGTAGCTGGTTGAAATTATAGTCAATCTATTTGCATTATTTTTTGTGAGTATGAGGAAAACATTTACTTTGCTCTCTTTAGATATTTTACATAGTTCCATTGTATCTCTGACTATATGCCCCTTAAGCATCTAAGAATGGCATGTTACATAGTTTTCACATTGTCTGGTGGAGTACCAGTTTATAGAGGGTGCACTGTGAGTGTTTACTGAATGACAGGTGCTACTGCACTCCCAAACCTTCTGCTCTTAATTCTGCCAACATAGAATGTAGAGTGTAAAAATCCAGTTTTAAGTGAAGGGCAGAACAAAGATGGGTATGTGTGGAATAGCCTGACAAATGAGATGTTTTCAGGCCTAAGCCTTATGAAGATGCAGAAAAGTGTGTCAGAGATTAAAAAAAAAAAAAAAAAACCTCCAGAGGTCAAATCAAAACCAAGATCCAAAGGCAGATAATAAATTCTGGAGATTAGCACCAAGTGAAAGAAATTTAAGCATTATTGTAGTCAGGTTTGCATTGCTGGCAGAAATCACCAGACCAAGAGCAGCTGTGGGGAAAACAAAAGGTTTATTTGATTTACAGACTCGAGGGGAAGCTTCTTGATGGCAGGAGAAAATGATGGCATGAGCAGAGAGTGGACATCACCTCCTGGTCAACATTAGATGGACAACAGCAATAGGAGAGGAAACTGGCTATAATCCCCATAAGACCACCCCCAACACACTGCATTCAAGAGGTGTTAATTCCCAAATCTCCATCAGCTGGGAACCTAGCATTCAGAACACCTAAGTGTATGGGGGACACCTGAATCAAACCACCACAAGCATGGGATAGGTCCAGATGTTACATTGAGTGTCAGTCCTAATCAAGTGCATATAATTTATATGCAATATTTACATTTTAGGTCTTCATTCATTCTATTGTCAGTAGAGACAATGAATCTGTTTCAAGTTTCAGAATTATTACTTACAAGAGCAAGTGTGATATAATGGAATTTCTTCAAAATTAAAACTTAAAGGTTGAATAAATAAGGCTTGCTATTTGAATGGCCTAAGGCTATTCTTGGTCTTTACAAAATATTTGTCCATCTGTTCAAATTACTCTCTCCCCTTTCTCCAGGACAGCATCTCTTATTCCTCCAAAATGTGTGATAACTATATGCAAGTCAGCTGACATTGCTTTATTAGAAACCTGATGTGCTTGGAACTTTGCACTTTTGTCTTTCTTGCAACTGTAGGATTTCCAGGCAATTGCTAGTTATTTGCATTGGGCTAAATTTCCAGGTACTACAGGTGAGTGCAAGTACTGAGCCTGGCAAGACAGAAGGATGGCTTTTGCGTAGGAATTCTCTGTCACTCAACCCAGCCAACTAACCTTGCAGCACTTGTGACAGTATCTATTCCTAGAAATATTTTTATTTGTTGTGGAATATGTAGAATGGAGAAAGGTCAAAAACAATATAGAGTTTTTTTTTAACTCATAAATTTGAGCATTTAAAGAAATTCATTCAAGTGTGGTGGAGGCACTCTCTAAATGTCTCAAAGAGATTTACATATCTTAGCTGTGTGCAAATAGTCTGCTGTCTTTCTGGGCCCCTGGTTGTCCTGTAACTGCTGTTTAACAGAGACTCCCCAGCAGTCAGGGGTTATCACATGTGTAACTTTCAAGTAGTGGAAACTGACTACTATGCATGGTATGCACAAAAGTTGTACTTTATTTTATTTTTTAATGTTTAAGTAATTACTATTTTGAGAGCAAGAAAGAGGAACACACACACACACACACACACACACACACACACACACACACACGGGGACAGAGAGAGAGAGAGAGAGAGAGAGAGTATATGGGTGCACCAGGAACTCTTGCCACTGAAAATGAACTCCAGACTCATGAACCACTTTGTCAATGTGGTTTTACATAGGTACTGGGGAATCAAAACCAGGCCACCAGGCTTTGCAAGCAAGCACCTTTAAACACTGAGCCATTTCTTCAGCCCCCTACTTTATTTTATTTTTAAGACAGGCTTTCACAACATAGTCCAGGCTGTCTTAGAACTCCTTATGTAGCCCAGATGATCACTGAACTTGCAGCAATCCTCCTTCTTCAACTTTCTCAGTCTCAGGGCTACAAACGTGAGCCATTACTACCACACCTGACTTTGTCTCATTTTTTTTTTAATTTTTTATTTATTTATTTGAGAGCGACAGACACAGAGAGAAAGACAGATAGAGGGAGAGAGAGAGAATGGGCGCGCCAGGGCTTCCAGCCTCTGCAAACGAACTCCAGATGCGTGCGCCCCCTTGTGCATCTGGCTAACGTGGGACCTGGGGAACCGAGCCTCGAACTGGGGTTAGGCTTCACAGGCAAGCGCTTAACCGCTAAGCCATCTCTCCAGCCCACTTTGTCTCATTTTTTAAAGTAAATTTTCAAGCCCTAAACACATTGGGGTTTTGCATTTGCTCTAAGTAGAAAAGGATTCTTATTGATTATCATGCTGAAATGTATCTCAGACAGAGAAGCCTCTCTAGCTACCATTTGGAGATGGCAGAGCTGATAGAACTTAGGCACTGAGCATCGTCCCTGAATTCCTCCAACCTCCTTACAACATCCAGAAGTAAGTGTCTTGTTTATTGGAAATATTGAATCCTGAGGAGGGTTTTTGTTTACCCCTGGCAAGTTCAGACTGTGTCCTAATACATTGTGTGGAAATTATTCCCACTAACTGCAAAACTCTTGACTTCATTTCAATGAGAACTCTTGAAAAGGAATGGGAATGAGGTCGTCAGCACCCAATGTTGAGACCTGGAACTAGGAGAACCTGACCTCCTTATGAAGGTACAAGAACATCAGTGTCTGGGGCTGTCAAGCAGGGGTGACAGAGGCCTATGAGGCTTTTTCAGAACAGAAGAAGCACAAAGAGAGCTGGGTACTCTTTTGTGAGCTGGCTTTTTATTTCATAGAAGAGTTGAAGGCTATCCTCAGGATGTAGTCTTGTAGAGTGCCCCAAAGCAGTAGAAAAAAAAAATAAGTCAATCCAAAATACATTTTTGAAATGCCTTTTTGGTATAAATTATTCAACTGCAGCTTAGAGGTTCTGAAATTTTCTAGGAGTCACTGTTTATGAAGCCATGTTTGACTCAGAGTTTGTTGACAAGAATGAATAAAAATGAAGTCCTTGTCTCCTGGTCAGTCAGTGCCCATTTACTTTCACATGATTTGGAGACAGTTAAGTAATCTAAGGACTTTTAAGAGACCAAAGGCCCAAACGACTTTAAGTAAACTGGGCTGAATTTGCTTTGTGATTCTATGTGCCATTTATATAGTCATTTCCCCCCAATTAGATTGTATTTCGAGAGGACCTGGGATTATGTTTCACAACCTAAATATTTCAAGGAGTTGTAGTTTCCTTTCATTAAAAATGTGTTGAGCATCAAATTCCCTATAAGCATTGTATAATTATTGTTAGGTAAATGCTGAAAAATACTTGATGCTCTAAATATTCCCAGAGATATCCCTGAGGAGAGTTGACTTGTTAAAATGGTTCAACAGGAAAACACTAAGAAAAAGTTCCTATTGCCCAGAACTGCTTCCTGAAATAAGTTCCTAATAGAGTTTGTTATGTAATTGCATGTTCAAATTGACAGCTTTGCTGCATTTTTTAAGATGTAGATTTCTTTCTGTGTGTAGGTGCTATGAAGTATTCTGGGAGCTCTTTTACCAAAAATAACGCATCTGTGTCAATAATGAGGGCTCATTGTACAATGTAATATCATTGCACCTGCAAAGGTTCAAGTAGGTAACTTTAGGTAACATGAAAACCATTTTATATAATTGAATGACATACCTTTCAAAGTCTTATTTATTGAGCTATCTGGCTTCTTCTTAATGAGCTGCTGGCCCCCCAAACAGCAGTTTGTCACATAATGGGCACAGTAGCATAATACAGAAGCTAAATATACAAAATTAATGGTTAATAGCTCCTTTAGTCCATGTGTTCTCTATAAGACCCTTATGGCCAAGAATTATCCACTGAAAATGTGTTCTCATTTGTGCAGAATTGGACACCAAGTGTCTCTCCTAACTAGAAACCACGTAAATGACTTTTCCATGCCATAACCTGCCAACCCTACTAGCTGGGGATTAGATTAGCTGTGGTTGGCCTAATATTTTAAACTTCTAACCTCTGTCTCTCATCTTAGTGAAATGATAGCATAGTAGTCTTGGGCCATCGAGTTTCTATGATAAAACATACACCACACATGTAATTCCAGAAAATCTTATTTCCATGTCATTATTCAAGTTCTGGCCAAGAACAATGTAAATTCACAGGACATTGTTTACGAAGACTGTTTCCAGCACGCACAACCACAGCTAAAGAATAATACCCCTTTCTGACTTTAAATGCGTTGGATTAAAAAAAACACATTTTTAAAAAAATATAGAGATGAGGAATGAATTTTTGCATTAAATGTATATCTTATACATTATTTACATAATAAGAATCCCAATGGATAGCTTCATTTGGCATTGTATCACAGCCTGTCAGTAAGAGATTTAAAAGAAATCTACATAGCTTTAATTAGACTTCAGGAACTGGCCACAAGAAAATGATAAAATAGTATTTAGCCACTGCAGGTGACTTAGATGACCTCTGCCGTGTGCTGGTTCTTTGGCTGTCCTCGGTAAAAGCAGGTTTGGTAGACCGTATGGCGAACAGAGAGGCTTTGCACTGGCATGTATCTTTTCAGTGTCTCATCACAAGAAAAGGCAAGCAGATACTCCTGGAAAAGAAAATAGAGTTGCTATCAACATGAAGGTGGACTTAATGAAGTCTGAAAGAACCAGTTTTACTTTTAGAGGGTGTTGCAGTCAGGTTCACAATGCTGGCAGAAAATATCAGACCAAGAGGAACTTGCAGGAAAAAAAAAAAAAAAAGACTTATTTTGGCTTACAGACTCGAGAGGAAGCTCCATGATGCCAGGGGAAAATGATGGCATGAGCAGAGGGTGGACATCACCTCCTCACCAACATCAAGTGAACAACAGCAACAGGAGAATATGCCAAACTCTGGCAAGAGGAAGCTAGTTATAATGCCCATAAGTTCGCCCCCATGAATACAGTGCCCCAAGGAGGCATTTATTCCCAAATCAACATCAGCTGGGAACCTAGCATTCAGAATATCTAAATTTATGGGGGACACCTGAATTGAACCATCACATAGGGGATCTCACCCTTACACCTTTATCTCTATACTAGTATGGGGAGCTGATTCAATTGGATAATGTATTACAAAGGGGTAGTTTTGCACACAAGCTGGTCTTGTCCCAGATCATGTACAGTGATTCCTGTCTATGAAATTTCTGGTTGTAGACAACACAGGGTATAGTCATGAAGTGTGGAGCCCACCCAGAGAAGCAAATCCCAAACCATGTCTTAACTGAGATTCCCTTAGAGACCACTGGGTTACTATGTGACTTGAGAATACAAATATAATAGAAAGATAAGTTATCTGGGCTAGAGAGATGACTTAGCAGTTAAGACCCTTGCCTACAAAGCCAAAGGACCCAGGTTTGATTCCCCAGGACCCATGTAAACCAGATGGACAAGGGGGCACATGCATCTGGAGTTCATCTGCAGTGGCCTGAGGACCTGTTATGCCCATTCTTTCTCTTTCTCCTTGCCTATTTCTCTCCTTCTCTCTCTCAAATAAATTAAAAAAATAAGAAATATAAGTTGTTTTTATCTTTTGTATGTGTGCATCATTGCTATTCAAAGTAGGAGGAAATAGATGTAATCATAAGAATATACCTCAAGTGCTGGAGAGAAGGCTTAGTGGTTAAGGCACTTGCCTGCAAAGCCAAAAGACCTAGGTTCAATCCCCCAGTACCCATGTAAAGCCAGATGCACAGGGTAGCATGTATGTCTGGAGTTTGCTGGCAGTGGCTAGAGGCCCTGGCATGCCCATTCTGTCTTCTGTATCTTTTTTCATTTCTCTCTCAAATAAAAATAAAATACTTGAAAAATTAAAAAGAATATGCCTCAAGAAATCTTTCTAGACTCCTTCCCCAAATTCAATTTGACTTCTTACATCAATAGGGCCAGGCAACCAGTCCACCTAAGGAATATTCTCTCCCTTTGTAGAGATATGTGATTTAGCTGGGTTGGAATCACTATGTTTTTCTAAGGTGGTTCAATGGCTAAATAGATTTAGGTTCTATCCACATTTCAGGTTCATAGTTGGCCAAACCTTGGTCCTAACACCAGATTTACACTTTATAACTTCCAGAAGTGGAACTAGTAAGGAAAATGAAAATATTAGTTTTAAGAGTAAGAGCCCAGGTCTAGCGACCATGGTTATGGCTCTGATGAATTTTCTTCTCTGTTTTGTAAAGGAGAAAAGTAGGCAGAAATGTTGCCACATGTGTTGCTCTATCTATTGAGTTAAATGAATCAACAGCAGAGTGGTCCAGAGTTTCTGTTCTTGATTATCTCTTGCTTCAATCCTCAACTCGTTATACAGTCAGGAGTCTCGCAGTTCACCCAAAAGACTTTCCTTTGGGAGGTAGTTCCCTAGAGCTGGTCCAGCAATTCACTAAAAACTGGGTGGCGTACAACAGAAATGCATTGTATCAAAGACATGGACATTGACATCCATAACCATGAAATTGGCCAAACTTCTATAGTCTCTAAGGTAGAACTTATGTCTTTCTCTGGCTGCTGTTGGTTGCTGGCTATTGTGAGCAACCCTGAATTTGCTGCTTTATCCCTGAAGCCCCCGCCTCCATGAACACAGGGCATTCTTCCTGATGTTCCTATGCCCTTGCCTCCATACATGGGTGGCATCATTAAAGTAATGCCCATCTCAATTCTTCATGCCTTCATCTTGACTTGATAACTACAATGGTCCTGATTCCAAACTGGGCCAGATTCATATGTACCAGGGATTTCAGCATCTCTTTTTGAAGTGTCGCAATTCGCCCACGGCATTTTTATTCCCCTATTGCTCTTTAAATCACATACAAGTAATTGTTTTCCCTCAGAAACGAGCCATAGGAAATAAATGTAGTCAACCTCTGCTACCAGCCTGGGAATGTAAACCGCCCTTGAAGCATGGTGCGGAAGAGGAGCCCTGCCTTTTCCTTGCAGTAGAAAACAGAGCAGAATCCAAAATCAATATCTCCAAGGCTCACTCTGCTGCAGTGATGGGATGGTATTTTAAGTAATCGCTTTGCATAGCCTTCTGGCACAGCTCCGGAAATGTATCCCTCTCCCATCCTGCAACACACACAGTGTTGAGGTTCGTGTAGGAGATCCCTTCTTCTGCTTGTTGTCAGAATCACGTTTCTCACAGTCACCTCACCTCTCCTTGTGGAATGGGTGTTGTACTAAATTTATTTCTGCTACAAGTATGCTCATTTATGATGAGTGAGAGGCGGAGAAGGATTGCTTAGATTCCCATTATGTCCAAGCAACATGGTTGGAGAAGGAAATTTAGAGAGAGAGGATATAGGAATGCTAAAGTTGTTAGTATATTTTTTTAAAAAAAAGAGCAGAAAAATGTCACTTCTAATTGCTACTAACACCGTACAATGTGGTCACCGATTAGGGAACCCAAGCAGAAAAGTCTTTTGGGTCCAGATGGTGAGAGGTAAGGGTATTAAATGTATTGAAACACCATCTGTAATTTTGCGAACACTCACGCCACATTCTGCTATGCAGGGGGAACCTGTGTGGAGTTCAGCTGGCTCTAATTGCCTCAGTACCTGAAATGTATTCACGTCCTCTCCATCTGCACTGCGTTTCTGACGCCTGCCACCGCACCATCTGACAGTCGGCAGCGCTGTGCTCTTTCCACGACCCCATCGTTCCCAACGCATCATTTAGCTCCAATATGTTCAGACACCGAGGCTTTCCAAATCATTCACTTAGTGACCGAGGGCAGAGTTACCTACCACCCACCAGGGAATGAGTCATCGTATCATGAAGGCTGTAGAGAAAAGAGACGTTTGTCAGCAGATTCTGTATGTTGTAGAAGATGAGTTCAGACGTAGGACACCATGCAGATGTAATGATGCACGATAGATGAGTGCATTTTTGACAGGAAATGTCAGGCATTGTCAGAATCTTAAAAAAATAAGGAGAGGAACAGCTAAGTGTTTGTTGCCAAATAGCTTCGTGGGATCACCGTTTAACAACCAGAGCTCTTTTCCTGCCACTGTGACTCTGGGAAACGCACTCGAAGAGGAGGCTTTGGAACCCCCCAGGTGCGTTCTGGGTTTGTTCTCCAACCGCAGAGCATCTCTATGGTGGGGACTGACTTGGAAATCCATTCTAAGTTAGGCAGAGCTTATTGTCCGCATTGCTACTGTTATTACCTCCACTGATTGGAAATTTATTTTCTCTTCACCCTCATATCTTTTAAACTTTGGCAAATGAACTCTCCCAAATTTGTGGGAAAGTAATAAGTGCGGAGAAGGGAATGAGAGTCAATTATTTGTGATGTAATATGAGCAATAACTATGGATATTCTAGTTTGTACCTGTGGTAGTTTGAATAGAATAGATGCTCCCCCAATAGATTCAGGAAGTATTATGAAAGTTTCTTAGATTTCCAGCTAGCTATCCTGAGGAGATGTGGCTGGGTGGGTCTTAGCGTCTAGCCCAAAGATGTGCTGGTGGATTTGGAATTCCAGTCTAAAGATGTGCAAAGTTCCTGAGTTCCATTGGAATTCCTAAGTGTGCCTGTGTGTGGCATGACTTTTGGTTTTGTTGTTGTTTGTTTGTTTGCTTGGGGCTCTTCTTTCTCTCTCTCTCTCTCTCTCTCTCTCTCTCTGCTTGGTCCTTTAAGAGGGGGACAATTTCTTTTTAATTTTATTTATTTATTTATCTTATTTATTAGAGAGGTAAAGAGACAGATGAGAGAGAAAGAGAGAGAGAGAGAGGGAGAGGCAAGAAAATGGTTGCACCAGGGCTTCTGGCCGCTGCAAATGAACTCCAGATGCATGCATCACCAAGTGCATCTGGCTTACCAGGGTTCTGGGAAATTGAACCTGGGTCCTTAGGTTTTGCAGGCAAATGCCTTGACCACTAAGCAATCTCTCCAGCCCAAGAGGGGACAACTTCTTCTGTCATTATGGAACTTCCTCTGGATCTGTAAGCTTCAATAATTCCCTTCCTCCATAACTGTGCCTGGTCTGGAAGTTGACCTCAATGTCATGAAGCTGTCTACTCCAACACATTTCTGGGCTTTCATGCCTATGGAAGGGCACACATTTTCTTTGCACTTTTCTTAAGTAACCTCTATTACCATGAATGTATATGTTTACCCACATCTCTAATTAAGTAATTGAGTTATTTTACATAATTTAGTTAGATCCCTTGGAGCCACTCTTTTCCATGAGTTTGCTTTTGCAAATGAGACAGAGGCATTTAATTCTGTCAAATGCTTTCTCTAAGGAAAGTGTATGAGAAAAGAAAGAAAGAACACCTGAGTCATCTTTACAGACAAACTGTTTATTGATAGGTACAGGGAGGAGCAGCAGCCTTCTCACGGGATGAAGGCTGAAGCACTGAGTCAGGCTGGGGTTCAGACTTATAAGGAGGATTCTAAGGCAAACAGACTGAATCAGCTGCAGGCCCAAGGGAAGCAGATAAGGCATCAAAGTTATTTGCTCAGAATAGGCTCTTTAGCAGAGTTGTCTGGGGAGGACTGGATGTCTCCATTCTTTATGGCCTTCTGATCTTAAGGTTAGTTATTAACTCTTTAGTTCCTTCTAGCTTTCAGGGAAAACTATTAACCTTTCACTTTCTTTAGATAAATTTTACAAAGTAGGATTATGAGGTCACAGGTTCTACATATTCTTAAAACTCTGGATATGTGTTGATTTTCCTCCAGAAATGTTACTATTTTTGTATTCATATAGAGTATCATTTCCATTGTAGAAGCTATTCTTGTCCTCTTGTGGTACTTGGAATTGAACCCTAGCAAGGTAGTACGCCTTCTGTCACCAAGTAACAACCCCAGAAATAGAGATCATTATATATATCGCTTTCTTTTATAATATAATGGATAAAAATAATAAATTATTACTCCATTTAATTACTCCATACATTAATTTCTTTATTTTTAAAATTCATGTTTATGGGTCTTTCTTTCATGAATTGATTCTTTTTCCATTTTGAAGTTTTGCTGTTATCTTTTGGTTCCATTTTAAGAGCTTTGGTATGAATGAGTAAAGTTGTTCTTTGATGTAGTATATGTAATTTCAATATTTTCCTGAAAATAGGTTTTGTTTATGGCACTTTGGGCAGTTGTTTTTTTTAAATATATTTTATTTATTTATTTGAGAGAGAGAGAGAGAGAGAGAGAGAGAGAGAGAGAGGCACACCAGGGCCTCCAGTCCAGATGAACTCCAGATGCATGTGCCCCCTTGTGCTTCTGGCTTACATGGGTCCTGTAGAGTTGATCCAGGTTCCTTTGGCTTTGCAGGCAAAATGCCTTAACTGCCAAGCTATCTCTCAGCCCTGGGCAGATGTTTTATATAGATAAGTCTATGGTTTATTTTTGTGATAGTTTTCAGCTCAGAAACACATAATATTTGTTGTATTTCATTTTAGGATATTTAATTTTATTTGTACACTTTTATTTTTCACTTACTGTAAACTACCAGGTAAGAATCTATGTGGATGTGTCTCTGTAGTTAGGCAAATATTTTCCTGCATGCTCTTTCTCACTGATTTGAAAAACTGTGCTTCATAAGCTCTGAGCTCATCTGCTCTACCAATTGTACATTGGTTTCCATGCATATTCAATGCGTATTCTGTTTTTGTCTTGTCTGGCACGAGAGTCACACCATTTTGATCATTATTACTTTATTAGATCTTTAGATACTGATAAGGTATTCTATTTCCATTAGAGAAATTTTTTTTTCAAAAATTAAAAATTTCTTCTCTAAATCTGTACTGTTAAAAGAGAACAAATGCAAGCAAAACACTGAAAAAAATGTTTGCAAAATACATATCTGATAAAGGCCTTGCATCTAAAGTGTACATATTATGCTTAAAATCCAACATTAAGAAAATAGCCTAATTTAAAACAGAAAAGAGCTGAAAAGATACCTCACCAAAAACATATAGATAACATAGATAGGATAATAAATATACATATTTAGTGATACTCAAAGCTGTTATCTGTGCACTTGAGAGTCAGAGATCAGCCTGTTCTGCATTATCTTATTCTATATGGTGAGACTTTGTCTCAATAAATAAATAAATAAATAAATAAAGAAAGAAAGAAAGAAAGAAAGGTGCTCATCATATGTCCTAAGGGAATTGCCAGTGGAAACAATGATGAGATTAGCAGTGCATATGTTACAGTGGTTAGAATTGGAGGTATGGTAACACCCAGCATTACAGAATGACTAGAGCTGCCAGTAGCCTGGTAGAAATGAAAAACAGCATAGAAAATGTGGAAGTCCTTTACAAGGACAAATATAATCTCAGCATAGGATGCAGCAGACATTGTCCAAATGACTTGAAAATTTGGGACCACACAAGAACCTGCACATGCATGTTTGTAGCAGCTACATTCATAATATCACAGATAGAGGCAACCAAGATATCATTCAATAGAAAAATGGGTGATAAGCTGTGGTATAGCCAGGTCATGAAACATTATCCAGTGATTATAAGTGAATATCAGGTGGTGAAATGACAGGGAGGAACTCAAAGTCAGATTGCTAAATGAAGAAAATAAATCTGAAAATACTCCCTGCTATAAGATTCCAACTCTATGACATTCTGGAAAAAAATATGTGAAAGTAAACTGCAACCTGACTTGCAGATGAACCCAGCTGAGTCCCATAAAATTCAACCAAGATCAGCCTAACTCCAGCTGCCTTCCTGATGATTGTGTAAAAATAAAAGAGTTTGGTATAGTAAATTATCTGAAGATTGTTTGTCATACCGTGCTATTATTGTGTAGTATAATAACTGTGTTATACTTGTTGATCCTGCAGGCACTAATATCAATGAGGTATTAATTATCAATCTAAGATTTATATGCACATATAAAGCACTAAATTCTCAAGTATTCTTCAGTGCATACATAGTTACTCATATTATTAATATCTTGCCTTAGTATTATAATTAGTGGGCAAATATTGATACATAATTACTCATTAAAGTTCATAGTTTCCTTTAGGCTTACCCTTTATGCTGCACTGTTTGATGTGTAAAGAAGAGCCTACAAGGCATGTCTTTCCATTATGAAATAGAATAGTTTTGCATCCTTAAAAATCCCTCCTATGGGCTGGAGAGATGGCTTAGTGGTTAAAATGCTTGCCTCAAATGCTAGGAACCAAGGTTTGATTTCCCAGGACTCACAAAAAACCAGATGGACAAGTTGAGTCATTCATCTTAAGTTCATTTGCAGTGGCTACAGGTCCTGGCATATCCATTCTTTCTCTCTGTGCTTCTTTCTCTCTCTCAAATAAATAAATAGGTAAATATTTTTATAAATCCCTCCCACTCTCCAACCCCCTGATAACCACTTAACTTTTTATTATCTGCATGTTTTATTGTTCTAAAAATAAGTTCTATTAGTTGAAACAAATTTACTCATTTTCTTGGACTTCTTAAAACTGAATAAGATTTTCTTAGCTTTAGTTTTCTTGCAGTAACTTTCCTTCTCTCTCCATATGTTTAACTTCATTTTTATTGATTCCCCATTCAATGTAGAGATGATTATGATGATGTAAATATCATTATGAACTAGGCAATGTTGTAAATTATGATTACACTTTGTTTTTTATACAGTTGTTCTTCTTGTGCTGTAGTTTTAAATTACTTTGCATCAAGAACTTAAAAACACCTCTAATTATAATCAAATACCTCAGAACAATTCGGGCTCAGGGTTTAGAGCCATATTTTGTTTTGAGACCTCTGTGATCTTTACTGCAATTGGGACTGAGGCTTTTTCCTTAACTGTTTTTTTTTTTTTTTTTTTTTTTTTTTTTTTTGTGTGTGTGTGTGTGTGTGTGTGTACGGTATTCTCTCCACTGTCAGGTTCATAGCTCATTTCTTCTCTATGTCCTGAGTACCAATTCTTTCTGTT
This sequence comes from Jaculus jaculus, assembly GCF_020740685.1. Classification (NCBI taxonomy): domain Eukaryota; kingdom Metazoa; phylum Chordata; class Mammalia; order Rodentia; family Dipodidae; genus Jaculus; species Jaculus jaculus. Next base: position 133,368,480 of record NC_059107.1, read on the forward strand.
TGTGTTGGCCCTGGATAGTGTTCACTTAAGCAAGGTGGGGTTCTATTTCCCATATTGATACCCCTAACATGATGCTAGGTTAGTACCAGATGCAGGAGACACTTTGCTATAGGTGTGGAAGATGGAAGTGAGGCAGGCCACTATATCCTATGGAACCTGCTCACATAACTATGAATGCTGGCTCATTATCCTGCCATGGGGAAGCCCTGGGTGCTGCAGAGCCTCCAGCTCCTCTTGGACCATTCTGGATCATGCCCTGAGTAGGTCCACACAAGTATGTCAGCTTTTGCAGAAACCCCATTGCACTGGGCCCTGGAGTGCAATGGACAACACACGTGGATTCTTGGCAGGCTTGCTTCTCATTGCTGGTTCCAGCTACCCCACGGTTTCTAGTGCATCTTCAGCCACTCTAGAAAGCCCTCCTTCCTATGTCTATCTAGCTTTCCCTCCCAACTTATCTGCTTCATGTATACTGATGTCAAGGCTTGATGCTAGTTGCACCACCAGTTTTTCTTAAAGTTTTTACTGTTATTTTTATTTACTTAGTAGAGACAGAGAGAGGGAGGGAAAGAGACTGATTAAGAGTGGGAGAGAGAGAATGGGCACACCAGGGCCTCTTGCCACTATACAGGAAGTCCAGACGCATGTGCCGCCCATCTAGCTTATGTGGAACATGCAGAATTGAACTTGGGTTCTTAATCTTCACAGGCAAATGCCTTAACTGCTAAGCCATCTCTACAACCTGCACTATCAGTTCTTAAAATATTATCAGTTCTAATACACATAGTGAACTAACTGTTCTTTTCCATGTAAAAATATTTCTGATTTTTCTGGTCACATCCTAAAAATACATTCATGTGGGGCATATACTCTTTACATGGCAAAGAAATATTTAGAAATTTTCTATGTAAAAATATATACGTGCCATTGTCTTAATATTGAATGACAGCTAGGCACAGAATATTACATTAGAATTATTTTCCCATAGAATTTTTTTTATGATACCACCATGCCATTGCCAGTTCCAAATGATCCTTTGAGACAATGATACCATATGGACCTCCAATATTTTTTTTTTTTTTTGCCGGATTCCATCCCCTTCCCCAGCTCCACCCCCGCCCCCCCACCCTGTGGCCTTCCATCCCTCAACAGTAGCCTTGTGAACGGTAGGAGGAGCTCCCTGCCTGAATATAAAACAGGTCTGCAAGCCCCGCCCCAGACCCACAGAGCCAACCCCAGAGCTGTCTAACACCATCCAGCTGGAAGCAAATTCTGATTTTTAAGTCATCGGCAAAGTTACTCGGGCTTATCAGGCCACATGTCTCACTTTGGTCTATATTCTAATCTTGGAGAGTTGACTATGTGAAAATGGGAAACTTTACCTTTCTATTATGATCTGCCATTGCCCCTTCGCATTCATCAGTCCCAGGCCAACCCAGACAGCCAAGCTGAACTCAATGCCCATGCCTTTGGTTCTCCTTTAAAAAAAAATACGTTAGCTTCCGCAGGAGGCCTACGGCTGACTGCTGGTGCTGCCGCCGGGTCTCGAATGAGCCCTGAGAAGTCCCAGCACACTTTGTGGGTACTCAACAGCAACATTGATGGGTGGCTGACAACAGCCTTTGCCATCACTGCCATTAAGGGCATGGGACGAAGGTTTGCTCGCGTGGTGTTGAGGAGCGCTGTGCAGATCTCACACAGGATGAGGTGGAACGTGTGATGACCATTATGCAAGTACAGGACCCCACACTGGTTCTTTTTATTATTGTTGTTTACGTATTTGATTTATGAGAGAGAGAGAATGGGCACACCAGGGCCTCTGTCCACTGCAATGGAACTCCAGATGCGCTCATTACCTTGTGCGCATGAGTCACCTTGTACTTCTGGGTTCTGGGGAGCCAAACTTGGATCCTTAGGCTTCCTAGGCAAGCGCCTTAACTTTTTTTTTCTTTTCACAATTTTTTAAAGACTTTTTATTTTTATTTATTTATTTGAGAACAACAGACAGAGAAAGAGGCAGAGAGAGAGAGAGAATGGGCATGCCAGGGCCTCCAGCCACTGCAAATGAACTCTAGACGCGTGTGCCCCTTTGTGCATCTGGCTAATGTGGGTCCTGGGGAATCGAGCCTTGAACCGGGGTCCTTAGGCTTCACAGGCAAGCGCTTAACCACTAAGCCATCTCTCCAGCCTCTTTTTTCACAATTTTTATTAACATTTTCCATGATTATAAAAAATAATCCCATAGTAATACCCCCCCCCCCCCCCCCCGCACTTTCCCCTTTGGAATTCCATTCTCCATCATATTACCTCCACATCTCAATCATTGTACTTACATATATACTATACCAACCTATTAAGTACCCTCCTCCCTTCCTTTCTCTTCCCTTTATATCTCCTTTTTAACTTACTGGCCTCTGCTACTAAGTATTTTCCTTCTCACACAGAAGCCCAATCATCTGTAGCTAGGATCCACATATGAGAGAGAACATGTGGCGCTTGGCTTTCTGGGCCTGGGTTACCTCACTTAGTATAATCCTTTCCAGATCCATCCATTTTTCTGCAAATTTCATAACTTCATTTTTCTTTACCACTGAGTAGAACTCCATTGTATAAATGTGTCACATCTTCATTATCCACTCATCAGTTGAAGGACATCTAGGCTGATTCCATTTCCCAGCTATTATAAATTGAGCAGCAATAAACATGGTTGAGCACGTACTTCTAAGGAAATGAGATGAGTCCTTAGGATATATGCCTAGGAGTGCTATAGCTGGGTCATATGGTAGATCAATCTTTAGCTATTTTAGGAACCTCCACACTGATTTCCACAATGGCTGGACCAGATTACATTCCCACCAGCAGTGTAGGAGGGTTCCTCTTTTTCCACATCCCTGCCAACATTCATGATCATTTGTTTTCATGATGGTGGCCAATCTGACAGGAGTGAGATGGAATCTCAATGTAGTTTTAATCTGCATTTCCCTGATAACTAGTGATATAGAACATTTTTTAGTTGCTTATATGCACCTTAACTTTTAAAAAAATATTTTATCTTCATTTATTTGACAGAGAAAGAGGGAGAAAGAGAATGGGCACGCCAAGGCCTCCAGCCACTGCAGACAAACTCCAGGCCCATGTGCCCCCTTGTGCATCTGGCTAACGTGGGTGCTGGGGAATCGAACCTGGAGTCTTTGACTTTGCATGCAAATGTCTTAACTGCTAAGCCATCCCTCCAGCGCTAGCATCTTAACTTTTTTTTTTTATTAACATTTTCCATGATTATAAAATATATCCCATGGTAATTCCCTCCCTCCCCACCCCCACACTTTCCCGTTTGAAATTCCATTCTCCATCATATTACCTCCCCATTACAATCATTGTAATTACATATATACAATATCAACCTATTAAGTATCCTCCTCCCTTCCTTTCTCCACCCTTTATGTCTCCTTTTCAACTTACTGGCCTCTGCTACTAAGTATTTTCATTCTCACGCAGAAGCCCAGTCATCTGTAGCTAGGATCCACATATGAGAGAGAACATGTGGCGCTTGGCTTTCTGGGCCTGGGTTACCTGACTTAGTATAATCCTTTCCAGGTCCATCCATTTTTCTGCAAATTTCATAACTTCATTTTTCTTTACCGCTGAGTAGAACTCCATTGTATAAATGTACCACATCTTCATTATCCACTCATCTGTTGAGGGACATCTAGGCTGGTTCCATTTCCCAGCTATTATAAATTGAGCAGCAATAAACATGGTTGAGCATGTACTTCTAAGGAAATGAGATGAGTCCTTTGGATATATGCCTAGGAGCGCTATAGCTGGGTCATATGGTAGATCAATCTCTAGCTGCTTTAGGAACCTCCACACTGTTTTCCACAATGGCTGGACCAGATTGCATTCCCACCAGCAGTGCAGAAGGGTTCCTTTTTTTCCACATCCCCGCCAACATTTATAATCATTTGTTTTCATGATGGTGGCCAATCTGACAGGAGTGAGATGGAATCTCAATGTAGTTTTAATCTGCATTTCCCTGATGACTAGTGACGTAGAACATTTTTTTAGATGCTTATATGCCATTCGTATTTCTTCCTTTGAGAACTCTCTATTTAGCTCCTTAGCCCATTTTTTGATTGGCTTGTTTGATTCCTTATTAGTTAACTTTTTGAGTTCTTTGTATATCCTAGATATTAATCCTCTATCAGATATATAGCTGGCGAAGATTTTTTCCCATTCTGTAGGTTGCCTCTTTGCTTTTTTCACTGTGTCCTTTGCGGTGCAAAATCTTTGTAATTTCATGAGGTCGCAGTGGTTAATCTGTGGCTTTATTGCCTGAGCAATTGGGGTTGTATTCAGAAAGTCATTGCCAAGACCAATATGTTGAAGGGTTTCCCCTACTTTTTCCTCTAGCAGTTTCAAAGTTTCCGGTCTGATGTTAAGGTCTTTAATCCATTTGGACTTAATTCTTGTGCATGGCGAGAGAGAAGAATCTATTTTCATCCTTCTGCAGATATTTATCCAGTTTTCAAAACACCATTTGCTGAAGAGGCTGTCTCTTCTCCAATGAGTATTTTTGGCATTTTTATCGAATATCAGGTGGCTATAGCTACTTGGGCTTACATCTGGGTCCTCTATTCTGTTCCACTGATCTACATGTCTGTTTTTGTGCCAGTACCATGCTGTTTTTGTTACTATGGCTCTGTAGTATAGGTTAAAATCAGGTATGGTGATACCACCAGCCTCTTTTTTGTTGCTCAGTATTATTTTAGATACTCGAGGTTTTTTGTGATTCCAAAGGAATTTTTGGATTGTTTTTTCTATTTCCATGAAGAAAGCCTTTGGAATTTTGATAGGGATTGCATTAAATGTGTAGATTGCTTTAGGTAAGATTGCCATTTTCACGATATTGATTCTTCCAATCCAGGAACAAGGGATGTTTCTCCACTTTCTAGTGTCTTCTGCAATTTCTTGCTTGAGTGTTTTAAAGTTCTCATTGTATAAATTCTTTACTTCCTTGGTTAGGTTTATTCCAAGGTATTTTATTTTTTTTTATGCAATTGTGAATGGGAGTGATTCTCTGATTTCATCCTCTGTGTGTTTGTTGTTAGCATATATGAATGCTACTGATTTCTGTGTATTTATTTTGTATCCTGCTACATTGCTGTAGGTTTTGATCAGCTCTAACAGCTTGCTAGTAGAGTCTTTAGGGTCCTTTATGTATAGAATCATGTCATCTGCAAATAATGATAACTTGATTTCTTCTGTCCAATTTGTATCCCTTTTATGTGTGTCTCTTGCCTTATTGCTATGGCTAAAACTTCCAAAACTATATTAAATAGTAGTGGGGACAGTGGACACCCTTGTCTTGTTCCTGATTTTAGTGGAAAAGCTTCCAGTTTTTCCCCATTTAGTAATATGTTGGCTGTAGGCTTGTCATAAATAGCCTTTATTATATTGAGATATGTTCCTTCTATTCCCAGTCTCTGTAGGACTTTTATCATGAAGGGATGTTGGATTTTGTCAAATGCTTTCTCTGCATCTAATGAGATGATCATGTGATTTTTGTCCTTCAACCCGTTTATGTAATGTATTACATTTATAGATTTGTGTATGTTGAACCATCCCTGCATCTCTGGGATAAAGCCTACTTGGTCAGGGTGAATGATCTTTTTGATATACTCTTGTATTCTGTTTGCCAATATTTTGTTGAGAATTTTTGCATCTATGTTCATGAGGGAGATTGGTCTGTAATTTTCTTTTTTTGTTCTATCTTTGCCTGGTTTTGGTATCAGGGTGATGCTGGCCTCATAGAAAGAGTTTGGTAGAATTCCTTCTTTTTCTATTTCCTGGAAAAACTTAAGAAGCAATGCTGTTAGCTCTTCCTTAAAAGTCTAGTAAAATTCAGCAGTGAATCCATCCGGGCCTGGGCTTTTTTTAGTTGGGAGATTATTGATAACTGTTCGGATCTCCATGTTTGTTATAGGTCTATTTAAGTGATTAATCTCATTTTGATTTAATTTAGGTAGGTCATATAGATCAAGGAAATCATCCATTTCTTTCAGATTTTCATACTTTGTAGAGTATATGCTTTTATCGTATGTCCCTATAATTTTTTGAATTTCTCTGGAATCTGTTGTGATGTTGCCTTGTTCATCTCTGATTTTATTAATTTGTGTCTCTTCTCTCTTTCTTTTGGTCAGATTTGCTAAGGGTTTATCAATCTTGTTTATCCTTTCAAAGAACCAACTCTTTGTTTCATTAATTCTTTGGATTGTTCTTTTTGTTTCTATTTCATTAATTTCTGCCCTAATCTTTATTATTTCTTCCCGTCTACTAATTTTTGGTTTGCCTTGTTCTTCTTTTTCCAAGGCTTTAAGGCGAAGCATTAGGTCGTTTACTTGCGACCTTTCTAATTTCTTAATATAGGCACTTAAGGCTATAAATTTACCTCTTAGAACTGCCTTCATTGTGTCCCAGAGATTTTGGTATGTTGTGTTCTCATTATCATTTGACTCTATAAATTTTTTGATTTCCTTTTTGATTTCTTCATTGACCCACTCATCATTTAGTAGTGTATTGTTTAGTTTCCATGATTTTGTGTATGCTCTATAGCCTTTCTTGCTACTGATTTGTAGTTTAATTCCATTGTGGTCAGATAGAATGCAAGGAATTATTTCAATTTTCCTGAATTTGTTAAGATTTGCTTTGTGTCCTAATATATGGTCTATTTTAGAGAATGTTCCATGTGCTGCTGAAAAGAATGTATATTCTGCAGCCTTTGGATGAAATGTCCTGTATATATCTGTTAGGTCCATTCCTTCTATGACCTCATTTAGTCCAGATGCCTCTCTGTTTATTCTTTCCCTGGATGACCTGTCAATTGATGAGAGTGGGGTGTTAAAGTCACCTACCACCACTGCGTTTGGTGTTATCTGTGACCTTAGTTCTAATAGTGTTTGTTTGACGAATTTGGGAGCCCCCATGTTAGGTGCATATATGTTTAGGATTGTAATGTCCTCCTGTTGGAGTGTGGCCTTAATCAATATAAAGTGACCTTCCTTATCTTTCTTGACTAACGTCGGACTAAAGTCTACCCTGTCTGATATTAGGATAGCAACCCCTGCTTGTTTTCTAGGCCCATTTGCTTGAAACACCATCTTCCAACCTTTCACCCTAAGATAATGTCTATCCTTTGTAGAAAGGTGAGTTTCTTGGAGACAACAAATTGTAGGATCCTGCTTTTTAACCCAGTCTGCAAATCTATGTCTTTTCGTTGGGGCATTGAGACCGTTGATATTAAGAGATATTATTGAAAGGTGTGTATTTATGTTTGCCATTTTTGTGTGTGTGTGTGTGTTTCTGGTTCTACCTGTGCTCTCTTCTGTTAACTGGTATTTGAGTATAGCTTGTTTTTTCTAGGTTCCTCATATGTGTGCTTTTCCTTTTGTTCAGCATGAAGGATTCTATCAAGTATTTTCTGTAGAGCTGGTTTTGTCTTCAAATACTCCTTTAACCTGCTTTTGTCATGGAATGTCTTTATTTCTCCATCTATTTGAATGGATAACTTTGCAGGATAAAGTAACCTTGGTTGACAGTTGTTATCTTTCAGAACTTGGAATATATCACTCCAAGCCCTTCTGGCTTTAAAAGTTTGTGTTGAATAATCTGCTGTAATCCTGATGGGCTTGCTTTTGTAGGTAACTTGATTTTTCTCTCTAACTGCTTTCAATATTTTTTCTTTGGTTTGTGTGTTTGGAAGTTTGATTATAATGTGGCGAGGAGAGGTTCTTTCTGGGTTTTGTCTGGCTGGGGTTCTAAAGGCTTCCTGTATCTGTATTGGCACCTCTCTCCCAATTTGGGGGAAATTTTCCTCTATGATTTTGTTGAAGATGCCTACTATGCCTCTGGAGTGGATTTCATCTCCTTCTACTATGCCCTGAATTCTTATATTGGATCTTTTCATAGTGTCCCAAATATCTTGAAATTCCCACTCATACTTTTCTATAAGTTTGTCTTTCTCTTTGTTGGACTGCATTAGGTCTGCCACCTGGTCTTCTAGCTTAGATATTCTGTCCTCTCCCTCTTCCATCCTACTGGTGAGATTTTCTACAGAGTTTTTTATTTCATTAACTGTGTTCTTCATTGCTAGTAATTCTGACTGGTTTTTCTTTATTATTTCTATTTCCCTATTTATGTCTTGTATTGCCTTCTTTATTTCATTAAATTGGTGTCCTGCCTCTTCTTTGATTCCTTTGATTTCCTCTTTGATTTCTTCTTTGATTATTTTCATGTGTTCTTTGACCTCTTTGAACATATTTATAATTATTCTTTTGAACTCTTTCTCAGGCATTTCCTCTAACTCGTTCTCACTGGAGGACATTTCTGATACATTAATACTTTTAGGTGGATTTATATCGTCTTGCTTTTTAGTGTTTCTTGTGTTATAATGTATATATTTTTGCATCTTGGATTAAGTTAATGCTTGGATTTTCTAGCTAGCTGTGTATTCTTAGCTGCATCAATTGATTTGATGCAATATATTTTCAGGGTAGGACCTTAAGGTATTAGGTGTGGCTCTTAAGACTCTCAGAGTATCTACAAAGATGTTCTTAGGGGTTGAGTTTCCCTGCTATAGGAGTATTCAAGCAGGCTGAGTGGAATAAAATACAGGTAGATTCTAAAATTTAACTAAACACTGTACACATTCAATCAAAAACAGCCCCGAGTATGTATGCAAGAGTAGTTATTATAATGGCCAGATCCTCTATCAACAAAGAGGTTTAGATTTCTGGTCTGTTGAGGTATCCAAGTCAGCTTGTGACCAAGTGAGACCCTTCCCTGGTGCAATCCCAGTTACCTTGGGTGATTTTGGTCTCAGTCAAGTTGCTGCCTGGGTCTTCGGGCTGCTGTTCTGATTTCTGGAGTTGGGCACTTGCTTTTCCTATGGGGCAAACCGAGCCGCTGCTGCTGCTGCCTCTGCTGATGTCGTAGCTGCCACCACCGCTGCCACCACCGGAGCCACCACCGCTGCTGAAGCTGCTGCTGCCGTGTCCACCGCCGCTGCTCCCCCCGAAGCCGCTGCTGCGGGATCTGCCGCCGCTGCCGCTCCTGGGTCCGCTGCTGCTGGTACCGGTGCTGGAGCCGCTGAAGTTGCTGCCAAACTCTGCTCCTGCTTGGGTCCCGCCATCAGCCCAAGTTGGCATGGCCGGTCCCGGGCCACTGCTGTGTTCGCTGGAGCTGGGTTCAGGCATTGGGGTAGGGGAGGGGAGGGAGCCGCGGCTGCTCTGGTTGTCTCGCTGTTCCACGTGTGCTTCTACCTCGCGGTCTTCTCCTCCGCTGCTTGCTGCCGCTCTCCCCTCACGTTTCCCGAGTTGCGGAGAGCGCGGTGCGAGGGGAAAATCCCGCACCTGGCTTCTCCTGCGGCTCGAACCGAGAGTCTGGCGGCTTTCTGCTGTGCCACGGTTGCGGTGATCGGCCGAGCTGCCGGAGCCGCCCTTCCCGCCAGTACAGGCTCTGGATGCTCTATAACTCTTCCACTTCTCCGCTGCTGCCTCAATTTCCTATACACCTCACTTTTTAGTAAAAGTGTGTATTCTGCTGAGTTTTTTTGGTCTTTTTCCCCCCAGGCTGCTTTGGCGTGGTACCTACGCCGCCATCTTAACCAGAAGTCTCCTCCAATATTTTTGTATATGTTTTGTGTGTGGGGGGTCATGTGTATGCATCAATGTGACTCCCACGTATTTGCCTGAAGTGGGGTACACTTGTCTGATGTGGCTGCAGACGTATGACTGGGGTACTCTCCATAGCTCTTTAGCCCACTCTTACTTGAGTCTACAACTCTAACTGGCCCTAGAGCTTGCCATTAATTTAATTTTATTTTTTTTTAATGAGCTCCAGAGATTCTCTGGTTTATGCTGCCTAGTGTTAAACATACTGCTGTTTTTGTGGGTCCTGTGGATCAAACTCCAATAATCTCTCAGGCCTCTGCAGTCCCTCATGCTTATACAAGAAGTGCTAGTAACTACTGAGGCATCTCTCCAGCTTGACGAATTTCTTTTTTAGAGAAGGAATAGGTGGTGATGTTTTGAAATCTAAACTCATGTTCTTCACGTCTACTTTCATTTCTTCTCTTATTTTATTGATTTATTCTCAGGTCTGTCCCTATCACCTAGTAGGAAATTACACATGCCCACATGATTCTGTGATTTAAAAAAAATTAATTCATTTATTTGCAAAGGGAGAGAAAGAGAGAGAGATAGCTATACCATTGTCTCTAACCACTGCAAATGAACTCCAGATGCACGCGCCACTTTGTGTACCTGGCTTTAAGTGGGCACTGTGGAATCCAACCTGGGTCATTAGGCTTTGCAGGCAAGCCCCTCAACCACTAACTCATCTCTCCAGATTGATTCTGTGATTCTTTCTGTTCTGCTTTTTGTGGATTTCTTCAAGTAAGTTCTTATTTGTCTCTTCACCTTCTCCCTTGAATTGTTTAGTTTTCCCTAATGTTTGAATCTGTTTTATATTCCTGTTCTTATTTAAAAGATGTGTTATCTTCTCTTTTTTCTTGTAAAACACTGATTATATAACTATGCATTTACATTCTTATTTTCTCAAAGGTCTTCCTTTTCATTCTGCATTTTGTTTATGATGTTATGATAGATCACCACAATCCTTGAATGGCTATTCACATTTAGAAGGAGGCATTAAGATTGATCATATAGCAGGATAGAAAGATTGGGAAAATCATGGTAATGTGAAGATGGAAGGGGGCTTGGTACTCCTTTAGTTGAAACCTTTTGCCAGCAAAGATTCAACCATTCTAGCACAATAAACAATATTTATAGTGAATGTGCCAACATAAAGGTTGTATTTCTTTTTTGCAAGAGTGTTTTTAAATAAGAATGTTTTAAAAGCCATAAATAGGGCTGGAGAGATGGCTTAGCAGTTAAGTGCTTGCCTGTGAAGCCTAAGGACCCCGGTTCAAGGCTCGGTTCCCCAGGTCCCACGTTAGCCAGATGCACAGGGGGGCGCACACATCTGGAGTTCATTTGCAGTGGCTGGAAGCCCTGGCGCACCCATTCTCTCTCTCCCTCTATCTGTCTTTCTCTCTGTGTCTGTCGCTCTCAAATAAATAAATAAATAAAATTTTTTTAAAAAGCCATAAATAATACGTAGGGACTGAGTGTGTATGACCTTGGCTAGGACTTCACCCTTGTCTTAGACTCTAACCAACAAGATTATTAGTGAGATTATTATTTTGTTTACCAGGAAGATAGATGAACTTCCTACACCCCTATGATCAGTTAGGATCCTGTCAAGTGTATCTACGGAACTGCCCTGTGGTCTCTGAATTTCTTAACATCCCTGTAAAGATAACTTCAAACCCCATCAACGTCCTTTGTATGGCTACTAGAAAGACAATGAGATGCGACTCTCCATTGTGAAACCCATGGCCGTGTCTTAGTATGTCTCACACTTTCTCTCAGCACCCTGTATTACCTCTTAAATCTTTAAAAATATATAGTTCTTTTAATAACTTTCAGCCCTGCTTTATGTTGACAGGCCCCAGGGTTCTTTTCTGTGGGTGGGAGCCAGGATCCAGCTTAACCTAGGACTTCGGTATAAATTTTGGCTACTGGAGAACCTCAATCCAGCTGAAAGTCTGATCGTTTACTAATTCCTCAAGTTTCAATACAGTCTCACTTGTCTGCTCCACTCTGCATGTTCACTGTTTCTGCAGAAGGGAAGTGACAGTTTTCTAAGGTGTTGATGGCACAGTCATGGATGTACTGATTAGGAAGATTAGCAATAATCTGACTGTAGACTTTTATCCCTTCTTTTATTAATTAGTTATCCAATTAATTTTTTATTATTCCCAGGCATCCAAGGCTGGCCTTGATCTCACTATGTAGGTAGAGATGATTCTCTTTTGCTGTGTTGTCAATATGATAGGACCTATTTTTCACCTATGAGGAATTGTCTAGATTAGGTTAGTCTCTGGGCACCCCTGTGAGAGATTATCTTGATTTGGTTACTTGAGGTTGGAAGACCCACCTTAAATGTGGGCAGCATCATTTCATGAGCAGGAATTCTGGGCTGTAGAAAAGGGAGAAAGCAGCTGGACATGATGGTACATGCCTTTAGTCCCAGCACTTGAGAGGCTGAGGTAGGAGGATCACGAAGAGTTCAAGGTCCCCCAGAGATATATAGTGAAGTCCAGGTAAGCTTGGGCTAGAGTGAAGCCTGCCTTGAAAAACAAAACAAAAGAAAAGAAAAGGATAAAACTTGCTTAGAAGCCTTCATTACTCTTTGCTTCTTTACTGTGGACTAAATGTGACCGGCTGCCTCAAGTTCCTGCCCCATGCCTTCCCCATTACAATGGACTATACCCTGGAGCTGTAAGTGCATGTAAACCCTCCTTACACTGATGTTTGTTAGATATTTTGTCCCAGCAACAGGAAGGTAGTGAATACCATCAGTCACTATGTCCATCTTATCCATATTATATGTCCATATGTCCATATTATCATTGTTCTGTTTTCTGTATATTCATTTCGATTATGTAGGCAGTAGCCACCTTAAGTTCGTATTTTATTCATCTTTGCCTCTGTTCTCATTTGAGAGGGCTTAAGGAGGGAGTGAATTAAGCATGTGTTCTCATATTGATATGCTTACTTGGATACCAAGCATTAGTTTACAACTATTATAATATTTAAAACTAAATTTTTTGAATGTGTTTGAATTTTCCTAATAAACTGTGGAGGTCTACAGATGAAAACATTTGACTTTTACTTTGCAAATTTTTTAGCTTCTCCAAACTCTACTCTCTTCCACCCTACTACTATGTTTATTATTGTTTTTAAATTCCAGTAGCCATCTCATGGTTTATAATTTTTCCATGAAGTAAGTACATAAGACTCCAGGAACTCTTGGGCATTTTCCTTTCCCTGAACTTTAAATAAATTATGACACATTTATTTGGCAGCAGAATTAGGTGCCAGGAAAGATCAGAAAATCTATCTTCCATTTCTCGGATAAGGGCTGCTCATCCCAGCAGTATTTATATAATGACTCAGTCATTATTGATCAAGGGTTTAGATTTTGCATTTTGAGGATTTAGGGGTAATTTATGGTAACAAGTAATCATGGTAGGATACTTATTTTGCATACTTTTTTTGCTAAATGCAGCAGCCAAACCCAGATGCCCAGAGGTATGTGAAGAAATGTGATATTATCCTAACCCCAGGGTTCCCTAGAGTAACAGTAGTTAGAGACAGAGTATTAGGTCGTCTAATGTCTCTTTTTCTTGTTTTCTCTTGGCATCTACTTAAGAGTCACTTTGGTCATAAATTAAGGATATGGAAATAATAAAATTGTATATATTTAGGACTATGCTTTATATCTAGTAGGAGTGTTGAAGATAGTGTCCCCTTATCTTCTCAGCTTCATTTTTCAGTTTATTAAGCATTTAACTAGCTCTAGTATGACTGTTGCCCATCTATCAAAATTAAACTTTATAAATTCACATCATTGGATGACCTGCCCCTGATGACAAAAGTATGTTGAATTTATAACATTGTTTCTCTCTCCTACAGACAGTAATGGTATTATTGTTCTAAAGAGAAATAAAAACCATGTTACTTCAGTTTAAAATCTAGGAATTCTGTTGAATTGAATAAAATGTTTACTAAGCAAAGACACAAACTGGCATGATATAAAGCAGTTGACAACAGAGACATACCCATGGGTGAGAATAAAGATATTGAACAATTAGGTGGCACACACTGTACGATCAGAAAGCACACTTCACATCCCTCCAAACTACTATTTGCCATTAGTTCCTAAGCGGACATAAAGCCTATTGGGCCCTAAAGACAGAACTAAGGACAGGCAGGGGCTCACGGCACACTGAAGTATTGCAGTATTTTAACAACTACCATTATATATGGGTGCATCCCAGTTATACATCAGCCTGAGTCATACTGAGTTTGAATTTTTCTCTTGGCAATTCTTTACACTATGATTTAGGCATCAGTTCTCTAACCTCCGAGCTTAGTTTCTCCATCTGTTTAATTGGCTGGGCTCTAACTCCCAAGTGGCATTTATCAATTCCTATTCAGATTTTCTAGGTATATAAGTCCAGGAATGAAAAACTCCCAAACAGTATCCTCTGGGAAGGAAGATTATATGGTGAATCTATAAACAACTGTACCACAAAGAACTCAACCTCTGCCACATCCAGAACTGTCCTTCCATTGTTAAGTTCAGAAAAACTCTCCTGCTAAATCTTGTAGCTGCTATAATGTTACTGTGAAGTATCCATGCAATGATTTACATGTGAAATGTGGATAACTTACTTCTTGTCTAAATTAACTGAGTCTGCATTGAACTCAGATTTCCCATAGAGCATCTGAATATAAGAAGCTAAATCCTATTTGCAATTCTATCTGTATGAAATTGGGAAAATAGTTAGCTTCCTATCCTCTATAATATAGGAAGGCAAACTTAAAGGCTTAAATGAGTTTTAAAAAATCCATGTTGTATTCCAGTTAAGATGGTGGCGTAAGTACCACGCCAAAGCAGCCTGGGGGGAAAAAGACCAAACAAAACTCAGAAAAATACACACTTTTACTAAAAAGTGAGGGGTATAGGAAATTGAAATGGCAGGGGAGAAGTAGAAGAGATCCAGAGCATCCAGAGCCTACACAGGCCAGCCAAAGTGGCCCCGGCAGGTCCTCCGACTGCAGCAGAGGTGCACCAGAAAGCCGTCAGGGTCGGCTTGAGCCACAAGAAAAGCCAGGTGATGGGAGGTTCCACTCACACTGCAGCTCCCCACAACTCACGAAACATGAAGGGAGAGCAGCAGTGAACAATGGAGGAGCAGACCACGAGGTAGAAGAACATGTGGAACAGCAAGTGAACTAGAGCAGCTGTGGCTCCCTCCCCTCCCCCACTGCCTGAGCCCAGCTCCAGCATACAGAGCAGCAATCCCAGGACCCGGCCATGCCAACTTGAACTGACAGTGGGACCCAAGCAGGAACAGAGTCCCACAGTAACAACAGTGGCTCTGGTACCAGCAATAGCAGCCACAGCAGTGGCAGATCCAGTAGTGGCAGCTTCAGAGGCAGCAGCAGAAGATCCAGCAGCAGCAGCTTCAGAGGCAGCAATGATAGAACCAGCAGTGGCAGCTACAGCAGCAGCAGTAGCAGCAGCAGCTTCAGCAGCAGCGGCAACAGATCCAGCAGTGGCAGCTTCAGCTGCAGCGGTAGCAGTTCCAGCAGCAGGGGTGCTGAGCTGCAGGGCCACAGTTTCCAGCCTTGGTTTGCCCTGTAGGAAAAGCCAGTGCCCAGCTCCAGATATCAGAACAGCAGCCCAATGACCCAGCCAGCAACTTGACTGAGACAAAATCATCCTAAAAGGTAACTGTGATTGATTACACCAGGGAAGGGTCTCACGTGGTCACAAGCTGACTTGGATCCCTCAACAGACCAGAAATCTTAACCTCCTTGTTGATAGAGGATCTGGTTGTTATAATAACTACTCTTGCATAAATATTTGGTACTGATTTTGATTGAATATGTATAGTGTTTAGTTCAATTTTAGAATCTACCTGTATTATATTCCACTCAGCCTACTTGAATACTCCCATAGCAGGGAAACTCAACCCCTAGGAACACCTTTGTAGATACTCTGCGAGCCCTAAGAGCCACACCTAACACCTTAAGCTCCTATCCTGAAGCTATATAACATCAAATCAATTGATACAGCTAAGAATACCTAGCTAGCTAGAAAATCCAAGCATTAACTTAATCCAAGATGCAAAGATATATACATTATATAACACAAGAAACACTAAAAAGCAAGACAATATAAATCCACCTACCAGTACTAATGCATCAAAAATGACCTCCAGGGCTGGAGAGATGGCTTAGTGGATAAGCACTTGCCTGTGAAGCCTAAGGACCCCGGTTCGAGGCTCGGTTCCCCAGGTCCCACGTTAGCCAGATGCACAAGGGGGCACACGCATCTGGAGTTCGTTTGCAGAGGCTGGAAGCCCTGGTGCGCCCATTCTCTCTCTCTCCCTCTATCTGTCTTTCTCTCTGTGTCTGTCACTCTCAAATAAATAAATAAAAATTAAAAAAAAAAATGACCTCCAGTGAGAACGAGTTAGAGGAAATGCCTGAGAAAGATTTCCAAAGAATGATTATAAATACGTTCAAAGAAGTAAGAGAACAAATCAAAGGAGTCAAAGAGGAACTCAAAGAGGAAATCAAAGGAATCAAAGAAGACAAAGAACACCAGTTTCATAAAATAAAGAAGGCAATACAAGACATAAATAAGGAAATAGAAATAATAAAGAAAAACCAGTCAGAATTACTAGCAATGAAGAACACAGTTAATGAAATAAAAAACTCTGTAGAAAATCTCACCAGTAGAATGGATGAAGGAGAAGACAGAATATCTAAGCTAGAAGACCAGGTGGCAGATCTAATACAGTCTAACAAAGAGAAAGACAAACTTATAGAAAAGTATAAGTGAGAATTTCAAGACATTTGGGATACTATGAAAAGATCAAATATAAGAAAAAATATTGAAAGCAGTTAGAGAGAAAAATCAAGTTACCTACAAAGGTAAGCCCATCAGGATTACAGCAGATTATTCAACACAAACTTTAAAAGCCAGAAGGGCTTGAAGTGATGTATTCCAAGTTCTGAAAGATAACAACTGTCAACCACGGTTACTTTATCCTGCAAAGCTATCCATTCAAATAGAGGGAGAAATAAGGACATTCCCTGACAAAAGCACGTTAAAGGAGTATTTGAAGACAAAACCAGCTCTACAGAAAATTCTTGATAGAATCCTCCATGCTGAAGAAAGGGGAAAGCACACATATAAGGAACCTGCTAAAAACAAGCAATACTCAAATACAAGTTAACACAAGAGAGCAAAGGTAGAACCGAAACCACAAAAAAAAAAAGGCAAACATAAATACACACCTTTCAATAATATCTCTTAATATCAACAGCCTCAATGCCGTAACCAAAAGACAATTTGTTGTCTCCAAGAAACTCACATTTCTACAAAGGATGGACATTATCTTAGGGTGAAAGGTTGGAAAATGGTGTTTCAAGCAAATGGGCCTAGAAAACAAGCAGGGGATGCTATCCTAATATCTGACAAGGTTGACTTTAGTCCAACGTTAGTCAAAAAAGATAAGGAGGTCACTTTATATTGATTAAGGGCACACTCCAACAGGAAGACATTACAATCCTAAATATATATGCACCTAACATGGGGGCTCCCAAATTCGTCAAACAAACACTATTAGAACTAAGGCCACAGATAACACCAAACACAGTGGTAGTGGGTGACTTTAATACCCCACTCTCATCAATTGACAGGTAATCCTGGGAAAAAAGAAATAGAGAGGCATCTGGACTAAATGAGGTCATAGAGGAAAGGACCTAACAGATATATACATGACATTTCAGCCAAATGCAGGCAGAATATACACTCTTTTCAGCACCACATGAAACATTCTCTGAAATAGACCATATATTAGTACACAAAGCAAGTCTTACAAAATTCAGGAAAATTGAAATCCTTGCATTCTTTCTGACCACAATGGAATTAAAGTACGAATCAGTAGCAAGAAAGGCTATAGCGCATGCACAAAATCATGGAAAGTAAACAATACACTACTAAATGATGAATGGGTCAATGAAGAAATCAAGAAGGAAAGAAAAAAATTATAGAGTCAAATGATAATGAGAACACAACATAACAAAATCTCTGGGACACAATGAAGGCAGTTCTAAGAGGTAAATTTATAGCCTTAAGTGCCTATATTAAGAAATTAGAAAGGTCACAAGTAAATGACCTAATACTCCACCTTAAAGCCTTGGAAAAAGAAGAACAAGGCAAACCAAAATCAGTAGGTAGGAAGAAATAATAAAGATTAGGGCAGAAATTAATGAAATAGAAACAAAAAAAAAAAAAAAAAAAAAAAACAATCCAAAGAATTAATTAAACAAAGTTTTGGTTCTTTGAAAGGATAAACAAGATTGATAAACCATTAGCAAATCTGACCAAAAGACAGAGAGAAGAGACACAAATTAATAAATTCAGAGATGAAAAATGTAACATCACAACAGATTCCACAGAAATCAAAAAATCATAGGGACCTACTATAAAAGCATATACTCTAGAAAGTACGAAAATCTGAAAGAAATGGGTGATTTCCTTGATTTATATGACCTACCTAAATTAAATCAAGATGTTATTAATCACTTAAATAGACGTATAACAAGCATGGAGACCCAAACAGTTATCAATAATCTCCCAACTAACAAAAGCCCAGACCCAGATGGATTCACTGCTGAATTTTAACAGACCTTTAAGGAAGAAATAACACCATTGTTTCTTAAGCTTTTCCAGGAAATAAAAAAAGAAGGAATTCTACCAAACTCCTTCTATGAGGCCAGCATCACCCTGATACCAAAACCAGGCAAAGATAGAACAAAAAAAGAAAATTACAGACCAATCTCACTCATGAATATAGATGCAAAAATTCTCAACAGAATATTGACAAACAGAATACAAGAATATATCATATATCAAAAAGATCATTGACCTTGACCAAGTAGGCTTTTTCCCAGAGATGCAGGGATAGTTCAATATATGCAAGTCTGTAAATGTAATACATTGTATAAATGGGTTGAAGGACAAAAATCACATGATCATCTCATTAGAGGCCGAGAAAGCATTTGACAAATTCCAACATCTCTTTATGATAAAAGTCCTACAGAGACTGGGAATAGAAGGAACATACCTCAATATAATAAAAGCTATTTATGACAAGCCTACAGCCAGCATATTACTAAATGGGGAAAAACTGGAAGCTTTTCCACTAAAATCAGGAACAAGACAAGGGTGTCCACTGTCCCCACTTTTATTTAATATAGTTTTGGAAGTCTTAGCCATAGCAATAAGGCAAGAAACACACATAAAAGGGATACAAATTGGAAAGGAAGAGATCAAGTTATCATTATTTGTAGATGACATGATTCTATACATAAAGGACCCCAAAGACTCTACTAGCAAACTGTTAGAGCTGATCAAAACCTACAGCCATGTAGCAGGATACAAAATAAATACACAGAAATCAGTAGCCTTCATATATGCTAACAACAAACGCACAGAGGATTAAATCAGAGAATCACTTCCATTCACAATTGCATCAAAAAAATAAAGTACCTTGGAATAAACCTAACAAAGGAAGTAAAGAATCTCTACCATGAGAACTTTAAAACACTCAAGCAAGAAATTGCAGAAGACACTAGAAAGTGGAGAAACATCCCTTGTTCCTGGATTGGATATTGTGAAAATGGCAATCTCACCAAAAGCAATCTACACATTTAATGCAATCCCTATCAAAATTCCAAAGGCATTCTTCATGGAAGTAGAAAAAACAATCCAAAAATTCTTTTGGAATCACCGAAAAACCTAGAATGTCTAAAATAATACTGAGCAACAAAAGTAAGGCTGGTGGTATCACCATTCCTGATTTTAACCTGTACTACAGAGCCATAGTAACAAAAACAGCATGGTAGTGGCACAAAAACAGACATGTAGATCAGGGGAACAAAATAGAGGATCCAGATGTAATCCAGGTAGCTATAGCCACCTGATATTCAATAAAAGTGCCAAAAATACTCATTGGAGAAAAGACAGCTTCTTCAGCAAATGGTGTTGGGAAAACTGGATATATATCTGCAGAAGGATGAAAATGGATTCTTCTCTCTCTCCATTTACAAGAATTAAGTACAGATAGATTAAAGACCTTAACATCAGACCTGAAACTCTGAATCTGCTAGAGGAAAAAGTAGGGGAAACCCTTCAACATATTGGTCTTGGCAAAGACTTTCTGAATAGAACCCCAATTGCTCAGGCAATAAAACCACAGATTAATCACTGGGACCTCATGAAATTACAAAGATTTTGCACTGCAAAGGACACAGTGAAAAAAGCAGAGGCAACCTACAGAATGGAAAAAAAAAATTGCCAGCTATATATCTGATAGAGGATTAATATCTAGGATATACAAAAACTCAAAAAGTTAACTAATAAGGAATCAAACAAGCCAATCAAAAAATGGGCTAAGGAGCTAAATAGAGAGTTCTCAAAGGAAGAAATACGAATGGCATATAAGCATCTAAAAAAATGTTCTACGTCACTAGTCATCAGGGAAATGCAGATTAAAACTACATTGAGATTCCATCTCACTCCTGTCAGATTGGCCACCATCATGAAAACAAATGATCATAAATGCTGGCATGGATGTGGAAGAAGTGGAACCCTTCTACACTGCTGGTGGGAATGCAATCTGGTCCAGCCATTGTGTAAATCAGTGTGGAGGTTCCTAAAACAGCTAAAGATTGATCTACCATATGACCCAGCTTTACCACTCCTAGGCATATATCCTAAGGACTCATCTCATTTCCTTAGAAGTACGTGTTCAACCATATTTATTGCTGCTCAATTTATAATAGCTGGGAAATGGAACCAACCTAGATATCCCTCAACTGATGAGTGGATAATGAAGATGTGGCACATTTATACAATGGAGTTCTACTCAGTGGTAAAGACAAATGAAGTTACAAAATTTGCTGAAAAATGGATGGATCTGGAAAGGATTATACTAAGTGAGGTAACACAGGCCCAGAAATCTAAGCGCCACATGTTTTCTCTCATATGTGGATCCTAGCTACAGATGATTGGGCTTCTGCATGAGAATGAAAATACTTAGTAGCATAGGCCAGTAAGTTATAAAGGAGATATAAAGGGAAGAGAAAGGAAGGGGAGGAGGGTATTTAATTGGTTGATATTGTATATATGTAAGTACAATGATTGAGATGGGTGGTAATATAATGAAGAATGGAATTTCAAAGAGGAAAGTGAGGGGGGAGAGGGGAGTTATTACCATAGGATATTTTTTATAATTATGGAAAATGTTAATAAAAATTGTGAAAAGAAAAAAAAAAAAGAAAAAAAAATCCATGTTGTGTCAATTTGGTCAAAGTGTGTGTGTGTGTGTGTGTGTGTGTGTGTGTGTGTGTATGAAAATCCTTACTGGGATGTTTACACTAGCAGCATAGAGGTTCAAAGTATTTTTATAGATGGAAAATACTAAATATCCAAGATTTTTTTTTTTAAAAATTGTCTCTAAATACAATGAAAGACCCAGGTTATTGAAAGCAAAACATTTATTGTTCAAACTATACCATGGGAAAGTTTAATTGAGTGTAAAATATTTCTCATAGCCTCACGTGTTTGTGATCAGACCTCATAATTAATCCCCACTTTCAGTGAGGAAGAAGATGTGTCACTGGGAATGGGCCTTGAGATTTCTTAGTCCAGCTCTATTTGCTACAGCGGTCTCTACTTTCTCCCTGCTGTGTGGAGATAGGACACATGCTGTCTGAGGGGGTTAGTGCAGGGTGGATGAGAGTGGGATGAGACTGCGCTGCTGCAAGCAGTAATGAACAGTTTGAGGTAATCTTTTACAGGTTTTGAGTGCATGTGGAATATAATTATGAGGAGAAAAATCATTGAAAGAAAAGGAAAAATTGGGCTGGGGAGATGGCTTATCAATTAAGAACAGTTAATACTTAAGTGCCTCTTGGGGCCAGAGACTACCAAGTTTGATACCCCAGAGCCAACGTGATAAAAATCTAAGTGTGGAGATCCATGTTTGTAACCTTGTTCTGTGGTGAAGGGAAGCAGAGAGGAGTTGGGGCTGACAGACAGCAGCTTCCAGTCGAGGCAGAGACCCTGCCTCATCACAGGGGAAATTCGACTGCTAAGGTCAAACACTCCTCCAAGGACATGCCTTCGCTCCCCATGAAGTAAACCTGCATGTACTTATATGAGTAAGTTAGAAACTAACAGAATGATCCAAGAAATGGAACGGTAGTTGTTGATTTCCAAGGCAATGAAAGCAAAAGGAAAAACCTAATCTTACATGATATGAAAGAGCTTCCTTTCCCTTGTCAGAGGCATTCACAGTGGAGAGTATTTCTTCATTAATTACAGTGTGCTGATAGTGGTAACAATGAAAGAAATTTCCCTTGCAACACTGGATTGGCTGCTAAGTTATTTTTCTACATTCGCCTTCCTGTTTTGGTTTCTGTGAAAGTCTGATGTTCTTCAGATTGCTGATAATTGCCTCACAATATTAAT
This sequence comes from Jaculus jaculus, assembly GCF_020740685.1. Taxonomy (NCBI): domain Eukaryota; kingdom Metazoa; phylum Chordata; class Mammalia; order Rodentia; family Dipodidae; genus Jaculus; species Jaculus jaculus. Next base: position 133,390,728 of record NC_059107.1, read on the forward strand.
CAGTAATGCAGTCTTCTCACACGACTCTTTCTTGAAAAAACTTTGTCTTATCCTAAACTCCATCAAAAAAAAAAACAAATTTGGGCTGGAGAGATGGCTTAGCAGTTAAGTGCTTGCCTGTGAAGCCTAAGGATATTGGTTCAAGGCTAGATTCTCCCAGACCCATGTAAGCCATATGTACAAGGTGGCACATGCGTCTGGAGTTTTGTAGTGGCTGAAGGCTCTGATGCACCATTCTATCTCTCTCTTTCTCTCTGTCGCCCTCAAATAAATAAACAAAAACATACAAACTAAAAAGCCAAATAAAGTTTTTCTCAGACAAAGCTTAGTAGAATAATTTGTATGACTTAAAAGTTGTCATTACAGTAAGGAAAGCAGATTAGCAAATTGTTGTCACACTTTGTAATAAAGTTGGAAAGGATGTTAAGGAAAAAGCATGCTGTACATAATCTATTTTCCTTCTTCTCAACCATGACCATTTATTCCATTGACTCAGGCTTTTCTTCTGTGTATAGGATTACTGTCCTTAAACCATTTTTAAAATTAACTTTATTTTTGATAATTCCATACATAGGTATTTTGGGCATATACATTCCTCTTCAGTTCCTTTTATCCCCTTCCCCAATTCTATTAAACTCCTTCCTCTTCTTACCTAGTTCCCTTTCTACTTTCATCACTTTTGGGTGTATGTGACCCATTGAGTTAAATTAGGGGTCCTTACTGTAGCCAATTTACTAGTGGCTACACCACTGAAAAACATGGCTGTCCTTCCCTTGGCATCCAGTAACTGATGGTAATTCCTCTAAGAGAAGTGAGGTCTCATGTGAATCTCTCTTCCATTGTAATGGGATGTTGACAGATTAGTCTTTTGCAAGAAATTACAGTTCCTGAGCATAAGGGTCATATGTGACCAGAAGACAGTGTATCATAGCACTCTTGTCCATCCTATAGCTCTTAGTATTCTTTCTGCCACTTCTCTGTTGCCTGAGCCATAGAGGGGTACTTTATGTGCCTTATTTAGGGTTGAGCACAACATAGTCACTTATTCCTAACACTTTCACCAGCTATGCATCTCTACATTAACCTCAGCATACTGTAAAAACAAAACAAAACAAAAACATTGCATGTTCTCTTTCATATATGGATCCTAGCTACAAATGACTGGTGTGAGTAGGATGAAAACTCAGTAGCATGGGCCAGTAAGCTAGACAGGAGATATGAAGGGAATAGAAATGGAGGGAGGGGTACTTCATAGGATGGTTTTGTATATATGTGAGTAGAAAAACAGATTAATGGGTATAAAAAGGCCTAAGTGAGGTTAGGGGAGGAGATTGAGTACAGGAAAGGTGAAGGGAGGGCAAATCAAAATCTAAGAGGATATGAATAAGTCATATGGGAACCTATTTTTTTGGACAATGGAACACACAGGAGCCATAGATTGTTACTAGAAAATTTTCAGTACCAGGAATGGGATACTTTCCAGTGAGTTGTTGGCCAGGAAGGTCCTTGGTGCCCCCAAAACATTATAGGCCATTGCCAAGACCCTTGGTTTCCTACCAGGAGTAGATGACAAGACGATATTGCTGAAGACTCCACGTGCTTGGGCTGCAAGGTCACTAAGAAACCCTGCTTGAGCTGAGCTTCAAACCCCCTCCTGTAGACCAGCTGACAGAAAACTGGAAAAAGCCCCCTGCCTGCAGCTCAATGGGAGAGAGAGAAATCACCAGTGAAGATACCCAGCAGTGGACACTGCAAGCATTATATTTGGCCATCCAGGCCAAATGAGCCAATGGGTACAATAGTGGCACATCTATTATGGGGGAAACCAATCACCATCTAATTTGACTGGAGGCCTGCTCCATGGGAGAGAATACATCCCTGATACTGAATACCTACAACAGAGGTAGTCATGAGCCCTAGGGGTGTAACACCTGCTGCTGTCTGACTAAATGTATATACTATGCTCACCAAACTTCCCAGTAAACACTTCTGTTAATGTTCATACCCATATATTAATGCTACTCTCACTTTTCGTTAGAGAAGCTTCTCTTTTCAGATGGCAGTGACCTTGGGATGACTCAGAAGGCACCATGATGCTGAGAAGAAGTGACAGAGGAGTGCTCAGCACTGAAATATCTCAATCACACTTTCCATGGCTCAGGATCCATTGCGGAAGAGGTGGCAGAAAGAATGTAAGAGCCAAAGGAAGGGTAGGACTCCTTACTGTGTGCTTCTCCAGACACAAAATTGCCTGGATATCCATAACCTCACAGTGCCTGACACTACCTACATAATACCATCATAACAAGAAGAAAAGATTTTGACATCAAAATAAAAAAGACACTATTGAGCAGGGGAGGGGACATGATGGAGGGTGGAGTTTCAAAGGGGAAAATGGGGGGAGGGAATTACCATGGGATATTGTTTACATTTATGGAAATTGTCAATAAAGAAAGCCCGAGGGGGGATCCTGCTACTGTGGTTATACTAAATGGACAAATTATCAAGCTACCTTCTAGATATTTATGTTTATATCCATAGGTTAGTACTATTTTCATCAGTTTTGTTTTTATAAAATATACAGAATAAAAGCTCTATGCATAATCTCTAACTATTGGAGTGCTGGATAGGATATTTAAGTGTAATTATTTAATCCCATCTTTCTTCTGTGTGTATGTAGTTCTATACCAGATTTGAAAACATGTGGCATATAGCTGGTGAGAACATGTGTTCAAGTGTTTATATTGTCACCTTACAAAGTACTAATGTAAAGGGTCACATAAGACTTAAAAAAAAAATGGGACCCACCAGGCGTGGTGGCGCACGCCTTTAATCCCAGCACTAGGGAGGCAGAGGTAGGAGGATTGCCGTGAGTTCAAGGCCACCCTGAGACTACAGAGTTAATTCCAGGTCAGCCTGGACCAGAGTGAGACCCTACCTCGAAAAACAAAAACAAAAACAAAAAAAATGGGACCAAAATGAACATCCATCCTGCTATCATGGCACACACACTTTTACTCCCAGCTCTGGACAGTAATCTGAAGTTTAAAAGCCAGCCTGAGCAACATAGCCAGACCCTGTCTCAAAGAGAAAAGAAAATAGAATTGTGTTCTCTGAACCTTGTTTTATTTTTATGTAGAAGAGATAATTTTTTAATTATAAAAAGTGTCATTTAATATGTGGCTCTTCTGGTGCTTCTGAAACACATTTTGATTATAATTGATCTTTGACACAATGAGATCTTATAAGGATCCAGTGATTTCCCCGTGTACTTTAATTGCCAGTAAAAGAAATAGCAGCAGGAATAATTAACTTGAGTCACTTTACCCTGTGAAAGAAGACATATTTTTCTATCATATCTTGTCGAAGGTGTATGAAGACTTAGTATGTCCAGATAAGCCAATTCTCAGTGTTTTCTGATGCATCTATAAAGAAAGCTTACTTTCTACCATCATCTTTTTTTTCTCTATCCAGGATGTCTATTATTTATTGACTTTATTCTTACTGTCATTTGCTTGTGTGTATTACCTGTGATGTGGTTTGGTATGCGTGTGCAGATGGCTGCATGCTATGAGCCTGTGAGCACGCATGCAGTAGTCAGAGAATGGTGGACATTTCCTGTATCACTTATCTATGTGGCTTCCTTCAGAGGGAGCTGCTCATTGAACCAGAACTGCCATTTTCCATCTGATTAGTTGACCATAGAGTCCTAGTGATTTTCTTGTCTTTGCTTTCCTCAGGACTGGGATTTCAAGTGTGCATAGCCATGCTCAGTTGTTCATGTGGGTGCTGGGGAATTGAACTCAAGATGAATCAGATCCTATCAGGTCTCATGTTTGTGCAGCAAATGCTTTTACCTAAAAAGTCATTTTTATAGATCTGATAATTTATTTTCAAAAGACAGATAATAAGTGTTGGCAATGATCAGAAGATATTGAAACCCTTTCTCACTGCTATTATTAGGAATATAAATTTGTGTAACCAGTATGGAAAAGAAGAGAAGCTTCTCAAAGTAACACAACATAAAGTTATTGTATAATCTGACAATCTGAGTTCTGGGTACATAATTAATTGAATGCATGAAAATTGGGATATAAAAAATATATATGAACTCCCATTTTCATTGAAGCATTCATGAGGATATCACAATGAATTAAATGTCTATCCATGGGTAGCTGGGTAAATAATGTGGTACATCCATATAATGAAATATTTGTCCTTAAAGCTATGAATACCCTATCAAGTGCACAAATTTGAAGAACATGGAGGACATTCTGCCAAATGATCCAATATGCTTAAAAGATATTTAGAAGCAAATAACTTTTCCTCAACAAATTTTATAGTGGCTGTTTCCTAGATCCTACTCTTTCTTGTGAGAAAGAAATCATCCTTACCATACACTGAATATATTTCAAAATTATATGAAATCATTCTTAGCATACACTGAATGCATCTCAAGATTATGAGAAATCATTCTTAGCATACACTGAATGTATTCAAGGTTGTGAGTTCTAGAACGTACTTCCCTAAACAATTACCTCTTCATGACTCAAACATTATTTCCTTGAAGCCTAATTTTTGGATATTGATTTTATTTAAACAGAAAAATTTACCATACTTAATGTATGAAAACTACATTAAGGGCTGGAGAGATGGCTTAGCGGTTGAACACTTTCCTGTGAAGGCTAAGGACTCCAGTTCTAGGCTCGATTTCCCAGGACCCACGTTAGCCAGATGCACAAGGGGGCGCACGCGTCTGGAGTTCGTTTGCAGTAGCTGGAAGCCCTGGCACACCCATTCTTTCTCTGTCTATCTGCCTCTTTCTCTGTCTCTCTCTGTCAATGTCAAATAAATAAATAAAAATGAACCAGAAACTATTTTTTAAAAAAGAAAACTGCAGGGCTGGAGAGATGGCTTAGCAGTTAAGCGCTCGCCTATGAAGCCTAAGGACCTCGGTTCGAGGCTCGGTTCCCCAGGTCCCACGTTAGCCAGATGCACAAGGGGGCGCACGAGTCTGGAGTTTGTTTGCAGAGGCTGGAAGCCCTGGTGCGCCCATTCTCTCTCTCTCCCTCTATCTGTCTTTCTCTCTGTGTCTGTCGCTCTCAAATAAATAAATAAATATTTAAAAAAAAATAAAAATAAAAGAAAACTGCATTAATATTTATTACTTGATTTACCTGTTAAATGGTTTAATGCTTTCCAGACTAAGTTTTGGTTAACAAAATTAGGCTTGTCTCTTTTAAAAAGTCAGACATTTGCCAGAATTTCCCTGAGTTAGATATGCTCATATGATCATGGGATTTGGGGGAGCAATTTAGAAGTGTCAAGACCGAGAACTAAAGCTCTTGGGTCAGAGGGAAGGAGATGTATATTCAATATAAAATATTATTTGATAGCTTTGTTGACAAGATGAGTGACATATAGGACAAAATATTTGAAAAACTAGAATATGAAAAGTGAAACAAAAATTCCCGTATAGGTGTGTAGAAGCTACTTAATTTTGAGTTCACTTCTAATCCCTGTTGAACAAATCACTGAGCTTTCTCAGATAGAGAACAATGCATCAGGAAGAGAGCATAGATTCCATTAACTTAAAGGGCCTAAAGTGAGGAATGCAAGGCAATGAATGTAATCTTAGAAAATAGGCAGAAACTGACTAATGGCAGTTAGGACCCATTATCAAAGTCAGACCAAATCTGTCCAGCAACAACTTGCTGCTGGTTGCCTAATGCGGTGAGCATTTATCAATGGAGTCCTCTTGCCTCATATTGCCTTCCACAGAGAACCAGGAGGGTTCAAATATGAAGCAAAAGTTACCATTTCCAGCGCTGGGACATCAGAAAGTAGGAATTAGAACATCACAAGGGAATCAATCATATGCATATTTATCTCATAGAATTTGTTCACATGTAGCTAAAAGATGTGGGAAATCTTCTTCATCTGCTTTTATTGTATTTTGTTTTTATTGTCCTAGTAGAAAGAGAGAGAGAGAGAGAGAGAGAGAGAGAGAGAGAGAGAGAGAGAGAGAAAATAGGCTACTTAAGTACCCCTTCAAAGAAGATTTTGGTTTTACTTGATTTTTGTTTTATATTCTCTTCTTAAGCATAAATCCCATACATTGTGTGACTTTCACCTACTTACTAAAATAAAAAAAAAATGTTTGGAGAAACACTAAGAAAAAAGAGAATTTCTTTAGTTTCTGAAGGATATGGTATCAGAAAAGCTAGACATAGAGAACTCTTAGTTGCTATTCTTGGAACTATGAAAGAGTTATTTTTCAGCAAATACCTATTGAAACCCAAATATGGGCCATAGACAATTGAGGATGCAGTGAAGAATGGAAGAATTTGGCTGTCTTGCAGAAAGGGTAGTGGAATGGAAAGCTGTGGGTTAAGTGCAATAATAGAAGTTCAATAAAGGAGTCAACCAAAACAGGGGTATTTGAACACAGGAGGCAATGACATTTTCTGTCCATGGTCCATAGGGCATCACTCCATGGCTGCTAAGTTGACTGGATGAACAAGGAAGATATAAGCAGTCTCAACTATAAGAGCTCTTTTCATCTTCGTAGAACATGAAGATTTTTAGATATTCTCAGCATGTTATCTTACATGCTACACAGTTTTTAACACAAGCATTGTCCCTATTTGGCAGAGAAGGAGTAAAGTGACCCCTCCATGCTACTCAGGAAGTTAGCCAGGGAGGATCTCATGTTGACTCTAGAGAGAACAGTTATAGCAGCTGCTTCATCATTGTTAGCACAAAATAGCTGACCAGAGGCATCCTGTGAACGGAAAGGGTGAGGAAGCCATGGCAGGAGCACATAGCTGGGTGTCTCATTTCTCCATTAGCTGGAAAGAAGTAGAAGTGATCTGAGTGCAGCTAGGAGAGCTGGAAATAGTGCTTCAAATTCAGCCTCTGGTGACACACATCCTCCAGCAAGACCCCACTTCCTAAAGGATGCACTAGCTAGGGCTTAAGTATGAGGCCTAAACACAAACACCTGAGTCTATGGGGAATACTCTCATTCAAAATACCATGACAGAACACTGGGAACTGATGCCTTTATTAGTCAGTGAGATGAATTCAAGACTCATTTGAGTTACTCCTTTAATAATTAATCAAAGCAGTATCAATCTGAATACTTTTCTCAACCAACCACCTTTCCATGTTTAACTTTCTTTGCAGGAGAGGAGCGATTTTTAAGTGATGCGTGTGCCCTTTCACTATAGACCTTTAGAAGAATGGGCCCCAAAGAATTAAAAATTTCCCAAGACAGGCTGGAGAGATGGCCCAGCAGTTATGACACTTGTGTATAAAGCCTAATGACCTGTGTTTGATTTCCCAGTACCCACATAAAGCCAGATGCACAAAGTGGTACAGGCATCTGGAATTCATTTACAGTGGCCAGAAGCCATAGAATTCCCATTTTTCTTCACCCCCCTCTCTCTCTTCTCTAACAAATAAAAAATAAAATATTTTTTACAATCCTGAGGAATCCCATGTTGGAAGAGAGGAAGGATGGAGCTGTCTTGCCAGCAAGAGAAGGAACTGGTTTCCCAGGAAGAGATTTCATACAGTTCTAAAGACCTAAAGTTACAGTTTTCCTGGCTTTTTTGTTTTTTTGATCTTTTTGTACTGCTATAGATGAGGCAGGGGAACAATTAGAAGTCTTTCTCCCTGCTTTTATTAAACTGTAAGTAAATGCATTTCCCTCTATCAACTTGTCTCCTAACTTAGTTTAAGAAGTGTGAGGTTGGGCTGGAGAGATGGCTTAGTGGTTAAGCGCTTGCCTGTGAAGCCTAAGGATCCCGGTTCGAGGCTCGGTTCCCCAGGTCCCACGTTAGCCAGATGCACAAGGGGGCGCACGCGTCTGGAGTTCGTTTGCAGAGGCTGGAGGCCCTGTCACGCCCATTTTTTCTCTCTCTCCCTCTATCTGTCTTTCTCTCTGTGTCTGTCACTCTCAAATAAATAAATAAAAAATTAAAAAAAAAAAGTGTGAGGTTTATGTAATACTTGGGCCTTCATATTGGTCTACCCTATCCACTTGAAGTACAGGTCTTGCTAACTTGATTTAGATAGAGTTCTCCAAACCTTGTTCTCCTTGGGCCATATCCCTGCTTAATTGTCTATAAAAATCTATTATAAAGATTTATTAATACATGTTAAATTTCCTGAATGTAAATACATTGTTTTCTTTTAAAAATTGATATTCCTACTATATTTAACACAGTGCATTTCTAAAAGTGTTTAATATGATGTTACCATCCTCTTTGTGTTGCTGGAAGAAAACAAACACCCTATCAACAGCAGCCTGTGGGAGAAAAGAGTTTATTTTAGCTTATAGACATGAGAGGAAACTCCATGATGATAGGGAAAAACAGCATGAGCAAAGGTTGGACATTACATCCTGGCCAATATCAGGTAGACCACAGCAGCAGCAGGAGAGTGTGTCAAACACTGGCAAGGGGAAGCTGTCTATAACACTCATAAACCCATTTTCAATAACATATTGGCTCCTGAAAGCTCCAATTGCCAAATTTCTACCAGCTTGCGGCTTGATATTTAGAACATATAAGTTAATGGGGGATACTTGAATCAAACCCCCACATATGCATTTAGTAATTTCATGCATTTTTGTGTAACAGATACTTGGTTTATACTTATTCTAATCAATTTATTACTAAGAATTCATTGTATTTCAAGATGAATATAGGTTTTGAAGCAATAATCTAAGTTAATGGTATAATATTAATCTTAGTAAACCCCAAAATATAGTTTTTTTAATGTCCAATCTATTTGGTCTGTTATGTTACTCAAAATAAAGTTTGTACTTATACAAGAGATAATTGTTGCAATAAATTCTCAGGGAAAAAATGATAAGGTCTTTCCTTCTGCCTCCAGATGTTTCAAATCAGAATAGGAGTATCTCATATTACCCAGAACTGGAGAAAGCCCTTTCTTCCTTTGTGGTCAGTTGTGTTTCTTAGATGTGATTACTTACCTGTGGCAATAAACAAACAAACAAATAAATAAATAAATAAATCCAAAGTCTAAGTTCATTTTAGCAAATTGAACAGAGAAGTCAGTTCAAAATTTTCAAAGTTACTTTTTAATCCAATATGTAATAACAACCTAAAAAAGCTCTTTACCTCTCATGGTAGATTTTCTCCTTGTATTATTTCTGTAGTGGATGTTATGAAAAATCATAGCTCTAATGCCTGTCCTGAAGGAATTTATAATCTAAAAGCAGCAAGAGAATAACAAAAATTAAAGATATTTAAAGGCAAACTCAATTTATACTTTCTTATATTTAAAAGTTCCAAGGAAAACAGAAAATTTAATTACATATTGCACTCATAACTTCTGATGAAAAAAACAAGTCAATGTAGTTTTATATATTGCCCACTTAATGGAGTCTAGAATAAGAGTATTAAAAAATGAATTTAAGGGCTGGAGAGATGGCATAGCGGTTAAGTGCTTGCCTGTGAAGCCTATGGACCCCGGTTCAAGGCTCGGTTCCCCAGGTCCTACGTTAGCCAGATGCACAAGGGGGCGCTCGCGTCTGGAGTTTGTTTGCAGTGGCTGGAAGCCCTGGCGCACCCATTCTCTCTCTCACTCTCTATCTGCCTCTTTCTCTCTCTGTCACTCTCAAATAATCAAATAAATAAATAAAAATCTTTAAAAAAATGAATTTAAGAATAAGTTTAAAGGAGTATTCAGTAGAGATAAGAAAAAAACACCTACAAAGCAAACAAAAAGAGAAAAGCACACACACACACACACACACAAATATCACAGGGGTACCCTTGTGAGAACCAGAAAATGTGCAAGTATGGTTCCCCTGGCAACCATTGTGAAGAGTGTGTGAGTTAAGACTGTGGTGCCTCCTGATTTTATGTTGCAATCAAGAAGTTGATTGTTTCCTTAATGTGATTATTTGCATTTCTTCTCTTCTTTTTCTTTCCCTTGTGCTTACTTTACAACAGGGCCTAAAATTGGGTGGTTGTTTTTAATTTGTCAGAAATGCAAATTCCTGGAAGTAAGAAGCACTGAAGCAAAATTTAGAGGAAATTTTTGAGACTTAAATTCTGGAAAATAAAATGCATGATTGTAAAATCAAATTTTCCAAAAGAAACCCAGAGAATTATTTCTGAATAATACCAAAGCTATTCTCCTAATCCCATGATTTCAAAAGGTAGTTTAAGTTATAGAAATGCCAATTGAGCTCTAAGCTGTACTGCAGGTGAGCAAAGCCAAATCTGCTTGTCAACTTGTTCAAAAGCAGTCTTTTGCCCTTTGTTCTCTGCGATGTTGAACATTGACGAAAGTCTCATCTAACATAACTGAAGATGAAGATTATTCATCAGCCTCTTGGTTTCACTTGTCTCCCCTCAGGCCCTTCTTAGCACTGTTGGAGGCCAAGTATTCTTAAGTGCCCATTGTTGCACAGCATCCTTGTCTCTTGACCAGGAAAAATAGGGCACATGAATGGTGGGGAATAACTGAAGAAAAGTGGAATTTTATTAAGATACTAGTGAGAAAGTTCAGTGTCAGGGCAACCATACTTAAGATTCAGGTCATTATCCCAAGAAGGGATAGAAAGAAGGAAAGGAAAGTTTATACTTTTTGAGTTAGAACTAAGAAAAAATGGGCATACTTAACAGTAAAGATCTTTAAGAAGCTCCACCTAGGAAGGGATTTCTAATATACATGTAAAAATAAGTATATTGTCTCATTAAAGAGGTAACTGTTCTTCTCACCTTCCTAACATGTCTTTTGGTAATGGATGGGAAGGAGTAGTGTTGCAATCATCTTCACATTGCTAAGACAAATACCCAACCAGAAGCATATTATGGAAGGAAAGGGTTTATTTCATGCTATAGAATCTAGGAGAAGCTCCATCATGGCAGAAGAAACTGGCTCACCTTAGCATGCATCCATAGCAAAGACAGAGAGAGTCCTTCACCAGCAAGGATGAACAGCCAGAGCTCAAACTATATCTCTACACCCCTAATAGGGCTGGACTCAAGATTCCCCCTTCCCCCAGAGACATACCTTTTCTGGCAGTTCTCTGCCTGCTAGAGACTTAATTAGGAAGCTTAATGTTATAACTCAGGCTTTGGGGGATATACATTCACATTTAAATCACCACATTCCACCATATCCCCCATAGAGTCATTATTACCTCACAGTGCAAACTGCACTCAATCCATCTTCCAAACTCCCCATAGTCGTTACCAACTTTAACATTGTTCAAAAATCTAAAATCTCATCTGAGATTCAAGACTGTATCTTAACTGTAAGCCAAATCAGAACACCGAGTTATAGACTTCCAACACCTAGTGGTGCAGAGTAAACATTCCCATTGCCATAATGAGACCTAACAAGAAGAGAGTGGTCAAATGCTAAAATAATCATTTGCAGTTAAACATCAAACATGTGTAATCCTAAGTCTAACATCGATAACTGGAGATGAAATCTCTGGGTTTCCAACTCTTCCTTTTCAGCTGGGCTGTTCATAGCTTTGGAAAAAAAGTCCATCCTACACCAGTTGTTCTCGAGTCCTAGTATATCCAAAACATCTTTGGGTCTATACTGTGAGCCGTGATCATCATCATAGCACCAAACAATTACCTTATTTGGTTTCCATATAGGGATTTCCACCATTTCACATTGCTGCATCTCAGTGGCTCATGGAACTAGTTCATTTTCATTTTCATAGCTCCATACAATGTCCTTACCGAGTCTCTATACAGGGATTTCAATCCAGCTTCACACTGCCACATCACATCTCAATGGCTCCTGGAATCTGCTCATCTTCATAGCTTCATGGAATGGCCTTAATGTTTCTCCACACAGGGATTTCTACCATGCTTCCCATTGCCACATTAAATATATTTTTTAAATTTATTTGCAAACAGAAACACACACAAACACACATGAGAGAGAGAGAGAGAGAGAGAGAGAGAGAGAGAGAGAGAGAGAGAGAGAGTAGGGGCATGCCATAGCCTCCAGCTGCTGTAAGCAAACTCCAGGTGCTTGGGTCACTTTGTGCATTTGGCTTTACATGGGTACTATGGAATTCAACCTGGGTCCTCAGACTTTTCAGACAAGTGCCTTAAATACTAAGCCATCTCTCCATCCCCACATTGCCATATTTTAGCAGCTCCTGGAACCATGTGGACTTTATGACCCACTTCCTTGCATTTTTCACGCATCCAAAACCAATGCCTTGTGGGCATTATAGCCATCCTGTTAATCCAGGGGAGAATAAAGGCTGACCTTGAAGTGCAGGATACTCTTTCACATGTCTTCTTTTATGTAACCTCCTTTCAAAACAAATTGCATTCTTACTAGATTGAGCCTTCCATGGCTCATCCTCAGGGTATATCTTCTCTATTGTTTCAATGCAAAACACTTGGCCCACCTTTAATGGTGGTAATTGCCTCAACAATTACAGTTTAGGTAACCTGAAACTAGTCTTTGTGCCTATAACTCCAAACTCACTTGACTTATTTATTTTTGTGTGATATTGTGCTATCTTTCCTATCTCTCTGTTGTATACCTTCCACCAAACACAACAATCCATTTCTCTCACCAGAATAGCCCATAAAGCTCTGCTTAGAGCATGGCAAGACTCCTGCAGTCCAAAGGACCAAATCCTTTTATATTCTTCCTGCAAACACATTTCAAAAGACAAAAACCCACATGGTCAGATTAACTGCAGTAAGAACCCTGCTTCTCAGTACCAATTTTCTTGTTGTAGTTACCCTGTCATAGCTGGGACAAACATCCAACCAGAACCAGCTTATGAGAGGACAGGGTTTATTTCAGGCTTACACATTCTAGAAGAAGTTTTATCATGACAAAAGAACCTGGCTCACCTCAGCATACCTCCATAGCAAAGACAGACAGAAACCAACAACAATGAGCATGAACACCCAGAGTTCAAGCTGGGTCTCCACACACCTACCAGAGCTGGATTCAAGATCCACCCCAGTGACATATCTCCTCCACCAGGGCTTTGCCTCCTGGAGACAAGTAAGAAGTTTAATTTTAAATATACTTCAGACTATGGGGGACATCCATTTACATTCAAACCATCATAGGTAGTCTCTTGACCAAGTGATTGGCAGGTATGGTTTAATTAACTTTGAAAGGAGGGGACTATAATCTTATATTTTGGTGTAGTTAAGAATATCGTGTCTTCTCCCCCCTTCAGTGCCAGAGTATTTTGTTCCTAACTATGCCTAGACAAAATCTATGATACCTATACCTTCCTTCCCTTCATATGGTATCTTAAATCTATGGAAGGGAAATCCTGATGTTTCCCTTTTTATTCTTACCAGAGAAAACGTGAATGCTGTCCATCCTCAATGACCTTCAAGGCCAATAATGTATGTCTAGCTACCTAACACTGTCATTTCCAATTCCATTCTTCCTGCTTTGCTTTACTTTGTTTGCTTTTAATACCCCCCCTTGATCTTGTTGTGATAAGCCCTGCTAGAAAAAGTCAGGAGTTTGCCAATTGAGTTCTGTGCAATTAGGTCCTCCATGCGGCACCACTATCCTTTTATCCATCATTAACTCACTTCCTAAAGCATTTTCTTCAGCAGTTGTTCTAATTCTTTTTCAATTTCCTCTAGCCTCCAAGCACACTACTGTCTTCTTTACTCGAAGTAAAACCTTTTTCTTCTTGATTAATTCATTTTCATGTCCTCTCTTCTTTTACCTAACAATTCTCTGAAAACCTTGAGGAGATGAATCCAATAATGGAAGGAAAAAGACATATTCATAGGATCATTCAAGAAGAGGGTAATTAAATCTTTACAAAGCCAGGTTTTGCTAGTCAAATAACGTTTTAATAACTCCTATGTCCAAGTTGGCAATTCAAGGGTAGACACTGGGTTTTATTTTTATTTATTTATTCATTTATTTGTGTGTGTGTGTATGCATGTGTGTATGCATGCATGTGTGTGTGTGTATGTGTGTGTGTGTGTGTGTGTGTGTGTGTGTGTGTGAGAGAGAGAGAGAGAGAGAGAGAGAGAGAGAGAGAGAGAGAGAGAGAGAAACAAGCAAATAGAGAATGAGAGAGACAGAATGGGCATGCCAGGGCCTTCAGCCACTGCAAAAAACCCTCCAGATGTATGTGCCAACTTGTGCATCTGGCTTTATGTGGGTATGGGGATATCCAACCTGGTTCCTTAGGATTCACAGGCAAGCAGCTTATTACTAAGCCATCTCTCCAGCCCAGCCACTGCATTTTGAAAGGAGAGCATGCTCAATAGTACACTACATTAGGGGTCAGAAGGAAGTAGTAGTCAGTCTTTTCTAGAAGCCCAAGGAGTTCCCATTCCAGAGTCCTACTCTCAGTTCATGGCACTGATGCTAGAATGATTCTTATGGAGGGAAGATTGGTGAAGCAAAGTTAGAGACTTTATTAAAAGAATAAGGAAAGTTGTTTCAGGAAACATAAAGAGAGAAAAATATACCCAAGGGACTGGAAATAAGGCAGTTTAACAGCACCCCAACACCCATACCTGAAAAAGTGAAGAATGTTTTTGAGCCTGTGGGAAGAATTTGGGTCAAATTCTTCAATTTGTTGGAGGTGAGATTTGTCCAAAGGGCCTGGTCTTCCCACATTTCTTCTTCTAAAAAAGGAGGTCCTCTTTCCTATGAGAGATAATCACCCCTTTGCAGGAATGGTTAGACTCTTCCTGGAGGACAAAGATTCCTGGGAAGATTACCCTTTCCCAGAAAACCTGACTCCAGACACCTGGCCTCGGAACTGGACTAATCAGTTGAGTACCCCAACAAATAGTCTCCTTTAAAAGACCCCAACTTGGTTCTCTAGGTGGGGTTTCCCATTTACTGGAAACCTTATTCCTTCCCAGTTGGGCAGCTGTTCTGCACTTTTTCCCTCTTAAGCTCTAAGCTTTCCTTATGATAAAATCTTTCTAAACATTAGCCTATGTTTCGTAGGTTTAAAATTTAGAATAGGAATCTGAAGGCAACTAATTTAGTGGAAGCTTTGTGTGATCTTTGAGCTTCTGGCACTTTAGCTCCTGAATCTTTGTGTATTCAAGAACTGAGATAAGGCTATGACATCTCAGACTCCCCTATCAGTAGAGTTTTCAGTGGTTAAAGACCCTTGATTTTAAAGCCTGTTGGCCCAGATTCAAGTCTCAAGCCACTCATGTATGTCAGATGCAAAAATTAGTGCAATTGTTTGGAATTAATTTGCTGTGGCAAGTTGCCCTAATGTGCCTATAGATACATGCATCTACCCAAATAAGAAATTTTGAAAAAAAAAAACAAAAACCCATACCTATTAAAATATGTGGAGGCTTCTTTAGAATTAGTTACCAAGGGAAAGAAAAAGGACATAACCCAAGTGGCTTCAGGATCCATAAAAGAGGGTTCTTATATATTTTAGCAATATCCAAATACCATTTTGGTTGCTCTCCAGTTATATCCCTAAAGGTTTCTAGGAAACCAACCTTTTATTTTGATATGCTTAAAGTATTAAAGTTACTACAAGGTTAAAAGTCAAATAATTGCTCTTGATAAATACTCCTTTAGAACTATTAATTAGAGAAGAGTGCTCAACATTCAAGGTTTTGAGGGGCCATTTAGCCTCTATTAGTGGTTGAAATTTGAAGTCAAATAGTCTGAATTCTCTTTTTCTCTGCAATAAACACAACTCAGCTCTGAGAAACAGAGCCTGTGACCGTTTTCCTATGCCCTTCCATTTTTTCTATCATTCTATCCTGCACCACAATGACCTTGACTTGACAAATCCAGACAGCACAATGTGACTTTGAGAGAAAGGGCCAGAATTTTGCTTTACTGTCATGCCTTCTATGGGTCTCTTGTCTGTTCCTCCCCAGTGTATAGAGAGAACAGTGGAGGTCCATATTTCAACTGTCCAACACAGACAGTGGGATGGAATATAGGGTTATAGAGACAAAGGAAAGAAAGCCAGCACAGCCTTCCACAGGTGTTTTTGTTGTGTCTACGATATAAAACGCATCATGTCATAAAGGCTAAAAATTATTCTTGCTCTCAATTTCAGCAAAAGTTGGACCCTAGAAGTGAAGACTCCTATACCTATTAGTGTAACCCAAGTTTTATGGCAAAGTATTGGCTCCAGTGTTCCCAACATCTGGGTTCCATGAATATGCCAATAAAAGAAACAAATAATGGTAAAGGAGAGAGGAGATTTAGACAATGTTCTTGGGAAGAAGGACAACTAAAGATATCCAATGACCCAAGTAATCTCCAGGACACAGACATGTGCTTTATATTTAAGTAGTAGAAAAATTAGGGCAGAGAGGTACCTGGTATGCACTGGTAAGTGTCATTGTCAGGATGACTCCTGCCCATTAGTTTTTGAGTTCAGGTCTTGAAAGTTGGCTTAATAAATTTTATTTATTTATTCTGTATTTTATTTATGAGAGAGAAAGAGAATGAGAATGGGTGTGCCAGGACCTCTAGCCACTTCAATCTACCTCCAGACATGCGCACCATCTTATGGGCATACATGACCTTGTTCACATGTGTTACCTTGTGTGTCTGGCTCATGTGGGTTCTGGGGAATCAAACTTGGTTCCTTAGGCTTCACAGGAAAGTACCTTCACCTCTAAGCCATCTCTCCAGCTGCTTAATAAGTTTTAAATCAAGCCGATCTCCCTCATCATCTGGAGAGAATCAGTCTGTGTCCTACAAGGTGATCTGTTCAAGGTTGTAGCTTCTCTACTATAATTCTTTTTTGGTGTGTGGCTTGGCCCATAAAACTCCAAGACTGGGGTTGTTCCTGGATCCTGGATAACTGCAGATGGAGGAAGATGACCTACCTAGGTGCCTTCAGCCTGGAAGAGCAAGGTGAGGTAGAGAGACACTCCTCGGCTGATTAGTATGTCTATGCAGACTCAAGCAGGAGTCCAACCAAAAAAGAATTGGAAAAGATACAAAGTGCAAGGCCTTTATGTTGCTTTCAGTTATCCTGGGGGACACCCAGAGCAGTTACTCTTCTCCAGAAAAAGTAACTACCACATGCCTGCTACCTAAGCAATTAAAACACATGTATACAAATAGAATTCAAGTTACAAAAGAAGGGCTGCCACGCAATTGCAGCTACAGCTCGAAAAAGCAGTTGAAGGAGATGAGAAATTACTACTGGATGGGAAAAAATAATCACAAAATGTTCTTGTGGTTGGGACCTATTGCAGTGAAGTGGATTTGCAAATCATCTGTCGAGATGCAAGAAAGGTGTTCCAGTCAGAGAGCACAGCCTGGGCTAAGGCAGAGATGAGACAATGAGGAGCATTTGTGCACATGTATCACAAGCCTGAGTTCTGGGGCATTTGACAGGCTGAGAGACAGTTTTTGGTGTGGTTTGAAAACCCAGGCTAATGAGAAGTAATGTTTCCTCTGGGTAGGGGCATAAACAACTAACAGTTATGAACATTTTTCATGATACACATGCATAAAGCAGATGCTGTCATTCCTATTTTACACCTGAGGAAACTGACTTTGGGAACAATGTTAAGGAATTTTACTAAAAAAAAAAAACAACAACTTTTTTTCTCACTAAAGTCACCAAAGCAAAATATAGTCCTTTATGAAGACCCAGTGGCATAACAGCACATGTTCAAGGCAAGCACACACTGTGCCCACATGTGACAAATGTATCAATAGAGGTAGTGAGTGTGATGGTTAGTTCATATGTATATGGGACTAGAGAGCAACTGCTCTCTCTCTCTCTCTCTCTCTCTCTTTCTCTCTCTCTCTCTCTCTCTGTGTGTGTGTGTGTGTGTGTGTGTGTGTGTGATGGTTCTTTAAGAGATTGGCATTTTAATCAAGTGACCAAGCCAAAACCAAAGTGTGAGCACCATCCACCAATGCACTGAGAGAGCATCCACTGAGTGGCTGGATAGGGTAAAAAGGAGAAGCAGAAATGAATGTACTCTGTTTGAGCTGAGACAACCACATTTTCCTGCCTGGGGACATCAGTGTTCCTGGCTGTTGGGCCTTCAGATTCAGAGTAGGACTTAGAAGAGTGGACTATTACCCTCAGGCTTCCAGACTTTGACTAAACAGCACCACTAGTTTTCCAGGTTTATCCAGGTCATAGGTCATGGGACTTCCAATGATCATAATAAATTAAGATCCTTCTGTGTATCTCTATCACAATCTCTGCCTCCATATTTACATCATCCCTATCTCTGTATTTACTTACAAATCCTTTGGTCCCATTTTTCTGGAGAACTATAATATAGAAGTAATAAGGCACCTAAATTTTCTTGACTTTTGACCTATATTGTATGTATCCAGTAGCAGTGTTGGATGAACAGAGACGGATGGCAAGAAGGCCACAGTATCGTAGGAATATACAAAATATGAGTAGCAGTGATATGATTAGATATTAGAATATACGAGGTCACTTTAAGAGCCCCTCCTGTTGCCCAGGATGAGGCAATATTGAATTATAATCTTGCTTTATAATCTATGTTCCTTTCTCCCTCTTGAAGTACATTTAAATCAGTCTGATGTCATTTGGCAAATGACAAGATGGTGTAGAAAACAGAAAATTGAAAGGAAGGATTCCTCAAGTAAGCTGTGTTGTGTGTCTGTGTTCCCTAATGATCCAAATCATCCTCCCTGAGCTCCTACATCACCCGAAGTAGCCTAGCCTCTTGTTCTCACTTGGTAAGTAGGCTATGTGTGAACTGTATGTGATGACATCTGAAATACTTCTTAGAGTTTCAACTCAAACAATCATTGTTACAGTCTTGCATACTAGACAAGGGCTCTTTAACTCCAGTTGTGGTCTTCTCCTGCATTTCAACATCTATCCCTCTGGACAACAATACCCAAATAACTTTATTTACCATGCTAAAAGCTGCTCCTGTGTGAAGCTCTTCCATTCTTTGTTGGTCATCAGTTATTATTCTTTTCTACCCCCTCCCCCCCTTTTTTTTGCTAATTCTACCAATAATTTCAAATTTTATTGTGTTGTGTTTGTTATCATGGCAGATACTTCAAGAAGCACTTTTGTCTGTTACAGTACCTTGCTTACTGTGGATCATAAGTCAATATTTGCCCAATTTAAAAAATATATATATTTTGGAATAGAAATGCAAAGAAAAAGAGTTAATCTAGATCCTTTAATCATGCACACCTCCCACCAGTACTTAAAGAGAAGCAGCTGTAATCTTGATTTCATAATCTGCATCTGCTTTCATCCAGTTATTGCTACCTGGAGTCACCATGCAGATAATTACCAATGCTGTTTTTCTTTTAATCAAATGATAAGGATGTCAACCATAAAGATGCTCAATACAATTGTTTTCCAGTTTTTTATACTTACCTTTGCTGAGAAAACACAAGTGTGTTTCTGAAGACTGACAGATGGGAGTAAGTGTGTAGATTTCAAGAAATATCACAGCTCTACATAAAAAGCTCCAAAAAGGAGAAGGAAGTGTCTTGGTTAGGAAAAAGCTGAAGATATTTTTATTTCCAAAAATGTGCATGGATTATGGATATATTTTAGTGATGCTGATGTGGAAAATTATGTGAATAGTCTCAATCAGCATTGTCCTCAAACTTAACATTAAACTTCTCTGAGGAAAGGTTTTTATATTTCACAGCCCACTGTGACACCTTTGGAAGAATTTTCCAATTCCTCTGGTTGGACAAAAGAGTTCTTTTGTACTCCTATGATACTTTGTTCAGTTGTGTGTATAAAAATTACTGTGTGTGGTGGTTTGATTCAGATGTCCCCCATAAATTTAGGTATTTTGAATGCTAGGTTCCTAGATGATGGAGATTTGGGAATTAATGCCTACTGGAGGGAGTGTATTATTGGGGGTGGGCTTATGAATGTTATAGCCAGTTTCTCCATGCCAGTGTTTGGCACACTCTACTGTTGCTATTGTCCACCTTATGTTGGCCAGGGGATGTTGTTCACCCTCTGCTCATGCCATCATTTCGCCTGCCATCATGGAGCTTTCCCCTTGAGCCTGTAAGCCAAAATATACCTTTTTATTCCCCCAACAATCTGCTCTTGGTTGGATGATTTCTACAAGCAATGTGAACCCGACTACAACACTATGCTTTATTTTATATTCTAATTGCTTATTGATGGACCAATTTCCAAACTTATATTACAAGTTCTTGAATTCAGGAATTTTTTCCCCTTTGCCTTACAGGTACCCATCAGTGTTTAGTATTTTTTAAAAAAGTGTGAAAGAGGTGTTTTTTGAATCAAAAATAGCTCCCTTAGAAGTGGCCCTGTACAATTTTTTCCATGTGATGGGTTGAACCAGACGTCTCCCATGAACTTATGTGATCTGAATGCTTGCTCCCCAGCTGGTGGCACTTTGGGAGGTAGACCCTTACTAGGGGAGGTGTGTTGCTGGGGGTGGAACTTGAACTTGTTAACTCTTAGCTGGCCAGTGTCAGCACACTCTCCTGCTGCTGTTTTCACCTGCTGTGGCAAAGGTGATGCCTAGCCTCTGCTCATGCCATCCTTTTCCCTGACATCATAGAACTTCCCCTTAGACTTTAAGCTAAAGTAAATCTCTCCTCCTGCTCATGTTAATGTAACTGAAACCTTCCCTGCCATCACATTCAACTATCTACTGTGGAAAATCTCCTTTATGAGCATTACTAATTTTTAAAAATTTTATTTTTATCTATTTATTTGACAGAGAAAGAGGGAGAAAGAGAGTGAGAGAATGGGCACCCCAGGGCCTCCAGACACTGCAAACAAACTCCAGACACATGTGCCCCCACTGGCATCTGCCTAATGAGGGTCCTGGGGAATCAAACCTGGGTCCTTTGCCTTCTCAGGCAAATGCCTTAACCACCAAGCCATCCCTCCATCCCAATGATTATTTTGTCTTGTTCTTATTTCTCCATCCATGCACATTAATTTTTTTCCCATTTTAGTGATACCTGTATACTGTGGGATATTCATAGTATAATATGCAACCTAGCTATTCTAATTTATTACATGTTTATCATTTCAACAATTGTCCCAATGAGGACACAGACATATTTATATATCTCCAGATTCCATCACAATGCCTGGCAATTAATAAGTGCTTGAATTAATGAGTAGTAAAATATTGAAGTTATTTTAGGTTTTATATATCATTTGAAAAGGTCTGTCTCAAGTAATGTTTTTTATCAATATTTATGTTTATTCCATCCATCCACCCATCCATCCTCCCCTCCATCTATCCATCTGTCCTTCCTTTCATTTGTCCTCTTTTCTTCTAAACCACAAACTATTCCTCAGGTGGTTCCTACCCAAAGGCCTCATGAAAAGAAAGGTCACTCAGTAGATTAGGCCAGAAGACAAATTTCCCACATCACTTAACTCTCATGTTTTACACAATTGAAAATAATTTACTAATATATTGAAGTTTGCATTTATTATGCAAATTTGTACAAAGATTACCATTTGAATAACAAATGCAAGCAAGAACAATGTAAGTTAATGATATAATTAGTGCTTATGATAATGCTGTGTAATATAAAGGGCTAGTCACTTACCAGCTAGCAGAAAATAGCCAGCAGGATACTATAGCAGAAGTGCTCCTGGGGAGTCCCTGTCTTTTCTTTAATTATGAGAACACCTGAGTTAAGTCCTGTTGACATAATTCATGATAATGAGAGGCACCTTATTTTGGATTTTGAATGTATCTTGTCATCCAAGTTCATAGATACTTCAGAGACTGCCATGGTCCAAGAATGACAGTCTTATAGTAAAATAGTACTTGTTTCCATGTCTTGCTATTTAGTCCTTGTGAAGTGAAAACATTTAAAACCTTATCTGAACTTCTATTATCTAACCAAAATATAACATTCTGAAAACACAGTTGCCACTAGCCTTTTCTTTTCTTTATTTTTATTTTTCTTTATTTTGTTTTTTGAGGTAGAGTTTCACTCTAGCCCAGGCTGACATGAAATTCACTTTGTAGTCTCAAGGTGACCTTAAACTCTTTTTTTTTCTTTATCAGTTATGTACATACTCAGTGTGTAAACAGCACATATTAGTGCTATCGCTAGCATTCTCCCTGTCTTCCCCCCTCCAAAGGGACCCTCCTAATTGGGGATTGTGGGTTGTGCATTGTGGGGTAACCATCAGTTATGGGGAAGAAACAATGTCTCTGTGCATAATACACCAATTTGTGGCTCTAACAATCTTTTCACCCTCTCTTCCATGAATTTCCCTGAGCCATGTTGGGTTTGTTTTAGGTCTATTTCAGTAATGAGGTTTTGGGAGTCTCTGTGTCTCTGGATGTCTGGTTTGGTAGGAGTTGAGTATTCTCTGTGTCTATCGCCTTCACTCTTGTGCTGATACCAGGTTCACCAAGAAAGCAGCACTCTTGCTTCTTTCCCCAATTGCTCTATTGTTTTAGCTGGGGCCCCAGTGAAGGGCGATGGGCTGATTCTCTCCTCAGGTTCTGTATCCATTAGAAAAAGAGAAGCAGATTCTCCAAAAGAGAGTGATGTCAGTACCAGAGAAATGAGATAACTATTATTATTTTAGAGAGAATTTAATAAGTTTAATAGAATTTAATACAATTTAATCTTGTAGCCCAAGATTGGTGGGAGCTTAATATCAGAGAGCAAACTTGTTTTCTGGATATGATTCTGACTTGTTTCGTAGTTCCAGCTATGGGTTCCATTCCACTGAGCAGAATCTGTTAGCCAAATAAAGAGCAGTTTGTTACCCACCATGACTGTGTGCCACCATTGCCCTTGGGTGAGCATCACATCAGGTTATTTGCTGCTGAGTAGCTTAGACCACAAGCTTGGACAGATGTTGTTTCCTGCCACTTCTAACACAATACCAATCAGCTATTTTACTAGCACAAGATATCAGCACCTCAAGTTCTGTCCTGTGGAAGCCTCAAGCCAATGTGTTTTCATTCCATTCTTACTCTAGTGAGTTATAGACTTTGGGCAGGCAGTGATTGGAGACCCCCAAGTGACTCATGTGCATATGTCAATCACTTTTTATTATCTTGCCTGTTAATCTGATTAACTGATTTTTCAGTCCTTGATCATTTAGACCTGGTAGGAAAAATGGATGACTATTCCCCAACCAGTTTTGTGATTTGGATGGGATGGTCAGCATCCCTTATTCATTCTCAGCTGACAGCATCATGTCTCTGATTAAGACAGTAAGGGCAAATCTTCCCACCAGCCACACTGCTGTACCTTGGCTTGGGCCCCACTTAAAAAAGGGTGACATGAACCTCTTCTTTTCTTTCCAAAATTTAGATTGGCAGGAAAAAACACTTAGAACAACTCATCCTCTAAGTATTTTGAATCTTTATGTAACAACTCTTGTGTCCTATCCATTTGTCTTTGTAAGAAAAAATGAAACATGGTATAGGGTACAGTTAGGACACAGGTTCTGAGCATTTGAATTGAGTGCAGAGAACATCCCCTCCGATTCTCTCCTTGCTGGACAGCACATACTGTTGGACTCATGCTAGTTGACATGCTAGTTGACTGATCATCGAGTTAAAGACTTTGATTTTGTGGTTGCCAGTTCGATGGTTCATTGTAAACTACATTAGATTAAGAAATGCCTAGGGCTTTACTGAGGTACATATTTGGGTATGTCTGTGAAGGCTTTTCTAGAGAGAGTTAATTGAAAAATGAAGACCTGACCTTAATGCAGCCAGTATCATTCTGTCTGCTGGGGACTTGGGATAAATAAAAGTGAAAAAGAAGAAAACCAGCTGAGCATGGAATTCACAATTCTCTGATTCACTCACAGGTAAGCAAGCATCCTTACATTCCAGTTGTCAATACTTCCCCCACTGTGATGAGCTATATCCTCAGATAGTGAGTCAGTTTAATCTTTTCCTCCCTTACATTGTTTCTTTGCAGATATTTGGTCACAAGATTGAGAGAAGCAATTAATTTAGCCAGAGAGAAATACAACTAGTCTGGGCAGTTGTGCTTGCACCCTGCAAATTATGCCCACTGCCAACTTTCAGAATTTTGGAAGATACCACCTGGGGTAGATTTTGTTTGTTTTGGCTTCTTGTTTTGAGGTATCTTCTTTCTCCCCACTTGATCCTGTTCTGTCATAGGAAGTTATCAGTAAACTAAATAGGAGCCCCCCACACACTGTCTCAGTCCTCAGATGACTATAATGCCTGCACTGCAGCACTGGTGCTGACTGCTTCTGTCCACGGTAGATGACTTAATGAAGAGTAACTTAGAATGTCAATTTGAGGGCTGCCTTTCAGCTTCTTAAAGGCCTTTGTCTTCTTGTCTTCGCCTTCCAGTCTTTTGAGTCTCTACAACCAGTGGAACTTGGGGCCCTGATCCTCCCCCGAGCAGGGCTCTGAAGTGACTAAAGAGGCTGACTGAAACAGACTGGGGTTCCTCCACTCAGATGGGCCTTGGAGACATTCAGATAACCATTTATTCTTTCAGCCTTTCACGTAGCTGACAACCTCCATAATCTTGCATGCAGAGACCAAAGAAAATCTTTAACGTCTGCTTCAGAAGTATTGTTGTGAAAAGTTTAGGTTTAAATGGAGCAGATGACAACTTGTTCCATAACTATGACACAAAGATGTAGAGAAATAGATGGGGGGAAGAGAGAGCCAACACACACACACACACACACACACACACACACACACACACACACCCACACCCACACCCACACACACACATACACACACACACACACACACACACATACACACACACACACACACACACACACACACACACACACACTGGTTACACTGACATTCCTATATTTAGATTTGAAGCTCTGTTAAAATTTTAGAATGAAAACCATAAAAGAATTCTAGTTGGATCTAACTATATGTATATACACATGATATTTTCTGTCCTTTGATAGTGTATCAAATTAAGGAAGTATATCAAATTAATTTTATTGGCTTAGAGAAAAGCACATACTTCTTTCAATTAACCATTTTTAAATGTGCCAAATTTATATAGATGCTACCCCAAATGCATTTCAAGTGTATATGATCTGGATAAATGCTGGTAAATAAAACTAGTTTGACATTGTTGGTTTAATAATAATGTTGTCTTCTGAGATATTGGAATTAAGAACAATAGAGCACATTTTGTTCTGTCCAGAGTGATAACACAAAGGAGATTTTGTCATAAATCAAGATCATAGAAGTTATAAATGAAACAGAAGCACTAGTATAAGTTAAGATGCAATAAGAATGAAGAGTCTAGGATTATAGGTTTCAAGAAAACTACTTGGGTGGTTTGATTCTGGTGTCCCCCATAAAGTTAAGTGTTCTGAACACTTGATCTCAAGTTGATAGGAATGTTGGAATTGGAACCCTGATGGAAGTGTGCTTTGGGGGGCAGGCTTATGAATCTTATAGCCAATTTCCCTTTTCCATTGTTTGGCACACTTTCCTATTGCTGTTGTCCACCTGATGTTGGCTGGGAGGTGATTTCCAACCCCTGCTTATGCCATCATTTTCCCTGCCATCATGAAACTCCCCTTCAAGTCTGTAAGCCAAAACAATCCCTTTCCTCCTACAAGTTGCTTTTGGTCAGGTGCTTTCTGCCAAAAATGTGAAGCTGACTGCAGGAATTACCTGGAATGTATAAGGCTTTACATTCAACCCCTGGTAACTCATTCATAAATAAGTGTATAGATAAATAAATATATGAAATGAGCCCCATGATTTTCATTCATATATGTCAAGCGCAGCATTTTATCATTTTATCAAAGAAACCACATAAGTTTAACCATCTGGCTTTTTTACTTTTGTGAATTATTTTTGAATACTTGTGAAATATGCATTTTTGAAAAATATTAAAAGGAAATAACTTGTGCTACTGTTTAATTTTGCTTAATGGCTTATGAAATTTTTACAATTCAAGTATCATTGTGAAGAACTCATGAGTCAATTGGATTCACATAAAATAAAATTGCTATGAGTACAACTTTCAAAAATAATCATGTTTTATAGTAAATTTATTATTCATCAAGTTCATTAGAGAATCAGAACCAATTCAGTGTGGACCCAAAGTCCTGAGAACCAGTGGTGTCAATAGTATAATTCCAGATGGCTCAAACACCATGAAATTCAACTTTGATCTATGGTGATGGCATCCAGGCAATAGTATTTCTCTGTTTGGCAGGTTAATCAGCTTTTGTCTCCCATTGTGGATATCAGCTGATTGGATGAGGCCCACCCATGTTAGTCAGGTGGGAGGCAATCTGCTTTTTACATTCTTTAGATTTAAATGTTAAACTCATTGAAAATATCCTTAGAAATATACCTAAATATCTTTAAGTAACTATCTGATCACCCAGTGGTCAACTCTCTTAATCTTACAATACATCTACCCATTGTTGCATTAGTACCCAGCCTTGCACTCCAAATGAACAGAGTTGAAAGTTATAATATGGGGTCCAGATTGAGGCTGAAAATGAACTCCTTTCTAGAGATAAGGCAGGAAAGTTTTTGAGTAAATTTATTCTTCTTGATTATAATTTACATACTGTGAAGTAAAATTAGCAGTACTAAAAACAATGCTGGAAGTTAGATAAACATCATGTTGCAAAAAGGATTACAAAATGGAAGAAAATAAAGTTACATTTACATATAAATAGATTCCAAAATGTTTTTGATAATTCACAATCTTAAAATTAAATAGTATTAAACATATAGATTATTACTAAGGTAGATAAAATCTCTAAGTAAAATAAAGAGGATTTAAAAATTAAAATTTATAAAACTTTGGCTTAATTTTAGAAAGACTAAGAATGTTTGGATCTTTTCCCATATTGGAAAATATTTTTTTATGTGTGAATATATACTTTTAGGAGACTTATATTATATATAATTTATGAAAATTATATACAAAAGTACATATGTATTATTTTCAAGATTCTACAGAATGCTGCTGTATGATGTTATTTATGACTATCTAATTTCTCATTTTCTATATTAGGGAAATGTCTCCAGTACTGTTTGGTCAATATGTGTCAATAAAACTATGAAAACAATGAGGATGAGTGTGAACACTTACATATCAGCTAGGTAAGCAATGTAGGAGACAATGAGTAATGGTTTTCCTAAAATAATATGTCATTGTGCATGTTTTGAGCTGTGGGCAATACAGGAAAACCTGAAAGCATTGAAAAGCTGAGACAGACTTGTGAACAAGAGATACTGTCTCATGTCATCAAGCCAGCTAAGATTTGAATGGATATATTTATATTTCGAAGGAGTCTTAGCTTAAATAGTATATTGATGTAAAACCAGAGTTTTGCTTTATTCCTATATTAAAAGGATTTATTGGATTATTTATTTATCCATTTAACAAAAGAAATGATTAAAGCATTCTTCATTTTTTTGAATAACTTGCCTTCTCAAGAAAGATTGTACCTCTTAGAATAATTTCCTGAGCTGTTTGTACCTTCTCTTTATGTAGGGGAATGTGTCCTTCAATAGTAAAAGGCAACATTGATTTTTTTTTTCTATATTGATCTTTGAACTCTTTCATTGTCATTTGGTTAGATAACCAAGTATTGTTTTCTAGTAACCTGTGATTCTCTGCAATTGTGCTCAAACATGGCATTCTTCATAATTTTTGATCTTTTTTATTTCCAGAATCAAATCCTAAACACAATCCTGTTCTTAGATTGCTTTTGAAATTTCCAGGGTACCACTAGACAAGTTGGACTTTTTCACTTTGTGAAGAACAGAAATAGTAAAACTATTAGATTTTTCAGAGCATGTTAAGTTGAACAGGAAGCATTGAGATATATGGCTTCACGATTGAATGGGAGCATGTCACTCATGGTTGTTAGTTATGTGGGAAATTCTCAGCGGCACCATTGTTCATCATACATGTTCTACTCGCACTACAAGACACAGTTCTGGTTATCTTCAAATGTATAATATGGAAGCAACCCAAATTCCTTATTAATTATATGCTCTATGAAATTATCTTCTCATCATATCTTTAACATAGGCATCTTTTAAAAATTAAAATATTCTTATTATCTCTTTCTGTCTCCTTCCCTCTCTCTCTCTCTCTCCCTCTCTCTCTCTCTCTGTGTGTGTGTGTGTGTGTGTGTGTGTGTGTGTGTGTGTGTGTGTATGTGTGAGCATGGTAGAGCCACAGAGTTAGTGTGGCTGTCAAAGGACACCCCCGAGTGTCATTCCTGGCCTTTTACCTTGTTTGCAACATGGTCTGTTATTTATTAATGTAAATTCTACTCAGCTGGTTTGACAGCTTCCTGGATTCTCCTGTCTCTGCCTACTAATTTCACTATGTCACAGCTGGGATTAAGGATATTTGCTATTGCCTCCAGCTTTATGTGGGTTTTAGAGATCCACATCGAGGTCATCCCACTTGCTAGGAAGTCCTTTATGCACTGAGCCACCCCCTAGCCCAACCACAGCTATTTTATTTTATTTTTTTAAACCACAGCTATTTTAAACAACTGTTTATCTACAAATATTGCTTATGTCATCTTCAAAGATCTTGCCACCAACTATCAGCCAAAATGATTCATCTTCACCAAAAGAGACAATCTCAATGACCAGCTACTAAAAGCCAAATTTTAGTTTTGTATATTCTTAACTCACATATATAAATAGAATCATACTGAATAATTCTATACTACACACTACTTTAAAAATATTAAGTAAGTTTCTCCTAAATGTTAATGTTAGTTGATATATTTTTAGTTCATTCATCTCACTCACTGATGTTGTCACTATTATTTATTTGATAGATACTTTTTCCCAAATGTGTTTTTTAAGTATTTTATTGATTTGTGAAAGAGAGAGACAGAGAACACTAGGGTCTCTAGCCACTGCAAACAAATTCCAGATATGTTTGTCACTTTATCCATCTGGCTTTACGTAGGTACTGGGGAATCAAATCTGGTTGGTTAGATTTTGCAGGTAAGCATCTTAACCACTGAGCAACATCTCTGTCCCCCAAATGTCTTTTTTTAAAACTTTATACATGCTTGATGAGCCATAGCTCATTGTCACTCATCCATCGTTTTCCTTGTGGTTTGTCTCGTACTTTGTCATAGCATTCATTATATCTTTTCCTCAATGTCATAACTTCTTTTACTACATGTTGTTAAAGCCTATCCTATTTCAATTCCAGGTAATATCTTTAATTTACTAGGAGTTGAAGATGATGTGGAATAGATGCTAACTTTTCCTACCAGGTGTTGTGTAAATTTCCTATCCTATTTCAGATTTTATTTATCACATTAAATATTCCACTTCATAAAAATGATTTATTTAAGCCAGGCATGATGGCACACACCTTTAATCCCAGCACTTGGGAGGCAGAAGTAAGATTGCTGTGAGTTCAAGGCCACCCTGAGACTCCATAGTGAATTCCAGGTCAGCCTGGGCTAGAGCAAGACCCTACCTCAAGAAAAAAAAAAAAAAAAAAGGTTTTCTTTTTTTTTTTTGCATTCTTAAAAATGATTTCTGAGCACTCAGGAGGCAGAGGTAGGAGGATTGCCATGAGTTTGAGACCACACTGAGAATACAGAGTGAATTCCAGGTCAACCTGGGGTACAGTGAGACCCTACTTTGAAACATCAAAAAACAATCTGTATTTTCATCATAAAATATTTTTACATTTAATAATATATATTCATAGATACTCTGGATGCTTTTGAAATTTTCATTTTAGAATTAACGTTTATAAATATCTGTTGCCAAGATATAGGACACAATTTTTGTCAGTTAATTTGTATTATAATACTAGCTAAACTTTTAAAGTACACTTTTATCTACTTGTTTTGTTAGATAATTATATCAACTCTAATGACAGTCTTATAACCTTTCTTTAAATTGTTTGAAATTTTAAATTTTATTTATTTGCGCATATATGAAGGGGGTGGTAGGTGGTGCCTGAGCTGCTTGTGACCGCAAGTGAGTGGCAGATACTTGCACCACCTTTTGCATCCAGGTGACGTGTGTGGCTAGAGAACTGAACCTTGTTGGCAGGCTTTGTAAATTAACCTCTTTAACTGCTGATCCATCTTTCTGGACTTTATTTTCAATTTGTTTTTGTTGTGTTATCTTGCTGACTAGGACCTCTAGCAGGATGTTCAGTAGATGTGCCAACACAGGGAAACTTTCTTTTTAAAAGTGCCTGTTTTTTTTGTTTGTTTGTTTGTTTTCAGGAGTAGGAGTGGGTACATGTGGATTACCATACGGGAGGAAGGGTTTGCTGTGGTGCACAGTTGAGTTCACTGTGTAGTCCACTATGACAGAAGGGCATGGAAGCAGGAACTTGAAGCAGCTGGTCAAAGGGTATCTACAGTCAGGAAGCAGAGAGCAAAGAATGCTCATGCTCAGGCCGTTTTCGGCGTTTTATTCAGTCTGGGTCTCCAGCCATGGCATGGTGTCCCAGTAAAAGCGGGTCATCTCACCTCAAATAATCTAACCTAGAAATTCCCTTACTGAAATGATGCCTAGAGTTTTGTTGCCTAGGTGAACTCTAATCTAGAAATTCCCTCACCACAATGTCTAGAGATTTGTCTCCTAGGTGAACTCTAGACCCTGTCATGTCAGCAATTGAGATTTAGCCATCACAGCTATTACTTGGGTTAAGTAGTTCTTTCTGTTTCTAATTTTCCAAAAGACTTTTTATAGTTGAACTCTGAATATAGTGTCTTATCAGCTATTAAGATCATTTTGGTTGTTGTTGTAAAATTCATTAATTTGATGAATCATTTTAATTTATTTTCTAATGTTAAGACTCTTTACATTCCTGGGGTAAACCAAATAGTCATTTTGTATTAGTTGTTTTTACACACTGCTGGATTCAATTTTGCAATATTGTTTTTAGGACTTTTCTAATATCTTTGTTGTGTTAGCATGAATATTTAATAGCCTCATAAATTAAATTGAAGATTGCTTATTTCCAGCCTTTTTCTTTTTTTCTTTAAAATTGGATTATTTACTTCCTGAATATTAAAAAGAAGTTGCCATTGAAATAAGTATAGTCCTATTTTTAAATTTGGGGAATATTACTTTCATGAGTATAAGAGGTCAGATGTTTCAATATTTTTCTTGACTTAGTTTTAATATGGAATTTTTATAAGAAATTGCCTGTAATTCATGTTTTCTAATATTACTCTTATGCATTCATACTATTTGTTTGAGCCTCTTTAATTTTTGTCTTGTTTACTCTCATTTAGAATGTTGTTAATTTTATTAGCCTTAATTTTTTTGCCATTATTGCTCCTATTGTATTGGGTATATTTTAAATTCTTATGTGACTTCTTAAATTAGCTAATTTTGAATTATTCCTCTCTCCTAATAAACTGAGTGATTTCTGTTCTTGTCTATCTAAGGAATGGAGTGGACAAAGGAGATTTATTTGCATATTAATACCAAGAAAAAAAAAATCCAGTGGAAACTGGGCCCATGGCAGGCCTGAAGATATCCATGTATAGGGGCCTTATGGAGGCTGGGAACCACCATCAGGAATGGCAGGTCTTTAGTCTGCCCTCTGATGACATTCTCTGAGGCAGGTTATTTATTTATTAGTTATTTATTTACTTTTCAGGGAGTCTTCTCTTTGCAGATAAGAGTCTTCTTCACTGAAGAGTTGAATACAGGGCTTTATATAGAACCTGGTGGGCTCTGAGTGGTTGGGTGTATGTAAATGAGGTAGAAATCACAGAGACCCATCCGGAGAGATGGCTAATAGGAGAAGGGAAAGTGCACCCAGCCAAAAGATAGTGGCCCCATTTCCCTTGTTCGGGTGGTGACCCCAGCAGCCTTATGGGCTTTCACAAAGACCACAGAGCTTCCTGCCACAGCGAGTTCCTCCCAGCCCTCCAGTCACCATTGGGGATAGTCCCATCAGCCCTAGGTTGGTGGCAGTGATCCAGGGAATTTGAGCCACTTGCCAAAAGAAATAGGCAAAGCCACTTGCACCCAGAGTTAAGGGATTTAAGCTCCTCTGTCTGGCTCCAATCTACCTTCTGCCAGGGGCCCTTTTCCGTTGCTCTATTAGGCTCACTTTGCAGTTAGTTTCTTCTAAGAACAGCTTTAGTTACCAGCTATAATTTTGATGTGAAATACTTTCCTTGTCTGTAAGTCCTATCTATTTTGACATTGTCATTGAGTTCTTTTTTGACCAGCAGTTATGCAGGCTTTTCTGACAAACACATGAGAGATGTCTTGCCCACCTGTGGACTGTTAGTTTCTAATATATTTCAGACATAGGAAGAGATTTCTGGATTCCATGATTTTTAGGCTTGGTATAGTAAGCTTTATGGGCTCAGTATGTGGAAACTATTCAGAAATATTTTAATATTACAAAAAAAAACCCTTATATCCTCTATAGATTTTTTTCCTGCAAGGTATCTAGTTTTGTTGTTAAAAATGGTTCAAAATTTTAATTTTTTGTTGGTGATTTATATCTGCCACTTCTTGCAGAAGTAGATTGGAATAACCCATGATAGTGGTAAATTTGCCCATTTCTCTTGTACTTCTTCCACTTTTGGAAAATGGGATGTTGTTGGGAACATTTTATTTTGGATGGCTTATGATTTTTGGTTAGAAGGTTTTGTCTTCCATCATAGGGTAAGAGCTGTATGAAAGCATTTTTCTTCTTTATTTACCTATACCTCTGACTGTGTAGAATTATAACACTGGAGTGTCCAAATACTACCTTTTGAATAAACAGACAGAATGAGGGAATGATCAAGTGACAACTGAAGTTACAGCTGAGGAGCGATCTCAGAGGAAGTACCCAGTGAGGACAGGCTTTCATACTCAAGGGACAGCTCACAAACCAGGTCATGGCTGCTCTGTGATGGTGATTCATCACTATATGCCTATGAAAAATTAGGAAGAGACGAATAGCCACGTGTCCAGAAAATAGATCCAGATACCCATGGAACAATTAAGAGGTGCTAGAGACAGACCTAAACATATACTCCACAAGTTCATCTTTAAGAAGGGCATCAAAAGGACATAACAAGAAATGAATAGTGTCTCGATATATTATGAGGAAAATAGGTTTCTACAAAGCAAGAAAAAAATAAGCTTTTATTTTATAGCTTGTACAAAAAAAAATCAACTTAAAATGGGATTAGGGATTGGAATATAAGACCCGAATGATAAAACTCCTCTAATAGAACCCAGGAGAAACATCCCTGGATACTGACATTCACTTTCTAGATATTGTACAAAAAGTTTAGGCAACAGAAGTAAAACTAAAATAAGCAAGACTGTGTCTTACTAAAAATCTCCTACATGGCAAAAGAAACAATGAATAAAATGAAATGATATCCTAATCAATGTTTGCAAATCATTTACTTGATAAGGAGTTACTATCCAAAATTTATACAGAACTCCTACCACTCAGTGATCAGAAAGCAAACAAGCAAGCAAAGTTCCTGAATACGCATTTCAAGGAGGATACAAAAGTGGCCAAGGACTACACAAAGGTGTCATCATGGTTTGCTCATAACATGTTTCCCTGAAAAAGGCTCGGTCTCCACATGATGGTGTTACTGAGAGGTGATTGGATTGTGAGGGTTCTTGTTTCATCAGTGAATTGACATATTCATGGATGGTTAGGAGGAAGCAGGGTGAACGAGAGAGAAAATGTAGTTCAGAGGATACAAAGTTGAAGATGATTAGGATGAACAAGTATGGCAAACAATGTATGATATGAAAAGTATCATACCGTATTTGACATGAAGGCTATTAGTAATAGTACTGTATTTGAGAATCTTGCTAAATGTATTTTAGCTGTTCTTGTCATGAAAACAAAGAAAAAAATATGTGAAATGTGTATTATTTTGCTTTACTATAGTATTTTACTATTTTTAGGTATCCTATAACATATTGTATACTTTATACATAATAATAATCATTTTTAAAAATATTGACTTCATGTAAATCCATCCTATTAGCCTACTTAAGGAAA
The DNA here is from genome assembly GCF_020740685.1 of Jaculus jaculus. Taxonomy (NCBI): domain Eukaryota; kingdom Metazoa; phylum Chordata; class Mammalia; order Rodentia; family Dipodidae; genus Jaculus; species Jaculus jaculus. Next base: position 133,424,724 of record NC_059107.1, read on the forward strand.
AATGACACTTTTTTTTTCCACATAATTCTGGGATCTTTAGTTTTAAAGCTCTAATTCCCACAGCAAGACAGGATTTATTGGAAGAAACTGTAAGATACCCATTGACTTTAAGCTGTGTTTCTTGCCTGAGAACTTTGGACCTTATGCTCTGTGAGATCCAAGTATATAAAAGACCCACTTTCATAGTAGGGGAAATTGACCCTTAGAACTAGCAGAAAGTAAGCTGCAGTTATGCCTGTGTCACCCAGGCAGGCCATGGGAGCATCTCTTTCTATCCTTTTGCTCAATTATTTAATTATTTATTTACTTGAGAGAGAAAGAAAGAAAGTAGGAATGGCAGGGCCTCTACCCACTGCAAAGGAACTCCAGATGCATGTGCCACATTGTGCAACTGTCTGTATGTGAGTACTGGGGAGTGGAACTTGGGTCCTTAGGCTTCTGAGGCAAGCACCTTAACCACCGAGGAATCTCTCCCTTGCTCAATTTTTTAAGGTGAGTAACTATAGGCAGTGTGAGAATGGTAAGATAAGATTCTGCCAGCTGTGTCCAAACACGACCACAAGCCATTCAGGGTAGCTAGGAATATGACAACACAAAATTATGATCCTACTTAAAAGAGGATGAGGGTATTTTTTGTTACTCAGTGGCACATTTCTCAAGTATGAGCTTTTCAGATGACAGTGTTTAGACTGCCAATTGTACAGATCACCCATAGCAGCAAAGGGTTAAGTATCCTTGAGGGACTCCTGGATGGATGGTGGAATTGGACATGAGCACCAGCTGTAAAAGTGAGAACTTCCTCTTGTAAGTTTTCCAGCAAGGACAACATACGTCTGTAGCTGTCACTCTCAGACATTATAGAAAATAGTAGAGCCAAGACTTGCATAGAGAGGACTACATATGGAGCTCCTTTCTTTCAGATTCGAAGGACATGTTCTCTTAGCTCCCTAGAATGCCGTATCTGATGGCCTTCAGTTTCAGAAGTTTTGGATGACTGGTCCTGACTGAAAAGAACTATCTTCCTCCATATCATGTTCCCTTTTGATTCATGTGTTCTGTCAGTTTTTCTTTTATAATAATTTCTCACACTTTGTCAATCACTTTAAATGTGTAAAAATTAAATTTTAGTCTCTTTTTCTATGATTTAATTCTCAATTTTTTTTCTGGTCTTATCTATATTTCTTGTTTTGTTTTGAAATGCAGTCTCACTTTATAGATCAGTCTTGCCTGGAATTTACTACGAAGCTCAAGCTGGACTCCCTCCAATTTAGCAATCTTTCTGCTGTAGCTTCCTTAATGCTGGGATTATAGGCATGTACTACCCAGCCTACCTTGTTCCTTGTTGTTGTTCTTAGCTCTTACTTTTGTTTTTTATAATCTTATATTTATGATCTATTATGCTGAAGAGACTTACAGTTAAAGATTACCTTACCTATATAAAATATGACTCATCAAATTTTAATCTGTGCATTTGATCATTTACTTTTTTTAAATAACTTTTATATGAGTCATATTTTATTTTTTTCTTATTGCTTACATTTTACTCATCAGGTTTTCTATCTGAATTTTTGAAATCTTACAATATAATATAATAATATAAATATGTTATATTTACCACCCCTTTATCTTGCTTTTATCAGAATATTTTTCTCAAGTGTTAGATTTTGCTACTGGCTTTTAGAGTCTGCTATTGTATGAATTACTTTTTCTAGAGTAGTGCAGTAGGAGCAGGATCTTTAACTGCTGTAGTCTGTATGACTTTTACTTTCCTTACTTAAAAAAAAAAAATCTAAACCTAAGCCGAGCATGATGGCACAGGCCTTCAATTACAGCACTGGGGAGGCAAAGGTAGGAGGGTCTCTGTGAATTCGAGGTCACCCTGAGACTACATAGTAAATTCAAGGTCAGCCTAGACTAGAATGAGACCTTAAAAACAATAACAACAACAACATAAAAAAAAAGAAAAACAATAACAAAAAAATTTCCTAAGCCTAGGGAGCATTTGAGAATCTAAAGTTCTTTGGCCGGTTCCTTCTCTTTGGGTCATAATCTCATCAAAAGGAAGATATTAGCATGGTGCGCATTAAAAAAAAAAGTCTGTTTCTTCCACACTGTACTTCTCTCTGGAAAAATACCATGTTTCCCACATCTGTCAGATTTATCTTATATCCCTACACTTCTTAAAAAGCAAATTTAAGATTATGTGCTGGTGTCAGTATTGATAGAACATTTTCATTGTACTAGGATGGGCCATTGGAAAATTAAATGACTATTGTAAAGAAAAATAAACCACACCTGCTAGTATGTAATTATTGGTGCCAGCTCTCTGTGGCTTGAAAAGTGTGAGGAACCAGTTATCCCAAGAACTTTATTTGTTTTCCAGAACTGTTCAATTATATGCACAGAATTGATTAAAGGAGATCCTATTAATGAATGCACAGTCTTCTATTAACCATACTATTGATAATTACATTTAATTTGAAAATTAGCATTTTTATCAGAGTTCTATAGTGAATGAGAATATACGTGTGTGTGTGTGTGTGTGTGTGTGTGTATTTAGCTCATAAAGATGACCAAATCCTCTATCATCTAATTTCAGTAAATGTAAATTCATTGAGTTGTTATTGAATTTGTTAAATGTTTCAGAGTCAAGAAAGCCAGGGAGACTGGAGTTCTGATAGATATCCAGCAGTAGGAGAAGAAGGGTGTCCCAGCTCCAAGAGAGAAAGCAATGTTTACCTTTCCTTTGACTCTTGATTCTATCAGGGACCCCAAAGAATTGGATGGTGCTTGGTCACAGTGAGGACACCTGTTCTTTACTCATTGTACTGACTCAAATTCCACTCTCTCCAGGAAATCTCTTCAAAGGAAAACCCAGAAATAGTGCTTTACCAGCTACCAACTATTTCTAAAATTAACCGTCATAGCATTGCATACTATGCCAAGACCAATGAGTGAGGTTATATAGCTAAATAAAATTTCGTTCTTCTAGTAGAATTTGGTTGTTTCTTTCTGCATATTCTGATATGTAAAGTGAAGATATTATGCTACTCTTATTGGCTTTCCTTATTTATAAAGAAATATTTACCAAATACCTAGGGCATGATTCAAAATGGTTGCATCCTCTTTAGCATATTTAAATAAGAATTTCTTGACTTTCTATTAAAAGTGAATAAAATCATACATGGATAAGCATGCTACTTTTCAAAGCGCTCAGGTTGAATGTATTTTCAGTCATGAAGCTGAACAAAATATTCAACAGTCCTTCTTGCAGAGAGGCTTATAAAATTCAGGAGGCTTGAGACTTGCAAGGCCCAGGAAGCTCACAAAACTTACAGGATTTAGGAAGTACCAAAACTGATGACTCACCAGACCCCTTCCCAAGGTTATGTGAATAGTCAACAATTGTGGGAGAGGAGACTATTTAGGGAGCCGTCTATAAACTGGACAGGGAGCTCTCAGGAAGTAGCTTTGGTGAGTCATCACCCATACTAGTGAAAACTTTCTGGTGACGCAGCTGTCTCTGAGTCACCCACGTTGCTGTAAGTAACCCCTCATTTACTCTCCTGTAAATAACTCCAATAAATTCCTGAGTGCATTAACATAGACTTGGGTGGAATTGTTTCTTTGGTTTGTCAGTGCCCTATATGAGGTGAAAAGTAATATGCTTATATCTCTCCAAGAATATTCAACAACTGTGTGAAACCACATTTTGATGCTAGACAGTGATTACCTGGAAAAATAATAAGGGTGTGATTATGTACAGGATATAGGGTAGGCATTAGCAAATTGCTATTTCATTTAGAATATATTGTTCTGTTTACATTTCATGAAAAAAAAACCCATGAATTTGGATTCCACAGTTTTAAGGTATTATGTTTCCTTTTGTTTTCATTTAATGAAACTCTACTAGCTGCTATGAATGGAGCATGATTTAAAGTCTGCCAGACATTTATGTTCTGGAAGTTGGATCCTGAGGGTGGTGATGATGAGCTGGTACGATCTTTAGAATACGGACACTGGAGGAAGGTAATTTTGTCATGGAATACTACCTTTAGAAAGTATTATTTCAAGTCCTGTGGAGCTGGATTATTTTATATAGGAATCAATTGGTATAAGAGAATCATTTTTCAGAACATGCTACTCAGTGCTTTCAGGCACACTCTCACCAGTGTGGTGTCTTCAGCGACGAGGACTTTTCAAGTCCCCTGGGGATGTGAGAGTTACCCTCTTGAATTCCAGGACTGTAAGCAAGATCAACCTCTTTATGTGTCACCCAGTTTCATGTACATTATTACAGTCATTTAGTAAGGACTGAGATAGAAAATTTATACCATACAGTGAGGTCTTCAAATACCAGTATCTCAGAAAAGGAGAGAGCACCTTGGAATCTGAGTATTGTGCAGATGTTGAGAGAATTTGGGGGAAAGGGAGAGGGGGAAAAAGCCTAAGAATGCTATGAAAGAAGCATTATGGATGATCCTGGTGAGACTTCACATAAAGGGGAGCCTAGGAAAGACTTAGGTTGCCTTAGAGATTAAGCAGGACTGGTGAGATGATGACAGAAACATGGATTACAAAGAGCAAGTGTAGCAGAATGCATCCGATAGCCACTTGCTGAAGAAAATATCAAGAAGGAAGAAAGCCAGGATGTGCAGTCCTATCGCAGGAGAGAGGGACGGAGAGTGTCTGTGAGGCCGTCTCTTCCATCACAGGCCAGCAGCTGTGACCGGTAGAATGTTTTCAAGAAATGAGTGCATCACTTTCCACAAGCCTGTTACCTCGTGTTAGCTGAGGACTTGAGGATTCAACTCTCTGCTTTCTAGAAGAGCCCTCCATAACCTCTACAGACATTGTTCTCCAGGCCTGACCCAGGCGGCAGCTCCAAAGGGAGCACCCAGGAGATCTTGCTGCCATCAGACAGGTTTGTAGGATGCAAGAGCTATGGGATAAATGTGGCTTCCACTGAGATGTTAGGACAAAGGCTAGATGGCCAGATGGAGACCTGCCACAGGGAAAGGATGAAAAGGAATAAAGAAAAAGAGATGTGAGAAAGGCTGCTTTCTTCCAGTGGATTTGGCATAAGCTGAATGCAACTTTTCCCTCTACCTCCCACAAGAAAGAAAAGTTAGCTATTTGTCATCTTAGCTGTAAGAAAATGGGAAAAGTTTGCCTTTATATTAAATATTTTCAGTTATTAATGAGCAAGCAAGAGAGCAGATGTTGAAACAAGTCACATTTAAAAAAATTATTTATTTATTTGACAGAGAGAGAGAAAAGGGAAAGCGAGAGAGAAAGAGAGAATGGTCACGCCAGGGCTTCCAGCCACTGGAAACAAATGAACTCCAGATGTGTGTGCCCCTTGTGCATCTGGCTTATGTGGGTCCTGGAGAGTTGAACCAGGATCCTTTGACTTTGCAGTCAAACACTTTAACTGATAAGCCATCTCTCTAGCCCCACATTTTTAAAATAAAATATACATTGTTGGGGTGATACACTTATATTTGTTGCTGCTGCAGCATATTACTGAAATTTGGTGGTTTACAAAATAACATAAATTTTCTGTATTTAGTGGCATATGCCTGTAATCTGGGAGGATTATAATTGGAAGGCTAGCCTGGGCTACATAGCAAGACCTTATCTTAATATATATATATATATATATATATATATATATATATATATATATATATATATATATCTGTTATAAAATAGTTTAAGAGGGCAGAAATCTAAACTGAGTTTCATGTTTTTTGTTGTTGTTCAAGGTAGAGTCTCACACCACTCTCTAGCCAGGATGACCTGGAATTCACTACATAGTCTCAGTGTAGCCTCAAACTCACAGAAATTCTACCTCTGCTTCCTGAGTTCTGGCCTTAAAGCGTGTGCCACTACTGGGATAATATCATGAAGTCAGTTAGCAAGTGTGTATTCTCTCCAGAAACTTCTAGAGAGATATGTTTTATTTCCCTTTCTAACCAATATATAACATCCATCCACAGACCTTTGCTCAAAGCTTCCTTCCAGCAAGCAATCATATCACATGACTTCTGCTAAGATCTTCCCATCTCTTCCTTTCTCTGCCTCCACCACAACATCCCTCTTTCTCTGTCTTAGACTCTTCTGTTCCCTCTTTTCAAATCTTTTCATCTGTATTGGGCTCATCAGTACAGTCCAGGGTATTCTCTGCATTTTAGTATGCTTAAGTTTAATCTTTGTTGCAAAGTCACCTCTGCCATTTAAAGTAATATATTCATGGGCTGGAGAGACAGCTTAGCAGTTAAGCACTTGCCTGTGAAGCCTGAGGACCCCAGTTTGAGTCCTGACTCCCCAGAAGCCACATTAGCCAGATGCACAAGGGAGCACATGTGACTGGAGTTCGTTTGCAGTGGCTAGAGGCCCTGGCGTGCCCATTCTTTCTCTCTCTCTCTCTCTCTCTCTCTCTCTCTCTCTCTCTCTCTCTCTTTCTCTCTCTGCCTCTTCCTCTGTCTGTTACTCTGAAATAAATAAATAAAAGTAACAAAAAAAATTAAAAAGAATAATATATTCATAGTCTTTGGAGACTAGGATGCAGTTCTCTTCCAAAACATTGTGCAACCCACCGTATCATGAAACTTTACAGTTAAAAATTTAGAGAAAATACTGACATGATCATTATAAAGTATTTTATAGTGCAGTTAACATATTACATTGTATTTTTTGAAATTTTTCTGAGATAGGCATGACATGCCCATGATCCCAATTTTTAAATTGCACTGAAGTTCAGAGCTATAGATTTTCAAATTGACATAGCCATTAGTGATGTCAGCCCTGGGGTCCAGTGCCCTTCTCAGAGATTCTGCTTCGTAAATGCCACCCAAGTCTTAAAGAGTTTTAATCCCTTGAGTTGCAATCCATCTTTCCTAATTTTGCTCTATAGCATTTCAATTAAAGTTTTCCTTGAGGAAATCTCATTCTCTCTCTCTCTGTCTCTCTCTCTCCCTCCCTCTCTCTCTCTCTCTCCTTCTCTCCTTCCTCCTTTTTCCTCCCTCCCACTCTGCCTGTCTGACATTCTGTGTCTGTTTGTTCTAATGTGGATTAAAAGCAGGGCTACACCCAAGCAAATCAACCACTTTGATACTGTTTTATATTTACCAAGCCTTACTTTTTATTTTGAAATAAGAATGAATGAAGCTTCCCAGGCTGGCTTTGTAGCCCAAGCAAGCCTTGAAAACTGAGCTCCTCCTGCCTCAGGCTCCCAAGTAGCCATTAATTACAAGCAAGTGTCAGCAGGTTCAGCTAATTTTTTTTTTTTTCACTAAGGTTCTTGAAAAAGCATAGGGTACAGTATCCTTCTACCACCTTTACCTTCCCTTCTACTTACTGTGGCACTGTGGCAGACAGATTAATGTGTCAACTGGGCCAGCTTTACAAGCACTAATTAACATGTGCCTGTGAAGGTATTTTGCATATGTGATCAAAGGACATAAACAGTTGAGTACAAAGAGAAAATATCCTAGATTTTATGAGTGGTCTCTGAATCAGGTGAAAGATACCAAGTGTTCATCTGAGCCTTCTTTGGGGCAGAAGTTCTGTCTGTGTGGGATATGCTGGCAGGTCCAGCCTACTCTTTGGATTTCAAACTTGCTTTGCCAGCTCACACAATTCTGTAAACTATTTCTTCACAATATATCTTTCACATTTTTTTTCCCTACCAGGTCTGTTGTTCTGGTAGAGTTCTGACATCCACATGTACCCTCTCATAATATCAGTCAACCATAACTGAATAACTATATACACTTTACCATTCCAAAAGTCTTTCTGACAAGGTCTTAAGGATCTTAAGCTTATTTCTGTAATCAGAGTCTGCATTAGGCTTATGATTATTTCCTGTGTGAGTCAGTGTTTCAACTCCAAAGACAATAGTTTAACTTTCTGCATAGCTGCTGGCATGTTAGGAGTTGCTAGACCATGGCAATATCCAGGTACTCACTCATCCATTCATGCAGTGAGCAGGAATTCACTTCTTGTGTCCTGAAATTTACAAAAGCACAATGAAATAAAGGTAAAAGCATTTGCTTCTTTCATGCCTGGAGCAGTAGAGAGAGAAGTAGAAAGACAAGTCTTTCTTAGTTCTTTCTAGAGTAGTTAAAAGAATTCTTATTGAGTATAGGATTATATTCTCTTGAACACTGAAAAGGCCTACAATTTTATGACTTATTGTTCTTTTCTGATAGGAATGAGTCAGAAGCAGATAAGAAAAACCACTTTCCTCTCTTTCTACTTCTGGTAAAAAGACATGCCCCCCCCGCCCCTTCCTATTTTTTGCCAAGAAAGGAGCAGGTCAAAGGAAGATGGAAAACCTTTACACACTAGGTCAGGAAATTCCTAGAATGACAGACTGTTTCCAATAACAGCAGGGCAATGCTTGTCTCAGCCTGTATCGCTAAAATGCAATAAATGCTGAATGTACCACAGGGTCAAATGTCCAGTGATGCTCATAAATCTTCATAGGAATGTGAACCGCAGGACTTACATCACAGATTGTCTGTTCTCGTTGTTTGTGGTGGAATAGAATGACTACTGGATGAAGACTATGGTCCTGAGATGGTGATCTCACACTGCTGTGCCTACAGGCGTCCTGGGGCTCTCAGCAGCCCTTGTCCTGCGACTCTCTCCCACTTTCTGTGCTTTCCCTTGCTTAGCCCTGTGTGCATGCGTTCTTATTCACAATTTCCTTTTCTCTGTGTGTGTGTGTGCCTATGCAGTATTGGGGTATGATGGGAGTATGTATGATGTATGTGTGCAGATGTGCATGTCCCATGTACAAGTATGCAGAGGCCCAAGGCAACATCTATCACTCATCCATGTTGTTTTCTTGAGACAAAGACTCTCACTGAACATGAAGTTGCTGCTTTTATTTTTAAATCAGGTCTCTGAGCCCCAGTGCTTCTCTAGTTTGTACTTCCCTACATTCATGCGATTATAGGAATGCATTCTTATGTGGGTCCTGGGACTTGAACTCAAAATGAATCAGGCCCTCTTAAGACCTCATGCTTGGGTGGCAAGGGCTCTTGTCTGCTGAGCCAGCTTCCCAGCTGCTCTTAATTTCATTTTATTGAAAGTACTACAATGCCCTTAGAATGACATGTTCTTTTCAGAATTTTGTCTCATTACCTACTTTATATGTATTAGACTTACTGTCTTTTAATGAGTAAAAAATTCATGATTTCTATAAGAACGAAACAGATGCTCAGAGAAATCAACATCTCAATCACACAAAGGAAGACACTTAGAAAACTGAAACTCTGTTTGAAAGGATTTCTACATTAGATCTTCAAATAGATTTTTTTCACCATAATTTTTTCTTTAATCCTTACTGAGTGACTCAGAATTAGACTATTTTCAACATACATAATTACCATGTTATCTGTAGCAATTTGCAGTAAAAATCAGCAAAAAAAAAAAAAAAAAAAAAGCATCCCAAAATGGTATCTTTGAGTGGCTTTTCATACTGTGTGCCTTGCAAAGTAAGTGCTCCTAAAAGTTTTTCTACAATCTTTCAAATTTTGATCTGAAGCTCTTCTTCATTGTAACAGTCAGCATTTCCATCACTCATGGTTGAAGAATACACAGTAAGCTTCCCTCTTCCCCAGCCCCTGACACGACAGGGAGAGTTGAACACAGTTCTCTGTACTGTGAAGCACTCGACTCACAAGTCAGCCTTGTTGTGGCAAAATAGAGAAAGAAAGAAAGAAAGAAAGAAAGAAAGAAAGAAAGAAAGAAAGAAAGGAAGGAAGAAAGAAAGAGAAGGAAAGAACAAACAGAGGGAGGGAGGGAGGGAGGGAAGGAAGAAAGGAAGGAAGGAAGGAAGGAAGGAAGGAAGGAAGGAAGAAAGAAAGAAAAAAAGAGAGAGAGAGAAAGAAATAAAATGTTTGAGGGTCAGCCTCAACCTCATAGCAGACTTTTATGAAGTCACTTCTTTTATTTAGAAAACTAAAACAAGGGAACGTATATGCTCTTTGGCTAAATTAGGTGTCAGAGATTTCAGAAGGCCAAACACCTTTACCATGGCTTTGTCTTTTTATGAGTAAATTATATGATATGGGTCCTCTCAGTTCTAATATTCACCTTCAACCCTTCTCCCAAGAAATAGCTTGCTTTCCTGGAACTGGCATTTTAGTTTAACATTCTAGTGTATGTTTATGCTACCTCTCCCCATGCTAAGTAATGACCTAGAAACAGTTTCTGTGAAACAAATAGACTGAGTTAGGATGGCAAACCTGAGAGAAGAGCAATGTTTCAGATATCACAGTCATAAAAATGGCTGCCACGTTAATATACAGGCAGAGGCATAACTTCATCAATTTAGGAATTTATAGCCTGAAAGGAAGAAGATTTTTCAATTTTATTTATTTGTTTATTTTTTTATGAGAAAGTGAAAGAGGCAGATGGAGAAAGAGAATGGGTGTCTCTGGGTCTCTGGCCACTGCAAATGAACTCCAGGTGCTTGTGCTACCTTGTGTATCCGTTTATATGTGGAAACTGAACTTGAGTCCTTTGGCTTTGTTGGCAAGTGCCCTAAATATGAAGCCATCTCTCTAGCCCAAGGAAGTAGATATTAAAAACATGTTTATTTATTTCATTATGAAAGAGAGGGGAAGGAGAGGGAGGGAAGGAAAGAGGAGAGAGAGAGAGAGAGAGACCGACCAAGAATGTAAACCAACTCCAGATACATGCACCACTCTGTGAATCTGATTATACAGGGGTGCCAGAAAATTGAACCTGGGCAGGTAGATTTTGCAGGCAAGTGTCTTTAACTGCAGAGTCATCTCTTCAGCCCCACAAGTAGATTTTTAACTAGGAAGTACAGATAAATCAGGAACACATGTTAACTTTTGCAATTTAATTATGAAAGAAATTCATGTTTATGATAAAGAAAACTAAAGTCCACTTCCTAGAAATAACTACTGTCAATAGTTCTTACTGTATATCTTTCCATACCTTTTCCTTGCATGCAAAAGCATATTTACATTCTTTTACTCTAAAAGGTTATATAATATTTAGCATTCCATGAATTGTTTTCAATTAATGACATCTTTTGAATATCTTTCAACATAAATATGCATAATTCTGCCATTTTCTTCTCATTTGCATTCTAACCCATTCTTTGTCATAAGTGAGTAATTATACAAACAGTATTAGTAGTAATTGTGGAAATATTTTTCAAGAGAGCTAGTGTGGGTTTGGGGAAAAATATATCAGGCAACAGAAACTCAAGCTAGCCTGTGATAAAACTAAAATTTATGGTGGATGCTATACTTGGAAACAGGTTTTTAAGGGAATTTGAAAGAATCTTTAGAATGGTAGTATTATATGAGGCAGATTTTAAGAATGAATAGAATACTGTTATAGAGCATTGAGGGGGAAAAAACTCAATTTATGAATACAAACCTGGGGGTAAAGAATGAAAGGAAAACTTGATGTAACTACTAGATTAGAGGTGATTGCTGAGGGCTTGGAAAAGGAGAATGATTAACTGCAGAAGGTAAAGTTAGAAATATAGATTTTAGCAGACAAAATTAGAGGTATAGCTTGGGTTTAGATAATGGAAGACTATAATTCTGGGTTTAACTGTTTCCTTTAAACTGCAGACTAGTAATTTTCAGCGCAGGATGGCTCTGCCTCTGAGAGGATATGAGGTAGTAGCTGGAAACATTTGACACGGTCACAGTACAGTTGGTGCTACTGGTACCTAGTAGTATGCTGCTGCCCCAGAAAGATTGCTCATTACAACAGATGTCCTGCTTCCAAAATGTCACAACTACCAAGGCTATGAGATATAAGGAGGGAACAAATTTATTGAATGCTGCCCATCCTTTATAGACAAATGAGAATTTAACGTGAACATGGATATAAATAGATAAAATGTTTTATATATTTTTTATTAATCACATATGATTCATTTTTCTCTCTAAAACATTGTTAATATTTTATTATACCATTCAATAATAACTTTATTATTTAGAATGAGAAAACATGAGTGAACTTGCTTCACTGTTTATGAAGTTTCAGTTTAATGGTTTTCCTGTTAAATTTGCTTCTACTTGGTTTTATTCATTGCTGAAGCTGCATACACTGCTTTACAAGGGAATGCAGGCTCAAGAGAAGCATATGCCATTAACTTTGCTTATTCAGTCATGATATTAAGTCCTGTTTGTTAACCTTGTAGAGATTACTGCTGAAATCTGAGCAGTGTCTATCTTTATTAACATCAGTCATTTATCCCTATTTATCAGAAGTTGTTTATTTTCATTACATTAATAAGTAACTTCTTCCACCCAAGTACTAACCACACCCAGCCCTGCTTATCTTCTGAGGTCAGCAAGATCACGTGTTCAGGGTGATATGGCCATGGCTGTAGACAATAACTAACTTCTAATCTACTAAAATTGTGAACTTGTAAGGTATTTAAATTAAGATGAAAATAATCTTCCCATATTTAAAAATAAACTTGCAAAAGATTTTTCAGCAATGTAACTACACAGAAACAGATATATTTATATCTCTTTTATGAATGTCTTCCATATAGCATGGGTTCTTTTACTTAGGAGTTACAATCTCAGTCATTGCAATTTCATAATCATTGCTTTGGGAATATATATTTAACATACACACACACACACACACACATATGTACACACACATTAGATAAAATCACTCCTCATTACAAAATGAAGTAGCATATATTTTCAAGTATGCTTCTTAACTCTTATTTCCTTAAATGTCATTATCTTTTTAAATGCCTAGCCATGAAATAGCCAATAAACCTCTGTATTATATATATAAAATTGTCATAATACCTTCAGTCTCATTATGAAGTGTTTTACAGAATCTGCTATGTTGTTTAAAATAACAATGGATACATGCTGTGAAACTTATACTATGTGATGCTGAAATAAATTAAGGGGTACCAAATAGGTGCACGAATAACATCACACTGTCTGTCAGGAAGCCACAAGTGTGTGGCCTTTGAGAGTACTGAATGTGGCAAACACATTTTTGATAAACATAATCATTTTATATAGGCATTTGAGTGGTTTATTCCTGAATCCCAATGTTCTTACATATCCTTTTTGGTAAACTTTGCAAACAAAAACTTGAGTTGCCTAAAATGTCTGAGCACAAAAGCGATGTGATTTGACTGGTAGTTTAGAGCGTTAATAGAGGCAGTGGTCTGTTCTTAAGACCACACATAATATGGATATTAAGGAAGACAGAATAGAGTTTGAAGTATAAGATAAATTGAGTAATAAAATTGATATGTGTTTTAATTTGCAGGACTTCATGGACATTGAATCACTCACTAATTATGTAACAATAGGAGTTAAATCAGTGAGAGAGAATGGACATTAGAGGCATATCACAACAAAAGGACAGAAACTCCAGGACAAGGATTAGGGTTTTGCTGTTTTAGTGTAGGAAAAGCTGTCAACTTTGGACAGTTTTATCTTTATTCCTGTAACAGCAAAGAACTTTTCAATTTTCATCTGGATTTCAAATTCGTGTTGTTGAAATATTCTTTCCTAGGAAAATAAGCATCATAGTAACAGAATGTTTACCCATCAATCCTAGCTGCTCTCCACCACGGCGGGGCTGTGCAGCGTGATAGCTGATGATCTCATTTAACCTTGTGGAAAAGTTTCAAGAGTCTTTTGCCCAAACACAGATTTATTTTACCCTAATAAAAGTACATTTGTCTTTTTTTTAATAACCAAAAAGCTAAATATTAACTCTAATTTCCATCATTGTGGGTGTTAGTGGATGATGTGCATCGTGAATGTTCCACACAGAAAACAAAATGCGCACAGCCGTTCATTCCTTCATGGCTCACCTTCCGTCTCCTACTCCTCAAGTAACCTGCAATATAATGTTCATTAACATGTTGTCTTGGCCTCATTGTCAGGCTCAAGTAGAGGACAATTAAATCTTCCATCTCAATAGCTAGTCAATTCCAAACCCTAAACTGCCCTCTTAATCTCACAATTACCCTAATTGCCTGGGACCTGGGAGCAGCTCACCCAGGTACCACGGTTAATTTTAGTTGTTGATTTGACAAATTTAAGAACTTGCTGTTAAACATTTTTTTTTTTCCTGAGTATGTGTGTGAGGATACTTCCAGAAGAGATTAGAATTTGAGTTGGTGGGCTGTCCTTACCCATCATCTAGTCTATAGAGTTTTGAATTAGAAAAACACAGGCAGAAAAAAGGTGATTTCTTCTTTATTTCTCAAAGCTCCCTTTTGCTCTTGGACATCAGAACTCCAGGTGGTCAGGTCTTTAATGGTAGGATTTATACTAGTAGGGCCCTTCACCTGTTTGGTTTTTGGCTTTTGGTCTCAGACTGAGTGATAGACCATCAGCTCTGGACTGGACTTGCAGATTTAACCACAAGCTTTCATGGTTCTCCAGCTAGTAGATAGAAGATGTTAAGAATTCTTGGAACCTAACACTTTTATAATCCAGTTCCCATAGCAAGTCTCCTCTTATGTATCCTTCTCTGTATACGTCTTATTGATTATGTTTCTCTGGCGAACTTTAACCCACAGGGCAACCACAATTACTTACTGAAAGCATTCCAATATTTTTACCCTTCCCTATTTGTCCCCTCTCCTAAAATGTCTTTTCCTATATGGTGTGCTGGGCTTACAGAACTGTAACACTCTTTCTGGCTTTCACCTCTGGATAAACATCCGCCTCATTGTACCTTAACTGAGGCCGTATGATCAAAAGTTTTGGTATTACTTGCCACCCGTAGCACTTTGAGGCTAAACCATCTATCTGCCTTGTTGGCCTGTAGCTATTTGCTCAATTGATTTTGTATGATTCGCCTGTGAACTCTAGGAAATGGAACTTTTCTTTATCTCTCTAATTCCCATGTCCAGCACCATTCCTGGATTATAGTAAGTGTTCAATAGAAGTAACAGGGATCCTTCAAATACAATATTGGTGAAGAGACTGGACAAAAAGTAGCAAAATTCCATTAATTCCTCTACTAAAGATATTGAGTACTATTCTATGATATAGCATATGAAAATTTCAACCTATCATGTTCCTTTTTAAGTGTTTAACCCAGCTGAGAACTATATTGTTATATGTATGACCTTGCTCTTTTCAGTCAAGGTTGGTTTGTTAATATAGTATTTATAAAAAAAAAGCAGTGTGTCCTTTCTGTTTTATCCTATAGTTCTCTGTTACTAGGATAGGTACAGAGCTCTGCCCAGGTCCTTTATTAGTAATGATGATTTCAGTATTTTATCAGCCAAGCATGTTGGATAACGCTGCAAACTGAAGGCTCAGGCTCTCTCATGTTATTTTTCTGGGGACAGGCTGCTTCTAATGATTGTTTAGTGCAGGCACAGGTGAGCTGACTACAGATCGCTCCCATTTCGTGAAGCATCTCTCAAGTATCATTCTTTTTCCAGTGTTCCCAGTGAGACTGACTGAAGTTCTGAGGACAAGCCCTTGCACACCAGCATCTCACTTTGCCAGTTCTGCTGGCCTCACTTCTTTACATAAAATATTATGCCTCAGTTATCCAAGTGAATTCCTATTGAATGCATCCATCTCAGAGTCTCAGTGAGTTTCCCATGGAGATGAACTCAAGGCACACATTTATAAAATAAAGGGATTCATAATCATTTTCAAATGCTAAATTAACATTAAAAAATCGCTTGGTCCAATGTATTGATTAGACAACTTTATGGAAGACTAAATTTTGTAAACTTTATCAATAAGTAATAGCTATTCATGGACATTATGAGTCAATGGATGTTTTGCTTGCCATTTTTTTTTACAGTTCTTCAATTTTATTGTGATTTTATGAAAATATATTTAGAGTACCCAATTATGCATTCAAGAGAAAAATATTTTGCTGTTGCTCTTGTTGTTCTCAAGGATATTTCTATATAGCCCAAGCTGGCCTTGTAGTTGAGATTCCCCCTGCTTTGGTCTCCTGAGTGCTGCGATTATTGGCCTGTACCCCTGTCCCTGGGTCAGAAAATATTACCTTATCTCAGTTTTTCTTACAGTAGAATAGACTTGAAAGAAATTATTTGTACCTTCTTTTAAAAGCAAAAAGTCTGAGATACCAACCTATATGAAATGTTCAAAATAGTTGACAATACATTTTATACATTTAAACAATAAACCAGAATGTTTCCGAAGGGTTTGTGACCTAAAGATACTAAATTGAGAAAAACAAATCCTAGAAATATATTTAGCTCTTAACCTCTTAAC
Source organism: Jaculus jaculus (assembly GCF_020740685.1). Taxonomy (NCBI): domain Eukaryota; kingdom Metazoa; phylum Chordata; class Mammalia; order Rodentia; family Dipodidae; genus Jaculus; species Jaculus jaculus. The sequence continues at coordinate 133,441,001 of NC_059107.1, forward strand.
CAAAGCCATGTATTACTATGTAGTTATTTTTATGGTATTATATAATGCTATGTCAGTTTCCTTGTGGCTATTTTAGTCATCTTTAAGCATGTGTCATTTCCTACAAGAAATCACGTACATACTTATACATACTTCTTCATCTATAAAGCTTCTTTTAAAAAAAAGTTTTGTTCATTTATTTATTTAGTTAGTTGAGATTAACAGACACAGAGAGAAAGGGAGAGAGGGAGAGAGAGAGAGAGAGAGAGAGAGAGAGAGAGAGAGAGAGAGAGAGAGAGAGAGGGAGAATGGGCATGCCAGGGCCTCCAGCCACTACAAACAAATTCCAGACACGTTCACCCCATTGTGCATCTGGCTAACGTGGGTCCTGGGGAATTGAGCCTCTAACCTGGGTCCTTAGGCTTCACAAGCAAGTACTTAACCTCTAAGCCATGTCTCCAGCCCCATAAAGCTTCTTTTTACTTCCAAGGTTACAATGCCAGTGTGATTCTGATCAGGCAAGTCTAAAGGAAAAGTTCACCCCCAATAGGCAACTTAGAGAATGACTATATGAAGCACTAAGTCTCTGGCGTCACCTCTGATCTTACTTAGGGTGATCACACATTACTGAGAAGTAACCAAGAACAAAAGATAGCTGAAGGACTGTGCTAGATAATGAATATGGTAAGGAAACTTCTGCAGTTTTAGATATGAAATGAGCAAGAAAAAGGAAAAATAAAACGACATCAGCTTGTTTGGAGGACAGAAGTAGTTCAGATTGATGCCTCTGTGCCAAACATATTTTTCCTTGCTTAGCATGAGGCAGCCACAGTAGGGTTTTGCCATTTTGGCAGAGAATATAAGAGTAAGGGTTTGGGCCACCCTAGCTTAAAGTCAGATGTCCTCATGATTAGAGAACGTTCTATAAAAAGTAAATGGGTAAAAAGAACTCAGAGGCAATGATGACAGTCATCTGGCTGAAATGTGTGGCAGACGAGTTTATGTCTGCCTTCTACCTTCACTGTAATTTAGAGCTTACAAAATAGGTGACATGTTGAACTTTCTTGTTTTGAATCTAGCAAAAAGCAGGCAGGTTTCTAACTTTTGACATCGAGGTAGGACAAATTGTCAACTATTGTAATCAAAGTAGCTGTCAGTCTTTCTCCTTGAAATCCCTACTTCTTTGTGATCAAGACTCTAACAGCGCTATTATTTTGGATGCAGTTATTTCTTGACTTTGCCTACAATTTCAGCTAATTTTATTCTAGTGGGATTTATGTGCCACCATAGAGCATGGTGGTTAAAATTTCTGGTTCCAAGTTGGATGGAGGTTTAAAATTTAACTTGATCATTGCGACCTTAGGCAAGTATATTAAGTTAACCTAAACTGGAGTTTACTCTGTTCCAAAAAGGGAATGATTACTGCATCTTCCTTCAAGCTGTGAGGAAGAAATTGGGATCCTGTTTGAAACACACTTCGCTCAATGTCTGCCATGAACTTTCTAATCTGTTTTGAACTCAGCAAGGAAGAGGGCTATCATTTATGGGTGAGCCCAGGATCCTCATACTGAATTTCTTATCTTGGCTAAGAAAATCAAGCACATAAAAATAAAGTCGAAAAAGGTCAAGAGGCACCACCTGTGTTCATTACAAAGTTCTGGCTGGAAGGTAAATGTGAAACCATGTAAGTCTACAGAATGAGGGAGTCTATATATTCAGCCTCAGAAGCACTGCTGTGGTCACAGACACTCTCAGTGAGACTGCAACCCAAAGGAGGCTCTCAGCATCTCAGCTCTTCCTGTTAAGTCAATACCCTCAGGGGTGACTCTCCTTTACCACAGACAGAGTAACAAAGGGGTAAAGGTAGACACAAATTTCTTTGATATGAGACATACCTCAGATTTTAGAAAGAAGCATTGTGGAGTAAGGCCAGAAAATAATGACTATTATGAACTAGCTACAGTTTACTGTTTTCTTTATATGATCTAGGATGTGAAAAATGGGTGAGAATTATTTGTTCTTCCATCCTTCTCTTTTTCTACAGTGAATTTAATGGTCTTCATGGAAACTAAAGCTAATACAGACACACTCACATACAGAAAGAACTCAGAAAAATTAAGCTGTAACAACAAAGCTATCTTCAAAGTGCTTGCAATATTATAGATACTACATTGTAAATGGGAACATAAAACAGTTCAGTCAAAAAGAATGCATTTTCATTTATTTACTTTTACGGATCAATCTCTTTATGCATTTTTATTTACATGAGCTCAGTATTGGTTGAATCTCCCTGATCCCCTCTTGCATCTCCCTACCCCATCTCCACCCTTTCACTCCTACTATCCCCCTTTCTATTGTGTAGAACATAAATTCCATTACCTTCCTGTCATTCATAATCTACAGTGATATATATCTAGACAGAGACATTACAATCTGAATTGAACTGTAGATAGAAATTGTACTATAAATTCATTTGCCAAATATACATTTCATCTAGAAATGTGGTTTTTGCTTGATGCTGTAAATATCTCCATTTGATTCCCAACATACGGCTGAGGAGACAAAGCAAATGCTTATTAGTTTGTGACATTCATGGATATTCTTTTCCCATTCCTTTGAATCTCACATAAATCATGCTAATAACCCTCTATTTCTCAATGTCTCTAGCTATAGATAAGTATACATACTAATGGGATTGGTATTTTAAAGCATCATAATTTTTTTTGTTCGTAACAGACAATAATCTCTAAGAGGCAAGCAGACATATGAAACAGAAAGCACTTATATAAATTAGTTGTTGAACAGTTAATGATTTTGTTAATCTCTACATTATCAAAATTTAAGTTAGTAGCAACTCAGGGGATATGTAAATAATTAATTTTGAGAATCGTAGGATTAAACAATTAAGATTTATTTTATCAATATTTGTAAATACCAATGAGCAATCTATATCTATGGTATCATATTCCCTTTTAATTTTATTTTTGATTAACTTGTATTAATTGTACCCATGAATAGAGTTCATTGTCTTATTTTAATACATGCATATGGTGTTCACTGATCAAATCAACTCTCCTGCACCCTCTTCCCAACCTCTAGTTATCACTATTCTACATTCAGGTCAGCATTCTTAACTACTTCATATAAGAGAGAAAAATTCTGTACTTATCTTTTTATCTCTGTGTTATTTCAGTATTTTAATGTCCTCCAGTTGCATGAATTTTGTTTTAATTGGGTTTCATTCCTCTTTACAACTAATTAATATTTTATTTTGTGTATGTCACATTTCATTTAATTTTAAAAGATATATTTTTATTTATTTATTTTATTTTATTTTATTATATTTTATTTATTTTTGTTTTTTGAGGTAGGGTCTCACTCTGGTCCAGGCTGACCTGGAATTCACTATGTAGTATCAGGGTGGCCTCGAACTCATCATGATCCTCCAACCTCTGCCTCCTAAGTGCTGGGATTAAAGGCATGCTCCACCATGCCTGGCTTTTATTTTCATCTGAGAGTGAAACAGAGAAAGAAGAGATGGAGGGAGAATGGGCGTGCCAGGGCCCCAGCCACTACAAATGAACTCCAGACATATGCACCACCTTGTGCATCTGGCTACATGGGTACTGGGAAATTGAACCTAAGTCTTTTGGCTTTGCAGGCAAGTACATTAACTGCTAAGCCAGCCTTCCAACTCAACATTTTCTTTAATTATATTTAACTGTTCATATGTTGGTGGATACCAAGTTTGATTCTGTATCTCAGCTGCTACAAATAGTGTTACAATAATTCTGAGCATATAAGAATCTCTTTGGTATACTGATTCCACTCCATTTGGGTGCATACATAGATAATGGCTCATTGATCATGTACATTTACGGTATTTGAGGCACGGTTTCAATACATAAACTGTGCTGGCCTCAAACTTGTGATTCTCTCGCCTTTTCACGAGTGCTCAGATGATTGGTGAGACCACCATATTGGCCTTACTTTAGTTTTGTGAGAAGTAACCACATTTCTCTCTGTAATGTATTTACTAATTTACATTCTTATCAACAGTGCATGATGGTTCTTTTCTATCACATCTTCAATAGCATTTGTTATGATTATGACTTTTAGTGATAATTACTGTAATTGGATTGAGATGATGTATTGCCATTTCAATTTTCACTTCCCTTATGGTGTTTGTTGGTAATTTATATTTCATCTTTCAAGAAACTCCTATTCAGAATATTTGCCTATTTTAATTGGATTGTTTGCTGTTCTTGTTAATTTTTTTTGAATTCCTTATACAGTCTGGATATTAATACTGTGTCAGATAAATAGTTGGTAAATATTTTCTTCCATTCTGTAAGCTGTCTCTTCAATCTACTATCATGTCCTTTATTGTACAGAAGTTTATTTTTTTAATTTTATGTAATCCTATTTGTCTATTTTTATTTCAGTTTCCTGTGCTTTTGGAGTTGTAGTCAATTATTTTTTAACCTGCATCTATGTGACAGAATGTCCTTGTTCTAGTAGTTTCATTGTTTCAAGTCTCACTTTTTGGTATGACACTGTGTTTTAGTAAATTGCATGTGTGAAACTTTCTTGTACACAGAGCTATCTCAAGGACAAATGGCTCTCTTGTTTTTTGTTCTTTTACTTTCTCTGTGCTTTGCTTAGTGCCAGCCACCTTATAATGGCAAATGAATATCTTTTAAAGCTACTAGACAGTAGTTAGATAAATGATCTCAAATTTAAAATATCAAAGTCAATATAGAAGACTTTTAGTTGGGCTTGGTGGCACATGCCTTTAATCCCAGCACTCAGGAGGATTTTTATTTACTATACTATATATTTATTAGACATTATATATGATAGCACACATACATTTAAAGATAAGTGCTTCAAACAGTCTTTTTTTAAAAACATTTTTATAAAGCTTCCTAGACTCCCGTGCTTATGAGACATCAGGTTTGGTAACTAAGAAAAATACATCCTTTCTTAAATTTCAAGGCAGTCTTCTTGCTTTGATGTAAATTCAAGTAATTTGGAGGAGGAAAGTTCAGGAAACCTGTCGAACATAATTATAGAGTTCAGTACTCCTCCAGCAATGAACTTGGTTCAGTGGCTATTTAGCAAACACACTTGAACTGATATACAGTGTTGTGTCTTTAAATACTTTCAGCTAATTGATTTTCATGAACATGGGTGAATTCTATCACCTATGTTTTTATCAGAAAATTATAGCTATTGATTAAAAGTCAGAAAAATAGACCATTTACTTTCTTCTAAATGAATTCTCTGACCCATTCTCTACTGTGGAGTACAGTTGTTTTCTCAAGTCTGAAGAGTCCTGCTCTGAGGGCCAAGTCTTAGCAACTCCCTTGCAAAACAGGAGAAAGCTTCACTTGCAAATTGTGATTGTTTCATGATGTGCTCACTAATGGCTAAGTATCATATGATGATGATTTCATAATGTTATATCATTATTTCCATTTCCAATGTAAGTGTTTATCATCTGACACTTCAATTCCAGGGCATGCTATAACATTAATGGCTTTTTCAATAATAACACAGTGTGCAAAGCAGCCTATATTGGAAAAGATTACATTTTGGGAAATAGCTTTCCTTTCTTTTCTTTCTGAAATTTCTCATTTTCTCCACTTCTTACTTGTTTCTGTGTCGTGTTTTTTTGTGTAAGTTATAGCCATAGGTTAAAGGCAGCTTGCCTCCTGATGGAGCAACATTTGATTCATCAAAGGGGTAAACATATTGATGCTATTTTTAAAGACCTTCAAGATCTTAGGGAGTCAATTATTATTTTTCCTAGTTATAAAAGCTACTTCATAGTGGTAATATTGTCTTCATATGCCTTTCTCTTTACACTTCCATATGGCTTGGAAAACTTGGCACAGTACACGACCCTTCAGCTAGTATAAACAAGGGCTGCTATTAGAATGTTGCTTTCTGAAAAGCTTCTGCGTCATATGTGTGGTGTGGTGTATGTGGTACATACACATATGTGCACTGAAGCTGGTCCCTGGGTGCTCCCCTATGGCATCCTGTGGACTTACCTGTGGCAGCTGGGTGCCTTACCTGAGGCTACCAGAGTGAAACATCTGGAGAAAAACATTGTGTCTTTCTATCATTCACTTACCCGCCTGCTTTGCCTTGTGTTAGAGACTCTTTCTGAGCACAGAACTTGCTGTTAGTGTGCCCCAGTGATTCTGCTGCCTCTGTTCCCCACAGTAAAGAGATTACAGATGTGCATACCCAGATGTTTACATGGATTGTGAAGATCTGAACTTGGGTTTTCTGTTGCTTCCTCAGCCCCTCATGGCAAAGAAGGCATGGTAGAGTTCATGGTGGAAACACATGCTGGAGGCTCCTTAAATCACAGTGGAACAAGAAACAGAGCAGCTGTAGCCAGGGGCAGGTCTACCTCAGCCAGCTAGGTCCTATACCTCTATGGTCTCAAAATAAAGCTTCAACCCAGGGGACAATTGTTCAGAAACATGAGCCTGTGATAGACCTTTCAGAGTAGAATCACAACAGGCACTGCACCTTGTTTTTTGATGTTGTTGCTGACTTATGAAACATTCAGAAAGAAGGAAAAAATCAATTGCCAGGCAGTACTGGGAATTTATTTCAGAGGTTGGTCAATGATTTGAGTGGGTGTGACAGGCTGTAGTACTAGCAGTAGTGTATTTTTAGGATGGTGAAGCATTTCCCGATGGGGGAGTCTTCTGGAGTTCCTCCTGATGCTGGAGTTTCTCATGTTACTCAGTCCTTGAGCTTAAGGTATGGAAGATATCTGATAAAGCATACCTGAGTCAGGGGAGGGATGCATATCAAGTAATTACCTGCCATTAATACCGTTTTCTTTTATTTAGCCATCAGATTAGTGTGTCAGTCTGCTGAGAAAAAGCAAATAGATAATTTTCCTTGAGAAGAGAAGAAACTTAGAGTCAAGCTGAGCGGCCCTGTTGTTCAGCTCTTTCCATGGTGACATACTTTATGGATAACTTCCAAAAGCAAAGCATACTCCCAAGTGCATCATCCTAGCCATGTGCACTTTCTTGTATGTAACAGCAGTTCCTCTCCTGTCTCTAAACACTAGTGCAACGTAGGGTTTATGACGTGGGATCTTGGCTTAGACAGTCAGGCTTAAATCCCAGCTCTGTCACTGACTAGCTTTGAGTCCTTGGGTAAATCATTTGACCTCTTTATGCTGCAGATTCCTTCCTAGTGAAGCAGGCATAGTAATTGCACTGTCCTCATACATTTGTTTGGAGAATTAAATGAGTTAATCCATGTAACATACATAGCACAATTTGCTAAGCCCTTCACCAATAGTTACTATTATTATTATCCTCCTATTGCATGGAAGAATGCAAATTAGAATGTAGGTCAGGGAGATTAATATTATATTTATGCCATCTTGGCATAATGTGGTGGCAGCTATAAAATGCAATTACTTTGTAAGTAGTAAATGTGGTGCCAGCAGTTAGTGGCAGGCAAGTCTAGTATAAAATCACTTTCACTGCCCTGAGCGTAACTGGTTTTTGTGTTGGAATTTTCTGAATGATTTTTCTTTTAATCCTAAACTTCTCTTGATATTCAACTTTTGCTTCTTGGTGAGATATGTTTACATTCATGAACCAAAATATTCTGGAAAAAAAGACAAAAAAGCAAAAGGGATATCTTTCCCTTTCCCTGTTCCTATGCAAGATTGTCTGTTTAGTTTATGGAATAGGCATTAAAGAAATAAAATTGTGTTCCTTGTACCTTCATCCAGTTTGATGAGGCCACCATGTGAGCCAGGGATAGAATTGTATTCTGCATCTCTGCTAGCCCTGCGTCTTTTACATCTACAAGCATTTGCTCCAAAATTTTCCAAAATAAAAACAACGTGAAAAGAAGAAGACTTGTTCAAACACTGAATTATCTGTGAGACTCAGCCAAGTTACACCAGCTGCACTGGCTTGCTTCCTACATCTGGGTTCTGAGGCTGGTAACAACAACAACAAAACATTCTCCATGAACAATATTGTAAGAATTTTGGCAACATACAGGACAAGGGAACTGAAAAGAATTCTTTGCCTCAAACAGAACTGGTGGAAAACAATTCTGTCTGGTCATCACAGTTCACCAGTCTGTCCTATGGGGCAGTCATTAGACAACAAACAAGTCTGTCTGCAGTTGTGTCCAAAGCCACCATGTCCTCCTAATAAAGGCCCATGCACTCGCTGGCTGAGGCCCAGAAATGGACACAGCAGTGGATTTAGGTACAATACACTGCATAAAGTGGATTCTCCATATTACTATTGTTTTTAACCAAATGGACAACATTTCCCAAAAGCCATTAGAAAAGAATGCATATATATCTGTTAGAAAGTTCCGCTTTTTTGTAGGATGTCCCTTCTTTAAGTCATTCAGTAACATGGGTTGGTTTCTTCCACTGGTACTTTGTGGAGTTTTTATTTTTATTTATGGGAGAAAGAAGAGGGAGAATGAGAGAGAGAGAGAGAGAGAGAGAGAGAGAGAGAGAGAGAGAGGGAGAGAGAGAGAGAAAAGTTGGCACACTAGGTCCTTAGCCACCACAAATGAACTCCAGACATGTACACCACCTTGTGTGCATGTGCCACCTGTGCCCACCCATCACCTTGTGCATCTGGCTTATGTGCATTCTGGGGAGTGGAACTTGGGTCTTTAGGCTTCATAGGCAAGCACCTTAACCCCTGAGAAATCTCTCCAGCCTGAGGTTTATTTTTTGTGTGGCCACATTCATTCGGTAGAAAAGATGCAGAGTTAGATCAGTTTACAAGAGTTATACTTTTATTTTCAAAGCCCTATTCTTTTCAGAAACAGACTAAGAATTACAGAATTAAGATTATTTAATGAAAGTTTAATATGGAAGAAAAGTAAGGCTGTAAATAATATGAGGAAGGTTTCAGTATAGTCCATGAAAATTTTAATTTGAAAGGACAGAGAATGATTTTCTCTACAAAATTTTCACTGAAAATCTCATTTTAAAATAGCGCTACATTATTCTATTTATAAAACAAACTCAATAGAACTTTACCTTGCCATCAAGAAATTTACAATCTAGAAGATATCAAATGACCGAGATTCAAAGACACATTAGATCATTGGTTGATGTATTCAGGACATTTAGAAAGCGTGAAACAGCATAATTTAGGTGTTGGTGTGCGAATCTGAGATAGTCAGTTGAATTCTAAGAAGCTAGAAAAAGTCTTTGGGAGGATATAAAAGGGAAAAAGTTTTGCTGGCTTCAAAAAAGTAAATATGATAAAGGCTTCTAAGAATGATCGAAATTAGAAACAAAGTCAATTTCTTTTAGCAAGTAGGCAGAGACACTGGCCCAAAAGAACATAGATGCAGTCCTGCCCCACAAAGTTAGAGACTGTAGAAGATGCCATCCCATGGTCCCTCTTTGTCTCCCTTCAACCTGAAGAAACTAGATGAAGTTGCCATCCAACTCCTAAATGATCTTAGGGCCTTTACTTTTGAAAGTTAAGTTGTAGGTAGGGTTAAAAGGTCATTGAAAGAAAGAACACCCACCTCCTATTTCCTTGGTAGCAGTAGATAGGGAAGAGTCCTCTGGTCATGGGAATGCATCAGATACTCACCGGTCAAAAGACCTCCCCTCACCCACAGACATGCTAAGGAGGTGGGAGGAACACATATCCCCTTAAGGATATAATATACTCAAGCCTGTGGAAACTTCTCCCTCTGCACAGTTGGTCAGAGACCCTTATTGTTACTTCTTCCTACTTCTTGGAGTTTTAACACAAAAAGCCTAACATTTCCTTGTATTCTTTTTTTCTTTTCTTTCTCTTAGGATGCCAGCAGAAATCCTGCACATGCTGGCTCTAACACTTGAGGCCTCTTAATCCCAACTCCAAGCCTTGATCTTGCAAGCCTCTCTCTCTCTTTATGGGAAACACTCTCAGCCTCAGGAATATTTTACTGTATTTTCCTTAATAAAACTTACTTTTGCCCACCTCACCTCCTTGTCTACATTCTTTAATTCTTCTTGGTTTGTGACAGGAATTGGAATTAGAGATCCTTACCCCTTAGTGCAGCCCATCTGGATCAAGAGGCACAATTGCTCTCAAAATCCCAGAAGAAGAGGTGGGCTGCATTTTAGTTAGTAACAGTGTTGGAGTCTGGACTAGGACTAGCCTGTTGACAGATACAGACAAATGGGTGGTCAATAGCATGAACACATTCCAGTTTCTCTAGTCAACCCGATAGTACAAAGAAAGACTTAAAGTGATTTTATACAAGTCGTACTCATAAATCTGGACTCCATTGTCGGTTCCAAGCGACAGAGTTTAAGTGAAATTGTATGATGGTGATATGAATGTGCACTAATGTTAGTTAACATTTTGTCCCTAGATGAACAAGCCATGGAAAGCACCAAATCTGGACCTTGTGACCTGGGGATTTTCTTATTTTCCAATTGCTGGTGGAACTAATGAACTGAAAGCTGTACTATCAGGAGGAGGAAGAGACAGAAGAGAGACTACTGGGTTTCATCAATTGCCATATCATTTTGGTGTCATGTGTTTGCTAACCCTGACAGCAAAATGTGATGAAAGCAATCTTCTTCCAGCCTGAGGTACGCCAGCCTTCCAACTGATCTTTGAAGTCTGGCTCTGCTTTGCTTTTGTTGTTAGCGTCCGTGTGTGTGTGTGTGTGTGTGTGTGTGTGTGTGTGTGTGTGTGTGTAATAGCTCTACTCACCTGCAGTGGTCAGATAGGAATGTCAGGTGTCCCACTCCACCACTTTTGCCCATTTTTACTTGAATCAGAATTTCTTAGTGATCATAGAGATTGCTTTTTTTTTTTCTTCTTTTCTTTTCCATGAAGTCCTGTGATTCTCAGGTCTCTGCTTCCCTATGGGACTGAGGTTACAGAAGCACATGGCCACCAGGTCCAACTGTTTATGAGGACCCTGGAATTCAAACTTGAGTAGTCTCCCAGGCCTCCTCTGGGAGTCCTACCTGCACAGGAAGTGCTCGTAACTGCTGAGTCATCTTTCCAGCTCAGAAATCCATTTTCTCGTGGAAAGCAATGGGCCATGTGAGCAGTTCTAACCTTCTCTCTTCTGTAAATACCTCTATTATGGCAAATCAAAAAGTTGCTTTTGCTGCTTGAACCTATTTATTTTCTGAGAAAACAAACACACCACTCTCTGTTCCATTATTTACGGTAAGAAATCTGTTTAACCTTTAAGGCATTAGATTTCAACTAAATTAAGCAAAGATTTGAGTGGGCTCAGCCAGGTGGAACTCGCTAGAATCCCAAGGGTTGTAGTCACATGGTAGCTGAAGCTTGACTCAGACTGAAGGTTTCTTCTCTTATCTGACTGGCACCACAGTGGGGAAATTTGAGTGACTTGGGTATGTATTGTCATGCCCTCTCCATGTGGCCTTTCCAGTTAGGCAGCTGAACAGTAGCCCTGGAATTCATGTTCAAAGGTCTGTCTTGAGAAAGTCATGTGAAAACCATATTACCTTTTATGATTTAGTCTTAGAAATGAAAAAATGATACTTTCTCTGCAATTTTTTGTTATAAGCAAATAATTAGTGCCAACCTGTTTGAAAGGGAGGGAAATTAAACTCCTCTTCTGAAGAGAAGAGTGTTAAGAATGTTCCAGTTTTCTTGCCACTAAAAATAAGAACATCAGATGCTCACATCACTATTTGTATCAAGCTTTAATGAATGGCTTGAGAACTGATCCTGGTTTGACAGACTTTGTTTTTTTTATTTTATTAATTTTTTTGTTTATTTTTATTTATTTATATGAGAGAGACAGAGAGAGAAAGAGGCAGACAGAGAGAGAGAGAGAGAGAATGGGCGCGCCAGGGCTTCCAGCCACTGCAAACAAACTAACTCCAGATGCGTGCGCCCCCTTGTGCATCTGGCTAACTTGGGTCCTGGGGAATCAAGCCTTGAACCAGGGTCCTTAGGCTTCACAGGCAAGCACTTAACCACTAAGCCATTTCTCCAGCCCTGGTTTGACAGACTTTGTAAGTAAACTCCTGTAACTGTTGAGCCATCTTCCCAGCCCTGGGACCATTTGTTGAAATCTTCACTGACTCCATCCGTCTGGTGTACTCATGATGATGACTAGATAACATATTATTTCTTTCATCATACAAAATCCATGACCAAGTCCTGTTGGCGTTTTCATCAAAATAAATAATAACCAGTGTACTATTTTCTTTACATTTCAATAGCAACACTAAACATCTATTTATTGTTGGTAGCTCCTAGATCACATGATGAGACTGGCTGAGCAGATGAATGCACACGGGAATGGGTGGAGTAAAGGGGTTTCTACCACAGTGTGGACACACTACTGAGGAGTGGTAGACTATAGGATGAAGTTTCTAGAAAAAGAGAGATGAGGGAAGGTAGCTAGTCTTTTTTTAATAATCTGTAGAGGACATTGGGGTTGGAGGAGGGCCAGATCCTAAAAGGAATTTCTCTAGATAGATACCTGCATTCATGATTATAGTAAAGAAATATTCTGTTATGAAGTCAATCTTTTGTAAGTTACAAGAAAGCGAAGAAATTTGATGTCACTAGTTCATGTTACTCTTTTATCCTATTTTATCTGACAAATTCAAAATGGCACAAAGTCTTAAACTCTAGCCCCATTTTTACTCATTTTCATTTTTTTCCCCTTTCTGTTAAGGTAAAAGTTATTTTACTTTCTTCATGGATGTTTTGTAAGAACATCCATTTTATTCACTTGCTAGGGAAAATGCATTTTCTCCCTTCAGAAGAGTAAGTCTGTGTGAGGGAGAGTGGGGGTTAGCATTAAAATGTCTTCTCAGAAATTTTCCTTGGAAGCACAGTATACTAACAAAAAAAACCCCAAATATCTTCAACTGTCTTGACACTTTCTTTGGAAATAATAAAAGTCCCCCCTTTATCAGAAGTGTTACTCAGTGTCCCTCACCCATAATTTAATTGTGAAGGAGATGGTGCATCTACACAGAGCTCCTTCCTGGCTGTGCCACAACCAGCTTCCATGCTGGGCCACTTAGGCCTCATTTTCTCTTCCTCATCTGATTTCTTTATTCATTCTCTTTTGGTCTGAGATAATGTAGTTCCACTTATCCCAGCTTTGATTATATGGCTGGAACTTTCAAGAGCACTTTACAAAGATGTATTCAAACATGTTGCAGAGCGGGACTTAGCTTAGTTAAAAGAGGTCATTTTAATTTTGCTGCCACAAATGGACCTACTCAAGGAAGCAAAAGACATTTCTGAGCATCTCTGCAAGTATCTGATGGAAACCATTCCTTCCATGGGGGTGATAATATCGTCATAAAGCAGTGTGCAGCCTTTCCTGCTCTGAAGAGTTTCTTAGCTTACACTTGAAGAAGTCAAATTAGGGGACAGACAACTGAGATGAAGGCAGGTACTTTTGTCATGAAATAGCATCCTCCAAGATTCCCACAAAACTCAGTATTTTATTCTTTTTTTCTCTTCCATAAATGACATTGAACAAGAAATAATAACAGCATTTATAGAGTGCTGTCATAATTTAAAAAGGTAGCATGTCATAAAAGCATAGAAAGCCACGTGTTTCCCATCTACCAGGTAGTGAGGCGTCCTCTCTGAAGTGCTTACTATACATACAACATTCACTAATGGCCTGGTGGTGATTGCAGATATCTTTTCACTAAATGTAAGTTGTTGGTGGATAGAGGAGCCAGAGCCTCAGCTCTGCTGTAGACTCCCCAGGCAGCAGACATAGCCAGGCTCCTCTCTTCCCTCAGCTCCTGCCCCCTCTCTTCCCCTCCTGAGCCCCATTTGTGTTGGCTTCCACACCAACACCAGCCCCCAGCAGTTGTTCTCTCATAAGTCAGGAGAGGCACAGAGCAGGGTCATATTGCTGTCTAATGGACTTGAGCAAGCTTTCTAAATTCAGAATGTGCTAAGTTCAGGTCTGGCTACCCAATTATAGTCTTCTTTTAGTTTTTGCTAGAGAGAAATCCCCAGAGCAAGTGTTAAACTTGGTCACCCACACTACTTCCTTTCTTGGCTGAAGGTCAAAGAGAGTGAATTCTGGACCAAGCATAAAGTCTTATTCAGGAAATAATAACTGCCACAGCCCAAGCACGCAGAATCTCAGCTTTGAAACTGAGTTCACAGTCATTACCCAGTTTTATTGGCTTTGATAGGGGATGGGTCTAGCTTCCAAGTAAACATACTGGCTTTCATTTCTTTCTATACTTTTATGAAAATGTTACATTTTAAAATTATAATAACACTCTATAAATTAGTAGCTCTTTCATGGAAATATTTTTATATTTAATACCCTTCACATATTTATTGAATCTGGATTAAAGAACAATATCATTCACAGAATAATATTTCTGGCACCAGTCATACTCATGTGATAATTTTTTAAAAAGGAATATTCTCTCAGCATGCTTTTAAGTGTAGAATACTTAGAAATAGTCTGGTTTGACTATGTGTACCTATCTTTCCCAGCTTGTTTTGTTGTTTTTACATCTGACATTTGCTTATGATATGTGAAATTAATTCCTTTCAGAAGAATTTTTGATTCCAGATGCTTCTTATCTAACATATATTGGGTTATACTGAATGGTTGTGAAAATGAAAATAGCTCATTGTATAATTTGAAAAGCCACAAGTATAAAAATGAGCTAATTAAAAATTTTAAAATTTGAAAGATTTAATGCTCATATTGTTTGAAAATAACATTATCTTGGCAAGTACAATATAAAGATAGTTCACATTAATTGCAAGCATGGTTGGATATTTCTGTGTGTTTAAATGATTCTGTGAGGATAGCCAAAATGAAGACTCAGCATTGGCTCTACTTTTTCACTAAACTTCTAGCAAACAGGTTTTGTTTCCTGGCAGCTGGTCTCAATGTTCCCTCTTTTTTCTAAAATCATAATTTGTTGACATGCCTGACTTCTTTTTCCATTCTCTAGCCCCTAAGGTTAGGTCAAATCTGTATGATTACTTTTATTCTTTAATACTATTATATCTTTTAATTATTTGTCTATATATAATGATATATTTTTATAGCTTGATGACCCACTAGTGGTCTGCTTAATCATGAGGTCTATATATTCCATAACTGTGTGAATGTATTCGTATCTCTAAGGACAATGTTGACATATATACATTTAAGAAATACCTGTTGTATAAATTAATAAATAAGTGAAGAAAGAATACAATTATGATTTATTATATCACGTTAGACTATACTTCAAAATATAATCCAGTATATGTTGAGTACTCCTGGATTTCTTTTTTTAAAATATTTTCATTTATTTACTTACTTAAGACAGAAAGAGAGAATATGGGCAAACCAGGGCCTCCTGCCACTTTGTGCATCTGGCTTTACAAGGGTACTGGGGAATTGAACCTGGTCTTTTAGGTGTTACAGGCAAGTGCCTTTAACTGTTGAACCATCTCTCCATCCCCCACTTCTGAATTTCTGATACTGTGTAGACACTAAAGATACAATTATATGTAGTACCTGTCCATTCTTATGAATGGGGGAGGATAAAGACTTGCTTATTAAAGAGGCTAAACATAAACAATATATTGTGATTGAAAGCTATGGAGAGCATATCTATTGAGAGAAAAGTGGGTATATGCTTTAGATTACAGGTAAGGTGTCTATTCTTAGACAGATTTCATATAATTTGGCAATTTTTTATGTTTTAGTGTATAATTTTTATGTCTCATTTAACTAGTTTCAAGAAGAGTGAGAGTGAAACAACCTCTTTGCCTTTTTCAGATTTCTAAATTGAATGCTAAATATGAAGAGCAACTCCATCCTGTAATTGTTTGGAAATAGACTCTGTTCGATTTCATAAAATCTTATAGAATAAGAGGTTAAAGAGATTACTCCTAGATATTGCTAAGAAGAGAGGTTGGTCAATATAGCTTATGGATAGTAATTTTAAAACTTTAATCTCTTGGGAACACATCAAAGGTTGATTAGAATAAGCTGTTTTATTTTCTGTTGTTGATATACATCAATTTTTAAAAGTAGGTACTTTCCCCTATAAATTAATTCAAATGAACACTTAAGATAGAATCATTTAAGTTGCTTTCTTTGGGAGAACCATAACTCAGTTTATGTCTAATGTAAAGAACTACAAAGTGCTACTTATTTCATCTCCTTTCTGTGCTGTCTTCCACCCACCTGAAATCTACTACTGTGCCAGTTCTGACCAGGATCAATACTGGATTGAGAGAAGAAAGGAATTAGAGTTGTTAATTGACAGCTGAGAGGCAATGGGTAGGAAATAAGATTTTCTAGTGTAGATGTGGAATGAAAGCTTTTTTTTTTTTCTGCCACTCTTTTGGGAGAAAGATGAATGTTTTTTAAAAATATTTTTTTGTTCATTTATTTATTTGAGAGTGAACAGACAGAAAGAGAAAGAGACAGAGAGAGAGAGAGAGAGAGAGAGAGAGAGAGAGAATGGGAGCGCCAGGACCTCCAGCCACTGCAAATGAACTCCAGACGCGTGCGCCCCCTTGTGCATCTGGCTAAGGCGGGTCCTGGGGAATCAAGCCTGGAACCGGGGTCCTTAGGCTTCACAAGCAAGCGCTTAACCGCCAAGCCATCTCTCCAGCCCAAGATGAATATTTTTAATAGTGGTATAGTTTAGCCATTTTCGACTCAATCGCCACAGCTCTATCACCTTTTGAGCGAGGTTCCTCCCGTTTTCATCACTCCATTCTAGTCTGAACCTCGAGATCAGGAACGTGCCACCCATTAGATGGTCAAAAAAAAAGTCCATATAATCATTTTGCGCATTATACTTGAACTTATGTTTTCCCATTGAAGGATTCAGTTGAAAAGCAATTTGTAATGCCACAGTTTATAACAATGAAAGTGCTAGAAAACCTTTTATTTCTTGACATACATTTAATTATCAGTGAATTATCTATTAACTGTACTTTCTATATTATAAGAAAATAATTATCTGGGTATCTGAATGTGAAGTTGGGGAAAATTTTTTCCACCCTGGAGGTTGGGAATGGATGTCAACAATTCCAGCAAGCCTTCCATATCCAGATGACCCAGTTAATTTTATTTCAGGGCAATGAACAGATGGCAAGTGTTCACAGCCTCTCTGGCATTAACGTGCACTCTGTCACCATAAGACTTAACGGCGGCAGATGGCAGTTGCGTTAGCAAGCATTCAGTTCTCTCTGCTTGATTCTTCCCTTAGGACTGAGGAAGGCCCAGCCGTGGCTCGCTGCTGAGTCTCGCTGAAGCCACCTCTCCAGCAGGGCCTGAGCAGAGAACGTGAAACCACCGGAAGACCTCAGTCCTGGGCGCTTTCGGGTTCTGCAGGGGCGGCAGGTTCGGCTGGGGCCTCTGCAAAGCCTTGTGGACGCTGCTGCGCCGGCGCTAAATCCGCCGCTGTCCGTCCAGTGCCACCCCGCGGCCTGGCCGAGCTGGGCTGGGAAGCGGGTGGGGTTTTCTCACCTTCACGTGGAAAACTGCCCGGATATAGAAGGGCAGCTTTTCTTGGCCTCTGAGGACTTCGCTGGAGAGAAAAGCAACCGGCCATCATTAGCAGGGTTTTTCAGAAGCATGAATCATTGAGCTGCCTTGGTGGAGAACATCAAGGGAACAGTGTGAAGTTTTAAGAGGAAGCTTTCTGTTTTCTGAAATCTGCATGGAGACATGCCGTGTAGATACTGCTTTTGGATCTCAGCAGTTATTACAGACATCCTGAATGCTGTCCGTCTAGAGTAACAGGGCAGTGCTATTGATTTGTCTAAGTATCTGGATCAGCCAAATAAGATTGAAGATAGAACACTGGGACATGTTTGAAGTTTGATAAGGTTTATGATAAGTTCACTTTTTTAAAAGGAATTTAGAAGGTAAAGGAAACAGTGCAGGTGAAAGAATATGAGTAAAAGACTGATCACATCATTTATTCCTGTTTATGACAAGATTTATTACAATTTTTATGCCTGTTTATGGCCAATATTTTAAGACTTTTAACTGTTAACTTTAAAAAATATTTTTATTTTTTTTATGTTAGAGAGAGAAAGAGAGACAGAAAAGGAAAGAGAAGAAGAGAGATAGAGAAAATGGGCATGCCAGGGCATCCAGCCACTGTAAACAAGTTGCAGATGCATGTACAACCTTGTGTATCTGGCTTACATGGGTCCTGGGGGATCAAACCTACATGCCTTGGCTTTGCAGGCGAGTGTCTTAACTGCTAAGCCATCTTTTCAAGCCTAACTCTTAATTTTTTTAAACAATTCCTTTGCTAGCTCTCGGTCCCAAACATATCAGACATGCAAGACCCAATCAAGAAAATGGAGACTGATAATTCAAATTGAACATGTTCCAGAAATGCACATTTGCTATCACCAGAGCTGTGAAAGGTGCCAGAGGGATGTACTGTTTATCATCGAGGTAGGAATAGGAGATAAAAAGCAATGCTGGGGGCTTATTTATTCCTACCTGCAATATGTATATGGACAAAATTCTTTTGATCCTGGTCACCACAATTATTCAGCAGCAGCTGATATCAAATGCATTCCAGTAAGCTGTAATCTACTGCTGGATTCAGGCCCTGAGTTATTGAGGAGTGCACACAAGCCGTTAATAGTTCTAATGGCTTTGCTTGTACTGCCCAGCTTACTTTATAGTCTGCACATTAGCTTTTAGGAAGTCACAAATAGCAGCCTTGAATGTATTGGCAATACTACTTGATCCTGGCATGTCCAAACTACAGCCAGGGTCCTCATGCATGCCAGGATAACTGTGAATATAGCCCACTGCATTTGTAAGTGGCAGCATCCTATCACTATATCCAAAGGTTGGACACCCCTTAGCCATGTCAATTTTTAAAAAATATTTTATTTATTTACTTATATGAAAGCAGGAGAGAGGGAGGATGGATGCTCCAGTGCCTCTAGCCACTGCAAATGAACTCCAGATGCTTGCACCATCTTCTCATCTGGATTTATGTGAGTGTTGGGGAATCAAACCTGGATATTGTGGCTTTACAGGCAAGTGCCTTAGTTGGCACTCAAGTTTTGAACTAAAAAAAAAAAAAAAATGGAGTCCATTAGATAGGTAGGTAGGACAGGTACTCTTGTAAAGTCTTACACACATAAATTGCATTGATTAAAACATAATACATTAGAAGAGTGATGGAATTAAATCCCATAGAGTGATGGATGATTTGTTAAAAAATTAACTAGCACACTCATGGTTGCATTTCAGTTGCCTTTACATACACTTGATTGCTGTTAGTAAAACATTTTTTAAAATTTGTTTATTTTTATTTATTTATTTGAGAGGGACAAACAAAGGGAGAAAGAGGCAGACAGAGAGAGAGAGAGAGAGAGAGAGAGAGAGAGAGAGAGAGAGAGAGAGAATGTGTGAAACAGGGCCTCCAGCCACTGCAAACGAACTCCAAACACGTGCGCCCCCTTGTGCATCTGGCTAATGTGGGTCCTGGGGAATCGAGCTTCGAACCGGAGTCCTCAGGCTTCACAGGCAAGCGCTTAACCGCTAAGCCATCTCTCCAGTCCTAGTAGAACATTTTAAAGGAAGATTTTGATTTGGGATCTCTAAACAGTCGTCTATGCTAAGGAAAATGCAACTTGGATGCGTTCTTGAACACAGACACAGCAGACACTGTGGCTTCAGGTTTCTGAATAGGACTATACATTGAGAGAATTTGGATACCTTCACAACTGCAAGCTCCTGTCTGTCTTACACTCACTTTACTTTCTCAGAATCAATTACACCATTATCCGACAACTCTGCTTTGATTTGCTGCAGGGGACAACGTAAATTTCTTTGTGTCAATCTCATGAGAATAGTGACAAATGATTTTTTTTCCCTTTCTCTTGGCTTTTGAGGTGATTTTGGAGTTTATACGTGTTTTACATAGAAGGATCATTGGATGTTAGAGCAGTGGTAGAAGGACTTCACTCTAGTATGGTATATCTTGCATAGGTTGGGATTTTAGCATGATCAGGGTAGAAGGCAGTTGTCACTAAAGTCTTTAATAGCAGATGGAACTACTCTTGGTGCCACTATAGTGAAATATTATGATGAACCATCTATAGGATTCACATAAGTAAAAATGGACAGGACTCCTTCCAGGGGCTGAGACTTAGTTACTGACCTCACGTGGATGCCTGAAAAAAATTTACAAAATTTCCCATATCAGGACATAGTGCATGGCAAAGAAGCTTGTGCTTCCTGGGCCTTAAAGGTTTTTTTGTTTTTTTTTTCTTTTATCAGAAAACTGTGATCTAAAATAACTTCTGATATTTAGACCATTGTTTGCCCCTCTTTTGAGACAGGAGATAGGATCTGCACTGTGTCTCATACACGTTGTCTCAAACCCAAGGTCCTTCTGCCTCAGCCTCCCAAGTACTGGGATTATAGGTGTGCACTATCATACCTGGCTACAGTATTGTGTTTTTGTGTCATATACAAGATAGATCTCACAAAATTTAATAAATCTCCTAGTATGTGAGAAACAAAGATTCATATGTGGATACAGGAGGGAAAATTGAAGATAACACAGAATCAGTTAGGAGTCCTAACTCTCATAATAGTCTATCAGGAGGAAAATTGATAAACTTAACAGCCTTCCCTGGCTCCTAACCAGGGGTAAGATAAGTAATACAGAATACTAGTAATACTAGTAATCAGGTGACAAATAATCCTGAGCTCTTAGACATAACATAATATTTCAAGTACTATGCTAAATGCTTTTATTGTACTTCATTCTTGTCACCAACCCTAAGACAGGGCATAGTCACTGCACTACATGGAATAACAGTTTAGATAAGTTAAGGATCTTCCTTATGATCATGTGGCTGATTATCAGAGTTGAGATTTGAATACAGGTTTACATGAAACTCAATGACCTATCCTTCATCATAGGTCTAGAATGGTTACATGCTACAGGACAAGAGAGTGGGATATAGGAGTGCGTGTGGCATCGAAGGGAGTGCTGCATTTCAGAAGGACAGTACATGAGGGCTGAAGCCTGTGGAACCCAGTTCTGCAGTTGACCTGTAAATACCTGGGAATTTATTAGCTGCTTGTTAAACTTTTGTTAAGCTAGTTAGGGCAAAAGTATTTAAGCCACAGAAATTGGCAACTGCTGCAAATCAGAACTTTGTTTCAGAGTTGATTTCCCAGCACGGTGTTAGGTGCTAGGACACCGGTTATAGCACGAAATGCGTGAAGGAGAGAGGGAGCGAGAGGAAGCTAGGGGCACGGATCAAGGTTAATTTAAAGACCACGGATGAATGTGAGATGGTGATTATTTAAATGCAAATCATAACATGGCATTCTTCACTTTATAACCATCCTGTGGCTTCCAGATAAAGTCATATAAACTCCATAGCCTCAGAAAGAAGCCGAGACAGGATGTTACCTGTGTTGTCTTCCACCTGTGTTGGTATCTTCCCCTTCCGGCTGCAGGCGCACTGGTTACCTCATCTCAGGACCTTAGCAAAAGGAGCTCATTTCCACTTTACTCCTTTGTATCAGCTGTTCCTTCGTCCCTGGTTTTTGTATAGTGGTTTCCCTTAGGTCTCAACTTGTCACTTCCCGGGAAAGGCCTTAACACTTGACTTTGTACTGAATGGTGCAATAGGGTGGATCGCTTCTGTGTAGCCACACTGTCCAGGCTCGTTAGTGGTCTACCACTTACTAGCAGCGTGACCCCATCCAAGTTGCTTATCTCCATGATGCAGCTTCCTAAGAGAGGATGTGATTATTTCCTCCAGTGGGGTTTCCATGGGAATTTGTGTATGAAACAAAGCACCTAAGCAAAGGCACAGTGCAAGTTCATACTTGCATTTAAAAACGGATTTGGTAGTACTTTCATGAATCATATTTATCAATTCACTGCTTTATTCTCTAACTGGAATATCAGAGCCATGGGATCAGGTGCCTCATCTTTCCTATTTGTTTGGCATTTTTCCCATTACTGGCTCTGAGAGCAGGGCCAGGCACCTTGTGGGGAATGTAGGCAGGCAAAGAGCAACGATAGCAGGCTTAGCTTTGAGGATCTCTTTTTTACCTTCCTGAATCCTCTCACTTTCTGTGTTAATACTACATCTATAGCTTCAGAAAAGTAGAAACATGCATAGGTGTGTGTAGTGGTCCACGTGGGAATTCAGTGACATTGTGAAACTCTGCCCTCTCTCTTTAAGGAGAGCAATTCATCTGTAACCCATGGTATTAGATCTTTCGTTTATCCTGATGAGCCATAAATGTGGACTTTTCTGCCATGTCTGCAGGCTGCATCGTGGGCTACCTGTTTACAACTGGGATCCTGAGCCTTCCCTCTTGATCATGAATTGTGAGGTCGGCGTTGCCTGCTTTCTGTCTGATAGTGTTCGGGCAAAGCACCTGATGGCTGCACCCCATAGCTGCATTTCCTGGCCCTTGAAGCTGACTTTTTAAACTACACTTGGGATCTTGGACTCATGACATGCACCCTCTGCCCCTGGGGTACCCTTGTTCTTTGGCTTTAATAGATTATTAGCTGACAGCAAGTGAGGATGAGGAAGGTTGTCAGCCTGGATCCTCTGTTTAAAGGTTTATTATTATTAAGAACAATGCCATCTAATGAAACTGACTTGCACTTTTTGTTTCTCCCCTCCCTCCTTTTCTTCTTTGCTTCTAAGTTGCAGTGATCATAGTGTGATCACTGTCTTAAATTGAGAGGTTTGTTCCAAGGGGCTTTTCCAGGATTATGAAAATAACACCCGCTTCACTTTCTCAGAACAGCCGGCTAGGGGTGAGGAAGGACATAATCTAGAATGGAGTCTGTAGATTTTTTCTTTGTATGGTCTCGGTTTTCTTTTGCATGCACCTGTGATATGTGTACGTTTGTCCCAGAGCACGTGTGTGTGAGGGTGGGCATACATGCAGGCCAGACATTGACATTGTGTTTCTTGCTTGATGGCACTTCATGTTTCTTTTTGAGACAGGATCTCTCACGGAACCCAAAACTCACAAAGTGGGCTTGACTATCTAACCAGAGAACCCTGTAGATCTGCCTGCCCCCACCTTAGTAGCACTGGGATATCAGGTGCTCACCATCACACCTGGCATTTTACGTGGGTGCCGGCGATCAGAACTTAGACCTTAGCGTTTATGTAGCACATACTTTACTCACTGAGCCATCTCCCGACCCCTGATCTTTTTATTGATGCATGCACCTCTAGCAACAACAACTATAAAAGATGATGTAACTCCATGTCTGAATACTCAGATTTTTACATGTGACCTAGTATTCCAATGTATTATTTTCACTTGAAGATATGGAAGGTAGGATTGTACAACAATGAGGTGAAATAAAAGTGTAACCTCTATCATCTTCTTCCCTACACATAGGAGATCCCCGAGTGCTCTTCATGGGCAGATAGCCTCCACATTCAGAGACACCCGGCCACGGAGGGGAGGCTGTGCTCAACAGGGTAAGTGCCCGGCCTGCCCTGCCCTTGTGGTCAGGGTTGTGTGCGAGTGCTCTAGCGGGTGGAGGTAACCAGCAGGGAAGCCGGCGGCACAACTGCTGGGGATCCTCGCAGCCTGCTTAGGGGCCAACAGCTGTTTGTTGAGTCTTTTCTGAAAACCACAGGCTTATGTCTGTCCTCCCTTGGGATTTTTCCTTATGCCAGGGTTTCTCCCCCTGACCCCCCACACAAGCTAAGACCTTTTACAAATAGCATCAAGCACAGAAAATCCGAGTGTTAGTCCCAACATAACAAGTCTGTTTTCCCAAGAGGAGCTGAATATTCAAATGTTCTCAGTCACAGCATCATTCATTTTATTTATTTGAGAGAGAGAGAGAGAGAGAGAGAAGAGAGAGAGAGAATAGCACCATTTAATCACTCAGCCTTCTCCCAGATCTCTGTCCTTGAGGACAGGGAATTGTTTTGATACTTTAACATTATTTTGGTGCTTTTATTGCATGCTCTGCACACCTGAGTTTGTAACCACTCATCTAAACAGCGATGGGGCTAGGGAGTGTTCATATGGAAGCTCATCTTCCTCCTCAAGTCTCAATGGCAGATTTCTTTAGCAGCTGTTCTCTACCTGATTGGAATAACTGGATTTGTGAAAAAGGTCAGAAAGATAAAGAGCTAAGTAGCACATCTGTTCTAATTGCAGAACCATTTTTCTACAAGTTTGAAAAACACATTCTCTTGCAGTAAGTCCCAAAAGCCACTGTACACACAATTTCACTGCCGTTCTTAACCATATCGGCCTCTTTCCAACACGACATTCTGTTTTCTAGAATTATGCTTTTATAATGAGGCTGCTCTATCACATAGCCTTGTTGAGGCCTGGAGAGATAGCTTAGTACTTAACATAGTTGCCTGAAAAGCCTAACAACCCAAGTTCAGTTCCCCAGGACCCACATAAAGCCAGATGCACAAAGTGGCACATGCACCGGAGTTCATTTGCAGTGGCAGGAGGCCCTGGCATGCCCATTCTCTCTGACTGTCTCTCATTCTATCGCTCTCTCTCTCTCTGTTTGCAAAACAAATAGATAAAAACAGTTTTTAAAAAGTCTTGTTGAACACTAGTGAAAACCTTGTCTAGGGAATGGGGATGGAACTCCATTCATCAAGTGCTTTCCTGCCATGCACAAAGCCCTGGGTGTAATCTTCAATACCACCACAGAAACCAAGTGTGGTTGTGCATACCCGCCATGCCCACACTCAGGAGAACAAGGCAGGAAGATCAGTTCAAGGTCATCCTTAACCACATAGTGAGTGGAAGACCAGCTTGGGATACATGAGACCCTATCTTAAAAAAAAAAAAAAAAGTAAAATAGCTATTCTATTTTCTTCCATTTTATTAAGTATCATTTTTTTCTACTACCAATTCTGCTAATCATTAAGAACTTTGTTATCATCATGTGCATTTTGGGTATAACAACAGTTCTACAATTCTGACCACTCTCCAGTCTCATTGTTATTTGAGATCTTTTGTATATTTCTTTATCATGAATGCTTTATAAATTAACTTTCATTCATAGAATTCCCCCTCTATCTAAAATAGGAAGCATCCTGTCTTAGATCAAGCTCCAGGATGCATTCTTCTTATGAACCTGTCAACACCAATCTTTGATGCCCCTGCTGTTACAGTCCTAATATTCCTCGGGAGCAACTGTGCAAACATGTGCTGGGAAAAATGACAGCTGCTTGAAGTGCCACATTTTGACAAAGACTGTCAATGACACAGTATTAACCCGGGGTGACATGACAGGTGGTATTCTGTAGAGGTTACTTAATAGGGAGGTTAACATTTTATTCAGTAAATTGGATCCTGAAATAGAAAATACACTTAGCATGGCTGTGGTAGGCCTAAAATGTCACGATGGGAGGAGACCTGGTCCTCGGTCTGCTCTGTCTACTTTGTAGTCTCACCATGGCTCGTACAAGCAATGGATAATGTTAAGTGAAGGGGTGAAAATTCCAGGAATGATGGCTTTTCAAAGCATTTTCAACAAAACATTTTAAGGCAGGCAAAATCCTCCACTGGGCTCTATTTCCATCCTATACTAATCCTTTCTAATTTTTGCTTTCACAGGAGTGATGCATCTTGACTGATAACTCAAGTTTGAGTTTACCACTAACTGTGACTTAGCCTGGGCACTTTTCTTTTATCACTTCCACAACTATACTTTCTGTAACAAAAAGCTCCTTTTGGGGTAGTCAAGGATTCAAATGAAAAGACCAAAAAAAAAAAAAAAGATGATCAAAATATGAACAACTTTAAAAATGATGCCAATAATAAGTTTTGTATATTAAAATACAAATGGAACTTAATAGCATAGTCCATCTGAGAATTCTGTCCTGACTCATTCATTCTGTCTGTGAACAGGCCAAACCTATCCAAATTCAGTTAATGCTGCCAAGCTGTACAAATTTTTGGCTGTGGGCTCCCTCCATTCCAGTGGAATCACTAAGTGTCTTACAGATCATGACACCTGGTCTTCTTGGTGTATCTTCTCTGAATCCTGAGCTTCTTACTATTATCTGAGTCTGTCCTGGGTTCCCTTGTTTCCTTCCCCTCTTCCTGAAACTCCTAGATGTCCTTTACTGACTGAAAAATTACCTTGGGAATTTTTCTCTTTTTCTCACTTATTGTTTGCCTTGTTCATTAACTAGCCTTGAAAGTCCATGTCCTCACAACCTTATGCTCTGAGGTCACACAAGGTATAATTGCCTGTGGGAATGTGACCCCAGGGTTGTCCTCCTCTTCCATATTAATGTCGCTGTTCTCTCTGGTCTGACTTCTATAACACCTGTTTAAAAAAGTCCTGCTTTTGACAGGTCCAGTCACTAATTATCATTTCTTCATTTCATGTTTAAGGGAATTCTTAAGTGTGTGGTAACTGACATTGTAAAACAACTGAAATATCTTATTTCAAATTGTTCTTATGAGCCTTTTGATATTTTTTCTTCATTTTGTCTGTGTTTTCAGCAAGTCCTTCCTCCCTCCCTCCCTCCCTCCCTCCCTCCCTCCCTCCCTCCCTCCCTCCCTCCCTCCCTCTTTCTTTCTTTCTTTCTTTCTTTCTTTCTTTCTTTCTTTCTTTCTTTCTTTCTTTCTTTCTTTCCTTCTTCTTTTTTTCTTTTAAAAAGAGAGAGATAGGTAGATAGAACGAGAGTGAATATGGGCATCCCAGGGCCTCTTGCCATTGCAAATAAATTCCAGACACATGCACCATTTTGTGCAGCTGGCATTACATGAGTACTAGGAATTTGAACCCAGGCCATTAGGGTTTGCCAGCAAGTACCTTAGCTGCTGTGCCATCTCTCTAGCCCTCAGTTCTTCCTATTTTCTTTCTCTTCTCTTTTAACTCTTTCCCATAGAAGTTATTTTTTCTAGAACCATATAATTTTAAATTTTCACACAGGATAATTATTATTAACATTCATCAAAACATAATTTGTTTCTCTATCTCTGTTTTGGGAGTTTTTATTTTCTAATCACTGTATCATTTTGGGGAACCATTTAACTGGTTTTCGATATATAGGGACATGCTGTGCAAAGTTCACATGGAGGCTGTGGTAGTTTGAGTCAGGTATCCACCATAAACTTAAGTGTTCAGAATGCTAGGATCCCATCTGATGGAGATTTGAGAATTAATGCCTCTTGGAGGCATTGTTGGGGGGGCGGGGGGCTTATGGGTGTTATAGCCAGCTTCCTCTTTCAGAGTTTGGAAAACTATCCTGTTGCTGCTGTCCACCTGATGTTGGCCAGGAAGGCATCATGGAGCTTCCCCTTGAGTCTGTCAGCCAAAATATCCCTTTTTATTTCCCACAAGCTGCTCTTGGTTGGGTGATTTCTGCAATAGAGGCTATGAGAAGCTGTTGTGTCCCTCTGTGTGACATGGTCTGAATGACCACTAACCATGTTCCAGATGGAGGGTCCTATTAGCCTCTCTTTACCTGACCACATGAAGCAGAGCTGCTGTGCTGTTGACCCTCACTGGAAAGGTAATGTGAGCAAGAAATACACCTTCATTGTTTTAAGCAACTAATGTTTCAGGAATCATTTGTTAGTAAGATATAACCTAGTCAATCCTGATTTAAAAAAATAAATTCACTACAACTGCAACAACCTCTAACAATAATAGGCATCATTTCTGTTCAGAGAAGAAGCATAAAACCTCAGAATATATAGCAAAATGATAAATCCATCTCAATGCCTATAAACAGCAGAAGGAATGAGTTGTTTTCAGGCAAGATAACATTTTGATTGATTAAACTTGGATTAATTCAGAGACTTAATTTATCTTTATCGTCCAAAGATGCAAATTGCTTTTCTGTTTGCAAATTGGGTTTCTTTTCATAGTGTTGTTTTCTGTGAAACTCTTATTTTATTCCTACTTCATTTTCTAAGACCTTTACATCCAAGGAAACAATTGAGTACTCATAACTATAAGAACAGCTCAGCTTCATGTTTTCTATTCTGCCTACCCATGGGCTCAGTTGTGCACAGTACAAAGAACTCCACAGCTACGGGCCCCACAATAACTGGAATTCTGCCAGTATTTGACTCGAGAACCTGTCTCAAATACCTTGCCTGTGGCTGATTTCTCAGGGGCATTGTCTTAAATCTGTGGACTTCTGATGGTGATAGAACCATTTTTACAGTATGTCTACCAACCTGTCTTTTCATGTAGTATCTTCTTCAGTGCTTTATTTCAGGGTCTTAAGACTTCACTGTAGAAGGATTTAGCCTTCCTGATTTATACCTAGATATTTCATTTTAACTTCTTTTGAAGCTATTGTAAATGTGATTGATTCTCCAGTTTCTTTCTTGGCTAGTTAATTATTAGTATATAAAAATGATAGTGACTTTTGTTCATTGATTTTGTATGCTATTACTAAAGTGTTGATCAGATTGAAAGGTTTACTGATGTAGTCTTTATGGTCCTTTAAGGATAGGATCATGCTATCTTCAGTAGGTATATTTTAACTTCTTATTTTCCCATTTGAATAGCTTTATTTCTTTCTCTTACCATTATTGCTCTTTGAGTATTATATTGAATAAGTGTAAAGAATAAGCTCTTGGCTACAGGTTTATAACATACAGCCTTTCTTTCTTTCTCCCCCCACCCCACCTCTCTTCTTTCTTTTTCTTAAGGCAGGGTCACATTTTAGCTCTGGTTTATCTGGAACTGGCTATGTTGCCCTGCCTGGCCTTGAACCCATGGTGATCATTCTACCTCAGCCCCCGGAGTGCTGGGATTAAAGACATGTGGCACCATGTCCAGTTTATATGTTCTTAATTTCTTTAGGACTTTTATCATAAAGGTATGTTGGACTTTATCAAATGCCTTTTCTGTGTCTATTGAGATGATCATGTAATTTCTTTATTTGAATCCATTTATATGTTGTATTCCATTTATTGATTTGGATATGTTGAACCAACCTTTGTGTCCTGGAGATGAAATTAACTTCTTTGTGATGTATGATGTGAATTTGTCCTTGAATTCAGATTGCAAGCACTTTATTGAGAACTTTTGTGTCTAGATTCATTGGGGAAATTGGTCTATAGGTTTTCTTTCCTTTGTGTGTATGTATGGGAGTGTGTGTTACTTTATCTGGTTTAGATCTCAGGGTAATAATGTCTATATTTTAGAATTGGTTTTATAGTGTTCTTTCTCTCTCTGTTTTGTGGGACAATTTGTGAAGTATTGGTTTGAGCTCTTTCTTAAAGGTGTGGTAGGATCCATAGTGAATCCATTTTGGTCTTAGGTTTTTCTTTGTGGGGAAACTTATGTTACTCCATTCATCTCATTACTTATCATGTTTGTGTTTAAGTTTATTAAAGTATCTTTACTTACTTTTGGTAGTCATGTATGTTTTACATATTATTAATTTCTAGTTTTGTTCCACTATGATCTATTAAGGAGAGAATATTTTAGGCCTTTGTAGTTGTTAAGTCTTATGTTGTTTGTGAGTCTTACGTTTTAGAGAAGGTTCTGTAAGCCACTTAGAATGCCCAGTCCATATCTGCTGGGTGAAATATTCTCTCTTTCTCTCTCTCTCCCCATGTGTGTGTGTGTGTGTGTGTGTGTGTGTGTATTAAATCCAAATGCTCTTTGAAATAGTTTAGCTCAGAATTTTTATTGTTAAATTTTGTCTTGGAAGTCTTATCCAAAGAAGTGTTTTTAAAATTTTTAAATTTATTTTTATTTCTTTATTTGAGAGAGGGAAAGAGGGAGGGAAAGAGAGAAAGAGAGAGAATGGACACACCAGGGCTTCCAGCCACTGCAAATGCACTCCAGATGCATGCACCATCTTATGCATCTGGCTTATGTGGGTCCTGCAGAATTGAACTGAGGTCCTTTGACTTTGCAGGCAAGCACTTAACTGTTAAGCTATCCCTCCAGCCCCTAAAGAAGTTTTTAGTGAGATACTCCATCAAGCTTCTACCATGTTTTTATTAAGATGAATTTGACCTTTCATCCCTTTTATTAATATTTTTTCTTCTATTAAAATATTTTATTTACTTACTTATTGACAAACATGAGAGAGAGAGAAGGAGAGAGAGAGAGAATATAAATATGGGTACACCAGAGCCTCCAGTCACTACAAAGGATCTCTGGATTTATGAGCCACATTCTGCATCTAGCCTTATGTGGGTACTGGGACATGGAACCTGGGTGATTATGCTTTGTAGGCAAGTGCCTTAACCTCTGAACCACCTCTGTAGCCCCTGTCCTTCACTCTTAGTGGCAAAAGAATGCTCCTAGATGTATGTGCATTGGATCATTGTGATTTGTTTTTGTGAGCTATTGCTACATGATATGAAATTAGTTTGTTGTTAAAAAGGAAGGTTAAGAAAATTGAATTGAGGAAGCAGTTATCATCTCTGTCACCAATTCAACTATACTAGCCATCTAGATTGTTACCTTCTTTTTCTATAGAACAGGAGGAACTAATTGAAATACTCTTTTCTTTTTTATCCCCTATATTGATGATCCAGCTGGGGATTCATGCATACAAGGTAACCACTCTAAACAACTGAGCAATATCTCCAGGAAACCCCCTTACCCAATTGAAATACATGTATTACATCCTGAAGAAAGTATTTTAATATTTTTACTTCTCACATTTTGTGTAGTGTTTCTTACATTTTGTGGAGTATTTTATAGGTTGTTTTTTCATTTATTTGGTTCTTTGTGTTTTTTTTTTTTTTTTTGCCACTCTGTGTCTGTATTTCCATTTACACAGTCAGTGAATACAGTTAAGTTGGTACCATTGCTAGCCTCCTCCCTGTCCTCCCCCCTCCACAGGGACTCTCCTTGTTGGGGTATATGGGTCGGGTCATGCATTGTGGGGTTAGCCTTTAGTTTGGGGTAGGAGAAAATGTCTCTGTGTGTCATGACCCAACGTGTGGCTCTGGCATTCTTTCTGCCCCCTCTTTCACAACTTTCCCTAAGCCATGTTGGGTTCATATTAGGTCTGATTCAGTGTTGGGGTCTTGGGAGCCTCTGTGTCTCTGGATATCTCGTTTGGTAGGGGTTGATTGTTCTCTGTGTCTATCTCCATCACCATTGTGCTGGTTCCCAGTTCACCAAGGAAACAGCATTCTTGCATGTTTTCCCAATTATTCTTAGTTTCAGCTGGGGCCCTTTTGAGGTATGATGTGGTGGTTCTCTCCTTAGGAATAATTTAAAAAGACAAGGAAGGCCACTTCCTACTGATCAAGGGAACATTCCAACAAGTGGATATTACAATCATTAATCTTTATGCACCAAACACAGGTGCACCACAATTCAAAAAACAAGATCTACTTAACCATAAGACAGAAATAACTATGAACATTATCATAGTTGGGGACTTCAATACTCCATTATCAGCAATGGATAGATCATCCAAACAGAAACTCAACAGGGAAGTGAGAGAGCTCAACAAAACCATAGAACATATAGACCTAACAGAGATCTATAGAACACTCCACCCCAAATCCATGGACTACACATTCTTCTCAGCAACCCACAGAACCTTCTCTAAAATAGATCATATGCTGGGTCACAAAGCCTGCCTCCATATATTTAGGAAAAGTGACATAATCCTCTGCATGATATCAAATCACCTAACCATGCACATAAAAGCACTGGAAAAACAATAAGAATCCAAGCCAAAAAAACTAGATTTTAAGAAATAATTAAGATAAAAGCAGAAATTAATGAATTGGAAACTAAGAAAACAAATAAGCAAATTGATGGAACAAAGAGCTGGTTCTTTGAAAAAATAAACAAGATTGACAAACCCCTGGCCAGTTTGATCAAGTGATAAAAAGAGGTACTTCAAATTAACAAAATTAGAAATGAAAAAGGAGAGATAACAACAGCCATAAGTGAAATTGGGAGAATCCTCAGGTCTTACTTCAAAAGCCTCTACTCTACAAAATTGGAAAATATGGAGGAAATGGATAAAGTTCTAGACACATACCATCTACCAAAGCTAAACTCAGAGCAGATTAATCTCCTAAACAAGCCTATCACGACCATCAAACTTTAAAAGGTAATAAAAAAAAAAACAAAAACAAAAAAAAAAACATGCCGGGCGTGGTGGTGCACACCTTTAATCCCAGCACTCAGGAGGCAGAGGTAGGAGGATGGCCATGAGTTCAAGGCCACCCTGAGACTCCATAGTGAATTCCAGGTCAGTCTGGGCCAGAGTGAGACCCTCCCTCAAAAACCAAAAAAAAAAAAAAACAAAAAAAAAAAACAAAACTTCCCCAAAAAGAAGAGTGCAGGACCAGATGGCTTCTCAGCTAAATTCTACCAAATCTTCATTGAAAAACTGAAACCAATTTTTCTCAAAGGGTGCCACACAATTGGGGAACAAAGAAAGAATCCCCAGCTCCTTCTATGAAGCTACTATCACCCTACTACCAAAACCAGGCAGAGATGCCACAAGAAAAGAAGACTATAGACCTATTTCCCTGATGAATTTAGAGGCACAGATCCTGCACAAAATCCTCACCTACTGAATCCAACGACATATCATCCCTTTTATTCATTTTTTTAAATGTTTAATCTAATTGGTAGCACCAATACTTTTTACAAAAACATTTATAGTTGTTAAATTTTCTTGATGAATTATTTCCTTTTATAATGTGCATTGGTCTCATTTATCTCTTCTAATTAGTTCTGCCTTGAAATTTGCTTCATAAGTTCTGAGAGAAGCTATGCCAACTCCTTTTCTCCCCCCATTTGCTTGGCAGGTTGATCTGCAACTCTTTTTTTTTTTGTTTTTTTGTTTTTTCAAGGTACGGTCTCTAGCTCTGGCTGACCTGGAATTAACTCTGTATTCTCAGGGTGGCCTTGAACTCACGGCAATCCTCCTACCTCTGACTCCTGAGTGCTGGGATTAAAGGTGTGCGCCACTACACCTGGCTCGGATCTGCAACTCTTGATGTCAGATTGTGGAGTATTTGTCAGTGAGGTGTATTTCTTTGAGATATCAGACAGCTGCACCTTTTCTCTCTTAAACCTAGTTAGGTAGTCTATACCTTCTAAATGATGAGAGGAGTCTGTTGCATTTAAAGTTATTATTAAGAAAAAATTGTTTCCTATGCTTTTGTTGGTCACTGTTCTGGTTGGTTGGATTGGCCACTATTCTTTGCTCTTCCTTAGTATTAGGTGCTTGCTGGTTTATTGTGCTGACATGGTGTGTTCCTCCGTGACACATTTTTTTTTTCATCTATTCCTCTCATGAAATTCATATTTTCCAGGGCATTCATGAATGAAACTGTCTGCCTTCTTCTTCTGTGTATAGTATTCTGTTAAATATTTTCTGCAGTTCTGGTTTAGTTGGAATGACTGCCTTAGTTTGTGCTTGTCTTGAAATGTTTCAATTTCATCAAGAGTTAAAACATAATTTTGTTTGGTTAGTAGTTGCTTGCTTTCAGGAGTTTTCTTATGTCATTGCATGTTTTTCTGGCTTTTAGGATTCTTGCTGGTTTTGTCTTTGTAGGTGATTTGGTGTGTTTTTCTCTTAAAGCTTTTAATATTCTTTGCATTATGTTTTTACATGGTGACTATAGCATGTTGTGGGAGGTCCTTCTCAATTATATTTACTTGGGGTTCTAAATGCCTCTTGTGTGTTTGGATGTCCAATTCATTCTCTTGCTTTTGAGAAATTTTCTGCCAGAATTTCACTGAGTAAATTATCTGTGGATTTAGTGTTTATGTCAGCTCATTTTTGACTGCATGGATTCTTAGTTTCGATCTCTTAACATCCCTCAGAAGTCTTAGAAGTTATGCTCATTTTCTCTCTCTCTCTCTTTTTTTTTTCCTGTATGAATGTATTATGTTTTCAACCTTGTCCTCCACTCCTGAACTTTGTTCTGTTTGTCCTTATCTATTGATGTTTTGTTTCTCTCTCACTTTTTGTTAGCTTGATTATCTCTTTCATTGTTAACAATTCTTTTCTGTTCAGCCAGTTTATAGTGACTCAATTTCTTTGCTGAATTGTTCTTCCATGCTTTTGAATTTTCCACTGCTTCTAACTACTTCATCCACTTTCCCAAGTTTCTTGACTAGGTCTGGAACTAATTTCCTTACCTCATTCATCTATTTATTTGAGTCCTCTATGCAATGGTTAATTTCTTATAACAGTAGGATTCTTAACTCTTTTTCTGGCATTTCAAGTATTTCCTTAACTTTGGTTTTACTTATTGAGGAATGGTAAGATTGTTGAAGTGTTTTAGTGGACTTTCTCCCTTTTTGTGTGTTTCCTTGAAGTGTTTTAAACTTTTGTTGGCATAACAGTCTCCTCCAGTTTTTATTTTACTCTCTTTCCCTACTCCTTTGGTATATTTGTTTCATTTCCTTTATATCTGCCTGGCAAGTTGTCTCACGTGATTAATGTTCCCCTGCTGTCAACCTATGGAAGGAGACATTTTGGTGCTTCATCTGTGCCCAGGGCAAAATGTAGCTCATGTTTTTGTTAGTACTAAGGGTATTAATTAATAAATAGCAAAACTTCTGCAGCAGTTTCTATATGTGTGGATGGACAGTAAGTCTCAGTAATTCAAACAAGCCAAATGAGTGTGTTCTTCCCATTGAGAGGAGTTTCAACTTTCTGCCAGAATTCTGTAGTGTGACCCCACTCACCCCTCTCTGTTAGGACTTTGGTCTCTAGGGATCTTCCTTTCCACACAAGGCTCATATCTGCCTATGGGTACATTTGCCAATAGGTGGTATCTTCTTGACATCCATGTCAATGAGATAGTCCACCAATTTCTGAGGTGCACATGTCCAATTCCCATTAAATTTGTTGCCAAGACAGTTGGGGGAAATAGATTCTGCTCAGGATATTTATGCCCAGGTGTGTGGAAAATCTCAGCCTCAGATTCCTACATCATACTTCTGACTTCTCCCTTCCTCTCCACACACTGTCCCTCTGCTTGGTCTCTCTGTTCAAGGTTCATCCAGCTCCTAGTTGTGTCTCCTAAGCTTGATAATTCTCTAGCTCAAGGCAGATGATTCTAAGCATTGTTTCTGTACTGAGCACCTCAGAAGTAAACCTTTGAACATCTTAGAGACACCTTGTCACATGGACTATTGACATTTCTCCATCATTCTTCTAAACGAAAAGGAATACATTACTAAAATGCAGTTCACGGGTCCGGAGAGATGACATGGTTGTTAAAGTGCTTTGCCTGCAAAGCCT
Source organism: Jaculus jaculus (assembly GCF_020740685.1). NCBI lineage: Eukaryota > Metazoa > Chordata > Mammalia > Rodentia > Dipodidae > Jaculus > Jaculus jaculus. Next base: position 133,476,241 of record NC_059107.1, read on the forward strand.
AATGACCCAAGCTCAATTCCTGATTACCCATGTAAAGCCAAGTACATAAAGTGGAGCACGCAGCTAGAGCTCATTTGCAGTGGCTGGAGGCCCTGGCACACCCATTCTGTCTTCTCTCTCTGCTTAAAAATAAGTAAATAAAATTATTTTTTAATTGTGGTTCAACATTTGATATAGATTCTTTTCAATCAATATACTTTGGTTGAGCAGATTTATTTCTCTCTAATTTCTAGAGCTCACATGAGTATGTCTTCCACTATTAACATAGAAATAATATGATGAATTGAAAGACAAATAATTATTTCTCATAAATTCAAGTTACTTTTTGAGAGAAAATGTAAATGTTTATTACTTATTCATGATTTTATTGTGTGTAGTATGTGGTGTGTGTGTGTACTGTGGTATGTATGCAGATGCATGTACCTGTGCACACATGAGGCCAGGGAAGAAGGCTGAGTGTGCTCCTCCATCACTCACGTGGGTGTCTCCTTGAGATAGAACTTCTCACTGAACTTAGAGCTGACATTTTTGATCAGACTGACCACAGAGCCTTAGTGATTCCCTAGTCTCCACTCCCACTGGGGTTACAAATTTGTGTGTTCACACCCACATGTTTTACATGCACTCAGATACTTTCTTCTGATAATCACTGGGGTATTTTTAGAACTCCCAAAACATATAAAGCTAAACTTGTGTCCGTGAAACTGTTGGCACATCCCAATGAAATGATATGGCTTTAGCAACCATACTGTGAACAATTTTCCCCATGTTGTTCCTTTCCTACTCTTAACATGTACCCTACTGAATAGAAAATGTTGAACAAAATAGCTATTTGTGTATGTAAAAATGATTAGTAAGATTCATATATGAGATAGCTCTGGTGTAACTGCCAAGTCTTAGTGAATTTGTTCTGTTGTTCAAATAGTCCTAGAATGACAAGGGATAAATCAGTGGTAAATCATATCATGTATCTTAGGGTCATCATCTTTCCCCTGTCGCTGGTCCTGCATTAGTATAATGTTTTGTGTTGTCCACTCAGCTATTTCTATAACCATTTCTGGATCTAGGTACAGTGTGAATCAGGCTGCACTCTTCTCAATGGAGTGCGGTCATGTATTCCTCTGTTCTAAATGTAGAAAAAAAGTTCTCTATTTAGGTATCACATTAGCACACTCTCTGGCCCTGCATTTAATTTTTCCCTATTAATCACCTTCCTCTCTCCATTCATTCCATTAGCTCTTTCTCTGTCATCAGATACTTGATACTTAGATATATTAAAGACACTGGATTCATGAATGAGCATTGAAAAAATAAAATAAATATAAAAAGAAAAGAATGAGCAATGAACAAAAGTAGATAGGACTTCTGTGACCTTGACAGTTTCATCTTTTTGTTGAAGAATTCTTTCCTATATTCTTTACTATGGTGTCTGAAATCTAAATCTACCTGGAATATTTCTGTTTTCTTTCCTCCTACTCTTTAACTCATAGTAATCTCTCTTTTGTCTTGAGCATTCCACAGAAGTACATTCCTAGGGACTCAAGAAAATTCACAATGATATGGAAAGATAATATCTTATTTTATAATTGTATTTTTACTATTATTATGGTAGTTTGAATATATGGTCCCTAATATATTCTGTGTTTTATTAGCTTTTAGTTTCGATCTGAAGTCACCTGGCTAGAGGCAGTGTCATTGGGTGGATCTTAGGGTCCAGTCCTCAGGTGTGGTGGTGGGTTTGAGATTCCAATCTAAAGATATGCAAAGTATACCTAGCTGGAGTTCCTGAAGGTACTGTGTGGTGTGGCTTTTTGGGTTGTGCTTTTCTCTGTCTGCTTGGACCTGCGAAGGGAGGTCAGCTGCTTCTGCTGTTATGGTACTTCCCCTGGATCTGTAAGCTTCAATAAATCCCTTCCTTCATAACTGTGCTGGTCTGGAAGTTCATCTCAGTGAACTTGACGTTATCTGCTACAATTATTTATATTCATAATCATATTATGACCTCACTTGCTCTATAAATCAGATGATTACCTGTTCAGTTAAATTATAGATCCTTTGGGAAGAGAGAGAACCTTGATATGATAATGTTCCTGCTTAGTTTATTACTGTGCATTAGAATTTTCAGTTGTAAATATTCCTTGTATAGCCTCCAAATCAGACACATTATGAGTTCTATTCAATAGTATCTAATAAAATGTAGGTTGAAAAAGAAATTGGTACATCAAGATGTAGTTAAAATATGTTTACCTCAATTCCATCAAGATGAATTTTACTCTGAGAACATTGTGTTTTAAAATAATACCTAATGCTGTTAGGAAAACATCAATACATAGCTATTCATTTAGCAGAACTTTTGAAATATGTTGCCTATCTTGTTGGCATTTCTTTTTTATTCTCCACCTTCTTTAAAAAATCTCTTTGTTTTTTTTTTAATTTATATTAACATTTTCCATGATTATAAAATATATCCCATGGTAATTCCCTCCCTCCCCACCCCCACACTTTCCCATTTGAAATTCCATTCTCCATCATATTACCTCCCCATTACAATCATTGTAATTACATATATACAATATCAACCTATTAAGTTAACCTATTAAAAATCTCTTTGTTTATGAGAGAGAAAGACACAGAGAGAGTATATATGACCTCTTGCCGCTGCATACTGACTCCAGATGCATGGGCAACTTTGTGCATCTGGCTTTACTTGGGTAATAGGGAATCAAACCCAGGCTGAAGGCTTTGCAAGCAAGTGCCTTAAACTTCTAAACCATCTCTCTGGCCCCATATTCTTTTATTTAAACAGCTTTATTGAGGAATAATTGATATAAAACTAGATATATTTAATGTATACAATTGGATGAATTTGAACAGGTGAAGACACTAAGGAAACTGTTACTATTATCAAAGAAATAAAAGCACCCATCATTATCAAGAGTGTCTCTCTTTCCTTTCCTTCCCTTCCCTTCCCTTCCCTTCCCTTCCCTTCCCTTCCCTTCCCTTCCCTTCCCTTCCCTTCCCTTCCCTTCCCTTCCCTTCCCTTCCCTTCCCTTCCCTTCCCTTCCCTTCCCTTCCCTTCTTTCCTTTCTCTCTGTGTGGATAAAATACAGATCTATCATCCTAACTAATTTTAAATATGGACACTATGTTCATCATGAGTACTGATGAGCTCATCTGTAGATCTTAGTAACCAACACTTCATACTCATTGAGCGACTCATTTCCACTCTCTCAGATCCAGACAACCAACTTTGTACTCTGCTTTAATGCATCTGATTTCTGTAGATACCTCCTATAATTGGAATCATGTAGTTCTTGTGTAGCTGGTTTGTTTACATGAGGTCTTCCAGGCTCATCCATATCATATCCTGCAGATTTCCTTCCTTTTAATGACTGAATGATTTTGGTTATATGTATAGACCACATTGTCTTTATTCATTCTTCTGTTAATGGGCATTTAGGCTGTTTCCTTCCTGGCTCTAGTAAATAATGTAATGAGCATGGGAACACATACAATTTCTTTGAGATTCTGATCTCAATTATTTTTTGGATACATACACAAAAGTGGGATTATTGTATCAATAACAATTTTTATAGATGTAGAAAAAAAGTCCCAAAATTTACATGGAATTTCAAAAGGTCTGAAATAGCCAAAATTTTCTAGAAGAAAGGAAAAGAACAAAGGCACCATATTTTCTTACTTTAAAGTTTATAGGATCTGGGGAGGTTGTTCAGTTGGCAACCTGCTTTTCTAGACCTCTGGTAAAAGCCAGGGCCATTATATAGCCCAGACCTGTAATCTAAGCATTGGTAAGGAGAAGGCAGGAAGGTCCACGGGTCTCCTGAATTTGTAGACTCCTGGTTCAGTGAGAGACCCCATCTCAAAAACCAAAGTGGAGATCGATTGAAGAAGATACCTAACATTGATTTCTGATCTCCACATGCACACACACACACACACACACACACACACACACACACACACACACACGCTCATGCAAATAAAAAAAATACATTATAAAAAACAGCCTTAATTGAAACACTGCACACTAACCTAAAACAAATATAGCCCAAAGGAGCAGAAGACACATCCCAGGAACAAGCACAAGAGGTGACTGGTGAGCAAGTATGCTGAGAATACATATGAAGCAATGGTACTCCCTTTAGTAAATGTGCTGTGAATACTAGACATTAACAGGAAAGAAGGAAGTCAGGTCAATATCCTATACTATATACAAAAATAAACCCATAATGATCTAAAGCCTAAAGGATAACATCTGGAACTACACATCTTCTAGATTAAAATATTGGAAAAAACTTTCCAATATTGCTCTGGTAAATATTTCTTAGATATTATCTCTAAACACGGGGGAGGGGGGAGTTAAAAACAGACATGTGGGACAATGTCAAGTTAAAAAGCTTATAAACAACAAAGGAAACCATCTACAAAGGGAAAAAGCAGCCTATGATATGTGAAAAATTTTTGCAAATCATACATTTGATAAAAGGCTAATTATCTGAAACATATAAAGCAGGTGATGGAGATGGCTCAGATATATATATATATATATATATATATATATATATATATATATATATATATCTCAAGGCAAATAAAAACTTTCTAAAGTTAAAGTTAAAGAAAAATGTCAAAGAGATTGAATAGACATGGCTCTGAATGAAATCATGCAAAGGAAAGGTATAAGTGGCCAGCAGGTATATAATAAGATGCCCAATGTTCATGATCAGGAAAATGACAGTCAAGACAACAATGAGATAGGATAACACCTTCTTCCTGTTAGGAGGGCTACTGCCAATACTCAAAGATGACAAGGTTGTCAGGCTGAGAAGAAATTGACAATTCATGAAAGGTTTTCTCCAAAAGCACATAAAATAGTGCCGCTGCTAGGGAAACAATATGAAGGTTACTCAAAACTTTTTTTAAAACGGGCTGGAGAGATGGTTTAGTGGTTAAGCACTTGCCTGTGAAGCCTGAGGACCCAAGTTCGACGCTCAACTCCCCAGAACCCACTTTAGCCAGATGCACAAGGAGGCGCATGCATCTGGAGTTCATTTACAGTGGCTGGAGGCCCCGGTGTGCCCATTCTGTCTCTCTATCTGCCTCTTTCTCTGTGTGTCTGTCGCTCTCAAATAAGTAAAAATAAATTTAAGAACTTTTTTAAAAATTAAAAAAAATATATTGTTAAAAGAGAGTAAACGTGTTTCCCCATCAGTTAATTTTGAGGAATGCAGCAATCTGTTTTTCTTGTTGGAAAGTTATCATGGGCATTAGCCTTACATGTAATCTGACTTGCAGAAAATCTGTCTCTTTTCTAATGGAGCTTACATAGCATTGGCCAAATTTATTTGCCTGGAAAACCAGGATTTTATTGTTTGCTTGTTTCTGGTGTGGTGTGTGATTTCATGTCATGACGCTGCTCTAAACACTATGAAATAAGTTTCAATAGATTACTAATCAAATGCCAAGTGAGAAATACTAGCTGCTCACTTGGAATGTTTCTGGCATTTTCAAATTAAGAAATAAAGGTTATAAGGCAAGATAAACATGATGATATTTATTAACACCCCCTTATATGTACATCCAAAGTAATTCTGGGAGAAGGGCTTATTGATAGAATATTCTTTTTTTATTATCATAGTAATAGTGGCTAATCCACTCACTGTCTTGAGCAAAATTGAATCACCTGTGGTTTAGTTTCTTCACTTGTAAGGTGTCAACTTTAAATGCTTGGAGTAGTTGATCTGCATAAATTATCTTTATATTTTATCAGTATTTTGTGTGCTCCTACAACAAGCTAAGCAAAATAAACTGAGATCATTAATATGGTTTAACTTATTCAGAAAAAATCATAAATAATATTCATTAAAATTGAAGTAAAAGTTACTATAACATTTTGACCTCACAAACCTTGAAGTCCAACAGACTCCTTAGGTGGCATTATAATCGGTGAGGTTATCAGCATTGTGAAAGTGTTATCCATAGTCTGATCCTTGTTGAAAGTTTTTAAAAATTAATTTATTTATTTATTAAGTATATACTTTGCATAGACACATCATGTGTTGGTACCATCCTTTCCCTCCTCTCTGCCCCCACTCCACTGAGGGCTCTCCTCCGAGGGATTTCTGGTTTTCCTCATGGGGTTCTGGGTTATTAGTTGTGAGAGCAATTGTCAGTCATTGTGGGGTGCAGGGGGGTCAATGCTTCTCGATATGCCCTTCCAATCTGTGGCTCTTACACTTCTTCTTCCCCCTCTTCTGCAAAAGTCTCTGAGCTGTACAGTGCTTGCTGACACTTAAGTTGATGAACTGAGCCTGGACATCTATTTTTCCATTAATAATGCATTCTTCTTGATTACAACCCACTGTTGTTCTTTTTTAAATTTTATTTTCTTTATGTACTGTTTAACTTCAGCAAACCTCATATTTTTATTCTTTACTTCCTCTTATGCAACCTTAGGGAAGAAGGCAGTCCCCTAATTTTCTTGCATAATTTTTAGAAGTCATTTTATTGCATTCAATAGGACTAGTGAGAGAGCGAGCAAGTGAGCGAGCGAGCGAGCGAGAGAGAGAGAGTTTTATTCATAAAGTGATATGTCAGTTGACAAAGCCTTGAGGGCCCTATAGGTATAATTCAAGAAAGAGACATTCTCAGGTGAATCTTTCTGAATATTTACAAGTTAGATTCATGCAAGATTTGCTTCTGGAGTCTCAATTGAAAGGCTAGTCTGCCTTCTAAGCTGGCATACTGTTGAATTGAATCTACTGATATAGAACAAAATGGGATCAATACAGAAGTATAGCTTTTCATGTGCTTTATAAGATTAAAAAAACATTTTCACTCTAATGAGTTGTAAATCCCCCAAAACATTAAGTACAAAAGATATATATCATTACTATAGAAACATGGATCTATTGTATTCTTGCTATAGACGTAGCAGCCTACTGTGTCCTCACTGTAGAAATAACAGCTTCATGTTTTGGCTTAAACATCTGCATTGGGGTTATTCAAGTTTGATACTATTGACATTTGAGCTGGGTAATGTGTGTGTGTGTGTGTGTGTGTGTGTGTGTGTGTGTTTGTGAGTGCGAGCAAGTGCAGGGCATACATAGCTTCTATCACTATATGCCAACAACCTCTCCTCCATTATGACAACTGAAAATGTCTCCAGATATTAACAAATATCTCTGGGAGGCAAAGCCATTCCCAGTTGAGAAACACTATTTCAAATGTTGATATTTTTCTTCCTATTCATATGTATAACAGAGATTGAACATTTGATGTCTAGTAAGAGACTGAAAAAAAGCACATTTTCCCTGTTTAAGCTCTTTTGAAAAACTTTTTTAACAATTTAGTATAACTGTAAAGCTAACTGTGGAAGCCTGAGGCAAGGTCTTGGTTTGGTCTAGGTGAAGTACTTGTTTATTTACATAAGACTTTATGCCAGATGTGAATGCAGGTATCACAGGAGAGATCTTCTAATTCCTCCCTTATTTGTATTGCAATTGGCCCCACTCATTCCACACATGTGGGTTTTATTGTTTGACCTTGACCAAATCCTGCCTTGGATCAAGCTCTTTTCTGAACTGCCAGTATGTGTATGATTTTCCCCCTGTGTTTTAGCTGCATGTCATTATAAGCAAAATGTTCAAAGGCTCATGTGGTTTGTCAGAACCTCTGAAAAAGTAAAAAATTAAAAGATTCACAGGTATAAGTTGGAAACTATAACTATATATGACTAACCAAATCAAGTTCACCAAAGTCTTCCTAGTTTACCTCTACAGAGTGAAAATATACAGAAAAAATTGATCTCTGTATAGGTCAGGGAAAACCCATTTTTTTCACTTATTGCTGAGTTTGTGACTTTGACCACTATCACAGAAGAAAGATAAGGAAAAAGCATGCAAATTTGTTTAATATATGTTTTGTGTGATGTAATTGTATACATTGAGACCCAAAGAAAAAAGAACAGTTTTCTCATGCCCTCGTGCTTGTTTGGCAAGGACTCTTAAGTGACAATAGCTTTCGCGATTGATTGGCAACTTCTCAGAAAGCTCCATCTGCAAGAGCCCGGCATGACACTAATCCCCAATAAAATGCAGAATCGTGGAGGAGAATAAGCTGATTCACCTTGCCTGTGAGGCATGGAGTACAGTCTGGGCACTTGTGTGCCTCCCAGTTGCCACCATCCTGACATTTTAGATAGGTACATCTGTGTAGTGGGACAATCCTCAGCAAGGTGGGGCGTTTAGATTAAAACCTGGCCTTTACCTCCTTCATGAGTTGCAAATCTCCCATTTCTGCACAACTGTGACAATTAATACTCCAAAGAGAGGGGAAGCATTGTCAAATAGGTCCCAGGGAGCACAGTCTTCCCGGTTGTGCACCATTACTAAGGAAGAATAAAACTGGGTTTATGAATTGTCCTAGATAGAAGGAAAAGGAGGGAAAAGAGGGATGGGGAGAAAGAAAGATGGAAACAGCAACCTTTTGAGCTTCGTTTGACGCCCCTGAGTATCATCGGGAAACACATGTAGAGATAATGGGACTTAAAACAAAGTTGCCACACAAAAGTGCATCATTTCAGTCTATTACTGACATGATGTCTATGCAGTTGGAGGCTTTATTTTAGACAATTATAAATTTGATTTAAATGCAAGCTCTATTATGAGCCATGTGTATTCTGCAGGGCTTTGACCAATCTATTTCTATTTGGTGCTTTAGAAGGAATACTTTGGACACATGCTAAAATGATTAAATCACGGCAGTGTGACAGAAACTAAGTGAATCAACCCATTTTCTTTGTAGTTTCTTTCCCAAGTTGCTGTGATGTCAAGCCTCCTACTCTGATCAATATGAATATCTACTGATATCATGATTTCTATCTCTGTAGCATCTGGATCACATAGGTCAATGGCACTAAGACAAGAGGCAAGAACAAAAGAAAGGGCACTAACCACAAGCCTGTGGGCACCTCAGCTGACAATGATGATGGTAGCCACTAAGGGCTCAGGCTCTGGTTCCTCCAAGAGAACTAATCTAAATAGGACAGAGTTCTGTGTCTGACTCCAGGGAATCTACACAGGAAAAGTGTTTCTAGAAGCCTTTCCTTTGTAATCAAATAATTCCAATGGAAGGAATCTTTATCTAGCTTAGTTGGTGCTTATGAATTTATTAACATGTTTCTGTTAAAATGTGTGAGTATTCCCAGAGCACCTACCCCCAATCATCAATAAACAAGAAGATATTTACTGGATTACCCTCAATGATGGCAAAGGCGTCCTGATGTACCTCAGCTGGTCTTACTCTTGAGGGGAGATGCATTCAGTTTTTACCTGTATGCAATGGCTGGTCTGTTGTGGACAAGAGACCACAGGGCTACAGGCTGTGTGTGCATTTGGTCATTTGTACAAGATCTATGAATTATAGTTGATAGTTTTAGGAAACTTCTTGGAAACTGCTACATTATGTAATCTTGCTTAATTGATATTTGTGAGCACAGACACTGTAAATCCACTATTAAAAATGCATATTGATAGGATAATTCATTTTACTCCATTGTATATCATCATATTTAGAACCCATGTAGAAGCACTATGGTTGTAAGATGAAAATGCACCATGTTGCTGACACATACAGAAGAGCTGATTCATGTACTCAGGGACAAGGATACAGGACAAGTTTTCTGCAAACCATAAAGTGTTCATACGTAAGCTAAAGAATCAACCAAAGGGCTAAAAGCAATCCCCTCATAACAGTGTGAGCAACAGTGATGAGAGGGAATCAAGAAGACTTGTTAGGTAGTTCAGGGTCACTGGACCACAGAAATTAAGGCAGGAATGTCTGCCCTCTTAATCTCCACTTTGCTAGAGACTGACTTCTTATCTCTTGCCTAAAGGAGTTTTTCCACAAACAACCTGAACCCCTCCTGGGAGGGAAGCCCCTTTTTGAAGAATTTAAATCTAATACTGACATTTTGGTTGGTCAAATTCAGTCCCCAGAACTTGGTGTCATGGCTGACTTCTTCTTGAGCCAGCCCTAGCCCAGAAAATCAACCCTCACTCTGGCTCGCCTGAGCTGGAAGGTGAAACCCACTAAAATATGGCTATAAATAGATGTGTGCCAGGGGACAAGTCTCTATTTTGGCTTCATCCTGAACGTTGAGATTTTGGTAAGCTTCCCTCATCTCAGCCCAACTGGACAGAGACAAGAGAAGACCCCAACTTACTCCCATTTGGGCTCTCAAACCCTTCCTGCCCCCCCACATGGCATGTTCTCTCTGTGTTTTCTTCTCTTAATCTGAAAACGTCTCTCTAAACTATACCCTCTGATCTAAAATTTTTGATATTTTAATAAGACAAGCATCTTGGTACTTTAAATTTATTGGTATGTTGGCAAGGAACCCCAAAATTCCCATTACAATAAGACATATGATATGAAATTGACCAGGCATGTAAAGATATGCAATGAATTAACATATTCCTATATACTAGGAAACAGTACATTAGAAAATAAGTGACAAATAATACAACTAATTCCTTACATAGTGTTGCAGTCAGGTTCACAATGCTGGTAGAAATCACCCAACCAAGAGCAGCTTGTGGGAAAAAGAGGTGTATTTTGGCTTATAGGCTTGAGGGGAAGCTCCACGATGGCAGGTGAAAACGATGGCATGAGCAAAGGGTGGACATCACCCCCTTGCCAACATAAGGTAGACAATTGCATCAGAAGAGTGTGCCACACACTGGAATGGGGAAACTGGCTATAACACCCATAGGCCCACCCCCAACAATACACCACCTCCAGCAGGTGTTAATTCTGAAATCTCTATCAGACAGGAACCTAGACTTCAGAACATCTAAGTTTATGGGGAACCACACATAGCATCTGACATTTATAAAAAGCAAAACAAAAAATAGCCAACTGGGCTGGAGAGATGGCTTAGTGGTTAAGCACTTGCCTGTGAAGCCTAAGGACCCCAGTTTGAGGCTCGATTTCCCAGGACCCATGTTAGCCAGATGCACAAGGGGGTGCATGCATCTGGAGTTCATTTGCAGTGGCTGGAGGCCCTGGTGTGTCCATTCTCTCTCTCTCTATCTCTCTGCCTCTTTCTCTCTCTGTTTGTTGCTCTTAGATAAATAAATAAAAACAACAACAAAAAATTAAAAAAAAAATAGCCACCCAACAAAGTGTACCTTATTCACATGCAAGACAAAAATTCAAAAATTCATATATATATATATATATATATATATATATATATATATATATATATATATATATATATATATTCCAGTTAAAGAACAAAACCTAATGTATATATCTAAGTTAATTTTAATAAGATGGTTTTTGAAATTCATCTCTGTGGAGAAAAAGTGGGGAAAAGCTAAAAATAGTGAGACAGAACAATGTTGAGAGGAGACTTCAGCCCTTCCAAAGAGTAAAGCTTTCATATTCTGAAACTATAATTTTTAAATCAGTATAGAACTGGGCACAATAAGTCTGATTGTGGATAAATTCCTTTATATAATTTAACAAATGATAAAGAGAAATATTAATCAGTGAAACAAAAAAGAATTATCCTAGGACAATAGGTTAAGTGTTTTGGAAAAACAATCTCAATTAAGACAGGTCTTCTCAAATAGGTTTATTAACTACTATGTCATGATGATTTGGAGATTCAAATACAGAAACCCAGACTAAAGAAAAGCAGAAGAAGGCAGGTTGCCAAGAAATGTAACTATAGATACAAGTGTACAAAGGAAAATGATGACATGTTTCAGTGTCATACTTCATGAATACTGCTAGTGCCGGGGGCCCAGCCACTCCCCTGTCATGTAACGCACTTCTGTGATGGTATCATCACGACCACAAGCTTGTTCAGACACATCTCTGTTTTGCCTCACCATATATGCCTAATTACACTTCATTGTACATCTGGGACTCTATGCTAAGGAAACAATTAGAAATGCAAGGGGAGGATTAAATGTTAGTCTGTACCCCCCTCTTAATTTCAGTCTATTTGCATACTATGTTCATTGAAGAGTGATTTTGGGGTGTATTAACCTGAAACAATTATTTTTCTGGTCATTGATTTTTAAACTTTTCATTAATTTTAACCTTCCTTATAGGAAAATTAGGGTCGAATTCACGAACTTCTAATGATTGGATTCATGTTTTTTTTTTTTTAATTTTTAAAATTTATTTATTATTTTTTATTAACAAGTTCCATGGTTGTAAACAATATGCCATGGTAGAGCCCTACCCCCCAACTTTCCCCTTTGAAACTACAAACTCTCTCATATTTCTTCCCCCTTTCAATCAATCTCTCTTTTATTTTGATGTCATAATCTTTTCCTTCTATTATGATGGTCTTGTGTAAAGTAGTGTTTTGAAAGCTGATTCAAAGGCACCTCAACTCCCCTTCCTGTCAGTACCAGCCAGATTCTGCTCAATTAAGGCTTGGGGGTCAAGTAGTTGGGAGGTACGGCAAAGGCAGAATTATGTGGCTCTGAGCTCACTCATACTTCAAAGCTCTAGTAGTGTTCAGCACAGTATGGAACGGAGCTGGGAAAAGATAGACTACGATGTAGCAGGCTTGGCTCACGTTGTGAGATGGAGATGGCATCCTTGCTCTTGCTTCCATATGATCTGACTTTATTGATTTATTATTTATTTATTCCTGTGGAAGACTGTTCTGCTGTGTTGGAATAAACATACACCAGACACAGTTTATTTATTTCCAGCATACTAATCTAAGGGAAGGTCCATCAGTGGTGGAAGAAGCTGGCTCCTAAGTCCAACCAGAGAGAGAAACCATGAGATAATCTTGACCAAAATGTCTAAAAGTGGGATGGAGAGATGGATAAGTGGTTATGACCCTTGCCTATGAAGCCTAAAGACCCAGGTTTGATTCCCCAATACTCATGTAAGGCAGATGCACAAGGTAGCACATGCATCAGGAGTTCATTTACAGTGGATGGAAGCATGCCCATTCTCTCTCTCCCTCCCTCCTCCCACATCTCCCTCTATCTGTCCCTTTCTTGCTCTAAAATAAATAAAATAAAAGATGTTTGAAAGTCCTGTAGGCACAAACTCCTCTGGTCATCTCCTGTCTTCATAAATCGAACATTACTGTCTCTGTCACTGTCCTAATTAGCTTAGCCTGTAAATGAAGTCCACTTTTCAAACCTTTTATAAGGCTAATGTTTTACCTCAAATGCTGAAGGCACAGCCTCTGTCGCTTTGTAACTTTATATCCTCACTGTGCTTTATAATCTGATGGACTCTATAGTGAGCATGAGTTTATGTAGCCAAAGCTGTGTTACCTTGTATTAAGGGATATACAAAGAAATGATTCAAGTATAGAGTAAACTAAACAACTGGTTTACCTCCTTATCTAGCTTGGAAAATTCTGATATCTGTAGTCAGCAAATGGGAGACCAGGAGAACTAATGATATAGTCCTAGTCCAAAAGCCATTAGGCTCAAGATTTGAAAACAGGTAGTGCTTGGATCTGAGTCCAAAACCTGGACAAACTATTAATGCAACTTGTGGTGGTTGAAGTGGAAAACACCTCCCAAACTCTCATGTGATGAACATTATACTTCATAATCCTCCAGTGGAGGTGCAGCCTTGTTGGAGTAGGAGTGTCACTAGGGGTACAACTTGAGGTTTATTAGTCCAGCCCTACAGGGTGTTTACTAGCTCACTCTCTCTTGCCCTTCTTGTTCTGCTCTGACATATGAAGATGTGAGCTGATTGCCTGCTCTGCCATGCTTTCTTCACCATGATGAAACTTCTCCTCCAAACTGTAAAACTGAAATAAATTCTTTCCTCTTATAAGCTGCTCTGGTAGGTGTCTTATTCCAACAGTGAGAAGGTAACTGCAACACAGACCAACCAGCTTTAGCCAGGAAAAATCTCCCATGGTCAATGAAAGAGTACCTTTTTGATCAACTCAGTCTTCTCTTTGATCGTGTTGGTCTTCTTCAAATGGTGGTGGGGACCCATTCACAGGAAGGAAGATAATCTACTTGTTTCCGTGTAGGAATGTGTTAGTCTCACAGAAATACTCCAGCACAAACACCCAGAATAACATTTGAATGCATATCGAGAAACCCTGTTATCCAATCACATTGAGACATAAAATTAGCCACCACACCCCTCTTACAAACTGTGAGGAATGACATTTACATCGGTTTTGCTGGCTGCTCAGCAGGGCTCGTTTTCATATCTGAAGGAATCAGAAACAGTTCTTTAGTTGTTACTATTACTTTGAACTCCAAGATGACACGAAATTTCCCACTTATCATGTGTATATTTTTATAATCAGCCAGAAAAATATACATATACAAAATTATGGGAATTAGTTTTTAAACCAAGCTTACATAGGCTAGAATATTCTGCAGTTATTAAAATAGATTTTTACAAATAATTTTATCAAATGGAGAATTATTTTTGTAACAGTAAAGTAAGCAAACTAGGTAAAATTTACCTTGTATAAAATGAAATTTCTCTTTTTTTGTGGCAGGCTACGCAAAAACCAGATCATTAAGTTTTCCACAACCAGTATTTTCATGTTCTTGAGAGTCTCCATTGAGAATAATTTAGTTTGTTAAACTTTAAAAGACCTTCTTTAATTCTCTTCTGAGACTTCAGTCCTCATTAGGCATTTTCTTTCCATTCAGCTGTTAGTATTTCTTGTCTGTGTCTTTCTGGAAGTGATGTTTGCATGTAGTGAAGGATTAAGCATGCTCTAGCCTAAGAGAGAGGGAGTTTTGATCTACCTACTATTATGTATTTGCCTACTGATATCAGCTTCACTATGGATAATTTATGTTAACCCATTAGTCTGCATGCATGTGTTTGTGGTCTCTAAGAATTTAGTTAATTTTGGGTTGGTTTAATGATACACATTTTTATACTTTTCTGACTTTGCTGAGCTGAGGGTCAACATACTCAGAGAGTTTCTAAGTCCAAGACTCTTATAATGCACCACTTGCTCAGTCATTTTGTACCTACAGTATAGAAAGTTATAGATTAGTAGTGACAATGAAGAACTGGAAAGTCCTATCTCATCCACAAATGCTACACACATTAGTCATTAATATTTAAAGAGTCAAATGTAGGCTGGAGAGATTGCTTAATGGTTAAAGTATTTGTTTGCAAAGCCTAAGGACCCAGGTTTGATTCCCCAGTACCCACAGAAGCCAGATGCACAGGGTGGCACATGCATTTGGAGTTCATTTGCATATATATATATATATATATATATATATATATATATATATATATATATATATATATGGAGAGAGAGAGAGGGAGTTAAATTTAAATGATGGGACTTTCCATATAAAGACTTTAGAGTTTCTGAGATATGTCTTAGCAATCAGGAAGTAGCGCAAGGACAAAACGCACATATTAGAGATTCTACTACTCATTGCAATTTTCCTGCATATGTTAATGACAAGGAAGAGAATCTGAATACTCACAACTTGCAATTCTGCCATTTTCCTTCCCTTCCATTTCTTCCCATATTGAATCTTCTTTGCTATGGCAAATGAGTCTGTCTTGTACTTTTAGTGCTTTATACACTTGAGTAGAAACTATAGTCAAGGGTCCAAGTTGTTTCTCATAGGAGATTTTTATTACTTGATTTTTTGTTTTTGGTACCACAACAAAGCAAAACTACAAAGTATGTTGCCTCATAAATCACCACTGAGAAGGGAAAATGCACTCCTGATTCTGAATAATGGAAGTAGGGTGTATTAGTGGACAGGAGCTGCCTTTATTTAGTTGCAGTTCCTAAAGGAAGAGATGGCTGTCAACACAGAAGTACAAGAATCACCTGTGTTCCAGAAACAAATGGAGGTAAAGGAAACAGGGGGCGTCATGTTGCAACCGCCAATTCGCCTGTCCAGGAAGATGTTAACTCGGTTACGCACAACCTGCTGCTAAAAGGAGCTTTTCTGCTTTCCCTACCCTTGGTCTTGGTCTACACACAGCTGTCCTGGACTTCACATGGCCTCTCCTCTGAGCATCAGGCTTCATGTTCAAATCCTCACCTCTTCTAAGGGCAGGAGTCATGTTGGGGGATTAAGGCTCACTTACATGATTGGTTTTGCCTTTTTTTTTTCTTCCTGGTTTTGTTTTGAGAGTTTTTATTTTTCTTGAGACAGTTTCAGGCTGGTTTGGAACCCACTGTGAACCCCACTGGCCTTAAACTCATGACAATCCTCCCACCATAGTCTCCTAAGTACTGGGATTACATTTTATCTCAATTATATTGTAAAATATTCTATATCTAAAGTATTTAAATTTAAGGTACTAGGAATTAGGACTTTAACATATTAATTTTAAGAGGCACAAATCAGTTCTTAACACAATCTGTCTGAGTTCATATTATCCTGCTGGACCAGGTCTGGCATGGAATTTGTGATCAAAGCTACCACTTGGCTCAGCTTCTTATGCCTTAATATCACTCTCTGGGGTCCATTCAGGAATATGATAGGGTCAGTATCTACCATCATACTATATTAGCTGAAGTAGATGTGTAGTTTCAGAAACTTCCAATGTAGCTCCTCCCTCTGATCCCTTATCTCATAGATCAACAACATAATATAAGGGTTTGTTCATAGTTCATTGTATCAATGCTGAAATGTACTGTTAGTCACTGTGCTGGAGGACACAGTGGGCTCACAGTAGGCTAGACTATTGTCAAGACTCCATTACCTACTTCCCCCTTCTATGCTTCATTCTAATAATGAGGTCCTGATTGTACTTCAAAATTCTAGACATCAATACCAAGGACCAAATGTCAATAAACTATCTCAACATTCTCTCTTTCTCAGTGACTCTAGATAAATGGTTAGAGTGGTTACATTGAACCAAAATTAATAGATATTCACAGAACATCATATATACTTAGCAGTATAGGTCCACCAAAATGAAACTTGAGAGAACTCAATATCAAATGCTTTAATAAAACTGGAGAGGGAATGGGGCTGGAGGGATGGCTTAGGGGTTAAGGCATTTGCCTGCAAAGCCAAAGGACCCAGATTTGATTCCCCAGGTCCCACGTTAGCCAGATGCACAAGAGGGCACATACATCTGGAGTTCGTTTGCAATGGCTGGAGGCCCTAGCATGCCTGCTTTCTCTCTCTCCCTGCCCTCCTTTTCTGTCAAATAAATATCTAAATAAAATACTTTTTAAAAACAATTGAGAGGAAAGAAAAATTTTTATAAAGAAGCACAGAGTAGACATTAGAGTTTTTGACAGAATAAAATAACATTTGTAGGCTCCAAGCCTTGTGATATCTATCAATTTAAAATTGTACTTCATCCAGACTCAAGAACGAAAAAGAAATACACATATTTATTTAGATTAATAAAGAGCCAAATGTTCCTAGCAATAGATTTCCAATAAGGGGAATGTTAAAATGATATTTCAGTAGAATGGAAGTGATCCAGCAAAACAGAGTCAAAAGATGAGCAAAGAAGGTAGTCAAAGTTGAGCAAATGGGGAAATTTCACTATTTTGGCAAAAATAAGTCATCTAATATGTGAAGCTGAAAAACAAAGACAATAAAGCTAAGGTATTTAACAATAAAAAGTTGAAGAAATGATAATCAGAATTTAAAGGTATTCTATTAGGTTGTACAATAGGTTTATAACTTTCATAGACTTTGTAGGTCATGTAAACAAAAGCATTAAAAATTGAGTTGAAATAATGCAATGCAGTAATGTAATATATTGACTCAATATTTTTGCTGTAAAGAGAATGAGTTTCCATTGTAAATATCCAGAGACCATAAAAACAGGCATTATGGAGCCAAACAACTATTTCTAGTCATATATTCATCATAACAAGTAACATTTTCAGTGCTTAAAACTTTGATAGCAAAGTATTTAAATGAAATCTCTGAATAACTATTGAGTTAAAAAGAAGTATGAAATTAGGATATATGAAAGTGCAAATTTAGTATGATGGTCATAATATGTATTTTTCCTATTTTTTTCTTTTCTTTTTTTCCTTTTGGGTCAGAGCCCCAAATTCTTTCTGTAGCTGAGGATGACCTTAAACTTCTGATCAAGTGCCTCCACTTTCCTTCTAAGTCCTAGAATTATAGCAATGAGCTTCCTTGCCACATTTATCATTCTGTATTCTTTGTGAGATGATTTGTACACTATCTTCTGAAACATCTCTATTACAATACAATTGACATGCCATTAAATACACCAACATAGACTATATAGCTTAATGATTTTTTTTTGTATATTTACAGACTTCTGCAATCATCACCACAATCCAAGTTTGGAACATCTTAAGTACAGGAAAATGAAACTTCACATCTAACATTAGTGGCATTCTGTTACCACCTCCTAACAGCCATAAGCTAATCAGCTCACTGTCTATAGATTTATTTCTTCTGGCTATTTCCTATATAGAACATTCCATGAATGGAGTCTGTAGCAGGATATAGCAAAAGTGATTATTCAAATCCTTTCCTCACCTTAAATTTGAGTCACTATTGTTTTTGGTTGTTGATTTGTATACATTCTTGACATTTTAGATATATGAAACAGGTACACAATTTTTGTATGCCTTTTATCATTCTTTAAATTTTCTTAACAACTTTTTCATGGTGTCTTGCAATCCAATAATTTTTATTTTGATGACATTCAATTAACCTACCTTTTTATTTTTATTTTTACAGATTGTTTTGGTATCACTTAAGAAAATATACCCAATCTAGACTTATGAAGTTTTTCTCCTATATTTCCTCCTGAAAGTTTTAGTCTGTAGATCTAGAGTCTTCTGTTTAGGTTTGTGATCAGTTCTGCATTTTGTTTTTGTACAGGGTTAGAAATAGAGAGCCAACTCCATTGTTTGTTTTTGGATATACACTTAGCCCAGTACCATTTGCTATAAATGATTCTTCTTTGTCCCCCTTGAACTATCCTGGATCCCTTTGTAGAATACCATTTAACCACAGTGTGTAGATTTAACATGTACTTCTCAATTTTCCTATATTAATCCATTTGTCTATATGACTATAGCTTTGAACAGTTTTGAAAATGGGATGTGTGACCAACTAACTTTATTCTAACTTTCAACACCCTTTCTATTGTATAATTATATGTCTTTGGACAATTGGCTCTTTGATCATGATATAATGACCTTTATCATTACTGAACATTTTCCTTGTTCTGGAATTTTCTGAAATTAATGTGTATGTGTGTGGGGAGGGATTCTAATATTTTCCTTCCAGACAAAGTCAATAAAAGAATGAAAGGAACAGTTAAAATTTATAATTATAGAGAAGAAAAATTATAGCTACTAGTGCCTGCCTTAGGGAAGGAGTTATTGTGGATAAAACCCCAAAATTGTATATCTTTAAACAAAGTTTAAATTTTTCTACCATCATTTAGGATATTGTTATTATTAGTTTTATTTATCTTTATATTGTTAATTTTTACACTAACGATATTTCAAATCAACTAAGATCAAGAAAAGTAAATTCTTATATTTTATATTCTTATATTTTCTCCAATATACTCCTTTCTTTTTTTTGAAATGTTTTGTTTATTTTTATTTATTTATTTGAGAGCAACAGACAGAAAGAGGTAGAGAGAGAGAGAGAGAGAGAAGAGAGAGAGAGAGAAGAGAGAGAGAGAGAGGGAGAGAGAGGTTGAGAGAATGGGTGCTCCACGGCCTCCAGCCACTGTAAACTAATTCCAGATGCATGAGCCCCCTTGTGCATCTGGCTAATGAGGGTCCTGGAGAGTTGAGCCTTGAACCAGGGTCCTTAGGCTTCACAGGCAAGCACTTACTCGTTAAGCCATCTGTCCAGCCTTACACTCCTTTCTTTATGTAGGTTTGAGTTTCTAACCTGTATAATTTTTCTTTCATTAATGAACTTGTAACATCTCTTGTAGGATTGGTCAGTTTATAGTCTCAGCAGGTCTAATCCAGGTAGCAGATCAGTGCTTTACCCTCAATTTGCCATTCTAAATCTTGAGCAGGGGCTTTTCTATATGTCCTTATTCCTGTGTCTGTCAAGAAAAGCTTTTGATTTTCAGTGGGCTCAACTTTTTTGTTGTTAAATAGGATCTTCACTTGCAACATTAGCATGTATGTAAATAAGGGATATAAGACTGACTATGGGTTATGATTCAAAACAGGAGACCATAAGAGGGGGATAGGAGGTAATGAGCAGAAAGAAAAGGAGAGAGGAAATATGTGGTATGAAAGCAGAAAGGAGGCTATCTTGGGTAAAGGGTATAAGGAAGAAAAAGAGAAAGAGTGTGGAAGGGAAGCAACAATTCCATTTGACAATACAATGAAGCCTAATTCTTTGTAAATTAGTTAAAAAAAAAAAACAACACAGCACAGTCATAAATCCCTTCACAAACCAAAAGTCAATGCAATGACCTTAAAAGTAAGACAAGAAAAAAAAAAACAAACCCAGAGAACAAACATAAATTATCTTTTATTATCACCTACCTAATATCCTTTGCTTTTTGATTTTGAATTTTCAGGTGGATTAAAATAATTCTTTCTAGTGTTACTTGATCTAAATTGGAAGAGTGTCTTTTAGTGTTTTTTATAAGGCACTTCTCTTAACAACATATACTAACATAGATTATGTGCTGTGTAATTTTTTTTGTCTTCATTTTTCATCAGCTGCTTGAATTTATCAAAACATCTTAGCTGACAGATTTTCCTTCCTTCTCTCCCTCCCCATCCATATCATTCTCTCTCATTCCTCTTTCTTGCTCTTTCTCTCTTTCAGAAAGAATCTCACTGTATAGTCCAGGCTGACTTAGTCTATTCAACTTCCTACTCTCAGCATCTTAAGTGCTAGAATTACAGGTGTGTACTATTACAACTACCAAACAGTTTTTATTTTTATTTATTTATTTGTTTTTAGGTAGGGTCTCACTCTAGACCAGGCTGACCTGAAATTCACTATGTAGTCTCAAGCTGGCCTTGAAGTCATGATGATTCTCCTACCTCTGCTTCCTGAGTGCTGGGATTAAAGGCCTGTGCCAACATGCTAGACTACATTTTACTTTTAAATGCAATTCCATTATCTTTGAGTTTCCATTGTTCCTCATGAGCAGTCGTTTGTTATCCTTTAGATGTCATGAGTCAGTTTTTCTTTTACTGCATTCAGGATTTTTTTTTTTCTTTATTGTTCAATGTTTTGACCAGGCTAGGTATGGGAATCAGTCTGTTTTCTCTTATTCTTCTTAGTTTCTTGAATGTGTAGATTAAAACTTTCTGTCAAGTTTGGGGTCATTTTCAAATAATTTTCTTTCTGTTTTTTTCAATTTTTCCTACTTCTGTTTCTCCTGCAACGTGTTTGGCATCACAGGACACACACTATAGAGGGTCATAGACTTTTGTAAATGGAATTTGCTCAGTCAACTCATTAAATAAATAGAATAACTAAGCAGAAACAGTAATTAAGTCACTTCTAGGGTGACCAGCAACCAACGAAGAGAGAATGGCTTGTACATCATCACCATGGCCTTCCTGGTCACCAGCATCATCTGACAGTGAAACAGATTTGCATTGAATTGAGTCTCACATTTCTATGAGAATCCTTTGTTCTTTCTTCATCCATTTTTTTCTCCTTGTAATTTTATGTTATGTATTTTTAATTGTTTACTTTCTTTTCTAGCTCAAAGCTACCATTGGTCTTGCAATATTTTTTTTAATTTTTTAATCATAATTTGAAAATCCATGATTTCTACTTGTTTTTTAGAAAATGTCTTTTTAAATATTTCTTAGCTATCTTAATTTAATTTATTTACAAAAGACAGAAAGAGAGAGAGAGTGAGAGAGAGAGAGAGGGAGAGGGAGTAGAGAGAATGGGTATTCCAGGACCTCCAGCAGCTACAAATAATACATGCCCCACTTTGTGCATCTGATTTATGTGGGTTCTGTGAAATCAAACCTGGCTCCTTAGGCTTTGCAGGCAAGTGCCTTAACTTCTAAGCCATCTCTCCAGCCCTTAAATAACCTCTTGTTTATATATTTTATCTGATGAAACATTTCCATCATATCATCATTAATTGTTTGGACATAGTGTGCATTCAGTTCTCTTAATACCGTTCTAATTACTTTGGCTGAATATTGATTAAATAATATAACACTTTACCCCACGTAAAATCTGCTTTGTTGTCAGATGGTAATGATTATAATGGTATACAGGCCACATTTATTATTTCACCTGTTATTGATCACCCTGAGAATGAGATAATTGTTGTGTCTACTTATTTATTACCTACTTAATGAGTTAACTAACAAGTTCTGTAAACTGTATGTCCCTATATACTGTGTAATCTCTGATACCTTTGTTCAGAGTTTTACTCTTGTTCTGTGTCTTTTAGAGCTATTATGTGTGAAGTTGCAAGGTATTTATTGGTCAAAGGTTATATTTGGTCACCTCAGTCTGTGAGATGTTTATTTTGGCCACTGAGTTAGTATGCATGGTTTAGAAGCTGTCACAGTTCAAGGAGTTTACTTTTTATCTACACATTCTGTCAGTGGTTTGGATGTTTTACCTGATAACTTTTGTGATGACATTTCCTTAAAAATTAACTTGAAACATAAAATTCCCAGTGTTTTTCTGTTCTAAATAATATGTCTTACAGCTTGTCTCTTCCAGTAGACTGAAGTGCTGTGCCAATGCATAAGAACTGTGATTTGAGAACTGAGGACCTTTTCTTCCAGATTCACACTTCAGCTTGACAAGAGAACCACAAGAGCAGTGTGGCCCTATTTTTCTATCTCTCCTATTTGATAATCATGAAATGTGCATCCATAGACTCTTATTGCTTACTGTTCTGGCTGAAATTTAATAGGTTCTTATGCATCAATGTCCACCTCCCTGCCCCATCACTTTTTGAGGTTCCCTCTATGTAGCCCAGATTGTCCTTTTTTTTTTTTTTAATTTAATTCATTAGTTTTCTTTTAAGCAAATACAGGCAGTTTGGTACCATTGTTTAGGTTCCTCCATGATCTACCCCCTCCCAATGGACCCTCCTTGTTGATGTAAATGGGTCGTGAATTGTGGAGTTCGTCCACAGTTATTGGTACGATAAATGTCTCTGCATATCATGACCCAACATGTGGCTCTGACATTCTTTCCGACCCCTCTTCCACAAAATTTCCCTGAGCCATGTTGGGTTCATTTTTGGTCTGCTTCATTGCTGAGGTGTTGGGGGCCTCTGAGGCTCTGGCTCTCTGATTTGGTAGGTGTTGATTTTTCTCTGTGTTGGTCTCCTTCCCCTTTGTGCTGGTATCTGGTTCATCAGGAAAACAGCACCCTTGCTTGTTTCCCCAATTTTCTTTAGTTTCAGTTGGGCCCCTTTTGAGGTATGTTGGGGCAGCTTTCTCCTTAAGATCTGTGTCTATCTGAAAAAGTGAAGCAGATTCTCCAATGGAGAATAAGTTAGCACCCGTAAAATTGAGATAACACTTACTTTTTTGATAGAGAGTTTAATAGGTGTAGGCCCTCTTGTACCCCATGATTAATGTTAGCTTGATATTGGAGAGTGGGCTTATGTTTGGATATGGTTCTGACTTGTTTCCCAGCTCCAGCTATGGGTTTTGTACCACTGAGGGGATCAGTTAGCCAAATCAAGAGCAGTTGGTTCCCCACCATGGCTGTGTGCCACTATTGCACTTGTGTGGGCATCACACCAGGTTATTTGTTGCTAATTAGGTTTGACCATGAGTTGCTTGGATAGATATTGGTCATTTCCCCCAGTCGCCCATGTAGCACCTTCTGGCACTAGACACGCTGACTGTCTGGGGACTGACTCTCTCCTGGCTTCCAGCCATGCCCTTTGATTTTACGTGTCAGCTGGGTATGGAGTCTTCAGCAATAGGGTCTTACCACTGACCTTTGGTGGGTCATCAAGTACTCTGAGAGAAGTCTGTCATTGTTTTAGGAAACATTGTATGTTTCTCTGATCAAAAGCTCATTGTGGATGATAGCCCCATCCTGGTACTAGGAGTTACAGGTCAGTGCCCACTAAGAAAATGAGGAAAAAATATACCTAATATACAAGAGTTAGAGAGGAGAGAGAGGGGAGGGAGGGGTCCTTTGTTTCATAGTTCTCCTGACTCTCATTCCTGAACGATGGGATTAGAAGCCTTTCCTACCACCATACTTAACTATTTTCTACTTTCTGTGTGACCTTAGGATAATAGAACAATCCTAGAGGCTTTATATTACTTTTTGTTACTTTTAAATTTTTTTGTAGGGGGGGATTAAAAATATTTTCTTCAGGGCTGGAGAGATGGCTTAGCAATAAAGGCATTTGCCTGCAAAGCCAAAAAATCCCAGTTCAACTTTCCAGGACCCATGTAAGCCAGATGCACAAGGGGGCACATACATCTGGAGTTCATTTCTAGTGACTGGAGGCCCTGGTGTGCCCATTCTCTTCTCCCCTCTGCCTCTTTCTCTCTCTCTCTCAAATAAATAAATAAATAAATAAATATTTAAAATATTTTCTTCAATCGAATAGATTTTTATTTTTTTCTTTTTCCCAGAGGTGGGGATTTGTTGACCTCATATTACTATTATAGCTTTTAATATTTTCTTGTTACTTATTTTCCAGGTTACCATCCATTCTGCTATACTTAGTATTATGTTAAATTCATTTAAAGTGGATTTTAATTCTTTTTGAAATTCTTGATGTTTTTCTCCATTTTATTGAACATTTATAGCTACTTAAAAGAATAAAACATCTGTGAGCTTATTTTTCTATAATTTTCTCACTATATTAGATATACCTACTTTTATATTATGATTTATTCTTTTTTTAGGTTACTGAATTGTGGATGACAAATTGTATCAGCACTGAATAATGTCATCATTCAGAGATAGCTTAAGTATCACTTTGGTAGGTAGGATGGTTTCCTTTAGTTAAAAAAAAAAAAAGTTCTGAGTTATATCATTCATCCATTCATTTACCAGCTCTGTAGCACAAAGCCAAACTACCAATGGAGTTTTGGGGCAAAGGCCCAGGCTCGAGTTGCCCAACTGGCTAGTCTTGTCCACCTTTCCTAGTAAGCCAATAAATGAAATAATGTAATGTGAAAAATAGAGAAAGGCTATTACATCAAGGCATTGAGAATAGGAAAATAAAGGAGCCCCACAACTCTAAGTTTATCTTCAGGAGACTAATATGAGCTTTAGGTTTAAGTAGAGGAAGAACTAGTGCAAGAAGCAAGAAGTATGCATGGTTAAATAGCACTCTTGGTCCAGGTATGGTTGGTTGATCATGGCTTCAGTTCTCGTTCTCATACTGGCTTACAGAACTCCTTATGACTGTCATTTCTTGAGAATACCACTCTAATTTCCCCAAGTTGTTAGGTTATTGTTCCAGGTTAGAGCCACCATATCACAGATGGTTGCTGTAATCTTGGGGTGGTCTGTTCTAACTTTTTCAAGTTTAGGGAAATGTCTTCTCTCTTGATAGAGAAGGATGAGATAGTTCAGGTAGACAGATGATACTTGAGTAATTAACACATACATGTAAGTAGGGCCAAGTAGAAATAAAGAAATGAAGGAGACAGATGCTTGCAATCATATTGTGAGTCTAAGAGAGGAGACAATGCTTTTTAACAAAAGCAGTTTCTAAGTGCCTTTGATAAAATTTGCAACAGTCCAAAACCCCAGTTTTTCCATTTATACATAGATGGAATATTCATCTTCCCTAAAGTAAAGACAATGAAGGTAAAGGGCCAATATCTGAAAAATCTATGAAATCAGCATAGTAATATACAAGTATTAAATTCAAATTAATAAGTCATTCATTCTGTCACTGTTAATCTCAGTTGTTGTTGCAGTCCGGTTCGCATTGCTGGTAGAAATCACCCAACCAAGAGCATCTTCTGGGAAAAAGAGATTTATTTTGGCTTACAGGCTCGAGGGGAAGCTCCACGATGGCAGGGGAAAACGATGGCATGAGCAGAGGGTGGACATCACCCCCTGGACAGCATAAGGTGGACCACAGCAACAGGGGGGCATGCCAAACACTGGCAAGGGGAAACTGGCTATAAAGCCCATAAGCCCGCCCCCAACAATACACTCCCTCCAGGAGGCATTAATTCCCAAATATCCATCAGCTGGGGAGCTAGCATTCACAACACCTAAGTTTATGGGGGACACCTGAATCAAACCACCACAGTTGTCTACTTGATTGGATCAAGAGCCAAAGGGTGTGCCTCTTGGACAAGTCTGTGAAATGTTTCTATACAGCTCTCACCTCAAAGGGTATACAAGAGGATTTATTCTAGAGACAAATATGAGTGACAATGGAATAGAAAAACAGATTCAGGTAATTCCAAATTCTATATTTTGATGTGTTAACAATTTCATGAATGTTTTATAGCTATAGAAAACAATAGCTATGAACAGAGGCACTTTTAAATATATTTGTGGAAACATTAGGTAGGTGGGTAACAGTAAAGCAGGGAATTCTCTGTTATTGGCTATAGGTATTATCTAATGACATCCTTGGCCTTTGAATTGGTGGAAGCTAATGGTCTGTTAGTAGTTTCCAAGAAGGTTTTACCGATAATTACATATTTAAGCCAGGCACAGAGGTGAGCAATGGCTATTAAGGGGTTAAAAATATCCCAAGAAAATTTGGCTCTGATCTTGCAACATTTCATCTCTTCAAGTTCATAGGTGTTTTATCAGTCCATTTGCCGTTTTGAAGTAGATGCTGTCTGTGCTTTGTGTGAACTTCAGTTCACAGAGGGCATTGCTAGAGAAACCTTCCCCCAGAGTGGGCAGACCTTCCTGGGTTAGCTCAGAGAGTAAGGGCCAGAAGGGAAAAAAGTGCTGCTTTTGCTTGCCTGCTTTTCCCAGATGCTAAGTGCATCTTCCCTCTGAACCCGGCTTCATCAGCTTCCAGTGTGGAATAAAAACCAGCAACCCTTCCAGATGCTCTAGGCCTCTAGCAGTGAAATGGAACTACTAAGACACTTGGCCTTGAGGTCTTGAGCAGCTAGTGGGGTCTTGGCCTCTTCAGCATGTAGGCAGGGGTTGTTGGGTTACCAGAACTAACGTATAAGCCAATCTAATAAATCCTTTGTGATATGTTTATTGTATTGGTTCTGTTCCTCTAGAAAACCCTCACTCAGTCTGTATATATTCATCAAGCACTTACAAGTTGCTTAAAAAAAAGTGGACTTTGTTGAAATAGTTGAGACCATGTACTATGAAAAGTAAGTTGTTTTTATGTGTATTGGTGATTGTGTTTAAGATGTTCCATTTCTTTTTCTTTTGAGACAAGGTCTCACACAGCTTAAGTGCTTCTTAATAGCACAAAGTACCTGCTTTCTAAAGGCAATGAGTGGTGATGAAGTTATCCCTAATTACAAAGTGGGAACAAATTTAATACTCACTGCAGGTTTTTCTCTCATGAGATTTCACAACCGTAGGAAAGAATCTGAATGCCAGCCAGAATCTAAGGCCATGGTCAATTTATTCTTAAGCTTTATGACAAACGGTGGCATAATTTTTCTTTGTCCTCAGAAAATAAAAGCTACATTTTTTTTTCAGCAGGCATGTACATTTTCTTATTCCAGTCATCCCACTTTTGCACAAAAGAAGGATTGTTCTCTTTTCTTACACTTTATTAACAGGAAAGAACTTCTTTTGTACTTCAAACATCATCTTTCTGCACAGAATGATTAATTTGACATTGTACCAAATGACTTCTGAGTATAAGATTAAAGGTATTTTTTTATTTGTTGAACTCATGATTTACTGTTTTTCTATTGTTTTCTTTATTACTTAAGCCAAGAGTTTTTATTACTCATCCACAAACTTGAATTTCTGCCCTACATTCCAACAATCATTGGTATACTTTTATATTATATAATACCTGGATAAATTAATCTTATCAATAGTATGGAAAGTTTTTCACTGTAAAGTGATTTTTGTTTTTAAAAACAAAATTTTTTTCAGATTGAAGTGACAGTCATAGAATATATTCTTTTTAACTTATACTCTTACAGATAGCTAAAACTGGTCATCCATTGCTCTTCTAAAACAAAAATCTAAAAATAACTTTAAAAATCTTCCTTCAAGGCTCATTTCCACTTGTATGTCCTTTATAATGTCTTCAATGTGCTTGATTTGGGTAATAACACTCAGCAGTGGGGGCAGACTGAAACAGCCACCTTGATTACTCCCTCAGCATACTTATGCATGAACTTGGTCTTAATGCATGAGGAAAAACACTTCAAGGTCATGTTGTTGAGCTCCTTCCAAGTTATTCTTTTCTGCTAACTGGAAATTGTGATGTTTCCCCTCTTACCAGAAATGTAGTGTAGATATTAAACATGTTGCCTTCACAAAGCCTGAGCTCAAGCAACCGTATGAAAATTTGCAATGGGGTAGTATACATACACCAAATCTCTGAGGCAACTTCTCCAAACAGCCAGTTAATTACTTCTCTCTATTAATTGCAACTTGGTGGTGGTGGAGGGGAGGAAACATAATATAGCCACTCTTAACAGCATGGCTCTTCACACATTGCAGAGGCACACTAATGAAACATTTGGACATTACAAATATCCTAGCAATTAATTGGATTTAAAATACTCTCTCACTGTATAGTCACTGCAAGAGGAAGGACTCATCTCTTCTGCCTAATTTCTCATGTTGTAAAAGACATGCATTTGGGAATACACTTACCGGAAGAACTAAATCAGCATTGCAGATATATACCAAGGGATTAGATGAAACTATAATTGCAACCAATTTGTTTTTTAGATGAGGTTTAATTTTTCAGACTTGATGGATGGCTGTGCTCTTAAAGATAATACATGCCTAGAATGTATTGACCCAGGAGAATGCTGCAAATACATTCAAAGGCATGGAGTGAAAATGGGAGGTAGTATATGGAAATGTACATAAGAAGAAATAAAGTAATTGAGTGGTTTGGATCATCTTCGAAGTTCAAAGTCACGTAGTGAGAAGAATGGTATACTTACAGTCTGGAGATTAAGACAGTGGAAATGACTATTAGGAGGTAGTTTTGATATCAATGGGGAAATGTCTCCAACTCATGTCTCTCGACGTTGGTGCTATTTATATTCTAGTCTAGATGTTTCTTTGTGGTGAAGAACTATCTGCATTTGAGGTTCCCCTGAGCGTCACTGGCCTCTACCTAACAGTATCTTCACCTGTCTGTGACCATGAAAAGTATTTCAAGATATAGAGAATGATTGCTCCAAGGCAGAATTGTCACTCAGTGAGAACCACTGTTTTAAACACTTTGAAGTTTATCTATCGTAATCTAAAGAGCTATTCTGTTTAATGTACCAAATCAATCAGAAACACTTTTTTTTAACCAGATAATGACAGAATCTACAAGTTTTTGTATCTTCAATTTTTCTGAAATTATAGTTTCCTCATACACTTAAGAGAATATCCAATTGCATCTGAATTAATATTTTTGAAAAAAAAGTACTTTGCTCATCTTTATTTTTTATTCATAACATCATCTAGATGTTGTAAGAGTAAACTGGAGTCTGAAAGATACTTGCTGAGAATTTTAGGTACTTGTGTCCCAGGATAAAACAAAACAAACAAACAAAAAAAAAACAAAACACTGAACTAGAGACTCACACATGGATCATGATCGATATAGATGGTTTATTTTTAAAAAAAGAAAGAGAAAGGAAAGGTACTGCTGAGAATGTAGTGGGCTAGATAGCTGAAACAGGTATAAGAAACAACAACCTTACACTGGGAGAGTCTTGATGTTTTCTAGGAATTTTATGTAGCACCTGCCTTCTTGAATTCTTAGGTCAGAGGGCTTTTCTCACAGAGATATGATGATGGACTTTCTCTATTACCTGGGAATGTCCTAGCTTCAGCACCGGAAGTGCAGAGTCCTGAAAGAGCCTTCAGCCATGGGCAACTCTGGCCCCTTTCCTCTCAGATGTATTATTTCATTGTATTATGTGTTCTAATATGCATGTACACATAGAGTATGTGTGAATAGCATTAAAAGGCTAATGTAGAATTCATTAATCTCAAGTTACTTTCATTGTTTGAGCATTTCGTGTAATTACATATTAAACTACTTCATTTTAATATATGTGTGTTATTCCATTTACTCTATCAGTTCATCTACCATTGTTGAATTATACAATTATCTATTGAATAATTGTCATATTGTTAGGCATTTATATAATTTCTAAAATTCAATGCCTCAGTAACTATTCCGTTAGAGATTTTGTTTTCATTTTCGTTTTTCAAGGTAGGGTCTCGCTCTAGTCCAGGCTGACCTGAGAATTCACTTTGAAGCCTCAAGACATCCTCACACTCACCATGATCCTTCTACCTCAGCCTCCTGAGGGCTGGGATTAAAAGTGTGCACCACTATACCCAGCCTGTTAGAGATTTATGCACAACTTAAAAAATTTTTGAAACTTGGAATTATGATGTTGAATCATGTATAACATGAAGGCACATTCAAATGTAACACCCCTATCTGCTTTGTCACATTGGATTTATACTTAATGTCTTATGACCCCATGAGGCTTGACTTTGTCTTGTGCCATCTACTTTATGCATTTCCCAAAAACAAACAGAAACAAAATCCAACAATTTAGAGTGCATCATTCCCATTCAGGTCCCTGAATATTTGCTTCATATTTAATCATTCACAAAACCCAGTTCCAAGGGATACCACATGCATCCTTTTACACTTTGATCATCCTTTTATCAAGTGTTTTCAGGTCCGTCCATATTAATGCCTCTATATCCATTAGTGTAACTACCATTCAGTGTTCTGTTTCATAACTTGCCTCTCATTTTCTATGCACAATGGATATATTTTTACATTTTGCTTTGGTAATGATGCATTATTGTACAAGTATAAGCACACAGGTACATTTCCATTCCCATGTACAGTGGAAAAGGTCTCTAGTATAAAAACATAAGAAATGGTGAGCATATTCACATCTTCAACATTTTCTTAACTGCTTCTTAACTTGAGCTATGAATAGTTCCAATAAACAGTACCTTTCACACTTTTAAGACTTTACCAGATTATGTACTTTCCTTCTACCTTGTTGGAGTTTATATCTTATACAGAGTATATTGTCTGTGTTTATAACTTCATCATGTTCTTCACATGTTGGTCCTTGGCAGATCATTTTATTATATTTCTACACTACCAATTTCTCATCAATATTTTTGTTGAATTTGGCACAATGTGGCTTATAGACATGGCATTATGAATCAGGTTCAATTCTTTGACATTTTAAAATATTTTATTATTATTATTTATTTATTTGATGGAGAGAGAGAGAGAGAGAGAGAGAGAAAGAGAGAATATGGGCACGCCAGGGCCTCCAGCCACTGCAAATGAACTCCAGATGCATGCACCCCCTTGTGCATCTGGATAACATGGGTCCTGGGGAATCGAACCTGGGTCCTTTGGCTTTACAGGCAAATGTCTTAACTGCTAAGCCATCCCTCCCCCAATTGCTTTGACATTTTTATTATGATAAGTTTGACAAAGTCTCAATGGCCCATCTTTAAAGGGTACTTTGAAGTGTTCATATATTTTTACACCACTGTGTTCTCCAGAGAGATCAAGACAGTGAAAAAATATCACATTCTAAAAGTCCTCTTGACCCTCTTTGTAATTCACCCTCTCATCCCAGTGCTCCTCATTGCCTAGACACAGGAGCCACTAATCTCCTTGCTATCACCATAGATCAATGTACACTTTGTATAAATGGGACCACACAACATGTGGTACTTTCTGGTCTATTTTTTTAAATTGTGTTGAGCCTTATTTATGTTGTTGTACAGAGCAACATTTTATTTTTCGAGTTGTATAGTATTTGGCAGTATGGCTATACCGCCATTTGTTTACCTGTTCTTTAGCTGATAAATGTTTGAGCTTCTGGGGTTAGCATTTAGATTATTATAAGCAAAGCTTATATGAATATCCTGCTAGAGCTTATTATTCATGGATGTATACCTAAGATTACAATTTTTGCATCATATGTGTTTTAGCATTATATAAAATTGTGACACTTTTCTCCTGTTACTCTTACAAGTTTCTCTTCCCATAAGCGTTTTATGCAGATCACTTTGGCTTTGTTCCTTTAAAAAGTATTTTTATTCATCATTTGTTTATTTAAGAAAGAGAGAAAGAGGCAGATACATATATAGAGAGAATGAGCATGCCAGGGCCTCTAGCCACTGGAAACAAACTCCAGACACATGTGTCACCATGTACATCTGGCTTATGTGGGTCATGGGGAATCAAACGTGGTTTTTTAGGCTTCACAGAGGCAAATACGTTGATCACTAAGCCATCTCTCCAGCCCTGTCCATTTGTTTCTGACTTTTCACTCCATTCCACCACGATGCTACATTTTGTCACAGTGAAATGAAAGCTTGCTCACTTTAAGGTGCTACTCATCTTTTCAGGACTGTATCCACTGGTCATCCATTACCCCCACCAAAGGAATTGCTATTCCAGGTTGTTGCTATTTCTTCTGTGTTGACAGGAAGTGTTTGTCTGTTTCTGCTTCCTTATGTCCATAGAGGGGAAAAGACATTTTACAGGGACTCATTGTGAGTACCTTTTCACTGTTCCTTCCTTCATTTTGTCTGAGAACTCCCTTTGCTTTGAGGATCAGAGACAGAGGAGGTATGAGTGTAGTTATTATGCAATCTGCATTTTAGTATCCATTGTTTGTTTTATGTCCCTTAAACTTCTGCTTATCCAAGGAAAGTTAATTCATAATTTTGAAGTCTAAGAATTATATCCTCCTTTCTTTCTCTCTCCCTCCCTTCCTTCCTTCCTCCCTTCCTTCCTTCCTCCCTTCCTTCCTTCCTTCCTTCCTTCCTGTCTGCCCTTCCTTCCTTCCTTCCTTCCTTCCTTCCTTCCTTCCTTCCTTCCTTCCTTCCTTCCTTCCTTCCTTCCTTCCTTCCTTCCTTCCTTCCTTCCTTCCTCCCTCCCTCCCTCCCTCCCTCCCTCCCTCCCTCCCTCCCTCCCTCCCTCCCTCCCTCCCTCCCTCCCTCCCTCCCTCCCTCCCTCCCTCCCTCCCTCCCTCCCTTCTTTCTTTCTTTCTTTCTTTCTTTCTTTCTTTCTTTCTTTCTTTCTCCCTTGGCTTGAATCAGGGCCATAGAATGTCTCATTGAGGGGATGAAAACAGTTTTATTAATGTATCCTGTCTTTGTTTGTGTGTTTGAGACAGGGTCTTATGTATCCTTCCCTGCCTGAAACTTACCATGAAGCAAAGAATGACCTTGAACTTATGATTTTTCTGGTTCTACACTGAAATTATAGACAGCACTATTATGCCTGGGTGTTTATGCAGTCCTGGAGACAGAACCTAAGATCTCATGTATGAAGGTTAACACTCTATGGACTGAGCTACATTCCCAGCCCCAATATGTGTTTTATTTAGCAAAGTTATGGAACTTTGTATGTTACCCATTGTTCTCTGGTCACTTCACACTTAACAGAACTCTATATCTCAAATCTTGGAATTAATACTTTCATAACTCTCAGTAAGTCTAGTATTTTAATTTTTCTGACTTATTTTTCCCAAGAGTCCTTGGAAAGCCAAAATTCTATCAAAATAGAGCAAAGTCCAAGGGATCAAGGGCCTATTCCTCTGGCCAAATGTGACCTCTTGCCATCTGACACTTTTTGGTAGTAGGATTGTGAATATTGCCACAAGTATGTTTTATTTTTATTCTTTCTACTTACTATCAGAAAAATGTTGCTTTGTTTGATTTATAAGATCAGCTTTATGAAATTCTGGAAGAATTTTCCCTCATTATTTCCCTTAGAGTGAGGAGGTGTCCCCAGATTCAATGTTATGGGATGATGAAGTCCAATCTCATACTCTTTCTGCAAGTGTCAGCTCTGTTTCCAAGTTTAGGTTTTGCTGCTCTGTCTTCTAACCTCTACAAGAGCCAGTTTTCACTTTGATATTTTCTCTTAGAATCCATTGTTCCATATGAATGAAAATCTATTCCTGGAAACTTATTTCTGTGAACAAGAACATTTCAAAATACTTTAGACACTTCTTGATGAAATCACGATAGCTAGAGGACAGTTCTTCCCAAAAGCACAGAAAGGGCTTCCATAGACCAATGGAGTTTAACGTACAATTATGTCTAATAGAATTTTATATCTGACATTTTCTCCAGTATTCTGTCATGTATTTTTATTTAATAATGGATAAGCTTGTCAAACATTTGTATGCGTTGTGGTAGATTTGATGCAGTAGTACAAATATGGCTTGTATTTTTTAATTAAGCTATATGTTCCAGGGAATTAAAATGAAAATTTTAGCTTCTATTATATTGACCTATTTCTAAATTTACTTGTAGAATATATTACTAAAAGACTTGAGTATTCAGGAAGCACAAATTTTGTATTATGTTTATTGACATTTATACTGTAATCTTTAATTGCATAGATTTTTGGTAACTGAGTGCCTTCAAATTCAGAGCAGAGTTCCTATATGAATGATTTATAGGGACACATACTGGGTGAAATAAAGGCTGACTGTGCTGGAAAGGAACAATGATGGTAGACCTGTCTACCACATAATAAAACTATAATTGACTTGCTTATATAATTAACTTATTTATTTTTTAACTTTATGATTATTGTATACTTATTTATATTAAATTAAGCATTTCAATTTTAATTCATAATTAGACTATAAAGGAGTGTTGAGGAAGAGGGAAGGCAGGTTTGCCAAAGTACACATGTAACATGAAAACAGATCGGAAATGAGGTGGAGGGGTGCCACAAGGGGGTAAGCAGATGGGAAAGTTGAGGACAAGAAAGCAACTTAAACAAGTTTTGTTCAAGGCAACCATAGATGATATCCAATACTTTGTATATTAATTTAAAAAAATAGATGAAAGCCATATTATGAAACATTATTAATAAAATATAATAACTCTTAAAGTGCAGGGAGTGAATAATAGAGAATCATTTCAGGAAATATTTAAATTTAGTTAAAGGTAAATATACAATGTTATTTTCATTACTTTTAGGATCAGATTCATAAATATTATCATTACTAATGCCACATATAACCCTTTTAGTCACTTGCTTCATCAATCAATATTTATTTATTAATCAGGAAATAAAATGTTATATTGCCATCCAAATGAAGAACAAGAACAGCATAAAATCTGAAATCTACCAAAATAATCATTAACTATTGTCACTGACTATTCATGAGCACAATATTTTATTTTGTGTCATTCTGGTGACACAATTTTTAAATGATTCATATATTGCATATATCAACTTAAGGATTACATTAAGTATTCAGGCAGTGCCCAGTTTCTGAAAAGAACAATATAAAAATTTAAATCTCCTTAAATAATCTTCAAATGTCCTTTAATCGACTATATGCAACCATAGTATGGTATTTTATGTCATTCTTGTGACTTATAATTTTTAAGTGTTACAGTAAGGAATACAGTAACATTGTTTTATTTTGCTTTTGAAATTTTTAATACATATATAACATGTGTATTTTCTGTAAATGCCTTTTTATTTTATAATACCAATACTGTATGGAACTATAGTATATTAATATTCTTTGTTACATAGTTTCTACTATATGAAAAAAGCATAGCTTATCCTTTCTCTGTTGATGGGTGCTGAATTATTACCATTTTTACTTTAATGCTAATCTGAGGAGTGCCACTAAGCTATTGATATCTTTATATATTTTTCTTAATATATCCTTATACATTTATTACAAAGATCAGTTGTTGACACTTGAAAGCTGATTTTGTTTAGTGGTATCACTTACAATCTGGTGTCATTTTCTGTACCAATGTATAATTAATTTTTCCTGCTCAATTGCTTGGAAGTCCTTCTTCCTTATCATTAGGCACATGTCAATGTTTAATATACGCATGGCTGCCATTTCTTTCTTTGTTTCTATGTCTGTCCATATACTCACATGCCATGCTGTTTTAAGTAATGGGGCTTTGCAATAAGCCTTAACTGGAAAGACTTGTTCTTTCTTCTTGGCTTTTAGCTATTTTCAACCCCTTGCTGTTACATGATAGTTTCAAAAAATATTATTAAGTCCTATTAAAATCATCCTCTTGGGAGAAGCAATTACTATTGTTTGGTTAAATGGATATGTTATGCCCATCCAACTGCCCTCTAAATATTCGTCTATGCCCATAGATTAGCTGCTGTGTCCTGCGGAATTGAACTCAGGTGGTCTCAGACCACCTCAGGTTCTAATGTTTTTAGCAAGTACACATCTCCTGAGCCATATTGTTAATCTTGGATGCATACAATTTACTAATTTGTGGTTTCATATATTTTTAATCCTTCAGTTCTATATTGTCATTTGATTTTGAGATAACAGCTTAATTTCTGTTTGTTTTAAAATTTTTATTATGTATTCATTAAAATAATCTTATTGAACTGGATAAAATCCAATACAGATAAGGAGAAATGAAAATTATTGTATTCTTCCTAATTTAAAGAAAGTGATTTCATCATTTCTCCATCTGAGATGGTACAGCTTTTATTTAAATATGTATTTATTTCCTTAGTTAGCTACTTATTGAGAGAGTATAGGTACGACAGGGTTTTTTACCACTGCAAACAAACTCAAGATACATGCACCACTTTGTGCATTTGGCTTTACTTGGGTGCTAGGGAATTGAAGAACCAGGACCAGTAGACACTACAATAAATTGCCTTTAACCACTGATCCTTATTGATACATGAAGTATAGCTTTTATAAATGTAACTAATTTAATTTATTTTTATGCTTACTTTATAAATATTTTAAAATGCTGATTGGTTCATTTTTACCCAGTGCTTTTCCTGTATCTACTTATAGAAATATTTCTCTCCTATTATGCTAGAAAAAAACATATGTATATACATATACATAACATCAGAATAAAGAATAAATTACATGCTAATCAATAAATATTTTGATTGGTATGTCTTAGGAAAAAGTCTATTGAATAATTTCTTTATGCATGCAAATTTATTCAACAGCATTCATCAGAAGGTGTCTACATGCTCAAATAATTAACTTAAAATTACAGGATAATCAGTAAAGTATCTCTGTTTACTTACCTACAAATCTGTCAAATAAGAATATAAATAAAACATTGATTATGAAAGCAAATAAAGAAAAATAAATATTGATAAATGTGCTTTTCAATATATAGAACATTCTGAATTATGTTAAAATGTCTTAATGAGGGGACGGACAGATGGCTCAGTGGCTAAAGTGCTTTCTTACAAAGACTGACAGCTTAGATTCAATTTCCCAGTATCCACATAAAGCCAGATGCACAAAGTAGCACATATGTTTGGAGTTTGTTTGCAGCAGCAGAGGCCTTGGCCCATCCATTTTCTTTCTCTCTTTCCTTCTCTCTCCTTGAAAATAAATAAGCAAAAATTATCTTAAAGAAAATTAAAAGGAAAGGACAAATTTTGGGGCAGGGACATTTATACTATGTAGTACAGTTGTGTCATGAATGATATATATAGTCTAGTATAGTCCAGTAAGAAAAAAACCACAAAAAGATAAGAGATTTAAACATTTAAAATGCAGCAGTTATGACCAACCACTTTCTATTGAAAAGAATTTAACCTTTGTAATTATTAAAGACATAGAAATTAAAAACAAACATAATTTGGCTTCCCAAATTTGAAATTTTTATTAGTAAAATAATAACCAATATTTATAAGGATAAAAGACCATGTACATATTAATATTATTGAAATAACACTCAAATTCATTATTTTTCTGAAAACATTTGATACTATGTGTTAAACTTTATGCTCTGTTTCTATAAAATCCATTTTAAACCTATGTATTTGAAATAGATGTATGCCAATTATATTTTGAAATGATATATACATTTATCTTAAAATCAGGAACAATGTTAAGATACTGCTTCATAATTTTTATTCAGTGTTATAATAGAATATCTGATAAGCACAATAATGCAAAAATAAACATAAAAACAATGAAGATGAAATGTCACTGTAAAGTTTGAATAAGAAATATTGCAATTAAGATGGAAAGCCCCACATTTTAGTTTCCAAAATCTGTGAGTTTTATGTTGTTGAGATAAAAAGAAAAATCTAAAACAAAAGAAACTCAGAAAGAAGGACAGTCTGGTTTTCATTCAAGGTTTCAGAAATTTCAGTCCAGAGTTAGTTAACTCTACCATGTTGGGGCTTGGGCGAGGCAGAACATCATGTCAAGGAACCTGTGATGAAATGAGGCTGCTCACTTCATGGTCACCAGGAAACTAAAGGAGAGTGTTTTATTTTATAACAAAGCCAACCCTGAAACCAGGAGTAACAAATCCATAAATAAGTTGTTTATGGGGTAAGAACCCTTATAACTACATCACCTTTCAAAGGGCCTGCCCATGGAACATGGCTGCACTACAGAACAACACTTTAAGTCATGATTTTAGGGGGGATTACATAATGACATATGATGTCCAAACTATAACAGGTGAAATCTAGGGTCTAAACTGTTATAATCTATTAAAAGAAAAAAAATAAATAAACATTGAAAACAAAATATTTTAAACTAATAATAAAAATTGATTTCTTTAACTTGATCTGAAAAACAATGATTCATAAAAACATATATATATATATATGTATATATATATATATATATATATATATATATATATATATACACATACACACACACTTAGTGAGACAACCCAGGCCCAGAAAGCCAAATGTCACATGTTCTCTCTCATTTATGGATCCTAGCTGCAAATGATTGGACTTTTATGTGAGTAGGAATAAAACTCAGTAGCAAACACCAGTAAACTAGATCGGGGATATAAAGGGAATAGAAAGGGAGGGGGGACTTAATAGGCTGGTATCATTCATATATATATATATATATATATATATATATATATATATATGTATGTATGTATGTATGTATGTAAGTGAAAGAACAGATTAATGGGGGTGAAAAGGCCTAAGTGAGGTTAGAGGAAGAGATTGACTAAAGGAAAGGTGGAGGGAGGACTAACCAAAATCTAAGAGGATATAAATAAATCATATAGAAACCTACTTTTTTGGACAATGGAAAACTCAGAAGCCATAGATTGTTACTAGAAAATTTTCAGTGCCAAGTGTGGGTTTCTGTGAGTTTTAGGCCAGGGAGTTCCCTGATACCCCTAAAATATTACAGGCCATTGCTTAGGCTCTTGGTTTCCTACCAGGAATAGATGGAAGACCCTATTGCTGAAGACTCCACATACCTGGGCTTCAAGGTCACTGAGAAATCCTGATGGAGCTGAGCTGAAAACCTCCTGCATGTAGACCAGCTGACAGAAAGCTAGTAAAAGCTACGCTGCATGCAGTTTAATGGGGGAGAGAGAAATCACTAGTGAAGATGCTTACCAGTGGACACAGCAAGCCTCAAATTTGGCCAGCCAGGCCAAATGAGACAAGGGGTGCAACAGTGGCATGTCTGTTGTGAGGGAAACCAACAGCTCTCTGATTGGACTGGAGGCCCCTCCATAGGAGGGAATACATCCTGATACTGAAAACCTACAGCAGGGGGAGTCATGAGCTCTAGGGGTGTAATGTCTGCTGCTGTCTGGCTAAATGTATATACTGTGCTCACCAAACTGCCCAGTAAGCACTTCTCTTAATGTTCATACCTATATATTAGTGCTACTCTCACTATTGGTCAGAGAAGCTTCTCTTTTCAGATGGCAGTGACCTTGGGATGACTTAAAAAGGCACCATGGTGCTGAGAAGTGATAGAGTGCTCAGGGCTGAAATATCTCTATCACACCTTCCAGGGCTCAGGGTCCATTGTGGAAGAGGTGGCAGAAAGAATGTAGGAGCCAAAGGAAGGTTAGGACTCCTTCCAATGTGTTCCTCAAGACACAAAATGGCCTGGATATCCATGACCTCACAGTGCCTGACACTGCCTACACAAGACCATAGTAACAGGAGGAAAGGGTCATGACATCAAAATGAAAGAGACTGATTGAGAGGGGGAGGGGATATGATGGAGAGTGGAGTTTCAAAGGGAAAATGAAGGAAGAGAGGGAATCACCATGGGATATTGTCTATAATTATGGAAGTTGTCAATTAAAAAAATAAAAAAAATCTAATGCATAAGATACTTATCAATTTTTATATTTAACTTTGATAATGTGATGAATAACTGTGAATTGAATATCATTTAATAATAGTTGCCTAAAATTATCCTATTTGTTAAACATTTTATAAAATACCTAACAAAAATATACCTGTAAAACATTTTATAAGAATAATCAATGAAAATATAATACATAAGAAAAGTTGGTTATAGGAACTAATTTCATTTATAAGAATGAAAAGGTGTGAAAAAATTGAAAAGAAACCTTTAGAAATTTTATAAGGATTATTTTATTATGTATTTGAGAGAGAAAGAGAGAGAGAGAGAGATGGGGGGAGGGAGAGAAAGAGAATGGGCTTACCAAGGCCTCTAGCCACTTTGAAAGAACTCCAGAGCCATGTGACACCTTGTGCATCTGGATTACATAGGCTCTAGGGAATCAAACACGGGGCCTTAGGCATTGCAGGCAAGTGCCTTAACTACTAAGCCATTTCTCCATCTCCACTTTTTTTTTTTTTTTTTTTTTTTTTTGGTTTTCCGAGGTAGGGTCTCACTCTAGCCCAGGCTGACCTGGAATTCACTATGTAGTCAT
Source organism: Jaculus jaculus (assembly GCF_020740685.1). Classification (NCBI taxonomy): domain Eukaryota; kingdom Metazoa; phylum Chordata; class Mammalia; order Rodentia; family Dipodidae; genus Jaculus; species Jaculus jaculus. The sequence goes on from NC_059107.1 coordinate 133,517,058, forward strand.
AGGCTGGCCTCGAACTCATGGCAATCCTCCTACCTCTGCCTCCCCAGTGCTGGGATTAAAGTTATGTGACAAAACGCCTGGCTATGTCCACGTATTTTAATAGAAGCTATCTTTGAGTGATTCTCCAAAATTTTACTTTCTATGTTAAGAATGTATATACCACATTCATAGTATTTCATGAAATTTATAGTGACATTGTGGAAGAGAAAGATAGAAAGGAGTTCAGGAAAAGAATTACCACATGACAATGGGCATGAAGTTTATGCATCAAGTTACTAACATGGATTACTTGGTATTATTGGAGAAAACAATAATGTTTCTAGAGCAAAGAGAATGTTAACTGAGGCAGACAAAAGAGAAATACACATATGTGAAATCACATCAATGCCTTTATATTTGAATATAATAAATTGAAGTAATTAATAACTTAACAATTATCTCTGACTTCTCAATAGAGAAGCAGATAAACTAGAATTCCAGGTGAACAGGTTGTTAGCTCATGTGTCAGGCAGAAAGGGGCCCTCCATCATTCTTGTCAGTGGAAAAGAATTAATAATATGACAAGCTGAGCCTAGATATCATCAATATCAGATTTAATCATTGGACATAATTATATTTCAAGACACAAAATCAAATAATGAGGTGTGTTGAGTTAGCTTTGACTGTGAATATTCTCAGAGCTATAATTTTCTACAATATATCTCCCATTGCAAAGGATTTGTCTGGCCTTCAGAATGGTGTCAATATGAAAAAGAAAATGCTTTAATTAGTTCTTAATACTAGGTCAAGTTTTCCTCACTAATAGGCTGTGTCTCCACTGTAATGTTGCTAATAAGTAGTTAGCTTCAGAACCCTATACCTTGGTTCAAAGTGTACACAATGCAAATGTTTATCCCTGCTTGGTTTATATGAACATATATTTTTAAATTTTTTAAAAAATATTTTGTTTATCCATTTGTTTTGAGAGAGGGGGGGAAATAGAGAGAGAGGAAGAGAGAGGTCCTGGGTGTACCAGGGCCTCTAGCCACTGAAAATGAGCTCCAGATGTATGTGCCAACTTGTGAATCTGGCTTACATGGGTGCTGGAGACTAAAACGTGAGTCCATAGGCTTTGCAGGCAACTGCCTTAACTGCTAAGCCCAGCCCCAGATTCTTGATTGAGTAAGGGATTCTTAAAATGTGATCCAGGTACCCATGGTCAATCTCAAGAGATTTCCAAGTAAACAAGGAGAGAAAATGTTTTCTATTAAAACTAAGACACTACTTGTACTTTTCACTTTTATATCTCAAGGACATTTTGGGACTTTCCAGGGCCTACATGATATTTTATTTCTGAACAGGTGAAATTCAGGAGGACATAAGACTCATTTTCGTGTCTTCATGATAGCTATTTTTCATAGAAATTTTCTTCACATTAACTTGTAAAGGGTTAATTATATGGACTTATGCATATCTGTTTTCTGGAAGAATATGCTAGAACCAACTGACAGTTATTATTCATAGCTATAATAAAGTAACATGAGCTTGGAGACTTTTGGGGTTTTGCTTCACAATTGCACATATCTTCTCTGAATGTTTTCAATCATGAACACATATTATTTTATTACATTTCTAAAAATTATCTTTCTGTGATTCAAAAGTATGGTTATACAGTTTTTTTAAGGCTTTTACTTTCAGAAAGACTTAATTGCTTTAGGTAGAAAGAGGGTTCTTGAAGGTCATATAAAAATACAGGTGGGCTTTTCTTGTGGTAAGATTAAATTACAACCATGACTCAGCAATTTGGCAATATAAGTTCAATTATTCCAGGTCTGTGCTGGCTGCATGAATAAAACACGACCTAAGAAAGTATCCACAACAGTATGGAAAATAAGAAGGAAGAAAATGCCCCAAACAAACTTCCCCTCAGGAATTTCGTATTACTTTGTGGTTCTAACAGGACATATGCTTGGGGACAGAAGTGACAAGCAGAGGACAAACCAGAGAGAACAGGCACAGAACATCAACTTCACATGCGTGACATTAAAACAGTTCCTCCTTCATATAGAATGAGTTAATATTTAATTGAAAGCTCACCCTAGACTTTGCCAAAAAATTAATAGCTATTATCAAATGACAACTTAATGTCTTATAACACTGGAACATATCATAACATATTAAATCATATATATTGTGCTAATCAGTTTCATTTCTATGACAAAACACCTATAGGAAACAATTTAAAAGGAAGAAAGGGATTTTCTGCTGGCTTAGTTTTAGAGTTTAGGCACCCTTATGGTCCTTGAGAGGAGTAGGACATACTGCCATGCCCCTGAAATGCACTTTTCTGTTTCCAAGGATCTTTTTTTAAGTAAAAGACATCAGAGCAAATGGAGATGCTAATGTCCACATAAAGTTAATCCCACAAGTACACAAGGAATCAGAGCACTCACATTAGCTTAAAATGGAGAATCTGCTTTCTCACACATACTCTAAGTCAGCTGTTGCTTGGAATGGTGCTCATACAAAGTAAGTAAACAGTATCACTGTTCAGATAGGGGAACAAATGAAACCCTCTTCCTGGTACAAGCAGTGTACAGGAGTACTGAAGAGGAGTAATTAATTGGTCAGCTATCACCTGTGGACTCTCCCAGTTTTTTGTTTGTTTATTTGTTTTCAAGGTCGGGTCTCTCTCTAGCCCAGGCTTTCCTGGAACTCACTACGAAGTCTCAGGGTGGCCTTGAACTCACAGTGATCCTTCTACCTCTGCCTTCCAAGAGCTGAGATTAAAGGCATGCACCATCACACCCAGCTGAATTTGTGAATTTTAATAAAATTCATGCCTCCTACTCCACTCAGGAAATGTTCTTTATTATCTTGACATCCTATCTTTCTGTGCTAGCATAGATAAGCTGGGCTTGATTATTTCCATTGCTTCCCAGCTGGTGTTGGTACAGACTGTCAAGGTAGAGAAAATATGTGGTAAAGAAAGCTGCCTGCTCACCTCATGGAGAGAGAGATGGTTTGAAATAAGACGTAATGCTTCTACACAGTTCTTAGTGACCTGTCCAAACCTTCGTCCAAACACATTCCATTTTCTAATAGCTTACATTCAACTATAAACTCAACCATGGATTGATCTAATGATGGGATTTGTGCCCTCACGATTCAGTCACCCCTCGATACCAGCTGGAAAACAAGTTTTCTACATATGCTTTTGAGGGCATTTTATACCCAAAATAATAACACATCACATTCTATAATCTGTATCCTAACATCAAATAAATAATAATGATAATTGTTAATGTCATACGGTAGTTTCAAATCTTTCCAAGCTATTTTCTCCAATTAGCTCTTTTTTATGGAGATGATTCTTTTATTTATTTATTTATTTATTTATTTATTTATTTATTTATTTATTTTTATTAACTTTTTTGGTGAGGATATAACAACATCTGTGAGACTGAGGACTTGTTCAAGGTTTCTGTTACATGATTGTCAAGGTTTCTTTTATACAATCACCAACAATTATTTCTACATTATTCTGGGGACATAGGGTTTAATGTACCTTTTAACAAGTCTAGTTGATTTTGATATCATGAAATAGGAAACATACAGAGAAACATACTATAAAGAAATATATGGCAAACTTTGTAAAAACATGCAGACAAAAGGTTTTATAGAAGTTCAGAGACATGAAATTTTTACTAAGCTTTGTAGTCCTAGGAAACTTTATTTCTTGAGCCTCAGTATCTTCTGTAAAGTGCTTTATTGTGAAGATGATGTCATATATAAAGACCAAATGCAGATTCATAGAGATTATTTAATAAGCAGACTATTAGTAATGTTTTCCTTTTGTCCTTTCTGTCCACCTGCCTTTCCCCAATTGCCTATCCTTCTTGAAGGTCTCAGATGGAATAACATGAAAGGTCTCAGTGAATCTCTAAGAAATAGAAGTGGAAAATTACAGGGAATGTTTTTATTTTTTAATGTAGAAAAGGTAGCAAGCAAATGTACTACTCATACTTAATTTAGAATATAATAAAACATCCAAGAGAATTACTCCATTTATATCACATTCTATGACCACTTTCCATATCACTTTCTGTGTGTTATTGGGTCCTGATAATGTTTAATATTTAGCATTTACTCCACAGACTTTTCTAGTTGGGCTCTGAGTAAAGTAATAAATGAAAAAAGAAAAGCACAACAAAAAATGGTAAAACAGATGAAGGTCTTTGCTATGACCATTATTGTCAAGAAAGACTGATGGACTGAATAGGTAGAGCCCAGGGGATGATGAACTTCAGATGTCAGTTTGACAGTTCAGAATCACCATGAGACAAATCCTGGTCAGTTATATGAGAGGTTTTCTAAATTAGGTTAACTAAGATGAGACATAGCCTACTTTGTGGAAAGAGCCATTCCCTAGGCTAGGATCCTGGACTGAATGGAAAGGACAGAGCTGACTGAGCACTCAGCTTCCTGACTGTGTGCTATGTCCAGCTGCTTCTCCTTCCTGACATCACTCCTTGCCCACCAAGGTGGACAACAAGGTTGTAATAAACATTTCTGTCTTCAAGTTGTTTCTTTGAAGGTATTTGATCACAATAAGAAATCATTGATCACCTATGAGAAAATTAACTAATAAAGTCAGCATGATACTGAAATGGTGGGCTTATGACATTACTATATAGCTATAAGACTCCCCAAATTATTTCCAAGAGAGTAAAGCCAAGTATAAACTGTGGATTTTTAAAATTATTAGTTTATGAGACAGAGAGATTAAGAGGCAGACATAAATAGAGTGAGCAGTATGGGGGCACCAGGGATTCCTGACACTGAAAACAGATTCTAGATGCATGTGCCACTTAGTGCATCTGGTTTATACTGGGCTATGGAACTGGACTTTATAGGCAATCACCTTAACTGCTGAACCATCTATCCATCCCACTTGTGGATAGTAATAATAATAATAATAATAATAATAATAATAATAATAATAAAGTATTGTTTCTTCAATGGTAACAACTCTATCACACTAGGTTACTAAGGGGAAAACTAAGAAGATGGAGGTATATTTAGAAATTCTTGGAAATTTTTTTTGTAAGCCTAAATTTACTCCAATAATAAGACTTACTAATAGAAGAAAAATATTTTCTTATTATTTTAAAAAACATTTGAAATTATTAATATATCTAGTATTTTAAGCCACACAATGATATATACATATATTCTTATTACCTTAATAGCCTAGGTAGCTGGAAGAAGAAAGAGTAAAAATTCATGGAATCCTAATGTGGATAGGAAAGTATTTTTACTTATGATACTTGAAGGCTATCAAAAAATTCCCCATATATATTTTGTACTGTTTAACAATATTTTATTTATTTATTTAAAAGGGAGAGAGAGAAAGTCAGATAGAAAAAGAATGGGTGCACCATAGCCTCCAGCCATTGCAAATGAACTCCAGACATGCACCATGTTGTGCACCTAGCATTTGTGGGTCCTGGGGGATAGAACCTGGGTACTTTGTCTTTGCAAACAAGCATCTTAACTGCAAAGCCATCTCTTCAGCCTATGTTATACTTTTATTAAATCCTTATCTTAACATTTAGGTAAAATATCATTCTTTTTATTAGAGAATTGTCTAAATTTGTTGTAGGAAAAGCAATGGTTATAAATGAGGGGTTGGAGCACAGGGAATGGAAAGGGAGCACTGATCAGTTAGACCACAAAAAAAGAAGAGCTAATGTAGTTTAGACATATGGCTCCTTAGGTACAGCAGTGGAACAGAAAGCACAGGTCAGCCCTTTAATGAGAAGTGAGTGATCAATTGGCAATAATACAGCTATTTGGAATGAAAGTGGTGACTTTGGAAAGAATATAGTGCTTCTTTATGAAACATGTTTTTGTATTTTTTTATGAGACAGAGAGAGAGAGAGAGAGAGAGAGAGAGAGAGAGATTGAAAGGAGAGAGAAAATTGTATGTCAGAGCCTCTGGCCACTGCAATCAAACTCCAGACATGAGCCATCTTGTGCTTATTATGTGCAATCTTGCACACTTGAGTCACTTTTGTGCATCTGGCTAATGTGGGATCTGGAGAGTTGAACATAGGTCCTTAGGTTTTGCAGGCAAGCACCTCTCTCCAGCCATCTGCTAAGCCATCATTACAACCCTCATGAAACTTTTAAAAGGAGATAGCATTAGTCTAAACAGATAGCAGAGATTATATTGTAAATTACATATGGACCTTATGCCCTCCTTCATCATCCACAGCAGAATTTTGATGGACCCGATACCGTGGAGGTCTTGTGCAGGTAACAATTGTTTCTGTAAAGTTGTGAAAGCAATAGCCACTTCATGTGCAGAAGACAGCATTCCACATGTGCCCATCCTGGGGCTTGCATATTCTTTCTGCCAAATTTCAAACTTGTAGATTCATTGTGATAGTCTTAAACCTGGGCCTGTAAAACAAGATTGGTAATTGAAGTATGGTTTCTTTCCACACAATTGTATCATAGAGAAAAATGAAAAGAAAGGAAGTGGGAAATGATGCTTGCCTTATGTAAAAAAAAAAAAAATTAAAGAAAAATAAGTAAACAGTTTATGGAGGGTACAGGGCAGAACACAAAGAAACCACCAATGTGAGAAATATGCTTGAAAGCTCAGGAATTAATTAGACTTCTGTAGGCTGGGACATATTTGTAATTGCATTAGTGCAAAGAGACTGTGCTGTGGCACTAGTTACTCCTGGTTTCATATACTGTTTTAGACAATGTATAGGGTATGAGTACCTCAATTTGAGAATAAGGTACCTAGAAACTCCTGAAGTAGACTGGAATCTATAAGTAGCATGAGATGAATGAATGTTCATTGTTCCAGTGATTCACTATTTAACGTGAAATCGACACTGTTTCTCAAGGGTAGAGTGAGAAAACATGACTCACATGTATGTTTCAGGCTGGCTGTAGGACACAGGCTACGTTACTGTGACACTGTGGTTTGATTCCTATGAGCCTGAGACTTATTTAATATTCAGATTTTTTGACCCATGGATTCAAAAAGGACAATTTCAAAACTATTTTCCATGTAGGATGAAAAGCAACATTCCCTAGTTAGAAAAGTAAAAATTTTAAAATGTTTTGTGCTTTGTTCCTAGGTCTACACTAATATCTGTTCAACTCTGGACTGATAACTTAAAGTTTTGAAACTCTTATCACAAAAGGCAGAGATGTCTCCTTCTTCAAGGCGCTCACAGAGAACTTGTGAAAGTTTAAAGAATAAAATGTTTTTCAATGAACATTCAATCATGCTATATTTCTCCAAATTGTCTTCAAGAATTTTCTTCTTTTAAGGCATAAAATTCTGTTCTGAAATCTTTGCATTCAGATAAATTCCACTACCATCAGTTAGATATCAGAGACCTCTATTCTGTGAAAATAATTTTGATTGCTTACCTGTTCTCATATCTTTCTCATTTCAATATGTAAGTTGTGTTTCTGACTGCAAAGATACTATTTTGGCCTACACAAGGGATTTATTCCTTACTCTCAGTATTATAAAAAATTATTCTTGAGTGATAAGCCCAAAATAGCAGTACATCTAAAATTACTTTCTACTTGAATTGAAAATTGAATACATATCTAAAATTGAATCCATATCTAAATATGGATATCACCTCTAAACAAAACAATAAAAATAAGTCATAGTGCACTCACTATTTACATTCCTAAAGCTATCCTTAATCTTTCCTATGTCTTCTCTTTACCAGCAAGAAAACCATTCTGTCATTGACTCAATTTGACTTACCATGGTATAATAAAAGTACCTGAGGTTGATACTAGAACAAAAATACCCAAAGTTTGGTAATTTACAAGTTAATGAGTTTTATTTTATTTTTGGTTCATTGTTGGAGGGACTGGGACATCCATGGAATGGGAGCACAGCAGACCAGCATCAAATTAGGATCTCTTGCTGAATGATGCCTGGACAGAGAAGTGGAAAGGAAAACAGAGACACAGGCATATATGCAAGAGAGAAAGAAGAAAGAAGAGAGCATCACTTTATAACAATTTATTCACAAGAGAACTAATCTGGTCCCTTAAGAAATATATCAAATTATTTATGAAGCAATAGCTCCATAACCTGTTTGCCTTCATCAAGCCTCATCTCCAGTGCTGATGCACTCCAGTAGTGATGTGCCACTGGTAGTGATGCAACTGCTCCGGTTCTGATGTATCTCCAGTACTGACAGACCTCTAGTACTGATGTGCCTCTAGTACTGATGGACCTCCAGTACTGATGGACCTCCAGCAGTAATGGATGTCCAGTACTGATGGACCTCTAGTACTGATGTACCTCCAGTACTGATGCACCTCCAGTAATGGTGCACCTCCAGTACTGATGCACCTCCAGTAATGGTGCACCTCCAGTACTGATGCACCTCCAGTACTGATGCACCTCCAGTAATGGTGCACCTCCAGTACTGATACATCTCCAGTACTGATGTGCCTCTAGTACGGATGCACCTCTAGAACTGTTGCATCTCCAGTATTGATGCATCTCCAGTACTGATGCACCTCTAGTACTGATGTGCCTCCAGTACTGATGCACCTCCAGTACTGATGACCTTATAGTACTGATGGACCTCCAGTTCTGATGCAACTCCAGTAGTGATGCATCACCAGTACTGATGCACCTCCAGTTCTGATGAATTGGACCTGTATCTCAACACTTTTGGAAAAAAACACCTAAAGACATGTTTACAATCTATTTGATTTGTGCAAATAATCTCTCCATATTTGGGCTGTCCTGAAGCTGCCTTGTTTTTCCCTTTTCCATAAGTATAGATTTAAAAACTATTTTGACTAAAACATTTTTTTAATTGTTTGGAAAAGTAAAATATTCTATTATGGTAAAAATTGACTTAATTATAAACATGTAAATAGAAACTTATAAGAAAGATTATCTAAGATCTTTACCACTTATAATATATCCATGATTAACATATATACAATAAAATGTTCATATCCAAGAAGATAAGTAACAGAGCACATGTGTCATTTTCATTTCTGAGCTTGGATTGCTTTGTTTATCAAGACAACCTACAGACAAGACAATTTCATTTTTCTCTTTGGCTGAATCATGCCCCAATGTGTGTGTGTGTGTGTGTGTGTGTGTGTGTGTGTGTGTGTGTGTTAGATTCTGGTATCCCCCATAAACTTAGGTGTTCTGAATACTAAGTTCCCAGCTGATGGAGATTTGGGAATTAACACCTCCTGGAGGGAATGTGTTGTTGGGGACAGGCTTATGAGTGTTTGAGCCAGTTTACTCAAGCCAGTGTTTGGCACACTCTCCTGTTCCTGTTGCTCACTTATGTGATCCAGGGGGTGATGTCTACCCTCTGTTCCTGCCATTGTTTTCCCCTGCCACCATGGAGCTTCCCCTCAAGCCTATAAGCAAAAATAAACCTCTATTTCCCACAAGCTGCTCTTGTTTGGGTGACTTCTACCAGCAATGCGAAGTGTGTGTATGTGTTTGTATTCTCCATAGTTTATAATATACTGCTTGTTTATATGCATTACTCTTTTTTATTTTAGAAGGAGAAAGAGAGAGAGAGAGAGAGAGAGAGAGAGAGAGAGAGAGAGAGAGGGAGGGAGAGAAAGGGGGGGGAGAGAATTGCTGTACCAAAGGCCTCAGCCAGTACAATCAAACTTCAGACACTTGCACCATCTAGTGGGAATGTGCAGCCTTTCACTTGCCTCAAATTTGTATGTCTAGCTAATGCGGGATCTGAAGAGTAGAACATGGGTTCTTGGGCTTCACAAGCAGGCAATTTAACTGCTAAGCCATCTCTCCAGCCCCATTATTCTTAATTATTATCATTAACACTAATAAAGTAAGATTTCATTATGTGCTTGCATGGAAAGTGTTTTAGACTTATTTGTTGAAGAGCAAAATTTTATCTAATGTGAATTTAATTTAAATGAACAGAAGAAAAAGTCCCATTTTTAATATAAAACATTTTAATTCCAATGTGAATTAGAAATGTCTATTGATTTAATTTGCTTGAAGGATAATTCTGCCTATAAATTCCTACATTGATTCCAAAGATGCCACAGTACTGAAGTTTCCAAGCTTTTAAAGTTAATAGTTGTGATGGTAGAATTGGTGCAAGTTCTATGCTGATTTCTTGCATTAATTTTTGAGTACAGAGATTTTTTTTTTCAATTTATAGCCATTAGCATGCTGTTTTCCATTTAGGGTTCTTATGTGAGGCACAAAATAATGCAAACCCTTCCTTAAAATAGACCTTCAACATCTACTTTCAGTAGAATTATGCTTTCTGAACCAAGAAGGATGGTGTTATACATCTCTCTGTGTGACTTATCTAGTGATGCATGACAAAATTTCCCAAGAAGTCGCAGTGTAACCCAACAAGCATTTGTTATTTCATATCACTCAGGAATTTCAGACTAGTTCAGGCGGGTGGGTGTCATTTAGAATCTGTGGGTAGGGTTGCAGAATTCTGTGGTGACCCCCAGGATGTCTACATCCTGGAACCCATTGTTTAGTTTCTGCTAATCAAGAAAACATTACAAAAGTGAAGGAATTTTGGAGATATAATGAAAGCTTTTAATCTGCTGACTTTAAGTTAATGAAATAGATATCAGACTTTATTGGTTTCACTGCATGGAAGTGAATTCTGCAACATGTAGTTTGGAAGACTGCCCTAAGATGCAGGAAACAAAAGTAGCTTAGTGTTGATTCAGCCTTGTGAGGATCCTACCAGAAGATCCTTTTGAGATGTGCCTGGTCTATAGAAACCAGGAGATAACACATAATTACTGGAGTAAATGTCTTGGTATGTGGTCACTTGTTACCCAGAAGCAGAAAACTAATTGTAATTGAGTGGCTTGGAGGGAGAAGATCTGAAGTCATGGCTAGGGTGATGGATTCTCTCAGAATGACCCTCTGTGTTCCATAGCAAGTGACTTCTCGACCTCTGCAGGAGTGTTCTCAGTACATAGACAGCAGCATCTACTTTTCCTAATACTGTCATCTATGTCACTGCAGGGCAACTGGATTTCCTGGGCTAAATGGAGAAAGGCAGAGAAAGAAGGGGAGGAAGGCAAGAAGGGAGAGAGGTTGACCAGCATAGAATGGAAGTGATGATTCTCTTATGAACTAATCCAAGATGTGATATTGAACCTTTTACAATGATGTTTACTAGATAAAATAGGAACAATATTCAAGGACAAACATCTGAATAATTTGTAACAACATATATGAAACCATTAAACTCATATTAACCCTTTTTGTTACCTTGAATTTCATATAGGCCTAGGAGAAGCAGTTATAGCAATATTGCATATTTTAATTTTTAAAATTAATAAGTTTGAGATCTAGAAAAATGTTTCATTATCTGGAGACTTTGTAACCAAAGCTGTTTATTTATGAATTATACTTTCCTGAATATTCATATGACAAGGCAACTTTTTTCTTTATTGCTTTTTTTTTTAATATATTAACCCAACTTAGTTCTGAGAGAGAAATGTTCTAATTTCAAGTAACTCACTAGGGAAGGCAGACAAATTCACCTGCCAATGAGACTTGGGATAGAAGAGGGTATCAAGACCTAGATGGAGTTAGGAAAAGGAGTACTTTCATAAGTTTTTTAGCAATAGGGATCAAAATCTCATTTTTAAAAGTAGCAAAACTTTGAATGTGAATAAATCAGGGAATTGGCACTATTCAATCCATCAGTTTTTAAAGAAGAGAAGGTTATAGTTATTAAAATATATTATAGCATATTTATGGGGAAAATAAAGCACATTACTCAAGTGAGGAAATTGCTTGTTTAATTTCTCCAAACTATGCTTTCACATTAGGAAATTAAATGTGTTTTGTCCCCCAGAGTTCAAAGTATTTGACATTGTAAAATTGATGTATTTTTTTCCTCACTGAAGAACTTTATGTCTCTAGAATATGAAACAATCTGATTTTCAAGCTAATTGCGAGGATTCAGGACTTCCTCTTCAACTATCATGCCAATTTGTTATTCATCATTGGTTTAGAAAATATTTCATTAGTGCCCACTCTAGGTAAGCAGTGGGAAAGGCAGTTGGAGTGTTTAGGTGCTACATATAGTTTCTTTTTTTCCTTATGCACTGGCTCAATAAGGAAAGTAGGAGGGGTTTGTTCTGTAGATTTCTGTGGACATTTGTCTCTTGTATTATTTAAAATCTAGTAGCATGAAATATAAAATACAAGAATAACAACTCACAGCATGAAAGATAATTTAAGTAAAAGAAGGGATAGGGTCAGTAAAATATTATCTTATATGGAAGCCATGGAAAGCCTCATTGTGAAGGTGACATTTCATCAGAATCCGGAGTGAGGTTGCTCACTGAAGTAGAATAAAAAGTGAAGTCAAAGACCCTGGTATAGGAGGATGCTTGACCTAGCCATGGAACAGCAAAGTGGCCAGTGGGACTGGACTGAAATAAATATGATAAAGTCACAAAAGTAAAGTGGAGTGGCAGTTGTTCAAGGACCTCATGGGACACTACCATGGAATTGCCTGCAACTTGAAGTAATAATGGGGAGCTTAGTGGAATAGGACTAGTGCCTGTGGCAGTTTGAATGTGGCAGTGTAAGTGTATGGCCCCACAGACTCAGGTCTTTTATTAAAATTAAACTTGTATCTTAGATCTCTGGCCCTCTGGCTGGAGGAGGTGCCACTGGGACAGATTCTAGGTTACAGCCTAAAGGTAAACCTTGACTTCTGCCCAAAGGTGTGGAGAGAAGTTTGAGCACTGGTGGTTTCAACTTGCTGTTTTTGATCAGTGGGGATGGAGTGAAGTGAGCATGAGGAAGTCACAGTTGTGAAGTATGCAAAACTTGCAGATCTCAAAGGATCTCTGGGAATGGATTTATCTGCCACTTTAAGCCAGAGCAGCAGCTTAGTTGAATAACACTACTGCCCACACTACAGAACAGTCTTGGGCAGAAGGTTGATATGATATATCATTTTTCAAGGACTGTGTGTACAATTTGTTTGCTGTAGTGGAAGGAAAAGTAAAACCAACGGTTGTATTCTTTTGAAAATAGGGAACCATTAATGTGGGACTTAGACTAAGAAAGTAGCTGAGGAGTGAGAGTTGTTTTATGATAAACATGGACAAGTCTAAGCTGGAAATAGACACTAAAAAGTTATTAATGTATAGCTGGGAATTCAAGCCCCAAATCTTCATTGGGAAATTTAACAATTCCTGAAGGACATACAGATGTAAGAATGGAAGTTATTGAGCATCCTTAAAGCAGACTCATAGGGATATTCAGCCCTTTTGACTTTTCTGCAGGAAATTGTGCATGACTTTTGCTAACTTGGCATCAAGCTAGTCCTAACAATGGTATCACGGAAGAAAACTCCGATAATTTTCTCTCTTGGATAGTCTTATGCTAGTATTTCAGCATGAGACACTCAGATGAAGTGGAAGGGGAGGAGAGGCAATGGTTTCCTGGACAGCTGGGGCAGAGTGTTGGGATGACAATGACTAGAAAATGCAGCTCTTCTAGGCGATCTCTTGTAATCACTGCTTCCTGGCCTTCATCTGTGCTGCGCTGATGTATCCTAAGTTCACTACAGGAATGTTGAACTAGGGGCTGGATACATTTCTCAGTGGTTAAAGCACTTATCTGCAAAACCTAAGGACCTGAGTTCAATTCCCCAGTACCCACATAAATCCACATGCACTAAGTGACCCATGTATGTGGAATTCATTTTCAGTGACAGGAAGTCTGGGAGTACCCATACTCATTCTGCCTGCCTCTTTCTCTCATTCAAATAAATAAATTAATAAAATTAAATATTAAAAAAGAATGCTGAACTGATAAGACACTACTAAACTATCCCAGAATATTATTCAGTATATTTCACAAGCCAAAATATAAAATTACCTCATTAAAACCACAAATGTATAAATTTCATAACCAGTCATGAAATGAAAATACCCTTTAACAAAATATGAAAAATATTATTTAAAAATATTTTCCTGTTTCCCAAATTAATAATTTTTACATTGAGAAAAAAAGAATATATTACTCTTGAAGTAATTTCATTTTTAAAATAATTACTTAAAAATGTTTAAAAGATCTATTTTACCAAATAATTTATAGGAAACATTTGCAAGTGGAAGTGAAGACACTTAAGACATATGAGGATATTTCCATTTGTACTCTAAATTATTAAGAATAGCTCTTAAATGTAAAGATCACATCATTAATTGTCATTCTGTGCTGGAAGCTAAGAAAGAAATATATTCATTGTAAGCCTTATTACTTGCATAAAATTAGCAAAATCTGAAAGAGTAACACTTAAGGAGAAAAAGGTTGAACAATTGGGATACAGATAGAAGAAAGTTGAAGTCTCAAGAGGTCTTATTCCCACCTCATCCACCCATCTCATTAAGGTATGAATTTCTTGGCAGGAGTGAGAATTGAATCATGACCTAGCTATTCCACCATGGACAGAGCATTTTGCTGTGCCTGTAGATATTAAATTATCATCCATCATAGTTACTCTAAATTAACATCCTACTGAGAGCTTTATGAAAACAAATGGACTTTTCAGGTCTATTTTGACTTATTAGTTTACAATGATGAAATGTACCATTCATTTCCTTAATAAAAATAAGTAAAAGGAGTAAATATGAAATTGAGTTTTGAGTTTGAATTCTAAACACTATATATTCTTATCTCTAAATGTGACATTCATCTGAAACAGTTGTAACAGATTTACATCCAGTTCTTGGGGCTCTATCAGAAGGAGTTGATTCTTGTTTCCATTGTTACTAACTATGCAGATATAGTTGGCCAAAGTACCCCATGAGGATTAGTTGCAGCTAGAGGTAAATGAGTGGCAAGAAATGCAGAAATCTTTCTCAGAATGTACCTTACATGACTTCCACTAATGCCTTCTCCCAGAAAGTTTTTACAATCCAGAGGACAGAAATTTCACAATGAGATGGAATCACATATGCAAACCTTACTAAGCTAACTAGCCCTATTTTCCAGTAATTTTCCCCATTTATTTACCTTCCCTCAGTTTTCAGCCTCTACAAGTCTTAAAATTTCATTTTTTGTATGTTGTTACTTCTTTGCAAATGCAGAGATTATTCTTTGTTAAGAAAGCTATGTAAGTCCAAATACTGTGTTGAGCTCTGCATGTGTAAGTATCTGGGGTTACACTACATGTGTTACTGATTTTTCCCCTGTTAGTTTGCCTTTTGTCCTTCTCATTTGCAGTGTTCTAAGTAAAGAACCTAGCAGAGTAGAGAAAAAAGGAAAAGGTCTTTTTCCTCTCTTACAAAAACACTTTCTTTTAAGGCATGCAAAAGAGACATGCCTTTTTTTTTTTTGTGAGAGGAGTGAGAGCAAGTACAAGAGTGAGGGAGGCTATTTGAGCTCCAGCCACTGAAATCAAGCTTCAAATAAGGACACCACCTTGAGCACATGTGTGACCTTGCACTTGCTTCACCTTGTGCTTCTGGCTTACATGGGATCTGGAGAGTCAAACATGAGTGCTTAGGGCTTTGTAGGCAAGCAACTTAATTGATAAACTATTTCTCCAGCCCAAAACACTGTTGTGATCAACCAATCATTTAAGTTTTCAATGGAAACACTTGGGAGGAAGTGTGAATCTGGTCTAAGAAAATCAGGGTTGAATTCATTTTCCATTTGGGGTTGAACATTTCAATCAGCGTGACTCTTCCAAATCAGTTCCTTTACATACAAAATTGTATTGAGATGCTCTTCCATAAAATTAATACAAGTAGAAATTATGTAGACAAGGAATGTAATGGTGTCTGGGACATTTCTGTGCTAGATAAATTGTGCGCTTTGACTATTATTTTAATAGGTTAGTGAGGCAAATAGAGTGTTTAATGAGGAATGGACTGTCTGGGAAAGTAAGCTTTCTGATCCCCACAATTGAATTGTGAAGGAAGAAGGGAATTATGGAACACAATTCCCTTTTAGGCAAGTAAAATTACTTAATTCTAATTAGTAAACCTATCTCCTTACTTATCAACAACGCATGGGTGTCAAATGTCGAAACAAAGAACTGTAAGTTTGTCAATAAATATGATGTTACATCACTTTATGTCTGTTACACATCTGCCATAAAATGCCATTTCTCGCTAGGTGTGGTGGTGCATGCCTTTAGACCCAGCACTCAGGAGGCAGAGGTAGGAGGATTGCTGTGAGTTTGAGGCTACCTTGAGACTACATAGTGAATTCCAGGTCAGGGCAGTCTGGGCCAGAGTGAGACCCTACCTCAAAAACAAAAAACAAAAAAAGCCATTTCTGACTTCTCTTGAGCACAGTCCCTTATACTCAGCTGCCTAACTGCCTGCTTGACATATTCGCTTGAATGTATTAAACCTGAACCTCAACAGCCAGCAGTGCCCTTTCTCTGAAAACTCTGTCCTTGCTCTGCACTCTGTGTGGTGATTTATAATGATGTCTACTCAGTTGTTCATATAAGGCATTTGAAATGTCCACCAGACTAGACTCCTAAGTTGTTAAAAGCAGTCATATGTTCCAAGCTTGTTCACAACAAAATGTCTCCTAATAATATTTGTGGCATGCATAAGAACAGATAATGATGGCTGGGAAAATAGCCCACTGGTTAAAGGCACTTGCTTGCAAAATCTTTTATCCATGTATAAAGTGGCACATGTATCTGGAGTTTATATATAGTGTTAAGAAGCCTTGATTTGCCCATACTCTTTTTCTGTTTCCACAAACAAATAAATAAAAATCTTCTTTTAAAGAATAGCCAATGGAAGAGGCAGTTAATAAGCTATTCTATCACCTGAGTTTACATATTCTCTGATGGGATAATGGTTACCCTAGAAGTTAGCCCTTTGATATGACTTTAGCAACCTGTTTTAATACTTAGGATGTCTTCTTTCAGCTTCCTATACTGAATGTAGAATCAGAAGTTACATTGTGGAAGAAGTGGCGGAAAGTACGTCAGAGTCACATGTTGGGTCATGATATGCAGAGATATTTATCATACCAATAACTGTGGGCTAACTCCACAATGCACAACCCATATACCTCAACAAGGAGGGGCCATTGGGGAGGGGGTAGGTCACAGATGAGACTAATAATGGTACCAAACTGCCTGTATTTGCTGAATAGAAACCTAATAAAAAAATTAAAAAGAAAAAAAGAAGTTACTTTCTAACTAACTACATGACCTTGGGATTCTTGCTGGATGTAAAAGTTAAAAACAGGGTCCAAGTGCATGTAACAGATACTCCTAGGCACTATAGGTTAAGCCAAATAGGTGTATGAATTTATTTATTCTTTAAGGTGCTTCCCAAAACCTTCTTCCAATAATTTCCCCTTTTTCTTCTCTTGTATTTTTGAGAGACAGTGACAAGAGAGAATTGGAGAGAGAGATAACCCACAGAATTGATTATATACTAATTACCCTCTGTATGTGAGATGCTCTGGGAACCCAATAAAAGAAGATATGTTCCTTAACTTTAAATGATTGTAATTCTTTTTGCAAGTAGATGATTTGAAAACCACCATTTGTCACCGGGGACGTTGTGTGTGGGTGTAGTATAACTGGAGGAGGGCTGGAAGAGCTAGTGCCTCTATCTTTCAAACCATAGATTTGTCCAGAGATGAAAGACAGGGGTTTATCTTTTCTCTCTTCCACATTTATCTCAAGAAATTCTTGTATCATACCTTTCTGACTAGAAAGCCAAAAGAAACAGAGAAATAAGTTGCTACTTGTCCTTGGATCTTCAAGATAAAATACATTTCTGGTCTATGTTTATAGAGTTTTTAATAAGAATGTTGAAGGACTTTAATCTTATACCATACTTGTGGTAGATTAAGTTTTCTCATAAAATTGAGATTGCATTACTTATTTCTATTTATTTTACTTTTTAAACTCCTATACCGTAGCATGTTTCTATTTTTCAAAGTATACTTTCTGTGGTGGTTTGATTCAGGTCTCCCCCATAAACTTAGGTGTTCTGAATGCTAAGTTCTCACCTGATGGGTAGCTGTAGAGACCCAGTGGAGATGCCGGGACCACGAGATGGCTGGTAAGGAAAGCTGCCAGCCTGAGATAAAGTTTTCTAGGACTGTGAGTAGCCTAGCTGGCAGGGTGTAATTGGAACTCCAGAGACTTGTTACTAGGTAGAATTATCGGACTCGGAGATTTGTCACTGACTAGAGTTGCTGAACTTGGAGATACAGAGTTTGATGTTTGCCTTGGTTGTTTAAATCTTGTAATGGTTGAATATTTCTTTGCTATGCCCCATGTCATCCTTTGTAGTGTGAAAGTTTATTCTATGCCATTATGTTTTTTTTTTTTCTTTTGGTATTATGGCTCAGTTAAAAAATATAGTCTGAATGCTAGTTTCCCAGCTGATGGAGATTTGGGTATTAATGCTCCCTATAGGCAGTGTATTGTTAGGGGTGGGCTTATGAGTGTTATAGCTAGTTTCCCCTTGCCAGTGCTTGGCACACTCTCCTGTTCCTGTTGTCCACCTGATGTTGGCTAGCAGGTGATGTCCACCCTCTGCTCATGCCATCGTTTCCCCTGCCATTGTGCAGCTTTTCCTAGAGTCTGTAAGCCAAAAATAAACATTTTATTTTTTTGCACAAGCTGTTCTTGGTTGGGTGATTTCTGCCAGCAATGTGAACCTGACTGCAGCACTTTCCCATTATACCCCATTTGTTTGTTCCTCAAACTTTTCAATATGCTTTTCCTTTCTCTCCCCTTATTTTTATTTTCTATGTTACTTGAAGATGATTCCAATTTTTATTTTTTGGATTTGGTATGGATAGATTATGGTGGAACAACATACTTTATAAGTTTATTTATTTATTTAGCTTTTAGGTTTTTGAGGTAGGGTCTCACTCTGGTCCAAGCTGACCTGAAATTCATTATGTAGCCTCAGGGTGGCCTCAAACTCATGTTGATCCTCCTACCTCTGCCTCCTGAGTGCTGGAATTAAAGGCATGCACCACCACACCCAGCTATAATTCATAGGTTTTTTATTGTGTATAAACTAAACTACAAGTTTAGAAATGTATCTATGAACTTATGAAATTTAATATGTTCTTTGCAATTATACATATGCATATATAACTATACATATACACACATGTAAATATATATACAACTAAATACACCATATATATATATATATATATATATATATATATATATATATATATATACACACACATATATATATATATATAAATGTATACAAGGATACATATATACACCAATATACACACACATATATGTATATGTATATATATATATGCATATGTATATTGTAGAATTTTTGTACATAGTTGGTGGAAAAATGAAGAAATTTAAGCTATCAAAATATTTATTTTTCTATTGATCTCCTTTCATCTTTGCAGTAGTTACCTTCTTATTCATGGGACAAAGCACCTGACCAGAAGCAGCTGATGAGAGGAAAGAGTTTATTCTGTCTTACAGTCTAGAAGGGAAGCCTCATTTTTGAGGGGAAAGCATGACATGAGCAGAAGCTGTACATCATCTCTGTCACAGTGGGTGGAAAACCGCAGCAGGGTAGTACTGGCTATAAAACCCATAAGTCAGCCCCCAACAACACACATCCTCCAGCAACAATCCACCATCAAAATTGATGTTAGCTGAGGACTAAGCATTCAAAATACATGAATTTATGGAGGATATGTGATTCAGACCACCATATTCTGTCCCTGGCCAGTACAAACTGATGTGCCTCTGTGATGTAAAATGCAATGCATGCATTCAGTCCCACTTTAAAATTCCCCATAGGTTTTATCAGCCACAGTGCTGTTCGGAAATCCTTATACTCAAAGGTGTCTTAACTGTGAGCATATGAAACCAAAAACACAATTGAGTAAACATTCATACTGCAAAAGATGGCACTGGGTAGAGTCAGAAAACATTGAATCAATGAAAGATCTGAAACAAATAAGACAAACATCAAATCCTATAGTTCCAAGTCTGAAATCTATAATTAATGATAAAGTCTTTGGAGTCCTAGTTTTTCACCCTCAGGTGGGCTGCCCAAAGCATCAGGAAAACTTCATCCCAAGCTAGCAGTTCTCCTTGGTAGCATCCCACAGTCCTAGCAACTCAAAAACTCCTACGGCCTCCACTCCAACCTGTGGTTCAGCCTCATGTCTCCATTAGGCCTCCACATGGGGACTATCAACAACTCTGCCTTACATTATGTACTGGCCATCTCCAGAAAACAAACCATATTACAAATTCAATGATCCTATAGTACTCCCATTGGACCAAGTGCACTACCAAATTTGTTAATGGGCAGGGGGTGATAAAGCCAACTTTAAGCACCAGGACATGCAGCATTCAAGCCTTTCACTTTCAAATGAGCCAGCATTCTACCTGTTGACCAGTGGCAAACAGACAACCCATATTCAATGGTGGTGGTAATCTCTCAAACAACTTCAGATGAACAGGTGCTATCTCCAGACCAAAACTTTCATACCTTTATGTAACGTATCAATCTGTTCACACTATTTAAATTCCTTATATACTCAATCCTGCTCAATTTTCACAACGTAGGGAAAATGCAGCTAGTCTCTCATGCAAAATGCCTCAAGCCCAGTGAGGAAAGAGCTCTTCTTCCCCTCCAAAACCAAACCTGCAGAATTCTTTGTGCATTAATGTCATTCACACTCTGGCCAGAATGATCAGTCGAGTTCTACTTAGAGTACTACAAATCATCTCTTATTCCAATGTCTCAAATCTTTTCACATTCCTCCCACAGATCAGTCCTAAAGGTCAAAATGCACACAGATAGGTTGGTAGGAGCCACAAAACAACTCCTGGTACCAAATTTAGGTTTTAGTTACATTCTCATTTCTGGGACAAAGCACATGACCAAAAGAGCTGATGGGAGGAAAGGACTTATTTTGGCTCAGTCTTGAGTGGAAGCTTCATGATGACAAGGGAGAGGATGGCAGCTTCAGCGGTTGGGCATCTCCTCCTTGCCACAGCAGGTGGAAAACATCAGTAGGAGAGTGAGTTGAATCCTGGAAATGGGGGGCTGGCTATAATACCCCTATCCTGCCCCCAATAGCACACCTCCTCCAGTAAGGATGTATTTCCCAAATTGCTAACAGTTGAGGACCAAACATTCAGAACACGTGAGTTTGTGGGGGTCATATGATTCAAACCACATATTTTTCCATGGTATAATTCTACTGAAATATATTGATATATTATTTAATTTAAACCAAATGTCCAGGCCTCTGGTTTCAACTGTGACCTCAACTCAAGAACAACTCAGGACTTATTACTGATGTGGCATATGTGGCTACACAAAGGAACGACACATGGCTAATTGGAAAGCGAACATCCCATAGAGGAAAGAATGAAGAATACAGATTCACTAAATTCTTAGGAAGCATACACTTGCTCTTCAAATATGTGTGTACACTGAGGAATGGATACTAGAACACTGGTGAATTCTAAACAGAATTAAAAGAATAGTATAACTGAATATGGATTATTATTCTAGATAGGAGACCATAGGAATGAAATAAGAGGCATTGAGAAGAGAGAAAGAACAAAGGAAAATATGCGGGCTGGAGAGATGGCTTAGTGGTTAAGCGCTTGCCTGTGAAGCCTAAGAACCCAGGTGTGAGGCTCAATTCTCCAGGACCCATGTTAGCCAGATGCGCAAGGGGGCGCAGGCATCTGGAGTTTGGTTGCAGTGGCTGGAAGCCCTGGCACACCCACTCTCCTCTCTCTCTCTGCCTCTTTCTCTCTCTCTCTGTCTGTCACTCTCAAATAAATAAATAAAAATACAAAACAAAATTTTTTAAAAAAGAAAAGAAAACATGCATTATAAAAGTGAAAAGGAGGCTAAGCTGATGGGAGGAAAAAAGGAGCAAGAGTGAAGGTGGCAAGAAGGAAATAGGGAAACAAAAATTGTATGAAAACACCATAATGAAAATTAATTCTTTGTAAGGTAATGTATTTTTTAATGCATAGCTCCCATTCTAAGGATTCTACCTGAATTATTCTGCAAAAGTCCTAAGAGCATGTAGGTCACCTTTGGGGTGACTGTTAGTCTCCATATTTGAGCATTACAATTTTAAAAGGAGATAAGACAACATGAGTTATACTGAAAAGATTAGGACAATGCTATTGAGGAGCTGTAACCACATCAAACAAAAGGAATAGGGCTGGAGAGATGGTTCATTAGTTAAAACATTTGCCTCCAAAGCCCAAGGACTCAAATTTGATTCTCTAGTACCTGTAGGAAGCAAGATGCACAAAGTGTTGCATGAATATAGAATTCTTTTGCAGCTGCTAGAGGACGTGGCATGCTCAATCTCTCTGTTTATCTGCCTCTTTCTTTGTCTCACTCTGTTTCAAAGAAATAATTGCTTAAAAAATTTAAAAAATAAATAATTGACTATGAGCAAATAAGGTGAAAAACCAAACAACAAAAGGATTGCTTGAAATTGCAGAGCTGTACAATACAGACCAAATGAGAAAAAGCCTACTATACTACTGTGGAATATTTTCTTGGTGACATTAAATCTGTCTATTTTTGTGTATTAGTTAGAATATACAAGTCCCTGAATACTTCAATCCTTTTACTTAAGCTGAATTAAATGAGCTAGTAATAAAAGGCTACCGTTCATTCTTTTGGTAAAAGAAGCACTCAGTGCCAATGGGCACAAACTTAATAGGGAAATATGTGTATGTTAAGGAAACATGCCCCATGCACTAACATTTCGCATATGACTGGAATTTTTTATGGTACTTTAGTTTCCAGGTGCTTAGTGGGGGGAATAAAGAAGCCAAAATAAAACAACCAATGCTCTTGCTCTCATGAATCTGGAGAACAGAGAACACAATTATGGAGTTGTTGATTACAATTTTTTTGGTATAGTTTTAAAAGGAGTCATGCAATAAAAACTACAGAGAACCTTCAGATTGCACAGTGGCAACTTAATCAAGTCATCCATAGAGGCAACTGATTTAGATCTTGAAAAATGTATCTTCCTTATAACTTGTCTGTGGAAGGAGCAGAGAAGTGGTGGGGAAGAAAAGAGCAGTGGCCTAGCAGCCCACAGTGAAGGAAGAAAGCAGCTTTGTGTGCAGTAGGTATCCTTAGTAAAGACAAAGTATGGTGACATTAGCTTCTGTACACTTTCCATAATTTCTGAAAATGTAAGCAACTAGTGCATAGAGATACATTATTACATACAGTTTTTTTAAAAGAAAATTAATGAATCATTGGTACACTTCACCATGAGATCAAGCAGTGGCCTCACATCTGAGTAACAGCCTTTCCTGTTTCCCAGGCTTCATACTGCTGAGATGGCATGCAAAAGGAAAGCCATGTTCCTTAACCACTCATTTTCTGCCTCCTTTCACTATTATTATTAACCAAACTGATGGTAATTGTTAACTGTCCTAGTTTCTATTTTTAACTTCTCTCTGAAAAATCTACATGTAGAGAATGTGTACTTCCCCTTGATGATCATACTTCCTTCAATTATAGCAACAATTTCCTACAACGATGGAGCTATTGATTGCCCAACTGCTATTTGTGTGCCAAACAATGCTTAATGCTATCTTGTCATTCACAATCTGCTTAATGGTAAACAGAGGATTTATAGACTGTCAAATTTAATGACCAGAAGAACCAATAAAATATGACAAAAGAGACTTCCCTCTCTTGAGAAATGGAATGTTTCCATCTGCACAAATGATAGTATGTTGGAAAATCCCTGTGGCTTAAAAAAAGAATAAAAACACAATTATATATTTTTAGTCAGGAAAAGAAATGTGCATGCCATCCATGCACAGAAGGGAATGCTATGGTTTAGGAAATCATTATTCCAAAGTCCCTCATTTTGTTAGATTAGGGTCTCAAAATGAAATATTTATGTTTCTAATTGGGGCTGAAAGTTTATATAGCCAGTTTTGGCTCCCAGGACAGCATAAATCCTCCCATTGAGAAATACTACTTTTTGACTAGACTGAATATCACAACATTAGACTCTGCTGGCAAGATATGTGGTGCTGATAGGTCTGGAAAATAGCAATGCAAATGAAATCCTTCATCCATGTGATAGCATTGTTGCTCCCTCCTCCATTTCTACAACCCCGCCCACACCCCATCCCCACGGCCACACACACACTGATATTGTAGCTACAAGCAAACCAATAGTTCTTATCTTGGTTTTCTTCTTAGATCATATGTAGTGGTTTTCAAAATATACGTGATGATCATTACCTGGAGGTTACTGCAAAGATCTCTATTCACCACATATTGTGAGTCCGTGGTCATGTTTGGGCTCAAGAACTTGCTTCATTTTTGTTGTTGTTATTGTCTATTTGTTTGATTTTAATTTTTTTCAGTGACTCCCAGCAAGTGTGATACAGGAGGCTTAATATCATACTTTGCAGAGCTCGGCATACCTTCAGCAGTTAAACATTAGGTTGCTGTGACAGTGGTAAGTTGGCTCATATCCTTGTTCTTCCAAGTGGCACCTTGAGAAGATCATTACCTGTCACATGAGGACGTTGTGAAGACAATTTTATAATGTTTCCTGACATTTATTGGAGAGCCTTAAGAGTTGGTTAGCACTGTTTCACTGGCTTTTGTTGTTGCAGCTTCTGTAATTATGAGCCACAACCTCAAATTAGCTTAAGGAACAAAACGGGTTATTTTGTAAGGGATCAGTTATACCCAGGGGACCCATCATCTCAAAATATCGTAAATGCCATAGACGAAGTACTGGAATCAGGAGCTGGAAATTTACCAGAGGGAACTTTGCCTCAGTCTCATGGAAGCCACAAACTTTCTCTCTGCTTCTCTCAGCACTGACACTTCATTCTGTTCTCTCTCTCTCTCTCTTCTCTCTCTCCTAATAGTCTTTACTTTCCTCAAAGGATTGTGATTTGGACACTCCCCTGAACTTACCTGAAATATTTTCCCTATAAGAGTCTTATTCATATCTGTAAAGAAAGACTTTGACTTTAGGTTAAGCCTTGGCAATCTGTCCTTGGTTCAACTGGATGTGGAGTGGTATAGATGACCCGAGGTGCAAATGCACTGCTAGGACCAGGACCCAAGAACATGCTTGAGGGTGATCCATTTATTTTGTTTTGGGCTTGGGTACATACCCATGGTTGGTGTGAATGTATGTATGTGCACATGTTCATATATGTGTAGGAGCAGTGTGTGTGTGTGCATGTGTGTATGTGAGTGTGTGTGTGTTTGTTTGTGTGTGTGTGTCTGTGGAGGCCAGAAGTCAATGTCAGGAGGAATCTTCCACAGTTACTTTTGACTTTGTTTGTTTGGTTTTGCAATAGTCACTCACTAGAACTCTCCAACTTGCCAATTTGGGTAAATGAGCTAGCTAGGAAGATCTAGAGATCTGCCTGTCTCCTCTACTCCAGTGCTGGGACTACAGGTGAGTACTACCATGCCCACCATTTTTACATGAGCATGTGGATTTGAATTCACATTCTTATGCTGTGTGACACTTTACCCATTGAGCCATCTTTCTCATCCCCATGACAGTAAGGAGAGTTGTGGACTGAATAGCCATTCTGTCAGGAGTCTGCCACAAAGGTGTCTAATGTTATTACACATGGAAGGCAACTCAAGAGATCCATAACAAACATTGTGAGTTTTGGTCAGAGAATTTTTGGAAACAGGTCCCTGGTACTTTATTCAAAATTAAGGTGAGAAGGGTTGTCACTGCATAAAATGCAAACACTCTGTGCTAGTCTTTAGGGAAATTGTGAAGAAAAATGGGGTTTGCTCTCAGTGGGATGTCACACTTTTCTGATTTCTCTGCACCTATGTTTTTCCCATTGATGAATGTTATATTTGTTTCTATTAAAGGAAAAGGGTAGCATAGGGCATCTGTTTTAATATTTTGTGCTCAATTTTATACACACACACACACACACACACACACACACACACACATACTATGGGCTAAACAATATAAACTTTTAGAACAAGAAGAGAATGCATGAGCAATAATGGTAAATTCAGAAAACTATGAAAAAACTACTCTTAAATTTTGGGTCTTTTTGAATTATTTAGTTATACCAAAGAGGTAAATTACCATATTTCTGGTTAGCTCTGCCTATTAGCTGAACTCAGTTTATTTATAGAGCACAGACAATTTGTGGTTAAACCCAATCACTGAGTCATAGCAATGACTGAAAGTTACATCCTCAGTGTAGCTTGGATTTTTTACATACCCATGACCAGAATTTGAACTTTAGTTTTGGCAAAGAGCCAAGCTAAAATGGTCATCATACAAGGCATCATCCACCGTGATGTGTCTGACCTCTCAAGATTCTCCTTAGAGCAATACTTCTCTGGAAATACATGGACTCGACAAATTGACATTTTATCTACTTGTATTATTTAAATGTCTGTTTTTGATAAATAGGCTTTCATATTTTAAGCATTGATGTGATCTGCCTATAAATGGTCATAAGAGAGTGTACGTATATTGGCAGAGAAGATCCTATTACTTTTGTTTCATTATCACTGATTTAGATAATAACTTACCTTTGAATCATGAAATTGCTGATATTTGAACATTTTTGAATTACAAAAATGGCAAATTCATGTGGTTCCACCTAATTACTTGTATAAGTTGCTCTGGGAGCAAGGTATACCAGTAAAATATTTATACTATAACATTACTTATAAAAATATTTAACTATTAATATGTATACAAAACCAAAGCAGTGTTAAAATCATGATTGTGAGATGGAAAATGATGGGAGAAAAGTGGAACATAGGTGTGCTTCTGGTGAGCAGGACTAATGGGATAAATTACCTCATGTTATTCTTGTTTGTAGACTAAGTACATTCTGTTTTTAAATAGCATTTACTTGTTTGTAGTTATTAGAGTAGCACATGCCATTTTTAGTCATATGTGAAAAATGA
Organism: Jaculus jaculus; assembly: GCF_020740685.1. Lineage (NCBI taxonomy): Eukaryota > Metazoa > Chordata > Mammalia > Rodentia > Dipodidae > Jaculus > Jaculus jaculus. The sequence continues at coordinate 133,544,079 of NC_059107.1, forward strand.
AGAAATGGTCAAAGAGATTTTGTGATACCATATTACCCATTCTATTCTTATTAACTGTAAATATACCTTAATTCCTCATACTTTCCTAATTAACAAAACTCAGTATTTTAGTCATATTGACTGGCTATTTGCATTAATGAATTTGTTTTCTCTATTAATGAATTTGCTTGCTCTATTATCCCTGTAGCCTGGATCTTTCCAAGAATCATCTGGGAGTTGCAAGGCAGGGAAATTTTTGATCTGCTATTGAACCCAATTTAGCTTCAGGAATAGTAACAAAAGTGAGATCTTTTTAGAAAGATACATAAGTAGGCATTTCGTACTCAGATAATAGAGCAAATGATGTAAGGCATCAAAAAGGATTGAAAAATGCAAAACTTGTAAGTGCTGGGGCACCAGTAGTCATACTGTTACTGGTTATGGAGGATGCCAGGTTAACTGAGGAGAGAAGACAGACCTTTAAAGCAACATGTATATGACAACTTGTACATGTAATCTCCCTTTATTTTTTAAAACATCCATTTTTCCTGTATGATTCAAACTGCTCTGACCTTCCCTGCAACCTGCAGAAGTTCCTCCTTTTTTTTTTTTTTGTTTCTTTTCCATGCCTTCCCATAGTCCCGACACAGAAGACAGCTTTCAGATGAACAGAATTTTATTTTATTTTTATTTTTTATTTATTTATTTGAGAGCGACAGACACAGAGAGGAAGACAGATAGAGGGAGAGAGAGAATGGGCGCGCCAGGGCTTCCAGCCTCTGCAAACGAACTCCAGACGCGTGCGCCCCCTTGTGCATCTGGCTAACGTGGGACCTGGGGAACCGAGCCTCGAACCGGGGTCCTTAGGCTTCACAGGCAAGCGCTTAACCACTAAGCCATCTCTCCAGCCCATGAACAGAATTTTAGACTGCCTTTTGCTTCCACCACTTTCAGAATCAATTCTAGGTGTCTGAAGTTGGGGATTGGGAACACCTGGCAAAACACCCTTCTAAAATAAATCTTATGAAGAAGAACTTTTCTAAAATAGCTAGCTTTGACCTAAAATTCTTGGTTAGGCAATTTTGATGTGGTCACTGTGTTATTTTGTGGCCAAGAAACTTAATATACTAGAAAAGAGAAACTCAGTAGGACTCAGACTGGATTAAAATATCTCCTCACCTCACTATCCAAAATTGGTTATTTTCTTTTATATTTTTTGTTTCTTTTCAAAAATAACTAAGTCATATATGGTGGTGACTCCAGGACAAATATCAGCTTTCACTTAAGTAAGTCCAATTTAGGTGAAAAAGTGATACAAAAAAAGTACGTATCTAAGTATTAACCCTGCATTTTTATAATATTTTTATTGTTTTAAACATTTTTATTTTTTTATTTATTTGATAAAGAGTGAGTGAGGGAAAGAGGCAGAAAGGGAGAGAGAGAATGGGTGTGCCAGGGCCTCCAGCCATTGCAAACAAGTTCAGACACATGTGCTACCTTATGCATTTGGCTACTGTGGGTACTGGCGAATTGAACCTGGAACCTTAGACTTTGCAGGCAAGTGCTTTGAGTAATCATTTTAGCCCCTTGCACTATTTTAAACTAGAACATCATAGCAAACACAATGCCTTACACTAACCCCTACTTCTTTTTCTTCAGTCCTGGGAATCAAACCCAGGTCCTGGCACAGGCTGAGCAAGTGCTCTAACACTAAGTGACAGTCTCTGCCCAGAAACCCCCTCTGTCTCTTTCACCATAATCTCCCCTTCCCTTCACTGTGTATTCACAATATAATTTTAGAATAGTAGAGGTCAATTTTTTTCAGAGATGGAAAAACATTACGAATTGGAAATTTTTGAATGTTCTTTCTGTGGTATGAGCCAAGTTTGGTTTCCAAATTTGGAATTAATTTGTTCCTCAATTAAATTCAGAACCTCCTAATGATCAGTTTTCAGCTACTTACAAACTTTCAATTTTTTTCCCTCTTCTAGGAAATACACTCCTTTTATGCCTCCCCTTCTCCTTTTTCCCCCTTATTTTTTTCTTTCCATATGAGAGAAAGATACAATCCATAAAACTATTCATTTTATTCCACAAGGCAGTGGTTTCCTCTGGCATAGACACTCCTAGTAAATAAAGATAATTTAAATGTCATCATTTTATTGATCTTCTTACTCTTTTAATTAGCAAGACAATTGATCTTTAATCTTTTTGTGAACCTCTCTTTAATGAAATCAATGTTGGCTGACATAAGATATTCAGCTCAGATTGTCTGCTGATGGAAGAGAAGGTTAACAGAAGCTGCCATCAGCGTCTCCTCACACAGCCTGGCAGCCAGTCGACATGCCCCACTGACTCCCTGCTGAAGGTCAGTGAGTACAGGCAGAGTAACAAGAAGAAAGCCCTCATACTTTCTCTTCCTGGATCTAGAATGGTATTTAAAAAGATATTTGCCCTTTGAAATATTATATCATGGAAATGTAAGGTAAACAGAGCAGCAGGTATGTATCAGGAAGCTGAGCACCTGGAGAAGTACAGGCAATGTGAATGCATCTCCAGTGAAATAGGACTACAGCCAATCAAACAGAATAACTCAGAACATTTCAGTAGAGACTGATATCTTCATAGCAGCCATAGGAAAAAAAAAACAACAACAATTCATGTATAATAGGATTTTTGTCTTCTTAAGAGAGTAAATGTTAAGCTCATTTGAGATTTATTTATTTATTTATTTATTTATTTATTTATTTATTTATTTATTTATGTGTTTCCTTGATGTCTATGTATGTGGGGTGTGTGTGCATGTGTATATGTGTGTGGGTACACCTGTGTATGAGTGCACATGCTTATGCATGTGCATTTTGAGGCTGGAGTTGATGTTGATATCGTCTTCCTCATGTGCTTTACCTTAGTTTTGTTGAGGCACTGTCTCTCACGTGAGCCCAGGGCGCACTGATGCAGCTAGTCTAGCCAGCCTGTTGCAGGCATCCCTGTGTTCCTCCTGCATGCTGGGATTACATGCAGGCTGCCTTTTCTTTTTAAATTTTTATTTATTTATTTAAGAGAGAGAGAATAAGGCTTTGCAAGCAGGTGGCTTTAACTGCTAAGCCATCTGTGCAAGCCCTGAGTGGGTGTTGCTTTTGTGGGTGTTAGAGATCTGAACTCTAGTTGTAAGGCTTGTACCTCAAGGGTTTTGTCCACCTAGTTACCGTCCCTTCCTTGGAGAAGCACATTTGTTTACATACAAATATTTTGTTTCTGAAATATGAGAATACTACGTATTTAAACTATTGCTGTCTGTGGTGGTTTGAATGTAGGGTCCCATAGACTCAGGCAGTTTTTTTTTTCTTTTTTCTTTTATCTTTCCTTCTTTCTTTCTTTCTTTCTTTCTTTCTTTCTTTCTTTCTTTCTTTCTTTCTTTCTTTTTAATTAAGATTGAGCTGGTAACTCAAATCTCTTGTGGGCAGAGCACTGCAGGGGAAGAGGTATGTCACTGGAGGCAGATTTTGTAATTCAGCCCTAAGGTGTGTTCAGAGAAGTTTGAGCTCTGGCATTCCTGTTTGCTGGATGTTGGGTTTTCTCTCTCTACTATGCAGATGTATGGTGGAGTGAGCCCACTTCTCCCATCATTGATGGTATTTCTTCTGGATACTCTGAGCCAGGAGTAAAACCCTCCCTCCTATAAGTGGCTCTGGTTCGATGTTTGTCCAGCAACATGAGGTTAACTGCACCATTATTACATCACCAGCCAACTTTGATCAATAGCAGGGTTTGTTGTATTACGTAATTGTAGTTCAAAATCCATAATTAAAAGTATCCAAAAATAATCTAATAGATCTGTCTTTTCAACACTAATAAGTATATGCTGCTATATATAAATTTATTATACCATCTTATTCAATTAATTCATATATACATCCCCGAAATTAATATGTCAGTATCTAGCAACCCTCCTGAAGAGGGTTTAGATATTATTTTACTTAATCACCTACATCTATATCAGTCAAGCTTTCTCATAACTGTGACATAAACTGACACCCCCACACACAATTTAATGGAAAAAATACTGTGGCCCATGGTTTCAGATGTTTCAGAACATGACTGGTTCTATTAGTCCTGGGCCCATTGTTGAATCTGAACATCATGGCTGGAGGCAAGTGATTGAATAGAGCAGCTCACCCTCTGGTACATAGGAAGTAGAGAGAAAGGGACAGGAGACAAGACAAAACTCTCTAGAATGGGCCCATATAGACTTATTTCCTCCAACAAGCGGCCACATCCCAGTCTCCACCTCCTCCCAATAACGTCGCCATATTATGAATCCAGTAGGCCTTAAGTTATTGATTGTATCAGAGCTCTGAGGATATATTCACCTCACAAAAGTAACCAGCTGCCAGTCAAGCCCACAGTACATGAGTCCCCAACTAGTATGGAAGATATTTCATATTCAAAATATAACATTTTCAGATAAAATTGTAGCATCACAATGAAAGCATATATTATTTTGTGGACTACACACATATCTTTGTTTTATACATAAAAGGAGTATTTTTGGACCCCAAGTTTTACTCCTTTCAGGATGGTATTTCTCCTTACTGGGAATGTATGCTATAAATATGTTTGGTTGAATTAGAAGTTTCTCAGTCGGTGAATTCCTTTTAAGTGGCAGTCTAATTCATTTGATAACTTTTTTTTTCCAAACTCTGCTTTGAAGAAATTTAAGTCACATTGACATTAAACACACAAGTATTTTCAGTTGTATTCATAAACACTGCTCCAATGGTATGCACTTTTAATGTCACAAATGTTGAGAATACAGTCGTCTTTTGGCATTCTCTGTGTAGTGCTTGGTTCCAGCACCCTCTCTATCACAAACCAAAACACACAAATTGTATTTATTTGAGCTCTTCATATAAAATGGGGCAATATTTGCATATACCAATATTTATCTTCCCAGACATTTTAATTCATGTGTAGATTATTTACAATGACTAATACAAATGCAAGTGATCTTCAGATAATGGCTATGTTGTGTTACTTGCAGAATAATGACAAAAACATGTACATGTTTCAAGCAGATGCAATTACTTTCTTAAATAGTTTTCATCTGAGGTTGATTCAATCTGTTGATATATAAGGTTGACTTACTGATTTCCCAGATTCTGTGACTCTTTTCACTCCACTGCCTGGGTTATTTAAATTTTTTCTTATGCCTTTTAAAACAATGTCATCTCAGCCTTGGCATTGCTCCCTGGCACCATTCTCTTTCTCCATCTTGTAACTGTTCTGGCAGGAGCAAAGCCATTGTAAAGAGAGACACTGGTGACTCTCCTTTTGTCTACCACTCTATTGAAACAATGAGCTCAAAGGAATTGGAATTTTCTCAGGAGTTTTATGCTGAGGAATAGAAAAGGCTGAAATCCTCCTGCCAGGTAGAGGAGGAGCTTGTCTCAGGAAGAGATTTCCCACAGTTCTGAGATCTAGTCAGACCACCTTGCAGAAGAGACTTAGAGCTGAGACAGTGATAGGTCACTGATAGGTAGGACCACATTTTGGGCAGGATTTCTTAATTATGCACACACCTAGACCTCCATCAAACTTGAACGTCATGCAAGTGCTCTGATGATGGACTTGGGGGAGGACAAAGGGTGACTGGATCTCTTTCAGTGCTCCTCTTTCCAATATGGTCACATTGAATAAATGTTCTTTGCACTAAAAAAAAAAAAAAAATGTCAGCTCAAGCAAATGGGACTTGGCACATTTTTCATATCAACGTCTTCAGGCTCAGCACATGTTACTCTTTTAATTTTATGGAATAGTTACAGTGATATTTGCTACAGGACTGCCATGCTCCAGGCCTTGAAGGTACTGGTCCTGATTACTTCATCTGTCTCATTTCACTTGTATTCAGGTGCCTTACTCTCTTTCTTAGATAGGTTCTACATTGCTCTTGCTATTTTTCTCTTCCTTTTTTTTCTCTATCTGCACTCTAATCCTCATCTCTACTCTTGACTCTAAACTGGGTATTTGAACTTGGCTTTTATGTCTTGTAATACTGGAATTACAATTATGTTTATAATTATAGTGGAGAAAATTAATTGATGGGTGTAGGTGCTGACATATTTTGATGCCTTGAAAGAGCCACAGTGAACTACGAATACCTCAAAGCTCTTTTATAGCCAAAATGCAAAGCTCATTTGTGTAATTCACATTTAAAAAAGATCACATTTTTCCTTGCTGACATCTACAGTGAGGAATTTAAACAATGACTAAAGAATATTGCTAAAAAACTATCAAGTTCTATTTCCATAAGAACTTAACTCAATGTTTGCTTAAGAAAAATGGAATTGACTAGATTTTCTATATGAGGCTATTATTGCATAAGGTGAAAAAAGAAGAAATTTGGGGAAGAATTTGAGGAAAAATAAAGTTTATTTGTCTTTGCACAATTCAGAACTTGAGTGTATAGTTGGTTTTGTTTAAAATCATTTATTGAATTGAGTTGGTGCATACTTTTAGTATTTTACCTTTAAGGAGATTATTCTTTTCCCTTTTACTTAGCCTCGTATAAAATTAATGAAAAACATAAAATGATGAAGATTATCACAAAAGTGTTTTTTAAATTTTTAAATACTTACAAAAGAGAACGAATACAGGCATGTCAGGTCCTGCAGCCACTTCAGACAAACTCCAGATACATGTTCCACCTTGTGTGGCTGGCTTTACATGGGTACTGGGAAATCAAACACAGATTCTTAGGCTTTGTAGGTAAGTACCATAACTGCTGAGAAATCTTTCTAGCCCCAAAGTGTTTTAAAAAGATATTACAAAAGCATTTAACAAATAAACAATGGTTTAAAACACATGTTAGGACTGTAGGGATGGCTTAGCAGTTAAGACAAAGCCAAACGACCTTGGTTCGATTCCCCAGAACCCATGTTAGCCAGATGCACAAGGGGGCACATGCGTATAGAGTTCGTCTGCAGTGGCTGGAGGCCCCAGTGTACCCATTCTCTGTCTCTCTCTTTCTCTGGAAAGTAAATAAATAACTAAAAATATATTTAAAAGGAAAATTCACTTTAAAACATATGCTATACTACCTGATTTTTTTAAAATTAATGTTGCTTTCAGTGATAAGGATTTAAAAAAAATGGTGGTGTGGTACTAACGGTGGTAGTATGGGGGAAAGATGGTGTAAATGTTTTGTGTTATAAGTCAGGAAAGAGAATCACATCTCTTTATATACAAAAAAAATATATAATTTGGAATTTGTTTACTACTGTTTGCTTTTTGGCTTGACCTGATCAAATAAACACAATATGTTTTGGATATATTGATTCTTGATATATCTGTGATTCAAAGTCCAATACACAAGCTGTCTTTTATCATTTTCTTGAATAAAACTCTGAAACTGATATTTGCACAAACATATCTGAGGCACTATTCCAATTTTCTCTGTTCCTAAGGCCAAATAGCTCTGTCCTAAAATGATGAAAATGACACATTTGTTTTGTGGGTGGTATTTTCTCCTCTCGGTTAGAGTACACTGTGTGATGTCGAAGATATTAATGAAATCATTGAATACTCCATCAATTTTAGGGGAAAATGTCACACTTGGGCCATACTCTTTATCTTTGAAGACATTTTAAAGGAAACATACATTAAAATTCAGGTAAATTTATGTTTATTCCACCTACCAACATTGAATCCCTCAAAGAGAGACTTGTTTCACTTAAAATCTCTACTGTGGGAAAGTAGTCAGCTGAACCTGCTCCTATCAAGGACTTATTTGATATGCCCTTGATCCTAGAATTACTAATGTATATCTTGACTGTGACAAGGGAGAGAGAGAGAGAATTTATTTTCTTCTGGGAGTTTGATGTATGTCAACTAATCAGCTGAATGATCAAACAGGAAGCAAGAGCTATATTTGTATCTCTTTCTCTTTTTCTCTTTCCTTCTTTTTGTTTCTTTTTTCTTTTTTACAATTTTATTTATTTATTTGAGAGTGACAGGCAGAGAGAGGAAGAGGCAGATAGGGAGAGGGAGAGAGAATAGGCATGCCAGGGCTCCCAGCCACTACAAATGAAATCCAGACACGTGTTCCCCCTGCCATCTCTCCAGCCCTTCTTTTTGTTTCTTACCTTCCTTTTTTTCGCTCTCTTTTTCTTCCTTTCCCCCTTCCTTCTTCTCAACCTCCCGTTCTTTTCTCTCTCTGCTGGGTATGGAACTCAGAGCCTTGCTATGCTATGCATGTGCTTTACCAACAAACTATAATCCCAGATTCTACTACAATTTCTTTAGCTGATATTTTTTCTATTAATAACACTGATAGCAGTTATATTCATGATAAGGTCCTGCATCTTCATCTAATCATGAAGATACTGGAAAAAATGGTTTTAACAGTAAAGTTAAATAAGTATATTATAACAGAATTTAGTCTATAATGATAAAACAAAATTATAAGCAGTAATTATGCTCTGTTTAACCACATAGTATCCAATTTAATTGTAAGATTGTGATTTTGTATGTGGGGATAGAAGGAATAAAATAAGATTTTTTGGGGGGCAGAAGGGAAAGCTTGGAGAACTCTGTGAGTGAACTGAAGTATATGTGAGAACATTGGGAGATAGTAATGACCTAGGGAGGAAAGGTAGAGGTAGTCTTGCAAGTGGGCTGGCCAGTGGCACAGATTTGGAGAACAGGATTCTATTAGACACACTTTGCTCCTATATTGGTGAGTTAAAGTTCAGAGTTGTACAGAGTTGTCTAGTCCACTAACAAGATACTCTGAGACTTACAGAATGAATATTTGCCTTACACATGTCCCCCAAATCTTGACTGGATGTACTACTGATGAACTTTTTTCTTAACCCCACCCCTACAGGAAAGACTCAAATAATATAAGGAATTTAGGTGAGCTCAAAGGAAAATATTACAGGATATCTATGGCATTGAAGAATTAGTAAAATGACTATAAACTTAAAAGCCTAGGTACAGAAAGTATAGTCAATGGGCCTAAGAGACACCAAAATATACCTAGTACATTAGAATGGAAATTACTGGAGGCATGAAGCAAGAAATAATATTCAAAGAATACCATACAAACATACAAATATGAAAAAGATGAATATTTTCAAAATACTGATTTTTCCTTAGAAAGAATTCAGCATGGGGCTGGAGAGATGGCTTAGCTGTTAAGCACTTGCATGCGAAGCCTAAGGATCCCACTTCAAGGTTTAGTTCCCTAGGACCCACATAAGCAAGATGCACAAGGTGGCACATGCCCGTGGAGTTTGTTTGCAGTGGCTGGAGGCCCTGGCACTCCCACTCTCTCTACACTATCTGCCTCTTTCTCTCTCTATTGCTCTCAAATAAATAAATAAAAAGTAAAACAAAAACATATTTAAAAAATTCAGCATGTGTATTAAAGATACTTCATACAAACAATTAAGAAGAACTTAAGGGTCATGTTAAGAAGAAATTCTTCAAGAAGAAAGAAAGACATAAAAAATGTAAAAGATAGAGACAACCAGCAAAGAAGGAGGAAAGTAAAATCCAGAATTTATTTAGAGTGAGCCTCAGAGCCAAAGAGAAGGAAAAAAAAAATCATATGCATAGGGCTGGAGAGATGGCTTAGCGGCTAAGCGCTTGCCTGTGAAGCCTAGGGACCCTGGTTAGAGGCTCGATACCCCAGGATCCACATTAGCCATATGCACAAGGGAGCGCACACATCTGGAGTTCCTTTGCAGTAGCTGGAATCCTGGGTGCACCCATTCTCTCTCTCTCTCTCTCTCTCTCTCTCTGCCTGTTGCTCCCAAATAAATAAACAAAAAAAAATTTTCATTATATGCATAAAAATTAAAAAAATATATATCCAAATGTTTTCCAGAAGTACACAGAGACATGAAATTTTAGGCTGAAAGGGAAGGAAGTTTCAGATAGAATCAATTGTAAAAGACCTCCTTAGATATTTTTCAAGTTAAATGTAAGAACATCAAAGGCAAAACTTCTTAGTTTCAGCCAGTACAATAAAACAATGGAGTTATGCACTCAGACAAGGTGAGGTGCCAGAGTGCTTGGGGTCTATGCACTCAGGGCCCATGAGGTGCATATATGTACAGGGCCTATGCACTCAGACCAGCTTGCTTGAGGCCTCTGTGCTTGGGGTGGGTGAGGTACAGTCTTTTTTAGGGCTTGTGAACTCAAATGGCAGGGGGTTGCCAGAGTGCTTGGGGACTGGCCAGGTGTGGGTGCAGAAAGGCTGATTATAGGCATGTTTGGGACCCCACATGGGGGGAGTCTAATAACTATCTCCTCCTTTCTTACCCTCAGATAGGAGCCTAACCCACTGAGAGAATACACATGCTGTGGGAGTCAGGGCCCACACTTCCACTCCAGTCTACCCATCGTGTGCCACACCCCAGATGGTCCCCCACATCCCTGACCATTTCAGCACACCATCATCCCAAACTGGCCAACTCCACACACCTGGGCCGCCCTGGTTCAATTAGCCCTGACATCACCCCTACAGCACCTACCTGGCCTCTCACTGACTATTTGGGTATTTGCTTTTGTACCAGATGGGGAGCACAGGAATATCTGGCAATCACCCACCAGGAAGAACCAGTGAGTCCTCCACAACCTGCCCAGCGAAATACAGTATGGGAGCAGGGTCAAGTGCCACTGCCTCTGAGACCCACGGGCAAGGCATGGCTGTGAATAGGAACAGAAGTGTTTCCTGACCTCCAACCTGAGCTTTTGTATCAGCCAACAGCCCAGAGCTGCTGGCACACTTGCATCCCACGACAATTAGGTTCAAACCCCAAACAGAAAACTCACTGTAGTTCCTACAAGACCAAACAAATATTTGCCTCTACCTTAATAAAATAAGACCATTACCCTGAGATGGGTATACCACAATGCATAAAAACAAAAATAAACCAGCAAAAAAAAAAAGAAAACAAAGTGAGAGATGTCCACTAAGTTTTCATACTCCACAATGAAATTTTCCAATGGAAACCCAGAGGAGACAATGGAAATAGAAAATCTCAAAATGAAAGCACAATAATCTATGTGATACTGACCAACCGAATTGCTGAACTGGAAGCAAATAACAACAACAACAACAACAACAACAAAAAACAAAACAAAACACAAAACCCAACAATTGCTTAAATGAGATGCAACAAAATCATCTCTTACAACACACAGATTTTATCACTAGGCTTAGCTTATTGGAGGAAAACCAGAGTGAACTCAAAAGAGACATAAATGAATTGAAGGTGAGTTAACAAATAGAGGATGTCAATAACCAGCCAGGCATCGTGGTGCACACATTTAATCACAGCACTCAGGAGGCAGAGGTAGGAGGATTGCCATGAGTTTGTAGCTACCCTGAGAATACATAGTGAATTCCAGATCGGCCTGGGCTAGAGCGAGAGTGTACTTTGAAAAAATTAAAAAAATAAGATCTCAATAACCAACTGATTAAGCTGAATGAAGATATAATTAAATTCAAGAATATATTCCAATAAGGATTAAGAAAATCAAACCATAACCTGAAATTGGTTGGACACAATACCAAATCAGAAAACAAAAATCAAATAGAACTTGTAAAAGCCTTCCTAGAAATCCTCACTAACAGAGCTAATAATTTGGAGGACAGACTTCACATCTGGATGATAAGACAGAAGAAATGGTTCAGGTGTCCAAAAACTTTGATAAGTTCAAAAACATCATGTGACACAATATGGGGCAATTGTGGTACATATGCACATTGGCCAAACATCTAGATCATGGGTATACCAGAAGGAGAAGAAATTCAAGACACAGGCATGAAGAACAAATTTAACAAAATTATTGGAAAAAACTTTACCACCATCTCAAAATATAAGAAGCTCCCAGAATACTAGACTGGACCAAGGAAGAAACTGTCAAGGCACATCATACTTAAAAGTATAAACAACGAAAACAAAGAGAGTGCTAAATGCAGCCAGAGGGAAACAATTCATTACATATAAAAGTAATGTCATCAGAATTGCCTCAGATTTTTTAAACGGATGTTCTGAAAGACAGAAAGGCTTAGAGTAGAGTACTTCAAAGTGTTAAAATCTATGGCTTCCAATCCAAAGTACCCAGCAAAAGTATTCCTCATAATAAACATTGAAAAGAAAAATTTCCAAGATAAAAGATAGCTCTATGATTACATGAACACAAAGCCAAACCTACGGAGAATTCATCAGAGTATACTCCACACAGAACAGTCAACCAACCAACCTCAAGAGCCTACAAGAGGAAGATCACAGTAACCAAACTACAGTAGGCTCAAAAATTCACAAGATCCAAGAAAGCACCAAACTCCATAAAGCCTCCAACATGAAAGGGATTAACTTGAATCTCACAGTTATAACCCTAAATATTAATTGTATTAGTTTACCCATCAAACAATACAAGTTAATAGGGTGGATCAGAGAAAAAATGGACCCTTTGATCTGCTGTCTTCAAGAAACCCACCTCACCACTGAGGACTAATACCTCCCTAGGGTGAAAGGTTAGGAAATGACTTTCCAAGCAAATGGATATAAGAAAAGATTGAGTGTGGCTATATTACTATCTGACAAAATATACTTCAAACCAAAAGTAATGAAAAAGGATAAAGAAGGTCACATTTTACTCATCAAGAGTAACATGAAGACATCACAATCAGAAATCTATATGCACCAATCACAGGTGTACCACATTTTATAAAACAAAACTTTCTTGACAAAAATCAGAAATAAATCCCAATGCAATCATAGTAGGGGACTTCAGTACCCCACTATCATCAATAAACTATAAATAAATAAAATAATCATCCAAGCAGAAAAGGAGCAGGAAAATTATAGAGCTTAATAAAACTGTAGATCAAGTAGGCCTCACAGACATCTACAGAATACTCCATCCCAATTCCACAGGATGCACATTCTTCTCAGCAGCCCATGGAAACTTTTCCAAAACAGACCATATATTAGAGCATAGAGCATGCCTTTATATATTCAGGAAAGTTGACATAACTTCCTATATCATATCACAACCTATTAAGCCTAGAAATTAACAGCAAGAAACAATAGAAAGTAAACCACTCCTGGGGACTGAATAACACACTATTAAATAATGAATGGGTCATGGAAGAAATAAAAATGAAATTGTAAAATTTCTATAACTGAATGAACATGAAAATACAATATACCAAAGTTTACCAACCTTAACTATTATACCCAGCAAATGTATCCCTTATAATAGATGATGACAACAAAATTCTCCATGAAAAGAGGCAGCTCTAGGTTTATATGAACACAAAGCCAAACCTACTGAATTAGGCAGTTGTAAGGGGAAATTTCAAGCACTGATTTAAATGCAAAAAATGCTGAACAAAATCCTTGCAAACTAAATTCAAAAACATCAGATGTATTATCCACCTCATTCAAGTAGGCTTCATCCCAGAAATGCAGGTTCAACATACAAAAATTGATTAACTTAATATGCCATGTAAATAAACTTAAACACAGAACCACATGATCATTTCAATAGATGTGGAGAAGGCTTTCGACAAAGTACAACATCTCTTCATTATCAAAATGCTGGAGAGGCTTGGCATGGAGGATTTATATCTCAACATTAAAAACAGGCCATATACAGAGCACCTAAAGCCCAAATCATACTTAATGGCAAAAGATGCAAGGGATTCCCATTAAGATCAGGAACATGACAGCCTCACCTTCACAACTGTTCTTCAACATAGTACTAGAAGTCCTTGTCTGAGCAATAAGATAGGAGAAATTTATAAAAGTGATACAAATTGGAAAACAGAAAAACTAGCTCTATTTGTAGGTGACATGATCCTATGCATAAGTAACCCATAAGGGGAATCCAAATCCAAACAACTATGTGCTTCCACCTTACTTCAGTCAGTATGACAATCAATAAAAAAAGTCAAATGACAATACATGTTGGCAAGGATGTAGGGAAAGAGGAACTCTTTTTCACTGCTCATGAAAGTGCAAACTTGTATAACCACTGTGGAAGTCAATATGGAGACATGTAAAAGATGAAAATAGAGCTACTGACTGACCTAGCTTTTTCTCTACTGGCTATCTATCCTAAAGGCCCCACTCTTCACTGCAGAGATATTTTCTCAACCATGTTTGTAGATGCTTAATTCATAATAGCTAAGAACTGGCATCAACCCAGATGCCCATTGTCTGATGAATGGATAATGAAGATGTGGTACATTTGCAACAATGGAAATTTTAAGAAAATGGACAGAAAATGACAGAACATTCTAACTGAATCCACACAAGCACAGAAAGACAAAGGCCACATGTTCTCCCTTATATATGACTCCTAACCTGGAACATCTTGAATTGCAGGCACACCTGACAGGCAGCAATTCAAGGGATAGATAATAGAGATTGAAGGATTGAAGGGGGGTGAGAAGGTGGAAGAGATATACACAAAACTAAATCCCGAATGAATTTGTTTCAATAGAAATCTTCCACCTGGGACTGAAGAGGTAGCTTAGCAGTTAAGGTACTTGCTTGCAAAGCCTAAGGGCCCAGGTTCTACTCTCCAGAACCCAGATAATCCAGATGAACTTGGTGGCACATGCATCTGGAGTTCATGTGCAGTAGCTGGAAGCCTGGTGTGCCTATTCTCTCTCTCTCTCTCTCTCTCTCTCCCCCATAAATAAATAAAATATTTTTAAAAGAAACCTTCCTCCTGGGTAGTAGACTATAAGATATAGCCCTCAACAGGAGTATGGGGGTGGTAAATCATCTGGTAAGAAGGGCTCTGGAGAGGGTGGGGTTTAAACATAACCTAAAATATTTGGTTTTGACCTGTAACTCCCAGTACCAGAAATTGGTTACAACCCACATTGAGCTGTTGATTGGGGAGACCTATGAAGTCCCCAAAACAAGACAAGCTTCTGTCAAAGCAATTGATTACCCATCATATTGTTGATGACATCACTTGTTGCTGACCCAAAGCATTGAGAGATCTGGCTGGAATGTGGAAGAAAGCCAGTTTCCAGAGGGTTAGTCGGAATAGTGCTGGAAAATGCTACATGAGCTGCTGGAGAAAAATGGCCAACAATGTTGTGAGCAGGCAAGGGGCACTGCTGATTTCACTTTCTGTTTGGGAACCTGTTATTAGTTTTCAGAAGGCAGAGAGAACTGAGGACAACCAAAATTTACCAAGAAGATAAGGAAAGATAGCTGACTCCCTGACAGGAGATGAACCACCACTCACACATCAACTGGGGCCCAAGTGAAACCACAGAGGAATCGAAAAGCTGAGCAAGGGTGCTGCTTCCACAGCAAGCGTGATGACCTGCACCAAGGTGATGAAGACAGACACTAAGGATAATCAAAGTGCAAAAAAAGCAGATGTACAGAGGCTACTGAGAGCTCAACACTAGATTAGACTTAAATCATACCCATGATGGTTCAGGAAATTTTGTGGAACAGTGGCATAAAGATCGTTAAAGCCACAGGTGGGATATCCAGAGGCATTGTCCCCCCCCCCCCCCCGCCCCCATGACAGACTGCTGCTCTCTTATTTGTTGCAATAAATGTCTGTATGCTGTCAAAAAAAATTGAAAATACACTTCAAATTGTAATTTTTATACAGCTAACATTTAGTTAAATGTAAATAGATGTAAAGATATTTTTAGGGATATAAGGTATAACTTTGAGAAGTGACCCTGGAAAAGGAGAAGATGTTTGGTGAGAGACTAAGGTATATTCTGGAGTCCGGCAGATCTGAGGTACATGGTAGCATCTTAGCAGGACTTTGGAGAAGTGGCACTTTGTAGGTTCTCATCCAAGGGTTGGTGGAGGAAACATGTAAATACTGACTTTTCCATCTCCATCTGACAGGGTTGCCAAGTATAGGTGGAGTCCCTTGCTCCTTCATAACAGAAACTTCAAATGGAGGGACACCAGTTAGGTATCTCAGCACACTGTACATATTTGTCAAGGAAACTCTAGGAAGAAAGTGACTGTTGCATAGTTGAAATCTATTTTTAGATCAGGTGCAGATAAATTGCTTCTGCTGCTCTCATAGAGGTATATGGTAGACTAACTCAATTCTAAAGCTCATCAAACATGGGGACTGGTAGATATGAGGATATGCTTCTGTTCAGAGGACTGAAATCAGGAGAATTTATGATTTAGACTTTTACTGACCAAGTTAATCTATGCATTTCTCTGTTACACCTCACTTCATTTGCCATGGCTCCTTGGTGTCCATCATATTTCCTCTCCCGTTAAGCATCATGGGGTATCACTCCCTCTCTTCAGATTTTTGCTGAAACATCCCAGTTTTAGAAAGGTTGACACAATACTTACCCTCTCAACACTCCTTCTAGTTCTTTCCGTGCATACTTTCTTCTTTCTATAGCTATGATTAGTACTGACATATGACCATGTGGCTCCAAATGGGTTGTTCATTTTTGTCTATCTTCTCTGCCTTGTCCCTCAGCTTTTCAAATTGATATGTACATGTTTCTCTTCCTCCTATACCACTTCTTGCCTATAGTCAGTGCTAACAAAATATCTATGATAAATGAGTAAATACACACAACATCTGCAAATTGAACAAGCACAGTGGGATATAAGTAAGAACAAGCAAAATGAATAAAACAAATATTGTAAATTAAAATAGTTGTATATTAAATAAAGCTTTGAAAATACCTGATCACATTATAAGCATAATTATGACAAATACAAATGAGTTTGATATGGCAGTATATTTACAAAAGTCATTTTTTTAAAGTAATCATTGTTCTTATTAAAGTATATTTAATAAAATTGAAATGCAAAATAGAGAATAGACTAGAAAAAGATACCCTAGAAAACTGACTTAATTGAATGCTGCAATTTCAGCAATAGCAAAAATGAGAATTTAAATTAAAAACCTACCATAATGGACAAATATCTACAAATACTAGGGCCATTATATGTACAAACAAATTAGCATCCTACACAGTTTTGCCTGTTATTTTATTGACTGGAACAACTACATCAATACTAAATAATAATAGATAGTAGTAGATACTTTTATTTCTTTCTTGTATTTGTGGAAATGCCTTATCACAGAAAAAGCATGTGGAACTCAGCTGATATGCAGAATAATTAGGGAATTTCTTTGATTTATTAGCTATGCTTGGTCTTTCTGCCTTTTCTTTCCACCATGCAGCATGAAATTGGTGGTTTAAGAATTATGTTATTTTAGGGTTGGAGAGATGGCTTAGTGGTTAAGGCATTTGCCTGTGAAGCCTAAGGGCCCAGGTTTGATTTTTTGGACCCAGGTCCCATGTAAGCCAGATGCATGTGGTGGCACATTCATCTAGAGTTCGTTTGCAGTGGCTAGAGGCCCTGCATGCCCATTCTGTCTCTCTCTCTCTCATTCGCTTGCTCTCCCTCCATCTTTAATAAATAAAATAAAGTAAGTAAAATTATTAAAAAAGGAAATATATTATTTTATTTAAAAAATGAATAGTACTTTTAATTAACAAAATGTAATAATATGTTGAAAGAATAACATATTTTTTAATTTACTGAATGATTATTCTAATAATGAAACATTTTTTTCATTTATACTTGTTATTCAGAGTGTAATATTGTAGTATAGTGACAAATTTGAGGAGCTAGCGATTTAATATGTCTGAGATATGGCTTTAGTTTTTGTCATATAAGGGTTATTTTTGTGAGATTGTGAATATGAAGATATATAAATGTCATCAAATCAATGGAAGAGCTTTCTATTTTTCTCAAATTCAATCCTTGAAAGAAAAGAAGTGAACTGTACTTAACAAAGATGCTTGACTATCTAGGAAATAGTTTTTGACAATAATACTGATTTTATATCGGGGACCAATATTTTTTTTAAGAACTTGTCTATTATAGTCATAGTTTAAAATTGAATCTTAAAATTGTGTTTGTCCTGGTCTAAACTTTCCCATATTCATAATTATATTACACCAGGAAAACTTGAAGATAGATTGTCAATAGTATCAAGTATCATTTAACTGGAGATTTTTTTTTTTCACTTTTAGTTAACCCTCCATACATACAGACAATATACCATGAATAGCCCCCTCTCATAACCCTCTCCTTTCCCCCTCTCTATACCCTCTTCAGCGAATCCCTTCTTCTTTCCAAATAGTCTCTCTTTTATTTTTATTTCATCATTTCTCCCTACTATTATACAGGTCTGATGAAGATAGCTTTAGCCATTATGAAGTATGAATTCCACAGCCATTTTTTTGGGGGGGGTTTCGAGGTACAGTCTCACTCTAGCCCAGGCTGACCTGGAATTCACTATGGAGTCTCAGGGTGGCCTCGAACTCACAGCAATCCTCTACCTCTGCCTCCCGGGTGCTGGGATTAAAGGTGTGTGCCACCACGCCCAGCTTCACAGCCATTTTTTTTTTTTTTTTGGTCTGGAAGACAGTGCTATAAGCACTCTTATATTACTTCCATCACTTCAATAGTAGCCCCTGATGCTAGAAGGGTGTGATAGAGGTGTGTCATTTAATGCTGAACACTCCACTGTTACTTTTAAACACTTACATGAGTTATCAGTCTCCCCAGTGGTCACCACCATCTGAAAAGAGATTCTTTAATCAAAAGTGAGAATAGCATTAGTATATGGGCATGAGCATTATAATATATAATATATAATATATAATATATAATATATAATATATAATATATAATATATAATATATAATATATAATATATAATATATAATATATAATATATAATATATAATATATAATATATAATATATAATAAATATATAATATATAATATATAATATATAATATATAATATATATTATATATTACATATATTATATATTATATATAATAAATAATATAATATAACATAATATAATATATATAATATAATATATGGGCATTTTGGTGGGCATAACATATGTATTTAATATAATATATAATATATAATATGTATATTATATATTATATATAATAAATAATATAATATAACATAATATAATATATATAACATAATATATGGGCATTTTGGTGGGCATAACATATGTATTTAGCCAGACAAAAGTAGTTTCTCTCCTAGGGCTTATGAACTCCCTAGCCATAGGTTTTTGATTAGGTTTTCAGTATTAGGCAGGAATTCCCTCCCTTGGAGCAGTCCACAAGTGCCAATCTGAGAGCAGCTTAAATTAAGAAGTTCCTGGATTTCTAAGTGTATGTGTGCAATATTGAATAATTAATCTTCACTTCTTTGGTTTAAATTATATAGACTTTTACTTTTTATTTCCAAAGTTATATTTATATAGTCTGTATGGAATTATACCCCTTATTCAATAATAAACACTATTGCTTTAACATTTGCATATCAGCTCTGTTTGAGGAAAATTTTTACCTTTAATATTTTAATATTAATATTTATAGTGAGAATTAGCAAGAGGCAAAGAACCAACTTTTCCTTTGCCTGTCCTTTCTAGCAAAGTCATGTAATCTATCCCAGAAAGCAGTAACATAATAGATGTTACATTAATGCTTTCTCCCAAAGTACCTTAGTTTGTGAGTTACAGATCAGGTTCCTTAATATCTTATAAATATATTTTAAGGATCATTAAGCAGAATAGTTAAAGTCTGAAGTTTTCTAGGTTGTGTTTTCTCAATGTATTATAGACCATTTTAGAAATCATGCTACAAATTGCATTAAAAATGTAAAAAGTTTTCAGTGACATTGGATGACAAGTTAATGATTCCATGATATGTATTATATGTACATTTCAACTAAAATATGCTTTATGGGATTTTTTTAAATGAAATAAATGCTCCCCTGTGCTGTTGTAATGGAACATGTCTAGCATGCATGCCATTTGATTTGGAATCACTGCTTATATAAATAAGTAATTTCAACATTTTAAAAGATCCCTTTATTTTGTATATTATATACTTCATTTGGGTTTTGATTTTATATTAGGAGTTTGTAAGCCAAGAATGGGTTGTATTTAGGTATTCTAAATCTAGAAGAATTCAAATGCATCCACTGCAGGCTCTTATTCAGCTAGCTATTTTGAGACTGTTCATCACTTTTGAGGTCTACATGGCATATAGGCAAATATGGCTGTAACCTCAATGAATATTAGTAGCCCCACTGAGGAGGGCCCTTGGTGGAATGGGGGCAAGGAGGAGAGGAATGGTAACAACACATGATATATCCATACAAAGTGCTTAATAATAGTAAAACAACAACAAAAAAAAACAGTAGGAAAAACAGTATAATCATTATTCTGAAAGTTAAAGTGGTACTCTTGGCATATGTGGTATAATTTAGTTAGTTACTAAATATGGTACTGTTTCTATTAAATAACCATATTAATTGTTTCTCTCTTTTATAATTATATATTCAGCTTGGTTTCAGTTGAACACAAAATCATCCTTGTACCTCCACTGAGAGTTGGCAGTAGCTTGTTGATAGCAGTTTTTATTCTAATGAATAAATTATCCTTGGACTGAAAAAAAAAAAAAAACATTGCATAGCCTCAAGTGAAATCATTCTACCTCATTCTATTTGAGAAGAAGTTTTTCCAACTTCTGGGTCACTTTTCTGGGGGAAACATTATTTGTTGTAAGAAATGCTGAATCTGATATTTAAAGTCCTTTAATATAATTTGATGGAAGTGGTGAATTTCAGCCAAAGCAGCAAAAGAAACTGGTGAATGTCATCAGTCCTTTGGGCCTCCATCTTCCCTTCTTCAGGTTGCCTACTCTCCTTTGCTCTTTCAAGAGCTCCCTTGTGAACAGGAATGACACCTGGGAAGCTGGCCAGATATCCAGGTACAATACTCTCCCTCCCATGACTAAGTTTATGTGCTGTTCAAGCTCATTGTAGGCATTTGCCATGATGGTTATGAAGCTGAGAAGGCTTGATGGTGAGGCCCAAGAGGGTCTAGCCCACCTTATGATTCCTTCTGAAACACTTCACCTGATTCCATGCAAACTTGTGGGCTGTGTGGCCAAGGTACAAGGGCTGCTGTCTATCTTCTTGGTGAAGCACTTGAAGCCTCACATCTTGCTCCCCAGCTTCTGCCATCCAGGAAGGGGATAAGGGTACACTCAGGGTCAAGAAGAAGTTGGCACCCACCATCTCCTCCTTCTCAGTCTATCTCTTTCCCTGTTTACAGTCCTTCTCTTCTGTGCTGTGGGGACAGGGATGCTGGAAGATGTCACGCTGAGCTTATTCACTAGACTAGGCCTTTCTAGACCATGGAGATGAAGACCTCCTCCAAGTGCTTTATGGCCTGCTTCTTGGGCAAGTGGAGAACCAAGATGACTGGGAATTTTTTGTTCAAAGGCACATGATGTCAGTCCAAATTCTAAATCTTAGCCTCTATCATCAAACAGTTCTCTAAGACATTCAAACTATTGCTTTTAGGCTGTTTCTTTTCTAATGCTCAGAATTTAGGATTATAAAGTGAGTGTCAAAGTGATTTAAAAAAATCTGATTTCTCTCTAAACTATTTTAGAACTAAAATGAGACAATGAACTCTATTTTAAATCTTGGTAATTTTCCATATTTATAGATTGTAATAACTTTCAGTTTATAACTCTCTCTATAGGCATTAAACTATCAACTCACTGTGTACATAATTTGTGATTGTTTTGATTGTTTTTTACCTACATGTTTATGTTAAAGTCAATTGTAGTCCACCTGTTCAATTATTTAGAAGAACAATCTTCACTTTAAAACTACATTAAATCTAAGTTTTTTGAAGCATGATACAAGTGTTTATTTTCTGAAATTTGACATATAGGTCTCTGAGGATTTGACCTTAGTAAATTAAATTATAAGAGATAAAATATTTTATGAAGGATAACTTAGTTCATTTTAAGATTAACAAAATTAATTATATCTACATTTTGAGGGATTTGCTTATAAATCTGGCACTCTGGGGGCAGAGGCAGGCAGGGGTCTATGAGATTGATTCCATCCCATCCTGCACAGTGAGTTCTTGGCCAGCCAGGGCTGCACAGTGAGACCCTATCTCAATGTGCATTCCAAAAAAAGAGTAGGTAAATGATTTTTAAAAATTAGCTCCTTTATAATAATTTATAAAGTTCATATAAAAATCCTAATAGAATTATTAAACACTTGAGACTGCAACTTTAATTAAAGGTCAAAAAATATGGGAAAATAATAATAATTTTGAAATCAATGAATAAATGACTGCATGTTATCACAATGATCAAGTGTTAGTTCTAGGGGGTATGAGAACTCAAAAGTGAAGGCTCATTTCTAGGTGAGGTAACCAAAGAAAACTTTGTGTAAAACCAAAGTATGAATACAATGTAGAGGAAAAATCATGATCTGCGATAAGACAAGGTTATAGCCTGAATAATCCATACTATAATTTCCCAAACTCTGTCATCAGAAATTAACACATTTAAAAAAGACAGTGTAATTAAACAATGTAATTAAACAATGTAATTAAACAATTATTGTACTTTAAGAATGTAGTTGATTTAAATTGTGAGTATAAGTAAATTAAAATATATTTTGTGTACTAATGTGGGAAAATGGGTGGAAATCACTGTGTTAAGCAAGATAATCTAGATTCAGGAAGACCAATATCACACGTTTTATCTCCTATGTGAAACATACATTTGTGTGTGAATATTTGTGTAGGTTATAAAACTAGAAACCACAGGACCAAAGAAGGAGAAGATGCCCTAAAGGATGGCAAAAGGGAAAGGGCAAAAAAATACATGTGACATGAAAGCAGAAGGTAGGGGAATAACTTTGAGAAGGAAGGGAACCAATAAAATGGGCTAGGGAGGATGAAGGATGTCAGTAAGGGGAGAAAGTAAATAAAAATGATAAGTATATTCACATATATTAACATATATATTTGTATATATACATATATGTAAATGTCATATGAAGTCCATTACTTTATATGCTAATTTAAAAGTAATTAAAATAAAAATTAACAGTATTGACCATTAGAGCAGAATTTATGATTATATGTAAACTTAATTTTTTTTAATTTAGATATATATAGAGAGAGACAGAAAGTGAGAGAATGGGGCCACCAGGTCATCTAGTTGCTACAAACGAACTCCAGAAGCATGTGTCACCTTGTACATCTGGCATTGCATGGATACTTGGGAATCAAACTAGGTTCCTTAGGCTTTCAGACAAGTATCTTAACTGCTAAGATATCTCTCCAGCACACCACATATAAACTTTCATATTTAGATAAATGTGCTAGCACAGCAAAACTTTGTTCACTATATTACAAAGCCTTAGTAATAAAAACAGCATGGTACTGGCATAAAAACAGGAGTATAGATCAATAGAATAGGCATGAGGACCTGGACTTTGGGCAAAGCAACTACAGCTACTTGATATTTGACAAAGGCCCTAACAATATAGCCTGGAAAAAAAGATAGTATCTTCAACAAATGGTGCTAGACAAACTGGATGACCATGTGCAGGAAATTGACCACACATCTCTCCATGCACAGCACTCAAGTCCAAATGGATCAAGCACCTCAATATAAGACCAGAAACTCAACTACTACTGGAAGAAAATATAGGAAGAACTTTCCATGAATCTACAAAGAACTCAAAAACCTAATAAAAAGTCAAACAGCCCACTCACAAAATGGGGCAAAGAGCTGGACAGGCAGTTCACAGAGGAAGAAATACAAATGGCAAATACACATTAAAAAAAATGTTCAGCATCCCTAGCCATCAGGAAAATGCAAATTAAAACAACTATGAGATTCTACCTTATCCCAGTAAGGATATCTTGTTTCATCTAAAGCACTGTTCAATGTAACAGGAGTTTAATAAATGCTCATTAAAAGAGAACTTGGAATGAATTTATAGTGTACAAAACTTGACCATTGCTTCTTTAGCATGCATAACAGTCAATATAAAATTCTGTAGGTGGTAAAAGAACTATGTCAGGAAAACATCTGAAACCTTTGAACTTCTTATCTTTTAAGTTTCCCTTCCTGTCAGATCTTGTTACAAATGAACTGTCTTCATAAACCTGCTCATATTCAATCTGATGCTACACCATCCCACCTTGTGAGATTCTCTACTCATGCCCTTAAACTTCAAGAATCATCAGTAATGTGTTACATGGGTTTATAGTTCCAGCTCTTTAGCCAGCATTGGTGTCCTTATTCATTTTGCTCTGTTACATGCAAAAGATTTTTAAAAATATGTCAAGGTTGTTAAATGGAGTGTTTGAAAATTATGGTTACCTGCAATAGTGAGTAGGCCCTGCCAAATTAATTATTTAAAAACAAGAATCTAAAAGCCTGATTACTGTGGTAATTGTTTTGGCATACCTTTTGATTCTGTCATTTTATAGCATAAGAAAAGAATTGATGTTGCTTAAATTAGTGTTTGGTTATTTCAATATACTAGAGCCAGATGGAATCAAATCAGTCACCAAGAAGAATTGGAGTCAAATATTGTATTAAAGTAAAAATTATTCTTTATCTATCTTAATGTTCCATAAAAGTCTCATTTGAAGCTGTTGTTTCAGAATGCTTTAAAAGTTGTACTTCAATAAACATTTCTGCCCAATTATTTTCGAAAATTCCTTTGGAGGATAACCTAGTATAGGTAGATAATGTTTAGTTGTACTCATAAAATTTGATCATTTGATAAAATTTGATAGTTATAGAATCCGATCTTCCTGAATTCCCAGGGTCATTAAGATTTGGATTTGCCAGGATTTTGGATAGCCTTCTAAGTTACTCTAGTCAGCACTCAAGTTAGTGAGTTCAACCTAAATTCAGGTGTGAGCAGTTCACCTTATTCTAATCTGTAGCAAATACTACATGCATCAATCCTTCCATCCATTCATTGACCAGCCCATCTATCCAACAGTAATAAGATTTCTCCATATATGAAGTAGTGATGTTCAGAAGGCAAGTCAAATTCTTTTTGTTTTTCAAGGTAGGGTCTCACTGTAGCCCAGGCTGACCTGGAATTCATTATGTAGTTTCAGGGTGGTCTTGAACTCAGAGCGATCCTCCTACCTCTGCCTCCCAAATGCTGGGATTAAAGGCATGTGCCACCATGCCCAGCACACATTTTTTTTAAACTAAATACTTAGTTTATTATTTGAGAGAGCATGAAAGAGAAATAAACAGAGAATGAGAGATAAAGAATTGGCATGCCAGTGCCTCTAGCTACTGCAAAAGGACACATGTGCCACATTGTGCATCTGGATTCATGTGAGTATTGGGGAATTGAACGTAGGTCATTTGGCTTTGTAGGCAAGTGATTTAACCACTAAGCCATTTCTCCAGCCCAAGCCACATTCTTGATGGTTCTGTGTTAGTCATTGAATTATTAGATTTGGTAACCACATGTGATGATTCACTTACAGAAGCCTCAGGGGTTTTCAACTGGTTTTCTTATATATTTTGATTATTTTTCTGAAGAATAGTTACAACACAATTAATGTTAATGACACATTCCAACTTCTGTGGAAAAACAATTCCTCTAACAGAAGATCTCCGTTGAGGGTCAAGATTAAGCATAACATTTACTCTATGAAGCAATGGATTATAATAGCTCAGGGTAAATCTCCTTGTCTTCCATAGAATCTGTTGCATTACATCATTATCTTGGCATTTTTTTAAAAGATTTACTTTGATGACTTTAATAATCTCCCATCCATGAGTATGAAAGTGACCCTAATATAAATCAGTGAGTCATAAATTAAATAAATACACAAGGCATGAAAGCAAGAGAGAGAACTAAGGGGGAAAGGAAAGATTTTAGCAGGAGATGAAAGGGGGGGGGTAGACATAGAGGGACGTGGGATCCCACGTTAACCAGATGCACAAGGAGGCGCGGGCGTCTGGAGTTCATTTGCAGTGGCTGGAGGCCCTGGTGTGCCCATTCTCTTTCTCTCTCTCTCTCTCTTTCTCTCCCTCTCTTTCTCTCTCTGTCTGTTGCTTTCAAATAAATAAACAAAAAATTTTACAAAAAGAACTGTATACATGTTTGAAATGGTAAAAAAAAAAAAAAAATAGTTCTTTAAACCTACATAGCCTTCTTTAATCTCTACAGTTAAAAATATGACATAATTTATTATGTTATTTACATTTTTTCTTTCTGGGGATTACCAAATGTGGGTAATTTAGGATGTTGGGAATGCTATCTCTTTTTCATTTTTTACCCCTTGCTCTTCAGGGCAGCCTCTTCCTATGCTTCTCCTATGTCCGCCCCTTGAGCCTGAGAGTCGACATAATAGAACATGTTTGAAGGAAAAAGGTATTCCATTCCACCAGGGATACAGCAAGTACCGCATCTGCAGGCTCCCTGCAGCTGAGGGTTTCCCATTACAGTAATGAATACTGTGAGTCTGGTGGAGAGTAGCTCCCTGCTGCACTGCAGATGTTGATGTTGTCACATTATACTATGACTAAGAAGCACAACACAAGATGTTTATCCTAAGTGTGATGAACATGATAAACACCTTGACATCGAAGTGCATCTAAATGTACAGAAGGCCAGATGTCTACAAAAAACATAATTCCTTGGAAATTTAAATTTAAATGGTAGGGTATTAGTTGCCACAAAGTCATACATGTCTACTGGGTTGTTAAGAAAAAAAAAAATTAATCTTGTAGTACTGTAATATACTTTTGCCCAAATTTTCTGTTCCTTTCTCTACATATAAAAATGTTGTATTCAACTAATCAGTTTCAGGTAAAATTGCAAACTTTGCAATGCCTATGGCTTGGATTTGAAGTGTCTCCCAGAAAGGTTTAACTGCTGAGACCTTGATCACCAGATAGTGGGGCTACAGTGAAGTGATGACATCACCAGGGCTCTAACTTTATCAATGGAACACTGATGATCTCATGAACACTGATTGATAGCTGAATGGGACATTGGGAGATGGGGCCTAGTTAGAAGAAGACAGTGACTGGAGGCATCCCATGAGGGTGTATCTTTATCCTCAGCCTTTCCTCTCTTTTCCTTTTAGCTTTCTATCTTCAGTGAAGTCAGATGCCTCTGTCCCAAACTTTAGATGCCACGATCATTGTGGGTCCACAACACTGGAGCCAGATCTCTGAAAATATGAGCCAAAATTAACCTGATTCCTTTAAAATGTTCCTCTCAGTTGTCAAAGCAGTGAACATTTAACTAAGAGTGAAACCCTTATGATTTTTTCATATCCATTAGACGTCTGGCACTTTCACAGTGACCTGTGTAGTCCCTCATCTCTGCAGATGTTCTCCTCGCATGGTCATCCTATTATAACAGGGGGCAAAAACAGAGAATTTTTATTTGTGGTAAGAATTGTACATTTTATAACTGAATAAAAGCAAATGGTCATTTTCTCTGGGCATAAGTGTCATTAGTATGATTTATGAAAATACAAATTTAACATTTTGATTGAATACTATGTTTTGCCCATTAATAACCCAACCTCTTTACTATGGAAATAACTGATTGAATTTCATCTGTACAGGTGAGCTAAAATTTATTTTTTTAGAAATTAAAGTAATTTTATTCATCTACTCTCATATGGCTTGTTATACCAAGCAAATCATTTCTTTAAACTCTCAATATTTGATGATTTAATTAATTATGTTTCAGGAAAGACTGCAAGAACTAAGGAGTAGAAAGGCAGGACATGACAATATAGTTTTTCTGTTTATTAAATTCAATTTTCCTAAAAGATCTTCCTAAGATATCTAAAAAGTAACACAAAAAAATGCTTATCAGTTTCATGTATTTATCTAGAACATAAATATATTTCCTACAACAATGATAATGAGCTCATCAGTGCCTGCATTTATTTATATTTATTTGTATTTCTTTATTTATTCAAGAGGGAGAAAGAGAAAGAGAAAGGGTGTGCCAGGGCTTCCAGCCACTGCAAACCAACTCCAGATGCATGTGCCACCTTATGAATCTTATGAATGGTTTACGTGGGTCCTGGGGAGTCAAACCTGGGTCCTTTGGCTTTGCAGGCAAGTACCTTAACTGCTAAACCGTCTCTCCAGCCCTAATAGATTTTTAAAAATGTGTTCAGAAGGCATTTCATACAAATTGGAGCTTCATGGTCAGCAATGCCTCATCATTGTGAGACACTTTTTATGTGTAGCACATTAAGATGGATGGAAAATCTTTCTCTACCTCTCTCTTCCTCTATGTGTGTGAGTGTGTGTGAGGGTCTGTGTGTCTGTGTGTTTATGAGTGTGAGTGTGTGTGTATGAATGTGTGTGTGTGAACACACCCCAAAAGTGATAACAGAAAAGGCTAGAGAGAAGAATAAAAATATGAAGGTTGAATTCTTATGATTTAAAGAAAATAAAAAGAGCTTATGTTGCTGACTAAAATCTAAGACCAGAAACTAGCAATTATGAGCTGGAAGGTATTCATGGAATTTTTTGAATAACTCTATTTTTGGCTGAAAATATAATTCAAAGGAATCACTCACTGCTTGGGGAAAAAAAAAGCCCAGGTATATTGGCACAATCACTAAAAAACAACATTTCTATAGTGCTTCCAGCAGCTTTTTTATTACTAAAAGTAATATAAGTGGAAAATCTCCCTGACTTGGAGCTTCAAAGATAGTCACCGACAGCCATTTCATGCTCTTAGTGAGTGTTAAAAAGATGAAATCATAATTCTCTTAAAAAGTTTCCTGCAGGAATTATGATAGAACAACTTAATAAGTAATGAATTTTTTAATAGATCAAGTATTTCTGACTTGTGATCAAACTAAGATTGTTTGCAAAGCTTTCTCTGCAGCTCACCGTGAAGTTCTCTCTCAGAGCTTCTATGCAATTCAGAAGGAAGCTGTTGCAATTGAAATATCATAAGCTGGGTTCCTGTTAAGTATCTCTCTGCCATGCAGCATAATCAAAACCCTCTGGGGAAGCCAGTTCCCTCATCAGTCTTCTGCATGACTGATGGTGATGGGAAGTGGCTTTGTTTTAAAGTCTTTGTTGGAGCCATGGCATATTTATGTTGAATGCCAAGGTCACCCTTTTGCCATAGCACTCTATACCTAGCATAGTGAGTGTCTTGCAACATAAAACTGCTACTTGATAACTTTTATTGAAGCAGTAAATGAATGAATGCATAAAAGAATGAAGAGTTAACAAGATGGATGTAGTGCAAGGAGGCACTCTTAATCCCATGCAGCTGGTTTTGGAATGGGGACCCTCTGATCTGAGAGTTACTGTTGGATAAGAAAATCCAGAGCATATTCAGGAAATACGTAGCTCCACCTCAAGGCATACTTAATCTATTGAGTAGGTTTTCAGAGAGAGAAATCTTAAAATAGCAGTTCTCCATCTAATCACTGTCAATCATTTAAATTGGCATAAGAAAACCAAATGTTTGTTTTCTGAGTTCTAAACAAATTAGTAAAATCCAAATTCTATTAGCAAACAAACAAGCAGGACCTCCCATGTCCCTAATCTTTTTAGCAGGACATGTTTTACTAATCATTGTTTACTTGGTTGTGAAAGAATGGGCTGGAATACTCTACTAGAGTTTGTGCTTTTGGAGAAAAAAAAAACAAAACACTGTATAATAAAGGTAGTGTGGGTACTATTATCTTTGCCCAATGTGATCAGCTAGGTCAGGCACACATGGCTATTATGTGAGAATCTTAGTAACATGGATTCAGGTCCTGTAGGTCTGGAGAAAGGTATTCATATCTGCCTTTCTGACAAGGTGATAGATGCCAATCTTATGGGTCAAACCAGAGTTTGAGCTGTGCAAATAGGTAATTGCTTCTTAGTCTTAGCTTTACTTTGAATTATTCCAGGGAATGTGAACAACTACTGATGTTGGATTCCTTTCTCAGAGGTTCTGGTTTCATAAGACTTTGCTGTGGCTTGCTATTAGTATCTGTGAACCTCTTCTAACAACAGGTGGGCAAAGTTAGGAATCTCCAGTTGAAACTCATAATGTTGTGAGCCCACTCTGGATCACCTTCATTATCCTGAAGCCCTCATTCTCTTATCAGCTTCACACTATTCTTCCTGTCTTTACTATGAGTTTGTTTGTAGCTCAAGTTTTTTTTTTTTTTTCATCACTGTCTCACTCTTTCTTCAGAACACTTTTGTTCTTTTTTCCTGGCTCTAGAGTAGGAAATCTTTCTTCTCATTTTTGCTTTGTGGCAAACAGAGTAACTACTTTATCCATTCTAAATGGGTAAGGAAGCCAGAGACTTTCTGAGCCTTGAGAGTCCATGGCATGAAACTTGAAAGATTCAAATGATCCTCATTATTCCTTATTACATATATTTTAAATTTTTGTTATTTTTATTTATTTATTTGAGGGTGACAGACAGAGAGAGGAAGAGGCAGATAGAAAGAAAGAGAATGGGCGCACCAGGGCCTCCAGCCAATGCAAATGAATTCCAGATGCATGGGTCCCCTTGTGCATGTGGCTAACGTGGGTCCTGGGGAATCGAGCCTCGAACCTGGGTCCTTAGGCTTCACAAGCAAATGCTTAACTGCTAAGCCATCTCTCCAGCCCTATTCCTTAATATTCATGAAATGAAACATCTGGAAAACAACCAGAAGGTAAAAGGAGTTCCATAATCTCGTTCCAGATACACACACAAGTGATCCAAAAGGAGTAACACTGAAGCAGTCTCCTTTCTTTGAATGAAATTCAACCCCTGATGGGTCATAGCCAATACTGTGGCACAGGTGATGAGTGTCACATCAGTGCTTGTATTTTGTTATCTAAGAGTCCATCTTAGCAGACCAGAAAATGGTTGTGGTTTCCTTGAGGAAATCAAGGCCCTATTGTGAAGTTCCAGTGGAGAGTTCTACATGGAAAACAACTGAGGGTTTTGGGGATGGCCCGCAGTAAAAGGTCAGTGAGACAATATGTCCTTTGGTCATTTGGGCACAAGAAAGTAAGTTGCACTGACAACCAACATGAATTTGTAAGCAGATTCTTTTGTAGACAAAACTGTAGGTAAGATTGCATCCTAGGCTATTACAGCAGCCTTGATTATAATTGTGGTGAGGGCCAAGTAGAGGACTCAGCTACCAGTAACATGATGCTTTACCTACCAAATATGAGGTAAGGTCTGTGGGAAGCTTGCAGTAGTTTGATGCGTTTTGTGAATAAGGAAATAGCTTTGCTCATATGATTAATGAACAGCACCTCGAGAGAAGAACATAGATACCAGTACTCATAACTGCCAGTCTGGATCATTTTTCTTTTAAGAAAATAAGTAAGTAAATATGTGCCAAATGTAGAAGAACCCACATAAGATACAGTATATCTCCATCTGTGATTCAACTTTGTGTGGTTTCAATAACTTGTCAAACATGGTCAAAAAACATTCTAAGGAAAATAAACAATTTATAATTTTTTTTTTAACTGGGCACTTTTCTGAGTAGTGTGACAAAATTGTGTTCTGTCTACTCTGTCCCCACTGGGTGAAGAACAAGCCTTTGTTCATGGTATCCATGATGTATATGCTATCTACCTGTTAATATCAGACTGATAGTTACGAGATCACCATTCTTATGATCAAGTAACTCACATTGTAGTAAATACTTGTCCCAAAGCACACAAATATTTACACTGGTAATTTTGATATTCCAAAGAAAAGCTATGTGGTACTTTCTTTAAATGAAAAGACATATATGCACACAGGATGAATGTAAAATTTATTACAGCAGTTATAATTGTTATATTGTATTATTAATAACTGAAGTCTTCTATTATTCCTAATTTATAACTTGATCATTTTTTATTAATTAGTTTTGTATTCAGCAAATACAGTCAGTTTGGTACCATTATTAGGCTCATCCGTGACTTACCCCCTCCCCATTGGTCCCTCCTTGTTGAGGTATATGGGTCGTGCATTGTGGAGTTAGCTCACAGTTATTGGTAAGATAAATGTCTCTGCATATCATGACCCAACATGTGGCTCTGACATTCTTTCTGCCCCCTCTTCTGCAAAATTTCCCTGAGCCATGTTGGATTCATTTGTGGTCTGCTTCAGTGATGAGGTGTTGGGGGCCTCTGAGGCTCTGGCTCTCTGATTTGGTAGGAGTTGATTTTTCTCTGTGTTGGTCTCCTTCCCCTCTGTGCTGGTATCCGGTTCATCAGGAAAACAGCACCCTTGCTTGTTTCGCCAATTATCCTTAGTTTCAGCTTGGGCCCTTTTGAGGTATGATGAGGTGGCACTCTCCTTAGGATCTATATCTATCTGAAAAAGAGAAGCAGATTCTCTAATGGAGAGTAAGTTAGCACCAGGACAAATGAAATAACCCTTACTTTTTTATAGAGAGTTTAATAGGTGTAGGCCCTCTTGTACCCCATGATTAATGTTAGCTTGATATTGGAGAGTGGGCTTATGTTTGGATATGGTTCTGACTTGTTTCCCAGTTCTAGCTATAGGTCCCATACCACTGAGGGGATCAGTTAGCCAAATCAAGAGCAGTTGGTTCCCCACCATGGCTGTGTGCCACTATTGCACTGTGTGGGCATCACAACAGGTTATTTGCTGCTAAGTAGGTTAGACCATGAGTTGCTTGGACAGATATTGGTCATTTTCTCCCAGTAGCCCATGTAGAACCTTCTGGCACTAGATGCTTCCCTTATCAATCAATATGTCTTCTTTGGCTGTTTTGGTTTATATGTGTTATGAAAAGTAAAATAAAGATAATGTTTTAGTTTTTATTCTTGTTTACAATGTAGTCATTATGTGATATTGATTTGAAAAACTCATCAGTAAATAAAGAGGTATACCTGTGACTGAAAAGGGAAACAAAGAATATCGCCCTATAGTCAGAAAACAAATTAAAAGAAAGCAAAAGCAAACAGAACATGGTCTTGTATTAAAATACCTGTTAAATGAATTTAAATGAACTCACCAAATATCAATCTTTAAAATTAAAGCCACAGTTCACTTAAAATGTATAGTACATCTTGACTAGGTGTCAGGAAACTTCTAAAAACAGTTTTCATTCTCAATTATTTGGGTAAGCAGGCACATTCTTTGTTGGTTGTCTTATACTCTATCTCAAGTTTGAGGAACATATGTTAAGGTTAACAGATTAAAGATGAGTTGTGCTAGTCATTTCAGCTACAAGGTTATTTCATAGACAAGTTCATACTTTCTTCTAGGTTGACATCAATAACAGTGAAAACTGACATCCATCATCATGGATGTTTAGTTTGTGTGTAGATTGCTTGATTGGTACTTAATACAAACTAGGTTGAAAAGAATGTGAAAAGAAGCTCAATATGTTGTCTCTGTGTCTTACAAATCTCACCAAAGGTCTTAAAGTTCCATCAAATAGAAAAGCTATCTTCCCTTCAGTGGTAAGAATATCACATTTCTCTATTTCTATTCCCTTTTTAATTCTCAAATATTGCAAGACACTAGAAGTGGTTTGTGCACATTGAACTCACCAAGCAGGTTATCAGTCCCACATTCAGCTGAGTTTGCCATGCTGAGAAAATAACAAGATTTATTTAGATGTGGATAGAATATCATTTGCTCTTTAGTCATATGACTTGCACAGGGACTTGAGAGAGCTGTTTTACTCCTCTGAGTATCAGATTCCTCATCTATTGAATTTGCGCTTTTCAGAGTTGTGAAAATCAAATGAAATCTAAACACCTAGCACAGTGGCGCCTGCTCCATGATGAAGAAGATAAAGTCTGAGCTTGAGAAGAGTCTGCACAACATTTGTTCGCATCAGTTGCTATGTAGTAATTGACGTTTTAGTTGGTTATGTGGCATACCAGCCAGAGAATACAGTTACCAGCTTCCCTAGAATTAGATCCTGTAACTAAGTTCTAGAAAATGAACTGTAAGTAGAAATTATTGATGCAGCACTGCAAAGATGGTTTAGTGGTTAAGGAGCTTCCCTGCAAAGCCTAAGGACCTAGGCTCAATTCCCCAGAGCCCACATAAGCCAGATGCATATGGTGAAACATGTATCTGGAGTTCGTTTACAGTGGCAAGAGGCACTGGCATATTCATTCTCTCTCTTCCTCTCTCTCTCTCATAAATAAATAAAAATTAAAAAAGAAATTATTGACAGACTTGGATGGTCTCTTAAAGGGGAGAAGCTTTTCTACCTCTCCTTTTCTCTTTTCCTCCCTGTCCTTTTCTCTTTTGCTCACAGGCAGAAGTGAAGATTAGACAATAAGCTGTGTTTAATTTGGAGCAAGACTCTAAGGGCAGTATAGAAACAACAATGGAGAGGAGTTTGTATCTCTCCTACCATAAATCTGCCAAACCAACAACAGACTATACATTGCTGAACTTTTGAGGAAAAAAAAAATCATTCTTATGAGAAAAAGAAAAATCAACTTTATTGGTGAATGTTGCAGTATAGGAGTCTTTTTGGAATCTTCACTAATACATTAGCCTATCAAGCAATCTAATACTTAGTCCTGTAAAATATTGGGCAAGTGTCTGTGTTACCGAAATGTCAATGCTGTCATCAGTCCTTAGAAAATGGTAAGACTATATGTTCACTCACTTTTAATCTCTACTTATATATTGTGACTTTATAAGTTTTTATGTTCCATATTTTTCTGTATTAAAGTACCACAAGATTTCTCACAGTGCTAGCAAATTAATCATGGCTGTTTATATAAGTAGAGGTTTAACATCTGTTCTGAGACATTGCTCTTCTCTATTTATGTTCAGAGATATACTCTATGAAGTCGAAGGCTCCATGCCTCATTGTACTTATTCCTAATTATTTTTCCATAAAATAGAAGTTGGTGTCCTCATTCCACGTGTCATACTTTTCTAGCAGGGGTTAGAGGGCAACCACGGTCACCCGAGGTTCACCTCAAATAACTAACAAGGCTGGGTTATGATCTTTAGTTAACAACTTATACTTTTTATCAACCCTAATGATGCACAAACATTCCCATAATCCAAGGTCCCTTAACTGAGCCAAAATACCAAAAACTCCCCCCAAAATCCATAATGGCATATAATAAACACTCATACTGCAAAAGATGGCACTGGGCATATCAAGTTAGCATTCAACCAATAGAACATTTAAACAGGGCAAACATCAAACTCTGCAGCTCCAAGACCAACAATTCTATCCATTGACATGTCTCTAAGTCTGATAATCCTAACCAGCAGTAAGTCTCTGGAGTTCTAATTCTGCCCCTCCAGAAAGGATACTCGCAGTCCTGGAAAGCTTCATCCAGGCTGGCAGCTCTTCTTGGCAGTCATTGTGGGGTCCCAACATCTCCACTGGGTCTCCACTGCAACTCACAGTTCATCCTCATGGCTCCATTGGATCTCCATGCAGGCATCCAGCAAACCTGCTTCACATAGCCTATGGCCATTTCCAAAGCAGAAGGTCATGCCATGAATTCAATTATCCCATCTTTCCTGCATTTGTCATACTTCACAATACAAGGTAGGATGCCAATTTGTTAATCCAGTGGGGAATAAAGCAGACTTTTAAGAAGAGGACATTCCTTGAGCACTCAGGCCCTTTCCAAAGAGTCTACATTCTTCCTGTGGCCCCAGTGCAGGTCAGCTGGCCCAATCTCAAAGGTAACAATCTCTCATATAATTTCAGCTGAATGGGCAGACATTTCAGCCCAAAGATTTCATTTCTGTGCCATATCCCTCCACTCGCACCATTCCATTTCTACGCAAAGCAACCCTGCAGAAGTTCTCAGGACATCAGCATAACATCAAGCTTCTCACACAAACTGCTTCTAGCCCAGTCCAAGCAAAGCTCTTTCTCATCCTCACAAGCCAAACCTCACAGTCCATAGTTCTTACTGCATTCACGTCTATCAGTTCTGATCATAATAGTCCATCAAGCTGTACTTAAAGCACTTCAAGGGGTTTCATGGGCCAATGTTTCAAATTCTTCCACATTTCTTTTAAAAAATAAGCTCCAAAAGGCCAAAGCTACACAGCCATGTGTCTAGTAGCAACCCCACTTGTGGTATCAACTATACTATTGCAGCCAGGTTTGCATTTCTGGGAGAAATCAACCGACCAAGAGCAGTTTGTGGGGAAGAAGGTTTATTTTGGCTTAGAGACTTGAAGGAAGCTCTGTGATGGCAAGGGGAAATGATGGCACGAGCAGAGGGTGGACATCACCCCCTGGCCAGCATAAGGTGTACAATAGCAACAGAGGAGTGTAGCAAACATTGGCAAGGGGAAACTGGCTATAATAGCCATAAGCCCGCCCCCAACAGTACACTGACTCCAAGAGGCATTAATTCCGAAATCCCCATCAGCCATGAACCTAGCATTCAGAGAACACATAAGTTTAAGGGGGACACCTGAATCAAACCACCACATCTTTTTTCAGATAGTAGATCTGTATAAAATTTTATCATGTACGATGTTTTTCAATCAGCTATTTTTTTCATTGATTTTATGAGGTGCTGATTTGTTTGCCAGGATAATTCTACTCTATTTCTCTTTTAAAACTCTGTAAGCATGCATAGGAGATGACATGACATTTCAGTACAAAAAAGTATTGCCAGTGCTATCAAATGAGACCAGAATATGGGCAGTAGTATAGACATAGTGAATTAAAACCTAAAGAACAAATGAGAGTGACTCCTGTCACTTATTCACACTCCCTGAGCTAGTAGTATCCTCTGACTATATTTCTACTTTCACTGAATGAGCTCTTTTGCCACAAAATTTGCTTCCTTTTCTATTTACATATTTAAAGTATTAACATTTTAAGCCTAGCGTGGTCACCATCAGTTGGGGGTCAGCCTGGGATTACAGAGTGAGTTTCAGGTAGGCCTTGGAGATAATTAGGCCCTACTTTGAAAAATATCATTTTAATGTCTTAAATATTCACTGTCAGCCACCAATCTTATTTCCATGGTAGTTTTTGCAGACTTCCCATTTCCCAGTAGTTATACTCTCTTCCACTTCTTTTTTACACACACCTTTCTGATTTGGGGGGAAAATATCTTCAGGTCTTAAGTTCCCCCTTATCTACCTTTATACCTCCTGTTCTTAGGATGTTGCTGTTCTGGTAGCGATCAAAATGTTTAATGGCTGTTGAATCTAACACAATAATTTACACAATGCTTGGAAGTTCCAATAGTGTTTTCTCCATTTATTATCTCATTTAATCTTTTAGACAATGGTTTTTAGTGGCATGGCTTGATGCTAACGAGATATGTGATTAACCAGAACAATGTAGCATTTAATCAAATTGGAGAGCATAATAGTAATTTCCAAACCTGGCAACTTATCAAGCTCACCAGGAGATATTTCTTACAAATGAAAAGCTAAAGTACAGCAAGGCACTAAGAAAGAAGAGGTACAGATTGGTATTTTGGGGAATATATATATATATATATATATATATATATATATATATATATATATATACATACATACATACATACATACATACATACATATATATATATATACATATACATATATATATATATATATATATATATATATATATATATATATATATTACAAATAGGGTCACATTACATATTTTATTTTGTAATTTCAGTTTCCATATATTAACAGTATAGTAGTAGTAACTTTTCTCACTGCTTTTACAACATACCAGGCAAATAAAGCTTAAGTGGGGGGCTTATAGTCAAGGTGAAAGGCCATCAAGGTGGGAAAAAACATGGTAGCAGGAGCATGAGGCACCTGCTCACATCACATCCTCTAGCTCTCAGCTAGCTTTCTCTATCATGTGCAGTCAAGTACTCAGCCCATGAGATGATATTTTACACAATTAGGATGGATCTTCCCATCTCAATTAGCCTAATGTAGAAAATCCCTCACAGACATCACCAGAGATGTTTCCATGGTGATACTATATCAATCAAGTTGAAAACAGATTAATCATCAAAATAGTTTAAAGGTAGCTTTTAATACCATTATAATTCTTACCTTCTTTAGTGGTGTTTGAGGATGTCCCTATATGGTTGTACAATGTATTAAACTGATCTCTACATGATTAGGAGTGAGCTTTGTGGTCCTTGCTTCTTTTCCTCTGGTACACACACACCTATATGCAGTGTCTTAATCTATCCCAGGCTGACTTGGACCTCACTCTGTAGATCAGGTTGGCCTCAGACTCATGGCAATCCTCCTACCTTAGCTTTACAAGTGCTGGGATTAAAGGTTTGTGCTACCAGAACTACAAATATTACCATACATAGGTGATTCCAAATATATATGCATACACATACACATGTGGTGTGTGTGTGCTTCTGTGTTTGTGTGGGAGTGCTGACACCTTTATGTGCCACAGAGCATATGTGGGAGTCAGAGGAAATCTTTGGAACTTTAGGCACACTGATTCTTACTTTGCACCTGTTTGAAGTGGACTCTCTTATTGTTGACAGCTTCACTCACCATGCTAGCTAGAAATACAGACATTAGCACTACATGGATTCTAAGAAATCCATACTCAGACACTCACACTTGTGGGTATGGCATTTATCCACTTAACCATCTCACCAGCCTCAATTTAAAATTCTGATTGTTGCTTCTATTTTTCCAATATTTTTATATTGATCTGAAATCCCACCAAAATATATATTAAGATATATATGAATATATGATCTAGAGAGGGAAGGTAAGCTTTAATGTTAGTTATAAAGACTAGTATTTGGTTTCTGCTCTATTTGAGTTTTGTAAATTATGTATGTGTTAGATCCCTCTTCATATATTTAATGTCTTTTTGTCTATGTGCACATATGTGTACCTGCTATTTATATACTAGGTCCATTTTTCTTTTGCATTGTTAGAGTTTCTGTATGTTTTATAACAGCTCAAGTATAACAAGGAAATTAGTCCTCTTTAGATTTTTTTCAAGATTAGTACCTTGGTAGACTATTTTTTTGTTCATTTTTAATTTATTTATTTGAGAGCAACAACCAGAGAGTGCAAGAGACAGACAAAGAGAGAGAAAGAGAATGGGTGCGTCAGGGCCTCCAGCCACTGCAAATGAACTCCAGATGCATGTCCCCTTGCGCATCTGGCTAACATGGGTCCTGGGGGATGGAGCCTCGAACCTGCATCCTTAGGCTTCCCAGGCAAGCGCTTAACCTCTAAGCCATTCCTCCAGCCCTTGGTAGACTATTTAAATATGCAGAACATAGCATCTTCCCTCTTTCCTATAATATTGATATAGTGAATCTTTGGAAGTAAGAACTAGGCAGCTGTGATGGTTATTCTCAATAGTCAATGTGATTGAACCTAGAATCACCTAGATAAATATCTGGGCATATCTTTGAGGGAGTTTCTAGGTTAGGTTGAGGTGGCATAGCTTCTTTTACTTTAGCACCATTCCATGGTCAGGGAACCCAGATGAATACAAGGTTGATGATCTGAGCATGATCATTCATCACTCTGCTTTCAGACTGGGGATTGAAGGTGACCAGCTGCTTGCTGCTCCTCTTGCCATGCCCTCCTCACTGTGATGGACTGCTGCTTTAAATTTAAGTTGAAATAAACTCACCCTCAAACTTCTTCTTGTCAGGTATTTTGTCATCACAAGGAAGGTAATTAATTTAACATCTACCATTTTAGAAAATGACTTTAGGTGATAATAATGGAACTGGGGTGCACAGAGTTAAAGACTGCTGACTTGTACAGTAGGAATAGCAGAGTTAAGCATACAAACCTATGTTACTAGAGAAGATAACTTTGATAGGAGCATTATGAAGAATCATGGAAACCATGACTCTCCCTACAAGGAATCATTCCCTCAAGGGTGTTAATCTGGAAGTTATTTTTCCTGACAAAAGAATCATAGCTATGAAAATTCCATTTGGCATCACAGTGTGGGAGAAATATAGAAACATTCCAAGAAATGGAGAGAGCTAAATATGTGTTTCTAGAGAACTTTAGAAACAGATATTCTGCGGAGCATCTGGAAGATGCAAGTATCCTCTGCAATGGTATGGAACAAGTGGAGATGAGACCGTGAAGCATCCATCAGTTACAGATTCTGGTCAGTAATAATTGTCAAGAAAGGACATAGTTATCATATAGAAGAAATGCGACCATAAGCTCTGACAATGCTTTACTTATAAAAGGATAATTATCAATACTATTGTTTAGTTTTATAGCTGTTATTGTATAGCTATAATAACAATAATTATAGTTAAACTTTTAACCTAAGTAGCATACATGAACTGACTAGAGTAGCCACTATTGCATCCTTCTGACAAAAACAAAGTTTGAAAGGGGTTACCTGGTTTGTCTGATATTTCTCAGATGACAAGTAGAAAAAGTAGGCTATGAACAATAGAGGTAAAGAGTTTATATCTATATTTCATCATTTGAAAATATTCATTTACCCTTGTCTTCATATATTTACTTTGGCCCATGAAGAAAGTATTCCACCAATCTTCCTAGGTACTTTAGAATATTTGGGAGGCTATGTGAACATTTTTTCTACTTATTTTTCTTATAATGATAGAGTAACTTACCCAAATATCCAACCACTTTGCTCCTGTTACAGACATTGTCCCTATGTATCTTCCTAAACTCTCTGTTCTGCTCTTTTTGGCACTATTTATTCTCTCTCATACTAAGTGGAATATTATGTCACTTCCTCTGCTCATGAAGTAATTAGAAATCTGGATTTTGATCTAGCATACTCAAACATATTTCAGTTCTCTTTGTTTAGTATTCCACACCTGGTCAAAGTGATTGAACACACAGTGTGAGTCTATAAACACAAATAACTGTTTATGTGCACATGCAAATGTAGGTCAGCCCAGTACTGTCCTTGGCATGCTCTTAACTGACCTTCATCAGTACTGAACTGCTGGAACTCAGCATTCAATTGGCTAGAATTTGTGAGAGATAAACCAGTAATTATTCCAATTATTGTAACATATGATTCACATGGAGGGACTTTTTAAAGACAGAGTAAGGAAGAAAGGTTGGACATGGTGGCTCAAGCCTTTAATCCCAGCACTTGGGAGGCAGAGGTAGGAGAATCACCATGAATTCAAGGCCACCCTGAGAAAAACAAAAACAAAATTAAAAAAGTATCCTGTGGGAAGATTAATAGACTTTTTCTTTAACCTATATTGTACTGACTGGTGCCATACAGCAGATGCTGGACATAGCAGATGTATATTAAATTTAAAACCTGTAATACTGGGCTAAAAGGATACATCTCTTAACATGATATCATAAGTCTAAGGATATGTTAGCAAGAGAACTCTTCTTAAGGATTAGGAAAGTTTTATTCAGGACCATGCAATGGGAGAAATTGGGGTTAGGACAGAGAGAAATCAGGATTTCTTTCATAATTAAGAATGACTCTGAGGCAGGCATGGTGGTGCATGCCTTTAATCCCATCACTTGGGAGGCAGAGGTAGGAGGACTGCTGAGTTCGAGGCCACCCTGAAACTACATAGTTAATTCCAGGTCAGCCTGGACCAGAGGGCAACCCTACCTAAAAAAAAAAAAGAATGACTCTTTAAATTTCATGTAGGATAGCTACTTCATTTCTCCAAACACTTTCTGAAGCCAGTACCAAAGGCTAAAGTTAGGGAGAAATACCAAATAGGTTTTGTCTGAGTATCAAGTTGTTTAGCTTGTTTTTCTATTATTCTTCCTGCAACCTGTTTACTAAATAGGCTAAATTGATTACTATAATGCAGAGATTAAGAGCTGGAATGATAAAAGAAGCACAAGGGTAGGACAAGCATAGGGAGCTTGCTGTGGGTCACACCAGCTCTGGATTATTCATGTAGGCTATACCCTCACGATCCAGAAGATATGTGACCACCTGCCTATTAAGTCTTAAATTATGTCTCCTCTGCGTTCTGGTGAGGGAAAGTCTCTGATAACACCCATGGGCATGGCACCACAAATCTAAAAAGTCTTTTATCATCATCGTGATACATAGTATCTTCCTTGTAAATGGAATTCAGGGTCAGTTCAACCTGGAAGACTAGAAATGTCAGACTCAAAAGTACAGGTAGAAACATTGTTCTTCATATATGAGGAAGAGACAGTGAGGCAAAACATGATTTTCAAGAAAGTACTAACTACTAAAGATACCACCATTGCAATGACCTACACAAAGTTAAATGTCACTGTCTATAGTATAGACCCATGCGCAGAATGGCTTCCTGCTCTGAATGTGGGAGGCACAGGATCATAAATTTTTTTCCTCAAATGTGGTTAAAGTTACATCATGAATTATAAACATGTGGCTGGAATGAAGATTTTTTCCTTTCATGCTTTCTTTCTTTGTCTACAGCCTGGTCTGGTCTTGCATTGAAATATGTGTCCCAATTGGACTCTATCCTGAGTTGCCAGACTGTGGTTTTTGCTTTGAGCTGGTCCCCACGGTCTATTTTCTATGCATTCTCAATTTTACGTGAGTGAAGCTGATGTGTTCATACATCCTTGTTGACACTCGGCGGTCTCTGGAAAAGTGAGATTTGTGAGTCAGGGTTTCATTAGTTCAACTTTGAAGCTCTTGAGGGTCTGTACCCATTTCTGGGGGTGAGAATGGTGTTGTGGGGGTGCAGTGCAAATCCATACAGTGGCAGTAACAAAATAGAGAACTGCTTTTATTTTGGAGTCTGAACAAAAATCCTTTGGCTAATAACATGCTTTTATCTTCATCTGGCTCTTTTTGTACATTAATCAAATGGGTGGAACTAAGAACAAGGAGAATGGGTGAGTCATTCTCAATTAATACTTTTACTGTCATTTTAAAGTTGCCAGTTAAAGATCTCCTCATGAGCCAGATTAAAAAAGAAAAGAAAAGAAAACTGTCACATATTATATGGTTCATTTATGTGAATTCTGCAGAAAACACACATCCCTAGAGACAGAGGCAGATTAGCAGTCTGGTACTGAGTGTGGGAATGGGGAGTGACTGAAAACAGACATGAGATTTCATTGCAAAGACAGGAATATAGTCTACAAGAATGCAGCTACCAGTGTAATCATTCCCTTCTATGTCCTGACTCTTGAGATTCCACTCACCTTTGGGGACACACACAGACCAGACACATGGCACTGCTTCCTGTAAGCATCAAATATTTGCTTCCTCTTGAAATTTAGTTATAAATCATAAAAGAAGCAGTGACTATTTTTTCCAACTCCATAAAGAAAAAAGCTCTGAGACTTATCTTTATCTTTACTGAAAAGTGTGCAATAGTACATGCATTTATTTGCATTTGCATATGTATGCATGCATTGTACATGGAGTTACTCTTGCATACTGGTTTTTAATACTTACCATATCAAATATAGTGGCAGGATAGGATTGTTTTAAAGAGAACAGATTTTAAATAATCACTTCATTATCATAGTCTTCAATGTTTTAAATAATATTCTTAAAATATGAGCAGTTTTTTAATAGCATGTGTA
This sequence comes from Jaculus jaculus, assembly GCF_020740685.1. Taxonomy (NCBI): domain Eukaryota; kingdom Metazoa; phylum Chordata; class Mammalia; order Rodentia; family Dipodidae; genus Jaculus; species Jaculus jaculus. The sequence continues at coordinate 133,587,511 of NC_059107.1, forward strand.
AAATATTTAAAAATCGTATGTTTGTAAAGAAGTACTTTTCTGGTCTTTTGGTATAATTCAACTACATCTGGTAAGAAAGGTTAAGTGACAGAAGCTTGGCTAGAGCCAGCAGATCATGGCAGGAGCATTCTCTTTTATTTCTATTCCCATTAATTGGTGTAGGGGTTTGTGACATTCATTTCATCAAGAAACACCATAGAGAATGCATCTTGAATTATAATATTTTGTTTACCTGTATGTCATTTTACCAAGAATATGTATAAAGGGTAGGATGCAGGTTTAATCTTACAGAAATAGCTACAGCTGGCTTTGTCAAGATGGAGAGTTTGAGAAATTTATCCTCAAGTGATCTTATTTATCTTATGCTAAGTCCGTCAGATGCCTAATAGTTCCTGATGCTTTTCACAGTAACCTTATGAACTATGGACAAGCCTTCAGGCCTTATATTTTGCAATCTAGAAAGCTTTGGAAGTTTAACCCCTATTATATTAGTCAGGCTTCTCTAGGAAAACCTCTCCCTCTCTCTCTTCTCTCTTGTCTCAAAGCTGCCCTTCTATAACACTCCCTACATAAACATTGCAGATGCTAAAATTAACATCCCATCTTCTGATCAACTTTCTTCCTCATTCTGTTCCACTATGAACCTAAATCTGTGTGTATATGTATACATGTTTATTTGTATATAGATACCAAACCAACTGAGAAACTAACATATAGGCTCAGTTCTAGGAGCCAGAAACCTCAGAGCAAGGAGGCTAGCATACTTCCCAGTTCTAGGCCGAACAACAGCACCAAAACAAAACAAAAATCCAAGATGGCTACATGGATAAGACCCATAGTCCAAAAACAGCCCTGCAGTGTTGCAGTGTGATTAATGAAGGGCAGCCACACAAGAAAACATACTTCTCCAGGAGAGAGAAAGGGAGGCAGGGAGAGAGAGATTCTTCCTGCTGTTTTTTTGTTCTGTCTGAGCCACCAACTGATTGGATGGTGCTATCCTTATTCAGAACAGATCTTTCCCACCCAGTTCCCTGGACCACATGCCAGTCTTCCCTGGGGATATTATCAAAGACACATCAGAGGTAATGATCATCCAGAATGAAGAATCCTTTCTAAGAATGTTGAAATACATCTTGACTTACGTTAACAAATTATACTATCTGAGAGCCTTCTACTCTATTTTTAATTGCTTGTATACCATAATTATGTACAAAATAAGAAAAGTCATTATCCTACAGTCAAGTTTTAATCATATCAAGTGTGTACATTCTTTTCTAAATATTTTATTTATCCATTTATTGGCAGGAGAGAGAGATGGCATGGATATTCCAGGGCGTCTAGCCATTGGAAAGGAACTCCACACGCTTGCACCACCTTGTGCATCTGGCTTATGTGAGTCCTGGAGAATTGAATATGGGTCCTTAGGCTTCACAGGCAAGTGTATTAACTGGTAAGCCATCACCCCAGCCTTGTAAATTCTTCTGAAAAAAAATTTTTTTTGGATGTAGAGTCACATGTTAGCTCAGGCCAATCTGAAGCTCACTCATAGTTCAGATTGGCCTCAAGAACACAGTGACTACAAAGATCTTCCTACCTCAGTCTCGCAGGTGCTGCATTAAAGGTATGGACCACCATGCCCACATTTGATTTGATGTTTTTTTTAATTATTTATGTACATATTCAGTGTGTAAACAGCCATGTTGGTACCATCATTAGTCTCTTTTCTGTCTTCCCCCCTATGAAAGGACCCTCCTCATTGGGGACTGTGGGTCATACATTGAGTGGGGTAGCCATTAGTTATGTGGAAGAGGCAATGTCTCTGTGCATAATTTCCTAACTTGTGGCTCTAACAATTTTTTCTGCCCCCACCCCATGAGCCTTGTTGGGTTTGTTTTAGGTCTACTTCAGTGATGAGGTCTTGGGAGCCTCTGTGTCTGTGGATATCTGGTTTAGGAGGTGGTGAGTGTTCTCTGTGTCTATATCTTTCACCCTTCTGCTGGTACCTGGTTCACCATGAAAACAGCACTCTTGCTCATTTCCCCAGTTACTCTATATTTTTCAGCTGGGGCCCTAGTGAGGTGTGATGGGCTGATTATCTCCTCAGGTTCTGTGTCCATCTGAGAAAGAAAAGCAGACTCTTCAGTGGAAAGTGACATCAGCACAGGTTATATGGGATAAGCATTATCAGTTTGAAGAGAATTTAATAGGTATAAGCCCTCTTGTAGCCCAATATTGGTGGAAGCTTGATATTGGAGAGTAAACTTGAAATGATCACATGTTTTTTGTGTTTAAGCTTATTTATGTGGTGTATTACATTGGCAGATTTCCCTCTGTCTTTTAGGATGTAGAGTTTTATGGTACCATTGCCTTTTGGGTCCAGTTTTGTGTCCCCTCTCCCTCCGTTGTCTTCCCTTCCTTCCCCACCCTCCCTATTGTCCAGTCCTTGAGATGCTTGGTAGGTATGTTGGCAACTTGGGTAGATTCAGATTAGGAGCTGTAGATGAGTGAGAGTATGTGTCAAGTATCTTTCTGTGATTGGGTGAGTTCACTGAGAATGATATGTTCCAGGTTGGACCATTTTTCTTCAAATTTTCTTGTGTCATTTTTCCTTACTGCTGTGTAGAATTCCATCATGTAGATATACCACATCTTAGTTATTCATTCGTCTAATGATGTATATCTTGGTTGATTCCAGCTCTTGGCTATTACAAATTGAGCAGCTATAAAGATATCTGAGTAAATCTCTCTGAGATGAGGCATGGAACTTTTAGGGTATGTGCCTAGTAAGGGAATAACTGGGTCTATTGGTAACTCTTTAGTCATTTATATTTGGAGTCACCATATTTCTTTCCAATTTGGTTGTACCATCTTACATTCCCACCAACAGTGGATAAGGGTTCCTATTTCTCCACATCCTTGTCAGCATTTGTTTGCATTTGATTTTTTGATGTTTGTTATCCTTACTGGAGTAAGATGGAATCTCATAGTAGCTGTAATTTACATTTCCCTGATGATTAGGAGTGATGGAAATTTACTTTGGTGTTCTTGTCTTTTTTATTTCCTCATCTGTGAACTGCCTGTCTGGATCCTTGCCCCATTTTGAGAGTGGGTTGTTTGACTTTTTATTGTTTACATTTTTGAGTTTTTTGCATATTCTAGAAATTAGGCCTCTGTCAGTTGGATAATCAGCAAATACTTTCTTCCATGCTATGGGAAATATATAGGCTCTGCTTATTGTATGTTTGTCTGTAAGAAACTTTTTAGCTTCATAAGATCCCATTGGTTGAGTGATTGTTTAAGATCCTGTGCTAATGGGGTTTTGTTCAAGAAGTCTTTTCCGATTCCTATGTCATGAAATGTTCCTCCTAACTTTTCTTCCCGTTGTAGCTGAGTTTCTGGTGTTATATTGAGGTCTTTGATCCATTTGGACTTGATTGTTGTGCATGGAGAGATGTGTGGATCAAGTTTCTTTTTCTTGCATATGGTTATTCCTTTTTTCCAGCACCATTTGTTGAAAATGCTGTCTTTCTTCCAGCCTATATTGTTAGGGCCTGTACCTGTAGTTAGTTGATGCAAAATCTGGGTCCTCATTCTATTCCTTTGGTCTATACTCCTGTTTTTATGCCAGTACTATGCTGTTTTTATTACTATGGCTTTCTAATATAGCTTTAAATCAGGTATGGTGATACCTCCAGAGGTGTTTCTTTCACTGAGGATATGCTTGGATATCTAAGGCCTTCCGCTTTTCCATATGAATTTAGAGATCAATTTTTCTATCTTTGTGAAGAGTAATGTTAGATTTTTGGTGGGAATTGCATTAAATTTGTAGTTTGCCTTTGAAAAGATAGCCATTTTCACAATGTTAATTCTGCCTATCCAGGAGCATGGGAGGTCTTTCCATTTTCTTAAGTCCTCATCAACTTCTTTTTTGAGTGTTTTTATGTTTCCATTCTTTTACTTCCTTGGTTAATGTTATTCCAAGGTTTTATTTATTTATTTATTTGTTTGTTTTGGCTATTGAAAATGGGATAATGTCACTTATTTCTTTCCCTGTATCTTTATCTTTTCCATATAGAAAGCATACTGATTTTTGTGCATTGATTTTGTATACTGCTCCTTTGCTGAAGGAGTTTATTACCTTTAAGAATTTTGGAATGGAGGCTCTCAGGTCTCTTACATATAGAATCATGTCATCTGCAAATAGTGCTAATTTGACTTATTCCTTTCCAAATTGTAGCCCCTTTATTTCTTTCTCCTGTCTTATTGCTTGAGCTAGGACTTCCAGTACTATATTAAAGAGCAGAAGTGAGAGTGGACATCCCTATCTTGTTCCTGATCTCAATGGGAATCCCTCCAGTCTCTCTCCATTAAATATTTATTATTTGGGATTTAGGAGATTTGTATATAGCCTTTATTGTGTTAAGATATAAATCGACCATGCCGATTCTCTCCAGTGTTTTGATCATGAAGTGATGTTGTATTTTGTCAAAGGCCTTTTCTGCATCTATCAAAGTGATCATGCGATTTTTGTGTTTAGCCTTGTTTATGTGGTGTATTACATTGATAGATTTCTGTATGTTGAACCACCCCTGTGTGCCTGGGATGAAGCGCACTTGATCAAGGTGGATAATGGATTGGATGTGTTGTTTAATTTGGTTTGCAAGGATTTTGTATAGAACCTTTGCATGTAAGTTCATCAGGGAAGTAGGCCTGTAGTTTTTTTTTTTTTTTTTCTTGTGGCATCTCTGCCTGGTTTTGGTATTAGGGTGATAGTAGCTTCATAGAAGGAGTTGGGGAGATTTACTTGATCTCCAATTGTGTGGCACAGTTTCAGAAAGATTTCAGTTCTTCCATAAAGGTTTGGTAGAATTCAGCTGAGAAACCATCTGGTCTTAGACTCTTCTCTTTGGGAAGGGTTTTTTTTTTTTAAATCACCTTTTCAGTTTTGATGGGTGTTATAGGTTTGTTTAGGAGATTAATCTGTTGTGAGTTTAGCTTTGTTAGGTAGTATATGTTCAAGAATTCATTAATTTCCTCCATATTTTCAGGCTTTGTGGAGTAGAGGTTTTTGAAAGAAGTCCTAATGATTCTACCAATTTCATTTATGTCTGTTGTGATCTCTCCTTTTTCATTTCTAAATGTGTTAATTTAAAGCTTCTCTCTCTCTCTCTCTCTTTTTTTTTTTTGCTTGATAAAATTGGCCAGGGGTTTATCAATCTTGTTTATTTTTTCAAAGAAGCAGCTCTTTGTTTCATCAATTTCCTTAATTGTTTTCTTAGTTGCACTTCATTAATTTTTGCTCTGGTCTTAATTACTTCTTTCCATCTGGAGCTTTTTGGGTTGGATTCTTCTTGTTTTTCCAATGCATTTAGATGGATGGTTAGAATATTGATTTGGGATCTCTCTGTCTTTGTTATGAAGGCATTTAGGGGCATGAATTTTCCCCTAAGGACTGCCTTCATTGTGTCCCATAAGTTTTGGTATGATGTGCTCTCATTGTCATTCAATTATAGGAAATTTTTAATTTCATTTTTTATTTCATCCACTACCCATTTATTGTTTAAACGTGTGTTGTTCAGTTCCCAGGAGCTGGTGGTATTTCTGGCACATCTTTTGTTGTTGGTTTCTACCAATACAGTATTGTAATCTGATGTCATGCGGGAAATGATGTCAATCTTCCTAAATATATCTAGGCAGGCTTTATGGCCCAGTGTATGATCTATTTTAGAGAAAGTTCCATGGGCTGCTGAGAATGTGTAATCTGTAGATTTGAGTTATAATGTTCTGTAGATGTCTGTTATGTCTAATTGATCTATGGTATTGTTGAGATCTCTTACTTCTCTGTTAATTTTCTGTTTGGATGATGCCTATAGTGGAGTATTGAAGTCCCTGACTATGATGATTTTGGTGGTTATTTCTGTTTTGTTGTCAAGTATGGTTTGATTTATTAATTGTGGTACACCTATGTTTGGTGCATAAAGATTGATGATTATGATAGCCTCTTACTGGATCATTCCCTTGATAAGTAAGAAGTCACCTTCTTTGTCTTTTTTGATTACTTTTGGTTTGAAGTCTATTTTATCTTATATTAGTATAGCTATACCTGCTTTTTTAAAATTTCCATTTGCTTGGACTATCATTTTATACCCTTTTACCCTGAGGAGGTATCTTTCTTTAGTGTTGAGGTGGGTATCTTGAAGACAGCAGATTGAGCGGTCTAATTTTCTGACTGACCCTCTTAGCTGATGTCTCTTGATGGGTGAATTAAGGCCATTAATGTTTAGGGCAGTAACTGTGAGGTTTGATTTAATCCCTGCCTTATGGTGGTGGTTTATGTGGTTTTGGTGTTTTCATGGAGTTAGTAGTTTTTTTTTTTTTGGTTTGTTTGTGTTTTTTGCTGCCTTCTCTGAGTTTGGTTACTGTGATCTGCTTCTTGTAGATACTTGAGGTTGGTTATTTGATTCTTCTATGTGGAGAATTCCCACTACTCTCTACAGGTTTGGCTTTGTGTTCATATAGTAGTAAAGCTGAATTTTAAATATTTTTATTTATTATTTATTTGAGAGCGACAGACACAGAGAGAAAGACAGATAGAGGGAGAGAGAGAGAATGGGCGCGCCAGGGCTTCCAGCCTCTGCAAACGAACTCCAGACGCGTGCGCCCCCTTGTGCATTTGGCTAACGTGGGACCTGGGGAACCGAGCCTCGAACTGGAGTCCTTAGGCTTCACAGGCCAGCGCTTAACCGCTAAGCCATCTCTCCAGCCCTAAAGCTGAATTTTATTGTGGAAAGTTCACCGTCAATTATGAGGGATATTTTTACTGGGTAGAGTTGTTTGGGTTGGAAGCCATAGGTTCTTAGACTTTGCAGTGTTCCATTCCAGGCTCTTCTGGCTTTCAGTGTTTCCAGTGAGAAGCTTGAGGTAATTCTGATGGGGTTACTGTGGTGGTTTGATTCAGGTGTCCCCCATAAACTTTGGTGTTCTGAATGCTAGGTTCCCAGCTGATGGATATTTGGGAATTAATGCCTCCTGGAGGGAGTGTATTGTTGGGGGTGGGCTTATGGGCTTTATAGCCAGTTTCCCCATGCCAGTGTTGCTGGCATTGTTGCTGTGGTCCACCTTATGTTGGCCAGAGGGTGATGTGCACCCTCTGCTCATGCCATCGTTTTCCCCTGCCATTGTAGAGCTTGCCCTCGAGCCTGTAAGCCAAAAAAAATCTTTTTCCCAGAAGTTGCTCTTGGTTGGGTGATTTCTACCAGCAATGCAAACTGGACTGCAACAGTAAAGTGGTACTGAGGAGTGGGATTGCTGCTAGACACCTGACTGTGTGGCTTTGGCCTTTTGGAGCTGATTTTTAAGAGGAATGTGGGAGGATTTGAAACCTTGGCCTAAGAGATGCCTTGCAGTGCTGTAAGTACAGCTTGATGGACTATTCTGGTCTGAACTGCAAGACCTGAATGCAGTAAGAACTATGGACTGTGAGGTTTGTCTTATGAGGATAAGAAAGAGATTTGCTTGGAGTGGGCTAACAGTTTGTGTAAGAAGCTTGCTCTTATGCCCGTGTCCTGAGAAGTTGTACAGGATTGCTTTGCATAGTAATGAACTTGTGTGTGCAGAGGGATATGGCACAGAAAGAAAAATCTTTGGGTGAACTGTTGCCCACTCAGCTGCAACTGAAAGATTACAACATTTGATACTGGGCTAGCTGAACTGTGTTGGGGTAACAGGAAGAATGTTGACTCTTTTGAAGGGGCCTGAATGCTCAAGGAGTGTCCTGTTCTTCAAAGTCTGCTTTATTCCCCCCTGGATTAACAAATTGTCACCCTACATGGTATTGTAAAGTATAAGAAATGCTGGAAAGAGGGTCATTGAGTTTGCAACATGGTCTTGTGTTTTGGAAATGACCATGGGCAGTGTGAAGCAGGTTTGCTGGTTGCCTACATGCAAACCCCATGGGGCCATGAGGATAAACTGTGGCTTGCAGTGGAGACCCAGTGGAGATGCCAGGACCATGAGATGGCTGCCAAGGAGAGCAGCCAGCCCTGATAAAGTTTTCCAGGACTGTGAGTAGCCTAGCTGGAGGGGCGGAATTGGAATGCCAGAGACTTGTTGCTGTTTGGAATTATCAGACTTGGAGATTTGTCACTGATTAGAGTTGTTAGACTTGAAGCTACAGATGTTTGCCCTGGTTGTTTTAAATCTTGTACTGGTTGCATGTTTCTTTGCTATACCCAATGCCATCTTTTGCAGTATGAATATTTATTCTGTGCCATTATGTTTTTTTTTTCTTCTAATTTTTATTTATTTATTTGAGAGCGACAGACACAGAGAGAAAGACAGATAGAGGGAGAGAGAGAATGGGCGCGCCAGGGCTTCCAGCCTCTGCGAACGAACTCCAGACGCGTGTGCCCCTTGTGCATCTGGCTAATGTGGGACCTGGGGGACCGAGCCTCGACTGGGGTCCTTAGGCTTCACAGGCAAGTGCTTAACCGCTAAGCCATCTCTCCAGCCCATTATGGGTTTTTTTGAGGTGATTTTTGGTATTATGGCTCAGTTAAAAGATCTTGGAATATGGGGATGTATGAACATCATTGGGATTGATAAAAGCTATGGGGACTTTTAAAATCAGACTGAATGCATTGTATTTTACAACATGTATGGATATCAGTTTATAGGGGCCAGGGACGGAATGTTGTGGTTTGATTCAGGTGTTCCCCATAAACTTAGGTGTTCTGAATGCTAGGTTCTCAGCTGATGGAGATTTGGGAATTAATCCCTCCTGGAGGGAGTGTATTGTTGGGGGTGGGCTTATGGGTGTTATAGCCAGTTTCCCCATGCCAGTGTTTGGCACACCCTCCTGTTGTGGTGGTCCACCTTATGTTGGCCAGAGGGTGATGTCCACCCTCTGCTCATGCCATCGTTTTCCCCTGCCATCATGGAGCTTCCCCTTGAGCGTGTAAGTCAAAATAAATCTCTTTTTCCCAGAAGCTGCTTTTAGTTGGGTGATTTCTACCAGCAATGCAAACTGGACTGCAACAGTTACCTTTATATATAATGTGTTGTTTCTCCCTAGCTGCTTTTAGGACTTTCTGTTTGTTATTGATGTTTAGAGTCTTAATAATAATATGTCTTGGAGAATTTATCCTTTGTTTATTCTGTTTGTAGTTCTGTTAGCTTCTTGTAACTTGATGGGACTTTCTTATGAGAGTGTGTGAAAGTTTTCTTCCATTTTTTTGTTGAATAAATTTTCTATGCCTTTGGTCTGAATTTCTCCCCCTTCTGGTATTCCCATGATCTAAATGTTGGGATTTTTAAGGGTATCCCAAAGTTCCCTCATTCTCTGTTCATAAAAATTTTTGAATGAACTGTTTCTTCTGTTTTGTCTTCCAGTTCTGAGTTTCTGTCTTCTACATGGCTGACTCTATTCTTGAGAGCTTCTATAGAGTTTTGGGCTTGTTCAATTTGGTTTGTATTTTCTACTGCTTTTTTAATGTATAGTTTCCATCCCTCTGTCAAATTACCTTTTCACATCATTTTCTGATTTTCTTAATGCTTCTTGGAATTCATCCTTGAATTTCTTTATATCTTCATTGAGCTTAGTCAGCTGGTTATTAAGGTACTCTTTTTTTTTTTTTTTTTTTTTTTGCTCTCCTTCAGATCATTAACTGTCTTTTGAACCATTCCTGGTTCTTTTCTATTAGGTCTAATCTAGCTAGGACAGCATTCATACAATTATTGGACCTTTGTTGATTTTTTACAAGTTCTTCTATTTGCATGGTCAGGGTTGCATAGCTTATATCTTCATTTTGGGGTTTGGATCCTATTCTCTCTTCTATGTTTTGGTTAGCACATCAATGGGGGGACTGGGCAACTTGTTGGATTTGCTTGCATTTGATTTTTCATGTTATTCCTTTGGTCTGCCTATCACAGTGTAGGAATCTTATTTAATTTAGGAGGATGCTGTAGTCTACCCTTGAAGTATCTTCAGTGATGACTATTCCCTTTTATGTTTGCTTCAATTAGATTTTGATAGCAATGGGGCCAGTCTGATCAGAGGGAGGAAGCCCATGAGGTTCTAGTGGAGGCTCAAGGACCTTATGAAGGGGTTTGGTGGTCAGTGGTTTGGGGGTGTATGGGACTGCATGGTCAGGTGGCCTGAGGGGACAGCGGGTAGAGAGGAATGGGACAAAGTAGACTGGTGTTGCGATGGGGCAGGAGGGGCAGGAGGATAGGATTGCACTGTGGTTCTGCAATTCTGAGGGGAGAGGGTATGGGACTATTGGTCTGTTGGGAATGTGTAGCAGGGTGTGGATGTGATTTCTTGGTCCTATGACATGGAGGTCCTGCTGTGGATCTGGTGATATGCAGGGAGGATGAGTGATGGTCCAGGTGGTAGGAAGGGAAAGGGAGGGGTGAACTCTACCCTGCTGACCAGGGTCCAAGTAGCGTGCAGGAAGTGCAGGAGGACCTGGTTCACAGAGGGCAGGGCAGCAGGTGGGACAGTGGCCCACAAGCATAGAGGTCCCTGATGGAAGGAAAACTGAGAGAGTTTGGAAGGACAGCCTGCTGACCTTGGTCTGGTTAGCTTGAGGGTCATGCAGGAGGACCTAGTCCACTCATGGTGGTTGCTGCTGGGATGGTGCAGTGCAGAAAGAATCAGAACTGGTACAGTGGCTGGGACTGCAGCTGGGACTTCATCTGGGACTTCAGCTTGAGGGATTGGGGGACTGGTGGGCTACCCAAGATCATGGGAAGGAGCAGATTCCCTACTTTGCTCCTCCATGCCCTCCCACTGGAGGCCTACTATGATCTACAAACCCCTAAAAACCTCAAAGAACCCCAAAGATCTTGCCTTTCATTCCTGAGAGGAGGTGGATGATTAGGTAGATGCCATCTTGACTGAAAGTTGATGGCATGTTTTTCTGTTGCATTCCTTTTAGTGTGCTATGAGATATCCAGAGGCAAGCCTTCTTGTGTTCAGTCAGGCACTAAGAAACATCAGAAGAGTAGTAAATGTTCATCCACATAACTTTCACGTTCTATACGTAAGATATAATGCATATATATGTGTGTGTGTGTGTGTGTGTGTGTTAGTGCATTTATCCTCTTTTTAGTAATATATGTAATATACATATACATTACATAGTGAAATATATAACAATACAATATATGCCAAACTATTTCTAAATTCATATAGTAATGTAATATAGTAATATATAAAAATTTGGTAGATAATCCTGTATAATTTAAGAATACTTTAGGGCTGGAGAGATGGCTTAGTGGTTAAGCGCTTGCCTGTGAAGCCTAAGGACCCCGGTTCGAGGCTCGGTTCCCCAGGTCCCACGTTAAGCCAGATGAACAAGGGGGCGCACGTGTCTGGAGTTCGTTTGCAGAGGCTGGAAGCCCTGGTGTGCACCCATTCTCTCTCTCTCTATCTGTCCTTCTCTCTGTGTCTGTTGCTCTCAAATAAATAAATAAATAAATAAATAAATTTTTTTAAAAAAAGAATACTTTAGACTATTACAGTGAAGTGTGGTCAGGAAGTAGATTTGCTTAAGGGGCAAGAGAACATATCCTTGGTCTGGTATTACAAGATAATAGAAGTATAATGGTGTAGATCTATTAGCTAAGTAGGTAGAGGTGAGTATCACACAGACATCTTCTAGTGACTACCAGGGTTTTGTTTAGCACCAGTAAATACAAATAATTTCAACTTTCAGTCTAATTTTTAGAACTTTTCTAAATTTTCACTAAGTATTATACCCTGATTTGATTTTTTTTTCCATTCACATAGGAAAATGAATATTCTTATGCTGAATAACCATTATGTTTTAGAATCAGGTTCATATGGTAGGGCAGGCTACAGAGATGAAGAATGTGACTTTGTTGGGATATTTTGCATTGATTATTTACTATACAGTTTTTTTTTTCCTTTTGAGAAATACTGGGAAACATTTTCAAAAACAGCAACTGCAATCAAAGAAAACATTACTGTCCAGAATGGACTAGTGATGTGCAGTCTTATCAGACAACAATAGGGAACCATTACATATAATGAACAGGATATGTGGATAAAGAAATATTTCACACAATAGTGATTTCAGCCTTCATTCTTATTGTCAATCATAGATTCTAACTATGAACATACCTTTGTCAACACTAAACTTTATTTTAACTTCCTAAAACACTAACTTTTTTCTACAGATTTTCTCTTTCCTTTCTTTAAAATAATTAATATATAGATACATATTATAACAGGTGCTATACTATTATCCCCTTGCCCCAACTCCTGTTACCCTGGGGGTCCTACTCAATGGAGTGATGGTAATCACTGTGGGCTCATGAAGGCCTCAGTCAGTCCCCATGGGGTCATGGGGAGCCATGCTTCAGGATATCTCTACCCACTCTATCTCTCTTACAGTCTTTCTGTTCCCTCTTCTACAATATTCTGTGAGCCATGGGGGGTGGGGCTGTTGGCACTCTGATTTAGTGTTATTTGTAGTCTCTAGATTTTTGCTTTTATAGAGTGAAGTACTATGTAAAATTGTGAAACTACCTTTTAGGAATATCAGTTTTGGTCTATGGTCTTTTTCTACTTTGCTTTCTTCCTGGGTCCTATAACTTCTTGCAATTTCCCTTGACCAGGTTCTTGTGGTAGGAAAGGCCAATTTAAGATATTTGTATCTGTAGTGATAATATATTATATGGATGTTTAACTTGAGAAGTCACATAGAAGTTGAACCTGTCAGACATATCAGGGGAGTTGTTTAAAAATAAAACAAAGAGCTAGAGAGATGGCTTAGCAGTCAAGGAATTTGCCTGCAAAGCCAAAGAACCCAGGTTCGATTCCCCAGGGTCCATGTAAGCCAGATGCACAAGATGGCACATATTTTTGCAGTGGCTGGAGGCGTTGGTGCATCCGTTCACTCTCTCTATGTGCTTCTTTCTATCAAAATAAATAAAAACAGTAAAATATTTAACAGAAATATCAAGGCCAGCTGAAATTATGGAAGCAACTTGTTACACTATGATAAATACATGTAAAGACAGCTCTTATGTAACATCAAGTCAAGATGCTTAGAGTTTCTAAGATAATGAGACACAAGGACAGTAACTAAGGAGATGTTAAACTGTGCCAGACTCTCTGAACAGGGCCCAGAGATCCCTTTTATCCTCATCTGTGTCCTGCGACTATAAGCATACAGATCATATGGAGAAAAATTATCATTGCAAATGCAAATTACTCAAAAAGTATCCAGAATAAAGTTCATAAGATGCAGTAAAATGGGAATTAGTAGCATTTTACATAAAAATGTTCAGATTAGAATCTGCAATCTACCTCTTGCTAGCTTTTTAATAAAAATCCAAATTATAACTTAGAAACTTAATTTCTTTTATTTCAGTATAGTAGAGACTTTATGCCAAGTAGTGACTATAATGAGCTCATAGATTATTTTAAGAATAAAATGAGCTAAATAAAATTAAAATGTCAGGCTGGAGAGATGGCTTAGTGGTTAAGCACTTGTCTATGAAGCCTAAGGACCCCAATTCGAGGCTGGTTTCCCCAGGACCCACATTAGCCAGATGCACAAGGGGGTGCATGCATCTGGAGTTCATTTGCAGGGGCTGGTGGCCATGGCGTGCCCATTCTCTCTCTCTCTCTGCCTCTTTCTCTCTGTCTGTCACTCTCAATTAAATAAAAATAAACAAAAAAATATTTTTTTAAAAAAAATTAAAATGTCATGAATATTTAGTGTTTATTAGCAGTCTTAATAGCTAAGATGTATGTGAATTAGGTAATGTCTTTAATGCCTTATACCTTTTAAATCTTTGTTATTAGAGTTAATATTAACTTCTTGATAAACAGCTCCTCCCCTCTCCTTCCTTCTCTCAAAAGTAAAATGCAAAACTAAAACATTAGAATCAGAATGAAGTATCTTGATCCACCAGATTTTCTAATTATCTTAAAACTTGGTTTTTCTCCAACAATGTATACATTATTATTGTTTCATATGTGAGTTGAATGATTGAAAAGAAGGTAATATGTACTGGGTGTTTGAAAGCCTGTTTAGTATGTGTACAGACTATTTATCTGAAGGTCTGTTTAGTATGTGCTTCTTACTGCACATGTATGCAATTCTGTCAGAAGCCCTTGCAATAGTTCTTCTCCTTTACTTGAAGTGTAGAACCAGATTAGGGTGGTAAAATAACTGGGCCCAAGGACAAAACCCCCAGAATTGAAGATCATGACTTAAGTGGAATAGGAATAAAGGTAGTTAAGAAAAAGGAAGAGGGCCAGAGAGATGGGTGCCTGTGAAGCCTAAGGACCCAGTAAGCCAGATGCACATTGGGCCCAAGTGTCTAGAGTTCATTTGCAGTGGGTGGAGGCCCTGGTGCACTCATTCTATCTCTATCTACCTCTTTCCCTCTCAAATAAATAAAACATACTTAAAAAGAAGGAAGATTAATAATCAATTCAAAAGTAACAGTCTGAAAATTCACACTTGTAAGAACTAATTCACTGACCTTGTTATCATGTTTTAATGTGTACATATGTGGTGCCTAACAGCAAAGCATGAAAATAATATGATATAACAAACTATAAAGACAATGTTGGCAATGGTTTTATATCAATACATATGTTGTTAAATGAAACTATGTTTACCAAATTAATTGATGCAAAAAATATATGGATAGATTCCATCCCATCTAGAAAGATTTCTCCTATAGAAATTGGGAAGGACATCTGAGTGAGATAATAATTCACATGGTGGCATAATGTTAAAGGTGCCAGAATCATGTAGAGGCATAAACAGAGCATGTGATGGAGTTATTTGTAACATTCCCATTATTTCTTTCTTACTCATTTCTGTCACTTATATATTCTTCCCTTCACATGTAAATCTGCCAAATTTGGGTTCCTCTGATACTAAGAGCATGAAGAGCACACAGATTAGCCCTTCTAGAAACTGTCTCCCAGCTTTTGTGTCCATAGCCAGTAGTACAATATGGGCAGGAGAGGGACTCAGTAACCATGTTGGATAGCAAAATGAAGTTTCTACCTGATGCTCATCTTTTCTATCTTCTTTAAACCACAGTGATCTAATGTCCAGGTGTAGAACTAGATGGAAATGTTCACATGCATGTGTAGACAATATTTGCTGGTGGCTTGAAAAATCTTGCCTCTTCTAGCTCTAGAAACTGTATGGGCAGAGTTTGGGAAGATCGGGTATTATTCATAGCTTCTGAAATATTCGCATACACTTAGGAACATTATTTATGATCTAAGGGCCTTGGTATTTTTATTTGTAAAACAGGGGACCAGGACAAATTATTTACTAAGACCATTATTGAGTTAAAATGTCTATCTACAAGTTCACTAGAGGGAGCATTTACCTGTCCTGTCATGTTTATTTTCCAATGAGAGGTGTTACCATCATCTTGCTATCTCACTTGGTAAATTTTCAATACTTTATGTATTGGCTCAGTTTAGGTTAGCATCTAATTATGTGGACACTTATTTTCATGTTCCCCTGTTTTACAAATAAAAATACCAAGGCCCTTAGATCATAAATAATGTTCCTAAGTGTATGCGAATATTTCAGAAGCTATGAATAATACCCGATCTTCCCAAACTCTGCCCATACAGTTTCTAGAGCTAGAAGAGGCAAGATTTTTCAAGCCACCAGCAAATATTGTCTACACATGCATGTGAACATTTCCATCTAGTTCTACATAAGATACAGTAAATATTATGTAAATTCATAGACAAATGCATATACTTTAAGGATGTTTTTTTTAAGCCTGCAACTGGGATCTAGTAGTATATCTCAGTATACATTTTTCTTAGCATGCATGAGGTCCTGAGTTCCACTCCTTGTATCATAAAACCGAACCAAACCAAAACCAACAACCAGAAAAAAAATCACAACCAAAAAGTTATGTTTGAAACAACAAGAGAGACTTATATTGTGTGACTTTATTGAGGTATCAGTTTTTGCGTGTATAAAGTGAAGAAAGTTATGCTGACTTTGACAACGCATAGGCGGAAGGTCAGTGGCAGCTACTCCCACTGCCATTGCTGCACCAGCTGTGGTCCACATAAGTCAGTGTTGCATGCATAAAAAGTGTGGTGGCTGCCTTCTCATTGCTGGCACAAAACACCTGACCAGAAACAGCTGATGGAAGGAAAGGGTTTATTTCGGCTTACAATTTTGAGTGGAAGTTTCATGTCAGTGAAAACATAGCTGGAACTCACAGCAAAGGAGAGAAACAGAGAAAGGGAGAGAAAAGTGGAGTCTGGACGTGCCAGGGCCTTTTCTGCAAATGAATTTCCAAAGCAGGCATCCCTTTGGGCATCTGGCTTTATGTGGGTATTGGGAATCAAACCTGAGCCAGCAGGCTTTGCAATGCTTTTAGCCACTGAGCCATCTACCTCCCCAGCATCATAAATAAACTAAAAAAATAAAGCCATAGACTTTTAAAAATAAAATCTTCAAATGAGAAATAAGCAACACTAAACTTTGTGTTATCTTTAAGAACATTTCTTCCTTTAGGCATTGTAAACATCACAGTTCATAATGATAGAATTTCAGAGTTCAGAAACACCTTACTGTTAATCTAGTTTAACCCTTTTTTCTGGGGCATGAATTGCCTTTAACATGGTTGCACTCATACCCTTAAGATTCATTTGATGTTCATGTTGTCTGATGATATGGCACACTTGTTCATTCCATTCCTTTTAACTCTTCTCCTGTTCCACGGCATGAATTCTGTCTTTTTCTTTTCCCCTCCAAGCTCTATCCTAGTGACCTTAAATGTCTTTAGAAACATGCAGTCTCAGAGTTCATGTCCTTGTCTCTCTCTTTCTTGTTACAGACTGTAATAGTTTGTCCTAGGTACTACGTCAAAACCAACCTTCATCCAAGAATGGCTAAGGGTTATTATTCTGGCCAGCGAGACCAAAACAACCCTCTGCTGGTTCCATATATTGTCTCCTTTTCCTTTCTCTTCCTTTTTTATTTTTATTTTTATTTACTTATTTGACAGAGAAAGAGGGAGAGAGAGACAGAGAGAGAGAGAGAGAGAGAGAATGTCATGCCAGGACCTCCAGCCACTGCAAATGAACTCCAGACACGTGCACCCCTTTGTGCATCTGACTAATGTGGGTCTGGGGAATCAAACCTGGGTCCTTTGGCTTTGCAGGCAAATGCCTTAATTGCTGAGCCATCCCTCCAACCCTCACTGCCCTTTCTTGACAATTTTACCTGACAAGAATTTATGCAAAATCCTCTTTTTCTTGCTGAATCTACCATATCACCTGTTACCCTTTTTATTTTTATTTTTTTGCTTATTTGTTTTTGTTTGTTTGTTTGTTTTTTCAAGGTAGGTCTCAGTCTAGCCCAGGATGACCTGGAATTCACTATGTAGTCTCAGGGTGGCCTTGAACTCATGTCGATCCTCCTACCTCTGCCTCCCAAGTGCTGGGATTAAAGGCACCCATGCCTGTTGATTTTGTCATCCATTTTCTTTTGGCTTTTAGCACCACTACCATCTTGAAATGATCCTTTTAAAAATTACTAGAAATTTACATTTCATCAAGCCCTGCAAGCAGTTTCTTTTGTCCTTGTACAAGCTACCAGTAGATTCTTCAGATTCCCTTCCTGAAATATTTTCCTCTTTTTGACAGTGGATATCCTCATGCTCTTACCACTTGGTGCTTCTTTTTATCTTATTTGAGACAAGATCTCACCATGTACCACAGGCTATCCTAAAACCTGTCATCCTCCTGCCTTAGTGCCCAGAGTGCCGGGATTATGGGTATGCAGTACCCCATCTGGGTCTGTTTCGTTTCTTCTGCTATTTCCTTCCCCCGACTTGACCATGAATAGAGAGAGAGCACTGGTGATTGATCTTAGCCAAGCTTCTTTTACCTCTCTTCACAACCTTTGTGGATCATATTATCTGGGGGTAGTCCATGTAAGTAAAACCATTGTAGTAGTTCCTTATGTAAGCTTAACAAATGATCACCAAATGATAGCTTAAAATAATAGCCACTTATTTCTTAATTCTTGAGGCCAAAAGTATGAAAGCAATTTCATGGGGAAAATGAACATCTCCTAAGGGCTCTGCTCTCTGTGGAGGTTCTCATGAGATGCTTCCTTGGCTCTTCCAATTGCTGGTGGCTGTTGGTGTATCTCTGGAGATGGCACCCTACCCTTAGCCTTTAGGACAAGCATCATCCATTCCTTTCTTTGTCTTCATCCTGTTTTCTGTAAGTGTGTTCAAATGCCCTGTGACTTATTTTTACACAGATGTAAGTGATCTTGCTTTCAGTCTGCTTGAAAGATCAAGGATATGTTGCCTGTCATACATCCATCATTTAATAAAATGTGACAAAATACATTATTTTCACATAATATTCATAGGTAGCAGAGTTTAGTCCAGGAGTATCCTTTGTAGTGGGTATTTGTATCCCATTACAAAGTCTTTGGAGCCCACAGACTCAGTTTTTTATCTCCAGGTTTTATAATTCAGTAGATAACTCACCATCTACTTTGAAATGACACGGTTATATAGTCAACACTCAAACTTCCCACACCCAAAGCAGAACTAAAAGTTCTGCCAAAAATTTCTGTTCTAACTTATTTTAAAAGATTATGCAATTCAGTGTCACCATCTTCTCAGAGGTTCAAGCCATCTAGACATCCACTTTAGTGAACTTATCTCTATGCTAGGGTGTTTAACCCAATAATGGCCATATGGATGATACTGAAAATACTATCATTTTTCATGTATTTCCTTCAATTTCTTATACTGTTATCCTATTTAAACAATAGCATACTTTTCAGATCACCAAATTTCCTTCTAGTCTTCTTCCTTTAACTCTTCCCTCACCAAAGGCATTTTCCAAATGGCTATCAGAATGCTCCTCGAGAAATGTCCCTGTGCTCCATGTCCCTCTGGTCTATAAATCTTACCACACATTCTCCTCATTACATCAAGCAGGGAGTCCATTCAGTGTGCTTCATGAAGGCACTCTAGGAACTATCTTCCTGCTCCTCAACTAGGTTCTCCACATCCATTCCACTTTGTCCCTCGACCATACCAAGCTGTCTTCTGCTCTAAGGCAAGTGTACTAACTGGTCTCTGTGCAGAATGCTCTGCCCCTAGATTTCACAGTGATGGCTCATTCTTAACCCCCCAAATGTTAGTTCAAATTTCATTTAACATCATAAAAAAGATAATTCTTTCCTCCAACTTAAGGCTAATTGTACACTGTTACATAATCAGTTTATATCCTTTATAACATAATGCTCTTTTCTTTGTATTACCAAACTTCCAAATAATTTAAGCTTAATGACAGCAAGGAAGTGATTTTGTTTTTTGCTTTGATTATTGTTTATATCTTGAACATTATTAGCTATCTAACGTGACTCAGTACATGTTTTGGACAGACACTCACTATAATGCAGTAGGGAAAGACCCTGCCAAATTTTAGCTTCAGCATTTCTTTGGAATATTTGTGCCAGGACCTCTAGCCACTGCAAATGCACTCCAGATGCATGTACCACCTTGTACATCCAGCTTTACATGGGAACTAGGGAATCAAACCTGGATCCTTTGTCTTTGCTGGCAAGCAGCTTAACCAATAAGCAATCTCTCCAGCTCAGACTATTTGAGTTTTTGTGCCTCAGTTTTTTCAACCTTGGACAGGAATAGTCAGTGTGACCAGCTCACACAAGAGTAGTAACACTTGAGTGTATGAGTATAAGTAAGCATAAGGTATTTTAATAACTTCTTAGAATATCTTTTATTTATTTATTTGCAAGCAGAGAGAGACAAAGAATAAGTGTGTCAGTGCTTCCAGCTGCTGCAAATTAACTCCAGATGCATGTGCTACTTTGCATATGGCTTTGGGTGGATACTGGGGAACTGAACTTGGGTCATTAGGCTTTGTAGGCACATGGATTAGCCATTGAGAAATCTCTCCAGCCCCTTTAATAGATGTTTATAGGCAATTAACATTCTAATGTATGAATAAAAAATTAATTACATGTGCCAAAACTTTACATCTACTCTTGAGAAAGTTGGACCTTATCTCTCTAGTGTCCAATTCATTATGATAACACCCAGGCATCAAGAACATTTTATTTTATTTATTTGCAAGTATGGAGACAGCACAGATAGTGATAATCATTAGGGATGCACATTAGGCCCTTTTGGTACTGCAAACAAACTCCAGACACATGTTCTACTTTGTACATCTGCCTTTTTGTGGGTATTGGGGAATTGAACCCATTCCTGAAGGCTTTGCAAGGAAATGCCTTTAACCACTGAGGAATCTCTCCAGCCCCAAGAACATTTTATTTTATTTTATTTTCCCAAGATTGATTACCTGACTGCAACATTAATCTTATGTCAGGTGTATAGCTGGAAAAGATTTTCTCCCATTCTGTAGGTTGCCTCTTTGCTCTATTCACAGCATACTTTGCTGTACAAAAGCTTTGTAATTTCATGAGGTCATAGTGGTTGATTAGTGGTGTTTTGATTTTTTTTTTCCTGAGCAACTGGAGTTATATTCAGAAACTCATTGCCTGTGCCAATATGTTGAAAGGTTACACAAATTAATAAAATTAGAGATAAAAAGGCACCAATATAACAGATACCAAAGAAATTCAGAAAGTCATAGGGGCATACTTTAAGAACATGTACTCCACTAAGTTTGAAAATCTGAAAGAAATATATAATTTCCTTGATTTATATGACCTAACAGAATTAAATCAAGATGAGAATAACCACTTAAATAAACCTATAATATGTATGGAGATCGAAGCAGTTATAAAAATATCTCCTAACTAAAATAAGTCTATGGGGCCTAGATTGATTTACTTGTAGACTTTACTAGACCTTCATAGAAGAACTAATACCACTGCTTCTCATACATTTTCATGAAATACCAAAGGAGGAAATTCTATCAAACTTCTTCTATGAAACCAGCATCACCCTGACTTCAAAATCAAACAAAGACAACAACAAAAGAGAAAACAAAATTATAGACCAATCTCCCTCATGAACATAGATGCAAAAATTCTCAACAAAATATTGGCAAACAGAATACAAGAATATATCAGAAAGTTCATTCACCCTGACCAAGTAGACTTTATCCCAAAGATGCAGGAATTGTTCAACATATGCAAATTGATAAATGCAATACACTATATAAATGGACTGAAGGACAAAAATTGTATGATCATCTCATTAGAAGCAGAAGAAAGGCATTTAACAAAATCCAACATCCCTCCATGATAAAAGTTATATAGACACTGGGAACAGAAGGAACATATTTCAACATAACAATGACTCTTTTTTCAATATTTTTAAAATTTTATTTATTTATTTATTTTAGAGTGACTCAGAGAGAAAGAGAGAGAGAGAGAGAGAGAGAGAGAGAGAATGGGTGCACCAGGGCTTCCAGCCACTGCAAGCGAACTCCAGATCATGTACTCCCTTGTGCATCTGGCTAACGTGGGTCCTGGGAAATCGATCCTGGAACTGGGTTCCTTGGGCTTCACAGGCAAGTGCTTAACTGCCAACCCATCTCTCCAGCCCCCAAATGACTATTTATGACAAACCTATAACCAACTAATATCAAATGAAGAAAAACTTGATGAAGGGTGTCCACTTTCCCCACTTTTACTTAATATAATACTGGAAATCTTACCCAAAGCAAGATACACACATAGAAGGGGGTACAAATTGGAAAGGAAGAGATCAAATTATCATTATTTGCAGATGGTATGATTCTGTACAGAAAAGACCCTAAAGATTCCACCAGCAAACTTAGATCTGATCAACACTTACAGCAATTTAGTAGTATGCAAAATAAAAACACAGAAATCAATAGTCTTATGGCCAAATATTTCAACCAAGGTGGATGAAGACTGTAGTCACTTCCCAGTCTTTTGCTACCAGGCACTGATGGAGTGAAAGGCAGAGCTTGGGATATCATCTGGTGAATCAGCCAATAGCTGAATAGTCTAGTGAGCAAAACTAGGCTATTGATTGACTTCTGGGGAATATTGCAAAGGACCTGATTCAAAGTTGATAAGTTCACTGGCTATATTATATAATGTGGTGAAAATATATTTTAGGTATGATGTAGACTGTTGGTACCCAGAAAGTCCTACTAGCTGCCAAGTCTCCCTGTCATTACTTGCTATTACCAAAGCCAAACCTGTTTTGTCTCTATCTGGAAATGTTGCTTGTTTTTTATACAAGTGGAGTTAGCATGCTCCAGTACTATGTCCATGTCCTGAATGGTTTTATTTTAATTTTGGCTAAGCTGGGCTGTTATTGCTGCAGATGATTTATGGCATTTCTTTATGTAGCATACTCTGAATTATCAAAGTAATTTCTCGTTTTCTAAAAAACAGTACAAGGGCAAAATACAACGGATTTAATGAAAATTCTAATAATATTAGAGTATGAGTTGAAACAATATTATCAGACAAAATAAGACTTTTAAAAATCAACAACACTGAGCTTGTCCCCAACAGAATGGGAGCAGGGATGAGAGGAAAGACGTACCAACACATGATGTATCCATTTGAAACATCTTGTTAATAATGATAATAATAATAAACATTAAGAAAACAGTTATAAAACAGTATATAATGATAAAAATGTCAATGCATCAAGAAGCTGTAACACCTATAAATCTTTACGCACCAAATGTCAGGGCTCCTAAAGAAATTTTTCTCAAACTTTGACAGAATTGAAGCAAAGAAGAGAACATGGCATAGTAACAGACAACACCCATCTTTGATAATGAGTAGAACAACCTGATAGAAAATCTAAGAAGATATGAAGAACATGAACAACCCTACAGACCAAGTAGACTCGCAGACACGCATAAAATTCCCAGCCACAGATGCAAATGCATTCTTCTTATGTCCACAGAGCAGCTTTCCAAGATCGTAAAATTAAATAACAAGCATATTATAAATCTTCCAACAAGTTCAAGAACACTGAATTCACACATAGTTTATTTGCTGATCACACAGGAATATAAGTAGAAATGCACAGCATGATAAAAATTGGAAGACTGATAAATATGTGAGTCAAAAAAAGCATACAACTTATGAGTCAAATAAAAAAGAAAAATGTAAAAATTGCTTGAAACAAAGAAAATGGCAATACTATATATTAAACTTCACAGTGTGCAGAATGAAAAGTGCTAGGAATGAATTTTATAATGATAAAGTGATACATCAAAAGAGAAGAAATATCAAATTAGCAACCTAAAGCTCCACGTCAAAAACTAGAACAAAGAATAGATTAAATCAAATTTAGCAGAAGAGTGTAAAACATACAGAACACAGCAGAGAGCTGAAAAAATCAGTGCAACTAAGGGTTAATGTTTGGAAGATCACCAACCTTGACAATTTTTTCAGCTAAATTAAGAAAAAAGATTCAAATAACTATAATCAGAAAAATTAAAGGAACATTATAACCAATGTTAAAAAACACAAAGGACTATGATAATATAATGTAACAATTGGTTGCTCATAGATTGGCTAACCCCAGAAGAAATTCACAAATCCCTAAAAGTTCAGCGTCTACCACAACTGAATCAGAACAGAATAGAAAATCTAGGGAGAATGATCTTTTTTTGTGAGAAATACATTTGTCAAAATACCTTTTGAACTATATAATTACCCTTCAAATGGAAATTCATTTTCCAGCATATATTAAAGTAATTAGAGCAGTTATAACTCTTGCTTATTTATAAGAAGCACCACCATAAAATAAGGCATTTAAGTCTGCCATAGGGAGTAATCTTTGTCTTTTGTAGAAATAATTTATTAAAAACTAGTTACCGCTGATTGTTTGGGAAGCTCAGCAGGAGGAGCAATTATACTGGAACATCAAGGACTAGCCACTTGAATAGACTGAACCACCATGAGATACTTATATTTCTGTAGAGTTGGTCAGAATTAATCTCTTTATCTGTTCAGTTCAATATGTTTTCCAGAATATTTAACATTTCTTTTTACTGGTTCTTTCATCAACTATACCATTTGTAGGTGGTAAACAACATATCAAACAAAATAAATATGAAAAAGCTTATTAAATGTTATGGAAATGTGAAAAGTAATTGAATTAGTCTTGTCAACTGCTCAAGTGAGCAAGGCATCATGACCCATCTGTCATCACCTCTAATGACTAATACCACATTTTGGATATTGTGTATAGAGCAATTACCATGCAATTAGCTGTGTTCTCTCTCCTTTAGCAGCTACCCTCCTGCGTTAAAACAACTTTGCTTCTAACATTATTGTCAAAGATCCATTAGAGTTTTTGATTTAAAAAGTACCTCCAGGTTGAAACATGGTAGTTAAGCTTTCAGCGTGAGATCATTTTCTTTCTTTGGTTCTTTTAAACCTCAGCAATACAAATTATGTGGCTTTAAAATTATGTTTATGAGTTCAAACACCTTTCAGAAGCCAATAATAAGTTCTGAAATAAATCCTAGCTTGTTTCTCCACATAAAATTGCCAAACATGCTGGACATTTTTGTGCAATCTTAACTCTTAACCAGCATGAATAAATTTAATCATATGAAAAGGGTATGGATCTTTCATATTCTAATGTCAAGAGAAAGGTTTTTAAAAAAATAATTAGTTAATTAATTTATTTGAGAGAGTGAAAGAAAGAGCAAGGGAGAGAGAGAGAGAGAGAGAGAAAGGGAGAAAAGAGAATAAGATGAGCAGCCCAGGGCCTCTAACTGCCACAGATAAACTCCAGACACAAGTGCCACCTTGTGCATCTAGCTTACGTGGGTATTGGAGAATCGAACCTGGGTCATTAGGCTTCACAGGCAAATACCTTAATGGCTAAGTCATCTCCTTAGCTGAAAGAAAAGTTGTTTTTTTTTTTTTTTTTTAATCTGATTATCTGTTCTGTGGAAATAACGTCTCTTGTCTCTCCAGCTAGCACTAGTGACAAGCTTATCCCTGGCCTAGGATCAAAATCCTTGACATTACATCGACATGGATGTGCCCAAGGAGATTTTTTTATAGACAGAGTCTCACAGCTAGTGATGGGGTTAGGAATACACCTTGGCTCTTTCACTGTCTCTTATCTCTGTTTAGTTATTCAGCTCTCTTTCTCTCTGTTTTTCTGGAATGGGCTTTTGATTCCTTCCTGAAGAGGATTAAAAGCAGCTTATTATGTAATACTCTTCTTATACCAGAATAGTTTGGATGCAAAGGTATCACCTCACCAAACTGTTAGTACCATGGAAAATAAAGTGGTTTGTTCAGCTTAATGTATTTGAATCATGGAATTAACAAGTATTAAAGAATACTGCTTTGTATTTCACATAGAGTTTCTTAATAAAGTTATTTTGCCTCTAATGATAAATAGTTTGTTAACTTAGAGAAACTGTATTTAGGATGGTAATGATTCTCATTTTTTTCCAAAAGTATTAACTCATAGTTTTCGCATTTATAAACAATGTACAATAATAAGGGTGTATTGGATCCAGACATTTAAATTTTACAGTCTTTAATTTTAGAAGATTTAGAGGAAAAGGTAGTAGGAAATACACTTCTAATGAATGCTATACTTTGGATCTGGAGTGATCAAAGGCCCAGGAATGAAGGTGTGGTACTCAACCTATGGCACTAAAGGAAGCTTGTGAGACCAATTCATAGTAGGCCAAGTAACCTAAAGGGAAGCAGTAAGATCACCAAATTTGTGACCTTGGCGGATTCATTGGAACTACCACTCTTTTTGTCTCTCTTTTTGCTTCTCATTTGACATACAATAAACAGGCTTCCTCTGCACACAGTCCCAGTCTCTACTGCTATTAACTGAGTGACAGAGGTAAGCAACCAAGAACTGTAGCCACGAAAAATAATGTCAACCTTTTTACTTTATAAATTGACTATACCATATATTCTGTTACAGTGACACAAATCTAACTAACACAAGTTTCATGACTGTCTATATTGATGACATCTATATTCAAACATTTAATTTTATTATATACATAATATAATAATATATAGATATATAACATATGTATTATAAAATAAATATAAATATATATTTATTATATTATATTTATATACATATATATATATATACTCTATCTTTTATTTAACACACAATAGTTATTCAGACTTTTATGGTCATGATATTTGTCGTACACTGGGAAATGTTGTGATCAATAAATGGCTTACATCCGAGTGAGATCATTGATTAGTATGCTTAACCACTTCTGCGAACATGTAATCAATACAATAATGTGTTAAGTAACCGAGATAATAAAATGAATCAATGTGAAAGTGTTTATTCACTATGGAATAATTTTTTATTATTGATTTATAATCAGCCACATAAGAATGAATATAAAAGTGAGTTCCTTGGGGTGTTCCCAGCCAGAAAAAAATTGAGGAGACATTGAATGCAAGACATATTATGAAAAATTCTATAAAGGAAGCAGTTACGGTATTTGCTTATATTTATAAATTTTCAATTTCAAGATGAACATTTTGACTATTACTTTAGACTTATCTTCTTTCTTGACATAAACATCGAAATCATTTTTTTTTCTTCCAGCTTTAATGGCTACATCTCACAAATTTGTAGTGCTACACTTTCACTTTTGTTCAGGTCAAAATATTTTCTAATTTTATACATGATCTCTTCTTGAGATCCTGCATTGTTTAGTAGTGCATTTTTACATGTTAGAATTTTCTTGTTCTCAAGATACTGTATTTTTGTTGTTTTATATTTATCATTGTAGACAAAGAATATTCCTGTGTAACTTGAATCTTTTTTTCTTCAATTATGGAGACCCCATTTTCATATGAACACGTGACTCATAAGACAATCTTGATAAACATACCATGAACACTTGAATGCTTTGGTTCTTCTCTCTCTTTCTCTGTCTGTATGGGTGTATGTGTATGTATGTGTGTGTATGTGTGTGTCTATACCTATCTGAATCTATATTGGTCTATCCATGTCTCATTTTTAACCCAATTGCCATGTACAGATATATTATAATGTTACAATGATTAATAGTGGCTTCACTGATTGCGAAGAGAAATATCTCTACTTATGATCATAGAATGGTCTGGTTTTCCTGTTTTTTTCTCTCATATTTTTTTCAGGTATTTTGAAAGTCTGTTTTAGATTTATGTACATTTGTTAGTTTTATGTTTTATTTTTATTTATTTATGTATTTATTTTTTGTTTTTTGGTCTTTCAAGGTAAGGTCTCACTCTAGCTCAGGCTGACCTGGAATTCAGTATGTTGTCTCAGGGTGGCCTTGAACTCATGGCCATCCTCCTACCTCTGCCTCTCAAGTGCTGGGATCAAAAGCATGCACTACCTCACCGAGCAACTTTTATGTTTTTATATTTGTTTATTCTTTAAACGTGTGTGTGCATGCCTCACTGAGGATTGAATTTATGACTGCACATTCTAGGCAAGCACTCTACAAATAAGCTACACCCTCATAATGACTTTATTCCTTAATTGCTACTCTACATCCCTATTTCTGGTAGAAAATAGAAACTTGTCTTAAAGTTTATTTTATCTGATATGAGGTAGACATTCATGGTTTTCTTCTCTAATTATGTTCAGGTTGTCTGCATCTTCATATCTGGAAAGCTTCCCTTATACATCTCATCAATTAAATATTGTTACATTTTTCTCCACCATTTCCTGGTTCTGATTGGAGTGATTTCTTAATTATAGACACACTTCATTATATATGTTAGTGCTTTCTCCCTTTGTCCTTACAAGTTTTTCTTTCTTTGTTTTGAATACATTAAAAGGCTTTGGACAGCACATTACTTAATTCTTGAGCTTTTAATGCAGACTTATTTGTATTAGTATCTAACAGGTGTGCTAAGGTGATGGTTTTCACTATGCCCCCAAGCTAGCAGCTGCAGCAGCATGCAGGATTGTTGTGAGAAATGTACCATTTTAGGCTCCACTGCAGACACACTTCTTCATCCATTCTGAAAACACTGATCTAGTGATTACAGTATACATCCTCACCTTCCCACAGCTTTCTTAGAATTATTATATACTAATTTACAGATAATTTGAGGACCCATGGATCTGTGAGATCATCTGTTTGTGGATGGAATTTATGACTTAATTTTCATGTGAAATAATCCTAAATTATTCCCAAAAGGCAACAGTTAGTTTGCCTATTAACAGTCATACACATATTAATGAACACCAGAGGAAACATGGCCTTGTACATATTCTCTCCACTTCTTTCTTTAACGATTCTGGATACCATTAGGCATCACTTTGCTTCACCTTGATAAAATTGTTTAGCATGGTGATTTTTTTTCTTCTTTTCTTATTTCAATCTTGCAGGAAACAAGTCAGTCTTATTTTTTCTTTAATAGGAAATTATTAAGCCTGGCTCTCATATTTCCAACATATTCACTTACCTGATAAACCTTCCTATAGTTAACCTATCTCTTATTTGAATAATCATCCTCCTCCCCTCCCATGGGCATTCTTGATTCAGTGTTCTGGTGTTCAAACACCAGCTGCTAGTAGCCATCTCTTCCCAGGCCTCAGGCTACTGATCCACTTCACAGGGATAAGAAATATCCCTTGCTGGTGCTCTGAGGGTTTGCATATATTTTCTTCAACCTACCTCTCCATCAAGGAAATTCTTAAACATGGGCATCACATTAAAGGGGGTTTTTGCCATCTGTAGACTGTATTTAGGTATTGTATTTTATTTAATTAAAATGGATCACAAGTAGCATTCTCTTATTTCATTGCTTACAGTTTAAAACATTAGATATCTTCCCCCACAAAAGATAAGTAAATTAAGATATATTGTCATGGGCTGGAGAGATGGCTTAGCGGTTGAGCGCTTGCCTGTGAAACCTAAGGACCCCGGTTCGAGGCTCCGTTCCCCAGGTCCCACGTTAGCCAGATGCACAAGGGGGCGCACGCGTCTGGAGTTCGTTTGCAGAGGCTGGAAGCCCTGGCGTGCCCATTCTATCCCTCTCGCTCTATCTGTCTTTCTCTCTGTGTCTGTCGCTCTCAAATAAATAAATAAAATTTTTTAAAAAAGATATATTGTCATCATTTGTCAACTCAGTATATATTAACACTTCTCACTTCTCACACTGTACATTGTTATAAGAATGAAACAGTTGTTGGGTATGAGGTCGTATAGGTGTCTATGTTTCTTGATTTTTATTACTATCTGTAGAATTAAAGTAAATTTATAGTTTTGTTTTGTATCTATGTATCCATATAGCAATGTATTTCTCAATTAATTAAAACATGTTTAAAATACATTGAACAACTTTTGAAGAAAGAAAAAAATATATCAACTGCATTTTTGTAGACCTTTAGGAGGGTAATGAGCCAAAAATGATTATATATGTAGATATATCATCAATGATACAGATATAGATAATAGACATAGAGATAACTAAAGATATAGATCAGATGACACCTTATCAGAGTCTCAGTGTGGGCATCATCACTGAACCATTGGTTGAAAATGGGAATATTTGTACTAAGAAGCTATCTTAAAAAATTGATTGAAGCCCTTGCATAGTGGATAAAAGTTCCAGGACAACATAATCATAATTTTATCAGAATTTCCAATGTGAGAATGTAAATCATAAGAATATAAATGTACTTCAGTTACAGCATATGCGAGTGAAAAAGCTTTAACTTTTCCTTTCTTAACTAATATGCAAAAAAATAAAAGTGGCTAAGAATGGCTTAAGAGGTTTTCCTGAAGTCAATTTGCCATTCTTGGCTATCAGGACATTACATAATGTTATAACTACAGATACAAATAATAATGAATAAAGTATTGTCTCTTCAATGGGAAAAATAGAGTTTCAAATTATTCTTTATTAATATATTTTTTCTTTTCTGAAATAAAGTTTCTCTGGGCTACTTTGCCTTCTGAGGATGGAGGTTTTCATCTTCAAACTCTGATAGATGCATGAGGAACAGGATGCTCATCACAGCATTATCAAAGGAGTTCATGGAAGAGAAATTATCCTAAAGTCCAGAAATCCAAGAAGTGAGTCCTCACATTGATACAGCAGCTTTATTATATCTGTGATTCTTCCAGCTTCCTGTATTTCATGGCTCTTTTACCAGGAAAAACAGAAAGACATAGTAACTACTGAAATATGATATCTTAATGCAAGGCCAAATTCGATTGTTCAATTTTATGCAGAGGCTGTGATAATACTCAGCCAATAGCATGGTTCAGTGAAAATATATCTCTTTTGAACCTGAAAAATAACTCAAATTTTATGGAAATGTTACAGTTTTTGAGAATTAGAAGTATGTTCTTTCCTCTCAAAAACAATTAGTTCAATATTTCTATTTTTCCCACTTAGGAACAATCATTTTTGTTAAATTTTTGCCTGGTGATCAACTTAAATGGACAGTCTTCAAAGTGGATGATTATTCAAAGAGAAAATATAAAGCCTTTAAGTATACGCTATAATATTTTGAGTGCCAAAGAGAAATTTCAATACATGGGCTTAGAGAACATTTAAACTGAGAAAAATAGTTTATCATTTATAATAATGGAAACAAATTTAACTCTACCACTCAGTAAGTATATTAAATTATTTGAATTCAGTAGAAACACACATTATAAAAAATTTATTGTCAGAGCATTACAAATATTAATTTCTCAGGCACAAATACACATTAAATGAAAAAAAAAATCATGAACTGCCAATGAACTCCTAAGAGTTAAAAAGTATGTACTATGACTTCATTCTACTTTTCAAAACCTTCAGCACCCATTTTCTATAATGGGGCCTCATGGTATTTTCACATAAGTTTTGAGCAGCTGAAAACTAGAAAGGTAAGAAAACAAATACAGCAAAATGAATCCATAGAAGTCACTAGAAGAAAATGCAAGAACAGTCTATTTTTCTAAAAAAAAAAAGTCTAAATTTTTCTCCTTCCAAAGTAAATGACAAATCAAAGAATTTAAAAAACAAAACAAAATAAAACAACACATTTCGGTGATCATTTCAAAGAAGACTGAAGTCATGGACGTTGATACAAATTGAAAAGTAGAAGAAACAGATGTGCAAAATACAAGCCAAAGAGTTTTGTTTTCTCTCTGTGCACTTCTCTGAGTCTGCTTTTGAGTCTCTTTCTCTCCATTTCTTAAGGAAACATTTCAGGTTTGTAATATTATCACTTCAAGAATGACCTTGGATACAATAAGTGTGATTCTTATAAACCTAATTGTGTTACAAGGGTCAGATGAAAGTTGGAAACTATGAGACATGATCCATGTTTAACCTTGGGAGGCTGGGAAACCAGGCTCCTTGGGCCAGGGTTAGATTCCTAGTTCTTAAATCATGGACACTTTTGGACAACCTGAAACAAGCATTCCTGGTGTCATGGGGCTCTGTGGTGTGGGATCTTGACACGTAAGGCAGGATCTGCCGTCGTAACTTTGAGTGAACTGAGATACAGACAAGAGATGAAGACAAGCAATCTTAATTCTGAGCATCAATAAGTGCACTAAAGACTGGATGTAGTGATGACATACCATTCTCAGAGGTCAGTAACTATAGAAAAATAAAACATACATATTAGAGAAAAAAATTGTAATGATGAAGAGGGTTGGTGAAATTGCATTATAAAGATTGCGTTCTGGATTGGCATCCATGTTTAGGGATAATATACAGATGAGCAAGAATCATTTTGAGCAAGGTAAACAGCTAACAATTCTCTAGGTAAGGAAGTGCCTTTAACTGCTGAGCCATTTCCCCAGTTTATTAATGATTTTTAAATGTTGAACTATCCTTGAATTCCTGTAACAAACTTTTGCTTATCATACAATTTGTTTTTGTTTGTTTTTGTTTTGCTTTATGAGGTAGGGTCTTGCTCTAGCTCAGGTTGACCTGAAATTCATTGTGTAGTCTCAGGGTGGCCTTGAACTCATGACAATCTCCTACCTCAGCTAGCTGAGTGCTGGGATTAAAGGCATTTGCCACGACACCTGGCCATGATACAGTGTTTTAATGTACTGTGAAGATTATACTTTCCAAACATCTATTGTAAGAAAATTGACATTTATAAATGGGTGCAGACCACAGATTATTTATTTTTGTAGTAGGTCTTAATTGTATGTTAATATCAGGGTTGCGTTAGCTTTTAAAATGAACTCAGAAATTTCTACTTTTTAAAACTAATCTGAGTCTCTAAAGCACAAAACAATCTATTCTTTGGCAGTTTCAGAAGTTTTGCTAACCTCTTTGAGTCAGGGTTTGTTGTCATATATTTTATATCATTTTTTCAGACTATTATAGCATTTAAGAATACAACTGTCTGTCTTTTGCCACATGGATTTTATTTATTTTTCAATTTCTAGTTCTGTTGAAGGTTACAACTTATTGAGCATACATTGTTTTCATAGGTGTCTTTCATTCACATACTTACCTTTAACAAAATCATTATGAGATAGGAATTGATATGCATAGTTTCCATTGGTGCATAGTATGGCTTCGTGAGGTTAAGTTACCTGCTTAGTGGTTTGTGTGAAGCTCTCTCCAAGACTATAAGTTTCAAGGAATCTGTGTTCTGTTGCCTTCATGTCTTATACTCACTGCACATTTGCAGGCAGATTGCAGATACCAGGTAATTACTTATAGAATTGAACAAGGTCTACTTCCACCTGACCTGATTGTTCACAAATGAGGTATTGCTGCTTCTGTCTATTGTAATAATTTTATCAATATCAAACAAGCCTTGCTATTAAAGTTTAATTCAGAATATTACAAGAAACACATATTTTATATTTCTACTTGTTAGCTAACTTTATGAGGTTATAATCTACCTTGAATATGAGTCATGTGTGTTTAGTGTAGAGCAGAAGTAGTTCTGACAAACACATGACTTTATATAATCAACCAGGATTGAGATAGACAACTGTTCCATCACACAAGAAAATCCCCACTGGCTACCTTGCAATCAGTCTTTTCATTGTTGTCAGTAAGCAATTACAGAAGTACTGCCTGTCACAGTGAATTAACTGTCACAGTGTCTTAACTGGTTCAGAATGCCATCTGAAGGAAATCATATAGAAGTTACAGATCCCATACATATGTAACTTCTCTCTCTCTTTCTCTCTCTCTCTGTGTGTGTGTAGTGGCTTCTTTTACTGAGCATATTTTGAACCCATATTTTAAACTGTTTATCTGTTATAAATTTTGATTGAGCGATAGATATCTGACCATTTTGTAGACTATGATTTTAAAAAGTCTATTCACTTATTTATGGACATAAGCTTTTTTCTATTTTATAACTTCCATAAATATTAACACTTGCATGCTTTTGAGTTTGAGGTCTTTTTGAGTAAATACTGAGGAGGAACATTGATTTTTCTTTTTTTATGTTATTGGAGAGAAAAACATTTAGAAATTCTCCATTGTGCATCTTTGGGTTAGGTTTTTCTTATATGTTCTTTAAAGTTGTCAGAAATCCCTCTTTATTTCTATTTCCTGTAGAATCTTTATTATGAATACATATAGGGTTTCACACAGGATGGAGAAGCATTCAACCACTGAGCCTACATTAGATGTTCATTGTATAGTTTATTTTGAGACAGTCTCCCAATGTTGCTCAGGCTGGCTTTGAACTCAGCCCTACTGCTTCATATTCCTGAGTAGCTAGGAGTTTATGTGTGTGCCACCACTCCTGGGTAGATGCTAATCTTTCAAACTAGTTGTATTTATAGATCTAAGAAAATTGAATGATATATGTCTTTTATTTTCTTAATATAAAATGAATTAATTTAATGGTACCCTGCTCCCATTTTATAGCTTGATGTCTTTTCCTTTATATGACTGATGCCCTTTCCCAAAGATTCTAGCTGCTTCCTCAGGAACAAGCAGCAGTGTAGCCCCGGTACTTTCTCTTTGCACCTTGCTTAGTGTGTCACTTCCTGTGGGACCATCATTATACTGCACACACAAAGACCAGTTCTGCTCAGTTATTGCAATTAGGCATAAAGTTGGTATATCAAAAACACTTACGTTCCATCAGGTCAGCTAATAGAATGCACTTTAAATTAACTTGTTCAGTTGAGATGGGGAAATCATCAGGAGAAATTGCTTCAATGACTTCGGAAGTTAGATTTGCATAATTGGTAGCTAAGGACAAATATTCAGAAGTGAAAAAGGAAAGAATATAATTTTGGTGAATTTATAAAAAATAATACATAGTAATTATTTGTAAAAAATCTCATTTTATATTATAAATATTTTGTGACTTCATGTACTCACAGAAATACATTCCATGAGATTTGATATTAGTATAAGATCTGTCTATGACTTTATAATTCAAAATAGTAAAAATAGGATTTTTTTAGTAAATATTAGAAATTTTGTGTTTTGGCATCATTTCAGGAAATACAAAAAATATTCAATAAATATAAAAACCTTTTTCTGGCATCTTTGATGTCCATGTGAGTCTTCTGAGTGATGAAGAAACTGTGTAATTATACTTCATCTGAAGAATACAAGGGTCCAAGAATTGCTTAGTAATTTTCCTTAATCAAAAGCTTTCTTGTTAATGGGAAAATTTTCATATATATTTATCTCATGTTATTTTTCTTTTTTAAATAGAAAAAAATATTTCTGTGTATGTTTTAAATGTTCACATAAAAGTGTGAAAGTGGATAAAGCTATGGTTTCTTACATTTCTCATTTCTTGAAGCATACAAAATAGTTGTAGTGCAGTATAGCGTTTAACAAATAAATATCTTAAAATGACAACTATATTAAGCCTCTTATACTTAAAGATTATTTGGAATAATATTTACTTTTTAGTATTCACCAAAAATGTATTCTTTTAGCTATCCCTTTTTACCCAATTTATCATACCAGTTCACCCTAAGGCCTATTTAATACAACTTTGCATTCTGAATTCTCTTATGACAAATTTGTTTATTTATTAGTGTGACTTATGCTATAACATTTCTAGTTGAATTTAGAAATGTTATGTTTAGTAGGGCTTTAATAATTTGTTACATTTTATTACCATTCTGCATAGATTGCATTTATCTATAGTTAAAATATATAGACTTTTCACATCTAAATTTTCAATAGTGGAAGGAGTATAATGATCTAAGGAGTTAATTGTTCCTTTATGATTGTCTAATAATCATAAACATTGCATTTTTTAAGCAAAATTGTCATATTAAGGGAGAAAGTAATTATTTTTATGATAATCTTGACTCTACTTTCTCAAAACATAGAGCTTCGATAAACTGAAGGTTGGGATCATCACTCATGATGATTGTCTTTGAGTTGGAGAGTTCCTGTAGATATTGCCAGATATTGCCATAATCTAGTAATATGACTCTAAGCATTGTGAATTTTTCTGATATTTCTGTACACTTTTGCTTCTCTGAGAGTATTTAGAGTTAGACATGCTGGTACATGCCTGTGATCCCAGAACTCTGTGGTTGAAGAACTGGCTATTCAAAGCTGGCTCGGGATACAAAGCAATACCTTGCCCCAGACAATCAGAACAAAACAATACAAAAGGACACTTCAGTAGACTTTGAAAATTCTGACCGTATGCTATTTCAATAGGAGCCAGGAGCCAAGATAAGTATTTAGTTTATCTTTTCTCTCCCCACCCCCACAATGTGAGGTCTCACTCTAACCCAAGCGCCAATCTTGAATTCACTATGTAGTCTCAGGGTAGCCTCAAGCTCACAACAATCCTCCTACCTCTGCCTCCTGAGTGCTGGGATTAAAGGCATGTGCCACCACACCCAGCATCAGTTTATCTTTCATAGATAAAAGGCAGTGCTACCTGCCATCTTTTGACACTAGCCCATTTTTCTTATGAAAGCATCACTTAAACTCATGCACAGCATACACACATTAATGACTTATAAATCTACAGGAAATAAATTTAAAATATATACAGCTGTGTATCCAGAAACCCAATATGGAAGCCCTCCCATACCTACCAGTTTACTTGTACCTCCCATATTTCAATAATCAGCCAAAAGAAGGTGATTATATTTCAATGAGAAATTTTTGGCATTTGACATTCATATAAATAGAGAATTGGTATTTCCTTGTGTACTTGCATTTTGTAGTCATATATCTATGAGATTTATTCATCATCAAATGCAGTAATAAGCTGTTTATTTTGCTGTGTATACACTGATTTATCTTTTTAATTTTTTTGTGAATAATACTTATGCCTTCATGTCCTATATTTTCTTTTCACATTTTTTTTTTTTAATATAGCCGGGCATGGTGGTTCATGCCTTTAATCCCAGCACTTGGGTGGCAAAGGTAGGAGGATCGCTGAGAGTTCAAGTCCACCCTGAGACTACATAGTAAATTCCAGTTCAGCCTGGGCTAGAGTGAAACCCTACCTCAAGAAAAAAAAAAAAAAAAAGTTATTTATGAGAAAGAGAGGGAGGCATATGGACCTGCCAAGACTTCTTGCCGCTATAAACTAACTTCAGTTGTATGCACCACTCCTGTGTGCTGGGCTTTGTGAGGGTACTGAGGAATCAAACTCAGGCTGCAGGCTGTGAAAGTGTCTTTAATGGTTGAGCCATGGCCTCAGCCCCTAACTTTTTATTCTACAATTGAAACAATGAAGATGGGTATTTTAGTTTACATTTCATGTAATAAGCAATTTAAGGGTAGAAAATTTACTTTTTTTCCCCATATTAGTATTTGTTTCAACACTGCTGAGAGGACAATGAGTTCTTGATAAGTAAGTTTTATTGATTGATTGATTTAAGAAAGAGAAAGTGAAAGAGAAAGAGGAAAGAGAAAGAATGGGCATGCTAGGCCCTCCAGCCAACTGCCAACAAACACATGCACCACTTTGTGCATCTGGCTTTAGGTAAGTACTAGGGAATTAAACCAAGGTCCTTAGGCTTTGCGGTTAAGTGCCTTAACCACTGACCCATCTCTCCAGCCCATAAACAGATTTTATAATTTTTGATAAAATACAGTGACCATATATGTATGAGTCTGATTCTTGACTCTAATCTGTCAAGAATAAGTTTCCTCTTTGGACAAATGTGGCATTGTCTATTACTGTTGCTTTATAACAAGTCTTAAAGTCAATCATTTTAGGCCTCCAATATTATTTGTTTCTTTTCAAAAGTTGTTTGCCTAACCCAGCTTCTCTGCAAGGCTTATGAACTTTAGGCTTGTTTTGCCAAGTGTTTGTAAAAACACAAAAACTACTTTCTTAGATTTATCTTAGTATCCCATTAAATTTCCCAGAGACATAATATCTTAATAACATCCACTCTTCTAGTCCAGGTACATCTTATGTTTCTCCATATGTTCAGAACATCTCTATTCTTACAGTAATATGTTAAAATAATCATCATATAGATCTCTATTTTTTGATTTGGTCCATATTTCACAAATTCACATGCTGTATCATTTACTTACTTAGATTTATATGATTCTGTAATTAAATTTTCACATTTTGATGCTGTTTTAAAAAATGAAAGTCTTTAATCTTAATGGAAGGTCACATATAAAAATCCATAGCTGTATTTTTTAGGAATCACTTTTAGGTTTTTAATCAATTTGAGTTAATTTTGTTTATGGTGTAACATCAGAATCCAACTTGTTCCTTTTGTGTCTCGTAGCACCAATTAGAATAATAATAAGGTTACTGTGGATAAGTTTCATAATTTTACAAGTTAAAATAGTTTATGATATTTAGGATAAATGAGAAAGCAATTGGATACTACTAGGGAAAAAGTGGTAGACTAGTGGCTGGGATAGACTAATGAATAAAATAGATGTAACTTTCTTCATGGAATTATGGTTTAGCATTGTTGGATACATTTAAAATATGTATGGAAAATTGGAAATCAAACATGTACCAGATTTGGTGTGTGTATGTAAAATATTCACTTCAGACACATTGCAGTTGGGTGATGTTGTAAATTTTATATGAATTTTGCAAATTTCTCAAAATCATATTTCGGACATAAAATTTAATATTTATTTTTACAATCCTGACTGATTTAACACATAAAATTTTTCATGAGCAAAATAAAATCTTTCAAAGATTTATGTGATTATTTTGGGACTATGGAAAGCTTATTTTTTCCAGTTGGAGAAATAGGAAGCTATGTGTGCTTAAGAGGAGCAAACTCTAAACTCAAATTGAATTTGGTTTCAAGCTAAGAATCCACAGGACCTGGGTTAGTTCTCAGTCTAGGAAGATGCTACATTCTCCTCCTTCCCCATTGTCTTGATGAGGTCCCTGCTGCGTGATTACCCACCATAATGAAATGCTTTGTTCAACTGTATTTTAAATAATTCAATGTCTGACAGATTGTTATTTCTTGAGACTGAATCAATAGCATCATTTCCTATTATTTATCGATCAAATTATATTTCTCAATGACAATTCTCTTTACTAAAAACTTGAGGACACATAGTAGAAAAATGATTAAATAAATAATTGTAGTACAGGTCAACAATAAAAAGTCCTCTGTAACTCTAAAGCCATCGAACACTAAGTGGAACACAGAGAACTTGGAACAGATTCAGAGGCCAGCCATTAAACAAGCATCTGTCTGGAACGGCTTAGCCATCCACATGTCGACGGCATGGGTCTGGGCCAAGTGTTTCATGAGGTCTCTCACAGCTCAGATGGGCAATGATTCCCTAAATCCACGCTGGAACATGGAACTGAGTAAAAATGCACAATAACGAGATTCCCATCATAACTCGATTTGAAGTTGGCACAGGTCCCCACTGCAGGCACACCATGGTCATTTCCTTAACCTTACAATAACCCAACTCCACATTTTATGTATTTGGACTTTTGTACTCCAGTAAAAATGATGGAAGGATTTATTATTATTATTCAGTGCTACAAATTCATGTGGAAACTAAGACCTGTGGACAATCTTTGCCGAACATAAAACTCAAACATAGCTCACTGTGAAGGAAATAAGGTATCTCTCTCGTTGCTAACGTTGAGACTCCATGGTAGAAGTCTCTTAAAAAATTAGCAAAATTATCCAGTTGTGAAGGCGCATGCCTTTAATCCCAGTACTCAAGTGGTGGTGGTAGGAGGATCACTTGTAGGCTCCAGGCCACCCTGAGACTACATAGTGAATTCCAGGTTAGCCTGGGCTAAAGTGAGCCCTGCCTCAGAAAACAAAAAAGAAAACAAAACAAAAAAAAAGTTAGCAAAAACTAGAATAACAATAAAAAAAGGCACATACATTTATTATAAGCTTTACACAACTTGGCAGCTTTCAGACATGAAGCCTCAAAAAACAAAGCAATACCTTAATTTGGCACAGACAAGCTGGGCAGTGGTCTTTAGTCAATGGTAGTAAGTGGGCAGGGGGTTGGGAGCAGGGGCTTTTGGTTCAGATCATCTTGGTGGTGGTGGCTCTGGTTGCTTTACTTCACATGTACAGAGGGCACTGAGGACATTATAATCTGCTTTAGCAGAAGGTGAAAATTCTTTCTAGGTTTTATGGTCTGCTTCAAGGGCTAAAGGCAAAAGGAAGACTTCTTTTGTTTTGCTGACATGACAAGGCACCATATTTTGCAGTGGTAAGTACTAAGCCTTATTATTAGTTACAATACCAGCTAATTTATAGGTATGAAGCTATAGTGCTGGGTCATCTGACCCTTTCCTGTGCCTCTGAATGTTGATTAGTGAAACTATTAGCTCCAGATCTGGAGCCAGAAACTTCTTTGCTTCCCAAAGCAATGACTAAAATTAGCGATTTGTCTCCTACGTGCTCTTCACACCAGGAGCTCAATGGTGTCTCTTCCAGGCCCTGAGAGATATTCTACCTGTATCTGTTGTCTCTTAAAGGACTAAGAAAACTTTATCACATGACAAACAGTAGTAGTCAATGATTGTCTCTATTTGGAAAGGTGTGTTAAATTTTCAGTTGCAGTGACTGAATATCTGAAAGAAACAACTTAAGAGAGGAAAGATTTATTTTATGTGATATGAGGCCTGCCATGGCTGGGGGAGGACATGACAGAGCAGCTCACAGCATGCAGCCAGGGAGGGTGGGGGAGAAGGGGGAGAGGGAGAAGGAAAACACAAGAGGAGGAGAAGGGACAGTTTGTAGAGGGAGATGATAGAAAGTAGTTGCAATCAAATGTGTGTGTATTCTCATGTATATGTGAGCTGAAGTTCCCAGAAAGAGCTGCATCTACCTCAGCTAAGGTTGAATGGGCTGATAAAGCTCCTGTGAGCACAGAGAGGAGTGCTGTATGTCAGAGCCAAATTACCTTGGGCTGCCTTTAGTCCTTTAATAGCCGATTATTGCCCACATCTGTGAACTAACATCCTGGTGACTATCAGTTGATCAGGTGTGATTCTTTCTGGAGTGCAAGAACAGTGCCCAGCTTCCACCAGTTCAAGGGCTAAGAATACCATCAGACGGCATCTATATTGGTAGAGATGCCTCCAACACCACTTTGCTATAACCCACCTCAAATACTCAGTGTATTTGAAAAAGTGCCTTGATTTATGACTTTCTTTTGTGCTGTAACTATAAAACCTTCATAAAAATGTTAACATGCAGGAACATGGAATTTGAGGTAACCTAAATCTGTGTCCCTCAGCCTTGGTCACTCATCTCTGGCACCAGAATAAACCGTCTCTCATCCCTTTTGAGGTGAAAGCTGTGTCTTTTGCATCGGCATATACCATGTGTAAATACCCATTTTTTTCTTTAACTTAATGCTTATTTTTTAGCATTAAGTTTTATTTGTCTTTGTTAATTTGTAAAGTTTCCATTTGTTTGTTTTCAGAGCTGTTTATATTCAATTGCATTGGGTCACAGTTGATTTTCTAGTCTTTCATTAATACCCATTTTTTCCTACTATATATAATGATGTCGTGGACCTGTCCTGTGGAGTAAAATGCATAAATTCTTTAGATTATATACCTAGTATGAGACTTAGTAGATAAAATGACATCATTAGGTAATAGACACAGCTGTATTATTTTACCAGAATCCACATGTACCTTCTGCAACATGTTCATTACAATATTACATATTGTTGTCTTAAACTTTTCAAAATAGTATTAAATTATTATTCATTAAGTAGCTTTAAAAAAGTTTTAACCAGTAATATTTCTTCTATGTCTCCTGTGAGAGTACTTGCTATTCCCTATTCATTTATTTTTCATTTTTGTGTTGATTTATAATATTAAATTATTTTGCTAAATTTACTTTGATAAGTACTTTTATTTATTTATTTGCGACAAGGGAGGGAGGGAGAGAGAGAAAGAGAGAGATAGAGAGAGAGAGAGAGAGAGAGAGAA
Source organism: Jaculus jaculus (assembly GCF_020740685.1). NCBI lineage: Eukaryota > Metazoa > Chordata > Mammalia > Rodentia > Dipodidae > Jaculus > Jaculus jaculus. The sequence goes on from NC_059107.1 coordinate 133,628,902, forward strand.
AGAGAGAGAGAGAGAGGAGAATGGGTGCTCTAGGACTCCAGTTGCTACAAATGAACTTTAGATGCATGTGCCTCTTTGTACTATTGGGAAATTGAACCAGGGTCATTGGGCCTTTGCAGGCAAACTTTTTAACTGCTGAGCAATCTTTCTAGCTCTTTTTAAAAATTTTAAAATGTTTGCTTTTTCTCTATGCCAGACTTCCTGAATGGTAAACAAAAGTATGCTATGTTAATATAGCTGAATTAACATTTTCTTTATGATGCATGACTTTGTCCTAACATAGTTTTGTCCTAATCTGAAAAATATTTTTCCTATTTTGTTTATGGAATGAATGAAATATAAAATATTTTTATATTTTTGCTTGTTTTGGGGTCTTTTATGCCTAAAGTATTGTTAAATAGTTAAATGTATGAGTAACTATTCTACAATGTCATGTTTTTATATATATGTGGGGCTGTCCAGTCATCTTTTTGTACCATCAATGTCACATTGCATTTTTAAATTGATTGCAAATCAGTATTTCCCTGCATCTGATAGTTTTTTCTTATTCAGACCCATCTCCAATTCAACTCCATATACCTGGTAGAATCGCTGTTTCAAGAAAAATCTTTGATTTTTGTTTCAAATTTCAGGAATTTGTCTATCAGTGAAAAGAGGATTTTTATGTTGATGATGTTTAATCAACTTAATACCTGTACATATTTTACTCAATTTTGTTGCTCTCAGATAGAGTATATTTTTAGTTAACATAATACACACACATATACACACACACACAAAGGTAAAAGTGTAAAGAAGTAAACGTGTGTGTGTGTGTGTGAAGAAAGAAGAAAACAGATGAGAGCCATAGTTAGCAAATAAGTGCCCCAGCCAGCGGGGGGAACAACAGAGACCAAAGGGGAAGTAAACCTGAATGGGAAAAGGCAAACAAACACAAGAAGGAGACCAAGCTAGGTGTTTGTCAAGGTCTCGAAATTTTATTTTTACACATAGGTTTATATAGGGTTGTAGAGGGAAGGAGTCATATTCAGGCCAGAGATCACAGGGTTATTGGCTAAATGCAATTTCTGTGTTTCTTCATCAGTTACCAGTAGCTCTGGGGAAGGCTATCACCCAGGCATAATGGTTTCTTCATTTCTGGTAATAGATCATTAGATGAGGAAACAGAAACTTAACTTACAACATGGTGGTTTCTGTCAACATGGCTGAGGTTAGACTCAGCATGGCTGAGGTTAGGCTCATAGCTCCCAACATCTCCTCCCTTCTTTTATACAAAAAGAGGGGGAGGCCCCACTAAGCAGCGGTGGGCGTTAACCAACTGGGGAAGTAGGGACCTGACTCCTCCTGTGGGTTGTCATTTTTTTGTCCCACAATTTTGGCCCTTGGTACCTTTTGGGGAGGGGAGGCAGGGCCTATGGAAATAACAGTTGTGGTACCAACCTCCATGCAAGTCAGGATTTTCTCTCAGGGAATTCAGAAGTGGTCAGAAAGGGACCTTCCCTTGCGGTGCTTTGCCTCACACCCATATTGGTGCCCATATCATACTCATTTTATTGTGAGCCAATATGCATAGGTATGAATCCTATGCAGTTCCTAAAGGAGGGGTAGCTATTTGGCATAAGACAGGTGGACCGCAGCAATAGCAGAGGTGTAGAAGACAGTAGCATAGTAAATGAGTACAGAATATATGATCAAGGGAGAGTGGCAGCTGCAGGTGGTAGGTCTTCAGTGGCAACACCTCAATCTGCCAGCTCCAGTCTGTGATAATGGACCTGCAAAGGCTGCATCTTAATGGCATCAATCTATTGATGTATAAAGGACATGATTTTATTTATAATAATAGGTCTGATTGTGAGTAGGAGGATTAAGATAAGTAGAGGTCCTAGTACCGATGACAACTAGGAGAGGAAGGGGGTATTGGCCCAAAATTGAGAGGAAGAGGGACCATATCGAGAATGCAACTCTCAACTAAGGTTTTGCAAATTTTTTGTTTTCCTCAATGATTCCAGATTCATTGACATAGAAGCAGCACTCCTCTTGGAGAGCCATACATGTTCCTCCTTTTACTGCTGTAAGGAGGTCGAGAGCACGTTGGTTTTGTAGGGTAACCTTGGCCAGGGAGGTGATCTGTCTCTGGAGGGATTCAAGACTATTAGTGGTGGGATCAATCATCTGTTGTAGCTTTTCAGAAAATTCACTAGCAGAATACAAGGAGTGCCCCAATGCTCCCCTTGCCACCCCTGCAGAAATAAGTGATGTGGTCAGGCTTACACCTACCACTAGTGGAAGGAAGGCTACTCTCTTATGAGTGGTGTGGAAGAGCCATGCAAATTCATCAGGGCTATACATGATGAGTTGGGGGACCACAGCTACCAGAATACAGGGTCCCGGGGTTGTGCTATTAATGTGAGTAAACAGGGTTTCATTGCACCAGAAATAAATCAGTAGGAGGGATATAAGTTCCGTAGTTACAGAGGTGATTTTTTTTGTGTATGTTAATTCAGTAGGTAGTGATTCATTAGTAAGGAAGCAGTGCAGCGTGAAAATGTTATTTAGATGGTGAGAGAGTAGTGAGACTAGGGAGACAGGAGGAGTGGCCTTATGGGAGATTTGTTAAAGGAAAGGTTGAGGGTAGAGGAGGCATTTAGGGGAGTTGCAGCAAGGATTGGACGTGAAAGGAAGGCACAAAGCAGACAAGAGGAGGCATTTACCTGGGAAGCATTAAGTAGATTGACGGCATATTGGAGATATATTGGCCAAGAATCCCATTTTTTTTTTTTTTTTTTTTTTTTTTAAATTATTTATTTATTTATTTATTTGAGAGCGACAGACACAGAAAGAAAGACAGATAGAGGGAGAGAGAAAGAATGGGCGCGCCAGGGCTTCCAGCCTCTGCAAACGAATTCCAGACGCGTGCGCCCCCTTGTGCATCTGGCTAACGTGGGACCTGGGGAACCGAGCCTCGAACCGGGGTCCTTAGGCTTCACAGGCAAGCGCTTAACTGCTAAGCCATCTCTCCAGCCCCAAGAATCCCATTTTACCTTGTTGTTATTTTGGAGGGCAGAGTGGAAATTTTGTTCATTTTCTAAAGTTATTTGATTTACTTGATCCTTGAAATCTACAGGGACTAATTGTATGGAGATATATATATATGGAGGACCAGCCATCATTATAGACTTTGCCTGTGACTCCCTTTTTCCAGTGCTCATGCCAAGAGTCAGAGATAACAAGGATGAACTCTTTTCTTTGGAGGCAGAGAATACCATTTTTACCATAGACTTCATGCATTCTGCAGCTCCAATATCTACAACCTCCATAGGTGGATTCATAATCTAAACAACTTCCCTTATTGTCATAAGAAAAGCAAGCGTAAGGCCTATATGTAGCAGTAATTGTTTTGGGAGTGATTTTAAATGTGAGGGCTGACCAGCATCCTGTAAGAAGGCAGCACCCTGAACCAATAAGAGTGGTGGAGTCCTGGTTGATGGGACCTTTCTTTACTTGGAATTCCCATTTCAAGACGGTAGCAGTAATGAGGGGGATGAGCAGAGGAACTGTAGATGTCAGGGGTCAGTCATTTTCATCTTGAATCTTGGGTATTGGAAACCTGGAAGAGAAAATAGGAAGTTGCCTCAGGACCAGGGTGTTCTTGAGCATGTTTGACTGAGAACTTATAGGTTTGTTGACTTGTTGAATTAAACATTCTGGTACCCATCTTGTGGCATCATTTTGAGTATCAAACACACAAACTGACCCACGACCCCAAATGAGGACTGGGTCTGGGCCATTCCATTTTAGAGTCAAAGGATCTTTCCACATAGCTTTGGTAAAGGTATTTTTTGTGTTTGTGTGCCAAAAGCGATCGGCAGCTGACTTTCCTTGAGCGTCAAGGGTTAAAAAGTTTAGGACAAACAGGGCATGATGAAGAATGTTTTTTGGGGAGCCTTTTATGGGATATAAATCCCCCATTTTTAATTTTTGGAGGGTATGTTTAATAGTTTGGTGGGCTCGCTCAACAATTCCTTGACCCTGGGGATTGTATGGTATGCCTGTAATATGTTTAATTTGTAATTGATGACAGAAATTTTGGAATTTTTTTCCAGTATATCCAAGGCCATTATCAGTTTTAATAATTTGGGGCTTTCCCATGACACCAGGGCATTTGAGCACATGAGCAATGACATTTTTTGAAGCTTCTCCAGCATGGAGGCTGGCAAAGATGAATCCACTAAAGGTATCCACAGTAACATGGAGGTACTTAAGATTACCAAATGAGGGAACGTGTATTACATCCATTTTCCAGATCTCATTGGGAATTAAACCTCTAGGATTTATGCCCAAGTGGGGGACAGGTAGGAGGGTGACACAACTTGTGCATTGTTTGACTATCTGGAGAGCTTGTTCCCTAGTGATTTTAAAGAGAAGATGCAAGGTTTGAGCCTTAAGGTGATGTACATAGTGAGCTGCTTTGGCCTGGGCCACAGGATCGAGCTTAACAAGGAAGTCAAACTGGGTGGCTTTGTCAGTTATGGCATTGCCTTTGGCTAGAGGCCCAGGGAGTACAGAATGAGCACGAATATGGCCTATATAAAAAGGATGTTGTCTAGAATGTATACATTGATGAATGGAGAAAAACAGAGGAGTGGCATTTGTAGTGGGTGTTATGTATGGCGCAGTTTATAACAGGGGGATGGATTGAGCAATATAAACACTATCAGTATACCAATTAAAGGAAGTATGTGGAAGTTGTTTAAAAACCTGTAAAATAGCAAAAAGTTCCACCAGTTGAGCAGAGTGGAATGGGGATTGTATGGAAGTGATTTGATTGTTTACAGTGAAGGCTGCAACTCCACTAGAGGAGCCATTAGTAAAAACTAGGGGGATGTGGGGAAGGGGTCAAGGAAAGGTTAATATAGGAAAAAAACAAATGGCTGAATTCTCAGAAAATGGAGAAGCTTGTTACCAGGGTAGTGGTTATCAAGGGATCCCTGAAAAGAGGTGCAAGATATTGTCCAATTGTCATCATTTTGTATTAATCATTGTATTTGGGTAGTGAAGTAGGGTAGAATGATTTTATCAGGGTCCTTACCAAATAGTTGTCTGCTTTGGTCATGTCCAATTCTTATTAACTCTTCCATCCACGAGGTGTAAAGGGTAAGGACTTTGGATGGCGAAGCGGGTAAATGTACCCAGAAGAGGGTCCTCTCTTGCCAGAACACCCTGGTGGGTGTAAAGTCAGTGGCACAAATAACCAGGAGAAGAGGCTTCTCATAAGAGATAAAAGTGACCCTTTGGCTCAGAATTGTGGCCTCTACTATCTTCAGAGCCTCTAGGGTGGGGGCTGTTAATGAGTGGCCTGAGGCAGGGTCTGGGTCTCCTTTGAGGATGTCAAACAAAGGTTTAAGTTCTCCAGTAGTTAGCTTGAGATAGGGCCTGAGCCAGTTAATATCTCCTATGAGTTTCTGAAAATCGTTTAAAGTTCTTAGATGATCAGTTCTAAGTTGAATCTTTTATGAAAGAATTTTGTTATAAAAAAAGTTCAAAGCCTAAGAATAAGTAAGGGGGTTTTAATTGAATTTTATCAGAAGCTATCTGAAGACCAGCTCTGGTAAGGGCCCTCTTGAGAGCAAGTAAGGAGTTCAGTGGGATCAGGTCCGGCCAGGAGAATGTCATCCATATAATCAATGATATACAAAGAAGGCCATCTATGTGTAAATGGATCTATAACTTGGGCCACAAATTTTTGACACAGCGTAGGGCTACTGGCCATCCCTTGGGGCAAGACTTTCCATAGGAATCTCGGCATAGGGCCTCTAACATTTACCACAGGCAGACTAAATGCAAAATGCAGATGATCCTCTGGGTGAAAGGGAATTGTAAAAAATCAATTCTTTAGGTCAATAATGATTTTACAATATCCTACAGGAATTGCCACTGGAGTGGGGAGGCTTGGTTTTAGGTCTCCCATAGCTACCATGGCCTTATTAATTTCTCTAAGGTCCTGGAGCAATCTCCATTTTCCAGACATTTTCTTTATAGCAAAGACAGGAGTATTCCAACGAGAGGTGGTAGGTTCAATATGACCTGCAGCAAGTTGTTCCTGCACTAACATCATGGATGCAGCTGATTTTTCAGAAGTTAAGGGCCATTGATCAACCAACACAGGTTCTGTTGTTTTCCAAGATATTTTATCTGCATGGGGTACAGGCATGTCAACAGCCATTAGGATAAATTTTTGTAGCCTATTACAGCACAATCAGTATTTATAGTAACTGGGATTGGCTCCTTTGCTCCCTGAGAATGTCTGCCCAATCCTTGTTTTGGGCAGAAGTCTTGATTAAGCATTTGTTGAGCTACCAAATCATTAGGGCTGCAAATAATAAGTTTCATTTGAGAGAGGCTGTCTGGGCCCCAGAGATTAACAGGCAGGCCTGGAACCACATAAAGTTGGACGGTGCCTTGATTGTCCTCTTCATCCTCCCACTGAATAACTTCAGAATTTTGTAAGGGGTTAGAGGCCTGTCCAATTCCTTTGAGATGAGTTATGGAAGCAGTGAGAGGCCAAGATGCAGGCCATTTTTTACTGGAAATAATTGTGGCATCTGTACCAGTGTCTATAAGACCTTCAAAGGTTTTTCCTTTTAGCTTTAATTTCAGAAGGGGTCTTGCTTGAGTGACCTCTTGTGCTCAGTAAATGTCTGATGACCCAAACCCATGGGGACCTCTCTTTTGTTTCTGGCAGGGTGCCTTATCATTGAGGGGCAAGAGTATTAAGTGAGCAATCCATTGGCCAGGAAGTATGGTAATAGACCCCTGAAAGGCAGTGGCCATGAGTTTAATTTCCCAAGTATAGTCATTATCAATGACTCCTGGAGAAATGGTGAGGCCCTGAATGGTTGAACTGGCACATCCCAAGATAAAACCAAAAGTGTGTTTTTTGGCAAGGGACCAAAAACTCCCATGGCAAGGACCTGAGTCCCCACCTCTGGTGTTAGTATTGTTCTGGAGGCAGAACAGAGGTCCAGTCCTGCAATGCCAGCAGTTGCCCTGGAGAGGGCAGAGATGTTACATGTTGGGTAGACTGGGGGATGAAGCGGATAGCCCCAAGGTTCTGTCCAGGGATCATTCTTGGGTCCTAGGGTATGCCCCGTGTCAAGTTTCCCTGTTTTTTGTGGTAAGGGGTTTCCCTGGATATCCATTTTATAATGGCACTCAGAGGCCCACTGTGTGTCACACTTACAACGTGGACAGAGGGAGAAAGGGGGTGGGCGTGCAGCCTTAGGGGCTGTACATTCTCTGGAAAAATAATCTGGCATTTGACAATTAAAGCAAGGTTTATTGTTATTTCTCTGTGTAAAGCCCTTTAGGGTGGCTCCTATGGCTAGCCCAATACTGCGAGAGGCAGGGTCCACATTGGCACATAATTGGATAAAATCAGAGATACTTTTACCATGGCAGAAAGGGTGGATGGCTGCCTGGCAGGCTGAATTGGCATTCTCAAAGGTGAGATGTTATATGAATTCATTATCTGTTTCTTCCCTTCCCATAAGCCCTTCTGCGGCTCGGGGGAGGGATCTGCAGCCACAGCAGCTGCAGTAGCTGCCACACAGGGATCCTGATGACTGGAAGTTAGTTCATGAATGGGAGGAGTCTTGCTAGGTTTAAGATTAGTTTTAAGGAAGAATTCTCCATCCCTAACAACTTTTGAAACGTCCGGTTGGCACCAGTGAACCTGGAGTATATCATTTATTAAGTTCCAATAGGAGAAGATCTGAACCAGGACTTTTTCAGGCCCCAAAGTCCTATAGTAGTCTTTTAGACAATCTCCCACTCTCCCCCATCTTTTTTCATTACTGGCACCTTCCTGGGGAAACCATGAACATAAATCTTCTAAGAAGAGGAAAAAGTGAACAAGATTTTTTTCTTAACTTTTGCCTCACGAGTCTTGAGGGAGTCTTTAAGTCCCTGAATGAAAAGTTCCTATTTACTTAGGGTCTGTCCCATGATAGAAAGGAAGGAGTAGAAATGGCAAGACCAGAGGGTAATGTTCCTGGCCGGGGAACTGGCAGGGGGGATTCCCCAATGGGCTGACGCAAGCCTATCAGCAAATTTAAGAATCCGGCAGCAGCCCTAAGGGCATCTACTGGCCTTTGCGTAACCAGTTTTGGTGGTTAGAAGAGAGGCTAGATAGGGGGTCTTTGCCAATGCCCGAAGGGGCTGTCTGGATTCACACAGGGAGCTAGGGGCCTTCAGCCAATGCCAGAGGGTAGCCCTGGCCAAGTGGCTTCAGTTGCCCTGTTGCTATGTTGCAATTCCATGTGATGGCACCAACCAAAAGTAAAAGAAGGAAAAGAAGTTTACAAAAAGCAACAAAGAAATCCCACAGTTCCTGTGTCTTTCAAATCTGACTGAATACTCTTTATTTAAATGGTTTGCTTAGAAGTCTGCATCACTTGTCTTACCTTAGTCAGATCTGTATCACAGGAGGGCTTCTGTGGTGATCACTGTGTGAATCTTCACTCGCCAATGAGGCAGTGATTCAGGGAGATGAATGGCTGTTCACTCGAGCGACGTTCAGGTTATTTCTTTGTACCTCGAGCCCCACACATTGGGCACCACTTTCCCTGGCCAACGGGGGAACAACAGACACCCAAGGGGAAGTAAACCTGAATGGGAAAAGGCAAAAAGACACAAGAAGGAGACCAAGCTAGGTGTTTGTCAAGGTCTCGAAATTTTATTTTTACACATAGGTTTATATAGGGTTATAGGGGGAAGGAGTCATCTTCAGGCCAGAGACCACAGGGTTACTGGCTAAATGCAATTTCTTTGTTTCTTCATCAATTACCAGCAGCACTGGGGGAGGCTATCACCCAGGCATGATGGTTTCTTCATTTCTGCTAATCATTAGATGAGGATATAGAAACTTAACTCGCAACATGGCGGTTTCTGTCAACATGGCCAAGGTTAAGCTCAGTATGGCTGATGTTAGGCTCATAGCTCCCAACACATAAGGACCATGAGGGCACTTGGACAAACAGATCCTTCTAAGAATTGTGCACATGCTCTTAGCAGATGTCCACCTTTGACTCAGCTAGATGACCTTTGATCTTTCTGGTGCAGAATGGTGGACAACCCTGTGAATTGCTCCAGTAGCAAACTTTCAGTTGTTTAAACTACAGCTGCTCTTTACAAGCTTTATTTTGCCCCTCATGCTTTGTTTTATTTATTTACTATATATGAACACTATGAAAAAATAATTACATGATGGCAAGTCAGAAGCAACTCTACTTTGGCTTTATGTGTTATAATTTTGTCATTTTTTCTTGTACCATGTTTAAATTATCAAATCATACTAAAAGAAAACAATGGAGAAAAATCTCTGACTTGATGTCACTTTGCAGTTGTCCATGCTCTTCATCCCATTTTGAAATACTTCTTGTCATCTGGGAGAAGAATCACAGGGCTGCAACCGCAGCACTCCGGAGGCAGAAGCAGTTAGATGGAGTAACACAAAATGACGAGCGGTTGTCAAAGGAAATCGAGACGTTAATGTTACATATATTTTTTTACATGTGGTTGTAAAAAATACAAACCATGGGGTTGTGGAGTTAGCTGAGTTGGTACAGCACTTGCCTTTCAAACTTAAGAAATTGCATTTATTCTACAGACCCAGGTGAAAATTCTAAGAGTGTTAGTACATGCTTGTAATCCTAGCACTTGGGAGGCCCAGCGATGGGAGGATTCTTGGAGCTCACTGACAAGCTAGTCTAGACTAAATTTGTGAACCTTAGGTCAAGGAAAGACCCTGCCTCAAAGGAAATGGATCACATTCCTGAGAACTACACTTGAGATTGTCCTCTGGCCTCCACCTGCACACATGTGCTCCTATATACAGACATGTACACCACACACACACACTTATAAAAACCAAAACATATATCTCCAAACAAAAGGTACAGTGTAGAAAGAAAAAAAATAGCAGGAAAATACCACTCCCAGTTATTTTCATTTTGTTTTTTGTGACTGTGTTTCACATTAGCCCATGCTGGCCTTGAACTCATGACAATCTTCCATCCTCAGCCTTCGGAGAGCTGGGATTACAGTATGAGCCACTATGCACAGATACATACCAGATATTCAATAAAGTTTATTTCATTCACACCAAACCTACATTTAGAGCCCCAGTCTATTGTACTTTGACAGTATGTGAGACATTTCCTTCCAAAATGAGATATAACAGAGTAATTTGTTGTCAGTTTTTTTTTTTTTTTTGTGGGGGTTGTTTTTCGAAATAGGGTTTCACTCTCACTCAGGCTGACCTAGAATTCACTATGTAGTCTTAGGGTGTTCTTGAACTCATGGCAATCCTCCTATCTATGCCTCCCAAGTGCATGCACCCCAACACCCAGCCCTTGTTGACTGTTTTTGTTGAAGACATTTGTATGTGTGTTTGTGAAAGCTTGAAAGAAGTTCAGGAAAAAAAAAATATTAGAGCATTTTTGTGTTTAAAAAATTTGAATTTTCATATTTTTTTCCTTAGGACTTTTCATGCATTTTGCATTTTATGCAGCAAATAAGTGTTGCTTTTCATATTCAAAATAAATGTATACTTCATATAAACTTGAAGTTTTTCAATGTACATTTAATGCAACTAAGTCATACATGTGTGACTTGCTTACAATTCCTTAACTTAAAAAGAATACACACTTGGGCAATATAAACAAGCATATACATTTTGTTTTTACCCTATAATACTCCTGTGCCATTATTCCACAATTTAAAAAAATGTGCAGCTATTTGTTTTGTCCTTAACAGAGAATCATTATCATTATTCCTATTATTTGTATTGTAGAAAATTCAAGTATGCTATGTAACAAATCATAATAGCTTCATTTTAAACACTGGAGTATAAAGTATGATTTTAAATACATTACTTTGAAAATTGAAGACATTGTTATGTAAGGGTTTCCTGAAAGACTATTAAAATGTATCATTGTTCGCCATCAATTTTACCTTATCTAGTATCATAAATTACTTATACCACACTGCCTTGTAGCAAAGGAAAATGGATAACTTGGATTCTCATGCATACATAGCCATGTCATTTAGAGAAACAAGGCAAATTATCCTGTATAATATATTATTTACACCTTCTCAGTTAACTGAGAAGTTAGTTCCTCGTTATACCTGCATATAAGATATGCAGTTTGATAGTATTAGCAGAAAACAGAGTAAAACTCTTTATTGCAAGATAGCAGACAATTAGGAAAGAACTACACTTCTTGTGTGACTTATGTGGTAGATGGGCAAAGTGCAGTGAATGAAGAAAAAAGCAGAACATGAAGTATTTGGGTCAGGGACATTGACAGTACTGTCAAAACCATACTATGTGAAAGGTCAGTATGTTTAGTCTTCAGGTCTTTTACGGATACCTAGCAGTGAGGAAAGATAGGGAAAAGGAGAGGAAAATAAGAAATCTTTTGATGGGGGCATTACACTCTGAAAAGTCACATTTGTTGCTATTTATATCATAAGAATTACATATCTTTTATATATCTCTTGTTCTCTTAAATTTTTTGATACAGAATCTAGTATAAGTCAAGCTGACCTTGAACTCACTATATACCTCAGGATGACCTTAAGCTCCTGATCCTCTTGATGTCATTTCCCAAATACTGAGATTACAAGGATGTAGTATAATTCCCATGTTTTAGAGGTGCATTTATCTATGATAGTTACTCTTTGTTATTGTAAGAAAATGCTTTAAAAAAAAAAACTTAGAGGAGAAAACACTTATGTTTGGATCATGGTTTCAGGTGGTTCAGCCCATGTTTTCTTGGCCCTACACACTGGATACAATACACTTGTTGAGGCACTTGGCAAGTCTGTTCCTTCAGTTTGTGATGGAGAAGAGGACCGGGGAGAGAGAGCATATGGAAGCCCCTATAACGTTCCCATTCCCAGATCCTGCATGCCTGCAAAAGCAACTTCATGTGGATTTACACCAGGGCTTTCCATCAGCTCAAGCAATAGCCTGACCTCCTTCAACCATGGCTAGAGATGGCTAGAGCAGCCTGGAAAAGTATAGGGGACTGAGCATAGCAAAGGAATTCTGGGGAAACAACTTCCCAGGCAGTTCTGTGGGTATCCCAGAGGACTCTATTTTCATGGGAAAGTCTTCCCAATAAGTTACTCTTTCATTTCTTTGAGCATGTGGTATCACTGATTCCTGAAAATGCCCCAAAAAAATTTTTTTCATGATTTCTTTTTAATGCCCTTAAGCTCTTTAACAAGTATGCCCTCCTTCACCTTAACTAATCAGACTTGTTTTCTGGCTAAACAGAATCTTTTTTTTTTTTTTCAAATCTTTCTATTTAATTTTTAATTTTAAAACTTTTCATTGACCATCCCCATACATGAACATAATATTTTTGATCATGATCCATGCCCGTAACTTCTTTTGTCCACTTCCCCCATCCTTCTTCACTGAACCCCTTCTTCTTTCCAATTGGTCACTTCTATTTTTGTGTAATTTTTAATCCTTCTCATGTCATTTATGACAAAATGTAGGTGAACCCAATCTTTTGCAGGTCTTGTGCAAATAACCATAGTTACTGTGAGGGCATACATGCAATGGCCATGTTGTGTCCAGAAGACAGAGTTCCAAAGTACTCTTTCCTATCCTATGGCTCTTGCCTTCCTTGGGACACCTGTTTTACAATGTTCCCTGCACCTTGTTTTAGAGCATGCTAGGTAACATTATCTGGTTTATCACTGTTCACTTAACTATCCCTTATTCTCAGCGAGTTTTGTCTACTCCAATTTTTATTCTCAGTTCTCACTAAGAGGATACAAGCAGATAGTATTACCATGCCTAAGCTTCAGTGTGCTATGTTGTCTAAAAATTTCTTCTAATTATTTAGCTAATTAGTTTTAAATTCAGCTTCTCATGGAGCTGAAAGTCTGAAGAATAAATTTACACAATTCTTTTCTAGAATATCATGTGAATAGTCTTTAGTTCAAGTAGATTATACTATTTCCACTTCCAAAAAAAAAGTAAAGTTCTGTCTATATTTTTATCTGAATTTTGTTAGTCTGAGTTCCCACCAGAATCACCCACTTAGGTGTGCTAAAATTACTCCAATGCTTATCTAACTTTCTTCTTCAAATTATTCCAAATTCTTCATGTAAATCATTTTCAGTGGTTAGGTTTCATCACACTGCCAATATGTCTTCTTGAGTATTAATCTTCTGTTAGCTTTTTTCCCCCTGTCATCAATTCACTTGACTGAAACAAGGTAAAAGAAGAATTGGTTTTCAAGTCAGAGTATTTAGCTCATGGTCCAATGATTCCATGGCCATGAACAGAACATGGTGATAATGGGAGGAGCATGTGCTAGACGTTCCTCGCATCTTGATAAGATAGTTTTAGGTAGGAGAGAGACATAGGGAGAGGGGGAGGTTGGAGAGGGAGAGAGAGAGAGAGAGAGAGAGAGAGAGAGAGAGAGAGAGAGAGAAGGAGGGAGAGAGAGAGAGAGAGAGAGAGAGAGAGAGAGAGAGGGAGACAGGGAGAGCGAGAGAGAATATCAGTGACAACTTATTCCCAAGTACACACACACACCTGTGTCCTTCAGCTAAGTCCTGTCTATGGAAGTTTCTCAGAACCCTCCAAAATAGCATTTACCAGGGGGGCCACTGGGATCAAGCATTCCAAGAACAAGCCTTGGCTGGGCATTTCATATGCAAAGCATAGCAATATCCACCAGAGCCAGCACAAAGGTCACAATTAGTGATGTGATTTTATTAGCTTGAAAATCTTATTCTTAGAGACCCTGTCTCATTAAAAAACAAAGGAAGAAATGAAAAGAAATAATGATATATCCAATACTTTTCTGTAACTTCAGCTAGTAAAGTGTTAGATAACTGATGGGCCTACACTCCTTGTTACCAACCAAATTGTTAGTAGTATGTGTGCTGTAAGCCTATTACCTCATATGATGTTTACAAACACTTCATAGCATTGCTGTGTGGGGGGGGGGGCGGGGGAGACTGGTAGGGTTTCCTCCTGCTATAAACAAATGACAGACACATACACTATTTTTCATTTTCATCTGGCTTTACATAGGTCCTGGGGAACTGAACCCTGGCTGGTAGATTTTGTAAGCAAGCACCTTTAAGTAGGAAGCCATCTCTAAGACCCAGTAGAGTACAGTTTCAAAAGCAACTTCCATTATAGGTTATGTTACCTTATTTTGAAATTGCTGATAACATTTCAGCTTCACAATTGTTTAGTTTAGGGTGGTAAGGGGGCTGTGCACCACCCTAACTTAACCTACTGTATCAAGTGGAAGGTCACTTGCACATTACTTAAATCTCACATCTGCTGATCTAAGCTCTTCATAATAATTCAGATCCTATAAGATTGTTTTGAGTGTTTTAGTTTATATTGTTTATGTAAATCACTTCTAAGAGAGAAAATGTTAATTTATCATTAGTTTTAATAATTATTTTTGTTACTCCCATCTATGCTATCTTGAACAGATAAGTCACTTAACCTCTCCAAATTTGTTTTTCTTTGTAATTTCTAAAATAAAATTTCCTCCTTATAAAAAAAACTCATGTAGAAAATCCTTGTTGTATATGAACTACTGAATACAGTTTGATTTACTGCATGTTGACACATATTTTAATTTTTATAAAATACTTACAATCAATTCCATATTTGACATTTCAAAAGTCACTTTTTGTTCCAAAAATATTCTAGTTGAAAGTTCTATAATGTCTGGGCATGCTTCTATGTAAGTGTGTGTGTGTGTGTGTATAAGATTATTCCCTAGGAACATGTCATTTATTGTTTTCTCAGTGATTTAGCAAAAAAATCAACTTTACTTCAAAGCATTGATTTTTTTCATCCTGGTGAGAAAGCCAGTAATAAATAGCAATCTTATTTTGAGATCACAGAAGACCAGCTGGATTTCTCCTGTGGCTTGAAGGCATCAGAAGCCTTTGTCATACCCTGCATGAGTCCACACTCAACTATGGGCATGAAGATTGTCTTCCTCCCACTAGCAGAATATTATAGGAAGAAAATGTGAGGAAAAATAGATTATTTCAAATGACAATGATTCTTGTTTCAATTAAGGTTGATGGAAGCCTACTGTAAGTATCAGCCTTAGTTAATAGTAGTTCATTCTATAGAAGTGATGAGCTACCATTATTTATAATGACAGAAATAATCATAATTCCTAGTTCAACCAACTGGACCAGGAATAGCAAAAATATATTGCTTTTCTAAGTTTTAGCTATTAAATCTATTGTTTTCAGCTGTGTACAGCATCCTTCTGAAGCTACGGCTCTGTGAGCCAAGACACAGGGCAGATGTTGCAGTTCTAGGAGCATCATGGGTTTTATATTCACCTTTTAATTTTGACATGTTTGTCAGAAAATAATATAGAAATGTATCATATACATTTCAGTTAGGTTACTGCATCACTAGAATATTCCACAGCTGAGGTTCAGCATTATGGGTATATCCACAATGAAGAAGGCACAACAATTTCACTAGCTGCACATCCTTCCAGAGGTTTTCTTGGGACCACATGCACTTCATTCCTACCTCTACCACCACTGTAGCTCTGGAAACCAGTAATATGTTCTCAATTTCTTTCACTTTGTCTTTTCAACAACTTTACATTAATGGAGGCATGATGTATAATAACATTGAGGGATTGGTATTTTTCACTCTGCATAATTCTAGAGATGAACACCAATTAATTCCTTCATTCCTCTTGCTGGTGAAGCATACTCTAATCATTTGGAAATAATATCTCTCTGCTTATTTGTTGTTCACTTAATTTTTATGGTCCTAATGTAGGATGTCTGAGTCACTTTCAGGTTGGGAAGCTTCTATGAACGTTTCTATGTAGGGTTTGTATAAATGCAAGTTTTTATTTCTCTGGGAAAAGTGCCCAGACAGAGAACAGCAGGTTCGTATGGTCGTTACATGTTTGGTCTTTAAAGAAGCTGAGAAACTGGTCCCAGAGAAGATGGATCATGTTACACTCCTGCCAGTGCTGGATCTTCTGACACGTTTTTCCTGAATTCTAGTCAGTACTTGGCATTTTCACTGATAGTGGTTACTTCTTGTGGTTTTAATTTCCATTTACCTGATGGATAGTGGATGAAACACCTTCCCATGTGCCTCCTTACTCTCCGTGCATTCTCTCTCTGTTAAGGCCAGTTCCCATTGCTTTGGCTTTTTCCTCAGTTGAACCGATTGTTTTTTGTTATTTCTCAGATTTTAGATGTCTTATGTTAGTGTCGATTTTCTCACCCTATGTAGACTGTATTCTCACCCCTAAAGTAGGATCTTATGTACTTCAAAGAGTCTGGTCTGTCCATCCATCTATCTATCTGCCTGCCTATCTATCTATCTATCTATCTATCTATCTATCTATCTATCTATCTATCATCTATCTATCATCTATCTATCTGATTATTTGTTATGGGAATACTCAGTATGTATACAGTGTGTAAACATGTTGGTACTATCCTTTCCTTCATACCTGCCCCTCTCCAAAGGGACCCTCCTCATTGAGGATGCCCATCATCCTCATGGGGACATGCATTGTGGAGGCATCCATTAGTTATGGGGAAGAGGCAATGTCTCTGTGTATCATGTCCCCACTTGTGGCTTGGATGTGTCTGGCCCCTCTTCCTCAAAATTCCCTGAGGAGCCATGTTGAGTTTGTTTTAAGTCTACTTCAGTGATGGGCTCTTAGTAGCCTCTGTATCTCTTGTTTGATAAGTGTTGAGTGTCCTCATCTCCTCCCTTGTGCTGATATCAGGTTCACCAAGAAAGCAGCACTCTTGCTCATTTCCTCAATTCTGCTATGATTTCAGCTTTTTAAATGTGTGTTTTGTTTGGTGTCAAGTTTAGAATTAAATTTCTTTTCAAATATTTTTTTTCTGTAATAGTCTCTAATATTCTAACATGTGGTCTTTTTACTGCCCCACCTGTTTCTCATGTTCTCATTTAAATTAATTTAGCATTGGTTTTGACTACATGATCTAATTCCTCCACATTCTCTTCAAGACTGGATAGTCTACCTTTATAGGATCCATTCTATCAGTGAGACTTTTTTTAAAAAATTTTTCATTCATAAGGTATTTTTTGACTTTCTGTACTTTTTTCATTTCCAGTTTTATTTCAGTTTGTTTCTCCTTCAGAATTTCCATCTTTTCATGGAATTGTATTTCATGCCTTGGTTTCACGTCCTCATTTTGTCAAACTAATTCTGTAGAAACTCATTTAGGAATTCACTTTTTCTTCTTTGAATTTATCTAAGATTTCATTCATGTGTTTATCCATGTCTCCTTTGAACATATTATAAATATTCTTTTGAGTTATTTGTCTAGAGTTTCCTCTAAATAGGTCCCATGGGGGCCTCTACTATGTAATTGGTAGTTCTTAGGGAAGACATGTTGGCTTACTTTTGTGTGTTACCCATTTTGCATTGGGACTTTTATCAGTCTGGAGATTGTGTGATAGTCAGGTCTTTCTGGCACACCTGTGTTAGTTAAGTGAGTACTTGGATTCAAGTTAAGGTTTCTTTGAGTTTTCTTACCTTTGCTCTAGTTTGTGGTGTTCACTAATTTGTGAATGGGGTAGGGCAGGTGGGTTGTGACTGCCATTTGTGTGGAAAGAGGGATGTTGCTAGAGGAACTCTGAGTGCTGAAATTCACATACAGCTCCCAGCCCCAATGGTGAATCACCAGTGCCCACATAGTGGGGGAAGGAGGATTGCTGGAGAGAATCCAAGTGCAAGAAGTCACATGCAGTTCCATCTCCAGTAGTAAATCACAGTCATCTGTGTGGTAGAGAGAAGAAGTGTTGATGTAGGGAATCTGAGAGATACACTACATGCTAGACACAGCCCCCCCCCAAAACTAATGAATATGCAAATTTAATTTCCTTTGTAGGTAGTAAGATAATTATATAAAACAAATAAACATGGATACAGTATAATTGCTGGCTCAGTCTAATTATAATGACACATGTAGAACTCATAAAATAAAAAGCGAATACCTCCTCATTTGGTTTAAACTAGTAGAAAAGTTCATGACCATTCCTTCATTATCTCAAGACTATTCTACTAAGTGAACTGTATGCCATTTCAAGATAGAGAGTTCAAAACATAAAGTATTTCTATAGATGCTTGTCAAGTAATAAATTCTGATGATATACAGAAGTCTTTGTACCTGAAACTGGTATTGAGTAAATATATAAAAAATTTACCATGTTGTCATGAGATGGCTAAGGTGACTTGACTAATGAACACCTGTACAATGTTCTCACACAGAACATGAGGCCAGTAGTGAAATAATTGACATTGTTATCAATTCACTTTCTGTTATGAATGCTGAATCCAAGACTTGTGATGGTAAATAGGTAATGGACGAAGAAGAGAAACATTAAAAGTAATTGTAGAATGATTTCAGAATGATGTCAATTATGCCACATAATTTATATTGGGTTGATGTATGCAAAAGGGAAATAAGAGAGTACCAGAATTACAAAGTAGTGTTGATTTTTTTTTATTTTCTAATAATGTAATATTAATAAAGTATTTTCAAAATCATTTTTTTCAAATATGATTTTAGAATTAAGTATTCTTTTCAAGTTTGCCTTAATATTATTAAGGAAAAAGATTGAGGCTCAGAAATGGTTGCTACATTGGCTCAAGGTTTTAACAAGTAGGCAACTGGGCATTTGCTCTTGGATTCAGAATTCATTCTGGTGATTTAGTGTGTATATTAGAGACAGACTTTTGGAATGTTCTAGAAACCCACCCAAGTACACATGTGATTTCTCTTCCTGAGGCCATCAACATGGTTTCATGGTGCAGATGTTCCTTTGTAAATGTTTTACTTGTTTTTAATTCTTGAATTATTTCAGTTTTACTTTAGGAACAGTAATGGAAACAAGGGTGATGGAGCAATAAATACATGATTTTTAAAAGCTTATGTAAATATCATGGTTTCTTGGGAGTTTCTTTTATGTTTTTACATTTGGGACCATTTATTCAGAGAGGAATAGTAAAAATTTTGTACTGTAAATGATTTACTATGGCTTATATGTGTAGTTAAATAATAGAGCTTCTATAGTTATAAAGTATGGCTGATTACTTATTATTTTTTCCTAAATAAACCTTAAATGTGCCCCATTTTACATCATGTAATTAAATTATTAGATATTAGTAAACAGCTCAATAGACATTAAGTTCTATGTTCTTTATTTTTGAAATATATTTATTTATTTATTTGCAAGCAGAAGAGACAAGGAGAGAAAGACAAACACAGAGACAATGGGTGTGCCAGGGCCTCTAACCACTGCAAATGAACTCCAAGTGCAATGTGCCACTTTGTGCATCTGGCGTACACAGACACTGGGTAAATGATCTCAGGCCATTAGGCCTTACAGACAAGGGCCTAAACTACTAAGCCATCTCTCCAGCCCAACTCTCCAGGTTTTAAAGAAATTTTTATTATTATTATTTATGTTCTCTCCCCATATGGTGGTTGTTGTGGATAACTTCCTGTTGCTGGGATGAATATCCAAATCAGAGATTATGGGAGGATGACATTTATTTGAAGGTTAAGGATTAAGGGGAAGTTCCATAATGGTGGCAGAAGTTAGACACTTTTTCACAGATCGAAGCAGAGAGTAACCACAATCAGCCAGCACCACACACAAATTCAGATGGATAGCAAAAGGAACCCATATGGAGTTCAGGCTGCTTTGCATACCTTGGGCTGGAAACCAGGTTATCCACCAACACAATTTAGGGCTGGACCCCAGAATCTGCCTAGAGTGATGCCTCTTCAGCCAGGCAAAATCCAAGTTAACACCTGAGATGACTGGAGGACATTGAAACTACCACAGTGGCCAGTTAAACATTATAAACAAACAAGGTGAATGGTACACATGCATTTGCAAAATTCAAATCTAAGTCATTTAAATCCTGACAATCTTGATTAATAAAAAAATCAAGGCCTAAAATTTGTTCTCAAAATGTTTTTGAATCTCAATGAAGTAAGAAGACCAGAAAAAGTTATTTTTTTCTTCACATGTGCGTATGTGCAAGGTATAAGTTTGGTATGCTGTGTGTGGCTTGTGTGATGTGTGGTGTATGCATATGTATGTAAAGATGCCTACACCTCATGTGTGTATATATGGAGGCCACAGAATTCCAGGTGTCCTCTAATCACTCATCCATGTATTTTCTTCAGACAGAGTCTCTCCCTCAATTTAGTAATCTGTAATCAAGCCTCGGCTAGTCTCTGATCTCTGCTTGCCACATACTAGGGATAGATGTATATGGTCATGCCCAGCTTTTCTACATGGGTACTGGAAGTCAAATTTTGCAGTGTCTGGAAAAATGCTCTTAGCCACTGACCCATTTGCCCATCCCAATAATTAACCCTTTAAAAAGAAGTATTGAAATCCCCGTCCATCTTAAATCAATGCAAAAATTAAGGGAGCAGAGTTAACTTACCGATTTCAATTTCCTGCTCTTCTGTCATCCCACCCAAAGGAAACAAGTCATTATTATTTCACTCTTGCTTTCCAGTCAGGAAACTAATAATATCAACTTGATATCTGAAATCAAAGAATTTTTCCATTTGTTCATACATTATATATAATCTAATTTGAGACAAACTGAATAAATAAAAATACATTCATTAATTTATGCCAAGGGATTCAACCTTTAATAAAAATGAATCTAGTTACTCAACACTTAGGCATTTCTAGATACCCAGCCTACAGAAATTATGCAACTGGGAAACGAAAAGCAACTTTAAAAATACAAAGAAGTGCATTAAAGATAGCTCATAATGGAGCTGGGGAGATGGTATAGTTGGTAAAGCACTAGCTATGTAAAAATGAGGACACCAAGTTTGGATCTCCATCATCCACATAGAAGTGGGACGCAGCAGTGGGCACCTGTAATGCCAGCATCGGGAAGGCAGAGACAGGAAGATCCTTGGGACTTGCTGGCTAGTTAATCTAGCTCCATAGGTGAATTCCTATTTCAATAAGAGACTAAAAAATACTGTGGAGAGCAATGGAGAAGATATGAACATCAACCTCTGTCTCCAAACACGCGCGCACACACACACACACACACACACACACACACACACACAAACATACATAAAATTTACACATGTATGCACACCACACATGAATGAATACATATACACACACATGCTTTTCAATTTGAGGTTTGACATTCAACTGGACTTAAAATTTTGTGGTTTTTGTCTCCCTTTTTATTGGGAAATTTTTTTATATCTTTGTCTATCAAAAGTGGATTAGTTAAATTGGTTAAAAAATAAAGAATTCTGCACTTTTTAATAGTTGTGTAGAAACAGTGTAGAATGCCTGGTTCAATACATATTTAATTTTACTAAGTATTTTTATATATTTTGAGAGAGAGAAAGGGAGGGAGGGAGGGAGAAATTGGGTGAACCAGAGCCTCTAGCTGCTGCGAATGAACTCCAGGTACACGAGAGACACTTTGTGCATCTGGCTTTATGTGAATAATGGTGAATCAAAAACAGATCGTTAGGCTCTGCAGACAAGCATTTTAATTTCCATCATTCAGCCTTAATGCAGGTATTTTAATGAGGTGGTACCTGTCACTACGATCCATGTGTCAAACACATCCAGAACCTCTCCAAATTTGTTTCTGTTTGTGTGCCCTTTTGCTTTTATTTATTTATTTATTATTTTTTTTCGAGGTAGGGTCTCACTCTAGCTCAGGCTGACCTGAAATTCACTATGTAGTCTCAGGGTGGCCTTGAACTTATGGCAATCCTCCTACCTCTGCCTCCTGAGTGCTGGTATTAAAGGAGTATGCTACTATGCCTGGCACCTTTTGCATTTTTTAAAAAAAATATATATTTATTTATTTATTTTCTTATTTGAGGGAGAGAGAATGGGCATGCTAGGGTCTCCAGCCACTGCAAACGAACTCCAGACACATGTGCCACCTTGTGCATCTGGCTTATGTGGGTCCTGGGGAATCAAACTGAGGTCATTTGGCTTTGCATGCAAGTGCCTTTTAACTGCTAAGCCAACTCTCCAGCCCAGCCTTTTGCATTTATGTTTTTATTTTTTGGTAGTTAGGTTTCCTTTAAAATGTTTCACTTAACATAAAATACACAATACTGTGTTGCAAACTATATGTTCCATGTCATATACCACACTTCTGGCAGTTTTTTTTTTCAATGTCTGAAACTATGTACCTGTTAAACAAAACTAACTTCTTCCTCCTTGGGTTTGTGCACCATGCTTCCATGTTTCCCTTCTCTCCTTCACATGCTTTCAAAGATACAATCATATAACACTTTTATTAATGTGATTGGCTTATTTCACTTAACATATACTTTCTGCTCGCTCATGTTGTTACAATTAGTAATTTTCTTTATCTTTTTAAGACTGAGCAATATTCTATGTATTTACTAAACTCTGGAATTTTAAGCTATGTAGTAATTGGCTGTTTTTTATGTAATGTTTGGATGATCATGGAGTGCACATATTACGTTGAGATCCAAGTTTAAGTTAATTTGAGTATGTAAAAAAAGTGGGAATGTTAGATCATTTAATAGTTGTATTTATTTTGTGTGTGTGTTACATGTGGTATATACACATGCCTGTACAGTTGCACGATGCCCCTGTGTACAGGCAACAAGCCCACACATATGGATGCCAGAGGAGAACATCACAAGTCCTTTTATATAGCTCTCTGCATTATTTTCTTGAGTTAGAGCCTCTTTGAATACTCTCATAATTAGTATAGTTATTATAATAGATAATTACTTTTTTGAACAGCAAATGAAATAGAAAACTGTTGCTTTCTGTACTGTCTACCTTTCTGTTGTCTGTAGTGTCAAATTTCTTCTGTGTTTTTAAATGTTACTATCATCTGGAAACCATCCGGATGCTCCTTTTCATGGTTATAAATACTATTAAACTATAAATGCAAAGAGAGGTAGTGAAAGGAATCTGAGCCACATGTAATTTATATGTACTGCCTGCTTTCAAAGATATGCCAAGGGAGTTCTGGGCCAGTGGAGGCAGGGAACTCTTTAGGAAAGAAGAAAATTACTCACAACAGAATAGAAGCAAGTACGGTTTCATCCAAAGGGATTTTGGAGAAAAGATAGAATTAAATAAATGGCATGATTTGCTGTCCTCAAAGGAAGATTCTTGGGCTTGCTTAATTTATTTGGCAAGATACCAAGCATGATGTTGAATTTCCATAACTGTACATTGGGTTGGGATAGCAAACCCAATCAATGCCATTGACTGATGTTTTACTTTTTCTAATTTAGCAATATTCTCTCACATCATTTCACTCATATTCCAGAGGACACTTCTAATCCCCGAGTTTGTAGAAAAATATAAAAGTGCATACTTTATATTTTACCTCACATTTTTATGTCCTAAACATCTTGTTAACATTCTTCATTCATGACTTTTTAAAGATCATAGAACAATTAGGAAATCTTCCTGGAGACCTGAGTCTGCATTTCTAAAGGATTTTAGGAAGCTATGCCTATGCCTCTCATGTACCTCTTCCCCTGCCCGTATTGATACTGTCAATGTCAAGCCTCAACATACTTTCAAAATTGACACAAAGTGTGAGATGAGCAGAACTCTTAAATGCTTAGATGTCCAACTTCGCATCTCAGAGATGTTTTCACTCTCACTGTATCATTTACCCCAAACTGTATTTTACCTTACTGAGTG
This sequence comes from Jaculus jaculus, assembly GCF_020740685.1. Classification (NCBI taxonomy): domain Eukaryota; kingdom Metazoa; phylum Chordata; class Mammalia; order Rodentia; family Dipodidae; genus Jaculus; species Jaculus jaculus. Next base: position 133,652,723 of record NC_059107.1, read on the forward strand.
TTGAAATAGATCTACATGTGGCTGGTAGGTATACTATCCATATAGAGAATTGTTTTCTCACTTCTTTCCCTTTTTGAAACAAATCTGAATTCTTTGAGATACCAGTTAAAAACAATCAAATAGAAAATCAGTTGTTGGATCTGGTTCTTGGACCTGCCAACAAATGTAGGATTCTCATTAGCAAGAGCTTTACATGGGTCATTTGTCATAGTCTTTATTAACCCCTCATGTCTTCTATACATACATGGTGTTCTGAAATACCTACTTGATATCTTGAAACACTTTATTTTGTGGCCTTTTGCCATATATCAATGCCAATTCTCAAGGCCTATATTCTACGGGAGGTGTGAGACTGAGAAAATGACATCTTACCACTGCTGTGTGATCATATTATCCCACACCACAGAATCAAAAAGAAAATGTCAACAAGAAACATGGAGCTCTGAAGATATTTGATTTAGTGAAGTTTATTGTGTTTTGCACCTTTAGAAAATCTCTCAGTTCTCTAAATCAAATAAATAAATCCTCTTTGCATATTGAGTGCTCAAAAATCAAGTTTTTATTTACTATTTCTTCTCAGAACCAGAGACCAATCTTTAAGGGGTCACCAGAGGTGAATTCTGGGGCTTCTTGGTTGTTTACCTATGCTGTCTATTCAAATTTTCATGCAGAAAGTCCTACGTGGTACATTTGACTTAATTATATACTCATGGTCTTCTCTAGCTAACTCATAGGAATAATATACTTTCAAGTTATGTTAAAGAAAACCTAAGACTCATCTTTTTGTCTTTACCCGTAAATTCATACTTTCATTTTCTTTAATTGGATTAGGCACCCTGGGAGGCAATCATTTCTCTTTGAAGTCATCTCTTGGCAGATAGATGGTGAATACATAAGGAGTAGCTTTGCATGATGCATGAGTCAGTCACTTCTTAGCACAGAACTTCTATAATCTGCTCAGAGTTCTCCACATTTCTATTGCATTTAATTGCTCTGCCTGCAGTGTGGCAGGCAATCTCTATGAACTCAGTGACTTTGCATTGTATAACCACATCTTAATCTAAACTTTGAGAAGACATTTTAATTGGTAGTTAAATTGCATTATTACAATTAAATTGCAATTCTATGTGATTCAACAGCACAAATAACTCTACTAAAGTGATAGACAGGTGATCTATGGCCAAGTTCATGTGCCAGCAGATGACTGTAAAGTCATCACAATCCTAAGTAAATTTCTTTTGAAATTAATTATAAATTATATATTAATCTCAAAATTACCTAAGTATAGGAAGCATGCATTGTACAAGTGACTAGATGTGGAAAACTTCTGACCTCATATTATAGGATATTTGTTATATATACAGGTGTTTGAAACAGCAGGGACATTTAGATAATATTCCTGGTTCAATCTCTCTCCACCTGTGCACTAAATATAGTTTTCTGGAACTTAATTGCTTTTTTGTCTTGATATTTTTAGACTCTCTCACTCCCCTGCCTCTCTCTCCCCCCTCGCCCCACTATCCTGAAGGCCCACCTCAGTGAGGTTGTGGCAGTTACTGTGGGATCATGAAGCCCTTAGTCGGTTCTTGTTGTGTAACAGAGGACCATGTCTCAGAATATTCCTATCCACTTTGTGGCTCTTAAAATCTTTCAGTTCCCTCTTCTGAATGTTCCCTAAACCATGGCAGACCTGTTGGCAGTCTGATTTAGTGTTGAGATCTCTGTAGCCTCTGGATTTCTACAAGCCCATTCTTCTTTTCCAGATTCCAGTGGGACTTCTCTCTGACATATGGATTTCCTGACCATTGTATTCTGACTTGGTTCCCAGTACCAGATAAGAGTTCTCTGCACTGAGTGGGCCTCATTTCCAATCACAGAACAGTTGGTTACCTGTAGAGGCTACATGCCACTATTGCATAAGTGTGTGCTTCTTGTCCAGCTGGGTGAGCTCTAGTCTTCAGGGTCCCCCGCTTATTCTTTCCACTGGTGACCCTTGTCCTTCAGTGGCTCCAATAGGGCTCTCCAGGAAAGAATTAACTTGTATCATTTTTTTTTTTTTAATGGGAGAGTAAAAATATGTTCTAACAATTAACTGAAGTGAAATGCTTAAATTGTTTTTATGTTTAAAAGCCTTCTCTGCCAAGTCATTTATGAACTAAAAATAAGCATTCTTCTGGTTAAAACTAAATTGTATAATTTTATTATTGACAACTCCCATAATTATAGATGATAAAACATAATACTTCACTCCCCAATAAAAGTTTTAAGGTAATTGTATGATTAAAAAAGCTGTAATTGTTTCATATTGAAAAATTTTAATTTTTTTTAACAAAAAATTAGATAGACTAGTATTTAACTCCCAACAATAAATTCACAGCTCTCTGGAATCCATTGTTGCTTCTTTGCTCCTAACACGTTCCTCTCCAGGAATCAAATCATTTGTTTTGGGTAATGATAAAACATGCATTTATGCTAAAATTATCTTCTAAAATATCCAGGGCAGAGATAAAGAAGGTATTGCAGGAGGAAAAGCTGCCTCCAAAATATCTTTATAATTTTATCCTAAATTAAAGTGTTCTTTATTTTCTCTCATAGATTTTCTAAATATTATTTATAGGTCACTATAAGAATTTCCCAAAGTACAGATAAACAAGGAGTACCTTGCATGTCAATTTTGGGTGCCATCCCACAATTGGTATCATTGAAGGATGTGAATTACGAAGCCCAAGATATTGTCTGATACTCAGAAAACATCATTTGAATCTGGAGCTATAATAAAATTAATGATATGAGCTCATTGTAATTTAGAAACCTTAAAATGTATCAAAGGCACTAGGAAAACCAAAGTGACTTGAACTGAATTGCTTGATAGAGACTCAATGACAACAAAGAATTTGATACCTAAGAAGCTTGTCTAATATTCTAAGTATATGGCTATTTTTTTCTAGCAGGATCATTAGACTTAAAGTAGTGCTGGGTAAATCTACTTTTTAAGATAACAACACAGTCTTTTACAATAAAACACCCCATTGTAGTGAAAAAATGGTGCTTATCTGCCTCCACATTTGACATTAGGAGTTAAAATGGAAATCAATTATTCTGAAATTGTGGTTGCTATACAAAGGCATACGTATGTAAGGTGGTTCAGTGTGGAGTTGCTTGCTTGAATTTAAACTCTAGCTCCAGCTCTTCTTGGTTCTTTGTCCTTGAACAAGTTATTTCCCTTTCTGTGCCCCAGTTTCCTCATTCATCAAATGCAGGGAGCCCTACCGATTCATCATTTGTGGGAAGTCCGAAGGAGGGGAGGTTGTCTGGTACTAGAACACACTGGCTACCTGCTAGCAACCAGCCTGCCCACGAGGTGGTCCTGTCGCAAGTGCACGATGCACCTGAAGTGCTGTGTTCACTCACTTCCCTTAAGCTATCTCCGCTGAGTACCCTTTTGAGGTCACTGCTGAGATTTCTTTATTTCTCATGTAAATTTTTGTGTATCACAAAGTCCTGCCAATAGTAGTATTTTTAAATATCAAACTTTTAAACTCTTTCCTCGTAAGCATCATCAAAAGATTTGGGCCAGAGAAATAGCTTAGTGGTTAAGGCACTTGCCTGAGAAGCCTAAGGACCCAGGTTCAATTTTCCAGGTCCCATGCCGGATGCACATGGTGGCACATGCTTCTGGAGTTTGTTTGTAGTGGCTAGAGGTGCTGGTGATCCCAGTCTTTCTCCCCCTCCCACTCCTCTCTCTGTCTCTAATAAATAAATAAATACATAAATAAATAAATACATAAATAAATAAATAAAAATAAATCTTTAAAAAAAAGATTCCTTATCCTACTCCATGCCATATTACCTTGTTTTCTAACCCAACCTCTTGAATTATCTTTGGCAATCCAATATCCACATTTGGCCATTTGGCCTTGCATACTTATTCCCTACATTGTAGCCTGTGTCAGCTTTTCACAATTCCACCACATCACAGGTTATTTTTTCCTATTCCTTAGAAGCTTCCTATCACTTCACTAATAAATTTCTAAGTCTCTTTAATTTGTACAATTAAGAAGTAAAAGAAAAAAAACCTGTATACAGTTATGGTATGCAATAAGCTGTCATTATATATGGACATTGTGGAATGACTAAATAAAGCTATTAAAATAAGTATCACCTAAGATACATTGCTTGGCACTAAGAATAACTGATATTTAAGCTCAGTTCAATAATACAGGACATGATAAAATGTCTTCATCACAATATACAGAACTCTTACTCTTCCTATTTAACTGAAAATCTATATCTTTGAACCCAAATATTCTCAGTCTCCCCCATCTCCTAACCCATGGTCATCACCATTGTAGGTCCCTATCTTTCTGATCAGATTTCATATATAAGTGGGCTTATGCTAGATTTGTTTTCCTGCACCTAGCTATTTCACCTAACAGAATGACTTCCAAGTTCATCTATGCTATTACAATAACACGATTTTGTTGTTTTGTAAGGCATAATAGTTTTTAATTTTGTATATATGACACATTTTTTTGGCTAGAGTCAACAACTTGGCTATAATCTTATAGTGCTACTTTAAACACAGAAGTGTAGATATCTTTATGAGGTAGAGAATTCATTTATAGTTGTGATTTCTTGTACCCAGTAGTGAGATTTCTTGAGAAATGGTGGTAGTTCTAGCTTCTTTTTGAGGAATCATCTTAGCATTTTCCTTAGTAGCTGTGCTCACTCAGCCAGAGCCAGGGACTACAGAATGCACCTCTGGAAAGAAACAGCCACAGCTCCAGGGTCAGGAAACAAGTAATAATGCAAGAAGTGGAGGGCTTCTTCATAAACATCTCTAAAAGCAGCTCTTGCTTGGATTGGAATGGGAAGAGCAGTTACTGATTCCTTCTATGCTCACAAATTCCTCAGGGAAGATACTTGGGTTTACCTAAATGGAAGAAAGCATATATTTTCTGTATTGTAGGCCACTAGGGAATCACAGTGTTTCCTATTGTGGGGCAGATCCCAGTATCTCTTCATTAGTGTCTTCTAGCATCTCAAGCATGCTGCACTCGCTAGTAATGCTTTCTCTCTGTCATGCACCTATCTGTCTATCCATCTATCTATCCATCTATCTATCTATCTATCTATCTATCTATCTATCTATCCATCCATCTATCTTCTAACTATCTATCTATCTATCCATCTATCTATTATCTATCTAATATATCATCTATCTATTATTTTGTCTTATTTTTATACTCCACTGTTTTACTACTGATTCTTTAATGTTACCTTGAGTCCTTTGGGGCTAATTTGAAATCTGGTGCTATATACACACATGCATACATGCACACGTGTGCACACATGTGGAGTGCACTGACTGGTTCCTCCTCTCCATTTTAGTTATATCACTCCTGAAAATCTAAATGTCTGATGCTTCTTGAGAGGCCTTTACTTCAGAGTCATGTTAACCCTGTCTCTCTAGTCCTTTGCTCTCTGGCTGAAGTGGAGTTTCAGCAACTCAGATAGTCTACATTCTCTTATTACCTGTGTCCTTTGGGCATGTTGCTTTCCTTTTAATATAAATTTCTGCTATTACCCATTATTCCACTCCAATTTTATTAAGATAATCTTTTGTGCAAATCTCTAGACAAGTTGTCCTCTACAGCTTCCCTACCACAAAATCATGAGACTTCTTTATACTTCCTTAGGAAATTCAATGTCCTTCCTTCTTAACACTTGGATAAGGGAAAATGGCATTGCTCCTTCAGATATTACATGTCCTCTTTGTGGGCATGTACTGGGGAAACAAGAGCCTTACCTGTTTTCCTCTCTATTGTATTCCTAGACTTTATGTTGGGAACTATGGTGGCAGCTTTATATTAATCAGCTTTGCATTCCTGTAGAAATAACTCAGACAACTAGGATTTAAAGAGAATTGGTTCACTGAGTTCAGAGTTGACATTTCGAAGGTAGGGCACATGCAGGGCCAAATTGGTCCCATTTGATGAATAAAACAGAAGAAAGAATTTAATCCCTTGGTCCAACCCTTTACAGGTGACAGTATTTCCCAATCCCACCATACCTGGGACTATATATTCATACAAATACCATTGCTGAACACTGCAGACACTGAAACAAAATGCATAGGAAATATCAAACTACAATCTATTGTCTTGGATCATATATCAGACTTGGAGAGATGTGTTTTTATTTCATGTCTCTTTCACTATTAAACAGCTGGTCTATTTATGAAGCTTGAGTTATAGCTATTCACTTATTTTGTTACCTTGAGCTAGTTATTTTACTTTTCTTGAGGCCATTTTTTTTTTATTTAAAGGAAGGAACTGACTGACAATCTATTTTTCAGTTGCCATTGATATAAATGAAGAATATGAAAATGCTGTCTTCAAAGACAGTGATTTTATAGAGTGTAAGTTATTAACACAATTAAAGCCAAGCTATGCCCTAGATTCTTCCAACTAGAGATAGCTCAATACTCATTAAAACTTCATGACACTCTTTTCTGTAAGAGTTTTGTTTTCTAAATCCTTGTGATATTTCTTTCTAAAATAGATATTGAAAGTATGCCTAGGCCCCTGGTAGTTGAAACCCAGAGTATCAGCATGGTTAGTCATAGAATTTGTTATTTCATAAGTTTTATATAGACATAAAATGATCGAATATGTTTAATAATCCATGCCAACAACTTTTTTAGCAGAAGTGCAAGAATGATAAATCCACAATCAATATTAGACTTAAATAATCATAATTCATAACTTTCAGTATCTTTTAATCCTGTATATATGAAGTTTATTGTGTTTACCAATAATGTGTGGAACATGAGTAGCCTATTCTGCCTTCATCATTTTTGTTTTAAACCTAATGCCTGATTATTTTACTGATATTCAAGTTTTATTTTGTAGAAGTTATTGTGATGAAAAATTAAATTTAGTCATGTTGATTATCTCAGAGGTAGCTAAAGATATTTGTAATTCATACAGAATAACAATTAGTTAGTAGGACAACTTCAGTGTAAGCACAATAGATTATTTCATTAAATATTGTAGGATGACTAGACTGATTCTTTAACTAAAATGTTCCATTACCCAAGCTTTTCAATTGTGATGGGATTTGTAATTTATGTATCAAAATTTGTAAGACTGATATTGGTCTAAGTAGATCATTTTCTTGGTATATTATTTACTTAATATCTGCCAAGTTCTTAATCATATAGATTAAAAGTCAGGACAGAATTTAGGGATCCAAAGGGGAGAAACCTTAATAGCATTAGTCAAGCAATAAATGCCAAATGGGTGACATTAAGGATGTCTATCAAGTAGAATGAGTTTAAGGTTGAGAGAAACCAACATTTTTCCTACAAAATCTTTAGAATGTCATAATTACAAGAATCTCAAAAGTGGGGTTTATTTGGCACCTGGAAGAATATTTCTTTAATAGCAAAATTAAGACAATACTCATTAAGTCACAGACTAAAGAGAATATTTTCCTTTCATTTGTAAACCTAATTCAACACAGTTATATATACATACATTGAAAAAATATAAAACAATATTTGTAGCAAACTTCAATTCCATATAAAGAATGTTCATAGAAAAGCAATGACTACTTTGGTTATATACACACAGAAGTCATAATAGACTTTAGGGAGTATATTTTTATTGTAGATCTATACCTTAATTGAATTTCTTTTCCTCTCAATCTGATTGATACGTCCATCATATGCTCAACAAAGTTGTTTCCTTCTTGATAGTGAGAACTTGGGTGTGATGACAAGAACAAAACAAGCTTCTTGTATCTGAGATTCAGAGATGATTTTATCTAAGCAAATTATAGTAAAATAGGTTGCACTTAAAATATTAAAATAGTATGCTAATTGCAAATATGGTGTGGTGGTTTGATTCAGGTGTCCCCCATAAACTTAGGTGTTCTGAATGCTAGGTTCCCAGCTGATGGATATTTGGAAATTAATGCCTCCTGGAGGGAGTGTATTGTTGGGGGCGGGCTTATGGGTATTATAGCCAGTTTCCACATGCCAGTGTTTGGCACACTCTCCTGTTGCTATGGTCCACCTTATGTTGGCCAGGGGATGATGTCCACCCTCTGCTCATGCCATCGTTTTCCCCTGCCATCATGGAACTTCCCCTCGAGCCTATAAGCTAAAATAAACCTCTTTTTCCCAGAAGTTGCTCTTGGTTGGGTGATTTCTATCAGCAATGTGAACCAGACTGCAACAGATGGGTTGTCTTAGTCTTGGGCTATATTATGTAAAATATTAGGTGAAAAATCTAATGTTACTCTATGATATCACCACCCTTTGTGTTGATTATAATTAACTTTCAGTTTTGGCTATTTGTTTTGACTGTGGCAGTCCTGCATTGCTTTAGTCACAATTATCAAGGCTTATGGATATGTCACTTCTTTGTTATAACTTGCACACCTCTCTCTCCCTTCCTTGAGGAGACCACCTTCCTTATCCACTTGCAACAGATGATCTGCCTCTGATTTGTTTAGGTCATATCATCTCTTTCAGTTTTACACCTTACACTACATAGAATAACTTGCCATCAAACTAATATGTAGATTGCTGTCCAAGCTCACCCAGTAATGGAGTTTTATTCAAGGTCATTCTGATAATATACTTTGATAACATTCCCTTGAATAAATTCCAGCATCTTACTTCATCCTTTAGAGAGTGTGTTTGTCCTGAGTCTCCAGACTTCTATTTTGTTCTTTCTTGTCAAGACTGATTAAGTCTTCTACCTCAAATCATCCAATTTTCTTTTAAAAATCCTCTGAGTCTAAATCAGGCTGTAGCTATCATAAAGTTACTTTCCTCTCTTTCTAACTTTTATGTAGCACAAAATATAAGATTTACCACTTCCCAAGCTCTCATTTTCTCATTAAATCACTCTGGTTTCTTCCTTTGCTGCATAACTAAAATCTATACTGCTAAAGATTACTAATTACTAGTTACTCAAATGGGGGGACATATAATAACACTGTTGGCATCATTGTTCATTCTCTTTCTGCCTGAATTCCCCTTCTCTACTGACCCTTAAGAACTTAATTCTTTTGATCAGTCTCTTTCCACTCTGTATTCTTCATGGTGGTTTTTTTTCTTTTTTAAATAAAAATTACTTTTATATATTTTGAATATTGTTTGTTTAGGATACAGCTACAACATATCAGTTTTAATTTTTCACTGTCCTTTGATTAGATTAAAAAATAGTATGGTTTTAATTATAAAATCGTTTATCACACTGCATGCAGAGAAGTCTCAAATTTCTATTGTTTTGCTTGACTTTTTCTGAGTCTCAGATTTTATTATCCTTAGAATAGTGCTTAAAAATCTAGACTTTGGATTTAAAGCAAATTAGATTCTCTAATCCTCTGTGGTAGACAATTTGCAAAAATTCTCTAAGCAACTCTGTATTTTCACCTCTGTTAAATCAAGGAAATTTATTTTATGGGTTAACAGGATTACCCAATATGTAAGTGCATAAAATGTCAGGCATATAGTAAACACTTCCTGTCCTCTTAATGTCTCATTTAAGTAAAAGACACCTCTTTCTTCCAAATGTTCAGACCAAAAAGAAAGAATAAATTTTGGCATTTACACTTCCTCTTATATCTATGTCAATTCCATCAGTGAACCATATCCTCTATAAGTCCAATATGTATCAAGAACAACATATATCTTTTCTTTGTTATTTATTTATTTATATGATATAGAAAATGGGACAGAGAGAGTGAGAGAGAGAGAGAGAACATGGGCATGCCAGGGCCTCCAGCCACTACAGACGAACTCAAGATGCGTGTGCCCCCTTGTGCATCTGGCTAACGTGGATCCTGGGGAATCGAACCTGGGTCCTTTGGATTTGCAGGCAAACACCTTAACTGCTAAGCCATCCCTCCAGCCCTTTTTTTTTTTTTTTTTTTTTTAGCTTTTCGTGTGTGTTTAACATCTTCATTCATATTAACATCACAGTCTGCTAATACTGATTTTTTTCAAACTTAATCACTTTCCCTGTTTCTCCTTCTCCCCCCAGAGTATCATCACAGGAGCCACAGTGATTCTTTTAAAATTGACCAATATCTTCCAATTTTCCAATGTGTCCACATATTACTCCATGTAAAAATTAGGAACCTTGGGGTATAGCATAAATGCTAAAACACTTACATATCATGCACAAAGCTCCAGGTTTGATCTCCAGTACTGCATAACCCTGGGATGGTGATGCATACTTTTAATATCAGCATATGGGAGGTGGGAGGTGGGCAATCAAGAGTTCAAGACTGCCCTTGACTACAAAGTAAGTTAGATGCCAGTCTAGTCTGGGATATATGAAACAAGCAAACAACAACAACAGAAAACTCTTAAGTCATCCACTTGTCTCTAAAATATTACATGCTATAGTTCTGACAAAGCTCTGTATTAGTCAGATTTCCATTATAGCTCCAGAGATAACTAACTCATGAAGATTGGAAGTTATTTTTGTGTGTGTGGCAGTTTAATAGTTTTGAAATTTCTAGTCCAAGACTGGTGGTTCTCATCATTTCAGGCCTGTGACAAGGCTGCACATCGGAGGGAACAAGTGGCTAGGACAAACATTTCACCTCATCATCCAGGAAGCAAAGTGGGGGAGAGAAGAATGAACGTGGATCCAACAACCTTACCAAGGCCACATTGCCAGGCCTAAGATTCGCCAGGCTCACTCCTATCAACGCTACAGAGCAGTACCCTGAAGACAAATTGTGAACACATGGGCCTTTGACAAATTTTCAAGACCCAAACTACACACCCTCCAGCTCATCTTCCCTCCAATTACTCTTCTACTTCAGCCACAAGGGCATCCTTTCTTACATTTCTACAGATGCATCATCTTCCTACACCTGGAGCTTTTGAACTTATTGCTGTCTTTACTTTAAAATCCTTCTCTAGATACTTGTAGCGCCCACTCCTAGAATCCTTAGATCTCTTTTCAAACATCCCTTATCAATGAAATCTACACCATCTTCTGTCAAAGAGCTCCCACATCCCACTTCATGTATTCCTGTGCCTAGTAGCTAGCTTTCTTGTTTCCCAGTAGCACATAGCACTATTACACGTGATGAGTATTTAATTATAAATTTGTATGAATGTGCTCCCAATTAGAAAACATCCAGCAGAGATGAACCATGGGCATGCTGTATCCCTGACAATTGGAACAGTACCTGCCAAACAGCAGAAACTCAAAAGTAAATATTGACTGGCTGGCAGAAACATTACTCTTAATGTGTGATTATCTATTAGTTTTTCCACTTGTACTGTGAGCTCCTTGAAGATAATAATCAGTGAGCATAATTTACCTCCAGGATCTAACTTGGTAGGCACACTATAAATATATATTAAACCAATTAATTAGAGAGCATTTCTCAAACTCTTTTATTTGCCTCTGTGCCTACCCTTCTGAACCATGCTCCATGAGAAGTTTCCCTGGACAGCTTACATTTTTGGCCCCCAATTATATCTTCTTACATTAGCTAGAGTGAAATAGCCTAGGGCATATGCTCAGAATATACTCATGGAATGCAAGCTATCATAAGCAACAGAATTTTCAATATTCAGTGCATTTGTTTATTTAAAATATTAATGGAGCAACTCTACTGTTCTTGGATTTCATGATCATCAGAAAGCAAAATACTCATAAATTCCTTACCCTGTAGAGGAATATCATTTCTGTTTGGAAAAGGTGGGAGATGAAAAGTGTGCATGGTAAGTATTGCATATGCTTAGAACAATGATTAGTAATGTTTTAAAACATCAGTACATAGGGTGGGATGATGGTTCCATTGTTAAAAGTGTTTGCTTGCAAAGGTGCTGGCAAAGCTTTAGTTTCCCAGCATTCTCAATAAAGCCAGTTCCAAAGTGGTACATGCATCTATGATTACAACCAGCCTATCACAGTGCGAGATAGAGCCAGAAAAATCTGAAAGTTAGCAGGCCAGCTCAACTGACATTAGTCTAACGTCTGGCAGTTTGTTTACAGGGGCAACAGAGACTGTATCAAAGTAGATGACACACAGACTCCGCTTCAAAATTGTCATATAGCTTCTAAAGGCATACACATATATACACACAAGTAATAAATAAATAAAATTTGTATAAAAATAACTTAAGTAAGCATACACAAGCAGATGAGTGATCTTGCTGCTCTTCTGTTACCCACAGTACCAGCACATGTGCTCCTGCTCCAGCACTGGTACAGTTCACTGCTGCACCAACCTCGCTGGCTGCTGCTACTTCCTTTGTCATTCTCTTCATAGTCCTCACTCCTCCTGCTTCTGCTATCAGTAGTGCCACTCTTTTTTAAGTTTTTAAATTTATTGTTATTTATTTGTTTGAGAGTGACAGGCTGAGAGGAAGAGGCAGAGAGAGAGAGAGAGAGAATGGGCAAGCCAAGGGCCTCCAGCCACTGCAAACGAACTCCAGACGTGTGTGTCCCCTTGTGCATCTGGCTAACATGGGTTCTAGGGGATCCAGCCTCGAACCAGGGTCCTTAGGCTTCACAGGCAAGCACTTAACCACTAAGCCATCTCTCCAGACCAGTAGTGCCACTCTTAATGCTCCTGTTGCCATATTTTGTGAGTCTTTAATATACCTTTGGCTGCACAGTACTGCATTTTATATCAAATATGCTATTGAATACAGTAAGCGTATGACCCGTTTATTCTTTATTATTATTTATAATTCATTTAGTTATTTTATTTTATTTATTTGAGAGAGAGAAAGAAGCAGATAGAGAGAGAAGGAGGGAGGGAGGGGGCATGCCAGAGCATTCAGCCTCTGTAAAAGAATTCCAGACGCATGCGCCACCTTGTGCATCTGGCTTCCATGGGTCCTGGGTTAATCAAACCTGGGTCCTTTGGCTTCACAGGCAGGTGCCTTAACCACTAAGCCATATCTCTAGCCTTATTATTATTGAGAGAGAGAGAGGGAAAGAGAGAGAGAGAAAGAGAGAGAGAGAGAGAGAGAGAGAGAGAGAGAGAGAGAGAGAGAGAGAGAGAGAGGGAAGGTAAAAGGCAGATAAAAGAGGGAGAGAGAAAGAATGGGCATATGAGGGGCTTTCAGCTGCTGTGAATGAACTCCAGACGCATGTGCTCCCATGTGAGCAAATGTAACTTTGAGTCTGGCTATGTGGGTCCTAGAGATTCAAACATGCATTCTTCAGCTTCACAGGCAAGTTCCATCTCTCCAGCCTGTGACCCACTTATTCTTACTCTTGTTTTCAAAAATGAGAAAAGTTAATCTCTGACACAGTATCACTATAGCAAATTCACAGGACATAATAGCTTATGGAAAGGACTCAGAGTTCCTCAGACTCTGGGTTTAGTCATCTGGTCATTGTCCTGCAGTCTCTCATACTGACTTTTATGGTCAGAGATGACTAATCACTAACAACCAATACACTAGGCAGGCTTTAATAGACTTAGGATGTACAACTGATGAAAAGTATACTTAATCTTCTCAGAAGTACAACGAAATTTGTATCACTGTAAACTGTTTCACTATGAAGTACATGTAAAAATTACATACAAAAACATATACATAATACTACTGCTTTAAAATGTCTAAGAACCCACAAAATATTGTTGATTATAAACCAAATTATGTACAATAGATGTCTATATCTCTGTTAATAGTCATGGGGCAGAGTCTCCTTATAGCCTAGTCTCTCTGACCTTAGCCATTTGCATTCTTCTTGTCCTTGTGAGTTTGGCTGCTTTACATACTTCATAGACAGGGAACCGCGGGCCATTTGCCCTCCTAGGATGAGCTTGTTTTACTTCGCACACTACCGTCAAGGTTCATTCGTATTATCACATTTGACCAGTTTCCTTCTTTTCCATGACAAATATTTCATTATTATACATGCATACTACATGTGCATGCATGTATAAGTCATGTTTTTTTTTAAAATTTACTCATCTATGAATGGATATTTAAGAAATTTCCTGATCTTCACTATTGTGAATAATGCTGCAAAGAACACAGGAGTAAAATCATTTCTTTCTTGTGTGATTTAATCCTTTGGATACAAATCTAGAAATAGGATTGCTGGGCCTTTTTGAAGTTTTATTTTTATCTTTGTTTAAAGAATTCTCAGGTTGTTTTCCATTGTAGTTGGGCTATTATGAATACCCACCAACTATTTTCTCTACATTCTCATAGATGAGAAAAAAAATACACACACACACACACACACACACACACACACATCAAATAAAAATGGTGGATAATACTAAAAGACACTTCTAAATAATAATATGCATCATAATTATCCTGCAGAAAGAAATGTATTTGTAAACTGAGTGCCATATTTTCTCCATTCTAATATTCATTATATTTTAAAAAAATGATTGTCAATTCCTGAAATGTTTGCTAATGTTGTAATTGTTTTAAAGATAAATGTTCAATGCTTATATTTCACTTAGTTGTTTGAGAACTTATATATAAATATAATTATACACTCATATGTGTCTTGAATTTTTGGAAAGAGTTTTTGTACAATAAAATTATTCTGTTTAATTCAATATGATATGTATTTACACTTAATTCTTTTTTTTGCTCATTTTTATTTATTTGAGAGAGAGAAAGAGGCAGAGGGAGAGAGAGAGAGAGAGAGAGAGAGAGAGAGAGAGAGAGAGAGAATGGGTGTGCCAGGGCTTCCAGCCACTGCAAATGAACTCCAGACGCATGTGCCCCCTTGTGCATCTGGCTAACGTGGATCCTGGGAAATCGAGCCTCAAACCAGGGTCCTTAGGCTTCACAGGCAAGTGCTTAACCACTAAGCCATCTCTCCAGCCCTACACTTTATTCTTGTTTTATTCTTTTTTCAATTTTTTTTTTTTTGAGAAAGTAAAAGAGAGAGTCAGTGAGAAAATTGGCACCCCAGGCCCTCAGCACAGCAATTGAACTCCATATGCTTTCACCACCTAGTGGGCATATGTGACCTTGCTCTTGCCTCACCATTGTGCATCTGGCTAACGTGGAATCTGGAGAATAGAATATGGGTCCTTAGGCTTTGCAGGCAAGCATCTTAACTGCTAAGCTATCTCTCTCACCCAGTATTTACACTTTAAGATAATAAACAATTAATAGTTTCTATGTGTTAATAAATAATATTTGTTAAAGATAACTTTGAAACTCTGAATTTCGTCTTTACCTTAACTCACTAAATAAAAAAAAAAACATAATGGTTGAGTTCAAGTAGATAATTAATATTTCCATAGGGTTCATGTATATAAACATACATCTAATGGGAAAAAAATCTAAATGCTAGCTAAATTAAAGCTAAGCTCTTGATAAAAAAAACCAACAATAAAATTATGATTGGGAATTTGAAAGTAATAACGATATAATTAAATTAACACAAATAGATAAGTCTGTTCAAGTCCCCTAGCAATAAAGGATTTGGGCTCTCATCAAAACTCCCAAGCTGTTCAAAGGCTACAGAATGTCAAGTTATAACTTAAAAACTCAGGCTGAGCTAATACAACAAAGTTCCAAGTTGTTCAGTGCTGTTAACATGCAATTGCATTAAAACACATTAATAACTAATTTATGTCCATAGCATGTACTACTATAACTTTCAGATTCTTTCTCATCTGCTGCTTATTTGATTAATCTAAGTATCTGTTGGCCAGGGGCATAGGTGCCAACAAACAAATCAATTAAATATTGTATTACTGTTTTGTCCATGCATCTCCACAGTTCCCATTTGGGTATTTGTATACATAAAGACAAGAATCTACACAAATTTAGTGGACTAGTGGACCACAGTTTCAACATTAGCAATGACAACTGTGGGTTTTGAAGAATTAAATTTCCCCTGACTCTATTACATGTTTATATGTGCTGTCATTTGGAAATAGGACAGGAGTCTGGGAGATGGCTAAGTCAGTTAATCCCTTCTTGCACAAGTGTGAAGACTTGGATTCTGATCACCTGCATTCACATAGTGCCAGCAAGTGTGTAGGCCAGCATGCAGTCTCATAGTTTGGGAGACCGAGCCAAGGGATTCCTGGGGCAAGCTGTGTATCTAGACAAGTTAAATTAGTAAGGTCAAGTAAGAGACACTGTTTTACCAAATGAGGTGGTGAACAATCAAGGAAAACTTATCTGACGTCAGTTCTGGTCCCCACACTCATGTGCATGCACCCCCACACACATGTGCACCTATACTCATATAAATGCAAATACACTTGCATGTATGTATGCTAAACACAAAAACAGTAAATAATATATTAGAAACTTTTAATTTTATTTGCACATAGAAAGGCATAAGAATCATAATTATTGACATATAAAACCATAATAATTCTAAGTATTAGTTAAATTAGCTTAATATATTGTGTTAGGAAAAGTACTCATTAAATATTTTTTGTATTTAAAAAACTTAAATAGCAGTGCCATAATTCATTATGATAACACAAGTTATTAAAAAAAAACCCAGGTTACTCTACCTACCAATACTCCCAAACCAGCAAGAGTTAACTTATTGTGTGTTTTTTCTAGAATTTTAAAATTAATATTAATTTTGATTGAGAAATCATTCTTGCAAATAATTGTAAGGTAAATATGATATATTGATGTATTGTATTTAATGTGGATTGACTATATCCAGATAATGTATTCAGCACCTTATTTCATCATAATTTGTATGCTGAGATATTTAAAATTCACCTTATTTTTATTTAAAGTACAATATATTACTATTGACTGTAGTCACCTGTTGTGTAACAGATCTTAAATTTACTCACTTCTTTATCTGAAACTTTTAACCCCTTGACCGACAATTCCCCCTCAATCATTCTCTCCCCTTCCATATCTGGAGATCATCATTTTACTTTCTACTTTGGTGAGTTAAAATGTTTTAAATATTTGTATTTATAATTTTCAAGCAGAGAGAAATAGACAAAAGAGAGAGAGAAAGAGTGAGACAAAATGGGCATACCAGGGCCTCTGGCCAGTGCAAATGAGCTCTAGATGTATGCTCCATTTTGTGCATCTGGCTGTATGTAAGTACTGGGAAATTGAACTCTAGCCATTTGGTTTTGTAGACAGGTCCCTTAACCACGGAACCATCCCTGCAGCCCTTGTTAAAATGTTTTAGATTGCAAATGGAAAGAAAGACACAAACTATTTGTCTTTCTGTTCCTGGCTTATTTTGAACATGCATTGCACCCTTTTATTCATCTGTATTGCAGACAATAAGATACTTTATTTTAAAAGCCTACAGAGTACAAGATTAGGTACATATTCCATAATTCAATCAGACAGGATTATCAGTATGTAGCTCTCCTGTTTCTCCCTATCCAAGTGCTAGGTACAGACACTAGCATTATGTTTGACTTACATTCTTTTTATCCATTCATCCAGTGGCAATTATTCAGAGTGACTCCATATCCTGGGTTTTGTAAAGCAGGATGCAATGAGCATGACAGATTTTGATATTCTCTTTTTTGTATATATACATCAAAGTGGCATTACATAATCATATGGTAGTTTTGTTGATCTGGGTGCTAAATTTCCATACTGTTTCCCAGTATAGGTATACTAATTTACATTCTCATTGTACAAGAGTTCTCTCTTTTTCCCACATTGTCACTAAAACTACTAGCACTTAATTTTGTTTACCTTATTGATAAAAGGCATTATAAGATGCCAGGAGTGGTGGTGAATGCCTTTAATCTCAACACTTGGGAGGCAGAGGTAGGAAGATCTCCATGAGTTTGAGGCCACCCTAAGACTACATTTTGAATTCCAGGTCAGCCTGGAAAAGAGTGAGACCCTACTCAAAAAGAAACAAGCAAACAAAGTCATTATTAGGAGAATAAGGTGATGTTTCTGTTGGTTGAAGTTTGCATATCCTTATAATAAGAAATGCTACATATTTTTCAAAAGAATATTTGTATTTTTTAAAGAAATGGCTATTCAATATCTTTGCTCATTTTTTGTTTTTTTAAAAAAATATTTTATTTTTATTTATTTCACAAAGAAAGAGAGAGAGAGAGAATACGTGCACCAGGGCCTCCAGCTACTGCAGATGAACTCCAGACTCATGTGTCCCCTTGTGTATCTGGCTAATGTGGATCATGGGGAACTGAACCTGGATCCTTTGGCTTTCAGGCAAACACCTTAACCACTTAGCCATCCCTCCAGTACTACTAATTTTTTAATTGGATGGTTTCCTGTTATTGAGTCGATTGAGTTATTTATATTAATTCATATGTAGAAAAATTTAAGTATCCATATAGATTGGTTTTCTTTTGATCTACAAATACTATGACCATATTATATAAGTGGCTTTCTTTATTTTAAAACTATTTTTAAGGTCAGTCTTCATCATACCCTCCCCAGGGCCTTGTGATTCCGGTGTTCCCTCTAAGGACCTGATGAAGGCTCAAACATTTAGTCTGTATTTTAGGATATAGAATTTTATGGTACCATTGCTATTTGTGTCAAGTTTCACATCCCCCACCCCCAACATTACCCTCCCCTCCCACCCCACCCTCCCTATTGTCTGGTCCTTGAGATGCTTATTAGGCATGTCAGCATTCAGGTTAGGAGCCCCAGATGAGTGAGACCATGCAACAATTTTATCTTTTTGTGATTCAGTGAGTTCACTGAGAATGAACTGTTCCAGGTTTGACCATTTTTCTTCAAATTTCATTTTCTCATTTTTCTTTACTTCTGTGTGGAATTCCATTATGTAGATATACCACATCTTGGTTATCCATTCATCTAATGATGGACATCTGGGTTGATTCCAGTTCTTAGCTATTAAGAATTGAGCAGGGGACTGGACAGATGGCTTAGCAGTTAAGGACTTGCGTGTGAAGCCTAAGGACCCAAGTTTGATGCTCAATTCCCCAGGACCCTCGTTAGCCAGATGCACAAGGAGGTACATGTGTCTGGAGTTCGTTTGCAGTGACTGGAGGCCCTGGTGTGCCCATTCTCTCTCTCTCTATCTCTCTCTCTGTCTCTTTCTCTCTCTGTCACTCTCAAATAAATAAATAAAAATAAACAACAACAACAAAAATTTTAAAAAAATAATTGAGCAGGTATAAACATGGTTGAGCAAATCTCTCTGAACTGAGGCTTGGAGCTTTTAGGATGAATTCCCAGTAAGGCAATAACTTGGTCTTTTGCTTAATCTATAGTCAACCTTTTTAGGAGTCTCCATTTCCAAAGTAGTTGTACCATCTTACATTCCCATCAACAGTGGATGAGTGTTCCTATTTCTCCACATCCTCACCAGCATTTATTTTCATTTGAATTTTTAATGTTTGCTATCCTTATTTTTATAAGCTTCCATTGTTAGTTGTTTTGATATATATATATATATATATATATATATATATATATATATATATATATATATATATGTATATATATATATATATATATGGAGAGAGAGAGAGAGAGAAGGAGAAAGAGAGAATGGAGAGAATGGGTGCTCCAGAGCCTTAGCTGCTGAGAATAAACTCCAGACACATGTGTCCCTTGTGTGTGCTTGTGCAATATTGCACGTTTGCACCACTGTACATCTGCCTATGTGGGACCTGAAACTTCAAACATGAGTTCTTAGGTTTTGCAGATAAGTGCCTTAACTATATAGTCATAAAATATCAACCAAGAGAAAAAAAGCATGGATTCTCCTTCTTGCAGATATAGCACTTTAAGGTTATATTAAACAAAACATCCAATATGATTTCATGACATGAGTAAAATCAATAGTGCATATATTGTGTGCTATATCTCCCAAGACAAAATATTTTGGAACAATTTGAAGAAATAAATTATTGGCTAGAAATTGTTGACATAATAAAACCTCTCATTTCTCAAATGATATAAAATGATTTTGGACAAGTTGATCAAAAGAAAACACTGATTAAAACGCAATACTAAAATGGTTAGCTTTCCCATCTCCAGCTGCATAATGAGTTTGATTTGGTGCAACATCTAAACCAGTGGCCTAATGAGAGACTGACAGATCCTGAAGCACTATGTCTGACTGACAGGAGCTCCTAGCAGGCAGTAGCTGTGATCAAGTCTACTGTAGTCAATCCCACACATGTGTACTTTCCACCGAGAAAAAGAGGACTTTTACCTGTTTTAGAATCAGAATGTCATAGGGAGTTGTATAACATCTCAAGCCAGACCAGTTAATCAAGGCAATAAAAAGTGCTTTGCGGGCTGGAGAGATGGCTTAGCAGTTAAGCGCTTGCCTGTGAAGCCTCAGGACGCAGGTTGGAGGCTCGGTTCCCCAGGTCCCACGTTAGCCAGATGCACAAGGGGGCGCACGCATCTGGAGTTCATTTGCAGAGGCTGGAAGCCCTGGCGCGCCCATTCTCTCTCTCTCTCTCTCTCTATCTGTCTCTCTGTGTCTGTCGCTCTCAAATAAATAAATAAATAATTGAAAAAAATTAAAACAAAAAAGTGCTTTGCATTGCCAGTGAAGCTAGCTTAGTGATAGAACCCAGGAATTTTTGGGTTCAGTCCCTAGCAGTAAGTAGCTGCAACACATATGAATTTTGATACTTTCAATAGCCAAATGATTGATGCTGTTTGAGGCATCACTGTATCATTTTCTTTTCCTTTTTAAAATGTCTTATCAGTCTTTCTTGTCTCCTTATTTTGTCAATTCTCTTCCATTGCTTTTTTTAATATTTATTTTTCAAGTTTTGTTTTATATTTTGTTTCCGGTGCCCCCCACTCCCCTTCCTCCCCACACAAAGAATTCCTATGCCTGCCTGTTTCTCCTTGTTTGCAATGTGTGACAATGGTTGACTCCAAAAACTTAGATAATTCAATTATCAAAATAGTATTTCTGGAAAGTCCTCTACATATCTGATCTGTGCACATCTTCTAAAGTTTTTCCTTTTAAATGATCGGTCTGAAGATATTCAAGGTCAAGATGGCATTGTAATACACACAGATAATACCAGAACTTGGGAGGTTGAGGTAGGAGTATTTCTGAGTTCAAGGCTCACTTGGTCTTAATAGCTTTAGGTCAGCCTGGGCCACAGAGTAAGACTCCCACTCAAAACAAAACAACATAAAAAATTTAAAAAGGAAAATTAGCAAGCAAGCATTCCCATTCACAGCACTCATCTACCCATTAAATTTACTTACTCTGGCAATGTACTAATGTACAAAAAAACTGTTTTTCCATGAGTCTGTCTTTACTGCAAAAGTGCTATTGGATCTAGCAGAGAAAAGCATTTTAAATCAAGTCATGGAGTCATTCAAATAAAATAGCAGCTGTTTCTGAGATGCCTCACAATATCATGTAAATAAAACCATTCCAACAGCTGGAAGTACAAAACAAGTCTTTGATAACACTCTAATTATTTATTATGACTGCTTTGATACACCATTTTATATGAGTATGTTACATTTTTAAAAGTCAGAAGGAAATAAGTAAACAAAACTATTGAACTTCTGACTAACTTTTTTGCTTGAGGTTATTATAATTGGGCATCTGCTAAAATCTTTTTTAATATTCCATCAATTTCTTGGCTTTGGTTTATCTGTGGGATGTATATGGAATTACTAGGATGTTTAAAATAGAAAGTAGAGAAAATATCATTGTTTATCTCTTGGTAGAAATAAAAGGAAGGAAGCAAAATAAGCCAAATGTTAAAGCATAAAAATTATGAAATTTCCCACCAATCCTCACTACGTTTTATGAATTCATAAAGAAATTTTCCCTAAGCATCATCTTTGTTAAGTTTCTTAAGTTAAATATTGTGGAATGTGGAGACATCAGAAAACAGGGAAAACTTCCTGGCAACGGAATAAATGCATTTGGTTTCTGTCGGTGAAATTATTTCAAATGGATAGAGAGATGATTTCTCACAGTTTTTATAACTTGCAAAGGAAAATACAGGTTATGGCAGGAATGGCTGATAGAAGGAACATATGATGGAAAATTGGGATGATATGTGTCTAATGCCAATCTCTAATCTATAGAACTGAGGATGAAGATCCTGGAAGAGAGAATCTTGAGAATCTTTTTTCTTAACCACATTTAATTTTAGATGATGTGCTGAAATGGACATAAGGGGGAGCTTCGGACATCATGGAAAATTGTCCAACCTAACAGCTCTTCAAATTTTGCCAAATGTTCCCTGAAGACTTGGGGCAAAATAACTAATACAAACCCATACTTTATAGAATTTACTATCTCCAATATTGATTTTAAAACATGTTTTTGTTTATTTATTTATTCATTTATTTAAAAGAGAGTGAGGAAGGGAGGGAGGGAGAGGAAGGGGGAGAGAGAGAGAGAGGGAGGGAGGGGGGGAGGGAGAGAGAATGGGTGCATCAGAGCCTCAGCCACTGCAAATGAACTCCAGACACATGTGCCACCATTTGCATCTGACTTACATGGGTCCTGGGGAATCAAATCTGGGTCTTTGGTCTTCACAGACAAATGCCTTAACTGCTAAGCCATCTCTCCAGCCCTCCAAATTTGATTTTTAAGTGAATAAAGGCTAAGATGACTTCAACAGACTTCTACAGATGTTTATGGAGCACTTCCTGAGATTGTTGCTGGGGATGTTAAAAGAAATAATAGATATGTAAGACCTGTCCCTAATATTAGAGGAGCCCATCAGGTAGTTTTGTATGTATATATTAAGCTTCTAAAAGGAAAATAATGGATACAGGAGATATTTATTTTGTATTTTCTCAGAATTACACTCTGTCTTAAATGCTTTTACATGTATTACTCATTTAATTCTTATATCAATGTAGACATTCAGGCAACTAATATCCATTGTTTCTTTCAGCCACTAGTGCAATGTTTTATTTCAAAATGGATGTTTAGAACTTTATTGATAGAGAAATATGGAAAATAGGGTTTTCACACGCTTTGTTGTGCATGAATGTGCGTGCACATACACATATGCTGTTTACTTTAAAAATACACTCTTCTTCCTTTCATAGGAATAGTAGCACTCAGTACCACCCTTACAAAAGAACGATGAGCTATTTGTAAATAATTTTCAGTTTCTGGAAAGAAATGCACTTAGCAAGAATACTTCATGTCTGAGCTTTTGTCCAAATTGAGAAAGTTTTTTTATTGGCAATAAAAAAGTTCCTGCAAACTTGAGTAGTTACAATATCCTCTCCAATGGCTTTCGTCTGTCACATCAAATCAGATTTACTGCTTTGTAAGTTATTTTTATTTTCCAAAATAGGCATCTCATAACTTTGAATGGAAGAATCAGGCACACATTTACAGATGCACAGAGAGTGCAGCCAAGATGTTAGATCTGGCAGAGATGCCAAGCCCAAGGTTGAGAAGGAAGCAAGAGGTGAGGAGCCATTCCAACTATTGACCAGGAGACCTGGCAGAGCCCCAATTCTGCTGTTGTTGTGTGCTCTCTCTTCTCTGCAGCCTGCATAGACGACATGAGCAGAAGCAGTGTTGGGAGAATAGGTAGTTCAATCCAAGTAAGCAACTTTGACTTCCTATCTTTTCTGTTCTTTGAATTAGGGTGGTAAGGTTGCAGTATTTAGATGAGGCTTTAGTTACAAATGCCTTGACATTTGCCTCATAGAGACCCACTTGGGATATGGGAGGGTATCCTTCCCTGAGCAAGACTGGCATGATGCTCTTTTCAAAATGTATGCTTTATTTTGTTGATCACGCTAGATGTTTTGAATGATGCTGGCTGGCTCAGTCTTCAGGTGTAAGGGGGCAAATACAGCTAACAATTGCTTATTAATTGGGAGCTCCATGTGCCAAAACTGCTGAGAAAATTAATTGTGTGTAGTTGGGAATATAGACCAGCATAACATCAACTGTCTAGTATGTGAGAGGCCCTAGGTACACCAGTACCGCAATAACATCAAAATACTTTTTTGCCCATAACAAGTACATGTATGTGAGTTCCAATTCAGTTCTACAAAAATAGAATCTATAGATAGCTTAGTAAAATTATAAGCAAATAAACAATCTTTTTGTTAATTCAGTATCACCAGTAATCATTATAAAAATGTAACATGCTTTAACGGAAGTACAAGCTGTGTAACGAACCTTAAGAATAACTTTTGGATTTGTCCATATTTCCTCTAACCTACACACTGCTGAGCACTATCTCAAATATAAGCTTTGAATCTGAGCGCACTGATGCTATTCTCACACTATACAGCCATGTATGGCATGTACTTATTTAATATATAACATGTGATATGCAAAATGTATAAGATGTGCATTATATATTGCTATTTTATATATCATAGTGATGAAGGTGACAGCAATTGAGTTTAATATACAATATCTTCATGAAAAACAGCAACATTTTGCAGTATGGACTTTGAAATCAGGAATGTCTGAATTCAAACCATTTTCTCAGTTAGGAATTAATTTTATTATTATGCTTATGGCTGAAGAGGCAAAGAAATATAATATGCCATAGCGATAATTATTGACACCTCATATCAGGAAAATTTGGGTACATGAGTAATCTCCATGCCTAGAAACACCTGCCAGCATGCTAGAAGGAGGGACAGAGGGAGAGAAGATGAGAATTTTTTAAAGGGAGAAAGGAAGGATCACAGGTAATCATAGAAGCTCTTCTATATGCTGTGACATGACACAGACAAGCAGAATGAAAATAGCAAACTGCAAAAAGAGTTTACCTCAACTATGACAAAGCATAGATACCAACAAACCATGAATGTATGCAGAGAGTGGAGCAACAATGACATGACATTTTATATCCAACTCCCTAGTGAAATATGAAGGAAAATCTCACTCCTGGTGAGATTACACATTGATACAATGCTTCAGAGAGGAGTTTGGTAGCATCTCATAAGGTTGAACGAGTCTGTGTCTTTCTTCACAAGTCAGCCTTTCCACATAGTCTAAAATTCAAGAGCTTCTAAGTCCTCACATGCTCCTGAATCATGTGAGGATGTTGTTTGAGCTCAGGTTGTGTGTGAAGTCTGAGGGGTGCTTCATGCTCTGCTTATCTAACACTTTCTCTGTTGGTAAAAAGGCTACCAATATGGTAAATATGCACTGATTCCCAGGACTTGGTGGAATTCTTGCCAGGTATACCACAGGACTTACAAAAGGAGGCTTGCAGCAATATTAACTAAAATAACAAGAAATTGGAACCATACACAAACACATTAATATTTTCAATAATGCTTTGGGAACATACCTGGGGATAATATTCCTCAACTTCAGGTCTCTGGAGAGTGAGCAAAAGGTAACAAACAATTGAGCAAGGGCTACAGTGTATGTATAGTAATGTGTGTATATAATAAAATTAGTGATCATGGATTTTTTTCACTATTTTTATGACTTCATATTCTGGAAATTTCTTTTTCTGTCTTTCTTTCTTTCTTTCTTTTTTCTTTTTTTCTTTTCTTTTCTTTTTTTTTTTTTTTTGGATTATTGAGGTAGGGTTTCACTCTAGCTCAGGCTAACCTGGAATTCACTATGTAATCTCAGGGTAGCCTCAAACTCATGGTACTTCTCCTACCTATGCCTCCTGGTGTGTGCCACCATGCCTGGCTTCTTCTTCTTCTTCTTTTTATTGTTCATGTTTGTGATTGCAGCCTGCATGTGTAGAGTTCAGGGGGCGTCTTCAAAGTTGGTCCTTGCCTGTCTCTCACTACCAGTCTTTGCTGCACTTGTTTGCCTGAGATTCTGGGAAGTTCTCTTATGTCTTCCTCCCACCCTGCCTTCAGTGCCAGCATGTTAGGGTTACAGAAGTCCATCGCACCCTGCAGGATCTTACATGGAGTATGGGAAATCAAGCTTGGGGCTCCATCTATACGGGCAAACATTTTATCCACTGACACATTACCCCAGCCCCAAATAGGTACTTTTTAAAAGAAAAAATAAGATCATAACTTACCTCAAACAATGCAGGCTGATATTATATTTACTAATTTTTATTTTCCAAAACTATAGCATTTTTTTCCAGCACCCAGAACTCTTTAATTCCATCATCATTTATGCTGTGTTACGAAGGGAGATGAGACCACATTCTTGATTTTTCTACTATTTATTTCTTTACTTATTTGAGGGGGGCTGAGATTGGGGGGGGAATAGAGAAAGTAGCAGATAGAAAGAATGGAGAGGCCAGGGCCTCTACCCACTGCATACTCTAGATGAATGTGGTTTACACAGGTCCTGGGGAATTGAACCTGGGTCCTTTGGTTTTGCAGGCAAATGCCTTAACTGCTATGCCATCTCTCCAGCCCTATCCTCATTTATTTATTTTTAACATTTTTTGTAGATCTTATTCTTTTTCTTTGAAGCTGTCCTTTGCTTTTTGATTTTATATCAATTGTCCCCCTTCTACTCATCCTCTTTTTTTTTTTAACTGTTCTCTTTTCATTTTTTTCTTTTTATTTGAGACAGAGAGAGAGAGTGTGTGTGAGGGAGGATGGGTGCTACTCTACCCAGTGCAAAAACAACTCCAGAGGCAAGTCCCATTTTGGCATCTGGCTTATGTGGGAACTGGGGAGTCAAATCTGGGTTCTTAGGCTTTGCAGGCAAGTGCCTTAACCACTAAGCCATCTCCCCAGCTACTACTGTTCTCTTTTTCTATAGTGATGCAATTTTTTCCCAATCTCCACCATCCAATACAACCTGTTGGTAGGACCAACATTATGCATGTCTTCTGCAGAAAATGGCAGCCTCTCTGATATGAAAATAGCAACTACTTTTTGTCTGGGAGTTAGCACTCCTCCATATCTGCATATTTGGCTCCTACATTCTTTCTGCAACCTCTTCTAATATAGTCTTCTCTGAGTCACTGGAAGATAAGACAGAGATGTCTCAGTGCTAAGCTCTCAACTGACACATCTTTTCAGCACTTTGGCAGGCTTTGAGTCTCTCCAGCAGTTACTGCCTTTGAAAAGAGACATCTCTAAACAAAAGTAAGAGCATTACTAATATATAGGCTTAAACATAAATAATTAGAAGGTAATTTTATGGGCATAATATATTCATATGTCTATATAACAATAATCACTTCAATCTTATGGTTTTTGATCCTCCCAGCCATGGGCTTTTGACTAGGTTTTCAGAATCAGGCATGCATTCCTTCCCCTGGAGTGAGCCTCAAAGTGAATTAGACAGCAATTGGTTACCTCCATAACAGACATGCAACTATTGCATGAGTGGGCACATCTTGTCTGAGTGGCCAGTTGTGTAGCTGGCAGGGTTCAGTACACCTTCTTTAGAGCCTGTTTATGGATGTGGAATCTGAAGTCTTCATCAAGATTCATGGTTCAGCAGTGCAGCCAGAATGTAAACATAAGTGTATGTGTGTACAACCCACTACAACACTTGTGTGATGTTCCCTTACAAGTGGTAGTCTTCAAGTTATGATAAGCTTTGCTGGATCAATCAGTTCCAGAATACATAGGTTAAATAAAATCATAATCTATGGAAAATGTTTCGATTTGGGAAATACTAAGTTAATAATAATAATAAAATATAAAAGTTATTTCAACCAAAAAAGTTTAGATTTTGGAAAGCTTACCTCCATAACACATAGATAAACATACTTAGTCCTTGTAGACCTGAAAATGTTTGCATTGAAAGTGTTTATGTAATGAAAATAGGCTCTTTCAGGTGAGAGCTAGTGCAACACTGTGGTGAAAGCTGCATGGTGTATCCTTCTGGCCTTGGCTTCCAAACCCACTGTCATCACCTACCAGCTACATTGCTGGTCAGCAAGTCTCTCAGTCTATCTGAACCTCTGTCTCTTTATTCCCCAGTTAGGAATCAGAATGTCTGCTTCTTTTAAGAGCATATGAAAGTACATTCCTCAAAGCTAAAATATATTATAAGGAAAAAGGACAGTTTTAAATAGTGAACAAAGATTAATAAATGAAAGGTCTCTTATTATGGTTGATGAGAAAAGGAAAAGAAGGCCCAAGCGGGGTTGCCAATCCAAACCTAGTCCAAGGCTGTGGTACAAAATTATATATGTGTGTGTGTGTGTGTGTGTGTGTGTGTGTGTGTGTGTGTGCATTTATAAACAAAAGATACAATGATTTCCACACAGATTTAAATAGTCACATAAACATATAAATCTGTGGTAGACAAAGACTTGCAAGAAGTACACAGACAAAAAGAGAGGAGGGAGTGCTTTGCAGGCAAAGTAAGATGAATACAAGACTCTCATAAGCCAAGCATAGTCAAACATGTCTTTAATCCCAGCCCTTAGGAGGCAGAGGTAGAAGGGATTGCCCTGAGTTCAAGGCCACCCTGAGACTACATCATGATTTCCAAGTCAGCCTGGGCTAGAGTGAAACCCTACCATGAAACACCAAAATCAAAACAAACAAACAATAAAAAAAGGACTATCAGAGTTTACATATGTTGAATGGCAATTTCTTTGGTTATAACCTTGTTCATTTCTTGTTAATATATGTAAGTGTTTGTGAAGTTTGGGGGAAGAAAAAGGTTGCTATTTGGAGAGAAATATCTGCTGACAATTTCCACTGCAAGTTTATTTAAGATGCAGTTTTCTAAGAGGGTAGGAAGTGGGGTCAAAGGAAATGGAAAGTCTTCTTTCTGTGTTCCATATTGTAGTCATTAAAACAACAATGAAAACATAAACATAATTCAAGGGTTAGAAGCAGAGGAATAATTTAAGTTCTGAGGCACTACAAAGTGCTATACTTTTCTCTTGAATAAAAATGATCTCCTATGAAGAAAATTTACTGTCTTTTTCCTTCTTTCCCAGAGTGAATACTTCAGGTCAATTATCAGAAATAATTCTGAGAGGTTACTGGCTTCATAAAGCGAGCACATATATGAAATCCACCTCATGATTATGCCCCCAGTAGGGACAAAGCAGTAGCTGCAGTTGATTCTCTGGGTTGTGTCTTTTGCAGAATGCTGGTCCCTGGGTCTCTGTTCTTCAGGTTCATAAGCTCCCTTCACTATGCATGAAGTCATGCCTCATGTGCTCAGTGGGCCTTCTGCTTTTAGGTCTTCTAATGAGGGTTGGAAAATTGCATTGCAAGAGCCATCTTCTTTCTTCCCATTTGCCTTGTTTTCTTTTCTTTTTTTTTTTTCTTACAAAACTTACAATATTGCCAGATCAACCAAGAACTGCACATTTCTTTATTTAAAAATATAAGTTTAATGCTTCATTAACGTTGCCACTCCAAAAGTTTTTTTATTGTGTTTCCCAGGAGACATATGAACTCTGGCAATCTTTCTGTGCCTCACGGATGAGTAGTGTGAGTCTAATAGCATCAGATTTTAGCCAGTGAAAAAAAGTTCCTAATTTGAAAAAGGCCCTAATTTGCCTTTTAGTTTTGTAGTTTTTGAGAAGTGTTGGTTTACATGTGGCAATATATAAACAATTCTTAAACCCATCATGGATCAGAGTCATCCAAAGGAAGTGTTAAAATGCATTTAGCTAAAGTTAGTCACGTGAGATTCTGCAGGCTTAGCATAAAGGCTCGATAGCTTGAGGGTTTTCTTTTCTTTTTTTCTTTTTTTTTTTTTTTTCACTGGCCGGGGTTCTGAAATAGGGTTCACCTGTGGCCAGGCTGACCTGGAACTCACTCGGTAGCCAGGTGAACTTTAAATTTACCAGAGGCTTCTTATATCGGCCTCTTTAGTACTGGGGCTGTAGGCATGAGGCACCATGTCCAGGTAAGAACTTGTATTTTTAACGATTTCTCAGGGGATTCGGAAGCCACATTTTAAGAATATCTGCTTTCATTTGAATTGATCCACCAATGGTAGTTCATGTGAAACGGGACTTATTTTGAGGGCTTCAAACACAAACCCAAAACCTGAGCTTGTGTCTGTTTTACTTAAAAATTGATATCAAACAAGACTGAGAAGGATTATTATTTTTTTTAACTATTATGTTTTTTCAGAAGTCAGGAGGGATGAGGGAGAGTGGGAGAGTCCTCAGACCAAAGAAGGAGGAATTGGCAGGGGAAGTTAGTCTGAGAGCCGACGGGTGAGGAGTGGATACATCCACGTGGTCTACGGGCCCGTGTACGTCTTTTGCCACCCAAGCAGCAGCTAAGCTGCCAGAGTGGGAAAGCCAAAACCTTAAGGGTGGCAGAAACTTTAAGATGCTGAGAGCTGATTATCCCAGGAGCTGGAAAACAGAGAAAAGCTCACCCAAAGTCTCTTGAGCAGCCCGTCTTTTTATTTTTGGGTCCAGAGCTGAATCCCAAAGAAGTGGGTCCACCTGGGTACAGCATCCAGAAGGTGGTGGGCTTGAAAGCATGCGCCCGGGGAATTCCAGGGCAGCAGCCGCAGCCTAGAGCAGGGCGAATAAGTGGCGTAATTGCCCTCTCACATGTCCTGGTGGAGAGCTCAGATTCTGAGTAGATTCTTGTCCCCCAACTTATTAAATAGGAGGCGCTGTCCAGGTTAGTTACCTTTCTGCATTTGAGTTTTTCATAGCACAAAAAGATTATCTTTTATAAAGATGCTCTTCAAAAGGTTAAATAAAATAACAGATCCAGAACACTAGAGTGAAACTGACACAACTATTGGGCCACCACTGCTGAGGTAAGACACCATCGTCCTACAGCTGGACACTCGTCCTGCCCTTTGAGGTCAGTGTTTCCATTTTCATAGATGCTGTTCTTCTGTGTTCCATAAATCTGTAATTCCGATCTTAATCTGATAAACAATTTAATCTTTACAGTATACTTCAGGAACTGATGTGGAAAAGAGTCATGGAAACATGCATCATGAAGCTATGTTGAATCTTAGCTCTCAGCCATACTTGCCCAAAGGGAATGATTCCGCTACTGCATATGGTGGTCCTGCAAAGCTCAACTCATCGTCATCTGTGAGCAAGCACATAAGCATGACATTACAGTGTTTTGTCTACATTTATATCATTCTAAAAGTGGTTTTGTATCTAAACACATCACTTATGTTTCTTTTCCATTTGGGGGGAGGGTCAAGGTGAAGTCTCACTTTAGCCCAGGCTAGCCTGGAATTCACTCTGTAGTCTCAGGCTGACCTCAAACTCACAGCCATACTCCTAACTCTTCCTCCCTCTGCCTCGGAGGGTGAGTCACTACATCTGACCTACTCTCTGGTTGCTTGCTTGTTTCTTTCTCTTCTTCCGTTCTTTTCCTTCCTTCCTTCCTCTCTCCCTTCCTTCCTCCCTCCCTCCCTCCTTCTCTCCCTTCATTCCTTTCTCTTCTTTCTTTCTTTTGTTTCTTTTTTTCTGTTTTTCTAAGTAGAATTTTACTCTAGCCCAAGCTGACCTGAATTCACTATGTAGTCTTAGGGTCTCAGGGAGGCCTGAAACTCATGACAATCCTTCTGCCTCTGACTCCCTGGGATCAAAGGTGTGTGCCACCACACCTTGCCTATTCTCTGCTTTCTTAATTGAAAAATACTGTTTTTGAAATTTCCCTGTGTCATCTGATACAGTAATATATTACAAATTACAAATAAAAACAATTTGGGGCTGGGTGATAATTCAGCAATTAAAGGTTCTTGCTTTCAAAGCCTGCCAGCCTCAATTTCTCAGTACCCACATAAAATCAGATGCACAATGTGGCACATGTGTCTGGAGTTTGTTTGCAATGGCAAGAGGTCCTGGTGTGACTATATTATCTCTCTCATAAATAAATTTTAAGTACATTAAAAATACTTTCACATTTTCTAAAAGTAATAAAATTCTATTATTGTTCCATAATTCTTAGAGTGAATATTGAGTTAGCTAAGAAATTATCCTTTGAGTACCAACAAGAAACCAGGAACTGTGCATTTCCTTTGCCTATCACATGGCTCAGTCAAGTCTTTGCTTAAATGTTCTATTCTCATAAATCTCCCCTGACAACATTGTTTCTATGAAGGTGGGAGTGCATGAGTGTATGCGCATATGGAGGCTTGAAAGTGCTCTCAAAGATCTTATGTGAAATATTAAATATAATATACATATTTGTAAAACCATCCCCAAACAAAAGATGTTAAGGTTTTTACATAAATGGTGTGCTGTTTTCCTTATGTTATTTTAATGGCTTGGAATTTACAATTTGTTTTTATGTAGTGATTCCCTAGAATATTTTATTTTCGTTCCAAAGTCAAATAACATCAAGAAAAATAGGAAATTTCCATACAGATATCATATCATTTTCTTTCTCTGTGTGTATGCATGTTGGGGCTTAGGTTGCCTGAGAGGTGTGTGTGTGTGTGTGTGTGTGTGTGTGTGTGTGTGTGCATGCCTATGTGGGCATGTGCATGTGAAAGCTAGAGGCCAATAGCAGGTGTCTTTCTCAATAAATATCTACCTAATTTTTTGAGACAGAATTTCACACTGAACCTAGTGATCACCAACTCAGCTAGACTAGCTAGCAAGGAAATCCAAAGTATTCTGTCTCTGCCTACTTAAGACTTGGATTAGAGGCTCACTTGGCTAGATCAGGCTTTTATGTGGGTTCTGGGGATTGAGACTCAAATTCTCATGCTGACTTGGAAAGTACTATACCTGCTGAGACTTCTTTCCAGTGCTTATCTTTTCAACTATAAATTTTTTGCAAAGACGGAAAACAAAAATTAGAACAACATACGTATAGTGAGGTATGGATAAAATCACCACATCTATGCTCCCACAGTGCATAAATCACAACCCCATAGGGAATACCTGCGTCCCCAGTGAGGAGGACCCCTAGCCAAATGGGGGCAAGGACGAGGGAAAGGATGGTGTCAATACCTGATTTATGATTTATCCATATTAAGTATACCCATAATTAATAAATAATAAAAAGTGCTCTTGTCTAGGTTCCATCCTATGAATAATTCTAGAGTCCTCTCACAACTTATGTATGCAGAAAGCAATGAAAACTGAATGGCACATTTGCAATGACCTCCACATGAACTGTTGGGCCAGTCAGTTGGTATACAGGAGATGCCCAGGTTAATCTTAGGAAAAAAGTAAATCCCAGAAAGAGAATTAGAACATTTTAGTGTATCTTTACCTGTTAGGATTCAGTTAGGAAAATTTACTGTTTGATTTCTTTTTTATCTTGGATGCATAGGTACGAGAATATGTAATTTTTCTTTCATCATTTAGTTCCCTCAGACATATTGTCACTCTTGAATAAAAGTCCTCTTCCATTGAAAGAAAGTGATTAAAAATGTATGGATGGCACCTTTTCCTTTCTTATCAGCGATTTGCCAATTAACACAAAGGGCAACCTCCCTTTTCTGCTAAGCCAGCTGCAGCAATCTTCTGTGGTGCCTCTCCATCCACTTAATGCACTCAGCTTTACACCAGGGCAATGATAAGCTCCCATTACTACCACTTTGATTTTTATTTTTTTATGCATTGCTGCAGGTTTTTTTTTTTTTCCCTTAGTTTCACAGTCTACTGCCATGCTCTGGATTTACTTCTTTAAAATTTTCTCTCTAGTTAAATTTCTGAATTATATATTTTTTTAAAACTTTCTTCCCACAGTATCTTCATAAAAGTGCCAACACCTTTAAAATCTTTATTCCTTAAATGTACTTCTTTTCCTCTGCCATTGACTCACAAAATCCTTAGCTCTTGAGTTGTTTACTCTGCTTAGTAGTTTCATGCACATGTTTTCATAAGTATCTGTCAAGGACCTAGGCAGTGTGTGATGTATTAGATTGATATTCAGACTTCCATCTGTACTTGTCAGTTCTGGTAAACCACATGAAAAATGCTCTAAAAAATTCAGAGTAATGCTTGTTGTGAAAGGCAGTAATAACATATTTTATAGAATTCATTTTAAGCACTTGTTCAGTACAGTAACATTGAGCTGGAGACCAGAAATTTGGGGTTCTTGTCCTGAGTCCAGACTCCTGCAGATTGCTCTGTTATTTAGCTTTAGAAACAAGTCTCCTAGCATGTGGGCATGTCATCTGCCAAATCACTTTGTGCGCATTTCCTCTTCATGGCTCTGTGGAGTGTCAGACTAATTTTCTATGTTTTAAAAATCCATTATTAAAGGTCATTACTAGGAATAGTAATGTGGCAGAATGAAAATTTAGTCTAGGGCTGGAGAGATGGCTTGGCGGTTAAGACACTTGCCTGCAAAGCCTAATGACCGGGTTTTGATTCCCCAGCACCCACGTAAAAGCCAGATGCACAGAGCTCATGCATCTGGAGTTCATTTGCAGTGGCTGGAGGACCTGGCATACCTATTCTCTCCTTCTCTGCTTGAAAATAAATAAACATAAATATTTTAAAAGAACTTAGTTCAAAAACAATAAAGAAAAACCACATTCCTCATATATGCAATGAAAATAAACCTTCTGTGGTAATAACTGACACACTTTCTCCAGAGCCTTGATCCTAAAGAAAGGAATTCACAGTATAAATGGCAGCAGGGAAGAACAAATATGGCACAAGATGCTTACCAAGGCCATCAGTGGTATTTCTTTCTTTTTAGCTTTCAATAGTCTTTTTTGGCACTATTCATTTTCTTAGTGGGAATCCAATCATTTATATCACCTTTTCCCCAGTTTTGTTCAAAGGTTGTACAGGGAAAGAGAGAAAGAGAGAGAATTAACACATCAGCTCTTCAGTAGTTAAAATAATAGTTTCTCAAACATATCTAAATCCTAAATTTCGTAGTCATTAAATATGTGAGGTTACAATACAAGGATAAATAAGGTGGTAGGTACAGTCTTCAAGTTTGCTAATCCACTGACCATGAAGAGGAGAGCTCACCCAGAATTAGTGTGGTTGTTTAATGCAACCACCAGGGTCCTTAGAAGTTAGAGACAAAAGAAGAGTTGGTGTCAGAATGGTGTGAGGGAGAAAGGTTGCCCCAAGTCACTGACTTTGAAGATGGAAGGAGACCAAAAGCCACAGACACAAACGGATGCCAAAGGGCATAACGCAGCATGTGAATTCCTTTCTGAAGCCCCCTGAGGAACACAGTGCTGCTGATAACTTGATTTGAGCTTTCTAAGGCCTCTTCATATGTCTGAACTCTAGAACTAAAAGATAAAAATCTATGCTGTCTCAAACCATTAAGTTTGTGATTATGAGTGCACCCCACCCCTTGCCATGTCTTCTTGTTGCAAGCTGCACTCTGAAGTGAAACATACTCCTCCTCCATGAGAACATCTGATTTGGCTTGTCTTATTAGACGTCATTCTAGATCTTACCATTAATGTTCACAGTCTCTGGCACAAAGTCCCTTTATGTTCTGACCCACCGGCCCTTTCATGGCCTCTGATCTGCCTTGCTGAAGTATAACATCGTGGATGTCTAGGAGTTAGGCTTTGTGTGTATCTATGTAAACACCTCTATTGGCTATGTGAGGTCACCATCCCTTTGGTCTAGACTGCAACACTGAATGTGGCCTGGAATTTCTTCCTGGAATTTCAAGTGGGATTCTAGGCAGACTGTCTTTTTGCTTTCGGTTTCTCATCAATCAATCTAATATGCTCATGAATGTCAGGGAACAGGCTTATGCTTGCCCCCAAACCACTGTTTGGTTTGTGGCTCTCACAAGGTTTTAAACTTGAAAATATAGGCTTTCATTATGACTCCTTCCACAGTAGCTTACATTCCTTCTTACCTCTGATTGTCAGCAGGAAAAATGTCTATTATGGTAGGCAAACTTGAATTTTTATGGGGTAAAGGTAATTAAATTAGTTCACAATATCATCCTTTCACAATAAAGCCTGATTTTTGTTGCAGTTATTGTTTACTGTTGCTGCTGTTTTGAGGCAGAGTAACAGGTAGCCCAGATTGATGGGATGCACCCTATAGCCCAAACTGGCTGTAAACTCCTAGCAATTCTTCTACCTCAGCCTCCTGAGTGCTGAGTGTTGGAATTAAAGGCATAGGCCACCTCACAGCACTTGATTATTTTAAATTATTGCTTTGATATGGGGTTTACCACAACTATCTTCAGTTTCTGTTTACATTTATATTGCATAATTCTGATCTTTAAGAAACAAACAGATCATAGAGATTACCAAATAAAAACAAATTAAAAGAAAAAGCCTCAACTATTTTTTTTTCTCCTATTTTATGCTGTGGTATGCTGTAAGGTAATTACTACAAATGAAAGTAAAGATTTTATAAATTTAAGAGTGAGAAAGGATGAATATTATTTACCCTCTCGCTACACATTTAGAGTATTAGAGATAAAGTTTTGCTTAATTTTAGACATGGCCTTACTGTGTTGCCAAGGCAGGTATTGAATCCCTGGGTTTGTGCTATTCCTGTGTTGTCCTCCCAAGCTTGCAAGTAGTTGGGATTGTGGAGATTCATCATCATGTCAGGCTTGTTTTAGCCTTTTAAGAAGTTATATATTATGCTTTAGTTATTTTTAATTTAATTTATTTATTACTTATTGATTTGATAGGAAAAAGGAAGATAGGGAGAGAGAATGGGTATATCAGGGCCTCCAGCCACTGCAACTGAACTCCAGACACATGTGCTCCCCTGTGTGTCTGGTTTGCATGGGTGCTAAAGAATTAGACCTGAGTCCTTAGGCTTCACAAGCAACTACCTTAACCACTAGGCTATCTCTCTAGCCAACATATGCTTTATTTTTAAGCTAGAAAAAACTCGAGAATATTTAATTTGAATGTAAATATAGCATTTAATACTCAAAATCCAGAGACAGATTATTTTTTAATATTTTTCTTTATTTTTATTTACTTGAGAGTGACAGAGAGAGAAAGAGAGAAAAAAGGAAAAAGAGAAAGAGAGAGAGAGAGAGTGGGTGCACCAGGGCTTCCAGCCACTGTAAACTAACTCAAGATGCATGTGACACCTTGTGCATCTGGCTAACGTGGGTCTTGGGGAATCGAGCCTTGAACCAGGATCCTTAGGCTTCACAGGCAAACTCTTAACCACTAAGCCATCTCTCCAGCCCAAGAGACAGATTCTTTAAAGTCATTGATTTTACTGGATTTGCAAAATATTGTCCAAGCATATGATGAAGAATCATTTCATACACCACACGGCATCCATAAAGTGACATTTATAGCATGCTCCAAAGGATAGCATGAAGTCTTTTCTAGATCACAATCATGTTTTCAGTAATCTCAGAATATGCAGAATCATTTTATGCACTACACAAAATCCTCAAAGTGCCATTTATAAGTATTTCCAAAGTATGGCACATAGTCTTTCCTACATCTCAAACTAGATCTCTGCATTCTCAGGAAAAACAAATGGAAGACAGTTGCCATATATCACTTGAACTTTTCCTATCTCATAATTGTATTTTGAAAATTCAAGGTCATTTCATTGTGTCTTTTCTTACTCGTTATTATCTTCTTCTGTAGAATAAGCTCAGCTTTTTTTCTTGAAAGGTTATGAGTCTAGTATATCTAATTCTTTCAGAAAACTACATAACAAAATCATAACCATCCAATCACAATACTATTGAATATTCTTTTTGCTGACTTGTTTATCTTAGATTGCTTATGTAACACAAGTGAAAAAATGCAAAATGATTGGGCAGCTTCAGAATGATCCTACCGTTCTTCCCTATGCAGTCTTTATGGTCCGTTATCTTGTGATAATTTAGTGGTTACTATGCTCGCCATTCAAAGTAGAAACTTCAGCTGTCAGTGTGGGAGTACTGCTCTATTCATGCTAACAGTCCTACCCTATTTAAGAACTCAATCAATGCTAACAACAGGCTGGCAGGTGAATGCAGACACACTTGAGACCCCACCCTAGACAAGCTACACCAACAAGGATCATATAGAACTGAGAGTCAAATAAGCCCCTCTTCAAAACTCCTAAAACTTGGAGGCTTGTAGTATAGCTGTAGCCTATTAGTACAACCATTTGTCAGAGTACACTAAATAATATAATCCCTGTTTATCTATCACTAGATAATAATTCCTGATATACTTTCTGGTGATATTTTCAACTCTGTTGAACTGTGTATATTAATCAAAGAGACAGTATAATGCAGTGGTTAAGGGTTTAAAATTCTGGATTTAAATCCCAGGTCTGCTACTTAACAGCTTTATGGTTTGGAACAAGTCACATAACCCTCTTGCCTCCATTTTCTCATGTGTAAAATTGATCTCTATCTGCTTCATAGAGCACTTAGGAACATTTTATGAATTAGAATGATGTTGGCACAAAACAAGCCTCTGGTGTGTGCACCAGCTTTACTGACAAGCATTGTTTATGTTGTTTGAATAAAATATCTTTCATGGGATGCTTTTTGAATCAAGTGCTTTCACAAAGAACCCCATGACCAAGAAAGTTTATAAACCTGTCTGAAAATAGCACTTCATGTAGTAAGAAGGTTTATAATGAGAAACTACCTGGTCCTGATTGGTGTTCAGAAAAAAAAAAAAAAATCAACTGTTGCTACTAGAAAGAACTGACTCAAAGTGAGTGAAGCAAACATGACAGGAATGGACAGAAGCAGGGTGACAGCATTAAGAATAAAAGCTGTGTTAGTTTTCATTCTTTGCATTTTGCCTCAATATCCCCTGGTAGAAGGAGGGTGACATTTTAAAAATTATTTTATTATTTGTTTATTTGACAGATAAAGAGAGAGAGAGAAAGAGAGAGAGAGAGGGAGAGAAAGGGAATGAGTTGTCACACCAGGGCCTACAGCTACAGAAAACAAACTCCAGACACATGTGACACCTTGTGCATCTGGCTAATGTGGGTCCTGGAGAATCAAACCTGGGTCCTTTGGCTTTACACGCAAATGCCTTAACTGCTAAGCCATCCCTCCAGCCTAAGGGTGACATCTTATAGAACAGATGTCTGTATCCTAAGAAACAGTGCTGAAAGACTCGTTTGCATTTGAGACATGATAAGGTAGTAGCTTTCTATAGTATAAGCAACACACCTCAATTATGGTAGTTTTTGATTATGTGTTCAATTAAGAAGAAAATACATAAAACAGTAGTTAAAATTATAAAGGTTCTAAAGGGAAACACTCCGTTATTGACAAAGAAGTTACAAGAGGTGTTTTTAAAACTTAGTATGCTTTGGCTGAAGAGATGGCTTAGTGTTTAAGGTGCTTGCAGGCAAAACCAAAGGACTAAGGTTTGATTTCCCAGTATCCATGTAAACCACAGGCACAAGGTGGCACAAGCATTTGGAGTTTTTTGTAGTGGCTAGAGGCTCTGGTATCCCCATTGTCCCTACATATCTGCCTCTCTCTTTCTCTCTCAAATAAATAAATAAATAAAGGATTTTTTTAAAAATTGCTATGCTTTACATATCTTTGTATGCTGATGAATACTTGATGTATTCACTGAAATTGTACATTCCTGTTAAGGCACTTAAGCCCATTTTCTGTAAATCACTAATCAGAGTTTCTCAAAAATGATTATGCAAAAAAAAATGTTTCAGGAAATTGATTTTTATCAAGTGACCTATTTAGTGTCCAATAAGTGCTTACTACCACCATCATTTTTATGAACTATTTTTGCTATTACTACAGAAGACATCCAAGTACATTAACATAAAATCCATACATGTAATGTCAATATCTCCACTAATCAATAAACTTTCTCTTATTGAAATATTTCATCATGATTTTGGGGTTACTGTAGGTGACAGTCTGACTGCCTCAGTCAGTACAACTCATCTCACTGAGTGTTCTAAGTTCGTGCCTCCTTTCACTCTCTGGCACTCTGGGGGCGCTGCTTATTTCTGCTTCTAAACTTCCACTGTGTGCATGTACTTATCACATATACAATGCAATATTAAGACTTTTTAGTTTTATATTTTTTCCTCTTACAGTTGTTGGAGTCTTAAGAACAATAGCAGCAATGTCTTCCTCTTATTTATAATCCAAAGTATGTCAGTTTGAACATAGTAAAAGCTCAATGAACATTTCTGGAATAGACATTTGTTTGCCCTTAAGAAGTCTTCAAATTTAGGGAAATAGTTGTCATGATGTAAAGTACTTTTTCTATTTAACATAGATGTACACAAATAGTGCTCCAGCCATGGGCCAGATCCAGCTCTTGCATTTATGTAATTAATTATTTATATAAATAACAGGCACACTTCACTCATTAGTGCATGGCCTGTGGCCACGTTCAAGTAATAATGTACATTTTTGCAGTAACTATGAAGGCTGCGTGGCTCACAAACCCTACCATATCCATTATCTAACCTAATATAGGAAAATTTGCTTTCTTTGACATATGACTACAAAGGTATATTTAATATCAGATTGCAGTCTCCCAGAAAATTTAATCCTGTTGGCAAACATTAATTTCAGAGAAAGTATGACCAATTCCTTGACAATTAATCATCAACTGTTTTGCTAAATTAACTTAAACTAGCTCTACTCATCTTTTAATTTCCATATATTTTCCCTTCCATACAGATGTGTTCTATCTTTATTTTATATGAAATTTTATGACCTAATTCTCTAACTTATAGAAAATGAGATCCATTGCTTCAATTATGCAAATAATAACTAACTTAACATGTCTTAATCCTTCTCTTCTCTTGTTGGTCTGTGGTCCAATTATAATCTCACATCTTCTGCATTTTTACTCTCATTATTGCACCCTCATTTCTAAACCTCTCAAATGGGAAGCTACTTGGAAGCTGGAAGATACCATAAACAGTACGAAATACTGGTTATTCTAGAAGTAGCTATATTCTGGAATGCTCCCCAAAGGATGCAAGAACTAGTTCTCCAGTTAATTCGAAGTGATGCTAAACTTACTACTGTCATTATAATCACCATAGCTTCCAGAGTGTGAAGTCCATGGGGACAGTTCACAGATGCATGTTGTCTCTCTTCCCTGTACCTATTAAAATATTATGAGAGGCTGTATCTTTGGAGTTTTGATATCTAGACATGCCATTATTAGTTGGATCCTGAGTATCAGTTTTAGACAAGATTATTCAGAGAAGCAAAAGCAATATGTAGTGAAACATATAAGTGACTTTTGGAAATTGGCTCCCAGCTATCAAGTCCAAAACACCCCAATATATACTGCCTGCAAGCTGAGCAGTAGGAAAGTAGGTGGTATCATTCAAAGCAAGTCTGAGTTTCCAATCTGGTCAGATTCAGACATCTAAATTGTGAGGACTAAAGGCTCTGGATCTCCCTGATGGCTAACACCAGAAGAAGATAAGCAGCCCAACTCAAGAACAATGTTTGTCTTTTCCCTGCCAACTTGTTCTAGTTAGGTCCTCAATGAATTTCATGGTATGTGCACATATTAATGTCATCGTCTTTATTTAGTCTATTCATGTGAATGCTGATCTCTTCCAGAAATGCCTTCACAGATATGACCCCAGATGACATCTTACCACGTACATAGATTCCTGTCAGCCTAGTCCAGTGGACATGAAACATCAATTATCACAGTGTCAGTCTGGATCCAGCTAATTGACAGAGGAAATACTGGGGAATCTGTACATGTCATCAAATAGGACATGGCCCAGTTCTGTTTAATAATCTAAATGGATGACCATTCGTTGTTGCCATGTTGGTTGGCACTAACATTATGACTGGGTACAGTAAA
Source organism: Jaculus jaculus (assembly GCF_020740685.1). Lineage (NCBI taxonomy): Eukaryota > Metazoa > Chordata > Mammalia > Rodentia > Dipodidae > Jaculus > Jaculus jaculus. The sequence goes on from NC_059107.1 coordinate 133,694,248, forward strand.
TGGAGAAGCTTTCCTTTGCTCCTTCCAGCAACACATAACTGGATTAATAAGGTCTTGTCTCTCACAGCCATACACAGCCTTTACCATTAGTAACTGCACAATACTGTGATGGCTGTATCAGCTAAGGTGCTCATACACAGCCTTTATCCCTAGTGAACTCACAGTGCTGTTATGGCTGTTATCAGCTAAGGTGTTCATCATTTGCCATATGTGTGTCCATTATTTCTTGACCCTCATAACCATTTTGTAGCATAATAAATTCATCAGTCAATTTATCTTTGGGGGGACATACTTGGTTCTATTTTTAATCAAATATTCTTATTAAAAACTTAGGTCAGTCCATCAGAAATATGCCAACAACTCTAACTCCCATAAGCAATTCTTTTGAACATTTTGTTAAGTCAAAATAGTTTTGTTATAATCTATCCCTTGAACAAAGGTATTGATATTCCAATCAATGGCATGATTTCAGCTCCAAAAACAAACAAACAAGCGAATGTTCTGAATTAACTTTTCTTCTTTCCTTGGAACAGGAAGGGCTAAACATTTGAAATGGCAATATTATTTAATACCCTTCTTGCATTCTGTTATCTCAAAATTATATTAAAATCAGTGGAAAAATTCATCAGAGCATATATTCAAAGAGTACATGAAATGTACTTATACATGCACACCTATTAAAATTAACTTGCTGCATTTGGCCACATGTTTAGTGATTGGCTTAGAGTAACAATTTTATACTTTAATTTTCCTGTTGGCATGGGTTCCTTTCCATAACATTCTTTGGGGCTTCTTGTAATTTTTCATTTACCTCTATGTGGGTATGTTGAACTATTTCTATAATTATTTCTACACATATTAGACTCAGCTTGCCACTGTAAAAAACAATCACTAGCTTTTTTGGAAAGAAAAACCCAATATCAATTTGTTAAATGCTACTTGAACGTGTTCTAATTAATTCAGAATATTGAGCTTGATCAAACTATTTATTAGTTGGTTTATTAATAGTCTCAAGACAAGAAAAAAAAAATTTGTCAACTGGGAAAGGACACTCTATTAGTTTCTTAGGCTTTTCATTGCTGTGACAAAATATCCTGACAAAAGTAACTTAAGGAATAAGAATTCATTTCAATTTACAGTTAAAGAGGATGCAGTGGCCATAGCTGGGAAGGCATGGCAGCAGGGGCAAGTCAGCTGGTTACATTGTATCCAAAGTCAGGAGGCAGTGAGTAATGAGAAATGATGAGTAATAAATGCTGACAATCAGCTAAATCTTTTCCTGCATATTAAGTACATGACTTCCAGGCCCCTGAATGTTGGCATCCAGATAGGGTAGGTCTTCCTATCATGACAGCCCTTAATAAGAAACCATTTTACAGACATGCCCAGACATTTTTCTCCAAGGTGATTCTAGATCCTGTCAACTTAATAATAGAAATTAATTATCATAAACATTGAAGAGATGTATAAAAATTCTTTTTCAGGATCTACTGGCAGAAAATTTTAGGAGCATATATAGCCATGTGATTCCTTGTACCAGGAAAAGGGGTCAGGCTACATGTTATCCAATACTCATTTTCCCCACACTACTTGTTTAAAAATGAAGTACTTGGTGTTATTAGAAGAAGTATTCTTTTTTAAATGTCAGGAAAAAATGATTCAGTTGGCATCAGCCTCTTTTCTAACAGCTTGAGCAAATTTTATAAGTTGAATGTTGTATGTGTTGTGATTAGTCTTTTTGTCCATGTTTTATTTTGATACCCATCTTGTATGGTCTAAAAGGCATGATGCACAAGGTGGTCACTTTCATATCATCTACTGGACAAGTTAAATAATCTTCCATTGATTTCAGTTTCCTTGTAAATTGTATGAAAAAAGTTGTTGGCAAATAATGCTTTGGATTATGAACTGACCAATATAGCCAGTAGAACTCTAAATCAACTTAATTTCATAGAATTAAAGGTATTGGTATTTCTTATTTCTCACTAAAGATGCTATGGTTTTTGGTCACTTAAAATACATGTCAGGAAGGAAAATTCCTGGTGATATTAACCTCACCACTCCTTGGAGGAAATTTATGATAGCACAGGCAAAATTCAGATCCTCACTTGGTGAGAAAGCAAATTGGAATAGATGTTTTATAATACCAAGCTCTGAAGGGGCAAGAGATGAAATCAGTGAAAAAAAAAAAGTTGATGGTCTAAAACTAAAGAAGATGGAATATTAAGGGAAATGACTTTATAGTGTGTTCATGGCATATGGGCAACAGTGTAATGGTTAAGAGCTAATGAGACATGTGTTCTCTGAAGAATAGATATGGTCCACCTAGTTCACTATGGCTCTCACGTTGTAGAAAAGAATGTACTGTTTGTGAGGCCTTGCCATATGCCTTGAATTGCATCATAGGCATATCTATGAATTTCATTTCATTTGCAGAACCACGAAAGGATATAGATTGAGATTCTCAATGATGTATAAGTGAAGAATTATGCATTTTGCCACAAATGAAGAGAAGTATGGGAGGTCACACTACTACTATGAAACCAGATTAAAAAGTTGAATCCAATTGCATGATTTCTATTTTTCCATCTCAATAACTTTCACAATGGAGATATTTTCATTATGTTCAGGTTATATTATATATTCCAAGTTAGGGAAATATATACAATTGATACTTTCAATATTTTCTACATTTTCATATAAATCATGATCTGACATTACCAGCTATTATATTTTATTAAGATTTTTTTATATATTAGTGATGTATAAAAATATTTCTAACTTGTTTCCCAGCTCCAGCTATGGGTCTAGTACCACTGAGTGGATCAGTTAGCCAAATTAAGAGCAATTGATTCCTCACCATGGCTGTGTACCACTATTGCACTTGTGTGGGCATCACATCCGGTTATTTGTTGCTAATTAGGTTAAACAATGTGTTGCTTGGACAGATCTTGGTCATTTCCCCCAGTCGCCTATGTAGCACTTTCTGGCACTAGACACGCTGACTGTCTGGGGACTGACTCTCTCCTGGCTTCCAGCCATGTCATTCCATTTTACGCGTCAGCTGCGTATGGAGTCTTCAGCAATAGGGTCTTACCACTGGCCTTTGGTGGGTCATCAATTACTCTGACAGAAGTCTGTCATTGTTTTGGGAAACCTTGTAGGTTTCTCTGATCAAAAGTTCCAAGCCCACTCTACAATATCAAGCTACCATCAATCACGGGGTATAAGAGGGCCTACACCTACCATACTGTCTATCAAAAAAGTAAGTGTTATCTCAATTTTCCAGGTGCTAACTTACTCTCCGTTGGAGAATCTGCTTCTTTTTTCCAGATAGATGCAGATCCTAAGAAGAGAGCTGCCCCAACATACCTCAAAAGGGGCCCAACTGAAACTAAGCACATAAGCAAGGGTGATGTTTTCCTGTGAACTGGATACCAGCACAAAGGGGAAGGAGATCAATGCAGAGAAAAATCAACTCCTACCAAATCAGAGAGCCAGAGCCTCAGATGCCCCCAACACATCAGCACTGAAGCAGACCAAAAATGAACCCAACATGGCTCAGGGAAACTTTGCGGAAGAGGGGGCGGAAAGAATGTCAGAGTCACATGTTGGGTCATGATTTGCAGAGACATTTATCATACCAATAACTGGGGGCTAACTCCACAATTCACGACCCATTTACATCAACAAGGAAGGTCTAATGGGAGGGGGTAGATCACAGATGAGCCTAAATAATGGTACCAAACTGCCTGTATTTACTGAAAAGAAAACTAATAAATTAAATTAAAAAAATATTTCTAAATTAATGGCATTATTTAATTCATTGAAATTTGGTGACCTTACCTGACACAGAATTGAAGATCTTGGCTGCCCATGAACATTTAAGATCCTTGCTTCTGTAGTCACAGGAACACAAGTGGTAGAGAGTGAATCTTCTATTCTCTACTACTTGGTATTTTTCACCTACTGCCTCTTTTAATGCATGAGATCTTGACCAAAGGAGATGAAGAGGATCTGTGTCAAATCATTCAAGTTTTAACTCTATACTAAATGGTTAATCTTAATTTACCTGTTTACTGTATATTAATCAAAACTGTAAAGGTGATCTTTCTGAACCTTACTTGTGGGCTTTTAGAATAGTTACAATTGTTTACAGACACAAAAGTTAAAAAAAATTCATATCAACTTGCAAAATGATTTTTGTTTTTTCAAGGTAGGTCTTACTATAGCCCAGGCTGACCTGAAATTTACTGTGTAATGTTGTATAAACAAACTATATTTTTCCTGCTCACATAAGCAAAATGTAAATTCGTGTGGTTGTGGTTTGTGGTTAAAATATATGTGCAATGACTTATCTACTGTATTGGTATGTATAGATTACATGCATTGTAGTCCTCTATAAGCATATCGGTTAAAAGTTCAAAGATTCAGTTTTTGCTCTGACTTAGTAGATGAATGGAGGCATAAAACAGACTTGGCTTCAAAGCCTTTAACTCAATAATAGTTATGAGAGGAAACAGCATTTAAAATCGCCAAAACCTACTGGGTGCTTTCTATACACACAGCACTATACTAAAATTTGACACCTCACTAAATCCTCTTCACAGCCCTACACACATTATTATCTCCATTTTACAAGGGGGATTTGAAACTTAGAAGCATTATAACTTATAAAGCTTCCTTCACTTTCATCCACTCAGTGGTGATTTATTAAGGACCTCTTAGGAGCCAGCATCATGATGAGCACTTTATATCCAGTGGTGAAACAATTGAATGTAATTCCTTGCCTCTCATAGCACAAATGGCATGGGTCCTAAAGTTAAAAGTCTAGTGAAGAATCACAGCAGCATCCATGCTCAAAGTCTCCATATTGAGAATGATTCTCATAATTCATTTGGTAGGAATGGCAGCATTAAAACCAGTTGAAAATTGTTTTAGTGGTACCTAAATCAAAATATGACCAATGTCATGTCTTGAGTGTGAAATATCCCCTGTAAGCTCAAGCGTTTGGCACGTAGTTGCTAGTTGGTCATGCTATTTAGAGACATTGGAAAATCTTGAGCAAGTTGGGTCTAGCTGCTTGAGGTTAGTCACTTGAGCCTGCTTTGGAAGATGATTACTGGTCCTGGTATCAGCTTTGACCTGTGCTTCCTGCACTGAGATCTCACATACTTAGCACCTCTTCCTCTTCAGGCCCCATACCTTCCCTGTAGTAATGAACCAAAGTTGCTCTAAACTAGTGAGCCCAAATCAATCTCTTTCTTTCTCCTAGCTGTTTCTTTAATTTGCCACAGCAATCAGAAAAATAATCCATAACAACTAGATCCTAAAAGTTCCAATGCTTAAGTATCTTCCTCACCAAATGCAAAGAAATAATCTACTTAAGGCAAATAAATGTGTGCTCACTGAAACTACCTAAGCTACTGAGCCCAAATGCTTGTCTGATAGCTTCTTTAATACATCTTTACTTTGCATTTATCTAAGGTGAAATTTCTTCCATTCAGTAAATTTATTTTTTAGCTGGCATGCAAAGATTTATGTATTATTCATTTGTCATATTAAAACACAGTTTGATTTTGTTGATTCCCATTACTCCTTCCTATCCCCAACCATTCTTCCCTCTCCCAATTCTACCTCCCAAATATTTCCCAGGGATAACATGGGATTTTGGTCTTACTGAGTTTTAAGTCATTTCAAAAGATCAGTTGTATGCCAGAAAATCAATATGTGTACACTTTTGGTCTAGTTTTCTTTCTTTCTTTACTTTCTCTTATTTTTTTGTTTTTGTTTTTCTAGGTAAGGTCTCACTCTCACCCAGGCTGAAGAGGAATTCACTCTGTATTCTCAGGGCAGCCTCGAACTCACGGTGATCCTCCTACCTCTGACTCCCCAGTGCTGGGAGTAAAGATGTGTGCTACCACACCTGGCTGGTTTAGTTTTCTAATCCTCTCAACTCTGTGAGTCTATATGGCATATAAAAAGGTATGTCTATTAACTTTGTCGCTGGCAAGTCTCAGTGACTTACACTAATATGGGAGTGTCTGTCAGATGTAGCTCTGGTATAGGTATTATTGGGCATGCTTGGCTTAGTTCTTGTGGGAAAGTTGAAGACCCAGTCTGAAAGATCAGCCACTATCTTGTCCTGCTGCTCTTGCTTTAGAGCTAGAAGTACCATGACCATAAGAAGCATCTGAGTCCCTTTATTGGCTCTGAACTCTATTATTGGCTCTGAGTGGAACTGGAATGTGGTCACTTCACAGATGATCAAGCCTAAGCTAATAAGACAGACTGGTTATAATACCCACAAGATCTAGAAAAGTTAGGGAAGAAATAGCTACTAAGAAACAATCTAGGGCTGGGGTGATATCCGAGCAGTTAAGGTACTTGCCTGCGAAGCCTAAGGACTCAAGCTCGATTCCCCAGGACCCACATAAGCTAGAGGCGTCTGGAGTTCATTTACAGCGGCTCGATGTCCTGACGTGCCCATTCTCTGTCCTCTCTACCTGCCTATTTCTCTCAAATAAATAAATGATTTAAAAAAAAAAAAAAGAAACAATCTAGTCTGCTACACATAATTTAACCTCTAATGACATTCCACTAATATCTCATTGATCTATTCTAGATATATTGATTTCCTCCAAAATTATTCCATTTTCTAAGCTAAAATAAAAATCTTAATTTTTTTCATTCCATTATTATTTTTGCTTAATTTTAATACCTCAGTCCCCCATTGATGGATATAATCTATAAAATCCCGAAATTTCCTGATACAGAAATTATCTGCATATCATACCTAAAAAGGCAATCTGACAAATATATTGTTCTTGATAATAGTTATGACTTTCTTCCCCACAGATTACTTATGCTATCAAGTGAAATTTCCTTCTCATTCTATGTTTTCAGTGATAATGTAAATTTCAGCATTGACATAATAAATACAAGAGAAAGTAAGGTGGTTTGGATTCTTATAGAGGTTGTAAAGATAAAATATCCTCTTTCCCATTTCCCCCTGTAATAAAAAGATGATTAATAAAAGGTGAATTATATCTGGTGACAAAACAATCAAAAATATGTTTCAGGAAAGATTTTTTTAAAACAAAAAACAAGCTCAGCTGACATGGGATTTCTTGCCAGTGTTCTCTGGTTAATGGAGCTCCAGAGAGCAATGAGAACTGCCACATGCTTATGAACAATGGAGCATAATTTTGGTTTCTGTGGTGGTTTGATTCAGGTGTCCCCCATAAACTTAGAGTTCTGAATGTTAGGTTCCCAGCTGATAGAGATTTGGGAATTAATGTCTCCTGGAGGGAGTGTATCACTGGGGGCAGGCTTATGAGTATTATAGCTAGTTTCCCCTCTCAGTGTTTGGCACACTCTCCTGTTACTATTGTCCACCTTATGTTGGCCATGGGGTGATATCCACCCTCTGCTCATGCCATCATTTTCTCCTGTCATCATTGAGTCTTTAAGTCAAAATAACCCCCCCCCACACACAAGCTGCTATTGGTTGGGTGATTTCTGCCAGCAATATAAACCTGACTACAATAGTGTCTTTGATAGCATAGAAAACTCATCATGCAGGTTATCCACTACTCTATTATTATCTCATTCAACTTGTCACCTGCCATGTTATGTTTATGTTTAGGCTAAGAAAATGTTTCAACCCTACAGTGTGGTTGCCTTTAGAAGCACCTGAGACATTTTCTTATTGCATATCATAACTCTACTTCAGCACCTTGGAGAATATGCCACTCCTAACTCTGTCATACTTCTTCATAATTGCCAGTGACTGTAAAAGATCCAAAATCCCAGGGACTTACTAATGAAATTGAGAATTACAACTAAACCCATAATCACACAAGATCACAACCACTTCCATTTTAAATACCTTTGCAAGTTTTTGGCATGTCCTGGCAAAAGAATCTGTTTTAGTATTAATCAGGAAGTCTGTGTGCTGAGATATGGCTTCCTATTCCTCTTCCCCTTGTTTGCATGTTTGGCCAGTCTCTGCTCTCAGAGTTCTCCCTCTGCTCCTCAGCAGTTGTTGGGGTCTTATTACCAAGGCAGGATAAAGAGTTGGGGATAGAAGAAATGTGTATCACTCTAGTTTGGATGCAAGGCACTCATTTGCTACTTTAAGATCACATGAAACTCTTTTCCTGTCTCTTGGTATGGTTTCTGGCTCTACTATTGAGTGGTATACACAAATAACTGAGAAACAGGATTATTATTACTAATCACCTGATTGTAATATGAGAAAAAAATCAACCTTGTTTTTGTTGTTGTTAAGTCATTGCACTTCACTTTTTGTTATTAGACCATGCTATAACTTAATTAGGATGAATCAAACCTGAAGTGAGGGAACTTCAGCATAATGAAATATTAATTAACAGTGAGTACAAGGAAGGTTTGACTGTCTACACTGAGGAACGGCAGTGATAACTCCGGAGCTTCAGAACGACTTGGGACCAGGAATAGGTACTTTCTGCCTTCTTTTCTTGTACTACATTTTATTTAGCATCACTTCCTTTCATAAAACTTTATTTGGAAACAAGAAAGTTGGGCTGGAGAGATGGCTTAGGAGTTAAGGCCCTTGCCTGAAAAGCCTAAGGACCCAGGTTTGATTCCCCAGTACCCAAATAAGCCAGATGCACAAGGTGGCTTGTTTGCTATGGCTAGATGCCCTGGGACACCCATTTTTCTCTCTATATATATCTGCCTCACTTGCTCAAAATAAAGTAAAATATTAAAAAAGAAAGTCACCTGCATTTTTCTCGTTGGGAGATAATTATAAAGGATCATAAGGGTTCCTTCTCTCTCTCTCTCTCTCTTTTTTTTTTTGTTTTTTTTTTGAGGTAGGGTCTCACTCTAGCCCAGGCTGACCTGGAATTCACTATGGAGTCTCAGGGTGGCCCCGAACTCACGGCGATCCTCCTACCTCTGCCTCCCAAGCGCTGGGATTAAAGGCGTGCGCCACCACATCCGGCTCCTTCTCTCTTTTTAATAGCACTGTTGATGACTTGCACAGAACGACCCACATTTCATGTAAAATGAATCTGAGGAGTGCAGAAATTTGTTCCAGATGCACACTGAGCTTGCCCAACTCAGAGCCTATTGCCATGGAAGAGGGAGAGGCAGAGAGCAGGTCTTATCCAAAGTACAGTGGACAGCTTTGATTTCTCCCATTACTTAGAGTGATATCATATGTATTGCACTCATGTTTCAACTTTACTCTGGCCTGTCACCAGAATGGACTCACACCTAGTATATCTGTGCCTACAACATGGCTTCTACTTGTATTCATGACAGTCTTTGATTCTGTGTCAGTAATCTGTCCTATTCATGTAAGAAAGACACACAATTTCATGAGTATGAAAACCCCAACTTGTTCTGCTGTGTGTGTGTGTGTGTGTGTGTGTGACCATTGCATAGAATAGACACATGCTCTATAGACAGTGGTGAGGAGCTAAAATACCAGTGGAAAAATTCATTTTTAAAAGTTAAATTCCTCCAAAAGCCAAATGTCTATGATTTTTATTTCCATTTTTTACTAAAGTGGAATGATTTTTGTATTACTATGTTTTCTAGTGGACTCAGTGTCCTAGTAGTAGCTCTAGTTAGGGGTTATTTTTACTTGGATATTGGGGACTAGATTGATTGTTCAAAAATGGATTTAGTAACATTATCAATTCATCAAAATAGTACAGAGAAGTTGAAATGAAGAAATATATATATAAGAGTAACATTATGGATAGCAACGTTAATAGGTTTCATTGTTCTCAACATTATTTTTTACTCTTTTTAAAGATAGTACACAAAGTATGGATTTAATTGTAGAATTTTCATAAAGATTTTATCAGTCATATTTCTTCCCTCACTACCATCCTCCATTTCCCTGATCACTTACTGGCCATTTTAACCCTTTGAACACTCCCCTTACGCATTCCTATCACCTGTCCTATACTTAATAAAATTTTATTTTTCCTCAAATTCCCTTCCCTTAAGATCTCTCCTTCCCTTCTCATGGCTCCTTTCCATTTTCTTGAACTGTTCCCACATAAAACACATACAAACACGTATACACATTAAAATCTTAGTTTCACATATGAGAGAAAACATGTGGCATTTGTCATTATGAGTCTGGTTTGTTTCACTTAACATAATGATTTCCAGTTCTATCCATATTACAGCAAATATCATGATATCATTCTTCCCTTGCTGCTGAAAAAATACCAATGTGTATATGTGTACTATGTTTTCTTTATTCATTTATCTATTGTTGAACATCTAATCTGGCTCCATTTCTTAGCTACTGTACAGAGTGTACCCACAAATGTGGATATGCAAGTATCTTTGTGGTAAGACTTAGCCTTCTGGGTATAAACTTAGGAGCAGTATAGCTGGGATATATGGTAATTCTATTCTTAGTTATTGGAGAAATCTCCATATTGATTTTAATATTGGCTACATAGTTCGCAGTCCCACAAACAGTGAATAAGTGTTCCTATGGGTCCATACCCTCACCACCACATGTTGTCATTGGTTTTCCTAGTATAACCATTCTGACCAAGTTGAAATTCTCCCCTTCTTGATGGCTCAGAGTGGTCAACAATTTTAAGTATATTTATTGGCTCTTTGTATTTCTTCTTTTAAGAAATGTCTACTCAGCTTACTAGCACATTTATTGTTTGGAAGATTTGTTTTGGGGAACTTAATTTTTTTCATTTATTTATATGTTCTAGATATTAGATCTATAACACAATGATGTTTCTCCATTTTGTTTCCTGTCTTTTCACTCTGGTAACTGTTTCCATTTCTGTGCAGAAGGTTTTATGTAATCCCATTTGTTTATCCTTTGGATAATTTTCTGAGCTATAGGAGTTCTTTCCAGAAAATTATTAGCTATGTGTATATCTTGAAATATTTTTTCTCTAGGCGTTTCAAAGGTTCAGATATTGTATTAGGGTCTTTGATACATTTTAAATTTTATGACTCTACATGTGAACATACAATTTCATCACCAAGATTTGATGAAGAAAAAGGCTTTTTTTTTCAATGTATATGTTGACAGCTTTCTTCAGAAATCAGAAGGCTGTAGCTGTTTAGGTTTGTTTTGGCTTTTCTGTTCTATTCTGTTGTTACACGTCTGGTTTTGTGCCCATATCATGCTGATTTTGTCAATATGACTCTATAGTATAGTTTGAGATCAGGTACTCTGATAGCTCCAGTGTTGCTCTTTCTGCTTGGGATTGCTTTTACTATTCTGGGTTTCCATGCTTCTATATGATTTTAATTTTTTCTGTTTCTCTGAAAATTACATTGAAATTTTGATGGGGCTTGCATTATAAATTGTTTGGCAATATAACTATTTTTCACAATATTGATGCTTTTAGTCTATGAGCATGGGAGCCACCATTGTACACTGTGAGCCATCTCTCCAACTATCTTAGCACTTTTATTATGAAACAATGCTGAACATTGTCAATGGCCTTTCCTGCATCACTTGAGATACTCGTGTGATTTATGTTATATAACCAACTTTTCATCCCTGGGATGAAACCAAATTTCTTTTTGATGCACTATTGGGTTCAATTTGTCAATAACTTATTTATAAGTTTTGTGCATTCATTAGGGAAATTGGTCTACTGTTTTATTTTTCAGTTTTTGCCTTTTCTGATTTTGGTATCAAAATAATATCATTTGGAGAATCAGCTTGATAGTGTTCCTCTACTTTCTATGTGGTAGAGCAGTTTTTTAAAATGTTAACCATTCCTTAAATGTTTCATAGAATGCAATAGGGAACCAGTCAGCTCCTCGGTTTTTCTTGTGCTTTTCTTTGTTGGAGAAACTTTAAAATTTTTTCAATCACACTGCCTGTCATGGAGCTATTTAAGGTGTTTATAGCTTCTTGGCTTAATTTTTGTAAGTCATATATGTTTGGGAATTCACACATGTCTTCTAGGTACTCCAGGTTTTGATAATAACATTTTGAAGATATTCATGAGAGATCGTCTCAGATTCATTGTATCACCTACGTTGTCATACCAAGTCTTATTATTTTGACTATGTCTTTCTTTAGGTTACTTTGGGTGCTGGCCAATCTTGCTTGACTTAAAAAAAAATCTTTTCTTTGACTCTGTGTATTGTGTTTACTCTGATTTTATTATGTCTTGTCATGTACTGCATTTGGGACTGGCTTGTTATTTGTCTTGGATCTTTTTTTTTTTTTTAAATTTGAGAGCGACTGACACAGAGAGAAAGACAGATAAAGGGAGAGAGAGAGAATGGGCATGCCAGGGCTTCCAGCCTCTGCAAATGAACTCCAGACGCGTGCACCCCCTTGTGCATCTGGCTAACGTGGGACCTGGGGAACCGAGCCTCGAACCGGGGTCCTTAGGCTTCACAGGCAAGTGCTTAACCGCTAAGCCATCTCTCCAGCCCTTGTCTTGGATCTTGAAGAGTATCATCAGGCTATTTCTCTCTATGACTCTTTCATGTAAACACTATACGGTCTCCTTTTAAAATTTTCTTACTTGTATACAAGAAGGTCTAGTTAGCTGTTCTATCATTTTTAGTTGATTGTAGAAAACTTTTAATTTCCTCTCTGATTTCTCTTGTGGCCCACTGTTCATTCTTGAGGCATTTGTATAGTTTTCATAGTCTCTCTTGCTCTTGACTTCTACTGTTGTTTTTCATGGTTTATTAAGACATCAAGAATGGTTTTGATTCTTTTATATTTGTTAAGGCTTGCTTTGTGACTTACTATGTGTAGAGAAGATTCTACAGGTCAATTAAGAAGATATTCAAGAAACTTTCTGTGCTAAGTTGAGCTTTGCAATCTCCAAGGAAGGATTCTCTTGGCAGTAGATTAGCAAGCATTTATCTGTGATGCATTTTATAGGAAACTGTGGCAAAATGTTGATTTAGTGCAGTAAAAAATTGTTAAAGGAATAATATACTTCCTGTCCATATACTTAATTTGTACTAACTTTAGATCTTACAGAGGAAGGTCAAGTTAACCCAGCCCAGCCCACACTTACCATCAAACACCATTTAAAAACACTCATTTATAAAACTGCTTTTTGCCCAGGAATTGATAGCAGATTCACCCAAGAAGCTTTGAAAAATACACATTCATTGAGTCCTTCCCACGTACATGAATCAGAGACATATGACCACTGGATGATATTCTTTTTACCCCAACTCTCAATTATGAGCCATTGTGTGAGGCCTGTAATCTTCACATACTATTCACTCCCATGCCCGCATAGAAGTCTAGTTTTGTTTTTTCATCCTACTGATTACCCTGTACCAGGTTCTTTCTGCCATTGAGCACTTTCAGGACAAGCCAGGAACAGACCCCTAGCAATGCTTTACCTCAGGGCAGAGCTGACAGTAGAAACAGGAAAGGCTTTGGTTGTGGAGCGTAACCCAGCTAGTCGATAAAATATTTGTGCATAATGAAAAGATGATTGCTTAAGCATGAGAAATTTTTATAGCTCATATGCTTTTAAATGCATACAGTTGGCATGAACAGGGTGGCCCATTTTTAAAAGAGCAACTGAATTAAATGAATTCCCTTGTGTAAAATGCTGTCTGCTCGATCTGTTTTCCAGATGTTTCCATGGCAAATGTTTTCTTAATGTGAAGCTCAACTATAAAAAGCACCTGGATAGTATGCAACTCTTCCAGACACAAATCATTTAAAAAATACTTGCACAGGAAAAACACTAGATTTATTTTAAACATAAGCATGGATGATCCCACTCCACACAGAAATATAAAGTGACAAAAACATTTAAGCATCAATCTCTATTGATAGAAAGAGCTTTACGGCAGTAAACAACACAATAGTAGATGTTATCTTTAAAGTCTTCTGTGCACTGAGGCAGCCATAGTTAGAGCCCTTATTTTCAGTACTAATATTTCTGTAAGATCTCTGCCCAAGAACATGACTTTAAGAGCTAATATAGTGAGGCAGTCAGCAGCTGAGACTTATGAATCTGATATCCTGGATTCAAATCCTTCTCTAAACACTAACAAACTGTATATAATTACTGGCCCTTTCCTTAACATCCAAATGCTTGTTATCCTTACAATAATAGGTCTTACCTCAGAAGGCTGTTACAAAGGTAATTCTGTTTAAATTCAATTACATTTAAAAATGTTGTGGTCTGGTAGATGGCAGCAGATATTAAGACCAATAATGTAGATGTATCAATTAAGTATTTCCTTTAGGATTAAAAACATAAAATCATTTTGAATGTGACAGTATGCTTTCTTAGAGGATAAAAAGATTGGTTCAAGATGGCTTCTTTGGGCAAAAACAGAAGCTAGGAAATGATGTGGTAGGCAGTAAACTCCCACTCCCCTTACAATTACCACATTCATTCATGAATCAATCACTTCCTTAATTTTCTGGGGTAGATTACAGAGTAAATAGCTCATATTTGCCATCTAGCTTAGTCATGAAAGTCACAAGAGGTTAGGTGCTAGATGATTGATGCAAAAAAAAAAAAAAAAAAAGGGGAGAGAAACACTAGAAATAAAACCTCGTGAGGAATGAGAGAAGATGAATATACATGAATGAGGAAGTGTAGCAAAAAAAGAGAAACTTCCCAAAACACAGTAGAAAAAGGTGGTGTACCATATTGATATTCTCTGATGAGTGTAAAAGGGATATAAATGTTACTTTGCAAAACTGTAATTGAAACTATAGTCATTTAATGGAATATTTGATTTAAGGTAAAAGTGGCTTATTTTATATTTTCTGCTTATTGCAAGCAGATGGGCTAGTCATTATAAAAGGCATTTACATGAACATCAAATACAGGTGAAATTTTTTGGCATCTACAAGATTCGTGTTAAAAGTTAGTTGTCTGGGCTGGAGAGATTGCCCAGCAGCTTAATTAAGGCACATGTCTGCAAAGCCTAAGGACCTCAGCTTGATTCCCCAGTACCCATGCAAAGCCAGATGCACAAAAGTGGTGCATGTGTCTGGAATTAATTTGCAGTGGCTGGAGGCTCTGACATACTCTCCCTTCCTCAGTCTCTCTATCTATCTATCATCTATGTATGTATATATGTATGTATCTATCTATCATCTATTTATCATCTATCATCTATCTATCATTTATGGCTCCCTCTTTCTCTCTCTCACTCTGTCAAAGAAATAAATATAATATATATTTTTAAAGTTAGTTGTCTTTCTATCTAATTAAAAAGAATGTGGCCAGAAACAAATATGGGGTAACACTGAATTTTGCCCATGAACCTTTAATATTTCTTCAGCATTTGTTTTCATAATGGCTATGGATTTCTTATTGCCTTTATTTAGATATGAAATAGGCATTCATATTTTCTCAAGCTTAAAGCAATTCATTCAAAAGGAAAAAAATATCCTTCTATTCAAAGTATATAAGCAAAATTGTCATATAAAGATTTTTTCCAAGTGAATATTAATGTTTCTAAATTAAGATACATGAACTCTTGATGAAGTTTAAATTGTAGTCAGCTTCCTAATAGTATTGTGAAAGTGAGAAAGCTTGTTTATCTTTAATTGCTATCAAAATCTAGGTTCCTGTGAAGCAGAATCCTATCTTATTTTAAATTTATTCTAGAAATATTAAAAGTAGCATATCTCAGCACAGTACTTTGAAGAGATCGAAATCTTTAATATAGTACAGATATATTTGCTATTAAATGGGACACTATGATTCAACCAGTGTGCTTGCACATTCTGGATAGAAGCTTCTTACTAGTTACAACAACTCACAATATAAAATGCACTGCAAGTTCACAGAAACCTAGAAATGGCAAAACATTTGAACAGTAAATGAAAATGGAATTTT
The DNA here is from genome assembly GCF_020740685.1 of Jaculus jaculus. NCBI lineage: Eukaryota > Metazoa > Chordata > Mammalia > Rodentia > Dipodidae > Jaculus > Jaculus jaculus. The sequence goes on from NC_059107.1 coordinate 133,710,102, forward strand.
GTCCCCATGATGATACCATACTTACTGCAGTTGTACTGTAATTTTCATCTTTTCCCTCAATTACTTCAACTTTCCTACATGATAGCAATTTCTACATCATGGGGATGTTTTGTAAATGAAGATTGTTCTTTTTCTTCTTGTTTTTTTTTCAGTATTTGTTACTGATAAACATAACTGGGCATTTTGTTAATAGTGGATTTCAAACAATATATGATCTATCTCAGTATGAATTGTCACCTGTGGATCCATGGTCATTTAAATGCTTTAGAGTCTCAGTCTTTTTTTTTTTTTTATTTTGTCAGATTGTGAATTGAATAGATATTAATTGGACTGGAGAGACATGTCTCAAATCCTAGACTCATCTCAACTCTGTTCATGGTATGGCCTAAGGCTCTCTTCTGAAGATTTTTTTAAGAAGAAAACAACGTATGCACCTCCAGAAACTTCCAGAATGGACAGGTCTTTTCATGACACTGACAATAGTCATTACTCTTCCCATTCACCTTGGAGCCACCCTCCTGGGTTGAAATACTGACCTTGTTTCTTGCTTTACATATGTGATATGGGAAAAATAACCATCTTTACTGTGTCTATAAAATTATAGACATGAAAATATAATGAATGAATATTGGCAAATATTTTATAAAGTTTAAGAAATATGATTATGATAGTACACAACTCTTGAGAGGTAGAGACAGGAAGATCATGATTTCAAGGTCTTTGCTACATACGCTGGCCTACTCTCTAAAACAAAACAGCAATTAGAAAAAGATAGATAAATAACCATGGCAGAAATATCAGTTGTAATTATTATAAAGTTAATTGTTTTCCCTGAAAATATGTATCATATACTTGGGTCTAATGGTTTCCATGATACTCTCCAGCTGTCCAAAGTCTAAGAGCTTTGGAGACACAAAGTTTTCACTTAAGTCTGAACTACTATTAAAAAGAAATTATATACAATGCCATAGAGCAAGTGTTCCAATTCCAAAGAGGAGAAATGATAGCATAGCAAGAAATGATTAGAAAGAAGCAAGACCACAATCCAACAGAGCAAACACCACATCCTGCAACTTTATACTTGGCATCTGGAATTAAAGGTAAATAATCTAGGCTCTGAAGGGCTCTCTCCTCTCCAGCTGTGTTTCCCCTGGCACATAAAACTGGTTCTACCATATTCCTGCAACCTCTTCAGCAGAAGTCCCATGGACATGGCTCTGGTATCTCCAGCATCTTGGGGACTCCACTTTAACTTGTTATTCACCGGAACAGCTGCTGATATTTATCTCTCTGGGCCTCCGTGCAGGTATTCTAACCTTGCCACACATTGCTGGGCATCCAACATCTATCTGGACCCTCAATGCAAGGTTATATGGCCCCTGAATTGTGCATCTTCCACCTTTCTATAATCTAGACTACTTGGACAATACTAAAGCTTGAAGCATAGCCTGCCTCATTTGGACCATACCTACCACAACCTCTGTGTGGCCCATGGTTGAATCTGGAAAAACACTTGTGCTAGTCAGTTATTTTTGAGAAGGGACTTCTTTCTATAATTTTGCAATACAGACTCTCTCATTTCAAATAAATTTGAATTTTCATGAAATGGGAGCCTCATATGATAGAGTCTCTCATCATGTTTTCTGTTGCCCTGAGTGCAAGCATTTAGGTTTCTCTTTAAGGGGGCTAATACCTTTATAAATTATATCTGTTTTCACATATTACTTGTCTATAAATTTATACTCATTTCTTTCCCTACCAAGTGGCATGTTTTGAAACATATTTTTGTCATTCCTGCTGCTCTCTCTCTCTCTCTCTCTCTCAGTGAACAGTAATAATGGCACAGCATGAATGAGATACTGTCTTGAAATTCCCACTGCTAAACAGATTAGTTCCTTACTATTGAATTCAGCAGCACTCAGAGTCTTAAGATCTGAACTGAAGGCAATCATATTTGTTATGGGAACATAAATGGAATGACGTCTAGCCCAGGTCTGGACAGAGTCCTTGCTCTCTGGAACCTTGTGAGCTGGGCCACCATTGTATACGTTACTGTCAGTATTCTGGTTTTATAATCCCACGCACCCAATGAAAATAGTCCATTAAGCTCTGCTTACAGAATCCTGGTGTGTTTTTAGCAAGAAGGTCCAAATTCCTTCTGGAAACACATTCAAGAGTCCCATGTCCCACATGGTTAGGTTCATCACAGTAGTGGCTCTACTCCAAATGCCAATTTTCTGAATTAGGTAATTTCCTCCTTGCTATGGTCAAATTCCAAGAAAGAAAGAAATAAATTTATAAGATTAATGGTATATTTTGACTTTCAGTTCCAGATAATTGGCAATAAAGATTATCCTTCAGCATTCACTCTCCCCCAAAATAACTGACTACTGCTCCCACAATATATCAACCACAACATCATGAAGAATACTTGCAACCCCATTGAGGAGTGTTCCCAGAAGAATGGGGGCAGAGGTGATGGAAAAGGGGGTACCAAACACATGATGTATCCATATGAAACATCTTGATGATGATAATAATAAAAACATGAAATAAAAAAGATATCCTTCAAACTCAGATTTATTTTATTTTATTACAGTGTCTAATCCATCTTTGGACCCTGCTTTCTGATAACCTTCTTCATTGTGGTTATATATTTGGGTATTGAGTGTTTCCCAAGTGTGCATATGTTGAAGGTGTTGTCCTCAAGTGAGCATTTGTGAAAGGTGAAGTTGGTTTTGAGGTATGGGCCAGGAGAAGACTTTTAAGTCATTTGGCATATATCTTTGAATGGAGTTGTAAGAAGTCTAAGAAAGCATTTTTTTCCTTACCTGTGTGTGTGTGTGTGTGTGTGTGTGTGTGTGTGTGTGTGTGTGCGTGTGTGTACATGTGAAGGGTCCAAAGTCCATGCCAGGGGTCTTCCTCATTCCCAGTTCTCCTGGCTTTTTTCTTTAGATTTTTTGTTGACCACTTCTATACTTACAGACAATAAACCACAATATTTCCTCCCCTCCCACATTTTCCCCTTCACAACTCCACTCTCCATCAATATTCCCTCCCTCTATCTGTTAGTCTCCTTTTATTTTGATGTCATAGTCTTTTTCTCCTATTATGAGGGTCTCGTGAAGGTATCGCTAGGCACTGAGAGGTCATGGATATCTAGGCCAATTTCTATGTAGACAGTTGCACTGTAAGGAGTGGTGCCCTTCCTTTGGCTCTTACATTTTTTTTCCACCACCTCTTCCAAAATGGACCCTGAGCCTTGGAATGTGTGCTATAGATATTTCAGTGCTGAACACTCCTCCATCACTTCTTCTCAGTACTATGTGACCTTGCTTTTTTAAAAAAAAATATGTTACTTAATCATTTGTAAGCAGAGAGATTCTGAGAGAGAGAGAGAGAGAGAGAGAGAGAGAGAGAAAGAGAAAGAGAAAGAGAAAGAGAAAGAGAAAGAGAAAGAGAAAGAGAAAGAGAAAGAGAGAATGGGTGTGCCAGGGCCTCTTGCCTCTGCAAAAAACTCCAGACACATGCACTGCCTTGTGCATCTGTTTTACATATGTTCTAGGGAATCAAACCTGGACCCTTAGGCTTTGTAGGAAGCACCTTAACCACTAAACAATCTCTCCAGGCCTCTCCTTACATTTTTTAAAAGGGTGTTTCTTCCTGAACTTAGAGTTCACTGTTTTATCTAGACTACCTGTCTAACAAGCCAAAGGAGTCTCTGTTTCTTCATCCCCAGACCTGGGATAACAAGTGCATGCCACCATGTCCAACTTTTTATTTAGATTTCAAAGATCCAAGCAAAGGCCTTCATGCTTACAAAACAGGCACTTTACAACAGACATTTTCCTAGCTCCTAACTATTTTTCTCTCCTTCAAGCTAGTGTGAGAAATTACTATTTATTCCAGCACCTGCTTGTGCAATGAAGTGTTCTCATGGCCATCCTTATTAGATGCCAAGTAATAGCACTTCCTCACCTTTCTGTATTTGGCTTTTAAACTGAGCTGTCTTTTCTCTTTGTAAGCTGGTGCTGCTTCTCTCATTCATGTTATTTTGTCACATTGTCTGATTAAACTCAGTGAGTCACACACCAACATATGAAAAAAAAGAAGAGAACAAAGTAGAAAAGGGACTACTAAGAAGAAGGGTTTAGTGAATGGGGATAGGGAGGAGGGACTAGAAAAGATAATAAGAGGAAATTGTGTCAAATGCATTATATATATGTATAAAATTGTAAATAAGAAGAATAATGATGCTACAGGAATTTTTCATAGTAACATGGCACTTACTCATACAATTGTTCTTTGTGTACTCCAGAATAACCAGATGTATGCAATTTTTAAATCAGGCAATTTTTTATGTCTAATTTATTTCAAGAAATATAATATGACATGATAATAAATGCTATGATAATAAACACATACTCTTTTTAGGTTATTATATGCTAGAAATAGTCTTGCTGTTCTCAGAATAACTAAGTTAATAAAAAAAAACATTAACAAAACAAATAACACCTCTATGTGGTTTTCATTCCAGTGGAGAGGCACAGAAATGATAAAAGGCAGGCAGAAGAAATTTTTGTAAGCTATAATTTAGCTCCAAATTTCTGAACCGTACTTATGACAAAATCATATATTTACTGTCATATATGCCCATTTGTTCCAAAATTATATCTATGCATTGATATAGCTACTCAAATTTTATATTGAAAAATATATAAAAAAATAAAGACTAGCTGAAGATCTCAGGTTTTTCCTATGTTTGTTGCAGCACTTTTTACATCTGGTCTTGTTTGTTAACATCTTACATTAAAGATGAACTTATTAAGAAATAAACCATAATGTCACAGAGTTCCAGGAAAGATAGCCTATTAGAGGTGGCCTCTGTGTTCTGGTGATAGAGACAGCCAGAGTAAGAAAAAGTGCAATTTGTCCCAAAGAAGGTAATAGAGGGAAAGCTCCAAAAAAAAAATAGAGGAAGTGAAAAGATATTGGAGAAGAATAGAAACAAAGACGCAACACAGAGATGCAAGCCATATCCAGCTTCAACTGTGCAATTTTGTGCTGGTGACACAGGGCTTAGAAGCTACTTCCAAAGGCAAACCAGATGAAACCAAAATGTCCTGTCCCCAGGACAGGATCCCAGCTCTCAAGTGCCTCAAACAGTGATGTGGGGTTAGGTGTGATGGAATTGAGTCAGTGATGGAGAGAAATACCATTTTGCCATGCCACTTGAGTGGGAAGACAAAAAGAAGGAAATTGGATAAAGCCAAAACGTGTGAGAATTTATGCATATTATCCCCCTTGGGCATATGCTGGAGGATTGTAAGTCAATGTACCACAAAGTTCCTCATACATCTATATTTATATCTGTATTGTCACTAATGTCAGGAAACAGAAGTAGCCTAGATGTTCAACAACAAATGAATGCATAAAGGAAATGTGACACGTACAATAGCATGTTATATAACCATAAAGGAAAAGAAAATCATGGTCAGCATTTGCAGGAAAATGGGTGCAAGTGCTAATCATTGTGTTCTGTGAAATGAGCCAGACTCAGAAAAGTAAATCCTACATATTTCTCTCATATATACAATCCACATTTAAAGAGTGTGTGTTTGTGTTGGGTATGAAACTAGAAAGAGAATCAAACCAAGTGAGGAATAATTCTTAATGGGGGGTGGGAATTACAGAGGGTAATGTTGTCCATGTGATAGGAACACAGAAAGGAGGAGGAATGGGGCAGAAGAAAGGGATAACCTGAAATGGAAGACACAGGAGAAGGGAGGGAGGGAGAGAAGGGGGAACAAACAAGAACTAATCGTAATGACAAAATTGTGAAGCTGCCATGATAAAATACAGTCATTTCCTTGCTAACCTAATGAAATTCTTTTTTTTAAATTTATTTATTTGAGAGTAACAGACAGAGAGAGAAAGAGGCAGATAGAGAGAGACAGAGAATGGGCACTCCAGGGCTTCCATCCACTGCAAATAAACTGCAGATGCGTGTGCCTCCTTGTGCATCTGGTTAACATGGGTCCTGGGGAATTGAGCTTTGAACTGGGGTCCTTAGGCTTCACAGGCAAGCACTTAACTGCTAAGCCATCTCTCCAGCCTGAAAGTCTTAAGAAAATACAAAAATAATCTATTTAAGTATAAAAGTGCTATCTGATAGAAAATGTAAAATTTTGTTCATAGAAAATAAGTGAATGATAATTTATGGACAACATCATAATAAATGTAAAAACACCAAATTAAAGTACTATGCAAATTAGTATTTAAGATCAGTTTTGGTAATGAGCTTCCATGTACTGAAGTCTTTTTTTTTTTTTTTTTTTTGAGGTAGGGTCTAGCTCTAGCCTATGCTGACTTGGAATTCACTCTATAGTCTTAGGCTGGCCTTGAGCACATGGAGACTCTCCTACCTTTGCCTCCTGAGTTGTGGGATTAGAGACATGATTTGAAAGTTACTGCAACTTTATAATTATAGTTTCCCAGTTTTAAAGTCCATGAGAATAGACCATAGACACATACTCAGTTTCATTTTTGAGTGTTTTCATTACAATGATAGAAAATAAGCCTGTCTTTGTCTCATGAAGGAATCTTCTCTGAGAATTAGAAACTCAGTATTGCCTCCACTAAGAGCATTTGACTTTTCTTTTTACTCAAGAACATACTTTGTTTAGACACAACATGTGTTGGTACCATCTTTTCCCTCCTCCTTTCCTCCTCTCCGCTGAGGACCCTCTGCAGTGGGGTTGTTGGTATTCCCCATGGGGTTGTGGGTTATGTCTTCTGAGAGCAGCAGGCAGTTATTGATGGGGGCAGGGAGCAGTGCCTCTGGGTATGGTGTCCAAACCATGGGGCCATGGTGGGTGTGTTTTAAGTCAACTTCAATAATGAGTTCTCAATAGCCTCTGGCTCTCTGCTTGGGTAAGTGTTGAGTATTCTCAGAACCTCTTTCCTTCACCCTGGTGCTGATCGTCGGGCTCACTATGAAAGCAGCACTCTTGCTCATCTTCCCACTTCCTCTGAGTTTCACCTGGGTCTTGGCTGAAATGTGAGGGGTGATTTATCTCCTTGGGTCTTGCTATCTTCTGAAAAACCAAAACAAACTTTCTAATGGAGAATGAAGTCACCAAAGGATAAATGGGATACACACTATTAATTTAGGTAGATTTTGATGGTTGTAGCCCCTCTTTTAGCTAAAGACTAGTGGTAACTTGTTGGAAACCTTAGTCTTCATCCCCACAGGATTCGGACCTGGTTCCCAATTCCAGCTATAGCTTCCTTTCCATGGAGCAGAGCTCTTATCCAATCAGAAATTCATTTATAATCTTTTATGAAGGTAATCATTTTAGGAATTCAAATGTCTGAAGTGAAATGACTTTACTAATGTCAAATTTATTAGTCTTGTAGGAAAAGTCTATGTGAGCCCTGAGATCTCTTTTACTGCATATGGAGGCTTTATCTTGTTACCAATAAATTAATGAAACATGTGAAAATGGGAGACTGATATATTTTCTCATTAATCACAACCAGTTATCAAGGAGAATTATGTTGGTTCTATCTCAAAATTTCTTTAAACTAACCCTTTCTCACTACCACTATCACACAGATCCAAGCAATCAGGGCCTTCTCAAAGTTTGAACAACAAGCAACATCAGATGCTGCTTTCTTTTCATTAACTATACCATCACTATATACTACCCTCATACCAGCATCCTACCTTCATGGTCCTTTGGACAAAGTGAGTCAAACAACTCTTCCTCTAAAGCAGTAGGACTGCATCTTTCCCTCTAAATTACTGCACAAGCTGACATCTATAATGAGATCCAAATAGCAGAGTGTAATCTGTCACCTACATCATCTTCTTATCTACATCTTCTATTTAATCTTCCTCCACATTCTACACCCTCACTAACACAAGATACATCTGGAGATGCTTGAAAGAGCACTTTCCATTTAACTGAGGAGGAGGACCTGCCTGGAGTGTGGATGGCTGGAGGGCCCAAATGAAATAGAAAGATAAAAAGGAGAAACCCAGCTGGCACAGAAGTCTGTATCTTTGCTTCCTGGCTACATTATATGAAATGATCTGGTCTGCCATGCCCTTCCTACTATGAGTGACAGCTGTCTTTGAAATGGTGAATAAAAATAAAATTTGCTTCCTTTAATTTTTTTTTTATTACAGGCATAAATATAACAGTATGCTTATATGTAGTTGTTTGTTCTACATTTCACTTATGCTAATGTGTAATGACTATCAGACAAATATAAAATGAGTACATATTTTAAAAGTTATTTCAGAGCTGGAGAGATGGCTCAGCAGTGAAAAGCAAGTGCTTGAAAATCCTTCCAGCTTGGCTTAAATTCCCCAGTACTCACATAGAGCCAGATGCATGAAGTGGAGCATGAGCCTGGAGTTCATTTACAGTGGCATGAAACCCTGATGTACCCATTCTCTCCTCTCTCCTCTTTTTTTTCTTTCCTTTCTCTTTTCTCTCTTCTACCTCTCTCCTTGTAAATAAATAAATAAAAGAAAACTCATTTCAAAAGTATTGGGTGAAAATAGTCAGTAAAAATATCAGGACAATATTGTTAAGCTATATGCAGAATGAATGAACAAAGTAGCAGGCATTAGATATAACCTTTGGTGATATTCCTGAAACTGGACAGAAATTATTTTCAGTTCTACTGGAAAAAAAGTTTACATGTTAACCTTAGCCACAATAGAGTGGCAAAATAGCCCACTTGATGGGAAGTCAAGCCTAGGACTCCCCAAAAAGGATGGCCATTAATGGCTTTGCCTATTGCCAAGTTTCAAGTACTTTTTGTGATGTATAATGTCAGGGCTTTAATTTTTCCCTGCTCTATCCCTTGATCTTTTAACATTTTAATTTCTACTTTGTCATAGATAGTTGGTTGGCAATAATTATGGTTTGGTTTTCCATTGTAAACAGAATTTGCACTAATATATATACATATACATATATATATATATATATATATATATATATATATATATATATATATACATATACATATGCATATGCATATACATATATGGGAGATGACAGAGAAACATAATGACAGGAAGAAGTGTTAGGAAGAAGAAGCCAAAATGTGTGGGATTATAAGGAAAACTATCAAATTACAATAGAATAAATTTTCCATCTGAGAATTCATTTGTTCTCAGTATGAAACCTGCAGCCATTAGTCTTGAGGTGATGATGTGAGGCACTAACATTTGTATCCTATTCCACTTAAAATTGTAAATTGAATATGCAACTGAAGGAATCACCTTTTCTGTATTCTCCCGTGACTCAAAAAGTCTTGGAAGGCGGACACCTAGTTAGATAGATCCTTGTAGAATAAAAAGAGAAATGTTAACTGACGCAAGAAGTGACATAATGATCTCAAAATGCCTTGGCTTCATTGCCTATGTATCACACATGAGGACACATGTGCATACAAACAGACACATACACAGCATAGGATTTGCTTCCAGGGAGATCAGGGTTAACTATGTCATTCTGATTACTTGTCCTTTAGTGGATGATTGAACACTCCACATTTCTATTTTCTCAACTGTAAATTTGGAGTCATTAATCTCAATTCTCCAATAGTGAATGTATCAAAGATGTTCCAATGTATAGTATATTAATTATTTTTCTCTTCGCTGTGAGCAAATGCCTGACATGGAGCAATTTGCGAGGAAGAGAGAGTTTATTTAAGTGTATGACTTGAGTATATATATGCATCATGGTGGACAAGCATGCAGCAGGAGCTTAAGCTGACTGGTTACCTTGTATCTTAAGCCAGACCCAGAGGAATGAGCAGTGATACTGAGCCAGGGCCCTTCTGTTCGTTTAGTCTCCTGCAGGAACCCAGACCAGTCATGTGTTTGACGCTGCTAATTGGATGCACTTGTTATGCACAACAAATAAATGAGTTTTGGGTTTAACACAATATGTTATTTTATGTACTCTTTTTTTTAAAAAAAATTTATTAATTAGTTTTGTATTCAGCAAATACAGTCAGTTTGGCACCATTATTAGGCTCATCCATGACCTACGCCCTCCCCTTGGTCCCTTCTTGTTGAGGTATATGGATCATGCATTATGGAGTTAGCCCACAGTTATGGGTAAGATAAATGTCTCTGCATATCATGACCCAACATGTGGCTCTGACATTCTTTCCACCCCATCTTCCACAAAATTTCCCTGATCCATGTTAGGTTCATTTTTGGTCTGCTTCAGTGATCAGGTGTTGGGGGCCTCTGGGGCTCTGGCTCTCTGATTTGGTAGGAGTTGATTTTTTTCTGTGTTGGTCTCCTTCCCCCTTGTGCTGGTATCTGGTTCATCAGGAAAACAGCACCCTTGCTTGTTTTGCCAATTTTTCTTAGTTTCAGCTGGGGCCCTTTTGAAGTATGATGGCGTGGCTCTCTCCTTGGGATCTACATCTATCTGAAAAAGAGAAGCAGATTCTCCAATGGAAAGTAAGTTAGCACCAGGAAAAATGAGATAACCCTTACATTTTTAATAGAGAATTTAATAGGTGTAGGCCCTCTTGTAGCCCACGATTGGTGGTAGCTTGATAGTGGAGAGTAGGCTCATGTTTGGATATGGCTCTGACTTGTTTCCCAGCTCCAGCTATGGGTCCCATACCACTGAGGGGATCAGTTAGCCAAATCAAGAGCAGTTGGTTCCCCACCATGGTTGTGTGCCACCATTGCACTTTTGTGGGCATCACAACAGGCTATTTGCTGCTAAGTAGGTTAGACCATGAGTTGCTTTGACAGATATTGGTCATTTCCCCCAGTCGTCCATGTAGTACCTTCTGGCACTAGATATGTTGCTGGGGACTGACTCTTTTCCAACTTCCAGCCATGCTATTCCATTTTACATGTCAACCACATATGGTGTCTTCAGCAGAAGGGTCTTACCACTAACCTTTGGTGGGTCATCAAGTACTCTGACAGAAATCTCTCTGTCTATTAGGAAACCTTGTAAGTCTCTCTGATCAAAAGCTCATTGTGGATGATAGCAACATGCTGGTACTGGGAGTTACAGGTCAGTACCCACTAAGAGAAGGAGGAAAAAGATAACTAATATATAAGCATTGGAGAGAAGAGAGAGAGAGAGAGAGAGAGTGAGAGAGAGAGAGAGAGAGAGAGAGAGAGAGAGAGAGAGAGAGAGAGAGGGAGGGAGGGAAGATGTAGAAGACTAAGGTTAGTCCTCATCATACTCTCTCCAGTGTCTTGTGGTTCAGGTGTTCCCTGTAAGGGCCTGGTGAAGGTACAGCCATTTGGTCTGCCTTTTAGGAAGTAGAATTTTATGGCACCATTGCTGTTTGGGTCTAGATCTATGTTTCCCACCTCTTCGATGCCCTCTCCTCCCTTCCCTTCCCTCCTAGTATCTAACCCATGAGATGTTTGCTGGGTATGTAAGGTATCTTGGGTAGATTCAGGTTAGGTGCTATAGATGAGTGAGACTATGTGGTGATTTTTTTTTTTTTTTTCTGTGATTGGGTAAGTTCACTGAGAATGATCTATTCCAGGTTTAACCATTTTTCCTCAAAATTCATTGTGTCATTTTTTTTCTTACTGCTGTATAGAATTCCATTGTGTACATATACCACATCTTAGTTATCCATTCTTCTAGTGATGGACAGCTGGGTTGATTCCAGGTCTTAGCTATTACGAATTGAGCCACTACAAACACGGTTGAGCAAATCTCTCTGGCCTGTGGTTTGAAGGTTTTAGGGTAGATGCCCGTAAGGGAATAACTGGGTCTGTTGGTATCTCTATAGTCAGCTTTTTCAGGAGTGTCCATATTGCTTTCCAGAGTGGTTGTACCATCCTACATTCCCACCAACAGTGGATGAGTGTTCCTACTTCTCCACATCCTTGCCAGGATTTATTTTCACTTGATTTTTTGATGTTTGCTATCCTTAAACATTTTTGAGGTAGGATCTCATTGTATGTAGCCCAGACTGACCTGGAATTCACTATGTAGTCTCAGGTTGGCTTCAAACTCACAGTGATCTTCCTACCTCAGCCTCCCAAGTGCTAGGATTAAAGGTTTGCACCACCATGCCCAAAAGTCAATGTCTTTTGATTAGAGAATTGAGATTGTTAACATTCAGAGTTATTGAAAGATGTACATCAGTCCTGTTATTTTGGTGCGTTTGTAATGTTTGTTACTTTCCTAATTTGTTTTTGCTTCTTTAGTGCTTTTTTGTAGTTATTTACTGCTCGTTTGTTTCCTGTGGCTTCATCTGTGTGCAGGAGTTCTCTGAATAAATTCTATAGTGCTGGCTTATTAGACATGAATTATTTTTTTAAATTTATTTTAGCTTTTCAAGGTAGGGTTTCACTGTAGCCCAGGTTGACCTGGAATTCACTGTGTCATTTCAGGGTGGCCTCAAACTCACGGTGATCCTCTTACCTCTGCCTCCTGAGTGCTGGGATTCAAGGCATGCATCCTCATGCCCAGCTGGATTTCTTTATGTGTATTATGGAATTTTTTTTTCTCCTTTAATTATGAAGGGTAGCCTCATTAAATATAGTAATTTTCTTTGCTAGTTATTTACTGCCAGAGACTGAAATTTATTTTTCCATGCTCTCCTGGTTAACTGAACAGAAATCTGCCATATCCTGAAGGGTTTTCCTTTATATGTGCTTCACTACTTCTCTTTTGCACTTTTCAATATAGATTCTGTGTTTTGTATAATTAGTGTTTAACTGTAATATGGTATGGAGATGTTCTGTTTTGGTCTTATATGTACGATGCTCTAAATATATCCTTTATCTGAGTGGCTATTTCCCTGGATTTGGAAGAAAATTATATTATGAATTTTATTGAGTACCTCATACCTAGCTTGAAATTCTTCTTCTGAGCTTATGACTTACTAGTTTTGTCTTTTGATACTGTTCTTTTACTTCATGTATTGTGTTTTATTTTCTCATTATTTTATCTTTTGACAGTATCTGAATGTTATAATTCATGTACCTTGTTTTCAGGGCCTGTATTTCTATCTTATACTTGATCCTTTTCTATCAATGTGGCTTTCCACTTAAATTTTTTTTTGACTTATGAAACATATTTTCCAAAATATGAATTTGAATTTTTCAGTATTTGTTTCCTTCTATTGAATTTTACTTTATTGTACTGCACTAATTTCCTTATTTCATCAGCTCTTCCTCTTCTCTTTGAATGAAATCTGAAGTTTATTTATGTCCTCTTTGGTTTCACTAACATTCTGATATTCACTCCTTTGACTTATTTGTCTAGGCGGTTATCTACTTTATTTTACTAGAGGTCATTACTGTGGAATAATGTATAAGTTAACCATTGATTATAGAATGCTATTATATAGAACTTGATGCACCATTGATGTTGAATAATATGTGCTAGTAAGAGATACTTGCTACTTTCAAATCATGACTTGTGTGTGTGTACAAACTAAGGAGTAATCAAGAAAATTATGGACATGTGGACAGAACTCCTGATGCCTACAGGTTAGACTTATTAATTGCAGATGATTAATTAACAGCATGCTAAATGGACATATAGAAATTGCATATATATATATAAAGCAGAGTAAAAAGATAAGGAAAATAAATATCAAGAGAAAAACTACACAGCAGAAGAATTTGTCCATTCGCTATAAAGGAAAAAATTCCAGTTTCTATCCTAGTATAATCTAAAAGTTTTAAATGGAAAATTTTAATTAAATGTCACGTTTGTCAATTACAAAGGGATTCTGTTCACAAACACAGAATCAACACTTAATGTCATTTTAACATTGCTGAAGAAACTGAGATTAACAATGCTTGGGAAAAATAAAAGTTAAGCAAAAGTCACAATAAGAATTAAGTATTAAACATATTGGCATGCGTAGATTATAATATTTTAGCATATTTTAGAATACCATCTCCTAGGGAAAGAAGAAAAACTTCATTTAGGGGAAAACTTAACTGTTAAACTGTGGAACAGCGTTTTGACACATTAGAGAATAGTTTTTCCATTTTCATCCCATCGTGAAGATCAGGTAGGCTAAGTTAGCCTGATGGTCCAGAAGACAGCTCCCCGGTTACCTGAACCAAATACCTTTATATAGAATTATTCTCAATGCCTTATCTTCCAGGCAGAGTTGCAACTCTCTCAACATTTGTTTGGATGCTTTTAGCTATAATACCATAACATACATGTATGATAATTGGTAAACAGACTACAAATGATAATGAACACCCAGCAACATTTTTTTTTCCTTTGACAAGGCCCTGAAGAACTTTCCCAAGATAAGAATAGTTTGTCTAAATTATGCTTTTACTGCTAAGAGTCTTGTAAAATAATAATTTGAAATTCCTATATTATTTCACAGGATAAGTATATATAATGAAAGTGGAGGAATCCTTCTTATTCCATGTACTTTTTCTTCTTTTGCATTTTTATTTCTGAATGTAGACAGAACTCTAATAAAAATAGACATTTTTCTTGATATTGTGAAGAGGAGAAAAAGAAGAAGGGAAATTAAAGTTGGAAGTAAAAAAAAAAAAAATGACGGATCAGCAATCAAGGAAGTAATAGGTAGTTCACCAGGGAATTTTTTTTTTTAACATTCAACCTCCAAACCTTTGCAAGTTTTCAATAGTCAGGAGAGGCCTTGTGGTGAATACTGAGGCATGCTACACAGTGCTCAATCAGGCTCTAAGAACCTTGAACCCAATGTCTAGGCAAGTTTCATTGACCACATACTTACTCAGGCAGGTATATAGAGAGGTATATGCAATTATTTCTTTACTAAATGTACCTTAAAAGATATATTAAAAAGGAAAATGGTAAATATAAGATAAACATAAAACTATGTATGATTGTCATCATGAAATATCTTTTTTTCTGTACAACTAATTTACACTAATAAATACTAAACCTTTAAAATACAAAATGGCATAATATGAGTAATTCTTACTCTCTGTTTATTGACTTTTTGTTTGTTGGTGGTATTACCTCTATAAAAGCAAAAAAGGAAATATTTAGTCATTTGTACTATCAAGCCTTTAGTATTTAAAACATTGTTTCAAATTGCAACACAGAGAAAGTATTGAAAGTTTCTTATTCAAATTCATTTTCAGTATTACAAGTCCTTTGCCTTCCCATATGAATTTTAGACTTTTTTTCTCTTAAACTGACAGTCTTACTAGGATATTGCTTAGAAAATTGTGCTGAACCTCCAGATCAGTTTAAGAAGATTTAGGTAATTAATGAGATATGCATTTTTGTTTGGATTGAATATTGTGTGTGTTCCTCAAGGGTCTGTGAAGTGGGACATAATTCTTTGGGTGGCACACATGGGAGTTGGGGTATGGTGGGGGGGGATCTGTCTTTAGGTCCCTGAGTATATATGATGTTTTTCCTGCAGCTCTTTTAGTGATTTTCACAAGAAAATTATTGTGAAAGAAGATTGACCCTGCCCATCCTCTTTCTGTCTTCTCTGGTTGAAAATGTAACTTGCTCACCCACGTGCTTCTACCATGGTATGCTTATGCCACCGGAGACCAAACACATTGGGTCAGCCTGGCCTTGCCATTTGAATCTCCTAATTTGTAAGGAAAAGCAACAACAACAACAACAACAAAAATCTAGTGTGTGTTTGGGGGGGTGGGTGCAGACCAAAAGACCACCTCCAGAGTCATGTTCAGGTACACTATCCACTGCCTTGGAGACAGGGTTTCTGCTTGGGCTGGGCCCCACCAATTGTGATAGACTGGATGGAGCCCATGAGTCTTTCTTTCCCACTGCACCAGCACTAGGATTACAGGTAAGCATCACCACATCTAGTATGAACACATGGGTTCTGGAGATGAACCTTAGACCTTTATTCTTGCAACCCATGCAAGAATAAACTTACCAACTAAAGTATCTTCCAAGCCCCCACACCTCTTCTTAGTAAGTGTCCTGTGTCTTCTTTGATATTTTATTTAGATCCATTCTTTCACAATTCTATAAAATTTCACTGTATTCATTGTATATAATTTTTTTTGTATTTAATAGAATATTAATGTTACTTTTTTTTTCAAAATAGCATCTCACTTTAGCCCAGGCTGACCTGGAACTCACTCTGTAGTCCCAGGCTGGCCTCCAACTCACAGTGATCCTCCTACCTTGGCCTCCCAAGTGCTGGGATTAAAGGCATGAGCCACTATGCCTGGCTTAATGTTATATTATTACTTAATCTCAATTTCTGATACTTATTTCTAGGAAGTAGAAATACAGTGATCTTTGTACCTTAACCTTGTACTCTGTAAATTTGCTAAATTTATTATTTCTAGAATTATATAGATTCCATTGAATTTTATAGATTTTATAAAAAAATACTTGAACAAAGGTGGCTCTTTTTTATTTTATCTTTTTAATTTTATGAAATAGAAACTTTGTATGAACACATCATGTGTTGGTACC
The DNA here is from genome assembly GCF_020740685.1 of Jaculus jaculus. Lineage (NCBI taxonomy): Eukaryota > Metazoa > Chordata > Mammalia > Rodentia > Dipodidae > Jaculus > Jaculus jaculus. The sequence continues at coordinate 133,726,571 of NC_059107.1, forward strand.
ATTATTTCCTTCTACCCTGCTCCCACTCCACTGTGGGACCTCCTTAGAGGAATTGCTGGTGTTCATCGTGGACTTCCGGGCTATGAGTTCTGACAGCAGCAATCAGTCATTGTGCAGGGGAAGGAATGTCTCTGGATATTCCCTCCCACCCTATGGTTCTTACCTTCCTTCTGGCCCCTCTTCCACAAAATTCCCTGAGCCTTTGTGGTATGCTTTATGTCTGCTTTAGTTTTGAGTGTCCTCAGCATCTGTCTGCTTCACCCTGACACAGGTTGTCGGGCTCTCCATGGAAGCAGCACTCTTGCTCATTTTGCCAATCCCTCTGTAGTTTCACCTGGGCCCTGGATGCCATGTGAGGGGTGGTTTATCTCCTACCAGGGAGTCAGCTATTTACTCTTATCTTGTTGCTAAATTTTGATTGTCCTCAATTCTTACTGTTTTGTGAAAAAAATTTTCCAATAGAGAGTGAAATCAGTATAGGTTAACAGGATACACATTGATAATTTAGAGAGATTTTGCTGGGTGTAGCCTCACCTTTGGACAAAAACTTGTGGAAACTTCTCAAATGAGTTCAAGGTCTCAATAAGAGTCTGACCCAGTTCCCAGTTCCAGCTATAGGTTATTTTCTACTGAATAGATCTCTTAGCCAATCAGAGCCATTGATTAGCCACCAAGTCTGGGTGTCACTATTGCATGGGTGTATACATCTTTTCAAGCTGGTTCCTTTCATATAGCCTGTCCCCTGCTTTCTCACACTTTGTTTGCCATATCCCACCAGCAGCTCAGGTAACACTTTTCAACACTATATGGCTAACCATCTGGGAACTGGCATCTTTCCAGATTTAGCTGTATCTCTGTTTTCAGCAATAGGGTCTTAGCTGTTATCTCAGGTGAGTAATCAAGAGTTATGACAGAAGCCTGTCTTGTTTTCAGAACCTCTTAGATCTCTCCAATGAACAGCTCAATGTGGGTTGTAACCAGTTTCTGGCACTGGGAGTTATAAGCCAGAGCAAAATGTTTTAGGGTTAGGCTTCATACCACTGTCTCCAGGGCCCTTCTTAACAGATGACCCTTCCATGCTTCTATTGAGGATTGTATCTTTTAGTCTGCTATCCAGTAAGAAGGTTTCTATGGTACCAACTCATTTTGCAATTGGTTTTGTGTGTATATCTCTCCTTTCCCTCCAATTCTTCTCCCCCAAGCCCTTTCATTCCTCATCTGTCCCTCAAATTGCTTATCAGGTTAGCCTGCAACTCAGCCTGTTCCAGTGCAGTAACCACAGATGAGAGAGGATATGTGCATTTGGCTTTCTGTACTCATGTGAGTTTGCTTAGTATGACTTGTTCCAAATCCATCCATTTTTCTACAAACTTTATATATCTTTTTTCCTTACTGCTGAGTAGAATTCCATTGAGTATATGCACCACATCTTCATTATCCATTCATCAAACAATGGGCATCTGGGCTGATTCCAGCTCTTAGCTATTGTGAATTGAGCAGCTGTAAGCATGGTTTAGCAAATATCTTTCAGTGAAGAGTGTAGCCTTTATGGTAGATGCCCAGGAGGGAAACGGCTAGTCAGTTAGTAGCTCTATTCTCATCTTTTTTTCAGGAGTCTCCATATTGATTTTCATAGTGGTCGTATAAGTTTGCACTCCCACCAGCAGTGGATGAGGGTTCCTCTTTCCCTGCATCCTCACCAACATTTATTGTTGTTTGATTTTTTTTTTTAAATGATTGCCATCCTTTCTGGAGTAAGGTAGCATCTCATAGTTGTTTTAACTTTCATGTCTCTGGTGGTTAAGGGTGCTGAATATCTTCTTAGGTGAATATTAACCATTAGTATTTCTTAGGTGGAGATTTCCCTATTCAGCTCTCTGCCCCAGTTTTTGAGTGGACTGTTTGATTGTTATCGCTTTGTTTTTTGAATTCCTTGTAGGTTCTAGATAGCAGGCCTCTGTCTGTGGTATAACTGGTAAAGATTTTCTTCCATTCTGTGCATAATGTTGGCTCTGTTCATGGTATGTTTGAACAAAAGCTTTTTAGCTTCCTAAGATCAAAAGTGGCTCTTTTCTAATGTGCATATCATTTATTTCATTTCCTTGCTTTATTATAAAAACTAAAACTTCCTATATGATGTTGAAAAAAGAGATGGTACTGGATTAATTATTTATTTCTGTTCTTAAAAGGAAAGTTTTAAATCTTTTATTCTCATATATTAGCTATAGGATGACTCACTCCTTGCACAACCCTCTTCATGTAAGAACGACCAGGGCAACAAAGGAGAAGTACCTCATATGAGCTGAGTAAATTTAGATGCCTGGTATCAGACTGAGATTGAGAAAGTTATTTTCTATTTCTAATTTTCAGAGAGCTTTTAAATAGAGAATAGATGTTAGAGTTTGTTAAATGTTTTCTGTAATTAATCAAAGGATAATGTTTTCCCCTTTGGCAATTTGCTATTATGAAAATTCATATTCAAATGTTAAGTCAACCTTGAATTTCTGGTATTAAACCCTACTTGATCATAATGAACAATCTATTTCATTTATTGCTGGAATTGATTAGCAAAATCTTCATCAATATTGGGCCTAGACTTATGAGGAGCATTGGCTACTATGCAATATTGACGTTCATTTTTGACACTTTAGGGTTTCCATTTTCTTTTTATCATGATAATTGATTGCTTAGAATTATCTTTATGTTGTAACAATATAGGAATTATTACATGTATCTCATTTATTGATTTATAATTTAAGTCTCCTTGGTTTTATGGCTATGGTTTTTCATTTCCAGGTAATATATAGAACATTCAGTCCAGTTTGAATTTTAAGTGAAGGCTAAGTAGTTTTTGGTTTTGTTTCATGTATCCCATGTAGCATACTTAAAGTATTTATGTTTATCACAAGCTAAATTATTATTGATGTTATTTGGTTTTTAAATATATAGATCTTACAACAGTGTTTGTGAGTTGAATGAACATTAATAATTCTCAGGTGAGTGATTCCTACAGGTCTGTGTATTAAAGGGTTTGTCTCCAGTGTTGCAATTTTGGCAATGCAATGAGGAACTTTATGAGGTGGCATTTAGTGAAAGAGGTCCTTAGTTGGCAGAGTGCTCTTGCAGTGGGCTGTGGGACATTGGTCTCTCATGCTTCTTCTACATCCCTGTTCATGATGAGCAGTTTTCTCCCTGTGTATGTACACTAAAATGTGCCACTGTTGTCAGAAGCCTACAATGATGGGACCACTAGCTTTCAACATTGAATTCTTGCCTATTGGGTCAATTACTGAAAGGGAGATAATGAAATCTTTAATTATATTTGTGGGTTTACATATTTCTCCTTAAAGATTTTCCAGTGTTTTATTAGAGTATTTTCAAGCTGTGTTGTATAAGGGCATAAGTGTTAGAGTTGTTGGTTCTTCATGAAATGATATTCTTTACCCCTTGTAATATTCTTTCTTCTAAAGTATATTTTAGCATATTTTTTAGGGTGCTGGATAATCACACTTGGGGGATTCAAGGACCTTTAAAGCATTCACGCTTTCCCAGCAAGCCCCCTTAACTACTAAGCCATTTCCAAAGAAATAAACATGCACTGATACCTCAAAGCTTCATTATGATTTAATATGATAAAGGGTGAAATCTTCAGGTAAATTTATGCACAAAATATCACAGAGCATGTCTATTCCTACATTGTTCATTTTTTTAAATTTTTTGTTCATTTTTATTTATTTATTTGAGAGTAACAGAGAGAAAGAGGCAGATAGACAGAGAGAGAATGGGCGCACTAGGGCCTCCAGCCACTGCAAATGAACTCCAGATGCATGCTCCCCCTTGTGCATCTGACTAACATGGGTCCTGGGGAATTGAGCCTCGAACCAGGGTCCTTAGGCTTCACAGTCAAGCACTTAACCACTAAGCCATCTCTCCAGCCCAACATTGTTCATTTTTAATTTAGTTGCTTTTCTTCTCTTTATTTCATACATATGTGCACATACACATATAGTCATGTATTAATAGTGATAGCAATGCATACTAAGACATTATTCAGTAAGTACTTTTAATTTTAGAAACATAATAAAGTATCTTTGCAATATTCAGTGATGGCCATCTATCACCCAACATCTGACATAATGTATTGTTGCACTCCAGAAACAGTGAACACCACACATATCAGGTGGCTGTGGTGTAGCTCAGTGGTTTGTTTTACACTGAACTTATTCTTATAAACTCAGAGTATGCTATAATAGTTATAAAAGTATAATAGATAAAAGGACAGTGTATAGTCATTTATTTTCTTTTAAAAATATTTATTTGCAAGGAGACAGAGGAGAAAGGAGAGAGAGAGAGAGAGAGAGAGAGAGAGAGAGAGAGAGAGAGAGAAATAAAGAGACACATCAAGAGAGGGATTGAGAGAACAGGCTTACTAAGGCCTTTTCTGCTACAAATAAACTCCAGTAATTAGAAGCCCTCAAGAAATTCAGTGGGCAAAACCAGGTTTAGACTTTCAATCCTGTGTCCCTTTCCTCCTTTGAGTCATACCTACCTTGCCTCTCTCATCTCTTAACTCTGTAATTTTATAAACAGCTTCAAGATGTAGACAGACTGGGTTTCCTTTTTTGCTAAAAGTAGCTCAGCTCAGGTGCCTTTTGATCATAGATAATTCCAGTGTTTGATAAGGTGTCAAAAACTCCACAATTCTCCCCAGATTCCAGCTTTTAAAAGTATGTAACAGAGGCACAGATGGGTCTGCTTCATTCTCGGGTAACACAACAATTAAATACTTATAATTCTGGCTTGTATGATTCAGTAGCAGACTCTTTTTTTTTTTTTTATGCTGTGATGGTCAGTAGAGCTGAAAAAGTTGTAAGGAAGAATGAAAGCATTTAACTGTCTCTGAAGAACACTGCCAGGAGTGTTTGATCTTTAATAAAAGCACACCTGTGAATGACTGGGCACCACTGTCCCTTCCTTTTATCCATATGGGTCTGATAAGGATTTGAGATGCAAGTTCAATAAAAATAAAAGCAAAGCCCGTTATAAAGATGGGGACGCAAAGATCAGTACCAGCACTGCTATCAATCAAAGGATAGGGTGTGCCAAAAGGAACATTTGCGTCTCAACTAGTTTCCGTCCACTGCAGGCTATGAAATGATAATCCCTGCTATTTTCTCCCCAGCAAATGTCAACTATAGCATTTTTGTTTACAGATGAGTGGGTTTCAATCTGTAAATGTTTATTCTCTACCTCTATTATAGAAAGAACAAAAAAGATTTTTCTCAGCTTGCCTCTGGGAAAGCAATATGATCTGTATTCATATCCTGAACTAGACCAAGGGAAGAGACATTGAATCAAGGACTTTCTCTCTGGGTCTGACTAATTGGATCAAAGCTTTGGGAGGCAGCAAATATGGTTTACTGCTTATCAAAAGTAAGTGACAAAATGTGAGATAAAATCTTTCTCCATTGTGAGAGAAAGATAACATCCAGGGTATAAAATATACACATGAGTTGTTTATGACATCACATGCTGTTTTCTATAATCTCAACCACTCTTCTAATTCTGTGACATTGTGAATGTTCAATTTATAATTTATAAATATATAATTATAATTTCCTAATTATAATTATCAGGTTGAAATATTCTTTTAAAAAATATTTTATTTACATATTTATTTGAGAGAGAGTGAAGAGAGAAAGATGCAGATAGACAAAGGGGAGGGGGAGAGACAGAGATAGACAAAGAGAGAGACTTCATGTTCCAGAGCCTTTAGTCACTACATGTGAACTCCAGACACAGTTTATGCATCTGGTTTTACATGGGTACTGGGTAATCAAACTCTGGTCCTTAGGCTTTCCAGGCAAGTGCCTTAACTGCTGAATCATCTCTCCAGCCCCTGATATAATACCTGATTGCAATAATGTGGTATGTTTAAGGTGTTCATACCAAAAACTTATGGGTCTACATATTTGTTTTATTAAATCCATGTGAGATTTTTATATTTTATATATTTTAGTTTATTTGTAAAGCCATATATATATATATACATATATATATATATATATATATATATATATATATATATATACATACACACACACACATAATCTCACAATAACCTTTTCTGCACATCTAAATATATTCTCGGCATATGCATGTGCACAGTATGTATGGTGTGGTGTATGCATGCCATCGTACATGTATAGGTGCAGATGTCTATGCCACATTGTGTGGAGGCCAGAGGAAAACAGCAGATGGCCTTCCTCCATCATACCATTTCCTTGAGACAGAGTATCTCCTTTACACTGGAGCTTATTGTCTTCATGAGCCCTGGTCACTCTTCAGTCTCTGCTTCCCTGAGACTGGGCTTGAAGATACACATGACACACCTAGCTACGGTCTTGTGACTGAAGAAGTCAGGTGATTTCAGTCCTCCTCCTTGTGGGGGAAGTGTTTTTACCCACTGAGCCATCTCTCCAATACCTTAGCCAGTTTTTAATATTTTTTGATTATTTTTTTAAATTTTTGTACTCGGTGAATACAGTCAAGTTGGTACCACTGACAGAGAGAGACAGAAAGAAAGAGAGAGAATGGGTGTGCCAGGGCCTCCAGCCACTACAGAGGAATTTCAGATGTGTGTTGCCCCCTTGTGCATCTCACTAACGTGGTTCCTGGAGAATTGAACCTGTGTCCTTTGGCTTTGCAGGCAGATGCCTTAACTTCTAAGCCATCCCTTCAGCCCACTTATCCACTTTTTAAAGCTTCAGTATTAACATGTACTGAAGACTTGTTTTATTGTTCACACTGGAAATTCTTTTTGTAAACTTTGTGTAGAATAGTGATTGCTAAGTTATTTTTTTTTTCCTATGGCAAAACAATTTTCATTTAAAAATAAAATTAAAAGTTCAAAGTTAGCATATTGAATTAATATTATTGGTCATAGTAGTACAAAAATGTTCCAGAGGCCAGCCTGTATCTTTATCCCAAGTTGCCTCTGTAGTAACATAAAATGTCTTTACTATTGTGGCATGATTTCCTGGTGTGTGTGAAATGTCTGTTAACCCCAGAAAGTGCACATACAACTGACCAAAGAAACAATACTGCTCAGGCCAGCTTACTGAACCCGTAAGTTTATAAAGGCCATAGAAACATGAGTGAGGACTGCTCATATGACCATGGGTGATCTAAGGCAGCTTCATTATCAAAAACCCCACTTCCACCTGGGTAACCATTCACAAATGCTGCCTCTCTATTTTGCAGCAAGTTCCACTAGTTTCTCCTCTCTCAGCCACTGTTTCCTGTTTACATAACCCTGGAGAGTGGCCTCCTGAGTATTTTAAGTTTAATGAACTTCATGAGCCTGTTATATTCATGAGCTTCCAGTCTTACCTGCCTGCCCCGGTGTCCAGGAGGGAGTGCTTCGATTGCAAGTAGTTAGAGGGTGAGTGGATTTGACAATATTTCCCAAAATGAAAGTTCAAGTCTTATTTACCCCCAAACCCACTTCTTCTCCATTTCTTCCTTGGTCGGTTATGTGTAAGCACTCTCCACTGGCTTCATTGTCTTCTCCATCTCCTCTCGTTCCCTAGTCTTTATCTCCATGAAGAGTTTGCATCCATCCACTTTCCTCTCCTTGATCTTGCCAATGGAATCAACACAAGCTTCCTGTGACAATTGTTCATTTTCCGCTCTCCATAGTAAAATGCAAACAGAGCTGCTTCTCTTCTGTGCAAACATGATTGTGTTTTCCTGTGTGCAACTAATTTGGCAACTAATGATTGCTTGTAAAATCATGCTTAAACTTTTTGACATGGCTTATAATATTTTATGATCTTTGATCTTACACCGAACTCAGACTCCATCATCGTATTTTATGAGCCACTAACTGTGACCTCCAATCCTTCCCCAAACACCTGACCTCTCCCAGTTCTTCCAGTTATTCTAAACCTCCTTGAACTTTGATAATTGAACAAGCATCCATACCTCTTGCAATTTGTCTTATAAAACTCTTATAACTCCTTGGAATATTATTACTCTTATCTTTGACAACAAAATTTTCATTCATCATTCAGGCTAGTGAATTTCAAGCACATATTTGATTTTGACTCATTTATAAACATGCATTTTTAAATCAACACCCAGATCAAACTCATGCAAGAACACAAATTAAGAAGTTTCATGAAACAATATTCATACATTTTTATGAAATACAATCTAACAGTTTGTACCAAGTGACTATTGCTGTCAACTTACTAAATCAAGTTTACAAATTATAATTTTGAAAAAGTGGCTTAAGTGATTTTGATAGGAAAGCCTTCCCTGGTCCCTTTTTTTTCCCATTCATTGAGAATAGTACCTATTGTGATAAGAAAGTTATGCTGGATATCTTTCTAAGTTAATAAGTGAAATTCTAAAGCTTTTAAATTAATAGCATTAAAAAGTCAAGTGGGCCTGGGGTGTGTGGTTTAAGTACTAAGCAAGTCATAAGGAAGTCAACTAATTAAATAATATCTTTAAGAAAGGAAACTGAATAAATATTTAATGAAAAAATACAAATGATAGTTCTAAAATAAAATCAAGTGTGTCTTTGGGCAACTCTTGCTACAATGTCTGTATTTCACTTTGTTTATCCTGCTATGCACACATTATGAACTGAAAATGCCAACCTACCCCAAGGAGGATATCCTGAAAGCCATAGATTATCTTTAACTATTGTTCCCATTGAATGTGTCCCAAGAGAAACATGGCATGGACTTTCACATTCCAAAGGTAGAACAATTAATCTTCCAGTTTTGTGCAAACATTGCCAAAAGGTTACATTCCAGATTGATGATTCAGAAGGGACTCCTAAGTTTGCAGAAGTTTAATTCTGAACCTGAGAAGTACTAGGGCTCTCCACCCAGATCTTGGGGCTCATTCTAGATTTGCGTGTAGTGCCAATTTTTTTTTTCATACTCATTTGTGACTTTGCTTTTTAGAGCTCTTCCATTAATATAATAGTGAACTGATGAGGGTGAGAAAAAGATGATGGATATGTCATCAGTGATGTTATTTTGATCTCCTTTGTAAAAAGCAATATTCTCTATTTTTATTATTTTCAACACTAATGAATAAAAAATTCAATACATATGTTTCTATTTTTCATATTACCAAAATATTCTTATAACAGAACTTTATATGCAGCTGTTTCCTCTCCAAGTTAATATAGTGAGCTTTTGAATAGCCTATTTTTTTGTGCATTAAGATTTTGCCAACTAATACGTGTGCAAGCCTATGACTCAATACATTGAAATGGATTTAGTCACATGTTATTATTTCTTAATATCACTGTGTAATGCATAGGTGAGAGTAATACTAACACTTTTTCATTATAAGTAAAAGTAAAGCAACAATTTATGAAGGTTAGTTCATATGAGACAAGAATGTTAAGTAAACAATATTCCTTGATCTCAGCTAAATCATAATGTTCACCTTCATAGAAATTATTCTGCCAGAATAATCTTTGCATTGGAAAAAGTAAACATCTAGGCAAACTTGCTTGAACAAGAGTGAAATACGTTTTTTTTCTCAGAAAGAACCTGGGTTCTTGGTTGTTTGGTTAAGAAATTCAATGTTGGTGCAAATTTTATGGCTGCTCTCCATCTCTTTGATCTATCTTTCTTTCCCAGGCTTCTAACAAGGTGATAGCACTGATTTCACATATGACAAATCACAGATAAAAACAGATACATGTATATAATTCTTAAGTAGTGAGAAGCACTATTCTAATATTTTTCCCAGTCTAGCACATTTTCCACCAAAACTTAGTAGTGGATTGAGAATTGAGCCTTTTGATGGAGCAAGAGTTGGGAATGGGAATAGCATGCACTGGGCTTCCGGGGCTCATGGCTGATTCATAAAATGGACAAAGGCCATTAAAACTTCAATTAAATGATGCTAGTTACACAAATCTTTTAGCACATGCACTACATTTAATTTGATTTAAAGTCATCTCCATGTACATTTCTGCTTTCTTGAGACACTATTTCTGAGTTGTGCATAATGATTTAAAAGAAAGAAATACAGGGCTAGAGAGATGGCTCAGCAGTTATCCTGAAAAGCCTAAGGATCCATGTTTGATCCCCCAGTACCTAAGTAAAGCCAGATGCACACTATATGATTCATGCATCTGGAGTTCATTTGCAGTGGTTGGAGGCTCTGATGTGCCCAATTCTTTCTCTACCTGCCTCTCATTCTCTTATTCCCTCTGAAATATGTAAGTAAAAAAAAAAAAAAAAATTTAAGGTAAGTATAATTAATGAGGTAAATGAGACAAGGGTTTATAGAGAAAGTAAAAATCCCTGGTTATAAATTTAGATATTATTGAGGAAAACATTATTTACCCTATTTGGAATCAATATAGAACTATGAAATGGGGAAATATACGAATTAATATAGGAATCATAGATCTGTGCCATTGTTGGATAAAGCAGAATTTAGAGCTAGCTGATGTTTATTCTACCCCAGCTGAATCTATCCTTAGCTTCTTCTGCTGATTTTCATTTACTGATAAGCACAAAGTGTGCAGTGACCTGCTGAATTCCTTTATTCCCTCTCCGCATGCTTGACTGCAAGAAAACTAAACATGTAAAATAGAACTGTGTTTCTCAGTTGTGCTAGGCCATGGGTTTTCCATGCTACAAGTTAAGGATATGTTGAGAATTCAGGAGTATTTCTTCAGAACAAAAGATAATTCTGAATTTGTTTTACACCACTTAATTTTAGTTCTTTGTGCACAAAATGGAATATATACATGGACATAATTAAAAAGAGAAAGACCACACCCTCTGTAAAATGTAAAGATTTGATGAGGTCATATCTGACTTTTGAAGTGTAAAAAATGATAATTCCATGGAAGTAGAACCATTTATAGTCAGTAATAGATGTTAAGTGTACTTATATGTATCATGTTTGTTCTGTCATCTAGATAGGATTTCATATCATTTTTAGTATTTCATTCACTTGATGATTCATGTGGTATATTTGCATTAAATGGATTTTAGCCTACTTGGTTTTAGTGAATTAAAGTTTTATCTATAGTAATGAGAGAAACTAACTGTTATTTTTCAACTTCACAGTATTTTTCAAATTTCCAAATGAACTGATATAAGTAACAGTTTTATGTGATGATCATACAATAGTATGAAGAACAAGTAAGTTTCAGACATAATTAACCCCTTCTGAAATTTTACAAAATTTCAAGTTGTTCTAAGTGAAAATCTTTATGTATGTATTCTGCCACTGTTTCTTTGTGTGTATGTGCATATGTGCATATATATGTATGTGTGTTAAACAAGTCTTGAGAAAGTAATCCCAGCACTTGGGAAGCTGAGGTGAGAGGAACACCATGAGTTTGAGGCCATCCTGACATTACATAGTGAATTCCAGGTCTTCCTGGGCTAGAATAAAACCCTACCTTGAAAAACCAAATAAGAAAAATAATAACACATTTTTATTTTTTCTTCTTTCTGTGTTTTTAAGACAGGGCCTTGTTATATAGCCCTGGCTAGCATGGGACTATCTATGTAGCCTAGGCTGACCTCAAACTCATGTTACTCATCCTGTTTATACCTGCTTAGTTTCAGGATTACAGGTATGAGCCACCATGCCTGACTTAAAAAGAATAACAGCTTATTTTGATTTTGATTTTCTTTCATATTACTAACTAATGACAAATTAAGACAAAAGGATTGTGACCTTGTAAGGAAATGCCAAAAACTCTAAAAGCATACACAGCTTGTAGTCACCAAGAAGAATGTTAGCTGATCACTACAATTTCCTTGAATACTGAATGTGGTGGATTAAATACAAATATATGCCTCTCATATTTTAGATATTTTATTCATTCAGTACATTTGTTAGCTATACTGTATGTGTTCTATTCACAGTAATTCTCTATACCCTTGAAACATAATCAGCAACGTGTGAGCACACTGAGCATGCATTTTTCGGCTATTATACTTGCATACTTACCAATACAGCAGAACACCTGACTTTTGCCCACTAGAGTTAACATTAAAGATGGAAATGTAAGTGAGATTTGATGTTTGTTTCTGGTTTTGTCATTGGTATTATTCCAATCTTTTATTGTTATGCCTTCTTTTTTTTTTTTTTTCTTTTTGGTTTTTCGAGGTAGGGTCTCACTCTAGCCCAGGCTTTCACTATGGAGCCTCAGGGTGGCCTCGAACTCACGGCAATTCTCCTACTTCTGCCTCCTGAGTGCTGGGATTAAAGATGTGTGCCAACATGCCCGGCCCTTCTTTTTGAAAAGGAAATGTTTACTTTGTGCCATTATTTGTTTGAAGTACTATGATCCTTGTAATGTTAAAATGCTGTAGGTATTTTTGGTTAAGCTTTTTGCTTAGTCTTACCAGGGTCAGTCCTGCTAGAGGAGGTGGGTCACTGGGGCGATTTTTCAGTTTAGCACCTCTTATGGAGTGTAGACGACAGTTTGAGCTCTAGCCACTGGTGCTTGCTGGCGTTGGCTTCTTTCTCCACTCCCTACCCCTCCCCCCTTTTTCTCTCTTTCTTTCTGCTGTGGATGTTGAAGTAAGCCAGCCTTTTCTATCATGATGGAGCTTCTGCTGGATTTTGTGATATGAAATGAACATTTTCTTCCCATAAGCTACTTTCAGTAAGATGTTTGTCCCGGCAATGTAAAGACAACTGAAACAGAAAATTGATACAAAGAAGTGTGTAGTACAGCTGACCAGGTGGGAATTAGTCTTTTGGAATGTGCTTGTGAGAGGAATGTGAAAGACTTGGTATTTTGCACTAGAGAAGCCTTGCAATGCTGCAGTCAGAGTTTGATGGGCTATTCTGGTAACACTTGAATATTCTAAATGCCGAGAGAATTGTGGACTATGAAGGCTTAGATTATAACTTTTAAAGGGGAGAGAACTTTATTTTCGTAATTGGGCTACTATAGAAAAAGGCTGGATGCATTCTTTTTTTTCCCATGCCCAGAGAGTTTGATCAAGGTTCAATTTAAAAGTAATGGTCTGCTCTCTCTTTCTCTCCCCCTCTTTCTCTTTCAAATAAATGAAAATAAACTATTGAAGAAATGGCTGGAGGGATGGCTTAGCTGTTAAGGTGTTTACCTGCAAAACCAAAGGACCCAGATTCAACTCCCCAGGGCCCATGATAACCAGACGCACAAGGAGCACACATGTCTAGAGTGTGTCTGCAGTGGCTGGAGGCCCTGGTGCACCCATTCTATCTCTCTCTTTTTCTCTCCTTCTCTGCCAAATAAATAAATGAATAAATAAATATAAAATATATTAAAAATAATAGACTGGTGTGCTTGGTGCAGGGCATAGAACAGAAAGATCAGAATGATGCACAATCAGAGGAAAAAAAACAAGCAAGTTTAAAATTACTGACACAGAGACACAGAGACTGGTTTTAGGTTACTTAACCTTCAATTGTTAATGAGATCAGTGCAAGTAAAGGTGAGCACTGTATTGGGACAATGGAAAATATATGCCCAGCAGGTAAGCTAAGAAAAGTTCAAACTAGTAAGAATGCAAATTCTTTTGAAAGGAGGTGGCTTGAAGGAACACTGATAAAAGAGAATCACTGGTCTTCAAGATCAAGCCTATTCCCCATTGGATTTCCAAATTGGGCTAATGATGCTCACCTGGTACTAGCTTGGGATGCACAAAATATCACAGAAAAGGACCCAGGTGGTCTATGTGCAGAGATGTGTCCCCCAGGCACAGAGAACTCAAAATGTGTGTCATTTTAGACTGTGATGTTTGTAGTAACTTATTATGCAGCATAAAAACTAATGCAAACCCTTTTAGGAAAACCTTCTAAAAATCCTTTTATATCAAAAATGATTCTAGGGCTGGAGAGATGACTCAGTGATTAATGCCCTTGCCTGCAAAACCTAAAGACCTGGCTTTGGTTCCCCAGTACTTACATAAAGCCAAATGCACAAAGTATCACATGCTTCTATTGTTCGTTTGCAGTGACTGTAGGCCCTGGCATGCTCATTCTCTCTCTCTCTCTCTCTCTCTCTCTCTCTCTCTCTCTCTCTCTCTCTCTCTTTCCTTCCTTCCTTCTTTCTCTGTCAAGTAAATAAAAATTTTAAAAAATTAACCCTGAGCATTTTAAAGGAACCATTTTAATATTTCATCAATCTTCAGTATAATGCTGAAATAGTCATTTTTGCTGTTTGGCAACCACTTTCCTCAGAGATTTCTGCTTACAGATGTTTTGAGTGTTCTTTTCTAATTATATACATTTACCTTCCTTATCACTGATAAATTCATGCTGGTCCAAAAACTATGCTGAGCAAGGAAATAAATCCATGGCTAAGAATTTGAAGGATCCCATTAGCCCATCTAGATATTTTTCTTGCTAATCACAAGAGAGTCACAGAATGTCACACAAGTTACTTGGCTTGATTTTCACTCAGTTTCTGCCATGTTAGTTGGACTCTAAAAGAAGTTTATCAGCATAATTCAATCCTATCATTAGTACCTTGTAAGGCTTCCCTGGAATGCTGCTATACTGGCAGGTTGACACGACTCTGAGTGCTATCCTAGCTTTTTTTCTCCATTTGACCTTGGTAAATTTGGTAAATTTTTGTAATCACTATTTCATTATTAATAAAATGGGGTCATTACATAGTTATCATATTGGTGTTATGGTTAAAACCCAGACAATGTCTTAATTAAGAGGTAAATGTATTCATTTCTGAACAGTTACTAGTTATCACTAGGCTTAGTAGTGTTCCTGTTATCTTCCTGCTTCTTCCTTCTTTCTCTTCACTACCATCCCAGAAAAAAATGCATATTTAATTAGCACAGCAATGACCACAGTGAAGATGCAAGAAGAAGCTCCTCTTATTCACATTTTAAAGAGGAGTAAATTGTCTGTCAAGAAACAAAAATACCTATCGAAGTTTACATAAGCAGTTACAATCATGACTAAGAAATTTAGAAATTTTGATAATTAAGGGAAAAATGAATTGTGTTAGGGACATTTTATCCTTTTTGTTTTGTTGATTGTTTGTTTTGTTTTTTGATTTTTTAAGGTAGGGTCTCATTCTAGCCCAGGCTGACCTGGAATTAACTCTGTATTCTCAGGGTGGCCTTGAACTCACAGCAATCCTCCTACCTCTGCCTCCTGAGTGCTGGGATTAAAGGCGTGCACCACCACGCCTGGCCGCATTTTATCATTTTATTTATTTATTTATTAGATACAGAGGGATAGAGAGAGAGAATGGACACACCAGGGCCTCTAGCCACTGCAAACAAATTCCAGAGGCATGTACCACAATGTGCATCTGGCTAACATGGGACATGGAGAATTGAACCTGGGTCTTTGGGCTTTGCAGACAAGTGCCTTAACTTCTAATCCATCTCTCTAGCCCATGTTAGGAGCATTTTAATGTAAAGTTTAGTAGTAATAAGTAGTATAAACAATACATGTAATAAAATGAGAATTATTTTAATATTTTTTTCATTTTAATTTCTTCTATAGTTTGTGTATGGGTGTGAGAGAGAGTGCAACAAACCATCTCAGGAGCACATAAGCCATGGCACATATGTGGAGGTTAGAGGAAACTCTGGGGTGTCTGTGCTCCAACTTGTTTGAGACAGGTTCTCTTATTGTTGCTGCAAGCAGACTGCTGGAGTGCAAAGAGAAGTCAGACTTGCTGGCCTAGGAGCATTACATTCTCCAGGCTCCACTGCCCACCCACTGCTGTAAGTGCATAGGATCACAGATTCACCACTTTGCATCCAGTTTTACATGGGTGTTAGGAAATTGAAACCAATCAGCAGGCTTTATAATCAAGCATCTTTAACCACTGATACGTCTCCCAAATCCAACCCCAAGAGTACTTTTTTTCTTACAGTGTTAAGCTGTTAAACTGTCTGGTTATGTCAGAAACTTGGAGATGTTCTTGCAAAGACACTGCAAGGGCAGACATTTGAGACTCTCAGAAGCTGCTAATGCTTTGGTGTTAAATCCTGGAGATAACTGTCCCATAACACCCTTGTTGTAAATGCCTCACACGGGCCAAATCTTTGGGCAGTGAGGAAAAAGCCCAGTTGTGACCCAGTGTTTGCCAAGTAGGAAGGCAGGTGCCTGGGTTAGCCATAAAGAAAATAAAGTTTCACAAGAGAATAGGTATGGAGGGCAGGCAGGTGACAATGACCAATCATCCATTAATATGACATTCTGCAATGTTATGTCCTGTGTGTATGGGAGGGGGGTATGTGTGGGCATATATCTGCATGTTTGTATGTATGGAACACACATGTATATGTGAGTTGCTCATGTGAGTAGGTGCATGTGAAGGCCAAAGGTCAAGGTTGAGTGTCTTTCTAAGCTTCTTCCTACCTAATTTATTGAGATAGGGTCTCTCACTGAACCTAGAACTCACTGATACTCCTAGGCTGGATAATAAGAAAGCCCTAGGGAACACGCTGTCATCCTTCAGTGGCAGAATTATAGACTCATGCCACTGTACCTGGTTTGTGCATGGATTCTAGCAATCCAAAACCAAGTCCTTATACTTATACTAGCTCCAATGCTAGATTTTAAAAGTAGTATGTTTCTCTGAGAATGTTTATAAGTTATCAGAAAATAGAGATTAGTACTTTTTTTTTTTTTTTTTTGGTATTTTGAGGTAGGGTCTTGATCTAGCCCAGGCTGACCAGGAATTAATCTCAGACTGCCCTTGAGCTCACTGTGATCCTCCTGCCTCAACCCCCATAGTGCTGGATTAAAGTGCACCATGCCCTGCAACATTGGAACTCTTAAACTACCACATGACAAATATTTTTGCAAAGATGACAGTCAAGTATGTTTAAATCATTCCTGGTTACTAAAGACAACATTGTTCACAGTGACATTAGTGTCATGTCTCCACACTGCCCCTTAAATGTAAGCAGCATTAACGGGCTGGAGAGATGGCTTAGCGATTAAGCGCTCGCCTGTGAAGCCTAAGGACCCCGGTTCAAGGCTCGGTTCCCCAGGTCCCACGTTAGCCAGATGCACAAGGGGGCGCACGCGTCTGGAGTTCGTTTGCAGAGGCTGGAAGCCCTGACGCGCCCATTCTCTCTCTCTCCCTCTATCTGTCTTTCTCCCTGTGTCTGTTGCTCTCAAATAAATAAATAATTTAAAAAAAAAAAAGTAAGCAGCATTAATTAATCTGTGAAAACTCAGGTGGTTTGTAGAAGTATTCCTGTGAAAAAGAAAGTGGAACCAACTGTTGATTTCTATCGTTTTGCTGGTTAAGTAACACTATCAAAATTCAACCAGCCTTCATGACCCCAGACAATGAATAAATGAATACCAGCAACCCCACAGAGATGCTCCTTCAGGAAAAGGGGATTAAATAGGAGAGAATGAGGGGATGTAGAGGTTTTGTTGTTGTTGTTGTTGTTTTTCAAGGTAGGGTCTCACTCTGGTCCAGGCTGACCTGGAATTAACTATGTAGTCCCAGGGTGGCTTTGAACTCTCGGAGATCCTCCTACCTCTGCCTAACAAGTGCTAGGATTAAAGGGTGTGCCACCACACCAGGCTTTGGGATCTAGAGTTTTATAAGCATTTTATAAAATAAGAAAATCTCAGCACTGGCAAAGTTGTCTAAAAGACAATGATATATTAACTCCTATGTCCTTAGACTTGGCACTCTGGACTTGCTCATAATATATTTAATTCTAAAATTAAAAAAAAAAACCTGTGGGGCATAATATAATGTTGAAATATACCCCAACCCCAAACTTAATCAGGAAAATATTCAAGAAACCTTACCAGTCTTTTTTTTTTTTCTCTACTCAAGTTACACTATTTTCACATTTCCATTAGATGATAGAATAAAAAAGCAGTGGTTTGCGATATCTTTATAGGCACTTTTATAAGGAAATAGCAGATTTTCAAGGCTTGATACACTTCACAAGGTTTAAACTTGTCTGTTAAAAAAAATCACAGTAATAGTTTGCAAATTCAGTGTTACACTGTTTGTTTTCTTTAAGGGGGGAACTTTACATAAACATGATAAGTAAGTAGGTATATGAACTAATTCAGTGCTTATTTAATACTTTAAACAAGTAACTTATTGGGGTTTCATTTATTTCTGTCCATTCCATTAATAACACCAAGGCATAATGTGAATATTCTTATTTTATTTATCAAATAAAGTTCATTAGTTGAACACACTGACACTGTCTGCAATTTTAATTACCTGAAATAGCTCCAGTAAAGTAAGAGTCAGTAATTCACTGTCATCTTAAAAATGATCTGGAAAAGGAAAAACAATGCACCACAGATACTACTAGTTTGTTAAACTGAAAATTACAGGTCAATATTGTACCAATCCATCTCATTTGCATCGTTTTTTATATCCCTGCACAATAAGTGCTCTAATACTCTGGAAACAATACTGGATTTAGCACACCAGCACTATTTAATTCAACATTATTTTCTTCCATAATAGCTACACTGAAAATTAGCCTGTGACCTCTGGTGCCACAAAAGAAAAGTAGACATTTTGTTTGTATAAGTAGGTGAATTACTCATTATAAATAGAAGCCTACATAACCCAGTTGTTCACTAAACTCACTGTCCCTTCACATAATAGATTACGTGTTTTTTGGTGAGCATCTAATATGTAAGTGTGTGACTTAGGTTCCTTTCCCACACTAAGCACACTTCAGAGCGCCTTCAGTCATGCAAGCTCTTCAGAGTTACATTTGCTTAGTAACATGACCATTGGGATATTATCTTAGGTGGTCTCTTTTTGACAAATGATCTGTTGCTTCATAAACTGTGAGTCTGTCACAAGTTAGATACCACAATTGCCTGTTAGAAAAGGATTGACAAAGAGAAGGCAGCTTTACTGTCCTTATAACCCCAAATCAAGTGTAGGCATAGGTCTTATTCCCTCATTTTCTAGCTAACCCAAGATACCACATTCAGAAATGTTTCAGAAGAGGCATAATGATACTAATAAGGGAAGACAAATGAAAATTGAACAATCCTTAATTTCTAGGTAGGATTGTCCACAAAACTCATTCTTCACTTTATTCCAGGACAATGTTCTGCCTCTCCTGAGCCTCTCCTACTATTGTGCACTGGGAACCCACTTCTTCTCCACTGAGAGTACCATAAAAATATTTGGTGTCTAGGTTCCAAATTCTGGGGCCATAAGTCACAAGAGGGAATTACCATGGGATATATTTTATAATCATGGAAAATGTTAATAAAAATTAAAAAAAAAAAGAAAGAAAAGAAAAAGAAAAAGAAAAAGAAAACTTTGTAGCTAAAAGATACATGAAAACAGCAGAGGGTGGGGAGTCCAGAGACATGATTTCTACTCTTGGATTTGTCACTTCCAAGGTCAAGTAACTCCAAGTCTCTGGTGGACTATAGGGGAGAAGGGTTAGATTAGAGGGTACAAATGACTGCAGCTTCCAGAGGGGGTTACTCTTTGGCTGATCTAATTATATTCCCCCTTCCTTTTTTCTCTCTTCTCTTTCTTTCTCTCTCTTTTTTTTTTTTTTTTTTTTTTTTTGGTTTTTCGAGGTAGGGTCTCACTGTGATCCAGGCTGACCTGGAATTAACTATGTAGCTTCAGGGTGGCCTCGAACTCACGGTGATCCTCCCACCTCTGCCTCCCAAGTGCTGGGATTAAGGGCGTGTGCCACCATGCCTGACTTTCTTCTCTCTTTCTTTGGTTGTAGATTGAACCCAGGGCTTTGTGTATGTTAGACAATGGTTCTTGCCACCTAGCAATATCTCCAGGTCTTGATTTTCAAAACAAGGTCTTACAGCAGGGCGTGGTGGTGCACACCTTTAATTTTTATTTATTTGTTTATTTGGGTCCTTTGACTTTGCAAGCAAGCAAGCGCCTTAACTGTCTTCCCCTTCCCAATGTATTTATGACCTTATGGTGTTGGGCCCTACCTTCTGGCTCAGGTGAACCACAGGGACAGCTGGTTGGTTAGGGTTAGGGGCTGTATCAGGAAGAGGCTTGCCATGACACCAAGTTCCAAGCGCTGAACTTGACCAACTACAATGTTTAAATCCTGGGAGACAGATCCCTTCCAAGAGGGGTCCAGGCTGTTTGTGGAAAAACAGGTCTAGGGAACCAGGCAAGGGATAAGAAGTCAGAGCATCTCTGATTTCTAGCAAGTGCAGACTGCCCTGCCTTTTTACTTTCAGGGGTCACCCTAATTGCCTAAAAGAGCTACCAGACTCCCTCTTAGTTGGCTCATGGTAGAGCACACGGGGAGGCAGAAGATAGCAGCCATGCCAAGACAGCTGGTGCACGCCTATACTGTCAGCACTCAGGCGGCTGAAGCAAGGGGATTCAGAGATCAAGGCCAGTCTGGGCTCTATAGTAAGACTTGAAGAAACTAAAAAGCATGAAATACTGTTTTAATACAAAAATCTCCTCTTTAAATCAAGGCATTAAGGGATGGAAAGATGGCTCAATGAGGGCTGGAGAGATGGCTTAGCGGTTAAACGCTTGCCTGTAAAGCCTAAGGACCCCGGTTCGAGGCTCAGTTCCCCAGGTCCCATGTTAGCCAGATGCACAAGGGGGCGCACGCATCTGGAGTTCGTTTGCAGAGGCTGGAAGCCCTGGCGTGCCCATTCTCTCTCTCTTCCTCTATCTGTCCTTCTCTCTGTGTCTGTCACTCTCAAATAAATAAATAAAAAATTAAAAAAAAAAAGAAATGAAATTTATTCTCTTTGACCAACACAGAAGTCCAATGTCCCTGGTTTAATATCTTTCCAAGGCCTATTCATTGTCTATGGTATCTGACAGAAGTACATTCATTACTATGCAGGGTCATCCCATTGCTCATGTGTGGGAGAAGCTTATCTCCTTCTTATATCATAAGTTGTCACCAAAAAGGGAGAAAGTGGTAATGTAGCCAGGAGCAAGCATGGCATGCCCTTGTCATTTCTTAGGTTCTTTTCTCATTGTGACTAATGCCTCAGATGCAGTATCACACCTCAACTAAAGGCAGTATGATGCTGGAATGGGAACCGCTATCTCTTCCTTCAGAAAAACAAACACACTTAAAAAAATGCATGAAATACATGTATGTTAATATCCTATTACCCAAAATGGCAACACGTGGCCCCTGCTACTTGGGGAGAATGGGAGAGAACAATCAAGGGAGAAAAGTGTGGTAAGTATTGAGTCTTGAATCCGACACAGGCCTGCAGTATTTAACCAGATACAGAGGAGATCTCCTGACATGGACAGTCCAGGCTGTGTTCTGTCAGATCCAGGGGTCCAGTCTCATGCACTGTTCTACGGAGATAAGGTGAAAATTGGGGCTAACATCCTTTCTATAATCATCACAGTTTCCCCTTATGATCTAGGCAGTTGTTCAAGCAAGTGCTCACATCTTACATCCATCACACTACCAGATACATAACTTTCAAAGAACTTTCCAAATATATGATTTATAAAAGCTATTCTTTTAACAAGAAGAACAAATCTTCAGAGACAAAACTGACTATAAACTCAATTGTGTGTGTGTGTGTGTGTGTGTGTGTGTGTGTGTGTGTGTGTGTTTTAACACAGCAAAGAATGAATTCACTCCCCAGGGCTACAAGTACATAAGCACAGCCATTTCAAAGGATGCTTGCAACTTTATATCCAGAAGCTACATTGCCTAAACCTAGACAGCATTTCCATTGTTGAATGTATGTATTTACTTCTATTGGCAACAACATTTTAAAGATAGGGGCACATTCACTCATATGCTATTTTTCTCTCTGTGATAGTTTTAAAACTTTATGCTAAATTCCCAAAACAAGACTAACCTATATGTGAAATAAAATTTAAATTTGGATGTATTTTGGCTCAATGAGAAGACTTCAAACAAATAGAGTCCTTAAGCATACTTTTCTAAATAGAAGCTTCCCAAACCACTAAGGGAGGCATGTTTCTTAGGATGGGAACAAGAACAGCATCTCTTGATTCTCCCCAAATCATTCTAACATCATAATCTTTGAGTGGAGTTTGTTGATCGACCCTTTCCCATAGGACCAAAGGAAAGGTAAAGCCTGTGACTTAAAGAATAAATAGGCTCAGATAAACAGCAGGGAAGAGTGAGAGTTGGAGAATGAGGAGGGAATTTAGTCTGAGAGAGGTACAGTGGAGATAGAATTAGGCTTAAGTGGGTTACAGAGGAGAATAATTTTCTTCCTTCCAAGAAAAGGAATGGTACATTTTGCTTCTAGGATATGGAGAGTCTAGAAAATGAGTGTCCCCCAAACACAAACCTATAGGCAAGTTCTATAAGATGACAAGCCTGAACTCTGGAAGATCATGGCATTGCGCTGACCAGCCATGAATTTGTGTTAGGCTTTCCATTGCTATGACGGACACCCAAGAGAAGTACTTAAAAGGAGGAAAAGTTTATTTTGGCTTAAAGTTCCAGAGGTTTCAGCGCATATTCACTTGATTCCAATTCTTTGGTATCTGTGGTAAGGCACAACACCACAGCGGGAGAATGTGGTGTGACCTAGAAGGAGAGCAAGAGGTACAAAAAGAGACCTGTGATATGATACACATCAAGGTGTTCTGCCAATGATCTGTTTCTTCCATTTAGGACCTACCTTCTACCACTCCCCAAAATGCCATCAGGATATGAATTCATCGATTGATGAACTAATGACGTCAGAGCCCATGTGATTCAGTCATCCCCTAGTAGCTGCACCTACTGGCTGAGACTTTTAGGAGTCAATTCCTATAGAAACCATAATAGTAGCATTTAAAAATGCTGTTTACACCGGGTGTGGTGGCACATACCTTTAATCCCAGCACTTGAGAGGTAGAGGTAGGAGGATTGCCAAGAGTTCGAGGCCACCCTGAGACCACATAGTGAATTCCAGGTCAACCTGAGCCAGAGTGGGACCCTATCTTGAAAAACCAAAAAAACAAACAAACAAACAAAAAAAAAAAACAGAAAAAAAAAGCTGTTCAGGGCTGGAGAGATTGCTTAGTGGTTATGGCACTTGCCTGTGAAGCCTAAATACCCAGATTTTGTACCCCAGACCTCATGTAACCCAGATGCACATGGCGGTGCATACGTCGGAAGTTCATTTGCAGTGTCTAGAGGCCCTGGATTGCTCATTCTCTCTCTGCCAGTCTGCCTGTATGTCTCTCTGTCTCAAATAAATAAATTAATATAAAGATATACTTAAAAAATAAAAACGCTGTTAAAATTATTAAGCTTCGATTTAGTAACCCTTATAGGATTCAGTGGGAAAGTTTGAAAGTATGTGGAAGTACTAAGGGCATGGGTAAAGAGGAGAGGATAAGGCAAAGTCCTGGCTGCTGTATCGTGGAATACTTGCATAAATAATGATAAAGTGTGAGGCCCATGCAGGGGAAACGAGTTTGGAAAGAGTGATGGTCAAGCCCTCATGGAACTATGGGCTCATCATGGTGGTGATGTCCTGGAGAGAGAGTTGTAACTTCTGTGTTTATGCTAGTAGCAGGGGAAAGACTGACTGCATTCACATAACCATTGTTTATGCGGCAGTGCATATTTATATGGGTTTGTCGTAATGTTTTCTCCTGTGTAGAGGGTGAGTAATGGAATGACATTTACAGTTTTAGTAATGGGACACATTTACAAACAGCAAGAACTACCTGAAGTGAACTGATCAGGTCAGAACAGTTAGGGGAAAGGGTGTCAACTAGAAATGAGTGCGATACTATGTGGTTTTAAGTCACAGTCCACCTGAGTTACAGAATCTGCTGACAGGGTGTGAACATAGAGTCAGAAAGGTGTGTGATTTGAGAGGAAATAGTCACATAATGATGAAGTGAGCAATCTGGAATAAACAAAATGTTCAGAAACAAAAATATTTACCCTGACTTGTCACAAAGATCAGTTGATATAGGTAGACATCTCAGCTTTCTTATACAAATTTTATTTCATTTTATTCTGTTACTAAATATGATTTTACACTACTTCCACACTACTGACATATGTGTTAGGTATGAAATTCAGTGATTATATTTAAAATGATTACCATTCTCTTCAGCAAATTTATATTAATTTTAAAAGCATAAATAATTACATATAATAAATATTTTGGTTAAGGAAACATAGAACAAAGTAAATGAAATTAATACTTAAAATCTTTTTCAGAAGGATTCCTCATAGTGTATTAGGGAAAAAATAGAAAAGAAATGATTATATTTGGAAACAAAAAGATTTAAGATTTTTCTAAGGGGTGGAGAAATGGCTTAGTGGTAAAAGGCACTGCTTGCAAAGCCTGAATGCCTGGGTTCAATTCCCTAGTACCCATGTAAAGCCAGATGGACAAACTAGAATATGCATCTGGAGTTCATTTGCAGTGACAAAATGCCCTGGCCAACCCATTTCTTCTCTTTCATTCTTTCTTCCTTTCTCTCTCTTCTATTTCCCTCTCTGTGTGTATGTGTGTATGTATCTCTCTCTCTATCCTTGTGAATAAATAAATTAATTAATTAAAAAAATTCTAAGCTAAATGAATCCAAGGAGCATCCAACCTGAAACATGTCTGAAATCTTAAATATCAAAAATAAGGAAAGAATTCTGAGATCATCCAAGCAAGGAAAATAAATTAGCTACTAGAGAGGCAAAATCTCATTAGCAAAAGATTTTAGTATAAGGATAATTTTCATATTATCAAGAAACTATGTCTATAGACATGTTTTTATTTTATTATTTTCAGATAAGGCCTCACTTTGTAGCCTGGCATGATGACATTAATCTTAAATTTCTGTCAATCTTCCTGAATGACGTGGCCTCCCAAGTAGGATTTTAGACAAGTCCTACTATGTCAGGCTAATATAAATCTTTAAAGAAGAAAATAGTATAACCCAGTAATTGTAGCCCAATTTTTTGTGACTTTTCCTAGGAAGATGTGAACCAAAGTCTTTTATTTGAGAGAGACAGAGATACACATATATATATATATATACATATATATATATATATATATATATATATATATATATATAGAGAGAGAGAGAGAGAGAGAGAGAGAGAGAGAGAGAGAGAGAGAGAGAGAGAGGGAGAGAGGGAGGGAGGGAGGGAGGGAGGGAGGGAGGGAGGGAGAGAATGGGCACACCAGGGCCTCCAGCCACTGCAAATGTAACCCCCCTGTGCATCTGGCTAACATGGGTCATGGGGAATCAAGCCTCGAACTGGGGTCCTTAGACTTCACAATCAAACACTTAATCACTAAGCCATCTGTCCAGCCCAAGGGGGACTTAATTCTTATTTAAAGGAAATTAATTAATAAAGCTGGCTGCATCCTTGGAGCTCCCTGCCCAATTTGTAGTCAGCTCCACTGAAGAATGTCCCTTTGCACTAATTGTTTACTGCTTATATAACCTGGGGCGGGTCCTTGTGTGTCTTAAAACATTTTGGGTTTTCTGAGTTGTAGAAGCCTCCCTCCTTCCTCCAAGAAAGTGCTTGGATTCAGAAGAAATGTGCTACAAAATACTATACAGATTACCTTTTCTCAAATATTAAGAGGGTTGTTTTAGGGATGTTGTGGGAGATAAGGGCTAGCAATGAATATAGAAATGTATTAAACATGGAAAGATGAACTGCCAAAGGTACTGCTATGCACCACAGTGGAAAACCTTGTTGATAAGCTCATATAAGAACACCCATTTATTTATTTCATTCCATATACATGTACATTATGTTCATTCTATTGCAACGCACTGCTTCTGTGTTATGGCTCTCTGAAGTGCTGGAATGGATACGAGAGTTCAGGCATACCTTTGTCAATGATTCAATTTCCTTTTTCTGGATTATATGGCACATCTAACTAGTTTTTCTTAGGAACATCCATGCTGTTTTACATAATGGCTGCACAAATATATGCATACTCACAGCATTTGTATGTTTTATTTTGTGAAAGGACTGTTCAGATCATTTTCACATTTTAATCTACTTTCTTTCTTTCCTTCCTTCCTTCCTTCTTTCCTTTCTTTCCTTCCTTCCTTCTTTTCGTTTTTTATTTTTTTTAAGGTAGGTTTTCATTCTAGCCCAGGCTGACCTGGAATTCACTATGTAGTCTCAGTGTGGTCTTGAACTCATGGTTATCCTCCTACCTCTGCCTCCCATGTTCTGGGTTTAAGGGTGTGCCACACCATGCCTGGCTGCTCTCCTTTCCTTTTAACCATGTCACTCCTAATACACAGACATGACAAACAATTGAGGTTATTAAATGCTAGGTACCCTGGCCTGATCCTTAAATAAAATATACATGTATCAAATTATCATATTCTACCTCATAAATATGTATAAATCAAACATATAAAAAATGATAGTTCTATTGGTCCCATAAATATTTCAGGTAGAAAAGAATCACAGAACAAACCACATGGTAATGAACTATACTATTATGTTGACAAATGACTTGGGGTAGTATTCCAGTAATGGCAAGGTATCTTAGGTAGCAACAAATTTTGCTAAGAATTGTTCAATAATTATAGCAGTAATAAATAATATTCTTCAAACTACTAGCCTTAGTATTAATGACATATTTTCGTTTTGAAACACAACTTAGAAACACTATAATAGTATTTATTTTAATAAAATTTGCTAAATTTAATGAGTGATTAAAAACACGCATTGAAAACCTGTAGGGCACTAGATTCTTGAAATAAGCATTTGGTTCCCTCAAACACTATGCTTGGAGTTAAGCCATCAAATTGGAAGACCATATTATAAATATATAAATGTTTAAACTGTATAAACTGCCTTGACAGATATACTTTCATAATAGAAGTTAAAAATACATAGCCAACTATTGTCCTGTATGACTAAAAATCAGCTAAGTAAAAAAAAAAATGTGATAAAATATAATTATCTTCAAGTATTGTCGTCTTGTATCACTAAAAATTAGCTCAGTAAAAGAGATGATCCAATTTAATTATTATCAAGTATAGTTTGACTTAGATGGTGGAACCAGTGATGGATGCTTCATTTATGGATCCTTA
Organism: Jaculus jaculus; assembly: GCF_020740685.1. Lineage (NCBI taxonomy): Eukaryota > Metazoa > Chordata > Mammalia > Rodentia > Dipodidae > Jaculus > Jaculus jaculus. The sequence goes on from NC_059107.1 coordinate 133,753,614, forward strand.
CTTACTTCAGAAATTTTGTACTTTTTCTGTAACATGCATTGTTTTTTCCTCAATAACAAGAAAATCAATAATTACATTGTTATCAAGATTTTCACAGAATCAATGTTCTTTGACAATAATACTAAAATAAATGAATTTTTGAATAATTATACTTCTTTGGTAATTTTATATACTTTAATTAAAAACAAACTTTGAACTGTTGAAACAGTGCCTATACATAACTAACATTAATAATAAAAAAAAGTAAACCTGGAAATCAATTACTTGCTGGGGTTTTGTTATTTTTCCACAGCACCAAAGGTGAACCCAGGGCACTTAGCATACTAAGCTAGTGACCTTCCATTGAGTTACATCTATAATAATCTCTTCGTTTTTATTTTTATTTTTTAGATATGATTTAACTGAGTTGTGTAGGTTGGCTGTGAACTCACTTTGTATATATCAAGACCCTTCTGCCTCAGAATCCCAAGTAGCTGGGATTAGAGGCCTGATTACAGGCTATTTTTTTAGATACTGAAATGGGGTAATACACAAAAATTTTTATCACTGCATGTCAAAAATCACATGTACTTTTTTAAAACTACATTTTGAAGCAAGGTATAGGGGCTAGTGAGGTTGTTCTGTGGATAAAGTATTGGCATTCAAGCATGAGTACCTGAGTGCAGATTCTCAGACCCCAGTAACAAAACGTGGAAGGTGCCATAAGTTTCTACAACCCCAGCACAACTATGACAGGATGGGAGACGGAGACAGGAGTATTTCCCGGAAACTTGTGGACCAGGTATCCTGGTAAACAGGGATGAGCAAGTGAAGAGTGAGAGAGAGTCCCTCCCTCACATGAGGTGGAAGGTGAGGACGAAACTCGAAACTTGTTCTTTGACCCCTACTAGAGCAATCTGGAACACGCATGCCCATACTCATACACATGGATTCACATATATCATCATGTGCAAGAGTTAAACACAGGAGTTAAAGCAATATATAGATACAAAAACCAGCATGTATTGCAGTCATTACATTTCCTGGATGCTACATCTGGAACTACATAGATTACATTTTAAAAGTAATAAAATTGTCAGCTATTCCACAGCTGTAAATTGGAAGACAGAGAGGCATGAATACTGGAGACAATTGTAAAGCAAGACTTCATTTTAGGTAAAAATGTATTGTGCTCATGTTATCTGAAGGGAAGAATTTTATGACTTAATTAATTTGAGCTTTACCTTCATTCTGATGTTCATCACTCAAATTCCCCTACATTTTCCCTCAGCATCTCTGATGAAGAATTAGCACAACCCACACACTTTGACAGCTTTATTGCAGTTGCCTTTTTCTCAAGGACACAGATATATAGAGAAGTATTTTTCTGAGTCCTGATTATACGATGTCATTACAGTGCTGGATCCCATGTGTCAAGATCTCTGCAGTAAATGAGATTTTTACCCTGCTTGTAATAAGTAAGATAGACTTTTATAGTTATATGGCAGCCTGGAAAAGATGTAAGAGTCATTAAAAAGGATGAGAAGGAAAGTACTCTTGAGGACACATCTGAACAGTGTTCCAAGAAGAAACGATAATGTATATAAAGACTGAAGACAGGGCCCTGCTTGCTATAGTTAAAGAAAAGTGGGTCCTGTTCGGTTAGGATAAAGATGCTAGCTCATATTAGGCTTTATGTATTATGGAAAATTCCATTTCCCTTTGCGAATGAGACAAGGAAACCCTTGGGATGTTATAAATGACATGATCTAATTCAGGATTTTAATATTTTATTTTATTTATATATTTGACAGAGAAGGAGAGAGAGAGAGTGAGGAAATGGGCCCGCCAGGGCCTCCAGCCACTGCAAAAGAACTCCACCTTAACCGCTAAACCATCCCTCCAGCCCCTAATTCAGGATTTTGAAGACATCCTCCCACTACCTTTCACAGGCTGAGTTGTAGGAGGACAGGGCTGGTAAAAGTTAGATCTATTAGGCAGATTGCTGTACTCAAAGATTCATCCAACACCAGACCAGGTAAATATTCTGGCATATCTATCAACACTAAGTATGGCTCTAAGGATTGCAGATGGAGAAATTAGGTGGGATGAAGGGACTGGGTAAAACTAAATCTGTATAGACTATATCAAAGCTGTGATTATTTTAGCACATCAAATTTGAGCTATATTGTTATTATTGTTATCTAAGAAGCTACCTGCTGAGGTACTGGTAAGAAATAAGGTCTTTTACAGCCTTTAGAACAGGGCTAGGAAGAATGACTACAAATTGCAATCTGAAGCCCACAAACATGATTGGTTTCATAACAAACATTAGAATGTACTTAAAGAGAGATTCCAGGTTTACAGTTCTTATTCCCAGAAAATTTATGAAAGGGATTATTGCAGTTACGTTCTCATTGCTGGCACAAACACCCAACCAAAAGCAGCTAATTGGTAGAAAGGGCTTATTTTTGCTTACAGACCCAAGGGGACTCTTTTTGATAGCAGGGCAAAATATGGCATAAGCAGAGACTAGATTTCACCTCCTGCCCAGCATCAGGTGGACAATAACAACAGCATAGCATGCAAAACTAACAGTGGTGAGCTAGGGTTAATAAACCTCAAGGCCCACCCCCAGTAGCACACCTCTTCCAGCTAAGCTCCATCTCCCAAATTTCCACCAGCTAGGGACCTACCATTAAGACCACATTAGCTATGGCGAACCAGAGTTCAAAGCACCACAAGGATTTTTTTTTTTTAAATAAGCTCACATTAAGTCCCTATTAATTTAAGTGCTTAGTCTGATTGCTGGGACTGCCATAAATTAACTAAAGATTCTTGTTATGAGTTCTACACAGTATGGAACCCAATTCATTGAGAAATAAATATTGAAGATTTTATGATGCTAGATTATTTTGTAAAGTAACTGGCCTAAGGAATACTGAAAATCTCTTAGTTAGCTATAATAGCACTTTTCATCCAGTTCAGTCATATGTGCTTATGAAAATTGCATTTATTGGGCTGGAGAGATGGCTTAGCAGTTAAGGTGTTTGCCTGCAAAGCCAAAGGACCCAGGTTTGACTCTCCAGGACCCATGTAAACCAGATGCACAAGGGGGCGCATGCATCTGGAGTTCATTTGCAGTAGCTGGAGGCCCTGGCGCACCCATTCTCTCTCTCCCTCTCTCTGCCTCTTTCTTTCTCTCTCTCTCAAATATATAAATAAAAATAAAGTTTAAAATATTGCATGTATCAATTAGTCAATAATTTTGTTTTAAAAGATATAGTGCTTATATCTTGTAAAAGGCAAAAAAAACTGAGCAATGAATGTTAATGATATAATTAATACATCATACAATTGTATTTTATGATATTTTTAGCAATGGAATCTATTATATATTAAGTTCTTTGTAGTAAGGTAGAGATTTCTAAACAACTCAGGTTTTATGAAATTACAGATTACATAAACTGCAGCAGGAATTACAATTAGAATTCTATCTACTTTTCTATTTTTAAAAATCAAATATTAAATCCTTTCAAAGTACTTGTACACTAATTGCTTTTGGCTGATTTTAAGTAAAAAGCAATTTTAATTCCAGCAGTGTTCTTATTCTTCCTCCTCTTCTCCCTCTATTTGTGTCTGCTGTCACTAAAATCTGAGTAACAGGTTATTAAGCCCTTATCACTAGTTTTACTAAATGGAAAAAAAGCACTGAAATTTATGTGAAAGAAATGAACAATGCACCATGAATTATATGAAAGAAAAGCATCAAAAATTTCCATATAATTTGGGTTTGACACTGAAATTAACATTTTAAGAACTTAAGTGATGTCTCAAGAGATAAGTCAAGATACAATTTTTATAGAACTCTATGGTTTGCCTGTATTTTATGATTTTGACAGTGGATATTCATTTATCAGTATTACTGTATGGAATGGAGTTCAATGGTAGAGGGTGTGCTTAGCTTGTACAAGATACTGGTTCAATCTATAGTAGGCACATAAAAACTTACTGAAGTATAAGAGATTAAATTATGATCAAGCCCAGGTTCCTATGCACTTTGGAAATATTGAGCTGATAAAAACAATCAGAAATTGATATTCATTGGGGTTTAGTGCTAAATTTTATAATAGATAATCAATACAGTCTTGTTCAGAACCAAAATGCTCCCAGAGAAAGGGCATTTGAACCTGACAGAGTAGTGCAGCAGCTAGTTTAGAATAGTGTGGAGAAGGGGCAGGTATGTGGTTAGGCCCAGAAATTCCTTACCTCTAATATCCCCATCATTTATCTCCTGCCATTATTTAAATCTAAGCCACTAGACATCCTGTATCCCCACCTCCCTTAAGTTACTCAACTTTATTCTCTATCTCATCACCTGTTTTATTCATTTTAGGCCAATCATACCTATCTGGTGTTAAGATCTTTTTTTTTTTTTAATACCTGAGTTTCGCCCAAGAAGAATATAAATTAGAGTTGGAATGTTTGTTGTTGCCGCCGCTGATTGGTTGGCAGGCTAACTGGCTGACTTATTAAATCGGGTCTCATGAACTCACCACGTAGCCTGGCCTCAAACACACGGTCATCCTCCTCCCTCAGCCTCTCAGATTTGGGGATTACAGTACTGCACACGACAACTTCTTGGGCCTGTGTTGTTATATACTTTTTTGTTGCGTGGTGCAATCTGTTATGCACTGAATGCTGAGTATTGCTGGGTCAAGAAGGAAAGATGAAAAGAACCTGGGTACTTTTGAGGAACACAGAGCTGTAACAAGAGAGGAATATGAACTGAAGTCATGTCCTTCACATATAACTAATTTTATGTGAAACATTTTTGGTTTATGAAGACACATTCCTTTTCCTTTTTTAAAAAAATATATTTTTATTTATTCATTTATTTATTTGTTTATTTATTTATTTGAGAGAAAGAGGCAGAGAAAGAGAGAGAATGGGCATGGCAGAGCCTCAAACTACCACAAACAAATTTCAGATGCATGTGCCCCCTTGTGCATCTGGCTTATATGAATCCTGGAGAATTGAACCGGGATCCTTTGGCTTTTCAGGCAAACACCTTAAATCGCTAAGCCATCTCTCTAGGCCTCCTTTTTCCTTTTTTTTCTTTTTAAACTGAAAGACATTTCTGGCTGTCACAGGTACTAAGAAGAAAGTGAATGGATCAGTACCACTATCATACAGGAAACAGAGAGGCACCGATTGCATTGAAAATGAGAATCAAATTAGGAAAACTAGAAGTTGGATCTTAACGTAAGCAAGATGACTTGCCATTCCCACAACCTGAACTTTCCCTGCCCTATTACAACATTCTGGTCTATATCTGTTGCTGCTTCTAAGACTCTAGGAAACAGAATATCCCCTGAACCCACTGCAGTTTTATAATTTAGATGCTAACATACATTTTAATCTGTTCTATTATATTTAACTGCATGAAGGTTAGAAAACAGAAGCCATATTGCAAATAGCTAGGGAGACTTAAAATATTCTACTGTTCATTATGTTAAAAATACCATGCATATGTTAGCATTTCATTAGCATCCCATAGCAAAGAGGATAAGCTCTATTTGGTTTATGACAAAAGACTCTTCAAAAGCCATACACATATACATATAAAATCTGGCATTTAAAATCTTCCTATGATAATCTTAAAATATTCATAAGTCTCATGTGAAGTACTGTCCTCTGGTCCCCAAAATATCCTGCTTATATTTTAGGAAAGATGGATTTGTACTATCAGGGACAAAACCAATACAACTCAGAAGACTAGCTCATTGGCCAACTATGAGATACTGTCCCATTATTCAGTGTAACACATCAATTTCTGTTGGTCAGTTTTAGGAATTGATTCTGTCTCTATATTCAAAAACAAAAAGCATGAGGTGGAAGTTATATATAGGAAGAACTAAATATACTAGAGGCTACAATATGGAAATTTCATTCATTAAAGGCACAAGAAGCAGTGGAACAAGGGAGAGGAGGCACAAGGAAGAGTCCTTGTCCCATCTGAGAAGAAGGATCAGCATAAAATATGGTGAAATGGGGAGATAACTATGAAAATTCTGTTTGTCAAACAGAAACAATTATTCCTGTGTTCAAATGTTTGGGTATTTATACTTCCCCCCTTTGTGGAAGAGTGACATGAGTCACTCTCAATTCTCAGTCACATATAAATCTTGGATTTATTTTCACTCTGTGACATAATTGTAAAGTAAAATATGCATTTAAAGAGGAAAATTATATACTTACATTTTGCTATATTCTTTCATTTATTTATCTATTTATGTATTTTTTATTCATTCATTCATTTCTTCATTTTTCCAATGACCTCTTATTTTAATTGCATTTTGTCATGATCTGGTTCCTATGACCAATTTTATTCCAAATCAAGAATGATTTCAAACCAAAAAAAAAAAAAAAAAAAAAAGGTTGCTAGAGCCATGGGGGTGGCTTAGAGGTTAAAAGCTCTTGCTTACAGAATCTGCCATCCCAAGTTCAATTCCCTAGTAACCCGTGTAAAGACAGACAGGATGGTCCTTCTTTTGCAGGAATGAGACTCTGGTGTTCCCATCAACTAAATTCCTGCCCTCAACATGCACACATATAAATAAATAAATAAATAAAAATTGAATATTAATTTACTAATGATTAATCACTTAAGAGTCTTAGATCATATTCTATTAACATATATAGGTTGTCAAGTAAAATTCAGAGCCTAGTCAATACATTTTCTTTTACTGATTTAGTCAATGTTAATGTAACATAATTGTTAACATTTTCATGTCTTGCTTTCTCCTTTAATAACATGTATTGTGTTCTAAAGAAAAATTATAAACCAAGCAGCATAAAATTTAAACTACTATATATAGGATAACAGTTATACCTTAGTATTCATCACCTATTTCATTTTTCATGTCTCTTCTGTTTTAAATTATGAACTTCAGCAGCCTTACCCATGTGGACATGGCTACATGGATATGAGGGAAATGTTTGCATGCCCTCATAGTCAATTTTCTTTAGCTTCTCATCCTTCACGAATTGTTCAGGAATCTGTGTGTTACTTAAAATATGTTGGTCCTCCCTGCTTTGTTTCTCTTCAGTAGCTTAATTATGACATATTTACCACTTAAATTATCCACAGGTAATTCTCATTTTCAGAAGCCTTGACTTTGTTAATTTAATCTTCATTTCTTGGTTCTTGAGTATAAACTCTTTCTCTATTCCTAAGGTAGAAATTTTATTGGGGCAATAGAGACATCTATGGAAAATACAAAATAACCTAAAGCCAATAGTAAGATGCCAATTTTCTTAAATACCCATGTACATTCCAGTCATACAAAAATCCAGCATTTGTCTGCTGTTTTCAGATTCTGGCTTGCAACCCTTCATAACACATGTACTTTCAAAGACTTATTTCAAAAAATAGCAAAAATTATTCATGTTGGAGTTTGTCTTTAATGTTCTCATGTCAGTATATTAATTCCAAGTCAGAGCTTCAGATCAAAGAACAAGAAGAAGGCAGCAAAAGATTTGTTCTTACCTTTTTATAGTTGTGTTTTCTTCACCTTGTGGCAATATAAGTAAGCTTTCCTTCTGATATGTTGAATGTTTGCAGCAATTCAATATTTAGAAGGCATTATTTGAAGTCAGAATTCCCTTCTGGCTTGTGGTTAATTTTGAATAAGATGTTTAGGTGGCTTCTTGTTAGTTTTTCTCCTCAAGAAGTGATACAAAGTTCATCTGCCTTAGAAATTTGGTAGAGTTAAAGGGATCAACACCTGTACCCCAATGTGATTGCAAGTAACTAGACCTTTTGAGGATTTTGAATATACTTGACTAATCTTCATGGAGAATTGTCATATATTAGAACCTTGGCCTAATCCGATTACATTTATTCATCTTAAATAACAAATTTTAAAATGATGACCTAACATTACTTAACATTTATTTAATTTCTACATGTATAAATCCCTTTGCAAAAGAAATTCTGCCTATTCTGTATATTTTTAACTTGCTTGAAATATTCTATTTTTCTAATTTCTTCTTCCATCAACTTGTCTAGTTTATAAGAAAACATAGCTTGGTGTGGTGGCTTATATGTTTAATCACAGCAGTAAGGAGGCTGAGGCCAGAGGATCACCATAAATTCGAGTCCAGCCTGGGCTAAAAAGAAAAAAAAAACAAGATAAAGGAAAAACACAGTTAAATAATTCTGTAAAGTTTTAAAATAAATTAAGTGTACCCATATCTAGGGTTTAACATGATGATTACCAAGTTATCTTTGGCATTTTTCACCCTTAGTTGGATTTTACTATTATTCAAATACTTCAAAAAGTTCATATATATATATACATGTATATATATATATATCTTTATGTATATATGGAGAGAGAGAGAGAGAGAGAGAGAAATTATTTTTATGTTAATTATAAGAGATATACTTGATTATTGAATTATTTTATGTTCCATTTAATGCAACTTAAATAATTTTACATGCCATCTTTTTATAAATATTTTGATTAATCAGTTTATTAATGAATTACATTCGTATATTTTCAGGATTTGACCTTCACAGATATTACTGTTTAACATCTCTGGAACATGCATACATTTGTGTGAATTACAAAAGCATAGAGAATGTATATATCTGAGGTAGGGAAAGCTACTCTCTTTGTCAAATGAAAATTATCAGAATTTCAATTTCTTCTGTTTAATAATAAAATTTTCCCTTTTCATATTTTGTAGGGGTGAACTAGTAATATAATATGATTTTACTTTCTCTTTATTAAAGGAGTGGTCAACATATCTGTGCATTTACTAGTCATATAAAAAGATAACCCTATCAGAATAACAGATGATTTTTCAATGGGAACACTGAAAGTCAGAGGATTTAGAATGTTTTAAATATTGAAAGACCACAGCTGCTAACTCAAACTTCTATGCCAAGTAAAATTACTTCTTATAATAGAATTAGAAAGAAAAACATTCCATAATAAAAATAGTCTAAATGAATTTATGATGGCTAAGGCAGCCCTACAGAGGGTAATAAATGGGATACTTCACATCAAAGAAAAGAATAAACATAGTCAAGTGACTATGGAAGAAAGAACAGCCAATGCTGAAATAGTTGCTAAGCAAATGAAGAGCTTAAAACACCAACTTCCACTAAATTACAAGACAGAGATTGCATGACACTTCTCAGTATTAGTTCTGAATATTAACATCTCAATTCCTCAATCACACAAATTAACAAACTGGATCAGGAAAAACAGGATCCATATTTTTGTTGTCTTAAAGAAACTCATCTCACCATCAAAGACAGATGCTACTTGAATGTGAAGTGAAAGGGTGGAAAAATATATTCCAAGCAAATAGAACAAAGAAACAAGTAAATGTTGCTATATTACTATCTTATAAAATAACTTCAAACCAAAAATAATCAAAAGATATAAAAAAATCACTGATAAAGATAACAGTTCACCAAGAGGACATTGCAATCAAGAAATGGGACCTCATGAAGCTAAAAACCTAATATAAAGCTAAAGAAACTGTTAATTGGGTCAAAACAAGCATAGAGAATAGGAGAAAATATTTGCAAGCTATGACCTGACAAAGGATTAATATCTAGAATATACAAAAAACTTAAAAAAAAAAAAAACAACTGAGCAATAAAAACAAACAACCCAATCAGAAAATGGGCTATTCAATTTAACAGAAAATTATCAAAAGAAGAAATACAAATAGACAATAAATATTTTAAATTTTTTTCAAAATCTTTATCCATCAGGGAAATGCATATTTCAACTACTTTGTGATTCCATTTCACCCCAATCAGAATGGGTATCATCAAAAAATAAAATAAAATAAACAAATAAATGACAACAAATTTTGAGAAGGGAGTAACAAGGAAACTATATTCACTACTGGTAGGAGTGCATACTGGTTCAGGATTATATAAATAAATTATATAAATGTTATTTTTTTAAAAAATTGTGACCCAACTATGTTATTTCTGAAAATATACTCTAAGGTTTCTACACTTATCATAAAAATACTTGCTCATCCATTTTTATTTCTGTTCAATTTATAATACCAAGGAAATATAATCTACCTGGATGCTCATTAACTTCTGAATTGATAATACAATTTGGCATATATACAGAAGAGAGTTTATTCAACTCTAAATAAAAATATTTTTTTTAATTGGGTGGCATTTACCCAAGTGCAATAGTAGCACACAGCCATGATGGGTAACCAATTGATCTTGAATGACTAATGGATCCACTCAGTGGAATGGAACCCATAGCTGGAATGGGAAATAAGTCAAAATCATATCCAAAATGTGAGTTTGTTCTCAATATCGAGCTCCCATCAATCTTGGGCTACAAGAGGGTCTATACCTATTAAATTCTTTCTAAAGTAATAATGATTATCCCATTTATCTGGAGCTGACTTTACTCTCCCTTGGAAAATTTGCTTCTCTTTTTCTAGATGGACTCAGAACCTGAGGAGAGAATCAGCCCATTGCACTTCACCAGGATGCCAGCTGGTATCAGCACAAGGGTGAAAGAGACATAAAGAACACCATGTCCTACCAAAACAGAGACACAGAGGCTCCCAAGACCACATCACTGAAGTCGACTTAAAATTAACTCAACATCGGCTCAGGGAATTTTGTGGGAGACAGGGCAGAAAGATTGTTAGAGCCACAAGTTGAGACATTATGCACAGAGACATTGCCTCCTCCCCATAACTGATCACTACTCCCACAACGTATGAACCACAATCCCCATGGGATAACTGGCAACACCAACAAGGATGCTCCCTTCAGAGGGGGAGGACAGGGAGGAGGCTAAGGATGATACCAATGTGTGCTGTTTAAACACTGAGTATGTACATATCTAATAAAGAAAAAATGTTTCTATGTGCCGGGCGTGGTGGCACAGGCTTTTAATCCCAGCACTTGGGAGACAGAAGTAGGAGGATCACCATGAGTTTGGGGCCACCCTGAGACTATATAGCCCAGGTCAGTCTGGGATAGGGGGACACTGCCTTGAAAAAAAAATAATGTTTATATGAATATTTCTATTGATCCCCAAATCGAACAAAGGGGGGATTCTTTACCAGTCACTCAGTGTGGAAATGCCTTGTAATACCACTGGTCTTATCTCCTAACACCTTATCCTTGGATATCTCTTTCTTTAGTTGGGGCCCAAGTAATTTGTCCCTGAAGCATGAGGCAGAGTAGAAGCACAGGAAATATAGTCTTACCCAATGGTAGGCTCTGTTCATTCTGTCATAGTATTTTGTAATGAAAGACATGAATGATAAACAAAAGTAAAGTATGCTTATTGCATCATATTATGAGAAATTTGGCCCTGGCAGAATTTTACTACTGCTCAGACTATGCACATTTACTCTGATAACACTTAACAAAGGTTATGAAATAGAAATCATATACAATAAAAAATGAAATTATAGGGCTGGAGAGATGGGTTGGTGGCTAAGGCACTTGCCTGAAATGCCAAACGACCTAGATTTGATTCCTCAGTACTCAGGTAAAGCCAGCTGCACAAGCAGTACATACATCTGGAGTTTGTTTGCAGTGGCTAGAGGCCCTAATGCACCTATTATCTATCTCTCTCTCTCCAAATAAATACATAAAATTTAAAACAAGGAAATTATATAATTTACATACATTTATAAAATACAAGTTAAGTGAGATAACCCAGGTTCAGAAAGACAAACATTACATGTTCTATCTCATACAGGATGCTAACTTCAAATTTTTAGGTTTATATGTAACTTGAAGAGACACTAGAGTCAAGGAGATGGAATCATCAGAGAGAGGTGATAGTAGATATGTAAATATATTAGTAAAATTCTGGGGTTGTGAAGTCTAAAATCAAGTCAGGAGAAGGGGACTGAGGAGAAGAGAAGCAGAAGAGGGTTAACCCACACTAATGACAAAGGTGTTATAAAAGATAAAAACATGGGAGTTGGAGAGATGGATTAGTGGTTAAGGTACTTAACTCTGAAGCCTAAGGACCCAAGTTTAATTCCCCAGAACCCAGGTAAGCCAGATGCACAAATGTCTGGAGTTTGTTTGCAGTGGCTAGAGGCCCTGGCACGCCTATTCTCTTTATCTGCCTCTTTGTCTCTCTCTCTCTCTCTCTGTCTCTCTCTCTCTCTCTCAAATAAATAGAACTTTTAAAAATAGGTAATTAGTCCTTTGTTTGCCAATTTTTGCATATGATTGATATTTGAAAGAAAGAAAGAAAGAAAGACAGACAGACAGACAGACAGACAGACAGAAAGAAAGAAAGAAAGAAAGAAAGAAAGAAAGAAAGAAAGAAAGAAAGAAAGAAAGAAAGAAAGAGGAGATAGTGTGAGTAAACACTCCCTATAGGGGTGGGCAATGCTGCTCTCTGAAGTCATTGGTTGTTCCAGGAAAACCCCATTACCAGGAGTTGGATATTTTCCCATGAGTTGTTGGTCTGGATGGTCCCTGCATTCCACCCAAACAATATAGGCTTTTACCAAGGATCTTGATTACCTACAAGACCTATCTGGTAAGATCCTGTTGCTGAAGACATTATATGAGTTGATTGCCAGACACTAAATAATTAAAGCAAAACTGAGCTAAAAACTTCTTCTCTGCTGGAAAACTGTCATAGTGCAGAATTATGCTCTGCAGGGTGCTGGGAGAGAAGAATCCAACAGTTTATCCACCCTGCTTTCCATATATCCAGGCAAGAGGTACCTACTTGGGCAATAGGGTTATGACTGCTATGGGTATAATATACTGCTCTATGATAAAATCTGAGGCCTGTTCTATGGGAGGAAATTCATACCTTGTCCTGTAAACCTAGTAAAAGCCTAAGACACTAGGAGGGAAGCTGCTACTGTGGTTTGGCTAAATAGATATGCTGTGCTCAAGAAAATTGTGCTCTAATAATTAACATTATGTTTATGTGTTTTGTTCTTCCTTCACTATTGTTCAGGGAAGCTTTTGACTGCAGAAGACAGTGGATATTGAGGACGCTTCTCATCAAAGTGCTGAGAATAAGTGGCTATTCGATGCTCAGGTCTGTTGTAAGACATGTCTATTTATACCCTCCAACACTCAAGGAACATTGAGGAAAATGTGGAGGAAAAAATATAATAAGAGTCAGAGGCTGGAAAGAGTAATTTGGGTCACTGTCCTTTAGATAAGAAGTGACTGTTGCATTCATGACATCATAGATGCTGTTGGATATTTTTATCCCTATAAGACCTCCACAACATTGAATCAATGTTTCTCAATGGATAAGTGGGAGAAAGAGGAAGGCATAAAAATAGAAGAGGGACTAGTTGGAATGAATAGGTTTGGGAAATAAGTATGGGGAAAGAAGGACAAAAGAAGCCCATGGGAGAGGATTATGCTCAAATTACAGAATGTTCATGCATCAATAAAAAGTTAAAAACAGCAATATCTTTTCAGTCTTTACCCATCTTCTGTTGCTTGTTAGTAATTTTTCCTACTTTTGAATGCACGAATCAGTAACTGATTGATTTTTAAAGACTATATAATGAAGTACTATGTAGCCTTGGTGTTGTCTGTTACATGAATTCTTTCATATTTTCATAGGTCATAGAGGTAAATGCTGATACAAATTTAAATATATGACTCCTAGAAGAGAAATAGTGAAATTTTATAAAAGTTCAGTCATCTTACCATTCCTGAAACCATGGGTCTCTCTCTCTTTCCCCCTCTCGCTCTCTCTCTCTCTCTGTCTCTCTCTGCCACTCTGTGGGGTTTGTGTGTGTGTGTGTGTGTGTGTGTGTGTGTGTGTGTGTGTTGTTTTAATATACTTATCCAGTAACTACAACAGGTAAATGTGGTATTTGTCATTTGAGCTGTGTATGCTTCATTCACTATACTTTTACCTAGTATGGTAGTTCAGTTCAATTAATGGTGAAATAATGATATATTTTTTATCATATTTGACCCTCCTGGTTCATACATATTTTTACATTATTATTATAGTGCTTGCTCTAGAGTTTACAACATGCATCTTAAACTTTCCACAGTTTACATTATGAACGCTGAACCAATTTATATAGATGTCATAATGCAACAAATATTTTTCTTTGTGCATTTGAATTTCAGTCATTAGCATGAACCAAACAATTATGGCTTGGTTTTCACTGCATTTAGCCTATTTGAGTTTTTCACTTGTTTGAATTTATATTTTTTACATTCATCAAAGTGGAGAACTGGTGCAAATATGTCTATTTGTATTTTTTTCTCTCTTACTACTTTTCCCTCATTTGACTTCAGTGTCATATCTGCTAGGTCTTTGAATGCTGTTTTCAAGTACTAAGACTCCATGTTTTATTTCCTCTTATGATGACCTCTGATGGTCAATCTGTAGCATTTCTCTGTCTTCAATTCTTTCCATTTAGCATTTAGTCTGGTGAATTGTTTTTGCTCAAATTTATTAACTTTTTTTGAAATCTTATTTTTCTTTCTTTAGTTATAAGGTCTCTTTTAAAGTTCTTGTCTGATAATGCTAACATCTGGGTCAACTCGATGTTTCTTTCTCTTGAGTTTTATAATGATTCACACTTTCCTTCAGATGAGAAGAAACTTGGAAGTCTCCCAATTGCATGTGGAAACTATATTCTTTGAAGGTCCTCTGAAGATTGCTTATGTTTTGTTTTAGCAAGGAACTAACTTGGACACAGACAAATTGGAAAACGCTTCATTAGTGAATGATCTTTAAACTTGATCCTGTACTTTTTTTTTAATCTTTAGTTTCATGTTTTTAATTGTGCTAAGTACTATGTAGATCAGGCTCAGCCAAACAACTAGCATTTTCTACACAAATGCTCTTCCTCTGATTCTTATAACCCAGGCATGGGCCCTCACTTTATAGTACATGGGGACATGCAGTTCTCTGTCTTCTAGTCTCTTAGGACAGAAATACAGTAATATTTCTGTGGAACATCATGCCTTGTACCATATATTCCCTTTGGCTAGAACTTAAAAAACCAAAAGCTCCTTTCTACATCCCTGTCTTGACTGCCATTAAATATAGGTCTCCATTTATTTCAGTGAAATTGTAAAAAAGAAAAAAATTTAAAAAGACCTTTACTTTCAGACATTTTGTTAATGCAAATCACATTACTCTAGCTTTTTTTTGAAATATAGGAAACAAGTTCCTTCAGTGCAGGTACCCCTTCAAGGTTTGTAGAAAGATTTATATTGCCTCAGAAAGCTACAATATATGGCTGAGCCAAGAACATGTTACATGTATAATGATGATATTAAAGATTTATGGAAGATTTTGATATGTTAGCCCTAACTACATTTGATTCATAGGATATCAAAGAATTCTTTGTTGTTTTAACATCTGTGAAATGGTTTATTATATTACTTTATAAACATAATATGATTTGTAATAAGATTATAATTAATTATACTTATGTGTAATTCTCAGTTCTAAGATCATCCAGAATCTCTCTCTAATCAAATATCTTTCCTGTGGCTCAGCTCAAATATACATTCCATTTTGATTTGTGTCTTAGGAGGACACTTGTAAAAGTGTGTTTTTATAGTTTTCTTCTTAGTCTTGACCTCTTCCTATTTCCTATGTCTCAGCTCATTTAGCACCTAGACTAAATATTCTTCATTACTCCTTTCTCTACAGTGTAAGTAGACATTTCCATCAAATAATATTGAAATATGACCATGGCTTTGCTGTGAGAAATAGGTGCTGATAAACTGAATACTTCTTTCAATGCCAAGATCTGATTGCTAAGCTGCCAGCAATGGTCTCAAGGTCATTTGAAGGTTATAAACATAAAAACTAGTCTCCACAGAAATAGCAGGAACATGTGAACTTGTTAAACCACTAGATTGATATAGGTAGAAAAATTCTGGTCATCTTAATTTCTATAACATTAATATAAGTAAGGCAATTTGATCATTATTATGGTCAAAATGATTATTCTTGAAGCCTCAAATATAATAGTAACTCTTTAAAAGCTCACTTATGTATTTTCAAGCAGAGAGAAGAGAAGAGAGACAGAGAGAGAGAGAGAGAAAGAGAGAGAAAAAATAGGCATGCAAGGGCCCAACAAAGTCCAGTTGTATGTGTCACTTTTCATCTTATTTTATGTGGGTACTGGGGAATCAAACCTGTGTCATTAGGCTTTGCAGGCAAGTGCCTTAACTGATGAGCCCTCTCTGCAGACCAATAATAGCTATTAATAATCAAGGCAATATGAAAGAAAAATTAAACTTACATTTTAAGCTATAAAAAGTTCTTCTTTGCCCTTCTACCATTATACTATTTAAGCATTAAAAAAACTGGCATAAGTGATGGTCTTCTATTTTTATAAATTTTATTTATTTTTTGATGAGAGTTAGAGAGAGAGAGAGAGAGAGAGAGAGATTTGCATTGAACTCAAGACACATGCTCTACCTTATGTGTATGTGTGCCCTTGTGTTTCTGGTTTATATGGGTTCTGGAGAATTGAATCTGAGTCCTTAGACTGTGCAGGCAACCACTTTAACTACTAAATCATCTCTCCAGCCCAACACATTTTATTTTTCTATGGTCATGTCAAGTTTTTACATTTTTATGAGATAGGGTATGGTGTTTTGTTTTATGTATTCATTGTGCAATAATAAAGTCACAATAATTTTTAAAAATATCACTACCTCATTCTTTTATAATTTCTTTATGTGGAGCACATAAAAAACCCTTAACTACGTTAAGATACATGGTGAATTACTGTTAACTGCATTCGCTACCCTTTTGCATAGGACAGCAGGACCTGTTCTTATCTGAGAACATTGTACTCCCGACCAGCCTCTCCTTATCTCCTTTCCCCCTACTCTTCCCTAGTCTATCTAACAATACCCTATTCTCATCTCATCTTCTAGCAGGTCTATTTTTCATAGTTTATATATCAGGGGTCACCTTCTCTTTCTTAAAAAAGAAAAGAAACATTAATTACCTGATTCACCATTTCAAGATGCAGTTGGATTCTCCATGTTCTTGGGTTGCTCCTGACAACAATGTGTCCATTACATACATTATTACATTGTGATTCTCTACCTACCTGTCAGTGTTCTTGGATACAAAGCAATAACATGTAAAACTCATTAAAGCATTAAAAAGAGTTATAATTGATCATCTCCCAGTTACAACAAAAATAGCTCCATAACAGATTTTTTGTTTCTATCTAGAATCATGTTTTATTCCTATGTCCATTTTCTGGTTTCATTTCTGTCGTACACTTTTTCTCAGTTTCTCAACTCACAGCTCAACTGTTATCTTTTCTACTTCATCATACACAGAAATTTCTCCAATTTAACATTGTTTAAATCTTCCTTGCATTTATTTCTTTTGTTTAGTATACAGAGTAATGGGTGTCATTAAGGCATTTTCATGTGCAGTTTGTTTTTCTTGATCATCCTTTTCCTTTCTTCACCCTCATCCCTCTGACCACCTTCACTCTTGCATCCTGCCACTGGAAGCTTCTTTTCTACATTGAAAATAATTTCTCAAATTCAACCTGATATTGGGCTTCAAAACATAATATTAAAGATATCTATTTTAACACAATATATCATTTTAAATTCTCCTATAATAAAATCATTTAAAAAATTTAAAAAACACACTTTCATTTAAAATAATATGGTAAATGTCAAGAGATACTAAGGTTGGGAACTTTTACAATTCATATGTAAAATAATTATTAAAATACGTACATCTTGGAATTAAATGGTTGTGTTTATGTCATAGAATTTATTGTTCAAATCATAGTGAATAGAAAGCTCAATCCTTTAGAAAAAGTGAAGTTTTTTAACCATTTTGATTGCCACATCTACAGTAGTATAGGAGTACCATGAAGAGCTGGGTGATGAACTCTTCCTAAACAAAATTTCCCCGTGATTCTGATATCCATATTCATGAAAATGCATGGGAACTGAGACTTTGGTCAAAGAAATGAAACATGAGGAATCTTAGCCTCTTTCACTATTTTCTATCAGCCCTAAATGGTTGGGAGAACACCAGTCCTAACTCAGAGAGATAATATTATAACTGACTCCAAATATTAAATGTATTCATGTGTGGTATATTAGAACTTCGGCCTGTAATCTATCTTCTACCATTTTATGGACTTATCTGTGTACAGGAAATCAAGTCTTGTGATTGATGTTATGTAATGTTGCACAATTTGTATCTTACTGCCACTTTTATAACTTACCAGAAGTTTTGAGTCATTACAGAACAGGAATTTCCTTGGTTCTTTTAGAAGATCAGTCATGAATCATTCTTAGAGAAGTAAATTCCTAAATATTAATGTCCCACAATAAATATATTTTTAAAAATATCATATTATGTTTGCTAAATACATTTAATTGAAACTATAAATTTAAAATATAATTAAATGAGGGCTGGAGAAAAGGCGTAGCAGTTAAGGCATTTGCCTGCAAAGCCAAAGGATTCTGGTTTGATTCTCTCGGACTGACATAAGCCAGATGCACAAGGGTGAGCATGCATCTGGAGTTTGTTTGCAGTGGCTGGAGGCCCTGGCATGCTCACTCACTCTCTCTCTTTCTCTCTCGTAAATAACTAACTAAATAAATAAAATATTTAAAAAATAATCCTTACTTTAAAACAAATTAATTTAATGAGGCATGAGAAAATACTTTTTGGTGAAGTGCTGCTCACTGTAGGAGCATGAAGACCTAAGTTAGATTCCCCAGCAAAAAATAAAAATAAAAATAAACACAAACATGGTGGTGAATGTTTGAAACCCAGTGCTGAGGAGGCAGAGACAGGAGAATCTAGTGCACTCTGGTTGCCTTTTCTAGGAAAATTTGTAAGCTTAGGTAAAGACCTATTGTTAGGCAGAGAAGAATTGAAGATGACCTCTGGCCTCCATGCATGTATGTATGTACACACCTAATGAACATATATACATTCATGTACAATGCACATATACACACTACAAAATGGATTTAACTGACTTGTAATTTTCTTTATGATACAGTGTTTGTGTCAAATTGTTACAAATGTTTTGCTAGCTTTCTTCACTGAATACACAATAGTTTCTTTTTTATGTCATCTGCATACTTTTTTAAGAATGGCTTTGTCCCTTCAGTGTCTGACAGAACTTTTTTTCTTTTACTCATCGTTCATTGAATTGAACTGTTATATTTCTATTGCATCTTCTGTTATGAATTTCTTAATTCCCAAATATATGTAGATTTTCTGATGTTAATTTTATAAGAAATGCTAATAGATTTTTTAAAATTTTTTCATGCTATTAGATTTCTAGTTACAAAACAAGAAAAATTCATTGCTAATGTTTAAAATCTGAATGTTTTAGTATAAAAGTTTATTCAAGGGCTTGTATATTTTTCTCAAGTGTGCAGTGCATTTGACAGACAATTCATATATTGATAGCTTATATTAACTATCATGATAATAGTTGTATTCCTTTTTCCTTGAGAGACAAATCAAAACATCTTAACACTTAATTTAAAAAGTCATTAGCATCTGTGTGTTCTTTACAGGCTAACCACTAGCATTTCTGTGGAGTTCTAGTTTTGTTAGTGTATGTGGACCATATGATGCGGTAGATGTTCAAATTATGCATTGTAAGTTTTTTTAGTCTTCATAATGGTACTAATCTCTCTCTCTTTGCTGGTGCCATGTCTTTTGCATTTCTTATAATGGTTGTACTGCCAAGGAAGGATAATCTAGTAAAGTATTATTTTTTGCCTTGTAGGTCCATTATATTGTACATTCATTTTCCTTTGTACATATGTGATGGCAAACATTTCACTGAAATATTCTAAGACCCAATTGCTTCCATGAAAAACAGAAGATACTAACATAATATATCTTGATAATATTGCTGTAAGATTTTTAGGTTTCAGGAGGGTCCCAAATTAATGAACCCCAATTTGAGTTCTGTCCTACCTTTAGCAAAGAATTGATTGATAAAGATGGCATTAACGTGATAAATTATGAATTATTAAGTTTGCTTAGGAGAAATAACAAATTATGTGGTTTATTTAAAGAAGACTGGGATTTGGGAAAGAAGGTTGGAATAGAGTTATAAACACATAGGAAGTAGGTAACATTCTATCATGAAAAACACTGTGTAGTTTGATAAGGTGCCTTTTAAGAAAAAGTGAGGTTTTTAGGGAAAGACTAGAGTAGAGTTGTAAGCACATGGAGGCATGTTCACAAAGCTTATTAAAAGACATTGAGGTTTTCAAGAAAAAAAAAAAAAGAGAAAAACTAGAGTAGAGCCACATGCATGTGGAAGATATAAAGTAGGAGCTAGTGTAAGGAGATGTAGAACAAGCATACATGGCATCTGCCACGGGCTTTCCTAGAGAAGGAAGCTAAAAGGGCAAATGATAAGGCTCGAGAAGACTAAGGGGGAAAATATCAAAGCAGAGACCAAGAAATTCAGAGGATAAATGTGTGATGAAGAGAGTTACACTCGTGGTTACCCCAAGTTTAAAGAAATTAACCTTGAGAGCCTGTTTGGATGTTCTAGCAGGGGATCGCAGCTACTTGCATACCCTTGACTGAAGACTGGTCCTCCTCTATTAGGAGAAGGTCGTCCTCTTCAACTGAGTGTGCAGCTTCGGGAGGGACACACATGGAACACTGAAGGAGGAAGGGGACACCCACCTAGCCAGCCAGATCAACTAAATCAACCCTGGCGATCAATGAGGTGTCAGATGTGGTAACAAGATCACCCTCACTGGGAAACACTAATCTAGACCCAAACAGCAATGGTACCATAAAATTCTACTTCCTAAAAGGCAGACCAAATGGCTGAACCTTCACCAGGCCCTGACAAGGAAACACCTAATCCACAAGACACTGGAGAGGGTAGGATCAAGTCTAACATAAATCTTCTACATTTTCCCTCCCTCCCTCTCTCTTGTCTCTCTAACTCTTGTATATTAGTTATCTTTTTCCCCATTTTCTTAATGGGCACTGACCTGTAACTCCCAGTACCAGCATGGGGCTATCATCCACAATGAGCTTTTGATCAGAGAAACCTACAACGTTTCCTAAAAGAATGACAGATTTCTGTCAGAGTACTTGATGACACACCATAGGTTAGTGGTAAGACCCTGTTGCTGAAGACACCATATGCAGCTGACACATAAAATGGAACGGCATGCATGGAAGCCACAAGAGAGTCAGTCCCCAGACAGTCAGCATGTCTAGTGTGAGAAGGTGTTACATGGGCGACTGGGGGAAATGATCAATATCTCTCCAAGCAACTCATGGTTGAACCTACTTAGCAGCAAATAACCTGTTGTGATGCCCACACAAGTGCAATAGTGGCACACAGCCATTGTGGGGAACCAACTGCTCTTGATTTGGCTAACTGATCCCCTCAGTGGTACAGGACCCATAGCTGGAGCTGGGAAACAAGTCAGAACCATATCTAAAGATAAGCCCACTCTCCAATATCAAGCTACCATCAATCATGGGCTACAAGAGGGCCTACACCTATTAAACTCTCTGTTAAAAAAAAAAAAAAAAGTAAGGGTGATTTCATTTGTCCTGGAGCTAACTTACTCTCTGTTGGAGAATCTGCTTCTCTTTTTCAGATAGATGCAGATCCTAAGGAGAGAGCTGCCCATCATACCTCAAAAGGGCCCCAGCTGAAACTAAGGAAAATTGGTGAAACAAGCAAGGGTGCTATTTTCCTGATGAACCAGATATCAGCACAAGGGGGAAAGAGACCAACAGAGAAAAATCAACTCCTACCAAATCAGACAGCCAGAGCCTCAGAGGCCCCGAACATCTCATCACTGAAGCAGACCAAAGATGATCCCAACATGGCTCAGGGAAATTTTGTGAAAGAGGAGGCTGAAAGAATGTCAGAGCCACAAGTTGGGTCATCATATGCAGATATTTATTGTACCAATTACTGTGGACTAACTCCGCAATGCATGACCCATATACTTCAACATGGAGGGACCAGTGGGGAGGGGTAGGCCACGGATGAGCCTAATAATGGTACCAAACTGCCTGTATTTGCTGAATATAAAACTAATAAAAAATAAAATAAAGTAAATTTTAAAAAAAATTAAAAAATAAATTACACAGGTGGCAGGCCTGGAGTTAGTGAGAGCAACCACATGGTAGATCTAGAGTATATGTGTGTGGTAGATTCAGAGACCACAGGAAAATCATGCATGTAATAATAGTGAGAGGCTACCCCAAATGATAACTCAGAGGCAAACAGAAAAGTACCTGTAGACCGAAAAACAGTTTTATGCTCCCCACCCAACCATGCTGGGTATATGAATCCCTGTGGCCCCAGCAAAGTGAGGCTGGAAGATCTAAGCAAAGCTAGAAAATAACAGCTGAAATGAGCAGAGTCAGGTAGAGCTAGCATGAGGAAGAAGACAGAAACCTTTACAGGCAAGGGTAAGACTCAAATGGTTTGTAGATTTGAAAGACAGAACCCAGAGCCAGCCCACAAGCACTAGCCCACCTGAGCCAGCCCATCTGGGACATCTATCTAAGTAGCCTGTGAGACTATGGGCAGTAGAGGCCATTGTAGATCATTCTCAATCGCACAAGAATTCTATTCTTTCTGCTGTTGTTGTTTGTTTTTTTTCTCTCTGAGTCTCTACTCTCTTTTTTTAAATTTTACTTTTGTTATTGACAATTTCTATAATTGTATACAATATCCCATGGTAATTTCCTCCTTCCCCCCACTTTCCCCTCTGAAACTTCACTCTCCATAATATCCCCTCCCCTTCTCAATCAGTCTCTTTTTCATCTTGAGTTCTATTCTTGAGTCAGGGCATTGTGGCATGTGGGGTTTCATTTCCTGGTTCTCTCTGGAGCTCAATCTGTAATTGAAACTACCTGAAAGAAGACAGCTTTTTCCTATCATTCAATGCAATTTTAGAATTGTTATGAGGGTATAGTAACAGAATTTAGATGATTAACAAATATACATATTTTCTTCCATCAAAATTGTGAGTCAGGCCTGGAAAGATAGCTCAGCAGTTAAGTCACTTTCCTGCAAAGCCTAACTACCCAGGTTCAATTCCCCAGTACCCACATAAAACTAGATGCATAAAGTGATGCATGCATCTGGACTTCATTTATAATTGTTAGAAGCTCTGTCAAGTGCATCTTCTCTCTCTCATACACCCTCTCTCTCTCTCTCTCTCTCTCTCTCTCTCTCTCTCTCTTCTACTGTTTGTCTCTCTCCTTGGGAATAAGTAGATAAATAAAAGACTTTTAAAAATCATTAATTGGCTTGAAAACTTATGTAAGGTTTTACACAAAAAGGGAGATGCATCATAAATATCTCAGAAATTCGATGACTTTTTTCATGCAATAAATTATTGGAAACAAAATTATTCCAATTTCAAAAGTATCTGTAATAATTAATTCATCTTTTCATAACATCTCCAAGACTAAACAAATTCAAGCAGGCCAACAATCCCTGTCGTATTACAGGAAAAACGGTAAATGGCAAAATAGTAGATGTTTTATGCCTCAAAATGCTGTGACACTATGATTTGTTGTCTGGAAAGTAGTAAATGGAAGCAATCCATAAATGACTATTATCTATTACACTGTGCTATTTATGTTCAGTCTACCAGTTATGAATATATGGTCATAACATTTAGTCCAACTATACAGTAATACTGTAGGAATGTCTAATTGATGCATACATCATTAGTGTTTTTCTCACCATACTGAGATTTTAACTGCACTTGAGTGAATTTTCTAAAAATTTACACAGTACTTTTAAAAAATGAATATCTTCACTCATAATTTTATCAAGTATTTTCTGTAGAGCTGGTTTTGTCTTCAGATATTCCTTTAACCTGCTTTTGTCATGGAATGTCTTTATTTCTCCATCTATTTGGATGGATAACTTTGCAGGATAAAGTAACCTTGGTTGACAGTTGTTATCTTTCAGAACTTGGAATATATCACTCCAGGCCCTTCTGGCTTTAAAAGATTGTGTTGAATAATCTGCTGTAATCCTGATGGGCTTGCTTTTGTAGGTAACTTGATTTTTCTCTCTAACTGCTTTCAATATTTTTTCTTTGGTTTGTGTGTTTGGAAGTTTGAGTATAATGTGGCGAGGAGAGTTTCTTTCTGGGTTTTGTCTGGCTGGGGTTCTAAAGGCTTCCTGTATCTGTATTGGCACCTCTTTCCCAATTTGGGGAAAATTTTCCTCTATGATTTTGTTGAAGATGCCTACTATGCCTCTGGAGTGGAGTTCTTCTCCTTCTACTATGCCCTGAATTCTTATATTGGATCTTTTCATAGTGTCCCGAATATCTTGAAATTCCCACTCATACTTTTCTATAAGTTTGTCTTTCTCTTTGTTGGACTGCATTAGGTCTGCCACCTGATCTTCTAGCTTAGATATTCTGTCCTCTCCCTCATCCATCCTACTGGTGAGATTTTCTACAGAGTTTTTTATTTCATTAACTGTGTTCTTCATTGCTAGTAATTCTGACTGGTTTTTCTTTATTATTTCTATTTCTCTATTTATGTCTTGTATTGCCTTTTTTATTTCATTAAATTGGTGTCCTGCCTCTTCTTTGATTCCTTTGATTTCCTCTTTGATTTCCTCTTTGATTTCTTCTTTGATTGTTTTCATGTGTTCTTTGACCTCTTTGAACATATTTATAATTATTCTTTTGAACTCTTTCTCAGGCATTTCCTCTAACTCTTTCTCACTGGAGGACATTTCTGATGCATTAATACTTTTAGGTGGATTTATATCGTCTTGCTTTTTAGTGTTTCTTGTGTTATAATGTATATATTTTTGCATCTTGGATTAAGTTAATGCTTGGATTTTCTAGCTAGCTGTGTATTCTTAGCTGTATCAATTGATTTGATGTAATATATTTTCAGGGTAGGACCTTAAGGTATTAGGTGTAGCTCTTAAGACTCTCAGAGTATCTACAAAGATGTTCTTAGGGGTTGAGTTTCCCTGCTATAGGAGTATTCAAGCAGGCTGAGTGGAATAATATACTGGTAGATTCTAAAATTTAACTAAACACTGTACCCATTCCATCAAAAACAGCCCCGAGTATGTATGCAAGAGTAGTTATTATAATGACCAGATCCTCTATCAACAAAGAGGTTTAGATTTCTGGTCTGTTGAGGTATCCAAGTCAGCTTGTGACCAAGTGAGACCCTTCCCTGGTGCAATCCCAGTTACCTTGGGTGATTGTGGTCTCAGTCAAGTTGCTGCCTGGGTCGTCGGGCTGCTGTTCTGATTTCTGGAGCTGGGCACTTGCTTTTCCTACGGGGCAAACTGAGCCGCTGCTGCCGCCTCTGCAGCTGTTGTAGCTGCCACCCCAGGAGCCACCACCACTGCTGAAGCTGCCGTTGCCGTGTCCACCGCTGCTGCTCACCCCGAAGCCACTGCTGCGGGATCTGCCTCCGCTGCCGCTCCTGGGTCCGCTGCTGCTGGGGCCACTGGTACCGGTGCTGGAGCCGCTGAAGTTGCTGCCGAATTCTGCTCCTGCTTGGGTCCCGCCGTCAGCCCAAGTTGGCGTGGCCGGGTCCCGGGCCGCTGCTGTGTTCGCTGGAGCTGGGTTCAGGCGGCGGGGGAGGGGAGGGAGCCGCGGCTGCTCTGGTTGTATTGCTTCTCCACGTGTGCTTTTACCTCGCGGTCTGCTCCCCCCTCCGTTGCTCGCTGCCGCTCTCCTCTCACGTTTCCCGAGTTGCGGAGAGCGCGGTGTGAGGGGAAAATCCCGCACCTGGCTTGTCCTGCGGCTCGAGCCGAGAGACTGGCGGTTTTCTGCCGCTCCGCGGTTGCGGCGGGTAGCCGAGCCGCCCCGGAGCCGCTGTTCCCGCCTGTGCAGGCTCTGGATGCTCTATAACTCTTCCACTTCTCCGCTGCCGCCTCAACTTCCTATACACCTCACTTTTTAGTAAAAGTGTGTATTTTGCTGAGTTTTTTTTGGTCTTTCCCCCTCCTAGGCTGCTTTGGCGTGGTACCTACGCCGCCATCTTAACCGGAAGTCTCCTCATTTCTTCACTCATAATTTTATATCATTGTATTGTATGGGAAAAATGTTAGCAAGTAAAAATATGTAAAATAAATAAAAAATATGTAAAATAAATTCTCATAAGGAGATTAAAGTGATACCATAATGTATAAATATGACATTACATAATAAAAATGACAATATTTATCTGAAGAGAATGAGTAGATCCTCAAATTTTAGCATATCTTTTAAAGGACAAATTTAGAATAAGAAATGTACAAATTATTCTTTAGAAATACATTTGCATGAGCTTTTATGTGTTAACAGAATTATAAAATTCATTAGTTAATGTAGTTTCAGATGTTAATATTGACCCAAGAAGATGTTTTGGGTTAAAAATGTCACAAAAATATGTTTTATTTAGATTTGGGTAGAAGACCCCAGGGCCAGCCCTTCTGGGTTAATTTATTTAGATAGCTTGATAGACTGTGGGCAGCAGGTGGTGCTGTAGATCAGTCTCAATCAGAAATGAATTCCATTTTTGGGCCAGTAGGTGATGGCATGAGGAGTGGTATTTCTTGGTTCTCTCTGGGCCTCAATCTCTAACTGAAACTGCCTTAAAAAGAGGTATTTCTCTTCTATACTCCTTCAAAAATGGTAGCTGATTTTCTGTAGACATGTATCATGAAAGATATACAAATTATCTTTGCTTTTAAGCTATAAGAGTCAGTAGTCATTTGACCTGGCTGAAAAATCCAATACTCTCACTGTTACATTTCCTCCACCAAATGTGAGATACTTAAGAGGACTGTACACTTGACCCATTATTGGTTTTCTTTGTAGCCTGAGTGTCTACAACATAGCATGTGGTATGGAGAGATGGCTTAGCAGTTAAGGCACTTGTCTGCAAACCTTAAGGACCCAGATTCAACTCTCCAGATTCCATGTAAACCAGATGTACATGGTGGTACATGTGTCAGGAATTTGTTTGCTGTAGCTATAGGCCCTTGTGTGCCCATTTTTTTTTTCTCTCTCTCTCAAATAAATAAATAAATAAATATTTAAAACAGTATGTATGGGCTGGAGAGATGGCGTAGCGGTTAAGCGCTTGCCTGTGAAGCCTAAGGACCCTGGTTCGAGGCTCGGTTCCCCAGGTCCCATGTTAGCCAGATGCACAAGGGGGCGCACACGTCTGGAGTTCGTTTGCAGAGGCTGGAAGCCCTGGCGCGCCCATTCTCTCTCTCCCTCTCTCTGTCTTTCTCTCTGTGTCTGTTGCTCTCAAATAAATAAATAAAAATTAAAAAATAAAATAAAATAAAATAAAACAGTATGTAATCAGTGTTGAAAGGATGGTGCTGATTAAAGACATTTTAAGGCCTTTACCTCAGTCAGCAGGCATTTTATGAAAAAGATAATGATCACTCCTAACCATATCTGGTTTATAGTCTAGCTAAGCAGGAAGAAAATTCAACACCTGTTTGTTGTTTAGCAAAAACCTATCTTGTTTTGCTATCTGAACTCAGATGAAAGTATCACTCCCCATTGACATTGTCCAAGAAAATGACCAGGATGATTTGAAACTGGTAACTAAAAGCACAAATATCACGTGGAAGAGGTGTAGCACCCATGGAAGGACAGGCTCACATGCAAGGATGTAGGGGAATTAGTACTGGAAAAAAGGGAGTATTATCCATTTTCCACTATAAAGTGAAAGCCAAGAAAGAAAATACATTAATGACAACTATGTTAAAATAATGGCTCTCAGGTTGATATGATTATCAATGGTTACCATGAGTTCCCTGTGAAGCCCTACTTTTCCATGTCCATTTGTGGGTTAAATTATATCCAAGTTCAACCTCTGGTTGTTTGAACAATAGATGAGCAGGATACTATTGGGGAAAAAAAATCATTGATGGACAAAATAATCCAAATTATTTAAGAACTCTGTTAATTTTCTTTTATTTTAGTAGTACATACAGTGTCTAATCACTTGTGCATCTCCTAAAGGGAGCCCTTCACAATGTTGATATCATCAAATAAGTCCTGTTCCTACTTAACCATTCTGATTTTTTTTTTTTATCATGTTCTTACGTTACATAACCAGGCCACCATATCTATGGATTTTAGCTCTGGGCTTTTACCTTGGATCTTCATTTTTGAGCTCTTAGACATTGCATGTCCTATATACCCCCCGTCTCCAATTCTTAATTCTAACACTATTGTTTTGTTTTGTTTTTTTTTTTTACTTTTATTCTCATTTTGTTGAAATAAATACCATGATCTGATACAGTTATGTAATCTAAGCCACTACGTTTATATGCCATGTGCAGAAGGAACATTGATTCAGAAAACTATCCACTTGGATTCTGGGGTCACCTTGCATAGACTTGATAACAACTTTGCTACTTGATACTGTGTGTTCTTAGAAAAGCTAGTTACTACTTCTTTCTCTCTTTACATTCCAGAAAAAAAGTTCAATAAACAATATTATTTTATTTTGGACCAACTGAAAAATTTAATAACAAGTGCTTTTTACAGCAGTCTGGTATATTTTGTGTTTGCTGTTCAATAGGATCAAGGTTATCAGCCTTGATCAAATTCAAATGAACAAAAGACATGCACATTAATTTACAAAACAGCTAATCTGGAAACATATTTAATATAGATAGGTTCCATTTATCAATATAGTCATCCAAATTTCAGTATATTGGATCTTTATGGGTAGTTTCTGTTTCTTAGCAAATGGAATTTTATATATCAAAGAGTTGCTTCAAATTGTTGCTTGATCCTGGGATGGGAAAATGGCTCAGAAGTTAAAAGCACTTGCTTGAAAATACTACAGACCTTGGTTTAATTTCCCAATACTCACTTAGAGCCAGATGCACAAAGTAACATATGTATGTGCAGTTTATTTATAGCAGCAAGAGGACTGGCATGCCCATATTCATTTCCCTCTCTCTCTCTCTCTCTTTACTCATAAACAACAAATTTTTCATAAAAATGTTACTCCTTTTAGAGAATCTTGAATTGAGAAATCCAGCCCTGTGTAGAAAATGAGAACCAACAGTTATAGAAAATCTCTTGTTCATTTGATTAGCTTTGCTGCCTGGTAATTTTTTCTCTAACACATCTACTCACAGAATCATTCTGAAATTGTCCTTCAATGATCTCTCATTATGTACTAATTTCCTAAATTACTAAAATAATACTTAGGATTATCACAATTATATGTGTTTGTGGTGCTTCACATGATTATAATAATCATTTTATCATGCCACTAAAATATTAATAATCCAGCAGTTATCATCATTCATTACTATCTATTTCACAGTCTACCACATAACCCCAGATAATACAATTTGCAACACAACAATGAAAAGACTGCTATGGATGTCTTTTTTTCCCCCTTTTAGAATGTTACTTTAGTGGTTTAGAAGGAGAACATATGCATGCTAAAGCACTGACACTAACTGTTCAAATTTTCCTAGAGAAGTAATTCTTTTTATGTAACAGTATGTCTATTATTAGTTCATATGCATTAGCTTTGGTAAATAGTACTTATTCTGTCTGCATATCTTGACAATGACTTCTCCCTACATTTGCAGCCACCCACTGAGACAATCATCACCACCATTCAGACACACAGCAAACTAAAGTTTTATTACTTTAATTTTCCAAACAAATTATACTATGCTAAATTACAACACATGGAAATAATTCTTAAAAGACAAAAAGAACAACAGATTTTGCATTTTTATTAAGTGAGATATCTATAATTTCAAGCAGTAGTTTATATTAAGTATTGTACAAATGCACACACACACACACACACACACACACACACACACACACACACAGATATGTCACTGAGGGTTTCTGCAGGCATCAGAACCCTTTTTGAAATTAAATAAATATAACTATTAATTTTCCTGCCTCTGATTTTCCATAGTTCAACTAACTTATACTCTAAGTAATAGTTGATAATTAAAAGTTATATGTTTCTCCATTAGTATATTTATAATTAGGAATTTGGAATTTGTGATTATGTAGGCATATATACACACACATGTATCAGTAAAATTTCTATTATCGTAAGCTTTAGAATCTGTTTTTCCTACCTATGTCTAGTGCTATAAATAGCCTCACAAACACTGAGACACTGATCTAAGGAAAGTGAATTACCATGGAACAAAGATAGATTAAAAGCATAAATCTTGGGCTGGGGAAGTGGCTTAGTGGTTAAGGCATTTCCCTGTGAAGTCTAAGGACCCTGGTTTGATTTCCCAGGACCCACATAAGTCAGATGCACAAGGGGGTGCATGTGTCTGGAATTCATTTTCAGTGGCTTGAGGCCCTGACACACTCATTCTCTCTTTCTGTCAGCCTCTTCCTCCCTCTCCACCCCTTTCTATGTCTTTCTCTCAAATAAATAAATCAAATATTTTTTAAAAGCATAAATCTATCCAGTTGGGGTGGCACATGCCTTTAATCACAGCACTTGGGAGACAGAGGTAGGAGAATCACTGAGAGTTTGAGGCCATCCTGAGACTATGTAGTGAGTTCCAGGTCAGCCTGGACTACCATGAGACCCTATCTCAAAAAAGCAAAAAAAGGACATAAATCTACTCTGGATAAAAACAGTGAGACACTGCACTAATACTAAGAGGGGAACTAGAAGCAGGAATTGCCCATTACAAAGTTATTTTTTTTTTCCAATCATTTAATCACTTTTAGAAAACTCTAAGAGAAGATGACAGAGAAATAAGGAAATTTTTGGTTGATTATTATCATTTCCAGTCATCCTAATTTTCACAATGTTTTAAGAGAGAGAGTTAGTTTTGGAAACAAAACACTGAGAACCTATAAGGGTACCAATTCAAATGCCACCCAGTGGAGTAATGATGTGGTTGTTGGTACCGAATTTATTATTTCATGGTTACTCAGTGAATAATGTCACTTAGAATTACTATGTCCTTTCAATTCACACTTAGATGGACAAATGCCTCCATTAAGGCCTCATCACTCTATTATCCATTTGTCCTTAGAAGCTATTGAAAACTTCAATTTTCTCTCTTCATGTTTAATGAGAGACTGGAGGGAAGCAGGGATGATCTGTTGTGGTTGTCTGTCCTATAAATGCAACTGATTATTGCTAATTCCCATGCCCCTGTAATGTCCATTTGGTGGTCAATTTCAGTAAAATTTGGAGCAGCTGGTCCTAATTCTGGCTGTACATGAAACTAACTAGGGGGCTCTTAAAAATATATATTACCAGGGTTTAACTCAAAGCTACTGAATAAGAGCTTCCGGGCATCATTTTCTTCGTTATATTTGAAAAGCCCTCTAAGGCAGGCTTTGGCAGCTTCACATGAATTTGTCTTTTGGATCTATTCACTTTATTTTTTTTAAATATATATTTTTTAGCTAGCATGCAGAGTTTTTTGGTTTGATTATGACATTTTAAAATACAACTGAAACACTGTTTTACTGATTCCATTCTCCATAAAGCTGAGCCTTCTGTAGGATATGAAAATCAGCCTCAAACCCAACTTGGATTCTTTTAAGATGGGCCATCTTGATGAAGTTCAAATGTTGCTTGAACTTCATGTATAAAATGGAAGCTGTCCTGTTTCAATTGCTTTGAGGACTTCATGAGTAACATGAGTTCCTGCTTATAAAGCTCCAATACACAAGAGGCATGCAGGAGCATGAGATACTGTTGTTCACCCAAATCCATTTCTTCTTGTTTCTGATGTAGAAATAGTCTACATTTTCTAGAATGCCTGGGGATTAGCTATGTTCACGTGATTAAGTCTAGCCTAGTAAAATGCAGCAAAAGGAAGGAATATGACTCATTTCCAGGTTTGGGCCACAAAGACTTCACCAGTAAACCAATGTGACTATTTTCCATTCTGACTGGTTGAGTGAAACCTTCTGCAGAGTGACCTTAGGATTCATACATTATACACAGGTTCTATGAAATGAACCAAAGAATAGCTGCTGAATGATAATTTTGAATGCTATCCAACTAGAGTCCTCAATTGTACTAGGCACCTATTATGTTTGGCTACCTATCACAGCACTTTGTACCTTGTATTTGCTGTTAAATTCTTATATTGTCTTTAATATAACAGTAATGTTTAAGAGGCTTTGCCTGCACTTTCTATCCAAACAAGTATGTGCTTTTTGTTAATTATGGACATTGTCAGGCATTCAATTACTCATAGGAAGCAGTGAGAATTGTATGTATTCCTGAGGCTACAATAAGAATGCAATATCAAGAATGATGATGTTCCTTAAATCAGACTATTAAAAAAAAAAAAGAGCCACGAGGCAGAGTCTAATGGCAGCTCTCTTTTAGATAATAAAGGGATCAAAACAGGTATACCTGATGGAATATTCTTAGACCATACATAATAAATTAATGAAGGAAACTGGCCATGTGTGGGTCCCAGTACACCACAGGTACTGCGAATCATGCCCAAGGTTATGTTTGAGCAACTGTTTATGAGAATAAGCTCTTATCTAACAGTAATAATGCTTCTTTTCACCATATTTATTTGGGATAATCTCTCATTCTTCTTCTGCTTATAACTTTTAAGCAACTCCTACCGTTTTTTTTAGATCAGTTCTAGCATTCTAATATAGAGGGCTGATCCAGAAGTATGCCATTTTTGGGAAAGACATAATTAATATACAAAAGAGGATGGAAAGGGAATAAAATTAAACATAAAAAAGATTTTTTGAGGCCTTTTTTTCCTGTCTCTTAAGATCTAAGTGTCACATCTTTAATACCCAATGTGATTCATTTATTCCTATTGTTCTACCTGCCTAGGTTCCTTCAAGCTCTGTTCATTTGATATAATGATCCAGAGAGACAGTCTGTTCCCCCACACCATTTCCAGATTTAATCTAATCTCTTTTTTCCTATATACTCAGAGATACGTACCAGCAACTCTAGGATTTGATGCCTCCAGCATGGAAGTTGGACACCACATCCATAGTTCAACTCACTAGTAAACTATTAGTGACTCCTAGACAAGCCATGTTAAGAAATAGTTGAGACTAATGTATGGAGGCTAAAAAGAAAGAGTGATCTTATCAGATTATTATGGCTTGGTAGTTAAAGGAAAAGAAGGTGAGCTCTCATGCCAGGTATTACTCATTTATTTTTCCCTTCATAAAAATAAAAGGCAGAAGAGAAATTTTTCTACAAGAAAGTAAGAATGAAGGAGTAGTTCGTTTTATATTTAGGAATGGTAAAGTGTGAATATACCTTCCCAGAGAGAAAAATAAATAAATAAAGAAAGAACCAAGCTTCAGGCATTCTTTTGACATTGAAGCAATTTAGAAAGCAAATTGTGAAAACTTAGATGACAATATTAAATGTGGCAATATATTTTAAGTGCTTAAATTGAACAATTATAGGTTAATGAAAATCATATTTTCATTCTTTCAATGTAGCATTCCCATGACTAAATACATAAACATGTTTGGGGCTAAATAGAATTCAAAATTTGAGGATCACCATTTATGTAAGATTGGCCCAAATGGCCACCTGAAATGATTCATATTGCCAGATCAATTCCTTTCTCCAAAAGAACATAAAATAAGAAATCTTTTCCAGGTGTGGGCCTGCAGACCTTTAATTCCAGCACTTGGGAGGCAGAGGTAGGTGGATCACTGTGAGTTCAAGGCCACCCTGAGACAACATAGTGGATTCCAGATCAGCCTTTGGCCAGAGGAGAGCCCTACTTGGAAAAACAAAAGAGAAATATTTTTCAAAAGAAAGACTAAAGGTCAATACTGAAAACAGGTAAAAGGAAAGAACAGAGATGACCATTGAAATATTTCAAGATATAGAAATTTATCGAGTTCCAGGAGATTCATAATTCTTCTAGATCTTCTTGAAATCTCCTTTACCTTTGGTAAAGTGTCATATGATTCCTTCTTCACCAAATTACTCCATTTCTGTTACCAAATACTTCAGAAGAAGCAACTTCATGGATGTAGGGTATATTTTGGCTTATAATTAAAAAGGATGCCATGGTGTAAAAGGCATCCTGAGAAGTGTCTGGTCACATTGCAACAACAGTCAGGAAGCAAAGAGTGAACAGAATTTGGGACTTGGCTATAGAACTTCAATGGCCTCCT
Source organism: Jaculus jaculus (assembly GCF_020740685.1). Taxonomy (NCBI): domain Eukaryota; kingdom Metazoa; phylum Chordata; class Mammalia; order Rodentia; family Dipodidae; genus Jaculus; species Jaculus jaculus. The sequence goes on from NC_059107.1 coordinate 133,787,794, forward strand.
CAATGACCTACTTTTTCCTACAAGGAGATATACACTCTTAAAGGTCCCACAGCATTCCCATATAGTGCTATGAACTGGCAATAAAGTGACCCAATACATGAACTCATTAAGGATATTTCACATTCAAACCACACCACCTTTAGAATCTTCGATCCAAGGGCATCAACCAGAATCACCTTGTTGCCACAATATCCTTGTGAAATATCCTTGGCAGAAGTAGCCAGGGTGGGACAAGTGTCCCTGACTGAGGGTAGCATGAGGAAACTCAAATTGGAAGCCAAATGTCATACTTTCCTGCTAGTGTTCTCATATGTTGGCCATCATTCTAAATCTTGGTCTCATAATGAGATGAATAGATGTCCCTGGACAGGTTGGATAATAATAATGATAAGTAACATTGTGTCTATAGAAAAATGCCTATCAAATTTCAAATAATTGACTTCAAGAATCATTTGCATCATATCGTTTTGTAATTGGTAGCTCGTTTCCTTGTTTTCATTTCCCTCCATTATGTAAGGCAATTGAATATAGCAGGTGTCAGATCCACATGTTCCCACACACTCATTTACCAGTTGGAAGAATAAAGAAATAAATTTAATGATGCCACATCACCAACTTGACTGCTTGCGTTCCTGCAGATCCTGATAATTTCTCACATAAATGCATCCCTCTCTCATATCCATGTTACTAAGAGGACACTTTTAGTTGTGGTAAAATAGTGTACTTGATTGTGAAAGCGAGGATGAGTTGGTCACCAATAAATATAATAGTGGAATTTAGATTAGGATGTTTGATGGGAACACAACAGCAAAATGAGACACAGTCTCTTATTACAGCAGTAAATAAGTTATCCAAGTTTGCTGTGATTTTACTGATGATATAATGGTAATTAGAAAGTGAAGTATTATACTTATAGACTCACATGTAAAATTAATAGCATATGAAACAATCACCAAAGACACAAATGTATGTGGGAAGAGTAGAAAAATGTGTAGAGAAATTCTGTTAAAATATCAGTTTATGCTTATTTCTAGGGAGGGAAAGAAAGAGTAGTTGAGGCTTTTAAATTAGCTGCATTTATTACTAATTTTTCATGTGAAATGCAAATGTAGCAGTGAATTAATGTGTGGTAAATATGTTACATTTTTGATTTTGTATAATGAAACATTTGAATTATTATCTTGATACAAATTTCAAAAGAAAGTAAATTCTAGGACTGCAAAGTAAGAAAAAAAGTTCAATTAAGTTCTCCTATTTGGCAGTAATTATTATATATGAACTGAATCACTCAGCTATCTAAAAGATCCTACTCGCAGTTTAGAAAACTAATTTTTAGTTCAATAATATAACTTTGACAGTGTCATGGTATTTTGACACCACATTATCTCCTTTATTAAGGTTCTAACAGTTACTTAATCTAAAATTCATACATTAAAATGTGAATTTTAATAATAATTCTCTTACTGTTTTTAAATTTAGAAATTAATTATCTCCATGTAAAATAGGCATTCTAGATCTTTTTCTTCATGGTAGCTCATATTAAATAAGATAAGGCTGAAGGTAGTGAGAGCAGATTGTCACACTACTATCATTACATCCTTTAAAAGTTATATATAAATTCCATGAAGTTATTGTGGCAATCTGAAATGGAGAGAGGGTTTTTTTTTTTTTTTTTTTTTTTTTTTACTTTTTAAAATAATAGAATCCATATAGCTTAGAAAAAATCAGATATAATAAAATAAAAAACCCTATGGAAAAAATGGGAACTGCACTCTGACAATAAGTATTACAGTAGATAGTAAGTTGAAAATCAATATTTGATTTCTCATTTGAGCAAAAATGACCTTTCTCTCAGGGCCACTGGCTTCCTATTAGCCCAAAATCAATGCAGGGTTTAAAAAAAATAATGAAGTTTCAGAATTAAATAAAAGTCTCATTGTACCTTGAAGTTTGATTATTTTCATGCTGAGCCAGATGTAATAAAACACATTCAAATGCATGCATTGAGCTTACAAATATACACAGAACTTAAATAATGTTCATTATCAGGGTTCCTCTGATTTACTCTATTACTATACATGACTGTTCAACATCAATACTGACTAAAACCTTTATTGCACAGAAGGTAATTTATGACAAAGCAGAAGGATCATCATTATCATAACAACGATTGGCATCTTTTTGCAAGAAAGTGCCTGTAATTACTGAGACATCCTTCTAGCTCTGATGACATCTTTTTGACTCATCACAGATGGTAAATATTTGAACCACACTGGGCCTCATAATCAGCCTGAAAAATCAGCAAAACATATACTGTGTAGTCCCCTTAATTTTAGAAAAGTAGAGAAATACAAAAAAATGAAAACAACACAAATATATTTTTTAATTTCTTTATATTGGCTTATATTATAGGAGAGCAATGAAAAGAGGCCAATTGCAGTTGGAAGAAATTTCAGATGTGATGATATCTGAGCTGTGCATATTTGGATATGACTGTCCATAGGTTTGTAATTTGTGGTTAAAAATAGCACAATTAAGGTAATAGAGATGGCACAGCAGTTAAGGCACTTGTCTTCAAACCCTAACTACTTGGGATCCATCCAACAGCACCCACATAAAATCAAATGCACAAAGTGACACATTCATCTGGAGTTGGTTCACAGTGGCCAAAGGCCCTGGCATGTCTATTCTCTCTCCATTTTCTTTGACTTTCTTCCTTCCTTCCTTCTTCCACCCTTCCTTCCTTCTTTCGTTCCTTCCTCCCTCTCTCCATCCACTCTCTCTTTTTCTCTCTTTCTGTCTCTCCTTGCGAATAAATAAAGATATTTTAAAATTTGTTAAGAAAATAGCACAAATACCAAATATGTATAATGAACATTTCTTATTTGGTATTATAAAAACATTTGGAATTATATGCCAAGAAGGAGAATGACATAAACTATGCATATATCAATCACCAATATTATTTTTCATTAACTCCACACCTACATAACTCATCCTGGATAATTGCCAAGAAAATATTTGATACTAAATAAGTTCAGTATTAAAGATTCTATAAGAATGATGGACTGATTAAAACTTCAGGAGAGATGGAATGTTACAGATAGAGAGCCAAATCATTTTGGACTGTTTTTAGCCCCTTAGTAGCTATGCATTGCTTACATGTGTGTCTGAAATAACATCTATCCTTATGCCTATTACGTAAATCCTCTAGGAAATTGCAAGAATACCTTTAACATCCACCAATCCAAAGGCTATGAATGTCATCAGATAGCATCAGGGGCCTGTAATAGAGATATGCCTTGATTGCTGTAACCTGTCTCCCTGATATTCCCATCAACGATTTTAAAAGTGCTTAATTAACAGCTTTCTTTGAGTCTGTTACTGAAAATACTTCAAGAAAGAGTTACTAAATTGGAACATACATGGTATTTGGGGTAAAGTGAATCTATGTTCCTGGGCCATAGTCACTTGTATTTGGCTCCAGAATAAAGGCTTATTCCTTTTGAAGTGAGAGCTATATTTGTGAGTAAACAAAAACTATGTTCATTTGAAATAAATAAGGACTTAAATAAAAAAGATACTTGTTAGATTCCATCATTTAAAATTAGTATTTTTTTCTTTGGAAATTTATTTATGCACAAGCTCCTGGTTGAATTTAACCTTGTTCTGTTGATTAATGACACCTGAAATCTCATAATCACATTATCTTTGCCTCAGATATGTTTTTCTGTTATCTATGACTTAGCCTTAGGGGTAAAAGTCACTCAAATAAATGCCCCTTGGAAGAATGACTGCACAGAAAAATTGATATCAACATGACTGATAATTGATAAATGACTACAGCATTGTATTAATCAAAAGAACTTCAGTTAGCAAGGCTAGAGAGATTTTAATAGGACCTGCATAGATAGCATTATGAGATTAGGCCAGCCCAGTAACTTCAGTGAAACTTTTACTCACATTAAGTGATATCAAAAGATTATAGACTGGATTACCTCTAAATAGAATGTCATAGATTTCATGTCTCTATTGTGTTGTTCTACCTCTAAGATCCTCATTTCTTATTTCTGGGCTGCAGAGATGGCTTATACACACTCATTCTTTTCTGATCAGGAAGCCTTGTTCAGAGGTGATTCTTCCTTTGCCTGGGCCAGTTCTGTTCCCTAGGCAGGGTCAGTTGGCCACATCTGGAAATGGAGCCACGTTGAGCCGCATGTTGGCAGAGAATAGAATGGCACATCAGTATTCAGGAACACAACCTGAAAAACAGAAACAAAACAATTTGATATCTTCCAGTCCTGCAGGATTATAAAACCTAAACATTCTTAAAATTTTGGGCATGGGCTGGAGAGATGGCTTAGCGGTTAAGCACTTGCCTGTGAAGCCTAAGAACCCTGGTTCGAGGTTCGATTCCCCAGGACCCACGTTAGCCAGATACACAAGGGGGTGCAAGTGTCTGGAGTTCATTTGCAGTGGCTGGAGGCCCTGGCATGCCCATTCTCTCTCTGTCTCTCTGTCACTCCCAAATAAATAAATAAAAATGAACAAAAAATATTTTTAAAAAATTTGGGGCATAAGTTGATCTTTATGAATTTCTTCATGAGTAGCAAGTTTTAAATATCTGTGGTAATAGAGACTCCAGGGAAAGTGTCAAGAGTAACTTCCCCTTCAGACCTGGAAACCTCAACTTCACTTGCTACAACTAATTCTCGAAAATAGAAAAGGGAAGGTTTCCCACTTATGTGGCAAAAGATTTCACTCAAATGCTCCAACTTAACAAACCTTTGCTGAAAAGCCTTTGCATGTGTGTGCTCATGCTCATTTGTGTGTGTGTGTGTGTGTATGTGTGTGTGTGTGCATTTTTGCATGTAGATAGACACAGATGTGTGTGGACACTTGTGCACATATGTGCTCATGCGTGTGGAGGCCAGAGGTGTAGACTAGTGTCTTCTTTGATTGCTTTAGAACACACTAACTTAGCTATTCTAGCTAGCCAACAAGCCCCAGAGATTCTCTGGCTCCACCTGTCCAGACCTATGATTACCAGATACACTAGACTTCCTGGCATGTCACATGGCTACTGGGAATCTAATCTCAGGTCTTCATGTTTCAACAGGAATCACTTTACCCACAGAGCCATTTCCACAGCTTCAAAGAGCCTTTTTGATGCCTATCATTCCAGTAAAATGGCTGAGCATACTTGCAGAGCTTAAAGAGCATCCCTAAATTCTCACTGCCTTGAAAATATGAATTCACATTTAGGTAGACATCTTAAATCTTGTTTATAAAATACAATTTAACCTTAAACACATAAAAAGGAAATAATAAGCATAAAAGGGTTATTTGTTACATTCTAGATATGAGCCCAGATTACTTTTTCTTTCTTTCAAAACTGATATGTAACTTTATTATATCTCTTTATTTTTACTTTCTACAAAAAAGTGGGTCTAAGACAATGCTTTAGACAGAACAAGTTTTTACAAATAAAGTTAAATTTATGTTTAAATTGTGAGAAAACATAGCCACAATTTAATTCAAACAATGATCCATAGCAAATCTTCTTAAAGGTTTGAACCTTTATATGAGAGACTTAATTTTCTTAGCTCAGTTCATGAGATCAACCCCCTCTTAAAATGCTGATATGTTAAGTCCAGAGTATCTAGCTTAGTAATTTAAAGGAACAGTAAAGGAGTTCAGAGCATTGTATTAAATGTAATAGCTACTGAAATCTGCTCTCACTTATCTCAAGTATGACATCATCATTCATTTTAGTACAAAGTGTTATGTCCAGATGGTAAAAACAAGCTGATGTCAGAGATGAGAGACATTTTCTTCAAGGTATAATTTTATTCTTTCCACAAGTAAAAACATGGCTCAAACATGACTTGCATTATAATAAGAAATGTATGTGAGATTATTCATGTGAATGAGTACACATACATGTCTTTGTTTTCTAGGCACAAGAAGTAGCATGTCTGATCTGGGATTATTGATTGTAGACGCACAAAGTATTTGTAGGAATTTTTACTTCATTTTGCTGTCAATTCTCTGCCATCAACCCAGGAAATAAGGTGATGATCATATTCTTAGTTATACAGGGATATATTAGCAAGACATCATTTGGGCAGTATCTATTACCTACATATGACCAAATTCAGACAAATGGAAGCTAATGTTATTTAGGGAGTAGAAAGGATCTTCAGATTTTCTTCATGCTTCAGTATGTGCTGAATAAATATCTGATAACTGTGTATTAAAATATCTTCAGGAAGCATAAAACTTTCATGATCCAGGAGCCTATGTGACCCAGATTTTATGAGTCCTTTTTCATTAAATTAACCAGTAGGCAATGATTTGCTTTCCTTTGTGTGAACCACTAGAAAAAAATCTTAGAACAAACACACTCATACACACACCAAATCTCCGCAAAATAATCTAAAAATAATTCTGCAAACATTTAACATTTATATTGCATATTGGATTTAAACAGTGAGAAGACTTTTATTTAGAATGTTGAAATATTCTGCACCTACTCATCCCCCCACACACATATTGAACCAAAATTTACACTCAAGAAGATATATTTTTAGCAACTAAGGTATCATTTTTGGAATCTTATATCTAGCCTGATAAGTACAATATATTTTGGTGGGATTATACTGACACATAGAAAATGCCTATTAAAGGAACAGAAATGGTAATAGGTATCTTTTATTTTTTTCAATTTTATAAGATTTGATATCATAAATAATTATTCTTTATTTTGAGTAAGTATTTGTCATGATGGGAAATTTCAGCTCCAAATCCTTAGCAGACAGTCACCTCTACTTAGACATTGTATTTTTGCCTTGTTTCTCAAGACTGGGTCTTGCAATGGAGCCTATGTTGGACTTTTTAAGTGTTCATTTTTCTGCCTCAGATTCTCAGATATCAGGATTACAGGCATATACTTTTCAGTTAGAATTTAATACATTTCAATTTTTAACTTATTTTTACTATACTTGTTTCATCTTTCAAATATATAAATTGAATATACAGGAGTGTCCACACTATATTGACTGTATAAATGCTGACTTTTGTGAATATGAACAGGATTCTGACTTATCTGAATTACCTATGAAAATCACACAGTAAACATTAGACACTAGAAGAAAACATTAAAAATATAAAGAAAGACCAGGAGTGATGATGCATATCTTTAATCCCAGCACTTGGGAAGCTGAGCTAGGAAGGTCATAATGAGTTCATGGCCACCAAGTACAGAGTGAATTCCACGTTAACCTGGGCTAAAGAGACACTTTAACTTAAAATCCCTCCCAAAATGTAAAGGAAGAGAAATACAAATTGTCTTAATAATTTCAGAGATAGAAGTCAATATTATATTATTTCACAAGGCTACAATTATACTTGTATAGAAAATTTAAGTGTTTTGTGTGTGGTGTGTATGCACTTATGTTTGTACATATGCGTACATGCACATGTAAGCCTGCATGCACATTGAGGCCAGAACACAAGCTTGGATGTTATCCTCGTGTTGAGGCAGGCTCTTTCCTTTGCCACTCCAACTTTAAAAGTTCTCTTATTTCCACATGCCAGCTCTGAGACTCTAAGTGTGCACCACTAAGTCCACACTATGTCGACTACAGAAATGTGAATGTGGCGGGGGGAAGGGGTGTTTGTATATGGACATGCAAGGGTCTCTTGTTGCAAATAAATACCCCTTCATCTTTATGTGGCTAGCTGAGAAATTGGATCTGAGCAAGCAGGCTTTGAAATCAAGTGCCTTAATCACTGACCCATCACTCTAGCCCATTTATTTTTTTTTTCAATATGGGTATTAAGTATCAAAGTCAAGTACTGATGTTTGTGATATAAACACTTTACTCACAGAGCCATTTCCCAGCCCCTGGATGTGAACAATTTCAAGACTAGTTCTACTTAAGAAGCTCAAGATGTACTATTTGAATAACCAAGATTCTCACCTTTTATGCATCTGGTACCACTTACTTAGAAATCCTCATACATATTTTGTTTTTTTCTTCTGCATATCTCCCAGCCTATCACCTAGCTGAAGCCTCTATATGCAGAACCAACTTGGGACCAGAGGAATTCATATGTTAATTAAAGTCATTTACAAAGCTAATCATGCCATGTGAATTCCCACTTATCTTCCAGCCTTTCTGTGATAAAGAACACCCAGTACTAAATATGCTATCATAAAATGAAAATGCATCCTCCAAAAGAAATTGGTAAGGGAAACAGCAGTTTTTCTAAAGGGAGACATCCATCCCCAAAATACACATCTCCACTATTCTTTTGTACAACAGATCACCAAGTTGTTGAACCACCTGCCTGCCATGTAAAGGAATTAAACTATAATCCCGGGCTTAGAATAGAGTAGGGAAGCAATTAAGACAACTAAATAAATTGATCTGCCAGAACACTAGGTGCTATGAGAATAGGAAGAAGGACATGAAACTGACCTTGATGTAGAGAACACACTGTCAGAGGCTGGAGAGAGGGCTCAGCGGGAAAGAATGCCTCCTACAGAAGGGGGCCTATGGGACCTAAAACTGCCTGGGTTCAATTCCTCAGCACCTATATATCTATGTTTCTGACACCAGCCCTGCAGGGAGTGGGGAGTGGAGTATAGCTGGGGCTCATGAAAATGGCAAGCTTGGGAACTAATTTGAGACTCTGCCTCAAAGAAATAGGGTGATGAACAATGGAGAGGGGGCACCCAATGTTCTCCTCTGGCCTCTGCACCTGAAAACATACCTGCACATGCAAAAGTAACTGTCATTCTTGTAGAAAAGAGAATAGACTGTCCAAGGCAAAGAGAACAACATATATAGAAACATAGCCGCTTAAGGTAGATATTGTGGTATAGCATGCTCACAGTAAAACCTTATGAGAATAAAGGAGAAAAGAAATAAAGGGCATTCCAAGTGAGAACACTGAAACCAGAGTAAGCAAGATTTTCTTTACAGTAAGTCTTGGATTTATTTTAAAAGTGAGTAAGGGCTGGGGGATTTGTCCAGTGGATCAAATGGCAGCCACATAAGAATAAGGAGCTGAGTTGCAGTTGAATCCGGAGCACCTGTGTACAAGCCAGACATGGCAGCATGTGCTTGTAATTCTAGCACTAGTGAAGAAGAGATAGGAGTGTCCCCAATTTTTTTCTGACTAGTTAAGCCGTGTTGAACAGATGATTCAGTGAGAGACACTGTCTAAAACATTTGGTTGAGCAGGGCATGGTGGCACATGCCTTGAATCACAGCACTTGGGAGGAAGAGGTAGAAGAATCACATAGTGAGATTGAGGCCACCCTGAGACTACATAGTGAATTTCAGGTCAACCTGGGCTAGAGTAAAACCCTACCACGAAAAACAAAAAACAAACAACAAAACAATATTTGGCTGAGACCAATTGAGGAGGATATCTAACATTGTCTTCTGTCTCTGCCTCTCTCTCTCTCTCTCCAAATATGTGTGTGTGTGTGTGTGAATATATATATATATATATGTATATGTATATATGTATATTTGTATATATATATGTACATATACTCACTACATCCATATACACAAATATTAAAAATGATTTAAAACTAGAAGGTAGGTAATAGTATATATTCTCATACTGATATAATCATATACTCCCAGGCAATAGCTAGCTGAAGGCAATGGAGGTGATGCCTATATCCACTGGTCAGAGTTCAATCCAATGTGTTTGGTGGGATGTAAATGCCTCTGGCTTTATATTTATTTGTACATATTCAGTTGATCTTTTGAGTTCCTCTTTGTAGGCATCTTTAAAATGATTCAGTAAAGGCCAGGCTGTAATCTCAAATGATAACTCAGACACCTTGGTCGTTCCATACCAGCACTCTGGAGGCAGGTAAAGAGAAGACTGACTAAGGCCAAGGGGTTGATATTTGTCTTGTCATCTCTTCCTTTCTCTCTTATTTTTCCTTTCATTTCCTACCATTCATGGATGATTAGGAAGGCTTTTTTTTTTTGTTTACTTTTAATAGCTAAATCCTCTTCCAAGACATAAAATTGCAAAAAAGAATTGGAAAAAAAATGTGCTGTCAAAACAAAAAATATTTTACGTTCCTTCATAATATAAAATATGCAGGTTGTCATTTATATGTTTAAATTATTCATTATAATAACACCAGAAAATTTAATGATTATTTTCCTTGGTGGTTTATTCATGTTTTTAATAGCAGAGAAAATAGGACAGTTGGTCTTTTCACATTTACATCATATCTTCTTTCAATGAATGTAGAGAATTTTTAAATAAAAATATCCTGAGTTTATGTGTTCTGTACAGGAAGATTAATGAGATTTAGGAAAATCATTGCATATGAGCATTGTCACCACTCCAGAAAGCCAACAAAAAACTCACAAAATTTGTTTCTTTGTCATTAGTGGTTTGTTTAAGTTAATCTCAACTTCTACCCTTTTGCTTGAAATCTCTAAATGGTTGTCCAAAAACTTCAAGACAAATATAAAATCCTGCATCACTGCAGTGACTCATTAGTTCATCTGCCTGTCCCTACAGAAACCCACCAGTCCATCAGTGGGCCCGTACTTACTGGAGCCTCCCATGTGTGGGGCATGTCTGTGCTCGTTGCCGATTGGCCTCAGTGTTCCTTCTATGCTTGTTTTCACCATGTCCATACTTGCTCTTCATGACAGCTACATTGATGATAGTCTTGGACATTCTCAGCCCAGCGATGTGATATGAATGCCCTTTATTTCCCAGTTACCTAGCTCAATGCTTTAAGATTGTGTAGAGGATTTCCAAATACTTATTCCAGATATTCAGTCTGGAGGACCTGGATTTAGTAATTCTCTCTTGGTGACATGGCTGATATCAATTTTGAGCCCATGTCTCTTCACTCAAAACTTAAGTGGACAGATGGCAGAGGGTGAGATACATATGAAGGAAAAACAATGGCTTTTCATAATGGCAGGTTGCCAACTCAGAGGGCAGGGTACCGAAGTGGATGTTGCAACTCTATTAGTGGGCTCAGGCTTCCACCCAAAAGGATGCTGTCGTGGTCATAGCTCTGAAGCCTTGACAGACTTTGGAACACTAGTCAATAGGTTGTCATCGAGTGTTAAGTTTTAAACCATTGGCGGGCCTGGGGAACAGAAGCAGGTCTTGCATGCTGAGCACAAGTGGTTTGGGGATGTCCAGAAGCAGGAACAGGTCCAGTGTCAAAAGAACAGGCTGTTGCAGGGGGCTTCAGAGGCAGGAACTGGTGTCACATGTCAAGCCCAGAGCCAGCTCTGGGGTGGGTGGGGTGGGTAAGGAATCGGCCCACTACTCCAGCACAAGTAGCATACACATATGCACCCCAAAGAAGGCCAGGTCTTCCTTCTAGTGTCCAGCAAGTCATCCCTAGAGGTTGGCCAGGTCCAATAAGTATGAGCACAGAGGAGTTCATGCAGACTCAGGTGGCCCCTAATTGGCTGGGTCCAGGGTAGAAGGGGAAAAGCAAGGGATCAACCAGGAGGGACAACCAACCTGGGGAGGGAAACTGAAGCTGACAAAAAGATAATGATATCCAGCTCCCTTGTTGCCGTGGTGCTGGCTGCAAATTGGTGCTGGAACATAGTGAGACAGTGAGCCCCTGTGGCCTTTGAAATGCCATCTGTCACCAGTAGCAGGCTTTGATCACCCGCCTTCTGCAAGCTCTGATCACCACCAGGCTCTGGCCTTTTCCTCGCATTGGGACTTACAAATGTCATTGTTTTTAAGATTTTCATGGGGAGCTATAGAGATGGTTGAGTGGTTCAAGGCACTTGTTTGCAAGTCTGACTGTCTGAGTTCAAGTCACTAGCAGCCACCTAAATTCTGACGCCTCAAAATAGGACTTGCATCTTTAATCCTAAAGCCCCTCTGACAATGGGAGATGATGCCAGCAGAATCCACAGCCAAGTGAGACTAGTGCCCAGGCAATGGGGAACATAAAAGACTCCATCTCAAGCAAGTAGGAAGGAGAGGATAATCACCTCCAAGTTGTCCTTAGACTTCCATATGAATGTTGCAGTCTGTGCATACCCATTCATACACATGCACCACACACACATACACACACACAATAATAAAGAAAAAAACTTAACAGGATTGAAATAACTGAGATTTTGAAGCAATTTACCACTAAGCATCTCATTTTGTTGGGGATCAAATTAGCTACCATTTCCTATTAATAGCATACATTGAGATTGTACTTACATGACATCTTTTGTATATTTTATATATTTAATTTAATTAATTAATTAATTTGAGGGAAATAGGGAGGGAGAGAGCACTAGAAAGGGAATGAATGGGCATGCCAAGGCCTCCAGCCACTGCAAAGGAACTCCAGATGCATGCGCCTCCTTGTGCATCTGTCTTATGAGGGTCCTGGAGAATAGAACAGGGATCCTCTGGGTTTGGCAAGCAATTGCTAAGCCATCTCTCCAAACCCCTACTTTGAATTTTAATAACAGTATTTGCACTCATCCACTTGTATTGTTCTCTTACTTGTAGAGAAACTTAAGTAGATTGTTCATTCATTATCCTCAGTGATAAGTTGTTGACTATGAGGAAGGCTCAGATTTGTTCACCAATGCTCATCCAGTGAATGAATTAACCCATGTTGTATAGCAAATTCCTCATACTGAAATATTTTATTCTATAGAGTGGACTGATTATGGTAGAGACATAAGTTAAACTTACAAGGCCCTTCTCCCATGCCCTCACCCTGCTCTGGGAGTAACCGTTCACCCATGCTCCTGTTAGTAACTCCAATAAATTCATGGGCTTATCAACTTAGGTTTTGATGGCATCATTTCTTTTTTTTTTTTTTTTTTTTTGTCTGTTGTCTATTCCTAATCTGAGTGAATAGACATTTGTTTACCTCTCTCCAGGAATCGTTAAGAGAATAATGTGCATGTGCATGCTCTTTCACACACACACAATGCAGACACACACAAACTTTTGAAAATAGTAACTTTTCAATATCTCAACATATATTGCTGCTAATTTTATATTGTATTTTGTTTTCTGTGTATGATGCCTACCAAGAGGTAGCATTGTGTCCAGTCAGCTAGTCACTTATTTTCACTGTTATAATTATGTTGTATAAGGGTAAGATTAAATACTTCCCTTGGGTAATGTCTAGAAGAATCTGAATACTTTCAAGGTTCTGTCCTCTACTCCAAGCTTCCAAGCTGTGTATGGTGGCTTAAAGTGTTTTTTTGTTTGTTTGTTTGTTTTGTTTTGTTTTTCCTCACAAGTGTTATCCACAGTTGACCTGCTTAGAATTTCTTAAAGCCCATGTTAAAATTTAAGAGACAGGGCTGGAGAGATGGCTTACCGGTTAAGCGCTTGCCTGTGAAGCCTAAGGACCTGGGTTCAAGGCTTGGTTCCTCAGGTCCCACGTTAGCCAGATGCACAAGGGGGCGCACGCATCTGGAGTTCGTTTGCAGAGGATGGAAGCCCTGGCACACCCATTCTTTCTCTCTCTCTCTCTCTCTCTCTCTCTCTCTCTCTATCTGTCTGTCTTTCTCTCTGTGTCTGTTGTTCTCAAATAAATAAATAAAAAATGGGCAAAAAAATATTTTAAAAAAGAAAAAAAAAATTTAAGAGACAGAGCCACGTGTGGTGGTGCACGCCTCTAATCCTAGCACTTGAGAGGCAGAGGTAGGAGGATTGCCATGAGTTTGAGGCCACTCTCAGACCACATAATGAATTCCAGGTCAGCCTACCTCAAAACAAACAAAAAAGAGTAAGAGATAGAGTGGCTGGAGAGATTTCCCAGTGGTTAAGGTGCTTGCCTGAAATGCCCAAAGTCCCAGGTTCAATTCCCTAGTACACACACAAGTCAGATGCACAAGGTGGAGCATGTGTTTGGAGTATGTTTGCAGCAGATAGAGGTTCTAGCACACCCATTCTCTTTCTCTCTCTCTGCCTCTTTCTATCTCTGCTTCTTTCTTAAATAAATAAATATTTTAGAATTAGGAAATAAACTTAAAAAGTAGAAAAATGCAATAAATCAGCAACCAGAATATATAGAAAATGCAAATCAACATGAACAAAGCAAACAGATTAAGCCAAATCGTAATAAAGAAAATTCACATTAAACTCACAATAAAATATCAGTTGAGACACAAATTAAAAACCCAAATAGAAACAATGTCAAGTCCTGGGTGTGGACTCCCAGGAACAGCTGCACACTTTGGGTAGGAGTGTAATTGTCACAGTAATATGGGGCAATAATTTGGCAGTATCTTGAGTAGTTGAATATGTTCCTACTCTATAAGTCAGCATTTTTCACTGCTTAACAAGTGTTTCACATTCACACAGAAGATGTAAACAAAGTCTCTAAAGTGATGTTGTTTATAATAATACATTGTGAAATGCCATCAATAAAACAATGGACAAACAACATGAGATGTGCATAATGAGACATTCTTTTTCATAAAAGTTTATTTTTTTCAATTTTTCCATTTTTATGCATGCATATAGTGCATTTTGATTTTATTCCCCAAACTAACCATTCATCTCCCATTTATTTTAACATCCTCTTTTTCCCCAATCTTACTTTCCCAACATCTTAAGTCAGATAAGTCAGTACATTGATCAAAAATGTAAAGTAAGTAGAATAACAGAATTAGTATATCAAAACTTTAAAATCATTCTTTCACTGAATTTCAGAGTTTGTGTCAGGTAGCATTTGAAAAAGTAGTGAAAAATTTAACAACATAGACTCAGCCCACTCTCAGAAAAGTATTATTACAAGTGACTGGTGTATCCCTCAGCACCCTTTCCCATCTTGAATAAAAATGCTTGGGCTTTTCCTTTTGTAATTATAAGGTGAAGAACTTTTTATAGAAATTGAAAGTAAAGGACTGGAGAGATAGTTCAGCAATTAAGGTGCTTACCTGCGAAGCCTAAGGACCCAGGTTTGATTTCCCAGGACCCATGTGAGCCAAATGCACAAGTGCTCAGGTGATGCATGCATCTGGAGTTCATTTACAGTGTTTAGAGGCACTGGTATGCCCATTCTCTATCTTTCTCTCCACCCCCCTCTCTCTCTCAAGTAAAGTAAATAAGTATAAATAAACAAAATATTTTACAAAGGAAATTGGAAGTAAAGGAAAGCTCTCTGTGACAGAAAGCAGTCCCAGAAAAATGGGTGGCCTGAGAAATGTTTGTTATGACTAAACTCTCATTCCTATTGCATCAGCTGTGTGTTTCTTGGGAGGAGTAGGATTGTCTTTTCAAAGTCTTTGAATCAAGGAGAGCTACAATTAACAAACCTCATTCTTCTTTAGTCCATCATAAATTTTGAATCTGTGTTTGAATGACCATTTGAGAGACATTCCAGGCAGAAGAAAAAGAAATATAACTTTATGGTAAAATATGATAGATTAGATATGCCCACCTAGTCTTTGAAGGTCTTCTCTTTAAGTCAGGTGTATTTCCCCTCCATTTGCATCTAGGCTCTCTTATAACTTGCATTGAACAGTGATTACAAGACTTGGGCCTTATGAATGCAGAACTTTGAGCTCTCGTCTGCCCTCTGAACAACATTTCAGACTCGAGGAAAGAGTAGTGGAGGAATTTAAGTGACATAGAAGAGAGCTATAGTGCCTCAAAACAATCCACCTCTGACTGCATGAATAGCAGGTTAGGTCAACTTGGATATCACAGTCCTATGTAACCATCTTGGTGAGTGTTGCTATATCAATGAGCTTTGCAGAAGTGTCAGAAGAACCATATACTGATTTATAGACAACTTAATGATAATGAGTTTATGTACTGGGACATACAATTGACAGAGAAGTTTTGAATGCAACAATCACTAATAGTTAATGATCTGCTATAATCTTTATCTTCAAAATATTACTAGTCATTGCCAATATAAATGACAGTTCTCCAAGTAGCATCAGTATATACCAGGGATTTAATAATCATCATCATTTATATTGGCAAATTACTTTAACTACCAGCTTTTTATTCTTTTTTTTTGTCTTTTATTTTTTTCTACTACCAGATTTTTAAAATGATGGTTTATGTCACCTTTGTAGACTGAAATTTGTGTTTCAAAAATTCTTATGTTCAAACCATAGCATCCAATGGAAATGCAATTAAGAATAGAGTAGGGCTGGAGAGATGGCTTAGCGGTTAAGCGCTTGCCTGTGAAGCCTAAGGACCCCGGTTCGAGGCTCGGTTCCCCAGGTCCTACGTTAGCCAGATGCACAAGGGGGTGCACGCGTCTGGAGTTCGTTTGCAGAGGCTGGAAGCCCTGGCGCGCCCATTCTCTCTCTCTCCCTCTACCTGTCTTTCTCTCTGTGTCTGTCGCTCTCAAATAAGTAAAAAAAAAAAAAAAAAAAAAAAAAATTTAAAAAAAATAACATTTAAAAAAAAAAAGAATAGAATAAATATGGAGGTAACTAAAGGAACTAATGAATTATGAGGAGGAGGCCTTCAGCTAATAGTTCTGATATACTAGTAAGAAGAGAAAGAGAGCAAGACCTGGTGGCTCAACTATGTCATCCCAGTTATCCTGGAGACTGAGGCAGGAAAACCAAACCTAGCTCTATCCCCTCTATCACGCTGTGTCTGGAGATAGTCTCATTGAGTTGCCCAGGCTGGGAGTGGAGGCAGTGTGAGAGACAGGGTTTAATGGCTCAATCCCAAGCATCACCGAAACATAGATTGAAATGTTAAAAAAAGAGGGAAAAAAAATCAAACAATCTGATCAATCAAGAGATGGAGGGACTGTTTGGCAAATTATGCCAAACCAAATTGCCATGTCTTGTAAATTTCTTGTTATTCAATATATTCTTACATTTTGGTAAAAGCCCAGTGATGCCCTTCTATGTTTCTGTCATAGTTTGCTGACAGCCTCTCTTCCTCTAGTTGCCTGTTGATCCCCTGTGCCAGTACTTAGCAACAGCATTATATTTTGGGAGTGAACCCTTTCGGGGGTTTTGTCATTGTGTACACATCTCAGTGTGTTCTCAGCACAAGCTGGGATGGCTGTGATGTCACGGGGCAGGACGATCATACGGAATGTCTCTGGTATATACAGTCTTCTGTTGATGGAAACATCTTTATGCAGCATATGGCTGTATATCATATATTTTGTACATAAAACAAATGGCAATTTTGTGCATACTGAAGTTTGATAAACACTAATCTGAGAAAAGAACAAACTCAGGATCTCTTTGCAGATGTTCAAGCAATCAAACCACTCTGCATTTAGAATAGTTCTTAAATCATGAAGGGTTACAAGGATGGGTGGAGAATTTCAAGATGTTTCTGTCTGCCTGCATAGTGAATTTTGTGCTGTATTTGTGTTAATCTGACATAATTTTAATTTTTCTAATTTTTTCTGACATTCAATTTTTTAAATTTTTTATTTATTTGGAAGCAGAGACTGATAGGGAGACAGAGAGAATGGGCATGTCAGGGGCTCCAGCCACTGCAAATAAACTCCAGAAGCATGTGGTACATTGGGTGTCTAGTTTTATGTGGGTACTGGGGCATTAAACCTGAGTTGGTAGGCTTTGTAAGCAAGCACCTTAATCACTGAACCATCTCTCCAGACCACTAGTTATGAGAGAAAGAGAGAGAGAAAATGGACATGCAAGGGCCTCCAGCCACTGCAAACGATCTCTAGATGCATGTGCCATCTTGTACATCTGGCTTATGTGGGTTCTGGGGAATCGCATCTGGGTCTTTAGGCTTAGCAAGCAAATGCCTTAACCACTTATGTATCTCTCCAGCCCTCCTGCAATTTTTATTAGCTTTTCTGTGTTATATTTTTGTTCATTTTTTAAAAAGAACTTTATTGACTTACTCAATTTGCATATATTTCATGTGCAAAATCTGATACATTTTGAAATACTTATAAACATATATAATATGTATAAAGTATCACTATGAAAATAATTTACATTTCAATCACTCTCCCAAATCTCCCAGTGATGCCTTTTAACTCCTTTACCACATCTGCCTTTCCACTTCTTCCTCCTTTTCTTACCAGGTTATTTTACATGCACTACAGTTCTGTGCCAATACGCCAGCACAGTATGTGCTGAGTGTTCACACGCACTTTCCATTCTATGCAAATACATTGCATGATTACTCTGGACTCAGTCTCCCCCCACCCCCCAACCTCGCCCAGTGTCAGTGAGAAACAGACTCAAAGAGATGCTGATCATGTCAACCAGGACACAAACCAATGAAATCTTTCCTTTATTCCTTACCTGTATAGCATGGTTTCCTGTACTTATTTACATTATAACAGTTTATTTGAAGTCTGGCCCTTCTCACAGCTTACGTATTTTATTTTTTCATGGTTTTTATCATGGTTTCCCCTATTTCTTTCCTTGGCTCATATTATGTTACTAAAAACAGGCTATTTCATATTATATATAACATAATTCATATAACATATTTAATTCAGTTTATACATATATGTTTGTATACACACACACATATAATCTTTTGACCCCTCCTCTTTGAAGACTCCTTGTCATTGCATTGCCTGTTGGGTGAGTGACATAGCTGGACTATGCAGGTTCTAGTACAATCTGAAGCCTCTTGCATCACTCTCTTCACATGTATGTGTGTGTGCACAGTCAGACCAATCACGCAACCGGGGATGCCAGTGTTTCAGCAGAGCTCCCTGACACTTCTGTTCTCTTTGTTGACGCTCTCTTCATAGCACATCCAGCTGCTGGGCTCCATTAATTGCCAGCTGATTTTGGTATTGTTTGTAACACTGCCTCTGAGGTATAAATTGTTCCCATGTCTGATCCAATTAAATGGAGGTCCTTTCATAGGGGTAGTTGTAAAAGTTAGTATTTGAGGTTTGTTCTGAGACGCAGAAAGTTCCTTTTTTTAAGCTATGTCTTTCACTGGTTTTCTTTGAGACATTAAGTGGAGTGGCCTACATATTGTTTTGTTTTCATTTTAATTGCTTACTGCAAATCCCCCTCCTCCAAATTCCCATCATTCAAGAGTGTCCTCTGGCTGGAACTTCCCCAGACTCTCCGTTCACATGAGGACACCTTGGGAGCTCACTTGTCTTATAACTTGCTTCCTCCTTAATCAAAACCCTTGACACAGAGAATCAGCAATGGCAATCAGGCAATGGACCCTTTCCCTCCTAACTGTCACACAGGGTGAGGACGGTCATCCTCAGTTGTATTTTTATGTGCTGCTATAGAAGCTTTATGAGCAAGCTGGGAACAGGACTCCATTTATTACCCATAAAGTCCCATTATCATCCCAGCTCTTCTTTGTTTGCTTAGAACCTCCAGCTGTGAGCAGCCAATGGGCCACTTTACCTTGGACTATATTTATTTATTTATTTTTAATTTAATTTATTATTTTTCTTTTCATCAAATACAGGCAGTTTGGTACCATTGTTTAGGTTCATCCATGATCTACCACCTCCCAATGGACCTTCCTTGTTGATGTAAATGGGTCGTGCATTGTGGAGTTAGCCCACAGTTATTGGTACGATAACTGTCTCTGCATATCATGACCCAACATGTGACTCTGACATTCTTTCCGCCCCCTCTTTCACAAAATTTCCCTGAGCCATGTTGGGTTCATTTTTGGTCTGCTTCAGTGCTGAGGTGTTGGGGGCCTTTGAGGCTCTGGCTCTCTGATTTGGTAGGAGTTGATTTTTCTCTGTGTTGGTCTCCTTCCCCTTTGTGCTGGTATCCAGTTCATCAGGAAAACATCACCCTTGCTTGCTTCACCAATTGTCCTTAGTTTCAGTCAGGCCCCTTTTGAGGTATGTTGGAGCAGCTCTTTCCTTAGGATCTGCATCTATCTGAAAAAGAGAAGCAGATTCTCCAATGGAGAGTAAGTTAGTACCTGGAAAATTGAGATAACAGTTTTTTGATAGAGAGTTTGATAGGTGTAGGCCCTCTTGTACCCCATGATTGATGGTAGCTTGATAATGGAGAGTGGCCTTATGTTTGGATATGGTTCTGACTTGTTTCCCAGCTCCAGCTATGGGTCTGATACCACTGAGGGTACCAGTTAGCCAAATCAGGAGCAGTTGGTTCCCCACCATGGCTGTGTGCCACTATTGCACTTGTGTGGGCATCACATCAGGTTATTTGTTGCTAATTAGGTTAGATAATGAGTTGCTTGGACAGATATTGGTCATTTCCCCCAGTCGCCCATGTAGTACCTTCTGGCACTAGACAAATACCCCACTCACAAAATGGGGTACAGAGTTGAACAGGCAATTCACAGAGGAAGATATACAAATGGCAAACACACACTTAAGAAAATGTTCATCATCCGTAATCATCAAAGACATGCAAATTAAAACAACTATGAGATTCCACCTTACCCCAATAAGGATAGCCAACATCAAAAAATCAAATGAAAATAAATGCTGGCAAGGATGTGGAGAAGCAGGAACACTCATTCACTGTTGGTGGGAATGTAGGATAGTACAACCACTTTGGAAAGCAATATGGAGACTCCTGAAAAAGCTGACTATAGAAATACCAACAGACCCAGTTATACCTTTACTGGGCATCTACCCTAAAACCTTCAAACCACAGGCGAGAGAGATTTGCTCAGCCATGTTTGTAGTGGCTCAATTCGTAATAGCTAAAAGCTGGAATCAACCCAGATGTCCATCATTAGAAGAATGGATAACTAAGATGTGGTATATCTATACGATGGAATTCTATACAGCAGTAAGAAAAAACGACACAAAGATATTTGAGGAAAAATGGTTGAACCTGGAACAGATCATTCTCAATGAATATACCCAATCACAGAAAAAAAATCGACACATAGTCTCACTCATCTACAACACCTAACCTGAATCTACCCAAGATACCTTACATACCCAGCAAGCACCTCATGGACTAGACAATAGGATGGATGGGGAGGGCGGGAGGGCATCGAAGGGGTGGAAAACAATTATCTGGACCCAAACAGCAATGGTTCCATAAAATTCTACTTCCTAAAAGACAGACCAAATGGCTGAACCTTCACTAGATCCTTATAGGAAACACCTGAACCACAAGACACTGGAGAGGGTAGGATCAAGACTAACCTAAATCTTCTACATCTTCCCTCCCTCCCTCTCCCCCTCTTCCCTCTCTCTCTCTCCTCTCTAGCTCTTGTATATTAGTTATGTTTTCCCTCAATTTCTTAGTGGGCACTGACCTGTAACCCCCACTACAAGCTTGGGGCTACCATCCACAATGAGCTTTTGATCAGAGAAGCCTACAAGTTTTCCCAAAGCAATGACAGACTTCTGTCAGAGTACTTGATGACCCACCAAAGGCCAGTGGTAAGACCCTATTGCTGAAGACTCCACATGCAGCTGACACGTAAAATGGAAAGGCATAGCTGGACTATATTTATTGAGAACTGGCATCTCTAAGACACAACATAGAGTGTAGTAAGTGTTGGGCTTCTTCCTCTCATGGAGCCTCTACAGTCCTGGGTCCAGACCTGGAGTTGGTGAGGGCTTGCCAGTTGGTCACATCTATTCAGACAAAGTATCTGTCAAGCTGATTCAGCAGTGAGAAAAGATGACACATGTGTCTCATGTCTTTCTCGTTAACATTTAGTCAATTTTATGGAATAAATCTTTTTTACATTTACTGTATGTCCTTAGGACAATTTCCAGTGACCTTAAATGATTATTTATTCTTGTGTTTTTATAAGTAGTACTACAATTGTTATTTCACAAAGAGGGACTCCATGATGTAGCTCACACTGTCATTCCTGTATTCCTGCTTTTAGTTTTTGACTGTTACTTATGAAGCTTCTACAGCACAATTTCCCAAGTTTTAGTTAAGGCATTGCTGTATGTGTATGTATATTCTTATGTGTGCACATGCATCCATATGCACATACATGTGGCAGATGCAGGTGTCAGTCTTCAGGAACAAAATTCTCACTTTGTTGAAATAGTCTCCACTGGCCTAGAGCTCACCAAGTAGGCTGGACTGACTAGCAAGTGATCCTCAGAGATCTACCTGTATCTGGCTCACCAGTGCTGGGAAAGCAAGTGTGTTTAACAGCACACTTACTTTTTTTTTTTTGAACTTGTGTTTTAAGAATTAACCTTAGGACCTCATGCTTGGGAGGTGAACACTATCAACTGAGCTATCTCCCCAGCAGGGAAGGGCATGTGCTTTCATCTACCCTTGGGTAAACATGTCAAGGATAAATTGTAGGAATGCGTAGGAAGACCCCATTGCACTATGTCTTCAGTTATTCAACAAAGTATTAAACTGTTTCCTGTGATATTTGAGACACATTATATGTACATTTAATGGAATATATAAAATATTCAGAGCTGAGTGTGGCGGTGTATGCCTTTAATCCCAGCACTTGGAAGGCAGAGGTAAAAGGCTTGCCATGAGTTCCAGGCCACCCTGTGATTACATGGTGAATTCTAGGTCAGCCTGGGCTAGAGTGAGACCCTACCTCAAAAAAAGCAAACAAACAAACAAATAAACATTCAGAGCTAGAGAGATGGCTTAGTGGCTAAGCGCTTGCCTATGAAGCCTAAGGACCCTGGTTTGAGGCTCAATTTTCCAGGACTCACATTAGCCAAATGCATAAGGGGACACACGTGTCTGGAGTTTGTTTGCACTGGCTGAAGGGCCTGGTGCGCCCATTCTCTCTCTGTTTCTCTCTCTCTGCCTCTTTCTCCCACTGTCTGTCACTTTCAAATAAATAAATAAAAATAAACAAAAACATTTAAAAAATGTTTAATTACTCTGTGATGTATATAATACTTGATGAAATATCAGATATATATTTTTCAAAGCTTCTAACAGTTGGCTATTATACTACTACATAGTATTATCTGTCATGATACTGTCAATATGACTCCTTCATTTAACTATTTCTATTGCATCAGAAACTTTCACCCAGCTCTTTCCTCTGTGAGAGACATGCTTGGTAGATTTTATGTTAGGAGGTATCTACTAATGTGGAGAAATGCTTTGTCTGTGCTTAATCCCAAAGCTGTAATTACAGATCTTTCAGGGTCCATCATACAAAGACAAATGCTAAATTAAAAAAAAAAAATAAAAGTAAAACAGAGACACAGAGAAAGACTGAAGAGTATAGAACTGAAACTTTAAATACCATCATGTATTCTGGGAAATTATGTAGAAAACAAATCATCTTTTATACTTTATCCAATTTATGTTTGATGGTATCTTGACATATATTCACTCATGAAATTCGAATAGATGCTTGTTGTGTTAACTGCTTGTTTTGCTAAGAATTAGCATGCTATGCTAGGTGCCTGAATTTACCCAGGACATAAAAGGACTTCCGAAAGAAATTCACCCATCTGTTCTAGAGTATCACACATTCCCTTCCTCTTCCTGGATCTTTGGGATGGTCAAATACAAATCCAAGAAAGAAGTTGATATTGCAAACAATGATGTGTTCTACTTCCATCCCCCAATAATGCTGCTGCGTTCTCGTAAAACCATCTGGGGCCCATCCCTGGGGTCTGGTAATACCTGGCCCCATGCTGAGTGTGCAGAGGAGTATAACTCTGTCTAGAAAGACAGATACACAGGACAATGAGACAGTACTGGCTGAGGGAAGTACTGTGCAAACTGACCTCCATTAAAACTCTACTTTATAGGAAAATGAAGGATTGTTGGAGTGGAAGGAAAAATGGGGGAACAGGGCTGGACAGTAGTGGTCACTTTGGAGGCACTGACCACTGCCTACTCCTGACCTATGAAGAGGGAGGGAATCCTAGAAAGACACTAGAACACTGCTAATATTGGAGTAAAGGGCACTGAGTGCTTAGCAGATGGTACCCTGGACTCCCTCTTCAAAGGGTGAGTCCTTGGAATGGCTCAAATTTAGTTTTTCTATGATAATAAACTGTCTCCCAATCTCTGTGACTTACAATATAAACTTATCTCTGGGTCCCATCACAAGAGGACTGTGGGTCAGCTGAACAGTTGCTCACCTCAGCAAAGCACAGCACAGTTCAGCTCTGTCCAGTTTGTCTTTGGATCTTTTCATTGTAACTCAGGCAGAGTGCCTTCTCTGCATATATGCATGAGAAAGGACCAAAATGTGTCCTCTGTGTAATGTCAAAACAAATCATGCATTAGCCTTTAAATCTGCCCAACTGAAATGGAACAAATACCATGTCTATTCGCATCCCAAGTGCCTAAGCAAATCACCTGTTTAAAACTTGTGGTTAGGATGGCGGCAATACACAGAAGGAAACTTACAGAGTACTTGGCAGTGATGTATCCAACTGCATGCAAGAAGGAGTAGAACTCCTTCAATAGTTTATAACCTAGCTTGAGCACAAAAATATAGGCAGGAGGATCTCTCAGAGTTTGAGGCTGCCGTGAGACTACATACTCAATTCCAGGACAGCCTGAGCTACAATAAGACCCTATTTTGGAGGAAAATAAAAGTAGATTAAAGATTATTTACCTCCAAATTTTGAAGCCATTTTGGGGGAAGCATTGATTAATACTAATTACAAATATTAAGTTGGTCAGGCAGTCATTCCATTACAGCTCTTCTTATCAATATTGACAATTTCAGGCTGTGTTCTATCTCAGGTGGTTGAATTTCCCATTTACTGCTTTATGAGGTGTTTGGTTTGGGTTCAAGTATCAAAATCTAAACATTATTTTGACTTAAAATGCATGTAACCTTTTGTTACTTGCTTTTTATTATTCTTTCTTTTCTATGTTTGCTAATTCTAGAAAGGTATATTCTACTCATTGCTCTTTTCTAACAATACTCCACATATCTAAATTAAAAACTTTAATTTTTTTTATCAAATAGAGAAATAAAACAATATCCTTTAATTGCCTGCTTTTAAATATGAAGGATTATTCTAGTCGAACTTTCCAATTTCTAGTCCACTGTGGTATTTTCTCCTCTCTGTTATAAAGTTTACTTCAATATATTTATTGATTTATTCTTCACATTAAAACACATCCTACTAACAGTTGTAGTGGTTGGAATGTAATTTTTTCTCCATAGCCTTAGGTACTTTTAAAATTTTTATTTATTTGAAAGAGAAAGAATGGGCACACTAGGGCCTCTAGCCACTGCAAAGTAACTCCAGACACATGTGCCACCTTGTGCATCTGGATTACATGGGTACTGGGGAATTGAACCTGGGTCTTTATAAGTACCTTAACTGCTAAGCCATCTTTCCAGCCTGCCTTAGGTAATTTTTTTAAAAAAATAGTCCTCTTACTTTTTTTAAATTTAATTTTTATTTACTTATTTGAAAGGTGGAAAGAGATAGAGTGAGAGAGAGCGAGAGACAGAGACAGAGAGAGTCAGAGAGAGAATGGGAGTGCCAGAGCTTCTAGCCACTGCAAATGAACTCCAGATGCATGCTTCACCTTGTGCATCTGGCTTACGTGGGTCCTGAGGAATCAAACCGAGGTCCTTTGTCTTTGCAGGCAAGTGCCTTAACCACTAAGCCATCTCTCCAGTCTTCCTTAGGTATATTTGATGAAGCTTCCCACTTAGTCTTAAGCAGGTGGAGTCCTGCCGGAAGCAGTGTGTCACTGGGGCCCCACTAGGTGTGTAGAGAGCCAGTTTGAGTTCTGGTTGTCTGTGCTTGTCAGGACTGGCTTGTCTGCTATAGATGAGCGAAAGTGAGCCAGCTTCTTTGGTCATGATGGTGTTTCCCTGGAATCTGTAAGCCTGAAATAAACTCTTTCCTCCCAAAAGTTGCCTCAGGTCAGGTGTTGTGCCAGCAATAAAAAAGGTAACTGCAACAGCAGCCAGCTGTGGTTATTAGGGTTAATAAGCTTCTTGGGGCTGGGCATAGGTTCACACTCCATTAGTCCCAGCACCTGGGAGACAGAGGTAGGAAGATTTCTGTGAGTTCGAGGCCAGCCTGGAGGAACAATGTGAGTTCCAGATCAGCCTGGGCTAGAGTGAGACCCTACCTTGAAAATACAAATAAAATAATAAGAAGAAGGAGGAGGAGAGGAAGCAAAAGCCTCTCTCTCCCACTCCTTTAGTGATTTTTTTGAATCTTCTGTCATTTCTTATTATAGATTTGACTAGAATACATCTTCAAGTAGATTTTCAGAACATGCTATTATTTTATTTGTTTGCATTTTGTGAAATATCTCTTCTTTTTTTTTCTGTTTGATCACTGCCCTTATTTAAAATGTATTTTGATGGTGTCTCCTGAACATAATGAGTGACTCATGCTTTGGGGGTTTAGTGCTGTACAGGAGTAGTCTGAACTCAGATTATATAGCTCAGATTAGTTTTGAATTTTTAATTCTCTTGCCTCTATCTTCCTTGTGCTAGAATTATGGGCATGTTCCACAACACCTGGCTTTGATAATTATAAAGTTTTGATATGTATGCCACCATATATTTCTCATTAACAGGTGTTATATATTTCATTTTGACATATAGTAAACATTCCTATATAAAATTACTTTATAGTAAATGGCTTCCCTTCCTTCCTTCCTTCCTTGTTTTATTCTCACCCATTTTTTCCTTCTTCTTTCCCTTCCTCTCCTCCACTCCCCTTCCTTCCTTCTTTCCATTCTTATTCCTTCATTCTTTACCTTCTTTTTCTTTATGTTTCTACATTTTTATTTACCTACTGTTATAGTACTGAACTGTATGTGTTCCCTTCACAACACAGGTGTTGAAGTTTAATGACCAGTACTATGGTATAAATAGGCAGGACTTTTGAGAACTGATTAGATCATGGTGTCTTCTTCCTTTTATATCTGAATAAATCCCTTATACAAGAGGATTCATACAGCACAGGGTTAGGCTCACTTATCCATCTGTTCTACACCATGTGAGATTATAACTTTCTACCCACCTCTGCCCTCTACCTCCACAAGATGTAAAACGGGGTCTTCCTGGAAGGGGATATTGACCCTTCACTGAGAAACCATTCAATATCTTCATATAATGCTTCTCAGACTTTAGAACAATGAGAAAACAAATTTCTACTATATAAATTATACTTAGATATTTTGGTTATATCAGCACAAAAGGGAATATGGAACACTTCCCATTTGATTTTTTTTTCCTTTGGATTTGGCTCTATGTATTTGATTAGATTTTAATTTGACCAAAAATTCTCAATGGAGCTAATGTTTTAATTTAAAGTATTTATTTTCTATATCCATTACAAGTCATACTGTGGTAAAGCTGAAAAGAAATATGAAGTTGTCAAATTTAATGAAAATAGGTGGAACTGGAAAATGTACTAAGTGAGGTAACTCATTTTATAATTAAGACAAAAAGAAGCTCTCAGTGGGAAAGCATTTGTATTTGGGCCTACAATTTGCCACCTATGACCTGGGTTCTGACTAATAATCAAGAAATGCAGAAGTCAATCAATGAAAAATCAGTAAAATAATTGTTTATTATGATGTTCTCTTTGTTCTTTGCCTAGAATTCTGAATTATTAGCACAATTTTAGTAGATTATGAATCTATATGACATCATGATATCATATAAACATGAATGTAACATAATACCGTAACTTAATTTAATTTTTTCAAATTCTTGCTACATCATAATACTTACTTTGGCTGAATATCTTGAAGTGTTTTGTAAAGCTTACCATCCTCAACAGTGGAAAATATAATTTAAATTATATGCAAAAGTCAGAAAACTTATATGCTCAGGCTGAATCTGCAACTTCTGCTACGTATTCTAAGTATCTGGCTTTCTAGTCAATCTCTGATATTTATTAACATTAAAAAATGAGAATGAGGGCTGGAGAGATGGCTTAGCAGTTAAGGAATTTGCCTGCAAAGCCAAAGGACCTCAGTTCGATTCCCCAGGACCCACATAAGTCAGATGCACAAGCTAGTGTTTGTTTGCAGTGGCTAGAGGCCCTGTTGTGCCCATTCTCTCTCTCTTTCTCTCTTTCTCTCTCTCTCAAACAAACAAGTAAATAAAATTTTAAAACATGAGAATGACATGGCTTAAGAATGTGTAATATTTTAATCTGAAGTATTTTTGTCACCTATGTATGAAGTTAATTCAACCAGAAGAAAATTAGCTGTAGGAGACTGCATTAGATTCCCATAGTTTTAAAGATTTTAGTTACAAGTATGTAAAACCTCTTTTCCATGTTTGTGAATGTGACACTCCAATACAATA
The DNA here is from genome assembly GCF_020740685.1 of Jaculus jaculus. NCBI lineage: Eukaryota > Metazoa > Chordata > Mammalia > Rodentia > Dipodidae > Jaculus > Jaculus jaculus. Next base: position 133,815,988 of record NC_059107.1, read on the forward strand.
AGTAGCTATCTTGAAGGAAATATTTTCTCCTTGGATTTAGCAAGTCATCTAATGTTTTACTATGAGGGTCATCTTGGATAAAACTTGACACAACAACAAAAAAGGATTATAGATAAAAATTATTTATACTGAACATCACATTCTGTGTACATCCTAAATGTAATGTTCTTCCAATTATAATGTATGCATATATACATATACAGATATATGTATATATGTATGTATGTATATGTGTGTGTGTGTATATATATATATATACACAAATGTGCATGTATTGTGCTATATGTATAAAATATTGGTAACAGAAAATTCACTATCTATAATCATGTACACATCTAGTATATGGTAGAAATCTCTAAAAGAACAAATATTCATTACAAATGAATTTTATGTTGCATGAAATCTCCTGAACCATTACTGAATAACCACTATTAGGAAGATATGTGGTTTTAAAACTGAATTTATTAGAAAACACCCAAATATCTTTTCTACTTTCTTCTTTTTCTTTCTTTTTTTCCTTTTGCTTATTTATACATTGATTTAAAAAAAAGAAGTAACTAAATATCTTGCTTACTCTCAACTTGAAAAATGACTCTATAACACAAAAATACTATTTCTTTCCTAGAGAAAATGCTGTTTTACTAAAGAAAATGATTTGATTCTTATGATTAGTGGAAAATCAATGTGAATTATTTGTAAAGTTATTTTAGACTACTTCAACAACATTTAAGCTTCTTATTTAAACACTTATGGTGATTTCCAGAATAAACATCCAGCCAAATGTGTATCAAGAACATTGTCCATTCTCCCAAACATCACAAGTCAAAATTTCCCAGGCACTCAGGTATATATTGTGTTCTTGGTGATCAACATTTTTACATCAAAACAATTTCTGTTGCCAAGATTTTGGATTAATGACAATGTTTACCTTCACAGCAATGGAAAATATTAAACAATGCGGAATTTTAAGCTTAGAGGTCTGACTAATGCTGCAGAACTGGTCGAATTTGCTTAACTAAAGCAGTGTGTCTGCAAAAGACAAATAACAATTCTGATTGTCATTGCTAGTCAATGTCAGAAAACATAGTTTGTGCCAGCAAGACTATTTTTATTCTGCTTTGAGTACATTAATCCCATATTCTTTTGGGGCACACAATGTCAAATGCAATATTTGTTTAGATATCATAATTTGAGCATATTCAGACATGCTGAGTTCCCAGTATTATGAGTAATATGGAGAGAGGATGTTTTGATTGCATATTATCTTTAAAAAATCTTCCTAAACACCTATAGGACTTATGTAAGGTCAAGCTGTTTCATAGGGAGCAATGCCCAAGTGGGATAAAAATTTATTTTCAGAATGCAGAGAAAACTAAAATCATTGACAGGTCAAGAAGTTCTGAACCAAACATTTAATTATGATGAATAGGACTCAGTTTAAGTTTCATAAGATGGTAGGCTTTTAAAGAAGGTACCTTTTTAAAAGACTGTTGTCCATTTTTTTTCTAAGTGGTTTTACAATGATTTTCTTTTCTTACCATGTTATTGAAGCACTTTAGTGAAACAGTCATATGAATATGTTGATTCTCTTGCTGAAGGAAGGAAAGAAAGAAGTGGAAAGTAAAATCCAGAGATTCAAGGAGCAGTAAATGGTAAAACTCAAGAGTAAACTAGAACTTACACCAGATATTGGCTTTTTAAAATTTTTTTCTTGTTGTTTATTTATTTATTTGAGAGCAACAGACAGAGAGAGAAAGAGGCAGACAGACAGAGAGAGAGAATGGGTGCACCAGGGTCTCCAGCCACTGCAAACGAACTCCAGACACGTGTGCCCCCTTGTGCATCTGACTAACGTGGGTCCTAGGGAGTTGAGCCTCGAACCGGGGTCCTTAGGCTTCACAGGCAAGCGCTTAACCGCTAAGCCATCTCTCCAGCCCAGATATTGGCTTTTTTAAAGCCCAAACCATATCTACATAGTGATTGCAGATTGAAAATTTCCTTTGTTTATTGACTCGATAACAAAGAATAATAGTAAGTTTATGACTGATTTGAGCAATTTCAACTATGGTGAACCCAGAAAATCAGGAGGGGAAAAATATTCCATCTCTTCTGGTGTTATCTCATTATGGATGGGACATGATGATTTATGACTTATAAAATATCTACAATCTACTTTGCAGATGATGTGTGCATGGGATTGACAGAATCTAATGTGTTGTGGGATAATTACTCTTCCAAAACTTAAATATATGCCTTGATGTAAAAAAAAAAAAAAAAAAAAAGATTCAAGGGGAAAAATTGCTATAGAGATTTACAATCTCAGGAAATAAAATTATTTCTTCATTTTTGTGTTTATTCATCTACTTTACCAATAAGCAAATAGGCAAATTCATAAACAAAAATTCCTCATTTTTCATATAAAAGAGGCAGGATTTTCTTCTAAAGAATGGAATGCATATTAATCATGAATTGAGTAATGAGATTTTTACTGGGAAGAGGAAGATACTCTAGGAATGAAGTGATTAAGACCAAATTCCTTAACTCAAGGAACTCATAGTGTAGCAGACAAGACAGAACTGTAAGAAAAAAAAAAGCAATATCATTGTTTAAGAAATGGAAGAATGAGTTTAAACAAATGTACTAAAATAACTAACTGGTAAGTTCCAACACCTAAAGACTGACATTTCTACTATACCTTTCTTAAAGTTCCATTTTTTGATTTGATAGTTTGTGATCAAAATCAAAATAAGTTTGCTATGCAAATTTTTTGTTTAATTTGCTTTGAAAAATTGTCATAATACATTTTAAAATCAAAACAACTAATTCTAGTTCTTTCAGAACCACTAAAAATTATGATCTGACTTGAGATATAAGAGCTGAAAACTCTGTAAGATTATAAGCTTTTGTTGAACTGACATTAGACATAACAATATTGAAATTGTCATTGATATCTTTAATAAGTATGTGTTATGTCATTCTTGAAGAGAGTCACATATCCTGCTGCTGCATCAGTAGAGTGGTATGTCAATAATATGAAATATTAAAATATCTGCTCTGGGTCTTTCACCTTCGTAGTCCATATCACAAAATAGGCAATAACTTGTCTCACTTGAAAAGTTAGGCAAAAGTTTGCTAAAAGATGGCATAACTTATGTCACACAATCTCAAATTCTCAGTTTCTTTCTTTAAACTCTTCCCGTGATCTGCTTTGCCTTAAAGAATATAATCCCTCTCTTTTCCTATCCTCAAGATTTAATTGTCTAAACTTATCATTTCATCATTTCTTTGCCTGAGGTGAATTTATGTGTTCAAGTACAAGAAGTCTAATTTGGTCTTGAATCTAAACTATAATTCGCATTACAACCCAGACTTTATTGCTCTTGAGTCTCTAGCACAATTGTTTCTGAATTAAGAACTAAGTTATTTATTATTTGCAACAACAATATACTTTTGTTTGCAAACATGTATGATAGAGCAGTGGATGCAAGATAAGTATACTTCCTGTAGTCAAGGTTTGATATTAATATGACTAAGATTATTACCCTATGTTGATACTAAATAACATCAATATGAGACCACAATAAATCCTAACCCTGAACCCAGTTTATGAAAATATTTCTAGTTCCCTGCCCCAGTTTTTAATTATCCTCTTAACTCACTGACAAAAGTAATCTTACATTTCCTAGTCTCCATTCTGCTAGGTGACACCCTTTGAATGAATGCATGCTTGCCAATGAATTGGAGGGTGAAGTATTATATGGAAGATTTCCTAGAAAACTTGTTTTCAAAAGAGAAGGTGCCTGTCTGTCTTCACTTTCCCTCATCCTGTTCTGTAAGTTTCTGTCTATTTTTGGTCTATAGGGACATGAGTCACTCCCTAGTTTCATGGAAACAGGATGCTGGGGGGAAAAAAAAACAAAGAAAACTGGGCTCCTCATCCTAGGAACTGCTCACATCTGGACGTTTTTATGAGGAAAATTTAAAACACCATTCCTGTAATCTCTGTTTTCAATAATCAGGGAGCAAAGGGTAAATTTGTGAGATACATTTGCAAGAATGAGTAGGAAAACTATATTGCCATATGAGTGGATGTGAGGTGTTCCAGGTACAAGGAGCAGTATGTGTTAGAAATCAAAGTGGATGTTCAGACATTTAAAAAATGTCAATTATCTTGCTTTGTGGATTTGGGAAAGTGTATGAGAGAGACTAAAGACTGGAGGACCTTGAAGCTAGACTGCAGAATATTAGTTAATCAAGTAAGTAAAGACCATTGAAAGCTTTTGGACCAGAGAAATAGAATCATTCTACACTTTGAGAAGATAAATGTGGAGGCAACAAGTGGATAATGGGTAAAATGAGACTCAGCACAAGATAAACAGTTACAGGTATAGACATTGCTCGATGAAGTAGAGTTCAACTTTGTGAGTTGCCAAGAGGATGGAAAGAGGAGGTCAGACAAAGTCCTTTTTCATCCAGAAAATTGTACTCAACTGGATCTTTAATGCAACAATGTAAACTAGTTTCTAAGACAGTATTTGTTGCCATAGAGTCAGGATTATATAATAGGACCATTTAAAATAGCTTATCAAATTTAGAACTATTAATTCAATTGGACTATTTTTGCTTGGGAAATTATAGTTCTATACCCAAATGGTAGGAAGATTTCAAAATACCAAACCTTTATTAACCATGAGTAGCAACATCTTTAATAGTGTATCCAGCCACAAAGTCCCAAGATATTGCCAAATGTTCCTAGGCTGTAGGGAGTATAATATCAATTCCTTCCCCAGTGCAAAATTAACCCTCTCAACTTTTAAGAGACAAAGCATAGTACTTATTCTCTGCACGAACTATTTTGTGGAGGCTAATATATATGCATATAAGTAATAGCAATTTTCTATTGGTTTATGAAAAGCATACACAGATTTCTGTCATTGGTTGGTCCTACTTCTGATAGTATTACCCCCATAACATGTGATAGGGATTAATTGTCCATCTTTATTTAAATAAAATACTTTACTAGAAAAATAAAATGGGATATTCTGATTGTGTGAAGCATCTCTTGTGTCTTAAATTAATAGCATCAAAAATAATCCTGGAGTATCACTACACAACTGTTTTTATTGTCATCTAGCAGAATTTTCAGGTATTCCAGAAAATGCTTTTCTGGGAAATTTTATATACCCTGATGATTTTTTTTTTCCTTTTTCTTTCTTTCTTTATTAGTTTTGTATTCAGCAAATACAGGCAGTTAGGTACCATTATTAGGCTCATCCTTGGCCTACCCCTCCCCACTGGCCCCTCTTTGTTGAAGTATATGGGCCATGCATTGTGGACTTAGCCCACAGTTATTGGTACGATAAATATCTGCATATCATGACCCAAAAGGTGGCTCTGACATTCTTTCAGCCTCCTGTTTTGCAAAATTTCCCTGAGCCATGTTAGGTTCATTTTTGGTCTGCTTCAGTGATGAGGTGTTGGGGGCCTCTGAGGCTCTGGCTCTCTGATTAGGTAGGAGTTGATTTTTCTCTGTGTTGGTCTCCTTCCCCCTTGTGCTGGTATCTGGTTCATCAGGAAAACAGTGCCCTTGCTTGTTTTGCCAGTTTTCCTTAGTTTCATCCAGGGCCCTTTTGAGGTATGATGGGGTGGCTCTCTCCTTAGGATCTGCATCTATCTGAAAAAGAGAAGCAGATTCTCCAACGGAGAGTAAGTTAGCACCAGGACAAATGAGATAACCCTTACTTTTTTGATAGAGAGTTTAATAGGTGTAGGCCCTCTTATAGCCCATGATTGATGGTAGCTTGATATTGGAGAGTGGGCTTATGTTTGGATATAGTTTTGACTTGTTTCCCAGCTCCAGCTATGGGTCTCGTACCACTGAGGGGATCAGTTAGCCAAATCAATAGCAGTTGGTCCCCCCCCCCCCATGGCTGTGTGCCACTATTGCACTTGTGTGAGCATCACAACAGTTTATTTGCTGCTAAGTAGGTTCAACCATGAGTTGCTTGGACAGATATTGGTCATTTCCCCCAGTCGCCCATGTAGCACCTTCTGGCACTAGACACGCTGACTGGGGATTGACTCTCTCCTGGCTTCCAGCCATGCCTTTCCATCTTACATGTCAGCTGCATATGGTGTCTTCAACAATAGGGTCTTACCACTACCCTTTGGTGGGTCATCAAGTACTCTGACAGAAATCTGCCATTCTTTTAGGAAACCTTGTAGGTTTCTCTGATCAAAAGCTCATTGTGGATGATAGCCCCATGCTGGTACTGGGAGTTTCAGGTCAGTGCCCACTAAGAAAATGAGGAAAAAGATAAATAATATACAAGAGTTAGAGAGACAAGAGAGAGAGTGAGAGGGAGAAGGAGGGAGGGAAGATGTAGAAGATTTATACCCTGATGAATTTATTGATAATTGATATCTGATGATCTCAAAGTCCTTTACAGAAATTAAAGAGAGTGCAATAAGATTACAATTACTCTTCATGTGTGTTTTCTAGATGAAATCTTGCACAAATATATTAGCTACCCTGTACTTCCCAATAACTTCTGAATTTTTCTTTTACTTTTCTTTTGATATTTTGAGGAATGGTCTTGCTCTAGCCTTGGTTGAGCTAGAATTCACTATGCAGTCTCAGGCTGGCTTCAAACTCACAGAGATCTTCCTATCTCTGCCTCCGAAGTACTGGGATTAAAGGTGGGCAGCACCATGTCCATATTTCTAACATTTTAATAAAACTATCAACAAAATAGCCTGTAACAAAACAGAATCTCAACTCTGATTTCTATGTTTTCTTTTTTTTCACAACAGAATGCTTGAGGAGTCTACATTTTTACAGGGACTATTATGAATTTTTTTCAAATAATTCAAAACTCAATCAATTTGCCTATTTTTAAAATAATGTTCTGGGGCTTGATAGATGGCTAAGCAGTTAAGTCATTTTTCCTGTGATGCCAAAACACCCAGGTTTGATTCCAAGGACCCACATAAGCCAGATGCACAAGGGACACATGCATCTGGACTTCATTTTTAGTGGCTATAGCCCCTGATGTGCCCATTCTCTGTCTCTCCTCTCTCCCTCTCCCTCTCCCTCTCCCTCCCTCCCCCCACTCTATTTGTACAAATGAATAATAAAAAATATTTAATAGTGCTCTTTTTTAACTGAAAATTACAAATCTAGCTTGTGCTGAATTGGTATCAGGATGAGTTTCTGTTTTGTGATAACATTAAGAGTGGATCATCTTGTTATTACTCTAACATATTTTCTTCTTTGGCAATTCTTCATGAGAAAATTAAAGGGGTCTTTATAGGCAATATGCACAGTTCTCCATTCTTCCTTCCTTTACTCACCAGCTGCCTCAAACCCTCTGTGTTCAAGCCATCTGCTCTGTGTGGTTTCCTGAGCCTGCCCTGACCCTCATGTCTCAATGCCGTCACAGGCTCTTTTCTTCTTCACTTCATGGAACAGAGTCCTCAGATTCTTGACTCCGTTCAAGTATAGGTTGTTCTGGAGAGCCCTTTCTTGATTCTGTTTGAGTCAGAAGCTACACTAGCATGCTTTTACTGGCTGACAGCCATGACTTGTGCCTGACCCACCTCACACTTAGAGCATCACTGAGCCAGGACCCTGCACTGAGCTGTGATTTTCATGGCTGCATTTGTACAAGATCACAGCTCCCACAGACTATGCCTATTAAGTGGACAAATGTGATAAGACAAAGTAAGTCAAATGTATGTTGTGACATGTGACATTTGCAATTCTTGGCTTCCTTTTCCATGATGTACTGTAGAAAGTATATGGGTCATCCATTGTGGACTTAGCCCACAGTTATTGGTACGATAAATATCTGCATATCATGACCCAATAGGTGGCTCTGACATTCTTTCAGCCTCCTCTTTTGCAAAATTTCCCTGAGCCATGTTAGGTTCATTTTTGGTCTGCTTCAGTGATGAGGTGTTGGGGCCCTCTGAGGCTCTGGCTGTCTGATTTGGTAGGAGTTGATTTTTCCAGAGTGATTCCTCTCTTGGCTAGATTTCCCTTAGACTACCTTGGATAGTCTAGGAAAAGCTTATCCACAGTTCCCTCTCCTGTCTTCTCTCAATAAACTTGCATCATGATCTTACCCTTTTTCAAGCCTCTCCACTTACTCTTTATCATCATTCACATGCATTTATCCTAAGAAAAACAAAACACATTTAATCATGTTTCAAGGAAAGTTAAAGTCTGCTTCTTAGAGGACCAAGTACAAATCAATCAATTAGGCACCCAATTATTTCATAATACACAGGTACGTTTAACAATTTCTACAGTACATCATGGTCTTTGTTTCTAGGAGTTGGATGGTTTTATCTTTTATGTTCAGTGCCTTAATTAGGAAACCTTCAATATTTGTTTATAAGTGACTAAATCATTCACTTTCCTGATCTTTTAATCATACAGAAGAACATGATTAAAACCACTTATCTACATGACTTTAAGGAATTCTAGTTGTTACAGGATACAAAAAGCTACTAAGATAACTCTCAACATTTTTACCATATAATTTTAGAACTGGAGATATAAAATATAAACATATAATGCTTTTGTAAAGGCATGAAAATGCATGTGCATATGTATAAAATAAGTGGTGTCAAGAAATTTAGAGAAAAGAAGGTTCTCTAGCCAAAAGTGAGAGTAGCAATAACATATGGGTATGAATGTTAAGAGAAGTGCTTTTTGGGCAGTTTGGTGGGCATAGTATATACTCTTATCCAGCCAGCAGCAGACGTTACACTCCTAGGGCTCATGACTATCCCTGATGTAGGTTTGAAGTATTGAGGATATATTCCCTCCCATGGAGCATGTCTCCAGTCAAATTAGAGGGAGGTTGGCTTCACCCTAATAGATGCGCCAGTATTGCATCCATTGTGTCATTTGGCCTGGTGGGCCAAATATAAGGTTTGCAGTGTCCACTGTTGCATATTGTCACTGGTGATTTCTTTCTCTCCCTTCCATTGAACTGAATGCAGCATGACTTTTTCCAACTTTCTGTCAGTTGGTCTACATGGAGGTGGTTTTCAGCTCAGCTCCAGCAGGGTTTCTCATTGACCTTGCAACCCAAATATGTGGAGTCTTCAGTAATAGGGTCTTGCCATCTATTCCTGGTAGGAAACCAATAGCTTTGGTAATGGCCTGTAATGTTTTGGGGGCATCAGGGAACTACCTGGCCAACAAATAACTGGAAAGTATCCCATCCCTGGCACTGAAAATTTTATAGTAACAATTTATGGCTGCTGTGTGTTCCATTGTCCATAAAAGTAGGTTTCCATATGACTTATTTATATCCACTTAGATTTTAATTAGCCCTCCCTCTACCTTTCCTTACTCAATCTCTTCCCCTTTTCACCCCCATTAATCTGTTCTTCTACTTACATATATCCAATACCATCCTATTAGGACCCCTCCTAATAGGACTTTCTATTCCCTTTATATCTCCTTTCTTTTCTTCAGATGGTAGTGACCTTGGGATGACTCAGGAGATACCAGGGTTCTGAGAAGAAGTGATAGAGGAGTGCTCAGCACTGAAATATTTCAATCAGGCCTACCATGGCTCAGGCTCCATTGTGGAAAAGGTGGCAGAAAGAATGTAAGAGCCAAAGGAAGGGTAGAACTCCTTACAACATGCTCCTCCAGACACAAAATGGCCTGAATATCCATGACTTCACAGTGCCTGACACTACCTACACAATACCATCATAATAGGAAGAAAAGATCATGACATCAAAACAAAAGAGAGAGTGAATGAGGGTGGAGGGGATATGATGGAGTGTGGAGTTTCAAAGGGGAAATGGGGGAAGGGAGGAAATTGCCATGTGATACTGTTTACAATTGTGGAAGTTGTCAATAAAAAATACTGAAGAAAGAAATTTAGAGAAAAGAACATTCACTACCAGTTTGAAATATAGTACAGGTTTCATCAGTGATGGTGTTCTACTCAACGGTATACAGTTGTTAAACCAGATAATGAAAGGAGTGTCAGAGTCCTGGAGAAAGGAAAAAAAAATGAACACAGAAATGTTCAAGGAAGTCTGTTGGCATAAGAAGACTTCTTACCCTTAATCCTTAATTGAGAGTAATTACAGACTATAAGTGATTTTAAATGTCAATCCAGTACTTTATATTATATTAGCTAGCTCATTCATGACATATATGTTATAATATTGTTTATTTTATATATACATATGTATATATACCTTAAAATGTTAGAATAATTAGATCATAGAATTTTCACTCTTTAGTTCACTATTGTATTTCATATAGAGGGTAGATGAAATGAAAGGTATTGTTGAAAATTAGTAGCCCTTGACATATGAAAAGTTTCCATTTATAATGATAAAAATGCAGAAAATAATTTTAAAATGAAATTAGGCATCATTTTTAAAAGCCATTGTTGGGGAGATGGCTCAGAAGTTATTGTTACTTTCTTGCAAAGCCTGCCAGCCTGGGATCAATTCCCCAATACTCAAGCAAAGTCAGATGCACAAAGTGATGCATGCATCTGGAGTTCCTTTGGGGTGGCAAGAGACCCTGGTGTGCCCAAACACATACTTTCATTCTCTCTCTCTCTCTCTCTCTCTCTCTCTCTCTCTCTCTCTCTCTCTCTCTCTCTCTCATCTATCTATCTATCTATCTGTGGTGTGTGTGTGTGTGTGTGTGTGTGTGTGTATGCATTTTTCTATGTATCTTTCTCTTTTCCACTTTCCTTCCCTCCTTCTCAAAACTAAATAAATAAAACTATTTTTAAAAGGTATTGATTATGCCTTAAGTGTCTATTGAAAGCAAGTGACAAATGATGCAGATCAGATTATTTTGATACTTCCAGGACTTCCTATTATGATTTTGAAATTTTCTAATATTTAGTGATATTTTAAAATATCTGCAGTCCCTTAATAACACTTACCACTGCTCCATGAATTTCATAAAACTATTGGTAACTGGTTTTCCTAGATACAATTCAGTTTTGTTGTTGCTGGTAGTGTTGTGTGGGTGTGTGGATGTATATGTGCACATGTGTGGGCATGCTCATATGTGTGAATTCAAAAATTTTCCTGCTCTAGCACACATATCAAGGTCAGAGTATAATGGTCTAGTGTAAGCCCTCACTTTCCACCTCATTTTGTTTATTTGAGAGAGAAATGGTGGGAGGAGAAAGAGAGAGAGCAAGAATTGACCTCCAAGGGCTTCTAGCCACTGCAAACTCCAGATGCAACCTCCACTTAGTGTATCTGGATTTATGTGGGTATGAGTAATTGGATACCTGGATACTATGGCTTGGCTGGAAAGCATGTTTACCACTAATCCAACTCTCTAGCCCTCCACATCATTTTGACACAGCTTCTCACTCTGTTCACAAGCTCCCAAATTATTCCCTTCACTACCCTGGTTAGTGTGCTGGGATTACAGAAGCCCTCCGCAGCCTCTGGTTGTACACTACGCTTGGGGGCTAAAATGATGCTGCATAGTAAGTGTTTTATCTACTAAGCCATTCCCTAATCACCTAGATCTGAATTTTTAAAGTCTTCTAAAAGGAGATAATCTAAACTAAAATATGCTGTATAATCGATAAGTGACAAATTCTTCCATGAAAATCTGATAATATGACCAAGAATCAAGGATTGAACTTTAAACAAATATTACAAGGGGATGGGGGACAAAGATACAAATAGAAAAATCAGCAGCCTCTTACATTATAGGCTGAAGCTAAAGGAGACAACAATAATTCCCTTGATATTTTCCCCAAGTTTGAGGATACCCTCATGAATGTTTCCAAAATTTATGGAATTCCATGGGCTCAATCAAGATTCTTTGACATTACCTCAGGGAACTAATGGAGAAAAACAAATCTTTCTGGTCTCTTTCAGTGTAACCATTATTTCCTCTATGATTCTTCTAAATCTTAATCAGTACTTCAAACCTCGGTAAAACCTGTCTTATCTTGACTCATCATTTCTATAGATGTGCATAATAACAGTTATTTCAGAGAACTTTTTTTTCTTGCTGCTCATGCTGCTAAATTACCATGGAAATAATTCAATTTGAAGAGGAGGAGCACTTAGGGAAGGCAGAGTGCTTCGTTGGCTTTCCATCAAGAGTCGACTGGTACTTTAGGGTCCATCATATTCTCAGGCTCCTCACACACTTTAATGGATACTGGAAGAAAAATAAATACAGGTTTATTTGATGAGTGCCTGCCTAGAAATTTCAAATGGGAGGGACAAAACTCATCCTAGTCTTCATTTATTTCCTCATCAACTATTTCTGAAAAAAATATAGAGGATGAACATTTTGAACATGATTTTCCTTTATTGCAGTACTGCAGTGTTATTGTTTTTCAAATATTAGCTTTGCTTTCTCATAATGAGTTTTCACACTGAATTAAAAAAGAACACTACAATATAATCTTCTTATTGATTTATTTATCATGTGATTTTTGTAGTCCTACAAAATTGCATTTTTATATTATTGTGCTCCCAATATCTTAGAATTCTTCAAAGGATAAAATATTCTATATGTTTCTAACCAAACATTCTCCATAATATTTTAATTACATTGTCTTGTTAAAAAGTAACCAAATAAAAATATGTCCCACAAATTTTCAGTACTTTATGCACCAAATGTTAGAATAAACTTCAGAGCACCCTGGTTTTTCAGATGTATAGACAGTGTTCTCCCTAGGAATGTATTACCCTATGAAGGGCAATTTGAACTCATTTTTTTTTATATCATTTGAATTGCAGGTAAAAGCTCTAATTATGTTCATATTGTTTCAATAAGATGAAAAGGAGATCTGAGAGCAAAACAGATATGTCTTCTAAGAAATGTCACCAGCCTTGGTTGCTAAGAGACAATCAGGTTTTATTGAAGACACCAGATTAAATGGAGTCTTGGGCACTGAAATCATCATAACAGTTAAAAAATAAAGTAAATGAATATATTCTAACAACATATAAATATATGGAAAAATATTTCAGGCAAATGAATAATTCCCTTATAAAAAGCAAATTTATCAATTATATGACAAAATTAGAAACTACTCTCAAACATAAATTGGATTATTTCATAAAATTGTCATATTTAATAATTCTTTTTAAAAAATTATTTTAGTGTTTTAAAAGACTTTTATATTCCCTCCCCCCAGTCCCTATTCTACTGAAAACTTCATAAGTGGGGCTTCTGGTATTCACCTTGGGGTCATGATTAAGGACACTGATGGAAAATGTAAACTCAAAGTCAACAATTAATTTTATACAACCAAATTAATCTGATGGGTATATTTCAAAAAACACACCTTCCTGCCAAAAAAGTAGAAAGTGCATATGATGACCTCTATCAAAGTGGGAAAAATTAACATTCACATATTTAAGAAAGCAAACACTTGATGGAGGCTGGAGAGTTGGCTTAGCAGTTAACATGCTTGTCTGCATAGCCAGAACCTAGGTTTGCTTTGCCAGTACCCATGTAAAGCCAGGTGCATAAAGTGGTGCATGCATCTTGAATTTGGCTAGAAGCCCTGGTGCACCCATTTCTCTCTCTCTCTCTCTCTCTCTCTCTCTCTCTCTCTCTCCTTGTAAATAAATTTACCAAAAAAAAAACCTTAGAAATGAAACTGCTCATTTCTTTTAAAGAATATATTATTTATTTATTTGAGAGAGGCCCTCTACTCACTGTAAAGGAACTCCAGATGCATGCATCACCATGTGCATCTGGCTTATGTGGGTACGGGGGAGTGGAACCCAGGTGCTTAGCCTTAGCTGGCAAGTAAGTGCCTTAATCTCTGAGCCATCTCTCCAGCCCTGAAGTACTCATATCTAAATAATCGAAGGGTCAAAGTGCAAGTGACAAAGGAATTTTAAAACTGTATTGAACTGAAGGAAGGTGTATTAGTCAGGGTTTTCTAGAGGAACAGAACCAACAGAATGAGTTGTATTAAAAGGGAATTTATTGGATTAGTTTACAGTAGTTAGATAGCAGGTTTGAGGCCTGAGAGTCAAAGACCCCTGTAGCTGCTCAGTCCAGGAGGCTGGATGCCTCAGCAGTTCCACATCAGCCCTGAAGGCTTGCAGGCTTCTTAGGGACCCCTTGGTATTCAGTTCAAGCTGGTCTCCAGTTAATACTGGAAGGCAGCAAGCAGTTCATGCAGCCAAGTGGAAGGCAGGAAGGAGCTCTTTTCTCCCAGGGGTTCCTGATATAAAGACACCCCCCCCCCCCAGAGTGGCCTCCAGTTCTAGGGGAAGGGCTCACCCTGGGAGTAGGACTTCTTCTTTCAGAGAATCCTTCCTAGAAGCAGCCTCAGAGACCCACCAGAAAGAGATGTCTGCGAATTACTAAACAAATCACGTTGATAACAACTCACCTCTCACAATATGTATGGCACTGTTGATCTGAACTGTGAGGGTGAATGTATGATGCCGGAGGGACTGTGTCAAACAACAATCAATAATGGACCCATTTAGGTTTGCTAGAAACTAGAAAAGAAACAGAAAAGAAAACCCAAGTAGGAAGAAAAATAAATTTAAGTAAGAGTTAATAATAAAAAGTGTAAAAATCACTGAAGCAGGTTTGAGTGGCATCCTTTGGGCTAGGAGAGGGAAGGAGAGCATTGACACACTAACCTCCAGAAAGGGGGGAGGGGACGCTTCCCGTTCAGCTGCCGGGGCCACCAAGATTTGCCTGCAACAGCGTCCCCCTGAGGGATTTGCATCTCCTCAACATTTTCAGGGAGCTCTGCTTACCTGGAAGTTTTGAACTTTCATATCCAGGGATCTATCCACACCTTCTGCCTGCATTCATCTCTAGGAAACTCCAACCCCCCTGGGTGCCTTGGGTCTGCCCTTCCTCTCTGGGAGTGCTACACACCTGAGAACCTTCAGCCCTTCTTTTCATTTCCCAGAATCTCAGTGCACTGGAGCCTTCCATCTGCCTTTCATCTTCAGAGATCTCAGCACATCCAAGAGCCCTTGACTAGCCCTTCAACCTTGGGCAACCAGGCATAACCAAGAGTTTTGGAATGCCCTTCACCACAAGGAGATGGATGCCCCTGAAAGTCTTTTTACCTGCCCTGAACCTTGGGATTTTTTTTTTTTTATATATATATATACACCTGGCAGTCTTCAGCCTGCTCATCATGTTGATGAGATAGCCATACCCACAAGCCTTTGATCTCTTCTCAGAGCTGGAGAAAAGTAAATATGAACCAGTACTTTAGAGGAAAATGAAACAAAATGGTAACCCAGCATCAATCTTGTCCCTCTGGGTCAATATAAGCATTCACTCTGGATGAATAAAGGTTAATTAAAATAAATAAAATTTCAATCAATAAATTCAACCATCAAAACAGCTCCTGGTACATAAGTTGCAGCACAAGAGCAAAAGTAATGTGAAAATCCCAGGCAACACAAGCACTCTAAAGTTAGTCCTTCAGTGACAGCCCCCACTGAATTTGAAGTTGCAAAAACTCCAGATTGATTATAAATATATCTAAGGAAATCAAAGAAGAAAATAAACTGCGGAATTATTCCAATGATAACATAAAAATCAGGAGATAAAAGATATGATAAAAGATGAAAGATAATTTAATAAAGAGATGAAAACACCAAAAGAAATTCGAATTAAAATACTGGAAACTAAGAAAGTAAGTCAAATAAGACTCTGCATGGAAAACCTTGCCTACTGAATAAAGCAAGAGAAAGACAAATTATCTGAACTGGAAGATAGGAAGGAAGAATTAGAAAATTCCAATATGGGCAAAGATAACTTTACAGGAAGGACAATTCAAGATATTTGCCTTTCAAGATATTAAATATTGAATAGGACTTTCAAGATATTCAGGACACTACGAAATGACCAAATTCAAGAAATATTGAGGCTGGAGAGATAGAACAGTTGTCAAAGGCACTTGCTTGCAAAGACTACTGGCCCAGGGCTGGAGGGATGGCTTAGCAGTTAAGGCACTTACCTGCAAAGCCAAAGGATCTCAGTTCAATTCCCCAGAACCACATAAGCCAGATGCACAAGGGGGCACAGGCATCTGGAGTTCATTTATAGGGTTGGAGGCCCTGCCACACCCATTCTCTCTAACTGTCTATTTCTGTATCTATCTCTTTCTCTCAAATAAATAAATAAATAATAAAGTTTAAAAAAAAACACTACTGGCCCATATTTGATCGCCCAGTATGCACAGAAAGCCAGATGCACAAAGTAGAGCTTGCATCTGGAGGTCATTAATAGTGGAAAGAGGCCTGTGCCCATTCTCTGTCTGTTTTCCATGGTTTCATTGAAAATATTGTGCATTCTAAATGCATAAACACTATTTTGAATGAAATCATGGCAGAAAATTTCCCTAAATTAGGGAGAATCCAATCCAGATATGGTAGACAATCAGAACACCAAACAGACGCAACCAGAAAAGAATTTTCCTTTCTCATATCACAATTAAACCACTAAATAAACAAAACAAAGCATATTGAAATCAAAAAGATAAAAATGCCAAGTGACATACAAAGGCAAGTTCACCAGAATCTATCAAAAGAAACTTTAAAATCTTGGAGTCTTGGACTGACATATTTCAATTTTTTTTCAAATTTTTATTAACAACTTCCATAATTATAAAAACTATCCCATGGTAATACCCTTCCTCTCCCCACTTTCCCCTTTGAAACTCCATTCTCCATCATATCCCTTCCCCATCTCAATCAATCTCTCTTTTATTTTGATGTCATGATCTTTTCCTCCTCTTATGATGGTCTTGTGTAGGTGGTGTCAGTCACTGTGAGGTGATGGATATCCAGACCCATTTTGTGTCTGGAGAGAGCGTGTTGTATGGAGTGCTGCCCTTCCTTTGGCTCTTACATTCTTTCTGCCACCTCTTCCGCAATAGACCCTGAGCCTTGAAAGGTGTGATAGAGATATTGCAGTACTAAGCACCGCTGTCACAAATTTTTAATAAAGCACATGGCCACCCAGATTACATACTATATCTAGAAAAGCTGACCATTATGATTGAAAAAGAAGGAAAACATTCCATATATAATGAAAGGCTCAAAAGAATTTATGACCAGTGAGCCCCACAGAAGACACTCAAAGGAATTTCTTGGAAAGAAGAGTTAGAAAAACACATCTATAAGACCAAATGAAAAAATAAAACATGGTTGAATGATAGTTAAAGAGAGTAATAGGAAAAGCATCAGGTCTACAATATCGACATAATGACAGGAAGTAAAGAATAATTTTCATTAATACCTGTAAATAGTACTTGTCTCAAAGAAGCATTCAAAGGACATGGACTAGTTGATTGGATTAAAATGCAGGATGAATCTCTGTTGTTTTGAAAAACAAACAACAAAAACAACTTCACTCCAAAAAGTGAAGCTGCCTTTGGGTGAATGAAAGGAAACACATTTTCTGAGCTAATGGATCTTGGAAGCAGGCAAGGACCACTGTTCTAATAGCTGACAAAATTGGCTTTGAAGCAAAACAGAGCTGAAGGGATAAAGTGAGTGTCCGTACAGATTCAAAGCCCACTCCATCAAGTGAACATTACAACTGTAAGCATATATTCACAAACACAAGTACACCCAGTTTCATAGAACAAATATTATTAAAACAAACATCACAAAATAACCCTAGAAAAATTATAGTGGGTAATTTTAGCATTCTACTCTCATTAATTGTCAGGACAAACAAACAAATAATAACAAGAGCTGTATCTGAATTGAGTTACATTATAGATCAATTGGATTTAATGACCACCATCACAACATTCCACCCAATTAAGATAGAATTAACATTCTTCTTAGCAGCACAATTAACTTTCTCAAAATAGAGTATATATTAAGACACAAAACAATTCTTTTTATGAAACAATTATGAAATAAGTCATGTAAAAAATCAAAATGCAATGAAACTAGAAACACACACACACACACAAAACTATACAACAAATTTAAAAAACTCAGGGAGATTAAACAAAACACTATTAAATGTTGTTGGGAAAACCAGAATTCAAGAGTAAAATTAAGTTTTTATCTCTCACCGTACACAAAACCAATTAAAGATAAATCAAACATTTTAATATGGGAGCCACAACTATTAAAAAGCTGGAGAAAAAAAAGGAAAAACTCTTCAAGATATTGGAATGTGCAGGAACTTTCTTACAAGAACAATGGCAGTCCAGAAAAATCACCTCAATTATTAAATGGGTCCTCATGAATAAAAATGTCTCTGTACAGAAAAACTAAAAGTTAACTGTGAAGAGACAGTATATAGAATGGGAGAAAATCTTTGCTAGGTATACATCTGATAGAGGATTAATATCTAAGTTATATAAAGGATTCACAAAGCTAAATAAGTAGCAAATTGAAAATTGAGCTAAAGAGCCAGAGAGTTACTAAAGAAGAAATACAAATGGCCAGTAAGTATTTTCAAAAAAAGTTTGATATTCTTAGCCTCCGCATAATTAGTTAAAACTACTTTAAGTTCCATCTCGCTCCTTTCAGAATGACCAGTGCTGGTGAGGGTATGATGAAAGAACTCTTCTTCACTCTTGGTAGGAATGTAAACTGACATAGCCACTATGGAGAGCGGTATGGAGAGGTCTTAAAAAGCTGAAAGCAGAACTACCACATGATCTAACTACACCACTCCTGGGCACATTCATCAATGTTTATTGCTGTACTCTTCACAATAGCAAAGAAATTGAATCAGCCTAGATATACATCAACTGAGAAATGGATAATAAAAATGTGACAAATTGAAAGCCATAAAGAAAAATGAAATTGTTAAATTTTCTGGGAAACAGACAGAGCTGTAAACTATTATGTTAATTCAGCCATAAAGAAAAAAATGGAAATATCAAATTTTCTGGGAAATGAAAGTATAAAATAATATATTAAGTGACATAACCCAGGCTCAGAAGGACCAACGCTGTATGTTCTCTCTTTATGTGTCTCACAGCTTATACCCTTTATCTGTGTGCAATGTTGGCTGGGAGGTAGACTCTTTAGATGATAAGGACTAGAAAGGAGCCCATGTGAGGGGTGATATGACGCTTCAAAGGAGAAGAGTAGGAAAAACAGCACATCGTAATGATTATGAAAGTGTGTTGGAGAATGCCAGAGATGATAGGATAAAAGCAATGTTGGGGACAAGGAGATGAGCCAAAGGAAGGGGAATGGGAAGGTTAACTAAATCTAAGTACACATATCAACAAAGTAAATCATTTCAGGCTAAAATGACAAAGAAGCAAATAACCACCTCATAAAAAGACAGTGAAAATTGATAACCTTCTATCAAAATGATAAAGCAAAAAGGGAGAATTCACAGATTACTAATTACACTAATATCAGTAATGAAATGGTATTATCAGTATGGACTTTACACTAGGATTTTAAAGAAATATTATGAACAACTCTACTTATAAGTGTATCACAATGTGGTTGAATGGCTCAATGTAGCACAACTCATCCAATCTGAATAATATTCCAATAATCTTACAACAATATAAAGGCATTCAATTTGCAATTTATAAAAAGACAAAGAAAGCTGGCTTTGGTAGCACATACCTTTACTCCCTTTCAGCATTTGGGAGGCCAAGAGGGCTTGCCATGAGTTTAAGGCCACCCTGAGATTACAAGTAAATTCCAGGTCAGCCTGGGCTACAGCAAGAACCTATCAAGAAAAAGCAAAAAAAAAAAAGACAAAGAAAGAAATTAAATTCCAGGCCTAAGTGATCTCAGTGGAGAATTTCACCTTCTCTATTTATTTATTTATTTTTGTATAATGAAGAAACTTCCTGAACAAGTTGAATGAAAAAGACACAAATTAAGCTCTTCAAAATCTATAGTTAAAACCTCAGTTCTTGGCTCTGAGGCATGACACCAAAGTGTAAGTCATAAAGCAAAAAAATAATAAATTATATTTCATCAAACTATTCATTAAGTGAAAGTTCTTCTTAAAAGTATGAAAAGGATGTCACACAGTGAGAGCAAACATTCTCAGATTCTAATAATATCAACTGTCTAAAATGGATAAAATTTCTTAAAATAAGCAGTGAAAATACAAATCTAAAGAGACTGGAAAAGTTTCACAAGTTACAAAGTACAGACTGCATATAAAGATAAGATATTCATAGAAGTATAAAAATGTCTTCATTATTCTTTAAATTAAAAATCTGCATAATAAGACTACAATGAGATATTATAGCATCCCTGTGCTGGCCAGGATGAATGCAACAGGCTTTCCCTTACATTATTTGTGGGAAGATAAAATGACAGCACTACCTTGGAAACCATTTTGGCAATTCTCTAAAAATTCAGCAACTGCACTCTTGGCCATTCATCTTAGAGCACTAAAAAAATATGGCCACACTAAAACGTGTACCCAAATGTTTATAGCATCTTTATTCATTAGAGGCACAATTAAGGTAACCCAGATGTCCTTTCAGAAGTAAGTAAACACCCACATCATATTACACATTGGATTTAACCCTAGAGATCGCTGCTGAGCATTAATGGAAAGTCCTCAAGTGTTACAATGTTTTATTATCCAAAACTCATGATGTGACATGCATAAAAGTGACGTGTTCAGTAGTCCCACAGGAATAAGAGGGGAATGAAGGGACTGGGTATGGCCAGTAAGGAAAATACTATATCTCCTTGTGGTAGAAACACCCTGTGTCTTGACTCCATCAGCTCAGAAATTCCGGTTATTAGTTTGCACTGTAGTGTTTTTAAAGATATAAAACCTGGAAAATTCTAGGTTAAAAGCTATACAGAAAAAAAAGTTACACAGATTTCTCTGTATAATTTTCTACAACCCTGTGAATCTGCAAAAATTAAATAGGAAAATAACTGCAAACATATATATATATATATATATATATATATGCAAAAGTATTCATACCATTAATTGCTATAGTTAATGCAGTTATCTGCAAATATATGCATACATGTATTTATGAAGTGAAGATATATACTCCATGAAAACAGAAAAATAATGTGAAACAATTATTAACATAACAATTCTATGAATCTGATTCATGACAGGGATTTAATTATTAGTTCTTGGACTGGAGAGATGGGTTAGCAGTTAAGGTGCTTGCAGGCAAGGCCAAAGGACCCAGGTTCTATTCCTCAGTACCCATGTAAAGGCAGCTGCAGAAGGTGGTGCATGTGTTTAGAGTTTGTTTGCAGTGGCTAGAGGTCCTAGTGCACCCATTCTCTCTCCTTATCTCTCTCTCTCTCTCTCTCTCTCTCTCTCTCTCTCTCTCTCTCTCTCTCTGTTTCTCTCTCCCTCTTTCTCTTGCTCTCACTATCAAATAAATAAATAAATAAAATGTGATTTATCATTACCTTATCTCAGTTGAGGGAACACAGGAGCAAACCAACCTTCTTTACTTTGACAATAGGTGCTTGTGAAGTAGATAATATTAAAATTTCTAATAATAACCACTGATTCTTTTCAAATTAAGACCTACCCATACTCAAATAGGATAGTCAGTAAAACTCAGAAAGGTTATATTTTTCATATGTAAAACATAAACATATAAAATGTACGAAAGCAAAATCAAAAACTGACAAACTATGTAATATTTGTGCAAAACACTCTGCTTTAAATGTTGAACACATATTAATTCAATAAACTACAATGTGCATGTGATGTACATGATATTACTATTCTCACTTTATGAATAGTAGAAGTGGACAGAGTTTTATGTAACTACCTAAGATCACATCCTAGTCAGTACAGTAGCTTCAATTTGAATCTAGACAACTCACATTCCAACACTGCCTTTCCATTTAATAACACCACTGGTGATGACTCATGTTTTACCAACTATATGTTAATAAAATAAGCTTTTCCAATTAATCAAAAGTCTCAACATTCCATTTATAAAACAAAAAAATCCAGTTAGAATGAACACATAAACCACAAATATGCTTCAAGGCAAATATACACTAAAATAGAATTGGGTGATGGTTCCAATGAATACATTAGACAAAAAGTATTCAGCATAAATACAAGATGGGTGATTCACATTTATAGCACAGGGTCAATTCACAGCAAAGAGACTTGCACTCTTGACAGTGACTTACATATACCATAATGAGTAGGAATATAACAACACAGTAGCAAGCATGCAAGGTAACAGTACAGCATACAAATTAGCAAAATAATGCTATAAAAGGCTGCATAAATTTCAACTAATTTTTAATGTTTTGTGCTCTCAAGAGGAGAATGTAAGAAAAGTTGAGTTGATCCAAACATTTATTCCTAAAATATTATGATTCTTTTGGCTACCAGTTTGACATACTGTTTATACATATCAATTCTAGTAACTCTTTGATGCTTTGCATCAAAACTCAGTTGTGCTAAAAAGTCCAATTTTTATGTCGAAAACCATTGATGCCATTTATGAAGGTATTTAGCAAGCTCTGCTAGATGTATTTAAATATTTTATTTTTCTTACTGGTCACTGGTAGTTATTTCCTACTTAACTATCTGACAAAATACTTCAATAAATAAATTTACTTATTTTATGAAATGCTTTCACATGTCATTGAATCAGAAACTTCTATTCAGGAATGTTCATTGTGGATAATTAAGAATTGGATTCAATTTTTACTTAGTTCAGCAATTGCCCTGTTCCTGGAATTTTGGGTAGAATATGTCAGTTATATATTTAGTGAACATTTAATACAACCTGATGAATTTAGTTTTCTTTTGCATAATGACGGGTTAATCACTTTTAATAAGTGACTCAGGAATATCCTATCTTATAATGAACTAAGTGTAGGGAAACATACCACCTTTCACTGAGAACTAATTATAGTCAGTATTTTTATTCAAAACAAAATGACAAAAACCAATGTCATAGAGTTCAGAACATTTTTTTAAATGAACAATGAAGTTATATTGAATAGGGGAGTGTTGAATGTTCATTGTAAGGTATATTGTTTGGCTTGATTGCCAGGAAATAATTGTTAGGAAGTAACAAGTTATAATGAGCTTGTTAGTCCAAAGAGCTCTAACATACTCTACTCTGATGTATAATTGCTTTAATTAAATCTAAATTTATACAAAATTAACTGGGCTGCATATCCAATGTAATTATTATTTTTAAAATCTCCTAAAAGATAGCCATCATTCAGAATCCAGAATGTATATTCTAATAATAGAATATGAAATGATGATGTTTTGATGCTAATCAAAGACAATATTAGAAAAGTACTACTAAGGGAAATAAAGCTAAATGCCTTTATTCTAAACCCTTTTTTGGAATTTAGTTTTTATTCATAGTCATAAACTTAACTCTGCAATCCAGCTAGACTTGGAGGAGAATAAGGAAAATGTGGAACTCCAGAGAATTGCAGTGAGAGCACAAAGATTTCAGGTGAGCAGTTGGGGAGTGCAAGGTGCTCTCCTGAGCTTCAGAAGGAAGGGGCTAGTGGTTAAGACAAAACAAGTCAACTGTATTAGAGCTGCCCGCATTGAACGATGGTGACCTTCTTGCTAGTGTTGCCTTTCCTGGACCCAAGGCATTCCATTTCTTGAACAATGTTCATGCATTCTTTCACCTTCTCAAAGACCACATGCTTACCATCCAACCATCCAGTCTTAGCAGAGCAGATTAAAAACTGGCGATCATTTGTGTTTGGACCAGCAATTGCAATAGACAAGATACCAGCACCTGTGTGCTTCAGGATGAAGTTTTCATCCTCAAATTTCTCTCTGAAGATGGACTTGCCACCAGAGCCATTATGGCGTCTGAAGTCACTACCCTGGCACAGGAATTATGGAATGATTCTATGACAGTATGACCCCTTACAACCAAAGCTATTCTCTCCAGCGCTGAGAGAATGAAGGTCTTCTGCTGTCTTTGCAACTTTGCAAACAGCTTGAAGGAAACACGGCCCAAGAGCTCCCCATTAAAGGCAATGTCTAAGAACACGGTGGGTTTGACCATGGCTGACAGGAACCAGAGACAGAAGACAGCAGTGTCCGTAAGGCCTGCTAAACTTTTTTATAAAAGAAAAAAAAATGAAAGGAAACCTTTGTCTGTTTTTGTTTCTTGTATACATTCAAAAGGTCAACTTAAGAAAATAGCATTATAGAGAAATTTGCAAAGGAATTTTGATTGTTCTTTTAAGATATTTTCAAGTTCAGTAAACAAAGGGGTCTTTTATTTGTTTCAAATGATCTTGAATCCAATATGAAGACTTTCTTACTTTTGATATTTAATACACTGGGCAAGTATTGCCTGCAGGAAAAATTTCTTTTAACATTGAATTTGGAAAAAGAAGTATTTTCTTTTTTTTTTACTTATTATATTTAGATATGACGTGCCTTTTACAAATGTATCATAACCTGCTTCGATATTTCAGTAAATTTAAAATATGCTCAGGACTTTTGGTATTCCAAACCTGAAGAACTTGTTTCCTGTGTTAGGATCTGCTATGTCTGGCTTGAGTCTGGACATCTGGTCAAAGGCAGATTAGAACACTGAATCACTGTAGTGATTTTGGAGAGGATTTTGCAAGACCACTGTGTGCAGTGCTTTTCTACATCAAAAGCTCAAACAGAGCCACTGTCAAGCCCTTACGATGTTTTGCTATTGCTTCACATTTCATAGTAACACATATGTAAGAATTGCTCATTGAAATTAGTTCATTTAATTTGAAGCAGAAAGCCTCCACCCTCTCTATCTATTAATAGGATCCAAAACAGATATGTAATATGTTGAAACAGAAAATTTTATAATGTCTCCAGGGGGTGTAGCTCAGTTGTAGATTGCTTGCCTAACATGGGAGAGCCCCTGAAGTCTACTCTCAGAACTGTAAAAAGTAAACTTGCTCACTTATTTTGAAACAATAATGAAAAAAGAAAATAAGATAAAGGATGAAAAGTCTTTAAGAATCTGGACTAAAAGCCTCAGGGATAATTAAAATGTCAAAAATATAATTCATTAGTTATAATTTAGAAAAAAAACACTTATTTTTAGAGCTCACCTTCAATTTATGTCATGAATTTCACATGTGAACATCTCTGCAAGTATTTGATTTTTTAATATGATTTATTTATTTATGAGAGAGAAAGAATGGGCACATTAGTGTTTCTAGGCACTGCAAATGAACTCTAGATGCATGTGCCCCCTTGTTCATCTGGCCTTATGTGTATATTGAGTAATTGAACACAGGTCCTTAGGCTTTGAAGGCAAGTGACTTAGCTGCTGAGCCATCACTCCAGCCCATATATATGACTTTTTAACTCTGAAGTTTTTGTCTCTAAAGTATCTTACGTTATATTAGTTCATGTAACATACATTACTTCAAACCATGCCTATATAGGTTTTGTAGTTGCCTTTATATTGTTAGGACAAAATACATGAACAAAAATGTTGATGGGATGAAAGTATTCTTTTGGTTTCTAGTCTTGAGAGCAAGCTTTATGATGGCAGCGGAAAACAAGGCATGAACAGATGGCTGGAGAATGCCTCCTTGCAGCAGTTGGAAAACACCAACAGGAGACTGAGTCAAAGTTGAGAATGGAGGAGCTGGCTATAACAATTCCAAAAACACACTTCCTCCAGCCAAGGCACCACCTCCCAAATTGCCACAAGCTAGGAACCAAGCATTCAGAACTCAGGAGTTTATGGGGGACATCTAATTGAAACCACCACATTTTGCCCCTGGCCACCATCAACTAATGCCAGTTCATGATATCAAATGCAATGCATTCAGCCCAACAATAAAAGTACCCATAATTTTTATCAACCCTGATACTGTTCAACCATTGCAGTAATCAAATGTCTCTTAACTCTAAACCTGTGAAACCAAAAACACTGAGTAAATTTTCACACTGCAAAAGATGACATTGGTCATAGCAAGGAAGACTAAAAGAATGGAAACCCTAAAACAAGTAGGAAAAACATTGAATCCTGTAGCTCCATGTCCATGCATAGTGAAGTCTTTGGGTGTCCAACTTGACTGCTTCAGCTCAGCAGCCCGCAGTCCAGGGAACAATCAACCCCAAGCTACCAGTTCTCCTTGGCAGCCTTCCCATGGTTCTAGAATGTCCAAAATCCCTGTTACTCAACTACAAACCATGTTTACACTCATGGCATCATCCAGTCTCCTTTCAGTGTCTTCACCAAACCTGCCTTACATCACCCATTGGCTATTTTCAAAAAAATCAAATCAAAACAACAATAACAAGAAAAACGTGTTGCAAATATAATAGACAAATGTAAATCTTTACATTTGTTATATACTCCCCTAGTACTGGTGGGTGGGGTGAGTGGCTACCAAATTTGTTAATCCCGTAATGAAAAATGCCAACTTAAAGCAAGAAAATTCAGTTGTTGTTCTGGCACCTACTGTCAAAACAGTCAGCATTCTTTCTGTTGTCCCAATGCAGAAGAGCTATCCTTATTTTAAAGGTAGTAATCTCTCAAACAATTGCAACTGAAATGTCTCCAGCCTGAAATTTCATTTCTTTCAGTTCAATATCCATCTGCTCACATAAGTTCATTTCTTATCAATTTACCCATGTTCAAGTGTTCATGGCACAGGCAAAATACAGTGACCATCTCATGGAAATTGCTTCTAACACAGTCCAGACAAGGGATTTTTTTTCTTCCCCTCTTAAGCCAAACCTACACAGACCACAGTTCTTTCCTGCATTTGGATCTTTCAATTCTAATCAGAATGGTCCATCAAGCTCTGCTAACAGCACTCCAAAGCATTTGTTAGATCAAGGTTTAAAATTTCACATTCCTCTGGCTAATCAGTTCCCAGAAAATCAAAAGAAAGAAAGTCATGTTTCAAAAGCCCTACCCCACTGCACCGGTACTAATTTTCTGGTGTCATTATTTTTGCCTTGTTGGTTGCTGTGACAAAACACATGGCCAAAACCATCTGATAGGAAGACAGCATTTTGGCTTTCAGTGTTGAGGGAAAACTTCATCATAGCCAGGAATAGCATAATATGAGCAGGGGCTGGGCAGTACCTCTGTCACAGCAGGTACAACAACAGCAGCAGGGTGAGCTGAAGAACTCTAATAGGGAGCTGGCTGTAACCTGCCTAATTCCTCCCCCTAAAATATACCTCCTCCAATATATAAATTATATAAATATATAAATATATAAATATATAAATATATAAATATATAAATATATAAATATAAATATAACTCTCATCCTAGGGACCAAGTGTTTGAAACATATGAGTTGATACAGGACATCTGATTGAAACCACGATGAGAGACAAGACAGCAGGTAATGAAAATGAGTTACATTTGAAATGTTGTGCGTCACTGGTTTGATATTCATGCTGTGTTTCATCCTGATTGGCAACTGATTAATTCTTCCTAAAACTCAGACTATATACTATGTATCAATCTAACATGGAAGTTCTTCCCTACTTTCTTCTTCTGATCTTCTATTTCTGATTTGATATTGCCATGTGTACATAGCTAAGAAACAAGAGTTTCCATTGAGGTATAAATAGTTCTGAGGTTAAAAAAAAAAAATAGATTAAGGTTTTTCTTTCTAGTCTGCTTTGATCTAGTTCATAATCTGATGAAATAATTTAACATTAAAACATTTTCATTTTAATATGTTGTTCCATTACTTGTAAAATGTGTTATCATTTAGATTTGTTTACTTTAAAAGTCTGACTTCTGGGCTGGAGGGATGGCTTAGCAGTTAAGGAGTTTCCTTACAAAGCCAAAGGACCCAGGTTCAATTTCCCAGGACACATGTAAGCCAGATGTACAAGAAGGTGCTTGCAATTGGAGTTCTTTTGCAGTGGCTGGAGGCCCTGGCATGCCCATTCTCTCTCTCTCTTTCTCTCCCTCTTTCTTTGTCAAATAAATAAAGATAAAAAATATTTTTTAAAAGTCTGACTCCAAAAACCAACAGTGTTTTTTTCAAATGTAACTTTTTTTTTCAAATGGAGATGTGAAGCTACCTGAGAGTATGTAAATTGAAAAATCTCTGAAATTGTGAACCTTAATCTAGTATACATCAAAACACATAACTTGGGGCTGGAGAGATGGCTTAGCGGTTAAGCGCTTGCCTGTGAAGCCGAAGGACCCCGGTTCGAGGCTTGGTTCCCCAGGTCCCACGTTAGCCAGATGCACAAGGGGGCGCACGCGTCTGGAATTCGTTTGCAGAGGCTGGAAGCCCTGGCACGCCCATTCTCTCTCTCTCCCTCTATCTGTCTTTCTCTCTGTGTCTGTCGTTCTCAAATAAATAAATAAATAAATTAAAAAAAAACACATAACTTAAGTGGAAGGAGTTGGAAGACACATAAGTTGAGTATAGCTCATGCATTTGTATTTACTGACTTGCAGAAATTAATGAAACCATGTTAATTAACATTTCAAAGCTTTGAGATTTAACATAAATATGCTTACATGAAGATTTCAGAGACCTAGGAACTATCTGAAGAAGCCCATTTTGGACTCATTCTCAGAAGCATATACTAAACAGTTTGTTATACCCATCAACACAGATTATTGTAATCCAGAAAATGAAATCCTTTTTGTTATTCATAGTATTTGCTAGTCCTTTGAAGCCTCTGATTCACCAACTGAAGATCTTGTTTAGGAAACCAGTTCTGTCAAATCAGATGTAGTAACCCTTTTAAATATGATTTTTTTCAAGAATGAGCAGAAATATTTGTCATTTGATAAACTAATTATTATTGATATAAAGTCATGCTCCAAAGGAAAACTTGAAGTAACATATATAACATAGAAGAAGAAAAATATTTTTATTTCATGTGTAATAACCCCTGGATTGTACTACCCCATTAAAAATAAATTTCTAAAGGAAAGTTATAAAAAGAAATCTAAAGGAAACTTTTACAGCATGTATTTACAAAATAACTATAAAAAATCATAAATCTTACTACTTCTTTCATAAAATAAATTTTTTATAATTAGTAAGAGCATTACCAAAATTATGTTATATAACTTTGGCTTAACTAGTAATACAAGCCTCTCTCACTGAATTTAGAGCACTTTCACACATGCCTTGAAACCATTATTTAGAAACCAAAATCATATTGTCTTTATGTAATTTGCATATTATTGTCATCATATTTCATTTCAAGGTAGTTTTATTTCATGTATAAATCCTAGTGCTCAGGCATTCTGAGTGATATACAACAGCATGGAGTTATATTTACCTTAATATGAAAGCTTTCAGACTCTGAAGAAAAAGTGTTGAAGTTGAATAAATTAAGTTTTTGTGTATAAAACTATGCTTAGAGGAGCCAGGATCTATATTGAATTTACAGAAACTTTTATAAATACGAAAAATAAATCTATGATATTTAACATTATATAATTCCATCACCAAAAGCATCTCTTTCTTAAACTAAATTGAAACTTGGCAATTATTTTCCAGGTGGTATCCCTTCAACAATAAGGAAAGGGTTTTCATGACATCACTACAAAATAAGTTACTTACATACTAGGCAGGCAATAGACACTTGAGAAGACTTTTAAAATAGTTCATGTATTTTGTTCCTCAGAACATGTTTATTTTGCATTTTAGTTGGTATGTCAATGAACTCTTTGGCTCAGATGTGGATTAACTAGGATGGATGGCTGAAGGGGAAAAAAGGAATGTAGCAAGTAATCAACCTTTTGACCATGAAAATTTGAAAATGTTATGGAATTATGAGTTGGGAAATAAAAGCTATAGGAACTCACAGAAGTAAACACCTTTCTATATTTCTTATCACCATCCCTTCCTCACAGACAAGCACAGAGCACAAGTGTTGTCCATTCTCCCTGCTGTCATCTGCCCAAGTTGTCACCAGAAAAACTGCTGCAATTCGATCATTATTTTCTGTGAACTTTTACGCCTAAAGTTATTGCCCTCATTTTGTAAATAGGTTTAAAAAGAGAAATATACAATGTTGGACTGAATTTTTATGGTTGTTAAAATATTATACATAACTAATTTACAAGTCATAGGCTTTTATACAGGAGACAAAATGAGTTCATCTCATGATCAAGACACATATTAAGGATTTTTATACTTTGAAGGCAAAACTCTATGAATTCCAACACAACATTTGTTTAACAGCTAACTTGTTTAAAACGTATGTCAAAGACTTCCAGCCAAGATGGCGAACACCTAGCTGTACTGCAAATCCTGGAGAAAGAAAGGCAAGACATTAAGGGTTTTCTGGGTCTTCTTTTCAGTGGGAGGGCGGGTTGGGGGGGGGGAGGGAATTATGGATCTCTTTGCGGGCGGGTAGACCACCCCTAACACCAAATAGCTGTTGCAGCCCGCTGCCGCTGTGCCTGCTTCCACACTCCGATGGCCCGCCGATCCCTGCATGTGGAAGCTGAAACTGCTCTGCACACTTGCCCACATTACTGTTCAGCAAGCCCAGTCCCATAGCAACTGCCACACAAGCCCAGACTGTGTCTTGCACTTGTAGCAGCTCAGGTGCCCTCCCCTACCTGTCTGCCATGCCTGCCATCCCACATTCTACTGTGGTGGGGGAGTGAAGACTGATTCCGGGTCCCAGTGTTCCCAGCCAGAGTTTGGGCTGATTCAGGGCTTGGTACCTCAGTTCCCCTCCAAGCTCAAATGCAGGCAGCTTTGGTGCATTACCACTTGAGAATTCAGACAACTTTGGTGCCCCTGTCAAGCAGTAGATAGGTGGCTTTAGCAAGTGGGAGCCAAAGTCCAGGCTGCTTGGCAACTGCCCCAGGCTGCCTCAGATTCCCATGTGCTAGAGCCCATGCTGATCCACCCACCTACCTGCCCATACACTGTCATGGGCAGACCACAGCACAAAAGAAATAACATGAGAAATCAAATGCAAAAATAACCAGTTGGACCACCCAGTCCTACAATGAATGCATCGAACCAAAACATAGAAGAGTTATTAGGATCAGAACATCAAATTGAAGCTATTAGCAATGCAATCCTGACCAACCGACTGGTAGCACTTGCAGGAAAGCAACAAAGGACCAATAATTATGTGGATGCTACCATCACTAAACTAGAATAATTTGATAAGAGATTGTAAGGAGTTCAAAGAGAGTTAATAGATTTGAGGGAAAGGGGGAAAAAAAAAAAGAGGACCTTAAAAATCAGCTGGCCATACTAAATGAAGACATAAAGAAATGCAAGGATGAATTCCAAGAATCATCAAGAAAATCAAAAAATGATGTGAAAAGGGAGCTTGACAGAGTGATGGAAATGATACATAAAAAAATAGTAGAAAATGCAAACTTAGTCAAAAAAGTCCAAAACTCTCTAGAGGCTCTCAAGAATAGAGTCAGTGAAATGGAGGATAGAAACTCTGATGTGGAAGACAAGATGAAAGAAACAGTTCCAGAGTTCAAAAACTTCAATAAGTTCAAAAGTTCCTGTGAACAGAACATGAGGGAATTGTGGGATACACTCAAACATCCGAATATCAGAATCATTGGAATACCAGAAGGAGAAGAATTTCAGACCAAAGGCACGGAGAACTTCTTTAACAAAATAATTGAAGAAAACTTCCCCAGTCTCTTAAAAGAAAGGCTCATCAAGATACAACAAGCCAAGAGAATTTCAAAGGAATTGGACCAAAGGAGAAACTCTCCAAGACATGTTATCATTAAGACTAAACATTGACACCAAGGAGAAAATCCTAAAAGCAGCTAGGGAAAACAGAGCACCACTTTCAAAGGTAACGCCATCAGAATTACTTCAGATTTATCAATGGAAACTCTGAAATCTAGAAGGGCCTGGAGTGAAACTCTCCAAAGTCTAAGAACCTATGGATTCCAACCTAAACTACTCTACCCAGCAAAAGTATCCCTCATAATAGATAGTGAAAGAAAAACTTTCCATGACAAAACTCAGATTTACAATTATATGAACACAAAACCAAGCCTACCGAGAGTATTTCAGGAAATTCTCCACAAAGAAGAAACAAATAACAAAACTCAAATGCCTACAAGAAGCAAATCACAGCAAACAAACCCAGAGGAGGCACAAAAAAATTCAAAGCACATGAAAACACCAACACACATCTACCACCACAATATGGCAGGGATCAAATCAAATCTCATAGTCATTACCCTAAATATTATTGGCCTTAATTCACCCATCAAGAGACACAATCTAACAGGATGGATCAAAAAATTAGAACTCTCAATCTGTTGCCTTTAAGAAACCCACCTCACCACTAAAGACAGACACTTCCTCAGGGTAAAAGGGTGGAAGACAGTATTCCAAGAAAATGGGAATAAGAAACAAGCAGGTGTAGCTATATTAATATCAGATAAAATAGATTTCAAACCAAAAATAATTTAAAAAAGACAAAGAAGGCTACTTCCTACTCATCAAGGGAACGATCCATCAAGAGGATATTACAATCATAAATTTGTATGCACCAAACACAGGGGCACCACAGTTCATAAAACAAAACTTATTTGACAATAAAACAGAAATAACCACCAATACCATCATAGCTGGGAACTTCAATACACCATTATCAGTAATAGACAGATCATCCAAACAGAAACTCAACAGGGAAGTAAGAGAGCTCAACAAAACCATAAAGCACTTAGACCTAATGGACATCT
Source organism: Jaculus jaculus (assembly GCF_020740685.1). Lineage (NCBI taxonomy): Eukaryota > Metazoa > Chordata > Mammalia > Rodentia > Dipodidae > Jaculus > Jaculus jaculus. Next base: position 133,848,636 of record NC_059107.1, read on the forward strand.
ACAGAACTTTCTATCCCAAATCCACAGACTGTACATTCTTCTCAGCAGCCCATGGAACATTCTCTAAAATAGACCATATACTGGGTCACAAAGACTGCATCCACATATTTAGGAAAACTGACATAATTCTCTGCATGATATCAGATCACAATGCTATATTGCTAGAAATAAAAAACAAAAGGCCCACCAAGAATCCCAATGGCGCCTGGAAACTGAACAGCAAACTTTTAAACAACAAATGGATAGGGGTAAAATAAAAATTGAAATTACAAACTTTCTGGAATTGAATGACCATGAGAACACATCATACCAAAACTTATGGGACACAATGAAGGCAATCCTCAGGGGAAAATTCATAGCACTCAATGTCTTCATAAAAGAGACAGAAAGATCCCAAATCAATAACCTAACCATCCACCTAAAGGCACTGGAAAAACAAGAAAAATCCAATCCAAAGAGCTCCAAAAGGAAAGAAATAATTAAAATTAGAGCAGAATTAGTGGATTGGAAACCAAGGAAACAATTAACACAATTGACAAAACAAAGAGCTGATTCTTTGAAAAAATAAACAAGATTGACAAACCCCTGGCCAATTTGCTCAAGCAAAAAAAGGAGAAGCTTCAAATTAACAAAATTCAAAGTGAAAAAGGAAAGAACACAACAGACATAAGTGAAATTGGGAGAATCATCAGGACTTATTTCAAAAACCTCTACTCCACAAAACTGGATAATGTGGAGGAGATGGATAAATTCCTGGACACATACCATCTATCAAAGCTAAACTCAGAACAGATTAATCACCTCAATGAACACATCACACTCATGGAGATTGAAAAAGTAATAAAAAACTTCCCCAAAAAGATGAGCCCAGGGCCAGATGGCTTCTCAGCTGAATTCTATCACACCTTCATGGAAGAACTCAAACCAAACTTCCTAAAACTGTGCCACACAATTGAAGAACAGGGGAAGCTACCCAACTCCTTTTATGAAGCTGGTATCACCCTAATTCCAAAACCAGGCAGAGATGTCACAAGAAAAGAAAACTACCAGCCTATTTCCCTAATGAACTTAGATGCAAAGGTCCTGAACAAAATCCTTGCAAACCGAATCCAACAACACATCAGAAGCATTATCCACCTTGACCAAGTGGGATTTATCCCAGGAACACAAGGGTGGTTCAACATACAGAGATCTGTCAATGTAATGCACCACATAAACAAGATTAAACATAAAAGCCACATGATCATTTTGATAGATGCAGAAAAGGTCTTTGACAAGATACAACATCACTTCATGATCAAAACATTGGAGAGAATTGGCATGGTTGGTTCATATATTAACATAATAAAGGCAATATACAAAGCTCCAAAGACCCAAAAAATACTTAATGGAGAGAGACTGGAGGAATTCCCATTAAGGTCAGGAACAAGACAGGGTTGTCCTCTTTCACCTCTGCTTTTCAATATAGAAATAAAAAACAAAAGGCCCACCAAGAATCCCAATGGCGCCTGGAAACTGAACAGCAAACTTTTAAACAACAAATGGATAGGGGTAAAATAAAGTCCTGGAAGTCCTAGCTCAAGCAATAAGACAAGAGAAGGAAATAAAAGGGATACAATTTGGAAAGGAAGAATTTAAGTTAGCTCTATTCACTGATGACATGATTGTATATGTAAGAGACTGAGAGAATCCATCCCAAAACTCCTGAAGGTGATTAACTCCTATAGCAAAGTAGCAGGATACAAAATCAATGCACAAAAATCCGTAACATTTCTATAGGCAAATGACAAAGATACAGAGAAAGAAATAAGGGACATAGTCCCATTTTCAATAGCAACAACAAAATAATAATAAAATACCTTGGAATAACGTTAACCAAGGAAGTGAAAGATCTATACAACAAAAACATAAAAACTCTCAAAAAATAAATTGAGGAGGACTTGCGAAAATGGAAAGACCTCCCATGCTTCTGGATAGGCAGAATTAACATTATGAAGATGACAATCCTACCAAAGGCAATATATAGATTTAATGCAATTCCAATTAAAATCCCTACAGTGTTCTTCACAGAGATAGAAAAAATGATCTCTAATTTCATATGGAAAGGCAGAAGGCCCCTCATATCCAAACATAACCTCAGCAAAAGAAATACCTCTGGTGGAATCACCATACCTGATCTAAAACTATATTACAAAGCAATAGTAACAAAACAGCATAGTACTGGAATAAAAACAGGAGTATAGACAAATGGAATAGACTTGAAGACATGGGCTTTGTGTCAAGCAACTATAGCATAGCTACTTGATATTCTACAAAGGACCGAGCAATATAGGCTGGAAAAAAGCATCTTCAACAAATGGTGATGGAAAAACTGGATAACCACATGCAGGAAACTGAAACTTCATCCACACATTTCACCATGCACTACACTCAAATCCAAATGGATCAAAGACCTCAGTATAAGACCAGAAACTCAAAGACTACTGGAAGAAAATTTAGGAAGTACTTTCCATGATATAGGAATGGAAAAAGACTTCCTGAACAAAACCCCAGCAGCTCACAACCTTAAACAGTCACTCAACCAATGGGATCACATGAAGCTGAACAGTTTCTTTACAGACAAACATACAATAAGCAAAGCCAATAGATTACCCACAGAATGGGAGAAAATATTTGTGGTTATTCAACTGATAAAGGCCTAATCTCTAGAATCTACAAAGAACTCAAAAATCTAAACAGTAAGGAGTTAAACACCCCACTCACAAAATGGGGCAAAGAGCTGAACAGGCAGTTCGCAGAGGAAGAAACACAAATGGCAAACATACACTTAAGAAAGTGTTCATCATCCCTAATCCTCAGAGAAATGCAAATTAAAACTATGAGATTCCACCTTACCCCAATAAAGATAGCAAACATCAAAAAATCAAACCAAAATAAATGCTAATGAGGATGTGGAGAAGTAGGAACACTCATCCACTGTTGCTGGGAATGTAGGATGGTACAACCACTTTGGAAAGCAATATGGAGATTCCTGAAAAGGCTGAATATAGAGATACCAACAGACCCAGTTATTCCCTTACTGGGCATCTACCCTAAAACTTTCAAACCACAGGCCAGAGTGATTTGCTCAACCATGCTTGTAGCAACTCAATTCTTAATAGTTAAGAGCTAGAATCAATCCAGATGTCCATCACTAGAAGAATGGCTAACTAATATGTGGTATATCTACACAATGGAATTCTACACAGCAGTAAGAAAAAATGACACAACAAAATTTGAAGAAAAATGGGTGAACCTGGAGCAGATCATTCCCAGTGAACTTACCCAATCAGAAAAAAAAAAAAAAAATCGCCATATAGTCTCACCCATCTACAGCACCTAACCTGAATCTGCCCAAGATACCTTACATACAGAGCAAGCATCTTATGAACTAGACACTAGGATGGACGGGGAGGGAGGGGACGGCATCAAAGGGGTGGGAAACACTAATCTAGACCCAAACAGCAATGGTACAATAAAAATCTACTTCCTAAAAGGCAGACCAAATGGCTGAACCTTCACCAGGCCCTTACAGGAAACACCTGAACCACAAGACACTGGAGAGGGTAGGATCAAGTCTAATCTAAACCTTCTACATCTTCCCTTTCTCCCTCTCCCTCCCCCACTTCTCTCCTCTCTAACACTTGTATATTAGTTATGCTTTTCCTCATTTTCTTAGTGGGCACTGACCTGTAACTCCCAGTACCAGCATGGGGCTCTCATCCACAATGAGCTTTTGATCAGAGAAACCTACAAGGTTTCCTGAAAGAATGAGAGATTTCTGTCAGAGTAATTGATGACATACAGATATTGGTCATTTCCCCCAGTCTTCCATGTAGCAACTTCTGACACTAGATATGGTGACTGTCTGGGGACTGACTCTCTCCTGGCTTCCAACCATACTGTTCTATTTTACATGTCAGCTGCATATGGTGTCTTCAGCAATAGGGACTTACCACTCACTTCCCTTCTAATTGGTGTATTGTATTTCATTGTCATTTTTAATTATAATTTGTACAATATGTAATTGTGTTGAATATCATTCATGGTTTTTCATCTTATTTTTCTTTAATAAAATGTGTACTGAAATCACTTGGGTTTTAAGAAGACTTTGCATATTCTAAATGTCTTTTTCCATATACAATATAGTTTGTAAATTATTCTGTACAGTGTCTTGTTTCAATACTGTTAATGGTATGTTTAAAATAAGATAACTTTGAAAATATATATTCATTGAAGTCAGTGTTAACTTAATTTTAAAACAGGAAAAATACATTTGAAATATAAAGGTATTTATGTCATGATCACAGACACAAATTCCTCAACAAAAATACTGTCAAATAGAATATAGAAATGCATCTCTGTCATATATATACACCATTTAACTATATATGCTTACATAGTATAGTAAACAGAAAAACAAACATTTATTTATTTATAAAGCAAAGAGTTTGCTAAGAAATGGCAGGTGTAATGGCTGCCACTATTGCCTGTTTACATGGAAGCTTAAAATATTTTTGAAGCAAGGTCTTTGCATAATTATTTAAATTAAGATGAGTCCATAATGGGTTAGGATGAGTACAAAATTTAATGAGCAGTATGTTTATGAGGAGATGCAGACACTCGTGCAGGGAGGGAGGTCATGTAAAGACTGGCACTCATGGGAGATTTAAGTTGCTATAAAACGGAACACTGAGGACTGCTGTATAGCCACCAGATATTTGGAAAACACAAACAACAGGATCCCTTCTGGAACCCTTCAGAGGGAGTATAGCCTTTCTATGTGGTAGTTTTGAAATTCTAGGCTCTGGAAATGTGTCTAAATTTCTGTTTGGCTACCCAATTTGTGGTGTAAGGAAAACCTAGGTAGACTAATATACAAGGACAGTTCAACATTTGAAAATCACCCAGTGTAACTCACCATGTTATAAAATATATAACAAAAAGCACAATCATATCAATTAGAGCAGAGAAAGCATTTGACAAATTTCTGATTAAAACCTCTCACAAAATTAGACAAAGAACACTTTCTTAGCGTAATATGGTCTTTAAAAACCTGCATGTGGCATCTTATTTTCATCTTATAGTCTTGTCCTCTTGCTTAAAGATCCTAAATGAGACAGACATATTTTGTTTGTTTGAATGTGCTGAAAGTTGTACATCTGCTCTGTAGAAGAATTTCACATTTGTTCCCAAGATCTCATCAGTGAAAACTGTGTTGCCCTAAGCTGTGTTGAACATATTTTATTATGAATATGGGTAAAAGAACTTCTGACAAAATGGTACTCTAAGTGTAAGGCCTGGACCAGAAGAATAACAGCCTAATAGAAATGCAGATCATTCAGCCAGACCAGATACTAGCCTTAATTATTAAAATTTTCTGGTTTAAGGGACAGAAATCTCTAACAAGTCTTTCGTTGTTTCTTATGCTGTCTACATTTACTAACCCTCATTTAGAATGTGTACATTAGCATGAAATCACCACATCTAAGCTCAAGTATGTATTCATTTGGTGAGTCCTGAATCCAGGTCTACATGTTGGCACTGAATATTTACACTCTCATTATTTATATGAAATCCTTTGTTCCATATCATCTCCAACAATTAACATTTTCCTATTATGAAAACCATCGTGGGCTGGAGGGATGACTTAACGGTTAAGGAGCTTGCTAGCAAAACCTTGTGACCCTGATCTGATTCCCCAGTGTGCATGTAAAACCAGATGCACAAAGTGACACATGCATCTGGAGTTCATTTGCAGTGGCTAGAGACCTTGGTGCACCTATTCTTTCATTATATTTCTCTCTGTATGTCTCTCTCTCTCTCTATCCTTGTAATTTATATTTTTCTTATTATAAACAAAATGGAACATTTTTAATATATTTGTGTTAGTCATTTTTGAATGTAAGTTGTTAGCTTTTATAATTTGCCACATATTTTTTAAGTTATAGCTAATGATTTGTTCTAATTGATTTCTCAGATTCCTTGCATAAATTTGAAATTAATGTTTTGAAATATGTGTTATACACATATACACATGTGTATATATGTATATTTGCATGTCACAAATAATAAATATCCTGCCCATTTGCATGTTTCATGTCATTATTTTCTATAAATTTTTTCTTATTCTACATTAGTTAACAGGCATTCCTCAAAGGTAATACTTAGATCTAGTGTCAGGGTGATGGAACTCTAGACAAAGAATATGTTATAGGAAGGTTTAAATAATTTAAAAGCAAATAGATTGTAGCTATAGCTATCTTTAATTTTCATAGTACAGTTCTAACCTACATTATTGAGTAGAAAAAAAAAAAAACTTTATGATGTCAATGAACCACATCAAATTTTACTAGTTTAGTCTCAAGCCTAGCAAAATTATGATGAACTTTTCTAGAAGTGAATGATCAAGTGAAAAAGAAACAAAGAAGTTTTCAAATATGTCAAGATGAAATTGGTATACAATTTTAGTGTACAATTAGTATACAATTTTTATCCTAAGAGCATGAATTTCTGATTAATTTGTTCTAAAACCATTCTTCCACATTATACTCTTTTCAAGAGGCAATTGACAATTGACAGCTTAATCTGGGAGTGAGAAAAAATTCTGTTTTATTTTGTTCTGTTGTTTTACCTGTAATTTCCATTGATGTCAATAGGACTTATTAGTTCCTTCATCCAGGGAAAAGAACAGAAATGTCTTCCCTAAGCTTTTCAGAATTTGACAATGTTATTTATCTGTGAAATGGTTTAATCTTTCTTTTCTGAGTTGAGTCAGTTTCTAACAAAGTATAGCCATAAAATTATTTCAAAAATCAATCATGCTGAACAAATTCGAGGTAATGGATAGAGTTTTGTTACTATACTTCCTGTGATTAAACTGTGGATTTGCTTTTGAGATTACAACGCAAGTTACCAAGTACAATGAAATTAAGAGCTCTTTTGGTTTCTTCCTTCTATTCTTTTAAAAGATGAGCTAAGCATATACTTCAGAAAGAATGGTAAAGCTCTTTCTGCCAAAATATTCTAAATAAAATAAAGATAGACTCTTTCAAAGCAGGATTGAACATTTAACAGTACCCTTTAAAATTATACTCCTCTTGGGCTGGAGAGATGGCTTAGTGGTTAAGCGCTTGCCTGTGAAGCCTAAGGACCCCGGTTCAAGGCTCGGTTCCCCAGGTCCCACGGTAGCCTGATGCACAAGGGGGCGCACGCGTCTGGAGTTCGTATGCAGAAGGCTGGAAGCCCTGGCGGGCCCATTCTCTCTCTCTCCCTCTATCTGTCTTTCTCTCTGTGTCTGTCGCTCTCAAATAAATAAATAAAAAATTAAAATAAAATAAAATAAAATTATACTCCTCTATATTTTATGCCTCACAAAGCTAACAAATTATCTCAACATTCTTAAAGCCCAATTTCTATTTATCTAAGGATGCTCTAGATTTTTGTAGGTTTCTTTAAGTTATCTCATTAGCATTAGGAATATGAGAGAATTAAGAAATCATAACTCTTGTATATGAGCATCTAATTGTTAAGAAAACACATGCACACACACACACACACACACACACACACACACACACAAAGAAAAACATGTACCAAAGAATCACTTAATACTGAAAAAGAATATCTAAATAAAATGTATCCATCTTCATGAAAGTGTTCTGTTCCATTAAGATCCTTGGGTTTGGACATTTTTAAGGTCTTCAGATAATTTCAATAACAAAACCAGATAAAGTCACAACAAAAATGACAACACTATACACCCACCTTATTCATGGGCATAGACATAACATTTCTTAATAAAATAGCTAAAAACAAAATTCAAGTACATATAACAAAGACTTTGGGGCTATGGAGATGGCTCAGTTGGTAAAGGCTTTCTTGTGCAAGCATGAGGACCAGCACACATGTAAAGGTCAGGTGTGCCTGGTGGCCAGCCTATAATCTCAGCTCCCAGGAGCTAGAGGCAGAGGAGGCCTGAGACAAGCTTGATAGCTAGACTCACTGAATTAGTGAGCTTTGTGGTCAAGCGAGTGAACCTGTTTCAGAAATTAGGTGTAGAGAGTCCAGGGAAGATAGTCAAAGTCAATCTCAGCCTTTCCCATGTGTGTGTGTATATATGTATATATATAATTTTCACATGTACACACACACATGTGAGTACTTATACATATGTGTGTAAACCACAACATCAAATGTAACTCATCAATACCAGTTTATTTCATAGCTATAGTGATGTTTGGACATATGGAAATCAATAAATGTAATATCAATTAGCTCATAGATCAAAATCACACTGTCATCTCAATAGATACTATTACATAATAGTACTGAGAAAATCCAATATCTCTTCATGACACAGGCCCTAAGTCCTGAGGGGACTAGTAATCAGGGGAACAAATATGAATATAATAGAAGTTATATAAAGAAACCAACAGGGCTGGAGAGATGACCTAGCAGTTAAGCGCTTGCCTGTGAAGCCTAAGGAGCCCACTTCGAGGTGTGATTCCCCAGGACCCATGTTAGCCAGATGCACATGGGAGCACAGACATCTGGAGTTTGTTTGTAGTGGCTAGAAACCCTGGCACGCCCATTCTCTCTCACTCTCTCTCTCTCTCTCTCTCTCTCTCTCTCACTCTCTCTCTCTCTCTCTCTCTTTCACTCTCAAATAAATAAATGAAAATGAACAAAAATATTTTAAAAAAGAAAAAAACAGCCAGTATCATGCTAAGTGGGATGGGGGGAGAAACATTCCATTAAAATCAGGACTAAAACAAGAGAGCCTACTTTTTCTACCTTTTTTTTCAGAATAGTGTTTAAAATCTTTTTTTTAAAATTTAATTTATTAGTTTTCTTTTCAGCAAATACAGGCAGTTTGGTACCATTGTTTAGGCTCATCTATGATCTCCCCCTCCCATTGGACCCTCCTTGTTGATGTAAATGGGTCGTGCATTGTGGAGTTAGCCCACAGTTAATTGGTACAATAAATGTCTCTGCATATCATGACCCAACATGTGACTCTGACATTCTTTCTGCCCCCTCTTCCGCAAAATTTCCCTGAGCCATGTTGGGGTCATTTTTGGTCTGCTTCAGTGCTGAGGTGTTGGGGGCCTCTGAGGCTCTGGCTCTCTGATTTGGTAGGAGTTGATTTTTCTCTCTGCTGGTCTCCTTCCCCTTTGTGCTGGTATTGGGTTCACAGGAAAACATCATCCTTGCTTGTTTCGCCAATTGTCCTTAGTTTCAGTCGGGCCCCTTTTGATGTATGTTGGGGCAGCTCTCTCCTAAGGAACTGCATCTATCTGAAAAAGAGAAGCAGATTCTCCAATGGAGAGTAAGTTAGCACCTGGAAATCTGAGATAACAATTACTTTTTTGATAGAGAGTTTGATAGGTGTAGGCCCTCTTGTACCCCATGATTGATGGTAGGTTGATATTGGAGAGTGGGCTTGTGTTTGGATATGGTTCTGACTTGTTTCCCAGCTCCAGCTATGGGTCTCGTACCACTGAGGGGATAAGTTAGCCAAATCAAGAGCAGTTGGTTCCCCACCATGGCTGTTTGCCACTATTGCACTTGTGTGGGCATCACATCAGGTTATTTGTTGCTAATTAGGTTAGACAATGAGTTGCTTGGACATATATTGGTCATTTCCCCCAGTCACCCATGTAGCACCTTCTGGCACTAGACAGCTGACTGTCTGGGGACTGACTCTCTCTTGGCTTCCAGCCACGTCATTCCATTTTACCTGTCAGCTGCGTATTGAGTCTTCAGCAATAGGGTCTTACCACTGGCCTTTGGTGGGTCATCAAGTACTCTGACAGAAGTCTGTCATTGTTTTGGGAAACCTTGTAGGCTTCTCTGATCAAGAGCTCATTGTGGATGGTAGCCCCAAGCTGGAAGTGGGGGTTACAGGTCAGTGCCCACTAAGAAATTGAGGAAAAACATAACTAATATACAAGAGTTAGAGAGGAGAGAGAGAGGGGAGAGGGGGAGCCGGAGGGAGGGAAGATGTAGAAGATTTAGGTTAGTCTTGATCCTACCCTCTCCAGTGTCTTGTGGTTCAGGTGTTTCCTGTAAGGGTCTTGTGAAGGTTCAGCCATTTGGTCTGTCTTTTAGGAAGTAGAATTTTATGCTGCCATTGCCATTTGGGTCCAGATTACTGTTTTCCACCCTTCGATGCCCTCCCCGCCCTCCCTATCCATCCTATTGTCTAGTCCATGAGGTGCTTGCTGGGTATGTAAGGTATCTTGGGTAGATTCAGGTTAGGTATTGTAAATGAGTGAGACTATGTGTCAATTTTTTTTCTGTGATTGGGTACGTTCACTGAGAATGATCTGTTCCAGGTTCAACCATTTTTCCTCAAATATCTTTGTGTCGTTTTTTCTTACTGCTGTATAGAATTCCATTGTGTAGATATACCACATCTTTGTTATCCATTCTTCTAATGATGAACATCTGGGTTGATTCCAGCTTTTAGCTATTACAAATTGAGCCACTACAAACATGGTTGAGCAAATCTCTCTCGCCTGTGGTTTGAAGGTTTTAGGTTAGATGCCCAGTAAAGGTATAACTGGGTCTGTTGGTATTTCTATAGTCAGCTTTTTCAGGAGTCTCCATATTGCTTTCCAAAGTGGTTGTACCATCCTGTATTCCCACCAACAGTGAACAAGTGTTTCTGCTTCTCCACATCCTCGCCAGCATTTATTTTCATTTGATATTTTGATGTTGGCTATCCTTATTGGAGTCAGGTACAAAATAGAAGGAAAAATGATATGAAATATCCACATTTGCAGATGTTATGATTTGATACATAAAAATATTCTTAAAGCCCAGACCTAATTAGACTGAAAGCTGATAAACACTTTCAGCAAAGTGACAGGATATAAAACTAACATACAAATATCAGTAGTCTTTTTATACAGCATTGACAACCACATTGAGGATGAAACCAAGGTAACAATTCCATTCACAAGAGGCAAATAACTAACAAACATACTAAAAACTAGAATAAATGTAGCCAAGCAAATGAAAGACCTATCCAATGAAATTTTTAAAATAATTAAAGAGAGAAAATTGGCAAGATACAAGGGGTGATCTATAGATTCAATGTAAACTTCATCAAAATTTTAGTATGTGGAAATAAAAAAAAACTTAAAATATTATTGAAACACAAAGACAAAGCAATTCTGATCAATAACCACAATTGATAATGCTGGAGGTATACTTCAGAGCCATTGCAATAAAATCATCAGATTACTGACATTAAAATAGACATGTAGATGACTGAAAAATAACAGAGTACCCAGATCCAGGTATAATCCCAAGTGGTTATAGACACCTGATTTTTGACAAAGATGCTAAAGATTCTCACTGGATTCAACTACACAAAAAATAGCTTGAAATTGATCAAAGACTTTAGTATAAGACCTGAAATTTGAGAGTTGTCATAGGTAAAATTTAAGAAAAAGAATTGAGATAAAAACACTTACAAGGACTTTCTGAATAGTACCGCAGTCACTGAGAAAGTAGGGTTAGCAATTGAAAAACAGGATCTCATGATATTAGAAAATAAAATTTCATACAAAAAAAAGTCAATTGAGTAAAGTGATGGCCTACATAATGAAAGAAAATCTTTGCTGGCTATATATCTGACATAGGGATACTATCCAGAAAAAAAAAGACTTAAAAAAAAAAAACTTATGAAACAGCAACAAAACATACAATAAAAATGGGCTAAAGAATGGGACAGAGAATTATCAGAAGAAAAAGAACAATGGCCAGTAAGTATTTTTTTGTTTGTTTGTTTGTTTATTGAGGTAGGGTCTCACTCTAGCCCAGGCTTACCTTGAATTCACTATGGAGTCTCAGGGTGGCCTCGAACTCATGGCAATCCTCCTACCTCTGCCTCCCGAGTGCTGGGATTAAAGGCTTGCGCCACCACGCCCGGCTGGCAATAAGTATTTTTAAAGTGTTTAACATCTTAAGCCACTAGATAAATGGAAATTGAAACTACTTTGAGTTTTCATCTTACCTCAGCGAGAATGGCTATTATTAAGAAAATAAATAATTTGAGAGAAAATAATGATGAAGGGAAGGAGGAGAAACCCTTATTCCTTGTTGGTGGGCATGTTAACTGGGGTACACAGTACAGAAATCGTCGACTTCTCAAAAAACTTCAAACAGAACTGCTATATGACTCAGCTACACCACTACTGAATACCTACCCCTTTGGGTATATCCTACTACAGAAACACTTGCACATTCATGTTTACTGCTGCTCTATTCACAATGGTAAAGAAATGGGAATTAGCCTATATATCCATAAACTGATGAATGAGGATAAACTTATATCTATACACAATATAATTTTATAAAGCAATAAAGAAAATAGAAAACCATGAAATTTGTAAGAAAGTAGATGGCACTTGAACAATCTTATTAAATGTGAACCCAGATTCAGAAAGACAAACACTACATGTTCGTGCTCATGTGTGGATCCTCGTTTCTAATCTTTAGGTATGTATATTTTTTGTGGGAATGTGTGTAGAGCTCAGGAAACTATACAGGGGCACAAGAGAGGGGGAATGAGATTTTAAGAGGAAGGGAAGAAATAAGAGTCCATATAAGACAAAAGTGTAAGGGAGAATAAGCAGGAGGATTTAAAGAGAGGAAGAATTTGGAGATGGTCAACCCAAACTAATAATTATGTAAAATCCCAAATCAGCTAGTTAAAAACTTAAAATTTAAAAAGAAAAAGAAGCTTGAAAAGTGGCACCCTGCGTGAGTGGATAAAACTGTTCCCAGAAATCACAGGATAAAAAATGAAAATCCCAATGCCAGGGGTGGACTAGCTGGACTATGTCCCTATGAGGTGTTTATTCAGGGAGGCACTGAGCCTCCTCCCAACCCCCAAAAAGAAAAGAAAACTTTATAAACACACACGCACACACACACACACACACACACACACACACACACACACACAATTGCTATTGCTATTTGTTGCCCACCAGAACCAGATAGTAAGACCCTAATGTTAAAGATATCACAATCTGGTTTCTGGATAGAAGAAAATGGAAAATGGACTAGAACTGAGCAGGAAGCTTCCTTCCTTCCTGCTGATTAGATTTCATAGTGCAAGACAATGCTATGTAGGCTATGGAGGAAGACAAGTCATCAACAATATTACCCAACTCTTGACACTGCAAGCTACAGAACCAACCTTCCAGGGAAGATCTGCTATGGTGGAATAGTATTATGAGTTTTAGGGGACCAACTGCTTTATGATTGTATTTCAGACCCACAACACAGGGGAGAATTAATGTCTGGTACTATAATTCTATTTAAAATCTCATGGCTGGGAAGGTGAAAGACCTTACTAAAGAAGTAACTGCTATTGTTTTGCTAAAGTGATAGGATTTTCTGTCACATTGCTTTCTTAATAACAATATTCTATATTTATGCCCATATATTATTTCCACTTATCCTCTTTGATCAGAGACGCTTCTCTTTGTAGTAGGAAAATATATTCAAAGATAAGTATGTGTTCAAAGATATATACCTTGTCAAAGTAATGAGAAGAAGTGTTAATTGGATGCTCAGCTATACATGAGAGTTCTAGATATGACCTTCATGGTTCTAGGAACATTGAAGTAGGGAAAGAAAATATGTGAGAGTCAGAAATATTTGGGAGAAAGTGAGGAACACTAATTTCTATGGGTAACATGCCATTGCATTTTTGAACACATAATAGCTGTGATTATCGGTACAAGATTGGTACAATGTTGGGTTCTTGGCCATCCTGTCAGGGTGAGGAGTAGATTTCATGAGGCTCCATCCCTTCCTGAAGATCTATATGTAGTTAATGGTGGTATAGTCCCTGATAAGGTGCCCATGCTCCTAAAATAAGCCCTCACCCACGCTCTTGTAAGCAACCCTTATGAAAGTGGGTAAATTGAAATAAAAAACATGAAAGTAGAAGAGGCAGTAGTTGGGCTGGAGAGATAGCTTAGCGGTTAAGTGCTTGCCTGTGAAGCCTAAGGACCCCGGTTCGAGGCTCGGTTCCCCAGGTCCCACGTTAGCCAGATGCACAAGGGGGCGCACGCGTCTGGAGTTCGCTTGCAGAGTCTGGAAGCCCTGGCACACCCATTCTCTCTCTCTCCCTCTATCTGTCTTTCTCTCTGTGTCTGTCCCTCTCAAATAAATAAATAAATAAAATATTTAAAAAAAAAAGAAGGGGCAGTAGTTGGGCACAGAAAAGGATAGTGGGAGTGAGATGGGAACAAGAGAGATAAAGGTGAGTGGATTCTAAAGAAAATACATTGTAGAAATGTGTGAAGATATCATAATGAAATCCATAATTATAATTAGCATATGCTAACAAAAACATAAAAAATTAAAAACTACAAAGAATAATGACTAAGTGTTGTAAATGAATTTCTAAGGGGAAAAAAAAGTTTTCATCTTAATGAAAGCATTCTGCTCAATTGGGCTCTTTATTTTGAAGATTTTTAAGCTGTTCAAGAAATTTCAATGTTTGCATTTATAAAACTATATTTGGAAGTGCTAATTGGTATATATTATCAGACAACTCAATAAGCAGACAGGAAAGCGTTAAAAAGATGACAGATAGATGAATTTAATGCTGAGTTCAATTACATGGCAGGAGAGGAAATAAAGACACAAAGACAAGCACATATGGATGAGGTGTGAAGATTGAGCATTTGTCCGAATAAAGGTGTGTACAAGCCCAAAGCAGAGTAAAGAATATTTGCACATAGTAACAGAAGAATCACATGGCATTGTTAGGTGGCCTGGTCTTTGTTCAGTATTTTCAGTATTGCTCCTTAAAATAAGTCAGAAAGATAAAGACACAAGTAAAAATAATGCTATTCTTATACCTGTCAACCTTGTCTTGGTGATTTACATGCATTTACCAAATTTAATCTTCACAGATATCTACTATCTTCAGTTTATAATAGGAAACTTTGACACAGAGAGATTCGGCCTCTTGCTCATGATTACACAGGTATTAAAGAGAGCCAGAATTTATGTGAATATGTCTGACTCCAGAGTCTGGCGGACAGCATTCCCTGACCAGAGATTGTACTCCCTGTTCCAGTCTGCCAGTATTCATAAATCTGCCAAAAGCACATTGCTTCCATTACTTTTAGGAAGAGAAATTTGTACATGCCCTTTAATTGCTGAGAATAAATCCTACAAGATGGTGAACAAACTTTACTTGTATCACAGAATTAACAATAGATGATATCAACAATATTCTACATACAAGGACAGAGGAAGAGAGAGATAAAAAGAGAGAGCTATAAAGACTTCACCTACTAGTTCTTATATGGAATCACATGAATAAGGTGAGAGGTTATAACCTCAAGAAAATTAGCTACTTCCTTCTATTTCTGTACCAATTCTGTATATATTACAATTCAGAACTTAAGCTGATTTTAAACATTTCTTATTGAGCCCTCTTGTATCTATGAATACTTAGAGGTAGACCATACTTTGTTTTAAACTATTAATTTCAGTTTATGGTATACTGTCTTGTATATTTAAGATACTCTATGGTAGTGTTATTTGACAAAATAAATTGATGAATGGCAATCTTTGAGATCAATATCTTGTCTAGGATAGAATCAGACAAAAGAACTTCCTCACCTACATGATATTTCTTGGATATATTTGGCTTTCAAAATATATTATCAGGGCTGGAGAGATGGCTTAGCGGTTAAGCGCTTGCCTGTGAAGCCTAATGACCCCAGTTCCAGGCGTAACTCCCCAGGACCCACATTAGCCAGATGCACAAGGGGGCGCACGCGGCTGGACTTCATTTGCAGTGGCTGGAGGCCCTAGCGCGCCCATTCTCTCTCTCTCTGTCTGCCTCTTTCTCTCTCTGTCTGTTGCTCTCAAATCAATAAATAAACAACAACAAAAAAATTTAAAAATATATATATTATTAAAAGCTGAATGGATACAATTTACATAGGTTCTTAGGTAAACTTCATGCAACGTTATAAAAAAAAAACCTAGAAGCCAAATCTAGTCAGAGCATAGAAAAATAAATAAATAGGCTGGAGAGATTGCTTAGTGGTTAAGGCATTTGCCTTCCAAGCCAAAGGACCATGGTTTGATTCCTCAGGACCCATGTAAGCCAGATGCACAAGGGGGCACATGTGTCTGGAGTTTGTTTGCAGTGGCTGGAGGCCCCGGCATGCCCATTCTCTCTCCCCTTCGCTCTGCCTCTCTCTCTCTCTCTCTCTCTCTCTCTCTCTCTCTCTCTCAAATAAATATATGAAGTTTGAGAAATAAATAAATAAAGAGAAGGTCTGCCACTCTTCCTTCCCCTTCTCAGGAAAACCCCTGTGGTTAAGGAAGTAGAGATACATGACCAATCTACCAGCAAAGATTCCAAAGCCAAACTTCTGGCAATCAATCAGTCAGTAGTTGATAGTGGAAGAATCTTTGCAGAATGCTTTTGGTAGGATAAATACAGTCTATTTTAGGATCATATAAGATAAATTTATAAATTTATTATTTATTATTATTTATAAATTTACATTTATAATTAATGGTTTCTAAAGTACAGTTCTAGAAAAATGGCATTATATGTAGCATTGATATTTTATTACCAAAATGTATATTTGGGGGAAAATTATGTATATGCATATTTACTTAGAAACTTATCTGCAAATCTGTTCCAAAGCACATCATGTTATAGTGAGGAGGGGTAGGAGAGTTATTTCTACACCTCTCCTTGGTTTTCCATGCTTCATATTTTCTTTCAGTTATTAGTCCATCTGATTCCACCTGAGGACTTTGATTCACACATGCTGGTTTGTTGCCATTGTTACCACTGTTCTTGTGCTACTGATGAATGAACTCAAGACTTCATGACTATCAGGCAAGTACTTTACTAATGAGCTTTTCAAATTATTTGATTTGCACAGTATGACCATTAGTACTAAGAATCTTATGGCAGCTACTTTATAAATTTCTCTCTCTATGTGTATCTCTCTCTCTATCTCTGTCTCTCTCGCTAACTCTCTCTCTCACTCTCTCTCTCTATCTCTGTCTGTCTGTTTATCTCTGTCTCTCTCTTTCTCTGTCTCTCTCTCTCTCTTTCTCTCCGTTTCAATGAGTTGTGATGCTATTAGAAATGAAAATAGATGCCGGACTATGGATCAGCAAATGCAAAAGCAGGGGAGTGAGTATTATCACAAACCTTTAAAGAAAATTTTATGGTAATTGGGATCAAAATTGCACCAGTTAAGGTGTGATGGAGTTTTGAAGCTGTGGCACAGTGGCTGTCAATTATATGAAGATCAGATCTACAACTATAGAAGAAACCTGCAAGTGTGATTGTTAGATAAACAATAAAGTGATTCCCGAAAAGCAAGCAAAGCTGCAAAGAAAGGGCAATTACATCATTAAATAACAAAAGATAATGTCTTAAAAGATAGGTAATTCAAGAAAACGTGGGCAGGTTTTAAAGCTCTCTACTGCCACATCTCAAATAGTATTAATGAGGAGCTGATGGGAAGGAATGACTTCGGTAATGCAGGTCTTCTGTAAAGAAATGAATAGCATGCTGATAGATCTGATTCTTGATGAATCAGCTTCCACAAGGACCAGGTACTTACAGTCTTTCTCAATTCCAGGTTTAGCTCTGATGAAAAGTAACAATCGATAATATTTAACATAAGCACCAGAGCAGCTCAGTATCCTACTGCTTCTTGTCTTACTTTAATTCTAATATACTAACTTTTGAAAAAATTAAATAGAAAACTAGAGCAGCCATTGTACGAAAGGACACACATGTTTGTATGTATACATAGCTTATATTAAAGATTTTATTTGAATGAAAACCAAAAATACATATTGGAAAAAAAAAATTAGATGTCACCATGTACAAGCTCTAGAACAGTAAATAATTACATAAAATACTTTTAGTATATGGGAAAATATAATCATCTAGTATTAGATAAAAAGACATGCACTGAGGTAGTCATTTTAATATGTGGTAGTGTGAAAGTGTGATGTTCCCTACAGCTTTATGTGTTTCTGATTAAGCTTCCTGTGTAGTACCCAGCCAGTGAGCCTTTGGGAGATGGAGCCTTGCTGAAAGAGGTGTGTCACTGAGGGCAAGTCTTGAGATCCCACTGTGTATTGAGTACCTCATTCTTGCTGATGCTTTCCACTGGTATGTGAAAATGTGACAAGGTGTTACATCATGGGATGTCCCTGACTACCTTTCCTGCCATGCTTTTCCTGCTATAATAAAACTTTCCTTCAAAACTATAAACTGAAATCAACCTTTGCTTTCCAAAAGCTGCTTCTGGTAGGTTATTTTGTCCCAGCAATGAAAAGGACACTGCTATATTCTCCAAAGGAGATAGAGAAACTTTTGAGATAATCAGGCCACAACTGGAACAAAATGAAACTTTGACGTGTATTTGGTTTGATAAGGGAGCAACTAAGATCCCCAAGTAATTTCCCTCTCAGCATCTGTTTGTCTAATAGTCTCAGCACTTTATAATATCCTTGTGAGATCATTTATATTCATCAGTATTACACATGAATTCATAGGAGGAAAGAAAATAATGCTAAAACAATTCAAAATTTGTACTAAAGTGTTATATAATATGTTAACATGTTTAATAATTTTTAAATTAGATTAGAATATAATTTTGAGAATATTTTTTTCAATTTTAACTTATTTTAGACCATGAAGAAATTATTCAAAATCTAATAATATTTTATGTCTGCATAATAATTTGTGAAAGTTGTATTTTCTTTTTATCAATGCTCCAAACCAATATATTTTATTAAATGAATAATTTTATTTACAGGTTAGGCAATTGCTATAAAATAAATATTTAGTTATCATTTGAATCTGTTCTCATAATGTTGAACTAAATGCTAATGCATACTGAAAAGAATAAACTCAGTGTAAATATTCAGTAATCCTTAAGTGTCAGCAAAAAATATTGCCCATGTTTGATTTTTATTTGGGCGACTATGAGTTTAAGTATTGATTGAAGTTTCTCATTAGTGGATATAGAGAACTAAGCCAGAAGGAATTTCTTTCCAATAGCAATCAATAGTACAGCATTGCACTGAGTAGAATAGCCAAAGTTACCTGGCACTTTTCATATTTTCTTAGGTGTTATAAATGATTTTATAAATAAGAATATTTATCAAGGGACATACATGTGCTTAGTCATATTCTTTCGGTCAGCAACATAAAAGCTTATTTTTCCTTATTCATTTTCCCAAGGTGGTCTGGTGTTAAACCAAAGTACTCTGTATCTCCTCTGAAAATATGGATCCATCTTTTTGCTTAACCATTCACATATTTGTGTTAACTTATTTAGTTAACAGTAGTGATACTGTCTGTAAGAGAGCAAGTCGTCTTCACTGTTCTAGAAGTACCTTTAGGTAAACTGTAATCCTAATTCTCAAGAGAATGAGTTCATGAGGAAAGGAGGATGGGGAATTCTTTCCATTCTGTCTCACAGAGAATCGTGTCAGAGATACATAATTGGTTGTGTGATGGAGTCTTGAGAATCAGCTTCAACTAAACTTGGATGTTTAATGGAAAGTCTCATAGCAGTGCTGATTGGCATTTCCATGATAGTACCGATGTTTTCATCAACACTGCTGGAGGCTTATTTGGGAGCCAAACTCATTTTGTGAATTCTTCTGTGAATGATAGCTTTATTTCAAGAGGAAGTACATCATGTCTTCTGTTCATATTTTAGGCCAATACATGAAAAAAATGATAATTGAGAGGAACAATTACTTATGGAATTAATTCCAATGTCCTTGTGTCCCTGCATGAAGTTCAGAAAAGAAGGCTGAAAAAGGCCTCAGCACAAATGATGCATTTCATGCTATTGTATTTTCATTCAATTCTATTGTAAATGTTTTTATACATATGGTCAATCAAAAAGACAGCTCAGTAATGACAGCAATCATTAGAAAATATCCTTGAATCAAATCACTAGATGATGCAAAGTATTTGGTTTTAGAACTTAAAACATGACATTTTAATTAATCCTTAAACATTTGGGCATCAGGGAACAAAGGCTGCCAAAATAAAAATATAAAAGTAGTATTCAGTTTGGTCATACAAAATCTTTCATTTAGCCATGGTTTCAGTTTCAATGGTATCCTCAATGACCAGTATACCAAAGTATTTTTTAGCACGTTCACCATTGCTCATCTCTTCTAGAAAAGACAAAGGAAATCATGTGACTTATTTTATTGTATTATTTTTTTTTTTTTTTTTGAGGTAGGGTTTCACTCTAGCCCATGCTGACCTGGAATTTACTATGTAGTCTCAGACAGGCCTTGAACTCACAAACTCATTGCAATCATCCTGCTTCTGCCTCCTAAGGGCTAGTATCAAAGGTACACATCATCATGTCCAGCCATTTCTCCTTGTTATGCATACCCACAGACATTAAGATTCATAACATCTCCTATCTTCTTGTCTCTAATGATGATATGGCCCTCTTATCCTGTTCAAATCAAGTTCCTCACCCTCCCTCTACTTCCTGGCACTGTGTTACCACAGTATCTCTTCTTTCTAAAGAATCTTCAAGCTTTTTTTTTTCCCTCTTCAGCATGTAAACAGGTTTACATCTCTTTTTTAAAATTTTATTTTTATTTATTTGACAGAGAGAAAGAGAGAGAGAGGAGAGAGAGAGAGAGAGAGAGAGAGAGAATGGGAGGCCAGGGCTTCCAGCCACTGCAAATGAACTCCAGATGCATGCACCCTCTTGTGCATCTGGCTAACGTGGGTCCTAGGAAATAGAATCTGGATCCTTTGGTTTTGCAGGCAAATGCCTTAACCACTAAACCATCCCTCCAGGTCAGGCTTGCATCTCTTCTACCCTAACAAAAGCCATTTTTGACTGAAGAGATAATCATAGGTTAAACTGCTTGCTTACAAGCAAGGTTGTGACAGGTCCATTTTCTCTACCCCCTCCAATGCTTGCAAATAAGTACTAAAATATTTTAGAAAACAATAGCAAAAGTTTTTTAACTGCATAATCTGCCTCTGATTACTGACATCATTCTTTCCTTACATCTTTTTTAAAGCATGTCTGCTTCTGTATTGCATACTTGTTCATATCTGACTATGCTTCACTCTCCCACCACATTAGGACTAAAGGTCCTATTGATTGCCATAATAACAAGCTCAACATAAAATGAAAAACAATTAAAAATTGAGTTATTGCCTTTGCTTATTCCCTTCCTTAAATCCACTTTTGTCATGGGATTGTAGCTCTGGGAGGAATTAACTGTCCATTGTCATGCAGGAGAACCCCAAGTTTGGATCCTTGTTCAAATTATCAAAGAATTGAAAAACATGCACTCGGAGAAGAGTAGGCTATGAGATTTACTTTGAGAAGAGTTGAGGTAAGATAGAAAGGGGGGAAAAAAGAAAGGAAGCTAAAGAGAAGTTAAGAAAGGGAGCTGTTGTAGCGGCTTGTAGCCACCTTGGGTGTCAGATGGAATCATTCAGCGGTCTAGTCAGGATAGCACCAAGTAACATCCATGTTTTCATGGGCCAACTCCTAGCTGACCGACTCCCTGCCAGAGAAAGCTACTTTGCTCCCAATCCATATCACTTTATCTCCCTGGAACCCAGTGAATTTTCAAAACAGCCTCACATTAACCATTTCCACAGCATCTCAAACATTTTCCAAGCTTCTAGGTTCACCCATGCCATTTGTGACTAATTCTGAGACACAAGATTAATCAACATAAAACCAAAATCTTAGCAGATGCATACAGACTTCCCACCCTCTTAAGAGTTAATTTCTGATACCCTGAAAGGAACATTATGTCTCACCTGATTTGATCCCAGTTTCGCTCTAGCTTCATTTCTGACTGTTTATTTTTGATGTTCCCAGAATTTCATCCTTGATTTATTTTTGTCCACAGTCAGACACTTTCCAGGACAACCTTATCTGTGCTTACAGGTTCTCCTCTGGTGGTCACTTTCTGATTGTCATCTCAAAGTCACTGTGTCAAAAGATGAGATAATTCCCTTCCATGCATGCCATTTTTTAGCTCATATTCTTTAACATTTTTATCAACATAAGTTCCTCTTCTTGACTATGTGTGTGTGTGCTTTCCTACATTAGCCAAAGATGCCCTTGAACTTGCCTCAGCCTCCATAGTGCAAGGATTTTAGGCAGATACATAAGCCTCAGAGGTAAATTATTTCTATAACAAATTCTATGAAAGACTATGAAGTTCAATACAGATCAGTACAGACCCTGGAGCCATTATATATTTTGCTTATTACAGTCATTGAAGGTGTGTAACCTCCTATGAAGTTCTGTACCCTCTTTTTTAATATCTCTCTCTCTCTTTCTCTCTCTCTCTCCATATGTGTGTGTGTGTGTGTGTGTGTGTGTGTGTGTGTATCTTGGTTTTTTAGGCTGACCTGCAATTCACTATGTAGTCTCAGGGTGGCCTTGAACTCATGGTGATTCTCCTACCTCTGTCTCCCAAGATCCAAGATTAAAGGTATGCACCACCATGCCCGGCCTAATCTATATGTATATATTTTTTTAATTTATTATTTTTTTATTTTTGTAGTCAGTGAATATAGTCAAGTTGGTACCATTGTTAGCCTCCTCCCTGTCTTCCTCCACAGGGACCCTCCTTGTTGGGGTATATGGGTCATGTATTGTGGGGTTAGCCTTAATTTTGGGTAATAGGAAATGTCTCTGTTTGTCATGACCTAACGTGTGGCTCTGACATTCTTTCCACACCCTCTTCCACAAATATCCCTGAGCCATGATGGGTTCATATTAGGTCTGCTTTCATGTGAAGATCTTGGGTGCCTCTGTGTCTCTGGATATGTGGTTTGGTATACATATTTTTATGCTGGTTTTCATCCTATTCCAGAATGACCTGCAACTAACTCTGTAGCCCAGGCTGTACTTGAACTCATGGAAATCCTCCTAGTTCAACCACTGAGTGCTGGAATTACAGGCATGAGCCCTCTGTCTAGGCTTCATGTTGTTTTTTAAGGAATTTTCAGAACCCCACACATCCAGATAAATAAAGAAAACTATGAAATTATTTCAAGAAATACATTTATGGGCTAAAAAACAGAGGTATAAATTTATATTTTGATCCAGATCCTACCACTTTGTGGTATTCACCAGGTCAGTATAATTTCAAGGAACACTGGAAGGTGTACTCCTTCCACAAGCACCAGAAGAAAGTGAAGGGCAATGCTTAACAGGCAACACTTTCTATCTGTAAGTGTTACAAATCAAACATGTACAGCAGGTATGCCTTTCTTGCTTCCTACTTAGATCTCAAATCTATCACTTCTGTCTTATTTCGTTCTGGTGAAATACCATAAATTTTCAGAACTCCTTTAATGCACTCTAAATTGAAATTCTTAACTCTACTTATATATTATTTACACAGCTGCAGGAAGAAAAAAAAAAAGTAAAATGCAAATACCAAGATCAAACACATCTGCTAAAGTCCCTTCAGTAACCTCTATTGGTTTCCGGGCTAGAAATATCACAGCAGAACAACTAGAATGCTTCGATGAACAATATGCCCATTTCAGCAGTCTCACCTTTGGGGTTATATTGCTTTCACTCTATGCTTAATAAATAGTGAAGCACTCCTGGTACCTAAACACTTGCTCTCCAGTGTCACTGGAATTCCTTTCTCTTCCTTACCCCAGACTGAATTAGGCTCTTCTCATTCTTCCCATTGAAATTTGTATCACTCCCCACCCCCAGCTTCCTTTGTTAAATGTTACACTACTTCACCATACTTGACAACCTGTGAGAGTGCCTGCTGGTTCATCACACTGAGATCCTGGATAGTAGACCAGGATGACACGGATGCCTTTCTTGCTTCCTACAATGATCTACAGATCTGTGCCAAAGGAGGAATGGTACTTGTACCCTATTTGTGTCTTACTACACACTTCTGGACCATCCCTAAACTACTGGATAAATATTTATTTTGCATAGTCAGATAACAAGATGAATTTGGGGAGGATAATTATAGTTCTTGAAGTGAAAGAGTTTTTAAATAAAATCTGTTCAAGGATTGATAATGAACAGTTGGGGAGGGTAGTATGTGTGGTGTGTGAGTGTACATGTGAGGTAGGAACACATAAATGTTTAAGGCAGAGGAAGCCATTGGTGTCCTCCTCTCTCACTTTTCCACCTTCCAATCTTAAGACCGTCTCTCAATGAATGGAATCTGAAGCTCCCTTCTACTTTTTTTCGGCTGTAATAAACCCCAGTGATCGTCTTTCTCCACTCAGCACAGGTGTTGCAGACATGTGTAGGAAACCCCTATTTTTGGTGCTGGTGCTAGAAATCAATCTCAGCTCCCATGCCTACAGAAAGCACTCTTTTTCACTGGCCCCTGTTCAGTGGTTAAAGCCTAGAAATATTTAACTGGAAGTATAACTCAATATATTTTCTAATGTCTAAAACAGTCAAACACTCGATGTTACATATTTTGGGAGCTATTATTTATTTTGTGGTTTGATTTAAAGGTAATATTTGCATCAATCATTTTAGGAATATTTGCCTAATAGAAATGGTTATACATACATACAAACGTGAAGATGGGGAGAGGGCTCAGCGGGTAAAAGTGCTTGTCCCATAGTGTGAGGGCCTTAGCTGCCCTGAGCTTGATTCCTAGCCTCCACATGCACCCACATGAACTATGCATATCTATACACAAACATGCATATTGCTCACAAAATTTAAAGTTATTTGAATATGATAAAGCTACAATTGGACAAAATAGAGCCTCCTTCCACACAGAAGGAAACCCCTTCCTAGATGAATTGGCCAGTCCTGTTACAGACACTAACCATGGCCATTCATCTTCCGACAATTGTCTTTATAAGTACTATCTTCTCTGGGAGTTACATGTAGATCATTTAAAACCCAAATGAAACAAAGAGAATTGATTTTATCTCTTGCATTGTAAATCACTGGGGATAAATAATTGCCCCTGAGTTAATTGGGACAATAGAATATAAGAAAAAGTTGATAATTAGATTCTGCCACAAAACGTCTTACTCCATTAGCAAACTCTGGGTGCTGGGAAATGATTTACCAGTAGCAGTGGTTTGGAATCTCTAATGAGCTTAAGAGTTCAACGTTCCATCATTGTCTATGTCTTTATTATAATGTGTACATACGTACCTCTCCTGAAAGAGAGGCTATTTAAGAAAATTGGTCAGAACTCAGAACACATACTTGGGTAAACGCTTCCAGAATGGCTCACAAAGAACCTTTTAATCCATACAGTGGCAGGTAAGCTAGTATTAATTGAGTTCCCAAGTGCTTCTTTGGACTCTAAAGTTTTGTAGTAAGGAAAGAAAAGTTTAAATAAAATGTATGCCTACACTGATTGTATCCTGAGGAAGATGAGATTGGAGAGCAGAAAGGGAGCCACCAGAGTTTCTACTTTCCATTACACAAGTAAAAACAGCTTGATATTTAAGAACTATAAGTATGTAATAATCTTCACCAACATAAAATAAGCACCAACACAGCTTCCCAAAGTCCTTCAGGAAATGGTCCAGGTAGTAACTCCTCTGATAAAAATCTTCTAGATTCCGCACTCATTCTGCTTTGAAGTTGTACAGATTTCCTCTGAACTTTTTTTCTTTTTCTTTTTCAAGGTAGGGACTAGCTCAGGCTGACCTGAAAATCACTCCGTAGTCTCAGAGTGGCCTCAACCTCATGGCAATCCTCCTACCTCTGCCTCCCAAGTGCTGGGATTAAAGGTGTATGCCACCATGCCTGGCTGAACTTCTATTTTAAAACTACTTTGTGAACACTTTCCTTTAGTGCTGCATTGAATCCAAATTCTACAAAATCTCTCCTCACAGATTATAAGGTCCTTGAAACTAGTAGGGACTATGCCTTTTTCTTAACCTTCTTTTGCTAAATAATGCATGCAGTGGTCCAGTGTGCTGAATGAATGGCAGAGATATGATTGGAAAATGTGTGTTGGGTGAATCGTTGGTGTTCACTCATGAACTATGGGCAAATCAAAGAAGTGCCACAAATTCAAATTCACAACAGATGCCAAAGGAAAAAAAAATGTTGGAGATTAAAAAATAATAATGACTTTCTGGACTAAGAAAATAGGAAATGACAGAGGGTAAGCAATAAGGCAATACAATAGTTGTTCAAAGTGTCAAAATGATCAATTCTGGACAGTAGGAAAGGTATTTTCTGTGAAAAGGGTATGTTTCTATCAATTCTAATACATTGGGACAACAAGGAAGCCTGGGATTATACTGTCTGATGTATCAAAATTTTCCAAAAATAGCCAGAAACCAAGCACAGTCAAATATTGTTTAATACCAGAGATATGGTTGTGAATAATGTGTATGTGGACAATTTTCTTACTGTAGAAGTATAATAGCACACAGTGCAAAGGGCACAGCCTGCCACCCATGTAGGCTCTGTGACATAGGGTGTTGTTCTTTCAGTACAAACCTGTCCATCATGTTACTGTACTGAATACTGTAGGAAACTGTGACACTGTGATAAGCATTACTATATGTAAATATATTTAAAATAGAAAATATAATATAAATATGCAAGGTAAATAATGGTAGACCTGTGTGGAGCATTACCATGCATGGAGCTTACAAGACTGAACATTGCTGTGAGAAAGTGAGCCTAAGAGCATCACTCCATACCACTGTTCACTTAGGTAACAATGAATTTATTTTCTAAAGCATACTTTTACTTCATAAACTTTTGATATTTTTAACATTTTCACTCTCTTGAAATAACATGTAGCTTAAACCACAAACATTGTGCAGTTGTAAAAAGATTATTTTTCTTTTTAAAAAATGTTTTTTTGTTATATATTATAAGCCAAACAAAACAAAAACACATTCTGTGAATCTGAAGCAGAGGATAATAAAGGCTGATTAGAGTTCCACTCTTCTCTGAAGTCTTCTGAGCAGAATTCAGAGAACAGAACTAGAACATTAGGAAGTTTAATATCAAAAAAAAAAAACAAACAGGGAAGTAGAAACCTGCATGAATATTTAAAGCTGGACTAAAAGCAAGTTCATATCCACTTTGAAACTTGTCTTTTTTAGAAACACGGTAAAATGGACTTACATATAATAGGTTTATGTTTCTTTGTTCCACTTTTCAGAGGAAGCACTAACAATTGCACAGGGCCAGTTAGTTCCAGTGTTAGGATACCTGCCTCTCAAATGTTACTCTCCTTCATCCTCTAATTTATCACTGTTACTGACTTACTGAAGCCAACTACATTTCCCATGATCCTTTGGGATGTTATTTCCACCCAGGCAGTTCTTTTTTTGTCCTTAGAATCTGACAGGCCACAGTGAAATCTGATTTCAAAGAGATGCTCACATTCTGTACTGATGCCATCTGGAAACGTAAATGCTCAATGTTACACTGATAAGTGGAGAAAGGTAAGACAATGTGTTTATAGTGCCTTTATACTTTCTTATCTTGCTCAATATTTGAAAAGAAATCAGTGTTTTATTTTCAACCAATGTCTTTATCACTTCTTTTTTTTTTTGTTTCATCTCTACAAATCAAAATGCAATACAATGTTTGACAGCAGTACTGGCGTATGTATTTGAAATGTGACACCAATAAAGTTGCAAAGAATTCTGAGGGAAATCTTCCATCAAACTGCCAAAGATTCTGAATCCAGCTATGTGCATTGGAACAGAAGTCTTACACAAATAAATGACCTACTAAGAGAAAATTCAAGCTGCTATTTTACCTGGTCAGCATGGAATGATAGCAATGCATTAAGAAATATATTCAATTAAGTTATGACTATAGGCTTAGTTTCTTCATAAACTTCATAATTAACATCAGAAAAGACATATTAAGATTTTTATTATTAGATCATTTCATGTTGTAAAGAATCTTTTTCACCCTTCAATGGAAAATTAATACTTCAAACAAAACAAATTATATTAAGAAAGTTTGAATTAACTACAGTAAAAGTCTGGTAATAAGAATTTTTCAAAAACTAGATCTTATTGTAAATGGATAGTACATTTTTCCACTAGTATTAATTGTAGTTCTATCTTAAATATATATATTTAAAGATTATTCCTGACTACTTACTGCCTGGGATTGATAGAAAACTGGTATATTGCAATATGCCATGTATGTGGTTACCCCAGTTGCAAATCATTAAACCATTGTGCAGCAATTAACAATTTTCTCTGAAAGGAATGAAGTGCATGCATCATTTATTTCCAATATAGCTTAGCATAATTGGAATAATATGCATTTTGATCTATAAAGCTACAAGTTAAATGAGAAATACTTAGTACATACTAGAAAGTTGTACTCTGAAATTGCATAATTGTCCATTCCGTGGTAATTTCCCTATCTGCCCCTTCTCTCAAAGCATGGGGTAGCAATCCCATAAAGCACACTCTGGTAAGAAGAATACTAGGGAATACTGAAAGCCACAAATAAGCTCTGAGGGGCTCACCGGTGTGACCCTTTCCCAAGCAAGTAGAAGAGTACAATTTGTATTCCACCTCCTTTCCAAGTTTCTACTCTATGCCTCTGACACTGTACATACTAAGATTGTGGCTCTAAGAACCCAGATTTTTTTTAAATTTAGAAATAAAGTATTTCTAAAATAATCAAGATGTAGTTTTTTAACTTCTAATTAGAGAATATATATTTTAGAGAATATATCTTTATGAAAATATATGTGCCCGGGAAGAAATCAAAGTGATGCATTCTTCTGTATTGTCAATTTAGCTTGAATGTGCTATAACACAGCATCCTGTCACTCTATTTAGAATTTTTTTCCCCTTTGTTCTACTTAAGACTTTAGCACTGTGCATGAATTCAGGCCCCACATCATTGTATGTCTTAGCACCTTCACACACTTGCCTTTGATTCTTTTAAGTTAATAAGTATGAGGATGATGAAATAGAAATTATTTGTGTGAATGTTTTACAATATATGAAATCATATTATTTTATTCAGAGGGAAATATATATTTGAAGGTTAACATACTTAATGTGACCACTACTGTTTCTCTAAGCAAAGTTGACCCAAATTCAAGGCCATGACTTCACAACATATTCTTTACCTGTACCATGTGTCACTCAGCACAATATTCCAATAGTTTTCAAAACATTCTCTATCTTCCCTCCAAACTTATTGGACATATTTTCCATATAAGTAGCCTTGACATAGTTATTCTTGTCTTTGTGCATTATAGTTTTTTTTTTTCTCTCATAGAGCATGTTCATTCAATGTAGCTACATACCTTTTCTCTTCCAAAACATAATTTCATCTGTCCCCAGTCATTCCACCCCAAATAACATAAACCATTTGAATCCCATGATGCCTAATGTACTAATACAAAATGACCTTCTTTCAATAAATGCATTTCCCAAAAGCAGTAGTAGTATACACTAATAAAGCAGAGAATAGTGCCTCAATTTGATTTCCTGCTATAATGGATAACTTTGCTGCCAGACATTTTCTATGCCAGATTTTCCACCACCAAATTTTTTTTCAAATAATATTTTCATTCAGTTTGTGAACATTATTGGACTATATCCAGATTCTATATTAGGAGCTTCCCAATTTAATTATAAGTTCAAGTTCTGCTGCTGAAGACAAACAGGACAGAGCTATAACAGACATTTACCTAACATAGAGATGAGAACCATTCTAATTTGGAAGCAATATACTTTGGTTTTCCCTTTAACAGAAATCATCAACTCTACCCTACTGTCTATTCCTCCTCTCTCCATGTTCCATCCACTCTCAGACACAGGCCTACCTCCACTTTTGGCTCTAATCTTGGCTCAACTATGTTATTAAGTAAGAATCCTTCTTGAGAAGGTTACTGACTCAATAGAATTCCAGTCAGGACTATTGCATGATTTCTACTATGCTTTCTGAATCCTCTCTCTCATAATGTTGAAATTCCTGTATTCTTTCTCTGCCCCACTGTTGGCAGAAGCTGGATGGAGTAACCTTGACAGACTGAGCCAGAGTTGCAGAATATATTCTGGCCCAGGCTAGCCTGGCTATTTACTGATTTGCCATTTATTTGAGTTTGGCAGTGATGAGATGTAGCTACTCACTTCAAGGCTGCTCATTTAGATTTATTTACATAATCATGCTCACCTGAACACTGATAAAATGTAAGCCAGAATTTTTAAGTATGATACCCTTAAGATGTGTGACTAGGCTAAATTACTTAACATTGTGTTATTTGTGTTTGCTCAACTATAAAATGAACACAACATTCCTTTTTCATAGTTTGTTCTTGTAAGAATTAAGTTGAATTAGCATGTGATAAGAATGTAGAACAGTAACAGGGTTCAACAACATTGTTGCAATTGCTAATTTAACAATGACTTAATGAGGAAACAAAATAATAACTTTTGGTAATATAATATTATTTGTATCTTTTGTCCTTAATGCCATGAAGGCTGAAAGTTGGTATGGTTTACAACTGCATAGCTCTTGTACTTTCAGACAGATAGAAGGTTATACATATACAATGACTGTTGAACAAGAGAATGGAAGTGGCAGATATCAGAGTAAAGGGTAGGATAGAAAACATTCAAAGGTTGTAAGAATCCAAACAACAATGTGAGCATTATTTTGGCATATTTGTCCCCTCTTGATGTAGAAGTCATACCCACAATGATGACAGACATTGAATTGGAAAGAGAATTTGTCAGGGACAGGTGTTAAAGTTCTCTGGATAAAGAAATATATGAACTCACATTACATTGTCACTGAGGTTAGCTAGGCTGCCCCTACAAACTTCATGTAAAAGGGGAAACCCTCATAGAAATGGCTTTCTGAAAGGAGGAAGCTATGTGACTAATGACAACTGAGGAAATAAAGGGAGGCCAACATTGCTCAGCATATGTTGTGTGAATTATCTCTCTAAGACAGCTGCCTACTCTGCCTCTTCTTGAATGTCCTAAAACACTCATTGAGACAGTCTCACTTTGTAGCTCTTGTTGTTCTGGAATTCACTCTGTGGCTCAGGCTGAAATAAAACTCATGGCAACCCTCTTTTTGCAGCCACCTGAATGCTGGGAATACAGGCATGAGACCTCACACTTGGCTTCCAAATTTATTTTCAAAATAGAGGTTTAGAATTCTTTATCCTCCCCATTAAAATATGTGGAAATTTACACTAACAGAGTTATGGAATGAATAGTTTTCCCTTAAAATTTCTATGGTATAGTCTTAGACCTCATAATGAGTTGAAATGAAGTCATTGGTGTTTGTCCAAGCTGACCAAAATCTGTATAAAAAGCAGGAATTTGGGCAAAGTTGAAGGGAAAGATCAAGTATAGATAAGAGGAGAGACATGGACAAGCCTAGAGAGGCTTCAAGGAAGTTAAATTTGAGAGTACCTGGTCTTGGACTTCTTGCCTTCAGCCTGTGAGAAAAGATCTCTCTGTATTTTCAGCCACACCTTCTGTTGTGCTCTGTTGTAACAGAAGTAGGAAGGTAACACCGACAGGAGAAATAACCTGTGCTTTCCAGAGCCCTTGTCACTTCAGTAAATAATAATGTCATCTTAAAAAATAAGGACCTTGTTTTTATTTTTCATGTTTTGTATTGCATTCATGCACATCCAATTCATCAACAAACATTGTAATGCTACCTTGATAAATATCATAATTAAATTGAAACAACTCTACCTTCTTAATATTTGAATCTCTCTTTACTTTTTCTCTTCTCATAAATAAATCAACAAATTTTTAAAAAGTTATGCCTGAAGTAGAATTTCAGGAAGTCAAGGACTGTCTGTTCTTATATTATCCTATGTATAGTGCTTGGCTTAGAGTGATATTAAAGAAGACTTTAAATAGCTGCTAATTGAATTATTATAGTGAAAAATATTTATGAAAAAAATTACTGTTCTCTGACCATTTGCAAACCCTGCCTTTTAAGAGCTCAGGCTAGTATCAACACGCAGTTGAGTATAGAAATGTCACCTCTATCCCAGAATGAGATTGCTAAAGCCAAGATACCTACCCCAGGAATTAACAATACATTCCCTCCTCAGATCCCCAGCCACTCTTGTGACTCATGGTACTACAGGCTTTTAATTCCAATGCTTGCCAATAGGCACTGATAATGACAGTGTCCTTTCTTCATAATTAGTCCTTTCCCCCTCTTTCAGCATCTTTCTGAGTGTCACTCAGACTGTTGGTGTCAGCCAGGGTCTTTGCTTACTTATTTAAGCCAGTTCCCTCCATGATCCTGGGATATCTGGGGGCCCAAGTAGATCCTACATGCCTATATGCATTTATAAGTCTTTTAGATAACTTTATAAATTCAAAAGCTAAAACTCTTTTCAGGTGTTATCCATCATGAATTCTGCACACTGGCTTTCCCAACACGATGCTCTTTTGGTGGAGTTTCTTCCTATGTATACTTCCTGCCACTTCGCCTCTCTGATGGAAACTCTACTAATAGATCAGCTTAACATGTACACCTGCCTGAAATTACCTAAGGATGGTACAAATAATGCATCATCCCTGCCAAGTTGTCCAGAACTGTAATAATAAGTCATTTGTTTCACTTGTGGAAGCGATTAACAATGCTTTCCATTTTTGGATCAATGAGAACATGATCTGACAAGAATTATAAGCATTTAGACACTAAATTTTCAAATTATCAACCAGTGAGGAAAATCTTTTTAGTACATCCAATTTTACCACAAAGTGCTATTATGTCATCCTATTTTTAAACATACAAAGAATGAAAGCAAAATTCAGCCATGATTTTATTTTGGAAATAATGCTGACAAAAAAAAAAAAAACTGCAGGTGCTTCCCTTTATATTGCTTAGAGAAAGAAAATTATTGTTAGTATTTACTGAGTATATATTATGTGTCAGGAAGTCGTATGAGATCCAAGAATACAGAAATCAACAAAAACGATTATCTAACAAATACAAAGTTTGTATTTTCATGTGAAAAACATGAAAGTGATAGAAAATTGGTTAAAAAATAATAATGATCAGTGGTAAGGAGAAAAATATTAGGAAAGTATGGAAGACATTTTTGATTGAGTGCCCAAGGAAAAGTCTATAGAGGATTCGATAACCCAATCCATACAGATTCTAAAAAAGAACATTTTAGTCAGATTTGGTAGGAAGATCAGCAGCTTTGAGATTAGGTTATTACTCAGCATGTGCACGGCTCATGGTTCAGTCCCCAGTGCCATGAACATAGTGGAGTTTGAAATATCACTAGCTCTTCTAAAGACACTCAGAATGGGCTGGAGAGATATCTTAGAGTTTAAGTTATTTACCTGTAAAGCCAAAGGACCAAGGTTCGATTATCCAGTACCCACATAAGTCAGATGCACAAGGTGGTGCATGAGTCTGAAATTTGTTTGCAGTGGTGGGAGGCTCTGGTGCATGTATTTTCTCTATCTCTCTTGGTCTTTCTCTCTCTGTCTCTCAGAAAAAAAAAAAAGAACTAATAAATATTTAATGACATAGAAAAGCTTGTGTGGATGAAAGTAGAGTAGGGGAGATAGAAAAGGAAGTGGGTGAAGGACAGATAAGTACATTTATTATGATAAATATTTTGTTGTTTTTAAATTTATTTATTTGAGAGAGAGAAAGATAGAGAGAAATAGATAGAGGAGGAGAGAAGGAGTGCACCAGGGCCTCCAGCTACTGGAAACAAACTCCAGATGCATGTGCCACTTTGTGTATCTATCTTATGTGGGTACTGTGGAATCAAACCTGGGCCCTTTGACTTTGCAGACATGCACCTTAACTGCTAAGCCATTTCTCCAGCCCATGGTAACTATTTTGTTTTTTACAGGTGAAAAGAGAATCCATGAGTGAATACAAGTTTTCCATTTAAGTGATTTTCTTTTTTGATGTATGTGTGCATTTGTGTGAATGCAGGTCTCATGGCTCATGTGTGGAGGTCAGAGGGGACAATTTTCAGGTATCTCTTCTCACATTCTATCTCATTTTGAGAATTAAAAAAAAAAAAAAAAAACTCTCATTGTCCACTGCTATATTTTCCAAGCTAGCTGGCCCACAAAGTAGAGACAGACTCTACCTGAAAAATAAATAAATATCCATCATCTATGTTTTATATATCTATCTAGGTATCTAGCTACCTAATTTTTATATATTTAAATTTGGTGATTCCTATGAGTCTGTAGATTATTTCTCAGCATGGTTGACATGTGGTTTATTCTAAAATTCGGAAAGAGAAAGGAAACTAGTAGAAGGGATTGCAGGAGGGAATGAATAGGGTCAAAGTATATGATATACTTAGACAAAATGTTATTATGAAATAACATACACACACACACACATATATGTATGTACATAAAATGAACCAATAAAAAATAAAACAAATGTTCAAGGAATGTATCTCGGGATTATATAAATATTTGTGTGTGTGTGTATATATATATATATATATATATATATATATATATATATATATATATATGTGTGTGTGTGTGTGTGTGTGTGTGTGTGTGTGTGTGTTAATGGGTTAGGAAGTTTTCATTTTATAAAATGGATTCATGATGCTCATTCTTAGTAAAAATTATATTTTAAAAATTAATGATTCATAGAAGAAATGTCTGCAGTATCTTCACTCTTAAGATTAAACATGTTTTGTTTTCAATTTTTAAGATTTTTTCTAATATGTATCTATTTGAAAGAGTAAAAGGGAGAGAAAGAGAAAGACAAAGGAAAAGAATGGGCTTATGAGGGCTTCCAGCTGCTGCAAATGAACTCTAGATGCATGTGTCACTTTGTGCATCTGGCTTTATATGAGTACTGGTGACTCAAACCCAGGTCCTTGGGCTTTGCAAACAAATGCCTTAACTTTTGAGTCATCTCTCGAGCTCTTGTTTTAATTTTTTTCCTTTGCTTTTTTGAGGTAGGGTCTCACTCTAGTTGAGTCTGATCTGGAATTCACTATGTAGTCTCAGGGTGGTCTTGGACTATACTGATCCTCCTACTTCTACCTCTGAAGTGCTGGGATTAAAGGTGTGTGCCACCACAGCTGGATTTGATTTGGTGAGGGGTCAATTTTTTAATATTTCAAAACTTTAGCTGAAATAAAATGTGGTAAATTTTAAATATAAATATGTATATTTTATATATATATATATATATATACATATGTATACATATATATATTTGAGAGAGAGGGGCAGATAGAGAGATAATGGTGCACTGGAGCCTCCAGCCACTACTAACAAACTCCAGTTGCATGCACTACCTTATACTTCTGGCTTATGTGGGTACTGGGGAATTGAACCTGTGTCCTCAGTCTTCATAGGCAAGCACTTTAACTGCTAAACCACCTCTCCAGCCCATATAATATGGCAAATTAAAAAGAAGATAATATACTAAATGTATTGGCTTTATTTATCTCTGTGTTTATGTAAAATATATGCATAAGCATACACACATATATAATATAATAATATACTGAAAATATCTGCTATATATCTATCTGTCCATATACATATATATACATATATATGTATTTATGCATACACATATGCCTATGTATTAAATATATAAACACATATACATTTTGTTTTAATTTTATTCTGTGTTTTGGATAGGTATAACTGAGGGACCCTCACATGCTATGAAAGAACTCTAACACTGAGTCACATTCCAAACTTTAAATATATATATATTTAAAGTGATTTTTGATCTCCTCAGTTTGGTCAGCAAAATTATCTTTGTGAAATTAAAAACAAAATAAAAACAAGAAAATCCAAATGAGAAAATAAGGAGTAGAACCAAATAGAAAAAAAATAACAAACTATTCTTACTTCTTACCATTGTTATTAATGAATGTCAGTGGATGCTGATTGTCTTTTATTATGATAAGTAAGTACAATTTTAATAGAAGGAAAAAGTTTTGTAAAAAATATTGTGTAAACAGCTGACAATCTCCCTCATTCTTACTAAGTATAAAAGAGCTATTTTTTTCACATTCTAGCATCTGTTGGTTTGACAAAGACAAATTCTATGGCTTTCCTTTCAAATTACCTATGAAGATGCTCAATGATTTTTTATTAGATGGAAGAGATGAAAAATAAATAATTGAACAGAAGTTTCACTATATTATACTAACACATGTAAGAGAGAGACATGGTGCATTATTTCCTTCCATCTGGATAAGCAATGACAGAGTTGATGGCAATCATTTAGAAGTTAGGAATAGACTAAAGACTCAAAGCTCCTGCCCCTATATTTCCCCAAATATGATGACACAGTTTAATGAGTGGACTGATTTTGTTATACTTTGTCTATGAAAACACAAGTGAAAGTGACATATCCATTTCTTGAACACTGACTACATATCATATCAGTATCTGAAACAGGCAGCTTACACTGATGTATTGTTTCAAATCATTCACTAGTTAATTTTGCTGTTTCCCAGTTTTGCCAGTTTGGATGCTTTGCAAATCTTCATTAGCATTTAATGAGAAGCTGTGATAATGCACCAGACACTACAAAATGCTGACATGTAAAGCAGAATGCTTTGGAGGCTCATCTGGCATGAAAGCCACTATTCCTTATTACTAGTTACACATGCCTATATTGCGTCTGAGTCTCCATGACAGTTATTAGATTGGGTTGTAAAAAATTGAGGGTATATTGAAAACACATAAAAAAACATTTTCTCAGAGAAATTCAAGTCATAGCTATAAAGAATCCAGATTCTCAGCTTTTATATTAGTCTACGGTTAAGAGCTTAAACAAAAATACACTGTTCTTGCCCTATAAAATTTAAAAGTCAATCAGAATCAGGGAAGAAAATCCTTATTTAAACTTTTAAAGACTTTTTTTTTTTTTTTGCAAATGTTGACATACTCACATTATGTTCTGGATTCAATTATGAGTAATTGGTTAATATACTATGCAGAGAACCAAATTTTGCCTTTTGAGTGAAATCTTCCAGCTCCACAACCAACTGCATGGTGATGTTGATCATTAATCAAAACACCATGGTTTTAAAAGCTCCTGAAAAATCAATTAGGCCAATGCTTCCAAATGCATCTTCTTTTGATAAATTTAAAAATGCACACAGAGAATACTGGTAACTCTACTATGGGGTATTTGGTACATTTTAATCACTGGAATATTTTTCCTTTTCAAGTAGGCATAGCAGTAATCAAATTTGGACACACATAATTTAAGTTTGAACTATGGGAACATAATATCACATATGCTGTATCAAACTGTGACAGAGAAAATTTAACCTTCCACCTCCACAACTAAAGGTAAATTTTAGAGGCTCATAGACTGATGAATGGATAATGAAAATGTAGTGTATATATCTAGTGTAATTCTATACAGCCATAAAGAAAAAAATAAACAATGAATTTCCAAGAAAATGGGTGGACTTGGAAAAATTCATACCATGTGTACAGGCTCATAAACACACACACACAACATGTTTTCTATCATGTGTAGTTCCTAACATGGAAAAGTTTGATTTACTTATAAGCTCTACTGAGCATGAGCAGTACTGAAAGGGACTAGAATGATGCTAGAGAAAAGGGAAAGCAGAAAGGGATGAGAAGAGGAGATGCTTTTGCAAATGAAGGAACAGAATACAGCCAATGGAAGGTCTTTGGGGAGAGTTCAGATAAGGGAGGATAGGTGCAGGGAAATACTCAGAACTAATGGCAGCATGAATCAATACCAGAGAAACTGCCCTCTTGGTTAGCTAATTAAATAGTAAAACTCTTAATAAGAGATGATGGAAATAATGTGGGCAGATGTAGCCTGTAAGGGGTAGACAAAACTCAACCCTAAAACCATAGGCTATTACTAATAAGTTCTAGTGACAGAATTTGGTTAGCCCCTACAGTGAGCTGTTGGTCAGGGAGGACAATATGCCCCCCCAAAAAAAAAAAATTAATGAAGGCTATTGGCAGTTTCTTACCCATCATATCTAAATGGTTAGATTCTATGGCCGAAGACACCACATCATATGGTCACAGGCCAGCAAGAGATCATGCTGGAATTGAGAAAGATGATAGCTCCCTTCTGGCTAGCCCTCATAGTGCTAGAAAGTGCTATACGAGCTGATTTGGGATACTGGTCACCAATAACAAGAATAAGCAGCGATCTGGCAAGCTGCTCTCTGATTGGGTAGGAGGCCTGCTTAGTTGAGGATATTCGCATCTGGAACCAAGTTAGAAGTCTGTGGCCTGGAAGGTCATAAACTCTCCAGGGAAGATCCCACTGTTCTTTCTCTAAATGAGAGAGTATGTTGGTTAAAATGTCACCTAGAGGGCTGGAGAGATGGCTTAGCGATTAAGTGCTCGCCTGTGAAGCCTAAGGACCCCGGTTAGGGGCTCGGTTCCCCAGGTCCCACGTTAGCCTGATGCACAAGGGGGCGCACGTGTCTGGAGTTTGTTTGCAGAGGCTGGAAGCCCTGGCGCGCCCATCCTCTCTCTCTCCCTCTATCTGTCTTTCTCTCTGTGTCTGTCGCTCTCAAATAAATAAATAAATAATTTTTAAAAAATAAAAATAAAATAAAATGTCACCTAGATTTACAATTATTCCCTTTGATCCATATTGTTTTCACCTTGGTTAGACAATCTGTTGTTTATAGACTGCAGTGGATACCTGGGTGACCCAAGATTAATTCAGTACCACTAGAAAAGAGAGCCAACTGCCTAGCGAGAGATGAGTCATTTCTATCACATCAGCCAGGTTTTCTGAAACATAATAAAAGAAACTGAAGATGAAATATGAGGGCGGCTCTCACTGCTGACCGGAGAACTTCCTCCAGGTAGATGACAGTGAACACTGAGGAGAATCAAAAGTCATCAAAACTGGAAACCAGAGTCTGTAGGGAACTCGAAGGAGACTTACAACATGCCTTCTAGGGCTCAGTTGCTGAAGAGAAGGTTAAAAGACTGTGAGGGCAAGCAAATAAATGGAATCATATGGAGGGACCCTTTCCCTTTTTCCCTGAAAACTTATTAAAACAGAAAGATTCATTTATTCTGTGGAAACTGAAGCCTCTCTCTGGTTTTGGTGGCCCCTCTGTGGTCTTTCCTAGCATACTAATCCTCTTTTAATAAACCTTTCCCCCCAAAGAAAGAAATCCATCTGAGTGTTTCTCTCTACTGAATAAAACTTCCCTTTTCAATAAATTTTGTGTATGACCAAGACAACTGAGTTTGAGTATGATATTTATGGAGACAAACATTTACATCCTAACACCTGCTCTGTAACTGATCTAGCAATTTATATCTGACCTTTGAACTCAAAATGCTATTGATAATCAATTTTAGTCTCTTTTCAAGTATCACTAACATAAGTGATAAGTTATACAAGCTCTCTGGGCCAGGTGAATGACACATTTCATTTAACCTACAAATGCTACTATTTTCATGAAGGTTATACATATATACAGCTCACAGTGAACTCTATTTCAAAACATATAGAGGTATTTTAAACAAAATATTTCAACTACAATATAATAAGTTTATTGGGATCCATTTTAATTTTTAGAAAATAACTTGACTTTTAAATGTATCCTATATTGTTATTATATCAATATCATAAATATTGATAAAAGTTGAGTATAAATATGGTGGTGTTTTCTCAAAAAAAAAATCTATTTATCCAAAATAGTGTTTCTTCTCACTTTAGTTCATATTCTTATTTGTTCTTTTTTTATTTAAAGAGAAGTAGATGTGAGATTGTAGCTAACATCCTTAAGCAAAATTTAAAGACACTTAATGAGAACTTGTGTCTGGCTAGGAAGGAAAGAAAGATAGTTTTAAGTGTTATTGAGGAGTGGAGGCTTTTTGGAGATGAGGGAGAAAAAGAACTGATTTAACAAATTATATTTGAAGAAAAAATAATAGTCCCTGCAGGTAAGGATTCTCTTCAAAAATATTTCTAAACAAAACATTTTATAAAAACAAAATAAAATGAAGATGTCAGATAAAAGCTCCCACGACGCCAGTTGTATACAATCTTCATAAGAATTTCTGTTTATTTTGTCCTTGCCATATATCTGATCTGCTTTCAAAACTTAAAAGGGAGTCTGGGGTAATAGCTTTGTTTGTAAAATTCTTAGAAACTGCATAGCACCCTTGAGAATGCCTTGTTGTACCTACAACCTCAGTGTTGGGAGGCAGAGACAAGAGAATTCTCCAGGACTTAGAGGCTAACTAGTCTAGCCAAATTGGTGAGCTAGCTATCACTCTTAAATGAATAAAACTAAACAAAAAAAAATTTACAAAAATGAGATGAGAACAATTGAAGGGATATTTGTCATTGACATGGGGCCTCCACAAACCTACCTGCACACACATGTGACCACATGCTTATGAACATGCATACACACACATACCCCATATTCACATATGCAAATAAACTTAGAAAGCTCTATAAATAATTTAAATCTCTTAAACTATTTAAAAGACATTGCCCTCCTGCCAGAGTTAATAAACAATATCAGAAAATAAGAAATATATAATGACTTATTGATTTTGTATTTCTACTATGTCTTTTAATAAGATTTGCTAAAATCTGTAAACTAAGAATATAATGCAACTGACATATTTCAAATTACTTTTCTGTTTTAGGTAATCTACCAAGCAAGTTAACCCAATTCTTCTAATACTTCTCTTACAGATCCTTTTAGAAAATACAGTCAGATATTCTGATCTTAATCTTTGTGTTCTAATTTCCTTACTTTCATATCTTTCCTGACTACTTGACACAATTTTCTTAATGTGTCACCTGTTTCCTTTGTGCCTACCCTTAACCAGACTGTTGGCATTCCATCTGCTCTGTGATGAGTTGGACCCTACCCTTTTCATCCTAGCATTGTTTGTATCTTGAAATCTGAAAACTTTTTCTTCAATTACATTAAATTTTAGCCTTGAAGTATTATTTTTATGATTTTTTTTTTTTTTTTTTTGATTTTGAGGTAGGATCTCACTCTATACCAGGCTGACTTGGAATTCACTTATGTAGCCTCAGGGTGGCCCTGAACTCACAGTGATCCTCCTACCTTTGTCTCCTGAGTGCTGGGATTAAAGGTGTGCACCACCACACCTGGTTGATTATTTCTTAATTCTATTTATCTTCTTAAATTCTACACACAAATGTAACTTGATTTGAATATTTTTGGACCAAGTAAGAAATATCTTATGTATTTATAATTGAAAACAATTTTGCTAATGGCTATAAAATGTGAAGGCTTGGTATGTTGACACAAAGAATTCCTCTGCTTTAAATGAAAATATGAT
Source organism: Jaculus jaculus (assembly GCF_020740685.1). Lineage (NCBI taxonomy): Eukaryota > Metazoa > Chordata > Mammalia > Rodentia > Dipodidae > Jaculus > Jaculus jaculus. The sequence goes on from NC_059107.1 coordinate 133,890,046, forward strand.
AACTGTTTATTTATAACCAAATATAAATGATTTAGGCTTGGAAATAAATATTTAAATTTTCCAAAGAGTGTTCCAGAGAAAAATAAGTTGTTATAACTTTTTTAATTTTATAATTTTAATACATGAATATAGTGTAATTTGATAATATGTCTTTTGTCCCCCTTCTCCACCTCCATTCCTCACAGCACTTTCCTCATTTCTTCATCTCTTTTGATGACTCTTTGTCCTCCTCTGAACTCCATGTCAAAATGCAGCTTTTTACACAAATATAATAATTGGACAGCACATTCGGTTGTGGTAGTAAAAATTTTGCAGTTGAAATTAGGAAATTTTGAACATTGACATCTTACTGTATTCTTGGGCAGTTCAGAGGTCTATTGTTCATTAAGCAATGGATGGTTAATTAAGTCTAACATACATCCTAGAGTTTATTTCATAGTCATAAGACAATGTCAGGTCATATATTCTAAAAGTCTGGAGGAATAGCTTTGTCTATAAAGACCAAAAGAAACCCTTATCTCACATACATCCTAGTGTTTATTTATTTTATCTCCTTTTGGAAAGAAGTTGGTCATCTGGAATTTGAATGAAGAAATATATTGTGATAGAATTTCCTCAGGCATGTTTATTTTCTCACTTCCATTTTAAATTAGGATCCAGCATCTCAAGTACAAATCATTTATCTATGGTAAATATACTAAAGTACTCCTTTTTACTAACTTGAAACATACACTCATTGCCTATATCACCATGGATTTGGTGAATGCTGCATGAAGAAAAACAGTGATATAGAGATAAATACTACATGATCTCACTCATATGTAGAATCTAAAAAAAAAAAAAAAAAAAAAACCAAACTCAGGGGATGAGAGATTAGAATTGTAAAAACTAGAAGATGGGGATAAGAGAGGAGAGGAAAAACGATGTTAGATTACAAAGTTTCTATTGGGAGTAAAATGCTCTAATGATATCTATTAATGTATTATCTGTACTAATAAATTACACAATGGGATCATCACATGGAAGATAGAGATACAATGAGCCTCACACATACTTGTGATTTGTTTTGCCAACTTCTTTATTTTGATTTTACATTCATAAATGGCCTTGCTAACATTAATGCTGTCTGTTTAGCAGCCTGTTTTCTGTTATCTGCTTCTAAAGAAAGAAATATATCTCTCATAACCCATATATACGTGAACCTAAACATGTCATGGACATATGAACCATTTTTTCTGATTCCTCAAACTATCTTAAAATGAAAGACATTCTTGAATTGATACGGAAGTATAACTATATGTACATAGAATGAGGAATGAATAAATAAATAAAATAAAAAGAATAGAATAGAATGAGCTGGGTGTAGTGGCGCACACCTTTAATCCCAGTACTCAGGAGGCAGAGGTAGGAGGAATGCCATGAATTCGAGGCCACCCTGAGACTCCATAGTGAATTCCAGGTCAGCCTGTGCTACAGTGAGACACTATCTCAAAAAAAACAAAAGAAAAAAATAGAATGAATAGTTTGAGACAATGTTCAAAGAGACAAATCATGAGACAACACAATGACATAATCACATCATTTTCAGTAAAGAAAAAAAAATGTAGTAATGTTTACCAGCACTGAGAGATTTAAATACATGTTTAATTCACGTGATAGTGGATTTTTGAGTTAAAAATATAAAGGGAAAAATAAGAACACAGTTTTAGAATAGCCATAGTATTTTCTAGCCTGCATAAAAAATGCTCAAAAATTTTATTGTACAGATGCACCCAAGCTTTTTTTTTTTTGAATGCTTGCTTTAGTATTTGCAGACATACCATATCTAGAGTGGTGGAGATTTGAAAATGTATTGTATTAATTTTTGTGCTCTTTGGAAAATGGATGGGATTTCTAAACCTTGTAAAAATGATACTTACTTCTTTGTGTGTTAGTATTTTCATTTGAGAAATGGATAATGTTTATAATATTCACATGTCGGGTAGCTGAGTTGGTTAAGTGAGGTAGAATGTGGATAATATAAGTTAAAAAGTCATTTAAGTTCCTGAGCTAAAATATGCACTTACTTATGAAGAGCTGATAGTGGACACAGTTATCCTTTTTTAATTGTTTTCTATATCATTTTTATTAATTAGTTTTGTACTCAGTGAATACAGTCATGTTGATACCATTGTCAGCCTCCTGCATGTCTTACCCTTTCCCCCTGGCCCCCCCTTGTTGAGGTATGTGGGTCATGCATTGTGGAGTTAGCCCACAGTTATGGGTAGGAGGGAATATCTCCTCGTATCATGACCCAACTTGTGGCTACATCCCTCCATCAATGAGACAAAGATAGGCTCTCATGCTCAATATTTCCTAATTTCTCTGCATCTCATCTATTTTTTTCTTCATGTTCACTTAGTCTAATCACTGACCAAGTAGCATATTGTGTGGTTATTACAAACTACTGTCCTCTGCTCCACAGAACTTATTTATTTATTTATTTATTTATTTATGGACCTGTGGAAGGAGGCTAGCTTCTTCTGCCATGATAGAATTCTCCTGGATCTGTAAGCTTCCATAAATATCCCTCCCTCCATAACTGTGCCTAATTTGGAAGTTCATCTCAGTGAACCTGAAGCTGCCTACTACAACCTATCTATCTGTACTTACATAATGTGCATTTATGTAAGCGTACATATACTTATTTGTTCAGAATACATATGCATATTTATACAGATGCATCCATACATAGGCACATATGCATAAAATACACATATAGAAACAGAAACAAATGCACACAGGTATGCAATGACTCAAGCCCAGGCTGACCTAGAATTCACTACATAGTCCAGGGTGGCCTTGAACTCATGGTGATCCTCCTACCTCTGACTCCCCAGTGCTGGGATTAAAGGTCTGTGCCACCTCGCCTGACTCCATACAACTTCCTAAATGCATGTTTCAGGAAAGATCATGATGATGACAACACAGGTATCAGAAGCATTTTGGAATATTCAATACCTGAACCTAAATTCTTACCATGGTGTGTTCACATACACATGTACACACACATGCACACACTTGATATCTGTAATTTTAGTACTCTAGAAGCTGAGACAAGTGCAATTCATACTTGAGAGCAGCCTGGGCTCTATAGTGTACTCAAAACCACTCTGGACTACATAGATATACTTTTAGTGAGAGAATTGTAAACAATGAGTTAAGCTTGCAGTGTTCAAGTGTGTGTGTGTGTGTGTGTGTGTGTGTGTGTGTGTGTGTGTGTGTTTATAATTTTTACATAAAGATTTTGGAAAGTGGGCTGGAGAGATGGCTTAGTGGTTAAGGCATTTGCCTGCAAAGCCAAAGGACCTCGGTTTGATTCCCCAGAACCCACATAAGCCAGATGCACAAGGTGGCACATGTGTCTGGAGATTGTTTGCAGTGGCTGAAGGCCCTGGCATGCCCCTTCTCTCTCTCTCTCCCTGTTCCCCTGTGTCTTTCTCTCTCTCAAATAAATAAATAATAAAATATTTTTTAAAAAAGATTTTGGAGAGTCATATGCGAAAGAAATTATATTGTTCATATATTTTATCATACTTTCAAAAACTACAATTTTATTTAGTATATTTATACAATCTAAGAAAAAGAACAATTTAGTCATTGGGATATTTGAATGTGCATTTTTGCTTTGCATGCAATAATGAAGTAATGCAATAATAAAATTGTGAATTGCCTTCACACCATGTAACTGCCATTACATTATTGATATAATTTTTCTTATCCACACTCAACTGCACAAACTTGAATTCCATTGCTCAAACTATTGATTTCACATATTAACTGAACACTAGCAAGTAGTAGTCAAGAGCACATATATTTTCTGATGACTTTCTAATTATATTCTTTTAACTTCTTGCATGAAAGTCAATATTTTCCTTTGTATTATAGAGGTGCTAAGAATATTGTAAATTAATAGCTGATTAAAACTACTTAAAATGTTCTTTACATATAATCAAGATATCTTCCCTAAACAATGGTCAAGTTGAGCATCATTAATTAAAAGGAATCCTAATCTTAAACTGCTAGTAAACAAGTTAATGAACTATTTTGCTTTTCTACATTATACAGATAGCATGAATTAAAACCATTATAAGAGTTTGAGCAGAATATACAGATATTAAGTCATGAAATCTATTAGTAAGAATTCTATAGCTCACGAAATTAGTCAGTGAATAAGGAAACTAATATTTACAAATGTGGTTGGTGATTTTAAGTGAGCATGTAGTGAAATTAACATTGCCCACTAACACATGTGCTGTACCTTTTTTTTTTTTTTTTTTTTTTTTTTTTGTCTTTTTGGTTTTTTGAGGTCGGGTTTCACTCTAGCTCAAGATGACCTGGAATTCACTATGTACTCTCATGGTGGTCTTGAACTCCTGGCGATCCTCCTACCTCTGCCTCCTAGAGTGTTGGGATTAAAAGTGCGCGCCACCACCACACTGGCCACATGTGCTGTACTCTTGATCTGATTCTAGGCCCTCTAAATCATTCAAGATAAATAAGGTGGAGGGACTATCAGATCTCTGTAGGACCATTAAAGCCATCAATAATTTTAGATATCAAAATTATAGGATTGTAAAATATTACATTTGTAATAAAACTAATACTGTAATTGACATTGTTTTCAAAGGTATTAAAAAACAAGGCTGGAGAGATGGCTTAGCAGTTAAATGCTTGCCTGTGAAGCCTAAGGACCCCAGTTAAAAGTTCATTTCCCCAGTACCCATAGAAGCCAGATGCACAAGGTGACATATGCATCTGGAGTTCATTTGCGGTGGCTGGAGTCCCTGGTGAACCAATTCTCTTTCTCTCTCTCTCTCTCTCTCTGCATCTCTCTGTTTGTCACTCTCAAATAAATAAATAAAATAAAAATCTAAAAGTATTAAAAACATGAAATTTTATTTATTAAATATTTTAGCATATCTATATTGTCATTAACATAAAATGTAAAACCAATAATTTTAAAATATCGCTTTTTCATATACGTAATTGTTTTATTAAGATGTAATGCTCATTATCACCCACTTTATTATAAAGCCCTGATTTGGCTTCACAACAGTGCCAGTTTTCTGTTCTAGGATCTCCTCAGAATTCATGTTAGATAATGCTTAGCCCTGGGATGCCTAGTCACTGAAACTAGTAACTGTATTCAATGCCTGCTGTGTGTGATGTAGTAGAGGACAAGGCCTTATCATAACTACATTCCATAGCAATTGACAAGACTATCATGTAAATTTACTCTCTGAATATGGCATTTGCTCACTGGAATGCTAGACAGAATAATAGACAGGATTTGCACCACTGCCAGGGAATTTGAAGAACACTTAGTTCCTCTATAATAAACCCAAGATTACACAGAAACTTAGAATAAAACTTGGATGATGTGTCAGAACTCTCTACTCAATTCCTTGTAAAATTCTTAGGTAAAAGACCAAAACATTTTTTTGTTGTTTTCTCATTTAAAAAAAGAGCCGGGCTTAGTGGTGCATGCCTTTAATCCCAGCTCTCAGGAGGCAGAGGTAGGAAGATCCCCATGAGTTTGAAGCCATCCTGAGACTATAGAGTGAATTCCAGGTCAACCTGGGCTAGAGTGAGACCCTACCTTGAAAAGTCAATAAATAAATAAATTAAATTAAATTAAAAATAAAAAAAAAGTTATGAGTATGAAGCAGGGTAGTGTTCCAGTGGAGACAGGCAGACCTGTGCTCAGTTTTAAAATGAATATTTTGTTATGGAGGACTTAGTGCTAGAAAAATAAATAAATGTGTAAAGTGAAAAGTCAAAAGAAATCTATTGTTACAGGTATATTATGTTAAAGTAAATTTGGTTTGATCAGTCCTGAGAGTTTGAACCTGGAGTTTAAGTTAATAGTACTATAAGTGTCCTGACTCCCAAACTAATATCTTTAACTGATGATATGAGATAAAGGGAAATGGGTTTCAATGAGTGTGTATGCAAAATGGTATCTTAAATGCTCAATTTTATTCTACCTATTACACAGTTTAATACACTGCTCCAAACAAGCATTAACTCTAGCTAATCAAAACATTAATTGTCTTTTTGTTGGGTAACAACAAAAAAAAATTAATTCTTGAGTCATTAAGTTAAGAAAATAATAAAATGTGGAAAATAAATGAGCACATATGTCAGGTTCTTTCTCAGATATTACCAAGTTCCTACAGAGCAACCAGGACCCTAAACCAGATAATATCACTAGTAAAAACTTTATTAAAACTGAATGGCATTCTGCTATACTGAAAAAAAAAATTGAGATACCACCACAGTTGAGTCCTATCAGCTGTACTGAATAGAGAAACCATTTATAAGACATAATGAAACAAGAATCTCTTTAAAAATACATGAAGGGCAAATGTGTTTTCTTTATGAGCCCTACAAATTTGATACACATTCTAATGTCTTTTTGTTGTAGCTTCCAGGGTTCCATTGATCTTGTGGCGTGGGTGGACTGTCACTGTGTGAGTCCTTTACCAGGAGCTATGTGACAGCATTAACTCGTGCTTTGAGAAAATAAAAGCGAGCTAGATGCATATTTGCCAATAAACACTTGGTTATAGCAATGGTAGAAATCCCTGATACATTAATCACTGGGATTGCTCCCTTCTTCCTTCTTCCCTTCCTTCTTTCCTTCCTTCTCTCCACCTGCTTTTTTCTTTCTTCCCTCCCCCTCTTTCTTCTTATTTTGTCTTTTTCCCTCCTTCCTTATTTATTATGCTTTTGTCATGGCCTCTATAGTTGTAACACAAAGGCCAATTAACCAATAAAACCAATTTAGTTTAATTTCCAGGTTCTTTCTCTTCAGCAATACCTATCACAATCATTTTTGTTGATATCATTATTATGTTCACAAGAATTTAGAAATGTTTTTTTCTGTAGAAAAGTTAACAAGAGTAAAGTCTAGACTCCTTGACTGTGGCAGCTCAGTCTTCATCTGTTCTGTGGGATTTCATATCTATCCCTTTATCAATGTGTCATTAAGGTGACCTACTCATCAATAGTACTATTTGTTAAGATGACAGTATTGGATGCATGCATTAGGGTTCATTGAGGCAATAATTCAGAGATGATTTTAAACCATGGCACAGCTTATTGGTTGCCTGAATTATTGAAGATATTGCTCAAATGTACATGCAAATATATTTTTCAGAAGTGTTCAGAATTATTTCTAGCATAAAATGATATTTGGTTCACACTTGATTGACAGTTTAGCTGGGAATGCAACTCGACTTATAAAGTAACTTGCAATCGCAACCCTGAAGACACTTCTTTTCTTTCCTTAAATGTTCATTCTTTCAGTAGAGAAATTTAGTGCTTATTTATAGTATATATGCCTAAATTATTGCTAAATCCCCACATATTATTGATCCTAGGAAATTCAACCATCCATTTTTCTTCTTACCTTCTGGTAAACCTATCATGATTCTACTGGAACAGGCACACAATAGCCAATAATAACATTAGTGTGGATAATGAAGATGGTCCTATATATGGTATTATGTTAAAATTCAAGAAATAACCACAAATCTGTTCTCCACTCTATCTTCCTAATTTACAAAGAAATAACACTTGAGAAAACTTCTGGCCACCCTAGATCACGAACACACATATTTGCATCCATTTCATTATTATTTGTTAAGTACCCTTTATGAATGGGATGAGGAATGCACACAAGTTGTGAATACAACAGTAGACATTTTACTCGTAAAATGGATGACTTATTAGTGAGTTAAGTTCCTGAGCTTACTAGAGAGTACTTTGAATAATACACTTCTCTGCTTCCCCAAAGCTGTTATTTTTCTCTTAGTGGTTCTGTGATAAGATTTCCATGTGTTCCTTCTAATACTCAGTTTCAGTTGTTTTGACATATCAGTACAAATTCCAAAACTTACAAAATGAAACTTACAAATTCCAAGCTCTGTCATCCTATTCTGTCCCCCTCATGTCTCCATTTTTAATATTCATTTTTCTCCTTACGTGGCTTGCTTTCTAAGGCAACTCGTGTGATGAGCCCCCAGGCTCACAACTGTTCTCCTGAAGTGGCAAACTCCCATGATGAAAATTCATGCATCCACCATTTCTCACTGCATTCATGTGATTGAGCAGAGCTAGAAACAAAGGGACAACTTTGCCCTTTCTTGTCCTTGGTCCCTATGAGTGATCACCAAGCTCATTCTTATTTGAAACCTTTGTCTTTCCTGTGCTTTGCTTTAGGAGCCTTCTTCCTTACTTTTCAAAGGATTTACAGTGCTCCACACTATGGGTGACCGTTCAGATATCACTGCAGAATTCTTCTCTGAATGGAGTTTTAGAATGCAATATGAATGAATACATACATACATACACACACACACACACACACACACACACACACATATATATATATATATATATGAACTCACATACCCATTCTCTGTTAACCTCTTCTTTTAAATCACAAAAATAAACACCTAGTGTTCTATAGGGCAAAAATTATATTAATGTTATTTTTGATTTAAATTTTTTGGCATAATATTATATGTTTCTTTTTAAATATACTTAACAGTAAGATCTTTCTGTGAATCCAATAATTACTATAATTTCTCAATAGTGATGTGAGTAAAGTATAAACTCAGACCTCTCTAACAGCTATATTAGCATGCAAAAATATCTATGATATTTATAGGTAGAACTCTGTAGGTAGTACTGGGGTTATTGAATTACACTCACAATTGAAGAAAATGTTACAATTAGATCAAGGTTTTTATATTAATGATTATAGATTTTTCTCATCTAAGTTAGTAAACTTTATGAATTTTTCCAAAGGTTCTCAGGGGTTGGAAGATGCCCATATTAAAAATTATGAGTAACTCTAACCACTCATTTTCTACTTACAGAATACTTTCTTCTTATCTTCTAGGATTTCTTGGTATAAATTTGACTGGGATCAAAGGGTTGAAAATGAATATGAACTCTCCCAGCTCTGACTTGTGTTGAGAGATAAAAGTAGCTCACATATAGTGAGAGAGCAAGTGTGATACAGAAGAGGTGTGTAGATACTGGTGAATCAATAGGTACTCAAAGAAACTGTAATTATAAGTACCATACTTTAAGGATCCCTTGCTTGCACCTGATCTCATTTTTTTTCCACTTCATCCCTTCCTTTCATACCTCTTTTTGGACCACTAGTCATTATCAAACAAACAAAACAACAAAAATCTCAAATTTTAATTATTTCTGCGTGATACTATTTACTTATTGCCATTTTAATTTAATGTATCTGCTCTTTTGTCACCAAATCCCTTTAAAATAGTGTATGCTGATTAATATTTATTGAATGAAGTAATGAGTTAATTTACCAAGTTATAAATGCATTTGTGGGCTGGAGAGATTGCTTGGTGCTTAAGGTGTTTGCCTGGAAAGCCAAAGGACCCAGGTTCAATTCCCCAGAACACAAGTAAACCAGATGCTCAAGGTGGCACATGCATCTGGAGTTCATTTGCAGTGGCTGCAGGCCCTGTTGTACCCATTCTCTCTGTCTCTCTTTTTCTCTCTTCTCCCTCTTTCTCTCTCAAATAAACAAAAAAAATTAAAGTATTTAAAAATACATTTATGCTATATTACTATAGTGGTTTGGATTAGGTGTCCCCCATAAACTTATGTGTTTGAAATTCAGGAGCCCCAGATGATGCCAATTTGGGGAGGTGAGGTCTTAGAGGAGTTGTGTTATTGGGGCCAAAATTTTGGGTGCTATAGCCAGCTCCCCTTTGCCAGAATTGTGCTTACTTTTCTCACTGCTGTTTTCCACCTCATGTTGCAGAGGTAATGTCCAACCTCTGCTCATACCATCTTCCCCTGCCATCATGAAACCTCTTCTCAAGACTGTAAGCCTAAAGAAACAACTTTTTTTCTCATCAGCTCATTTTCACTGGGTGTTTTTCTAGCAATAAGAAAATGAGTGCAACAGAAAATGGTAACTGTAACAATTAACTTTTATTTGTACTACTTTTTTACTAAAAAGTACATTTTAAAAATTGAAAATAACAAAGAAAAACATATCAGTGCATAATATTGAATGTTTTTCTTCATTACTAGCTAATAAGAGAGTAATGCAAAAATGCTGAATATGGGACCTAATATGGTAGCAGAATTATTTCAAGGAATATTAAGTCATGTGAAAACAGAGTCAGAAGGCAATGATTTCTTGCATACTTTAAAAAGAATGTCTGTGTAATGTTGGGTTCATATTTGAACAGTAAAGTAAACTTCTCATTATTTTAAAGAAATTTTACTGGAAAAAATTATATATGCTGAGCTATAATTCTCTGAGGGAATCTTGGAAATTATTGTGCAAGTAGGTGGAAACTATGATGTTTAAAATGAAAGAGACATTAGAAAATCAAGTAGGAGGAATGAGTGAAAGGATGTAGGCGGGACAGAAAGCACAGTGGTGAGTTACAGGGGTACTTGACCTTGCCGTGGATGAGAAGGGGAAGGCAGGGCGAATTGTGTTACAGGAATAGCAGTGAGACCTACTTGGTAGAGAAGTCAGTCATGGAAGATCCTTTACTGTAAAGCTAGGAAAGGAAATGCACATTTAGAGACAGCACTGGGCTATGTTTATGGCTCAGCGAGGCTTGCTGCACACTCAGACACCTCACTGCAGGTGGGATGAATTTGTCTGCCTCTGCCAACAACCTATGGAATTACTTTACAGGCATCCACTGGAATAATAAGCGATTTATGAAATGTGAGGTTATTTGAAGAAAAAAAAAAAGAGAAAAGAAACATGCTTTCAAATGAAGCTAAGTCCCTTGACAACACTTTTTAAAATATTTCTCTTGATTCTAATGAGAATCAGTGGAGGGGCTGCGAGAATGGACAGTTAATTCAGGTAGCCTTGGAACCCTTTCTTGTGTGACATTTAGGAGTATGTAGCCTGTCTGCAACTCACATTTTGTTGGAAAAGATGAGTTGATGAACAAAGTGGGTCTAGGGGAATGCCTAACACATAGATAATGAATTCCTGTTCAGATGGAATGCTATTATTTCTTTCATCACTTCTATTGACACAGCTTTTATTAAGGGACAAACCAGAATCTGTTTGGTTTGATTTATCTGAAGTTTATCATCTCATCTTTTTTGTTCCTATATTAGGAAACTCATGTTTTATGCAGTGCTCTTTTATTTCATAACTTGCATTTACATTAGATAACTAGGTATGTCTGAGTTTACCCTACATTTATTCAGTCATTTAGAATTTACAATTAATTTTTTAAAAATGTTGAAACAATGAGAAAAGTACTGGGCTGGAGAGATATGTTAGAGGTTAAGGTGCTTCCAGATTCCATGTAAACCGGACACACAAGGTGATGCAAGTGCAAGGTTGCATATGTGCCCAAGGTAGTGCATCCAGCTGGAGGTCAATTACAGTAGCTGGAGGCCCTGACATGACAATTCTCTCTCATACTCTCAGTCTCTCACATAAACAAAAACACAAATCTGTTCAACTTGCCTCAATAAATATAGACTAGACTAGCATTAAGTATACAACAGTTCTTGCAGAATGCTAAAGACATAAAAATTGATTGAAATCTCCCTACAGTTAATTCCATGTATGTTTCTCTGTGCTGTGTGTACATATGTTAATGTGTGTGGACATAGTCTGTGTATCTGTTACATTAATGTGTGGGGAGAGCCTGTTCCCAGCATGTGTGGTAGTTAGGGGATGACTTTCAAGTGTGGATCCTCACCTTCGCACATTTTTGAGGCAGATTTTCACACTGTTCATAATCACTTTGACCAGGCAAAGCTTCTGCAGAGTCTCCTGGTTCTGCCTCCTTTCTTGCCACAGACATGGCTGGAATTACTAATAGTTCCCATACAATCCAAATGGTTTCAAGGTTCTGAACTTGAGTTCTCATGCTTGCCTGGCAAGTGATTATTCATAAAGCCATTTATCCTGCCCTAATTATTTTTACACATTTTTAGACATGCAGCTTTAGATAATATGCCTCTTTAATGGGTCATATTTAAAGAGATAAATGAGCTAAGAGAAAAATCTAAATGGTAACACTTAGACATCTCATTCTATTTAAATAATCTATCAATCAAAGAAAATTAAAAAAAAAACACATAACCTCCCTGTTGCCTGATAATCCCACACTAGACATCCAACATTCAGTCTATATTTGGATATAATTATATGAGTTACATCATTTTCTCAAAGATTATATATTAAGAATTTTAAAAATTCATAATTTAATTGGCACTGGAAATAAAACTATAGTTAGCATTTGGTGATGATGGAGACTATTACATTTATAATTCACCATACTAAAGAAAAGCCTGTAATTCATGAAGCCAAGGTAATTTATGGATATATACATGGAGTGATGGATGCGTTCATAAGATCATGAAAGCATTCTGCTAGGGAATAAGAGGAAAGATGGGGCTCATAAATAACCTCAGAACTGTGCTCTAATTGCCACTGGATGCCATGTATGGAACAAATGAAATAATATATGGACATTTATGTAAACTGTATATGATAGAATGACACTGCCAGCAAAAATGTATGAATGCTTACCAATTTACACAGTATATTTAACTTACCTGATTTTCTTTGTAAGAAAAAATGACTGCTTTTGAAGAATATCGATCAACCATGTTTGTAGCAGCTCAAATCGTAATAGCTAAAAGCTGAAATTTAAAAAAAACAAGATGAAGTTTAGAAAGTCTACATTAGCCGGGCGTGGTGGCACACACCTTTAATCCTAGCACTTGGTAGACAGAGGTAGGAGGATCACTGTGAGTTCGAGGCCACCCTGAGACTACATAGTGAATTACAGGTAAGCCTGGGCTAGAGTAAGACCCTACCCTGAAAAAAAAAAAAAAAAGAAAAGAAAAAGTCTACATTAGGAATATACATAAATTATCATAACAATATAAGGTTACTTCAATATTATATAGAATAGTCCCAAACAGAAAACTGCTTAAGTGTTCATCAAAGCTAGTTTCAAAAATACAATTGTGTTTAATCTGTTTAATTGTATCTCATTTAGGACTGATAGTGTTAAAATTATCAATATTATAAATAATATAGGGTTTAGGATATAGGTCAGTGGAAAAGTACTTGTTGCACAAGCTTAAGTACCTGAGTGTGGATTCCCCAAGTCCATACAAAAAGCCAGATTCCAAGGTGGGCTGATTCTATAATGTCCAGGGCATCTGTTTAGAGAAAAGAGGTGAAGAAGACAATCTCCCAGAAGCTCATAGGTCAGCTGACCTAGTGACCACCCCTTGTGCATCTGAGTAATGTAGGTCCTGGGGAATCGAACCTGGGTCCTTTGGCCTTGGAAGCAAATGCCTTAACCCCTATGCCAGTCCTTTATTTTTTTTTTTTTTAGATTTTTTAGATTTTTTTAAATTTTTTAATTTTTTAATTTTTTTATGAACAACTTCCATGATTATAAAAAATACTCCATGGTGATACCCTCCCTCCCCCCACTTACCCCTTTGAAACTCCACTCTCCATCATACTCCCTCCCCGTCTCAATCAGTTTCTCTTTTACTTTTTTGATGTCTTGAGCTTTTCTTCCTCTTATGATGGTCTTAATGCAGGTAGTATCAGGCATTGTGAGGCCATGGATATCCAGGCCATTTTGTATCTGGAGGGAGCATGTTGTATGGAGTCCTGCCCTTCCTCTGGCTCTTACATTCTTTCTGCCATTAGACCCTGAGCTTTGGAAGGTGTGATACAGATATTGCAGTACTGAGCACTGCAGTCATTTCTCTCCATCACCATGATACCTTCTGAGTTGTCCCAAGTTCACTGTCATCTGAAAAGAGAAGATTCTCAACCAAAAATGAGAGTAGCATTAATATAAGGGTGTGAACATTAACCAAAGTGCTTACTGGGCAGTTTGATAAGCATAGTATGTATATACATTTGGCCAGACAACAGCAGACATTACACCCCTAGGGCTCATGACTACCCCTTTTTTAAGTTTTCAGTATCAGGGATGTATTCCTTTCCCATGGAGTGGGCCTCCAGTCCAATTAGAGGGCAGTTGGTGTCCTCCATAACAGACGCACCACTATTGCACCCTTTGGCTCATTTGGCCAGGCTGGCCAATTATAAGGCTTGTAGTGTCCCAGCCCTCTATTTTTAACAAAAAGAAATAAATGATCTGTGCTCATTGCTGACTTTACCTTGTCAAAATCAATAATTTTTTTTCTCTTCTTGCTGCACATGTATCTCAAACCACTATGTCTGACCCCAAATCAGGGCTTGACATACAGTTAGTCTATAATAACATTTTCCTGTCTTAATTTAATACTTCCTGTCTTATTTTGATATGAACTTTAGTAATAACATTGAATTAAATATTGAAATAGGTACAGTTGCTAATGTAACAGGATTCTGGAATAACAGTTATCTAGAATCCTTTAAGGTTATTTGTTGGCTTTGAGAGTTTACACAATGAATCACCTGTTATAAGAATTGTTAGAGAGCAAAATGTAGCTACTTGGCCCTAACAAACTTTTTCGTGTATTATAGTCACTTTTACTCTTTCATAAATCTGCTAAACATGTAAAGGTGAAGAAAATAAAAGACATTAAAATAGTTCACAAATAAAGAATTAATAAGTTTGCATTATATCCCCAATTAATACTATGCTGCTATCTTCTATTAAAAGTAGCAGTAGATTAATATTCAAGGATAGAAATTAAATGATTCTTCAGTACTGAATGTTCAGTATTGAATTCTATAGACATATATTGCCTAGGGACCTATTATAGTAATCTTGGAATTTCTAGTGACTTTGATTATAGGGCCAGTGGAGTTAGTTGCTTGTTTATCATATATGTTTAGTGAACCACGAGTGCATCAATAACTTATTTTCTGACAGAATGGATCTCCTTCTCCTTGTGGTCTTGTGAGTCTACTTCATAATACAAGGCATTTTTCTTTCCCTAAAAGAGGAAACATTTCTAGGGAACTCAGAAAACCTTTCCCTCCTGTGTTCCAAAATAATTCATAGAAAATATAATCTGCTATTAGTTTGACTCTTGCAAGAAGAAAAAACTTGATTCTTAAAATAGACAACTGTTGAAAATGCATTCAGACAATGTTGACATTTAAAATCCACTGCTTATTAATCTCATTTCCTCATCATAGTCCCTTCCATATATACTCCTTATTGAAAATTTTAATTTAAGCAATTAAAGTATAATATTTTGCATCTCTTTTTATTTTTCTAACTGATTTTAATTTCATGGTTGTCTTGTGACATGACTAAATTAAACTGAGTAGTAGGGCACATTGTATTATAATAATGGCAACAATATTGGTTGATCATCACATAATCATTTGGCTTGTTCGATGTAATCCAGCTACTAAGATGGAAAAAATAATTCACAAAATCAGTTAATTGCTTCCTTTTCCAGTCATTAAGAAAACCACTGAAGGCCATTAAGCTTTTTAAAATCACAATTTAAAAATCTCAATTTTAAATAAAGTTTTGTTTAGTCTTAATCCTTGGAGTGACAGTGCTCAGAAGATAGGGCTGTTTGAGCCATAAAGGGCGGATGACTAAAAACTTTCAGGGGAATGGATGAACATGGCCTAAAATTATATACATATATATATTTAATTTTTATTTATTTATTTGAGAGAGAGAGAAAGAGAAAGTCAGAGAGAGAATGGGTGCAACAGGGTCTCTAGCCATTGCAAACTAACTCCAGACACATGTGCCCCCTTGTGCATCTGGCTTATATGGGTCCTGGGGAATGGTACTGGGGTCCTTTGGCTTTGCAAGCAAAGGCCTTAACCTCTAAGCCATCTGTAGAGCCCCTGAAATTATATTTGTTATTTATGGTATTATTAGCTTTTGTTACTTGATGTCAGTCACACTATAGCATGGATGTGTTTCTATTTAACATAATTGATCTTTATTTGACAAATTTCTTCTCAACCTGCAGGTTTTAGCCAAGACCCCTTAATATTCCAACTTATGCCCAGATTCTGTCAACTCTGAACACAGCTGTCACATCAAAAGGAACAAGAGTTCATTTTGGAATAAAATATTAGTAAACATAAGCCAAGAGCACAGATTCTGATTGACCCAAATACCATGTTCTAATGTGAAAATGGTTTTATGACATTTTATAAAGAAGAAAATTGTGATAAATCATGCCACCTTTCAAAAACCTTGATAGTAATACACAGGGTGAGCTGGTTGCATCAAAGTTAGATGATTCTGTGATTTCAGATGTTATCTGATGGCATGGCTTGGATGTTGAAAGATAGTGGTTAATTTTGTTGTATCCAAAAGATTTCATGTGCAAGGCACAAGAATATAAGGTTGACAAAAGGAGCCAGAATGAGTGACTATTACAGAGCTAACAATACCCCAATATAATTTGGCTTTGAATGTGCAACATTCCAAATCTTCACAAACCCAAAAATCTAATCCATCAGTCAGCTTGATAGCATGGTTAACATAGGTGCTGCATCAGTCTAGGTGAAATGTCTATTGATTTGTACGTTGTCTTGAAGACAGAGATGAAATCTATTCACTTTATTCTTTGTGGGCCATGAGTATGTGTATATTATGTTTGTGCATGCATGTGCATGTTCATGCGTGACTGTGAATGTACATGCACAATAGCATGCATGTGGAGGTCAAAGGACAGCCTCGGGTGTTAGTTTTCCTCTTTCAACTTGGTGCTGCAAGCAGGGCCTATCTGTTGCTGGTCACTGTATAATAGCTGGGTACACCAGACTAGCTGCCAATAAGCTTCTGAGTATTTTATGGTTTCTGAATCTCACCCCACAGTAGACATGCTAGTAATACAGATGCATACCACCACATGTGACTTTACCTGGGTTATGGGAGTCTGCATTCAGACTATAACATTTATACAAGCAAGCACTTTTACTCCCTGAGCTTTTTCCACAACTTTCTTCACTTTGTATTCACATCTACCACAGTGTTCAACATTAATACATGAAGAAAGTAAAATGCTCAACATTAATAAATGCATAATATGTGCATTTGATGAATAGAATTTTAAAGATTTTGTGGAAGTGCTCTTATGACTTATAGAATATGTACCAAGTGTAATTTAATAAGAGTGAGTCATTTTTTCACTAAATAAAAATGAAAATATCACTCATAAACACTAAAATAATTCTGTCACTTAATTTACTTTTTATTTTGTGTGTGCATTTTTTGTTTTGCTTTGACTGCATAGATATAGAAGTGGCCTAAATTTTGTTACATATGATCATATTGAGTGAATATATTTAAGGATATGTCAAAGAAACAACACAGATTTATTATAAAAATAGCAATGCTGTTTTAAATTAGGAAATTTAAATGCATATTCACAATGCTTTGTAGTCTTACTGAACATGAACTAAATGTTAACTGTACACAGCAACATAGTTACTGGCCTAATTGTTCTTGTCTTCTGAATGATAATGAGTATGGTTGAAAGGATATATACAATGAGAATGCAAAGTAATGCTGGCTTTCTCTGTTGTGCATAAACACTGCAGAAAGCTTTGACAGCAAAGGAATCTGTAGAACTATCTCGTAAGAAGCATGCAGGGAACTGTGCTACACGAATAGCTACATATATTCTGTTCAATCACATGCTTGCTCACAATGCTTTTTAAAAGTGTTCCGTCTTCAATGTATCAAAGGTGACAAGGCACCATTATTCTTCCATCTCTTTCTTGAAGTACATTCTTGATAGAACAAAGGTCAATTCACTGGATGGCCCAGCACAGGAAATGAAAAGCAAGCTCTAAGAAAACAGGTTAGGAATGTTAAGTGCTTTGGGACATGAGAAGTGCCCCAAAGGAATTTCCTAACAGAGTTCAGAGCACAAAGACAAGAGGGCACCATGCAAACGAAGTGACTTAATCACAAATATTTCTGAAAGAATCTCTCCTGATATAATAACTTCACATTTAGAATTAAGGTGAATTTCATCTTTTCCTCAGAACAAATAAAACAAATTGATTGTGTTTTATTTTTCTACAGCTACATTTTATCTCTAGATAACCATATCATTTATCAGAATTGTAGAAAAGCTTGTAGTATTGTAAAGGCAGCCTGGCTATTGAGTTTCCTGAATGCAAAAGAACTTACCATCAAGTTATATTAGGCCTCTAGAATGTGCCATTGTGTTGTAAGAAGACTGTCATGGAATTTCCATTATTAAACTGACTAAAATATAATTATATTAGATATGTGTAGTAAACTCCATAGTGTTATAGGCATAGATTGGAGATAGCAGGTGGGGCATCCACTGGGATTTCTGGGTTCTTGTGTCTTGAGCTAAAGAATTGTAACAAAGACACATAGTAACATAGCAGGAATCAGTGACAGATTATCAAGAATGAGCAAGGCACTCCCCAGAATTTGAGTGGGCTAGTGTGGTGGAAAAGGAATACACTCAGAAGTACTAGGCCGGCCAGCAGGGAATTGAACAAGGACCCAAGGGGAAGTTAACCTGAGTGGGGAAAGGCAAACAGACACAAGAAGGAGACCATGCTAGGTATTTGTCAAGGTCTCGAAGTTTATTTTTACACATAGGTTTTTATTTATTTATTTTTTATTTTTTTAAATTTTTTTAATTTTTATTTATTTATTTGAGAGCGACAGACACAGAGAGAAGGACAGAGAGAGGGAGAGAGAGAGAATGGGCGTGCCAGGGCTTCCAGCCTCTGCAAACGAACTCCAGACGCGTGCGCCCCCTTGTGCATCTGGCTAACGTGGGACCTGGGGAACCGAGCCTCAAACCAGGGTCCTTAGGCTTCACAGGCAAGCGCTTAACCGCTAAGCCATCTCTCCAGCCCTACACATAGGTTTTTATATGGTTGTAGGGGGAAGGAGTCATATTCAGGCCAGAGATCACAGGGTTACTGGCTAAATGCAATTTCTTTGTTTCGTCATCAATTACTGGCAGCACCAGGAGAGGCTATCACCCAGGCGTAACAGCTTCTTCATTTCTGGTAATAGATCATTAGATGAGGAAATAGAAACTTACCCTGCTATATTGCGGAGTTTCTGTCAGCATGGCCGAGGTTTGGTTCATAGCTCCCAACACTTTATAGTCATTTACACAACATCCACTCTCCCATTTGTCTATCAGCACAATCGGCATGTTCTGTGCAGCCCCAGTGAAGAAAGCATTCTATTCTATTGCCAAGTAGCTCCTAGTATAGGTTAATCTTGGTTCCACTTTCTCCATGTTCCTATTCACCAGCTGCAACTAGACCAATTAAATTCTATAGTAAGCATTAATTAAAGTTTATGAAATGAATTATTCAGGTAGATGCTCAATATTTAATTCTGACAACCCAAACATACAAAAATATGAATATATTTAGATTTCTGTTGGAAAATAATTATCTGATAGGAATTATAGTACAATGGATGAAAACTGGAGTTAAGAGACAATTCAATTACAAAATATTAAGATAATCTTATTAAAGCTATATATCAGGAGGGATAAAACTATATAGAGAAAAATTGACATTCAATATCCCATATCTTTTTCATTTTATATTCCACATTATAGGGTTTTAATGCATGTTAATGAGGTATTGAATCAAAGAATAATGTAAAATTTAGCACTGTAAAATTTTGATATTTATAACTACAACTCCATCCTTTAGTATATGTTAGAATACAGATCCAAGTAGTTAAATAACTTACTGAAGAAAACAAGAAACAGGCCTAGAAGTAGAACTGGTTTCCCTAAACTTGCAATCAAGTACTTATTCCAGTTGCACCTTTCAGAAGTTTTCATACCTTTATAGAATTCTGTCATTACTCCACAAAGTCACTGCTTTAGAACCATGGTTTGAGTATGCATTGTGTTTTTTCACTAGCCTATCCAGGAACTTATTACAATGAAACTATTCAGTTTGGCCCACCTCTTCTCTAACACAGACTCAAAATTACTGGCCCTAATAAAAATTCATAAATGTTTATTCTATAGCTGTGCATTGGTATGCTTCACAACAGGGCAACGATAAATGGCACTAAAAATTAAAGTGGTAAATGCCAGTGACCCGAGAAAGGACACAGTAAGGAAATGTTATGGATGAAAGAGTGTAAAGGAAAACAGGAATTATTATGAGAGCCCCTACAAATACTTTGCCTTCAAAGCCAAAATCATTGACAGACCTTTGACATGCCTCTCAGAGGCTGAAATCTAGGTTTGGATACCACTCTGGAAAATGTGTATGAATATTATTGTGAAGGATGTTTTTGAAGGCAGTCTTATCACTTTATATCTCAGATATAAATTATTTTCAGGGGCTGGAGAGATGGCTTAGCAGTTAAGCGCTTGCCTGTGAAGCCTAAGGACCCCGGTTCGAGGCTCGGTTCCCCAGGTCCCACGTTAGCCAGATGCACAAGGGGGCGCACGCGTCTGGAGTTCATTTGCAGAGGCTGGAAGCCCTGGCGTGCCCATTCTCTCTCTCTCCCTCTATCTGTCTTTCTCCCTGTGTCTGTCGCTCTCAAATAAATAAAATAAAATAATTTAAATTATTTTCAGGCTGTTACAGCATATGCTAGATTAAATGATTCTAGAATATTTTTTCATTCTCCAAATTATTCCAATTATTAGTTAGAAAATACATATATAAAAAGAGTCCTTAGGGTGCCTCTTTGCACACAAGTTTCTTAGTTTTTCTGAATTACAATTCCTTTCAACAAGAAACAATTTTTTTAATATAGCTTGCCATATTTTTGTAAAAGTATTAGTCAACAAGATAGTCAAAATATTTTAGATTAAAAGTTGGGCATGAGTTTCTGGGAGACGGTTCATCAGTTAGAGATGTTTGCTTGCAGAGCCCGCTGGGCAGGATTCAATTCCCTGGCACCTAAGAAGTGCCAGATGCACAAAGTTGTGCATGCATCTGGAGTGTGTTTGCATATTTAGACGCTCAGGCAAGTCTATACTTTTTCTCTCTTTCAGTCCTCACAATTATATAAATAAAACAATAAAATAAAACAATATTTTGTAAACAGTGGGGCATGGTGGTAAATACAATGAGTCTAGCATTTTGGTGAGGTGGAAAACATTTTAAGTTGCTGCCTGGTTTGAATTTTTATAACAAGCAAAGACTTGAGAAAAATAAATGTTTCTATTTTCCAATATTTGATATTTTGGGAGTCATTCAGGGAAAGGAGCCTATCTGTGAAACATTTTTTAGTTGGAGATGAGTGCATGCTTGTGACCCAGCACTAACAAAGCTAAGCAGAAGTGCTGATTTCCAACCCAATCCTTCTAACTAGTGAGACTCTATGTCAAGAAAGAGTAACAACAACAACAACAACCAAAAACCCAACTATTAGAAATTCCATTCTTGGGCTGGAGAGATGGCTTATTGGTTAAGCGCTTGCCTGTGAAACCTAAGGACTCCAGTTGAGGCTCCATTCCCCAGGACCCACATTAGCCAGATGCACAAGGGGACACACACATCTGGAGTTTGTTTGCAGTGGCTGGAGGCCCTGGCATGCCTATTCTCTCTCTCTCTCTCTCTCTCTCTCTCTCTCTCTCTCTCTCTCAAATAAATAAAAATAAAAAATATTTTAAAAAAAGAAATTCCATTCTTAAAACGGGACAGACCAGAACACGTTCTACATTCTATGAGTGAGGTAGTCAGGTTATCAGTTTACCTTTTTTATAAGAAAAATGTGTAACATCATTCAGTGTACTCTTCCCATCCTTTGTTTTTATATGCTGAAAAAAAAAACCAGTAAAATTTCAGAATTTTAGAACTAAGTCATTTCATAGGCTTACTCAGAGAATTTTAGAAACTCTTCTGTTTATCTCTTTCTTCCACAGTTTAATCATATGGCTCTTATGAAAATTAAGAATATATTACTGCCTTTTGCATTGACTGAGCAGTGAATATAACATACTTAGGATTATTTCTATTCTGGTATATACTTTGTAAAAATTGTTTTTATATAGTTTGGAAATATAAATAGCTTCTTCAGCATTGAGATGCTATTTAAAGTAGTACAGAACAGAGAATATTAAAAAGTAATTCAAATCTCTCACCAATGAAAGAGTAAAGCTCTTACCTTAGTACTTCAAACATATAGAAATGTTCTCCTACTCTTAATTATTATTTAATCCAAGGCTTTAGCTGACTAAGCATGTGTTCTTATTGCCCTTACATTTGCAGAACAAAACTGTTCTTTAGCTACTTACCAAAGATAACAAAATGTTTGCATGTTGAAAATTCTACTTATTATTTGTTATATTGATATAAATTCCAAGTATTCAATGTAAATAATTGTTTTTGAATAATATACTTAAGATATTTTCCAAGGCAAAGAGTTTCTGATACTGAAAATTATAACACAGAAATTAGACATCCCCATAAAGAACATGAGGAACTGGGCACGGTGGCACAGGCAGGAAGGTTACTGTGAGTCTGAGGCCACCCTGAGACTACCTATTGAATTCCAGGTCGGCCTGGCTTAGAGTGAGACCCTACCTTGAAAAACCAAAAAAAAAAAAAAGAAAAAAAAAAGGAAAAAGAAAAAGAAGTTGAGAAAACTATGATTTAAAATTCAATAGAACAGGCAAAGACAAGTCAGGCATTCTGAATTCAAGAAATTCTTTCCCTCTTAGGCAAAGACCTGAATGTAGCAATCAGAGACAGTGGAAATTACATATTTATTTGTTTGCCCTAAATTGCTTGTGTGTCTATCATGGCTATATACCTCAGCTGACATCACTGCTTTAAGAAGTCATGCCTTCTCCCCAAAGCACAAGCTCTTGGTACCAATTAAGAGTCTTCCACTCAACATAGCCACCTGAGAATCGCCAAGAAATTCTGGTGTTCTCACAGCTGCTTCAGATGGTTCTTTAAATTAATAGTCTGGTGTCTCTGTCTAACATTAACAATGTTTAGATCAGAATTACTTAGGAATTTAATTTTCCACCAATAATTGTTGCTCTAATTGATGATTTTATGCAATAATATACTTTTTTATTTTCTTTTGACTAATAAAATAGATTATATGCAGTACAGACTCTATTTTTCTGTTTTTATTTTCCTGCACTTGAATAGTACAAACCAATCTATACCAGAATTTTTCCTTATTACCTATGGTTGTAAAAGGGAAAACAATATGTACTTTTATTCCCCTTTGAAATAACTTAGATAATTACTTGTTATTCCCCAAAGTAATCTTCTATGCTTTTCCCAAACATTGACTGTAAATATAAAGGTTGTTACTCCTTGGTTACTCAGCATAAGTAATAGTTAAAAGTACTCCAAGGAAAGAATCCGTAAATAAACAATAGATGTAAACATATAGATTAAATAAATTAATCTAATGAAGAGATTAAAAGTTAGGTATTATTGTATCAATTTCCTTGTTTTGACCATTGTTTTCTGATAAATTCAAGACAGCTGGGCAAAGACAATAAGGAAGTCTTGACTTTTTTTGAACTTAAGTAGGGTGTAACTAGTCTCAAACTAAAATTAGGGCTGATTTTCAACAATAATAGGTACAGTTTGACCCTAAAATGACCCTATCCTTATGTTAGAGATAGTCATGGATCAGCATTATTTTCCAGCAAAATTCCTTATTTGTCATGACATTAACTAATCTGGAATTAAGATAGACATTATATACTTGCATATTTGATGTATCTTGTGGACTTATTTCTGAAAATTAAACAGGTGCTCCAGAATAGTCTAAAGTAATTTGAGAAATGAAGCACTATGGTGTTTACTTAACTAAGCTTGTCAATTCTTGCTTATTCTTTCTGCCTCTTAAAAAAAGCCAAATTAAGCCAGATGTGGTGGTGCATGCCTTTAATCCCAGCACAAGGGAGGCAGAGATGGGATGATTGCCATGAGTTCAAGATCATTCTGAGACTACATAGTGAATTCCAGGTCAGCCTGAGCTAGAGTAAGACCCTCCCTCCAAAAACAACAACAACAACAAACACAACAACAACAACAAAAAGCCTAATTATGTTAATCGCTATTTAGATGACATCATAAGGATTCTAATTTGTCATTCTTTTACTATGGGTTAATTTTGGGCTTATAGTTTCAAGGGGGTTTTTCATCCTGGCATGGCAAATCAGAGGCTGGGCATCGCATCTTGCCACAGCAGCTTGGAGGGAAGAACACTGAGTTAGTTGGCACTGGCAAGGGGGAGCTGGGTTATAACACCCCAAATAGCACATCTCCTCTAGTAAGGCCCCACTGATCAAATTGGCAATAGCTGGAGGTGGAGTATGAAGCGTAGTTAAAGACAAACGGGACCATGGGGACATTTTACATGCAAATCACCACATCTAGGTTTTAGAGTTGCAGTCAGTGTTGGCTGATTTTTTTAATATAATTTTTAATATTAAATTGAAAGTTTGGGAAATGTTAGTAGAGTTTGTCCTTCTTGCTGACATAATTTAGAAATATAAATGTCACAAATGAGTCATTGACAGGATGCATTAGCTAATATACATGAGAGCATTTAACAAGTGCACATGCAGGTGCTGCAAGAGATTTGGTCTGAGATCATCTGGCATTAACTTCTTCCACAGAGAATGTGAGTCTGGCAGAATGGAAGGTGCCAGGTCGTAGATAAAGCATCATGACAGCTACTTTCAGTGGCTACTCTCTACATGCCTCTGCCTCCACTTCTTGTGAAATTCAGGATAATGAACATTAAATTGTTGTGAAGATTACATTACTTTATTACATTATATCACCTATGATGATTGTTATCATATTCAAGACATTTGATTATAATATGATTTACACTCCACGTCAATGCAAAATCCAAAATTTAAATTCGCTTTTGACAACTTTACTATTCCTTGAGAATATGTGTTCTATTGATTAAGGTCCAGCTTCCTCAGTACTTTGATTGACTTGGTGATAATGTCCTGATTACCTAATGATTAGTAACAAAAGGACTGAAGTGGAAATAAGCCATGACTATGCAGAGTGAATAATCCTATGTACAGTGGCACATTGCATGTCTAATCTTTCACTGTCCTGAATAGCTTTATAATATAATAGGACTTTATTGTATAACAAACCTATGCTAAGCTGCCCTAGTTTCTGATTATATAAATACTTAACACAGTGTCTGATATATGGTACTCAGCAAAAGCTTGTATACATGATATCCAAACTCTATACTGAGAAGTGTTGCAGTTACCTTCTCATTGCTGGGGAAAATTATTCAAACAAAAGTAGCTGATGGGAGAAAAGTTTTATTTTTTTCTTTAATTTTAATTTATTTTGGCTTACAGTCTCCAGGAGAAGCTCCATGACAGCAGGAGATAATAAGACCTGAGCAGAAGCTAGACATTACTTTTGCCACAGAGGGTGGTAACAGCAGCAGGAGAGTAGGCTGAGCTCTGTCAAGAGGCAGTTGGCTATAACATTCTTAAGACCACCAACAAAAGCACGCCCCCTCAAGAAAGGCCCTACCTGCCAAACTGACAGCAGCTGGGAACAAAGCATTCAGAATATATGAATTTACTGGAGATATATAATTCAAATCACCACAGGGAGGATGGAAGAAGGAAAAGAAGGAAGGGAAGGGAAGGGAAGGGAAGGGAAGGGAAGGGAAGGGAAGGGAAGGGAAGGGAAGGGAAGGGAAGGGAAGGGAAGGGAAGGGAAGGGAAGGGAAGGGAAGGGAAGGGAAGGGAAGGGAAGGGAAGGGAAGGGAAGGGAAGGGAAGGGAAGGGAAGGGAAGGGAAGGGAAGGGAAGGGAAGGGAAGGGAAGGGAAGGGAAGGGAAGGGAAGGGAAGGGAAGGGAAGGGAAGGGAAGGAAAGGAAAGGAAAGGAAAGGAAAGGAAAGGAAAGGAAAGGAAAGGAAAGGAAAGGAAAGGAAAGGAAAGGAAAGGAAAGGAGGGGAGAAAGATAGAAAGGAAGAAAGAGAGAGGGAAGAAAGGATATTTTCCTAATAGGACTTGTAAAAAATAATTGACTTGATACATTTCAATTTTTTTTGCATGTGTATGTATGTTGTGTGTGTGTACACATGCTCATATGCATGTTGGTAAATGTATGCATGTTGCCCATAGGTCAACCTCAAATGTTGTCCTGAGTCATTCTGTATCTTATTATTTATTTATATTTTGTTGAGGTAGGATCTCTCACTGTGCCCAGAGTTCACAGAATTTGCTAGAATAATTAGCCAGCAGGTCCTGAGCATCTTTCGTTCGCAATTACCCTACTGCAGAGACTACAGTTGATGCTCCCACCCTCAGCTTTTTCAGTGGTGCTTGGAATCTGAGTCCAGTCTTCATGTTTTGCTGCAAGCCCTGTACCCACTAAGTATCTCTCAGCCCTGTTGCATTTCTTTAATTGTGACTGGAAATCAAAAAAAGAAGATACAATTGTTTGGCTACATTACACATTTTTTAAAAGACTTTTGTTTTAGTCCAAACCTCATCCATTGGAATTTATAGTTAACCCCTATTTTATGCTTTTTCAGTGTGAGATTTACACGTACAGAAAACTAACAAAAATAAATGTGTGCTGAAAGTACCAGGAAGGAAATTACTTGTTCAACGTTATCAACTATTTAAGTTACCAGTAGGCTTCTTTACGTAATGATTAGAATATAATACCACATGGTTACTAAAGACATGATGCAGCTGTTCCAATCTCTGCGTCAGACGAGTCTCCACATGTTCAACACAGACCTCACCTAGGATCTGCCAACCAAAACCTTCAACTGCTTATTTCTTCAAAAGCGCAATCTGATTCCAAAACTATAATCACTCAATGGAAAACTTCCATGGTGAGTGCTGTTGTAAATGCTCATAGGCCTCCTGATTTCAGGTACATGTCCATTCCAGTCATTAGACTTTTATCCAACTCGTTTTAAATATTTATATGTATGTTCTTTTGGCTAGAAATCTTTTCTCAGGTTTATGTTAGACATATCAATATAAGTAGTGAAAATATATATCTAATTGGTTATGTATCTCCCACCCCCCAAAAATTTAACTATCTTTCTCATGTCATTGGTATATTTCTACACAATGGCTTTATATACAATTTACTTTCTAAACTTTCCTGTTCTAATATTGCTTGTACAAATTTCTTAGAAGTCTCTTTATAAGAAATCATAAATGTTGTGGGTAAAAGTATGTTAATTCTCTTATTTCAATGTTGATGCTTCTTTTTACCTTTTCAAGAAATGCTTAGCTGCTTCTACTGAACTTCAGTGTGTTTTGTTTTGTTATCATTCAGTAAAAATATTTTCCTACCTTTTGGTTATGGTTATATTAAAATCATATTTTATTTTAAAACATGTTTCTTAATTCCCAAATATCTGGGTATTTCTAGGTCTCTTATTATTATTGGCTTCTAAATTAGTTTATTTTTTTTCTATTTGAATTTACAAGATGTTGATTTCTTAATGAGATTTATTTTATGACCTAGAAGATTATTTATCTTGGGCAATCCTTCAGACACACTTGGGAAGTTTATATATTTAGCACTTTGTGCAGATTTCCAAAAATGTCAATTAAATCAAGATGTTTGTTATGGGTCTTCAGACTCCACAGGAAAATCTGTCCAAATCATGCCTTCACTATTTCAGTAATTTCTACCTTCGCCTCTCCATTTGCCCTTTGCTCTTGCCAAAACACTAAAATACTCTGAGTCTAAACCATCAGTTGAAATTCTATTTTACCTCCAAACATAATAAATCACCATTACTGACATCTTCTACTGATGAAAGTATAATCCATCCATGTTGTCTTTCATTGACACCTGCCACTCCTCTTAACACCTTTATTTCCTGGAGGAGGGTCAAAATGGACAGGTTCAAGCCCCCTTTGACTTTTTGCTGAAACCAGTATGATATACAACTGTGTCAGCCTACCAGATCCTGATTTTACTGGCCCTTGCATTGTTCCTTTCTTCTCTAGATATACTGTCTTATCTATTCCCCTTAATAGGTATGGTTTGAAGGTTTGGCACTAACCCTTTCTTCTTCCTTTGGAGTGATTTCCCCCCAGTATATCTGCTTTTCTAATGACTACTTCTTGCTGAAGAAATGCCAATACAAAAACCAGCTCCTTGTTAAGTTTTCCCTTGACTTCCCTATTAGTGGCACTACCCATAGATTCCTGATCACTGTCATTCTAATTCCTCTACCTTCTGATCCATTGCATTATTTGCAACATTTTATTTCTTTTTATCTTCATTTTCTCCCCTGCTTGTATAATCTAATATTGCAAGGCAGGGAGTAGGTTAACCATGTTAAGTTCTGCTGCATACTTTCTCTCTAGGACAAGGTTCAATACATAGTAACCACCCAGTAAATATCAATTGAATGATTAAATTAATCCATTATTTTTGAGATCAGCAAGGATTCTGAAACCTTTGGCTGCATGTTTTGGATAAATGACACTGGTATTAGGTACATGACTGCTCGGTTGAAATGGGAAGCCACACTGAATATTGAAATGTTGAAAGATTCAAGTACTAAATTCATTTCATTTGTATCATTCCATTCTTTAGTGAACTTAGGTTATGTTTAACCTAAGTACCTCCACCATTTTAAATCACTTCTCCCATTTCTAACCAGTGTTTGAAAAACAAATGGCTGGCTCTTTTCATATCCTTTCATTTCAAAGACCATCATGGTGCCAGACCACTTTCTTTTATCCAGACTAAATAATTCTTCCATTTTTTAAAACTTCCTGGGGTTCTCATTGCTTGTCCCTCAAATTATTTCCAGGATTCTGTCTTTGAAGCCTTTTCCAGTAGAATGCTCATTCGTAATAGAATTGCTGTACCTCTGGGCTGTACAATGCAGCAACTGCTGACCACTTGTGACCAATGCGTATTAGAAATACCAGAAACTAAGGGCTGACTTTTTAAACCCTCCAAGCCACAGTCTTCTGATTTAGTTTTCAGTTTCAGGTGAATTTGGTTCTCAGTATCAGGAATGAATTCCCTCCCACTGAGAGGGCCTCATAGTGAATCAGAGACTCATTATACATAACTTATGTGCCACTATTGCACCAATGGGTACGTTTGACAGGCAGGATGGTTTTGTAGCTTGCAGGAACCACTGCTTTTCACACTGCTGGTGAATATTATTCCCAGCAGCTCACACAGGACTTTCCAGTATCGTGAGAGCTATCAGCAGGGAGGTAGCTTCCATCTCAGTTGCAGCATGATATCTCAATGTTCTGCCACTACAGTCTGTGGTATCTTCAGTAATAGGGTCTTGGCCTTTAGTTCCTATGTGTACACAAGTGCATTGAAAATAGCCTGCATTTGGGTTGGGGGAGGCTCATAGGTCTCTATGTCCAACAGTTCACTTGTGAGGAGTTACCCAGTTCTGGTGTTGGAATTACCAACATCATTTTCCCATAAAGCTTTCTGCACCCCTGGAGAGTGTGCTTCTGAAACTCACTTTCTCCCTCTCCCTCCCTCCTTCCCTCCCTCCCTCCCCCCCCTCGTTCTCTCTCTCTTTTTTTCTCTCTCTCTCTCTCTCTGTCTGTCTCTCTCTCTCTCTCTCTCCCTTTCTCTCTTTCTCATACCTTTCAATTAGATAACCAAGGGGTAATCCTTATTATTTATGTGGAAATTTCATTATAACAACTTTTATGACTTTCTCATCTGTAGCATTGAACATAACTTTATGAAAGGAAATATATACAAAACTAATTGATTTTTCTCTTTGTATGGCATATGCTATCCAGGCTAGAGTTTCCTCAGATACCATTATAAAACAATGCTATGTTTAAACTTTTAACACTGATGGCATTCTTTGATGTTAAGCTTATTTTCAGATATCAAGGTGACGGATGTATAGTAATTAAAGACAGCTGGTGGCATTTACAAAACAGCTTCCCATTTCTGGGTCATGGTTGTAGGATAACTTTCAGTGTGCATGCATACTTATTTGACGGAACTGTGTTCATTAACAAGGAAGAGATGATAGTGTCAAATGTAGGAAACAGGCTAGAGAGATGGCTCCTTTGTTAAAGTGCCTACAGTACAAGTATGAAGACCTTAATTTGGATGCCTAACAGTCATATAAAATATTCAGTGTGGCAGTGCATGCCTGTAATAGCAATTCTAAGGAAGTGAGGATATGAGAGTCCTTAAGCCTTGTGGGCCCGCTAGTTCACCAGAACCAGCGAGGTCTAGTTCAATGAGCTGAGGTGGAGAGTTACTGTGGAAGACACTCATTGTCTATCTGTGGCCCCTACAAACATTCATGTATACCCTCATACATATGCACACACACGAACACTTCTACACACATTGACATCACTCTCATACATATGACATTCTAGAGATATCAGATACATTTTCCATGTTTTCAAAACCTTTTTTAAGTATTTCACTTGTGATTCAAGAAGATAAAATGAATTTTTGGCTTTATTTTGGCCTTTACATATGAAAAAATGTCATGATTTAAGGATTGAATGTCTCTTGTTTAATTGATCTATTCTGGCTGCATAGGCTCCAAATCTCATTTGTGCTAAATAAATTGGATATGAAATATAAAACTAATGTATTTTATATGGAAATTTTAATCCTGTTGCTTGCCATAAAGCAATTCTGTACATTTCTCTCTCACCTCTTGGGTATTTCAGTACTTTAGTTTGGAATCAGATACTAGCAACAACAACCAGTAATACAAGTCTCAGAGCAGAAAAATGTTTCCAAATGTCACCTGCCTCCTATCTTCCCACATGAAAGAAGAGAACATAGGTTCACAGAAGGAAGATATGGAGGACCATTGTAATTTTAGGATTCTTTGAATATAGTATTAATTAAAACTCTCTTATTTATTCAATGTGGGGGTAGATTTTAACTATTTTCAATTCAATATAGCAAAGGCATGTCTTCTTTAAAATTAAAAAAATAATGTTTCTATATCACCAAAATTTAAATTTGATTCATCACCCAGGCTCAGGAATGTTAATAGGTCAGAGCTATAGTTTAAAGTCATGTGTCTTGCAATCCTTTCTTCTCCCACCTTGCTCTTAACATGAGGTAAATAACAGTTTTAATAAATGTCAGTCTGTCTGCATAATATCTAGTATGCTCTTCAGTTTTTGACCTAACAATAGAACAAAAATTATAAAATAAAATAAATAGTTGATATTATAATATAAGGCAGTAATCTTCTGATAAACAGGAACCTTCACCTCCTCACACACACTAGTACAAAAGGCTATATTGCTCAAATACACAAATTTCACTAGCACAAGCCCAAGTGAAAATTGTGAGTTGAGAGCTTATAAATGTGAGATATTTTTCACTTTCCTTATTAATGAAAAGTACAAATGCTGGGCTGGGGAGATGGCTTAGTGGTTAAGTGCTTGCCTGTGCCCAGTACGAGGCTCGATTCCCCTGGACCCACGTTAGTCAGATGCACAAGTGGCCACATGCGTCTGGAGTTCCTTTGCAGTGGCTGGAAGCCCTGGCATGCTCATTCTCTCTTTCTCTCCCTCCTTCCTTCTCTCTGTCTATTGCTCTCAAATAAATAAATAAAAATAAACAAACACACACAAAAAAGAATGCAAATACTAGATTTTATGTGCTTTGATTCATTCTAAACACGCAAATGGCTGTGCTCACCAGTTTCAAAAATGCAGTCATGTTATATATGAGAAAATGTACCCCCTTGAATGTTTCAAATTCACTGTAATGAAATCCATTGGAACCAATGCCCAAGATAACATAGAAAAAAGGAAGCAAAATAGGAAGCAGTATAAATTGTTGCAGGTGAAGAAATGACTCCAAAATTATTGTTAGGGTAAATATATGTATGTATATGTATGTATGCATGCATGCATGTATGTATGTGTGTATGAATGAATGTATGCATGTACATTGTATATACATATGAATTTCTTTTTATTAACTCTGATGTACTTTTCAACAGGAATTGAGAATTCACAAATGCTAATATATTCTGTCATGTACCGTGCCTGGCATAATTTTCATTGTACCCTGATCTTTGCATGTGTGACCATGAGTATGAAAACACATCTATATACCCTTCCACTGGTTCTTAAAACCTTTTGAATCATACCTTTCTTCTATGAGTTGCAGGTAACTCTGGGAGGGTTCTTCAAAGCCACCATCATATCACACACACACACATATATATATGAAACTTTTATTCAAGTGAAATTTGACTTATTTAGGAAACTTGAACCAAAACAATGCTTGAGCAGAGACTGGACATTACCTCTGCCATAGGGGGCAAAAAATAGCAGCAAACCCAACTAATACTGTCAAGTTTGGGTTAATTAAACTGAAGTTTCACTATAAGCAACACACCTTCTCCAGCAATGCTCTACTTTCTAAGTTACCATCACCTGGAGACCAAGCATTCAAAGCACATGAGTGTATGGAGAACATATGATTTAAACTACCACAAACAAATTTATTAATAATATTCTTTAAGTTAACGATAGTTTGCATTTATCATTTATTTATTGTCTACTGACATACCCAAGCAGGCCTCTTATTTCATTCCCATGTGTATTGTTTGTTGGTTTGTTTTTGTAATGGGGATAGGATAGAACCGTATACCTGCTACACAATGCCTAGCTTCAGGCTATGTTCCAACCATCATTTGTGTCTTGTTATTGTGTTTTACTTTCTTGAACCATGTTATTAAATAGTGTCAGTGTTAATAGATTTGTTTTTTAATTTGAGAATGACAGACAAACAGAGAAAGAGGCAGATGGAGAGAGAGAGAGAATGGGCACACTAGGGCCTCTAGCCACTGCAAACGAATTTCAGAGGTGCATCTGGCTTACATGAGTCCTGGGGAATCAAGCCTTGAACTGGGGTCCTTAGGCTTCACACACAAGCACTTAAATGCTAAGCCATTTCCCCAGCCCTGTTAATAGTTTTTACATATTTTTGTTTGATTATTTTATTTATTTGAGAGTGACAGATAGGGAGAGAAGGCAGTAGAGAGAGAGAGAGAGAGAATGGGCATGCCAGGGATTCCAGCCACTATAAACGAACTCCAGATGCATGTGCCCCCTTGTGCATCTGGCTAATGGGGGTCCTAGGGAATCAAGCCTCGAACCAGGGTCCTTAGACTTCACAGGCAAGCACTTAACCACTAAGCCATCTCTTCAGCCCCCTGTTAATAGTTTTTATACCGAACTAATAATTGGTCTTTTTTGAAGTGTCCTTATTTGTTTTTGTAATAATCTTTTTTCTTTTTATTATTTTTCCCTTTTATCTTTGAGTTTCTTATTCTGTTCTTATCTAACTTCTGGGAATGTCTGAGTCCATACATGATTTTATGTCTTTGGATTTCTTTAGTAGGCATTTAGGGAAGTAGCAGGTATTACAGTGACTATCAGTATTCTTTTTTTTTTTTTTAATTTGATTTATTAGTTTTCTTTTCATCAAATACAGGCAGTTTGGTACCATTGTTTAGGCTCGTCTATGATCTACCCCCTCCCATTAGACTCTCCTTGTTGATGTAAATGGGTTGTGCATTGTGGAGTTAGTCCCCAGTTATTGGTATGCTAAATGTCTCTGCAAATCATGACCCAACATGTGACTCTGACATTCTTTCCGCCCCGTCTTCTGCAAAATTTCCCTGAGCCATGTTGGGTTCATTTTTGGTCTGCTTCAGTGCTGAGGTGTTGGGGGCATCTGAGGCTCTGGCTCTCTGATTTGGTAGGAGTTGATTTTTCTCTGCGTTGGTCTCCTTCCCCTTTGTGCTGTTATCCGGTTCACAGGAAAGCATAACCCTTGCTTCTTTGAAGCACAAGCCCACTCTACAATATCAAGCTATCATCAATCATGGGGAACAAGAGGGCCTACACCTATCAATCTGTCTATCAAAAAAGTAAGTGTTATTTCAATTTTCTGGGTGCTAACTTACTCTCTGTTGGAGAATCTGCTTCTCTTTTTCAGATAGATGCAGATCCTATGGAGAGAGCTGCCCCAACATACCTCAAAAGGGGCCCAACTGAGACTATCAGTATTCTTAAATTCTCCATTTGTATGATTTCTAGTGTGAGGATCGATTAATGATACATTCTCTCAAGACTATCCCGACTGCATTTTATCCTTGTACATTATTTAAAAAAATAAGTTAATATATAAAGTCATGAGTTTCATGTTGACATTTTCATGCATAGTTGTCATTCCCTGTTGTTTTATGTATCTCCCTATCCTTTCCTCCCCTCTTCCCAAGAACATCTGTATGTCTCTAAATGATCTGCACTCTAACTGGTGGGATCCACTTTCAAGTTAGCAAGTGCTTCTGTATGTGTTGCCTGAATTTGGTACAGGTATCCAAATTGGTCACTCTTCACATGTATGTGTGCATTTACACACCTGTGTGATAGAATGATTTTTCTAATGTCTTTCCCAAGTGTTGCAGTCAAGTTCACACTGCTGACAGAAAACACCCAAGCAAGAGCAGCTTATGGCAAAAGGGGGGTTTGCTTTGGTTTACAGACTCAAGAGGAAGCTCCATGATGGCTCATGATGACATGAGCAAAGGATGGACATCACCTACTGGCCAACATCAGATGGACAACAGCAACAGGAAAGTGTGCCAATCACTGGCAAGAGGCAACTGGTTATAACACTCATAAGCCTGCCCCCAACACACACTACCTCCAGGAATCATTAATTCCCAAATCATCATTATCTGGGATCCTACCATTCAACATAGCTAAGTTTATGGGGGATGTCTGAATGAAACCACCACACCATGTTCCATTAGAAATCTATCCAGGGATAATATTTTAAATCTAGGAAATCAGAAATTTCATCTTTATTTTTTGTTAATGTGTGATGTTAATTGATGAAATACCAAGAATATTATAAAACCAAAAAATGTGTCCATTAATTTCATGTTTTGAATTTTATACACTATCTGGATAATGTGATTTTGTCCTAAACATGAAAAGGGTTTATGAAAGTGTTTCACAATCAAGAGATCCTAGAAAGACTATTTTTTTTATACCAGAGTAACTTTTCCAGTATATCTTGAGCCTTGGGATAAAATATGTTGGTTTTACTTTGGGATCATTTTGACATCACGGTTATACAAGTTCAAGTTTTACCAAAGAACAACTTTCCATTATGATTCCTCACACTGGTTAGCCACTGACTTGTCATCCCTTCTTTCAGTTTTATTGTTGTTGTTTTGTTTGTATTTAAATGCAAGGTAAATTTCTCCAGATCTATGAAAGGTGAATATTACCAATACAATTTTTTTTTGTTTATACCGATACAATTTTGGTCTCAGTTTACTACTCAGTGTATTCAGTTTGTACTAGTATCTGGCCAGATGTGTGTGTGTATGTGTGTGTTTGCATGTATGTATATGTTGGTATTTTGTTTTTTACATGGATGTCTGTGCCACTGGAAGCATCTCCACAAGGATGGTCCACATCAGCATCTCCAGTGCCTGGATTATGCACAGATTGCTAGGATTGACCTGCCAATTTCAAGAAATACGGAGTTTCTCTCAGGTGCCGATACAGAATCAGAAATAAGCAAGAGCGAGGGTATTTGCTGAACATCCTGTTGTAACAGTTTCATGGTGCTGGGATGAATATCCAAACCAGATGCAGTTTACAGAAGGAATGTGTTTACTTAAAGCTTATGGATCCATGGGATTTTTTCATAGATGGCAGAAGAAGCTAGCTCTCATTCATAAATTCAAGCAGAGAGACACCACCAGTCAGCACCACCTGCAAGCGTCAACACAAAAAAGCAGCAAGCACAAACTCGTAGCAAGCGGGCGCCCTGCCAGAGCTTGCACTGCTGTCTTACACATTTGAGCTAGGAATCAGATCTGCCCCTAAGCAAACCTTAGGGCTGGACACCAGAGTCTTCCCCCAGTGGTACGTCTTCCTGCCAGATGGCTGAAGACCCAAGTTATAAGTTTTAATTTTTTTGTTGTTCAATTTTTATTAGAGATAGGGTCTCACTCTAGCTTAGGCTGGTCTGGCACTCACTGTAGTTACAGACTGGCCTCAAAGTCATAGTGATCCTCCTACCTCTGCCTCTCGAAAGCTGGAATTAAAGTCATATGCCACCACACCCAATATAGTTGCAAGTTTTAATAAACAACTTGAGTCTATGTGGGGACATACAGTGAAACTACCACACAGCCCTTCTCTCAAATGTTGCAAGCAGGCAGTATAGTGATGGAAATTTAATCGACACAGACATTGATTTGCAAAGATGTATGTAAATATTCACATATATCCAATTAATAAAAATTAACTAGAAATAAATTTTAAATGATTTTGTGTTTACTATCCATTATAATAAATATAAATTAAAATGCCATACATTTCAGGTATCCATCCATTTTATAATTTTATAATTAATTTCTTAAAGACTGAATTATTACAGCTGTGAATGATGACAGGGAGCAAGAAAAATAGCATGGGAAATAAAAGGTGTGATGATATAAAAAATTGTTCCAATGAATTGACTTTGAAACACAAGGATCTAAATTATTTAACTAGTAGATATGCAAGATAGAAACATGTTTGCTAGTCACTGTTTATCATTAATCAATAGTATATATCTTGGTAGGAACATAAATCATAAATTTGGAATCACTTAATTCAGCCTCAATATGCCCTTTTAAAACGGGCATATCATGTCACAGTTCTGTAATGTATTTCTATACCTATCTCAGCAGCATTTGATTAGATAGCATGTTGGAGAAAACACTGAGACTTCTGTGCCATATTCCAATACAAAGCTGTATTTATTACTGCTTCTATTACTGAGGCTGGAAGAGCTGACAAGTCCTGTCATTTGGAGTATGAAGAAGAAAGTAAAGAATTGTGTTATTTCAAGTCTGAGAGACTAAAATAATATTAATGTATTCAATACAGATGGGGCATATCTGATCCTTTCATAAGTTTTGCTTTACTTTGAGTTCAAGTCTATGTCCAAAGTATTGCTAATAGCAATGTAGATATGTAAAAGTTAGGCCGAAGAGGACATCAAAGAGCAATTCAGTGTTGCATGTGTCAAGATTAAGAACATTTTGTGCTAGGGTATGTTAATGCACATAGAAATACTAAAGTCGCTCTAGCAACCACACATGTGCACATGCCCTTGAACTACAGATTGGGGTTGCTGATGCAATGCTGAAAGGTTTGTGAAGGTCAGCAGTACCTCAATATTTAATACATATCTTCACAAAGTCTAGGTAATGGCAAAGTAACAGATAAACAAAATATGCTTGGCTCATAAATAGGTAAATAAAGCCTAATTCTCATTAAAGTTTTAATGAAATAATTTTTATGGTTTGACTTTTGGAAGACAGTGAAAAATGAGAAGAGAAAATGAAACTTAATATTAGAAAACACAGGTGGGAATTAGAATAACATTAAGCAACAAAGGCTATTATAATATTACATTACTACCAATAAATTGTACTAGACAGGGAAAAGCAGCAGGGTTGCAAATGGATGTTAAACAGAGGTAATGTTAAGGGGAAAAGCAGGAAGACATAGACTAGAAAATCTTTTGAAGTGACCCATACCTTTTAATTTTACACCAAGGAAACCACTGGCACTCTCTAAGGGAACAATTTTGGCAGAGTGGGGTTGATAGAGGCCAACTGGCAGGAAATCAAGGTGGTGGTGAAGAAACAAAGGTATCTGTTCTTGGAGTTACCTGACGAAGTGGACAGGGTGAGAAGGATAAAATTTGTATTTTTAAATCATTGGACAGATAACTACACACTTGAAAAAAGGAGAATTGAGCTGACAGATGCAAGAACTCCCCTTCCTTATGGGTCACAGTTGTACGTCATTCTCCCTCAGTGTACTGTGGCCTAGTCTAAGAGCAGTTTCTAAACTTTTGGTATTGAATGTGACAATGTCATTCATAAATGTGCTGGGCCATTTGCACTTCTCACCTGGGATACATGTGATTCACAGACCATTGATTAAACATGCCTCATTGTAGAAGGAACAGAGATGCCTATTTCAGGGTGGTTTCTCACGCCCTATTAGAATACTTGGCAATACCAGAAATCTACTGAAAGAAGTTTAATTTAATAGTGAGGGCTCAAATCTAGAAATCTACTTTGACATGAGCAATACAGAAGAAAAACATAAAATGGAGTAGGAGAGGGCCATAGAAATGATGAGAATCAGAAGTGATAGACATGAAGGTTAAGCCAAGTGCTCATACAGTGGAATATAACTGTGCAAAGTACCTAAGGGATTAAAATCAGAAATGAAGAAAAGATCAAACTTTGCATAAAAAGTCTGGACAACAGGTAGAATTAAATGCCCCCAAATAATATTATACGAGTGATATCCATCAAGACTTTACACCCTTCTCTGACAATAGGGCAAACTCCTATGAAGAAATGGCCATGCTATAGAGCTCAGAACAAGAAAATAGTATGCAATTCTGGAAGGAGGATTCAGAGAAAGACATGAAAGGAAATAATTTTTGAATTTTGGAAATAATCTAAAAATGGTGTAAATCAGAAAGCATATGAGAAATCAAGCAATATAAACAATTTTCTTCCTCCAAAAGCTAAAAAGAAAATAAAAGAAGATAGGCACAGTGTAAAGTTATCAATTTGGAGATAAGAAACAAAATATTCACTGTGTTTAAGCCCTTAATTCTTTCAGAAGTAGTAATGGATTGGGTCATCTGGAGCGAAAGGAGATAAAGAAAAATAGGAAAAGCTTAAAAAGAATTGCATCTGAGGGATGTTCATAATCAACAAAAAAAAAATTTAAATGTTGGCTCATTATTAGGAAACTGGGATGCTGAAATACATTTCATGAGTTGACATTAGCTATTGCTAGACATAGTTCCTCACCTCTCACCAGTGTCAAATTGTACTCCTTGCATACCTGAGTGGCCTGGACTTGGGTGAAGACACTCAGAACAGACATCTCAAAGGAGACTTAGTGACAGTCTATGGCCTCAGCTCAATGAAGCTAGCTAAAAGAATAAGATGAGTTTTGTTTGGAGGTGGGATAAACAGGAATAGAAAGCAGAATTGTCTTCATTAAACCCATTTAGCTTTTGTTTTCTTGATATTCCACCCCCCCCAAATATAGTAGGTGGGATGTTGACTGTTAAAAAGTATGTTTTTTTATTAGTTTTATAATTGTATAAAAATTAAGCAAATGTCAAAAGTTTTATATGCTTTATAAATGTTTTTCAAAAGACAATTTCTTATAGATGTAATACTTTTTTTGAACAGCTTCAGTTGCTTGTCTTTTGGTATTTTTGAGTTATAGGCTTTTGGTAAGCCAGAGGCAAATCCCTAAGCCACTTACGTTTGCCAGGACATTCAATAAAATAAAAAAATAAAAAAAAAAGAAAATGAAAAAAAAAAAAGAAAACTGGGATGCTATCTTATTGTATAGTATATATTTTCCTAGTTTATGCTATTGTCTAAAGGATTTAGGGTATTTTTCATTTATGCTATAAGACCTATGTATTATAAAGATATTGTTTCAAAAAAACTAAAATATAACAAAAACATTTTTACAAAATAAGATAATTTTAGTTGCTATTTAGAAACTTAGGTGGAATTTATTCTGGCAATTTGGTTTATTTGATTCTCAATCCCAATCCACTTCTCTCCTCCTCTCCTCCCCTCTAACTCCTCCTCAAGCCCATTTACATGTTACTTGCATTCATTTAGCACTCCCTCACCTCACTTCTATCTCGTCTTTTTATTGCAAATTTTACAAGGATTTTTAAAATTGCAATAACTGACCATACTCTTACAAGATTTGTCTCCCACATCACAAAAATAGTCCACTATTAAGTCATCCATGGTTGATTTATATCAAGATGTACTCTAGAATTATATTTTCTACTTACTATATTTGAAAGCAAATTGCTTATTTCCTTTTGCTTTTCTCCCATCAGAAATACTTTCTACTTCCATTAATCTAACCACTAAATATTACATGGGCTGTGTTGTGTTCCCCAGTGGCATTTTAGTAATTTGTTGGATCTTAATGGAAAGACATGCCCATCATGCACTTTAGCTCTAAAAACATATGCCCTTAATGCTTAAATATGTCCACACAACGAGATTCTTGAGACCGTTGAATTACAGGCTTTAAAAGCACCAATTCAAACTCACATCAATGTTTTGCAAGGCCTCAAAACTATTCAGAGAATCCATTAATCTGTGATGCTCAAACTCAGAATAAGATGAAAGTGTATTTAAATATTCTTAAAAACCTCTGCACATTATTAACCTCTAAATTTAGTAACAAAGGAAATACTTATGTCATCAAATGAAGGATGCAGCATATGGACAGGCACATAATACAACATTGGAAAGTCACTTCTGGAAAAAGTAATGGAACAATAAGTTAGAATTATAAAATAAATTTGCATACACACACACACACACACACACACATAGAGACAGAGAGAGAAAGAGAGAGATATGTATGGATATTTATTATCTATAATGGATATGCAGAAAAATGAGAGACTCAAGCTGGATCATTATGTGCCAAATAGAAATTCAAATGTATAGGTAGAAAATGACAACATCATTAGTGACAAAAAATATTTGTGAAGAAAAATGTAACCAAATGGTCTTTTTCTCTCTATTAATAAAATACTTATAATTCTAATCATACTTTAAGAAAAAATAATAAAAATGAAAATGATTTATTATATGTAAAATAAAATATGTAGTGACAAAATTAATATTAAAAGGCTATGATGAGTATGAGTTGTATATCCAAAGCAAAGTAAAATAAAATTGATTCATGCATAGATTCTGATCATTTATGATTTTAAATAACTGGGTTGGAGAGATGGCTTAGTGGTTAAGCACTTGCCTGTGAAGCCTAAGGACCCCGGTTCGAGGCTCAATTCCCCAGGACCCACGTTATCCAGATGCACGAGTGGGCGCATGCATCTGGAGTTCCTTTGCAGTGGCTGAAGGCCCTGGCATGCCCATCCTCTCTCTCCATCTGCCTCTTTCTCTTTCTGTCACTCTCAAATAAATAAATAAAAAGTAACAAAAAAAAATTAAAAAGATTTTAAATAACTGAGAACAAATACAAAATTAGAGTTATAGCATAAAGTTATAAAAAATGAGAAATTAGAAACTTACACTGACTTTATTTGTGAAAAAGAAAAGGAGAAACAAGGGATATAGAAGCAAAGAACATTGGGAATGAATAAAAAACCTATTGCTGTGGTGGAAGGATGGCTTAGCAGTGAAGGCCCTTGCCTGCGAAGCCTAAGGACTCGTGTTCTACTCTCCAACTCCCACATAAGCCAGATGCAGAGTGATGCAAGTGCACAAAACTGCACATGCACACAAGGGGCCTACGGGGTCCAATTGCAGTGGCTGAAGTCCCTGTCATGCCAATTCTCTCTTTCTCTCTCTCTCTCTCTCTCTCTCTCTCTCTCTCTGTGTGTGTGTGTGTGTGTGTGTGTGTGTGTGTCTTTGTGTGTGCTACATAAAATGGCCCAGTCCATTCCCAGCACTCAGGAGGCAGAGGTAGGAGGATCACCATCAGTTTGAAGGGACCCTGAGACTACATAGTGAATTTCAGGTCAGCCTGTACTAGAATAAAGCCCTACCTCACAAAAACAACAAAAAAAAAAAAAAAAAAGAAAGAAAGAAAGAAAGAAAGAAAGAAAGAAAGAAAAGAAAGTACATTGCTATGAAAGACAAAATAACAGCATATGCATTATGTGTAACTGGATGAAATTCAGGAGAGACCAAGATTCACTAGGAAGAAGGAAAATGGTCAGATACCCACTGAGGCGCTTGTGGCATGCTGATCTGTGTACCGGCCCAACACTGCCCGACCAGGTGCACCAAGCAGTGGCAGCAGCAGAGACCAAACAAAGGGATTTTCCAACCTAATCTCTGCCTTGCAAAGTCAAGAAATATGAAGGAAAGACAGCTGAAATCAACTACGGAGCTACTGAAAGGGATACAGGCAACGCCAGGCTTTCTGCACTCTTCCATCCCCCAATTCCACCTAGTCCACTAGAATACTTGCTCAGCAGACAGACTTAACTGAGATTACTTCTGTGGTTGAATTGGGGTATAAGAGCTACATTTGGCATTTTAAACACATATTCTGAAAGTATATAAAGGTAGTTTGCCACATCTAAAAACACTGCAGATAAGTAGAAACCCAAGCATCAAATTAATTCAGGATATAAAAGTCGATACATTATAATACAAGAAACAAAAAGAATAAACACAATATAATACCACCAAAAATCATAAATCAATCAGAAATGATCACCAATGAGACTGTTTTAGATGAAATGTTTGACTGAGATTTCAAAAAAAAAAAATGATTTTATCTATACTCAAAGAAATTAAAGAAGAAATGAAAGGAATCAAAGAAGAAAACAAACCACTGAAAGATAACACAGGAAACCAACTTAATGAAACAAGGAGGTCATTACAAGACATGAGTAAGGAAATAGAAATACTGAAGAAAAACCAGGCTGAAATTGTAGCTCGGAAGAACACAGTCAGTCAAATAAAAAAATTAAAAAAAAAAAAAAAAAACAACTCTGTGGGAAGAATCACCAGTAGGATGGATGAAAGACAGAACAGAATATCTAAACTAGAAGACCATGTGGCAGACCTACTACAGTCCAACAAAAAGAAAGGTAAGCTAATAGGAAGGGATGGATGGGAATTTCAAAACATATGGGGCAGTATGAAAAGATCACACAAGAATTCAGGGTAAGCCAGGCATGTTGGCGCATGCCTTTAATCCCAGCACTCGAGAGGCAGAGGTAGCAGGATCTCTGTGAATTTGAGGCCACTGTGAGACTACATATTGAATTCCAGGTCAGCCTAGGCTAAAGGCCAGAGTGAAACCCTACCTCAAAAACCAAAAAAAAAAAAAAAAAAAACCTTCAGGATATAGTAGAAAGAGTCAAATTTCAAACCAGAGGCTTAGTAAGCATTTTCAACAAAATCATAGAAGAAAAATTTCCCCAACTTGGTAACGAAAAGCCAATGAAGATAAAAGAAGCTTTTAGAACACCAAACAGACTAAACCTGGAAAGAACCTCTCCTTACCATGTTGTAATTAAACTACTAAACATGCAAACCAAAGAAAATATGTTGAAAGCAATTATAAAGAAAAAGTAACTGAACTAAAACAGCAAGCCTAAAAAACCATTTAAATAGACCTACAACAAATACAGAGATTCAAGCAGTTATAAAAAGTTATAAAAAGACTGACCTTAATCTTCTACAGCTTCTCTCTCTCTCTCTTTCTTTCTCTCTCTTTCTTCTCTCTAACTTTTTTATATTAGCTATCTTATTCGTCCTTTTCTTTGTGGGCACTGACCTATAACTCCCAGTACCAGCATGTGGCCATCATCCACAATGAGCTTTTGATCAGAAAGACCTACAAGGTTTCCTAAAAGAAAGACAGATTTCTGTCAGAGTACTTGATGACCCACCAAAGGTTAGTGGTAAGACTCTACTGCTGAAGATACCTTATGTGGTTGACACGTAAAATGGAATGGCATGCTGGAAGCTGGAAGAGAGTCACTCCCCAGACAGTCAGTGCATCTAGTGCCATAAGGTGCTACATGGGCAACTGGGAGAAAATGACCAATATCTGTCCAAGAAATTCATGGTCTAACCTACTTAGCAGCAAATAACCTGTCATGATGCTTACCAAATTGCCCTGAAAGCATTACATTTAATGACCATATTCATATATTAATGCTACTCTCACTTCTAATGAGAGAAGCTTCTCTTTTCAGATGGCAATGACCACTGGGATTACCCAAAAGGCAACATAGTGCTGAGAAGAAGGGATGAAGGAGTGACCAGCACAGTAGCATCTCTATCACACCGTACAAGGCTCAGGGTCTATTGCAGAAGAGGTAATGGAAAGAATGTAAGAGCCAAAGGAAGATTACAACTCCTTACAATGCAACTGTCCAGACAGAAAGTGGCCTCGATATCCATGACCTCGCAGTGCCTAGCAATACCTACACAAGATCCTCATAATAGGATAAAAAAGATGATGACATCAAATTAAAAGAAAGACTAATGGAGAGAGGCTGGGGATATGATGTAGAGAAGAGCTGTGAAGGAGAAAGTGAGGGAGGGGAGTGAACTATCATGGTTTATTGTCTGTAAATATAGAAGTTGTCCATATATATATATATATATATATATATATATATATATATATATATACATATATGTAAGAAAAAAGAAATAGAGTTGAAAGTAAAAACACATAAAAGATAATAAACATATGGTATATTTTTGATTATATTAATATGAAACAAAGTTATTAATTAAAGCCATATATATATATATATATATATATATATATGTCACTCCCAAAATGAATATTAACAGTGGAAGTAAGACTATTTAATAAAGGAAATGTTGGTCAGTTTATCAAGTATGAACAATAATCCTGGGTGGGTGGGCCCATTTATTGTGAACAAGATTCAAATTATAATGCCAAAATGATTAAAAATAAAGGAAAAACAGATGCCATTATAGTAACCATCATTCACTGCTAGTGGGAGTGTGAACTTGTACAACCACTATGGAAATCAATATGGAGATTCCTAATAAAGATTACAAAAGAGCTACCAACTGACCCAGCTATTCCTCTACTGGGTGTTTATCCCAAAGGCTCCACTCTTCCCTGTAGAGATATTTGTTCAGCCATATTTATAGCTGCTCAATTCACAATAGCTAAGACCTGAAATCAACCCAGAAGCC
Source organism: Jaculus jaculus (assembly GCF_020740685.1). Lineage (NCBI taxonomy): Eukaryota > Metazoa > Chordata > Mammalia > Rodentia > Dipodidae > Jaculus > Jaculus jaculus. Next base: position 133,934,877 of record NC_059107.1, read on the forward strand.
CATTGTTTGATGAATAGATAATGAAAATGTGGTACATATACACAATAGAATTCTACTCAGCAGTAAGGACAAGTGATACAATGAAATTTGTAGGAAAGCGGATGGATTTGGAACAAATCAGACTAAGCAAATACACACAAGCACAAGAAGAAAGTGCACATTTTCTCCTTCATACGTGGCTCATAACCTGGAACAGATTGAGTTGGAGGCATACCTGACAGGTGAGGGTCAGATAATTGGGATAAGAGGGTTTTGGGGTAGTGGAATGGGAGGGTCAAGGAGATATACAAAATACTAAATCCAAAAGGAATTGGCACCATAGAGGCATTCCTCCTGGCCAGGTGAAGCCACAGAGGAATTGGTGAAATGGTTGCTGTTTTCATGGTTAGTCTGTGCCATGGTGATGGAGACAGACAATGAGGACACTCAAAACATACCAAGTCAAAAATCCAGAAGCTAGGCTGGAGAGATGGCTTAGCAGTTAAGCGCTTGCTTGTCAGGCCTAAGGACCCCGATTCGGGGCTCGATTCCCCAGGACCCATGTTAGCCAGTTGCACAAGAGCCACACGTGTCTGGAGTTCCTTTGGAGTGGATAGAGGCCCTGGTGTGCCCATTCTCTATCTGTCTGTCTGCCTCTTTCTCTCTCTTTCGGTCACTCTCAAATAAATAAATAAATAAATCCAGAAGCTAGGCTGGAGAAATGTCTCAGTGGTTAAGGTGCTTGCCTACAAAACCTAACAACTGGGGTTCAGTTCCCTAGCACCCATTAGCTCAAAGTGGCACAAATGTTTGGAGTTAATTTACAGTGGCTGAAGGCCCTGGCATGTCCATTCTCACTTTATCTCTTCCTCTCTCTCTGTCTCTCTCCCCAACATCTTTCTCTGCTTGAAAATAAATTAATTAATTAAATATTTTTTAATTTTCTTTTTTTTTTTACTTTTTCTCAATTTTTATTAACATTTTCCATGATTATAAAAAATATCCCATGGTAATATCCTCCCCCACCACTTTCCCCTTTGAAATTCCATTCTCCATCACATTCCCTCCCCATCTCAATCATTTATTAATGTATTTATTTGACAGCAACAGACAGAATAGGCATACCAGAGCTTCCAGCCACTGTGAACTAACTCCAGACGTGTGTGCCCCCTTGTGCATCGGGCTAACGTGGGTCCTGAGAAATCAAGCCTCAAACTGGGGTCCTTAGGCTTCAAAGGCAATCACTTAACCGCTAGGCCATCTCCCCAGCCCTAATTAAATATTTTTTAAACAATCCAGAAGTTGGGCTGGAGAGATGATTTAGTGGCTAGGGCACTTGATTGCAAAGCAAAAGCACCCTGGTTGAATTCCCCAGTATTCACATAAACCAAATGCACAAGGTGGCTCATGTGTCTGGAGTTTGTTTGCATTGGTGAAGGCCTTAGCTCACCTGTTAAATAAATAAATAAATAAATAAATAAAAATAGATATTTTTTAAAAATCCAGAAGCTTCTCAGAGCTCAACACTAAGGTAGTTTTAAAGCATACCTCCCAAGTCTTTGGGAATTTTGCAGAAGAGGGGAAGGAAAGATTCTAAGAGCTGTAGGGTAGGAGGGAATATCTAGAGGCATTGTCTCACCCCCACAATAACTGACTGTTGCTCTCACAATTCATAGCTCACAACCCAATAGTGAATATCAAAAATCCCCCCAAAAAGAAAAAATAAATAAAATAAAGTAAATAAAATAAAATAAGAGCTGGGAAAAAACAATCCCATTGAGAGGACCCTCAGTGCAATGGGGGCAGGGAGGAGGGAAATGATCGTACCACACATGGTATATCCACACAAAGTTTCTATTTAATAACATATATAATAAATATAATATAATATAATATAATATAATATAATATAATATAATATAGCATAATATATATGCTTATATATACATAAAACTAATAAAACTGTTCTGGAAGTACATCAAAAATTCTTTTTTATTAATTGGTAACAAAAATATGGGAAATTAATAGTGACATTCAAGATTGGCAGCTATGTAGGCAAATGATAAGTAAGTATAATTGGCATAACAAAAAATTTTAACATTTAACCTCAAATCATATCTTTTTCTGTTGCCTTATTTGTAATATAGTTTTGACATAGTTTAATGGTGTCCCCCACATGGTAGTGTGTTGGAGACTTGGTCCTCACTGTGGTAATATGAAAAGTAGTGAAACCTTAAATGTTGGTAGATGGTTAGGCCACTAGATTTTTTTTTTTTTTAACAGAAGAGACTAATAGATTGTGTGCAACTCTAGTTAAACTCTTAGAGGGAGCTGTCATAAAAAGATGAAGCAGGGTCCAGTGGCTGAGCACCTTGCACAAGCATGGAGGCCTCATGGGGTCTGGGATCCATTCCCAGAACCCACATAGATAGCTGGACATGGCCACACAAATATGTAACCTAGTTCTGGGAGAGGAGAGACTAGAGAATTGCTGGAGCTTTTGAAGCCAGCACAGCTTCTGAGTTAGTGAAGAGACCCAGTGTCAAGCAAACAAGCCAAAAAGTAACAGAGGGGACAAATCTTACATTCTCCAGCCCTCAGACTCCCACACATGCATACACCACACATTCAAACTTCACACACACCACATCACCTTACTCTTCTCCTCTTCTTCCTCACATACAAAGCTGCTTTTGACTCTAGAGCCCCTGTCTTCCTGTTCATGGGTCCCTCCTGCGTGAGTCCTTCAGCCACAATGTCATCTGCCATGGGCCCTCCAGAGAAGCCAAGCCCTTGAGAATGCCTCCTTTACCTAGTGTTTTTCTTGCTCATTTTGGTAATTTTTTTCTTCTTATTTAATCATATTGTCAGTTCTTAAATCTTACTGTGATCTTGAATATGTTTATTTTGTAGGTGTTACAAGAGATTAATAATGTGTGTGAGGCTTCCGAATGCTGCTCCATCTTTTGCGCCAGAGATCCTACCATTTCTGGTTTTCAGATTTCCATGAGTAGCATCTGCTATACTTCTAAACTATTCCCTACTCCTCTTCTCTTTGCCACTGATGGAACTGCCTAGAGCATTTCAGCTAGACTTAGCTGAACAATTTTTGAATACTAAAGTCTTTATATTCTGTTTTTGAGATGTTAGCCTGAAATAAATATTGTCACAATGGATAGACCATTCTAAACCTAGTAATTTCCCTCTTGGGAGTCAGTATTTCCTAATGGGAATTAGTTTTTCTGTAATTTATTGACTAAGCATCTAGACCAAATTCTTGTTTTGTTTACTAAGGACTAAACAAGATAAGGGCCAGTAGTTCTTTCCCTGCTGGGTTCACAGTTGTGGCCTAACACGGACCAGATGCTCAGCAAGTGATCAGAAGGGCCAGAGTAAAGAGGAGTGAATTACTGTAAAACTTTCACAAGACAGTTCCCAGGCTGGGCAAGCAGTATGAACAGCAGGACAGAGACAGAGCAGAGCACAGCTAAACAGCGGTCTCAGGTGTGATCCAAGAACAGTATCAATTTGGGTGATGGAGGAAAAAATGGAAGTCTGAGACAAAGCTGCACTCAATAAGAGACCTTCAGTATATCTAGTTAGGTGTCTCTTCCATTCTAAATTACTTTGAAGTGCAAAAGACTAAGACATTTTTGGCTTTAATGACTTTTGAATTGATCCTTTTAAGAAGTTCAAGCAAGTATAAATTTGACATGTTCTTATATTCAAACCAATTTCATATTGTGGAATCTATAATGAATATGTATGTGGAATATATAATGTAGATGTTAATAACTATAGTAATGTTTTTTCAGAAAATTATGACAGTGTGCTATTGGTGGTCATTTGTCAGGATGTTTTTTTTTTTTTTTTAACCAGAAAATTTTTGGCCAATAATTTAAGGATTCCCAATGCTTTTAAAATTCTAATTAGCCAAATACAACTTGTTAGAGCACTGTGGCCCCAAGACAAAGCTATACTATTAAAACCAAAAGGGAAAAAAAATGTAAGAAAATTTGAGACACTGAGGTTTATAATAAGATTATCTCTATTAAAGGATAGATATATTTCATATTATTCTATTTTTATCCCTTGACAAGGAAAATGATAAAACTTCTACTTTTCTCATATGTAGAAAATATAAACTATTATATAAGATATTAATAATATATGTTATATAAGCTTATATATTAATGTACTGTATACCATACTGTGAATATATATTCTGCTATTACATTAATAGCATCTATGAAGTTTGGACAAATTACAGGCCTATATACTCTTTGAAATACTAAGACTTTCCCATTAGAGTGAAGAAACAAAATTTGACAAGTGTTTTATTTATCAACTCATTCATTCCATATGCTTACCTTTATATTTTACATTTGTTTTCCCTTAAACGTATCAAACATACTACTTTTAACATTCAGCAACTAAATGAATGGTCAGTGGCCTTTTGGGATTTTTATTTGTTCAATTTAGTGTGAAATTACATGAGCCAGAAATTTACAATAATGATAATGAAGCCTGTATGCAAAAGGTAAGTATTACATATAAGCAATACAAGTTAACAGAATTATGTAGGAAGTATGTTTTTAATTGAACTCGAATTAAAACAATGCATGTAAACCTTGATATTGCTCTTCCTTGTGAAAGTTGCTGGAGGGAAAGCAGCTCTGGTGGGAGATGTTATGAGTCATAGCACTCCTCCCTATTATTCCTGTGACAACCAGTAAAGACAAGAAGAAGGGATGTGACTACTGACTAGAAGCAGAGGCTGTTTCATTACATCTTTGCATTCCCTGTCCCTGGTATATAGTGAGTATGCAGTAAATACATCTAGCTTGATGATAGCTTTTTCAATATGGCATTGGATGATAGATACTCTGTGGTTCAGGGTGAGTCTATGGCCACAGTCAACTCCCAACACATATATTAATGAGGCCACCTAACATAACTTCATTCTATGACCCACCATCCCAAACTTATGTGCAATTCAGTTGTAAAGCCCATAGGCATGTCTTTCATGAGAAACATGGGTTAGTACCCATGAAGACATTCACCCTGAAAATAAATTATACCTAATACTTAAGGAAATTCCAAATATTAAGAAAATTACTGAAGATGGCCTAAAAGAGGAATATAGCCTGGTATATATTAAATATTATGCTTTGATAAAGAAATGTTCTCATACTTTTAATCTCAAAGGTAAGAAAAACTGTACTACTTTAAAATACTGATGCTACTATGATTTATTTTAGCTTTTGCTTATGTTTAAACTGTTTTTACAATCCTCATATACAGGTTTCTTTAAAAAAGAATGCAATCTATATCTATCCCTTTTATCTGCTTAATAGACTGTGTATCGTGCCTTTGATTGTATAAAGATAAACAAGCCATAAAGATAGGATTGATTGATTTTCTACTTTGCTGACCTGTGCATAGTGTGGTGGCATCTACATAAGTGTTCAGAAGTAGTTTCCTTAATGCAATCTTTCTTTGAACTGAGAAAATGACATAATTTACTTAGACATACCATACTTCAGAAGCAACAGGAAGTTGAAAATTTAAAATCTTAGAAAAATAAGTCAAAAATGTCTTCAGAATGTTAAATTCTGTGTCACAAATACTGACTCTATGAGCAAGAGTTTATTACTGAAATCAGATTAAAGGGAAAGGGGATTTTTAGCTTCAGGGAAAACAACAAATTTCCAAGTTAATATAAGATTCCATTGTATTTTTATTTGTCTAACTTTATTAATAATATTTCAAAAGAACTTTTTAAGCTGCAAATATGTTGCTGTTGCCTAATACACACATGTCTAATATGCAGCAAATTCCTTTTCTCTTTCCAGATAATATAATTAGTAAATTGATAAAAGTAATTGTTCTACTTAATTTAAGGTGAATGTTTTTAAACATCACCATGAAGTAGGGGGCATTTAATAAACCCTGGAAAAATGCTACTCAGTGGGATAAGGCCAATTTTATATGAAAAAAATGAAGAACTATTGTCTTCTTGAAAATTGTCATTTTTCCTTTGTAATTAAACAGTTCTTAAACATTAAAACAAATTAAGATTCTGAGCCCATGGGTCACTGCATTGGAGGACAACATATTTTCAAAAACATTTATAAAGCTAATATACTAGTGAATAACTAGTTTTGAAATTGAAATGATCCTATTTTTAACATTCATTTTGTTTTAGTTTATTTTATTTATTTGAGATAGTGAGAGACTGAAAAAGGCAGACAAAAAGAGAGAGAATGGGTGCACCAGGGACTCCAGCCACTGTAAATGAACTCCAGATGCATGTGCCACCTTGTGTAGCTGGCTTGCATGGGTCCTGGGGAATTGAACTGAGGTCCTTTGGCTTTGCAGGCAAACACCTTAACTGTTAATCCATTTCTCCAGCCCTGAAGCATTATTTTCATTAAGCCTAATAGGAAGAGAAACTTGCTTGCTTAACCTTTTGTCCAGTTTCCAGAATCTCTTTGAAGGTACCTACCACCTGGGTCTCCTTGTCTGTGATAACCCCCAGAGCTTGGTAGCGAGTAGTATGTATATTATTATTATTGTTATTATTATTACTGGTTTTTCAAGGTAGAGTCTCACTCTAGCTCAGGCTGACCTGGAATTAACTATGTAGTCTCAGGGTGGCCTCGAACTCACCGCGATCCTCCTACCTCTGCCTCCCGAGTGCTGGGCTTAAAGGCATGCGCCACCACGCCCGGCTGAGTAGTATGTATCTTCTAGGAAAAAGGAAACAGCTGCCAGGAAAAAAGAAGTCCTAGTGAGATCCCAAATCCCTCCTGGACCAGCCATGAAAGCAAAGCAAGTGAGAGACAGAAAGGGTGTGTATGGGATTGAGGTCCCAAATACATTTTGGCCCAGCAGCTGATTGGAGAGAGTTGATCTCCCTGCATTTGGGGATCCCAGGAGGACCACTAGTAGGACTGGTGGGTTCTCGGCATGTCAGGGGAGTGGACCAAAAGGAAATCCTGCTCACCTGTGTTTGTTGTGGGAAGAGGAGTGAGACTTATCATGTGTCAAAAAGAAAGACTAAAGGATGAGTGTGGTGGCCCATGCCTTTAATCCCTGCATTTAGGTGGCAGAGGTAGGAGGATCGCCTTGAGTTCAAGGCCAGTCTGAGGCTGCATGGTCAATTCCTGGTCAGTCTGTGCTGGAGTGAGATCCTACCTCGAAACAAAAACAATAACAAGCAAACAAACAAAAAGGCTGATATTGAAAGATCCCAAGATCCAAACCAGTCTGTGCTACAAAGCAAAAGTTGCATATCAAAGAGGGGCTGGAGAGATGGCTTAGAAGTTAAGGCACTTACCTACAAAGCCTGAGGACCCAAGTTGGATTCCCCAGTATCCATGTAAGCCACATACACAAGGTGGAGCAAATGTCTGGAGTTAGTTTGCAGTGGCTATGGGCACTGCTGTGCCCATTCTTTCTCCTCTCTCAATTTTATTTTATTTATTCATTTATTTGACAGAGACAGAGGGGAAGAGAGAGAGAGTGAGTACACCAGGGCCTGGAGCCACTGCAAACAAACTCCAGATGTGTGCGTCCCCTTGTGCATTTGGCTAACGTGGGTCCTGGGGAATGGAACCTGGGTCCTTTGACTGTGCAGGCAAGTGCCTTAACCACTAAGACATTCCTGCAGCCCTCAAATATATATATATTTATATGTTATATATAAATTTATATATAATTATATATATATATATATATATATATATATATATATATATATATATATATATAAAATTTTAATAACAAAGAGAAATCCAGACATGGTGCCATACGTCTTTAATCGTAGCACTTGGAAGACAGAGTAGGAGGATCACCATGAGTTTGAGGCCAGCCTGAGCTAAAGTGAAACACTACCTCAGAAAAAACCAAACAAATAAATAAATGAATCTAGCCGAGCCCTTTATCTGGGTGTGTGGACATGGAGGGAATGCTAGGAGGAGGTGAACTGTCGTGCTGAGGAAATCAGAGAAAGTGGTCTAGCGCTGAGCCCTGGTCATGACGCTGGAGGCTGAGGCCAGATGGGGACCAGAGAAAACAGTGCCCTGGCTGCAGGACACTCATCTCCTTTGGCTGCCCAGCTGGCCACCCACTCCTTCACAACCTGGGTGCCCAGCAGCGCCTGGGGCCAACCATCTTGCTACAATGCACCATGGGTACCCTTAGCATTATTTTATTTGGAAGCAGATAGAGGGACAGAGAGAAGAGAATGGGTACCCCTGAGCCTCTGGCCACTGCAAATGAACTCCAGACACAGGTGTCACTTTGCCTATTTGGCTTTACATGGGTACTGGGGAATCAAACCCAGGTCATTAGGCTTTGCAAGCAAGTGCTTTAACCACTGAGCAATCTCTACAGCCCCTACATTTCTAAAGCCTTGTTTAATCTCAGTCTTTTAGGTGGAAGAAAGTTAGGGTTTATCATTCTTTTATTTTGCTTTATTTTGTTTTGTTTTTGTATTCAGTTGAGAGTAATGGTTCAAACAACTAGTTTTAATTTCTCTTGTGCCATTAGAGTTTACCTCTAAATAAGTAGTCATATCTTTTTCCCCATTTAGGAATTTATGGTCTGTGCTCTTATAAAGGCATTATAATAATATAGCATTAAAACTAAGAATGTAGTTTTAAAATAATTAGGTAATAAAGAATGATCATAGTCATATAATTTGCTTCATTTAATCTTCATAGTAGTCATAAGACATTTCCATATCTTTTACAATGAAGCCAACTGTTTAAAGTAAATGGCTAGATGTTATCTAGCCAGAACCAGAACTCAAGAATGTAAAGTTCCAACTCTATGCAATGAAGCTTTATGTGCATGTCTCCTACAGAAAAATGTGCAGACATATTATCATGGGCTTAAGAATTCTATTTAAGTAACAAATATGGTTGCCAATAGTTCACTATTTTCTAATGAAAGAAGTAATAATTTGCTCCTCATTTAACACTGTATTGAAGATTATTTTCCATTAATATTGTCCTCAAAATTTTGTTGATCAAAAGGGCAAATTCTGAAAGGCATTGAGTAGAGAGTAGATAGAAATTAACCATGCTAAAAAGAAAAATGCAAGTGTTTTACTGAGTGTGTATTTGGGGGAAAAAAAAAGACATACTATAGACATATAAACAACAATGCATAAAATATTAGGTAGTAAGATTTTGTTTAATGATTACAATAGGAAATGAGAGGAGGCAAGATCAAAGGGATAGGAGGGGTTACACTTTAAAATAGAGGGGTGGGTGAAAACCTCTTTAAGAAAGTAATGTTTAATCCAAGAAGAGTGGGTGATCAAGGGATAAACCTTGAGGTTGTCTGAAAATCAAGGCAAGAGGCTGACAAGCTACTGGCTGAGTTCAGGATTAGTTAGGATTTCATGGTGTGGGATAGCTGGAGATTGACAATAGTAGGACTGAAAAAGAAGGGAGCCAGGCTGTGCATATATGAGAGGAGCCAGATGAAAGAGGATTAAAGTGATGTGGGATATTTTGGAAGAAATCCCTCTGGTTAGTCAAAACCACAGCATTAAGGGACAGAATAAGAGGCAGTGAGTCAGGAGGCTGTAGCAAGTGCTAAGGAGGTGACTGCCTCACTGCTTGTTACCTCAGAGAGGCTAATGACTCATGAGAACCACCCAGATGGTGTGGGAAAAGCTGGAGTTGGGGTACGTTTTAAGAGTACATACTGAAAAGTGGACTTTATTTTTTGGATATAGAATGTGTAGCTAAAGCAGTGCCACGTTCTGAGGAATAAGTACTTAATAAAAAGGAAGTTTTGCGTTGGAGAGATGGCTTAGCAGTTAAGGTGTTTGCCTGTGAAGCCTAAGGACACAGGTTTAACTCCCCAGTACCAACATAAGTCAGATGCACATGGTAGTGCATAGGTCTGGAGTTTCTTTGCAGTGGCTAGAGGCCTTGGTGTTCTCTCTCTGTCTCAAATAAATAAATAAAAAGAAACAAATAATTTAAAACAGTCATTTTTCAACCATAAGGAATACTGTAAGGAGAGCTTTGGGGAAGGAGGAAAAAGTACATTGTTTGCAGGAATATTACTGTTTATTTGTATTTTACATGTGTACGTACATGTACTACATGTTACTAATTGGCCACTGCATACCTAACATACAAACCTCATATAAATATTATATTTGCAGGGCCAGTTATTCACATGGAGTTACCAGGAAGACAGGTCAATATGTGCATATAAAAAATATCTACTTAGAAATATACATTTGGAAATTAATAGCACAAAATGGTTATTTAGGTCTTAATTAAAAAAAAACAGAAAGTTGGGCTGAAGAGATGGCTTAGTGGTTAAGCACTTGCCTGTGAAGCTGAAGGACCCCTGTTCGAGGCTCGTTTCCCCAGGTCCCACGTTAGCCAGATGCACAAGGGGGCCCACGCATCTGGAGTTTGTTTGCAGAGTCTGGAAGCCCTGGCTCGCCCATTCTCTCTCTCTCCCTCTATGTGTCTTTCTCTCTGTGTCTGTCACTCTCAAATAAATAAATAAATAATGAACAAAAAATATTAAAAAAAAAAAAAGAAAGTACATTACGTGGAAGTTAGAGTGTGTGGACGTACAGAGTTACAAGGATGGAGCTTTACCTGTAGTATTTTGGAGGCTAGGGAAATTCAGAGAATCTAGCAAGGAAAATAGGACTAACAAAAAAGATAGAGAAAACAAACAAACAAACAGAGCAGTCGCTACACAAGAAGCCAAAATGTTTCAAAAAAGAGACAATAAACTGTATCAGGTGCTTTCAGGTTTTAAATCTGAGGAAAATGCTAACTACTGGATTAGCAACATGAGGATAACTGGAATCCTTGACAATAAATGCCAATTAAGAGTTGGATTAAAAAAAAATAAAAGTAGGATTCAAAGCACAGTAATAAAACATTTCTATTGAAACTATTTTCTTAATATTTTTTTAAATTTATTTATTTATTTATTTATTTGAGAGCGACAGACACAGAGAGAAAGACAGATAGAGGGAGAGAGAGAGAATGGGCACGCCAGGGCTTCCAGCCTCTGCAAACGAACTCCAGACGCGTGCGCCCCCTTGTGCATCTGGCTAACGTGGTACCTGGGGAACCGAGCCTCGAACCGGGGTCCTTCGGCTTCACAGGCAAGTGCTTAACCGCTAAGCCATCTCTCCAGCCCTATTTTCTTAATATTTTTATGGAAGGAGGATGCAATTACCACAAAAGTATTTCCTGTAGGATATTTTCCTTGGTTTCAAGAAAGAACTTTTCATTTAACATTTTCTAGAATTATAGATTGCCGTAGATTGTAATATTGATGGAACCACTGAAAAACAAGTATGAGATTTCAAAAATATCTACTTTTTAGGTTTGAATTTGACATATCATTTAAACAGGTTCACATTTTGAAGATTTGTCCTCTAGCTAGTGAATAGAAAGCCTGTACAATTTGGGGGAGTGTCTCCTAGCTGACAGAAGTAAGACACAGCATTGAAGATCCTTTCTGATTCCACGTTCTTGTTTTATTAGGTGTGATTCCTCCTTGTTTATCATTGTGTGAACAATCTTTACCCTATTGTCCTGCAGGCATGAGCGACACTGTTCCACTGTGCATGCCTTCCACGAGATCATAGAAAAACCCTTTGAAACTGTCAGCCAAAGTAAATCTATTGCCTATTGTTTGTTAAAAAAGCATTTATGTCATTACAGCACAATAGTTACTTTTGGTCAGTTGGCTCCCACCTATAATCCTATATCCTCAAGAGATTAATGCAGCAGGACTGCCAGAGCAACTTAGTGAGACCCTGCCTTGAAATAAAATGTAAATTATATAAATTGCATATTCATTTGATTAAATATGAATATCACCGATAACATACATAACATATATGTGACATACTAAGTACACAGATATATATAAAGCATTATATTTTACATATGTAGTATATAATACATATACATGTGACATATGGAATTGATTATGTAAATCTATAAAATATTATATGCAAAAATATATGTCATATGTAGTACATTTAGATGCATCATGCACATATATTCACTTATACATATATTGTGTATGTCCTGTGGGTATACACACTATATACAGGAATACATATAATATCTATGTGTGTAGAATGGAGGATGTGATCTAAAGTATCCAGACATTACATAAAGTAGTACAATTATATTTATGCATTTATATGTTTATCTACTCTATAAAGTACAATCTTTTAATGAAGTTTCTTTGTTAAGATAAGTGGTGAACATAAAAACTAATTTTATATGTTAATAGAGATGCCATTAATATCTGATTTTTACCACAATGCTTTTGAAAAAAATATTTTCCTTAGAAAATAAAGTTGTCAACCTCACAATCCAAAGTATGCTTTCAGTAATCAACTTAGGCTTTTAACTAGAGCCCATATTTTCCTCTTAATAGCCAAAGTGTCCGGATTGGCTGTTTAAATTCTTCTATTCACATATTTAGTACCAGTACAGCTAGAGGTCTGTAAAATGATTCAACTGAAATCTGTTTCTGCCCCTTTCTGTATTTCATGGGCTGCTTGAGGCCAATTCCATGTGAAAGACTCCCAAGTATTATTATTTTGTTGGAGCAAGCAAGGGAAAAGAATGCCTTAAATTAAGTTTTGGACCATATTTAGTCCAGATTTTCTTCCTTTTCATATCCTCTCCTGCCTCTTGGTATTCCCGTGGTTCTTTAAACAGGCCTTGAGCAATTTATTGCTAAGTAATTTGCTACCTTTTTTTTTTTTTTTTTTTTTTTTTTGCTAAGAGACTTTATTTTGGTTCAAGGCAAAGAAATGATGAAAGTGAGCATTCTCATTTGAAATCTTGAATCACTAAAAAATCATTAACAAATGCAGATTTTGTATCCATTAACAACTAGGTAAAAACTGCACACCTTAGATGAGTTTAAATTCTTATAATTTCTAACAAAGAGTCCAATCTCACTGTATTCAACTGTAGACCTTTCTATCTCCTCTAGGTTTGGGCAGTCAGTACCTTTTTGTGTTTACCTAGCAAGAATCTGCCTAGGGTCAACTTAGGAAAAATTCCTTACTTTATGTCTTGTTATACTAACCTAACTTCCTTAAAGAATCCTGCCAGGTCACTTTACATAGAGTCCCCACCCTGCTCACAAACACCTTCCCTGTGACAGTTCTCCGCCTTTCTTCCTTGCACTCAGAATTAAGGTCAGTTCTATACTGAGATCTCTTTTACCATATTGGAATGATTCCTTACTAAAAGATAGCTTTGGGCTGGAGAGATGGCTTAGCGGTTAAGCGCTTGCCTGTGAAGCCTAAGGACCCCGGTTCGAGGCTCGGTTCCCCAGGTCCCACGTTAGCCAGATGCACAAGGGGGCACACGCGTCTGGAGTTCGTTTGCAGAGGCTGGAAGCCCTGGCGCGCCCATTCTCTCTCTGTCCCTCTATCTGTCTTTCTCTCTGTGTCTGTCGCTCTCAAATAAAAAAAAATAAATAAATAAATAAATAAAAGACAGCTTTGCCCCTTACCTCTGCCTCTATCTTCTCTTCTACAGAGACATTGGATCTTTGAGATTTTTCCCTATCCAAGTTTGGTTGTGTGGAAATTCAGTTATTTTAATTCTGTGTTTCCTTCAATTTAAATAGCAAACACTTCTATATCTCTACTGTGTTGTTTGATAGCCTATAATGTATTTTGATTCAAAATAATTGTTTATATGTTTCTTTGAGACCTTTATTTATATTTAAAAATAAAAGTAGTAGAAGGCCACTCACATTTGTAACTTGTTTGTGCTTTCATCTTTGTCTTATATTTTAACCTGAGCTCTAACAAAAGATGGGCCATTCTTTCCACATGCTTGTCCATGTGTACTGCTTTATTTCTATAAATGTAGCTGAAATGTGCAATGTTTCAGCCCTTCAGGCACTCATCAGACGATTGCTGACAGAACTGAAGTGAGCACAAGACCTTGAACTGCTTTAAAATCATTAGATGATTAGCTTTCCTTGAGCTCCATGTCACCCTTGAATGTTTCTCTGACAGACCCATTACATTTGCTTCCCCTGGTACTGATCAAGGAAAGCAAAAATAGAAGCATCATGGTTGCAATATTGGTTTTGAGGCCAGACATTGTTTGAAAGAGAATGCTAGGAAACTGCTATAAAATACAAACATTTATCCAGACAGAAAACACAATGACAATTGTTTTGCCTCAAAGCCCAGTTCCTTTTATCAAGTCCTTTTTCCAGTGAATAAATTCTCAAGAGAAATTGCTAGTTTATTTCTGTAAATGATAGCATGTGGGTGATGCTTTATGAAAGTACATGTTAGGAGTGCATTAACATCACAATGACCTGAGCCATGCAGCCAGTAAGAACTCCAAATGCTCATGTGATAAACATTTATGAACACAGTGTGGACATTTGAGATATTTTCTGAGCATATGCCATGTTGGATATGTAATAGACAAGTATTTGGAGTAGGAATGGATAAGGTAAAAGTTTCTATCTTCCTGTTTTAACATATTTGAGATACTTGAATTCTCAAAAAACATGGAATGGATCAACTATTTTAATTTAAACTCATATTAAAATTTTTAGGACCTTGGAAAGTCAAAGTTACATTGCAATACAATGATATGTGATTTTCTCCCTCAGTTGTAAAGCTCATGTTCTAAGAATACATTAACTGCTTTTGTTTCCTTTCCCCACTTCTACCCAGTCTTTGGCATTTACATTCTTTCTGCTTTTCTTCTGTTTTGTTCCCTGAGCCTTGGAGGGGGTGATAGATATGTCCTGTTTAGAGCTGAGTACATAATAGTGACTCATTCTCAGCACTTCAATCAGTTATGAAACTCAGCATTCATTTCTATACCCCTGCATTAAAAAAAAAAAAAAAAAAAAGCTGAGAAGAGCACTATCTATGGGCAGAAACATAAATGTGTAGAAGGCATTTTGACAACATTCACTTAGCAAAGCTTCAGTAGAATGTTCACACTTGGGCCTAGGACCTCCAATGCCACTGGCTTATTATGAGAGAGGAGAGAGAGAAGGAATTGGCATGTCAGGGAGTCTATTCAGTGCAAGCGTAATCCAGACACATGCACCACCTAGCATGCATGAATGACCTTGTGTGCATGTGTCACCTTGTGTGTCTGTCTATGTGGGTTCAGGAGAGTTGAACCTGTTTCCTTAGGCTACACAGCAAGTGTTTTAACCACGAAGCCATCTTTCCCAGTCCCTGCCACTGGCGGGTTTTGACAAGGTTTAAAGAACCTGTCATAAATTCTCTCCTTTTGGACAGGCCTCAAATCCAAGTAGAAAGTAGTTGATTACTGCTATAACAGTTTTGTCATTTTGGGACCAGTGTGCACCTCTTGCCTAGCAGGTTGATATTGTAGGGTGCATGGTCCACAGCTAGGTAAAACTATGGACTATGTTTTACATTTTTCAATTTCATCCCATGTAAAATAAGTACTGTTCACAGCAATGCTAATTTTTGTACAGATTCTTGCAAGTATCATCCTTTTAAACAACAACAACAAAAAAGTCTCACCCCTTCAACCTTGGAGGATATACAATAAAAAACACTATTTTCCCCAACAAATGAGAATATGTTTTTCATATCCTATTGTTAAGACAGAAGACTGAGGGTCAAAGTTGTTAATAAAAATAAATCATCATTCACACAAATGCTGCATGCAAATCACAGATTTCCCCTAGAAGAGATTTTTACAAGCCTGAAAAATTATTTATACATGTAAAAACTCATAGTGTAATTTAAAAAAATCTCATTTCTAAATTAAATCCATGATCATTCTGAATTGTAGGACTAATTCTACAGGCTTCACATTCAGAAGTGCATTGGAACAGATTTCTATGAAATAATTTTGCAAACATTATCCCAAAAAGCTTTATGTAATGATAGTGATTATGGTTGTGATTACTGTCATTTTTGTTGAGTTCCCATCTTATGTGGCATCTCTTAAATTTCTACAATGTTTCAAGCTATAAAAATGTTTGATTCAATGACATCACCATGTAAATTTTTTTAAAGTAAAGTTTGAATTGTAGGTAGAATTTAAAAATGGCAAAAACAACAAAAAATAAAATACTTGGAATAACATTAACCAAGGATGTGAAAGACTTATATAGTGAAAACATAAAATCACCCAAGAAAGACATTGAAGAAGACTTGAGAAAATGGAAATACCTCCCATGCTCCTGGACAGGCAGAATTAGCATTGTGAAAAAGGCAATCTTACCAAAAGCAATATACAGATTCATTGTAATACCAATAAAAATCCCAACATTTTTCTTCACAGAGATGATCTCAACATTCATATGGAATGGCAGAAGGCCTGAGATACTCACATACATCCTCAGCAAAAGAAACTCCTCTGGAAGCATCACCACTCCTGACCTAAATTATATTGCATATTGCAAAGCCATAGTAACTAAAACAACATGGTACTGGCATAAAAACAGGAGTATAGACCAATGGAACAGAATAGAGGACCCAAATTTTGGGTCAAGTAACTACACCTACTTGATATTTGACAAAGGCTCTAACAATGCAGACTGGAAAAAAGACAGCATCCTCAACAAATGGTGCTGGACAAACTGGATAACCATATGCAAGAAAATGAAACTAGATCTACACATCTCGCCATACACAAAAATCAAGGCCAAATGGATCAAAGACCTCAATATAAGAATGGAAACTCTTCTACTACTGGGGAAGAAAAATAGGAGGGACTTTTTACAATATAGGAGTAGGGAAAGATTTTCTGAACAAAACACCAGTGCCACAGAAAATTAAATAATCACTCAACTCATGAAGCTAAAAAGCTGTTCACACACAAACATACAATAAGTAGAACCAATAGATTACCCAAAGAATGGGAGAAAAATTTTGCCGGCTGGACAATTGACAGGGACATAATTTCCACATCTACAAAGAATTCAAAAACCTAAACAATAAAAAATAAAACAATCCACTCACAAAATGGAGCAGAGAACTGAACAGGGAGTTCTCAGAGGAGAAATACAAATGGCAAACACACACTTAAGAAAATTTTCAACATCCCTAACCATTAGGGAAACACAAACAACTATGAGATTCCACCTTACCCTTGTAAGGATAGCAAACATTAAAAAATCAAATGAAAACAAATGCTGGTGAGAATGTGGTGAAATAGGAACCCTCATTCACTGTTGGTGGGAACAACCACTATGGAAAGCAATATAGAGGCTCCTAAAATAGCTGACTATAGAGATACCAACAGACCCAGTTATTTCCTTAATGGGCATTTGCCCTAAAAACTTCATGCCTCAGTTCAGAGAGATTTGCTTAACCATGTTTATAGCTGCTCAATTCATAATAGCTAAGAACTGAAATCAACCCAAATGCCCATCATTAGATGAATGGATAACCAAGATATGGTATATTGACATGATGGAATTGTACACAGCAGTAAGGAAAAATGACACAAAATTTCAGATAAAATGGTTGAACTTGAAACAGATCATTCTCAGAGAACTCACCCAATCACAGAAAGAGAATCGTCACATGGTCTCCTTCATCTGTGGCTCCTAACCTGGATCTACCCAACATGCTAACATACCAAATAGGCATCTCAAGGACAGGACGATAGGGATGATGAGACAGGAGGGAAGGGTATGAGTTGGGGGATGTGTCACAAAACTGGACCCAAATGGAACTTGTACCATAAAATCCTATATCTTGAAAGACAGACTAAAAGGTGAACCTTCATCAAGTCCTTAGAGGGAACACTTCATTCAAAGGACCCTGGGGAGGGTATGATGAAGAATAACCTTAAGGGCTGGAGAGATGGCTTGGCGGTTAAGCGCTTGCCTGTGAAGCCTAAGGACCCCGGTTCGAGGCTCGGTTCCCCAGGTCCCACGTTAGCCAGATGCACAAGTGGGCGCACGCGTCTGGAGTTCGTTTGCAGAGGCTGGAAGCCCTGGTGTGCCCATTCTCTCTCTCTCCCTCTATCTGTCTTTCTGTCTGTGTCTGTTGCTCCCAAATAAATAAATAAAAATATTAAAAAAAAAAAGAATAACCTTAATCTTATGTTTTTTTTCTCTCTCTTTCTTTTCTCTCTTTCTCTTTTATATTACCTATCCTTTTCTTCCTTCTTTTCCCTTGGGGCTGGGCTGTAACTCCCAGTACCAGGATGAAGTTAACATCCACAATGAGCTGTTGATCAGAGAGAACTACAAGGTTTCCCATAAGAAGACAGACTTGGGGCTGGAAAGATGGCTTAACCATTAAGGCCCTTGCCTGCAAAGCCAAAATACCCAGGTTCGACTCCCCAGGACCCACATAAGCCAGATGCACATGGAGGTACATGCATCTAAAGTTCATTTGCAGTGGCTGGAGGCCCTGGTGTGCTAATTCTCTCTCTCTACCTGCCTATCTCTTTATCTCTCTTTCAAATAAATAAATAAAAATATTTTTTTTAAAAAAAAAAAGAAGACAGACTTCTGCCAGAGCACTTGATTACCCACCAGAGGTTAATGGTAAGACCCTGATGTCAAAGACACTATATGTTGTTGGCACAGAACATGGAGAGTCCTGGCTAGAATCTAGAAGAGAGCCAGTCCCCAGACAGTTAGCTTGTCTAGTGCCAGAAGGTGCTACATGAGCTACTGAGGGAAAATGGCCCACATCTGTCCAAGCAATTTGTAGTCTAAGCTACTCAGCAGCAAACATCCTGATGTGATGCTCACAGAAGTGCAATAGTGGCACACAGTCATGGTGGGTAACCAACTGCTCTTGAATTGGCTAATGGATTTGCCCAGTGAAACAGAACCCATAGCTGGAACTGAGAAACAAGTCAGAATCATATCCATAAAATGATTTTGATCTCCAATATCAAGCTCCCACCAATCTTGGGCTACAAGAGGGCTTACACCTATTAAATTTTTTCTAAACTAATAATGGTTATCCCATTTATCTGGAACTGACTTCACTCTCCTTTGGAGAATTTTCTTTTGTTTTTCAGATGGACACAGAACCTGAGGAGGGAATCAACCCATCACACTTCACCAAGGTTCCAGCTGAAATCATAGAGTAATTGCAGAAATGAGCAAGAGTGCTGCTTTCATGGTGAACCTGGTATCAGCCCAAGAGTGAAGGAAATAGACACAAAGAACACTCAACTCCTCCCAAACCAGATATCCAGAGACACAGAGGCTCCCAAGACCTCATCGCTGAAGCAGATTTAAAAACAAAGCTAGAATGGCTCAGGGAAATTTGTGGAAGAGGGGGTGGAAAGATTGTTAAAGACACAAGTTGGGACATGGTGCACAGAGAAATTGCCTTTTCCTCATAACTGATGGCTACCCCCACAATGCATGAGTCACAGTCCCCATGGGGATAATTGGTACCCCAATGAGGACAGTCCCTTGAGAGGGGGTAGGTCAGGAAGAAGGTTAATAATGGTACCAACATGTGCTTCTTACACACTGAGTATGTACATATCTAATTAAAAAAAGACAGTTTCGCTGGGCGTGGTGGCGCACGCCTTTAATCCCAGCACTCGGGAGGCAGAGGTAGGAGATTGCCGTGAGTTGAAGGTCATCCGGAGACTCCATAGTGAATTCCAGGTCAGCCTGGGCTAGAGTGAGACCCTACCTCGAAAAACCAAAAAAAAAAAAAAAGACAGTTTCTGATAAAAGGAAATGGCTAAAAGTAAATGGCAGGGCACATACATTGTCATTATACAGCTATAAGTCTAGTTTCAGAAGCCTGCTTATCTGGACTCACCCAGGTGCTAGACCTATTTCTTCCTTTTCTTAAGCAGAGAGGAGAAGCGTTTAACTGTATATAGGAAGGGTGACGATAAATCAGGGGATAAACTAACCCTTCAATAGGCTGAGCTTTGTTAGATGTTAATTTATCTTGTTTCAATAGATAAGATTTTACAATAACCTTCCAACAGGCTTAATAATCCCTGCCTTTTCTCCTTGAAGCACTTGAAAGTAGGCATGTCAACTCTAGTACTTGCATCATTTTTTAAAAAAAAAAACTAATCCAGCACCCCTTTCCTGTCCTTGAGTCCCTTCACAGGGTAAATGTTAGTCTACATTCATATTATATTTTTCAAAAACATACTTAAATGATGTAAAAATCTATCAAAAAGCACAGTCTATCCAGTTTGTTAACTACTAGACTAACAGAAAACACCCCATCAATGCTGTTCCCTGAATTGAGAACCTGCAGTCAAATTAACTTGTTTGTAAATTTACTTGCTTCAATAATAGAAGGGTGAGCTTTTTGAATGGTTTTCATTCTATCATAAAAAGATTGTTTTTAAAGCAGCATTTTTAAAATTTATTATGTAAACACATAACTTAAAAATATCAAAGAAAAGGGTAGAGAAGGGAAGAGGGGAGGATACTTAATAGGTTGATATTGTATATATGTAACTACAATGATTGTAATGGGGAGGTAACATGATGGAGAATGGAATTTCAAATGGGAAAGTGTGGGGGTGGGGAGGGAGGGAATTACCATGGGATATATTTTATAATCATGGAAAATGTTAATAAAAATTAAAAAAAAATATCAAAGAATTTGGGCAAATGTAGATGTTATTAGCTGACTAATGACTTCACTTATTCAGTTGTATTTTTTTTTCGTTACAAAATGACCAAAGTCATATACATAAATGGGAAAGAGTAACAAGTCTTAAATTGTAATTGGTCTATAACAAGGGTTTGAAAGATTCTAAGAAGTCCAAAAAGTGCACTTAGTTTCAGCACTGAAGGACAAGTAAGGAGCACTCCTCTTCTTTGTTTTGTTCATGGGACTCTGGGTGTTTCACATGTTTGTTGTATGATTTCAAAGATGAAATGGGAGAAGAGAATGCTAGGTGAAAAATCAAATTATTTAGCAGCAACCAATTGTCTATAACATATTTTTTTTAATTTTTGACTAATATTATTATTTTAAATTAAGAGAGAGAATGTGTGTGTTGCCACTATTCTAGGATTAAATTAATGAGTCAACATACCTGACTTAATTATTGCTTCTACCATCTAAGGTTTTTACTTTGCATACTTTTGATATTTTTTCTTGCCCCAGAGCCTAATCACACAAATAGAATTTTTAATGCACCAATTTTCAATGAATTCTTAAATGATGAATGATGTTATTTAGCCAGATTCTAAGGACAGATTTGAACCCCAGATATCAGAATAGTTAATCACTGTGTCCTTTAGAAGGAAACCTGTCCATTAATTCTTTTTGAAACCAACAGAAGACTGAAAGTATGTTAATGTAATTTTATATTTTTAAAAGAATTTGCACAAAAATTTAATTGGAGAAAAAAATCATAACATTAACTCACCAAATAAATTTTACCAAAGAAAGCAAGCAATCTTTCCAAAGGTAAAACAAGGGTGAAGGAGCTCAACACAGAGAAAAATCAACTCCTACCAAATCAGAGAGCCAGCAACCCAGAGGACCCCAACACCTCATCACTGAAGCAGACCAAAAATGAACCCAACATGGCTCAAGGAAACTTTGCAGAAGAAAGGGCAGAAAGAATGTCAGAGCCACATGTTGGGTCATGATATGCAGAGACATTTATCCTACCCATAACTGTGGGCTAACTCCACAATGCACAACCCATATACCTCAACAAGGAGGGGCCAAGGGGAAGGGGTAGGTCATGGATGAGCCTCAAAATGGTACCAAACTGACTGTATTTGCTGAATACAAAATTAATTAATAAAAAATTTAAAAAAATAATAGAAATTTAGCTAGGCACAAATTTTTATTTTTAATTTAATTTTAAATAGAAGTTATTCTGGCAGATAGATGATAGGTAGGTAGAAAGGTAGATAGGTAATGAGGTAATTTTCCTAAAAGTCTTGAACTTCACAAATTCACCTTTCCAAAATTAAAAATGGGGGGAAAGATGTTCAGAGGCCTATTTAAGGATGCTGACTTATCAAAAAATTGCTCTAGAAACATGTTGGCAATTCCTATGATTATTGTTCCTATCTAACAAATTACCTTTCTACTACTTCTTATACAAATGTTTCAGGAAATTTGGAAAAAATAGAAAAGCATAAAGAAGAAAATACACATTCCAGGACTTGCTAGCATTTCCTCTTTTCCTAGTTATGTGGTTGTGTGCATGTTTTGTCCAGACACTCGTATAAACATAACTTAAGGTCTTTCAGTAGTCCCTCCTAATGAAAACATTCTGAACACACCTACCAATTTGAAAAGTAGTGGAGGCACTATCACTACTTTTAATTGTTTTCCCAATCATAAAGCATACAAGATTCATTCTGATTAATTTTTTTTAAATCACTTCTCATAGCAGAAATACTGTAAGGAAGAGAAACAACCAAAAGCATAGATAAATATAATTATTATTTCGCTGGTGTCTTCATTTTTCATGAACAAGCAAAAGAAAGCTTAACCAAAAAGAAACCTGCCACATGGCTTTAAAGTTGATGCTTATGGATACAAGTAGTATAAGTCCTCTGGAATTATCCCTGTGGTCTTATCAATTCAGTAGAATTTTCAATTTCGGGTTATAACAGTCATCACCATACTACTTGATATAATGGTAAAACACAGCACAGCTTTGGGGGGCTAGGGCAGATGGCAAACTCCTTATGGAATATTTAGGAACTATCTAAGGTAAAAGGCAAAAATTGAATGACTACAGTGATCAAGGTCACATAAGAAACTTGAGTCTAGAACCAAGTATACTGACATCAAAATATAAATGCTACATATTTTCTTATTATAAATTTCCTTTATTAATTTTTATGGATAAAAGCAGTCTACTAATATAAGGTTCATTTGCCCATATAATAAATAGAATTAATTTAGCATCAATTCATTCTAAAAGTTCCATGAGCATGTACATTTCACAATAAAAAAATGCGTCAATATAAATTTTTGTTTTTACAATACACTTCCAAGATTATAGAGCTATGGATATTTCAGTGGTATTACACATAACCACAGAAAGCAAAGCAACATTGTCTTGATTTTATTTGTCTTCTATGTTTCTCACATTGAAATTAAATAGTCAAAAGGGTCAGAGGAAGCTTTTAATCTGTCTGTGTACCAAACTCAAAAATATGAATGCCATTTCAAGGCTGAACATTTCTGTCAAGAAACTCCTATGTCCAGGTGATTATTATGCTTCTTTTTTTTTTTTTTAAATTTGCCTGATAAATCCAGTTTGACCGCTCTCTGGACTTGGACTTAATTAGCAATGTTTGCTTCCTTCAGCCCATGATTCATATGAAGTAATCCAGCTAGATTGCGCATCACCCTGCCCGGGTGGAGATTTCAACCAAAAGAACGGTAACCCAGAAAATTCATTGCTGTTATTTGAAAACAACAAATTAAAATTACTTTTTGCTGATTGATATAATTTTTAAAGGAAATGACCATAAAATTATAGGTTAAAATAAAGAATTAAAAAAAGAGAGAGAGAAGAATGTTGGGTGTGGTAGCTTATTTTCGTAGTCCCAGCACTTGAGACACTGCAGTGGTCAAGGTGCCATGTGTTAGAGCTCAGACTGAGCTGTACAGTGAGCTCCAGGCCAGCCTGGCCTATATTCAGTGAGTGCCACTAGAGTTTGGGCTTCACGATGAGAACCTTTTCAAGAATATCAACATCAGAACCTCAATCAATAATATTTTTAATCAATAAGAAACATGGAACTGGGATGCTATAATTCACAGGTATAGATCTTTTAGTTCTTAAAAACCAAAACTCTTGCTGGCTGTGGTGGCTCATGCCTTTAATTCCAGCACTCAGGAGGCAGAGGTAGGAAGATCGCAGTGAATTCGAGGCCACCCTGAGACTACATAGTGAACTCCAGTTCGGCCTGGGCTAGAGCGAGACCCTACCTCGAAACAAAAACAAAAACAAAAAACAAAAAACAAAAATTTTAGTATTTGTGTAGCCATTTTCTTCCATCCAATGAACTCCTTTCTTACAATAGTTTAAGTTCTTATAAACTTCCTATAAAGTTTACTCTTCTGAGAATTACCAAATAATCTTCTTTGCATTTTCTAACAAGAGCACTTATCATTCCATGAAAGACCAATAAATGCTTAATGCAAGAGTTGTCTCTTTTTTAGTGTAACAAAGACTTAATTAGAGGTTGTTTTTTCAGTTTTTCATTATTTTAACAAAATACCTGAGAAAGATCATAAAAAGAGCAAGCATTTGTTTTGGTTTATGATTTCAGCCCATGGTCAGTTGGCCCAGCTCTCTGTGGGCCTACAGAAACAGTGACTGCATCATGTACGGAGCACATTGTGCAGGAGGCTGCTTACATTGGTGTCGCTAGCAAGTCAAAGAGAAAGACACCCAATGGCCACAACCACGTTGGAGGGCATGTCCCTAGTGATTCAACTTCCATCCACTAAGGCTCCACCTCCAGATGGCTCTGTCACCTTCCTGTAGCATCAGTGGCCTATGGAACAAGCCTCTAATAAATGGTCCTTAGTCTAGGGTGGAATGTTGTGCTCTCCACAGGCCCTTATGAGAAAGACTTGATTCCTTTTCAGGAATTATTAAAGAGATTGTAGAAGCATTAAGAAGTAAGGACTTTTGTGTGTTCTTACATCACTGAGGATTGTACTAGAAGAATGCTCCATTTCTTTGCTTTCTAGTCTCTGTGAAAAGCTTGTGTGAGTGTTATGATATATTGTCTAGCAAAAAGCTAACCCTGGGCTGGAGAGATGGCTTAGCAGTAAAGTGCTTGCCTGTGAAGCCTAAGGACCCCGGTTTGAGGCTCAACTCCCCAGGACCCACGTTAGCCAGATGCACAAGGGGGCGCACGCATCTGGAGTCTGCT
Source organism: Jaculus jaculus (assembly GCF_020740685.1). Classification (NCBI taxonomy): domain Eukaryota; kingdom Metazoa; phylum Chordata; class Mammalia; order Rodentia; family Dipodidae; genus Jaculus; species Jaculus jaculus. Next base: position 133,959,756 of record NC_059107.1, read on the forward strand.
TGCAGTGGCTGGAGACCCTGGTGCGCCCATTGTCTCTCTCTGTCTGCCTCTTTCTCTCTCTGTCTGTTGCTCCCAAATAAATACATAAACAACAACAACAACAAAAAAAAATTTTTAAAAAGCTAACCCTAATGACCACAGTCTAAAATCTTTTAGCCAATATCAACTTTATATCCTTTAAATGTTTGTTTCATGTATTTTGACTTAGCAGTAAAAATTGCCTACCACAGAGGCATATTATAGGTAGTGCAGCAAAGCAGGGATAGATCCACAAACTCCAGTTGGCTGGGTCAATAACATTTCAGACACTTGTTTCCCATCAATCAGACTTTTCTCAATCACTCAGGCTACCATATGTTTCTCTAATGTGTCTTCTCTGTGACCAAGAAGCCTAAAGTTATTGTTTTGCCCATCATACAGAATAATAATAATAACAAGAATTACACCATATTATTAATAAAATATCTAAGAAAAAGTGCTGAATTTTGACACCATAAAAACGTTTTCAAAAAAAATCTCTTGGGCTGGAGAGATGCCTTAGTCATTAAGGCACTTTCCTGGGAAGCCTAAGGACCCAGGTTTCATTCCCCAGTACCCATGTAAGCCAAATGCACAAGGGACACATGCATCTGGAGTTCGTTTGCAATGGCTGGAAGCCATGGTATGCCCATTCTCCATCTCTATCTCTCTATCTGCCTCTTTCTCTTCTCTCTCTCTCTCACAATATAAATAAATAAAATATTTTAAACTATATCTTAAGTAGTAGTTTACTCACAATAATTTGGGCATACCTGGAAGAAGAAAATAAATCATATTTTGTCATAAGAAGCAATGTATTCCAACCATCCTTGTGTAAAAAGGTTCATATGTTCCTGACCCTTAAGCTAAAATAAATAAATAAATCTTCATTCTTGTGTGTGTGCACGTATATGTTTGCACACATATATTACTTTCCCTTTTAACTATTGCTGCAGTGACCTTCACATTGCCTCTACAAACATCCAACCAGAAATGCTTACAGGAAGAAAGGGTTTATTTCAGGCCTAGAGATTCCAGACAGAGCTCCATCATGGTGGAAGAAGCTGGATCACTTCAAACATCCATAGTGCACAGAATAAAACCACACCAGCAAGTACCAACAGCCAGAGTAAAACTGGCTTTCTACACACTTCCTAGGGCTAAACTGAAGTGACATGCCTCCTCCAACAGAGATCTGCTGGAGATGTAAGTAAGAAGTTTAATCTTAATTAAAAAAAAAAAATACCTGAGCACACATTTATATTCAAACCATCACAGCTGTGTATGTAAAAACAGAGTGTAGTGTACAGGATGGGGTTGTTGCAATTAGCCTCCATGACAATGCTATCAAAGTATCCAATTAGAATCCAATATTCACTGACACTTTACACATCAAAGATGCAGTTAAATAAAGTTATAAGCTAAAGAGGAAAGGCATTTAGATTTTACGGCTTTTCAATTGGTACGCATTCAAAGTCTGATTCCAAAGAGCCTTTCGGTGGTGTTGATACATTCACAGTAGCCAAAAACCCAAGTTCTCACTGAGAGAGAAAAGTTACCAATCATGTTAGATGACTGACATGGTTTACGTGATGAGAGCATTAAAAAGCCTAAATTCTGATTTGCTCAATATTTTTGCATTAATAAACATTCAGAGTGATGATGGCTTGAGACCAAGAATGAACATTTATTTTACTTTAATAACAGCTGGCAGGAAGTATTTTTTCTTGTCTTTGCATCAACGTTTGTTTCTTAACACTGCTATACCTTTTGACTCCCTACCCCGCTTTTGGTAATTTCTTAGAAAAGTGAGGAAATTTACATGTAGCTCATGGAACCACCCCCTGCCCGTCTTGTTATCTAGAGGGGAAGTGGAACGCAACATATGTTATATGAAATCTGCATTTTAATGACAGTTATGATAAGTTTCATGAAGGCTGATTGGTTTGTAATAATTCATAGTGGTTTCTTTTTTGGCCAGGAGTGTTTACATATCTAGTTACAACTGTGAGGAAAGCTCATAAATTACAAATTTTATATGTTTTGCTAAAGTATTTTTCTTACTCTGGTATTCAGTTATATGAACATTTTTGCTTATACACAAATTTTAACTTTAAAATATCACATTTTATAATTTTTAGCTCCTGAGTTTATTTAGGTAATGTTGTATAGTTTTAAATTAAGGAAGTGAGACTGAGTATGGGCTCTGATTATAGGTAGGATATCAAGAAAGGGGAATAAGATGAGATGAGAAGAGATAAAAAGGATTTAGTATGAAAGCAGAAAGGAAGGTGCTGGGGAAAAAGTAAAATGGGGTGAGGAAAGCATAAGCAGGGGAGAGAAACAAAACAGTGGGTGAAAATTCCATAAGGAAACCTAATTTTTTGTAAATCAATAAAAATTTAATAAATGCATAGAGATATTTTATCTGTTCTAAATTTCTATAAGCAATAATGAATTGAGTTAATTACTTCCAGCTATTTCCTTTTATAAACATTCCCATTGCTTCATCATAGCAATTCCTAAAACTGGATAAAGTTTAAACGTTATACAGATATAGTGAAGAGTCAAAAATAATTAAACCTGAACTGTCCTATGTTTAGCAATTAAGGTACCACATAATTTCAAATAGATCTTATTTATTCCACAGTGATTGCTGTGCACTGTACGAGTGTGGGCATTTCTAAGGACGATATGATCTAGTCCCTCTCAGAGGGAGACAAGATATAGTGACAGATGTACCAGTCCTTTGGATTTGTGCAATCTCTCTGCACTTCCCAATGCTACACAGCAGTCCTTTCACATAATCTTGATTTGTGGATGCTCCAAGCTTGTTGAAAACAGTTACAGTTCTCCTCAATGTCCCCCGAAAGCAGAATTTCTATCACTCAGAAAATCAGAGGCCATCGGCAGTTGAGGTTGCATGTGTTTATCGGCACCGTTTACACAGCTCACATGCTAACGTACTGGATTCTACTTTCCCTATGAAGGTACTCCATACACAAACAATATTTCACAATATTTTCACAAATATATAATATATGTCACCTATTCTCTAGTTGTTAACAGCTTGAAGGCTTGGAGTGTTCAAAAGTTCTTTTATCTTTTTATTTTATTTATTTTATTATTATTATTTTTTTTTTTGGTAAGAGAGGTATAACTTCTACTCTGGTATAGCAGCAGGTTTCCCTGTCTACCACTCTACTCTGAGCAGAGCCCTCAAGTTGGCCTGAGAAATGGGTGTCATTAGGTCCATAGCGCAAGGACAACTGGTGAGGTGTGAGGGGTTTGAAACTTTGCACTTCTGTGGAGATCATATCTTTGGGTTGTGGTGGTAATGACCTGTTTTTCTTCCTCTCTCTCTCCTCTTCCTTTCTTTCTCTGTCATTCTCTTTTACCTTCTTATTCCTTCTACAGCCCCTCTTTTCTCCTTCTCTTAATGTTTGTTCTCTTTCTACATAATTTTCTTCTTTTTTCTTTCTTTTCATTACTTAAAATTGGTCTTTGTGTATCATCTTACCATCCCTATAAGATTTCAGTTGCCATGTTGAAAAACCTCTTGTGTCTTATGCTAATTAAAAATAAATATCTTGATCTCAGAAGATTTTAAATGTCTGAAGTTTGAGGCCTTGATTTCATCACTCCACTTATGTTAAAAAGATGGCAACATTTTGTGCCCTCCGAATATACAGTGGTGAGATTTTTCTACATGTAGTGCAAAAATGAAGATGTCAAGTAAAATCCATGTTCCTTTGTGGAAGATACTGTGGATCAAGGCGCTTAAAATTACAGAAGCAGAAAGCCTCTGCTCATTGCATTCTGTACTGGCAACATCTGTGTGGAATTCTAAATTTAGTTGAAGTGGTGGAATAAAGTGGAACAATTCAAAGGGAACATTTAATGTCACACCTCTTTCTCATTTGTGTGGAGTCCAAGACATTGCTTTAAATTCTATAACCCTACTGACTGTGCAATCACAATATGCTATGCAACAGGCACCTTATCAAGGACATTAGGACTCTGAACCCCTTGACTCTGATGTTTATGTCTAGGAAACTACAATCAGAGAATTAAAAAGATGCAGGAACCTCCAAGTTAAAGAAGATGCATGCTGAGATAAAATCTGTGAAGGAGAGAGCATGTCTTTCTTGCTGAGAGCAGATCTCAACCTTTAGTGATATTCTATGTTTACATTTGATAAGATGGTTTGGGATTTTTCAGAAGCCCCAATTGACAACTCCACACTCGTCTCCCACTGTTCTCGAAAAGATCCCTGACCACATAGCTTTCTACACCTATTTTTTTTTTTAGCACAAAAAGTAATTCTTGGATAATAATTATATTGCTTCTAAATTGCTCTTTGCTCATATAGAAAGAATGCTAAGGCAGTAATACAATACCTCAATACATGAAGTACTTCTGTCATGCTAACTTATAAGATAGGAAGTATTGTGGCCATCACTTTCTAAGAAAATTAATAAGGTATCTATTCATTCTGTACAATTTCAACACAAGATGCCTGAAGTCCAAAATCATACCTTTATCTACTACAATACATAACCTCCCTCAACTGGCTGCAGAATCCAGTCCTGACTTTATTATTACCCATGTGTTCCATCCTTAATATGAAGCATGTTCATAATTGACAAATTAATTACCTTTCCTACATTTTAGTTTTTACATATTTTTACTTATTTGAGAGAAAGAAAGTGTGGGTGTGCCAGACTCTCTTACCACTGCATATGAACTCCAAAAAACATGCCCCACATTATGCATTTTTTACATGAGTATTGGGGAATCAAACCCAGGTCAAAAGGCTTTGCAAGCAAGCACATTTGACCATCTCCCTAGCCCATCTCTTACATTTCCTTTCAATTTCCCTTCAAACTATGATATTTGTTTTTTATTTCATTGCTTTGAAACAAACCCTGTGAAAAAATGATGTGTATATTCTGTACTCTTTTACTACATATGATGACATTTTACCCCATTAAAATTGAAGTTATGTTCAGCCAAAATGCCAAAATATGGTGTTGAGAGTTAAGATGTCAAGAAGATTCTGCTCTTAGATTGTTTTTCATTTTTCACTCAGAAGTACTACTGTGACTACCAGACACCTTTCTCATGAGCTTCTTAAGTTCTCTTTTAGTTAATTCTAATATTGTATTGGTATCATGCAGCATTCTTCCTCAGATTTTTTTTTTTGGTAATTCATCTTCAATTGTTAATATCTGATTTCTCTTTTTAATGATCCTACTATATCCATAATTCCAACCAAATTTATAATGTCACATGAAACATTCCAGTGAAAATCTTTTTCTCAAAGCAATACAATAATAATTTTAAATCTCAAGTTGTCATTTTTACATTATACACCATAGCTTCTTGAACATAATCATGTCCTCATTATTTTCTGTGCCATACCAGCAGATGTAAATGTCATATCTTAATTAACAGTACTGTTGGCCATACACTGCACACCCAGAATCCTTAGCTAACACTCCTCATGCTTCTTCATATAAACCCCATTACATTCAAGTGAATATTTATTTGAGGGTATTCCTGAGTCCAATTCTTTCATACTCTCAATATTTTACCACTAACTACTACAGCCAGCATCCTCATCTGGATGTTCTTACCTCTAGGTCAGTAACTTATACATAAATACTCTTTTTTTTTTCTCTTGTTAACTATGCCTTTCTGTTGCCCTTGATCTTTCAGAATAATTGTTTGCAAAAATTATCTGAACTATCATTTTCTATAAGATAAAATCCAAGCTCTTTATTAAATATTAAAGCTAAGATCATTTCCCTTTGTTAAGAATTCTCCTAATGTAGTATATTAGTATTTAACTTGCAAAGTAATATATCAGAAAAAAAGGTCTAATTTCCCATTTGCTCCAAGTCTGGAAGAAGTAAGAAATAATGAAGCATTTACATTGAATAGTTAGACAACATGAGGAACTCTCCAGGCCCCTTGTCTCCATTAGTCAGAAAATATTATATTACAACACTTTTTTCCATTCTTTATCAACAATTTTCATACTGAGTTGGAATTTTGATGCTTTGTAATTCAATGTGGAAATCTCTCTCATTGGAGGTTACATGATTGTTTTTAATGGAGTAACCCTAGAGTGTGATGGAATTCATTACTTTGAATCAATCAGAGGGCTATTTTTTTAATGTGTGTGTGCATGTGTACACATGCATACCATAGCACATGTACGGATGTCAGAGAATAGTCTCAAGGTATACATTCTCCCAATCTGCCTTCTTTGTAACAGGTTGTCTCTTATCTTACTATTGTGTAAGTTAATCGTGCTGGACCCCAAGCTTTCACATTCTCCTAACTCACCTTCCCAATGCTGTAGGCATGTTGGGATCACAGATGCATGTGGTCCTTTGCATCCAACATTTTTAGGTGCTGAGCACAACAAATTCAGTTGGGTAGGATCAAACTCACATTTGGGGTTGAATTCTCATCAGCAGGCATGAAATCAAGCATATTTAACTTTAGAACCATCTCCTTGGCTTCCAGGAGAACTATTATTGAGGGGTATTACCAGTTTAATCTTTGTAACAATGCTCACTTAGGTAGATAATCTTTGGGCAAAACCTCAGTGTAAAATATGTCCCACTTGCTTTCTGTAACCAGACTAGGACCTCAATAGTAGGCTTCTTCCCAATTCTTACCCTAAATCAAACCTCTTATAACATGAACATTCCAAACATCACGTCTAATTACCTTGGCCTACAGCCTTTTGCTTAGGTGGGCTAATGGACTCCTTCCTCAGCTTTCTGTTGTGGCATTTCAGCATGACCAGAATGGCAAGTATAACCTTGCATTTTAATTATCTGCTCACATGACATTCTCTGGGACCAGACCTTGTCTGAAGTAGAGTTATGTCCCTTACATTTCTTAAATTTCCAATGCAAATACAGTCCTGCAACAAAGGATGTGGGCAATTTTTGTTTACAAAAATGATTATGGTATTTATTACATGAATGAAAAAAATGGCCTTGTACCTTGGATGTTAGGTTTATTCCATCCCATTTCACATCTAAGCACAACTCAGGATCTCTGTGTACTTGATATTCACAGGCTTTCTGTGCAGCAGACAGAGCTGATATCATTTGTCTCATTTTAAAGACGAGGGCATTAGTGTTTAGAGTAGAGGAGACAAACAAACTAAGATGATATGAAACAAGACCATAAGTCAGATCTCCTGACATTATGAATAGCCATATAATAGCATTCTAGCTTACATTATCTATCACCTATAGACAAGAGAAAATTAAAATGTCTACTATGAAATAAGGTGAAATATCCATTTGGAATTTTCAGTAGAGAAGAAATACAAAATTACATGAGATGTATCACTGCCAATGTACTCTATTTATAAATATGAGAAAATTCCAAAAGCATGGTTTTAACTTGTTTTCTAGTACTCTGCATGGGAAACATTACTTCAGAAAGTTTTTTTGTGTTATTTATTCTATATCATTCTTGTTCTTTTGTGACTGTTAAAGTGGGTTATAAGAATATTACATATTCAAAATATAATTGCTATTTTGGTTCACCCTTCAGTAAAAAGAAAGCCTTGCTGGTCTAACCTCTAATGATTCCTGTTAAGAACATACAATAAATAACATGATCTGTTTCAGAGAAATAGAAGATCTACACCATGCAGCTATGGGCTATAATGAGCTGAGTAAAACTTAGGCTAGGAAGGAAAGCCACTATCACTATGAATTTTCCAACAAATACTGATTACATTGAAAAACATTACATTTTAAGTAAATTTAAATGAGTTTTATAATTTTAATGACCTAGATATCACATACCTTCCATTTGCTTCATAATAGTGGAGGATTCAGCAAATGTAGGGAATCATAAGATAAGAATTATCTTTCTATTATTCTGTGACTCCCAATTACTTTATTGTAAATTCTGCAGTGTTTCACCATATATATATATATATATATATATATATATATACATATATATATATATATATATATATATATATATATATATATATAATTTTAAGGGATATTTACCCAATAAGACCCAATCTTTTCTTCACTGGTTACCCACAGTACCCTACTGTCTTTCTAAAAAGAATAAGCTTTCCTATCAAAATCTGACCTTTCTTGTCTACCTTTTTGAAAGTTAACCTCTTTTTCATCCCATTTCAAAGAGCATACTTGATGCTTTGGGAATGATGTAGCTAGTCAACATTCATACCTCTGCTATTGTCTTAATGGCTTAGGTTTTTACAACTGGAAAACATCAGAATATGAATGTGAATAAAAAATGACTTGAAAGCTTTATTTTCTAATTAATATAGAATTCGTCATTTTTATCTTTAAGTGTTTCCCAACAAACAGTAATATTCTGCCATTAATGCAGACTTTTATACTACTATAATTAAAATACAGAATACGGTTGGAGAGATGGGTCAGCAGTTAAGGCACTTGCCCACAAAGCCTAAGGATACAGGGTTGATTCCCCAGTACCCACATAAAGCCTGAAGCACTAGGTGGCCCATGCATCTTGAGTTCCTTTGTAGGAGCTAAAGGCCCTGGAGAGCCCATTCTCTCTCTCATAAATAAATAAATAAATAAATAAATAAATAAATAAATAAATAAATAAATAAAATCATATATACATATATAAATCATAGAATGGTTACAGCTGGTAGAAGCAGAAGTATTATGAGCTCAAGTCAGCCTGGTATGCCCAGAATGTTAATAAGCCAATCTAAGTATATAGAAAGACACTGTCCCCAAAGGAACGGGGATGTGGATTGATTGTAGAGTATTTGTCTACCATGCCCTGGATTTGATCACTAATTCTTAAAAAAATTAACATATATAAAATAGTGGTTTTATTTCATAGCCTCAATTTTTCCTTTTTTTTCCTGCTCTCTCTCCCCAGCTATTATCATTGGGGGATAATATTGACCTACTCTCTCTCTCTCTATATATATATATATATATTCATACATCCATGAATATATATTTCTAGATAATTTTTATTTTTTCTGAGGAAGGTTCTCCATTAATCCTAAACTGACCTGGAATTTACTGTGTAATTTCAAAGTGGTCTCAAACTCACAACAATCCTCCTACCTCTGCCTCCTACCATGCTTGGCCCTATATAAATTTATTTTACCTATAGATTTATACATTGTGTTGATTTCATGAATATTTTTCCTTTTGATTCCTATTATATAAATGAGACAATATGAACCTTGTATATTGTGTGTTACTTTATTTCTTTACATTACTCTAGGACTCATTAGCTAAAAGCATACTAGCACCTCATTCAACTACTTAGACCTATAAGTTATTTTAAAAAAAAAATCAAAGGAGTTTTTCTGTCATTTTATCATTTAGGCTTGCATGCTTTGCATACTCTTTAACAGCATTGGGCTCCAACTAGTCATCAGTGAAGTACTGCCTTCTAGTGATAAGACTCCAGCCATTTCAGCTATTCCCCATGAAGGCCATTGGTCATCAACACACAACCTCTCTTCTTCCCTGCTTCATAAAAGCATCTGGACCTGGAGAGCCTCTTTCTCTGAACCTTATTCCTGTGGGAGTACCCTTTGTCGATGGTGACCCCTAGCCTACACCCAGGATGTTCTCTTGCTGTGAAGAACTCACTTCTCATGCAACTCTATCCAAACATCAACCACTTCCATGTTAGCTGTTCATGTGGTCACGCTGTAATGGGAGCCTTAGGAATTAGGATTCCTAAAGGAAATATCATGTTGGGAGTGAAAAATGGCCTGTCCTGGAGTCCTGACTCCTGAAAACAGGAGAAAAACTCATCTCCCAAGAGTAGAACCTAGTTCCCATTTCTAGTAACTTGGTTCCATAGCCAAATCTGGTTTTATTTCATCTTTCTCTGAGTTAAAAACACTGCTATGGGCAAGGAAGAAAACAACTGCAAATTCATCTCTTCCCCATCATAGCCAAACTATAATTCATTGTACCATTTATACATATACTATGTCATTTTCCCTCAGTGCAGGATAGCATTTGGACCAGAGCCAGGCCTTTATGGCCTGGGGTCCATGAACAATGCTGTTTTCCTTGAGCAGGCTGCTAGTCCATTAATTATTAAATACTATTCCACAACATAGATAATAATTGATTTTATTCATTAATTAGTTGATGGACATTTTTCTTATCCAATTTTGTTTGATAGATGCTTTGGGAAAACACTAAGTATGCTTGTATCATATGGCCAATATATGTTTGTCTTCTAAGGAAGCAACAAAATTCTTCTCCAAAATGATTATTCCATTTGTACTTTACCAATGATGAGTGATGTTTAACTATTTATTTTATATTTTTAACAGCACCTGTTTTGTCAGTCTGTGTTGTTCTTGTTTCTGTTTTAACAATTTTTATGGGTAAAGAGTGGGATCTCACTGTGGTTTCAATTTACATTTCCCTTACAGCCAGTGGTTTTATGGACCTCTTCATGAGCCTACTGGCCACTCAGCTATCTTCTTCTGTAAAATATTCTTTCAAATAATTTTTAAAACTTACTTTTAAAAATGGGTTGTTATGTGATTGAATGTTTCAAGTGTTTCTTTTAATTGGGATTAAATCCTTTTGAAATTGATAGTGTGTGTGTGTGTGTGTGTGTGTGTGTGTGTGTGTGTGTGTCTGTGTGGTGTCGCATAGCATGCGTGGTATATGCATGTATATTTGCCCTTGCGGAGGTCCCTATGAATTCACCAGGCTAACTGAAGCAACCGAGCTCCCATCACTGTTCTACATTTCTCATTTTGGGCCAGAGTCTCTTACTTATATCAGATTATGCTATTTTTTTTACTTTTTATTTTTTTGCCAGCCTGTGCCAATCCCCTAGTCTCTGTTCCCCTGTCCTAGATCACAAATGCAGGAGGAGGACTTAAAACAGTCAGTTAAAGAGGAAATTAGAGGAGAAGGAACTTCACTGAGATTTAATCTGTTAGACTGGGAAAAAAAAAATTCTGTTTTGGGAACAACAATGAACCAAGAATATTATGAAGGGATATAAAAAGATCTAAAACTGCTACAATATGACATTCAAATATCTTTTATAGATTATAAAAGTACTTACTAAATCACTAGGAAAATAAAACTCATTTTAAGGCATATGGCCATCAAGGAGATAATCTTGAGTTGAAACAGACATTGAAATGATCAGATTGGGATTTTAAAGCATTGTTTATACACAGCACAGCTCCTTCTCCTAAGGGAATAAGGAATAGTTTATTCTGAGCCACATATGAAGGACTATGGACAGCTAACCCTGAGTGACATGTTCCATGGTAGAAGCAGTTTTATGGACTTTCATAATCACAGAACAAACTACAGCCACAGATCAATACATTTTCCTAATCCATTAGTAGGAAATTCAGGTAAGCAGGTTATTGCAAAGTGGGAAAATGCCAGCTATCTGATAATGATCTTTGCTGGTGGTTTGGTAGAAGGTATAGTCTACAAACTTAATACTTTCTAGAGGAGTTTTACCTGTTAAGCAAAGAAGATGCTAGTTTAGATACAAGGGTTTGTGATAAATGGCTATTAACAACATAGCCCAAGATAACTTCAGTTCTCAATCTGCAACATTGTATCTTTTCAAAACCACAAAGTTCTAATCAGTCTACAGAATCTTCAACATAGACATTGCATTTTTCAGAGAATCCCAGTTCAGAGCTTCTATACTTAATTAGTATATACACACACATATATGTTTATATATGATGAACTACAAAACAGAAAATATCAGATAAGAAATAAAACATATATATTATATATATAATATATAATATTATGAAATATATAATATCCAATCAAAATTTCCTTTTTAAATATCTGTCTTTATACCCATTACAATATGCAAACAGGGCTAGGAAAATGCCTCAGTGGTTCAAGGTACTTGCTTGCAAAGACTGATGGCCTGGGTTTGATTCCACAGTACACACATAAAGTCAGATATGCAAAGTGGCACATGTGTCTGGATTTCTTTGCAGTAGTAGAGACTCTGGCAAGCCCATAATTTTTTTTTTCTGTCTCTCTGTCTGTCTAATAAATAAGTTAAAAATATTTGTAAGTCTTCCCTATTTAAAAAAAGAAACATACAAACAAATGACAACCATTATACACCTATGTAGTCACCTGAAATTGCCATATACTTAAAGATTTCAACTCAATTCTAGCATCAAAGATCTCTGCTCTACCATTTTGAATAATGTGTCTACCATGCCATTGCCATCAAGTTGATATTATATATCTTCAGAAAATGAACTGACATTGATGAATTTTAAGTGATTTTATTATCATTATTTGATAATGAGCAGATCAATATACACATTAAAATGTCAAATTTATGTATTTTAACTAACTGAAAAGAAAATATTGAGCAATTCTTATTGCATGTATTTTCCAAAATATAAAAGTAATCCTAAACACCTTTAAAATTGACAAATTGTATATAATAACCCTACTGACACAACGTATGTCTTTTCATTATCTTTACTAATGGAAACTTCTAAAAATATTTTCTAAGACAAAATTTTCATTCCTAACTGCACACAACAGAAAATATCTGTTTTTTCAAATTTTTATTCTATTTTAATTACTTAAATGTGTGTATATGTATATATGTGTATAAGGTTACATGTATGTGAGTGTCATGTCTGGTCAATGTCCAAAAAAAAAAAAAAAAAACAAAGGGGAAAACAAGAATAAGCTGCCAAGCTCAACAATGAGAATGTATATGTAACTGCATGGAAGGAGGGGCTTCTGACCTTTTAAGTACATTACTTTAGAGCACAACTAATCCCACCTCTTTAGCATGCCTGTAGATGAGAAAGGACTAGATCAGATGGTTGACATGCTCAGCTGAACTGACTCTTAAGTGAGGGGGCTATAATCTTATGTTTTAGGTAGCTTAAAGTGTCATGTCCCACCCAGGCCAGAGGTAAAACTCAAACTAGCTTTCCCCCAACAAAAGTCCTGATACTTCCATTCTCTTTTCATGTTGTATTTTGCATCTTATAGAGGAGCAAGGTAATGTCTCTGTGTAGGGATAAGCATGATTATCCACCCACTCATTTCCTGTTTCACAGATTTACCAGAGCTTGATCAGTTACATGAGAGTGGTGCCCCAATACCAATTATTAACCTACTAAAAGTTTAATCAATATGAAAAGTTTTCAGAAAATAAAAAGCCAAAATCTTTCAAAAGATGCTTTGGAGAATGTTTTCACAATGTTAATGACTAAATTTGAATAAGAAAAAAAATTCTTAGGATCTTTAGGAAAAAGAAAACTAGAAACACAGAAGTTGTGAATGTCCTCCAATAACTCTCAGGCATAATGTCTACTTAAAAAACTATCTCTGTCTCACTGAACACTTGTATTTCCCCTAGTTCATCTTGCTTAACGGTTGAAGAGTAACCAGGGGAGAAAAAGGGCAAAAGCTAGCTACAAAATTCTCCAATCATGGTCCCACACCTTCAGGTCACACTGGGCTGTAGGAATTGATCAGCTTCTCAGAAGGAACAACCATCCAGGAGAACTATTTTCTCCCTCAAGCATGAAGACCTTTCAGTCACTTTGAAGAACCACAGCTGATAAAATGATCAGACACCACCTTGCCCAAGTCTGATTATTTAGTGAATACCTCTTGTCTGCCACATTTACTTCCCTGTATTTTAAGAAAAAGCTCAATTTGGTGACCCAAAGACACAGTTGGAGTCACTAGCCCCTTTATCAATATTTCCCAATGCTGGGCTGGAGAGATGGCTTAGCGGTTAAGCACTTGCCTGTGAAGCCTACGGACCCCGGTTCGAGGCTTGGTTCCCCAGGTCCCATGTTAGCCAGATGCACAAGGGGGCGCACACCTCTGGAGTTCGTTTGCAGTGGTTGGAGGCCCTGGCGCGCCCATTCTCTTTCTCTCCCTCTATCTGTCTTTCTCCCTGTGTCTGTCACTCTCAAATAAATAAATAAAAAATGAACAAAAAATATTTAAAAAAAAATTTCCCAATGTAACCATGCTGATTAAATTTTCTTTCTCTAACTGTCATCATTAATTTGATCAGAGTATCTGGATAGGTAGTTCAACCTAGTTTTCTAAAGTTAGGTTTTTATCTTTAAACTCCTACAAGAGTGAAAACACTTTTTGATCATCCAAATTTAGTCATGAACATTGTATGAACATACTCTAAAACATTTTGAAAGATTTTAGCTGGTTTGTTTTTCTGAAAACCTTTCATATTGCTTACATTTTAGTAAATTAATAATTAGGATTGAGGCCCCTTTCTCATGTAACCAATAGAGTCTGATTAATCTCTGAACTAGGGAAATGCCATAGCTCTAGCAGCTTCTCCAACTGTCCCAGAAATTTTATGTTAATGGGCAGGAAATATCATTAGGAGAAATTGCTACTTAGCTAAGGAATCTTTATGATACTGGAATCCCACCTGCAAAATTTTGGGCATTCAAATATATTCAGAGATCCTTGGGATTTCATGGGTACTATAGACTCTTAACTCCATTTTTCCATACTAAGCTGGTCAGCAATTGTCAGAAAAGGTACAACAATGTTCTAGTTTTCTATCAATTTACAATTTTATATTCACCACAAAGTACTTACTTCTGCACCAATAATGACTTTCTTTGGTCCTTGGTTTTAAACTATAAACATAGATTTTCCCATGCAATGGGAAAGGATGTTTACCACAATAGGACATAGGCACCTCCTTCTTAAATGTCTCTTGTTTTATATAATTAGCCTTCATTAAAATAATTTAACCTATATGGTACTAAATATTAGTGGTGAGACTTATTTTGAAACATTAGATGCTGTGTAAACAATATTACATATCCTATAACAGCTAAGACAGAGCCAAATATACAATTCTTGCCAAATAATGTTGTTTTCCTCAAGGAATTCAAGAACTCATATTCATATAATTATGTTAGTATATCATATATAATTCATATTTATCTATGTGTCTGGTATACTATATATATATGTATATGTATATGTATATGTATAAAATTTATCTATATATAATATATATAAAATATATATATATAATATATATATAATATATATGTATAGGTATATATATACACATATATATGTGTATATATATATATAAAACATATATATATGTACAGGTATATATATATACATATATATGTATGTATGTGTGTGTGTGTATATATATATATATATATATATATATGTGTGTGTGTGTGTGTGTGTGTGTATGTGTGTGTGTATATATATATATATATATATGTGTGTGTGTATGTATATATATATATATATATATATATATATATATATATTATATATATATATATATAATTTGTATCAAAGGATAGAGTTTGACCTACATATATAACCCAGGGGAGCAGGTTTTCTAAATGCTTCCATCTGAGGAATCTATCACAATGTACAACCCATCACAATATCTACAATTGAATATGATTATCCAAAACCAAAACTAAGTAGAGTTTATTGTGCCAGCGACATCCAGAATCATTCATGTGCACTGCTGTCATGGAGGGAGAGCAGAGGCTGTTCTATGAGATGGCTGGCTGAAAAGAGCACCACCCTATCAGGACACTAGAGATGTGCTCCCATGTGAAAATGTAGGTGGCAGGGCTGGAGAAATGACTCAGTGATTGAGGTGCTTGCCCAAGAAGCCTGGGGACCCAGATGTGATTCTCCAGTGCCCACACAAGCCAGATGCATAAGGCGGTCCATGTGACTGGAGTTCCTTTGTAGTGGCTGGAGGCTCTTATCCACCCATTCTTTCTCTATCTTTCTTTCTTTCTCTCTCTTTCTCAAATAAATATTTTTTAATGTAGATAGCAGGAAACATTAGTACCTCTGTATGAAACTGGGGAACTACTTCCTGAAGAGAATGAACTACTTCCTGAAGAGAATGATCTTCTAGTTCCTCAATGCTTACATTTGACCTTGAGGAAATGTCCAATATTCAATGATCAGCATGAATTCACATCAAAGAGCAAAGACATTCCAGTGTGAACCACTGTGTTTAATCATAATTCCTGAATATTCTAAGACAAATCAAGAACATCTTTCACTCAAAACTTTTTTACAATTTCACTATGACTTTTATGAAAATGAGGTTTTTTTTTTTTTGGTTTTTTTTTTTTTTTGAGATAAGGTCTCAGTCTAGCTCAGGCTGACCTGGAAATCACTATGTAATCTCAGGGTGGTCTTGAACTCACCGGGATCCTCCTACCTCTGCTTCCCAAGTGCTGGGATTAAAGGTGTGAAAATAAGTATCTTGATCAAAGTTGTGAGAAGACTCTGCTATCAACCTCTCGTTCGCATCTATAAAGATAACCCTCCCTATTTATTAGAAAAATATTTCTCTCTACCAATCTAAGCATTTAGAACACACAAAGAACTCTCAAAAGTTTTTGTATTTGATTTTGAAAACAACTTTGACTTTCACTGCTAAACCTAACTTGGACCGTCCACAGATCAATGGCCAGAGGGAATGTTTTCAGCTAATTAGCAGTACATGTGAATAGTTAGCATCTCCACAACTCACTCTTGCAGAGAGCATCTGGGGTGATAGCCCATCAGCTAATAAATAAAGCTCACCAGGATTCTAGATGGAAATTCCTTTCTAGTATTATTATACCTCAAATTGAGCTGGGAATGGTGGTGCATGCCTTTAATCCCAGCCCTCTGGAGGCAGAGGCGCCACCATGCCTGTCCTGTATGTTCTTTAGTACACAAAATGTCACTGACATAAAGCTTGACAGACTTGAAGCAAACAGTACATTTGAAGCGTACATTTTACACCTGAGTATAAAAGTGAGATTTGGGGAAAGTATTACTTGTTTTGAAAATAAAGGACTTTGTGTTAGTAATGAATATTTTACAACTATTTTTGCCCTTTTAAAGCATAAAGACAGTTAATTTTCCAAGCTTGAATGATGAGAAATCATTAATTCTAGGTACCATTTTACATGTATTTACTTAATGTAATATATGATAAAATTTCACCACCATTCTGGTACTTCCCCAAATGAATTCTTGTTGTCTTTAATGCAATATTTTAAAACTAATTGGTCTCTTTTCTGGCAAGGCACATACACATTTGCTACAATAAAAGCTTCAGCTGAAATTTTTAAATGAATTATTTAGAATTCTTTCTGAACTATCCATATCCTAGCAAGCTTGTATCTCATGCAAAAGTAAATATCTAGCCATCGTGAGAGCAATGAATGTTCAGGTTATTTTTCACCTTTTCACAGTAATTTTGCATTGACATTCTGAATGCATCACCATGGATATTTCATTCTTGCCTCTAAATAATTTGAATGCTATTTTGTAACTAAAATCCATCACTATTTCTACATTTATGTAGATGGATTATTAACCTCAGCATGTAGATGGATTATTAACATAATTATTTTTGTGGCTAGAGAGATAGCTCTATGGTTAAAGCAGTGGCCAGGCAAGCAGAAAGGCCAGAGTTTGGATCCCCCACACCCACAAAAAAAGGTGGGCAGGGTGGTATAAGTCTGTCATTCCAGTACTGAGGAAGTAGAAACAAAAGGTTCCCTGGAGATTTATGGCTTGCTGATTTGGCTGAGCTGGTGACCTCTAGGCTCAGTGAGAAAATGTATATCCAAAAAAAAAAAAAAGAAAAGAAAAGAATTAGATAGTGAATGAGAAGTACGCTTTATATTGACCTCTGCTGTCTATGTATAGCCACATACGAAACATCAAATATGCATGCACACACACATGGGCATAACTACACACATGTGAATGCCACATATATATACATATTCAAGGATAGTTACTAAAATTATTTTGTAATACCTGAAAATGCTCATCATTAGATGCACTGGACTACACTATGTGGAGGTAATGTTCATAAGTAAGACAAAAGTAAATGTTTCTGTGGGACTTGGTAGGTATAGTGTTGCCCCTTATGTCTGGTGCTTAAAAAACTCTTGGAAACAACAGTCTTGTGAAACTTGTAGAGAATTCTGGTGCTCATAGGACAATGTCCCTTTCCATTTTTAATATTTACTCTTAGTTATAATTAAATGAAGTTGAGCTGTAACAACCTAACAATTAAGATAGTACTTATAATACAAAAACAAACAAACAAACAAACAAAACAAACATGAATCTGGGCTGGAGAGATGGCTTAGCTGTAAGGTGCTTGCCTATGAAGTCTAAGGACCTAGGTTTATTTCCCCAGTACCTACATAAGCTGGATGCACAAAGTGGCACATGTGTTTGGAGTTCATTTGCAGTGACTGGAGACCCTGGCACACTCATGCATTCTCTCTCTCTTTCTCTTTACTTCCTTCAAATAAATAAATAAAATGTTTTTAAAAACATGAAGCTGTTCTTTATGAGAATAAAATGTATTTGTGGTGTGTGTGTGTGTTTGTAGGAAGACAGACAGAGAGACAGAGGCACAACAAGACACAGATAAACTTACATGAATTAAGTCGGTCAGGGTCAGTTCAATGTGTATGAAGAAAATTTCATAAGACATTCTTGCATCTAGATCTTTTTATAAAAAATAAAAAACTTTTTTGTTCATTTTTTATTTATTTGAGAGTGACAGACACAGAGAGAAAGGCAGAGAGAGAGAGAGAGAATGGGTGTGCCAAGGCATCCAGCCACTGCAAACGAACTCCAGATGCATGCACCTCCTTGTACATCTGGTTAAAGTGGATCCTGGAGAATCGAGCCTCAAACCGGGGTCTTTTGGCTTCACAGGCAAGTGCTTAACCGCTAAGCCATCTCTCCAGCCTGCATCTAGATCTTTTTATAAATAAACAGAAAGGGGGAAATGACTTTCTTGGGATTTCAACTTTAATGCTACCACTGCATTGAGAAACCTGATAAGTTCTTCCATAATCAATATCTTTAAATTCTTAACTTGATTCTTTATATGTCAACTTAAATAATAGTTGACTTTTAACATTGTATGTAATGGCTCCTAAAACACAAATAATTGAATATCCCCTTCACAAATTCTCAAAAATGGCATCTAAAATTCCTGCTGGCTGGCTAGTATTCTAATTATCTTATTCTTATTTTCCCTTCTTCCATGTTTTCAGTTGTTGATTTATTTGTCAGTGCACTAGGTTTAATAATTTCAAATTTAAACAAAGTTACAGACTTCAAGGAAAAGATAAACTAATTAAGCTTTTTTCTAATCATATTTATGTATCTATCCATGCATATATACATATACATCATCTATTGTGTCTATACATTTATATCAAGAATATAGATTAATTCTCAGATGAGTCAGAAAATATTTTTATAATATGTAACATAGTCATACTCTGATATTTAAAATAGATAAACATTTAAGAAGACTGACAGTGATAAAAAGAAAGTCACCAACTACCAATGCCATGAATGAGAGAGACAAAAAGTATGGAAATGGTGGTGGTTTGAATTAGTTTGAATGGTCCCCAGGTGACTATAATTGGGTAGGCATAGTCTTTCTGGAGGAGGTGTGTTGTTGGGGGCTTTCTTAGGGGTTTTATAACCAGCTTTCCCTTGCAGAACTTGGTTCACTCTCCTGCTGCTCTTTTCCATTCGCTGTCTAGAGTTCATGTCTAGCCACTGCTCATGCCATGTTTTCCCCTGCTATCAGGAAGTTTCCTCTCAAGACTACAAGCCAAAATAAATCCTTTTATCCCACTAGCTGCTTTTAGTTGGGTGTATTGTCTCAGCCACATGAAAATAACTGAAACATAAATGATATGTAAAATTTAGACACATAAATACAAAAAAAAATTATATGTACTGAACTAATCCCCCAAAAGTCCCAAAGCATAAACATTTACTCATGAAGTAATAGATAAATTGAGTAGTTACAAAATGATTAAATGTATTTGATTCAGTACTTCAAAATTTTGTGAAAATAATAAATTGAAGGTGTGTGTTTCTCTGGAAATTTCCATTGCATTTAAATAAGAGATAAACAGGTATCATAGTCTCTTCTAGATAAGATAATGAATATTTTATAATTTTTGTTGCCCTCATTATTCAAATTTCAAAATGTTACAAAGAAAGCACAAATTAAAGAACTATATACTGATATTCTTGGTAAATATATATTTAAATAATATTAAACAAAATATTGGTATAGTAAATAGAGGGATACATGAAAGGAACAATAACCTTAACTAAATGTAATGTGTCTTGAAAATACTGTGTTAGTATTACAAAGCTGATGCATGTAAGCCATTACAAACTGTTTGTTAAATGGTATAAGGAAAGTATTTGACGAATGCTAACATATATTCATCCAAAGAGAGTAAATGACAAAAAGCAACTAAGAAAACTAGGAATAAAAAGGGATTCACTTAATTTGACAAGGAACATTTAAAATAGCTCGATAGTTAAAATCATACTTTCTGATGAAAAACTAAATATTGATAGACACATATTTAAAGTGAATAATCTGTTATCCATGAGTGTAAGAGGAGACAATATAATGGCCTATCCTTGTTAAGATTATGTAACTAATTATGTAAGTTTGAGATTATCAAAACAAACATTGTCATAAAAGTCTAACTTAATCAGGCAGCACTTTGAAAGAAATATCAGAGAATTTTTATCTAATTGTTGCCTGCAAAGCCAAAGGATCCATGTTCTACTCTCCAGATCCCACATAAGCCAGTTGCACAAAGGTGAGACAAGTGAAAGGTCATACATGCCCACGAAGTAGCACAAGCATCTGGAGTTCGACTTCAGTGGCTGAGGCCCTTTCATGCCAATTCTCAATCTCTCTCTTTCTCTCTCTCTAAAAATAAATAAATAAATAATTGTCTTGTTTGAAGCAGTTAAAATGTTGTTAATTGCTTATATGGCAAAAAAAAAAAAAAACTTGAACAACTTATCAATAAGGCAAGAATTTCTACTATCTGTACTTCTATTCAAGATCATATTAGATTTCTTACCTAAATTAATAAGGCAAGAAAAATAGACAAAATAAACTATGATTTAAAAGGAGGAATAAAATTGGCCCTACTGATACATGATCCTCACACAAAATCCCAAACAATCTAATACAACTAACTCCTAGAACTAATAAAATTGTGCATCATAATATTGTAGGTAAACAGTCAATATTAAAAGAATTAGTTCCCTTACACTAGCAATAAACAATGGAAAGTAAACTTTAAAACGCAATAAAATTTACAGTAGCTTCTCTAAAATTACTTGAATATAAATCTTCAAAAATAAAAGGTGTGCTGCTTATTCAAACAACATATGCTAAAATAAATCCAAGTAAATATGTGGAAAATATACAGAGGTCATGGATTAAAAGAATGAATATTGTTAAAATAGCAATTGTGATAAAGTTTCAAACGCTTCTTGTGCAATTACAGTAGAAGTCCCTTAGGTAAAGCAGGATAATAGTGGATTAAACATCAATTTGAATAGCTATTCACATATGAAATTACTTTCACAAGAACTACAGAAGCCAGTGAGAGATCAGGTTCCCAGGTTTAGCATAATAATAAAGTAAGCATGGAAGACAATAGAAACGCTCGGGCTGGCTGCTTTCCTCAATGTCAAGTAGGCAGACGCCTCCTGCTCAAGGGAAGAAGGAAGTAAGTGCAGGCCTCAGACTAGTAAACCTATGTCAGGCTCATGGTGCTGTTAAACAATACCAAGCAGTGCCGGGTGATTTCTGTCCACAGGCCATTGCCTAGAAAGGAACTTCTGAATCTGTATCAGTCTGACAGCCAAAGGCCTGCCTGCCTCCACTACAACACCCCAAATGGAATATGGAGAAAAATTCCATTTACTGGAGATTAAAACAGGGAAGGTATTGCTGAAGACTCCATACGCAGCTGACACGTAAAATGGAATGACATGGCTGGAAGCCAGGAGAGAGTCAGTCCCCAGACAGTCAGCGTGTCTAGTGCCAGAAGGCGCTACATAGGCGACTGGGGGAAGTGACCAAGATCTGTCCAAGCAACACATTGTTTAACCTAAGTAGCAACAATTAACCGGATGTGATACCCACACAAGTGCAATAGTGGTACACAGCCATGGTGAGGAATCAATTGCTCTTGATTTGGCTAACTGATCCACTCAGTGGTACTAGACCCTTAGCTGGAGCTGGGAAACAAGTCAGAACCATACCCAAACACAAGCCCACTCTACAATATCAAGCTACCATCAATCACAGGGTATAAGAGGGCCTACACCTATCAAACTGTCTATCAAAAAAGTAAGTGTTATCAAAATTTTCTGGGTGCTAACTTACTCTCCGTTGGAGAATCTGCTTCTCTTTTCCAGATAGATGCAGATCCTAAGAAGAGATCTGCCCCAACATACCTCAGAGGGGCCCAACTGAAACTAAGGACAACTGGCGAAATAAGC
The DNA here is from genome assembly GCF_020740685.1 of Jaculus jaculus. Lineage (NCBI taxonomy): Eukaryota > Metazoa > Chordata > Mammalia > Rodentia > Dipodidae > Jaculus > Jaculus jaculus. The sequence continues at coordinate 133,982,228 of NC_059107.1, forward strand.
AAGGGTGATGTTTTCCTGTGAACTGGATACCAGCACAAAGGGGAAGGAGATCAATGCAGAGAAAAATCAACTCCTACCAAATCAGAGAGCCAGAGCCTCAGAGGCCCCCAACACCTCAGCACTGAAGCAGACCAAAAATGAACCCAACATGGCTCAGGGAAATCTTGCGGAAGAGGGGGCGGAAAGAATGTCAGAGTTACATGTTGGGTCATGATTTTCAGAGACATTTATCATACTAATAACTGGGGGCTAACTCCACAATGCACGACCCATTTTCAATAACAAGGAGGGTCTAATGGGAGGGGGTAGATCACAGATGAGCCTAAATAATGGTACCAAACTGCCTGTATTTACTTAAAAGAAAACTAATAAATTAAATTAAAAAAAAAAAAAAAAAACAGGGAAGGAAGCGTAGGGATTTTCACTGGAACCCAGAACTAAGCCGACCACAGTAAAGCTGAGCCTATTGCAAATCAAACAACCCAGAGCTGCTGGACTGAGCCTGTGAACCCAACCTAGAGACCTGAAGCCCCCGTGAGATGGACTTGCATCCTGACCAGTGCCGCCTGTAGCTCACTTCAGCAGTCTTCATTCAGGTATACACCATGGAAGAGGCAGCACATAAACCTGGGACCCAAGCCTGTTATGTCATGTTCTTGTTGGTCTCTGACCTTGTGTTGTCCCATGAGGAGTCACAGAACTGCCTCTATCACCCTTACCACAAACTCAGGCAGCCAACAAGGAGAGACTCATATTTACTAGGGGAAAGCAAGTTAGATACAAGTCGGAGGACTGAGAGCCAGTACCATCAGAGCAAGACCCAGCCGTGGGAAGAATCCTGTGGTAACTGACCACTGAATGGTGATAATGCACAAGGCTGGACCCAACCTAGTCTTAGGTAGAGACTTATGGAGACACAGTAACCTTTTAAAGTAACCTCTCAGCTCCTGACTCAATCCAAGTAACACTACAACTGTGGGTTTGAGACCAAACTAGGGCTGCAGGCACCCTCTAGTGCTGAAATAATAGCAATGACCACAGGAAGCTTGCTTAGAACTCCTGGAAAGACAGCTATGACCTAAACCAATGGATAAATGGATACTGGACTATAAATTTCTATTATTTCAATGCTCGCATGTCATACGGCAACAAACAAAGAATTTTCAAGGGACCATGATCTCTCCTAAGAGACAAAACACAGCACTAGAAACTAACTATATGAACGTAGAATTTAAAAGTTTTGTTTTAAGGAAAGCAATGAACTTTAAGAGCACTCAAAGAACCAATATTTTACTTTTTCATAGAAATATTGAGAAATATTGAGATAATTTTAACAGAGTAGAGTTATGTATTTAAGTAGAAAATACATTTTGCCAATTTTGTCATAGTTGAAGACATAAATTCCATAATAGCTGACATAGAAGAAATCATGAGTTAAAGAGGTACTATTTCCCCAAACAAACTTTGATATAAAAAACAAAATAACAGGGCAGGAGAGATGGCTTAGGGACTAAGGCGCTTTCCTGAAAACCTAAAGGACCCAGGTTTGATTCCCCATGACCTACATAAGCCACATGCACAAGGTGGTACATGCTTCTGGAGTTGTTTGCTGTGGCTGGAGGCTCTGGCATGCTCTGCCTCTTTCTCTAAATAAATAAATAAATGTAAAAATGATTTGAAAGCAAAATGGCAATTAATAAAACATAAAGGCATGTTCAGAAAGCATTAAAATATAAGTATTTGGGTGACTAGAGTTATAATGAACTTGAGAACGCCAAACAGGTACACAGCTCATTCAAGAATAACAGAAACTCCCAAATTTAGAAATGAATGTAAATATCTAGGTATATGAAGGCATCAGGTCACCGGTCAGGTACATTTCTTTCAAGTTTATCCAAAGATGCATTATAACCAACCTCCCTATGGTTAGAAACAAAGAAAGAATTTTCAAATTATGAAAAGAGACAAATAAAGCTGGATGTGGTAGCACATGCCTTTAACCACAGCACTCAGGAGGCAGAGATAGGAGGATCACTGTGAGTTCAAGGCCACCCTGAGACTACACGTAATGAATTCCAGGTCAGACTGGGCTAGAGTGAGACCCTACCTAGAGAAAAAAAAAAGGGGGGGGGGACAAATAACACTGAAGTATATTCTTGAACACTTGCCAACAAAATTCTCAGCAGAAGTCTTACAGGACAAAGGGGTGGGATGACATATTCACAGTACTAAGAAGTAAGATTACCGCTAAGAATTGCCTCACCAAGCAAGAGAAGCATTTGAAATGAAAGGAAAATGATAGTCTAAACAAAAGGTGAGAGATTTTATTACCTCTACAGTATACTACAAGAAATGTGGAGGGAAATTCTTCAAATTGAGAGATATTAACGAGAGAAAGTATACAGCAGTGGGCAAAAAATCTCAATGGTAGGATTAACTATACAGAAACTTGAGAATGCATTACTATTGTGAGTGGGGGTGAATTGGAGCCATTTATAGCATCATTGCAAGACAATACAGTAATGATAATAATAATAATAGTACATTAGTATGTTACAATACCTATCAAAATTTAGCCTACATAGGAAAAAGCTTAACCATAGAGGAAAAAGAATTTACGAGGAAAGCTACAAAAGATTAATTAAAGAATATGAAGAAAACATTAAAAATTTGAGACATTCCATGTTAATGAAATGTAAAAGTCAACATTGCCCAAGTATCAAAATGATTTGCCAGTTAAATGTAATCAATGTTAAAATTCCAATGACACCCTTAATAGAGGCAGACAAACTATTCAAAATTGCCTAGAGAACTAAAGAAAACTCCCAACTAGGCAAAGCAAAATTGAATAAAAAGAATGAAACAGGGGCTATAGAGGTATCCCAGTGGTTATGATGCTTGCTTGCAAAGCCTAAGGACTTGGCTTTGATCCCCCAGTGTTCACATAAAGTCAGAAAACTAGTGGTACATGCATCTGGAGGGTTTTTTTTGTTTTTGTTTTTGTTTTTTTTCAGTGGCTGGAGTCCCTGGCATGGTCATTCTCTCTGTCTCTCTTTTCTCTATCTCTCTCTGCTTACAACTAAATAAATATAGTCTTTCAAAAAAAAAAAAAATGAAAGAGGAGGCATTATTTATCTGATTTCACCAAAATAGCATGGTCTATGCATAAAAGCAGACACATAAAAAAAGCTACAACGTTGATTATAGATATTTGAATTTTAACATACATGTGATCATGGCCTAGTGTTACCAAGTTAGAGTCAGAGCCTGTGCCCTTGCATTCCTAAAATACCAGGCTTGACTAAAATAGCCCAATTAAAAGAGCCACATTGGAAATTAAAGGCAGAGAAAGAAAGAGGCAAATAGACCCCAAGTCTATTTTTGGGATCCTCACATCAGGTTTGAATTGAAATACAGTACTTGATATATGCATAGCTAAACAGTCCTGGTCAAGGTGAGATCCCACCCACCATTTTCTGGGTGACATCTTCTATAAGATGCTCTGAGGAGTTCTAGCACTACATAAAATCTCTTTCTGGGGATGGGGAGTCTCTCCTCTGTCTGATCCCAGACTTTTGTCTTTTTCACATCATGAGATTCCTGAGGAAATTCCAATGTCTTAGGGTTCATTGACTTAAATATCTAATCATCAGAGAAAACGACACCAATGTCCCCTTAGAGTATCTTCCTTCTTTCCAGTTACACTGTAGAAAGTATTCTATCTTTAGTGAATGGTGCCAGGGGAGTGGAAATTAATAAGAAAAATTTAAATAGACCTGTTTTGCCATATACAAAAATCAAGTGAAAAATGAAAAACATAAGACTATGAAAATACTAAATTATCCTGGCATTGTGGCACACACTTTTAATCCCAGCACTTAGGAGGCAGAAGTAGGAGAATTGCCATGAATTCAAGGCCTATCTGAGACTACATAGTGAATTCTAGGTCAGTCAGTCTGGGCTACAGCAAGATCCTAACTCACTCTCTCTCTCAAATATATATGTATATATTAAGGGAAATGCTTAAAAACATTGCACTTGGTAATATTTACTTGGGTAAGACTCAAAAGAATAAGTTATAAAACTCAAATTACATAAATGGAATGACAACAAACTAAAAAGGACTCTGCATATTAAAAAAAAAGTAAAGAAAAACGTACAGAGTAGAACATAAATTCTAAACTATATTTCTAACAAGGGATAGTATTATATCGTATATATAAATAATTCAAGAAATTCAGTAGCAAAATAAGTAAAAACCATAAATTATCTGTCTGAAAATGAGCAAGAAACCAAAATAATTCTTATTTCCTCTAAACTATTCAAAATAGTCAGGAAGGAGAAACGCCCTGAATATTAATCAGCTGATTAATGGATGAGGAATAAATACATAGACCTTGAGTGCTATGTTCAGTAACCAAAGCCAGTCACAGAAATAAAAATGCCATATGATTGCGTCCATGTGTGTTATAAAATAAGCTGATCCCAAATGTGGAGATTAGAATATTGACAAACAAACAAAAAATGACAAAGAGAGGATAGGGAGTACGGAGGATAAAGAAGTTTGGTTAACAGGTACTACAATATAATTAGGTAGAAGGAGCAAGTTGAGATGTTCTGTTGCATAGTGAGAGGAAGGCAGCTAATGATAAATGTGTTCTGTATTTTTAAAAAGCTAAGAGAGTTTGAATATTTTCATTAAAAAGAAAGGATAAATGTTTGCAGTTATACTTACCTTGATTTAAACATTTTACAATGTGCACATATATGTACAATTTTATGTTCATTATGATAAAAACAAAATAAACATTGGATACAGTGATTATGTCATTCAGTGGGTAATAATCAATAAACTATGATAAGTCAACACAAAGGACTATTAAAGATAAAATGGAATATTACATGATGAAAAGGAAACTACATAAATGTCAATATAAGAAGCCAATCTGGAAAGGATATCTACTATATGATTCCAAGTACATAACATGCTAAAATAGGGGAATGTATAGAAACAGTGAAAAGATAAGAGACCGTACTCATGTCTGATAAAGGACAGATAGTACAGTGTAGAGGATTTTTAATACCATAAAAATAATTCATATACTACAATGATGAATATACACTACACATTAGTCTAAATGTACAGTACATACAGAACTGAGAGTAAGCTTTATATAAACCATAGACTTTGGACACAGTGATGTGCTAATGTTGGTTCATCATTTCTGGCAATGTTTTTCTATTGTTGAAAGATCTTCACAAGGAAGGAAACAATGCCTGTGTACTGGTAGAAGGATATAAGGAATATTTGTACATTAAATTTTTCTGTTAACATCAATTGTAAAAAACAATCAGTTCCAAGGGCTGGGAAGATGACTTAGTGGGTTAAGCATTTGTCACACAAGCACGAATTCCAGAGTTTGGAACCTGAGAACCCACACAAACAGCTGGATAGACATTTGTAATCTTCTGCCCTATGACCGAGAAGGGAAACGGGGAGAATCTAACAGAAACTCTAGGGCCAACTAGCCTGGTGAACAAGCAGCAGTGACCCTCTGAGAACACCCCTCAAAGAATGTGGAAGTTGAAAACCAGTGCCCATACGCTCCACATACCAGACTTTGTTCTTAATAGTTTAAACAGGCCTAGAGTGGGGTCCCATGCCTTTCATTCCAGCATTCTAAAGGATGAGGTAGGAAGATTGTCAAGAGTTTGAGGCCAGGTGGGTGCTTCAGAATGAGTTTCAAGTTAGCCTGGCCTAGAATGAGACCCAGTTCAAAAACAACAACAAAAGAGAGAGAGAGAGAGAGAGAGGGAGAAATCAAAGAAAGGAAATTAAAAATAATATCCTAAAAAATTAAGCAATGGAAAAATACAAAATTCTAACACATTTATCCTAATTTGCATAAAAATTTACTATTCTAAAAAAAAAATAAATAGCCAGAAGTGGTGGCACACACCTTAAACCCAGCACTCAGGAGGCGGACATAGGAGAGTCACCATGAGTTCGAGGCCACCCTGAGACTACATAGTGAATTCCAGCTCAGCCTGGGCCAGAATGAGATCCTACCTCGAAACAAACAAACAAACAAACCAAAAAAAGTTAAGAAATATAAAAAAAAAATAGAAAATCTTTCACAGATATATGGCTGTACATCTGAGTAATTCCTTTTAGTAAATAACTGTTCATTCTACAGTTTCTCTTTTTATTTAGTTCTATGTAAGCTAAAATTATTATCTCCTTTATTGTCAATTATCTACATGATTTTCCTTAATTATATAATTCCTCATTTTTTTCCTTTATTCAAAATACATGTTTGTAATGCAAAAATGGTGGGTGCCATAAACACGGAGAAAAATGATGTACACTATTTCGCCAAAAGAAGCATGTTTTATTATTCAATTTATTTAGCAGGAAAAATAAGTTCCTGTGCTCTGCTCATTATCCTGAGAACAAAGAAGTTCTCTCAGAGTATATATAATTTTAGTACATAATTTTCAAAGACATTCACTCTGGTTGTCTGGCATACTGAAAAAGTGAGTAGATATCAGAGATTTACTCAGTAGCTCATTTAATACAGGACCCAGCAATTTAGTAAGGCAAGCTCAAAGTGAATTGGAAAGAGCACAAATATGTATGGCAGAATGGTGGGATGCATCAATTAGATTGCTAATTTAAAAGCTAATCTGGCTGTTGAGTCCTTCAGGGCATTAAAGCTTTTAATTTTGCTGATATCATTTGAATCTCTAGAAAATACAATTAATTTGCAGAGCCATGGGAAAAGAATCATTTTGTTGCTATAGAAAAGTTTGCACAGCGTTCCTTTATTTATAAATTAATACCTTTATTCAGAGCTGTAAATCATACTCAGGAATAGTAAATGGAAATCTGATGAAGAGTTAAGCACCCAGAAGCAGACAGTGCCGCTGCATGTCCTATGATCTACATGCAATCTAGATGTGTTTTCTTAATAATATTATACTTATGAGTTAAAAATGAAAGAAGGTCATTGTAATTACACATCTATTATAGGAATAACACTGGCGATATATAATGTCTATAACCAGTATGAGGGTGGTGTATCATTCCTCAGGCAGGAAAATATCACTTTTCTCATTATTCCTCTACAAATTGCCTTTAGAAAATTCTTTACCGACCAGGTAGTTGTGAATTGCAATGATTATACTTTTTACTATGAACTATTAGATCTTCAATTGCATGACCCTGTGGTCCATGTAAATACTCTACAGTTTTTATATCCATGTCCACTGGATTTTTGTCAAGATTTCTAGCACCTAGGTTCATATTCATTCATAGCTTTAAGAGAGGAATTGCATAACTGATTAGGGCAAAAATTCTCATGATTGGTGGAACTTGCTACAGTGTCAATTCTCTCAGCCAATGAAGACCATCTTCCCTTCCCTATGGGGCTGTTCTCCACGGGGACTTACCATTTCCTTTCTGTTACTCAATAGCAATTGTAGCTCCATTTCTGGACACAATAAAGGCAAATCCCTTTGCAAAAAAAAAAAAAAAAATCTAAGCAAAACAAACAAATTCTAGACTGACACTTCTTGAGAATGGTTTCTCTTTCCACATTGATTGTCCACAAATTAGTAATTCATATAGCTTCACATGTTAGTAGAAACTGTAAAACTATACATGGAAGTACCAAACCCCTAGAACATATTTTTGTTAAATTTGACTCCCTTTAACCTAATCTCTAAAACCTCCACTTTACCACAACCACCATATACTCCACATGTGGAAATTTGCTTAGAAATTCTGAGCAAAAGACATAGTTTAAAAAGCGTGTTTTCATTCCTTTCCTTTCCTTTCCTTGCAGAAGTATGATCTTCACTGACTAAATTGCTTGGGCCTTTCCAGGAATTTGGAATGAGCTCATGAGAACGTAGAGTTATTGAGTATAATCTTTTTGTACTTTCCAGTATACCTGCCACTATGCTGTTAAAAGCCCTTCCTGTATTTTCCAATACTCACATTAACACGTGTTCCCTGGAAGTATCCAATGTGGAAAGTGAAACCATTCATTCATTTTGAATCATTATTTTACATTTTGGTGCATGCATCTAGAGTTCATTTACAATGGCTGAAGTCCCTGGTATTCCCATTTTTTTTTTCTCTCTCTCTCTCTTTCTTTCTGTCTTTCAAAAAAAAAAAAAAAAAAACTTAAATAGGACTATCAGAATAAAGTCTCAAGGACCACAAAGTCTGAATCAATCCCTTAATCCCCCAATGTTTAAATTTAGATTAGTGTGGTTTCTGGAGGAGTTTGGTTTGCAGAAATTGCCTCTTTCTTATTCCGAGTCTTTGACTAAAAAGCAGATAGCACCATTTAAATATATTATTCTGCCTCATGTTATATGTAGTCATTAACTTGATGTTACTGAAATAACAAGCTGTTTTAAAAATGACACATTATTGTAGAAAGTATCAATCATACTAAGGTTTTATACATAGAAATTCGTTCATATTTTATGTAATGAATAAGTAATATAGCTCTCAAACACCTTGTATATGATTTTTTTCACTTTATATGTTCTTGGAAGAAAAACTTTCCCACAAACAACACAAAATGGACATGTGTTTGGATTTGTTTTGTGTTGAGTAGCTCTGCAGAATTTCATAACCCTTCAAGTCTAATGCTCCCCCCAGAGCAAAAACATATAATGTATACTTGATGCTATTCATCCATCTTATGTAACTGCTAAAAGTATATGTAACCTAAGAATTATATAATTCTAAAGACATTGTTTTAGAGCTTCTTAATTCTTAATGCTTTTTACACAAAAAAGAAATGATATAGTGTGTGTGGTATAGTCAACCTTTCTGTTTAAGACATGTAACTCTTCCATAAATTCTACTTAGGATATGATGAAGATACATAAATATAACATCACACAACTATAACAACTTGTATAACTAAAAGAGAAAGCAGCCAGGCACGGTGGCTCATGCCTTTAGTTTCAGCATGCAGAAGGGAGAAGTAGGAGGATTTCAGTGATTTCAAGGCCAGTCTGGGACTACAGAGCATGTTCTCAGGCCCACCTGGGCTATAGTGAGACCCTACCTCAAAAAAAGTAAGGAAAAGCAATCTCATTTTTGAAGAATTTGCATCAATTATGCAACCTGAAATGTGAAAGATGAAACTCTTTTTTTAACCTACAAAAATTTCTGATTAAGGGGTGGAAGGATGGCTTGCTTAGTGGTTAAGATGTTTGCCTGCAAAGCCAAAGGCCCCAGGTTCAATTCCCCAGGACCCACATTAGCCAGATGTACAAGCACAAGGGAGCATACACGTCTGGACTTCATTTGCAGTGGCTGGATGCCCTGGAGCACCCATTGTCTCTCTCTCTCTCTCTCTCTCTCTCTCTCTCTCTCTCTCTTTCTCCAAATAAATTTAAAAAAAATAATAAAATTTAAAAATATGATTAGAAAGAACAGGGCCTACTTTTCCACAAGATCACTAGAAGATGTTTTCTTACCTACTCATTTTTACTTGATTTAGAAATCTATAGTCTCTTTGATCAAAATATTGGAATGCTTCTCAGCATCACACTGATTTCAACTTTAATGTTATATGTTGAAGTCACTTTCTTGTTGCCAGGACAAATATCTCACCACAACTAGCTTATGGGAGGAAAGGGTTTATTTACACTTACAGGATCCAGGGGAAACTTCGTCATGGTAGAAGAAGCTGGCTCACTTCCATAGATCCAAGTAGAGGGACACCACCAATAGTTAGCAAACATGAACAACCAGAGACCAAATCTGGCTCTTTACACCTAGCAAGTCTGGATTTTAAGATCCACCCCCAGCGTTATCTCTTCTATAGCAGAGCTCTGCCCAATGGATACACAAGCTGCAAGCTTAATCTTAATAATATTAAAAAAAAATCACTAAAGCTATGGTGAGTGTGGTGGTTTGATTCAGGTGTCCCCCATAAACTTAGATGTTCTGAATGCTAGGTTCCCAGCTGATGGATATTTGGGAATTAATGCCTCCTGGAGGGAGTGTGTTGTTGGGGGCGGGCTTATGGGCTTTATAGCCAGTTTCCCCATGCCAGTGTTTGGCATACCCTCCTGTTGCTGTGTTCCACCTTAAGTTGGCCAGGGGGTGATGTCCACCCTCTGTTCATGCCATCGTTTTTCCCTGCCATCGTGGAGCTTCCCCTCAAGCCTGTAAGCCAGATAAGCCTCTTTTTCCCAGAAGGTGCTCTTGGTTGGGTGATTTCTACCAGCAATGCGAACCGGACTGCAACAGTGAGCATACATCCACACTCAACCAGTACATTCCATACCTGACATCCACAGACTCATAAATAGCCCACAAAGAAAATTACACTCAGACCATCTTCTAGGTTCCCATAATCTATCAACTTTAACATTGTTCAAAAGTCCCAAGTCTCATCTGAGATTTAAGACTGTCTCTTATTTGTGAGCCCTGTAACCTCAAAATACAAGTTATATACTTCCAATGCATAATGGAGCAGAGTAAACATTTTAATGAAAAAAGGCATTAAAATGAGAGACTAGACTAATTTAAAATCTAGTAGGCACACATCAAACATCTGCAGTTTAAGTCTAACATCTATAACTAGTGACAAAAGTCTTTGGATTACAATTCTGCCCCTTCAACTGGGTTAAACAATACAGGGAAAATTCCATCCTGAGCCAGCAACACTCCATAGTAACCATTTCACAGTCTTGTTATATCCAAAACATCTTCAGGTCTACATTTCAAACCACAGTTTTCATAGCTCCACTCAATGGCCTTACTTGCCTTCACACAGGGATTTCAACAAACCTACTTCACATGTTGTGTCTCAGTGGCACTGGTTCACCTTCATGCAGTGGCCTTACTAGGTCTCCCCACAGGGGTGTCAATCCTGCTTAATTTTCCCAGTTGAAATTTCAAAAACAAAAGCATGTTGCAATGCATGACCCACTGTCATGCAGTTTTCATGCTTCCAAAATGAGCACCGGGTATGGGGCTTATATAACCATATTTGTAAATCAGGGGGTAATAAATCTTGACCTGGAAGAGCAGGTTACTTTTTTTTTTTAAATAATTCTTTGTTCCAACATCCTTCCTGCAAAATAATTTGCATTCTTACTCATTTCAGCCTTTCATGGGTAGATTTTACCCTCAGGCATCTTTTCTATGGTACCAATGCAAACCAGTTGGTCCACCCTTAATGGTGGTAAGCAACTTAACAATTACAGCTTCAGTAACCTAAAACCAGGCTATGTGCCAGTAACTTCAAACTTGTTTGATTTTTTTTCCTGTAATAAACCATAAGTCTTTCATATCTTCATGTTCCATACCTTCTGCCAAGCAAATCAATCCATTATTTTTAAATTCTACCTTGATCACTTTCTTTGGGCATGGGTGTAAGAATGCAGCCAGACCTTTTCCTAGTAGTTCAATTCTAACAAAGTTCTCTCCCCTTTAAAAGTTCATAATCTAAGGCTTCATCATTCATGATTCTCTCTACGTTTAGCATTTTCAAACTTTCACATGAATAGGTCATAAAGCTCTGCTTATAATACTGCAAAGCTATCCAGTCCAAAGTACCAAATCCTTCCATATTCCTCCAACACACAAGTTCCAAATGATCAAAACCCACATGAGTAGATTTATCACAGCACTGACCATTTCCCTGGCACCAATTTTCTGTTGTATTTACTCTGTCGTTGCTATGAACAAACTTCTGACGAGAAGAAGCTTATAGGAGGAAAGGGTTTGTTGCAGGCTTACAGAATCCAGGGGAAGCTTCATCATGACAAGAGAAACTGGCTTGCTTCCATAGATCCAAGCAGAGAAACACCACCAACAGCCAACAAACATAAATAGCTAGAGGTTACACCTGGCTCTTTACTCCTGAGAGGGCTGGATTTCAAGATTTATCCCCAGTGACACCTCCTCTCCAAGAGGGCTTCATCTGATGAATCTGGATACTGGAGAGATACTCCATGGTTAAGGGGCTTGCCCTTCAAAGACTAACAACTCTGGTTTGATTTCCCAGTACTGACATAAAGGCTGATGCACAAAGTGGCACATGATTCTGGAGTTAATTTGCAGCAGCTAGAGGCGCCTATTCATTGTTTCTTGCTCTCTCCCTCTCCCCTCCCCTCTCTCTAGCTCTCACTCTTTCTTAATATGCTTGCAAATAAGTAACTATATGCAAATATTTAGGGCTAGATAGGTAGCTCAGCTGTTAAGGCACTTACCTGCAAAGCCTAATGCCCATGACTCAATTCCCCAGTAACCATGTAAAGCCAGATACACAAAATGGCACATGCATCTGGAGTTCATTTGCAGCAGCTGGAGGCTCTGTCTCTCTCTCTTCTTTCTTTCTCTGTGCTTGCAAATAAATAACAATATTTTGTAAAAATGAGATTACGTGAGCCACACATTCATATTCAAACTACCATAGTATATTATTTATCTTCTCATTGCTAGGATAAAATGCCTGAACAAAATACAAAAAAAAAAAAAAGTCCAAAGAAGGTCAGCTTAGGGGAGGTCATGGATGAGCCTAATAATAAACCAAACTGCCTGTACTTGCAGAATAGAAAACTAATAAAAAAATAAAAAGTTATGTTTCAAGGTATGCAGAGTTAAAAAAAAAAATCCAGGTTATATAATCCTTCACGGTGGGGAAAGCATGACAGTAGGCACTTGACTCAAAGCCGGTCACATTCAGCATATTGTGAGGCAGTGAAGAACTATAGCAATAATGACCTTATTAAGAGAGCTCTCTTGGAATTTGAAAACAGTTAAAATTCTGAGTTGGAGAGGGTTTCCTTAACAATTAATCAAATTATGTGAAGTTATTTAATATGCCACCATGAGTTATTATGATTTTGCTTTGTTTCTTCTTTCTTTTCTGTCTCCCTTCTTTCTTTTCAATATTTTTATTTACTTTAGAGAGCGCGTGTGTGTGGGCATGGGTATGCCAGGCTTCTAGCCATTGTAAATGAACTCCAGACCCATGCACCACTTTGTACATCTGGCTTTCTGTGGGAACTGGGAGGTCAAACCTGGGTCATAAGACCTATCTACCGTCCTTTCTTTCTCCCTCCCTATCTTTTTTTTAATTTATTTCTCTCTCTATTTCTTTCTTTCTTTCTCTATGTTTCTCTTACATTTGTGGTTTTTTTCCTTTTTGCTCTTTTGTCTCTCTCCTTTTTTCTCTCTTTCTTTCTCTCTCTCTCTCTCCCTCTCCCTCTCTCTCTTTCTTTCTGGATAGTAACAGCCCTGAATCATGTGATCCTTTTCTATCAGCCTTCCTACTGTAATAGTTATTATAGCTTTAAAATTATCTTCCTTCTTGACAAAGCAGGAAATGATAATATGCACAAAAATTTATGTGTGATATCTTGAAAAAATTCCAAAATCCAGTGATTACTGTGTGTTTAGCCTCGAATAGAACACCAAAACCATCCTCTCCAAGGCTTAGAGAACTGCAGAAAAGAAGGGAGAAAGAATATGAGAGCAGGAGGAGGAGAGGAGGCTCATGGAATAATATCTCCTGGATTTGGCATGGTACTAATACTCATGAATTCATGACAGTTGTGGTTTTCACCCAAGACTAAGTCTTTTATACATCACCTATGTGTGGGGAATATTACATAAGACATGTACTCCCAGGAGTATCTAATGCCAAGTAATCATTGCAGGGAGATGGGAGTTAGGTTCAGAAGTGCTGTAGATCCTGGAAAGTTGCCCATGCCAGAGTAAATAACTTTCCAGTTAGGGTCCTGCAAACAATCCTAATATAACTAACTGGGTAAAAAGAAAATAAATAAGCATAAAAGTATGGTGGAGATTAGTTGGGAAGAAGTTTGTTAATGGCAGAGGCAAGGGGATAAAAGAGAATAATTGGGGAAAGTAAAGTCAATATACACTATATACATATACAAGAAAAAAATTAAAATTAAAAGAAGAAAAACTACATGCAAATAATCATATTAAAATGAGATGGAAATCTTGAAGATATCAACCATGATTATCACTGGGTAACTTATCATGCATGAAATTTACTTTCTTTTTAGTTTATAAACATTCCAAAAGATTACCTAAAGAAAATGGTCACAAAAATCATATTCAGTTCCCAGTGAAGGCTAATTAGATATCATATTTTGCCAAATCTATGGGCATTTTTCTCTATAAAGGAATAATGCTATTCCCTCTCCTACCAGAGGTGAAGTAATGCTTTGAGATATGTTTTGACTGCTTTATCAAGAGAGCTAAAGTAGTACCTATTGGACATAGTAAGGATGCTAACTTTTTGCAATTAAAAAAAAAGAAATACAACATTCTTCCTCTTCATAAGGAAGTACTGTTGACACCTACCTCAATAATGTCTAGGTTGGTAAGTGTGTTCCAGAGCTGTGATGGAGCATAGATAAAAAAAGTCAGACACAAGCAGTCAGTGTGATTTTGTATTTCAACACATAGAAGAGGCTAACATTTTACTTATGCCTTCAAATGAGTGAGAATGCTTCTCATTTCACTGCCGTCTTCACTGAGTAATAGATTGTGAGAAGAACCCATGGTTCTACACTATCCTGCTGCCTTTTCTTTGGAAGGGAGAACTTTCAAGGGAGGGAGGGGAATACTGGGCATTTTTGAAATCATGAGCAAAGACCTAAGCAATAATTTGTAAATGTATAATAAATCAAGCAATGGGCTACTCGGTAATAACTTAAATATATGAGAAAACAGAGACACTACTTTAAAATATTGTCTGTTTTAAAGTTCCATTATTCAATGCTAAATACAATGATGCATTTCTAATAACTAGATGTGGAAATGGGAATATAAGAATGATTAACTATGAGAAATAACTGTGGGAATACTTCTTATGAACTTTATAAATAACTTTTCTGAGAATATTTCTTTGGGATGGCTTTCCTGCTAAATTTCTGACTTGTCACCTTCCCTCAAGTTAATCTTACAACCTGCTCAGAATCAGCCTGCTAAGAACAATTTAACTGTATTTACCATGCTTTAGATGGCCTTTCCCCTGGACACCAAGGATGTTCAATATTGACAAGGAATGTTGAGAGATGCTGATGTGAACTTAAGACATGCTCTTTGCCCTATCTTCTTAATGACTTGATTATACTTTTGACTCAGAAAATGTGCATGCATAAGACATATTAGCTACCATTGAAAGCAATGTACATTAAAGGTAATGAATTACCCACAGAAAAGTTAACAGCATCAGATGGTTTTAGAGATATAGTATTGGTGAACAATCTCTCTCTCTCTCTCTCTCTCTCTCTCTCTCTCTCTCTCTCTCTCTCTCTCTCTCTCTCTCTCTCTCTGTGTGTGTGTGTGTGTGTGTGTGTGTTATCTGGGTCAGTAAATCTAACTGGTCCCCTGAATCTCTTTCTTTTAGAAAATGTTTAAAGAATGTTTTTAGGGCTGATGAGTTGGCTCTGCAGTTAAGGTGCTTTCCTGTAAAGCCTGTAAATCTCGTAATGACTGAAGTTTTATTCCTCAGTACCCATGTGAAGCCAGATAAACAAAGTGGCACATACATCTGGAGTCCATTTTCGGTGTCTAGAGGCCCAGGTGTGCCCATTCATTTTGTTTGCTCTCTTCTATGTCTGTCTGCTTAAAATAAATAAATAATTTTTTTTTTCCTAAAAAGAATTTTTAGAGTCAAAGCTCCTTGTTCCTTTCTCATGCAATGCTGATTCCTCACATATTGCTATTTTTTTTGGGATCAATAAGAATACCAGTGAGGGTCTGTCATTAGAAGCAGCAGCCATAGGAACACAACAGAGAGTAGGAGCAGCAAAGCAGTGAAGTTATTCTTGGTTAAACAAGTTCAAGTGTCACTATCTATAATTCCAGGACACTTAGGAATGGGCAAAGTGATAGCTCAAAATAAATGCAGGTATCTAATAAAATTTCTAACACAGAATACTCTTTAAATATTTGGCAATCATAGAAAGTGATAAAAATATCAAATACATTGAGATTTAGTTAACTATAAGTCAGGCTGAAAATAATGAAATTAACGTACTTAGTCAATGAGACTGAAATCAAAGGTTTGCTTGAAGTGAATGATGCTGATCCCCTGTACTGATGTTTTTTAACATCTCTACTTATCAAAACTTTAGAGATTATTTCCATTTTGTTTGCCATTTTCTCTCTTATTCTAGTTTAAGTGCTTCTGACCTTAACATATTAACATGGTCCACACCTTGTAGATTCATTTTAGTACTTAAAATAGCCCAGTTCATCGGACTTATGAACCCTTACCCTTCATTAGCAGTCTTGACAATAAAATAAAATCTTCTCCACATCAGAGTCACATAAGAGCCCTTATATAATATTTTAGTAAAAAACAAATCTAGTTATCATTAGCAATTGGGGAAATATTTTTTTTTTCAAGATTGGGTCTCATTCTAGCCCAGGATGGCCTGAAACTTACTCTGTAGTCCCAGGCTGGCATCAAATTCATAGTAATCCTCCTATCTCTGCTTCCTGAGTTATGGGATTAAAGGTATACATCACCATACTTGACTAGTGATTTTTTTTTTTTTGATTAACAAAGTGGTAAGTGGATATGCTCATGGAAACCTTGTGTTTTATTTATGGACTGAGCTTCCACAGGGAAGACGAAAACAATTACAGTGGCAGCAGTGCATTGCCATGCAAAGTACCTGTTGGCTCATACAGCAAGATAACTCAAAAGGATAATGTGTTGGGTTGACCAGAATTTAATATTGATTAAAATATTTACTATTAATTATAAAATTTCATACTATTACCTATTATTAAGTTTGTGGTCTCAATATAATGTATATTTTATTAACATAATAAAGTATGTCAATACAATTATATTATATAATTGCTATATGATAATATCATATATTATAAGAATATACAAATCTCTACTTCATTTATTTTTAACATAATAATTGGGAAATGTAAGAACAAATAGCAGAGATAATTAACATTGGATATTCTTCCTATTTTTATTTATTTACTTATTTATTTAAGAGTGACAAAGAGAAGGAGGGAGAGAAAGAGAGAATGGGCTCACCAGGCTTCCAGCCACTGCAAACAAAATCCATATGCACATGCCACCTTGTACATCTGGCTAACATTGTTCCTGGGGAATCGAGCCTCAAACCGGGGTCCTTAAGCTTCACAGGCAAGCACTTAACCACTAAGCCATCTCTCCAGGCCTGGATATTCTTCCTATTAAAACTTTTAAGTTAACATACAAATAATGGGTTTTGTCATGGCCTTTTTCATGCACTTGATAATAAGCTATGCCTCCACATGTGTACAGTAGGCTTTGCTTTGTTGTATTGTATGCAAAAGGGAAAATTTACACATTATTTTGAATAAAATTCACAAAATACAGGGCTTTATATTAAATTACTTGCTTTGTTCACCTGGGTCTAGATAGATAATAATTGAAGTAGAGGCAAAGAGCTTGGGAAATTGCTCAATGGTATTGTTCAATGGTTAAAGGTGCTTGCTTGAAAAGCCTACAGGCCAAGGTTCAATTTCCCAATACCCTTTCTCTCTCTCTCTCCCTCTCTCTTTCTACTTCTCTCCCCTTGCAAATAAATATCTCCCCATGTAAATATATAATATTTTAAAATAGAGACAGAAACAAATATAGAAATAAAGTGAAAGGTATACTGCATATATATAATTTAATTCATCTTCAACAATGAATATACAAAGACATAACTCCATAAAAACATCACTGTGCTCTCTGTTCACCACATTCATCTTATCTTATGTCTGCCTCTTCCCCATAACAGTATCTTTTGTTTGCTCCTTATTTCACTAGACTGCTCTGAATCTATTTTAATTCTCATGACTAACTTCTATGTTACTAGCGTTATTTTTGGTCTCACTCTTCACACTAAGTAATGCCTAGTATAGGATACTCCTCTCACAGGCTATTTCCATGCTCAGTGAGTGCATGCAAGAAGTGTAAAGCAAAACCAAACCTAGTGAGCACAAATACTTCTGGAAGAGATTCTCCTTCACACTCGTCCATAGTGGCTCCAGTGTGACCTCTACCAGACCATCCTTAATTGTTTTACAGGCCTAATACTCAATAATGATATCCCAACCCACTAGCTTTATTGGTGCTCTCTACCTAGCAGTGGTTATTTCTCCTTATTCTAAGACTGGTGGCTCACATCCTGTCATGTGTCTTGGGAATGCTATTTTGAAAGTAACTAGAATGCTATGATCATGGATATTCTATACTCTAATCAACCACCTGTAATCATGTTAGCCTCACACTGCCTTGCAACTGGAGCTTGGGTAATAAGCCTTGAAAGTAAAATATCTTAAAAGTTGACTTTTAAAACTGGCCTGGAGCGATGGCTCAGCAGCTAAAGCCCTTGCTGGCAAAGCCAAATGACTCAGGTTCGATTTTCCAGGACCCACATAAGCCAGATGCACAAGGTGGAACATGTGTCTGGAGTACTTTGCATTGGCTGGAGGCCTTGGCATGTTCAATCTCTCCCTATCTGCCTCTTTTTCTGTAATAATTAAATATTTTTTTTTTTTAAAAAAATCAAAATTGAAGAGAGACATTGAAAGGGGGAAAGAGTCTGATGATGAGCAGTGGTGCAAAGGGTAAAGTGGGAGGGTGGGTGGAATTACCATGGTTTATTGTCTATAATTATGGAAGTTGTTAATAAAAAAATAATATCAAAATAAAATAAATAGATGTACATATATTAGCTTTTAATTTAAAAATCTGCTTGCTACTTAACTGTTTTTTTTAAAATTAGCTTCTAAATTTCTAAAAAGTGCCTGCAATTTGATTAGAATTGTGTTGTTTACAAGATTTCAGATAATGCCTTCAGTATGTCCAAAGAAATGTTTTAGTGATATAAAGAGCTACCCAATTAAACAGTACCAGAGATTACCTAATTGGAAAAGTATGGGAAGCGTATGGAAATTAACAGGCTTTTAATTAACTGAAGCAAGAAATACAGCCAATTTTTGCTAAAGGGTAAGATAGAGTACAAATCTGACTTGCTTATAATAAATGAAGTCTTTATTTAGAAAACACTTTCAGTAAGGTAGTATGTTTGTGAATTTATTCCAGATTGATTGAAACAATATCCAATTATGGACAGCTATTCTTAGAGTTATGTAGCATCAAGGTGCTATGGTAAATGAATTGGCAAATTCCTAAAACATTTCAAAATGAATGTTTTGCTGATTCTTCAAACTATAAATAGTATTTATATTACAATGGTTGAAGTACAGAGGAGGTGCCTAATAATCTAGTTTCTTGCAAATATAGTCACCTCATTAAATAATGAGAAATTGGCAATTGGTTTATATGCTTAAGAACATTTTAGATAATCATAATTATATAATTTCTGAGCTATGTACCTTAGTGATGACTTTTGTGGAATTAAATAATCATATTTTGGCCACTATTTAAATATGTAGTAATAATGAAAAAACATCATGACATTTTAATAAAATAGAAGGCCCAGAATTATACAGTGCTAATGGAAAAGGAAAAGTTTATTATAATTAGATATATGAGATATTTTTGTATATGAAAATATCACATATATGTATGTGATAGAATTAGTCAGCATTAGATATAAATACACTTTAGTTATCACACAATAGAGTAATTATAATTTACAATCTATTACATATTTTATGAAGAGTTAGAAGAGTTAAAAAGCTCCAAACATAAGGGCATAATATAGGTGTAGAAATGGTAATTGTTCTGATTTTATTATTAAATGTTACATACATCTTGATTGATCACACTGTACCTCATAAATACGTACCAATAGGATGTGACAATTAGAAAGAGCAGAGAAAAGCATGTGCACTGACAAATACAGATTCATATGAATATTCATAGTAGAATTATTTATAATAGATTCAAGTTGAAAATTAGTCAAATGTGCATCAAGAATGGAAAGAATAAATGCTACTTGTCAAGTAGAATGTACACAGTGATAAAATGAATGTGCTAGCTCTTAATGAAAAGCATCTAAGCCATATGTAATAAATAATCCATTGTAAGGTTTTCAAATTTCTCAATTGGTTTATTAAGGGAATTTTTTAAAGTCCAAATATCATCACAATAAATTCTCTAACCTGAGAAAAGACATTGTGATTTAAACCATGGATGGTATGATGTTTGGTGACATTGAAGACATCTTAAAATTACACTTGTGTTTAGTAAATATCCTGATGAGAATTAATGCTCCTTTTAATCGGGATTGTTATTCATTTCACTCATTTTCTGAAAATTAGCATCTAATATTGGACTTTAACTGACTTCTTGACATGCTGTCTTTTTCATCTTACAATCTTTGTTTATATACTGGTGGAGAGGATACTAATGCCTAGGATGCTGAATGGTATTTGGATTTTGAAAGGCTACTCCATAGATGATTTCCTGAAAGCTATCATTTTCTCTTTTGTTTCCAGGAATTACATTACTGACTCATCAAAGGACAATGACCTAATGTTGACATGGATACAGCTGCTGTCTGATGGTATTTCTAATCTTGGTAGAGAGCTCCATTTCTAGAATGAAATGCCAGATCACTATCAGAAAATAATAGTCATATAGAATATGTAGGCCTGCCCTTCATTTTTTCTCTTACAATATATGATGCCTAGCCAGTGTCACCAATTGTGGATTATCACTCTGATTATGTCGGAAGACTGCTATTGTTCTTTTGAGTTTTAAGCAGAATGTACACAATATTGTATCATTTGAACTTATCTTTTTTGTTTCTTTGTTTGCTTTGAGGAAGAGTCTTGTGAGGTAACACTCATCATGGAGCCCTGGCAGCCATCATACTTCCCAAGTGCTAGGATTGTAGGCATTCTCTGCTATTCACAACTTCTGAATTTATCGCCTTATAATACAGAACAACACAATTCTCAGGAGTAACTGAGCTGTGCAAGGTTGTTATCTCCTAGACCTAATGATGCCATCCTGGCAAGACTTTGAAAAGTGTCTCTTTCATTTTCCCACACAACTATATTCATGACTCTTAATCTTTCTCACATGGTTACTGAGGTTATCTTTTGTATTCTACCAAGTGCTTAAGGTTACAAATAAAATAGAAACAAACTTGTAGTGAACTCATATTGCCCGCCTATTGTTCAATTGCCAATGGCTGCATTCTTCACTCATAAATTTAAGATGTTAGACTTTGTAACAATGATGTATTTTTAGATATTGGAAAAATATCTTTCCTTTTCTTAAAAAAACTCATCAAGGACTTCCGGTTAAGATGGCGGCGTAGGTACCACGCCAAAGCAGCCTAGGGGGGGAAAAAGACCAAAAAAACTCAGTAAAATACACACTTTTACTAAAAAGTGAGGTGTATAGGAAATTAAAGTGGCAGCGGAGAAGTAGAAGACTTATAGAGCATCCAGAGCCTGCACAGGCGGGAAAAGCGGCTCCGGCAGCTCGGCCAACCGCCACAGCCGCGGCGCACCAGAAAACCGCCAGACTCGGCTCCAGCCGCAGGAAAAGCCAGGTGCGGGATTTTCCCCTCACACCGCGCTCTCCGCAACTCGGGAAACGTGAGGGGAGAGCGGCAGCGAGCAGCGGAGGAGCAGACCGTGAGGTAGAAGAACACGTGGAGCAGCGAGAGAACCAGAGCAGCCGCGGCTCCCTCCCCTCCCCCACCGCCTGAGCCCAGCTCCAGCGAACAGAGCAGTGGCCCGGGACCCGGCCACACCAACTTGGGCTGACAATGGGATCCAAGCAGGAGCAGAGTTCGGAAGCAACTTCAGCAGCTCCAGCACCGGTACCAGCGGCCCCAGCAGCCGCAGACCCAGGAGCGGCAACAGCGGCAGATCCCACAGCAGCAGCTTCAGGGGGAGCAGCGGCAGTGGACACAGCAGCAGTGGCTCAGTTTGCCCCGTAGGAAAAGCAAGTGCCCAGCTCCAGAAATCAGAACAGCAGCCCGACGACCCAGGCAGCAACTTGACTGAGACCAAAATCACCCAAGGTAACTGGGATTACACCAGGGAAGGGTCTCACTTGGTCACAAGCTGACTTGGATACCTCAACAGACCAGAAATCTAAACCTCTTTGTTGATAGAGGATCTGGTCATTATAATAACTACTCTTGCATACATACTCGGGGCTGTTTTTGATTGAATGTGTACAGTGTTTAGTTAAATTTTAGAATATACCTGTATTTTATTCCATTCAGCCTGCTTGAATACTCCTATAGCAGGGAAACTCAACCCCTAAGAACATCTTTGTAGATACTCTGAGAGTCTTAAGAGCCACACCTAATACCTTATGGTCCTACCCTGAAAATATATTACATCAAATCAATTGATACAGCTAAGAATACACAGCTAGCTAGAAAATCCAAGCATTAACTTAATCCAAGATGCAAAAATATATACATTATAACACAAGAAACACTAAAAAGCAAGACGATATAAATCCACCCAAAAGTATTAATGCATCAGAAATGTCCTCCAGTGAGAAAGAGTTAGAGGAAATGCCTGAGAAAGAGTTCAAAAGAATAATTATAAATATGTTCAAAGAGGTCAAAGAACACATGAAAACAATCAAAGAAGAAATCAAAGAGGAAATCAAAGAGGAAATCAAAGGAATCAAAGAAGAGGCAGGACACCAATTTAATGAAATAAAGAAGACAATACAAGACATAAATAGGGAAATAGAAATAATAAAGAAAAACCAGTCAGAATTACTAGCAATGAAGAACACAGTTAATGAAATAAAAAACTCTGTAGAAAATCTCACCAGTAGGGTGGATGACGGAGAGGACAGAATATCTAAGCTAGAAGACCAGGTGGCAGACCTAATGCAGTCCAACAAAGAGAAAGACAAACTTATAGAAAAGTATGAGTGGGAATTTGAAGATATTCGGGACACTATGAAAAGATCCAATATAAGAATTCAGGGCATAGTAGAAGGAGAAGAACTCCACTCCAGAGGCATAGTAGGCATCTTCAACAAAATCATAGAGGAAAATTTCCCCCAAATTGGGAAAGAGGTGCCAATACAGATACAGGAAGCCTTTAGAACCCCAGCCAGACAAAACCCAGAAAGAACCTCTCCTCGCCATATTATAATCAAACTTCCAAACACACACACCAAAGAAAAAATATTGAAAGCAGTTAGAGAGAAAAATCAAGTTACCTACAAAAGCAAGCCCATCAGGATTACAGCAGATTATTCAACACAAACTTTTAAAGCCAGAAGGGCATGGAGTGATATATTCCAAGTTCTGAAAGATAACAACTGTCAACCAAGGTTACTTTATCCTGCAAAGTTATCCATTCAAATAGATGGAGAAATAAAGACATTCCATGACAAAAGCAGGTTAAGGAGTATTTGAAGACAAAACCAGCTCTACAGAAAATACTTGATAGAATCCTCCATGCTGAACAAAAGGAAAAGCCCACATATAAGGAACCTAGAAAAAACAAGCTATACTCAAATACCAGTTAACAGAAGAGAGCACAGGTAGAACCAGAAACACACACACACAAAAAAATGGCAAACATAAATACACACCTTTCAATAATATCTCTTAATATCAACGGTCTCAATGCCCCAACGAAAAGACATAGATTTGCAGACTGGGTTAAAAAGCAGGATACTACAATTTGTTGTCTCCAAGAAACTCACCTTTCTACAAAGGATAGACATTATCTCAGGGTGAAAGGTTGGAAGACGGTGTTTCAAGCAAATGGGCCTAGAAAACAAGCAGGGGTTGCTATCTTAATATCAGACAGGGTAGACTTTAGTCCGACATTAGTCAAGAAAGATAGGAAGGTCAATTTCTATTGATTAAGGGGACACTCCAACAGGAGGACATTACAATCCTAAACATATATGCACCTAACATGGGGGCTCCCAAATTCGTCAAACAAACACTATTAGAACTAAGTTCACAGATAACACCAAACACAGTGGTGGTGGGTGACTTTAACACCCCACTCTCATCAATTGACAGGTCATCCAGGAAAAGAATAAACAGAGAGGCATCTGGACTAAATGAGGTCATAGAAGGAATGGACCTAACAGATATATACAGGACATTTCATCCAAAGGCTGCAGAATATACATTCTTTTCAGCAGCACATGGAACTTTCTCTAAAATAGACCATATATTAGGACACAAAGCAAATCTTAACAAATTCAGGAAAATTGAAATAATTCCTTGCATTCTATCTGACCACAATGCAATTAAACTACAAATCAGTAGCAAGAAAGGCTATAGAGCATACACAAAATCATGGAAACTAAACAATACACTACTAAATGATGAGTGGGTCAATGAAGAAATCAAAAGGGAAATCAAAAAATTTATAGAGTCAAATGATAATGAGAACACAACATACCAAAATCTCTGGGACACAATGAAGGCAGTTCTAAGAGGTAAATTTATAGCCTCAAGTGCCTATATTAAGAAATCAGAAAGGTCGCAAGTAAATGACCTAA
This sequence comes from Jaculus jaculus, assembly GCF_020740685.1. NCBI lineage: Eukaryota > Metazoa > Chordata > Mammalia > Rodentia > Dipodidae > Jaculus > Jaculus jaculus. The sequence continues at coordinate 134,006,752 of NC_059107.1, forward strand.
TGCTTCGCCTTAAAGCCTTGGAAAAAGAAGAACAAGGCAAACCAAAAATCAGTAGACGGGAAGAAATAATAAATATTAGGGCAGAAATTAATGAAATAGAAACAAAAAGAACAATCCAAAGAATTAATGAAACCAAGAGTTGGTTCTTTGAAAGGATAAACAAGATTGATAAACCCTTAGCAAATCTGACCAAAAGAAAGAGAGAAGAGACACAAATTAATAAAATCAGAGATGAACAAGGTAATATCACAACAGATTCCAGAGAAATTCAAAAAATCATAGGGACATACTATAAAAGCATATACTCCACAAAATATGAAAATCTGAAAGAAATGGATGATTTCCTTGATTTATATGACCTACCTAAATTAAACCAAAATGAGATTAATCACTTAAATAGACCTATAACAAACATGGAGATCCGAACAGTTATCAATAATCTCCCAACTAAAAAAAGCCCAGGCCCAGATGGATTCACTGCTGAGTTTTACCAGACTTTTAAGGAAGAGCTAACACCATTGCTTCTTAAGCTTTTCCAGGAAATAGAAAAAGAAGGAATTCTACCAAACTCCTTCTATGAGGCCAGCATCACCCTGATACCAAAACCAGGCAAAGATAGAACAAAAAAAGAAAATTACAGACCAATCTCCCTCATGAACATAGATGCAAAAATTCTCAACAAAATATTGGCAAACAGAATAAAGAGTATATCAAAAAGATCATTCACCCTGACCAAGTAGGCTTTATCCCAGAGATGCAGGGATGGTTCAACATATGCAAATCTATAAATGTAATACATTACATAAACGGGTTGAAGGACAAAAATCACATGATCATCTCATTAGATGCCGAGAAAGCATTTGACAAAATCCAACATCCCTTCATGATAAAAGTCCTACAGAGACCGGGAATAGAAGGAACATATCTCAATATAATAAAGGCTATTTATGACAAGCCTACAGCCAACATATTACTAAATGGGGAAAAACTAGAAGCTTTTCCACTAAAATCAGGAACAAGACAAGGGTGTCCACTGTCCCCACTTCTATTTAATATAGTTTTGGAAGTCTTAGCCATAGCAATAAGGCAAGAGACACACATAAAAGGGATACAAATTGCAAAGGAAGAAATCAAGTTATCATTATTTGCAGATGACATGATTCTATACATAAAGGACCCTAAAGACTCTACTAGCAAGCTGTTAGAGCTGATCAAAACCTACAGCAATGTAGCAGGATACAAAATAAATACACAGAAATCAGTAGCCTTCATATATGCTAACAACAAACACACAGAGGATGAAATCAGAGAATCACTCCCATTCACAATTGCATCAAAAAAAATAAAATACCTTGGAATAAACCTAACCAAGGAAGTAAAGAATCTATACAATGAGAACTTTAAAACACACAAGCGAGAAATTGCAGAAGACACTAGAAAGTGGAGAAACATCCCTTGTTCCTGGATTGGAAGAATCAATATCTTGAAAGTGGCAATCTTACCTAAAGCAATCTACACATTTAATGCAATCCCTATCAAAATTCCAAAGGCTTTCTTCATGGAAATAGAAAAAACAATCCAAAAATTCATTTGGAATCACAAAAAACCTCGAATATCTAAAATAATACTGAGCAACAAAGAAGAGGCTGGTGGTATCACCATACCTGATTTTAACCTATACTACAGAGCCATAGTAACAAAAACAGCATGGTACTGGCACAAAAACAGACATGTAGATCAGTGGAACAGAATAGAGGACCCAGATGTAAGCCCAAGTAGCTATAGCCACCTGATATTCGATAAAAATGCCAAAAATACTCATTGGAGAAGAGACAGCCTCTTCAGCAAATGGTGTTTTGAAAACTGGATAAATATCTGCAGAAGGATGAAAATAGATTCTTCTCTCTCGCCATGCACAAGAATTAAGTCCAAATGGATTAAAGACCTTAACATCAGACCAGAAACTTTGAAACTGCTAGAGGAAAAAGTAGGGGAAACCCTTCAACATATTGGTCTTGGCAAAGACTTTCTGAATACAACCCCAATTGCTCAGGCAATAAAACCACAGATTAACCACTGGGACCTAATGAAATTACAAAGATTTTGCACCACAAAGGACACAGTGAAAAAAGCAAAGAGGCAACCTACAGAATGGGAAAAAAACTTCACCAGCTATATATCTGATAGAGGATTAATATCTAGGATATACAAAGAACTCAAAAAGTTAAATAATAAGGAATCAAACAAGCCAATCAAAAAATGGGCTATGGAGCTAAATAGAGAGTTCTCAAAGGAAGAAATACGAATGGCATATAAGCATCTAAAAAAATGTTCTACGTCACTAGTCATCAGGGAAATGCAGGTTAAAACTACATTGAGATTCCATCTCACTCCTGTCAGATTGGCCACCATCATGAAAACAAATGATCATAAATGTTGGCGGGGATGTGGAAAAAAAGGAACCCTTCTGCACTGCTGGTGGGAATGCAATCTGGTCCAGCCATTGTGGAAAACAGTGTGGAGGTTCCTAAAGCAGCTAGAGATTGATCTACCATATGACCCAGCTATAGCACTCCTAGGCATATATCCAAAGGACTCATCTCATTTCCTTAGAAGTACATGCTCAACCATGTTTATTGCTGCTCAATTTATAATAGCTGGGAAATGGAACCAGCCTAGATGTCCCTCAACAGATGAGTGGATAATGAAGATGTGGTACATTTATACAATGGAGTTCTACTCAGCGGTAAAGAAAAATGAAGTTATGAAATTTGCAGAAAAATGGATGGACCTGGAAAGGATTATACTAAGTCAGGTAACCCAGGCCCAGAAAGCCAAGTGCCACATGTTCTCTCTCATATGTGGATCCTAGCTACAGATGACTGGGCTTCTGCGTGAGAATGAAAATACTTAGTAGCAGAGGCCAGTAAGTTGAAAAGGAGACATAAAGAGTGGAGAAAGGAAGGGAGGAGGATACTTAATAGGTTGTTATTGTATATATGTAATTACAATGATTGTAATGGGGAGGTAATATGATGGAGAATGGAATTTCAAATGGGAAAGTGTGGGGGTGGGGAGGGAGGGAATTACCATGGGATATATTTTATAATCATGGAAAATGTTAATAAAAATTTAAAAAAATAAATAAAAAAAACTCATCAATTTTACTTATTTTCTATTAAGACTTAGTAAGAAAAATATGATATTTGAAAACACAAACTGTTGCATGTTGATACATAACACTTGTATGGAGGCATGTGCACATATTTTTTTGAATTTTACTTTTTAAAAATATGTTTATTTATTTGAGATGGGGGTAGAGAGAAATAGAAAGTATGGGAACTCCAGGGCCACATGCCACTGCAAATGAACTCCAGATGCATGTGTAACTTTGTACCTCTGAATTTATATGGGTACTGGGGAATCAAGGGCTAGCCATCAGACTTTGCAAAGAAGCACCTTAACCATTGAGCCTTCTCTCCAGCCTATTTGTACTCATGTTCTAGAATATAAAATGGCTAGGATTCTGTTAACCAAAAAATACTCTTTGTCATATACATGTGTGAATCTGAATTGCATCACAGGAATTTAAATTCTTATTTTAAAATCGATTTTTCCCCTTGTGTTTGCTATCTACATTGCTGAGTGCTGCAGCATGTTGATTTTAACCACACAGTTTCAAAGCAGACTGCCAAGTCAAAGCTTGAAAGCCTCCATAGGATCAGACATAATACAAAGTGACTGGATAAAATGATAAAAGCCAAGTGCAGCAGGATGAAAATATTATTAGTTTCATATCTTCTAACCCTGCAACCTGAGTGTGCTTACTGAAGTTACAGGATCACTCATTCCAGACAACACTGGGATCTTTATGCCTTCTGTCTAATTAAATACCAATATCCATTAATTAAATACCAATGCCCATTCTGAAATATGTACACCTACTACCATCTTGAAGGTAGGAAGCATTTGCTAAGGGTCACACATGCGGTCAGTGGAAGGCCAAGAATTAGAATGTGTTCTATAAGATTCACAGCGTACATTCTGTCTCACTCTAACACATAGATGCTGCATTTCAATTGCCAGAACTTTAAAACTAAGACATAATTTCTTCTCTATGAACTATAGAGTCTTGTCATTCAATGTGTGTGTATATATGCATTTATTCTCATTCTCCACCCTGATGGCACTGGTCTTGTACACAGAATCAAGTCCAGCTGACTGTTTATGAGTGAAGATGAGAGGCTGCACTCTATGAGATGACATGGAGTGTGCTCAGGGTGGTATGGCTGAAGACAAGGCACTCTAAATAAATAAACACCTTATTGCAAAGGGACTGTCTTGTGTTTTGCCTTTCACAGAATTAAGAGAACATTCCAGATAAAAGCTATTTCTTCAACCTGAATTACAGTATAAAATGTCAAATAGAACAGACTTTCTGTCCACCAGTAGATTTGTGACAAGTCACAAATAAGCCAAAGAACACATGTAACTTCTAACACATTAGATGTTTGCTTTTGTAAAAAAAAAAAAAAAAAAAAAATTGTAATTTTGCAAGCAGAGAAAGAAACAGACTAACAGAAATCTAAAGACTAAGAGAGAATGGGCACGCCAGGGGCTCTAGCTATTGCAAGAAAACTCCAAATGCATGCACTAACTTATGCATCCAGCTTTACATGGGTACTGGGGAATCAAACTCAGGTTGTTAGGTTTTGCAGGCAAGTGCTTTAACTGCTGTATTATCTCTCCAGCCCATAGATGTTTGCTTTTTAAGCCACTTTAAATTTTGAATTGTTACTTCAGCCAAAGAAAATGCAAATTGACACTATTTAATTATTTATAAAAGTTTATGATGCTTTAATATTGTTATACAAGCAAATGTTTGAATTATCCTTCCATCACAAGAATATAAGCTCAAATACTTAGAAATGGTAGCTGTTTAAACAGTGAGGATATGATGCTTTTTGTTAGCACAGTTTGGAAAAAATAACTTCTTTAAATCAGTATAGAGTCAGTTTCAATGTGCTCCACATCAGTGCACATTACCATGAATAATACATGTCTATAGAGAATTCACAAAGGTTTCATATAAAATTACTACTTCATCTGAAAGGAATGATTACAATGCAAAATGAAACCTACAGAATGATATACTTTAAAAATTATCTTTTCAAGTCATTACCACTGGTATTGATTCAAGAAAAGGTTATACTACTTCATGAAGAGATCAGTTGCAATTATTAATTAAAGATCTTATTAGAGAATCCTACATTAGATGTTGAAAACTTTCTCAATTTTATTAAATGACTAGTCACACTGTAATTTTCATCCATGAACCTTCAGTACCAGGAGCACAAGATGTGTATAGTTTTCATTTTCACATTCTCTATACTTAGCACAAAAGCTCTTGCTGAGGGAGCATTGAATAAATGGTAGATATGGGCATTTTTCTCAACGCAGAAACCCTGGTTTGAAAAAAAATTCGTGGCATCAGAAAGCATTGTCAATGTCTTTATATATTTTGATTACCCAATAATAATATTTTATGCCACTTAATAATTCACAAAACATTCATTATGCTGTAGCCGATCCAGTCTTCTCCTCGATGTAAACTGCAGGATGTGTTGAGTTCAGTTGCCATAAAGATACTCATTTGTTGCCACATATCCCAGTAATAGGTGTTGAAATAAGGACTTATCACCTTCTTCATATCTTGTGCTTTCTTTCCAATCATACTGCTCAGAAAGTGAATACTGAGGTAGACAAGACAGTCAAGAAAATACAGATCTGTGCCTTTTGACCTTTTCCACTATGTAGTAAATTGAGAAGTTTGTTATTTTAAAATAGATTCACAGGTTAATTCTAACTCCATAAACACTGGGCTGTTTTTCTGTACATATTATACCTGTACTGCAAAATAGAAATTTGGAGTCTATTTTCCTGGAAATCTAGAAAATCTTCAAGTAAATGCCAATGGTATTGATGTAAGCTTTACAAATGTTAGAAAATTCAGTAATAAAATAAGACTAAGCAAAAAACAAATACATTAAACTATTTCAAATAAGAGCATTCAGTTAGGAAGAGTGAAATATACTAAGCATAGTGTTTTGAAAAGGCCTCAACTAATATCACTTACCTGGTTGCCAAACCTAGTCACTGCCCAGAAGCCATGTCAAAATACACTAATGTCACAAATCCACGAAATAAGACAAAGCCTTTTAAAGATACATATGACTTTTCAAAAATTAAAATGTTAAAATAAATTTTGAGTAGGAAAGGGATCTAGAGAGACAGCTCAGTCGGTGAGGTGCCTGTTTGGAAAGCCTCATGAGAACCTCTCCAGTCTGGGTATAATGGTGCATACCTGAAACCTCAGCTCTGGGGAGGTGGTGACAGACAGATCCCTGGAGCTTACTCATCAGTCAGTGTAGCGTGATCCATGAACCCCAGGCCACACACACACACACACACACACACACACACACACACACACACACAAAGAGGCCCTCCCTCAGAAAAGAAGAGCATAGGGGCTGAAGAGCTGACTCAGCGGATAAAGTGCCTGTCATACAAGTGATAGAATATGAGCTCAGATCCCTAGGATCCATGTAAAAAATTTTAAAACTGCAAACACTGCAGCTACGTCATGAAATATTACTATTACATAATTAAGCTACAGTCTGGAACCCCAGCATGTCTATAGTGAGAAGGGAGGCAGAGATAGCATAATTGCTAGCAAGTTTGCTGGCCAACTTGTCTAGCATATACATCAGTGAACAATGAGAGAACCTTGCCTCAGACAAGCTAGAAGGTGAAGACCTTTCATGCACACTCATGTATACACACATCACACACACATACACTCAAAGTAGACAGAGTAATTAAGGATAGCACCCAAGATTGTCCCTATGCCTCCACATGAATGTGCATTCCTAAGTGCAGTAATGTCTACATATGTGCACCTAAACACATTGAGCGTTCATATGAACATGTGCACATACCACACATGCAAACCAAAACTTTCTGAAAAATTCATTTTTCCTGGCAGATATTATTAGCCATAAATACACACGAGTCAGGAAGCTAGTATTTATTGCAAGGTTCCTTCTGTCCCTTACTTGTAGACTGGTGAGATTCCCAGATAGCCCTAAAATGACCTCAGTGATTCTTACCAACTGGCATTCATGTTCCTGTCCTATATAGATTTTCTCTGTTAAATGTGAGTTGCACTGGTGACTTGGTTTTAACAAATATGATAGCGCAATAGCCATGGATGACACCACAAAAATTACACTACAAGGAGACACAGCTTCCCACCTGGGCACTCTACTTTTCTCTCAGCGTTCTTTCTCTGGAGACAAACAACTGACTGTTGGTTGACTTGTTTTGATTTGTAGCCTAGGCAGGCCTTGAACTCCTGCATGCTCTGACTTCTGTTTTCCTAGTGCTAGAGTTACAGGCATGCACAAGCACACACAGTACTGAAAAGATCTTAGTAAAGATATGCAAGAAATTGATGTTTAAGGCCAATCTTTGTGAACTTGACTTGAGGCTTGCCAACATCGCTGTGAATGAGGATAGATTGAAATCTTCCTGAAAGTAATGGTGGTGCAATATCCAGTGACCACAGCTCCTGTCAATGTCCTGACCCACTGGGGAAAAAAAAAAATGAATTTCTGACTGGAGACATGGCTCCATGGTAAAGAATACTGCCTGTGCAAGAATGAGGGATTGAGAGAGGCCTGAGAGAGACTGACTTCACTGTTTCATCCCTAGGATCCACATAACCAGCTGGGTGTGGCCATGTGTGTCTGACCCAATTGTGTACGGGAATGGAGATCACATGTTATAGTTACTTACCTTCTTGTTGCTGGGTCAAACACCTGACTAGAATCAGTTTAAGAGAAGAAAGGGTTTGTTCCATGCTTACAGGGAAGGTTCATCATGGCAGAGGAACCTCGAGGTCCACCTCTGATGACATGGCAGAGCTCTACCTCCCAAAGACTTAACCAGGTGACTACTAAACAGAAATCTCAAACACTTGAGGCTACGGTGACATTTATATTCAAACCACCACATTGGATACTCCTTGGAGCTCCTAAAAAATGGCAAGTTCCAAAATCAGTAATAAACTGGCCTAAATATGACAAGGTAGAAGAGTGATCGAGTGATGCTCTGCTCCAGCCCCTGTAGATGAGCACATCCCACCATAGTTGAGCTCACGGGGCACCACAAGTATAAGAATATATGTACATCCTGCACGTGTGTGTGCACACACCACACACACACACACACACACACACACACACACACACACCATATATATCTCCAATTGTGGTAGTTTGAATAGATGCCCCCCAATATATTCAGAGTTTTATTAGTTTGTAGCTTGTATCTGCAGCCACCTGGATAGAAGCATTGCCACTGGGTGGATCTTAAGTTGTGGTGGTGGGTTTGAGATTCCAGTTTAAAGATACACAAAGTGTGCCTAGCTGGAGTTCCTGAAGTGTGCTGTGCTGTGTACCTTTTGGATTTTCGACTTGTAGTTCTCTCTCTGTGTTTGGTCCTGTGAAAGCAGGCAGCTTCTTCTGCCATTATGGAACTTCCCCTGGATCTGTGAGCTTCAGTAAATCCCTTCCTCCAAAATTGTGCCTGATCTGGAAGTTTATCTCGAACCTGAAGCTGTCTGCTATACCAATGGTACAAAATTAAACCAAATCCAGATTTTCAAAAGATATATATTGTGAGATAATAAATGTTTGCTATATTAACATGCCAAGTCTGGGATAACTTATGTAGCAATGAAAAAAATAGTATATACGACATTTCAATTCCTAAAGATCTTAATAATAGGCTAAGATTTTAATTAAACACTACATATAGGTTCAAAAGTAGATGCTGTATAATGAATAGTAAAGGAAAAGGAGAAATACTAGCCATCTTAATAACTAAAATCTCTCTTAGATTTTTCACTTGCTACTGGAACCAGAAAGATGATTTTATTATTAAGTTTTTATATTTATGGACATTATGATATCATCATTGATAATAATTTATTTCTATCAGTCACTGGAATACACTGACATATAGGTAAAGTTCATTTTAGGAGTAGTTGGGAAGACTACATCATCCTCAGTGATCTACAGCCCATGGCTCTGAGAAGAAGGTGGCATTGAGAGCCACAGTATTGCTTTTTTGTTAACAGTTCCTGTTACTGCTCTAGGACTTTTCATTCTTGTAAAAATATGAATTGAATTTTCTAGAGAAATTAGCTCTAAAAGTGGGGTTCTATTTCCAGAATATCATCACTGCCCCTAATTCCAGGCTACAGCTCATTAATTTTAGGTTATTATGAACCAAACAGATCCATCTTTTATTGTCAAGAAGTAAAGCTCTCTCCCTATCTCTCTCTAGCTCTCTCTGTCTCTCTCGAATCTATCTATTTACTATCAACTATCTATTTATTTATCTCTCCATTTTTTTTCTGTAGTCTTATATCTGAAAAGATACAGGCTGGAGCTAATCAGTATTCTTTCACTATCTGAACTCTGAGAATGGAGCCAACATAGGGAAAAGAGAAAGCTGACCAAAGGAATGACAAATCAGATTATTTACAGTCAGAAGCCAACAGATTGTAGACTTCACCAAGGGAGCCAACAGAATCCCAATTTTCTTCATATAGTCTCTGGTGGTTGTTTTATATTCCATTCACTCCATTCACCCAGAGAGGCATTAGCCTACTCAAGAGAGTGACAATGAATGACTGATTTGAACTATCACATACCCCATTTCTCACAGGACTTAAGGATTTGTAAAAGTAACATCCAGACTCAACCAACTTAAGATGGCCTACAGAAAGAACACATGACAACACATATTTCTGTGGTCTGGAAGCATGGAGTAAACAACACGTTTTCCCTTCTTTATGCATAGTGTTTTACCTTGGTGTATAATATATTCCCGATGAAAATCTCTATTTAAAATTCCCTGTCCCTTCAAATCACTTTAACCTACAACATCTCTTCCTTTATGTCCTGCTGCTGTCCTGCTGGGTCACTATAATCCAGATCACTGGAGATTTCCCTACCACACCACAACTTCATTGTCTTTGAACTTGACCTCTTCTCAGTCTGGAATCTGCACCTTCAATAGATCCCAGGATTTACTCCCTTCAAAAGCCGCATTATAGAAACCATTTCCTCATACATTCTGCCTTCCCCTTCTCCATGGTCTTTATTCCATCATACTTTCCACCTTTTGACTGCATTAAGTAGCCCATACTCCCTCTCCATTTTGATCTTATTTAAATAAGTATTTTCCAACAGAAAGTCAACCCCAGGAAGACCAGGAGTTGCAGAAGACTGAAAGAGAAGCATCCACCATGTGTTTTTGCAACACCAGAAAATAATTAGGAAGCAGCAGATATAACAGAGTTGTGGAAAACTTTCTGCCAAACTGTTGCGACTCTTTTATGTTCTAAGGACTAAATGTGAAATAATGTTATAAGCTAATGAGTGCTTCTTTTTCATTTCAATTATTTTTATAATTTACATTCTTGAAGTACATTTAACAAAAATGTATAAATACTTCTTTTATTATACTTTTGAATCACAAAAATATTCTTTTAAGTAAATTTAATTGAAATATATAAAATAAGAAAATATATATTTCATAAATACATACAAGATTTTTTATATATTATTTTTATTTGTTTATTTGGGAGAAGGAAAGAGAGAGAGAGAGAGAGAGAGAGAGAGAGAGAGAGAGAGAGAGAGAAAGATAGAGAGAATGGATGTGCCAGGGCTTGCAGCCCCTGCAAACGAACTCCAGAGGCATGTGCCACCTTGTGCATCTGGCTTACATGGGTCCTGGGGAATTGAACTGAGGTCCTTTGGCTTTTCAGGCAAGCACCTTACCTGCTAAACATTTTCTCCAGCCCCTTGCAAGATATTTAAGATGTGAAGGACATTGAAAGAATAGTAGTCATTTTTTTTTTGAAACTTATCAAATAAATAAAATTTAAATAAATTATAGCAATTTAAATTAGTATGCAATTGCCAACAACCTGAAATAGCTATATAGTTTTACTTATAAAATAGGTTAAATTTATAATAAATTCACTAGGCTTTAATTTTAGATCAATTTGAAGTTTAACAAAACATTGGGTAAAATATACAGAAGTCCCAGGTGTTTATTTCCTCTGAACACACACTTCATATTATTATTATAATTTTATTTGGGTGACATAATTATTATCATTGTCAAAAATAATGATATTTTAGGGCTGGAGAGATGGCTTAGGGGTTAAGCACTTGCCTGTGAAGCTTAAGGACCCCGGTTCAAGGCTCGACTCCCCAGGTCCCATGTTAGCCAGATACACAAGGAGGTGCACACATCTGGAGTTTGTTTGCAGTGGCGAAGCCCTGGAGCGCCCACTCTCCTCTCTCTCTCCCTCTCTCTCTCTCTCTCTCTCTCTCTCTCTCTCTCTCTCTCTCTGCCTCTTTCTCTCTCTGTCACTCTCAAATAAATAAATAAAAAACAAAAATAATGATATTTTATTATCTATAGTCCATATTTTATTTTATGGTTACCTCTTAATAATGTAATATATATGTTTAGATAACTATATAATGATATATATCCGTGATTTACAATAGTAAACAGAAGGTTTTTTACCACCCTAATGTTGTAATTTTATTTTGCTTTAAAAATAAAATAACGGGTTAGAAAAATGTCTTGGCAGTTAAGGTGCTTGCCTACAAAGCCCAACCTCCCAGGTTCAATTCTCCAGTATTCATATAAAGCCAGATGCACAAAGAGGTGCATGGATCTGGAGTTCCTTTGCAGCAGCTTGAGGCACTGGCAGTCATTTTCTCTGTGTGTCTTTCTTCTTACTCTCTCTCTGCTTGCATCTATATGTTAAAAATTAAACAAAGAGGGCTGGAGAGATGGCTTAGCGGTTAAGTGCTTGCCTGTGAAGCCTAAGGACCCTGGTTCGAGGCTCGGTTCCCCAGGTCCCACGTTAGCCAGATGCACAAGGGGGCGCACGCGTCTGGAGTTCGTTTGCAGAGGCTGGAAGTCCTGGCGCACCCATTCTCTCTCTCTCTCTCCCTCTATCTGTCTTTCTCTGTGTCTGTTGCTCTCAAATAAATAAATGAAAAATTAAAAAAAAATTAAACAAGGAGATGTCTTACTAATGATTTGTCATGCAATTAATATATATATTACCTTTATTAATGTCCCTTTCCCTTTGGTCTTTTGAAAAGGCAACCAAATATCATATGTATAAAAAAAATGCAAGTCTGATGGCATAGGTTAGTCTTAAAATTAGGCAAGCAAAGACCAAAATAAGATATTAGATTCAGATATTTCAGACTGCTACTGATTTTATTACAATTAAGCAGCTAAATGTCAATAAAGTTACACCAACTTGTCATAAGAGTTACAATATTAATTAATATTAATGTATATATTTTGGTGGCTATAAACCAGTTAGAACTGAGGAACTCAGATAACATGTACCTGGGAAATATGACTGATTTATAGCTATATAGGAATAAAACAGCAACAAACTGTTTGGATCATTTATTTCAAACAGTGGTTCTCACTCTTTATTGACTACCCAAATCACTTGGGGAATTTATGACACTTAGATTTAGTGTCGGCCTCTCCAGAAATATAATTATCACTGATGTGGTGACCTGCCTACCATTTTAAACAAGAAACAAGTGATAGGTAGAAGTAAGCCCAGATCACCCCAAGAGGAATAAACATGAAAATGCAGTCAAGCTTGAGTTCATACATGACTCTGTGCCTTTAACAAACTAGCATTGATGTTTGTGCTCACCATGAAAACAGACTGCAAGAGGCACCTTGACAAGAGGCTCTGCCCTGCCTACAAACTGCATTGTACAGGTGTGATCCATTAGTTTGCTGACGGTATTCTAACCTACCTCTGTGAAAGGAAAATTTCCATTTGATGGCTGATCCAAATATAAATGGCATTACAGTTAAAATTGTTTCTACCCTACTTCATTTGTTATAATTTATCAATGTGTGTCTGTTGCATTTTGTTTGTGACTCTGATGACTAACAACTGACCTCCATTCTTTCTGTGAAAACAAAGAATGCACTGTTCCAATCTTTTTGTTTTCCTTTATATTAATTTCCTCCCACAACTTTAACCTTTCTTCACAGTGCCTCTTCTCCATCCCTTGACTCATTTCTATTATTCATCAAATTCTTTTCAGTACCTTAAAACTATTGAAAACTGACAAAATAATCTGTTTATGACTAATGTGGAACATTGTAGAACAATTTCTGAACTCTGTGAAGGCAGCTTTCAGACTAGTGATAATGATTTGAATAGGGTTGTGTGGCATATAGAATAATTCTACATGCATTATCCTACTTATTTCGAAACTACTGTGTGGTTACTTTAGAACAATTTTATACCTAAAACAATCTAGGCTTAGAAATAGTAAGGAACTCAACTCTAATGCACAAAACAAATAGACTTTCTCAAAACTTACTGTTTTTGTATTCTCTATTTTTAATTGCATATAATTCAACTGCGTGTGGTGGTTTGATTTAGGTGTCCCCTGTAAACTTAAGTGTTCTGAAGACTAGGTTCCAAGTTGATGGAGATTTGAGAATTAAAGCCTCCTGGAGTCAGTGTATTATTGGGAATGCGCTTATGGGTGTTATGGCCATTCTCTCCTTGCCAGTATCACATTCCCCTGCTGTTTTTGTCCACCTGATGGTGGCCAGGTAGTGAGATGATGTCCACTGTATGCTCATGCCACCATTTTCTCTGCCATCATAGAGATTCACCTCGAGCTTTTGAGTCAAAATAATCCTTTTTCTCCCACAAGTTGTTCTTTGTAAGGTGATTTCTTCAAGCAAAGCCAACTTGACTACAACAGTAAACTTGGCGATGAGAGTGGGGCCATTTGCTTCTAGACACCTGACTGTGTGGCTATAGCATTTTGGAGCTGATTTCAAGGAGAATGTGGATGAAGTAGAAACCATGGCCTAAGAAATGCCTTGCAGTGCTGGAAATACAACCTGATGGACTATTTTGGTCAGATTTGAAAGACCTGAATGCAGTAAGAACTATATAGACTGTGAGGTTTGGCTTAAGAGGGTGAGGAACAGCTTTGCCTGGAATGGGCTAGAAGCAGTTTGTGTGAGATGCTTGCTGTTAATCCCATGTCCTGAGAACTTGTGCAGGGTTGCTTTTTATAGAAACTGATATAAGCAGAGGGACAGGGAACAAAAATGAAAATTTGGGGCTGTAGTTTCTGCCCATTCACCTGTATTTATATGAGAGACTACAACCTTAGAGACTGAGTCAGCTGATCTGCATTGGGTAACAGAAAGAATGCATTCTCTTGAAGGGGCCTGAAAGCTAATGGTGTATCCTATTCTTCAAAGTCTGCTTTATTCTCCCCTGGATTAACAAATTGGCACCCCACATGGTATTATGGGTTATAAGAAATGCAGGAAAGAGAGGGTTATTTAATTTGCAGCACAGTCATGTGTTTTGAAACATTGCCACGGGCAGTGTGAAGCAAGTTTACTGGATTGCCTATAAGGAGACCACATGGAACCATGAGGATGAATTGTGAGTTGCTGTCCTTTAATTTAGGTGTTCCCTCTAAGGCCCTGATAAGGGTTCAACCTTCTAGTCTGTCTTCCAGGATATAGGATTTTATGGAACCAGTTCCATTTGGGTTCAGTTTTGTGTTACCCCCATACCTTTACCCTCAACCTCAAGCCCTACCCTCCCTATTTTCCTGGGAGTTTTTTGCTTAAACCAAGTTACTAAGAATTTATCCCTATACTTATTCTGAAACTTTTATTGAAATAGGTTTTGCATCTAACATTCATTTCAAGCTGTTGCCTTCTTGCCTCTTCTCTTTACCCTAACCATCTCTCTCATTTTTGATGCATAAATATCTAAATATCCTCACATCAGTTATCCAAAGAATTATTCTCTTCCATCAAGTTTCCTTCACATCTATATTATCCCATGCTTTCACCAACTGATATTACCAGCCAGCAATTTTGGCACAATTTTAAGGTAAAAATAATTGTCCAGTTTGTATGTGGACTTATTTCCTGATATTCTTGTTAATGTGAATGATCTATAAATATATCTTCATGTTAGTATCACCCAATATTATTATGGCATCATAATATCTTATAAAAACACATGAAAATTCCTTTTGTGTTGCTCTTATTTTTTTAATTGACAATTGTAGTTTTATTATTTTTTATTTTATATTTGGCTTGTTAAACTCTTTAAAAAGTGATTATTTGTTCAGTGAAACGGATACATTTGCAACACTGATTATAAATAGTGCTGTCAATTTAAGTCACTTAAACATTCAGTGCCATATTGTTTCTGGCCAAGAAGATATTCAGTCTAATTGTGGTTTATCTTTTTGCTCAAGAAAATCAAGGAAAGATTTTGTACTGTCTAGAGCATTAAGTGGAAGAAGATAGTTCACAGCTTACTTACTTTGTCTTCTAACCCACATGGTATACTGACACTGACTAGGTGGATGAAGAGGGTGAGACCTGACAACACGGGAGTGGTCCTACTGATGAGGACAGGGAAACTTGTATGCCCTCATCGGGATGTGCAGGCTGTCCTACATGTACTAGAAAGTGATGGCAGGAACAGAGAAGAGAAATCACTGCTATATGGATCATAACCATGGTCAGGCTATGAGGGGAAGCTTCAACTTAGATTTCAACCATGATTCTGAATCATCAACTGGATTTGATGAAACTATAGTTACATTCAGACTAGATTATTCTTGGCTAGAGACAAGAGGGCTCTGAGCTTTCAAGTGCCTCTGTTAAAGATTCATACCCTCATCATGTCAATCTTAACATGCATTCACTTATTTTTATTCAATGAAAAACAGAAACATAAAACAAAAACATGTTAGTATGGCATTAAGTGAAAATGTACTCAGAGTTCTCTGGATTCTAAATATAAAGACTCTGGTATGAATATTCATAGTACAATTAACTGGGTTGCTTTTCTCACTTCACTGGAGCTTAATGGAGATAAAGGAAACTGCCTTGAATCAACTTTATCCTACTTGCTTCAAATATTGTGTTACTTTTAAATATTTTTTCAACTCCATTCAAATTGCCTTTAGAATATAAGAGAAAATCAATCAAAATGAGTATGTAGGGATGAGAGAAGAGAAACAACCCCTTATCCCATTCCATAAAAGAAAAAGAAAACATAAGTATAAATAGTTATTGGGATTTGGAAATTTTCATAAGTACAAAATGTACAAAATTAATGTCATGTTCTCAAAACTTAGGTATCACAATGACTTCATTCTTATGTTCAGTATGATGAAGATCAAATAAACCCAAACCAAATCAAAAGGACATCCTGACTACTATTAAATGATTTAAGGCCTGATATAATTATTACGCTAGTCACCTTCCATCACTGTGATAAAATACATGAGAAAATCCACCTAAAGAAGAAAAACACACCTTCGCTCATGGTCTCAGAAGGTTTAGTTCACAATCAGTTGGCTTTCAGCCATCTTGGCCTTTACTAAGCCAGACACCATCCTGGTAGGGAGTATGGTAGAGCAGAGAGGAGGATGTTCACACAGTGACAGAGAGGACAGGACAAAGAAAGAGGGAGAAGGAGGGAGGTACAGAGAGACAAAGATAGAAAGCAAGCAAAGAAAATGTTCATTCTAGGGGCAAGACATGTCCATCAGAGTGTTCCCCAGTGCCCCAGTGACTGATTTGCTCCAACTCTCAGTTCTTGCTACTAGCTGAGGACAAATCTTTGAAGAGTCTTGGGCAACATTCTAAATTTAAGCTGTAGCATTTATTACTAAGGCAACTTGAAACCCAAGTGTGTACTTAATGCTATATTCTGCAATATTAATTTTGCAATGCTATAACTTGATGTTTAGATTTATAAAACAGAGAAGACATTCATTAATACTCAAAACTCATAATTCAAACTTTCTGAAATGACTCCTTTTCTGCTTTTTTTTTTTTTTTTCTTCTTTTTTAGGTAGAGTCATACTCTATCTAGTTCAGGCTGACCTGAAAATCACACTGTAGTCCCAGGCTGGGCTGGAACTCACGGTAATCCTCTTACCTCTGCCTTCTGAATGTTTACATTAAAGACTCCATTTGCTATATTACCTTTTAGGATTACTATAAATTATTTTATAAGAAGAAGTTTCAGGTTTGTCATAGTTCACTTAGCATTTTCTATTTAAACCTTGAGAGTCAATTGTAATTATTATGTCTTTGATGGCTTTCTGAAAGACAAGTCAAATCCTTCCCCAGTATGGCTAATATCTACTATAGCTGTAGAAACTATCCCGCATTAGAGAACAGAAGCCTAGTATTGCCACCTATGGCACAAGCACATGTGAGCATGCTTGAATATGCCTTGAACATCACAAAATGTGCAGAGTACCACCAAGTGGACTAATGAAAACGAGGTTGCACTGCCTCTGAGAGCCATAGTGGTACTAGAAGTTTCTATATCATAGACCTCACACTGACTGAATTGCAACCAAACACACTTTCCTTTCAAAATGATTGCTAGGTATTTTCTTTAATAGACTTGATTCCAAATTGCAAATAACTCAGAATTTTTAAAAGATTTGTGGGGCTTTAGAACTAATGGTAATGTCTTTAGTACTAATGATAATGTTTAAAACTAATGAATAGTTTTTCAGCTAAAATTTACAAATTTCTTTTATTAAGATGTGCTCAGTTGTAACTGAAAAAAAAAATTAAAATGTGAAGCATTCTTGGATCCATTGCATCCACCACGTAGATACTAACCACCCTTTCATGGCATAGTGACCTCATCTGTTGGTTGCTCATTGTCATTGCCAAGGTGCAGGAAAATCCGAGTGCTTGTGCTAGTCACCCTAGTTCACCAACTTTTCCAAAGCACAAAAGAAGTGCTCCAAGGGAGGTAGCAAACAGAAAGACATATTGGCTATGGTACTCAACAATGGTTGCCCAGAGCAGACAGCAAAAAACCCATAACACAAAGAATCCCAAAGTATCTGTGGTCTTTACCTGGAGACCTTGGAGCTTAATCCCATAGATCAGGAAGGACTAGTGTATGGACCAAAAGAAAAGCAACACAGTGATAGCCATCACTGGAATTTGACCCTGAATGTAACCTCCTTTCACCTTACCAAAGTTTGAGAACAATCACTTCCTCTTCCTCCTTTTCAGCCTTATTCCAGATCTTATTTGTGTCCCTGCTCTGCTTCTGTCTTCTGACCTTTCCTAAGTACCCAGAACCAAGGATCACCTTAGTCCTTTGCACTGAATGGGTCTCATTTTTAAATGGTTCCTCTTTCTCTGTTTTCTTTCTTTTTTTTTAAATATTGAAATGACAGGTTTTAAAATCATTCATTTCCTATTTTGTGGAATTATCATATGTGATCCATCATTTTACTTCAATTAATTTTATCATTTTTTTATTTAGCAACTTAAAAATGTAACCATTATATTTAGTGAATAATTGATGTGCTATTTTGTTCCCTTAGGGTTGCTATTGGATTAATTGTATTTAATTCAATGGCATTTGGAATGGAGACATGACAGTACTTGCTATGTGTACCTTTAAGAGTATGTTTCCTAAATACAAAGGAATGATACTAGTGGAATATGGCTTCTGATGAGGTATAAATAAATGTTGTTTTATGTTAATAGTTGTGTACTTTCATGTGAAACAGAATAAAAAAAAATGTTATGTACTTGACTCCATTAATTTAAGTACATTGCCCAGGCTTAAACTAAGCAAATAAAAAAGAGTTGAGGGCTGGAGAGATGGCTTAGCGGTTAAGCGCTTGCCTGTGAAGCCTAAGGACCCCGGTTCGAGGCTCGGTTCCCCAGGTCCCACGTTAGCCAGATGCACAAGGGGGCGCACGCGTCTGGAGTTCGTTTGCAGAGGCTGGAAGCCCTGGCGTGCCCATTCTCTCTCTCTCCCTCTATATGTCTTTCTCTCTGTGTCTGTCACTCTCAAATAAATAAATTTAAAAAAATTTTTAAAAAAAAAGTTGATTTCAATTGGAGTCAAGGAAAAAATAAATAAATAAAATTAGAGATGAAACAGGAAAATTATGACAAAATTAACTCATTAGCCTTTAGATACATAGGGCTTTGTAATAAGCATTAGATTATTTTTTTAGAAGAATGAATGTTTTGTCTCATTTAAAATACATTCTGTGATTTAAATATTTACATCAAATAATGACATTTTTGGTCTGTAAAATACTTCTTACATGCATATTTTTCTTAAAAGTAAAAATAAATGATTTTCCATTAAAGAATAAAATAGTTTTGGGTATATTAGTACATGGAGGGATATTAAGTGAATCACCTCTTCCAGATTTTCCCATTCATCATTTCATTTGCCCATTAATTCAACACACTGAATACATGAACATCAAAGTCTCTTAAAAAAAAAGGTCTGCCTATTCCAGTTAAAATGCCTGAAGATTAGACTGAAAGCTGATGTTTCCAACTTGTTACATTTCATAAACATCACTCCAACTCTATACAGAATGAAATGTAGGTTGTATTCTTAGATTGCTTGTGCTAGTTCTGATTTTGGTTTGTTTTGCTGGCATTTCTCTTTCCTTCTGCAAATTGGAATGAATGTCGAGGGGTTGGATACTAAGTAATTGATGCTGTAAGTTAAAGTTAATACACTTTTCTATGCCATGGGAAAACTGTAAGGGAGCTGGAAGAAAACTAATTCTAGACATTCTCCCTGGATTTCTGCAAGTTTTAAGAATATAGAGATGGAAGCTAGCCACAGAGGAAGGTTGCATATGAATTTTCCTGTGTGGTAAGAAGTTATTTTAAGGCTTTAGACTGGAAATTAATTAACGTGTTCTCACTTGTGCCATTACCATCTGATTTCAATCCTTTCATCCTTCTCTGAACCAATTTCTTTGTGGTTAAATAGAAGATTCAACCAGTTGGTACTTTATGGGGAAACAGAGGATTCAACCACGGTTTCCAAGCCAAATTTCATTTTGAAGTTTCCTTGGTGCTATCATAGCTAATGGCTATACTATGGATAGGATTAAGACTGAATATAAACTGAATTATTTTTCTACTACCTACCTGGTAGATTGTCAGGAAAAAAAAAAAAATCCTTACTTACTTTCACAATTGATTCACTGCCGTGTCATTTATTGCCCTTCCACATCTTCCCCAAATGATTTATCTTTATAAATAC
Source organism: Jaculus jaculus (assembly GCF_020740685.1). Lineage (NCBI taxonomy): Eukaryota > Metazoa > Chordata > Mammalia > Rodentia > Dipodidae > Jaculus > Jaculus jaculus. The sequence goes on from NC_059107.1 coordinate 134,027,036, forward strand.
AAATAAGTTGGCTCACAGCCCCTGTGAGTTCTCATTGTGTCCCCCTATGGTTGATATGGAATTAAATAAAATCCCTACATTAGAAGATATATGAAACATAAAGAATATAATGTTCCCATGCAGGCATGTGTATGCATGTACACGTGTGTTTTTATTACCAAATAGTTAGAACTCATAGAAAATAAGACTAGGTGAGACATGTTCTCCTTCAAAGTAGACTTTTAAAGTAAAGTTTCAAGTAAAACTCTTAGATGAATCTCGATTAGAGCCAGCCAGCCGCCTCCACACCATCTCCTATGACAATTCAAGACAGCTGCTAAATTTAACATGCCTTTACTGGAACCCGGGGCCTCCTGCACAATAGCAGTCTGCGTGCTGCCAATCCACAGGATGTACTCAACTTCTGAATTGCAGCACAGCAGCCCTGCTGATCCTTAATCTTCGTGAATATAGCATTGACACATGGCCAACCCTTTCAAAGGATTCATTTTCTAATGGGAAAAATAGGAACAAAAGGAAAGAAAAAGCTCAATGCAACATGTTAAGACACATTCTGTGAGGAAAAAGACAGACAGAGAGAGAGAGAGAGAGAGAGAGAGAGAGAGAGAGAGAAATGACTCAGTAAAGACAGGCACTCCCTAACATACAGATGGTTCATTATAGTGGTGCATTTGCCATTTGCAGACCAGTTATTTAGAATTAAGAATTTTTTTTTTCCCCATAGAAACAATGTTTTCCTTGTCAGTTGGGTTCCCAGGTTAGGCCATAAAATTCCTATTTAACCAAGAATGTGCCTGGTATTTGTAAGATGTTAGTGAGATTGGATCCACAACTTATTATATATATATAATATATATATTAAAAAAAAACAACACCAGAGAGTCTGGGAAAATGACTGTCTCACAAGTATGAACCCTGAATTCAGAGCCATGGCCCTCCTGTGAGAGCCTCATGAAATCTCAGCACTGAAGAGAGGGTGGCGTAGTTGCCTTCATGTGGCTGGCACAAACCACCCAACTAAAGGCAAGCAGTGGAAGGAAAGGGTTTACTTTTGTAACAGGGTGCTAAGGGTCAAGGAAAGTCCATGAACCCAACCCCTAGGTTTGTTTCTAATTTTAATCCAAGAATTCAATAAAAAGAAAACTGAGAAGGATAATTATTAAATTATTACATTTATGGAGGGAAGTAGTGCCAAGGAAAGACATCCACATGTCTGGAGATCCCTCATGGAAGGCTTGGGGGAAAGAGTGTGGAAAGAAAAGAGAAAAGAAAGTTTAAGGAGCTCCAGCCATGTGGGGAGCTGGAGGAGATAAAGAACCCATGCAGAGAGTAAGGGTTAGGGGGCCTCCCAGCTGGGCCTGGGCCTAGCCAGCCAAAGGAAAAACTCACCCACAGCTGCAAGTTTTCAAGTGATCAGAGAGACTACCTTCCCCTTGCAAAGGAATATATAACCTTTCAGTGGAGGTAGGCTGTCTTCAGATGAACCAGAAGGCAAGCTGGCTGGTTAGGGCCAGGGCCTATCTCAGGAAGAGGTTAGCCCTAGAACCAAGTTCTGGAGGCTAAACTTAACCAATCAAAATGTTTAAATTCTATGAAAGACTTCCCTCCCAGGCAGTGTCCTGATTGTAGAAAAACAGGTCTCTAGTGAACTAAACAAGAGGTAAAAAGTCAGATCATCTTTGATTTCTAGCAAATGCAAACTTTCCTGCACTTTCTACCTTCAGGGATCCAGTCACCCTAACTCTGCCCCCTCTCATTCGGTCTTACAGATTTGAGGGGAGGTTCTATAATGGCAAGGAAAACATGGCATGAACAGAGGGTGGACATAACCTCCTGGCCAACATCAGGCGGGCAAAATCAGCAAGAGAGTGTGTCAAACATTGGCAAAGAGAAGCTGAGTATAATAGCTTGAATAACATACCTCCAGGAGGCTTAAATTGCCAAATTTCCAACATCTGGGAACCCAACATTCAGAACACATGAATTGATGGGGGAACAACTAATTCAAACCAACACATTCTGCCCCTACCCCATAAACCTATGATCATCCATGATGCAAAATGCAATGCATTCCATCAATATTTAAAAGTCTCCATTGTTTTAATCAGTCCCAACACTGTTCAAACATCCCCACAGTTCAAGGTCTCTTAACTGAGCCATAACAGAAAAAGAAAACACATAATAGCAAAGAATACATATTTGAATTGAAAAAGATAGTATTGGGCATAGCAAAGAAAGAATGACCAATACAACTTTTTTTTAAATTTAATTTATTAGTTTTCTTTTCAGTAAATACAGGCAATTTGGTACCATTATTTAGGCTCATCTGTGATCTACCCCCTCCCATTAGACCCTCCTTCTTAATGAAAATGGGTCGTGCATTGTGGAGTTAGCCCCCAGTTATTGGTATGATAAATGTCTCTGCAAATCATGACCCAACAACTTTTAAAGCAACAGGGCAAATAGGAAATTCTGTAGCTTCAAGTCCAACAACTCTAACAAATGATAAGTCTCTGAAGTTCAAATACTACCTCACCAGCTGGGCTTCTCACAGCCTAGGGAACAATGTATCCCCGGAAAGAAGTTATTTTTGGTGGCTGTCTCACAATTATGACATTTCAAAAAGTCCTAAGGTCTCTACTACAACAAACTGTTCACTCTCATGGCTCCAACAGGTCTTCAGGACTTCCAACAACCCTGCCTCATATTGCCCACTGCCATTTCCAAAACACAAAACTACACCGCAAATCCCATGATCCCCTCTTTCCTGCATTTGTTGTACTCCATAGTATCAGATGGGTTACCAATTTGTTAATCCAGGGCAAAATAAAGCTGACTTTGAAGAGCAAAGCACTCCTTCAGCATTCAAGCCCATTACATTCAAAAGAGTCAGCATTCTTCCTTCAGACTCAATGCAGATAAACTGGCCCAATCTCAATAGCTGTAATCTCTAAAACAGTTGCAATTGAAGTGGGCTGTTGTCTTTAGTTTGAAGCTTTCATTTCTTTCTGTGCCATATCCTTCTGCTCACACCAGTCCATTTCTATGCAGTACAACCCCACACAAATTCCCAGGACACAGACAAACAGAACACAGCAAGCCTCTCACAAAAACTTCTTCTGGTCGAGTCCTAATGAAGGTATTTCTTCCCCTCGTAAACCAAATCTCTCCATCCATAGTTCTTACTGCAGTTAGATATTTCAACTCTGACTAGGTCATCAAATGCTGCTTTTAGCATTGCAAAGTTTCTCTTAGGTCAAGATTTCCAATCCTTCCACATTCCTCCCATAAATCAATCTCCAAAGCTCCAAACCACAATCAGTATTCTAGCAGGAACAATCATTTCTGGTACCAATTTTCTGTTGCAATTACCATCATATTGCTGGAACAAAGCACACAACCAAATGCAGCTGATGGGAGGAAAGGGTTAATTTTGGCTTACAGACTGGAGGTAAATATTCATGATGGTGGGGAAAATGTAGCATGACCAGAGGCTGGACATCACCTCCTGGCCTAAAATCATATGTACAACAGAAGTACGTAAGTGTGCCAAACACTGGCAAATGGAAGCTGGCTATAACATCCATAGGTTCATCCCCAACCACAGACCTCCAGGAGGCATCAGTTCCTAAACTTCCACCCACTGGGAATCTAGCATTCAGAACACGTGAGTTTATGTAAAACCTAATTCAACCCACCATAGATAGAGATGTCCCTAACACTTGCTGGTTAGGTAGTCCATTTCAAAAAAAAAAAAAAAAAAGGTGAAAATTGAATAAAGAAAATACCCAACTTCAACCTTGGGCCTACAAACATACACATATACACATATGTATATTCCTACATATCTGCACACATATGAATACACCTATGCACACCACACACATATACACATATACAAAAAAAGATAACTAGAAATACATGTCTACTTTAGGCCTTGTTCATTTATTCTTTCATTAATTGAACATCTTAAGTTGTGGGCAGGGTAATGCTGTCAAGGAGATGGAGTACATTCCTGCCTTCCTTCACTGAACTTGTTACAAATATAAGCATGATGAGGTCCTGCAACATGTTTCATGAGTGCAGTGTGCAAGAAGGCAGCAGGCTATGCTAATACGCAGTTTTCACAGGATGACTCTGCTGGGTTCAGAGAGGTCAGGATCCCAACTTGTGATAGTCAGCTGTTGCTAGACAAGATACCTGAGACAATCAACTTGCAAAGAGGAAAGGTTTATGTTATCTCCTGATTTCCATCTGTGGTGCCTTACTCTCTTACCTTTTGGCCTGTGATAGCACTATAGAGCACAGCAGGAATACAAAGCACAATGGTTGCTCCTCAACACAGCCAGAAAACAAAGAGAGGAAAAGGATGAGGTCCCCATATCTTCTTCAGGGTCAATGTCTTTACTTCCTTTCACAAGGCCATACCTTCTAAATGTCCTAATATTCCCATCAATAGACTAGAAAATATGTCTTTAGGATCCACATATGAGAGAGAACATGTGATGTTTGGCTTTCTGGTCCTGGGTTACCTCACTTAGTATAATCCTTTCCAGATCCATTCATTTCCCTGCAAATTTCATAATTTCATCATTCTTTACTACTGAATAGAACTCCATTGTGTAAATGTACCACATCTTTATTATCCACTTACCTGTTGAGGGATATCTAGGCTGGTTCCATTTCCTAGCTATTGTGAATAGAGCAGCAATAAACATTGTTGAGCAAGTATCTCTAAGGTAGTGAGAAGAGTCATTAGGATATATGCCTAGGAGTGCTATAGCTGGATCACATGGTAAATCTATTTTTAGCTGTCTCAAGAGCCTCCACACTGATTTCCACAATGGCTGTACCAGACTACATTCCCAGCAGCAGTGTAGGAAGGTTCCCCTTTCTCCACATCCTAATCAACATTTATTGTCATTTGTTTTCTTGATGATAGCCATTCTGACAGGAATGAAATGGGGGAAAAAAAGCAGGATGCCTCCTGAGAAGAAAGAGAGGCTGCGTGCTGTGGTGAGCAGAGCTCAGCCCTGAGAACTGAGGCCCTGGGTGGGTTTTAGCTGTTTCTGTTGTTGGCCAGATAGGTGACCTTGGTGATTACTCATTTGTCTCCATTTCAATTTCCTTATATGTAACAATAATGTATCTCTAAATTCCTATTGGAGAAAATAAAAGAAAATATGTCTTTAGTACATGAGTATTTAGGAGACTTCCAACATCCAATTCATGGCACAATTGGTGCCTATGGGCTTAGGGGAGATTGCAGTGACCTGCATGGTAGGGATCTATGCTAAATTAGAAATGATCCTCATAGTACTGATTTACCATGCACTTCTTGTGCCTGGTTATAAAGAACTGGAGCTCTGGACCTTGTCTTTATTCAAAGTGCTTTCAGTCTGTTGAATCTCTCTAAAGCATAAACATTAGCTAGGGACAAGATGATTCTTTCTTTACCAGAAACTTGACTTTTCACCTATTTTCCTTAGCATCTGGGTTCATTCTCTCTTGTGATCCTGAAGCCAGCACCATCAGTGCTGGCAATGATTTATTTCTATTAACAGTTTCCAAAATCCTGTGGCAGGTTCCTTCTTCTGTTTCAATGTCTCTTTATTTACCTCCCTCTTAGTTTCTGTTGACAAGCTTTGAACAAGCAAATAATTATACCAGCTGGGCTTAGTCTTCTTACCCTGCACTCATCTCCAGGGTTCCATCAATGCCTGGAACTCTTCTATCCCTAGCTCTCACCACCCAGCTAACCTCCCTAAGAATAGCCTATGAAGTGCTATAGAAACTTATGATAGAAACATTTTCTGAACATCCCAGAACTGCCCCTATAATCATCTGCTCAAGAAGAAAGTTTCCAACTCACAAAGCTCAAAATAATTAAGGAATATGGCTGTGTGGAAGGCCTGGACTTGCGAATGTAGTGGCTCAAGTGACTTTTTAAGTCTTGATTCACTGTCCCCACTGCTTACCTTTCATAAATACAGGTAGTAGCATGCACTATTACTTTTTTACATTACAGTGTTGTTCTGTTGATTAGATAGATAGATAGATAGATAGATAGATAGATAGATAGATAGATAGATATAGATATAGATTTTTTTTTTTTTTACTTGCAAGCAGAGAAGAGAGAGGGAGACACAGAGAGAGATAGAAACAGACAGAAAAAAGGAGCACACCAAACCTCCTGACACTGCAAATAAACTCCTGATGCATACAACACATTTTACGTCTGGCTTTATATGGATGCTGGGGAATCAAACCCAGGTTATCAGGCTTTGCAAGCAAGTGCCTTAACCACTGAGCATCTCTCCATTCTGAGTGTTGTTCTGTTTTGTCTTGCTGCTTGTGCCAAGGATTGTCTTGGAGATTTCCTTTTATGTTATAATCCCAGAATTGGCTATTTTTGAAAATTCAAGAGGTTTTTGTGATATAAGAAAATAGAAATAAATAGGAGGTCATAGATCCCTGCCTGTGCTCTTTTTCTCATTTTTTACTCCACTTAAACCCAGCAGAGCAAGACAAAGATGCAGATAAAAGACAACAATGGGAGTCAGAATTTGCAAAGAACAAATTAAAATGCAGCTTTTTCACTTATGTGGAAACCCAGACTTCAGGGGCTCTGGAATGAGCACAATGAAAGTCTCTAGTGCTACCTTTAGATGATTCTCTGATTGAAAGATGAACATGTTTGTTTCAGATCAATTGTGATCACGGGGCCATCAGGAAAGGTTTTCAAGGGAAAAAGAAATTTCTAGTTCTCATATACAGTTTTGCAATGATAGGGGGCATGGAAGAATAGAATGAGGCTGGTGTTCCAAAGAAACAAAGTGACAATTAAGCCAAATAAGCAAGGAAGTCTAAACACCCCTTTGCAGTATGCAGGACTGCTTTGAGTTAATATTTACTCTGGTTACCTCATTGAAGAATGCTACAGAATGAAGCCATTTTCCAGCAATGTCCACACAGGATCATACTAGTGTGAGAAAAGGCATTTCACTTAAAATAAACAGGATGAATATTGTACTTTAGAGGTAGTAATTTAACTCAAGGTCACTTAAGTAAAACATTCAGTTATGGTCCACACACTATAAACACACAATGACTTTCCACACAATAATCCAGAAATAAAAGAATAATTGTCTCCATCACAAAGAAAAGATATCTGTGGTCCCAAAAGATTAAAAGTAGCTTGTTAAATGTCACAGTTCAAGAAAACATAAAATAGTTTGAGCCTGGTTACTTGGATATGCAAACCTTCCTTCTCAATGGTACATGCTGAAACTCTGCACATTGCAAGATAGATAGATAGATAAATAAATAAATAAATAAATAAATAAATAAAATAAGGCAGACACTTATTTCTAAGCACTGAAGCACTGCCCTTTATGTTTTTTTCTTGTTTTAATGTACTTGGCAGTCTTGTAAACCATGTAAAATAATAAGGTTAATGTTGTAGTTTGAATCTTAAATGGCAAATTCATTTAGAATGTTCATGTCAGTTTGTGGCATTACTCTGAAGGTTGCATAGAGTTTAAGAGGAGGAATTTGGCTGGGGGAGGTAGATTAGTCAGGGTTGAACCTTGCAAGGTGACATGCGTCCCAGGTCCCAGACATTCATAGATTTCTGGTCCACCAGTTTATTGAGTGACTTTTCTTGGGGTGACATGAAAAAAAAATCTACTTACCCCAGATAGGAAACAAGGAAAAGACTAAAGGAATAATTCTACTCTATTCTAGCTATAGGGGCCAATGTGTATATTGGAGTTACTTACAGGAAAATGGGTGACTCAAAGGTAGCTGCTTTACCAAAACGCCCACCCAGCATGGGTGATAATTTACAAAATCTCCATTGCTCAAGTACCTTGAAAACTCATAAGCAGCTCAGCTCAACAGAGAATCTCCTCTGTCCAGCAGTTCTCACTGCTCATGTAAAATTGGGGAGGGGTTTTGTGAATCTTGTAAGTCTAGAAGTTTCCCGAGTCATATAAGTTTGATTTACTACCTGTGACTTATGTGCCTCTCATTCATCCAGGACAAAATGTTTTAATTGGGGAGATTCTTCCTCTGATTCATACATTCTTCCTATACCATCTTCTTAAATAATCTCTTGAGCCTTCAATTCAAAAATATAGATGTCTGAGTATTGTCTTCCATTAATAGTGGCACACTGGCCACTATGCCACAAATAATTGTCACTTGTTCTCAGAAGCTTGAACATTTAGGAGTCTCTCCAGTAACTACTTATTGCAGAAAGAAGATTCTCTGACCAAAGGTAATAGCAGCAGTAATCTACAGGCATAAACATAAATATTTAGAGATAAATTTGACAGATGTGTCCTACCCACTTATGAACACAATAGCAGTAGCCCCACGATCGCCATTGACCTTCCCTGCCATGGGCTTTTGACTAAGCAGACAGTACCACATGCCAACTCCTTCCTGTAGGACAGGCCCAAAACTCCAATCAGAAAGAAGCTGGTTATCCTCATAACAACCACGTCACTGGTGTACGAGTGGGCACCTCTTGCCCATCAGGCCAGTGGGTATAACATATAGGGTCAATATCAGAGTAAGACTCCGGATTACAATTCTTCCTCAGAAGCCTGCATAGAGTCTTGGCATGCAGGAAGTGCAGGAAGGAAGCTTCAAGCTGTGTCTGAACTGAATTCCTCTTGTCCTGTTGCCAAAGTGTTGGGAGTGTGTGGTATCTTCAGCAAAATGGTCTTTACCAACCAGTGCTGGTGGGCAACCAACAGAATTATCAATAGTCTGTATGATTTGGGGGTGCTTCTTAGCTTCAGTTGTACACCACATCACCTGGAGCACAGTGAACAGTTCTACACACATCTTTGATTCTGTTGTGTCCATGTGTGATCACCAAGATTGTGCAGATTTTGCCTGGGGAGAAAACAAGCTTCTACTCACCCCGTATAGAACATGAGTGACAGACCTAAGGAATCATTCCATTCAAGATCAACTTGGTGAGCCATTCGTTTAATTAGGGGTGCTTACAGAAGTATGCATGTGGATACTTGCAGGAGCACACAAAGACACTATAAAGCAGGAAAATGTCTCTCTCCCTGCAGCCATTAACCGTTTATGTGTCCTGGGAGGTGCATGGAGCTCATGATTCTTTCCCACTAGCAACCATTAACTGACTATGTATCCTTAGAGAGGGGCAGCACTTTCCTACCCATAACAGAATGTGAGTAGACACAATCTTGTGCTGGTCTCCTATGGATAATCATATGTGCTAAGAGTTCAAGGCAGCAATGGCCACATAATGTCAGACTTTAAGTACAGCATTCAACAACACCACTCAATGAAAAAGAGACTCCCCCCCTCCCAACCACCACCACCACCACATTGCCGAAAGAGGCTGACAGCAGCAACAGTCTAATGGCGTAAATACAAATGTTTGGAAGACAGTTTTCTAGGTGCGTTATCTCCATTTACATAACCATAGCTGTTGCTTCCCCATTGGGGTCTATAACCTCCCTTAGCCAGAGGCTTTGACCTTGATTGACAGCAGGAGATGTTGAATTCTCTATTGCAGTACAGGTGTTAAATCTAACCAGCAAGCAGTTGGGTGCACCCATAAGTCATGTCACTATAACTCAAATAAACCTTTCCTCCTTTACAATGCTCTTTGATCACAGAAGCAGCAAAACATTAACAATTAATACAGGAAATTGGTCGTGAAACTGGAGTTCTTATTATGATAAATCTGACCAAGTGGATCTTGGACTTTTGGAAGAGCTTTGTGGGAGGAATGTGGGAAGAGTATGGAACTTTCTGCTAGAAAAGCTCTAGAACATTTGAAGCAGGGTTGCATGAACTAATCTAGTTGGAGGTGGGAATCCCAGAATGCCAAGAGGATTGTGGATGGTGGAGGCCTTGTTTAAAAAGTTTTAGGGGTGGAATAACAACTTTATTGGGGAAAACAACTCTATCGGGAACTATGCTAGAGGTAGATCATGTGCTTTTATGACAGTGAATCTAACTTATGCCATGCCCTAAAAATCTGAGTGAAGCCAACTACAGGAATAATGGACTAATTTGTTTGGCAGAAGAAATTTCAAGACAGAATAGTTTCCATATTGTGTCATAGCTACTGTTCACTGCAACAAGGATATAAGAAAATACTAAAAAAAACAAAAACAAAAAACAAACAAACAAAAAATAGACCTGCAAGGGAGCTAGGAAGATGGCTTAGTGGTTTAGGGGCTTGCCTGTAAAGCCTAAGGACACATGTTCAACTCGAGAACCCACAGAAGTCAGACACACAAGGTGATTAGAGTGTGCAAGGTCACACAAGCGCACAAGGTGGCACATGCATGTGGAGTTTGATTAGAGTGGCTGGAGGCCCTGGTGTGCTAATTCTCTCTCTCTCTCTCTCTCTCTCTCGCTCGCTCGCTCGCTCTCTCTCGCTCTCGCTCTCGCTCTCTTTATCTCTCTCTCTCTTGCATTAAAATAGCCAGTCTGTTTTTTTGGCTCAAAAAAATTTTCAAGGAAAAGAGTAGAAAAAGAGCTGGAGAGATAGCTCAGTAGTTAAAGGCACTTGCTTGAAAAGCCAGATGGCTAAGGTTCTATTCCTCAGTACCCATATAAAGCCTGATGCACAAAGTGATACATGTGTCTGGAGTTCCTTTGCAGTGGCCAGTGGCCCAGGTATGTCCAGTCTCTCTCTCTCTATCTCTCATACATACACACATACAAATAAATACTTTTAAGAGTGTGAGCAAACTTTAGGTAGATTTGAAAGCAGCTGTAACTGTTAAAATGATTTGTACTATGAAGGAGAAAACCAGTACACTTTACTGAGACAATAGGAAACAAACTTCAGATGCATTTGCTATGTTGTGCATCTGGTTTTATGTGGGTATTGGAGAATCAAATACAGGCCATCATGCCTTGCAAGCAAATGCCTTCCACCAGTGAACAATTTCTCAAGCCCTTGCTCAGTCTTTGCCTTGCACATTTTTTTAATATATCGTTCTGCACCCTAGCCTCATGCTTAAGATCCTGACTTACAAGCTTGTTGAAATCATTTATATCTGTGTTTCGTACCTTGGAAAAATCACATCTCACCATGGGGTTCAACAAAGTCACTAAAGATCCATATTGATCCTGAGGTCCCTACTGGATCAAGCTCCTTCTTTGCTCTGCTCTCTTTAGATCAGTCTTATAAGCTGACCTGGTCATTAAATTCCATTTCTCTCATGCCCAGTTTCTTGGTGATGGCTATGGTTTCCTGGTTCCTCATATTCAGTGAGACTTCAGTGACTTATAACCAAGTGTCCCTAATGGCTTGCAGAATTCCATCCATCAGGGATTGATTTTGCTCATATTGCCTCAAGTCAGGCAGTCTTTGTCTCAAGGAGGGAGGAGCAGTTTCATTTCTCAGTTTCTCTGCTTCCAAGGCACAGACTTATCCCATCTGCTTCTCTGTCCCACGGCCCCATGAGCCGGGCTGTGAGAGATTCCATCATTGTTTATATAAAAGTCTTTTCCAAGTTAAGCAGCACAGATGCTGAACGTTTGTAATTATCATTTCCTGTACTGGGTCATTATTAAAGCTCCCATCAGCATGATGACTCATGGACTTTTTTTGTCTTTTATTTGGAAATGAGCTCTGAGTGCTGTCCTCTAACCCTTCTACCTTTTCTATATCTCTCTCCTCACTGTCTCATTCTTTTCACTGTGTTCTTTTCTTGCATCCTGCTAGCTGTACAACTTGGCAACCAACACCTCCATGTCACCTTCTTCTCTAACTTTCCCTTGCAAATCAGGTGCTAATACAGAGGACAGCATATCTTTTTTTTTTTTTTTAATTTTCCCATTATAAATCCACTCTTACCTAGAATATCAGTTACTTTCTTGGAAAATTGCTTGGAAAATGTTAGAAGCTGCTTAAGGAAGCAAAGAATTTATTTTCAGCTTGTAGATTCAAGAAGAAGTCCATCATGATAGAAAAGACATGGCAGCAGTGGGAAGCCAGCTCACATCTTTACATAACCTTTTAGAGAATGATGCCTTTGGTATTCCAACATTTGGATATTCCCTATTCTCTCTATTTTCCCGATTATCTCTCTTGTGTCCCTATCTCTCTATGTATGAATGTATATAGATAAAATATATAGATGATAAAATAGAATAGATAAAGGACATGTAGACATGCTCACATATACCCATACATATATAAAAGACGGATTGTCTGCAAGAATGGTCTTACATCGCAGACAGGGCCTAGGTGAAACCACAGAGGAAATGACAGGTTGAGCAACAGTGCTGCTTCTGCAGCCAGCCTGACCACCAGTGGCAGGGTGATGGGGACAAAGAGGATAGTCAAAATGCACCAAAACAAAACCCCAGAAGCTTCTGTGAGCTCAAAACTAAGTTAGATTTAAAGCACACCCACTAAGGGTCAGGGAATTTTGCATAAGAGGGGGTAAAAAGAATATAAGATCCACAAGGTAGGATGGAACATCCACAGACTCTGTGGCCCTCCCCCACATGCAATGACTGACTGCTGCTCTCACCACTCATAACCCACAACACCATGTTGAATATCAGCAATCCCACTAAGGAGGGCCTTAGTGAGGTGGGGGCAGGGAGGAGGGAAATGAGGGAAATGATCTGTCCATAAGTTTCTACTTAATAAAAAATCATAAAGGGCTGGAGGAATGGTTTAGTGGTTAACATGCTTGCTTGTAAAGCCAAAGGACCCATGTTTGATTCCACAGGACCCACGTAAGACAGATGGAAGAGGTGGCGCATGGGTCTGGAGTTTGTTTGCAGTAACTGTAGACTCTGGCACACCCATTCTCTCTGTCTCTCTAACTCTCTCTCTCTCTCTCTCAAATAAATAAATAAAAATTAAAAGCATCTACAAAATACAAATGATGGAAACCATAATAGGAAACGATGTGTATTATTGAAGATGTAGAAAAAAATGAGACACTATCATGCATTAATGGCTGTGAAAATTACATACATACTTCAAAAAATCCGAATAAAGAATTGATATATGATAGAGAAATTCCACTTTTGAGGGTATACTGAAAAAAATTAAAAGTACATACATATTCATACCTGCAATACTCCTGATAGAATGTTGAATTAATTCAAATGTCTGTTGACAGTTGACTTGTGTTCATGGTTCAGCCAATGGATAATAGCATTTTCAGATTAATATAGGGATAATGATTGAAAGGGAATTACAACCCTTCAGAATATGAGAGGTCAGTATTCTGCTAAGGAAATGCAGGGCCGGGCCTTGGACAGGAAAAACAAAGGGATGGCCCTAATGTGCAGAAAGCAGAAGGCTATATAAACAGGTATGTGCCTAGATCTATTCATTTGAAATAAGTGTGTTAGCCTCTGGGCAGCATCTTGTTCTTATCTTGGTTGACACTTTTCTGTGGGTCCCAAAGTGGTGTTCTGACATATGTATCTGTGGTGCAGTAACAGAATCAGGACTATGAGCATATGCATTGGTGTAAACATTTCTTTGTGGTGAAAACATCCAAGCTTTTCTCTAGCAATTTTTGAATATATGTCATTGTTTTATGAAAGTGAGAAGTAAGCTCCACAGAAAAACATAATAGGCTTGTTATCAAATGTAGGTGGCCACTTGAGAAAATGAATTTAAAGTGCAATCAGTCTGAACACTTGTTTATTCTGGCAATGTCCACTTGTTTGGGAGCAAATAAGAAAAAAAAAAAAACATTGCTATATTACTGCAAAATCAGGATTATCCACATCTATAACACTGGCAAGAAGGGTGCAAGTGAGGGAATAGCCGACCACTTGCAAAGAAAACAAATATATGAATAAAAGTGAATTGCTTTTCTTTATGAAATGAGAACAGTACTAGCCCTATCTCATGAGGTTGTGATAACCTGAATGTATACCATGTGAAATGTTTCAGGTTACTTAGCACTCAAAAGTCCTCAGCAGACAGTAGCCATTGTCACTCTCATGTTGCCATGGATGGCAAGGGTCCGTGGTAGATAATGAAGGAAACGGAACAGCTGAAAGCTGAGGCACAATGACAATGTAGTGGAGATGGATGAAAGGTTTGGAGAGAACACGTAATTACAGTGTGGACTTTTGAGCAAATAAGCCCGAGCTCAATTTGCAACAGAAGGCATGTAGAGATATATTCGTGCATAACTCAGTGAAGAGAGTGAGTCGGCAATATGACCTGGTCAGCTATCAAGCTCCAGCAAGCGAGTGAGATGTTTGCAGAAAGAAGAGAATGTTTTGCAGCTATCTATGTAGAATCAAGAGGACGTCCATTTCCTTTCTTGACCTCAGGAAGTGGCTATGAGGGGACAGAGATGTGACTTTTACATCATTGAAGTAAGTGCCATCTTCTTGGGGAAGGCTCTGTTCCAGTAAATATTACAGAAGTGAAGGGAACAGTTGGAGAAGAGAATAAGAATTTTTAAAATGTTCAATGATTATGATGTGGAATTAAGATCGCAGTGATAAGGTAACAAACAAAGGGTCTATTCATCGTCATTGGGAGAAGGCTGATTCAGATTAGCAGTGGTATATCTGAACCTGGGGCAAGAATGATCAAACTAGCAACACCTGGACTTATCAATGGTTGTATGTCAATGGCAGCTTAAACTCTAAACAAGGCAAGCACTCAATCCTGACTCATGTAATGGGAGACTAGAAGTAATACTTTGGTCAAGGTCATTAGTGATTACCTTATGTCTTCTGTGTGCTATGGACATTTTCCTATTACAGTTCTTTTTTCTGCCCTCACTTGTGACCAGGCTTCTTCATGACTACACTGCACGCTTCCTGAGAAAGCTGATTTTCCTTTAATGTTTTCATGCTTCACTAACTAAATTACAGCTATGTTCTAAAGAGGCACATGCTCAATAATATTTCTTAAACTGGTTCATTACTTGAGCTTTATGTAGAAGAAACTAGATTATCAATTTTAAAAATATGCTTAACTGTGTATATGTAAATGATAATTATAATGATAAAAACTCAGTATTCTCTGTTTTAAACCTTGCTATGATATTTTATTCTCAAAAATAAATGTGTGATAGAAAATGCTAATACCAGACCACAGATTATAGTTGAATGAAAAAAAAGGTATTGTTTTTTATATCTGCCTTACATTGTTGTATTTTTGTTGCTCGGTTTTTTTTTTTATTTTTAAAATTTGAAATTTGGATACTTTGTGCAAGAATAGGTTATCTGAGGACTATTTTATTTAATACCTAATGGTTTCTTTCAGCCCTTTCAGTAAGTAAGGAACTGCAAACAAATTTATCCATTTGTTTTTACCATTACATTTACAAGAAATCAAATATATTATTGAATTTGGGAAGATGTAAAAAGGCAATACAATCTGAAAAAAATTAAAATTATTTGTTGTATAGTCAATTGAACTTGAGATAATTTATTGATAGCAGTGATGATTTTGAATATATCCCAAGCAGCACTTACTCTGGACCAAAGTCTTTTGAATGATAGCTTTGAATGATTGTGATTCAAAGTCTTTGGAGGCATCCCTTTGCTGCAGTCAGGTTCACATTGCTGGTAGAAATCACCCAACCAGGAGAAGCTTGTGGGAAAAAGAGGTTTATTTTGGCTTACAGACTTGAGGGGAAGCTCCACAATGGCAGGGGAAAATGATGGCATGAGCAGAGGGTGGACATCACCCCCTGGCCAACATAAAATGTAAAATAGCAACAGGAGAGCATGCCAAACACTGGCATGGGGACACTGGCTATAACACCCATAAGCCCACCCCCAACAATATACTCCCACTAGGAGACATTAAATCCCAAATCTCCATCAGCTGGAAACTTAGTCTTCAGAACACCTAAGATTGGGGGGGACACCTGAATCAAACTACCACACTCTTTAACTTCTTTTGCACAAAAAGTCATAACATATTTGAAGTGCACAGCAGAATAAACTGACAGAATGAATGAATTTTTATAAAAACTATTCTGTTTTTTTTTTGGTTTTTCAAGGTAGGGTCTCACTCTGGTCCAGGCTGACCTGGAATCGACTATAGTCTCAGGGTGGCCTTGAACTCACGGTGATCCTCCTACCTCTGCCTCCTGAGTGCTGGGGTTAAAGGCGTGCACCACCACGCCCGGCTATAAAAACTATTCTTAAAATGAGGTATGTTAAATAACAGAGTACTGTGTTGCCTCAAACTTGTCATCGAACAAGACAAATATTAATAAAGGTACTTAAAAATCATATGTGACCGTTTTATAAGCCTTGTGCAATCTCTTTTACATAATTGCATTTTACTTTCATTTTCATTAATGTCAAAGTAGTGAATATCAGTTTACAATTAAAATTACATTTTCCCCTCTATCATAAGAACATAGATAAGATATTTAAGAATTATGATCACCATTTACTTTAAAAATATAATGGTATTTATTTGATTACAAAAAATAATTAAATATTACATGTGTCAGTACAAAGAAAAATGAATAACTTGGGGCCTGGAAGATTGCTGAGAGGTTAACTGTTCTTGCTAACAAAGCCTGCCAGCCTGGTTCCAATTCCCTAGCACTCATACGAAAGGCCAGGCACAAAAAAGTCATGTAAGCATCTGGAATTTTTTGCAGTGGCTTGAGACCCTGGTTCATACACCCCCTCCACACACATACAAGCATGCTTGTACAAATAAATAATGTACTTTTTTTTCTTTTTCAATTTTTTTTAATTTTTTTAAAATCTTTACACATTTTTTTTCAAGTTTACTTTTATTTTTTTTCTTTTTACAATTTCTATTAACATTTTCCATGATTATAAAAAATATCCCATGGTAATACCCTCACTCCCCCACCCCACACTTTCCCCTTGGAAATTCCATTCTCTATCAAATTACCTCCCCATCTCAATCATTCTACTTACATATATATAATACCAACCTATTAAGTACCTTCCTCCCTTCCTTTCTCTTTCCTTTATATCTCCTGTTTAACTTACTGGCCTCTGCTACTAAGTATTTTCCTTCTCACACAGAAACCCAATCATCTGTAGCTAGGATCCACATATGAGGGAGAACATGTGGTGCTTGGCTTTCTGGGCCTGGGTTACTTCACTTAGTATAATCCTTTCCAGATCCATCCATTTTTCTGCAAATTTCATAACTTCATTTTTCTTTACCACTGAGTAGAACACCATTGTATAAATGTGCCACATCTTCATTATCCACTCATCAGTTGAGGGACATCTAGGCTGGTTCCATTTCCCAGCTATTATAAATTGAGCGCAATAAACATGGTTGAGCATGTACTTCTAAGGAAATGAGATGAGTCCTTAGGATATATGCCTAGGAGTGCTATAGATGGGTCATATGGCAGGTCAATATTTAGCTGTTTTAGGAAACTCCACACTGATTTCCACAATGATTGGACCAGATTGCATTTCCACTAGCAGTGTAGAAGGGTTCCTCTTTTTCCACATCCCCACCAACATTTATGATCATTTGTTTTCATGATGGTAGCCAATCTGACAGATTTTCATACTTTGTGGAGTATATGCTTTTATAGTATATCCCTATGATTTTTTGAATTTCTCTGGAATCTGTTGTGATGTTACCTTTTTCATTTCTAATTTTATTAACTTGTGTCTATTCTCTTTGTTTTGGTCAGATTTACTAAGGGTTTATCAATTTTGTTTATCCTTTCAAAGAACCAACTCTTTGTTTCATTAATTCTTCGGATTTTGTTTTGTTTATATTTCATTAATTCCTACCCTAATCTTTATTATTTCTTCCCGTCTACTGATTTTTGCTTTGCCTTGTTCCTCATTTTCCAAGGCTTTAAGGTGAAGCCTTAGGTCATTTACTTGCGACCTTTCTAATTTCTTAATATAGGCACTTAAAGCTATAAATTTACCTCTTAGAACTGTCTTCATTGTGTCCCAGAGATTTTGGTATGTTGTATTCTCATTATCATTGGACTCTATAAATTTTTTAATTTCCTTCTTGCTTTCTTCATTGACCCAGTCATCATTTAGTAGTGTGCTATTTAGCTTCCATGATTTTGTATATGCTCTATAGCCTTTCTTGCCATTGATTTGTAGTTTAATTCCATTGTGGTCAGATAGATTGCAAGGAATTATTTCAATTTTCCTGAATTTGCTAAGATTTGCTTTGTGTCCTAATATAGGATCTATTTTAGAGAATGTTCCATGTGCTGCTGAAAAGAATGTATATTCTGCAGCCTTTGGATGAAATGTCCTGTATATATCTGTTAGGTCCATTCCTTCTATGACCTCATTTAGTCCAGATGCCTCTCTGTTTATTTTTTCCCGGGATGACCTGTCAATTGATGAGAGTGGGTGTTAAAGTCACCCACCACCACTGTGTTTGGTGTTATCTGTGACCTTAGTTCTAATAGTGTTTGTTTGATGAATTTGGGAGCCCCCATGTTAGGTGTATATATTTTTAGGATTGTAATGTCCTCCTGGTGGAGTGTGCCCTTAATCAATATAAAGTGACCTTCCTTGTCTTTCTTGACCAACGTTGAACTGAAGTCTACCTTGTCAAATATTAGGATAGCAACCCATGCTAGTTTTCTAGGCCCATTTTCTTGAAACACCGTCTTCCAACCTTTCACCCTAAGATAATGTCTATCCTTTGTAGAAAGGTGAGTTTCTTGGAGACAACAAATTGTAGGATCCTGCTTTTTAATCCAGTCTGCAAACGTATGTCTTTTGGTTGGGGCATTGAGGCCATTGATATTAAGAGATATTATTGAAAGGTGTGTTTTTTATTTATGTTTGCCATTTCTTTTTTGTGGTTCTGGCTCTACCTTTGCTCTCTTGTGTTAACTAGTATTTGAGTATTGCTTATTTTTCCCACTTTCCTTATATGTGTGCTTTTCCTTTTCTTTGGCATGGAGGATTCTTTCAAGTATTTTCTGTAGAGCTGGTTTTGTCTTCAAATACTCCTTTAATCTGCTTTTGTCATGGAATGTCCTTTTTTCTCCGTCTATTTGAATGGATAGCTTTGCAGGATAAAGTAACCTTGGTTGACATTTGTTATCTTTCAGAACTTGGAATACATCACTCCAAGCCCTTCTGGCTTTTAAAGTTTGTGTTGAATAATCTGCTGTAATCCTGATGGGCTTGCCTTTGTAGGTAACTTGGTTTTTCTCTCTAACTGCTTTCAATATTGTTTTCTTTGGATTGTGTGTTTGGTAGTTTGGTTATAATATGTCGAGGAGAGATTCTTCCCAGGTTTTGTCTGGCTGGGGTTCTAAAGGCTTCCTGTATCTGCATTAGCACCTCCTTTCCAAATTGGGGGAAATTTTCTTCTATGATTTTGTTGAAGATGCCTACTATGACTTTGGAGTGAAAATCTTCTCCTTCTACTATTCCCTGAATTCTTATGTTTGATCTTTTCATAGTGTCCCAAATGTCTTGGAATTCCCATTCATGCTTTTCTATTAATTTGTCTTTCTCTTTGTTGGACTGTATTAGATCTGCCACCTGGTCTTCTAGCTTACATATTCTGTTCTCTCCTTCATCCATTCTACTGGTGAGATTTTCTACAGAGGTTTTATTTCATTAATTGTGTTCTTCATTGCTAATAATTCTGACTGGTTTTTCTGTATCATTTCTATTTCCTTATTTATGTCTTGTATTGCCTTCTTTATTTCATGAAATTGGTGTCCTGCATGTTCTCTGATACCTTTGATTTCCTCTTTGATTCCTTTGATCTGTTTTTTGACTTCTTAGAACATATTTGCAATCATTCTTTTGAAATCTTTCTCAGGCATTTCCTCTAACTCGTTCTCACTGGAAGTCATTTCTGATGCATTAATACGTTTAAGTGGATTTATATCATCTTGCTTTTTAGTGTTTCTTGTGTTATAATGTATATATTTTTGCATCTTGGATTAAGTTAATGCTTGGATTTTCTAGCTAGCTGGGTGTTCTTAGCTTTATCAATTGATCTATTGTTATATATCTTCAGGGTAGGAGCTTAAGGTGTTAGGTGTGGCTCTTAAGACTCTCAGAATATCTACAAAGGTGTTCCTAAGGGTTGAGTTTGCCTGCTATGGGAGTATTCAAGTAGACTGAGTGGAATAAAATACAGGTAGATTCTAAAATTTAACTAAACACTGTATACATTCAATCAAATACAGTACCAAGTATTTATGCAAGACTAGGTATTATAACAACCAGATCCTCTATCAACAAAGAGGTTAAGATTTCTGGTCTCTTGAGGGATCCAAGTCAGCTTGTGACCAAGTGAGACCTTGCCCTGGTGCAATCCCAGTTACCTTTTTGGATGATTTTTCTCAGTCAAGTTGCTGGCTGGGTCGTTGGGCTGCTGTCCTGATTTCTGGATCTGGGCACCAGCTTTTCCTGTGGGGCAAACTGAGCCTGGCAACTGTGGCCCTGCAGATCGGCACCCCTGCTGCTGCTGCCGCTGAATCTGCTGCTGCTGAATCCACTGCTGCTGCCGTAGCTGCCACTGCTGAAATTACCACTGCTGGAAACACTGTTGCTGCCGCTGAAGCTTTCGCTGATGGATCCTGTTGGATCTGCTGCTGCTGGCACCGCTGTTGCTGGTGCCGGAGCTGTTGATGTTGCTGCCGGGCTCTGCTCCTGTTTGGGTCCCGCTGTTGGCTCAAGTTGGCATGACTGATCTCAAGACTGCTGCTCTATTCTCTGGAGCTGGGCACAGGTGGCGGGTGAGGGGAGGGAGCTGATGCTGCTCAAGTTCTCTCACTGTTTCACGTGTTCTTCTACCTTGCGATCTGCTCCTACATTGTTCATTGCTGCTCTCCCTCCATGTTTCTTGAGTTTGTGGAGAGCTCTGGTGTGAGTGGAAGCTCCCCTCACCTGGCTTCCCCTGTGTCTCAAGCCAAGCCTGGCAGCTTTCTGATGTGCCTCCGCCACTGCCGCTGCAGACAGTGGACCTGCCAGGATGCTTTTGCTGGCCTGTGTGGGCTCTGGATGCTCTGGAACTCTTCTACTTCTCTGTTGCCATTTTAATTTCCTATACACCTTGTGTTTTAGTAAAAGTGTGTATTTTGCTGAGTTTATTTTTGGTCTTCCCCCCTCTTCCCAGGCACTTTGGTGTGGTACTTACGCCACCATCTTAACCAGAAGTCAAATATGTTTTAAAATGTCCTTTTATTGATTAGTTATTTTTCTCAATTTTTCTTTTAATTGAGAGTAACAGACAGAGAGAGAAAGAGGCAGAGAAAGAGAGAGAGTGAAAGAGAGAGAGAGAGAGAGAGAGAATGGGCATGCCAGGGTCTCCAGCCACTGCAAACAAACTCCAGACACTTGTGCCCCTTGTGCATCTGGATAACATGGATCCTGGGGAATTGAGCCTTGAACTGGGGTCCTTAGGCTTCACAGGCAAGCATTTAACCACTAAATCATCTCTCCAGCTCTGGATTAGTTATATTTTTATTACTAGAGTGGAATGAGGCAAGAACATAAACTACTGAGCATTTTATCTTTTAAAAGTAAAAAATAAAACCTTAAATTGTGGAAATGCAGTTTTAAAATATTATTTTAGCCCGGACTTGGCAAAATCATTGATATTTTAAGCAAAATGATAGTAAATATTCACCAGACTTCCAATTATAAATGTGGCAATTTAAGAAGTTAAGCTATGTAACTTCAACTCTGTTCAGCCTTATAAAATTATCCTTCATGAACAATATATGAAGTGACAGTAAGCCAAGTAGTTTATATATCATTTGGTTTATAAATAACCCACCATTTTTTGCTAGAAAAAAATAAATGTATAAATTTTCTATTGACATGCCATAATTTTTTCTGCCTGTTAGAACCTAAGATCTAGTACAAAAATTTCTATAAAGTAGTGGTGAGTTTTGGAAGTTTAGGTTAAAGGTACCTTAATTAGGTAGCATGAATATTTTATTTTTGATACTTTACTGATTGAGTATTTCAATGAATTTTTAAATTGCTAGATAGCTTTGAAGGAACTTGCTCCTTTATTTTCAAAAGCCAAATATTCCCCACTCACTTCAGCCAATCCTCATACAGTTGAAAGGCCAAGAAAGCTACAAGGTGAGCCTTTAGCATCAAGGGGAATAGTTAAGTTGGAGTTATTAGCCAATTGCTATTTATTGAAATATGTAATCACCATTAGAATACATTTTTGAAATCACTGCTATCATTGTTATGTTTAAAACTAATGAAAAACTCTAGGAGGCTGAAAAAGAAGCCACTTGTTGATGTTTCCACAAGTGTTTACATGCAGAGTTACCTAGCTCACCCTTTCCCTCTTCTCTATTGCTCCCATTACATAGCATAGTTAGCCATGGACAAAAGACAGATAGGAACATTTCCAAAGCCACATAGTTGTTACGTCACAAAGACAGTCGCTCCAGTGAAGTTCAGTTTCCTGATAATCCTGCTCCTTTGTCACTGAGGTCATCCTCACTCTCTGTACAGTGCACATGAAGACAGTGTCAACACTTGGGAGCCACTTCGGTAAACAGAGAATTCACCAAACCTAAGTGTCTGTATTAAAATGTCTTAGCCAGAGTGTTAGATACTCGGGAGTATCTGGGAGTTTTCTGTTTTGCAGTATGGTTCTTCTTAGGGCCTGTCAACAAGAATGTGATCTGAAGTCAGCATTTCCAGCATTACACAGAGCCATAAAGAGAAGATCTGCCCTCTATCAACCTGACTGCTTCCTTGACTTTCTGTTTGACAGTATTTACTCAGAAGTAACCCCTGCAATTAATATAGCAGGCTTTGCTTGATGATAGGTAACTCAACATTTACCATGGTTTTTATAATCATCTCAAGAAAAGTTACAGCTGTGGCCCTAGTCCATGAAATCTGCCCCCTCAGTTTTTGTTTTTTTTTTTAAGTACACACACACATTCCCTGTCTCTCATTCATATTAAATTACTTAATTGTTTATATACTTATTTACTTTTATTATAATCTGTAAAAATATTTCTTAAAATTAACAAGTTAATTGGGGCACAATGCTTGCTCTAAGAAAAACTCAACATTTGCCTTACTATATATTGTTATATACCATATGAATCAGACAGCTTCATGTTCACTGAGATGAACTTACAGCCCAGATACAGTTATGAAGGAAGGAATATTTATTGAAGCCTACAGACCCAGGGGACGTTACATAATGGCCAAAGGATCTGGCCTGCCTTCACAGGTCCAAGCAAAGAGAAAGAAGTACAAGCCTAAAACCAAAAGCCTCATAGCACACTTCAGGAACTCCTGCTAGGCACACTTTGCATATCTTTAGATTGAAACCTGAAACCCACCACCATACCTTAAGATCCACCCAGTGACACTGCCTCCAGCCAGGTGGCTGCAGATGCAAACTACAGACAAACAACTGAATATATTGGGGGCCATCTATTCAAACCACCATACCATACAACATATCATTCCAACCTTCTAGTGGTAAAATAATTTGTATTGTCATCCTGGACAAGAATTTGGTTAGATCTGGCTGGATAATTTGGAGTCATATGATGCCAAATCGGGATTTGTTTTCAATTATACATATTTTAGTTTTCAAGGCACTGACTTCACCTAAATGCTGCAATCAGGTGAAAGGTAAGAGTGACCTGGGTCCCTTGTAACATCCCCATTGTCTCAGGCTCCCCACCTGTGCTCCTAAGCCATAGATCAAACATCTTCCAGGAAAGTTGACACTGTCAAAGAGGAATATCGCAAAGGCATCAAAGAAGACCCAAGCCACATCCATCACCTTTGTATTACTTCTCTCAAGTGGAAATAAATGGTTATTGACACATTGTTTAGTTTCTATTTTGCTATATGTTAAGGTTTCTAAGAAATGGAAACATGTCTCTTTTGATTCTGCTACTCTGAATACTTCCCACAGATCCTGACATAGAATAGTCTACAATGTCTGATGAATAAATGGGTGAAGGAAGGCTACATAAAGACATTAGCAGTGACTCTGTTTCTCCTTTTGTGAAGCTTCACTTTTGTGCCTAGAGTTCTGTGTTGTCAGACATACTTTGAAAATTATTACAGAGAAAACACCAGAATATACCTGAAGATAAGCATTTAATAGCATAAAGACATAACCTTGTACTTGGGATTTATAATTTGAGAAATTAAAAAAAAAAAAACGTCAGCAATGTATCATTTTCAAATAGTGATGTATGGCAGTCACTGCTAATCATCTTTTTATTTCAAATTTTTATTAATAACTTCCATGATCATAAAAATATCCCATGGTAATACCCTCCCTCTCCACCACTTTCCCCTTTGAAACTCAATTCTCCATCATATCCCATCCTCATCTCTTTGACAGGGTATTTTTATAAAAGTTTAGACTATGTATAGAATCAGAACATATGGAATTATCTTAAAAACCTTGCTTATAAAATTTATGGTGTGAATTTTGACTAGTGAAAACAAAATGTGCCTTTGGCATATTTAATTTTCTGGATACTATATTATTAATTATGCTGCTCTATCAAGAGAGCTGTTGTTGCAAGTTTGGAATTTTCCTCCTCAAATATTTGAAATAGAGCAGTTAATTTTCAGTGTTTAATTCATTTTTATAGAAAAAGAAAAGTAAAGGTTATCACATACATATGAGTAGATATATGTAAAAATATCAACCATGTCATAGTAAAATTGATAAGCAAGGATATGAAGTAATTTCAGAAAGATGTTATAGAAGATTGTCACCGTACATATAAGAAAGCAAAATTTTGAAAGACTACTGATTTTCCATCAAGATAAAAGGGAAAGAAAGTGCCAGAGTCAGGAAAAAAAGATTTGACTCAGAAGTTTATATTTAGCAAAACAGCTTTAAGAACTGTACCAATCTACAAAAGCTTCCACAACAATATACCACAAGTTGGATGCCATACAGAATAGAAATTTATGTATTTTATTCCTGTCCTGTAGGTTGAAAGCCCAAGATCAGTGTTACAGCACTGTTAGTATGAGTTCTCTGCTGTAACTGTCACAGCCTTATGTGATGTACACACATGGATGGATGGAAAAAAGGAGGGGCAACAGGTTGGAGAGAAGAGGAAAGAAAATAGTGTTTTATAAGGACACTAATCCCGTTGAATTAAGCCTCAACTTTTATGACTCTTATGTCCCCATTTAGCATGATTTATTTCTTTACTCCAAATATAGCCACATTAAAGGTTATGGCAGCCATGTCTGAAGTTGGTGGGAACATAAAGATTCAGTCTATAAAATTAATGAAGGCAGCACAAAGACATCTTTAGATAAAAACAAGCTGAGATAATTTGTCACCATCATATTTACACCATAAAAAATGCCTACAGGAATTTTCTTGGGTGGAAGTCACATAATTCTGAGTTGAAATCTGGATTCTAGTGGATTAGTAGGAGGAGATATAACACCTGTCTAAACATAAAAAGTTGGCCTGGAGAGATGGCTTAGCTGTTAAGGCACTTGCCTAAAAGGCCAAAAGACCCAGGTTCTATTCTTCAGGACCCATGTAAGCCAGATGCACATGGTGGTCCATGTGTCTGGAGATCATTTTCAGTGACTAGAGGCCCTGGTGCACACATTCTGTCTCTCTCTCTCTCTCTCTGCCTCTTTCCCCTTCTCTCTCTCTCTCTCTATCTATATATCTATATATATATTTTAAAGCTACATTATTTTTCCTTTTAGCTTCCTTAAAGCATAACAGTTGCAGCCTGTTTTGTGTGACCTATGATATATGTATGTGAAATACAGGAGGTAATTATAACATAAAGGATGGAGGAACATACAGAGTAGTGTGTTTACATGGTACCTATGTTTTGTGAAAATATAAGACTAACTATACAGACTTAAAATTAAGTACTTACTTTAAAACAGTACAAAATCACTAACAATGTACTATGCAAACAGGGAGCTAAAAGGGTACTGAAGTCACCATAAAGGTAAGTCTACTGAACAAATCAGTATCAACTTATTGAAAAGTCAGAAGTTATAGTAGCAGAACCAGAGTAACTTTCCCAAGGCCAAAAGCAGTGATGTTCCAGGAAATGAACCTAAGCCCAACTCTGTCATTCAAGTTTGTGGTTTAATCACTTTCCTTGTCAGTCTGGATTATTTTGTAGTTTTCACTTCCTGAGGAAGAAGGTGCCTAATGATGACACCAAGAAGTCTATATCCTAAACTCCTCAGAGATATTTATTAACTGCAATCATCTTTCAAGTTGTGAGTTGCTTTAATTATTCCCCCAGGGTTTACTAATTCACTATGTGACTGACAGTACTTTAGTGATAAAAAATTAGCTTCTTATAGTCAATATAAAAATTGCCATCCCTGACCTTACTGAATTGACATAAGAATTAAAATCTAGGCACTTGTTTACAAAGCCTGCTGACCCAGGTTTGATTCATTGGTACCCATGTAAAACAAGAAACACAAAGTGGTACCTGTTTTGGAGTTTGATTGCACTGGCAAATGGCCCTGGTGTGATTATTCTCTCTCTTTTCTCCTTCTCTCTTCTTTCCTCTTTCTCTCTCCTTGCAAAATAAATAAATAAATAAATAAATGAAATTCTTTTTAGAAAACAATTTAAATCAAAAACTTCCAAAGTCTTCAGACATACAATCTAAATGGTAGATTAGAGGTTGACGGAAAAATATGGTGAAAATTATGAAGCAAGTTGGGCCTTCATAGAGATATAATTGTACCCTTGGTATTTGAAAAGAAATTTCTACCCTGTATTTCCAAACATAACATAAATAACTTTAGAACCAAAGCAAAAGTAACATTCACAGATTTTCTGTCTCATCTTAATTTTAGAAGAAGCTGAAGTATATGAACCCACTAAACGTATATTAATGAAAATGTTAAGCAGAAAGTTATGACATATAGTCACTACATATACAAGGTACTGTCCCTGGTTCTAGAAACCCAGATGAAAGCATAAATAAGATAAGAAAATGCATAAAAATAAAAACTCCGGGGGTTAACCTGTATTGAAAACTTGATTGGGTCTAGAACCACGTAGGAAACAA
Source organism: Jaculus jaculus (assembly GCF_020740685.1). Classification (NCBI taxonomy): domain Eukaryota; kingdom Metazoa; phylum Chordata; class Mammalia; order Rodentia; family Dipodidae; genus Jaculus; species Jaculus jaculus. The sequence continues at coordinate 134,054,068 of NC_059107.1, forward strand.
ATCTCTGGGTAAGCTGGTGAGAGAGTTTCTAGATTAGGTTAAGTTAGAATACTTGTCCTAGCTGAGGGTGGCATCATCCCATAGGCTGAGGTCTTAGAGTGACTAATGAAAAGTGACAGCTGAGCACCGCCATTCATCACTCTGCCTCTCATTGCAGATGCACCGTGACCAGCTGCTTCATGCCTCAGCCTCCATGCCGTCCCCACCATGACGGAGAACAACCTCAAATGGAGTCAAAATAAATTCACTATCCTTCAAGTTGATTTTGTCAGGCATTTTGTCATTGCAGTGAGCAAAGTAACTTGTACACATGCTGTGCATTATAGAGTATTAGGAAATCACAGCACATAATGTCTTATCAAAATTAGATGACAGAGAAGTTTGGTGAGCTTAGACCATCCTCTAGAGCAAACGCTTCTACATATATTCTCATGCAACAGGCCTTGCGCTCAGTATTACACATGAGTACTTGACCCTAGGGTATGATAGATGTAAGAAACAAGGCAAGGCAATATTTTGGAGAAAAGATTTCCAAGTGGGGAAGCAGCCAGGGTAAAGACTCAGGAAAGATTTGGGCTTAGAGAGAATTGAGCAAAGCAAAGCAAATACATACATACATACATACATACATACATGCATACATACATATATATGTCACTTGGACCTTGTGGAGAGCAATGTAGAATTGAGAGTCCATTCTAAGAGCCATGGGAAATCCCTTGTGATATAAACAAAGACATGATGTAAGTGGATATAGACCTTTCAACATAAACGTTAGCAGTTAGCAAGAATCGATTAAAGGAAACGTAAAATCGGGATGACAGGTCAAGGAACTATTCCTTTGATTCTGAGCTAGGCATTGGCTGATTGGAAAAAGATGACTGGAGAAGCTTCAGACTTACTGAGATCTATTCTTCCTTTTAACATCCATGACATGTTATTGACAGCCCACCTTGTAATGTAATACCATATTTGAGTTTTAGATGCTTTAATGGCACAGAATGCATCTCACTCATTTCTGTTTCCTATGGGTTTCTGGCTAATTTGTAGATAGTAGTGAGACAAACAATTATTTAAAGTATGTTCTCTGTGGGTATTTCTATTTCTAATATAGAAATATACATGATTCATTGAGATGAAAAATCAGAAAAATAATTATTATGCTTTGAGATTTAGATTGTATAATTTAAAAAAAATTGGCTTGATTTTTCTTTCCTCTTGTAATACTGCCCAGTGTGAAATTTATATCTCCTTTTGAGTTAAACTAGTAAAAATAAATCTTCAAGCAATTTTTAAGAGGAGGAAAATTACTTTTTTACTCTCTCATAACTCAAATATAACTGATCCAATTTAGTTGATTCTTTAAAGTAGGGTGTTGAGAGAGGAATGGTAGTGATAGGATGTGAAACAAATAAGATATAACTCTTCCTATTAGACCAAGGCTGCAACATCTCAATCCCAAGCAAATTTCTTTGGAATGTTATAAACAAGAAAAGATGAAAGTTGAAAGAATTCCTTCCACCTTTGAAGAAAATCTGCAGTTTGACATCAAAAGTCCCAAACTGACATAAATCTTGTTGGCTTTTTAAAAGAATAACATTTCAAGAAAACACTGCCTGAACAAGGCTTATGAATATGTCTAACACATCTTTGGCAAGAAAAGTTTGCAAGAACATATTGTGGAAAGAGAAATATGAGAACAGCAGAGGTTCGATCTAATGATCTATATTTGTGCACATTTTTCTTCTTTACTGATTATAATTTCTTATCACATTTTCCTATTCTTTTGCCAATATTCATATCATGCACAACAAGGTTACTTTGTCTTTTGGGATAAATATTATTTACATACAGACACACATCCAGGAAAAATTAATGCTAATTTCATAATATTTAGAACACTGACCAGTTTTTTTTTTCAATTTTAGAAAGGTAGCTAATGAAAAGATGCAATACAGACAAAATACTTGTGCATCACTAAACTCTCTGAAAAGTGCTCTAGAAAAAGACAAACCATAAGGATATGAGCTAACTCTTGGCCAACCTGGAGAAACAGGAAGGACATAGTTATTACATATTCATAGGGAAAGAGTTGGCCAATCACAGCTGAATCCAGCTCCACAAAGATATACCATGTATAACCACAGTGCTGTCTCCATCTCCTTCAGAATTATTTACTGTCCCCCTAAGAACACCTGACATCTCAGTCCTACTTAACTGCTTTATGTTGAGCAAATTCTTCTTGTATGATTATTAGACCAAACTGCATTCCCTACTTATCTTCAAATGTTGCTCATCTAAGAATTACTGATGAAGGGAGATTTATTTCTGTTTTTCTAAAATATATGTATATATATTTATTTATTTATGAGAGAGATCGAGAGTGGGGGTTGTGGGGAGTCAAATCTGGGTACTTAGGCTTTGGAGGTAAGTACCTTAACTGCTAAGCCATCTCCAGGTTGAGATTTCTTTCTTTCTTTCTTTCTTTTTTTTTAGTTTATTTTTATTTGACACAGACAGAATGGGAGAGAGTGAGAATAGGTGCACCAGGGCCTCTAGCCACTTCACATGAACTCCAAACGCTTGCACCACCTTATGCATCTGGCTTATGTGGGACCTGGAGAATAGAACTTAGTACCACATGTTCAAACAATATTCAAAACCCTCATAAAGAATGAACATGGACATAGCAAATGCTTCTGATTTAGTATGTACATATGTAGAAAAATCCAGTTCTTTTTATGAACTATTTCTTGTGGAAAACTGAGTTTAAATTGTGCAATGGATTGTATGAGCTATTTGTTAATTTATCAGTGACAAAAACAGGCAACATCCATTTCAAAGGACTGAGTAAATCAATGAAGCACACATACATCTCAGTCAGTCAATGTTTTAATTAAACATCATCTACGTGTAAAATATGTACTAATTCTTGGACCATAGGCAAAAATAATTGAGATAGAAGACTTCTATTAAAAAGCTGTGTGAACTGTCATGGCAAGAGTAACTTTTCTATGAACAGAAGTTTAAAGATTTCTATTTTAGATTAAGAATTATATAAATGGTAACTATTTGAAGATATTTAGTAAATTTCTCTCATTTTTTTCATTTTCTTCTCATAGTTCTATGACACAGAGAGAAAGTGATCAACCACATGATTCTTCTTTGTTGCCCTTTATAGTCTCAGCCACATCCTCAACCCTATTTGTTGCAAATCAGTTTGAGATTCCTGGCAGAAACCACCCAAACAAAAGCAGGTGATGGGAGGAAAGTTGTTTACTTTTGTTTATAGACTGAAGGAGAAGCTCCATGGTAGCACTGTAAATCATGACATGAGTAGAGGCTGGATATCACTACCTGGCCAACATCAGGTGGATGACATCAACAGCAGGAGAGTGTGCCAGACACTGGCAAGGGGAAGCTGGCTATGACAACCATTACCCCACCCCCAGGAACACACCCCCAACAAGGTTCAAGTTCCTAACTTGTCATCAGCTGGGGATCAAGCATCCAGAACACATGAGTTTATAGGGGACACCTAATTCAAATCACTACACTACTCTTACCAGGTTTGAGAATGATGGGGCCCTTTATAAGCTCTGGGTGGGTATAATTTAGGGGTTAGACTTCTGGAAACCCAATGATCAATATAATTTCCTAAGACAATGGCTTTTTAATTTATTTATTTTGCTATTCACAAAAAAACTGGTGTGTGTGGACATACAGAAGGGTAAGAGGAGAAAGATTTTAAGAAAGAAAAGGAGAAAAGCTCCAAAGTTGGGGAGTATCCTGAATGAGTGGCCCCCAAATCAATTATTTCAATTGTAAAATTTATATTAGAAAAGGATTTACCATCATTTCTATGCATTACTGTCAATGAAAAGTACACCATATATAAAGAAATAGCATTCTCATACATTACAAAGTAGATATTATCTGGAATTAGGAATAATAAAGGTAATTTTTTGGCTTTTGGCTCTTCTTAAATTCACTATGTAGTGATAATCTTGAAAATGATCTTGAATTCCTAATCATCCTGTTTGACCTTCCAAGGGCTAAGATTACAGCCATTCACCACCATTACCAGCAGTAGTAGTAATACATTTTTGAGGATGTTTTCTATTAATTTCTTTAAGTACACCATTATTTGAAGGTTATATATATAAATATATATGCAAAATTTAAAATATTTATTCTTCTCTTCTCCTCCTCCTACCATTTATCTAGTTAGTTGGATCCCAGCAGCCCTCTAGTGGTGATGTATTAAGATTACAGATCCTTCCACCCTAAGAAAGGGTAAAGAAAAAAAAAAAAAAAGCTATCTTATTTCAGAACTACTAAAGTGAAACATGTTCCTTTAAATGCCAAACTCTAGAAATATATTTTTAAATCTCCGTGTGGGATGTAAGTAGAAAATTTTTCCTCAGCCAATGTGGGGTTTCTTCTTGTACCCCTCAATAAAAGATATGTCAAGAGAGAGATGACAAATTGGGATACCACATGGTACATCATAACACAGTACTTTTGCCACATTAAATTTTGCAAAAGGTTGGGGATGACTCATAGCACAAAGTTCTGTAAGCCTTGCGACATCTCCCTCTATTCACCTCGATTTTCCATCAAACCTCTCTCCTGCAAGCTCCCTCTTAAAAATCACTGACATTTTCTTCAACAGGCTACCACACTGTCTGAATGTTGTGATGATGCACAGAAATCACTGAGATTTCAGGATGAAAGGCAATAGCAATGACCAAAAGACCTTGGTTTCTAAGCAAAGCTTTCCAGTTTTCTTGGATAGAGTATGTCCTGAGAAATACCTTCTGTCCTGTGTTTATAAAGAGCACATTTGATACCATCTAACACTCATCATTTGGGACTTGGCCATAACAGCAGTGCTAATTAAGGTGGAAGAAGCCACAAGATAGAAGTGGTAATGGGCGGAGGGGTGACAAGGGCCATGGTCGGAGCTCACTTGTCACAGTTTGAGTCTTGGATTCAGATAAGTTAATGGCAAACAATCCTCAACTGAAACATGAACATTTTGAAGCTTTCTCCCACATCATCTTAAATACTAAACAAAACCAATAGTTTTTTTCTCTAGGAGAAATAACTGATGATCCTGTATTAACGAAAGACAACCATATTAATCAATTGAACTTCCCAGTGGAAGAGGACCCAGAGCTCTGCTGGCAGTGCTGCCTAAGAGAAAGGAAGCTAGGTATAGCGAGTGTCTCTCCCGCTTCAATGAATGTGCTCCCACCAAAACCACGGCAGCCACAGTGGAGAATAAGATAATTCCACAATGGAATAAGCAGGAGGAAGAAAGCATAGAGGGCAAAGCTCAGGAACCACTGCAGAAGCAGCAACAAAAAGGACATAAGAGCTGGAGGATGGGGAAGAGCGCCATGAAAAGCTGTCTTTCAGACCTGGCATGGCCTCGGCTCCCATGAACTCACACATGCTGTGGTTACCTGCACAACATGGGGGCCTGCCATCATACATGGGGGAGGGGCTCATGAGGCCCCCACCCATCCATGAGGAGCTATCGGCAGCTAATGTTTGCTGGGGAAGAGAAATCATGTTACTCCGTGGTGTGATCACTGGTAAATTGGCCTTGCACCAGAAAATAGCCCCCAACCCATGCTTATGCAAGCAAAACAAATTAAACTCAGGTGAGGTCTCAAATAAATAAAAAGACATGAAAGTAAGGGTTAGACCAGTTGGGAGGAAAGGATTCATCAAGTGTAGAAGGAAATAAGAAAATGTGATGGTGAATATGATCAAAATCAATTACATGTACATGTATGAAATTATAAAAAATAAAAATGTACACATACAAAAATAAAATAAAATTGGTAATAACACATTCAAAAAGGTATTAAAAATTATAAATAACCCACCCCTCCCATAAAAAAGATGGAATGTAAGAAGGAAGGATGGAGGAATGGGGACAGGGAAGAATTTAATTTTTCTTATATAAAAACTTTTAAAAGCAAATTACTACTTCAAGGAACATAGAAAAAGATTGTGTTCCAGTAATATACTATAGGTATAGGTAGTAAAATCTCCTTATTTATTTATTTTTCTTCTTTAGATTAAGAAGAGAATATAAGGCTGGAGAGAGGGCTCAGCAGCTTAGGCACTTGCCAGCAACATCTAACAACCTGGGTTCGGCTCACCAGTACCCAAATAAGTTAGATGCACAAAGTGGCTCATGCATCTGGAGTTGGTGTGCAGTGTCTAGAGGCCCTCGAGTGCCTTGTTTTTACACACTCTCTCTGTCTCTCTCTGCTTGCAAAGAAATAAAATATTAATAAAGAAGAGAATATACACTGGTTATCACTGTTAAATAACCATGAGGTGTTATTAGATACACAAACAATTCTGTTGCACACAAAATTTCCACTGGTATGTACACTGGAAAGTGTTGATAATTATTCTACTTCCCCATAAAAATACTTAATATATATTAATATATGCTATATATTCTTTTCATAAATCATATGCTTCTGCCTACATTAATATCTAGGCTCATGCTAAAGAATGGGGATTTTTTTTATTTTTCACATAACTTTATCTTGCTGTTTTGATTTCAGAAAACTTCATTAAATAAAACATGATACATGTATGCATGCAATATGTAAACCCACAAGCGCACATATGTACATTATTTATATGAATGGAATATGGATCTATGTTACTAAATAAGCATTTTCACACACACACACACACACACACACACACATGTGTGTATTTTATTGTACTTTAAATACCTCGTGGTTTCTTCAGTAGAAAAATCATTGTATATTCTAGAAATGTTATGAAGTTTGAAAAAAATTTAAAAAGAAAACATTCCTAGATTCAAAAGCTAACAAAAAACTCTTTCAAATATCCCTCTAATGAATAATGTAAAATAGAATTGCTCTAAAATAGCAGCATCATGATGCATGTAGGGCTCCAATTAAATACATCCACATAAACATCCTAGAAAGTGAAAAGGATGCATTATTTCAGATTGTGAAATATACAATAGACCATTCTAATATAACATTGTAAGCCCTTTGTCTTCTAAATCCTCAAGAATATCTATAAGATGGGTGCTTAGCACCCTGACAGCTGGGGCAGACAAGCCCACCTCAGCTGAACCCTGATTCCAGTACTTAGTATCTTGGTATTCTTAATGAGAACGCTGCAAATATCTACTCAATAATTAAATGTTACATAAATCCAGGGTTATTCAAAGTATTAAAAGACAAGAACATATGCCAAGTCCTCTTTCACCAAAGGCTTGACCTTTTAAAAGTTTGGTAGACGGAGATACATTATGATCATATATATAAAATGAGTGTTGCAAAGGAGAGGAACCAGAGAGAGGATAGGTCAGGGAAAATGAGGATAAACCCATGATCTGCTTTGTTAAATGGTATTCTTGCAGAGATTTAATTATTTTAATTATTACTTAATTTTCTAGTTTAACTTGCACATAGGGTCGTACGCTGGTACATTTGTTTTGCTCATGGTCTACATTTCTTCTAAAAAGATAAGTATGAATATAGAGAATATGACCAATGAAAATGAAATGTTAGCAGTTTTATGCACTTAGGTAAGAATGTTAAATATTCTTGAAGAATGAGTTATGATCACCAGCTTTGAGAATGAGCAAACTGATGCTTGAATGGCTTTGCCAGAATAGGATTTTAAAAATTACAGGCTCAGCTATCTTCCTGCTTTTATGTCATTGTTTTCTATAAATCTTCTATTTAGATCAAAACATAAAGTTGATCTTTAAATATCCCCTGAGTTCTTTCACTTCATAAATCAGAGGCTTTCAATAATATGCAATATTTCATGATTTTATTAGTCAAGGGAAACCATCTAAACAGAAGCTTGAAATTCTTTAAAAGTAGATTCACCATTTATCCTCTCGATTTCTCATTATTTTGACAAGCACCTGAGATTCAGAAATGAAGATGGATCATTCCAGAATAACTGAGCAAAGATGGATACAATTAAAATCTCATGATGATATTCAAGGTGAGCAAATTTCAGTAAAACTTAGTGAGTTTAATGCAGTGTTTCAGATAAATAGCAGATAGGAACATGAGTGAGATAATACAAAGGAGCTGGCAAAAGCCCATTGGCTCTGAAACAAAAGCATATTACTGGCTCTGTTAGTGACCCTTTAAATATAGCATTTCACATTCAATGCAAGATGCACTTAATTTCTCATCCGTCTAAGAATGATGGAGTTACTGCCACATGTGCAACTGTGACACAACTTTAAGGAATGTGGCACATAAAGATGCCAAAAATTTGTTTTATCTCCATAAGGATCTCTTAGCCCTAACTAAAAAAATAAGCAAATAAATTAACAAGAGACATTATTCTCCTTCTCTTTTTAAAAATCATAATGTAGTGGGTTGCATTATGACATTTCCATACATGTATATAGTGGCATGATATATTTTCACAGTGTTTAATAAAAAGGACTTTAGTAATACATGAGGAAAAAATTAACTGGTAAGACTGAAAGAACTTGCCAATGCATACATCCATACATGTTATATCAACTGTCTTTCAATTTATTCTTCTAAATATTATCTTTTGTCTGAACTCTCCTGATTTGAGAATTCTATATTTATCAACTTCCATCAAAATTTACATGTCTTTTATACAAAACTCAACTTACTCAAAAATTTGAACAATTTGGGCTGGAGAGATGGCTTAGCGGTTAAGCGCTTGCCTGTGAAGCTTAAGGACCCTGGTTCAAGGCTAGGTCTCCCAGGTCCCACGTTAGCCAGATGCACAAGGGGGCGCACGCGTCTGGAGTTCGTTTGCAGAGGCTGGAAACCCTGGTGTGCCCATTCTCTCTCTCCCTCTATCTGTTTTTCTCTCTGTGTCTGTCACTCTCAAATAAATAAATTAAAAAAATTATTAAAAAAATTGAACAATTTAAACATGTATTTTATATCCTTTAGTTTTTCTCCTTGAACACACATAACAGTTCTGTAATGTATCTTAACGTAACCTGTTTAAAAATATTTATAGCAACTTATAATGATTTTAAAAATCACATAGTCATAGTTTTGATGATTATACTGTGTTGACATGTCTTGTGCACATTTTCTCTGAATTATCAAAATTATTTAAATATGATTGAGCCAAACTATATAATATACTTCACATACATAAAACATTTTTAAGTCAGTCTCTACATGAATTGAATGTAGCTGATTATATCTTTTCATGTATCTTTCTGCTATGCATCTGGTGATGAGCATCATTATTGCTAGTATGAGACAGAGTCTAAACACTAGTGTAATGTCTGTTTTAAAAACTGGAAGTTAATGTGTAAAACAAAGATTTTCCCAAGACACGAAGTAAAAAAATATTTTTATTAGAATAACTAAGACCATGCACATTTGAACTTGTATGCAACCTGCTGACCACCACAGCAGGCTCCATTACCAGTTGTTCTTTACATTGGCCCATCACCCAGGAGTGTTCTGTCTGCCAAGTAAGAAGCCTTATTCATTAGGCAAAATAGACAAATTGAATAATGGTCATAGCCAAAACACTTTGGCCATCCCATGCTTCCCATTCATGATTTCTCAAAGAAGAGAGGGTGAGTTTCCATATGCTAGGATCCAGGTGTTTGGAGATCACATTTAATTTTGGGTTTATGCTTAGAAGAAAATAGAAAGAATTGCAGATGGCCAATTTTCTGTCACTGTGCAATTGCAAGAAACAATCGTGTTCTCTACCCCCTGGCTTTTGGCTACCCCTTGTCCTTTACTTACTGTCACACTGCTCAGCCCCGGCTTGCACCCCATCAGGGCACACCTGTCTTTTTCCTGGAGCCTTCTGTTCCCAGAAACTACGAATTGAAGCTTATTTTTCATTAATTTATTTTCACCTACAATCCAGTCTTTGGAGTGAAATCAATAACATATTGATTTCACTATTTTATTTGACTTAGAGTGACAAAGTAATTTAAAATAAACCATTTGTCTGACCAATCTATGCTGTTTATTTCCAATCCACAAAATATTTTAAGACAAAATGTCTTTCTTAATGCTACATATATCATAACCTACATGTGGCTTAATCATATTTTCTTCTTTATAATCATTTGTTTTAGTTACATTCTCGATTAGAATAATTCGTTCATCTAGACCTTTATAATTTATCAACACTTACAAACTTCACTCCACTGGTCATTTTAAAGAGATTTTTTGATCTTCTGTAAACTTTACAGCCATGAATGGATTTCTATGAAAAAACAGAATTGTCAGCAATAACAGAAACCAATCAAATATAGGAATAAAGACAATCAATTATGCAAAATGCCTTATATAGCTTGTGAGATAAAAGATGAATACTTTGGAAGACATTAGAGGAGGGTACAGTTTAAATATGGACAATTGGAAGACTGCCAATTTCAGATCCAAGGATGACAGTACTGATGTGGAAGCTTAAGTTCAAGAGAACCATGGGACCAGATGGACCTATGAATGTAAGCTACTCAATTCATGTTAGGAACTAAAAGAGTGGAAGAAATGAAAGAGGTATGCTACTAACTTTCTGCTTTGGAAATGTATGACCCATTCACTCTTCATTCCTTGAATCATTTTGCTATCATGACATACCCATGGAAAATGCTTGCGCCTTTATGCTGTTAGCATAGCCTATAGCTACTGCTTGCCTCCTTCTGTGGTTTGATTAAGTTCTTCCCCATACACTTAGGTGTTCTGAATGCTAAGTCCGCAGATGATGGCAATTTGGGAATTAAAGCCTCCTGGAGGCCTTGCATTGTTGGGAGTGGGCCGATAGGCATTGTAACTAGCTTCCTCTTACCAGTGTGTGGCACACTCTGCTGTTTTCCATCTGATGTTGTCCAGAAGGTGATGTCCACCCTTTGCTCATGCCATCATTTTCCCCTGCCATCATTGACCTTCCCCTCGAGTCTGTAAACTAAAATAAACATTTTTCCCACAAGTTGCTCTTGGTCAGGTGTTTTCTGCCAGCAATGTGAACCTGACTGTAACAGTAAAGTTCGTACCTAGAATGGGGTCATTGATGCTGGAATCTCGACTGTGTTTTTGGCCTTTTGAAACTGCTTTGCAGGAGGAATGTGGAAGGATTTGAAATTGTGGCCTAAGAGACTCCTTGAAGTGCTGTAAATATAGCTCAATGGACTATTCTGATCAGAATTGAAAGACCTGAATGCAGTAAGAACTATGGACTGCGAGGTTTGGCTTATGAGGGTGAGAAAGAGCTTTGCTTGGACTGGGCTAGTTCTGAATGCTAGGTTCCCAACTGATGGAAATTTTGGAATTAAAGCATCCTGGAGGCCCTGTATTGCTGGGAGCAGGCTTACGGGTATCATAACCAGTTTCCTTTTGCCAGTGTTTGGCACACTCTCGTGTTGCTGTTGCCCATCTGATCTCAGCCAGGAGGTGATGTCCACCCTTTGCTCATGCCATCATTTCCCCCTGCCATCATGGAGCTTCCCCTCAAAGCTATAAGCCAAAATAAACCTTTTTCTCACAAGCTGCTCTTGGTCAGGTGTTTTCTGCCAGCAATGTGGACCTGACTGCAACACCCACCTCCTCATTTCTGATGCCAGTACTGTGTGGTTCTCAGTTGGTATTACTTTTACATGAATCACCTGTCCCACAAAGGCACCAAATGATATACTTTTTCTTCCTATTTAACAGATTTGGAAACAGGTTAAGATAGTTTTCAAAGTTCATCAACATTTCCTAACTAATAAGGATAAACATTAATTCTGAAGTCATGGATATGAAGCATAGAATTATCTTTCTTGTTCTTAATATGGGAGTCTCTTCTAAAATAAATATGTAACCTTTTCATAACAACCATACCAATGTGGTGAGCTTTTTTTTTTTTGTTTTGGAAATATACATTGCCAGCATCTCACAGTTTAATTGCAAGGTACGTACATGTTAAGATGAAGGAAGATTTTAGATAGATAGATACATAGATAGATAGAGGTATGTGTATGTGTCATCTATGACTGTTTACACTTACAACTGGAATAGGTATAGAAAAAAATATGAGAGGGCTGAAGAGTTTGCTCAGAAGTTAAGTCACTTACCTGCAAAGACTAAGGATCCAAGTTCAGTTTCCCAGTATCCATATAAAACAGATGCACAAAGTGGTACAGGTATCTGGAGTCTATATGCAGTGGCTGGAGGCTCTGACACACCATTCTCTCTGTCTGTATTGCTTTTACCTCTCTCTACTTTCAAATAAATAAATAAAGGTATTTTTAAAATATTTTATTTTTAACCATTTATTTGAGAGAGAAAGTGAGAGAAACATCAAGAGAAAGGGATAGAGAATGAAAATGGGCACATCAGGGCCTCCAACCACTGCAAATGAATTCCAGACATATGAGCTACCTTATAATTTGGCTTGCATGGGTATTGAGAGTAGAATTTGGGTCCTTTGGCTTTGCAGGCAATCACCTTAACCACTAATCCATCTCTCTCTAGCCCCAAATATTTTGTTTCATTTTATTTATTTATTTTGTTTTTTAGAGGTAGGGTCTCACTCTAGCCTAGGATGACATGGAACTCACTATGTAGTCTGAGGGTGGCCTTGAACTCTCAGTGATCCTCCTACCTCTGCCTCCCAAGTGCTGGGATAAAAGGCTTGCACCACCACACCTGGCTCCAAAATATTATTTTTTGAAATTGGTTTTCTTTTTTTAAATTAATTAATTTATTTATTTTTATCTTTTTACAATTGTTATTAACATATTCCATGATTATAAAAAATATCCCATGGTAATACCCTCCCTCCCCCACTCCACACTCTCCCCTTTGAAATTCCATTCTCCATCAAATTACCTCCCCATCTCAATCATTCTACTTACATATATACAATACCAACCTATTAAGTATAATCCTCCCTTCCTTTCTCTTCCCTTTATATCTCCTTTTTAAGTTACTGGCCTCTGCTACTAAGTATTTTCCTTCTCATGCAGAAGCCCAATCATCTGTAGCTATATTATTTTCTTTCTTAAAAAGAAAATACTATGACCTATTGAAAGATACATAACATCAATAAGGATATAAAGCTAAAAATAAAGATGTAAATAGTGATTTGTATTTAAGAAATAGGTTTAGGACTGGAGAGATAGTTTAACAGTTAAAGTATTGCCTGTAAAGCCTAGGGACCCAGGACTGACTTCCCAGGACCCACATACGCCAGATGCACTTAGTGGCACATGAATCTGGAGTGTGTTTGCTATGGCTAGAGACCCTGGCATGCCTTTTCTCTCTCTCTCTCTCACTTTCTTTCTCTCTGTCTCTCATAAATAAATAATAAATAAATAAATGAAAAAAATTAGAGAAGAACTTAAAAAATTATATATATATATTTAATATGAGTTATGTACAATCAACATAAGCTAGAGACTGAGGCATAGAGACACTAGGTATCTGAATTCTCATAACTGATCCATGGTAGGAATACATGTTACACCTAAGTTTAGTATATGCAGTTATTCACAAAGGAAGAAATAAGACTAAGAAATGGAAGTAATCAGCACCACCCAATTCCTGCAGTTGAAATAAAAATCTGAAATAAACACATTGATTTCAGCAAAAAGGAAGATATTAATAAATATGTTAGAATAATTTCTGTGAAAAAGCCTCTGAGATTTTCTTTTTTAAAATTTATTTATTTATTTATTTGAGAGCGACAGACACACAGAGAGAAAGAGACAGATATCGAGAATGGGCGTTCCAGGGCCTCCAGCCACTGCAAACAAACTCCAGATGTGTGTGCCCCCTTGTGCATCTGGTTAATGTGGGTCCTGGGGAATTGAGCCTCTAACCTGGGTTCTTAGGTTTCACAGGCAAGCGCTTAACCGCTAAGCCATCTCTCCAGCGCGCCCCTGAGATTTTCCATGGCAACCTTCCTGACTTTGTGTCCCCAGGCCTTTCTATCTGGATGGGGTCTTGCAGGTACAGACAATGAGACCATACTTAGGACTCAACATGTTTATCAGTGGTACACTGTGGAACATGGATGGAAGTAGCAAGACAAGGAAGAGAGGTCAAACTCTCAGGCAGATCTGAAAAGGTTTGAGATAGTTGGATTGGGAGATCTGGAGTGAATACTGACTTCTAAATTCTAAATTGTACCAAATGGCTTAGCATAACCACTTTTAGTTCAGTGACTGGACGGTGGCTGTTTCAGGGACAGTGTGACAAGGTGTTAAGGGTGGCTACCACAACTGAAGCAGACTTAAAAAGTTCATGCCTGGGTCTGGGAAAATAGCTCAGGTGGTAAAGAGCTTACCAGTGCAAACATGAGGACCTAAGTTTAATTTCCAGAATCTACATTATAAAAGCTGGGTATGGCACTGGGGACAGGAAGAGGAGACAGGCAAAAGCTTGGGGCTGGCCAGTCTAGCCGACTTTGTGAATTCCAGATCAGTAAGAAGTCCTATCTCAAAAAGGTGCCTCTAGCCATACATCCATGCTCCTCTCCCTCCACATACACACAAAGACCCCACAGCAACAAGCCCTCTTCTGTCCAAGCTATGTGCAGAAATTTCAAAACGGTGAAAGAGTTCATGACTCTCCACATCTCCAAACAGTGATTTAAGTTCCTATGTTCTTATGCCACACCTTAGTGTTCAGATAATTACAAGTCATTTTTCTCCCTGGCTATACATAGAAATTAAGCAACTTCTCCATTATAATTTTATTATTTGCTGGATGTCTCTTAAGTTAGCAGCCTCCTATCTTTTTATCTTGTTGTTTTCTGAGTATCTCATAGAATGGAAAACTCATAATAAAATGTATTGGTACTTGCCTAAGAAGAATTGGAAAAAGGTCTAAAAGGAAAAGGGAATTTGCTGGTTAGGTCAGTTAACTCAATGAACAGGATTAAACATCAAATAGTTTTGTACTAAACTTATAATCACTATTATATTCTCATTCATGTTTTTAACATGTAGAAATGAACATCTCACATAGTTTCATTGAGGTACTAAAGCTTAATTAATTCCCCAGTCATGTATCTCTAAAAATACAATTGTGATAACCATAAAATTCATTTTATTATTTTTAAATAATTTAACTTTAAAAACTTCAGGATTTGAATCACTTCCAATGAATTTTTTAAATTATACTTTATCTGTGAATTTTATATATTTGTAATCAAAGTGAAAAACCTGTAACAGGGGAAATCAGGAGTATAATACCTGCTTGTATCTGGCTAAATGCATATATTATGCTTACCAAACTGCCTGGTAAGCACTTCTCTTAATGTTCATACCCATATCTTAATGCTACTCTCACTTTTGGTTAGAGAAGCTTCTCTTTACAGATGGCGCTGACAGCTGGGATGACTCAAAAGGCAACATAGTGCTGAGAAAAAAGTGTAGAGGAGTGCTCACCACTGAAACATCTCTATCACACTTTCTAAGGCTCAGGGTCCATTACAGAAGAAGTGGCTGAAAAAATGTAAGAGCCAAAGGAAGGGTAGGACTCCTTACAATGCACTCTTCCAGACACAAAATGGCATGGATATCAATGACCTCACAGTGCCTGGTACTGCCTACATAAGACCATCATAATAGGAGAAAAAGATGATGACATCAAAATAAAAGAGAGACTGACTGACAGGTGGATGGAATATGATGGAAAGTGGAGCTGTGAAGGAGCAAGTAGGGAACAGGAGGGAATTATTGTGGTTTATTGCCTATAATTATGGGAGTTTTCAATAAAGAATTAAAATATAAAATATGTAAAAATATATATAATTAATATATAAATTATATAAAATATAAAAAGTTTCAAAGTACAAAATCTATTCCTTTGCACAAGTTATCAGCATACAAATATTCATTAGAAATTCAACAAGCTAGGTGTGTCTTTAATCCCAGCACTTGGGAGGCAGAGGTAGGAGGATCAATGTGAGTTTGAGACCAGCCTGAGACCCCATAGTGAATTCCAGGTCAGCCTGGACTGGAGTGAGACCCTACCTGGAAAAACTAAAAATAATAATAATAATAATAATAATAAATTAATTAATAAAAAGTTTCACAAATTATTTATTTGTTTTTCCATGTGTTTAATCAAAGATCTTTTGCTCATATGATGGTACTATAAATTAGGATCAGACCTTTAATGTAGTAAGATATGGTAAGCTCCTAAAACTATTCATTTTACAGTATACCCAAACTAAAACTATCTCTTGTATCATCCAAAACTGTCATGTTCCCTACCATCAAAGGCATTTAAAATAAAAAATATATATATTAGATATAATTAATTGTGAGGGGCGAGAAAGAGAGAGCGAGGATATGGGTGTGCCAAGGCATCTTGTTGCTGCAAACCTTAAACAGGAGCCACTTTGTGCATGTTGTTTTACATGTGTATTGGGAAACTGAACCTGGGCTGCCAAGTGACAAGAAAGTGCCTTTGTTTGTGACTCATCTCCCTAGCCCAAGGGAATTTTTTTAATGCAAGAGGACTAAGATATTGAAAATTAAAGAGTCCTTGTCTGATATCAGTTCAAACTTCGAACCACGTTGTCAGCATATAGCTATTTTTTCCCCATAGTCTTGGTTTACTTAGATGGCCTCTATATACTTTCCCTTAAATCTAATATGGTACTCCAGAGTATTTTTCCTATGTTTTCCTTTTGGATTCCTACAGCATTCCATTTCATTATATCAACATATATCCGCATAGCTGTGTGTGGCTTTGTCTTTATTCATTGTTATGTATGTCATATTCTTTAAAACAATTTTCAATTTTTTAATGGAAAGGCTTATATATAGCATTTGAAAATCTCTCATTTACTGACAAACAGCACTAAGAATAATCTTTAGGCTGGAGGTATGGCTTAGCAGTTAAGGCACTTGCCTGGAAAGCCAAAGGACCCAGGTTTTATTCCCTAGGACCCACGTTAGCCAGATGCACAAGGTGGTGCATGCAGCTAGAGTTTGTTTGCAGTGGCTAGAGGCCCCGACATGCCCATTTTCTCTCTCTGTCCCTCTCTCTTGCTATCTCCCTCTCTTGCTCTCTCCCAAACAGCAAATATATAAAAATATAAAAAGAACAAAACTTATAATTGTATATCCATTTAATAAAGCCAGTACTCAAAATCTTAAGCCTGGGAAACAAATAAATGATGGTAATTAAAATTATTATGGGCTGAAGAGATGGCTTAGCAGCTAAGGTGCTTGCCTGCAAAGCTAAAGGACCCAGATTCAATTCCCCAGGACTCACAGAAGCCACATGCATAAGGTGGAGCATGTGTCTTAAGTTTGCAGTGGCTGAAGGCCCTGGAGCATCCATTCTCTCTCTCTCTCTACCCTCTCTTTCTCTCTCTCCCAAATAAAATAAAATAAAGGTTTTAAAATTATTATGTCAAAGAATCCAATTATTTTCCAAAGTACCAATATTTGAGAAATATATAGAATTAGGAATATATTTTCAATACTTTCTGCCAGTAGACAGACATGACCAGAGGTGCTTTGTATAACTTGGTCGTATTTCTCTGCCAGTTAACCAATGAGCTTAGGTCATGGTATCAGATGAATGACAAGAGAAAGAGACAGAGATTCTTCAGACCAAAAGGAGCTTTACTAAATTTGCATAAATGAAGCTACTGGGTGCCATCCCAACATAAGTTTCAAAATTAAAAAGAGGAAATCATGATTATTAGGGTATAGCTCTATGCAGGTCTTGAAGGAATGATGCCTCCTGAGAGGAATAGAAGGGGCAGCCATGGGCTCAGCTTCTCACAGGGTCCCAGTTTTCTGGATAGAGCACAGCACATTTCCTGGGGATGGAATTTTAGCCTTTCGGCCCTGGCTGGCTGAGCATCTGATGACATTGTTCAGATGTTGCTGTATTTTGCTGCTCTGTTCAGGGTGGATTAGAGGTTGTGGTGATTACTTTTCAATTTAGTATACTTTGAGTTTCTGTTTATTAGATTAAGCAAGTAATAGCTACCACAAAGAGCCAGTGCACAAAAATCGGAAAGGTTACAAAAAAAAAAACAGACCTGGAGTGACGACCTCATGTTCTCAGGGTTCCTCCATTCTTATGTGTCTTCCCACTTCACCTACCATCACAGAAATGCATCAACAAAGCTGGTCTTTCAATACTCAGATTGCCTATGCCTGCCAGAGGAAGAAAGAAAATAACCCCTTGAGGAAAATGAAAGTTTGGATAGAAATGATATGTAATCTCCTTCTTTCACCTCTCACCCTGCTATCAATTATCCTAAAGAGGCTCGCCTCATTCAGTCTCTTCTCTGTGTCTGCCCCTACCAGTCAAGAAGGACCTGAAGACCATAGTGCTCAGCAATAAATGGCACAACTCTGTCACACCCTGCAAAGCTCAGGAACATTGAGAAAAAGGTGGCAGAGAGAACACAGGAAGCAGAACATGGGGACAAGTGCTACAGAACACTGTCTTCTGGAATCACAGTGGCTGGGGCATTTACCTCCTCTGAACAGCGGCTGTTACCTGCACAAGGTGAGCACAATAATGGGCCCCATCAAAATGTCCTCATAGATGATGGATTAACACAAGACAGGGAGAGAGAGAGACAGAAAAGGAGGGAGAGACACAGAGAGAAAAAGTGCAGATAAAAAAAGGGACTAGGTGGAAAGGAGACGGAGTTCAGTAGAAAGGGGATGGGAGAGGGGACTCAAAAATGTAATAGACGATCATGTTCAAAATGTGTAATATTTAGGTACAAAAATTGTCAATTAATGAATTTTTGAAAGATAGAAGCTGAAAGGCTGAAAAGATGGCTTAGCAGGTAAAGGTGCTTGCTTACAAAGCCTGACGGCCTGGCTTTGACTTCCCAGTCCCCACATAATGCCAGGCGCTCAAAGTGGTGCCTGTGTCTAGAGTTCACTTGCAGTGGCTGGAGGCTCTAGTGGGCCACTATTAGCCCTGTCTCTGCCTTGTTCTCTCCCCTCACCTTTCTCTCTCTTGAATGAATAAAAAATTCTTAGAAAACAGATACAATGTGGGTAATGCAGAGTGATGAGACTGGGACCAGAAACCAGACATCTGAGAGAAAGGAACTTCCTGGAAGTAACTATAAAAGCAGAAGCCAAACAGCCATGTAGGTGCCTTTCTCTCTTGCTCGCAAAACAACTTTGTTTAAATTTTGGTAGAGTTCTTAAATCTGGTTCTCAACATATGACAGTTATATAAATAAAAGATAAATGATAAGAAGTAATCACTCTGAAACTATAAACTTAGATATAAAGCAGCCATTAATAACATTAAAACATCCTCCATCATCAAAGAATATATATATATATATATATATATATATATATATATATATATATATGAAACTAAATGTGATAATGCTCTGATAAAAGATGAATTTCACTCACACAAACATTTCTAAATTTGCAAAAGAGTCAAAGAAACCATTTATTTGCTTGTGTATATGTACGTGCACTCTGTGGGGTGGAGCACATGTGTACATGGCTGCGTGTGGAAGCCAGAGATTGATACTGGGGGGCTGCCTAAGTTATTCTCACTGATCTGAAGCTCTGGCGCTTTATATGGACACTGAGGATCTGAGTCCAGGTTCCTGTGCTTGTTTGGAAGGGTTTCCACCACTGAGCCCTCTCCACCTCCCTGGAAATCTATTTGTTTTTTTTTTTTTTTTTTGAGCGAATTTTGTTCTTGATTCCATTCTGATAGATTTTTTTCAGGAATGTTATCCCAGAACTGGCCCAATAGGATGTCAAACTCATCTCTTTCTGCTTGAAACACTCTGAAATTGATCAGGTATAACCAATTTAATGTTAAAAAGGGAATATCGACTATATCCCATATCTTTAATACTCTCCTTACATCCAGCTGGATGGTGATCTTCAAACTGATTAACTTTCCCTTTTTGTTCTTCAGAAAGCCTGCAGGTAGATACCAATCCATTCCAATTAAAGTGTAATGAGGATAAACTAAAGGTAAAATCCCAGTTCAGCCTCCAGCTATAGTTATGCATGGATATCTGCTTCTGGCAAGTGACACTACATGCAAATGAAAATTTCGAGAGCTGCAGGAGATGCATCACATATTCACATATGCCTAAAATAGAGTTCTCTCCAATGTTCATTTCTGTAAGGCTCAAGACCCCTATAGATACAGTTTGAAATAGAATGTCTTTTGTTTTCTATTACTATACTTGTTTTGACTCTCACTAGAAATGCTGCATATAACTCATTAATGGAGATTAATCCAAGAAATGTGCCTTGGTTCTGGTATTATTATGACATGACTAAGGCTGGTATTGTATGTGATTATCACAATATTCCTGTAAGGCCTAATGTTAGGCATATACTTGCTGCCTTAGGGCTATGTCTGTATGTGCTGCCAGCAAAATCATCGCTCATTATGTTCAGATGTAACAGTGGGCATGATAAAGCCCATTGCAAATATGCAGTTTTTCAACTCTTCTCACACAGAAAGAACTTGTAGAGCACCCCCCACACACATCTCTTTTTCTCTCTCTCTCAAAAGAAGTTTCTAGTTGGTGTTAAGTTGTCCAAGCTTTGATTTTGAGATTTCTTCTGTAATAATAATGTTAATTTCAAGGCTATGTCATCTTGGGGGAGCACTGTCCTTGAGGATGAATGATGGAATTAATAATTAACTTGACATTAAATTGACAAGTTTTGATGTAAACTTAGAATTTATCAAGAGTATTGTCAACATGAGACACTACCTCAATTATAGTTTGAGAGCTAAGGTTCTATTTTTGTGCATGTCACACTGCATGCTGTGTATAATATCAGGAAGCCAGGCATTTGTTTGATAATACCACAGCTTTATTGTTAGCTAGTAAACCTGCTATCTCTCTCTCTTTGTAACTAGATATTAAAAGTGGTGAAAGGGTGATCACATTTTTAGGCATAGAAGGACACATTATCCAGCATTCATAACACTCAATTATTTTTTAAATCAAGTGGGAGACATAAAAATAAGTTCCTATTATCTCTAGGTGGGAAAATACGAGTTTTTTTTTTTTAGTCATTTTGTGGAAAATCTCAGGTGCTCTTCACAGTGCATTAACTCCTAAAGTACACACTTTTACTTGTAAACCACTCAAGCTAATTCTTCTGCTTCTGTCTCATGAGGGCTTCAATTACAAAACATTGCCTTAAGTGAGAAAAGTAATTTTGAAGGTGTTTTTGTATAGATGCCACATTGTGTCTATGTTGACCCTTGTTTACTTTTTGGATACTAACAGAATTCATCTTAGCTCTCTGGACCTCTGAAGTGTTATAGTAATGGTAACTTTCTCACCAGCAAGTGTTCATGAAAAACAACAACTACAAAAAAAAAAAAAAAAAAAAAAAAAAACATGAAATCTGAAAATCAGAACAAAGCTAAGATATTTATCTTTGGAACAAGGCACACAATGATAAACCATACTCAAAATTACTCAGAGACTGACTGGGCTGTATGAACTGAGAACAATCCCTTCTGTGGGATCCATGTCTAGAAGCCCTAAAGGCATGCCTAGAGAAAGGTGATACTGTGCTGAGCCTGGTGGTGCAGCCCTTTCCTTTTCTCCCTGCATGTGGGAGGCAGAGGTGGGAGGATAAAAGTGAGTCCAGCACTACTCTGAGATGACGTAGTGCATGCCAGGTCAGCCTGGGCTAGAGTGAGACTTTATTTCAAAAAAACAAAAGAAGAAGAAAAAGAAAGAAAGAAAGAGAAAAAGGAAAAGAAAAAGAAAAAGAAAGGTATTGGCTCTCACTGATCAAGAATGAATGGATGAAGCTTCTGTTCAGTGCAACAATGCCAGGAACTAGGTCACTGACACATTTGGAGGTATCTTAAATATATATTGTTAAATGAAAGACGTTTCTAAGAAAAGATTTACACCATATGATTCCAACTTACTGACATCCCTGATACTGAAAAACTATGGTAACAATGCAAAGGGCACAGGTTTCTAGGATTAAGAGGAAGAGGAAATGAATAGGTGCATATACAATGGAGTTTCAGGGTAGTGAAACTATTTTGTATGACATTTATCAGGTAGTACGTGACAATTGACACATTTGCCACACCCAGACACTGTACAACAAGAAGAATGAATGCTAATATAAACTGTGGCATTTGGGTGATAGTGATGTGTCTGTTATGAAAGCATCACTCTCGTTGGGAATGTTGGTAGAAGGGAAGGGAGTGTTTATGTGGGACAAGAAGCACATAGAAAATCTTGGTTCCTCTTCTCAATACTTCTCAAAACATGCTTGTTTAAAAATTATAATAATGTTACAGAAATTACCCAAAAGACATCATACATGCAATAATGGACTTTCTAAGCTTCAGAAACTAGAAAGCAGCTATACACCCAGACACAAGGGGCAGTATACTTTGTCCATGAGCAGCCTCCATGGTCATTACATCGGCTTTGTAACAAAGAATTTTGGAAAGGCGTCCAGCCACAACTACCATCTCTTCATTGCTCATTGCTCAATACAAGGGTCAGCCTTTACCACTTTATGTCATTTGTACATTCTCTTCCTTGTCACCCTATCATACCTTACATTAAACCAGGGGCCGATCAAAATCTCTGGTTAAAAATGTGCACATGGAGACCATGAGTTGAGACACTGGGAGAAGAAAACAAAACAATAACAACAAAAAAGTAAAACTTTTCACAGGATAAAAGGAGTGGAGAAATAAATGTCAATACAACTTAGCCATTTCTCAGCACAGTATGTTTCTGGGGCTTGCCCACCTCCCTTTCATTCACATTAGACGTCTCTAATCTAAGCCACCTCCACCTTTTTCCCCCCTCTCTAGCTAGCTTATGTAGGTCGAAGCTAGCTTAATCCTTCATCTTAACTAAAGTTTTTCTTCTCTAGCTTTATTAGTTTAGAGTTTTACATTTCCTAGTGAATTAAATGTATTATTATTATTAAATCAAGCATGAAGAGGTATATAGTATCATCTAATTATATCCAAGAAGAAATTTATTACTTAATATTAGGAAAAGTAAATGAAATCCAAAAATACCCATAATATTGGGACTACCTTTACTGCTATTTAATTTCCTTTTATTTTCAACAGGTCTTGGGTCAATATAAACTGCAAGTTAATTTCAATGTTTAATATTAAATATTTAAAAGACAGAAAATGGGAAGATTTATCTAAATTTAAAAAAAAATATGTTAATCTTAAACAAAGAAGGAAAATGAGTATAATTAAATTCAAAAATTGTTTATTCAGATCTACTACACCACTCCAATGACTGCAGAAAGCACCTGGGAATATTTGTAAGGAACTGTAACAAGCTGGTACAGTTATAAATAGGAAGTGAACAATTCATTGAATGGGTAGGGATGGGAGGAGACAAGTTTCTTGCCTGTGAAACAGAAATTTATGTGTAAGCAATAAGGAGGATAGAATGAGCCCCATAATGATGAACTAGAATTGAAGATATCAGATATCAGTAAGAAATAATATCTAGCATATATATACACAGATGGTTACATAGAGAAATACATGTGTATATACATGGGTATGTATACACACACACACACACACACACACACACACACACACACAATTCTTTATCTGGTCAACTGAGAGTACATAAAAGTAATGATATTCCATTAGTGATAACCTAGAACACAGACCTTGATGTCTGTAGTTCTCCAATCAAAGAAACTATGATGGAGCTAGGACATGACTCAGTGGATAAAAAGCTTGCCAGGCAAGCATGAGGAGCTAAGTTCAGATCCCCAGCAGTCAAATGTAATCTGGGGGCAGTGGTGCAGGCCTGTTAACCCAGAGCAGGACTATTCCTAGGTCTTACTGGATGGCTAGTCTAGCTGAAGAGATGAGCTATAGCTTTGGTGTGAGATCTTCTCATAAAACTAAGGTGAAGTGACTGAGGAAGACACCTGACATTGACATCTGCTTCTACAGGCACAATAACACATAAGCACACACACGAGCACATGCACTCCCACACATATGAACAGGCATACACACACACACACACACACACACACACACAATGGCTTCCCTAAGAAACATCTGGCACTAGAATTAGGGTGGGAAAGTGAGGCCAGAACATCTTATAAATCCAGAAAGTAAGGAAGTAGCAAAATCACCATGTTGATGAAGAATAATAAGGGACAGAGACATGTAAAGGAAATCCCCCCAGCCAAAGATGCAATAAATGGAACAGTAGAATAAATACAGTAGTACTGGGTTATAACCCAAAGTACAGAAGAGATATCCATGAGTCCATGTTGATCTAAATTATTAACTAAAGGAATACACAGTGAAGATGACCACTATGCAATGCATAAAAATTCCAGTATTTTATATAAGCACTCTGCCATAAAGAAGATGGTGAGTAAGTCCACATTCTTAATTCTGGGGCATAGCATAATGACTTCCTCCCAAGAACTCAGTGTTGAAAGGGATCATGAAGAACAGTTTATAGTAAAGTAGTCAGACCAGGAATCCAAGAACAGAAAAAAAAAAGTAGTCAAAAGACATAAAATAGTAGCATAACTTAATTTATGATCAAAATGCCTGCGAAGACTAAGAACCCATGTTTGACTCCTCAGATCCCACATGAGCCAGACACACAAGGTGACACAGGTGTAAGGTCACACGTGCGCACAAGGTGTTGCATGCATCTGCAGTTCAAGTGCAGTGGCTGGAGGTCCTGGCATGCCAATTTTCTCTATCCCTCACTCATTCTCTCTCTCACTAAAAGAAATTTAAATAAATTTTAAATTTTACATAAGCACTAACAAAACTACTTACAAAATACTGTGATATGATTTGTTGGGTATATACTACATATATTAATATATGCAGAAGAATACTTGTTATCAATCTAAACGCACCCTTCAAGTACCCTTACAGTGCTTCCTTCCCTTCACCATATCAAGGAACACATACATAAGACCCACCCAAATAACCATTCCACCTCAAGATATTTAACTTCATCTTATGTATATCATCATATTTCTCAGGTAAGGTCATTTATAGCTTACACAGATCCTGATATGGGTGAAGTTTTAGAAATTACTATTATCAGTCTATTCAAGCCAATGACCTAGAAATACCTCCATACTTTCATTGACTGGCTAATAATATCATATTAAAATCTTTGTTTTTTTCTATCCTTTCATCCAAATTTTATTCTCCTTTCTATATTTACTAATTATTTTGCAAGATGTATATTAGATCTTCTAAACATAAAATAGATGAAATCAAAGGCAGCAATTACCCTTCAAATGCTCCCTCCCATATAACTCAATGTTTTCCTTAATTTGAGTGTGATATCGGCCCGTTATATTGTAAAATTACACTCATATCTTTCTCTTCATTATATCTAATAATGGATTTACTAAGCAAATATTTTTCTTAAATTTCACAATTTTGAATTTGCATTACATTCAGCCTCCTAGCTTTAAAAAAAAAAAAATCTATAGTCTGAGGACTACAAAATGTGCCCACATTTGCTCTTTATGTTTGTCCTAAGTTCAAGCCAGTAATATAGTTGCCTAAGTAGTGTCTCTTTAAGTGTCCAACATCTGCTTCCAAGCCAACGTATAAGAAAATAGACACAGATTTTACTGTGACCTATACGCCTTGCCTGTGACTGTCCCTCTGTTTCATCTCCTGTAAGTTTCCCACTTGCTTTCTGGAGACACTGCTTCCCTCACCCTGCTGAAACTGAACACTCTTGTATTTGACTATTTTCTGCCTGAAAAACTCTTCCCCTCAGAGAGTAATGGATCAATACTTTGTTTTAATTAATCATCTACTTAAACACCATCTGCCCGAAGAGGTTTCTCGATCTACCCCATCTGAACCAGCAGCCTCTCTCAACCCTGTATTACCTCCATATCCACTACTTCCGTTCATATAGAATTTAAACGCCAGGTAGGCAGGAATTTTGCTTGGATATATTTGATTTGGATCAGCAAAATCCATATCTGATATATGCTTTGTTTAATAAGGATGACAATGAGCAGTGCCATATTGTTTGCACATACTATACCATCTGTGAATCTAGACTTAAAACAAATATCAGTCAGCTGCTTCTGGTCACAAAGGAAGTTATTTTCCTCAAGGGGACCCAAAGCTTGCCTAAACCAGTTCACATTGTGCTCAGTATGCTCTTCTTTTTATTTCTTCAGCATCAGTGCCATGTTATCATTCCTCTCTACAATTTCTTTAAAATCAATTAGCATCTTTCTTATACCTTTATGCCTAAGGGCATTGTACATGTGGATTTTTATCTAAACACAGCTCCCAACTCCATATCTTAATTGATTCATATTTCAGATTCATATTTGATTTCCAAATCAACCTCAACAGAACAATTATTTTGTATCTTTTTCCAAATTAAAACATTCCCTCCTGGAGGGAAGATGAAGGTTCAAAGTTTCAGGAAAACCCATGAAAGTCTCAAGACTCAGGATGTCCTATCCCTGGGGATATACAAAACAATAAACAACTGCAAGGCAGAGATACTTCTTAGTGGAACTACCTGTAAGTTGGGCAGGAAGCTCTAAGGATACAGCTTTCTTTACTCATCCATATTGAGCAGGGAAAGAGTTTAAAAGCTTCAGCAGTCAAGAGTCACCTATGCTTAGGTAAGTAACTCCAGTAAACTCATTGGTTTACCAATGTACCAACTGGTTCTTTGTCTCTCATCAGTACAGTATTTGGAATGAAAAAAAAAAAAAGTCCATTCATGTCTCCCTGGAAATAAACCTTATTATACACTTAGCTAAGTTATCCAATAGTTGACCTAAATACACACATTTGTGCATACACACACACACACACACACACACACACACACACACAGCCTCAATACATATAATATCAACATTAAAACCCAGGAAGGGGAAAGGCCTTATCAGGTAAGAGTGTTTTGTGCTTAAGCTTGAAGACTTGAGAGAGACTCAGACCTCCAGAATTCAATTCCCCACTTGCAAAGCTGGGCTTTGCCACACATGTCTGTGACCCTAGCCAGTTCTGCTAGGAATAGAGACTGGAGAATCCCTGGGCTTGCTGACCAAAATGGGATCTCCAGGTTCAGTATTTCCATTTTAAGAAAATATTTAGCTCGAGGAGGTCACTCATATTTCTTCTCTTGTCTCTGCATGCATGCACACAGAGTGTATGCATATTGCATGTGCCATCACACACCGCATACCACGGCACCCAAACCTTTTATGCAATACAACACACACACACACATGCCTTAAAATCAACATTAAAAATGTACTTTTGGGGCATTTTTGGTAGATTATCTCCACAAAAACCTAATCCTTTTCAAAAAGATAACAGCCATGTGATTTAACAACCTCAAATAAAGCAAGCATTTTCCTTCAACTTCTGCATTCATCTTGGGGGCAGAATAAAGACATAGGATTTCAATCAACACATAGACACACCTCCGTTATTAAACTCTCTCTCCCTTGGCTCAAACTTTCTTGACATAAAATCAGCCCTGTTGAAAAAATATTAAGACTTTGAATTTGATATTATATTCTTTTACCTTTCTGAAGCATTTGTCCACTTTAAGTATAAAATATTTCTCAAATCTAGTAAAAAAAGAAAGTAGGAAAAAAAATTAATTGAGTTCCTATACAGCTCCATAAAGCCTTTCCTCATTCTTTTTTGTGTGGAAACATCACCTCAATCTTTTCTTGTATTGCTCCTGGTGCAGGTGAGAAGAATTCATAGACTTGGAATCTGAGTGTCCAAGAGGAAGAACATTTTTTTACACCCCAGAAGTCCTGGTTCTTATGCTAATGGACACTTTCTTTTATTATACTGAATTCATCACCTATTGCCTAAAGAGTATTATCTCTTTATTTTCTGTCCTTTACAAACCCATAGGGTTTTAGTTAACAATATACTGAATTTTTTCTGTTATTCTTTCCTGCATAGTATATGTTTCTGGTCTCTGATAACAGAGCTCTTGACAAAAATGTGGAAGAGTGTTTTCTCTTTAGTGGAACTAGTGCAAGTGTATTAGCAAAGCAGATTTTCACACTATTAACCATGGAAAGGGTTCTGAAATTGCTTTCAGCTTTCATGTTGAGGGAAAATAAATGTTTTCCAACTTCAAGAAACAAAAAGCAACTATGCTGACAATGAGAACAGAGAAACATTATTTTTGGTCAAGGTTCACTTAAATATAACAAGAGACTGGACTGAAACTACTCAAGATATTGGCAGAATGCTTTTCCTCAGGTAACCAGATATCAGTTACTAAAGTAATTATGGGTAATTTACACAGCATATTGAAGTGAGACCACTCACATTCCACATATGGGAAGAGAGACAAGATATTTGCTTTAGTTTACAGGGATAACTTTTGTATGAATAGTTGAATAAGTTAAATTACAGTTTCTCTACTTTGTTAGTTGGGTTCCAATGTAATAATACAACTGTGTGTGGCATTTTTAGGATAGCCTCTGGATAAAATCTACTAAGACCTTTGTCTATATAAACTCTGTTGAGAACATTATTTGACCTCATGGTTTCAAGAATTATAATTATAAAAATGCTTCTATAGTATATATCTCTTTCTTCCTTCCTGCAATATACATACATATATACAATTTACATACATATATACACATACATACATATATACACATACATATATATTGTAAAATTTGAGTACATTTCACACACAAAAATTAATTACCTTTTCCCCAAATTTGATTACACTTATGAGAATGCTGTTAGTATTACCTGCAGAAATAATAGAACCCAAGAGGAGCCCTTACCTTGGGTAAAATTCTTAGCACTCAATTTTTCATAGACAGCTTCACACTGCTGGGATGAAATTCCAAAATGACACAGTTTATGAAAGAAAAGGGTTTATTTGAAGTTTATAGATGCAGGGGAAATTCCATTGATGGTGGACGAAACTTGGCCCCTTTCATAGATCTAAGCAAAAAGACACTACCACACAGTCAACACCATAAGCAAAAGCATGAACCTGCAGCAACAGGACCCCAGAGCTTACCCAAATCAGCCCCCCCAAACACTTTAGGGCTGAACTGTAGGGTCTGCCTTTAATGACATCTCCTCCAGCCAGACAGCTAGAAGCAAGTTTTTCATAAAACGTCTAAGTCTATTGGGGGCCATAAATACAAACTACCACACACCTCTAAATTTTCATTCAGTCTGTTCTTTATATCTTTGTTTCATCCATTTTTCTCTTTTACCACATCATCACACCAGAGCAAGCCTTACATACATACATGTCTCCAATCTGGTCTTTTGCTTACAGTTTCTCCTCTGTTCAATCAAATTTCTACTCTGCCTGTATATTATTCTTTCAACATTCCAGTCTTTATCTTTTCATTCAAAATTTCAATGGTTTGACAATGTACATAAAACACATTATTAATATTATACCAAATTACAAAAATACTTATTTTGTAGTTATAAAGTAAGCTTCCCTCTTTTATGAACTTTTATATTTTGCAAAATTAACTGTATTCTGTAGAGTGGTGGTCTTTATAAAAATTTTTAGGACCAGAGATCACCATATTTTGAAACAAAAATACCATTGAAAGACCTCGTTAGATGTAATTAAAGAGGATTCTGAGTGAAGGCATAGAAGGTGAAGCCAACATCCTCATAAAAGAAAAAGACACAGAAAGAAATCCAGATGATGGAGACGAGTCATCTAAAACAAGCAGTTCTAGCAATTCCAGAATTTGAACGAGGAAAGATGCTCCTCTGTGGTCTTAATTTTTAAGAGGGAGGACAGCCCAACTGATACTTGATGCACAAGTTGGGCCTTGAAAACATGAGCGAAAACAATTTTTTTTAAGTTTCACGTTTGTACAAAGTAGTTGTAGCATCACTAGGAACCTGTAGCCATAGGTCTACAAAGTCCTTCTGGAGATACTCGTTCCTGCATGTTATGGGCTCGGTGGTCTCCCTTCCTCAGATGATTCCCATACTTCTCCAGCAACTAAAATGGTAGTGAACATGTTTAAGCACATACAGCATAAGAAAAAAATTTCAAAGTATTTTTCTATTTAACAGCTTTTTGACACTTTTTATCAGAAATATATAATAGGATTTATTATATCTACAGATACAAAGGATATATAAGCATGCATGCCAGAGGAGCAGAATTATTCATGGGAAAAAGCGGTGCTCTTTAATAGCTTCCAAAGCACGAGAGACAATGTTGTAAACATAGCTCCTCCATGAATTACTCCCTGATATAGAGAGGATTCTGTGATTTCCTATAGCTACTGTGGAATGAAACACATCTATATACATACATACATATACATATACAAACATACATACATACATATATATATACATACACACACACACATAAATACATGCATGTGTGCATGTGCGTGTGTGTGTGTGTGTGTGTGTGTGTGTGTGTTTTATTTATTCAGGTACAATATAAGAAGCCTAAAAGAAATGTGGCTATGTTACACACACACATTATGTATATTACTTAGACTCAAGTTTGTGTCACAATGCATTTATTCATTCAAAATAAGAAAGTCAGCTGGAGAGATGACTTAGTGGTTAAGCACTTGCCTGTGAAGCCTAAGGACCCCAATTCAAGGCTTGATTCCCCAGGACCCACATAAGCAAGATGCATACGGAGGCACATATACCTGTAGTTCATTTGTATTGGCTGGAGGCCCTGGTGCACCCATTCTCTCTCTTTCTCTTTGTCTGTTGCCAATAAATAAATGAATAAATAAAACATTAAAAATAGAAATAAGAAAACTTTTGAATGAGTAATACTGGTAAAAGATAAATGAAATGTTAATGTTTAACATGTTACACACAGGTTGAACCAATTTTTCTAAGATTCTTTAAAAATTATAAAGAGGTTTGCCTTAAAAATTTTGCATTACTAGTGTATTATTTTCCTGCCTATTAGTTTTCCTTTTAACAAATATAGAATTGAGAAATGTGCTCAAATCAATTTGTTATAGTAAATCATATAACAATAATCTCCATATAGAAGAAGTAAAAATAATTAAATATGACAAACTTGGAAATCTTTCCAGCTAGTTCTCAATAATATAGCAGATGAAATGGATATGTTCTTTTAATATGATTTGTTATATGGTTTTATTTGCAAATGTAAATATGAAAAAGACTAGAAGTTCAATGATTAGGAAAACCAAATCAAGATGCTAAATACATAGAATTATTTACTCTGAGTGGGGAAAGGAAAGAATGACTCACCTCCTTTTTTTTCTTTCTGGGTTCAGTGAAACTTTCAAACAAATATTCATGTGAAACACAACCTAAAATATTTTTCTTCCTAATTGTTATAGAAAAGGCTTATTCCAATTACAATTTTATAATTTATAAATCTTTGAAAGGAGATAACATTATATGAGTTCTAAGGATTAACCATTTGTATATCTTCATAATAAAATAAACACAATGCATTTTTTTCTAGGACAAAACATAAGGGAAATATGTTAACAATAACTTTAGAGATCATTCATGATCAGCAAAATCCACCATGACTGATAATTCATGACAAGCATAAAGTTAATGGTTAACCAGACCAAATTTAATTACTCATCAATGTTTAATAAATTGTTTAATGGAGCTAAGGAGGTATCAGAGTCTTGCAGGTGAGCAGACATTGGCAGTCTTGAAGGTCTTTGATGTCAGATCTCACTTTCTTTTCTGGTAAGATTAGAAAGGATACCTCACAATAGCTTTTTCATAGGATTTGAAATGCCTTATAAAAGAAGAGGCACTTCCTTCTAGCTAGCGTAACAAAATTCCTCTAGCCCTGCATGGAGATTATAAATTACCTCCATTTAAATTAATCCAATGGAATCTTCCAGACTCACCTGCCAAAAGAACACCTCTCACCCAAAGACACAATATGAGGTAGGAGGGACAGTTCTTTTTGATATGTCTATGACATGTTTTATGATATATGTACATGATGATACTCCACAGAAGTGCTTTCCCTGGTTATGATTGTTCACAGACCCTCACTTATTGAGCAGGCCTGTTTTCCGGGGTTCTAATTCAGGAAGCATAACTTCTTTCCCTCCCTTCTTTCTCTTCTTTGGATGCTGGCGGAAATCCCATACATGTTTACTCTGACATTCTCAGGCTTTTTCACCTCTTGCTCAATAAATCTCCTTTGTTTTGTTCATTCCTCACAGGCTGTGTGTCTAATTTTTCATGGTCATCAGACAAAGGATACAACAGTATAAAATAGGCAACATGAGAAAGCCTGATTA
The DNA here is from genome assembly GCF_020740685.1 of Jaculus jaculus. Lineage (NCBI taxonomy): Eukaryota > Metazoa > Chordata > Mammalia > Rodentia > Dipodidae > Jaculus > Jaculus jaculus. The sequence goes on from NC_059107.1 coordinate 134,086,397, forward strand.
AAGTCATAAGAAAGTGATCATATCCTTTTACTAGTTATGCTTCTAGTCATAATTAACATGAAAATAACAATACTGGAAGTAAAGTTTCCACATATGATAAAGACTTTTGGCCATCAACTATGAGTGATAGAGCCCTTCAATCCAGCAGTATCCAGAACATTTGGATCTCTTAGCCTTTCCCATGATTTCATCTCAGAGAACCCGAATGGTTTACTTACCTGCTTAAAAGAGTCCAAGGCAAGATGACAGCAATAACTTCCACAAGAAAGAAAATGGCATCCAGAAAGCTTCACCCAGGTTGCTTCCTCTGATATTTTAATGGTCAAAGTTGTGTGACATAGCCAGACCTTAGGAGGTCATACAGAATTGTCCCTAGAAACTTTGTCCTGGGGTGACTGTAAGGAAAGTGAAATAGAAAAGTAAAGGAAAATACCAGACTTGATCTCAACAGACAGACTGTTTAGAAGAACAGCAAGGGGCTAAAACCTTCCTGCAGGATGGAGGCTGAACCATTGAGTTAGGCTGGGGTTCAAGCTTATAAGAAGGATCCTAAGAAAAACAGAATGAAACAGACACAGAATCAAGAGAAATAGATAAGGAACTGTAGTTATTTGTGTTCTTGCTCAGAATAAGTTTTTGTTGTTGTTTTAGCAAAATTGTTTAGGGAGGGTATTGTAGATGGTTTCTGTTCCTTCAAGGCCTTCTGAGTTAAGGGAATTTTATTAATCAGGGAGTTGTCAGGCTTGTCTGGGACTGAATGCTTCTGATGTTTCTTCAAGACCTTCTGGTCTTAGGAACAGTCATTAACTCTTTCCTTCTGGTTTTCAGGGAGAGTCATTAACCCTTCAGTGACTGAATGCACATCTTCTCCTCCAGACAGAGCATAGAAGAGACCAAAGGGCAACTATATGAAAACTAGTTTTGGTGAACCAATGAGTTTATTGCAGTAGCCAATTAGGTGGAGCTCCCTATGTCAGGGTAAACCAGCGAACACTCTTACCTCAGCCACAGGTTGGGGGTTGACTTACAAATTATGGAGATCCCCAAAGCAGCTTTAGCATAGAGAGTCCAGCTTCTAATTAACCTTCTACCTACTATATAATCTCGCTGTTTCCCAAGATCATTTACAGCTGGGTTGAGGGCAGGCTAGAATAATTGTAACTTCAGGTGAGGACCTTATGACCCTTCTTTCATCCTGTTGTCAACAGCTCTATTATCATTACTATATACATTGTTCTTTTGCTCCAAAGTTGCCATAGCTACTAGGCCAAAGCATTCTTTGCCTCCAGATGGCTTCATGTTATGCCCAGAGAATGAAACACCATGCAACAAATATTGGAGCTAGAACATCCAATATCCAAAATAGTGTCCATCTGCCTGTTACAAAATTACTAGAAAATGGAAAGCAGTAGGAATCGTTGAAGTATTTTAATCATATTTTCTAACATTCTTAAAAAGAATTAATGATAAATTGAATATTTCAATAATTGGAAAGCAATTAAAGCTTTTTCAATGTATTGATTTTTATCATTCTTCAATATTGTTTAGTTCATTTTGGAATTACTCCTAGGTTAGTGATATGACTAAATACTTTCTAACATGTAGACCTAGGTCCAAATGTTATCTCCTTATGGTAATTCCCTTTCCTTATTAACTAAAATAATAGTTTTCTAAAATCATCAGTCTTTTAAGCTGGGCATGGTGGCACATGCCTTTAATCCCAGCACTCGGGAGGTAGAGGTAGGAGGATTGGCATGATTTCAAGGCCACCAGGAGACTCCATAGTGTATTCCAGGTCAGCCTGGGCTAGAATGAGACTCTACCTCGAAAAAACAAAAAACAAAAAAAATCATCACTTTTAACTTATTTCCTTATATGTTCACTGTGCTTCTTTCTTGATAGAATAAAACTCACATGAGAAAATGACTTGACTACCAATATATTCCTTGTACTTAAAACAAAATTTTGCCAATAGCTTAAGTATCATAAACGCTTAAATACATGTTGATATATGGTAAAAGCATATATGTGGATCATCTATATTTGTAACTGTATTGAGATTTATGTATTAGTCATTTTTAAAGGGTTTTTTTGTACAGCCAGGCATGGTGGCAAATGCCTTTAATTCCATCATTTGGGAGGCAGAGGTCAGAGGATTGCTGTTAGTTCCCTGAGAGTACATATTGAATTCATATTGAGATAGGGCAAGACCACACCTCAAAAAAAAAAAAAATAAAGAGAGAGAGAGAGAGAGAGAGAGAGAGAATCTAGGTACTAACTTAACAAAAATCTATAAAATTTCTATTTCATTTTATTACAGCAAACTAATTTACAAAATGTCAAACTACTGTAACATATCAGATTTTAAAAATATCACAGGAGAAAAGATTTGCAAATTCTTTAGAATAAATTATAAGACAGCAGCTAATTAAGAGTAGCCTACTTGCAGGAACAAATGCTTAAATATTCTCAAGAGAGAACTCACTGACAGCATAGGTACCTATACCTGCTATATAGATATACTCACAGAGGCCAGAATGGCCTTAAGTGGGATCAGGTGGGGCTGGAAACATTTATTAAAATTACATATTATGTGGCCCCCACTAGAGAGGATGAGATATATGTAGTACTCAATGAGGTGGTGATAACATGATTACCCATTTCTTGGATATATGCCTTGAATAAAGCTGATGGAATATAGATGTAGAATGCAAGCATCTCTGTGAATCACCCTTCTTGACAGTGTAGCTTATGTTATCTCTAGGTATGACTATGACATCTAGTCTCAATTTGGTGAATCTAAGACCTGGAATTAAAGTAAAGGACTCTTAGCATTTAGACTTATCATTAGTTTAGGAAAGTTCCTAGAAAGGTAGAAAATAAATCTGAATCAAAATATATTCTAGAAAAGTATTAAATAATGAATCTTTTACAATTGGATGATATGCAAAATCTTTAATGCCATTAAAAGATACTTCAAGGTATAACACAGTACAATGCACTTTCACTAATTATCTATTGAAGTTTCAGTAGTTGAGTGAGTGTCCTGGGTTCTTGGGTCAGGTTGACTTGGAGATGCCTTCTTTATTCATTATGACATTGCTTCTGCTCTGGGCATAAAGAGACATTGCTTTTCATCAAATTTCCTTGGGTGCTCCTACCTTAAAGCTCATAACATTTACCTAAACAAGCTTGCTTGTTATTTCAATGTTTGTTCCTATATCAACTTCTAAATGAGATATACCCTTATGTATCCCTTTTCAAACTTACAACTCCCTCCCCACCCCACTGATCCTCTGTCATTCTCTAGTCCATGCTTTACCTTTCTTCACACCACTTATTTCTCTTGTGTACTCATTTACTGACACATTAGTTGATAAACTGATGTAAATAATTTACTCCATTCAAACTGAGAATGTAAGCTCTATAAATAAAACTGGTTTTGTTTTCTTTTGGGATTTATGTCCAAAGCCCAACAACAAAATAATATTACTGAATAAAGAATTAGTAAGCGAATATAATTGAAAATAGTAGGACAAAGAAAGTAAGATATGAGCAAAAGAACTACAGCTGATTTTTCTTAAGGTAGGCTGACCTGGAATTAGTCTCAGACAGGATTTGAACTCACAAGGATACTCCTACCTCAGCCTAACAAGTGCTGGGACTAAAGGTGTGTGCTACCACATCTGACCCTACAGCATTATTTTAATGTAGGCATAAGGTTTTGGAAGTTATAATGGGGGAAAATAAACTTGAGTCCGATTCCTTAGAAAGAAGTGTAACAAGTCAATAGAGTTACATTTATGGGAGCAAAATTTGAGAGAATATTATAAAAAAAAAAAGAAATATGGACATTGATATGGAATCTGGAGTCTTGGTGCATATGAAGATTGAACTCTATGGGATTGTCTCCTAGGAAGTGATGGGAAAAGTTCATGTATCAGACTGCATTTGACTGTGAGGAATAAACCCATAAATGAAATGATATCACACAGAATGCTGGCATGAGCAAGGTGACTTATCCTATTGTAAGAATTACGTGCCTTCAGAAGAGATGGCTCAGAGGAAAGTAACAGCCCAGTCACTGATGTCACAAGAGACCCAGACTTACCCTCTCTTCCTTCACACTTTGCATAGACTTGGTCCTAGGCTGGTTTAAAGATGACGGCTGTAATTCCAGGTATTATTTTCCCTAAAAACCACAGCCAGGGGAAGAAGAGATTTTTTTTTTTCTTCCTATGGGTCTACCTTATGAGGAGCCTTTCCAGGAAGACTCTTTAAACCCTTCCCCTCATAAGTCACAGATCAGCAAGTGTATCACCATGATCCTACAGTGATAGTAAGTTCATTAAATAAATATGCAGTTGCAGTTGATGCAGGATTCTAGGATTTGGGAGGTGTCTCACAGACTTGCAAACCACAATTTTGGGGAACTTATCCAATTTTTAACAAAAAAATTATAAAAACAGACTCAAAAAGGTTAAATTATGAAATATTGAGTTTATCTTGGAAGAAATTTTAATTTGTGAGGTTTATTTAGGGAAGACTGATGTCTAGAGAAAGGCTGGAATAATTCCACACACATGGGGAAGACCAGACATAAAAGCCTCTTCACATAACAAACCAGAGAGGATTCAGAATTAGTGAAGGACTCTGAGATCAAAGATAAATCATCATGTAATCAAAGTAAGAAGTTATTCCAAAGCATGACACAGAAGGCAAGAACTAAGTACCCAGGCCAAGAAAGAACACTCCCCTTCCCCTCCAGCCTGAGATGGAGAGAGAGACTCACATGAGTGTTTATGCCAGGTCACTGGGTGAAAGAAGGGAGAGGACTGGGCCACACCTACAACCTCCTTTATATGGATCAGACATCCAATCAGAGTGAGGCTCATCATGGGGGAGGGGGGGCAGGTGTATTTGCTGAAACCTGATTGGTTTGGACTCAAGGAGGAGAGGCCAATATCTGATTGGTTCATGGACGCCTTAGGGGGCTGACCCAGAGAGGCTGAGGTGAGAACAAAACATAAAGATCTTGCTGGGAGTGTCCCTGGTAGCCATGTTTGATAAGACAGGATCAGACAAAAGTTTCAGTTTTGCCAGGCTGGACAAAATGACATCTTCTTGTTTATTCTTTGGGCTTCTGTCTTCAACTATCTGTTAAAAAAAAAAAATAAAAAAAATTTTTAAAAAAGCTGCTTTACTCCTGGTTCCCCAGGGGAAAAGTCAAAGAGAGGCATGCCCTTTAAACCTGCCTTTGCAGTCTCCACTTGGCTAGAAGCCAGAGACAGCTTATCTCTTGCTGTCTAAAAGAGTTCCTTAGATTTGTTTTGCCATAAACTCCAACTGAGTCCTTCCCTAGGAAGGAGCTCCCCTTTCCTAGAATTAAGATTCTTGGAAGGATTAAACCTGAACCTGGCACTGTGGCTGGTTAGCTCAGCCCCAATTTAAAACCAATAAATAACGCCAATTTGTGTTTCTGAGTGAAGCAGTGGCTTTAATCTGCTTCTGCCTTCTTATGGGCATGCATTCTGTGTGCTCTTTGGCTCTCTCCTTCTTCCTGATCTTAAATTTTGAGCTTTACCCCACTCCTATCTTCTCATACTCTCTCCTCTTTCCTTCTCTTAATTTAACAAAATCTCCCTAAATATTCCCCTGTAGTCTACAGACAAATTCTTTGGACTCATAAGTCAAGAATCTGGAGACACCTCAAATTTCCTCTATCTTATCTCTGTATTGGCATATATAGATACATTGGCAAGGCACCCCCCAAAACTTCCTGTTTCAGTAAGGATTGTCATCTTACACAACTGTGGACCATGTTTTCTTCTTTGCAAATGAAAACCCAAGAAAAGGTATTGTCCCCCTTTGAAAGTATTTAAATGTGCTTCTCTGCCACCCCAACCCCCCCGAAAACATAATGTAATAGGAAAATACAGTTCATTTTAGGACTAAAAAAAAAGTCTATCACTTTTTTTCTACCATTGTCTGTTAAAATAGAAACATGAATTCAATCATGAAAATAAAATGATTGGTAGCTACAGCATTGTTCTCAGAGGTACAGCAGTGTTACGTCTACTTGGTTGCTTCATTTCTAAATTATTTATTTACTTATCTGCACATACGCACACAATATGTGTGTGTGTGTATGTGCGAGTGTGTGGAATACAGGGTGTCATGTACTGGAAACAACTGACCTACCAGGTAAGATGCACCTACTGGACAAAAGTGGAGTGAGTTTTGTGGGATTAACTAGCTGCTTTGTGACTTGATTAGAGGCCTGCTTCACAGTATATAATTGGTTCCTGGTCAAAAGACTAGTTGAGGAGGTCATAGGTCTTTAGGGATCCCACTAGTATTATTGCTTAAATGATGGTTGTCAATTCCTCTTATAAATATTTCTGTTTATGTTAATAGACAATTGATGCTCTCAGCCTCAATCACAGAAGTTTCTTTTTGAAGCGAGTAGAAATTAACACAGAGAAGAATAAATGGCCAAGTGCTGAGAATCAATGACTATATGTGCAGCCCTAGACTGGGAATCTACATCATCCTCCCCCCACCAGCAAGGCTCAGAGAAGGAGGATGAAAAGACTGTAAGATGGGGATTAGAGCTATGGAATGCTGTCTTTTAAATATGACATGGCCATTGTATTCATAAAATCAGATCACTTATAATGTCTTACACAAAATTAATCCTTTCCCCCTTTTATCATGGGTGTGGGAAGGTATCATGAGACCTGACTTCCACCAGAGTAGCTATTGACACCTGATGGTTGCTTGGGGAGAAGTCATATTCTGATATGTTGCCCATACTGGAGTAAATAACTTCCCACCTTTGTATATGATGGCAACCCTAATTTAATTCAGAAGGTCACAAAAAAAAAACTTAAAAACATGAAAGTAGAAAAAAGTAGAAAAAAGGATACATTTAGATGAAGAGGTATATCAGGATTGAGAGGGGGATAAAAGAGAATAGAGGATGAATAACCAACATATATGATAAATGTATACAAAGTCAAAGATAAAATTTAAAAAGTTATTTATTTATTTATTTATTTATTTGAGAGCGACAGACAGAGAGAAAGACAGATAGAGGGAGAGAGAGAGAATGGGCGCGCCCGGGCTTCCAGCCACTGCAAACGAACTCCAGACGCGTGCGTCCCCTTGTGCATCTGGCTAACGTGGGACCTGGGGAACTGAGCCTCGAACTGGGGTCCTTAGGCTTCACAGGCAAGTGCTTAACTGCTAAGCCATCTCTCCAGCCCTGAAAAGTTATTTTTAAAAGAAAAAAGAACTGTAGAATATACTGGCAATACAATGTCTTAACCTAAGGGAGAGCTGCCATAACAACCTCAGCTCAGCTCGTCCCTCCTGTAACAGGATGCCCTATAACAGTTTGGGCAGCCCATCCTGAGCGTCCAGGTTGAAGCACAGGACAGTTGCTTGTCAGGGTTTGTGTAGCAGTGCGCTTGACATTTGGATAGCATTCCAAAGCCTTGTATGAAGTTTTTCACTAACATGGGACTTCTTCTGTCTCACCATGCTTCTCTGTAAGTAGCTTAGCTCTTACCTTTTGAATGTTGTGTCTTCACAGATGCATGCAAGTCACAAAAACAAACATGGTGCAATGGAATGGGGGCAAGGGTACCAACAAATGATGCTTTTGTATGAAATATGTTGTTAATAATATTTTTTTTCTAAAAAAGGGTTCATTTGAACCTGCAGAATGAGATAGATCCCATAGGAATGACACCAGACCAACATTAGCCTGCATCTCCAAAAGTTGTTGGACTGAGAAAATGTTAGAAAAGTAATGAACATAGAAAAAAAAAAAAAAAAACACTCTCAACCAGGCAGTGGGTGAACTTTGATAATTTAATCTTATTTTGGGGGCAAGTCCCTTACTGGAGACTCAAGAGTAATGTCTACTACAGAGTTCATTAGCATCAGATTGTGAGAAAACTTCAGGTATGTGTATTTTTATGAGGGGATAAGTAGCTACAATTCACGCTGTGAGCTGGCTTGTCTAAAAGCCAGACATGGAAAGAGATTTATTCAGGAATCTCACAGAATTTGTGTCTGAGTAAGCAGTTTTACTGTGTTTTCTTGCATCTTGTCGCACTTTTCTTCTTGATCAGGGCCCAGCAGTACTACAGAAGATTTTATCAAATGGTATGTAAGTCTCCATGGCAAATGGCATGACATTTTTCTAGAATCTTGGAGCTTTGCATTGTGATCTTTGAGTTGGATCTTGACTGAAACCACATTTATTCCCAAGTACCATGTGCCTATATTCAAAGAGGAATGCATGCTTGGTGTGTTACCGTCCACCAAATGTGTAAGTATTACTTTTTTGCCTAGAGCACAGTTACTTCACAAATAAATATAGAGTTATTTTGGGGAATGGAGGGGGCAACATAATGCCATGTTTATCCATCAAAGTAGTACAAGCTCATTTCTCTTCAGAAGATTATTTCTTTAATAAATAAGATCACATCTGCAAACTGGCTTGCAAACAGGACGATGACAAAGTTAGTAGGCAGAATGGGCTAATAAAAATAACCACACCATCAACGCTGAAGCCTGTAAATATGTTATGTCATATTGTGAAAAAGAATTTCAAAATATAAAAGTTAATTTAACTGTAAATGGGGGAAATAACCTGTATTTGGCTGAATGGACACAGTTTGATTACAGGAGCCATTAGAAGAAAATTACTCTCTGCAAGTCAGATATATGTATATGAATGAAGAAAAAGGAAAAAGAAATGCAGAAGTCCAAGAGATCCCAAATGTTCAAAGGATTCAATTTATGCCTGTGAGACATGAGATGTTACAGCCTACATGCAGGAACCAGCGGGTGGCCCTGAGGAGGAGGTAGGGATAACCCCCAGTTAGTAGCCAGCAAATAAGCAACAACTCCATAAGATATATAAATAAGTATGTACTCTATAATCACTACTCTGTAAATACTCCGTAATCACCAAGAATGATATTTGGTCAATATGAAAAATAATGAGTTTGGAAATAGAGTCAATCCAAGAGCTCTCACAGAAGGAACACATCACTGTCAACCCTTTAGTGGTTGTCTTGTAGACCCTAGGTCAAAGACACAGCTGAACAGCACCATGAAAATTATTTCCTACAGAATAGTGAAGTAACTGTAATGCATTGTTTTAAGGTGCTACATTCATGACAATTCATTTCAAAAGCAATATAAACCAAATATAGTAAGACATTTTTAATTGGACAACTTTCCTTTGTCTTCTGATAATAATTCCTTTTAATGGTATAAACTGATACTTCTATTGACTGCTCATCTTTTTGTCTCCTTAAAGACCCATAATCTCTTGACCACTTCCACAGTGCTGTATGGGCCAGAGAGGTACCCATAGCTTCTAACCTTGTCTTTCATTATAATAATTGAAGTTCTTTAGGTTTCTGATATTTAACTCATCACACCTAATTTCTATATTTGGGGTGCTATTTTTCCCATTTGTAAAAATTAAAAAGTTAGCCTAGTATTATAACAGGTCTTCCTAGACTAGCTCTGCCTTACAGAGGAGATATGCCCCTGATCTTCTGATCGGTGCTGGACTCTCTCTCATTAGAAAATTCCTCGGAGTGATGATACCTGGGATATTCACTGGGCATTTCCGTTATACAAAAGGCCTCGTGCTCTCTATGGCATGCCCTTTGATGTGTGTACTTCTCTGAGCATTTTAATCCCCTCTCCTGTAGCCTGCTATGGTAACTTTGGCATTCAATTTCACTTAAGATAGCCCATCACTTTCCCATGTGTCTAGGAGCTGTCCTATTAGTGATGCCTGTCAAAATTCCTTGTATGCTCTGTTATCTCCTAAGCATATGGACAAGAGCCATTAGCAGTGTCCTGGAAAAGAGAAGATGTCACCAGCAGTGAAAAACACCATCTTCTGGAGACTTTTGAATCCTAATAACAAGACTTAAAGAAGCATTTGGCAAGGTGAGAACATTGCTAAGTCTCAAAATAGTGTAAGCAAAAGAGAGACAATAGCGCTGGAGAGATGGATCTATAGTTAAAGTTTTTGTCTGCAAAGCCTAAAGGACTCCCATTGCATTCTTCAGAACCCACGAAAACCAGATGCCCAAGGTGGTGCATCAATCTGGAGTTCGCCTGCAGGCTCCCTCCCTCTTTCTCTGACTTTCTCTCCCTCTCTCAAATAAGTAAAATGCTTTTTTAAAAAAGAGATGATAACAATGATGAAAGACAAAATTACATTAAAATATGTTTAAAATTTGAGTTCATTTAGTCAACCTGGTTCAGGAAGGATCTGTAGGGTTAGTGGGAATCTGCAAGCTCACTACAGTAATCACTTATCACTCCTTCCTCTGATTGTGTCTGCTTCTCTGAGCACACCACTCTTTCATTGCTTCCTCCTCTTTCAAATCTTCAGTTTGTAATGTGATTTCTTTAGACTTTCGTTTTGAGGGGGTAGCTTTTCAGTTTAAACTCTCAATGCTGAGTAGAAGACATTTATTATGTTTCTTATTCCACATTTCAATTAAGAGCAGCAAGGATCTGATGACGTTAAGTCCTTTCTTCAAAGTCAGCTATAGAACTCTCTGTTGCCTGTCCAGGCTATGGTGAAGAGACCATTTATTAGGTAATTGCTTAGGCAGCCACTGCTGTCACAGCATAAGTATGTTTTTAAAATCGGTCTGGTGTGATTAGGTAAGGCTTTCCACCTAGTAACTATGTAGCCTAGTTGATACAATTTCAAGTGAATGCACTTAGGACCCTCTGATAGTATACTTTGTTCAGGAGGCCATAGGTTCATATGTTCTGACACTGGCCATTGTAAGTAGAACAAAACAAAGATCATATCATGATTTATCTAAATTGAGAAGAATCTTTCTAAATCTATATCCTGTTCCATAACACCTCCCTCACCTGTTCTGGAACCTTTTCTAGAATATGATTTAACTGTTTCAGTGTCCCTGGACTGTCCACATAATTACTATGCAGCTGTCTTTGGGAGATTAAACTCCGCTGCCCTCTAGTGGGAATAGAGAGAGAGAGTTTTGCTGCTGATGCAGTCAGGCATCATTTAAAAAAGGGATAACATCTGACACATGTGACATGTGACCTTGGGAGTTTGTCTTTGTATAAACATCATCGAGTGTCCTTGCACAAACCTAGATGATGGGGAGTATGATGCTATGAAGTATCATGTTTTATCATAAGCTAACTAAATAATGCTAAAATACCAATGAATACAATATAGTAAATTAGACAAACAGGGCTTAATAAATGCTGCAATATATGGGCCATATTTATATAAACTTGATATAGGCTTGCTGATACTGTCATCATCACAAGTATGTGACTAATAACTCATACCAATGCTTTGACATTACTATAATAATAAGCCACAAGGCTATAGAAATTTTAAGCTCCATTATAACCTTATGGGACTACTGTTACATAGGCTGTTCCTTTTTGTCTGAAACAAATGTCGTGCAGTATGTGGCTGGAATCACGGTTCCGGTTTGAGTAGATAAGCAGGCTTTACCTCATTGCCCAAGCTGTGGTTACTTTCTCATTTGTGGGACAAAGTACTTGACCAAAGGCAGCTGACAGGAGAAGCGTTTATATTTTGACTTACAGACTTGAGGGAAACCTTTATAATGGCAGGGGAAAACATGGCAAGAATAGGAGCCGGAAATCATTTTTGCGACAGCAAGTAAAAAAAAGTATCAAGGAAAGGGAGCCAAACGCTAGGAAGAGTGAACTGGCTATACTGTTCCTAAATCAATGCCCACATTGCCACTATCTCAGAACAGAGCATTCAGAATTCATGAGTTTGTGGGTGACATCTGATTCCAACTACCATAGTCCTTAAAGAGCCATAGTGAGGAAGGGTAGCAAAGGTAATTCCTGTACAGAACTGGAAAAGGAAGTATGTGTAAGATGCCAAAACATTCTTTTTATAAGAGAAGAACAAGGAAAAAAGGCCAGATACCAAGATACCCAAATTTAGAACAATATAGATGATGGTGATTATTAATGGGTATTAGATAAAAAAGTAGTATTTGGATGTCCATGAGCAATGCAGGAATACCGTCTTTAGAGAACTACACATACTACCTCATCCTCACATGCATGGGGAAATCAACACTAACACTTTCAGGCTTTGAACAACCTGCTCTTGGAGCAAATCCAAGTCACATTCCATTTCCCCCCATGCATTGCTTCCCTTCAGTATTCCTTGAGTCTCAAATTAATACTTTGAACATAATAAAAGCTTAAAAGTTTTGGGCAGGAGAGATGGCTTAGAGGTTAAGGTACTTGCCTGCAAAGCCTAAGGACACATGTTCAACTCTCCAGATCCCATGTAACCAAGACACACAAAAGATGAGTCAAGCATAAGGTGGCATCCAGTAGGTGGCTCAAGCATCTGGAGCTTGATGGCAGTGGGTGAGGTCCTGGCACACCAATTCTCTCTCTCTCTCCCTTGTCTGTCTCTCAAATAATAATTAAAAAAAAATGTTGGACTTAACACTTTATGGTCACCAGGGACTTGAGATTTAACGTGGATACTGAAAGAAATTTCTGTCAAAACACATGAAGGATGATCTAAAAGTACACTTAAGCTAAAATAGTGAAAATGGATAACACTGTTGACTAAAATCAAACATTTTTTCATGGGTTGGCTCAACTAGTTATCACTGAAGCCAGAATAACTGTGTTTAGGTAAACTTAATTTATATAGACCCAATGAGAACATGAGGCTTATATTTGTCATTTATAGCAGAACTATGCATAATGTTGAACAGCTTACAATTTGTCAGGCAAATTATCAAGCGATTAAACTACAGCTGTAACCATGTTTGTTTGTTTTTTTCCTTTAAAAATACCAAGTAAATTCATGTTGAGGCACCCCTTCTATCCTTGAGGTCAAGCTAATCTTACCTATAGCAATAAGGCCTGTCTGTTTGTTAGAGGGCTGTGTGGAATATTTAGTTTAAGTAGAATATAGTAGATGGGTGGAAGAGTATAAATTAGTTGCTATGAGTTATGATTCAAATGATTGGTATGAAAAGTGGTAAGATGAATCTGTACCTTCAGTTTCTAGACTGATAGTCAAACATTTCTGAATCACACAGTGGAACATATTATCACAGAAAAGTGACAGTGTCTTCATAAGGTGTTATTGACAAATGCCTAGAGCCTTTACTAAAAAATGACTTATAATCATCTGTTTTGATTCCTTGGGGTTTATATTTTGCTTGGGTAATATGTAGAGACTCTGGGAGCTAAATCCAATGAAAACTCTAGCTGTAAAAATATTCCACTGAGCTTACAGATTAGCCACTGAAGCAGAGCACATCATTTCCCAGAGGGATTACTATATTATACCATATGCAAAACATGGGGAACATAGCATCCATGTCAAATTAGAATGTCACTGGCAAGCACAAAACAGCTAAGCCAAGGAATACTGTTCCAGCTCTGTGTTTCAGAGTCAGGGATACATTCTGTGCTTGGAAAGGACATCATGTGGGATTGATTATGTTAAATCGCTGACATACATTTCTGCCTAGATAATAATTAGTAAAGATTTCAATCCCTTATTCTCTTTGCCATATTAGCAAGACTTCATAAAAAGGAATCCTTAAGCTCATGGTTCTTCCTTCAAGTTGATTTGCATCATTGGTGCATCCACTATATGTAAACCCTGTTTCTCCAGTCATGTTTTAGGTTGTTCTGATGTTAGATGTAATGGATTCAGGATTTAAAAAAAAAAAAAAAAGATGATTGAAGTGGAACCAACATCAAGTGTAAAGATTTTTTATTTATTTTTTTAGCGGGACAGAGGAGGAAAAAACTAATGATAGAGGAATGATAACTTATGTGTGACAGTTGTACAGCAGCCTTCAGAACCAAATTCTAAAAGAAGCAGAAAGAAGTGTGGTTCAGGACTCTGGTGTAATGATTGCCTTTGTTTTTCTTCATATTTGGGATAGGCAAACCACAATCACCAAGTACTGGGTTTGGGGTCTCAGATACTAGATAATAAACATTTTACAACTTTCAAGCTTTTTAATTATCATATCCCAGTAAGTCTTTTTAGATTTTCAAATTGAAATTGACTTTCCAATCCAAGTGAATAGTAGTTGGCATTCAAAAACACACAAAAAGAACTCAGATGAAACCACTGCTACTCTCAGGATCAGCACTGTTGATGAAACTGCGCTCATCATTCACCCTTTCTAGGTCAGTAACACATCTCCAAATATCAAACTCCGATTATCTTCCTCTTGGTTAAATGACTCTCCAAATACCATATACGAGTACCTGGGATCATAGTTAGTTTGTGCCAGGATAAGACACAGTTCTTAAGCACAGAAAACACTTCCAATAATCCTTTCAGGACATTTTGGTATCAAAGGTTATCTTCAGCAAATAATTATAAAATTATCATTGTCACAGAATAATTCTGTTATGAGTTTGAAAAAAAGGAGACACATAGCATATGATACAAAGACATGGAGGAAGGAGGATAGGTGAACGCTTGCCAAGATATTGTTTGGCAAGATACAAGATACCTTTCACCTTTTTATCCTTGTTATTTGCCCTTCCCATTCCCATCACAGGAGTTTGTCTATGCTTATGGTGGATCTAGTTAATTCCCATCACCTGGAACTGGCTTAGCTCTTGGTTTCTGCTCCCAAAAGGTTTTATTTGGCAACAAAATTGCTGCATTTCTTATCTCCTGCTGAGTTTAATAATGCTATCTTTTCTCCAGGTTTGTGTAATTAAGTTGATTTTCCATGGCTCTTCTTCCATGCTTATGCCTATATTTCAGTCCCCAGGCGATAGCTCTTAGTACTCTTACGAAGTTAGGGATCTAGCACAGTGGTAGAGCACTTGTCTTCATGTACCAGGCTGTAGGTATGAACCCTAGCATTCCAAAAGGCAGGCAAGCAAAGCAACAAACATCAAATAACATAACAAATTAACCCAATAACATGCACACTATGGGCCATTTTTAAGGGTGGTAGTGCACATGCAGTCCAGTACTCTAGAGGCTGAGACCGGGAGAATCAAGAGTTGGAAACCAAATACATCTTGAGACTACATCTTGATCAAAGACTGCATCTTGAGACCCTATTTACAAAAAAAAAAAAAAAAAAAAAAAAAAAAAAAAAAAAAAAAAAAAAAACACCAAACATATGAAACAAAATGAAAACAGAGGCCTGGAGAGATGGCTTAGTGGTTAAGGTGCTTGCTTATGAAGCCTGAGGTCCCAGATTCAATGCCCCAGAACCTACATAAGCCAGATAAGGTAGTATGAGTCTAGAGTTCATTCGCAGTGGCTGGAGACACTGGAGTGCCCATTCTAACATACCTTCTCTCTGTTTCTGTATGTTTCTTTAACTGTCTCTCCAATGAACAAATTAAATTAAAAATGAAAATAGAATTTAAAATATATTTTTATCAAGTCTCTCCAGGTGGATTTATTACATGCTCCATACTTATTTCTCTTCTGTGCACTGATAGCCCATAATATTTCCAGTCTTCCTCCCTGAGCTGAACATTGTTCTCAAGTCTCTTTTCTTTTATGGATTGCTCTATAGTCTTGACCCTTGCAGCCTATACTGTGATTTTGTTAAAATCTTTTGGTGGCACATTTTCCAGCCCCACCTTCCTTTTTCTTTATAGCATCCTCAGTCATATGCTAATAGCATTAAATGTAAGGACCACGGATTCATGCAAATGAGGACAGCCAGTGGCCCTTGGAAAGACATGGGATCTTCAGTATGGACATTTTTCTGGGGAACAAATAAAATAAAGAAAGGAGCACCCCGCAGCAGCAGTAATCGCCAGTTGCAAATAGAAAGCAAGAATCGATGTTTAGTTCTACAACAATGTCTGTCTTCCCAGAGGAGGAATCTGAGAATGTTTCAAAGTGTATTTTTGTGTCTCCTGCAAATTCATCTATTGAATCCAAAAAGTCATTTGGGTGGTATTAAGATGCAGGGGTTTTAGGAGGTAATTAAATCATGAAACTGGAATATTAGAAATGAGTTTGGGGCCATTATAAGAAGAAACAGTGCATATCTAGTTTCTTTTATTTCTATGTTCTCCATCATGTTAGGATATCCTACTAAAGAAAGGTAACTTCAAACCAAATAATAATAATATACCCTTACTAGATTATAGTAATGTAGGCAACTTCATTGTTGACTTCCTGGTCATGGAATATATTATAAATAAATGCTTCATATTTGAGGCACACATTCTCTTAACTTTCTATAGCATACATAAACATGTTAGGAAAGACTAAGCAATGGTCAGATGATAGGAAGGAAATATGGAGTTAAAACTGGTATAGCTTGGAAAGACTGAGAAAGACAAGGGCATTCACTCTGAACTGAAATCAGTGAGCCAAAGATGGAAAAGTAAAATGTTAAGCTGGGTGTGGTGGCACATGCCTTTAATTCCAGCACTCAGAAGGCAGAGGTAGGAGGATCACTGCAAGTTCAAGGCCACCCTGAGACTACATAGTGAATTCCAGGTCAGTCTGAGCTAGAGTGAGACCCTACCAAAAAAAAAAAAAAAAAAAAAAAAAGGGGGAGGATGTCAATGTTGAAGATACCACTAGTTGTTATATGAGCTTAAGTGATTTATTATTATTATTATTATTATTATTATTATTATTAGTGTATATGTGTGGTTTGAATGCATACATGTGTACATGAGTATTAGCATGATTTCAGGTACACATGTATATATGTGCATAAGGAGACCAAAGGTTGATCTTAGATATTTTCCTCAATTACTCTCCCCTTTAGTTAGCGAGGCAGGATCTCTCACATAAACCCAGAGCTCAGTGATTCAGCCACTATAGCTAGCCAGGTTGTGCAGGACCTCTGTGTCTCTGCTGACTGCTTGGATTGCAGGCAGGTTGTCACACCCATCTGGCATCTACATGGGTGCTGTAGGCTCAAATTCAAGTTTGCACAGCAAGCACTTTATCCACTAAATCTTATACCCAGTCCTAAAAGTTTTAGTTATGCTTTTCTTGTTAAGAAAAGAGCAGCTGAATGCTATAAAAAGACATTTCTGTTAATTAGTGACATTGGTGAAGCAGGCTTGAAGAAATCAGATACTACAGTGTATAAAATTTAAGCAATTAACAGACTGAAAAAGGAATATATCAGGGTATATAGTGACTCTAAGAATAAGATATAAAAACATACACTGAAGCTTAACATATGTATTTAACATACACAGACACATACACATATATATGCATATGCACCTATATTCCAAGCACTATATATACCTTATAGTTAACTACATATATACATTGAACTGTATAGGTATATTATATTGTGGTGGTTTGATTCAGGTGTCTCCCATAAATTTATGTGTTCTGAATGCTAGGTCTCCAGCTGGTGACAATTGGGGAATTGGAGCCTCTTGGAGGAAGTATATAGTTACTGGTAGGCTTATGGGTGTTATAGCCAGCTTCCCCTTGCCAGTGTTTGGCACGATATCCCCATGCTATTGTCCTTCACATGTTGGCCAAGAGCTGTTGTCCACTCTCTGCTCATTCCCTTGTTTTTCCCATGCCATCATGCTCTGGAGTCTGTAAGCCAAAATAAACCCTTTCCTCCCACAAGCTGCTCCTGGTTGAATGTTTGTCACAGCAAGGAGAAACTGACACAAACAGTAAAATCAATACTGGGAGTGGGGTTGTTGCTGCTAGAAATCTGACTCTGTGCCTTTGGCCTTTTGGAACTGCTTTGCAGGTGGAATATGGAAGGATTTGAAACCTTTCCCAAGAGACACCTTTGCAATGCTGTAAGTGAAGCTAGGAATTGAATGACATAATGAAGTAAGAATTATGGACTATGATGTTTGACTTATAAGGGGAAGAAAGAGCTTTTCCTTGTTGGGCTAGAAGCAGTTTATGTGAAATGCTTGCTGTTATGCCCATGTTCTGAGAACTTTTTCAGGATGGTATTGTGTAGAAATGGACTTGTGTGAGCATATACATGTATACAAAGAAATGAAATCTTCGGGCCAAAACTGCTACAATTGTTTGAGAGGTTACAACCATTGAGATTGGGCCAGCTGACAGCAGGAAGTTTGTGAAAGTGTTTGAAAGGGCTGAATCCTGAAGGAGTGTCCTGCTCTACAAAGTCTGATTTACTCCTCCCTGGATTAACAAAATTGGGAGTTTACCTGGTGCTATGGAGTATAACTAATGCAGGAAAGATGGAATCATTGAATTTTCAACAGGGTTTTATTTTTCGGGACATGGCCATGGTCAATATGAAGCAGGTTTGTTGGGTTACCTGCATGCAGGCCCAATACAACCATAAAGATAAGCCATGGGTTGCAATGAAGACCCAGTGGAGATACCACAACTATGGGATGACTGACAAGGAGAGCTGCTGGTACTGAATGAAGTCTTCCCAGACTGTGAGAAGCCTGTCTGGAGAAGCAGTTGTAACTCTAGAGATGCATCACTTGTTAGAATTATTGGGCTTGGAGACTTGTCAGTGGCTAGAGTTGTCAGACTTGGAGCTATACAGTTTGATGTTTGCCTTGTTTGTTT
Organism: Jaculus jaculus; assembly: GCF_020740685.1. Classification (NCBI taxonomy): domain Eukaryota; kingdom Metazoa; phylum Chordata; class Mammalia; order Rodentia; family Dipodidae; genus Jaculus; species Jaculus jaculus. Next base: position 134,105,016 of record NC_059107.1, read on the forward strand.
TAAATCTTGTATTGACATAGTGAATTCCAGGTCAGCCTGGGCTAGAGTGAGACCCTACCTCGAAAAACAAAACAAAACAAAAATCTTGTATTGGATGAATATTTCTTTGCTATGTCCAATGCCATCTTTTGTAGTGTGAATATTGATTCTGTGCCATTATGGTGTTTGTTCTTTTTTGGTATTACATCTCAGTGAAAACATTTTGGAATATGGGGATGTTTGAATATCACTGGGATTGATAAAAACTTTCTATGGGGACTTTTATACTTGGACTGTATGCATTGCATTTTACATCAAGGATTATCATTTTATGAAGGCCAGGGGCAGAATATGGTAGTTTCATTCAGATGCCCCCCCCCCCACATAAATTTATGTGTTCTAAATGCTAGGTTCCCAGCTGTAAGCAGTTTAGGAATTGGAGCCTCCTAGAGATAGTGTATTGCTGGGATAGGCTTATGGGTGTTTCACACACTTTCCTGCTGCTATGGTCTACCACATGCTGGTCAGAAGGTGATCACCACCCTCTCATCATTCCATCATTTTTCCCTGCCATCATGGAGTTTTTCCTTGAATCTGTAAGAAAAAATAATCCCTTTCCTTCACACAAGCTGCTTCTGGTTAGATATTTGTCATAGTAAGTAATAGACATACATATGTGTTTGTGTGTGGATATACATTTCTAAATTATACCTTTAATCTCCTCAAAAATAGGGAAACAAGTTGAAGCACTGGGCATTCAGTTTTACATCAGAGTTAAATAAGACAATATGTTTTCAAACTATATAAAAATAACAATGGGACTTTTTCTACTCATCATGGAGCAGACAAAAGATGAAGAAGGTGAAACAGAGCATGCAAAATTTGTTAGCTAGCAAGGTTTAATGGCAGCAAATTTCTTCTTAGTAGAAATGACAAAAGAAGCTGGGGCTTAAATAGTTATTCCAATGTCCTCTGATTGTGTTTTAAATAGATCAGAGAATATAGTGGGGTGATGGAAAAGGTGGGTATCTAGAAGTTAGGGTGGGGTGTTCTTAAATATTGGCAAGAACAAAAATAAAATTTCTATTAATGTTTGAAGTTATAATTTTTGTTTAATATAAAATACTTATTAAAATTATTAAAATAAATATTCATGATACTTTAACTTATTTGTAAAAAGTTATTTTTTAAACAAATCAAGTGTGTTTAATTTTTTCCAGTTCTATAATAACAACAAAAGCAAACATCTTTGAACAATTCGTGGAAATTGCAATATGCAAATTATGTTCAGTAATTCAACTATTTTATTACTTGCATTAGCTTGTCTATAACCTTAAACCATGTTTGTTAGGTCCCAGAAAGTCATTTTTGTCTCTGATGTAAGAATATACATGTTTGATTTCATAGGTAATGTCTCTGAGTTCTGGAAACTTCTCATCTTCTGTGTCTTCAACAATGTGTTATTATTTTCATCAATTTGAGTACTTCAAATGATAGACTATTAGCCTATTGATTTTAGGCTCATTTCCACTAAGTAGTAATAAACATCATTACTCATGCTCTGAACTCATATACTAAGTCAACCCCAAAGCATAAAACCAAAAGTATAATTCTATAAAATACTATTCATATATTTTAAATACAAATACAGATGGTTCTCAATTTATGATGGTGCTACTTAGTACTTTTCATTTTTTTAAACTTTATGTTTATGGTTGGTGTGAATTTAATTTACATTGTTATGTATGCTTTGAGGGGATGGAGAGATGGCTTAGCGGTTAAGCGCTTGCCTGTGAAGCCTAAGGACCCCGGTTTGAGGCTCAGTTCCCCAGGTCCCACGTTAGCCAGATGCACAAGGGGGCACACGTGTCTGGAGTTCGTTTGCAAAGGCTGGAAGCCCTGGCATGCCCATTCTCTCTCTCTCTCTCCCTCTATCTGTCTTTCTCTCTGTATCTGTCACTCTCAAAAAAAAAAAAAAAAGAATGTATAGTTTGAATACTGAATTTTGATATTTTCTCCAGCTAACCACATATGGTATTCATGTAATGCTGAGTAGGTGAGAGAGCTGCAACCCCCAGTCAGCCACATGAGCAGAGAGGTAAGCAACCAGCACGCAACATGAACTTTGAAGTTGTACTGTGACATTCCATGGAACGTGTGCCTTAAGTATGTTTTTGTCAAGAAGGATGAGAACTTATAATTGGTTTCTTGCTTAAGAAAGGCCATAAACAAAGAATTCAAAATAGTGATTCCACTATTATAGGTTTCAGAACACCCAGGGTAAGTTTCTGTCAGATCTTTTCCTCTCTGAACGCCTTCAAATTTACCTATGTCCTAACACTTTTGCAAAATACAAACAAACAAAACCCCAGAGTTATCAAATTCAAGTTTGATAAATTTATTCAAAATCGCAAAGAGATCAGTTCAGAGCAGGCTCCTATGAACACCAAGATCTCAAATTTTTAATCTAACATCATCCTAAGCTCTCTACTTAGCTAATGTAGGACTATACATTGGCTTAAGGAATGGAGAGAAGAAAAGGATCACAAGGCATGTAACACTTGGTTTGAAGTTTGTAGGCTAATTTTAGAAATATAATTCTGCACTAACAATCTAGGCAATATAGTAGGTACATAGATTAAACCATAAAGCAAGGAATAACACTTTGAAATATATTTCTACCACCCCCATTTTCATCCTTGCATTTATGTTATTTTGGGGAGGTGTAAGTTAAATTTTTTTTTTCTTATCTTCTAACCAAAATATTTTTCCATGTTTTCAACTCTCTGGTTACTCATTCAAAGGATCACTTTGAGAGTGTAATGAAATAGCATAGTTGGACCCATTTACACACATATACACATATATGCTCTCTGTATATATAACTACATTTATGAATGTGTGAGTCAGCTTGTGACTGCTTTGAAGTAAACTAACTTCAATACAAGTTCATTTTGGCTCAAAGTTTCAAGTCATGGTCAGCTGACTCAATTTTGGGGGTACCAGTGGCAAGGAAGAACATCATGGTGAACAGTAAGCGGGACAGCAAACTGCTTGCTTCACTGTGGCTAGAAAACATTCAACGAGTAAAAAAAGCAGCTACAATCCCAGTATCCCCTTCAAATCCTCACTTCATACAACTAAACCTCCTTCTGCTGGGCTCCACCCGTCAAAGATTCTACCAGATCCTAAATGGATTATAAGGTGGTGACCAAACTTTTAACAAAAGGTGTTGGGGAGTCATTCACAACTTAAACCACAACAGAAACATGCAGTTCTACTGATTCACTGTGTAGGATTTGAAATTGTGCTTTAGGTTGATGGCTCCTTAGTAACTGTCTTTATCTTTCCACTTACATGTCTGTTGGAGCTTTTAGTTGTATTTGTGTAAGAAATAACTTATTCTTTTGCTTTTTGCAAGTTTCCTGACCATGAATGGAACACCGACTCTATTAACAAGTCTAGAAAGCTTAGCTTCCCTGTATGCATCACTTCATGTCTGTCCTCCCCATTTCTACTGCCCCCACACTTCATAGGCCTCACAATCTCACTTAGAAAACACATCTGGAACAGTTTGACTGTTCATTGCATCTCGTTCACACATTGCTATGTGATGAGAGTTACTAATGCACAGTTCTCTTTCTATCCCCTGCTCTACAACCACAATGTTAAAATGCACAACCAATTCTTTTTTTTTTTTTCAAGGTAGGGTCTCACTCTAGCCCAGGTTGACCTGGAATTCACTATGGAGTCTCAAGGTGGCCTGGAACTCATGGCAATCCTACCTCTGCCTCCCGAGTGCCCGGCCACAATGAATTCTTTTGTTAATATTTCTTCTTGCCTTTACAAAGACTGTAATGAAATCATACTGAATACTCAATTACCATGGAAGGAACTGGGTCTCTCAGACTTCAAACATTTTTAAAAATATTATTTATTTATTTGCAAGTAGAGAGATAAAGAGAGGGCTGGGGAGAGAATGAAAATGAGCCTGCCAGGGCCTCTTACCACTCAAATTCAAGCGGCATGTACCACTGTGGAATTTGGCTTTACATGAGTACTGGTGAATCAAATGTGGGCTGGCAGACTTTGCAAGAAAGTGCCTTTATCCAAGAGCCATTCTTTATCCCTGAACATTCTCTAAGTTCTACTTGAAAAGTTTCTCTCAATGGAAATTTGTTGATATCTCCTCTTTACCAAGTAGAGTTTCAATCACCATTAAAACTTGCCTACACTTTAATACCTCCTTTTGGCACCTCTTACTTTAATATATACCAAGGTAAATAATTGTCTTACTCTCAAAAGTTAACTAGTTTGTACACTTCTAAATGACAAAGTTGTATGATACAATCATAGGGCCATGCACTCAGGAGGACTTCAATGAAAATTATCTTTATTTAACTGGATGGCTATACACTCAATGCATGCATTTTTCTAGTCTACTTTGCAGCTACTCAATTATAGATAAGCATGCAATATTTGTTTATGCACCTTTCTGTGTTTACACATCAGCAGCAGCACAGTCATACATCGTCTGTAAAGATTCACTGAAATACTCACACATGAAAGCAGGTTCATTCTGTTAGGAATGCATGTAGTCCATGCAAATTTTATGTAGATAATAACTTTTAACCAAAAATTTATTGGTTATGATGACAAAAATTAAGCATGGCTTGGCAATACTGATGATGAATTAAATCTTGAGAAGAAATTTCTTTCACTGCCCTTCATATTTATATAATTTAGAGGTTTAGGAATGAACATGCTTTTATTTAGAAATGCAACTCACTTCTTGTTAGTTTAGCATTTTTAATTTCTTTCTTCTTTACCATCTGGCATATTGCACAATATCCAGTTGATTCACATTATTCATGGTGGTTATAGTCAATGAAGTTACTGAAATTACTCAATTAGTAAATGCTGAGCCACTGCTGCCAAACATTTGTCACTGGATTTTTGACAATCAATCTGTTCATAATCCCCATGTTCAGTGTTTCTGGTCAAAGACACCTTATTTCATATATACTGTGACTTCACTAACATTTAACTTACTCTATTGTAACACATACCTGAAGAAAACTTATCTAGCATAAATTTTTTCTCCACAAATCATGTCATTGGCATCTTGTGCTTAGTGGTCACTAGTTAGCATTGTAGAAATATGTTTGGAACCATAAAAATTTAAAAAAATGGGGCAATGGGCAGATCTCAGAAACAACAATTTTTTCCAACATGAGAACTGAAACTGAAAGGTAGCATGTGATTGCATCTTACCTCTGCTGGGAAGGTACGGGCTGGATAATTAAACTTTACATTGGCCTGGACAGTCCTTGTATGATTAAAAAGATGCTGGAAGTGTTTGTTAATTTGGAGGTTAAAAATAAAATTTTACATGTAGATGAATTAGCATATAAGGGGTGAGTAAATAATGGGTAACTAATTATTCAACCATCAACCATCCAAAGATTATCTATTTTATTACTTAGTGGGTTTCAATCATGTCTATTAAGCTTTTCACCATTTTACCCACTGGCATATTATACTAATGTTAAGAAACTCTAGCTTTCTACATATATTTATTGCAATGCCTCCCAACCTTCTAATTGCACAAATTCTTTTGTCGGAAATGCAGTATTCCTGTCTTTTACATTACTTAATTCCCATTTAGTCAATATAAGCTCAATTTAGCAGCATTTTCATTAGAAAGCCTACCTTCTAAGAGTGTCCTAGGAACCTACCTTGTGTTCAAATTCCTCTAACGTGCCATTTGAATTTTAACATATTTTCTTTCATTTCCAAAATCATGATGTCTATTTTTTCCATTTAATAACTAAATATCTTAAACAATGTCTATCTTATAATAGGAGGTAGTTATAGGGTTGACTTGAACTAAATGAAACTAGGAAGAATATAAAAACGTTTCTAACTTCAAAAGGGTAATGTTAAATCAAACACATCGAAAAATATTCTTAAAACCAGAACTGAGTTTAATGTATTTAAATGAAAGATTATAAATAAAGCACAAGTTTAGTTGATTTACGAGGGGAAATGTTTTGTGTGAGCAAGTACTGATGAGGAAAATGGCTTAAGCTCAGCAATATATAAATTGGATGATTCAGAATCGTAAAGCAATTATTTTAAAAGCTAACATCATGCTGAAATATATTAATAGAAGTTTGTCTAGTTTATCATAAGTAATAATCTTTCTTCCATATTTGGCAATAATCAAGTCTCTCCATAAGTATTTATGGAAGTTGTAGAGAATCTGGAACTCACTCAAGGAACATCAACAAAAATGAAAATAAGACTATTAGAAAGGATGAAAGGAATTCCAGGTCTGAGAACACCAAAGAGTATCATGAATTAAAACTTGTCATCAAGCTCAGTGCAGTACTTTGGCACAGGGCTCAATAGAATAATTTTTGATTAATTAAAGTACTTAAATTGAGGCTCCAAGGACAGAGATCAGGAGCCATACATTAGCACACTGGCCAAAACTAGATGAAATAAATTAAAGTTCTAGAAATAGGTTATATGTAATTTAAAAAAGAATCTCTCTTGATTCTTACAAATGATGAAACATTGTAACAAAGTTCAGTGTTAGATCTGAATTGTCCAGTAGCTATACTTGTTAGAACCACATCAACAGCAAATTGGTCTGAGTTGTAGAAACCCTGCCTGTGCACAGGTATCGAGGTTACTTGCCCTGCTACTTGCTCAATCAGAAGGGTAATGCCCACTGATGCATCACACTAGTAGTTGGTCTGGATGTAGAAGTCTGTGCCTGTGTTTAATCTATTTAACGTGTGTCCATCATGACTAACTTTATAGCTCTCCTATACATTTTCCTAGAGATGAAGAAGGAAAGTGTTTCCACTTTTATGCCTCTCTTAATTTCTACCTAGAAAAAGATTTGAATCAAGGTAGATTAAAGTTGACTTTTATTTGTTGCATGAATTATAATAATAATTATTATTCTGGAGACTGATTGAGATGGGGAAGGTATATGATGGAGAATGGAATTTCAAAGGGGAAAGTGGGGGGAAGGAGGGTATTACCATGAGATTTTTGTTTTGTTTTGTTTTGTCAAAGTAGGGTCTCACTCTAGCCCAGGCTGACCTGGGATTCATTATGGAGCTTCAGAGTGGCCTCGAACTCATGGTGATCCTCCTACCTCTGCCTCCTGAGTGCTGGGATTAAAGGCGTGCGCCACCACACCCGGCATTACCATGGGATATTTTTTATAATCATGGAAAATGTTAATAAAAATTGAGGAAAAAAAAAAAAACCTAAACACCAGACTCTAGTAAAATAACTGAATGTATGTTTTATCTCATAGATCTCTTTTAGGCTTAGTCCCCCCTTTGGAAAAGGGCTGTAGAAACACTCAACTGTGATCCAAGTTGGGCTACAGTAATATGCACACATGTACAAGCATCTATTTTCATGACAATTATTTGCTAGTAAGAAAATAGAGAAGCTACTTACTTTTTTTATATAATAGCAGAAAGTGCTACCGTATAAGGAGAAAAATAATGCAGGGATACAGTTCTAAGAATAATGGCTGCATATGGTGCAATTTAGATAATTCTTACTGAGAGATGATTTTTAGTGAAGAATTGAAACATGAGTAGACCAGCTAGGGAAACAGTTTTGTTATGAAGGTAATAGACTAATACAGAAGCCCCAGAGAAGAACATGGCTGAAATGTTTGAAACAAGAAGTATGTCTGGGCACCTGGATGGTGTGACTGAGTCATGGTCTGCAAAGACAGAAGGCTAGTAGATGAAATCCAGCAACTTAGCAGGGGATAAGATCCCAGATATCGTAGGGACACTATAACACATTAATAATTTTAATATTTATTCTGAATGAGTTAGGAATTTACTTGAGAGTTTTGAGGAGAGGTGGGGATGAACTGACAGATGTTAAAGGCTCCCTCTTATATGTTAAGAACAGATTGTGTGGGGACAAAAGCAGATATAGCTTGAGTTAAATCCTTGTAATAGACAAGGGCTGGTGATAAGAGGAGGAAGCAGAAATTGAAATCAACAAACTTGCTAATCAAGTCTCCATAATTTAAAGTCATTTACTACATTAAGCAAAACATTTAATTTCCTAGTGTCTTACTATCATTTCATAAATAAAAATACTTTCTGCATTCTATTGGGTGATTGTAAGGATTAAACCAGAAACTGTATGTGGTATTTTTGGCATAATAAGTGGAATACACAGATGCCTATCAACAGAGTTCCTCCCCAATCCTTTGCCTCCACTCTCTTAAACGTGTTTCTACTTGTGTTACTTGATGTAACCTTGTAGCGCCTATTCTGAGGTAATAGAGAAGCACTTTAATTTTAAGTTCTGAATGAGAAATTTTATGATCATTAATTATAAAAATGGAACTGAAATTGCATCAAAGGTTAATGTAAACATATCTGGACTTAACTCCTAACACTGTATGTCTGTAAGTATAGAGGTTTATCACTTGCTGACTTTTGAATCCTTCCAGATATCTCATAAGAAATGCAACTTACCATGATGAATTTTTAAAATGTGCTTTGAAAATTTTAAATTTTAAAGGTTTCTTTTAAAGAAGCATATGCTATCCCAGCTGTCTATGTCTAATAAAGTAACCACTGACATAAGGGAATAAAAATAAATGGAATATAACATTTCAGAGGTTCCTTAGACACACTGAGGACTTTTGAATATGAATGCAGTTGAATCTGGTTAGCATGCAAACATAGGAATCATGGGAAAAGGAAAGTCCCTATAAAGAAGATAGGTTCACAATTTTCAAGTGTAAAAATATTTGCAACACTTAATTAATACAAAAACATCACAGTCTATTAAATAAAAAGTGAGTTGTTTCTGATTTTTTTAAAAAAATATTTGATTTATTTTCAAGAAGAGAGAAAGAGAGAGAGAGAGAATATGGGTGTACTAGGGCCTCTAGCCACTGCAAAGGATCTCTAGATGCATGCACTCATTTCCACATCTGGCTTTATGTGGCTACTGGGAATCAAACCAAGGTTATTAGGCATTGCAGGCAAGCACTTTAGCTGCTGAGTCATCTCTCTCCTCATGATGATGATGTATTTATCACTTTTTCACTTATGAGTACTTTATATAATATTTTACTATAACAACATTTTATATCCTGCTCCTCTACTTTATAATCATACTGTGGTTATTACACAGCCCAATTGGTGCTTGTCTCTATAGGAATATAGTATCCTTCACTGCATTCTCTTTCTGGAGTCTTCCTTCAACCAGGCACAAACTGACTAAAGAACAAAAGAATGACAGTTATGAAGTTCTACTAATAATCTGGAGAGTTGGTTAAACAAGCAGATTCCTTTGCAATATGCAAATTCTCTGTGATAGCTTGATTCATGTGTCCCCATAAACTTAGGTGTTCTGAATGCTAGGTCTCCAGCTGGTGGCAATTTGGGAATTGGAGCCTCCTGGGGGCAGTGTATTGTTGGGGGTGGGCTTATTGAAGACATAGCCAGCTTCTCCTTACCAGTGTTTGGCACACTCTCCTACTGCTGTTGTCCACTTGATTTTGGACAGGAGGCGATGTCCACCCCATGCTCCTGCCACCATTTTCCCCTGCCAGCATGGAGCCTCCCTATGAATCTGTAAGACCAAACAAACATTTTCTTCTAACGAGCTATTCTTGGTTTTATGTTTTCTGTCAGCAACACAAAACTGACTGCAATACCCTCTCATTAGAATGTCTTAGGGAGTGGGATGGAGAAATCTTATGTAAGATCTATCAATGGTATTTTTATACATGACAATTTGAAACTCACAAGTCCAATCAAGAGATAAATTAACAAATTTTTGAATCTTTTTAATCCTTGCATAAAATTGTATGTAATTATCATCACATAATTAGGTCATGTAAAAATAATAGATAAAGATGAAGCAAATAAAGCATGCAATGTTTGGTCCTAATTTTGACATAGCACTTATAGTTTTATGGGATATAGCAAAGGAAAGACACAAGAAGGAGCAAGGTATTTTCAAAACAGCTGCTTCGGTCATAGATCATGAAATTTAGACATCTTACTTCAGTGAAACAAAAATGGCCTAGTGAAAGGTGAATGCATGTGGAAGGGCCTGAGAGTTTCAATGAAGTCAGAGAAAAATGTGAAGTGAGCCTACCTGGACAGTGAGCAGGCTGGAGAGCCTTCCATTTCCTCAAACTGCACAAATGGAATATGAAATAGCAGTGTGTGTGTGTGTGTGTGTGTGTGTGTGTGTGTGTGTGTGTTGTCTGCATGTAAATGTACACAAATTTTTTAGATCCACAAAATCAATTCAAATGTTGTGAAATATATGATACCAGAGATTTGATATATGACAAATTCTCAAAAGGAAATAAAAAGAAACATTTCCTTCTCCCAAAGCAACATAAGGGAGGAAGGGCTTGTTTTGGCTTACAGTATCAGAAGATACGATCTTTAGTGATAAGGAAAACAGGGTGGCAGGCAGAAGCTGGTTATATTACATCCTCCATCAAGAAGCAAAAAAAGTGAACAGGAATCGAGGCCCAGCTGTGACACACAGCCCTCCTCACTGTGACCTGCTTCCTCCACAGAGGCTGCACCTTCTAAAGGTTCCACAACCTTCCTAAACCCCACCACCAGCTGAGGAACAAGTGTTCAAGCATATGAACCTATAAGGGACATTTCATATTTGAACCACAAGTTACCAACTTTTTAACTTTGATGAAAGACTTTAGTTTCATTAAATGCTTTGTAAAGTGAGTGTACTTTCTACTTTCTTAGTGCTTGTTTTAAGAATTAGAGGAAATAATTCTTGTTTAGTTTCTTTGCAAATAGCTCCATTGTTACTTTCATTCAAATGCTGTGTTTCCTTAAAATTGTATTTATTTATTTATTTGAGAGAGTGAGAGAGAGAGAGTGAGAGAGAGAGAGTTTGAGAGAGAGAGAGAGAGAGAGAGAGAGAAGGAGAGAATGGGCCTTCAGACTTTCCAAATGAATTCCAGACGCATGTGCCACCTTGTGCATCTGGCTTATGTGGGTGTGGGTCCTGGGGAATTGAACTAGGGTCCTTTGCCTTTGCAGGAAAACACCTTAACTGCTAAGCCATCTCTTCAGCCCCAAATACTGTTTTATGTTTTGTTTTGTTTTTATGATTATAGGGTTGCTCAAAGTAGTCGGTGCTTTCATGTGGGGAGAGAAGATACATACTTCTTCATTACCAGCCCTGCATGTCTTGATGCTGGTCTAGTGGAAAACTGAAAGAGCAGAGGAAAAAAAGTGATGTTCTGAACCAGAGGACAGCTACATTTAGATACATGGATGTCAAGTAGTGTATAGGTGATTGAATTAGGAGATTGACATGAAAGAACAAATAGATTGTTAAAGATGGAGAAAGATCTTATTTTTTCTAAGTTTTATACAGGTTTTTACTCCATTTATCTAAATGTTTGTGGTCTATTTTTCTTAACTACTATCTCTTCTCTCTCTCTTTTTTTTTTGAATACTCTATAGATGATATAAGACATAAGTAGGCTTAGCCCTCTCTATCTGTCTCTCCTAACCCACCAGTGGATTGCCCACAATGAAGGGGTATGACAAAATAACAACAGTGGACAGCATGGAAGAGTTATTGTCAAAGTAATGGGACTGGTACGGCTTATTGTTAAATAACATTATCAAGGTTTTTGAAAGAAATTTGTGGGAAGTTAGCACAGACAATAACATTTGAGTATTGTTATTCATAGTTTCTTCCATAATTAACATTCCCAGAAATATTGCTTTTGAAATACATTTCTCAAATGTGTATTTAAGTTTTGAAAGACACCATCCATATCTACAGTTTTAGAAAATTTTGAGAACAGATTTTAAAATCATATAATGTCTCAAAATTGTAACCTCCTCTCCCCAAGGAGTGAAAAACAGTAGCTAGACTAAGGTTTAGACATGAACCTTTTTACTAGACTGAAGAGTACACATGGCTTCTGGAAAAGCTCGCCACCTAGGGGATTTAACAAGAGCAAATGCCTGCAACCGCAATGCAGCACACTGGCTACTGATTCCTAACAGCCTGTGTAAGAGGAAAACATGAAAACCTTCCAGCAAATGAGCTGAGTACTCTAGGGAAAACAGAATATTGAAAGTGATAACAGAGTGTTTGAAACAATTTTATTTTTATTCATAATATCAGACTTACACATAGCTTTTGTTTATACAGGAATTTATTCTTCCATAGCTAGAAAAAAAAAAAAAACTTTTAAAATAGGTATTTTTAGAAAATAAAGCTTTAAGACCAAAACATATACTTTTGTCAAATTTTTAATTTAAAAGAACAGGTAGTTTAAATCATTATCCTGAAAATATAAGATGTTAACATGTAAAATGAATTTGTATGTGAATGAAGTCTTGAAAATTAACAAAGCTATCTCTTCCTTAAACTCACTTATTTGTTTCTGAGAATTTTACATTAGTATTCCAAATGAGAGCAAATAAAGCAGAAGATAATTTACTTAGGTGACTTTAAAATATGCTATATTTCTATGGTTCAACTTCTGATGCTTTTGATAAACATTTTAGAATATCACTGCATTTTTCAAGCACATTATACATGAAGTATGATTCATACAATAGTATTTACACTGTACAATTCAGATAATGGGTTTGGAAATCAAGTAGCAAACTTTAGATGAGCTTAAATGGATTTTTTGTCAGCTACAAAAGTTAAATGTCAATGTTTGAAAAAGTTACTAATCTCAAAGTCAATTCTTTTCCACAACAACTAAAACTAACTATACATGAAATCATAGGTTATGAAGATAATCATTATTGGTTAATTAGATGTTCTGGATTATGAATTTTGGCGTGTATGTGTATTTGTGTTTTTGTGTGTGAATATTCATGAATGAGGGCATGTGCATGTGTGGAGTTCAGAGGACAAAATTTGGGTTTCGGTTCTCAACTTCTACTTCATGTAATAAAGAGATTCTCTTTTGTGTGCTGGGATTACAGAGGCCAACACCACATTGTCCAGACTTATGTGAGTTCTGGGGATCTGAACTCAGGTGGTCATCCACAGCAAGTACTTTATGCACTGAAGTATTTCTCCAGATCCAATTACAATTTTATAAAATATTTTATTTATTCATTCATTTGACAGAGAAAGAGGGAAGGAGAGAGGGGTGGGGGGAGAGAGAGAGAGACTAGGCATGCCAGGACCTCCAGCCACTGCAAACAAACTCCAGATGCATGTGCCTTCTTGTGCATCTGGCTAATGTGGGTCCTGGGGAATCAAACCTGGATCCTTTGGCTTTGCAGGCAAACACCTTAACCACTAAGCCATTCCTCCAGCCCCCCCAATTATGAATTTTTAATGAATCAAGACTTACTGAGTACATGAGACTAAGCATTTAGAAAACACTGCAGATTGTTTTAAAGTATTTCATATGCTAAATTTACTCTTATTAAATCATTTAGCATACCGCTTAATGACTGATCATTAGCTCACTATGGTACTTTGAATAAAAACTGTACCTTATAAAACTCATGTGTTTTTGAATATTTGGTCCACAATTATGGCAATCTGGGAGCACTGTGACACTTTGGTGTGGACCATGAGGTCGATTAGTGCAGCCCACTGTGTGCTCAGAGCTAGCTCACTCTGATGACTCCTCCCATCTGATATGTTTTCATGTGAGCCATGCTTTCCACACAATGATGAGGTTTCCCAATGAAACTGTAAACCAAAATAGATCCTTTTCCCCTATAAGCTGCTTCTGGCCTTGTGTGCAAGCAATAATAAGGCAATTGCTACACGCACCAATCTTTTCCAGTAAATGGTAAGCCCGATGGACATGGAGCTATTTCTGGGGTGCTACTTGGACATATTTCTGATTCATTTGAGGAATCTTTTGTTCTTCAGAAGGTAGAAAGATCCAAAGAGATAAACTACCCCTTGCACTTCAGCCAAGCCACAGATGAAACAACAGAGGAATTGGGGAGGTGAGCCAGAGAACTGCTTCCATGTTGAACCTGACAATCAGTATCAGGGTGAAGGAGACAGATGCTGAGGATACTCAACACATACCAAGGCAGAGGTCTAGAGGCTGCTAAGAGCACATAACTGAAGTAGATTTAAAACCCAGCCAATGTGGCTCAGGGAATTTTGCAGAAGGGGCAGAAAAAATGTCAGAGACACAGGGTGAAACATCATGCCCAGAGGTATTCCTTACCCCCCATCCCCCCAAACACATAAAGAAAATTGACTGCTGTTCCCACAATGCATATCCTACAACCCCATGGGGAATACCTATAACCCCACTGAGGTGGGTCCCCAGTGGAATGGGGTCAGGGACAAGGGAAAAGAGAGAACCAACACTTGATGTACCCATATAAAATATGCTGTTAATAAATAATAATAATAAATAAATAAAATAAAAAATGGGCTGGGGAGATGGCTCAGCGGTTAGAGGTACTTGCTTCTAATGCCTGCTGGTCTGGGTTTGATTCCCAAGTACCCACATAAAGCCAGATGCATATGCATTCAGAGTTTGTTTTCAGCAGCCAGAGGCCCTAGTGTGCCCTTTTTATTCTTGTTCCTTGCAAAATAAAATTTTAAATATCCTTAAAAAATTGTTTTCCTTTTTAAAATATTTTATGTAATAATTGGATAGGAAGAGAAAGAAAGAGGCAGATAGAAAGAGTGAAAGGGTCCGTCAGAGCCTCCAGCCACTGCAAACGAACTTCAGATACATGCGCTACTATGTGCATCTGGCTTACATGGGTACTGGAGAATCGAACCTGGGTCCTTAGGCTTTGCAAGCAAGCACCTTAGCTGCTAAGCTATCTCTCCAGCCCAAATGATTAATTTTCTTTATGATGAATTGGTGGTTAAATATTTTGTGTATAAACCCGAAATGTATCTCGACCATATAGACTAATGTTGGACACTTGGTAGTGACCCAGAACACAATGGGTAGGCAAACAAATTCATAGGTCCTGGAATGAGGCTTGTCCTTTACATTAACTGCATATTTATGAAATTTATGAACTTCTCACAGAAAAAAAAAAGAAAAATATCAGGGGCTGGAAATATGGCTTAGCTGTTGAAGCACTTGATGAGATGCCTAGGGACCCGGGTTCTATTCCCTAGTACCCATGTAAGCCAGATGCACAAGGTGTTGGTTAGCACTGGCTAGAGGCCCTGGTGTGCCCATTTTCTCCCACTGTCTCTCTTCCACTTTCTCTCTGTCTCTCTCAAATAAATAAATAAATAAATAAAACATTTTTTAAAAAACCAAAGAAGTGAATCTAATACAAAATACTAGCTAAGGGCTGGAGAGATTGCCTAGCGGTTAAACACTTGCCTGTGAAGCCTGAGGACCCTGGTTCAAGGTTCAATTCTCCAGGACCCACGTTAGCCAGATGCACAAAGGGGCACACACGTCTGGAGTTTGGTTTGCAGTGGCTGGAGGCCCTGGCACGCCCATTCTCTCTCTCTCTATCTGCCTCTTTCTCTTTCTCTCTGTCACTCTCAAATAAGTAAAAATAAAGCAAAAAAATTTAAATACTAGCTAATATTTAAAGACAAAGTAAATCTGGTTATTTTGATTATCATTCTAGTGATTATTGAAACCTTAATATTTTCCATATGTAATCAAAGCAGTGGTAACCCCCATACACAATTTTTGGAAATATTCTTAGATGAATTAGCATAAGTAAACTTGACATTTCATCACTGTCTAGAAAACTACTTAGATCACATGCTTAGCTACATATAACAGTACTACATTATGCTAAATGTAACATATTAATTAATTTTAACATGCATGGTACATGACAACATATTGCAAGTCTAAACCTTGTGTTTAGTGTTCAATATTTATTTCAAAAGTCACTAATAATATTATACCCTAAATGCTGAAAACTTCTGCATTCTGAAAGGTCCTTGATCCAAGGGTCTTCACAAGTTTTAGTGCATTTGTCTTGTGTATGTTATTATCTAAACCAGCCATCTTCCTTCTCCCTTCTAGGAGCCTTGCATTACTACATTTGAATCCATAGATTATCTGACCCTGTTCCATTTTTCTTACAATAATTTGCTAAACTAATCCTCGGTAATATATTCATTTGGCATCAACTGTTATCTCTTGGTGAGAATGTTACCTGATAGAATACTTAAATATGTTTAAAAGATTGTGTTAATCTAAATGAATGACAAAACCCAACATGAGATGTTTCAGAACATACCATTGATTAGGAGCTATTTGAAACAATGTTTTAAGGTCTGAAAAAAGCTGTCTGTTATCTGTCTTTCTAGTGGGGTCTGATTGGTGACCTTAATGCTCTATGAGTCATAACACTTTTGAGAGTGTTGTTCCTAGCTAAGCTTTCTTTTGGAGAGGGTTTAAAACTTTATTGTAACAGAAGAAGAAGTGGGGGGGGAGATTTAAAAAAAATAGGGATATAGGGAGGGAGGAGAGAGAAAAGGGTGTGAGCACCACAGATAGAGAGTAAAAGAGGGATAGAGAGATAAACAAGGGGGTGCACTTATCTAACACAGAAGATGGAGGGAAGGAGGGAAGCAGACAGAGAATATCTTAGTTCAGTTCATATTCACTCCACATTGAATTTCTATTTTTAAAATTTTGTTTCTTCCCACTCTGTAATTTACAATTCTATCCACAACCTCAAACTAACTCTGTTTTTACACTTTGGTTCTTTATGCCCACCTTCTTTCTCCCGACCTCCTGATAATGGGTACTACTTTTATTTTTGTGCTATATCCACTTTTTTCTAACTATGCCATATGGCAGCCCCTGGGCTCCTCTCCTCCAGATAGCCTGCAATGTTCCATTTCTATCCACTTATATTAGTGACAGCCAGTTCCCAATTTAGAGAATTAAAAATTCTGCAATCAGTGTAATCTTCTTCCGTTCACCTTAGAAGAATGAGGAATGGGGCCAGGAAACTGCTCTAATGATGCACTAGGACAATTTTGTTCTCTGCTTCTTCTCTACCTTTAAAACATTTCAGCCTATAAATAATTTATCAAGAAACCTTTGGAATTCAATTACAGAGACTCAGCATTTTTGAAAGATGGTATCGCAATATTGAATATGACTAAATGTTTGGCTTTAGATGTTGAATCCAAAATGTGTCCTTGGGGGCTGGAGAGATTGCTCAGTGGTTAAGGCACTTACCTGAGAAGCCTAAAATCTCATGTTAGACTCTCTAGGTCCCACATAAGCCAGACATACAAAGTGAAGCAAGCATCTACATAATATTGCACATGTGCACAAGGGGGCACATATGTCTGGAGTTTGATTGCAATGGCTAGAGGCCCTGGCCTGCCAATTCACTCTCTCTCCCTTTCTCATTAAAAAAAAAAAAAAAAAAAAAAAAAAAAAAATGGCCAGTCTGTTCTGTGCTTGGCTAAAAAAAAGAAAAGAAAAGAAAAGAAAAGAAAAGAAAAGAAAAGAAAAGAAAAGAAAAGAAAAGTGTCCTTGAATAATCAGAAGTGAAATCCTAGTCCTTTCCATTTCAGAGTGATATTAGCCAACAGACTATGTGGTCTCCAATTTGATGTCTGTCAGCTCTGGGGTACTCTGAACTTCTTAGGCTTGGATTTTTCACTGTAAGTTAAGAATATGTGGCTAGGCTCTAGAAATGTAGCTTATTTGGTGGAGTGCTTGTCTAGCACGTACAAATCCCTGGGCAGGAGGATTAGGAATCTGAATCAATGTCATCCTCAGCTGCATAGTGAGTTTGAGGCCCACTTCGTTTACAAGAGACACTATCTCCAAAAAAATAAGACTAGTATAAAACTTTGTGAATGGCTTTTGATAAATTTAAATGTAGAATAAAATATTTTCTTTCCAGGTGACTTTCAGAGGAGGTACCTTGCTTTCAACATTTGTAAGGTGGTTACTTATGTGTTGACTGTGGCCGAGTAATTGACAAGATGGTGGAGCTGCTCATTTTGTTGAGTTTCTATAAGGATCTATCCATCCTCAAAGTTCTCCCAGGAAACGTTAGAGTGTGGGTGGTTAGCTCTCGACTTGCTCTCCCCACACCTTCTCCTTATTCTGCAATTAGTACTACCAAATCACCACTCACCTCATGTTTTTTTTTTTTTAATTTAAAGTTTAATTTTTTAGTTGGCATACAGAAATTTAGATATTCATTCCATCTTTCAAAATCCATTTGGTGCAGTTGATTCCCATTTCTTTTTACTTATTGTTCTTTTTAATAAATATTGGCATTATTGAGTGCTTCTTCTGTTCAGGACCTTAAAGAGATATTCTATTCTTTCCTTGATAAACTTTTCTAGGAAGAAGAAAATCATAGACAACTCTAGTTTAGGAAAGGATAATGGATGACCAGAGAGAAGGCTCAATGGATAAAGTGCTTACCACATACGGTGACAACATGAGTTTGGATCCCCAGCACTTATGTAAATCCTCCAGGTGTGGTGGGGGGCGATGGTGGTGGCCTTCCTACAATCCTAGTTCTGGACAAAAGGGGGTCAAACTGGCTGGCTAGAAGAGCTGAAAGGGTGAGGACTGAGACCCTGCCTCAGTAGGCAGTGATGAAGGAAGACAGCCAGAGTCAAGCTCTGGCGTCTGCATGTACAAGCACACACATGTAAACCCATATGCAGATGCGCACACAAATAAAGGATAAGGTTAGTGAGAGTATCCCTACAGTGAGGTTCTTATGGAAGTAGGCGGCCAAAGTGCCTACTCTTTCTAGAGGTTTTCTACTGCTCCAGATGAATGAACTAGAAAACAAGTTGCAAATGCAGAACTGCCATGGAGGCTTAGGTAGAGCCCACCCTTTGCACCAAAGTGGGCTTTCATTACAGCAGCTAAGCAGCAGGAAATAGGACAATAAAAAAAAAGAGTATTAATATTCTTTTCTACTCAGGATGTCAGACTAGAAAACAGGCAGGTGTGCTTCTTCCTCCAGTAAAATGTCACTGTAATTAGTGGCTGTGACTGTTAATGAATTAAATGCTGCTCAAGCCGGGGAGGGACACTTACTGTCCAGCTCTCAGTAGTAGGCCAATAAGCACAACTCCCCTTTCCATTTCTCAGGATTAGAGTATTCAGCACTATTCAGCTTAGCAATTAGCATTTGAAATTCAAGCATATAAACCTCAAATTTGTTTATTGTCTTGTTTACTGTAACTATTAAAAGAAAATTAATACACTCTCACCACAGATCTCTAATATTAATTAGTGGTATTACTGTTGAGGGGAAACTCAAGACAGATTTATTGTGTAGATTCTTTTACATGAAATGTAATTGATGACATAAAGCTATGATAATTGCATAAAACAATAATCCATTGAAGTCTAAGGACTTTGTCTACATATATTTTCCCTCGAGCCCTTAGTTCTGTGAATAGCATGTGCACACACACACACACACACACACACACACACACACACACACAAAACACTGAGACATACTGAAACACTGCTAAATAACTATCTTGTGGGGCATGGTGGTGCACGCTTTTAATCCCAGCACTAGGGAGGCAGAGGTAGGAAGATTGCCGTGAATTCGAGGTCACCCTGAGACTACATAGTGAATTCCAGGTCAGCCTGAGCTAGAGTGAGAGCCTTCCTCAAAAAACCAAAAAGAAAAAAAAAAAAAAGCAAAGAAAATAAAGAAAGGAATATCTTACTATAATGTTTTTTTGTTTTTTTTTTTAACAACATCACAATACTTTTTACTTGCAATAATATACCAGTTCCAAATAGGCATCTGCAAATAAAAAACACAGTGATCTTCAGTTCACATTTACCTCGACCACTAGGTGGCAGCTGTCTGATAAACTTGGGAGAACATGATTCCACATAAGGTAAATACAAAGCAAATTAGAGTAAATGAGAGTAAGGAGGCATTTTTAAAATATCTATTTCCATTTAAATATGTATACAGAAAATGGTTTGGAATTTACATAATTATTAAAGAAGTGTTAAAAATAAGCATTCGATTTTCCTTTTATAAAAGATAAACCCTGGGTTTGGTTTAAAATTGTTGGTGTTAGGAGAAAATAGGCACTAAGACTTGACCTTCAGTTTATCAGTCCAGAGTACGATTGCAATTTCAAGAAACTTCTATCAGTTAGAAGTTAACAAAAGATAAATGCTATAGTTATGCATGGCAACATCAAAATTCTAAATTTGGTAGTAGTATTTGATGGCATTAATCACATAATTAATTAAGTTTTGTGAGAAATGGTAATTTAATGCAGATGAAAAATTTAAATAGCTAGAACCAAAAGTGACATGAAACCTCTAAATATGTTCTTAGGAGAGAATGATGATACATAACAGAATTGTTGCTCATAAATGTTTCAAATGTTATGTGAACTCATCAAATGTCAACAATAAATGACATTACAGGTACATATACCAAATTATGTCTGTGCAAAATCTTTAAAGAGAAGCATAGAGATCCAGTCTTATGTGGTAAATATGTTAAGTAACTATATTGAGATATTATAATATCACCCGTAGAATTTGAGTAAAATGTAAAAAAAAAATGAACATAGTAGTAATAATTATTTTTTGTTATTTTTTGGGGTACTAAACTGTCTCTAGTTGTAACACTTTCTTAAACTCATAGTCTTGAAGTAATGCAGCATTCACTTAATAGACAGACAGTAATATGGTACTAAAAAGAAATACAACATCCATATTCTGAGAAGTGCTCCTTACCTTGAATTAGTGTCTTAAATTTGGAATAATGTATTTTAAAAGCAAAATTCAAGAAAAAAATATTTAAATTGAAGTTGTTGGCAGAATGGCATACAGAAACCAGGTAACAAAAACAATGCTGCAAATAAAGGTGTTTTTCTAAAAGATATTTCCAATACCTTGAGCCCTTACATATATATTACCTTTATTTTTCCAATACAGTAATCAGTGACCAATTGGTTATCAAAGGCCAATCTTCTAAAAACTTTAAAATCATAGTACCATATATTTCAGCATGTAAGAAATACTTACACAAGTGATCTTCACTAGAACATATTTGGGTATGTATTGTTTGCATTAGCTTGAGCTAATGACTTAACAACACACACAATAAAGTTTTAATTTAGCCGGGCGTGGTGGCGCACGCCTTTAATCCCAGCACTCAGGAGGCAGAGGTAGGAGGATCGCGTGAGTTCGAGGCCACCCTGAGACTCCATAGCGAATCCCAGGTTAGCCTAGGATAGTGAGACCCTACCTTGAAAAAAAGAAAAATTCCCCCCAAAAAAGTTTTAATTTAAAGTTATTTGTAAGCCTGGCATGGAGGCTTATGTCAATAATTCCAGCACCAGAGAGGCTGAGGTAAGAAGGATCATTGTGAGTTTGAGGCCATCTTGAGCTTCAGAGTATGTTCCAGGTCACATTGGTGTGAAACCCTGCCTCCAAAAAAAAAAAAAAATAAAATTATTATTTATGAGAGAGAGAGGGAGAAAGAGAAAGAGAGAGAGAATGGGCATGTGAGCATCTCTAGCCACTGAGAAGAATTTCAATACGCATGTGCCACCTGGCTTACATGGGTTCTGAGGAAATGAACCTAGGTTCATAGGCATCACAGGCAAATGCCTTAACAATTAAGCCAACTCTCCATCCCTATTTATTTTATTTTATTTTGTTTTTATTTTTATTTTGAGAGAGAGAGAATTGGAGTGCAGGGCCTCAGCCACTGAAATCAAAATCCAGATGCTTGCACAAACCTAGTGCGCATGTGTAACCTTGCTCTTGCCTCACCTTTGTGCAACTAGCTTATGTGAGAGTCAAACATGGGTCATTAGGCTTTACAGGCAAGCACCTTAATGGCTAAGCCATCTCTTCAGCCCCCCACCCAGACCTATTTTACATATTGTGGTGGTTTGATTCAGGTGTCCCCCATAAACTTAGGTGTTCTGAATGCTAGGTTCCCAGCTGATGGATATTTGGGAATTAATGCCTCCTGGAGGGAGTGTATTATTGGGGGTGGGCTTAAGGGCTTTATAGCCAGGTTCCCCATGCTAGTGTTAGGCACACCCTCCTGTTGCTGTAGTCCACCTTATGTTGGCCAGGGAGTGATGTCCACCCTCTGCTCATGCCATCGTTTTCCCCTGCCATCCTGGAGCTTCCCCTCGAGCCTGTAAGCCAAAATAAATCTCTTTTTCCCGGAAGCTGCTCTTGGTTGGGTGATTTCTACCAGCAATGCGAACCGGACTGCAACAGTAAAGTGGTACCGAGGAGTGGGATTTCTGCTAGACACCTGACTGTGTGGCTTCAGCCTTTTGTCGCTGATTTTCAAGAGGAAAGTGGAAGGATTTGAAACCTTGGCCTAAGAGATGCCTTGCAGTGCTGTAAGTACAGCTTGATGGTCTATCCTGGTCAGAGCTGAAAGACCTGAAGGCAGTAACAACTATGGACTGTGAGGTTTGGCTTATGAGGGTGAGAAAAAGCTTTGCCTGGACTGGGCTAGCAGTTTGTGTGAGAAGCTCACTCTTGTGCCCATGTCCTGAGAAGTTGTGCAGGGTTGCTTTGCGTAGAAATGAACTGGTGTGAGCAGAGGGATATGGCACAGAAAGAAAAATCTTTGGGTGAACTCTTGCCTGTTCAGCTGCAACTGAGAGATTACAACTTTTGAGACTGGGCTAGCTGACCTGTGCTGGGGCAACAAGAAGAATGTAAACTCTTTAGAAGGGGCCTGAATGCTCAAGGAGTCCTGTTCTTCAAAGTCTGCTTTATTCCCCCCTGGATTAACAAATTGGCACCCTACCTGGTATTGTGGAGTATAAGAAATGCTGGAAAGAGGGTCATTGAGTTAGCAACACGGTCTTGTGTTCTGGAAATGGCCATGGGCAATGTGAAGCAGGTTTGCTGGTTGCCTGCATAGAGACCCCATGGGGCCATGAGGATGAACCGTGGCTTGCAGTGGAGGCCCAGTGGAGATGCCGGGACCATGAGATGGCTGCCAAGGAGCTGCCGGCCCCGATGAAGTTTTCCAGGACTGTGAGTAGCCTAGCTGGAGGGGCGGAATTGGAATGCCAGAGACTTGTTACTGGTTAGAATTACCGGACTTGAAGATTTGTCACTGGCTAGAGTTGTTGGACTTGAAGCTACAGAGTTTGATGTTTGCCCTGGTTGTTTTAAATCTTGTATTGGTTGATTGTTTCTTTGCTATGCCCAATGCCATCTTTTGCAGTGTGAATATTTATTCTGTGCCACTATGGGTTTTTTGAGTTTATTTTTTGGTATTTTGGCTCAGTTAAAAGATCTTGAACTAAGGGGATGTATGAACATCTTTGGGATTGATAAAAACTATGGGACTTTTAAAGTCAGACTGAATGCATTGTATTTTACATCATGTATGGATATCAGTTTATGGGGGCCAGGGGCAGAATGTGGTGGTTTGATTCAGGTGTCCCCCATAAACTTAGGTGTTCTGAATGCTAGGTTCCCAGCTGATGGATATTTGGGAATTAATGCCTCCTGGAGGGAGTGTATTGTTGGGGGTGGGCTTAAGGGCTTTATAGCCAGGTTCCCCATGCCAGTGTTAGGCACACCCTCCTGTTGCTGTGTCCCACCTTATGTTGGCCAGGAAGTGATGTCCACCCTCTGCTCATGCCATCGTTTTCCCCTGCCATCCTGGAGCTTCCCCTCGAGCCTGTAAGCCAAAATAAATCTCTTTTTCCCAGAAGCTGCTCTTGGTTGGGTGATTTCTACCAGCAATGCAAACTGGACTGCAACACATATTTATGATAACATTGGTCATTGAAAAGTAGAGCAAGAAATACATGTGAGGTATATCTGATGGAAAGCAGCTTCTCACATGAGATCATCACCAAAGGAGAAGAGACCTTAGCAAGGTGCAGAAAAGCAATGGAGGCTACAGATTACAAGGCCATAGGAGCTAAATGTTCATAGTTATAGAAGTTTTCTGTGTGTGTGTGTGTGTGTGTGTGTATTTATGTGGAGCTGTACATGCATGCATGACATGCTTCTGCAGGCCAGAGGACAAACCTCATTCATTTCACTACTCCAGTGTCTTCCACCTTTTGTTTGATTCGGAGTCTGACACAGGCCTAGAATAGAGCTTCACCAAGTAAGCCAGGCTAGCTGGCCTGTGAGCATCCAGGGATCTGCCTCTCTCATCTCATGTTTTTTTTTTTTTTTAAATTTTATGTATTTATTTGAGACAGAGAAAGAAACAGATAGAGAGAAGGAGTTAGAAAATGGATGTGCCAGGGCCTCCAGCCACTGCAAACTCGAGATGCAGGCGTGACCTTGTGCATCTGGCTTTAGGTGAGTACTGGGGAATTGAACTTGGGTCTTTTGGCTTTGCAGGAAAGTGCCTTAACTGCTAAGCCATTTCTCCAGGCCCTCTCATCTCATTTTTCAAGGCTGGTTTTGCACACGGAATCCGGGCTTCAAACTAAGGCCCTCACACTTGCAAGGCAAACATTGTACTAACTGAGCCAACTTCCCAGCCCTGAGGACTAACATTATACTTTGAAATGTCCTTTATACTAGTCTACAATTTGAAGGGGCATCTGTCAGTCCCTCTTCTCAAGCAGTTTTCTGATTGTACAGTTTTCTTGTAGAAGAGACCCTGTTTTGACCTTGTATTTACACATGTAGTGTGTGAAATTTCTAGAGTAGTTCATGTCTAAATGTTAAATTCTATGCATGCTATATTTGTCTTGGCATTATATTCTGATGTAAAATATGTGTTTCATTAGAGGTTTGCTAGAGAAATCTTTACATGTATTTTTTTAAAGAAACAAATCTGTCTCAAACACTTTCCCTACTCACAGGTAACTTAGGCCTCTGAACAATACATATCCAGACCTTCCTACCACATGCTCAGCATTTTCTTTTCTCTCTTCCATCAGCTGATTTTGATATGGAACTGTGTTCCATTATTTATGTAGAACTTAATGCAAAAAAGCCAAGCACTGAAACAGCACATTCTACTTGTATTTACAATACATAGTATTTATAGTAAACAAGCACAAAGTGATTCAGAAATTTTCAAATTTCCAATTGTTTGTCATTAAGATGAACCTGTCTGAAACAAACAGCGGGGCTTAAAGTATTGTTTCTTAGCTGAGATTCCAAATGACATTTAAGGAAGCTGTCTCCTTAGTCTTACCTACTTGCTTTGATATTTCCTCAAAGCTGATGATTGCATCATTACACAGAGTTGATAAGTGGTATAAGATGGCAAAGCATTATTTTCCCTCTTCTTTAATGGAACTAAGTATGTTGGAAACAATATCTTTTTTTTTTTTTTTACAAACTTTTATTTATTTGCAAGGAGATAGATAGATAGAGAGAGAGAGAGAGAGAGAGAGAGAGAGATTGACAATAAGCTTGCCAAGGCCTCTGGCCACTGCAAACAAACTCCAGATGCATGTGCCACTGTGCATCTGGCTTAACATGGATACAGGAGAATTTAAAACAGCTCATTAGGCTTTGCAGGCGGTCACCTTAACTGCTGAGTCATCTCTCCAGTCCTTTTTTCATAGACAGAGGTCATATTTTTTTAAAATAAAAAACTTCTAAATTTCTCAGAGTTCAAAGCTAATCTCTAAATATCTAGTGAACTTAATGTCCTTAGAAAGCTAGTACTTTAACACAAAATATGTTACTGTGAAAACAATATATGGAAAGTTTACTAGAACATAAATCTCTCTCTCCACACGCACGCGTGCACACCCACACACACAGCAGGGATGGATTTTAAACCTAGGCTTTCTTTATGGGTTTTTGTTTTGGGATAACTGATAAAATATTTGCTCTTTTTCTAAAAGAAATACCCGAGTAGGGCCTCTGTAGCAGACTGAATTTCTCTACTGTTAAAATAACTGTAAGAAATGAGCTTCCTTTGGAATTTTTTTTTTAAAGTGATTAGTTACCTCTAAAACTAAACAGTGGGTCTATTCTGGGCCATACTAGCACTTGAGGCTACTGGATACTCATTAGTTGTCCTGAATAAGATGAGTAAAGATTCTCAAGGGAAGCTGAGAAGTAGGGCATGCCAATCATACTGAGCAAATCCCCAGTGCTCTTTACTGTGTGCTAATGTGAGGAACGTAATCTGAAAAGTGTAATGAGGGTGTACTAGGGAGCCAACCTCTCCGCTACTCAGCATGGCTTAATCATTCCATATTAACCAACAGAATCAATAAAAGGACCATCGAAGTATCTGGTAAACAATAGCTTATATAGAGAAGAATCGTTGATATTTTCTCCTGTCACCTTTACTGGTTCCACTTTTAGAAGACGAGAGCAGAGCAGGGCCTTAGCAGACAATGTGGCTTCTGCCTACCTGTTTGGCACACTTTTTCACCTGCCTCTCCTCCCTGACACACTACTCTTTTGGTGGATCCTTAGCTCCTCAGTACCACAACGCTCCTCTCAGTTCTTCGCCTTGACTTGATGTTACACCTTCCTCCCATCCCATAGACCTCCCCAGCCTTCTTCATGGTTTCCTTGTGATTTATGCTCTCACAGTGTTCCCAGAGTTCATCAGTTTTGCTGACTTACCATTGTAATCTCACAAGGGTTCACAGTGTCTGGTTCCTATTAGTTCAGTAAATGCTGAATAACAGTCTCTTCACTAGAATGTAAACTACTGAAGTGTTGCTTTCTACCCTAATAATGAGTATTGAATAATGCCCTGTAAATATGGAGGCGAGTAATGTGATGAGTTTTTTAAAAAAAATAGAAAGTAGCATCTTCTGCAAGGAGACAATTGTTTAATGTGGCTGTGAAGTAATTAAAAACTGAGCTAATTTTTTAGAGTATAATCATACTTATGTTTGAGTTACTGATTATTGCAAGCATTTTGAGTAAAATATATATGTTATGATT
This sequence comes from Jaculus jaculus, assembly GCF_020740685.1. Classification (NCBI taxonomy): domain Eukaryota; kingdom Metazoa; phylum Chordata; class Mammalia; order Rodentia; family Dipodidae; genus Jaculus; species Jaculus jaculus. The sequence goes on from NC_059107.1 coordinate 134,131,891, forward strand.
TTAAAGAGTTAGCTGATGAGTATCAGGAACAAGACCCTAGGCAGGCTTTTCCCTCCCTCCCTCCCCCCCCCTCTCTCTCTCTCTCTCTCTCTCTATATATATATATAGAGAGAGAGAGAGAGAGAGAATATATATAATGTATATATTGACACTAATAGAAAGACATCTATCTATCTATCTATCTATCTATATATATATATATATGTAATAGCCTTTAAATCATTTAAATAATTTTGTTAGGTAATTGAGAAGTTGTATCATATAGAATGCAATGCTTAGAACATAATTGTTCACTGCTGTAATTTGTAATGTTTGGTATAATCTTAAGAACCTTAACTTTTTGAGGCTATTTTTAGTGTTGGACACTGTTGGACACACACATTGAAATATATGGCTGCATATATTTCTGTTATTTGAATGCAATTGAGAAAAATTCTTTAATTCATTTTATCATTTACTAGCTTCATATTGTAAGTTAGCATCAATTTATAGGTAATATATCACAAAACTCTCTTCAGCCAGTAACTACTAACTTGTGGTCCAAGCTAAGAAACACAGTTTGTTAAAATGTGGAATTTTGGACAAATCAGCTTCAAATTCTTCATCTAGAGCTAATATAGAAATATATTATGGATGGAACCTTTCAGTGTCCAGAGGGAGAAAAAAGCTGTTTATTTTTAACTTTCTAAAATTGCTTGAGGAAAAGTTGTGATTTATTCTTCATAAACCATTATTTAGATAATTTCAGAAAGTAGTTCACACAAGCTCATATGTATACCTGTTGCACTCCTTTATAAGAAAAGCAAAATTGTGAAGCAAACTAAGGTGTTCCACCCCTCCCCCCAAAGGACTTTAATCATAAATCCAATCTGCAAAACGAACTTTATAGTTCCTCTGAAACCAGGCAATGAATCTAACTAGGAACAAGGCTTCCATAGCGCAGCCATGTGGCCTCGTTTGCAGTTACCTTGGGTTTTAACTAGGTGTACAAGTTGTCTTCTGACCATGGGGAAGGCTCTCCATGCATGCATTATGGATTGCTGAGGCCATGGCAGACAACCAATTCCACAGGAGCAACCTCATGCTCTTCTGAGGAAATCCATAGGGGTAACTGTGGAACAAGGAATATAAATGAGCAACGCCATGACAGACTGCATATAGCTCACCAAAATACAGCCCTCAAAAATGAACTCGGAAGGCGGGAAAATTCTACAAGTGGTCAATGCCTTCAGCTGTAAGAGCACTGGTCAGCAATCAATAACCACTGTATGTATGTGCATCTTAAACATGTAACTATCAAATATGTGTTGATACCAAGTTCATTAAGTACAATAGGTGGTGTAAATTTGGAGGTTTTTAAAGCATTGTTACAATTTTTTTTTTTTAAAGAAAAAGCTCTCTATGTAAGGGAAGGGAAACAGCAAATGAAAATATTCAAACTGTAGTAATAAAATATCTGGCCTTTAATCATTTCCAACAAAATATATTCGAAAGCTCCCCAGCCCCCACCCTTAGTCATGCGCAAACACACCAGTGTTTAAATATTTTATAATGGCCAAAGGAGGTGTTTACATTGACATGTTTATTCATTGAACTCACTTTGAATGTTTTTATTTTTTTAATAAGTTGCTAATCCATGTTAGCCTCGAATCGGTTCCGTTTTATTTCTCACTTCCCTTCCTGATGTCTACTGGTCAATGTCCGGAACCGTAAACTGATCTTCCTCGGGTACTTTGGGAATCATCTGTTCGGAGCTTAAATAATTAAAGTTCAAAAAATTTTCTCCATCGTCTTCCTCTCCTACTAGGATTGATAAGGGCATCCCCAGGGGCAAAAAACTGTCTTCCTCCATCTGATCTTCCTCCTCCATCCCCTCTTCCAACACCGCCTCAGCTTCTTGGCCTTCTTCTCCCTCCTCCCCATGCTGGGCCTCTCCCGCTTCCTCCTCATCCACATCCTCGTCCTCTGTCTCTCCATCTTTGTCCTCCTCTTCCTCCTCCTCACTCTCTTCCAGCTTCTCATCATAGAGCTCCTCGTCTCGCAGCCGCTGAACGCCCGGCTTCTCCTCTTGCTCCGCCCGCGGCGGGGTGGGAGACGGGTCCGGCTCCACGGGCATGGGGCTCAGAGCCAGAGCCGGGTCCTGGATGTAGCCGTACAGGGATTCCTGCAACTCCCAGTCCTCCACCAGGCCGCCAGGGGGCGCGCCGTGGCCCGGGGCGGCGGTGTAGGCCGCCTGCACCTGCTGCGCGCGCAGCGCCTCCTGCTGGCGCTCCATCTTCTCCTGCTTGCGCATGTCCTCGTAGATCTGGTTCATGATGAACTGCGTGGTGTTGCGCGGGGCCCTCATGCCCGGAGCCCGCCAGCCGTACAGATTGACGGGCCGCAGCAGCTTGCTCAGGTCGATGGGCGGGTTCCTGGGCACCGAGTGGCGAGGCTGGCGGCGCAGCCCGCGGCCCCGGAAGCCCCAGCGCTTCTTTCTGGCCGGGGGCGCGGCCCAGCCGGGGCTCCAGTGGCCGCTCCAGCAGGGGCAGCAGCACAGGCAGAGTGGCTGCAGCCCGTAGGCCCGGATCACTTCGGCCAGACACAGGGGACTCTGGAATGCCATGGCAGGAGGGCGCCAGGGCCCTGCGCAGGGTCCCCAGCTGGGGTACCCTGGCCAGTAGGGCTGGCACGGTGGTGGCCACCAAGGGCCCGGGCAGTGCTTTTGCTTGGCCTGTTTCCTGCAGGCCTCATGCTCGGCCTTGGCGCCGTGGCGGTAGCGGCCCTTGTACATGGGAGCGCCCCCGCGCCGTCGATGGAAGGACGACCAGGTGCGCGAGGGGATGGAGGCCGCCCAGCCGCCACCGCCCAGATTGAGCGGGTCCTCCCTCCGGTTGAGGGTCTGGGTCATGGTTCAGAGAGCTGCGCCTCCGAGGTGACAGCGGGGACGTCTTCAGGGCTGGCGACTGTGGGGCGTGATAGGGGGCGCCTTCCTCTCCAGCGGGCCCCTGGCCTTCTCCTTTGCCTCCTGGTCCTTGGCACCCTGGTTGACTTGTCCAGCTGGCTCGGGTAGCACTGAGGCTGGATAGGGATGGCGGGGAGAAAGGTGGTGGTGGTGGGTGATGCGCAGTTGAGAGCCGGTCCCTGGGCCCACTCACACACCCGCGTTGGTGGAGGAGAGGGGCTTGGGGAGGGCCCGGGGGAGGCAGGGGTTGGCGGGTACCTCGCTGATCCCTCTCGACCAGGGTGCTGTGCCGTGGCCGTCCAGACTGGACTGAAGGGCAGCAGGCGGTGGCAGCCCTTAAATACCTGCTGGGGGCCCCCCGCGTGCACACTGCGTCCTTGGCTGCCAAGGACGACAGCCAATGAGGGTTGAGGTGGGGTTCTTAGATGCCCTGTGAACGTTCTTGAGGGGGATTGTGACGTAGTCTTAGGGGGGAGGGGGCGAGGTTGGGTTTGTGCTGCCAGCCATGGCAACATGGTTTACTTGGAACATTTGTATCATAAGGCACGTAATTTGGGTATAAAACTTATACTGTGTAGTTGGTGGGGGGGGGAGTGGGCAGAGGTAAAGAGAAGTCCCTAGACCACAAAGTCTAGGGCTCAAGCCGTACCTTAGCCTAGTCTTCTAACTTCATGTGTCAAGTTCATCATACAGAAAACATAAGCACAACATGTGCCATGTGTGCTTCCTGACCACATAATGCTAATGCCTAGTACCCAGAGAGCTGCCACCGAGTCCCACCGATGATGAAAACGACAGGTGTTTCTGTCCAAGCTTGTGGAGTTGACGGCTTCCAGGTACAGACTTTAAGCCTCAGCCTGTTTGACCAGTGTTCGCTTCTTAAAGACATTGCTGAAATGTACTCTTTGTGATAAGTAATAAAACATCTATGGGAAAGTACTATACTAACGGCAATATTCTACACACATACCTCTTAATTAAACATTATTTCAGGGAGAATAGCATGGGCTTTAGGGTAGGAATATTTTGATTATGTCTTTGCTCTTGTCCCTTCTCTGACTTTAAATATTATAGCTAAGCACACTGGGTTTCCCTTAAATCAGTGTCGTTCTCCTTCACCTCGCCTTAGTCAGCTCTAAGCCTCTGGCTTTTCACCTTATCATGCAGTGTCTGTTGCAGTTAGCTTTGTGTTACCAGCACGAAGACCCCACCCAAAAGCAGCTTGTGGAAGGAAAGGGTTTATTTTGGCTTATAGACCAGAAGAGAAGCTCTATGATGCCAGAAAACCATGGCCTGAGCAGAGCAGAGGCTCAACATCCCTTCCTGGACAACAAATACACAACATCAGCAGGAAAGTGTGCCAAACACTGGCAAAGGGAATCTTGCTATAACACCCATAAGCCTGCCCCCCCCACCCAAATACACACACAAACACACCCCTCCAACAACATTCCAGTTCCCAAATTACCATCCGCTGGGGATCAACAACTCAGGACACAAGCTTATGGTGGGGAAGGGGTGTGGGAAACACCTGAGTCATGAAGGGGATTCCATAAGGCGTTTTGTGGAATCACATTGCACAGGCACCCTCAAGTGTCCATCATCTGCACAGGCATCATTATCATAGGTGACTTCGCTGGGACTTTTAAAGGAGGTGATGTAGCATATGCAAACACACTGGACCCTGTACTGATGCAATAATAAGCATAGTCCCACGTTTACTCTGAGGTTAGCTCTGTGAGGGTGTCCTTCACCATTCAGTTGGCTCTTTTAGCCTTGCTGGGGGGTTGGGGGTGATAGGGAATACGAAATTTCCAGGGAATTTTTTTATATATTCCGTCATGTTTTGGAAAATGGAGGATACAAATTCAGGACCATTGTCTGATGGTATTGGGGATATCAGGTCAAATCTGGGGATAATCTCTGTGGTTAGCACTTGAGCTATGGTGTTAGCTCTTTGGTTAGTGGTGGGAAAGGACTCTCCCCATCCTCAATCAGCGTCTATGAGTACTAAAAGGTATTCATATCTCCTGACTGGAGGCATGTGGCTGAAATCTACTTGCCAATCTGTGGCTAGTAAGAGGCCCTGCATTTGATGGCTGGGGAAGTAGGGTGGTGATATGCTGGAATTGGCATGTGTCTTTTGCAGATATCATGAGTTTGCAGATCTTAAAGAATCTGTCTATTTGAGTGCTAGAGGGTGGTGGCATTTTTTTAAAATAAAGTAGAGGGCTGAAGAGATGCTTTAGCAGTTAAAGCACTTGCCAAAAAAGCCTGAGGACCCAGGTTCTATTTCCCAGGACCCATGTAAGCCAGATGTACAAGGTGGCACATGCATCTGGACTTTGTTTGCAGTGGCTGGAGCCTCTAGCATGCCCATTCCCTCCATCTCTCTCTCTCTTTCTGTCCCTCTTTCTCTCTCATATAAATATATTAAATTAAATTAAAGAAAGTGAAGTCTGATTAGAAGGATGAAATAAGGAATGTAGGCATGACAAAATTTCTTGAGGGAGGGTGGCTGGAGCTTGGTAGGCTAAAAGAAAAAGAGAAGGTGAAGTTCTGGACGGGCTAAAGCTATTTCACAGGCCAATTTATCAGAATAGTTTTTAGAAAGAATCATACCATTTTTCTCTCTTCGATGGCCTCAACAGTGGACATCTCCCTTTGATGGCCTCAACAGTGGTCATTGCTGCTCTGGAAGGGAGGTAAGTGGAGTCAAGTGGGTTTGAGATGACAAGGGAATTAATGATTTGAGCACCTTTTGGGGAAGAAAGCCTCTTTCTCTCTAAATTAGAATATTGGAGTGGATGATGTTATAAGCACACTTTGAGTCTGTATATATGTTAATAGAAAGGTTCTTAGCTAGGGTTAAAGCTAAAGTGAGGGCTGTTAATTCAGCCTGTTGAAAAGTGGCTCATGGGGTCAAGGGTTTGGCCTCAGTGAGATTTTAAGTCTTAGGAGAGCTAAGTGGCCCTGAGTAATAACATAGCTTGAGGCATAAGGAGGTAATTTTATGGAGCTGCCATCTATAAACCAATCTGGGGTGTTAGGTTCAGGGAGAGGATGGTTGGTAATATGTGTAAAAGGACTGACAGAGAGATCTAATATCTCAGAACATGAGTGTAAGAGAGCTTGGGATGTTGTGTGAATGGAGGCAGGAGGTAGGGGGCTGGACTGAGAGTTGGGCAAGGCTGCAAAGATAAGTTTGAGTTGAGAATGGGACAGGGTCATAGAGTCTTGGTGGCTGAGGAGATTTCAAAAGGGCTGTGAGAGTAAACGTTAAAGGGCTATGTAAAGAGGTTTCCTCGGCTTCTGGCAACTGTAATTTAAATAAAGTGGCAGCTTCTAGTACCTGTACACAAGGGGGCCATCCTTTGGTGACTAGGTCCAGCTGTTTGGATAAAAATGCTACAGGGGCATAGGTATCTCCTGCTCACTGGCCAAGGAGTGTTTAAGCTTGGCATTGGTTTGTGTGAAGGAAGAGGAAAAGGGGTTTAGAGAAGTCTGGTAACCTTAGAGAGGAGGCCACAGCAAAAACTCATTTCAAGGTTCTAATAGGAGTGCATAATGTGGAAGAGGAGAGGAGGAGCTCCTCAAGGGGCCTTTGTAGAGAGGCTGGGCAAAGAGAGAAAAGTTGGTATCCATATATGGAAGTCAAAGAGGCCTAATAATGATGGGAGTTTCCTCTTGGTGGTAGGCATAGGCCAGTTTAAGAGGGTTTCTATCCATTCTGGGGAAATAGCTCAGGTCTTGTGTGAGAGACCCAGGTGAGTTACAATTGTCAGATTTGGGCTTTATCCTTATACACCTGGTATCCTCAGGAAGGCAAGACATTGAGTTCCAAGATGTGAGTGAGAAAGACTTCTTGGGAGGGGCTGCATAAGAGGAGGTCATCTACTTACCGTAAGAGGTGACTGGGATAGAGATTTAAGGACAAGTGGTCCCATTGACGGTCTTGACCAAGTAGTGGAGGCTATCTATAAAACCTTGTGGAGGATGGTCTAGAAGGTGTCTGGGTCCTCCCAGGTGAAAACAAAGGGGTTGTGAGTCTGAGTGGAGAGGGATTGTAAAGAAAGCATCATTGAGATCTGGGATGGTAAAGTTGGTTGCAGTAGGTGGGATGGAGGAAAGAAGGATGCAAGGGTTGGAGACACCTGGGTAGGTGGGTTTAGTTGCCTCATTTATTTTTCTAAGGTCCTGGACTAATCAGACGTTTCCATAAGGGTTTTTAACTCTGAGGATGGGGAAGTTGTGAGGGGAATTAACTGGTGTTAAGAGTTGAGCCTTTAGGAGGCAGCTAATGATGAGTTTAAGTTCCAGCTGGGTGATTGAGGCTTAGGAGTATTGGACTTGGTTTATATAGAAATAAGGGATTTTTAGGGCAACACATACTGGCTCATGGCATTGAGCAATTTGGGGCCATTCAGTATCCTAGACTGAGGAGTTAATGGCAGCAGTAGGAGGAAGAAGGACAGGTTGTGTACCAGAGGAGGCCTCATCTGTGTTCTCTTGAAGGTAGAGCATGGTTGTTGTGTGAATGCAGGAATGTGAACAGAAGCCTTCAGTTTTGACATGATGTCTCTATGGAAAGAAGTGATAGGACATGTGGGCATGACCAAGAAAAGAGTGGGTGAAGCCTGGTTCCACACTGGCTTAAGAAGGGAGGTATAGTTCTAGGGTTGGAAGGAATACCTGAGATTCCCATGACCATGATGTTACTTAAACCTTACTGTTGGTCCCTTCCAGGAAGTAAGAAGAGAGAAGGATGCTCCAGCACCCAGGACAAAGGAAACTTAGTACCCAGCCACTGTCCCAATCACCCTAGGTTTGATGGACAAGTTGGGATTCCCAAATATTGTGCCAACTGTAAGAAGGAAGTGGGATTCAGGGAGGGACATCCTGAAGAGATGCCATGATGTCCCTGAGAACATTCCCATTTCTAGTGTCCCCATTGTCCTCAGGTGGAAAAAGCTTCTGTAGGGGGCCTGGGATTAGGGGAGGTCTTCACCCAGTGTCCAGGCTGATTTTATTGGAAGCAGATACCAGGTGGTTTCTCCTGAGCATGATGCCTGTTACAGGGTGATAGGCCTGAGGCCTCACAGCTGTGGAGGATAGAGGCCAAATGTTAGTATTTAGTCCTCATTTCCTTATTCTTCTTTCACTTTGCCTCATTCTCCTTGTTATTAAAGATGTTGAAGCCCAGACCAGAGTTGAGAACTGGATTAAAACTTTGGCTGAGAGGTCCGTTAATTCCAGGGCCTGTAAGTAGGCTTGTAGGCATCCCAAGTGAGTTAGGGATGGACAGCTTGGAGCTCATTTTGTGGATTTTGTAGACATGTAAGGTATGAGCTCAATTCTGATAGCATATCATCACTTGGCAGAAAAGTAGAGCCAGAATGGAGGCTCAATTCCAGTAGTGGGCTGTTACCCAGAACAAACTGGAGCCACAACAGAGATCCCAAGTGTGGGGAAAAGGTGTCCCCAATCCCTACCCTGTGGGAGGGTAAGAGCTGGAGGCTTGAATGCTGGAATACCCCTGGGGTCTAGGAAGATGGCACCTGTAGGGTGCCTGTAGACTGCCTGGAGCTTTATACCTTGGCATCTGGGAGGAGGGTGTTGGATGCAAGGTAGAGTGAAATGTGAAAGGCATCTCTGTGTTGGAGGTTGGAGGATAGGAAGGTAGAGGTAAGTATAGGTGAATGACTAAAAACTGAACTTTCCCAAAACGTCAACAAAATCCTAGAATGGGTCTTGCACTGCTTATAAAGGCAAAGTCTGCAAAAGCCGGAGGCTTCACATCCGTACTGGTAGCTATTTAGCCTCTATTGTAAGAGGACACTAGAGCTTTTGTTAGGATCTAGTATGAAAAGGGTTAGGATGAGAGTTGGGGGAAAGCGCAGCCACGTGGACTACCCTAAAGAGGGCTGTCAGGGGCTTCATAACTCTACAAGGGATTTCTGATGCTCACCAAGGGGTCGTCCTGGCCAGAGGCCCATCAGTCTCCACAACAGAGCAGCTAGTCCCACGCAATCTGGTGGGCTGAGGGACGAGGAAGGTCACCCCAGCAGAAAGGCTAGGCGGCTCAGGGACCCCTTAAAACACTGTCCTAGGGTTTTATCATAAATTATTAGATCTTAATTGGGACCAGAACCAACTGGAGTGGCATGAAATGCAAACAAAACCAATTGTGTATGGCAATAGACTGATCTTCGTTGAATAAACACCAGAGAATGACTGCAAAAACCACTCCCAAGTTTGAGGCTACAATGGTTCAGATGCAGCTGAATGGGTTTTGGTAGGATGCCTTCACCATGGCCAGCTTGCCCCACTTGCTTAGTGTTTAATTAACCCTTCACTCACCATGCTATGCTCCTGCCTGGACTACTTTGTAGAAACATTAACCTAGCATCCCCTGCCTTGATCATGGAGAAAACTACTCCAGAATATATATTTCCCCTCTATTGCTTTTCTGTAGTTAATAAAATGGTGGGAATGAATATCAGTAAACACCAGAAGAACAAAAGGTGTTCATTCCCTAAAGCTTTGCAAGGGCCTGTGTCCATAGTGTCTGAAAACAGAACAGTATGGGTATCCTTGAGTCAGGATATATCATTGCCTGGAGGGCCACAAACTCCACAGTCTTCATTCATTTTCACTTGCACTGTGGCTTTCTGAGAATGTCCTCCCTGAAGCAAACCTACAGCACACATGAACTCAACATAGCATCATGATCATGAACATCTATGTCTCTAAGGACACACATGCTGTTGCAGTCAGATTTACATTGCTGGCAGAAATCACCCAACTAAGATCAGATTTTGGGGTACAAAAGAATTTATTTTGGTTTACAGACTCAAGGGGAAGCTCCCTGATGGTAGGGGAAAACGATGGCATGAGCAGAGGGTGGACATCACCCCCTGGCCAACATAAAGTGGAAAATAGCAACAGAAGAGTGTGCCAAACACTAGCAAGGGACATTCATTCCAGCACATAGGGAGTCAGGTGCTCTACATAGTGGCAGGAAGAGGGTCACAGGGGGATGGGCTGTGTGAAGGCTGCTGGCTGATAAGAAGTTTCCTAGGCAACTGGCTAAAGGTCAGAAGACTATGGGCAAAGCCTAAGTTCAGGTGTGCAGGGCTTGGAGAGAGAGTGGCCTCCTGTAGTCTGGGAATCCTTAGCCGTGCCTGGCAGCTCAGACCTATCTCCTGAAGACTCCAGCCTGTGCCCAGCAGTGCCTGACAGTTCAAGGTCTTTTAACTGAGCCATAATACCAAAAAGTCCCTTCAAAATCCATAATGACACAGAATAAACACACTCCAAAAGATGGCACTGGGCATAGCAAAGAAATAGTCAACCTATGCAACATTTAAACGGCAAACATCAAACTCTGTAGTTCCAAGTCAAACAACTCTAGTCAGTGACAAATCTTCAAATATGAAAATTCCAGCCAGCAACAAGTCTCTGGCATTCCACTTCCACACCTCCATCTAGGGTACTTACAGTCCTAGAAAACTTCATGTGTGGTCAGTAGCTCTTCTTAGCAAACATCTCATAGTTCTCCACTGTTCCATGGTTCATCCTTATGGTTCCATGGAGTCTCCATGCAGGCATTCATCAAATCTGCTTCACACTGCCTGCCTATGGCCATTTCCAAAACACAAGACCATGTTGAAAATTCAATGATCATCTCTTCCCTGCATTTCTTATGCTCCATAATAAACATGTCGGCTACCAATTTGTTAATTCGGGGTAGAATAAAGCAGACTGTAAAGGGCAGGACACCCCTTGAGCATTCAGGCCCCTTAAAAAAGAGTTTACTTGCTGTTGCCCCAGTGCAGTTCAGCTGGCCCAGTCTCAAAGGTTGTAATCTCTCACATAATTGCAGATGAACAAGCAGAAGTTTCAACTCAAATTTCATTTCTGTGCCATATTCCTCTACTCACACCAGTCCATTTCTATGCAAAGCAGCAATCAAGTTCTCAGGTCATAGGCATGACAGCAAGACTCACACAAGCGCTTCTAGCCCAGTCCAAGCAAAGCTTGTTTCTTTAACCCTCACAAGCCAAATCTCATAGTCCATAGTTCTTACTGCATTCAGTAAGAACTTTCAACTTTCACCTTTCAACTCTGATCAGAATAGTCCATCAAGCTGTACTTACAGAACTGCAAGGCATCTCTTGGGCCATTGTTTTCAGTGTTTCCACATTCCACTTGAAAATCAGCTTCAAAAGGCCAAAGCCACACATTCAGGTGTCTAGCAGCAAATGACACCACTCCTCGGTACTTTACTGTTGCAGTCAGGTTTGCATTGCTGGCAGAAATCACCCAACCTAGAGCAGCTTTTGGGGGGTGCTGGGGGGTGGAATTTTGGCATATAGACTCAAGGGGAAGCTCCACTATGGCAGGGACAACAATGGCGTGAGTAGAGGGTAGATATCACCCTCTGGCCAACATAATGTGGGCAACAGTAATTGGAGAGTGTGCCAAATACCGGTAAGTGGAAATTGGCTATAATACCCATAATCCAGCTCCCAATAACATGCTGCCTCCAGGACACATTAATCCCCAGATCTCCATCAGCTGGGAACCTAGCATTCATAACACTTAAGTTTATGTGGGACACCTGAATCAAACAACCACACATGCCATGCAATGTGGGTCTTCATTAAGAGTTTTATAAGTGGGCCATATTACTGTAGTGCATTTGCATCGTTTTCTTTTTTGCTTCAAAAAGATGAGTGACTTATTTACAAAAATGTAAGGATGTCAGTTTTGACCACTTGATATGACTTTTATACAAATAGTAGTAGATTTTCTGTTCTTATCAGCTTATTTGTGTCTGAGTAGTCTTTTCTCTTATCTTCATTGTGTGCATGAGTCTTGCCCTACATTTCCTTTTTTTTTTTTAATGTATATACATATGTGTGTGTACATTGGAGAGCATTGTGCCAAAGCTCATGTGTAGAGGTCAGAGAGCAACCTCAAAGTGTTGATCATTGCTTTCTAACTTTTTTTGACCTTTCTTGATTTGACCCTGGGATGACCAGTGTGGCTAACCTAAAAGCTTAAGGATTTTTGGTTCTACCTCTCATTGCTATAGGCACACTGGAATTGTAGATAAATGTTCCACTTTGCTTCCAGCTTTGAATGCAGTGCTAAAAGTCTAAAATCTGGATGTTATGCTTGCAGAACAAGTATCTGTCCCCTGAACCATCTTCCCAGCTCCTTGGCCACATGTAGTAGATCAAATTATGGCAGGAGTTTTAGGCTTTTCTTTATGAAACTGAGATTATAATATATTTTTATGCACCTGTAAAGCACCCAAAGTGATTGACTTTCACAATAGGTTAATTATAACAGACAGAATTACAACAGAAGATTTTTCAAAGAAACATTTTTACTTGACTTATATTCTTTAGTTACTGGACATGAATAATTCTGAATAAAATTTTAAAATAAAACACATTTCCATGTTGTTACATATTTTTTTTTTCATTTTCTGCTAGTATATGACGAATTATCCCAAACTTATATGCTTAAAGCCACATGTGTTAATCATGTATACTATTCCAAGTGTTAATGGTCCAGGCATAGTGTAGTCCACCTCTCTGCTCAGGATCTCCTCTAGCTGTAATGAAGGAGTTGACTGGTAAGGGTTGTTTTCTGGCTGCTCATTTTGGAAAAATCCACTTTCAACATGATTCATGTTATGGGAGGGATTCATTTTCTTGTGAGTCTCTTAGTGAGGATCCGGCCTGTTTTCTGTCTGCATTTAAGAAACCATTTTTCAGAACTTTAGGATCAACTGTAAGACTTAAAGGGCAGTGTTATTTCCTACTCAGTTTCCTACTGAGTTTCTTGAAGCTGGCTTCTCACTTCACCAAGCCAGCAAAGAGTGTAGTTCTTTCTGACAAGTTCTTCCTACCGTAATGATGGGCATGACATTCATTCTGTCTGTATCTGCCTTACTCTGGTCGTTAGAACCAAGATCTACATTTCTCCAGGACACAATGGAGGAGTGAAGATGGTAGCGGGGAACAAAACCATAGACACCAAAAAACAAGCAACATAGGTAGTCACCTTATAGTTTGTTTGCCACCTGTATGGAATGAATCCAGTAAAACAGGTCCAAAGTATGCTCTTTCCAGACACTGACTTCGTTTAGACAATTTTAATGACGTCGTTGCCATTTTAAAATTCTGCTAAATGCTGTATGATGGCATAGGTTATCATAGACACTGGAGGTTAAAAAAAATGCTTTGTAATCTCGGTGTTGGAATTCTAACACTTGGTGGCAGTAGTAGTTCATTTGAAATTTCAGCACAAGTCTATTCAAATCACAGTATGAAAAATAAAGAGCTCATTTTATATTGATCACAGATTTATTTTAAACTTCCAGATTGGCAATATAATTTAGCATTCATGCTGGTGTGATGGAACTGAGTATATTAGATTTTAGTTAAATTTGGCTTTCAAAAAGTAAACTTTAGCTGATTAAACTTGTATATAAAGGGCTTCAGAGAAAACTTGGGTATGCCTGAGACATTTTATCAGATAAAATGAAATTCAACATATTTTGAGATCTATATCTATAACTCATGCTGGGTTCTGAGATACAAATATAAATATTTAAAACAGACTTTCACACTGCCAAAATACTTGTCTTTTTCCAGTCATATACAAGAAGTAAAATCAAAAATGTCTGCACCACATTGTGGTGTCCCAGATGAAGTACAAAGCATTAAACTTATCTAGCTTAGCAAAGCTAAAATGAAAAGATTTATTAACTAAGTTTAAACAAACTATGTGAGAAAGTATGATAACTACAAAGACAATGTTTCTGCTTCCTTGATGATAAATATTTTAGTTTTGTATTTACATAATATTCTGTGTAAGATATTGTTCATTTATTCACTGTCACCTTTTTAAATTACTATGAATTCCATAGCAACTCAAGAGTTACAGAAAGTTAACAGAATGTGTAGTATTTATGACACCTGAAAAAATGTGTGTATTTGGTAATGATTAGATAGAAATTTACAATGTTCATTTACAATGGAGTTGTTTTCTTACAAATAAGTTTAAAGAATGATATATTCTGGGGTAATGGAATTTTGATTTAGCTTTGTAAATAACCTGTAATATTTAGAAAACAATGAACATGTAATAATTGCATAGAAAAACAACAGATTATTTAAAAGCTTAAATTATGTTTAGTCAAGGTTTGGTTAGAATGTAAAGCATCAAGAGAGAGTGTGTGTGTTTTAATGATCATTTAAATATGACACAGTTAGGATTATTAATATTTCATGGTTTCCATGGTTAAGGCAAACATTTTTTTTTTTCTTTCTAGACTTCATGTGAAGAGTGTTTGCAATATAGCCCTGTGACATAGACAATCACAGTCTCAGGGTGGCCTCGATCTCACGGCAATCCTACTACCTCTGCCTCCCGAGTACTGGGATTAAAGGCATGCACCACCATGCCTGGCTTTACATTTGCATAATGATGTATTTTATATAAGGAATATTTATATAAGGATTTTTGCTACAAATCCTCCTAATTTTGTAATAATGAGGAAGGTAGTTAGGGCAAAAAAATGAGTTCCTAACATTTGTGGAGGGAACCTATACCATCAATACTATCCTTGCATCCAGAACCTCATTATCATTTTCATGGCACCTTCCTACTTCAAATAAAATTCTATTTTATGGTTTGCTGTTATTAAAATATCCACTATTTTTACTATGGCATTTAAAAATATTTTTATTTATTTGCAAGAAGAGAGACAAAAAATGGGCATGCCAGGGCCTCCAGCTTCTGCAAATGAACTCTAGATACCTGTGACCCTTTGTGCATCTGGCTTTATATGTGTACTGGGGAATCAATCCAGGTTGCTTAAGCTTTGCAAGCAAGTGTTCTAACCATTGCGCAATCTCTCCAGCCCCAAACTGTTGCATTATAATCACCACAGTTCTTTAAATTTTTAATAGAAATTAAACATTTACTTAATTTCTGCAAATTATTGTGTGCTAGTTTGCCTACTGTACCCAGTGAATTTCACAGCCTGACTTCTCAAATGAGGTATAACCTCATGACCCTCAGGATCTTAATCCGTATTCCTGATGATTTCATGGAGGCCAAGTATTCAGAAGAAGATTTCACAGGTTCCCCAAAATGGTTTGCACATCATGACCGGAAAGATCCACTGGTCATCTAGAAGTCACCATCACAAATAATGACAATGCTGAGTATAGTAGCATGGTGCTTACCTGTGATCCATGCAGACAAGAGGCTGAGGCAGGAGGATCATAAGATCCAGGTTAGCTTGGACTACATAGGAAGATCTTGTCTTAAAACAAACAAAAAAAATATAATGTTGATCACCGGGCGTGGTGGTACACGCCTTTAATCCCTAGCACTTGGGAGGTAGAGGTAGGAGGATTGCCATTGGGTTTGAGACCATCCTGAGACTATATAGAGAATTCCAGGTCAGCCTGGGCCAGAGTGAGACCTTATTTCAAAAAAACGGGGAAAAAAAAAATACAATGTTGATCATTGTCTCTTTTCCCAGTCAGTACACCATGTTCATGCATTAAAAAACAGGATGAAGGGAAGTCTGTGCTGTTGAGACAAGGTGGTGGTGTGGAGTAAGATAGGTTTGAGGAGTCGGGCTGTGGCCTAGGTGAGTTAATTAAACTATTTTCTTTACTCTGTGACTTGAGATAGTTGTTTCCTCCCAGTCTTTGTTGAGAATTTATAGATGTGGAATGTCCAATAAGTGATACCACATAGGTTGATCTGATAATTGATTATTATCATGTCAATATAGATTAAGAGCAGCTAACTTTAAAATAACAATTGGAATACCTCAGAATAAAGTATAGGACTTTTTTTTTTTCTGACAAAATTTTTCTGACACTATTCCCTGAAATATAGACCATGCTTAAGGTGTCTTGAATTTTACTACCTTCTATTTTTTATGTTTCAATTAATTAATTCATCTACTTACATTTATTTAATTTTGTTTTTGACAGTTTCAGACATGTACATAACATATTTTTATGAAATTATCTCCTTACTAGCCTCTGTACCCCCACCCCCTGTTAAAACACCTTTTTCTTGTTGTTTAAAAAATACTTTTTTGAGAGAAAGAAGGGACACAGAGAAAGAGTGAGAGAGAAATTGGGCACTCCGGGGCCTCTAGACACTGTTAATGAACTCTAGACACATGTGCCACCTTGTGTATCTGGCTAACGTGGGTACTGGGGAATCGAGCCTGGGTCCGTAGGTTTCGAAGGAAGGCACCTTAATCATTAAGCCATCTCTCCACCCCCTTAAAACACTTTTTCTTTTCAGTTAATCTCCCTGATTTCATGTGTGTGTGTGTGTGTGTGTTCTTTTGAGTTAAATTAGGAATGCTTTTAATAACATGAGTGGGGAATTATTTACTGCTACACCACTGAGGAGCTTAACCCCCTCTCCCACAACAACCATTAACTTCTAGTAGCTGTGCTGTGAGTGGTAGGGGTCTTGTGAGCCCCTTTATCATCCATGATGGAATGTTGAGCCGCTCTGTCTTGTGCATGAAAGGATAGTCTGCTGTGGGGGCAGCAGCCATGGCATCCCTGTCCAGAAGCTGTCCCCAGCACTCTTCCACCCTCTTCTATTTTAGAGCAATATGCTGTAGCTCTCCATAGCTTAGCATCATTGTAGATCCTTATCATAATATCTTCACAGACACTCTGACACGGCACTACAAATTACCATCATTAAAATATACATCTGGAGAAATTCAACATAGTAACTTTCTTTCATAACTTTTTCTTCCATTTTTCATAAATGCAAACCAAAACGGGACCAGAAAACAGATTTGGCTAAAGCATGTCTATGATACAAAGAAAAACTAAATTACCTTAAGAATTCTTACAATTCTATTTCTTCAACTATAACAAATGAATCAAGACTAAACAGTCAGCTTGACTGCCCACCGTTGACATCATAGAACAAAGAAGTCACAATAGTGCTTACCCATTTCTTGTCCATATTGCAGTGTTGGCCAAGTATAACAGTTTATTCTTAGAGATATTACAGTAAAGTGATAGAATTCATTGAAAATTGCTTTTGTTTTTCTTACTATCATCACAGCTATGACCAACATTTTGTAATCTCCCAAGACTTAAGAGTGGAGAAGGAAGGTCATCACCTCTGGCAAGTTGCCCGTGGCAAAATGCAATAGGTATTTGGAGAATGTGACAAGGAACATTTTAAGGATGGCTTTCTAAGATGCCTGACCTTTGTTGGACCAAATATTCATCCAGATACTGTAGTGAAAATATTTGGAAATAGTCACAGACATATTTTAGCCAAAACTGCCTTCTAATGTTTTTTAGTCTCACTTTGGGCTGCATTTGTAGAAAATGGGAGAAAAAGGTTATGATAAAAAGACAAAATCTGGGCTGGAGAAATGGCTTAGCAGCCTTGCCTGTATAGCCTAAGGATCCCAGTTCGAGGCTTGATTCCCCAGGACCCACATTAGCCAGATGCACAAGGGGGTGCACACGTCTGGAGTTCGTTTGCAGTGGTTGGAGGCTCTGGCGTGCCCATTCTCTCTCTCTCTCTCTTCCTCTCTCTCTCTCTCTATGTGCCTCTTTTTCTCTCTGTCTGTTTTTCTCAAATAAGTAGATAAAAATAAACAAAAAAAAAATAAAAAGACAAAATCTAGTTCCACTTCCTGGAAGCGGGTTTCTTACGCAGTTATGAAGATTCACTCTGCTCCTCTAATGTGGCTGTCATACCATCTTCAACATAGTCCATGTACCTTTTTCAATTTTTTTAATAGATATAGAGAAAAAACAACTACTCAGCTTAACTATAGTCTAAAATTAGTTCATAGGGCTTTATAATGATGAAATATGATCATTCAGAAATATGTACTATGCTGCATATAGTTTTGTGCAGATTGATGAAAAGGAACATTTCCCATAAAGCCATTTTAATTTTTAAAGACATTTATTATTTTCTTAATATTCTTTAATGGATTAGGGGGAAACATGCATTAGAGGAAATAAAAGTTAGAAAAGTTTAATTGAAAATATTTCAATCCTAGCAAAATATCTAATGTGCTCATTCCATTGTTGTCCTTATTGATACTTAATTTGATATGAGCCCCTAACCTTGAAAATTATTTCTGATTTACAGGACTATGTGAAATGTTTTATATAATTTATTTACCTAACATTTTGTAGATTTATTCCTAATTCAGCTGATGTTTAGTTACATTGTTTAATTCTTACCATACCTTCACATTTCTAAAAAATGAACCATCTTATCATTTGAAGAAAGTCATGAGTTGCTCTGCATGGTAGACAAAACAAAGCTGACCATTATGTGACATTAGACAAGACTGCCAATGGGCAGGCGAGGTAAACACATGTATGCTTGGGGAGTTTTGCTGAGATTAATGGGGTTTCCGTCCAGTCGGATGTCCTCTAAGGCCTTACGAATATAAGTTAAGTTTTTAACATTGCAGAAGGTATCTTCGTGCATCTCCAGAATATTGTTATTCTAAAAGAGACAAAACATAAATAATAGGACAAGGTAAACTGCATCTTCCATCCTGCCTGCCTCAGTGGTCTGATTTGCTCATCTCTGTATTCTTTTGTTTCTTCCTGCAGTCAAGACTATTTAGCATGATGTGCTTACTATATATATGCCAGACACTATCTGCACAATGGGGATAAGCAAATTAACAAAACAGACATATTCTTGCTTTTATAAAGCTAGTAATTCTGTATGAGAAATATTAAGTAAATACATAAGAAAATGAATTGAGAGTAAAAAAAAATGTTTCTAAAATTGGTGAGTAATTTGGAGAAAGATTAGGGGGAACAGTTGGACTAAGGATGGAATGACAGAAAGATATAGGCATGGAATGAACCAAGACAAGAACATTCTAGACAAGGAGAATTTCAAGTTCAAAGACTGCAGATCAGCCTGGCATTTTGCTCTCTGAACATTGGACATTCACATCAACTTTCCTGAATTGAAGTGATAGGAGGGGTGGGTGCAAATGTTAGGGAGATAAGGAGAACCCAGAACATTTTCTCTTTCTTCTATAGCTCATGGAAACTACCATGATATTTTTTTGTTTCTGTAGATTTTTTTTTTATTCTGGACATAATACATATGTGCAATTCTTAAATATGTTACCTTTTGAAAGAAAGAGATGTTTTTAAAATGACAGATACTTGATAAAAGGATGATGGGTGTGAAAAGTTCACTCAGGAGGCAGAACTACATTTCTGATGTAGCAGCATATTTTCAAGATTTATATACATCATAGCATGGCTAATGTTTCATTATTTTCAATTGTCTGAGAGTATTGCACAGGTATACACTGTGTGGTATATTTTCATGTACCTATTCATCAAGCAGTGGAAATTTGGATTGTTTTCAAATCCAAATTCTTGTGCCATGTACAGTGGTGTGTAAGACTTTCATACACAGTGCTTTTACAATCATTTATATATATATATTTTTTGTGATAAGAATTTGTCATGGATCTATATATCTATATATCTATAATTTTTTTTTATTTATTTTTGAGGTAGGGTCTCACTCTGGTCCAGGCTGACCTGGAATTAACTATGTTGTCTCAGTGTGGCCTCAAACTCAGATTGATCTGGATTTCACTATGTAGTCTAAGGGTGGCCTTGAACTCAAGGTGATCCTACTACCTCTGTCTCCTGATTGCTGGGATTAAAGGCATGTGCCACCATGCCCTGCCTAGTTATTTTATTTTTTTTAGTGATTTTATTTTTTAAAATGCTGTTGAATTTTGTTAAATGCTTTTCCAGCATCTATTGAAATAATCATGCATTTTATCCTTTATTCTATTAAATTGTCATGTTTATATTGTTTGATTTTTAGCTGTTTAACTATCATTCTATTCCTGCAATAACTACTATTTAGGAATGAGGAGTAGTCACTTTCCTATGTGGCTGAATTCATTCTGCTGTGTTTTACTGAACATACTTGCATTATATTCATAAGGAAAACACTGGGATATGGTTTTCTATTGCTATCTTTGTCTAGATTTACTACTGAGATTATCTTGACCTTGTAGGTTGAGTGAGGAAATGTCCCTTCTTTTTCATTACTTTGAATGGTTTGTGAAGGATTGCCATTATTACTTTTTTTAGACATTTGATAAAATTGCTCAGGAAGTACCCATGGGGATGTGGGCTTGTCTTGGAAGATTTCAACTTGCTAAGTCTATTTTTGCTTGCTACAGATTAATCCATATTTTCTGGTTATTTTAATTTTTCTTTATTTATTTTTCTTTATTTGCAAGGACAGAATAGGAAAGGAGAAAAGAGGAGAGAGAGGGAAGGAGGGAGAGAGAGAGAGAAAGCCAGGGCTTCTTGACTCTGCAAATTAACTTCAGATGCATTTGCCACTTTGTGCATCTGGCTTTACCAGGGCACTGGGTACTTGAATACTGGCTGGCAGGCTTTGCAAATAAGTGTCGTTAACTGTTGAACAATCTCTTCAACACATTTCAAGTTATTCTTTAGTCCATATCAATAGCTTGTAGCTGGCTATGGTTTATACATACATCTGCCTAAGCAGTTGCCATACAGTTGTTCACAGTACCTCATTATCGTCCCACTCTCTGAAATTAGTATGAGATCTCCTTTTCTTTCTTAATTTTAGTAAATTTAAAATTTCTAGATAGTTATACATAAAAATATATTTTGTTGATTTTTCAAAGAACTGAATTCTCATGTTATTTTCTCCATGATTTTTCTATTCTGTTTCATTATTACTGCTTTAATTTTTACCTCTTCCATCTTTCCCTTTGCTTTGGATTTTAGCTTGTAAAGTACTTCATTTATGCATGCGTATTCCAATGATTCAATGAAATTATTAGAGAAAGTTGACTATAGCACTAGATCAAAAGTTACCCCCACCTGAATAAAAAGTAATTGGTTTTCCTTAATTTTTAAAATATTTATTTATTTCTTTATTTTTGCAAAAGAGAGTGAGAGAAAGAGAAAGAGAAAATGTGCATGCCAGGGTCTCCAACCACTGCAAACAAATTCCAGGTGCCTGTGCAACCTTGTGCATCTGGCTTACTTGGGTTCTAGAGAATTGAACCTGGGTCTTTTGTCTTTACAGACAAGCACCTTAACCACTAAGGCATATTTAGAGCCCTTCCTTTAACAAACAAAATAAATAGAATAAACAAGATAAACAAACATGTTTCAACCAAGCAAATTTTAATCATTCGGGTAATAACAATGAAATATGTTTAGAAACTATTAGATCTTTACATTTTTAAAAATGTATTTTCATGCATTCCTTTAAAGATAAAATTCAGTTTAGTTGGATTTAAACAGATCAACCTTTCAAATACATTTATTAAGAAAAGCAGGGCTGGAGAGATGGCTTAGCGGTTAAGCGCTTGCCTGTGAAGCCTAAGGACCCCGGTTCCAGGCTCGGTTCCCCAGGTCCCACGTTAGCCAGATGCACAAGGGGGCTCACGCATCTGGAGTTCGTTTGCAGAGGCTGGAAGCCCTGGCGTGCCCATTCCCTCTCTCTCCCTCTATCTGTCTTTCTCTCTGTCTGTCGCTCTCAAATAAATAAATAAATAAATATTTTTTTTTTTTAAAAAAGAAAAGCAAAGTGCGGGTTAGAAAGATGTCTTAATGGTTAAAGTGCTTTCCTGCAAAGCTAAAGGACCCAGATTCAACTACCCAGAACCCACATAAGCCAAATGCACAAGATTACACATGTGTCTGGAGTTTGTCTGCTGTGGCTGACAGCCCTGACATGGCCATTCTATCTTTTTCTATCTCCCTCTCTCTCTCTCTCTCTCAAATAAATAAAATAAATCAATTTAAGAAAAGAAGGGAAATAAAAGTAACAAATATACTTTCTTTACCTGGTGAAATGGAACATGAAAATGTCTTAGGACCGAATTCAATTCAATATGTACATCCAAAGTCAAAAGATAAAGTGAAATTTTTGGCTTAAAGAAATTTAGATTTTTATTTCTCTTTTTCTTTTTGATCTCTGATCACTAAGCATTTCGTGTGTGTGTGGTCTGTATGTGTGCATGTATGTTTATGTTGAGCAAGTGAGAGTGTGCATGTGTCACAGCAAGTGTGAAGGATGGAGGACAAACCCTCTGGTACGAACACTCACCTTTCACCTCATTCAAGGATGAATCTCTCAGTGTTCATTACTCTGCTTTCCAGTTGAGGTGGCCAGTGAGCCTCTGGAAGACTGTCCTGTCTCTGCTGCTCTTTCTGTGGTGTGCTTTCTGGGGTTACAGATATTAGCATTGCAGTGTTTCATTTTATGTGAGTGCTGGGGATGTGAACTCAGGTTCTCAGTGCTTGCATGGAAAGCTTTTTATCTCCTGAGCTAGTCCTCTGCCATGGTAATTTTTTCACTTAGTGAAGCTTTATTTATTAATTTTTAAAAGAATCTTTGGTTTCAAAAATGTTACATTTTTATTTCCAGAAGAATGTAAATAATTACTAACGTTAGCAGATACTAAGCAGAAAAGATAGGACCATGAATTATGAAAATGTGTGCTTTTAGAAAGAAGAGAAAAGAAAGAGAAAGAAGAGAATGTGTTGAGAAAAGAGAAGCAGAAACGTTGTCACACATGTTAATGTGCTATTATAGATAGATTTTTGTGTTCTTCTGCTTGTTTTGGTTTTCCTAGAATATTTTAGGCTCACCATACTGTTAGAAGCTATGGTGTTCTGAATGTAACATGTACCCAAGTAGCCTCAAGTGTTTTTGACTAAGCTTCCTTGTTTGTCCCCAGCTGGTGGAGATTTGCTGGACATGTGTTGCTGAGGTTAGCCTTGGAGCTTTATTTGCCCAGTCCACTTGCTATTGCTAGCTAGCTCACTATTACTGCTCTCTCTGTGGATGACATATGAATATGTGGCCTGATTGCAATGATATCTCCACCATGATGCAGCTTTCCCTGTAAACTGTAAGCTTGAAAGAAACCCTTTCCGCCCATAAGCTGTTGTTAGTTGGCTGTTTGGTCCCAACAAGAAGGTAGCTGCAATAGAAGCCTACCTGGAGATGAAGGGCGCGCAGGTTTTCTGGGAGTGGCAGGGGAATATGGTCCAAGTTGTTATCCGTGAGGTAGAGGTGGTGGAGGTCATACATGTCCTGTAAATATGCAAATGGAATGGCTTATTTGAGCTTTCCTGTCAACACAGTGGTTGGTAAATTTCCTGTCCAGGTCATGATTCTTACTTTACTAGACAGTGCAACTGAGTTTTGAAAAAATTCCCTGCCAGCAAGGGTTTATTTATGAAAATGCAAAGGATTTTTTTTTTTCAACTGTAGGAAAAACTTGCTTGGTTTAACATAACTTTCTCAGCTTATGCACAGCAGTTGCCTTCCATGGAAATTTTCCTGCCATCAGATTTTGAATAATATTTTGGTTAGGCAAGCAAGGATTTCCTTCATTTTATAGTCATGGAGAAATAAGTATATCCCCTTAGCTGGAGACTAGTAACCTAACCAAGAGATAGATGAGCAGCACAGCAAGACAGAAAACACAGAGGCAATAATTGGTCTCTACTTTAGCCAAAGGTCACAAGAAAACAGTGACACACCTTCACACATGCCAGCTACTTTCAACCCTTGAAGGCTATCATGAGATACTGTATCTTCTGCACCTATCGCCTAGCAGAGACAGTGGAAACAAAGCCGCACTGTCCCCAATCAACTCTGGTGATAGTGATGTGTCCTTTCAAATATATATATATATATTCAAATATATTGGTTTTTTGAGGTAGGGTCTTACTCTAGTCCAGGCTGACCTGAAACTCACTATGTAGTCTCAGAGTGGCCTCAAACTCATGGTGTTCCACCTACCTCTGCCTCCCAAGTACTGGGATTAAAGGCATGCGCCATCATGCCCAGCTCAAGTATATTTTAAATTATTTGTCCTAAGTGTAACCAAAGGAGAATTTTGAATAGGGTAAGAATAGGTGGAACACCCCCTTGCTGGTGACTCTTCTCAGAACACTTGCTGTTGTTATAAGTAGGTCCTCCACCCACAAACTTGCTTTCTTCACTTAGAAAACAAGTTCTCTGTGGTTAACTTAATCCAGATGTTTTATAGCCTTCTGTCTGCAAGATGCCACTTGCATCCTATCCAATTAGCTAACCATTATTTTTTTCTCTCTCAGTAGTTCTAGGTAAATCCATTTTTTGAGGAGGGAGGGCAGTTACATCACTTCCAGAAGGCCTCTGCAAATGGATGATCAAGTAGTTATTCATTTCTTTTTTTTAAACTTATACATTTATTTGAGAGAGAAAGATGATAGATGGTAGATAGAGAGATAGATAGGTAGATGATAGATAGATAGATAGATAGATAGATAGATAGATAGATAGATAGATAGAGAGAGACAGACAGGCAGACAGATAGATGATAGAGAATGGACATGCCAACACTTTCAGCCACTGCAAATGAACTTCAGAGACATGCTCCACTTTGTGCATCAGGCTTATGCGGGGCCTGAGAATTGAAGCTGGGTGCTTTGGATTTGTGGGCAAGTACTAAGCCATTTCTCCAGTCCAGCTATTAATTTCCTATTCAGTCTTTTTAATCCATTCATGGTATTGGAGCCATTTCAGAATATACCAGAATAATACATACATACATACATACATATATACATATATATATATATATGGATTTAGATTTAGATTTAGATTTTGATAGTAAAGAGTTTATTTTTGAAGCTAAAAGGATCTTACAGAAGTAAATAGACTAATCATTGACTATAAGTGGAAGGGGAAGATGAAAATTATTATATGAGACCCCAAGCATACTTTAAATGCTTCTTGCTTGATCCCTTTCCTTCCCAGTCTATTGTTGCTGATGTCAATAAACGTCAGAGTTGTTGGCAGTTCCGGGAGCTGTCTTATTTTGTTGTCACGCAGGACGAGCTCTTGGAGTTGAGGCAGCTTTCGGAATGCATCTTCATCAATCTCAGATATTAAATTTGATGTCAGATCTATCCTTTTTAAGTCATCTACAAGGAAGGAATGAAGGAAATGTATGAATACCCTTGGATGTAGCTTACTTGGATCAAATGTGAATATATAATTTTCCACATATTGCAGTGGGTGTTACTGATCATTATTTTTCTAGCAATTTTATGCAAATTATTTTCTATGAATACTATTTGTATGATTATAAGAAATGTGCACTTCATTTGAAATGGTTATATCTGTTTTTTCTCTACATCCTTAAAAATCTTTGTATAGATTTTCCTATTTAAACTTTTTCCTCAATGAAGAGTATTATATTTTTAACAACCCAAAATACAGGCATGAAAACGAAATCTTCAAATGATTAAAATATCTTACCAAGAGAAGTGATGAAATTCTTCTAAATTGCCAAGCAGTATAAAATTTGGGTGTAGACTTGCACTTATCAGTCATATAGTAACTGTGACTTAATAGAAGCATATTTGAAATAACCCAAGCTTTGTAAGTGCATGACCATTTCACACTTAATATAAAAATTAAAATAAGTTTTAGCATACATAATGCAATTATGGCTACATTCAGTTGAAAATAGTTTATGTGAAATTATAAAAAAAACTATATAGTTTCATAATGACTATTCCCTATTTGTTCTTTCTTCTTATTATTTAAACACACACAATTATTGAGCCATATTTTTTACACAAGCTTCATTCTCAATATCAATGCTGTAAATATTTCGAAGAGGTTTTAAGGAAAGAGCATTAACAGTTTCTCCCATACTTAGGCTTGCGAAGTCATTTCTGTTGATCTTCTTAATTCTGTTAAAGCGGGAATAGAAATAAGCCGTGTGCTTGGGCAGTGGAGGAATGGCATCAAGTTCATGGTCATCACAGTATACAGTGGTACTTATACAGGTACACAGAAGGCATGTTGGAAAGTCTTAAAGGGAGAGGTAAATAATTATATGTTAGTAACAGGGGATGTGGTTCTTAATATTTTGTCACCAAAATTAGACTATCCATGCATAACTCATATTGTCTCATAAACCTTTTGAATGTCATATTAGACACATCAGCTGATGAGACAGAAGTTGTCTCAATACCACTTGTAAAATATATTTTTATTTACATAATGACCATATTATAGATGTTGCTTTTATACTTATTAGACATTCTGTTTTCAAAATATGAATACTGAGATTATACTTGTATTCAAATTAACATGCCACAGATAATGTTTTCATTACATCCTTGATTCAATATATAAGCATTCCACTGAAACATAACATGATTCAAGATAAAAAGATTGTAATAATTAATATTTGTTTATTTAGTATGTATTATTAAAGAGTTTATGTAAATGGTGCCATGGTAACCAGTGAAATGGTGGTGAGCACAAAAAAAATACAGTTCTAGTTTCTGCCTTGGAAGATGTATATTAATCATAGACATAAATATGATTCTGTGATCAGTATCTTGAAACATCATTGCAGGATGACTGTAAGGAGACTCTGAGGAGGAGATCTTTGAGACATACAGGAAGGGAAGGAGTTGAACACACAAGTGAAAAGCAAAGAGTGTACCAAGCAGAGGGAGGAGCATGCTCCAAGTCCTGTCACCAAGAGTAAAAGTGATCTGTGAGGGTAAAACTCAGCATGGAAACGTGGAGGCTATAATATACAGAAACGCTGACTGTTGTGTGACAGGAGCTATTCCTTTTCCTAAGGATGGGTAGAGTTATTACATAAGCTCATTTGAATGCATTCTATCTGATGATGTGGTGGGATAAAAGAAGGCCAAGTGGAAGGACATAAGTTCTGGATAAAAGAGAGGAGATGAATCACAGATGAACAATGGCAGTAGCTTGGCTAGTGTGATGGTGATAGGCAGGGCAATAGATCTGAAGCTGTCCATGAACCTTCATTATTTTCCAACACTTTTGCTCTATGTTATGTTGTGCTTCCTCATGGTGTGCGCGTGTCTGTGTGTGTGTGTGTGTGGTGTGTGTGTGTTTGTGTGTGTGTGTGTGTATGTGCATGTGTACACACACTCATCCCCTTCTTCAGCATTTAAATAGTATTTACTTAAAAAAATTCTGAGCTTCTAAAAGAGATAAGAGTATTAGTGACCAGAAAGCATGAATCATGGGATAGGCCAATATTATGAACACCAAGTGCAGGGAGAGTTTGAAAGGAAAATAAATCTAATAGCCTAGATTTCCAGATAATTTAAGGACTGAAAAGCAAGACCTAGTCATTAAATTAAGACCTTGTGTTCTATCTTTTGACTTTCTGACTCCCCTGAACTTCTGTCCATCTCCTCTGTGCCTCCTAGCATAGACAAGGTAATGTTGTGTGGAAATATCACCCCTCCAAAAAGGCACTTATATGATACCTCACTTGGTTCCTCAGAACCAAAGCCTTTTACTATCTTGAATCCTACCATTCTGTTCTATGATGTAAAAACTAACACTCCCCACATACACAATAGACCTCTCCCCTGAAAGAAATCCATTTCAACACCTCTCTACTGATCTATAACCTTAGAGTCCTTCTTTTAATAATCTTACAATTTTGTTTCCTATATACTGACTTGCTGTTTCAGCAACAAAGGCTTTATTTATGAATTTCGTATGGATAATAATTTACTTCCTTTTGTGATCATAAATTGACACCATATGGCACTAAATATTATTTCTGGAAATATGTGTTAATTTAGCAAAAATATTTTTTATTGTTCTAAATATTTCAAAGTCACTAAACATGCATGGATGTAAGCTTCTTTTCTACAAATTGTAATGTAACTTACAATTTTCATTATACCTCCTCAGTCTACTCCTAGTAAGGAAAACACTCTTCAACTTAAGGATATTATTTCACAATGGACATAATTGAACCCTAAGTTGACAAAACATTTAAAAAATATTTGCTTATTTTTTTCCAAGGAGAGAGAGATTCAGAGAGAATGGGTGCCCTAGGGCCTCTAGCTACTGTAAGAAAACTCCAGAAGCATATACCTCTTTGTACATCTGGCTTTATGTGAACACTGCGGGATCAAACTGGGGCTGTTAAGCTTTGCAGGCAAGCACTTTAACCACTAAGCCATCTCTCCAGCCCAACTAAAGCTTTTAAAAAGACTGTATTGTGCCTTCTCCATGGCTCAGCCGAAACCCCATAGTGCACCTGTTGTTCCCATGTTTTCAACTTCTGAAAGATTACAATGTCTAAAGGGGTAAGTAAGTAAGTATGTATCTCCCTAGCTCTGTTCCTAGGATTCTGCTAGATATGAAAGAGTATCATGAGTCCTTTAAACAAATTTACAGGATTTGTGGACTTTGTTTGCATTGTAGGACCATTAGCATATGTCTATGATGTTACAAACATCTTATAGTTTGTAGTAGTATGCAGATAAAAACAATATGTAGACTTCTTGTTCTTAAAGGGTTGTTCTTAGTCCATATTATGCTTTCTTAAAGTGGTAATTCACGTGAATAATTATACATAGCTGGAATAGAAAGAATTTGTCATGTCTGATATAGAAAGCATTTGATGAAAAGCAACCTTAACTCTAAAGTTACTATAAAAAATTAAAAACTCAGAGAAACAGAGACTTCAATATTGTTCTCCAACGGCTGAGAAAGAGAGGGAAGCTGAGGAGTTGTTCAGCAGGGATGGTGATGCAGTTGTGCAGGATTAATGTCTCACAAAGATATAATTCCTGGGACTGAGACGTGAGAACAAAACCTCCTTTCCAATAAATACACAGCCAAGAATCCTGGTTGGCTTTGAATCCAACCTCCTAAGAGCTCATTACCCACTCTGGGTTATGTTTCCTTGGTGACAAGAGAAAACTATACTAAAGCACTCACAAGGATGTTCTAATAGTTACATGAATCACTACGCGGGATATCTCACCAGCACTCATTTCAGTCAGTGCAAAATAATCCTCCTATTATAATTGTCATGCTTTATCATCTCATAACTAAAGTATAGACATAGGTTTTCATCAGCTAATTCAACATTTTGGTAATGATGCCACCAAAAATATTTTGAGTATTGGTGTCGGACAAATATTTCCATTCCAAATGTTTGAATATTTGATCGATTTCAACAGACCAAAGATGATTTACTAAGACTCTAAGACTGCTTTATATTTTAATACAAATACAAGTGTATGGGACTGGAGAGAAGACTTAGTGGTTAAGGCACTTACTTGTGAACACTGGGGACCCAGGTTTGAATCCCCAGTGGCCACATAAGCCAAATGAACAAGGTTGGTGTGCAGTGGCTGGAGGCACTAGTGTGCCCATTCTCTCTCTCTCTCTCTTCCTCTCTCTCTCTCTCTCTCTCTCTCTCTCTCTCTCTCTCTCTCTCTCTGTGTGTGTGTGTGTGTGTGTGTGTGTGTGTCTGTCTGTCTTTCCTTCTCCTCTCTCACATAAATAAAATATTTTAAAAATTCCAGTATAACTCCTGCTTCAAACCTAGTTCATGCCAATGTTATAGAACTTTTCTTTGGATCATTCAGGCTCATTGTGGAATTTGAGTTTGTCTGTTTTGAGAAAAGACAAAGTGAAGTGGAAGACAATTCAAGATTGATGTAGCTGACCTTCATTGGTGTGTGGGCCCAGAACCCCTGGGAATTCTGGCTCCTGTGGTGAAGAGCCATCAATCAGCCTGGGGGTGGATTCCTCATCTTCGTCCTCCTCCTGGACATCATCTGGCTGTGGGGCGGGAGTAAGGAGCTCTCTGTTCCCTGAAAGCATCACTGTCACTCTTTCAATCTGAAAAACAAGCAGAATTTCATCAGACATCCTTGATCAGCGTGCACACTAGTCAGATATATCCTTTTCTGCCACAAGATGGCACTCATGTTCTTAAATTCAACACAGTTGCCCAGCAGCTAGCTTGTGAGAGCATTTATGGTTCCAATAACTACTCTTATTGTTTTAATTTAATTTTGTGTTTCAAATCCTAGAAACTGCTTTCAATACTTCGTTTTTTCTTTGTATTTTATTTTATCTTCTTACTTTTTCTCAAATATTAAAATATCTCATCTATGGGGCTAAAGAGATGGTTTAGCCATTAAGGCACTTGCCTGCAAAGCCTAATTACCCAGGTTCAATTCCCCAGAACCCACATAAGCCAGATGCACATGGTGGTGCATGCCTCTGGAGTTTGTTTAAAGTAAGTAGAGGCTCTGCAGCACCCATTCTCTTTTTACCTCTTTCTCTGTGTAACAAATAAAAGTAAAATAAGTGTCTTATCTGTTGTTTTCTAATGATACATAGCTTTATGTAAATGTGCTATTTTGTGAACAACACATCAATCCAAAAATATGAAAGTAAAATCAAAAAGTTCAGTTTACTCTCCAGTCCTTAATTCTATTCTTTTGAAGATATAATTGATATGATAATGTGCATTTTCTTATTTTTAGTCTTCAACTTCCTAAATTTAAATCTTCTCTTCCTTATCAAGGTTACTGTCTTTCTAATGAATTGTTGAGAAAAGTATATTTACTTTTAATGCCACTTTAGATTGATCTAAATACACTCTACTACAAATGAAAAGAATATTCCTGTGTGTGTTTTTATTTATTTATTTATTTATTTGAGAGTAACAGACAAAGAGAGAAAGAGGCAGATAGAGGGAGAATGGGCGTGCCAGATCCTCTAGCCACTGCATACGAACTCCAGACGCATGCGCCCCCTTGTGCATCTGGCTAACGTGGGTCCTGGGGAATCAAGCCTCCAACCAAGGTCCATAGGCTTCACAGGCAAGCACTTAACTGCTAAGCCATCTCTCCAGTCCATGAAAAGAATATTTAAGAGATACCAAGCTTAACTTTATGCATTCATAGTCTATTTAAGCACTTCTCATCCAGTATTGTAAGGGTTCCATTCGTTTATGCTTATTCAAACCAAGTGGATGGTACACTGATTCATGCATTTTACCTTTATAACTTTAGACTATAGCCAACAAGTACTTATGAAAAATATTCATAAATATGCATGCCCAAAGTATATTTAATTCATAGTTCTCAGCTTAACCTTATGGATTTTACTGAGAAGAGTCAATGTATACGTAGATGTTTATTTTTAAGCATTGTAAAGAATGAAATCTCACTTAAAACATAATATGGAATACTGCAGCTGCCATCAAGGAGTATATTATAAAGCCTGGAAAGAACTCTCCAGCTGAGAAGCTGGGTGTCTTATAGACAGACATAAGGTTTCCATCACTGAAGGCAGAATGAGGTAGATTCAGAAGAATGGATTTGCAGAGAGATGGAAAGAAGGCTTGGGAAGAGAGGAAATTGAGACAGATGTTTCATGGAATGGAAGCAGCCTAAAGGGAGAAATGCATTCCAGACACTGCCTTGAATCTTTAACTGCGTAGGAAAATGTTTGCACATAGTTTTTGCCAGTAATTATTTTTCCACTGAATTTATGAGAAACTGTAGGAGCTCATATCTCATCCGACATAATGAAATAAAACAGCCTTTTGTGTTTATCAGACTGTTTTGTTCATGCTTGCTCACAAATAAAATGAGTAGTGTTAAAACCAAGAAAAAGGAATGCCTTTTCATTTCAGCAAAATTGTGTAAATATTACTCCATTCTACCATGCCCTGGAAAGATTTTGCATTGGAGACACATTTATTTTTATTATTAGATAGAAGTTATTTGAGATTCTTTATTTTCCCAGTTTTAATGAGCTTTGTACTCTAATGTGAAATTTAGAGTAAAAACAAAAAGAGTGAAGAAATCATGACTACCTGTCTGTCCAAATGGCAGATTTTATACTTAAGCTGTAGAAACCTGAGTTTGGTCATAAATACAAACACCCAGAAAATGCACCTGCTCCTTTGTCTCAAGTTACAACTGGTGACACTCAAATGTAATAGCAATCGAAACTCTTTAAATAAATATTCATCATTTCTGCCAAGGATCTTCTCTATTATTTTCCCTCTGTGTCCTCATAATATAGCAACTGGCTTTCTACAGAAGTGAATTTTGAATGTGTTCATTATATTTCTCTGAGTTTTAGAAACATGCTCAAAAGGGCTCATGACTTTGTTTTTAGCCATTACATTTGTAGATTTTCTTAACCTAGGAAAAGAAAGACAAATGTTTTCTAGTTCATTGCTTTGCAATAACTTAAATGACCCTAGTCTCATGTTTACCTGGCCTCAGAACTGTGCTTTCTTTCATGTCATACAATATTTAGGAGTACATTCCATTGTTACGGAGCAGGCACTAGAAAAGACATTGCACACAGACAGCAGCCTAGGCAGAAGGAGGACCCAGCATGTGTCAGCCTGGAGAGATGATTGTCAAGTGAAGAAGTCCTTGGAGGTATCAGGTGAAACTCTCTTGTGAGTAGCCCAGTACCTCAATGTCAGCCAATGTGTCTTAGACTAAATGTCTGTCCCCTGGCAAAAGGTTCTCAGTATGAAAATGCAATTGTATTTTTAATAGGCAATACTTAGAATTTTATAAGAAATGTTTATGTTGATATTCATGATCCTACAAAGGGTCTAATATTTCCATTTCTTGATTATTGATTTAATTATCTATACCTAGATAGCTCTGTTCTTAAAGTAATTTGCATCACTTTAAGTGAAAATTTTTGGTTAAAAATAATTTTGTTCAAACACACAAACCACAGAGCATAAAGCACATTTAATGGAAAAAAAATTGTGTCATTAGAAAATAAAGGTTCATAATATATTTATCCTAATTTTAGGGTGATGTTAGGAAAAGCTAATGTGTTTGACAACAGCAGCCATTCTTATAGATTTTTCTATAGCAGCATCCCTTTGGTATAGATGTCTTGTTCAACATGGGGATTAAGCATGTTTTTGTAAGAACTGCAGAACCTTTGTCACCATTCAGTGTTGTTTTTGAATTAATAAAACCCATTGTGTGGCATTTTGTCAATATTTTGGTATTTTTGTCTCAGTTATTAATCTGTAGCTAAGTGTCAAATGAGAACCTCAGTGAAAATGTAGAACATATATGATGGAAAAACGCTGTGAAGGAATAGAGCCCCAGAATTTAGTTCTTACCTACATAAATAAAGCAAAGGCTCAACAAGTAGAATGATAAATTTATAGATGATACACATTTCATTATGGTTTCTAATTATATAATTAACTAGAATAAGTGTTTATGACAAACATTATGCTTAAAGTATGAGTAACTGTCCATTTTATTTATTGATATTAATATCTAATAGCATTGTCATTTACCCACTGTGTACCACTATCACCATATTCTAAATTTTCACTCTGGGCAACCTAAAATACAGTAGTCACTTACACCAAGTTAAGTTTCCTCTAGTATAGATGCAATGTCAATGAGCTCTTAAAGAGACAAAAGTTCACCATGTCAACTTTGCTTAAAATTCCTCCTTGCTCTAAATAGCAACAGAACAATGGCTGTGGAGAAACATCATGACATCCTACTTAGTAACAAAGATTCAGAATAGGTGAGTCTAGGGTCTTGAGCAAGTTACTCAACCTACTTTGGTCTCTCAACAGAATGTATGACATTATGTAAATTTTGTAGGAAATCTTGCATACGTTTTCTTGCTCTCTATAAACACTGTCCAGCAATCAGTTAAGAAAGGAAGAGCTGTACTGGAAGTTGAGAGACTACATAGTGGAAAAGAAAGCTGTCTCAGACAAGGCCAACTTAGTCCAGCCAGCTATGAACCAATTGTGTCGCCAATTTTTTATATGCATTTAATTTAATTTTTGAGACTGATAGGCAGAGAAAAAGGCAGAGATAGAGAGAATGGGCTCACTAGGGCCTACAACCACTTAAAACAAATTCCAGATGCACACGCCAACTTGTGCATCTGGCTTACGTGGGTCCTGGGGAATTGAGCCTTGACCCAGGGTCCTTAGGCTTCACAGGCAAGCGCTTAACTGCTAAACCATTTCTCCAGCCCATTTACATGCAATTTCTTACCAATAAGAGCTTGAAAGGTCCAAACAGGTGAATGACAGAAATATGAATTGAGTGGATTTTTTTATTCTATCCAAGTTTGTAATTGTTTGTTATACAACACCAACTAGATAATTCATAATTGTATGTGGTAGATGTGAACATCTGGTGAATAGTTTAAAAAATAGAGATGATAAAGAAGATTCTCAAGTGAAATGTCAAATATAATTAGTAAATTATTTCAACCAAAACTAGAAAATATGAAATAAAAGGGTAAATAATAGATTGTTAAATACATATAACCTTCAAAACTTAAAAAGGTATAAATGACTTAAACATGCCTATAATGAGCAACGAGATTAAAGCATCAATGTAACATCTTCCTACAGAGAAAATTCCAGAATTGCAGAGTCAAAATTGAATTATATCAAATGTTTAAGGAAGAGGTGATGCCAATACTTTTTAAACTGTTCCACAGGGTAGTAAGGACAGGAATGATAACAAACTCATTCAATGAATTTACTATTATCCCAACACAAAATTGAATAAAGTCACAACAAAAACAATTTTAATCCATCCTGTTTTTTATATCAAGAACCCAAAGTTTGTTCTGCATGTTCAAATGAGTAAATGCAACACAACATACAAATAGACTTAAAATCTTAAATAAAGATAGAAATGACGTGATCATCACAATAGATATTGAAAGGGCATTTGGCATAATTCAACATCCCTTTATAACGAAAAAGTTCTTAAGAAACTAGAAGAAAGATCATATCTCAAAATAAGAAAGGTTTTAGGTGACAAACATAGCCAATGTAACAAATGGGAGAAAAGTGATGGTGCTTCCTATAAAATATGCAGCACATGCCTCCTCACTGTTTTTAATATTATGCTTAGTATTAGCTAGATCATAATGATAAAAGAACATAGAAGGACACAAGAAGGAAAGGACATCAAAATATCCCTATTTTCAAACATGTGATTTTAATTAAAATATCAAAAAAGTTCATCCAAGATCTCACAAAAGAACCCTACTGGGCAAAGCAATCCTAAATAAAAGGAATGATGGGAGCATCGATATTACTTGACTTCAAATTCTACTACAAACAGATTTATAACTACTTGGGTCAAACTAGAGGACTCAGAAATAAATTCAAATGGTTTCATTGACCTTTTTGTTGTTATTGTTGTTGTTGTTGTTGTTGTTTAGTTTTTGAGGTAAGGTCTCACTCTAGCTCAGGCTGACCTGGAATTCACTATGTAGACTCAGGGTGGCCTTGAACTCAAAATGATCCTCATCCCTCTGCCTCATTAGTGCTGGGATTAAGGACATTTGCCACCATGCCCAGCCTTACTTTTGACAACTTTGTCAAGCACAAACATTTGAAAGACAATCCTTTCAACAGGGAAACAGGACATTCATATGTTGAAGAATGAAATTAGAAAAAATTTCTCACCAGACAAAGAAATCAAAATGAACAAAAACCCTTAATATAAGATTTAAAACTACTATAGGAAAACATTTCAAGATATAGGCAAGAACTTTCTGCAAAGGTCTATAATAACACAAGAAATTTACCCAAGAAGTAAAATGTGGTATTACATGAAATTGAAGAGCTGTATAGCACAGGAAACAGTCACCATAGTGAAGTAACACCCTAAAATGTATGGGAGAAATTATTTGTCAACTATACATTAGACAAGGTATATTATAAAACACTGTAAAAATTAAATACCAGAAAAACAAATCTTCTATCAATAAATAGGCTAATGAACCAAATAGGAAGTTCTCACAAGAATAAACACAAATGGCCAACAAATACTTTTTCAAAAAAGGATTAATATCCTTAAGCACCAGGGAATTTAAAACTGCTTTGAGATTCCTTCTTATCCCATGGACATGGTTGTCATCAAGAAAACAAATCACCAGACAGCTATCCAGCAAAGAGAAGACTTTCTGCTGAGCTGTATCTTGATTTTACAGTGTCCTTCAACCTAAGTCTGATATCTTTCAGCAATAGGCTCTTCCCATCTACTTTCGGTGGGCAACGAAGGGCCTATGTAAACGCCTGTACTGTTTGGGGGACATCACAAGTCTCCTTGGCCAATGACTCATCAGAAGATATCACATCTCTTGTACTGAAAATGTTTTGTACCCTTCTATGGATTATAGATATGGGAGGTAATCAGCCCTAGTGAAGTAGCTATTATGTGCATTCATATATATAGTATGTCCATCAAACTGCCCTCTAAATATTTGTGTTTGTTCCCATATATTAGTGGTAATACTATCTTTTGTTAGAGTAGTTTCTCTTTTCAGATAATAGTGACTAATGGGGAGAATAAGCAACATTCTGAGAAGTGACATATATTCACACTAAATGAGACATGTCCATCACACCTTCCAAGGCTCAGGGGCCATTGTGGAAGAGATGTCAGAAAGATTGTAAGAGTCAAAGGAAACTCTTATATGCTTCAGGATATGCCTTCCAGATATTAAGTGACCATTTAATCACAACCTCATAGTGTCTGACTCTATCCACACCTTGCCTATCAAGACCTGCATTGTATGGTGGCAAATAAATGATGATATTGAAATGGAAGAAGGACTTGTTGGAAAAGAAAGCATTCATTGGGAGGAGGATAGGGAAGTGAGTGAAAAAGGAGGGTAGCGGGAGAGGATTATGATCAGAATACATTGTATATATGAATGGTGGTTGCCAATATAAAGTTTGTAAGAAGAAAATAAATCACTATAAATGCTGGCAAGGGTATGAGGAAGCTGAGCCCTTATTTACCACTGGTAGGTATCTAAACTGGTACAGCCTCTATGGAAATCAGTATAGAAGTTGCATTAAATATTAAAATATAATGAACTGGAGAGATGGCTTAGTGGTTAAGGCACTAGCCTGCAAAGCCTAAGGACCTAGGTTCTATTCCCCAGTAACTACATAAGCCAGATGCCCAAGGTGGCACATGCGTCTGGAGTTCATTTGCAGTGGCACAGTGGCTGGAGTCCCTGGCATGCCCCATCCTCTCTCTTTCTTTTTTCTCTCTCCATCTTTTTCTCTCCCCTCTCAAATAAATAAATCAATAAATCACATTTTCAAAAAATTTAAAATATAATTTAAAAATTATACTATGACCTAGTAACGTCACTTCTGGAGATATGTGTGTGTGTGTGTGTGTGTGTGTGTGTGTGTGTGTGTGCATATATATATATATGTATATAGTATGCCCTCTAAATATTTATGTTTGTGCCCACATATTAATGGTAATACTATCTTTTGTTAGAGTAGTTTCTCTTTTCAGAAGTACTTCAGTAGTTTTTTTTCTTTGTACCATATATGTGTGTGTGTGTGTGTGTGTGTGTGTGTGTGTGTGCATGTATGTATGTATGTATGTATGTGTATATATATATATATTATATATATATACACATACATACATACATACATACATGGTACAAAGTATTAGGATTCATGATGGCATTTTCATAAATTCTTTTTTCTTATTTGTCTCAATTCCCCACTGTCCTTTCCTGCCTCCTTGAAACCCCTCTTGCTGGTCCTTTCCCCATGTACTCTAATTTATAAATCTATTTAAAAATTAAAGGTTTACTTGCTAGAATATCATGTATTTAGGATGAGGTAAATAATTTATTATCATTTTTCCAGTTTATCTCAATGATTGAAACTTAAAGTACATTTTGAGTAAAGTAAATTTTACAGCTCTACAGTACAATTAATAATTCTTTGTGGTTGATTAACTATGTACAAAACATTCAATTAAAAAAAGAAACAAATGATTTGAAAGTTGTATGTAATCTAACCCTCTAATCTTTTGATAACTTAGGTTTCTGTTTCTCTGTTCACATGCTTAGTGTATGTTATTATTGTCAGAAATGGGAGTATTCCATCTTTAATTGACAGAGAGTTTTACAGCTTTAGGTATATCCCAGTTTACTCAACACTGTACTCCCCAGCATCTCCTGAGCTCCAGAAACTTAATAGGCTTCTAGCAACTTAGATCTCCCCCACTGCATCATCTAATTGAATGGATGTCCCCACGTACTAGTTGCAGGACACTTTGGCAAAGGCTGTAGAAATATTGTCTTATGGAATCAGTTCATATTCCCATTCTTCTTACTACTCATCCCCGAGTAAGGGTGCCAGAAGGACAATTTGGAAAATTGAGTATAGGCTAAAACCGGTAACCTTGTGAAGACAGGCTTAGAGATAAGGATTCAGTCTCGGTAATTGGGAACAAAAGTACAATGAAAACCATGATATTTTATGTTTTCCACTCTACATGTCTAATTTAATGGGATAATTTAGTTGTTTTTCTTAATTTGTACGTTTCAATTTTTCCTATTCTAACATGAAACAAACTTCTAACAGAGCCCTATTGATGCCTAAAGTTTAACAAGACAAAGAGTGCTGGATAAATCAGCTATATAACAGCATAAGGCAAAAAAAAAAAAAAAAAAAAAAAAAAAAGGCAAAATAACACGCCCTGCCAATAGAAGGCTGCAGAATCATATATTCTTGGCATGGAGAATATTAACTTGTGGGATCTTCCATTTTCCTGTCTGCTAAAAAATTTGACTACTCCTCTTCAATTTCTGTTGTCTCCTTATATTAGTTACATGTTCAATGTGATTACAGAATTGATCTTTTTCTGTACTTTCTTGAGCTTATCTGCTCAATTTTATATTTTTATTCAGAATTTTGTATCATAGCCCCAAACAGAAAATACTTGTGAAATTATTTTTGCTAGCCACAATTTCTGCTCAATGCATTTTCTCTGTTTTCTAATGTGTTAAAGAATGGAGTGAGTCCCATGGACTTTGCATGCCTTCCATTTATATTTAAGCCCACATTAAATGCTTACAAGGAGATTGACATAAAATCATTTTGGAATTGAACCCCAGGTGAGAATATCTTCAAATGCTCAATAATCTTTCCAGTCCACTGTACCCACCAATTCTTAACCAGTTAGCCTAGATCTTCAACAGGTAACAGGAACATTATGGATGTCTCCTTTTCCTTTCTAGAAAACAGCAGTTAGAATCCCAATTGTTATCTGGAAGTTCATTCAAACATCGACTAAGTATATATTAATGAAAATGGAACTTTGAATGTATTTGTCTCCCAAATTATTTCTACAGTTGAGCAAATAAATTTTCTTGCTATTCCTCAATCAATGTTACATCAAAATTTTGTTTCCAGGGTGTTGAAAGTCTCTTGAAATTTTTAGCCTGGGTTTGAATACTTTTATAGATTGAATATACTGACATATAGATATGCTAAGAACATTAGAATTTTACTTCAAACCAGAGTGCAGTGCTCAAATTTATTAAAGTGATCTATATTAATTGTCTAAAATATGTGACAACTGACAAAGTGGTGTTTTATTTCTTATTTTATCTTGACAATGGATAAGAAATAAATGTGTTTGGCAGAGTTCTTCTTCCTCATATTTCTGAGAGTGGCTTTCAGATCAGAAGAAATGCTTCACTTTGCTTCTTTTAAATCTTTGACACCAAAAAGCAATGTTGGGATATTGTGCCAATTGCAATCACTGGAAATCCTATTGTTTTTCAAATTTCTTAATTTCATAGATGAGAAAGTTCTATTAGTATTTGGACAAAGTTAAAGAAGTCAAGCTCAGAGATAAAGTAGAAAAATATGGAATCTGTTAGTGCCAAAGTGTCTAAGCTTTGGAATTAAATGATTCTAGTTTAAATTTTATATTGGAATTGATTACATGAATAACCATGAGAAAAATTCTGGTCTAATTTATATATATCATTACTCTTAAATCTTAACAAAGTTATTTATCTATTGTTTGTCTTACTATCCACATATACTGAATGGGAATATCAAAAGCACTTCATAACTTTGCTGAAGAAGTAAGCAAGGTGGCATGTAATAAACTCAAATTCTACTGGACACAACAGTACTAAATTCAAAAGGAGCTACTATCATCAAAAAGTAAGAAGTTTGTGTTTTGACCATTTGGCTTATAATCAATACCTAGTCACATAAAGCAAACTAAAATTCTATAAAAAACACATCATTAATATCATAGAAAGTTTATCCACTGAGAATTATATAGCACTATGGTGGGAATATTATACTAAAATCTGATCTGCTTTTAATGTACAATCAAGTGGATTCTGGATACTTTGGATTATCGGTGTGGAAGAGAACTCATTTAATTTTCCATTTTTCTTAACCCATAAGAAGGCAGTAAATACACTGTAATCAGTAAAAGCCCACAAAAGTCAACTGGAACACTAAACCTAGATGTAGGATGTCATTTGGCTTACTAACTAACTCACTGGGATCACAAATACATGTTTTACAGAGGAATTGTTGAAATAACTTAGTAGTAGCTTATCACCATTTTAATACACCGTTTCTGTGGGTCAGAAAGCTACAGGAACTCTACTCAAGGTTTTCAAAATACAAAAAATGTGGTGTTGACTGGGAGTGTGAAATCATGCAGAACCCAGGGTGTGTGTGCAGATATGGACACAGAATAATGACAGGTGACCATTTCCATACTATTTCCCTGAGACATAGTCTTTCCATGAATCTGGAGCAGCAGCCTCCATGAAACTGGCTGGCCAGTGAGCCCAGAAGTTCTCCTATCTCTCCTCCACACAGGACTGAGGTTACAGGTGTGCATAGCCACACCTTGCATTGTTACATGGGTGCTAGAATCCAACCGAGGTCATCCCAGGCCTTCTTGCCTATACTGAGACTCTTACCCACTGAGCCATGTCCCCAATCTATTCATGCACTTTTTAAACTATGAATCATTTTCACACACTATATATTACATGAGATGTGGTAAAGTTTCATATAGGACTAAGGACAGTATCTGAATAGTTAACTTTAAAGCTATAAAGATGGGATAAATTTGCTTATTTTAACTTCTACAACTTTATTCAAGTAATCACTGTCATAAATACCATATTCAAAGGTTAACATGAATAAATGCATCAGTGCCATACTTCATATATGGCTTACAGAATTGATATTTGGGTCCTTTGTAAAATAAGTTATACTAATATTACTAGCTGAGCTGAAATTCTCATTTTTGTTCTTCATGCCATCTTATTTAGTCTCTCATATGCTTTTATTTTTATTATAGTTATTTATTTGATGGGGAAAGAGGCAGATAAATAGAGAGAGAATGGATGTGCTAGGACCTCTAGGCATTGCAAATGAACTTCAGATGCATGTGCCAACCTGCATCCGGATTTACACTTGTACTGGGGAATAGAACCTGGGTCCTTTGGCTTTGCCAGCAAGTGACTTAACCACTAAGGTATCTCTCCAGTCCACTCTCCCATATTTTTTGCATTGATTTTTTTTCCCCACAGAGCATAGATAGTGAGTGGGTTTGTTCAGTGTTTTCTTGTTACTCAATTGATCTTGTCAATCTTTTTTAAAAATGATATGTAATATATATTTAAATCCATTATTTTCATTACAGCATATCAATAACTACTTTTACAATAACAACTTTTTATAAGTGTTTGATGTTGATTTCATTAAAGTGATTTAAGTCAGGAATACTCAGTATATTTTAGTAAACTACAAGGAATTGATAATGGCTTTCTAGAGTCTTAGTAATTTGAGCATTTTGAAATTGGCTAAGAACTGTCCAGAATGAATTCTGTAGATGAGATATATTTATATGGGGAAATGGGAAAGAGCTGAGACATGTACTACATGTTTGATATCATGAAGATTATAATTCTAAAACATGCAAACATTGAGAAAAAGCTATATATTAAATCTCCTTTATAGAGATATGCTTCTCAACTGAAATTTCCTGATGGCAGGAAGAATTTTACTCATTCCTGAGAAGGTTTAGTTATCAGGAGCATCAAGAAGGATCCTGGTGGTTAGTATTAGGTTTAAAATATTCTATAGATAAAGATTTTTCCTTCATAATCTTCCTTGGCAAGGAAAGTCCTAAAACCAAAATATATTTCTTCTTCTTTTTAGGTCTTCTAAAAGGAATAAAAATAAACCTTGGATCTATTCCTCAACCCCACTCAAAACAGAGAATTTATTGTGAGAATCATTAAATTTCTTCTAGCTTATGGATTGATTTATTGTGAAGTGACAAGTTTGGACAAAATATTTTTTTGGTAGTACATACATGCAAATACATGCCAGGATGTTTTTTAATAAAAATAAAAATAAAAATGGGAGAAGAGTAGTAGTGATAGAGGGATGGATGAAGAAAGAAAGGGTCAGGTTGATGGTGAGAGAAAATAAGAAAAATCTATGAAATATTTGTGTTGTGAAAATATGATACCCATTTCCCAAGGGACCATACACCACTAACAATATTAACCATTTTTTACTATATTATTAGAAAAGATGTGTCTATTCCTGCATGAATTAAGTACATTAAGTATTTTATCTAAATTTGTTTTATGCCCTTGATAATAGATTCAAAATTTGTTACAGTTATTCAAATGTGATATGCTTTTCCTTATTATTAATTTATTTATAGTTAATTTTGGCACTGTGGTATATTAATTGTTGTTCAAGTTCTGCTTGTTGACTCATGAAGATTAGCCCATATCCTTTACTTAGGTAAAGGTGTAAGAAGCCCAGCAGTTAATCGGGACCATGTCATATCAGATTTATGCTAGGGGCTATAACCTTGCCCATGGCTCCATTACTGCTGGGGAGGAAAGCAGTTGTTCAAAATAACATGTGCCCTCTTGGCATGACCGCCTCCATGAGATTTCTTTATTTTGGTAAGATTTGAAGAAAATAGAGTGAACCAAAAGAAAGCAAAAGACTGTCTCACCATTTACCTGGAAATGATTACACATGTTCTAGACAAAACAAATTGGTTAGGATCAAAACACCCTGTTTCTAAATAAATGAAAACTCTGTTTTGATACAAAAAAACTCAAGTCATTCACATTTCTGTGCTGTCCAGAGTCTTACAAGTAGAAATAATCCTTTACCTCGCCTTGGTCAATAGGGACATTCTCATAGTTGTATAAATTGTCCAGGTCTTCAAAGGTGGCATCGTAAGATTCTGAATTGTAGTTAATGGGTTCTATAGTTGGGGCAGTCAGGGCAGCATCCAAGATGAGGAGTCCAAAAACAAGTCTTGCCAGAATTTTCATCTTGCAAAATTTCCTAATAGTAAAATATAATATGTATAATTAGGTGGCTTTTGAGGATCAATGGTGCCAGGCATTCAAATTAACTTATACAAATCCTCATATTTTTACGGTGGACATAACAACTACAGTGAAATAAAATTTGTGTTGTGGGCAAATGAGAGAAAGTAGGCTACAAAGTGACTGTGATGTACTTTCAAAGGCTTTTTCATCACCTGTGAGCCTTAGCACTGAATAAGCATCATGATGCTTTCATTCCTACTGGGACATGGAGTTCATGATGAGAATGATAATGGAGACTGCAACTGTCAGGAAATTTTGTAGATGAGGAAACTGAGGCAGAGTTTTGTTGTTACACAACAAATACTCAAAATTCTGTATAACTTTGCTTGAGACTTTTCCC
The DNA here is from genome assembly GCF_020740685.1 of Jaculus jaculus. Classification (NCBI taxonomy): domain Eukaryota; kingdom Metazoa; phylum Chordata; class Mammalia; order Rodentia; family Dipodidae; genus Jaculus; species Jaculus jaculus. The sequence goes on from NC_059107.1 coordinate 134,175,408, forward strand.
AAAATAAACAAAGGAATGCTTTTCCTTCTAGTATCCTTTTATTATTCTGAATGCATGCATAACTCCTGAACATATATGGATTAATATTTTATGTGAAATGTCTTAATGGAGTAAAAAATAAATTTATTTTCCATTATTCCTTAGAATTTGTTTATTTCTTAACAACTGTGATTTTGACTTAGAAATGCTAGGAATAACTGTTGAATGGGAAGTACTTGGCATGATTCATGTAGAGGAGGATTTGCACACACAAACGGGAATAAAGCAATCTCTTGCTTTTTCAGTGCTTTAGCAAGCACAGTCCTGTTACCTTTATAAGGCAAATCTTTAATGGGACTTGAATCAAGATCTAACTTCAGCTATTTTATATTTTATTTTACTTAGTTACTTGAGAGAGAAAGAGAAAGGGAAAGAGGCAGTTAGAAAGAGAGAAAATGGGCATGTTGGGGCCTCTAGCAATGGCAAATGAACTCCAGACACATACACTACCTTGTCCATCTGGCTTATGTGGGTCCTGGGGAATTGATCCTGGGTCCTGTGGTTTTTCAGGCAAATGCAAGTGCTTTAACCAATCAGTCAGCTCACCAGCCCAATTATTCTAGTTTTGTGTTGACTCTTGTGTACATATTAGTTTATGAACAAAACACCTCATGCTTAAATTTAAACATTCTCATTGATAGTATAAAAATGGGACATTTTGAGCATTCATTCATCCAAAGAATTGTTTATAAAACACTTATTTATTTATTTTTTTTAGTTTAGTTAGTTTAGTTTAGTCATTTGCTACCTTAATGATATTACCTACAATGTTACTATCCCTGAACACATATAAAAGAGAAATCTTGATAAACATGACTTCAACTTCAATGCTCGGCAGACAAGCTAACTTTCAGCTACTTGAAAGACTGTCTTTATGAAGCAGGTTTAAGCAGAAGCATATGAAAATCCTCTGAGAGTATGAAGCAGGACAAAGAGCTCCTTTTTATTCCCTCCTATACTTTCTTCAAATAAGATTCTTATTCATACTGGATAAATCCAACTTCTATTTCAGTTGCCGTTATAGAGAACTTTGGAGGACTGTAGATTTGGAATGGTTCTAGGAAATTACCAAGAAAGTCTTCATAAAACAGTGTGATTCACAGATCTTTCAAGAACCGTGCTCTCATATTCAAGTGAGATGCCTTTTGTGGCCAGTAACCTCCAACAATATTTTCCTTATATATTTCTGGAAGGTTCCATTGTTCAAAAAGGTTACATTATGGTTGATTCTTTATTTCTTTATCTTTCTTCACTCTCTATATTGGATTATAAATGGCTGTGTATCAAAATTTACTTACATTTGACATATCTCAAACAGCTACTTGCAATAAGCACGAGGCAACAATGTGAAGAGTGCCTGTGTTTGGTTAGTTAACAAGTGTCTTCCTTCAAGTAACTAATCTTTTACTTAATGTAGTTTCTTAGTTGAATCTTTCAATCTGTTAATCACTTTATGTTACAGTGTTTTGAAAATATATGCCAAGTTAAAAATTTAAAATATGTACCTTAAAGAGATTCTGAATGCATAATTCCATAGTATTATCAGCATGTTTAAAATGCCTGAAATATATTCCTTCCTTTCTTTGCATAATATTGTAATCAATATCAACCAATAGTGTCTATCTCTACTGCCAAAAGTTGTGGTCTGTCAGGACTCTTGATTTAAGGCATATATTGGAAACTACTATAATTTTATTGGCATCTGTTATGACTACTAAAACCAACTATTTTGCCCTATGTTATTAATTCCTAAGCAAATTCACAATTTTGTTTTTTCCAAGAATAATATAAATATTCAGTTAATAGCAAAATTAAACCAACCCCATTGGATGAAAGTTCAGAAGACGATATTAAAGCAAGTTGAATTATTTTTTAAAGGTTGTTCTAGTAGCAGGAAAAAATCTCTAACTTAAGAAAAAAGCAAATGTTAAAAACTCACCTTTGGCTCCGATGTGGAGAAGTGGCACCAAGTGACTGAGGACGTAGAGCAGTGCTATTTGCCCCTGACCAATGGATATGAATTCTGATCTGTGGGAGGTGGAATTTGTAACACTTAGCTTTCTGTTTGGGAAATCTTACCTTAAGAAATGCTTCTCAGTTTATAAAAATCCAAAATAATTTTAAAAGACATGAAACTAAGCCATATAATACAAATTATATAGGATATAAAGCTCTTGAAATTATGTCTTAGTTATAACTACCAACGTTTCACTTTAGCATTTCAAGTAAAATTTGTTTTAATATATCTTACCTTTAACAAATGAGCCAATTATAAAAGGATATTGTAAAAGTGTTTTTTTTTTTTTTCTAAACATTCTAGGAAGAAATAATCTTCCCAAACTGCATGTCTTGAATTACTTTCTTCACTTTTCACTAATGTTAACTGAAACCCAGTAAATGTTACATAAGCCCTACATGTTTTTCTTTGGGTGAGTAAAAAAGATATCCAAATTATTTTTGATTGCCTGGAATGCTTTGATAACAATGAACAATGAACCGTTTACATGAAAAATTGAAATAAAGCATTCCTAAAAATGGTGTATTAATGCAGTCTGAGTGTTCCTGGAAAAGCTACTTTCCTCTTTTATCCTTCAAAGCCAAACATCAAATTACTTTAGAAAAAAAAATCCTTTCCAAAACACAAAATTTTGGTTACCTGACATGGGTTATGAAACTGAATTTCATTATAGGTAAGTTCTGAAGAAAGATGAAACTTGCATCCTATGGTCTAGTGTGTTTTGCAAACCTCTAGGAATCAGGTACTTTCTTGTGCATTAAGCATATTTTCTACACAACCAAAGCCAATAATTATATTAAATTTTGAAAGTGGGTTTATTTCTGGGCAATCTTATTGAGAATACAAATGTATTTTCCTTGTGATTCATTTACTCACCATTAAAACTTTTTACTAAATTTTCCTGACTTCAAAAGATCTTTATTTACATTGGCCTCAGAGCCCTCCCATCATCTAGGCCTACTTCCAAATAATTTCTTTATTTTCTATTCTTTCGTCTTGGAATCAAATTTACATGGAATGGAAGCAGTGATAGTGGCTACAGTATGAAGTCTGTCATGACTTCTCAAAAAGTAGAGAGGCCACATTGGAGGCAAAGAATTCCTTCAGACTCTTAGTTTCACCAAACCACATGAAGACAACTTTTAAAGGCATGATGTGTGTGTGGAGGGTGGGAATCTGAGTTTCTATGCCAACTCTATTTAGCAACAAAGTCCTTTACTGAGTTAGATGACTTCATATATTATTGTTAATTCTTTCAGCACCCTCTCAAGCAATGTGATCATCACTATTCGCAGATGTAGAAAGTAAGGCACAGATGTTAAGTGACCCAATACCACATGTGACACAAGAGACAGAACACCCAACTGCGTTTACTGAGAGATATGGAGAGACAAGAAAAGACACTGGTAGCTCTCAGCTTTTTGGATTTGATTTCAAGTCCTATTTATCCATCAGTAGATTTTAGGACTCTTGAGTACTTTAGAAAAAGAATTAGATTGATAGAATATCCAGTTAGATACCTAACTCTCATTTCTCTTCATTCATCCTTTTTCCTAGACCCAAGCATATACTACCAAGTGATGGAAGGGTTGGGTAAACCAAATCCCTTGCTTTATGCCTACTGACCTTTTAAGACTATTTCCAGAAGTACCTTTTTGATTCTATATCCTAGTATACTAGTGTGTAAATGATGTCCTCTCAAGCTTCAGAAAACTATCACCTAAGGCAGTTGTAGCCCCTCTTTCATTACAATACCAAAGCCAAGCTACTTGGGACAGTACAAACCTAAAAGCAAAAATTGTAGCTCCTTAAATTTTTCTTCTTGAAAATTAGCACAACTTCCATATTTCCTTATCAAAATTGATAATTTCTTGAATCACTTTTCTTAGTCTCACTTGAGCTTTTTGTAACTTTTTAAAGTCTATTTTCAACTGCTAGGGCTCAAGTTTGTGACAATCTCATGAGTACATAATCACCACCGAACACTGAGACAGGATTAATTACCCAGTCCAGCCTGTCTTATCCTTGGTAAATATGTTCTAGTCTCAGGATAATTTTCTTAATAGACACTCAGCTTCGTTATCAGAAACCCCAGGGGATCAGTTATTATGACTCGTTGCATTATCTTCTAACTACGGTTTCACGGCTTTTTCGTTTTCAAACTCCAAAATATTTTACAAAACCTTTGTCTATAACTCTTTTTATAGAATTAAAAAGCATGCTAATTGCTTTTGCTGAATTTATTTTTAACAAAATAATCTTCTTAATGATTGTTTTATTTTTATTCTGTAGCAATAGTGAGCCAAGAGCAGCAGCCACTCTGAGGACAGCCCATTGTTACCCATCCTCAGCATTGTCCCCCAAAGGCTACACCACTAATAGCTACAAAATGGACACAATCTCACCCACGGTGATTCTATGTGCCTATTGCTTGTGCTGTTCACAGATCTTCCTATATTAGGCATAATCTGATACTGCCACAAAGCCCTTTACACCCTGATAAAAGTTCAAAACACCAAGGTTTTCAGTGTGATCATAAATCCATATGCACTGTGTTGCTTGTAACTCTTAATACTCTCCAGGCCCCTCCTAAGAGCTATCAAGCCTGAGGTGCATGGCTGTCTTCAGTGTCATTGGGAAATATTTTCATTTCTTCCTGTATCTTGAGATAATCTGACTATCCCTGGACAAAGGTATTTTACTACAGTCCTTCAACACAGGAACTATTTCTTCCTTTTGGCTCTCATAATCCATGGATTTAAGGATTTTCTTCTCAGCATTTTATATTTGTAGTGACTTTTTCTATGTGCACTGTCAAAACCTCTATCCATCCTGGAACTCATGGCACTCAGCTAGCCATAAAATTTTTTCCTGGCCTCCTTGACAAAGTCTCCTTGTCACATTTGTTTTCAGCTCCATTTACTATATACACACACCTGTGTTATCATTCCCAGCATGACCCTCCAAGTATATGCTCCATCTATTCTGGTGGCTTTTCATTGTGTTATCTTCTTCTCATGTGTAATAAGGTCACCATGTTTCAACCGTGCTCCTGACCATCCTAGGACCTTCTACCCCATCACTCTCGGGCATTGCATCACCTTCCTAGGGTACTGCTGCAATATTGTCTTGTTCCTCTGTTCTTGAGATCTGCATGACACAGACTCCCACACTTTTTCACTACACACTGAGTCTCCTATCTTCACTTTCTCCCTACACTGAGATTAAATAGGCATGGCCAACTATCATTATTATTCACATTTGAATAATTATTGCCTGTCTTTTCTTTTCCTTTTGCAATATGCACTGATAAAATATTATTCTTCCACTGCCTTTAGTTTCTGGTGAAAGTGTGGGACAGATTGGCCATTATATCAGCTCTGGTTCTGCAAGATGTTCTATAACAGTTGTCCTCTCTGCCAGACCTTGAAGGCAGCATTCAGTTTCCTATTGAATAATACTTCTGCTCCTGGGCTCAGCCTCTCCACTAGAGATAATTGCCTCATTGGGACAGTTGTCTCTCCTGAGAGGTATTGCTGTTCAGTTTCAAGAGGCAGTTTCATCATGTCAGGGAAAGCATGGCAAAAGGAAGCCAGCAGGACAACACATCTTGACATATCACCTGGGAGGAAGTAGTCCAAACCATGCATCTTACAGCTCTCTTCCTTCATACATCTTAGAAGTTGTGAACATTCCTAGTGAAAATTACACACAAACAGAGGTGGGATCAATTTTCAATTCTCAAAGCCCATTCTTTGATGTGGATGGAAAGATAGTACTTTTTTAATGGTACTACCAGACTTTACACAAAGATGACAATTTTGTCACATGTATTTTGACAAGGAATTTTCTATATTCCTATTCTCATCTCTGAAAAAAGAGGTCATAAACAAACAAACTTTCTGCTCCTCAAATCCACCTGTACTTAATGTGTATCTTCTTTGATGTTCCTTCCAAGATTATGCAAAAATCCATAAATATGTTGTCCAAATTTTACCTGATATCTTATTCTTTTTTTTAAGATCTGTGTTTATTCACTTTGCTCTTTATTCTCAAATCTCTTCTTGTATCAGATCAACTCTCTAAGCATATTTTCTGTCCTTAGTGTGATGACTTACTCTAAACAAATGAATTAAATGAAAGCCAGTATAGGAAGTGGTAAATGTAACTTAAAGATAACATGGTTAATTTAAAGAAATCCAATTATTTTTAAATCTTACAGAAATACAACTATACCTTTAGATTTGATTCATCATACAAGTTCTTTAACTGTTCCTTCTACAATGCTCCATTAAAAACAATTAACAGCAGCTAAGACACTTGCCTGTGAAACCTCACTACCCATGTTTGACTCCTGAGGTCCCACATAAACCAGGTGACAATGTGATACAAGCACAAGATTACACATGCACAAAAGGTGGCATATGTGTCTGGAGTTTGATTGTAGTGGCTGGAGGTCCTGAGGCACCAATTCTCTCTCTCCTGCTCTGTCTCACTTTCTCTCTGTAATTCTCTCATAAAAAATAAAAGTGCTGGCTTGCAAAACCTACCTGCCTGGGGCTAAATCCCCTTCAGTTCCTCAGTACCACACAAAACTAGGTACACAGTGTAGAATATGTATCTGCAGTAGCAAGAAGCCCTGGTCTTATCTGGGGCCGATGCCCTTAATCCCAGCACTTGGGAGGGAGAAAGAGGTAGGAGTTCGAGGCCACCCTGAGACCACATAATAAATTCCAGGTCAGCCAGCCTGAGCTAGAGTGAGAACCTAACTTGAAAAACAAACAAACAAAAAAAAAAAGAATAAAACCTTGGTTTATCCATGATCTCTCTCTCTCTCTTTCTCTTTCTCATGCAACTAAGTAAACAAATAAAAATACTTAATAAAAATAGGACACAGTGTGGTGGCACATGCCTTTAATCCCAGCACTCAGCAGGCACATGAGTTTGAATCCAGCCTGGGACTACAAGAGTGAGTTCCAGGTCAGTCTGGACTAGAGTAAGACTCTACCTCAAAAAAAACAAAACAAAACAAAAAAGACCAATTAATAAATATATAAATAATAAAAACATGAATTCTGATCCTTGAACTACATTTTTTTTTAAATACTATCCCATTTCTATGTCTTGTTTTAAAGAAAAACTAATACCCAAATGAAAGTTTGTACACACCATTTTCTATTTTCCCTAGCTCTGGCTCTGTTTCCACTTTCTATCCATTCCTGCAGTTTCTGGCTTTGTTACCTTAATGTTTGAGCTGTCTCCTTTGGCTTTAACATTTTGTTTTTTTTCCTCCTAACTCATTGGCTATGCTTCTCAGTTTCTTTGTTTGATTTCCTTTTCTCTACCCAGCCTCTGCATTTCAGAGTGTCTCAGGTTTTAGATTTTTGATTTTGCTTTGTCATATTTATCCGTTCTCCTCAAGTGACCTCATCTGCTTCACTGCTATAATTACAACCAAAACAACATTAATATTAATGAGAGGTAGCATTCTGAATACTTCCTATAAGCCTGTCATTGTTTATTATCTTCATTTCTAAAAGAGGAAACTAAGGTCTAGGGACATTAAGTGACTTTAACATGTAATCAGCAGAGCCAAAATCATAATGGAGGCATTCTTGCTGCAGAGTCAAGTTCTTCACCACAGCATAAAAACCATTGGCTTCTGTTTAAATTCCAGGTTGACACCTACACTCTCCATATTTTCTTGCAAGTAAACACTTCTACATGCCATTGACTTCTCAGAACTTCATTTGGATATTTTCTTATTCTTTTAAAGATTACTATAAATGAATGCCTCAGAAAAGAACATTGATAAAGAATAAAAGTTTAGAGGCTAGAAAGATGGCTCACAGGTTAAGATGCTTGCCTAAAAAACCTAGCGATAAGGGTTCAATTTCCCTCAGTACTTATGTTAAGCCAGATGTATCAAGTAGTGCATGCACCTCGAGTTCTTTTTGCAGTGGCTAGAGGCCCTAGCCCCCCTATTCTCTGTTCTTTTTCTGTCTCTCTATGCTTTTAACTAGCCATCAGGGAAATGCAGATTAAAACTACATTGAGATGCCATCTCACTCCTGTCAGATTGGCCACCATCATGAAAACAAATGATCATGAATGTTGGCGGGGATGTGGACAAACAGGAACCCTTCTACACTGCTGGTGGGAATGCAATCTGATCCAGCCATTGTGGAAATCAGTGTGGAGGTTCCTAAAACAGCTAAAGATTGATCTACCATATGACCCAGCTATAGCACTCCTAGGCATATATCCAAAGGACTCATCTCATTTCCTTAGAAATACGTGCTCAACCATGTTCATTGCTGCTCAATTTATAATAGCTGGGAAATGGAACCAGCCTAGATGTCCCTCAACTGATGAGTGGATAATGAAGATGTGGCACATTTATACAATGGAGTTCTACTCAGCGGTAAAGAAAAATGAAGTTATGAAATTTGCAGAAAAATGGATGGACCTGGAAAGGATTATACTAAGTGAGGTAACCCAGGCCCAGAAAGCCAAGCGCCACATGTTCTCTCTCATATGTGGTACTAGCTACAGATGACTGGGCTTCTGCGTGAGAATGAAAATACTTAGTAGCAGAGGCCAGTAAGTTAAAAAGGAGATATAAAGGGAAGAGAAAGGAAGGGAGGAGGGTACTTAATAGGTTGATATTGTATATATGTAAGTACAATGATTGTGATGGGGAGGTAATATGATGGAGAATGGAATTTCAAAGGAGAAAGTGTGGGGGGTGGGGAGGGGGGCAATTACCATGGGATTTTTTTTATAATCATGGAAAATGCTAATAAAAATTAAAAAAAAAAAGAAATAGCTAAAAAAAAAAAAAGAGTTTATTCCACTTTGAAGAGCATGGTGTGAGTTCCAAGTGAAGAATTCTTGTTAGCATGGATTCTGAGAAGTCTCAGGCCCAAACTGAGGGTTCTAGCTCAGGTTTCTTCATTCCTTATAGAGTGAGTATTCAATTTCAGTAGAACTCCATTTCTATGGCCACATTATGATTTACCTGCTATAGTTCTGACCTCCAAATATCCTACTCGAATTCAGTTTCTGTCCTCTTGCCACCTCTTAGAGGAGGGATATGTTTTTATGTGAGTTTTGGGGGACATTCAAACCATAGCAATGTCTGATTAGGAAATCACAATATACATGAAATGAAATGACTTTGGGGTCAACTCTAAACTTTTTCTCCATATTTTTATATACTAATGCATACTACATTCCCTTGTTGATTGCATATAACTCAAAGCTTCAATGTGGTTAGTTTATTTCTCTTTTACTGTTTCAACCTCCATTACTATTTATTTATTTTATTTATTTTAATTTTTTATTTATTTATTTGAGAGTGACAGACACAGAGACAGATAGAGGGAGAGAGAGAGAATGGGTGCGCCAGGGCTTCCAGCCTCTGCAAACGAACTCCAGACGTGTGCGCCCCCTTGTGCATCTGGCTAACGTGGGACCTGGGGAACCGAGCCTCGAACCGGGGTCCTTAGGCTTCACAGGCAAGCGCTTAACCGCTAAGCCATCTCTCCAGCCCTCCATTACTATTTAAAACAGCAGAGGGAATTGGCTCTCCTTCAGGTTCATCTTATCGGACCATCTCTTATCTGAAATATGGAATAGGACATAGAATACATAATGACAGCATTAACATACTCCAGAGGCACTGTGACCCCACTATGTACTTGTACTTTGACCTCCCCAAACACTAGCTAACAAAGTGATAAAAATGTAGACACACAAAATTCTACATTAAAAAGAACCAGTGCTTTAGTATTTATTATTTTAAATATTTTTTATTTATCTATTTGAGAGAGGGAGAAAGAGAGAATATGTATTCCAGGGTCTCTTGATACTGCAAAGGAGCTCCAGATGCAGATGCCACTTTGTGTGCCTGGTTTTACATGGGCACTGGGGAAGTGAAGCCTGGTTGGCAGACTTTGGTAGCAAGGACCTTTAACTGCTGAGCTACCTCCCTAGCCTGCATATTGTTTTGTAAGACTACTCACTATGGTTAGAAGCCCTCCCTATGTGCTGGATTCTGTTGCCTTCTTCAAGCAGAGACAAGCCCCTCTGCTTCAATCACACGATGATAAGCTGTGGCATGAACTATTTGTTCAGGAATAATACCAAGTCATGTTTCCTCAAACAGATACATTTGAACATATCGCTCTCATTTTGCAAGGCCTGCTCAATTTTATAAACTGTGTAAATTTCTGCCTAAATGTTATAGAGTTTTCAAGATCATCTAACATGAAAGTAGAACCTTGCCTATTACACTTGGGCACCATTTGCCATCCTTCCCTTCTCTTCCCTTCACTTCCCTTCCTTTCTCTTCCCTCCCCTCCACTCCCCTTCCCTCTTTTCCCCTCCCCTCTTTTCTCCTCTGTCTTCTTCTCTTTCTCCTTTCTCTCCTCTTCCCCCCCCCTTACTCCTCTCTATTTTAAACTCTCTCTCTTCCCCTTCTCTTTTCTCCCTGTATCTTACTCACATGCCCCCCCCCCACCTTTCACAGTGGTCTTCAATGGATAAAGTGAATGGCCTTTACTTTACTCTCTGATACATCTTCCCAGCCCTAAAAATCATGTCTTAATACTGGTTCATAAGTCTTGAAGAGTTCTCATACTAATTCAATTAATAATAAGAGGAGTATGAGTAGCCAGGGATGAGAGTGTTTATTAGGAATCTTTGCACTACCCACTCATAATTTTTATAAATCTAAAGCTGTTTCCACAATTACAGTATTGATATTTTACACAAATAACAAACATTAATAGATTCATTTACTCACTAGTTTGTCTTATTAAGTTTGTATTATGCTGTAGACAGTGCCCTTGGGGTATAAGCCCTTAGGAAATTCTCATTGCATAGTGAGAATATAGAAAAAAAAACAAAACAAAACATTGGTGCTGTATTGGATTCAGGATTTACCATGTCTTAAGGAATAAATTTGTCATTCTTAATTGTGCTGCCCTCCCCACTGGTACTGCGTGTCGTTATTCATGGGTCCCTGCATTCATCTGCAAGGGAAACCACATGCTACGCACATGCTACATAAACTCAATAAATTTTTTCACCTTTACTAAATAATTATTTTGTTAAGGAAAACATTGGAACTCAAAAGAGGCTTTCACTAGAACAGGAATACTTTATCACACAGTGAGTTTATGGTGTTCTCACTACAGACTTTTCTCTGACCTCTTTTAAGATCCGGACATGCCTGTAAGTGCCAGGTGATTAATGCTTTGCTCCCCACTGCCCTGACGCTGAAGTTTGTTGGCTGTGTTATGATTAATATCAAGGCTTCCTTTGGCTGATGCTTCTCTATGTTGTCTACTTTGGCTAAATTACTTGGTCTGGATTATAATAAGTTAATTCATGAACTTATTTACAAAATTATGTTTTCTCACCGTGGATTTCACAGCTAGTATATGTGAATAGGCTTTTGATTCATTCCCAAAATATCATCTGATTTTCACTCTTTCTGTGCCTCAACTGTTAGTGTTCTATGATCTCTGCAGCATGGGATGGCATTCAGTGCAGCTTTTAAAAGTTGCCACTCTTTTTTTCTCTAATCTTACAGTGTTCTGCATTGATGATACTTTTGCAGATTTTGGCTTCAAATATATATATATTATTTCCATAATTACTAATAACTATTTTTCTAATGGGAATAACTATACATTAGAGATAAAGACTAATAGGCTTTAGTAGGCTTTCATACTATCGAACAAAGTATTTGAAAAGGTATCTGTATGTTACTTTGGTTAATATACATAACAGAGACATAAATGTTGTCTATTTTATTTTCACCTCATACTGTGAAATACTATATGTACATTTTTGGAACCAAAAATACTTTCTGCTTTATATAGGAGTATTGAAATTCTGTTTATAACAATTAAGATTTACCCTGAAAACCACTAAGGAATTTTACGTTTCTCCTTTATACCTTGAATAGGATCTCATCTTATTATATTTTATCTTATATTTGCACATATATGTATGTGATTTGCATTTGTGTGTTCATAGGTTTATGTTCACACATAAGTATGGGTACATTTCCATATATGTCTTCAGTCAAGAGGTCGACTTTAGGTGACTTAGTCAGTTACTCTCCACCTTAATTTTTGAGACAGGGTCTAGCCCTAGGGATCCTCCTATTTCCTGTCTATATATTGGGGCTTTGTAGTCACTAGCATAATACCTGGCTTTTACATGGGTACTAGGCTTCCAAACTCAGATACTCAAGTAAACACTTCACTCATTGACCTGACCCACCTCCTCAGGCCCTATGACTAGGAACATGGACTCCAGTGGAGGAACCTCCTACTGTACTTATGCTAATGGAAAATGTGTCAGACTGCTTTCTACATTTGTTCCCATATATTAGTACTGTTTGATGCCTCCAGAAAACTCATCTCTCAATAAAGCATAGACCCTGTCTTAGAGTGAAAGGATAGAAAACTGCTATTTCAAACACATGGGCTTAGGAAACAAGTAGGGGTTGCTGTCCTAATATCTGACAGGATAGAATTCAAACCAACATTAATGGAGCAAGATAAAGAAGGTCATTTGATACTGGTTAAAGGAACATGGCAACCAGAAAACTGTTAGCAATGATAAACACTTTTAGCAACATAGCAGGATTCAAAATAAGCACACAGAAATCAGCAACTTTCCTATATACTAACCAAAAACATGCAGAGGATGAAATCATGGAATTGCTTCCATTCACAATTGCCTCAAAAATAAAATAAAATAAAATAAAATAAAATAAAATAAAATAAAATAAAATAAAATAAAATAAAACACCTGGAATAAATGTAACCAAGGAAGTGAAGGATCCCTACATTGGGAAATTTAAAACACTCAAGCAAGAAATTGCAGAAGACACAAGTAAATGGAAAGACATCCCATGTTCTTGGATAGGAAGGATCAATATTGTGAAAATGTCAATCTTACCAAAAGCAATCAACACATTTAATGCAATTTCCATTAAAATTCCAAAGGGATTCCTCAAAGAAATAGAAAAACATTCTTAAAATTCATATGGAAACACAAAAATCCACAAACAACAAAAACAAATTTGAGCAACAAAAATAAGGCTGGTGGTATCACCAGACCTAATTTTAAGCTATATTACAAGTCTACAATAATAATAATTAAAAAACAGCATGGTATTGGCACTAAGACAGACATGTAGATGAATGAAACATAATCGAGGACCCAGATGTTAATCCAGGCATCTACAGGCATATGATTTTTTGTTGTTGTTTGTTGTTCAGCCATCTGATTTTTGACAAAAATGCCAAAAATATCCATAGGAAAATAGATAGCCTGTTCAACAATTGGTGCTGAGAAAACTAGATATCTATATGTAGAAGGATGAAAATAGATCCATGTCTTTTGCCATGCAGAAGAATCAAGTCAAAGTGGATCAGAGACCTTAGTAGCAGACATGAAACTCTGAAATTGCTAGAGAAAATGGCAGGAGAAACCTTTCAACATATTGGCATAGGTGATGACTTTCTGAATATAATCCCAATTGTTCAAGAAATAAAGCCACTAATCAACCACTGGAAACTCACAAAATTCCAAAGCTTTTGTATAGCAAAGGACACTGTGAATAGATCAAAGAGACAACCTACAGAATGGGAGAAAACCTTTGCCAGCTACACATCTGACAGGGCTACCATCAAGTAAACAAATTATAATAAATATTGGCAAGAATGGGGCACCCTTCTATACTCTTGGTGGGAATGTAATCTGAACTTACCCAATCACAGAAAAGAAATCGCCACATAGACAATAGGATGGGTAGGAAGGGAGGAGAGGGCCATGGAGGGTGTGGGAAACACAAATCTAGACCCAAACAGCAATGGTACCATAAAAATTCTACATCCTAAAAGGCAGACCAAATGGCTGAACTTTCACCAGGGCCTTAGAGGAAACACCTGTCCCACAAGACACTGGAGAGGGTATGATGAAGACTGACCTTGATCTTCTACAGCCTCTCTGTCTCCCTCCCCCTCTCTCTCTTCTCTCTATCTCTTTTACATTAGTTATCTTTTTCTTCCTATTCTTAGTGGGCACTGACCTGTAACTCCCAGTACCAGCATGTGGCTATCATCCACAATGAGATTTTGATCAGAGAGACTTACAAGGTTTCCTAAAAGAAAGACAGATTTCTGTCTAAGTACTTGATGACCTACCAAATGTTAGTAGTAAGACCCTACTGCTGAAGACAACCTATGTAGTTGACACAAAAATGGAATAGCATGGCTGGAAGCTGGAAGAGAGTCAGTCCCCAGACAGTCAGCATGTCTATTGCCAGAAGGTGCTACATGGGTGACAGAAAAAAATGACCAATATCTGTCTAAGCAACTCATGGCCTCACCTACTTAGCAGCTAATAACCTGTAGTGATGCTCACACAAGTGCAATTGTGGCACACAGCCATGGTGGGAAACCAACTGCTCTTGATTCAGCTAACTGATCCCCTCAGTGGTATGGGACCCATAGCTGGAGCTGGGAAATAATTCAGAACCATTTCCAAGCATAAGCCCACTCTCCACTATCAAGCAACCACCAATAGTGGGCTACAAGAGGGCCAACACCTATTAAGTTCTCTATAAAAAGTAAGAGTTATCTCATTTGTCTGGTGATAACTCCCTCTCCATTGGAGAATGTGCTTCTCTTTTTCAGACAGATGTAGATCCTAAGGAAAAAGCCACCCCATCATATCTCAAAAGGACCCAGGCTGAAACTAAGAACAATTGGCGAAACAAGCAAGGGTGCTGTTTTCTTGGTGAACCGGGTACAAGCACAAGGGTGAAGGAGATCAACACAGAGAAAATTCAACTCCTACCAAATCAGAGATCCAGAGACCCAGAGGCCCCCAACACATCATCACTGAAACAGACCAAAAATGAACCCAACATGGCTCAAGGAAATTTTGTGGAAGAGGGGGCGGAAAGAATGTCAGAGCCACATGATGGGTCATGATATGCAGAGACATTTATTCTACCCTTAACTGTGGGCTAACTCCAGAATGCATGACCCATATACTTCAACAAGGAGGGGCCAAGGAGAGGGGGTAGGTAATGGATGAGTCTAATAATAGTACCAAATTGACTGTATTTGCTGAGTACAAAACTAATTCATAATAAATAAATAAATAAATAAAATTATCAAATATAAAAGGAGATATGAAAGGTAAAAAAAGAAAATCAATTCAAGATTTTCTGAACAAAACATATGAAAATCTACTTTTTTGGTTAATAGTACATCCAGAAGCCATATATTGTTACTAGAAAATATTCAGTGCCAAGGATGGGACAACTTCTAATGAATTGTTGGCCAGGGAAATCCCTGTTACCTCCAAAACATTACAGCCTGTTGCTAAGGACCTTGGTTTCCCTTGAGAAACAGATCATAAGACCCTATTGCTGAAGACTTCACATGCCTGAGGCAAAGTCACTGAGGAATCAAACTGGTGCTGAGCAGAAAACCTTCTCCCTGTAGCCCAGCCCACTGAAAGCTGTGAAAAGCTATACTGTATGCAGCCTTATGGGAGACAGTGTAATAGTGGCATGTCTACTGTGGGGAAACCAACTGCTCTTTAATTGGACTGAAGACCCACTCTATGGGAGGGAATACATGCCTGGTACTAAAAACCTAAGCAAAAGCCTATGGTGGGGGAGGTCATGAGCCTTAGGGGTATAAATCCTGCTTGTGTCTGTATAAATGCATGTATTACTCTCACCAAATTGCTGTGAAAACACTATACCTTAATGTTCATATTCATATATTAATGCTAATCTCACTTCTGGTTAGAGAAGCTTCTCTTTTCAGATGGCAATGACCACTGGGATGACCCAAAGGGCAACATGGAGAAGGGGAGGGGTATGATGGAGAGAAGAGTTGTGAAGGGGAAAGTGGGGGAGGGGAGTATCATGGTTTATTGTCTGTAAGTATAGAAGTTATCAATGAAAAATAAAAGGTTTAAAAAAGAGAAAGAAAAAATGTTTCTTACTACTCTGGTTAATATAGGGACACACAGCTGACAAAATTGCCAAGAATAAGTGACTACTGTATGCTCAGCTTCTAATGAGAAATCTATACCACCTACTGCAAGTGTCAGGACATGTCAAAGAAACAGGGATGACAAGAAAACATTCACAGGAGGCTGGAAAGTAGGGCTGTGAAAAACTGCCTTCCTCATCCAGAATGGGCATTACAATCATACATGCACAGCAGATGTGCAGATTTCTTTCAGATTGATCCTGACAATACTTTTCCATCCATGCAGGTGGGAAACATGAGATCCCACTCCTCCCAGAGTATCTCAAAGCCCTAAAAGTCACTGGCATTGCTTCATCAGGTTCGTCAATGGTATAGCTGGGGTAAGTGGCCCTTCAGCAATGAATAACCTACCACCTGTGATTATGCTAGTAATAAAATTTAAGCCAATGGGTTAAATAAAAAGGGTGGGGGAGGAGGAGGGTATTAGTGGGGGGATGGAGAGAGCAATTGGGGATATTAAAAATGGAGAAATATTATGACACTATTAAATATATAACACCATAGCAAAGTATATGTTGTGTGGACCATTGAGCCACTACATTTAATTGGGTGGATGTTATACAGAAATACATGAGATCCATGTGAAATTCAGAAAGGCTGTTCACAGTTTCCTCACAGGCCATGTCTATAGATGGAAACAGTACTTGGTAGGGGCAGTGACTCAGTCTTGCTTATGTCAGACCCAAGCTGGTGCCAGCCCCTGAGCTCTTGGTTTTACAAAGCATATTTGTACATACTCAGTGAGAGATTAAGTTTTTCCAAGTTTTTTCTACTCATTTCATGTTGGCCCTTTATTCATTTTAGTTTTAGTTCAATGCTGGCCTACCTATCACTGATAGATGTGTAAGAATCAAAAATGAATAAATTTGTTTATCACATCTACATAACACTTTCACAGCAAAAGGGTGGGCATCATAGCCTGGTCAAGTTAGTATATAAGATGAACCATTGCACCTCTTTAAATCGTATTTTTATTTATTTTATTTTTTTTATTTTTTATTTTTTAATTTATTATTTTGAGAGCAACAGACACAGAGAGAAAGACAGATAGAGGGAGAGAGAGAGAATGGGCGCGCCAGGGCTTCCAGCCTCTGCAAACGAACTCCAGATGCGTGCATCCCCTTGTGCATCTGGCTAACGTGGGACCTGGGAAACCAAGCCTCGAACTGGGGTCCTTCGGCTTCACAGGCAAGCACATAACTGCTAAGCCATCTCTCCAGCCCTCTTGGTAGGTTTTCTAAGGGAGTTTTATATACACAGGTTATGAAGAAGATATCCAATTAATTATTATAAATTAATATATCTCCTGTTTTATTTAGTGAATATCTTGAAAAATTATAGCAGTTATTCTGAAATGCAACCATTCATTTGGTGACAGATTTATCTTTTGTGAGGAGAGGAAGGAGATGTGGAATAAGAGAAGCAGTAAATGCACACCTGTAGTAGTTTCCTGGGAGCAGTTCTAATCCAGAGGATGAGTATTTGTAGATGAATAAATAAGGAAAGAAAGAAAATTAAAAATGAATGCAAGGGGATGGAGAGATAGCTCAGTGGTCAAAGGAGTTTCTTTGCAAAGCATGATGGACCTGGGTTCCATTCCCTAGTACCTATGTAAAGTCAGATGCACAAAGTGGAACATGTGTCTGGAGTTCATTTCTAGTGGCAATAGGCCCTGGCATGCTCATACTCTGTCTGACTATTTCTCATTTTTTCTCTCTCTCTCAAATAAATAAATAATAAAAATATTTAAAAATGAATTCCCAAACCAATAAGTCTCTTCCTACCTTTCAAAACCCAGATAGTCCTTTCAAAAGGAAACTAAATCCAATAAAACAAATATTCCCACAGAGTCCTGGGCTTTTCCTGCTGATGTCATTTGCTAGGTCCACAGCTGTGGCCCTGCCTTATTGGGTCCATCCAATTCCCATTCCTTCAATCTGGCCATTGTCACCAGATGTAGAGGAGCAGGGAAAAAGCTCCTCAGCAAGAGAAGACCATGGCAGAGCAATGTCTGGGCAGGAGGGAGATTCTAAACAATTTAAATGATAAAGAAAAGGTCCTTTTGTTTTAAAGTCCATGCTGATGTGGCTGACTAATTTCTTCTTTAAATGTATGAATCAATGTAATATTTTACAAAGTTTTGTTGTCCTCAAAACACTTTAGGAAGTCTTATGATAAAGTCATCCCTTTATTTAATATTCCATTAAATAGAATAAAACTTGAATTCTTTGTGACCAAATAGTTATTTCTAAGAAATCTGGGTGATAACGTGTGCATGCATGTGTTTTTTACATTAAAATAAAGTTTAAACTCAGTTTTGCAATTAGATTGTATCTGTATTGCATTCAACCAATTCAAAGTATATCATATTTGTATAAAAACGGCTTATGTAGATGAAAATAAAAGTTTGTTTTCGCTTTAGTTTTGGACTGATTTAGTTTGACTACTTTGATCACTTTGGTCTCAGTTTGTTGAGTGCTGAGATTATAAGTATGCACCACCTTCCCAGAGGACAAAGTAGATTTTAGGGATGGAGAGATGGATTACCAGTTAAGGCTCTTGCCTATGAAGCCTAAGGAGTCAGGTTCAATTACCCAGAATCCACTTAAAACAGATGCATATGGTAGCATGTGCGTCTGGAGTCCATTTGCAGTGGCTAGAGGCCCTAGTGTTCACATTCTATCTCTCTCTCTCAAATAAATAAAAATAAAAATATTTTTAAAATAGGTTTTAACCATATTTTCAAAGCTATTCTCAATAAATATTTAATTGCAATATCAGTTCTTCTATACAACCTGGCTTCAGAAATATATAAGGGATTAGCAAATGCTTTTACTTTGTGTACTTTCAAGTTGTGGTAAATGACAATAATGTAATAATAAAGAAACAAATTTTAAGTAATCATATATGCTATAGAGAAAATAAAACAAGGGCAAAGGTAATTTTCTGGGCAGGCATGTTTTTAATTTTAGCCTGGCTGACTAAAATATTTTTCCTTGATAATCATCCAGAAGCCACAAGGAAAGATTAAAAAAAACAACAACAACAACAACAAAAAAAACACAGAAGCATAAAGTCCAAGTAGTAAAATCTTGCAAGCATACAGAAGAAAACTACTATGGTTTCAGGGTTCAAATACAAATACCAATAAACACTGCTAATTCTAAAGTAGATATCATAATCATAAAACTCTGAAGCTTGTCACACACACCAACCAGGGACAGAGTGACATTTCCTCTTAGTCTATATTATAAAGTGGCTCATTCTCTGGAAAAACTTAACTTTAAAATTGTTAAGTTTACAAAATGTTTTATATTCAAACATCAGTTATCAAAATAGAATAAAGTACAGTATCAACTCTGAGTTGTCTAAGGAAATTCCACATTGTGCATTCCAATGTCTAGAGCAAGAATTAAACAGGGATATATTACACACACACACACATATTTGTTTCTACTCTATAATTTTTCTATGAGCAAACCAGACTATATGCACTTTACATAAATATATGTGTTCTCTCACTCAACATGTTTGTTGAGACACATCTAAATAGTAGATGTGCTTAAAAGTCATAATTTAAGCTAGGCGTGGTGGTGCACGCCTTTGATCCCAGCACTTGGGAGGCAGAGGTAGGAAGACTGCCATGAGTTCGAGGCCACCCTGGGACTCCATAGTGAATTCCAGGTCTGCCTGGGTTAGAGTGAGACCCTACCTCAAAAACACAAAAAAATAAAAATAAGTAAATAAAAATAAAAGTCTAAAAATCAAGGTTTCCAGGAACGTTCTGGTTTCTGTTTCCAATAATTTCTCTCTCTCTCTCTCTCTCTCTCTCTCTCTCTCTCTCTCTCTCTCTCTCTCTCTCTCTCTCTGTGTGTGTGTGTGTGTGTGTGTGTGTGTGTGTGTGATTTGTCTTCAAAGAGACCAGCACTGTGTTTTACCTGTTATTGGTCAAAGAGACTCTCAGAACTTGAGCAAAATTAATGAGCAAGGAAATATATTCTCTCCATGATAGATAGATAGATAGATAGATAGATAGATAGATAGATAGATAGATGATAGATAGATATAGATAATATAGTTGATGATATAGATATAGATGAAATAAATATAGATATAGAGACCTTCACAACTAGGGTCAAAATTCCTTCTATTTCTTAACTCATAAAAGTACATTAAGAAGTTCATAAAATTAATCTGAAGATCATAGTTAGAGTGAGCTTTGGGAGTGCCAGGGCATCATAAGCCACCTGATAACTTGGAACCACACAGATTATCCAGCAGTCACTTTTATTTCCCAGTTGAAAAAGGGAGGGATACATGTGTACATTGCATGTTTCCAAGTCTTATAAATAAATAAAAAAGCAAACAGTAAATAAGCCACTACTGCAATTTTCAAGGACTGCATTGAGTGGGTATGGAGGTTCACAGGTCAGCCGCAAAGGACCTGTAGTCACCTGTGAGGAATTATTTTGATTAGTTTCAATTATTTAGATTAGTTTGTTGCCTGTCTTGAGGGATTATCTTGATTAGGTTTACTGAGATGGGAAGACAAAACTTAACTCTCAGCTGTACCATTACATGAGCAGGGGTCATGGGCTGTATAAGAAAGGAGAGAAGAAGCTAAGCAGCTCTGCTCATGGTGCTCTCTTCCTCCTCCCTGGTGATGGGATGATGGCAGCTGATTTCCTGTTCTGCTACCCTTGCTCTTCATAGCCTGATGGAAGAGAAAGTAACTTACAGCAGGGTAAAGTTAAAAGAACCCTGGGAAATACTTGTAGCAACAAATAGTTTTCTGTTGCTATATCTCACTGAAAACAAGAGCTATGGAAGACTTCAAACATGTGGAGTACACTTGGAAACTAGAATGGACCTTCTAGAACTTTATGAAAATACCATGTTTATACAAGTGTTATGTTAAGCTGGTAGGTCAGTCCAGCCATATGTCTTGTGGTGAGGATTGCATGAAGAAACTTTGGTTCAGGAAAGAGAATTTCCTTTTAATTTTATTGGAATACCTTTAGGATTATTAAATACTTAATTTAGAATTTACATTTTAAGGATTCCTAGGTTTGAGGTCTGTCATCGATTTAGAGATAGAAAGGAAAGGAACCTTTCATTTTGGGGGGTGTTTATTTTTCAGGATGAAGTATAATTTTTCATAAGGCTTCATATTTGGTAATATATGACTGAATTGTTATGGTGAAAATACTTGAGATACTTATGAAGCAGATCATTAAATATCTTATTATATCTCTTTGATTTTGTTACATATATATATACTTACTTTTCTTTTGCTATGTTTGGAAGTCAGTATTTGACTAAAAATATTTATACATATAATGAATATTAGCTGATTTTCTTTAACTCTTAATGTATTTTACTTTGAAAGGTAAAATATAAAGCTACAAGCAGAGTAATAGAGATACCATTCTGGGTAAAGTTTATTCCAGAATTTTGCTTGTCTGAGTTACCATTTTGTGAAATCATCTTCGGTTTGAATAAAGACTTATAACTCTAAAATTACTTAATTTGACCAAATGAATGCAGTCAAGCTAACGCTTCAAATAGTTCCTTTCTAACTTTTTTAACTCTCAGTTTAGCAGTCTACCTAAACATTAAGCCAAGTCATCTCTCTAACCTAACACAGTGTTTTCAGAAATGCCAGTATCTAGTGTGACCATTGCAATAAGAGGTAAAGCACTTGTTCTTTGACCTTTTTCTTTTTCAGGCGAATATAATCTCATTTTATTGTCTTCATAGCAAAATTGGCTTAGAACTGGATCACTTGGCCCTTTCTCATCTCCTCCCAGTTCAAAATGCTTGCATCTCTTAGTAGTCAGCATTCTCTTAGATCTGCAGTTGGGTTCAACACACTCAAGCCTCAGCACAATCTTCTTCGTAGTCTTAACCTTTTTCTGGAATATAGGCTTAGGCTGCACTTCGTAGCCACTCTGCTTTCAGTCATAATGCTGCTTTCCCTGGGCATGCAGAGTCCTTTCCCTTCTTGTACTGGGTCACTTTTGTGGGGCTGGTGCTTGCCGCACTTCTTGCAGCAAGTCTGACGAGTTTTAGGGATGTTCACCATGTTGGCAGGAGTGCTATCATCATGGAAAGGAGTTCTTCGACCTTTTGAAAATAAATTCAAGGGACAGAATTATATTTTTATGTATAAAATATGTTTGATGTATAAAAATATAAAAACCAACAAACTTTTATTAATATTATAGTTATTTAATTAAATGTTTCAATAATAGCTTCCAAACCTCAAAACTTTTAAACACTTAAAAAAAAACAGTCCCACTCAGAACTTTTATGACAGGGTTATCCTCTTTAGCTGTTTATTTTGTACAACAGGATACCACGCATAAGTATTTACTATGAATCTGTGACTAAAGGCTGCATCTAAGAAAAACATAATGATGCCAAGCTATGATGGTGCAAAGAATAAACTGATATTAGCTACAACATAAATATTCTCATTATCTCAATTAAGAATTATAGAATGCAAGTTAGTTCTCTTCTATGAGAAATAATTATTTCTTTCCACGTTTCTTTTAGAAAATGAATAACTTGGAAAATGAAAAAAATTGCTGGATATGCCATAAGTGTGATATGGAGATTGGAACAGAGATGAGTCTTAATAAGCTATGTCAATTTGAATCATTATGGTCTTATTTGAAGACATTATATTGGGGCTATTTCAATACAGATTTTTTTCTATCTAGGTCATTGAAATAAATTGATACTTGAGGACTGTTGGTGTCATCTTGCCCCCTTTATATCTATCTAATCTATCTATCTGTCATCTGCCTATCATCTGTCTCTATGTCTATATATCAATCTTATTCATCTGTCTATCATCTATTTATCTTTCTATGACCTAGAAAAGAGAGAAGAAGAGAGAGTAGAGAAGATATAAAGGAGGGGAGAAAAAAAAACAAAATAGAAAAGAAGGGACATGAAGAAAAGGGAGGGGAGAGACAGAAATATTATTTGTTTCTTTGCAACAACAATTCTGAAATCAATAGGAAATTTTTACCTGTCATTTCTATACAATTAATTATGTTTTATATATGTTATGTTTCATTTTACGTTTCTATTAATGCAAATTGGAAGAGTATATTTTCTCATAGAAAAAGGTATCTAAAGTCTATACTAGAGATAAAGGCTTTTAATAGGAAAGTTTAAAGAATCATAAAGGAAGCAAACTTTTTAGAAAGCAAAAGGATTGAAGAAATAGTCTGGTTTGGGGCAAAGAATGAATAACAGGTATTGGAAAGATAGTGACCATGCATTAAAATCTGACTACTACTTCCCTTCTAGAGCTACTTAGAGTCCAGTCCTACTCCTTGTGATGCTGGCAGTACTGTGGATTCCATTATCTATCACATTTTATTGCCTGCTTGATTTAATTACTTTTTATATGCAATTATATGCTTATGATAAATTCTTGATTACTTTGTGGTAACTGGAAAAATTCTATAGTACCAGCATGCACAAGGGACTGACTGGAACAAGTTATTTTAAACATAATAAAATGTTTTCTACATTTATAACAAACATAACAAAGTTTTCTACATTTATACATCACTGCTATTGATCATCATAAAACTGAAAATAAAAAAATAATTTCAAGAACAGAGGGCGAAAAACATTATATTTGCTCTAGGAAATTAAAAGTACAAACACCATCTGAATTCCTATCAAAACAATGGCAGTAGGATGACAGAAGAGCGATGACTTTGAAGGGTATAAAGAGAGTTAACCATGAAGTTTATATCTCAAACAATATTTCAAAACTGAATGTAAAATGAGGACATTTTTAATAATTACATATAAAAAGTATTTGGCTAATCATGTTATACTTTTTTGGACAATGTAACACTCATAAGCCATAGATTGCTACTAGAAAAATTTCAGTGCCAAGGATGGGCTAACTTCCCATGAGTTATTGACCAAGGAGGTTCCTGATAACCCCCAAACATTACAAGCCACTGCCAAGGCCCTTGGTTTCCCACCAGGAATAGATGGTAAGACCCTACTGCTGAAGACTCCATGTAGTTAGGGTACATGGTTAGTAAGAAATACTGCTGGAGCTGAGCTGAAAACCTCCTCCATGTAGACCAGATGACAGCTGGAAAAAGCTATGCTGCATGCAATTAAATGGGAGAGAGAGAAATCACCACTGAAAATACTCAGCAGTAGACACGACAAGGCTTAAATTTTGCCAGCCAGGCTCAATGAGTCAATGGGTGCAATAGTTGCACATATGTTATGGGAGAAACCAACCACTTTTTAATTAGACTGGAGGCCTACTCTGTGGGAGGGAATACATCCCTGATACTGAATACCTACAACAGGGGTAGTCATGAGCCCTAGGGGTGTAATGTCTGCTGTTGTCTGGCTAAATGCATATACCATGCTCACCAAACTGCCCAGTCAGCACTTCTTTAATGTTCATACCCATATATTAACACTACTCTAACTTTTGCCTAGAGAAGCTTCTCTTCTCAGATGGCAGTGACCTTGGGATGTCTCAGAAGGCACTATGGTGGCTGAGAAGAAGTGACAGAGGAGTGCTCAGTACTGAAATATCTCTATCACACCTTCCAAGGTTCAGGGTCCATTGCGGAAGAGGCGGTGGAAAGAATGTAAGAGCCAAAGGAAGGGTAGGACTCTTTACAATGTGCTCCTCCAGGCACAAAATGGCCTGGATATTCATGACCTCACAGTGTCTGACACTACCTACACAAGACCATCATAATAGGAGGAAAGATGATAACATCAAAATACATGAGAGACTGATTGAGAGGGGAGGAGATAAGATGGAGGGTGGAGGGAAAAAAGGGGGGGAGGGGAAAGTGGAGGGAAGGAGGGAACTACCATTGGATATTGTTTACAGTTAAGGAAGTTGTCAATAATAAAACAAAATAAAATAAAGTATTTGGATTTACATAATGGAAGTACAAGAGTAGTAAAGGAAGTTTTTCAGACTGAAGAAGAACTTGAGGCTGAAGGAAGAAATGCAAAACATCAGAAATGATAAATATGGGCATAAATACAACACATTAACTCATTTTAAAAACTTTCAGGAACAACCAATATATTTCTACAAGTATGAGAAAGGATCAGATGAAGTTTATACAAAAATAGCACAAAAGAGAAGGATAAATGAAGCTGTAATATTTGAAATATGAGTTGTGGGATGTACAGTTCTTACCACCCATGCCTCCCATCTCTGATTTTGCTCAGGCTGTTTCCCTGCTCTTCTAAAAATCATGAATTTTGACCTATAAAATTACTTTTTGACTTTATAAACTATGGTCATCAGTGGAAAAAATATTTAATACGTCATAGAAGGCTTATTGTCTAAGCAGACATGCACCAACCTTTCATTTTCATAAGTTAACTTCCTACTACTTAAAATACAGCTTTCTTTCTCCGTAAGTTCTTTATCTGCTGTTTCCAGGATTAACATCTGGCACCAATAACGGGGTGGATTGGAAACTTGCATCATGAAGTTTTTGTTTAGTATCTGGTTAGAGATTACATTTTTATTATTTACATATCGTGTTATTCTAATTTATTCTCTCTTAAAAATTTTGGATTAAACATTAACAAATTCTTACCATGTTTTGAGGAAATATTGCTGTTACTACATGGGCTGTCATGAAAATGCAAGTTTTGTAGAATTTATTTAATGTATAATTTGATTTCTTCTATGGATATTTTTTGTTTTAGTCATGATAATTTACACACTTTACAGATGTTGTTGATATTGGAAAGACGTTGTTTCCTCTTTAATCAAAAAATAATAATAATAAATGAGGAATCAGAGACTTTAAGATCCTAATAAAAGAGACAAATTATTGTAGTGCTCTGAAAATATATTGAATCAAAAACCTGTAGAATTGAAAGAAGAGTTAGTTTCATCAATGATTAAAGCTAATTCTTTACCAATTAAAAACTCCAAATACAGGGTAGGTGATTCTCTTTGTAATACCAGGGTTAGATGTCCTCATCTTATGTTGTACTCTAATTTACAGTGGTTTGTAAGCAGTGAAGGGCATAGGACATACAAACACAATGTTATATAACTTTAGGCCACCATACTCTCCCTGACTTGTGACCCAACCCTCAAGCACTGCTTTTAGTTTTTGCAAGGTGGTGGATTGAACCCAGGACCAAGGGCATACTAAAAAAGCACTCTATAAATGAGCTGTCTCCCCAGTCTAGTGCATAATTTAACATAACTTTTTTCAAGGTATATTTACTTTTTCAGTTATGTGTGATCTAGGCATGTACTGATGTCCACCATTTGAATCAGTAAGTTATATACAATACCCAGTTTCTTTACTAATCCCTGAATATTTCCATGAGATGTGCTATATAGTATCTCAGAATCCTCAGAAAATTTGCTCCACATGTCCCACCATGGTAATTATTCATGGTTTATCCTTTATTCCCTTTCCTGACTCACTTCTTTCTTGGAGTAAACTCCATGAACCATTCACTCGTAAATCCTTGTATCAAAATCTAAGATGTGGAAAGTTTAAATCAAGACAAAGGAAGAATTGAAATGGTAAATGTTTAGCGTTTCTATTCATCATTACAAAAGTGAGAAATAGAAAATGTTACTTTGGAATGACTTTAGTTTTAAGCAACCAACCATTTCTGCTTTAGAATATGTTATTGATTACATTTCTAACATGACAGAGTGAAATTCTTGTTGTATTGAAGTTGTCCAGGATCACAACCCAAGTCAGTGGGTGAGTGACAGGAATAACAAATGTGTCATCTATATGCTTCCAATCATAGGATGTGAGAACATGATCCCTGTGGCTAGAATAACAAATAAAAGTGCTGTACTTATTTTGCCTTACCTTGTTCTGCAACTTCTTTGTCCTTCTTTTCAGAATATAAATATCAGATTTTGTGTCTTATCTATAATAATTCCCCTGGGTTGTTTGCAGAATTAAACCTACTGCTATTAGGTGCTGCTCAATATGTATTACAGCAACAGACACTTAAATGTTATCTATTTCTGAAATTTGCTTCCAATGATTCAAAATTCAGTGAATTTGTCTCTGTATATTTTCCTTCTTGATCTTACCTATAACCTCAAAAACTAGATGCTTCTTGTATATAGGAAGAGTTGTAACTCCCTTTTTGTTGCTGGGAAGAACACCCACCCAACCAGAAGCAGTTTATGGGAGGAAAGGGTTTATTGCTGGTTTACGGTTTGCAAGGGAAGCTTCATCATGGTGGACGTAGCTGGTTCATTTCATCATGTATCCACAGCAGAGAAGGAGGAGCAGCCATCATCAGCAGCCACGTGCTCCATTAAAGCACACACCGTAGAGATGGATTCAACCCCAAGGTCCATCCCAAGTGATATCCCTCCTGCAGTGCTCCACTTGCCAAAGACTAAAGACTTTACCACGTGATTACTAAGTAGAAACCTTAATCACAAACACCCAAGGCTATAGGGGCATATAGGAAGTTAATTGATTGTAAGTACCCAATTCTCTAAGGTTTAGAGCTATAGTATAACTTCTAATTCTATAATTCTCCAATTATATATCATATAGATAGAGAATAGCAATTTTGATATTTTATCTTCTCAAAATTGATCAATTATGTTCTTGCTATCCTTGGAATACTGGTGATTTTTTAAGCTACTTTATTGTGCAGATTTTCTCACTCCTTTAGAGAAATTAAGAGTTCAATAACTGACTCATAAAATACCTGTGAGTAAAGGCTGACTTTGAGGAAAAGAGCAAAGTTGTTTCTGATTGTTTATCGCTTTTCAAGAATACAGTTAGACGTTATCCTAGAAATTCAGACCATTATCCCTATCCCAAATAAAAGGAGAAATAAAAAGTAGACTCATTGCACTTTTTTTTGCAAAAGGCTTTTATGGGCTTGGAGTCCTGTAACTCATGATAAATGATATTGTGCAAGATGTAGCATCTGGATCAGAATGCTTGTCATTTTGCAAATCATATGAAGAAAGAACATTTTGACATCTTTACAATATTTTTGTAGAAAAAGCCATCTTTAGATTGTAACAAATGACATAAAAACACTGCCAACTATTTTTCTTGTGTGCATAAAATGTGAGAAATTACATGCAAAGCTAACTTCCTTGTGAACTTTTCCTTTGGGTTTGCCAATGAAGAGATGATATAATTCCTTCCACATTTGTACTGTTTTCACTGCTTTTATGCCGTGTGTGTGTGTGTGTGTGTGTGTGTGTGTGTGTGTGTGTAGGATAATATGCTAATAGGCCAACATTTCAGAATATTCATTCTCATTTGCCACTCTGTATTATTTAAATTTCAAAGAAGCACAGTCTATTTTTGGCATGAAGTTGCAGAACAAATCATACATGGTCTAATAAAAAGGCACACTGGTATATATTTGCACATCACCTGTAAAGATCATTTTAAATGTGTGTGAGCTTATATTTTCAAATTCATAGCATCTCTTCAGAATTAATTCATTGCCCTCAGGGTCATTTGTCACAGCTGTTTCTTCTACAAATGCACAGGCTTTGATGTGGCAGTTCTCATTTTTTTTCTTTTGAGATCTTTCATGACATTTGGAATTATTCCTTGGAAACAAATGACTCTGTCAAATAACTTAGAAATTGCTGGACTATCTTTGTCATTTCATCTTGAAGCAAGTTTATCTGATCCCTCATTTTTAATAAGATTCATTTGCTTAGATTCCCAGAAGAAAAGCTCCTGCCTTCATAAGCAATGAAGTGATTGAGGCAACGTTTCATGCATTCATTTCTTCCATCTAGGAAGTATGTATGTTTAAATGTAAAGCTTTGTGTATTTTCTACAGCTTATGGCTGAGTACTGAATCTCACAGTAACTAGAAGGGTTTTACTATTGTTGAGAGGCCTTATACATAAGAAGTTTTTAAATTAACCAGCTGAATTATCCTTAAGGCTATAGCAACTAATGCTATCATCAGCATATCCACAAGGCTCTGAAACCTGCTAGCATGAGTACTTGTAGATACTACTGACTAGCAATGTTTAGATCGAGAAACTGAGCGAAATACATATATAACTTGCAATATGCCTCTATTAAATGCTCAAAATGATATAAATAAATAGACACTACTAATTTTCAAATGTTATTTTAGTATCCTAGAAAGACAGAAACCCAATTAACCATAAATTGGAAATTATTTACAATCAGATGAGTTGAAGATTTGAAAGAAAGCAGAGGTGGTATCTGACTAATATTGCCATAAGAAGAGGAAATTTGAACTGCTGAGAAACAGGATCATTGCACAAACATGGGGAAAGTAATTTTAATACTTAATAGAAGAAAGCTATCTTGAAAGTATTATGTTGCTTTTGGTTTTTTTGAGGTAGGGTCTCACTCTAGCCCAGGCTGACCTGGAATTCACTATGGAGTCTCAGAGTGGCCTCAAATTCACAGTGATCCTCTGATCCTCCTACCTCTGCCTCCTGAATGCTGGAATTAAAGGTGTGCACCACCACCCCAATTATTCTTAGTTTCAGCTGGGGCCCTTTTGAAGTATGATGGGGTGACTCTCTCCTAAGGATCTGCATCTATTTGAAAGAGAAGAGCAGATTCTCCAAAGGAGAGTACAGTCAACATCAAATAAATGTGATAACCATTATTTTTTTAGAGAGAGTTTAATAGGTGTAGGCCCACTTGAAGCCCATTATTGGTGGTACCTTGATAATGGAGAGCAGGCTCATTTTTGGATATGGTTCTGACTTGTTTCCCAGTTCCAGCTATGGGTTCCATACAACTGAGCAGATCAGTTAGCCAAATCCAGAGCAATTGGTTTCCCACCATGGCTGAGGACCGCTTGTATGAGCATCATGTCAAGTTATTTGCTGCTAAGTAGGTTATACCATGCTTTGCTTGGGCAGATATTGATCATTTTCCTCCAGTTGCTCACGTAGCAGCTTTTGGTGCTAGACACACTGTCTAGGGACTGACTTTCTTCCAGCTTCCAGCCATGTCACTCCATGTTACGTGTCACCAGCATATGATGTCTTCAACAGTAGGGTCTTACCACTAACCTATGGTGGGTCATCAAGCACTCTGACAGAAATCTATCTTCTTTTGGGAAACTTTGTTGGTCTCTCTGATCAAAAGCTCATTGTGGATGACATCCACCAGCTGGTACTGGGAGTTACAGATCAGCACCCAAGAAGGGTCAGGATATGCAGAGACATTTATCACACCAATAACTGTGGGCTAACTCCACAAGGCATGACCCATATACCTCAACAAGGAGGGGCCAATGAGGAGGGGCTAGGTCATGGATGAGCCTAATAATGGTACCAAACTGCCTGTATATACTGAATAGAAAACTAATAAAAACAATTAAAATTTAAAAAAAGAATAATTGGAGAAACATGCAAGAATGCTGTTTTCTTGGTGAACCAGGAACCAGCACAATGATAAAGGAAATAGACACAGAGAATAATCAACCCCCACCAAACCAGATATCCAGAGACACAGAGGCTCCAAAGATCTCAACACTGAAGCACACTAAAATGAACCCAACATGGCTCAGGGAAATTTACAGAAGAGGGGGCGGAAAGAATGTCAGAGCCACACATTGGGTCATGACAAGCAGAGACATTTCCTCCTACCCCAAACTGAAGGCTAACCCCACAATGCAGGACTCATTTGCCCCAGCAAGGCTGGTTCCTGTAGAGCGGGAAGGACACAGAGTAATCTAACAATGGTACCAACTTGACCACTCACTGAGTACAAAAATTAGAAAAAATATTCAAGAATGAAAAGGAACACATCAATTATAACAAAAGAATTGGGAAGGTCAAGTGTGAGGGAAAGGCTCTGATTTCTTTTGCTATAATATAAATACAAGAGAAATGTGTTCAATGGTAAGTTAAAACAGTTCAGAATTTGCTAAGTACAAAAAAGTGAGAGCCTGGGATTTATTGGGACCAAGGCTGGGAGAGAAGGGAGTTTGTGTTCGCTTTATGTTACAAAGCATTCTGCTTTAAACACATGTAAAACTGATTCATGGAAAATGCATGAGAACCATAGTTAATGGTTTAAAATAATCTAAATCTGAAACTACAAATGGATCTGATGGAAGATGATAACATCATGGAGAAAAGGGTCCACATAGTAAGTACTTCATCTCACATAGCAGAACACTGAGATGACCTTGTAGAGTTGTTGGAACTAGACATAGAGGTGTGATATGTAAATTTCTCAGAGTCGATTAACTAAATAAAGAAATACAAAAAATAAAATCATGGCTGTTAGCATAGGAAAGGAGGAATTGATATATGTGAGCATAGTCAAAGGTCTTCCATAACTGGGTCCATGTAATTTAATTTGCTTAAAGTGGTGAAATCAAAGAGATAGAACAACATAATACCAGCCATATAGAGAAAACCTAAAGAAAATAAAACCAGGAATAATTAACGTGGCTGCCTCGACACCTTTAGACTGAGAAAGAGGAGCTGGGACACAAACTGGATATCACACTGCGTGGTTTTCCTAGCTATACAACTTTTTACCAAGTCCCTATGTCATTTAGAAATTTAATTGCAAATATTACAACCATTTTATAACAGTGATTGTTTTTAATTTATTAATTTATTGCACCAAAAATATATACAAACTATAAATGAGTTATGCAAGATTGCCTAATATGCTATAATAACAAATACCACAAATCTCACTGGCTTACTACAAAAGACCCCAAGTCTTCCACACCAGTCAGCAGAGCAGTCTTGCACCTGGTATCTCCTATAAAGCCAGGCTGAGCTGATGGAATGGCAGTCCCTCCACCATCTGCATCCTGGAACATGCAAACTTCCCTCTCCCACAGCAAGGGGAAGGGAACAATGTGGTGCACGTATATGCTGTAATCCTTTGGTCCAGAAGTGGTATCTGTCATATCCACTTACTGCACAGTGGCCAGATTTTATTTCTTGAGATGTATAAGTTTATATCCTTCTATTTACTTCTGATTGGAAAATAATCTAGGTAAACACTGATCATTTCAGTCAAATCAGTAAACTTCCAAGCAGTTACCTTAGTACTGGCATCTATGTCTTCCTACTATACTTCACCATTCATGATCGTAAGGCACTTGAAGAAGTTTCAATGTTTTTCCAATTATATTTAAGACTGTAAATGTTTGAAATTTGCAGAGGTGGTGTGGCTTATGTAAAAATACTGTTTGCTCATCTTTATGTCCATTTGTTTAGGGCAGAGTCTCTACCTCTCCATCTGGATAATGTCTCCCATCTCTACTCTTGGTGACCAACAGCTTTGTTATGTCATTTATTGAATGCAAGCAAAAGGCCTGAAAATGGAATACCTGGCAACAAACTCTGGCATCATATACTATGGATAACTTTTCAGATGATTTTTGAGAAGAAAAGAAAAAAAAAAAAAAAACAATACTCAGTCCTGTTAGTGATTTTACTGTTCTGATCTTTATCCAGGAAAATGTTAACTTGCCTTCAAAAGCCTATGAAAACTCAGACAGTGACTTTCCTTACTAAAATTGTTTTGCTCAGCTGAGTGTCAGAAAAAAAAGATATTTTGAAGACAGAATAATACATACAAACAAAATAATCATCTGATTTTGTAATTATGTCTTAAATTTACCTGGAAGGCTTGGATTCTATAATAATTTTATGTATTATTTTCTTTCTTTTCCCAACATAGAATTATTCTTAGGAAGACATTTCCCTATTAAAATTTATGGGGAATGAATTTTTTTAGAGTTTTGTGTGAATAAGACAATTTACTCTTTTGTTAAATCAATGTTTCAAATATTGGACCAAATATTATTTAACAGCACGTAGACATTTTAAACTGGTATAGCATAACCTTTTTGCCTGCCATTGTATGTATGCTGTGGTTTAGTGTGTATGTCAGAGAGAGAGAGAGAGAGAGAGAGAGAGAGAGAGAGAGAGAGGGGAGAGAGAGAGGGAGAAAGAGAGAGAGATGTTAAGCTGTTAATCTCTCTGAAGTAACCCCCACACTCCATTGCTCACCTACCTGGTTTTCCTTGCAATAGCATTTCTTACTGCTTCTGGAGCATGCTGTAAGCTCGTCCCTGCAATTCTCTCATCTCTGCTCTCCAAAAGACTAGAGTTACTGATGTGAGTGGCCACACCAGCTGCTTATGTAGGTTCTGGGGATTCAAACACAGGCACTCACAGCCCATCAGTCTCTCAGGCTTGCACAGTAAGTGCACTTAGTACTGAGTCATCTTTCCAGACCTTCAGCTGCTATTTTAACAAACAATTGCTATAGGCACATATAGAATATATTTTTTTTATTTTTGAGAAACTATGATGGCACAGCATTTCATAAGAAAATGGTATAGTATTCAATTCCAAAGCAAGGAGGGGGTTCTGAAGCCAAACAACTTGAAATCTGATCAACCACTATTAGAATAATTCAGAAATTTCATCATTTTGCACTGGTTCTTTTATAAGCATTTGCATCAGGTTTGTGTAAATATTGTGGTTCTCTGCACTTTTGACTTATATAAGCCTTTATTCCATTTTTATTAGTAATTGTTTTCCACAGTCCCCACTCAGAATTTTTTTTTTTTTCATTTCTCAGCCTTGAGCCATTTAAGACTTCTTAAATTATAATCTGTCAGGTTAGGATAACTACTTTTTTTTTCTAGCTCACATGTATCACAATTCCACTCATATCTGTACTTCATTCAAGTGAGCCTCCAAATAATGTTTCCACTAAATTAATTTATTTTATGATACAACATTTATGTCAGTCTCCAGCAGCTCCTTCTTATCGCTCCTGACTTCACTTGACTCTTTACACACACAGAGAATCAAAACTTCAAACCTTAACATGAAGCACACAAGTCATTAATTTTGCTCCTTTCTTGCTTTGTGTTTTGGTCTACTTCAGGGAGAAAAATCCAAACTATTATGTGTATATGAGTGCTCATTGAGAATAAAACTGTAACTTAACCATGTGTTGGGTAGGTTCCATGTGTTAGGTGATAAAACTTCAACATCTGTTCTTTTTCTAGATTCTCACAGCAATCCTGTGAGATAGATGATAGTGCTCCTTATTTTACAGATGAGAATCCAGTGCTTAGAAAGGCTCAGACCTGTGTAAAAGATCAAAGAAGTGGTAAAGGGCATAGACTGGATTTGAAATTCTATCTTTTCTTGCAGAGTAGCGAGTAGTCTTTGTATATGTGCTTACTGATACACATGGTTTAAAATGTCATTTAATTATATGAATTCACTATCTCTGTTCTTGTTGCTAAGCTTTCTAATTACTCCTGTTGGATTCCATAAAAAAATCCAGTTTTATTCTTCTTTTGCATTAGCTTGGCAGTTATCTGACTCTATGCTGAGTAACTGAAAAAAAAAAAAATCACTTTCCTTAGCCAATAAACCTAAGGATCCAACCAAAACAGTGATATCAGTCCTTTTGAATTTCAAATATCACTCTGTAATTATTTATCAAACAAATACTATTCTTTTCTCCTGAGCTCTAACACAGAGCAGTGCCACTTGTAGATGAGAAAACTATGTAGCTGTTCTCTTTTAAAACTTGCACATTGAACCTAGTTATTGACACAGCTCCTAGATCCCTTAAATTTTTTTTTAAATTTTTTATTTATTTATTTGAGAGCGACAGACACAGAGAGAAGGACAGATAGAGGGAGAGAGAGAGAATGGGCGTGCCAGGGCCTCCAGCCTCTGCAAACGAACTCCAGACGCGTGCGCCCCCTTGTGTATCTGGCTAACGTGGGACCTGGGGAACCGAGCCTCGAACCCGGGTCCTTAGGCTTCACAGGCAAACGCTTAACCGCTAAGCCATCTCTCCAGGCCCCCTTAAATTTTTAATAGGAAGAAAGTATCTTTTTCTAAAGTGTCAATTCCTGGTAGTTTCGGGATAGGTACTTTTCAAGCAGACCCATCTTATGCTTAAAGGTCTGGGACTTTCACCTCCTCTCCTGAATCTCTATTGAGGTAGGAGGAACCTAAGGATGAGGTGACCACTAGCAGAAAATGAACCATCACTCATCATTACATCCCTCCATAAGGTACAGAAAAACTAAGCGCGAGCTTTGGAGAGTTGTCCAATTGCTGAACATCTATGTGTTAGAACGGTAAGTGTACCTGGATTGGGCGCCCCTTGTTACTCTTGCTCTGGAACTCCATGCCCCTCTATCACCCTCCTTACCCAATGCATCTTTTCCTAAAGACTTCTTCTGTGTCCTTTGCAATGTCAAAATAAGATAGATGTCTGTGAATCATAGAAAAAGATGCCTAAAGAGGGAGTCGTGGAACTCCAGTGGTTGCTGGGAGGTGTAAGGGGCAACAGAAACTCATTCTTCTGGGGCTCAAGCGTAGGCTTGCAGGAACTGCCATCATCAGTTGTGAGCAATGACTAATTGTAGGACACCTGGCTGATATTCACTGGAGAAAAGTCTCTACACATGTTTGTGCCAAAATATGAAATGCTGTGTTTTGATCATAAAATTAGGGGGAAAATCTGCCTTTTTTCTTTATAGCCTCTCTATCACACATACACACATAGTCATGTGTACACATGTTTGTGTTATGTGGTATATGTGCATCCATTTCAGCTTGTGGCACCCCCATGTGTTACCTGTGAAGTTAGGGCTCACCCTTGCTGGCCTGAGCCAAAGTGAGGTTTTCTCACCCCATTGCTCTTCAGCCCATTCTTACTTGAGCCAGAGTCTCCTTACTGAGAACAGAGTTGGTTATTTTACATAAGCCTGGGTCATTCCTTGGAATCTTTGCTTCCTTTTAACACTGGATAATGGGTGTACATGGCCATGCCCAGATGTTTCTGTGGGATCTGGTTCTCAAACTCTGTCCTTCCTGCTTGTGTAGGAAGCACACTATACCACTGAGCTCTCTCCCCAGCCCTCCAATTTCTTACGTATACACGTGCACAATCCTACACACATATAAACATTTTATTGAATTGAGAGTTAATTAGATTTTTTGATTCTACTTTTGTTCAAAGAAGTCACAAGAGAAATTCACTATTCCATTTAAGTTTTTCTATTTAGTTTTAAAAAGAATTTGGGTAAATCAATGAAAACAGTCTCTGGCACAGAGATTTTACTACAGAAGCTTATATTTTAAGATCATGATTTATAAATGGAGATTCTATAATTTCAAATTTATTTTCCTTTGATTTATGTACTTTTCTTCTTGCCTGTGCATCAAGTTTATGTGGCATTCTAAAAAGGCCATAGATAAAATTGTGTTTATATATATATATATAACTTCTCTACTTACAGACAAAAAACCATGGTATTTCCCTCCCCTCTCCTGCTTTCCCCTTCATGACTCTGCTCTCCATCATATCCCCTCCCTCTCTCCATTAGTCTCTCTTTTAATTTTGTGTCATCATCTTTTTCTCTTTTTCTCCTATTATGAGGGTCTTATGTAGGTATTGCTAGGCACTACGAAGTTTTGGATATCGAGTTCAATTTCTGTCCAGACAGTTGTATGTAAGGAGTGGTACACTTCCTTTGGCTCTTACATTCTTTCCACTACCTTTTTTGCAGTGGACCCTGAGCCTTGGAAGGTGTAAGATATTTCAGTGCTGGACACTTATCCATCCCTTTTTCTCAACACTATGTTACCTTTCGGGTAATGCCAGTGGTCATCACCATCTGAAAAGAGAAGCTTCTCTAACCAGAAGTGAGATTAGCATTAATATATGAAATGAACATTAAGTGTAGTGCTTTCCCGGCAACTTGGTGAAAGTAATATATGCATTTTTCAAGACAAGAGTAGGCTTTACATCCCTAAGACACATGCTCTCCCTTGTCATAGGCTTTTGATTAGATTTTCAGTACCAGGCATATATTCCCTCCCATAGAGTGGGCCTTCAGTCCAACTAGAGAACAATCGGTTTCCCCCAGAGCAGACATGCCAGTATTGCACTCATTCAGTCATTTGGCCTGTCTGGCCAAACTTGAGGCTTCCAGTGTCCATTGTTTTCACCGCTGATGACTTCTGTCTCCCATAAGGCTGCATACAGTGCAGCTTTTTTTCAAGCTTTCAGTTGGCTGGGCTACAGGAAGAAGGTTTTCTGCTCAGTACCAGCTTGATTTCTCAGTGACTTTGCTGCTCAGGCATGTGAAGTCTTCAGCAATAGGGTCTTACTATCTCTTTCTCATAGAAAACCAAGGGCCTCGGCCAAAACCTATAACGTTTTGGAGGCAACAGTGACCTCCCTAGCCAACAACTCACTGGAAGGTATCCCATTCCTGGCACTGAAAATTTTCTAGCAACAATCTATGGCTTCTGTATGTGCCATGATTCAAGAAAGTAGATTTTCATATGTCTTATTCAGAATATCTTGAATTTTGATTGACCCTCTTCCCCCACCCTTCTTTTATATACAATGTCTTCCCCTGACCTCACTTAGGCCTTTCTCCTCCCTGCAATCTGTTCTTCTAATTACATCTATACAATATCAGGCCCTAACGTTCTTCCCTATCCTCCCTTTCTTATAGCCTTTTGCTAGCTTATGGGCCTCTGTTACTGAGTTTTGGTTCCAGCTTATACACAAGTCTATACATTTGTATCTATGATCCACATATAAGAGACAACATGTTTGTTTGGTGTTTTAATTATATTATCAAAATGGATGACCATAGTTATTTTAATTTGCATTTCTCTGATGATTAGGGATGATGAATATTTTCTTAAGTATGTGTTTGCCATTTGTATTTCTTCCTCTGTGAACTGCCTATTCAGCTCTTTGCCCCATTTTGTAAGTGGGGTGTTTGACTTCTTATTTTTTCGATTTCTGAGTTCTTTGTTGATTCTATAGATTAGGCCTCTATCAGCTGGATATCCCACAAATATTTTCTCCCATTCTGTGGGTAATCTATTGGCTTTGCTTATTGTATGCTTGTCTGTCCTTAAGAGTTCATCATTTAGAAAAATGGCTTGGGCTGGAGAGATGGATTAGCGGTTAAGCGCTTGCCTGTGAAGCCTAAGGACCCCAGTTCGAGGCTCGGTTCCCCAGGTCCCACGTTAGGCAGATACACAAGGGGGCGCACGTGTCTGGAGTTCGTTTGCAGAGGCTGGAGGCCCTGGTGCGCCTATTCTTTCTCTCTCCCTCTATCTGTCTTTCTCTCTGTGTCGCTCTCAAATAAATAAATTAATTAATTAAAAAAATATTTTTTTTTTAGAAAAATGGCTTGACAGGGAGGTCCTGACCACTCAAAACAATAGGGTCTGGTGGCAGAACTCTTGATTGCCCACCTGCACTAGATGATAAGACCTTATTGCTGAAGATACCATATGCTTCAGTTGCAGGACACTGAGAAATCAAACTGGAGTTGAGCTGTAATCTTCCTCCTTGCTGTCTAGATGTTATAGTGTTAGAAAGTGCTATACAGGCTTTTGGGGGCGGGGTGGAAGTCATCAACAAAGTAATCTAGTGACAGATTTTACAAGCTGCAAAACTGGGAAAATGTGCCTACTGATATCATAGTGACATGACTCTTATAGGGACAACTGACTGCTCTCTGATTGGATTTGTGGCTCATTACACAGGAGGGAATTCATGTCTGGTGCTGCAAGCCTGGTCAAAAGCCTATGTGTGCGAGGCCATGGGGGAGAGAATTTACCACTATAGTTTTCTTAAATAGATATACTATGACAATCAAATTGTCCTCTAAATATGTATGTTTAAAAAATGGTTTAAGCTTCTCTTTGTTATTACACTTTAATATTTTATGATGGTTGCATCAGAACCACAATGGAAAAAGAGTAGCATATCATTTAAAATCTTTAGAAAATTCATAACTTTGTAAATATGTCCAGAAATTTTAGACAGGAAGACTAGCTCACTTCTCATAGCTTCATTTGTTAGTTCTCTTGCATGCTCCTAATCTTTTCCCCCCTTGACCAGTCTCACTACATCATTCTTCCCATGCCCATTATTCTAAGATTATTAGATTGATTGAAAAAATGTCCTGTTTATAATTTCATATAGACATCTTTTAATTAGAAATATTATTCAACAGTTAATTAAATCAAAGCCATTTTGAATAGCCAAAAATAAAATGACCTTCTATGAACATGTCTCACTAGAAAAATGAACTGCCATGCATTTTGTTATTTGAGACAGAAACCTTAACATTTTCCTCCTTCTTTTTAAATATTTTTATTTATTTATTTGACAGAGAAAGAGAGAGAGAGAGAGAGAGAGAGAGAGAGAGAGAGAGAATGGGCACATTAGGGCCTCCAGCCACTGCAAGGGAACTCCAGACACATGAGCCCCATTGTGCATCTGGCTAACATGGGTCCTGGGCAATCAAACCTGGGTCCTTTGGCTTTGCAGGCAAACACTTTAACTTCTAAGCCATCTTCTCCAGCCTCTTCTCTCTTCTTGTTCCTCTCCCCAGTCCATTACCAAATCTTAACAAGTTTGCCCACTGAGGCTCTACTATTTGTCTAATGCTATTTATAGCACAAGTAGCAGTCTCCTATTATTCCAAATCTCTCTTTCTCTCTCTCTTTTGCTTGCTCGATTTTTTTTTTTTTTTTTTTTTTTGGTCCTTCCAGACTTCTCCAGTGTTGTCACTTATTTAACCCTCACCATACGGCAGGTAAAATTACTTGTCCCTATTTTACAGATGAAAATAAACTGAGTTACAGAGAATTTTAAAGTTCTAAACTAGACCACTTTTTTACTAAGTGGGTGAAGTTAGAATCTAACCTCAACAACTTTAGTATTTTGGTTGATTTTTTTCCCACTATATGATGTTAACAATCACAAACATAATACCTTTTACCTAAAACCACCTCTGCAACTTCTAAATGGTTCCTAGGGATTATGGTCTTTAAATTCTACCTGGAAAACCCTTTTCACCCCTCTTGTGCTGCTAAATACCTTCATGTTTTATGTTTCCTTAGTCATTGTTTCTTCTTGTAAATATTTATTTATTCTTTTTTTTTTTTTAATTTGAGAGCGACAGACACAGAGAGAAAGACAGATAGAGGGAGAGAGAGAGAATGGGCGCGCCAGGGCTTCCAGCCTCTGCAAACGAACTCCAGACGCATGCGCCCCCTTGTGCATCTGGCTAACGTGGGACCTGGGGAACCGAGCCTCGAACCGGGGTCCTTAGGCTTCACTGGCAAGCGCTTAACCGCTAAGCCATCTCTCCAGCCCATATTTATTCATTTTTGAGAGTGAGAAAGGGAGAGAGAGAGAAAAAAAAATGGGAGTGCCAGGGCCTCCAGCCATTGCAAACAAACTTCAGCACACGTATCACCTTGTGCATCTGGGATATGTGGGTACTGGGAAATGGATCATGGGTCCTTAGGCTTCACGGGCATCTTCTGAGCCATCTCTCCAGCCCTAGTGATTACATCTTTAGAAAATCCTTCCATCTTTTAAATCATGCACACTGCTTCCCTTGCAGCCTGAAGCTCTTTTTGACATTTATCACAGATAAAAATTCTATATAGGTTTTAATTATTCAGTTAATTTTTGCATCGTATAAGCTGAATTAATTAGATCGTCTCTGTATGATATAATCTGATGTGTATATGCATCGGCATATGCATGCTGCTCAATATATCCTTGAACTAAATAAGATAATGAAACAAGAAAGACAGAAGGTGAAGGTAGAGGAAGGGAGGAGAGGAGATAAAGGAAGAGAAAAAGGAAAGAAAAGGGAAGGGAAGGAAAAGAAAAGGAAGGATAAAAGAAGGAAAGAAAGCAATTGTGAGTCATAAAGATCTGCCAGAAGCATTTCAAAACAAATCTATTTTATATTGGAATACTTTTTATCTTCTTTCTCTTGAATCATCAACAATTAGTTACTTTAACTATTCCACTGGTGAACTGTACTTCCAGAAAAAAAAAAATGAAGGGATAGAAAATGTTACTGGGAAATTCTGAATGAATATAGTAGTCACTTCTTATTTGTGAAGGGTATGTTCTCACACACTCAACCTATACCTAAAACCTTTGACAGTACAAAACTATAAGTATATTGTGTCCTGTACATACATGCATACATACATACATATGTCAACATTTAATTTATGTTAGGTTCAGTAAGAGATTCATAATAGCAACTAAGAAGAGGGAGCAATGATTTAAAAATACTATAATGAAAGTCATGTGGAGGTCTTCCCCAGTACAGCTTTGTTCTCACAGACCTTCCTGATAATGATGGGAGATGTCACAGTGCCTACAGAATAAAATGAAGTGAGGACAACGTAGGGCCTGTGAGGTTGTGTTTCTCTGCTGAGTATGTGATTCTTGGGTATGAATATATGACACTGTGATGGCAGATCTGATAACTCAGATGATTACAGAGTGTCTAAAGGTGGGTAGGTTATATGGTATGAATACTCTGGACAAAGAAATGCTTCATATGGAAGAAATAATACCATGCAATGGGATAGTTCATTATTGTTCTCAAAATAATGCAGAATTTAAAACTTATAGTTAGTTTCTTTATTCCATTAATTACAATTTTTATATATTCATTCATGTGTGTGTATGTTCATGTGTGCATGCATGCATGCATGCACATGTATGTTTATGGGAGCACCAAAGTTTCTTGCCACTGCAAATGAACACCATACACGTGTATCGCTTTTTGCACCTAGGTTATGTGGGTGGCTCAGGAATTGAACCAAGGAAGGCCAGACAGTCTTTAAAAACAAGTGCCCTTAACCATTGTCATCTTCCCAGCCCTCTTTCTTTATGATGTTGTAATATGAATGTTGCTATTAGTGCTTTCAAATTACAGTTAACAAAAGGCAATTGAAACTGTAAAAAGCAACACTGCAGATAAGGACAGAATGTCATTTTAGAAAAGCTATACTTGCTGGAACTAAAATATGAGTCATTTTAAGTTTAACTGATAAGTTAAACTATTCATTTTAGAGATTTGCGAACTATCTTCAAATGATAAGATTTTAAATATTTAAACTTGTATGTTTTTTACATGTGTTATTTTTTCCAAGTCTGCTGGTGTCCAATATTTCAAATTTTTAGGAACTAAATAAATACGACATAAATTGTATAATTTATTTATATGCTTTAAGGTTAAAAAATTGTATTAATTTTGATTTCTTACCTTCAGATTGCATTTTTAAAAATATATGTTCAATTGTATTAATTGTTTTTTCTCCCCTTATCCTAAATAAGTTTTGGTATGAAAATAAATAGATAGTGTTGCGTACTCTATTCTCCCATGAGGATTCATGTTACAGAATAATGTAAGTTTTGGAGGCGCTTTGGGGTATCAGAAACTGTTGGACTTTCTCTGTGTGTTCCTGTGTGCAAGTGCACATGTGTATGCCTATGTGTAAAGATCAGAGGTAAACTTTTGGACGTCATTTTTAGGAATGCTGTCCACTTCCTTTTTTTGAGACAAAAACTTTCATAGAGCTGGAACTCAGCAAATGGTCTATATTAGCAGGCCAGTGAGCACCAATGACCCACCTGTCTCTGTTTCCCCAGCATTGGGGTCATAAGCACCCACCAGTATAGCCATGTTCTTCTTATTTATATTTTTGACAGTTCCATATGTGCATGCAGTATATTTAGGTCACATACACCCCATTTTTTTATGTTGGTTCTGCAAAATGAACTCATGCCCTCACGTTTACAGGGCAAGTAATCTACTGACAGAGCTAACTTCCCAGGCACAGTTAGATTTTCTTTAACTTAGTGTTTCACAAACATATATGATCCTTGTAATAGGGAAAAGTTCAAACTTCCTAGTAGTGTTGAAGAAACTGCTTAGAAAACATATCAAAAGGCATATGTGCATCTCCATGTTCATTATTTATTAATTATAAGATATAAAATTAGAATGCTAAGGCAAAGTATACTTAGTTGCATAATGAAAACAGGGGATTTCTACACTCATCCATCCAAAATGGGAATACTATGTCCTGTAATAGAATATATTTCTGATGTTCTTTTTTTTAGAGAAAAAGAAGAAAAACATAATGGGGAAAACCTTATTTGTTTATTTTTATGTGAGAAAAATAATTTATATTATGACACTTTTTATTTAAAATATGTCCCTAAATAAAATTTAAGAGTAATGGTCTTTAAAAAGTATTATACTTCTGTTTTGTTAGAAAGCATTTGCTCTTTTTATTAAGAAAAATCCAACAATCATGGTCCAATGAAGAGCTGCATATTTGCAATTTGAA
The DNA here is from genome assembly GCF_020740685.1 of Jaculus jaculus. Classification (NCBI taxonomy): domain Eukaryota; kingdom Metazoa; phylum Chordata; class Mammalia; order Rodentia; family Dipodidae; genus Jaculus; species Jaculus jaculus. Next base: position 134,218,816 of record NC_059107.1, read on the forward strand.
TAATTTTCTACTGTTAAAATAACATTTTCTTGTGAGCAATGTGTTATAATAAGTGCAAAATATAGGATTTTACTTGGAGAATAGTGTGCCAGATCTAAGAAAAACATCACTAGGAAATGGCAGCGAACTACTGATGATATCTCTGCTTTGTTATTTAAGATCAACTGACTAGAAGACTCTTCACAAAGCTCTTGGTTTCTTTGATACCCACTCCCGAGCTAAATGCCAAGCTTGCATGGGTCTCTACCACTCATCATTTGCACTAAATTCATTACAATCAAAATCAAGCAATACTTAATTGTTTATTTTCTTCAGGTCTACCCAGTTCTTCCCCACTGCCGCACTTACCCAGCAAATGCAACCCCTGCAGGAATAAATTTAAGCACACACAAATAAATTGTTTTCAGTGTGTAACAATGTAAGTGAATTATTTGATGTGAATAACTGTGAGAGACAGAAAAAATAACTACCTTTGAGCTGAAAAATCTATTTCAACTCTGTGTCTGTTTTCTCTTCCTTAAAGAAAAGCAAACGGATAAAGCTGTACCTTTGTGTCAGTGGCGGAAGCATCTTAGATTAGCAAAACAGAAGCTGCACAGTTGAAATTGGTGGCCAAGAGCAAGTGGAAATGTGAGTGCCTTTGTGTAGATCTAAGAGTAGTAACCAGATTTAATTTCACACACACTGGCTCTTGAACCAAGTTTGGATTTGTGAGGATATGTTTATATAATGACAGCTTGAAGAAGCTTAAAACATGACATTAAATCCATTGGGATTGGTGACTTGATCTCATTTCCATCCAGACGCAGGTAGCTCAGTTGGGGTCCATGAATGAAGGCATCTTGATCTGCACGCAGAGTGGCAGTAGGGCATATGACAGAGATGTTCACACCTATGGAGTCCAAGATAGAACGGATGACTGAACAGAACACAGGAAGGACTAGAGCTCAGAGAGAGACACAGGTACTAATGAATAGCAAGTGACTTTGTGTATGAAAGAGATAGAGATACAAGCCATTGTTGAGCATGTTAATATTCATAACTGTTTTGTTCATATAATGCTGAAAAACTGTATGACTTAGTTACTACTGTCTCCTCACTCCACATCTTCCTATATTTAGTGCAGTGAACATTAGAAAGTAAAGAACTGTAAGAGAAACCAAAGTATATGATATATCACTCTTCTAAGTTTACAGGTGAGACAAAACTTGTTTAAATTGCTATACTATAATTATAGTATATGACAGATATTATGCAGGGGATTAGAGATGGAGACAACAGTTCAGACCTTGTATTGAGAAAATTGTTAAGAAGTGTGTGGATAAAAAAAAGTAACAAATGGGTGGATGGATTGGTGATTGATGGTGGCAGGGGAATAACCTACTATCAGGGAATATGCTTGAAAGTTTCCTTAAAAGATGAAATGATATATAAGTTTGTAAAAGTGAAATTAATGTAAATTTCCATATGTGGTACTTATAGCCATGAATCACCACAGTTAAATATATTTAATTGGAGAGAGCCCATTTAGTAATATTTGAATTACAAAGGATTGAAGCCAAGAAATATCCTATCAACCTTTTCACATGGCCATGATAGAAGAAATTGTACACCTGCTTTGGATCAGACCCCTGGGCAACAACAGCTATTCTGAGGTTTAGGGGCACAATTCCAAAAAAGAATGGATGTTAGATTATCAATTTAGATAAGTCTGTACAGGTTGATTTAAAACATGAATCCATATGTCATACTGCCTTTCTCAAATTGTTTTGAGCAAGAGTTCGTTCCTAATTAGAACGATCAACTGGGGCGGAGACTCTCATCTGTGTTCTGCTGTGCTTGCACATTCATCTTCATGGAATACTTCATCATTAGAGTAAGTATGCTTATTCAAACCTTATGCCTAAGTGAATGTAACTTGATAGATATAATGAGTCACATATGTAGAGCAGTTTTGTGTTTAAACTTATTTTTCTCACATTCTTGCTTGTTTCATCTTCCCACCTGGGAATGTTGGAACATTCTTCTGTTTGGATCTGTTATCTACTGTGGAGACTGTGCACCTTTCATCATCTCATTTGCTCTGCCTATCACAGTCAGACCTCACAACTAGAGCATTACTCAATAGATAGTATATAAGAAATAAGGGTTCTAATTTTAGTTATATTTTCATAAATTACAATTTGTGTTTCTTAAAGGATGCAAGGATGTAACTCACCTGAAGAGTTATATACTTTCCCACCACGTTTTAGGTCTTTTACTATGTATAGAAGAGATAAATATACTTTTATCATACTGTAAAAAGACAGTTCTTGGTAAATTCTTTAGGTTAATGTAAAAGGTATGTATCTTAGGAACAATGCTATTAACAATGGGATAATGTGGCAAGAGGAACTAAGTACATTAGTAGTTATTTTAACACAGTATGATATACTTATGGTCCAATAATTCCAGCTGGGGAAATTCTTGTTTTATACTTATTTTTTTGGAATGTAGAAATGATCATACTTGAAATATTCATTAATGTGTAAAATTTTAGTTGCCCTCTATTGATGTAGCTACAGTATGACTTAAAGAATTTTTTCTCAATTATTGTATACGGAGGCCTTAAACTATGATTAATTCTAAAGGAGGAGAAATGATTTCATTTCATGTAATATGAGAAGTACTGGCCTCAGGCCTGATGGCTGTGCGTTTGGTCTTTGTCACTGGACAAATATCTGTAACCAGTTGAGATTCAGTTTCTTCTTTGTAGAATTGCTTAATAATGTCACATGAAGGTCTTGGGATAACTCAAGAATTACAGTTAGGCTCCAACTTAGACTCACAATTCATAATCCCTTAGGAGTGTGGGGGACCCAGAAACATTTCACAAGCTCACAGAAAAATCTGATGCTAAGATATGAGAATGATTGAAATATAAAGATGTACAAAAATCTGTAAAAATTCAGTAGAGGAAAGACAGAATGCTCTGCTCTTCAAATTTCTTTCAACAATGCTTCCTTACCCCTATCACCCTCATTCTCAAGTTCTCAGGGTGTAATCTCCATGTCACAAACAGGTATCTATTTAAAATCACTTTAAATTATTATCTGACACCAATTGTCTGTGGGGATTTTGTGTTGGGTAAGGAATTCACTTATAGAAGACCATAACTTGCATCATGAAAAACTTGTTCACTTAAGTAGCACAACCTGCAAAGCAGGTACTTAAGAGGCCCATGCAAGAAGATGCTTTTGAGTTCGAGGCCATTAGGGCTCTGTTTAAACAGAAGAAAATAATGAAAAGAAAAGAAAGGAATAAAATAACTATACTTACAGAGGCAGAAATATCAGAATCTAAAAGTAAAAGAACATTGACATCTTTACTTTGTCTGATAGAAAAGAGCACATTAGATTACCAAGTTCTACTTTTCAACCTTGAGTTTGAGGATTTAGACTTCTTGGTTCATTTGGAGTGAGTAGATAAAGGATAGTCATTATAACCGAAAATACTTTTTAAAATGTGAGCTTATTACTTTTTGGTCAGGGAGCACAGCATTGATTCAAAGGTTATACTGATGAACATTTCGATCATAGACGCACCCTGATAGTCACTTACTTTTGATTTTGTTGTGGTCAAGGTGGAGGTGCTGCAGGAAAGCACTGATTCGGGGAAACTTGGTGAGCCGATTGTGAGACAGCTGAAGTTCTAGAATGGATGAAGCATCAAAACCTCTCGATGGGAGACCTGTGTCGGACAGTCTGTTATAGTTGAGTCTCAGGAAGGCCACTTTAGGAATCACATTGAAATAGTTCTCAGGTATTCCTTCGATGGAGTTGTTGTCTAGAAACAGCTGCATGGTGTTGGCGGGTAATCTTGGGGGCATGTTTCGCAGGGCATTCTTGGCCATGTTTAGCTGCATGAGATTCTTGAGTCCCTTGAATGTGTCTCTTTGGAAGGCATTATCTAACAGCTTATTGTGCTGCAGGTCAAGAAGGGTCAGGTTTTCAAGATTGCTGAAGGTCCCTTGAGGAATTTTGGACACCTTGTTTCTAGCTAATTGTAACTGTTCTAAACTCCTTGGCAGTGGGGCAGGCACCTCCTCCAGCTCATTGTCCTCCAGGAATAGGAAAAGCAGCTTCTTTAGCTGGCTCAGAGCTCCCTTTTCAATTCCACGGTTGGTGATTTTGTTCTTGTTTAAGTTTATCCACCTCAGCTGGGTGGCATTCTCAAAAGGCTTCTCAGGGATGGTTTCTATCAGATTGTTTTCAAGGTAGAGATACCGGATCCTTGAAGGAATCGCAGGGATTTCTTTGAGACCTCGATTTTCACAGTATAAAGCAGTGGGGAAACTGGGAGGGCAGAAACATTCCCTGGGACAGTCATAGTCATCCACATCCCAGTCCTCTGGCTCACGGACCTCATAGGCCTGTCTCACACTTTGAGTCCACACAGTATCTGTGGTGAATAACACCCAGATGATGAAACATACTGTGGTTGCCATTGTAGTGCCTATAGAATAAGAGACATAATTGTTAAATATTTAGAGATCTTGACCCTTATATAATAGCATGCACCAGAATGATCAGTGAACACTGCTTCTATACAGGAGAAGTGAGCATAACAACTTTTCACTCATAACTATACACTAGTACATACTAATAGTAGGTTTCATTTGCAAGGCATTGTGCAAACATCAAAACAAATTTACTGACTTTAAATGTTCTGGTTTGAATTGAATCACAGTGAAAATTGGGGATGGGAAACAACTTTTAGCAGCTTTAAATACTTTTTCCTTTCAAATAATTTAATTCAAGGAATTTAACTGAAACCAGTAGTTGAATATGAGTATGAAAGTTATATAATAACTCATATTTAGAGTCTGGGTTTTTCTAAAGAGGTAGACATATGCTTATGGCTTTTATTTTTCTCCTTAAATGAGCATCACATCTGGAGGAGATTTCTCAGCCTCCCTAGTCCTTAAAATAACAAAAAAATATGAAGAGATGAAAGAACGCTTTAGCATTTTATTGTGATGGAAAGTTCTTGGATTTGAAGAAAAGTATGTGATTAATCTCCTTTTGTATTGCTGAATCTTTCAGGTAAATTTCATTTTTAGTAGAGAGGAAAAACTTGTATAATTTTAAGTACAGAACCAGAATCAAGCTGTACAGCCAAGAAACTGGGTTATAAATCTTATATAATCCCTCTGTCATATAATCCCCCTTTCATATGCTCTCTGTGAGATACACATGCACACACACATACTTATATATAACACAGAGAGTTTACATAGAGTTGGAAATTCCATTTATGTAATTTTGCTGTATATGTATATACAGCTGTATCAGTATTATGCTCAACAAGAAACACAACAAGAAATACATTGATGACACAAGAAATTAATTACCTATTTTCTGTGTGGAAAATAACAAATACTAGGCTACTGCTTCCTAATATGTTATACATTTAAGGGATATAAACTGAGTATCATTAGAAATTATGATCACAAAAATACCATTTAAACAGAAATACATGTATATATAATACATATTATAAATATTAACTTATAAAGTATATTACATATATATTTATAAATAAATTGATCAAAGTACATAAGTTAAACTATATGATACTAATCATGCAATAAATTTTAGAGGTTTCTTGGGAATAGATAAACTTAATCATTAACAAAATGCTGATCTTTCATTTGTCATTAAATTGTATAAAATGACATGTGCAGAGATGTTTCTACAAGCTGTTAAATTTCCTCTGATTCCAGAAAGCTGCTCTGGCCTTCTTCCAATAGAGACACTTTTTTTTTTTTCTAATAGGGATTTACTTTAGTTATTGAAGATGTAATCTTACATCTTATGAATCAAAAGTCTGAATTCCAAATTTGATGTTGTAAAAAGCACAAAATCATTTACCTTGCCTTCCAGGAATACCCGTTCAGTTCTGTATCTCGGTCAGCAGCTTGGTAAAATGAGTTGAAAAAAAAAAGAGAAAGAGAGAGAGACTGGAAAATTTTTTATTTGTCTTTATGCTGGTAAGCCTCCTATCAGAAAAAAAATCATAAAGCCCCTGGACCAGTTACCCTGAACACCTTAGATGTATCATTTCCACTTTGACAGGGCTTCGGGAGATGCCTTACCTCAGATTTCTTGGATCTTCGTCTTGCTTTCCTATTGGTCACTGCCTGTTCACAGGAATGGATTGACCCAGTCTCTGCTGTTGGGATTTTATGAATTCTCCATGATATATATGCAACAGTGGTTCCAACCTTAACCCCTAAGACAATTACAGCATTTTGATGCCCAGAAAGCTCAGCAAAGAACATTCTTATTTTAAATTCAAAACTGCATTATAATATTCAAAGCAACATTCACTCCTAATTCACAATTCCAATGATGTTATAATGTTTCAGATGTATAGATCTGACCCACTAGGCTGGCATCTTAAAAGAATTTTAATTTTGACTATGACAAAAAGGGATTTGAAATATTTTTCTAGATGATCTTTAAAGAAAAAAAAACAATAAATACAAAATAATAAAGTCCAATTTCCTCTGCTTTATGGACATATTTTACTCATTTATGATATAAAACAGATGTGACCATATTTTGATTAAAAGAAAAAGAGAAAACCATGTTTGAAAAAAATTAAAATTCTATTTGTATAGTTATATTTGATTTTGATACTAGAACTGGTAATCTAATTTGTTTACAGAATTGTTTTGAATTTCTATTATTTTATTCTTTAATAATATATTCCACATAATGATTAAAATGGAACGATGTTTACTATTATAATATAACACATGTTTTACATTTAGAGCCTTGCAATACATTGTGTTGGATTTCTTTCCTTTAACATATGCCTAAATTAAGGTCTTCCTTCTCTTACAGTCAAGAGAAAATTACTAAACTTCACAAGGAAAGACATAAAGAAAAAAAGAAAAAAAAAAAACAACTCTCCTTGGTGCTGGGGAGATGCCTTAGCCTAAAGAAGCACAAACCTAAGGGCCTAAAAGGAGCAGATTTCCCCAGTACCCGGTAAACAGAGGGTCCGGGTCATACATGTTGGTATCCCCAGTCCTGTTGGTCATGACACCAGCGAATTGCTGGGGCTAGCTTGCCAGACAGTGTGGATGGCAGCTTCAGGTTCAGTGAACCTGCAGGGAATCCAGAGGGATGATAATAAAGTAGGACACTCAAATATTCTTCCCTACAACTTCATGGTCTACACATCTGCATACATACACCCCACATACTACAGACACACAATTTTAAGAAAGCTCTCTTTTCAGACAGTATTCTGCTGATTGTAATAATTTTTAAATGTATGCATTATTTCCCTAGGATGGAGTTGAATACATATGTTCCATCAACACTGCTCACATGAGTTGTAGCAAAGGCTACTTGAAACAAAGGTAACATACTGGAGTAGGAAAAAAAAAAAAACAACAACTATGAGACATGCCTTTCCTTCTGCCTTACTTTAGGCAGATTGCTAGAAGTTAGGCTTTGCCATCGAAAGACTGACCTTTCTCTGATATTAGCAACCACATTGCCAACTGGAAAATGTATTCATGTTAAAGTGTTCTTACATACTAAGGTATTATTGCAATATATCTTTTCCTTAAGGAACATCATATCATATCATATCATATCATATCATATCATATCATATCATATCAAGAAAACAATTAAGAGCTATTTGAATTATAATGAAAACTATATCCTTTGTCCACTACATTTTTCCTATTTGCCTTGTTAAGAAGCAGAAAAGAGAAACAACAGCAGGATATAAACAAATGGTGTTAAAATATTCACTGTCCCATCTTGCTACTATGTATTTTCTTTTTTAGGAAAATTGATTTCAGTCATTTATTAACCTTATTGCACTTATCTGCTCTTTGTTCACTATAGCAAAATTATGGCCCTTCAGTTTCCCTGCAGTCTATTTTCTCCTACCAGTTCCACTACATGGTCTATCTACTCCCTAAAACATGATTTGTAGTTCTGCAACTTCCTGCATTGTTCTGACAAAAAATCAGCAATGGTATTCATATATGCTGATCCAGTCAAGTTTTTTCCTATTTCTCTTATTTCACCTAGAACTTTGGGCAATAGCCATCCTCTTCTCCCATTAAATGCTCCTCTAAGTTCTGATGGCGATATTCTCTCCAGGCCTTTCTCTTCTTTTTTACTTTCTTCTTGCAGTCTCCATCTTGAAGTTGTGTCCTCTACCCATCACACTGTAAAACATTAGAACTGTTTTCAAAAGTGTACAACTCTGAGGCTCCATCTTGTGCCCCGTGATCTTCTTGACTTATACCCGCTTCCTGCACCATATCCATTGTTCTAACTTCCCCTTCTATTAGTATAACTCCTAAATCAATATCTCTGACCCAGTCTTAGAACAAGACCTGTACTCTGGTGTATATATGTCTGTGTCCCAAATAAAAATGATGCCCTGGAAAACTATTTCTCTTTGCCTCAGTCTCTTTGTCCATTTTTTGAAAAGTGATAATAGTAATAGTAAAAGTATCTGCCTCATACTGTGGCAATGAAGATTAAAGAAACTGACAATTCAAATATAAAGTGTTGGGCTACAAAGATGGCTTAGAATTTAAGGTGCATGCCTGTGAAACCTAAGGACCCAGGTTCTATTCTCCAGGTCCAACGTAAGCCAGATGCACATGTATCTGGAGTTCCTTTGGAGTGGCTAGGGGCCCTGATGTGCCCATTCTCTCACTCTCTTTCTCTCTCTCTTCACACACATACACACACAAATAAATAAAAATACAATCTTAAAAAAATTAAGTGTTATAAATGTACTGATAGATGAAATCAGGTATCTTAAGTTCACTTTTGTCCTGATTGCTAGTTCTGTCATTTGCCATCTCCCACTTCAGTGACATCTTATCACTATTACAAACCTGAAAGAATTTGGCAGTTTAACTATTACCAGATTCTCTAGTCAATATGTCAGTTGCCTCATTGTCACAGGGTTCTTATAGGAGACCTTCCTTTATATGGATATATTACATCTAATGAACTTGCAAGGTAGTTGTAACTCATATCATTGACATGTATTTACAATATGTATTCAAGTACAGTAGAATGTCTTTGTTTTAATGTTCCTTCAAATGTTCACTAAGTCTAGCTATAATGATTGGTTATCTCTTGCAATATTTTGATTTTAAGTTTATTTATGGGTAATAAAACACTGCTTCCTGGGCCTATGGAATTGCTATAGTCTTGGGCATCACATTATCTAGCTATCCTCTGTTATTTGACTTCCTACTTCACTCATATGGTGTTCTATCCTGTCCTGGATCACTGCGTAGTGTTAATGGGATACATATGTTTACTATCTCATGTTATCCTAGGTATTGTTAATTCTTATTTTCTTTTGAGAAAATCACTTGGTCAAAAACTGTGCATGAGCTGGAGGGATTGCTTAGTGGTTAACACATTTGCTTAAAAAGCCAAAGGACTCAGGTTCTATTCCCCAGGACCCAATTTTTTTCCTCTTCATATAGTGATTATTTTCCTTATTCCATTCACTCTGTTAACTATACGGTTTTGTGATGTTTTAGCTGTTTGCAATAGTTTTGCTTACTTTTCTTTGTTTTTCCCTTTGTTTTGGCCTTAATTCTAGAGATGTCTCATACTGGACATTCCACTCACCTCTGTTGATGACTTTGCAAGATCCATAAAAATTGGCAGTGTTTTTTAGCTTCTTTTCAGAATGACAATGTACAGACTATCCTAAGTCATTGTAGACATCAAGTCCCAATTATGTTCATAGTTATCTTCTCTGTTGTTATTAAATTTCTACACACACACACATACATGTATACAACTTTATTTAAAAAAAAATAGTTATTTGCAGGGCATTGTGGCACACGCCTTTAATCCTAGCACTTGGGAGGCAGAGTTAGGAAGATTGCCATGAGTTTGTAGCCACCTAAGACTACATAGTGAATTCCAGGTCAGCCTGAGATAGAGTGAGACCCTACCTCGAAATACAAAAAAAAAACCAAACAAACAAACAAAAAAAAAAACCAGTTATTTGGGCTGGAGAAATGGATGGCTTAGCAGTTAAGGCACATGGCTGCAAAGAATAAGGACGCAAGTTTGATTCTCCAGGTCCCACATATGCCAAATACTCATGGTGTCTCATGTGTCTGGAGTTTGCTTGCAGTGGCTAGAGGCCCTGGTATGCCCATTCTCTTTCTCTCTCTCTCTCTTTCTGTGTCAAATAAATAAATAAATAAATATCATTAAATATTTACTTATTTGTTGTGTTTGTGTGTGTATTCCTGTGTGCACGTGTATGTCTGTATTCATGTCTATAAGTGTAGGCATGCCCATATCCATCACACACTATACACGGAGGTGAGAGGATAACTCTCAGATCACTTGTTGGCTTGCAGCTTTTTTAAGGCAGGGCTTGTAATTGTTAAGCACTCCACTGGGGAGCTTGGGAAATTATGTCACTACTTTTTTTTCTTGTTTTAGTCACACTGAGATTATAGAAGTTTGCCCAGCTTCCCTTTTATGTGGCTCTCAGGATATTAACTAAGGCATGCAGAGTTAATCAATAAGTATTTTATTTATTGAAACTATCTTTCAACCCCTACCTTCTGTCCTCTCACTTCCTCCTCTTCTTCTTTTCTCTCACCTTCACTATATATCGGAATGTGATCATACATATATACTAGGCATAAATTAACAAAAATGAACATGTGAATTTAAGACATATTACAACTATTAATTTTAAATTAACATTAATAAAAATACTTCCTATCATTGCAAACAGACAGCATTACTTATCTTTCCCATCTGAAGAAATCTGAGACAATGCTGATTCCCAAACTGATCTGAAAATATTCATAAACATGGTCATGTCTATGCTATTTACATTTTGATTTAGTCTTGACATTTATGACTTGTTTTGGTGCCAATTGCTCCAGGACACTATAGAAAAGTTTTTATTGCTGAATTTTAAAATAGTAATAAAAATGTCCTTGCAAGTGTTTCTGGTGATCTGTGAGCAGCTGCCCAGAGCCATTTTGCCAGAAGACCACATTTCCCTAGGTTCTCAAGTCCTCTGCATTTCTTTCAAGGGACAGTGGCCTCCAGGGAGTACAGAGATATCACATGATGGGTTAGGAAGCTTACAAATATTGTAATTTAAAACTATACTTCAGAAAATATTTGGTAGATGGTACCATTCCATCAGAAAGTAGAGAAAATACTTTTAGGCTCATAATGTCTCTATTAATATTGAGGAGAGACCTTTGAATCCTATATATACCCATTCTCATCATCTTTAACCTCCTACAGGCTAAGAATTGGGAAATACCTATTTTGGGTCACCCTGCCTTAGAGCGACATTACCACAGCAGTCCACTCTCCTTTGATTTCTAAATATCATGTAATGGCAGTTATAGCCAAATTATATTTAGGGTCTTCTCAAACTTCTGGTGTAGAGAAAGACCCCACGAGGTCTTTAGTAACTAATTCTAGTCTGATAGTGGACTAATTCTAGTCTGATGCCATTCCTAAGCACAATGTGTCCTTACTGAATCAACTCTCTTGCACAATTTAGATTGATAGAGCAGATAACAGTGTACCTATGAGAAGATAACACTGATTTATTTTTCAGGCATTCCAGGGTCCAGTTTCTCAAAGCATTAATCCAAATTTAGCAAAGACATCATGTCTTTGTTTGAAAAAAACAAGAGGCTTAACTTACCTATACAGGCTTATAGATAACTTGGCATGGTATGTTAATTTGTAACACACTCTTGAAACATCATTTAATCTAATGGCTGATGGGTGATGAACTCACTCTGCCCTCAACTATCATCACAGCCTTTTTGGGCAACTCAAATTTTACAGCTTCAAAACAACACCAGGAAACTCATTTACATATGGTGATATGTGGATTTCAGAAAACAGACAATGGTTCTCATAGCAATATATAGTGTTTAGCAATTCATTTTCTCTTTGGAGGGTGTGATCTTTTCTTAATGCAAAACCAGTTATAGTAATTACTGAGTAGATCTTTAGTTTCCATTACATTTATATTCAATGTGCTAGCATTCACATTTCTAACCCATGTCCCTACTTAATAAAGTTTACTCTCTGGAATGCATGCCTTGATATCATATGAGATGGAATTTCTGATGACTACAATATGGAACAAAGTCAAAAGTTGAAACAATTCAGGAACAGTATGGTAAAATTATATTGCTATTTTTTAGTGAAAGGAAGCAGATTGCCTCTAGTAATTGTGTTTATCTGAATAGAACAAAAAGACATTACTCAAGTCAAATGTTCCATACAAGCACTAAGAGTTGTAACAATTCAAAGTACATAAGGAGCAGCAGTTAGAACAAGAGTTGCTATCTAATTAAACTTTACAAAATCCATTTTTATCTTCTCAAATTATATATCCATTGCACTGCCAAACTTTAAACTTTGAAAGGAATCTTGAAATTATTAACCCTGGGTAAATATATTTTGGAAGGGTCCATTGATGTTTTTAATCTTTTATTGAGGGAATTATTTTATTATTTATATTTTATAGTAGAGAGTAACTTTGCAATATTAATTTGGTCTTTTCAAATGAAATTACCCTTCTTTCAGGAACTATGGAGCCTATGTGAGAAAGCAAGCACTCTGTGAAATCATATCTTCCAACTGGGAACTTGAAAAAGGAATATAAGAAAAGAGAGAAGCTAGAATAAGGTAAGCTGTCTCCCCCTCTGAAGGAACCCTCCTTGTTGGGGATACAAGTTCTCCCCATGGGGATGGTGGGTGGTGCATTGTGTGGTTAGCTATCAATTACAGGGAAGAGGCAATGTCTCTGTGCACAATGTACCAACCTGTGGTTCTAACCATCTCCCTCCTATGAATTTCCCTGAGCCATAGGATACTACTGAAGGAGTAAACTAGAGATGGATGTAGAGCTGCATTTGAAAAATAGGCAGAAAGTAGGAGGGTCTTGGAAAGTCTGAATGATCTGACTAGTTTAAATAATCTGCCATTATTTCATTACTGCACATGAGAAGGAGCAGGGGGTCCTGCTGACAGCCTCCACAGGGCATCACTGTAGATAGATTTTCAACCAAGAACCAACAACTGCTTGAGTAATTCTACTCCATCTGGTTTACATGGGCCTGGGTAATTGAACTGGGGTCCTTTGGCTTTACATGCACCTGCCTTAACCACTAAGCCATCCCTCCACCCCCAAATCAGGTAAGGTTTACATTTAATACCAATACCATCAAACTGCTATTTGTATTGGACTTAAAAAGTGACTTCTGTCTTCAGACATTAGTTTTGCTGCAAAATGATGTTTTCCTTCTCAGCACAATTATTCTGGCAAAATTGCCTTTGGTCTTTTTTAGGGAAAAATTCAACTAAGACAATAAATGAAAACACATGCTAGCAACTAAGTAAAAAGTTACTTATTCCTAGTGTCCTGCTCTTTGTTTTTTTTTTTTTTTGTTTTGTTGTGTTTTGTTTTTTTCAAGGTAGGGTCTCACTCTAGCTCAGGCTGACCTGGAATTCACTATGTAGTCTCATGCTGGCCTTGAACTCACAGTGATCTTCCTACCTCTGCCTCCTGAGTGCTGGGATTAAAGGCATATACCACCACACCTGGATGTGGTGCTCTCTTTTCATTGTGAGATTGTTAGGTCCATAATTGAACTGAGGTCTTAGCGAAGAGCAAACATTCAATGTTTATATCATATTAGCTCATTTAAATATTTTGATGGCCAGTTCTCATAGATGGTGTTGATTTTACAAGTTAAGGAGATTTATAAAAGGGTTCACATAGCTTTGATTACCAGAAATGTGGCAATGTAACTCCTCTTTATTCCTCTCTCCTTCCCTTTCTTTCTTTCTTCTTTTGTGTGTGTTAATGTTTTGTGAGGGTATGTAGGTATGTTTTTGTGCATGCAGCTGTGAATGGAGGACAGAAGTCAACATCATGTGTCTTCGATTTCACTCCACTTTATTCTTTGAGACAGGAATGATTGCAGAGCATGGATTTTACCTACTTGAAGAGACTAGCTAGCTAAGAACCCCCAGGTATTTTTCTGTCTCTTTCTCCCCAGTGTGTGAATCAAGAATGTTGTCCATCATGCTTGGCATTTTACATGAGTTCTGAGTATTTAAACTCAGGTCTTCATGTTTACATAGCAAGCACTTTACTCACTGAGCCATTTTCCCAGCACTAGAAATGTATTTCTTAATTTGTCATTATTAAATTCACTTCAGTAAGACCATTCTCACTTTATGTGTAGACCTGCCAATAGAAGATGTATTCATTTCACTCTCTGGCAGTTAATGATACTATTTGACTCTTTCCACTTTAGATTTACACTTCCTCCTTGAAATCAAGCTGTCAGTTTTTACTGTCAGTCCTTTCACCAATCCTAATGGCTGAATGTGTGTTCATCTCAGCAATTCATATGTTGAAAACTTATAACCACTGAGGTGATGGAGTTAGAAGAGCCTTCATAAAAAGGATTAGTGCTCTTTGAAAAGAGTCCCAAGAGAAAATACCCTGCCCTTCCACCACAGAATGGAAGAGCAAGAAGTCACTATATGATACAGAAAGGAGAACCTGAATCTTCCAGTGCCTTGACCTTGGTTCCCAGACTCTAGAGTATAAGAAGTAAATTCCTGTTACATACAAGCTACTCACATTTTGAGGTTTTGTTATAGTTACTTCATTGAGTCAAGACAACAAGCCCATAAGACTCACTCCTGAAATGGAAATAAATGAGATATTTATATTTAAAATAATTTTATATATTCCATAGGTTTAAATTCCTAAGCATGTGCTGAGAATTTAGACTTGAACTTCCCTATTCTCTCTTTTCCAGTGGTTTAGAAGGCTTTTTGATGAAGCTATTTGCTCCTTGAACCCATTTCATGACCCTCCAAGTCTGATATCTAAGGGTTAAACCATCAGATAAGCACATGTAATACCTCCATTATATGTGAGCCAATGTTTTCCACATTCTTATTCCAAAAATCATTTCTGGGTTTTTATTGCCTTATACCTAAATTATGTATCCAACAAATTTTGCATTCAAAACCTGTCCAAATATCTGAGGTCAGTAACTTATTTTGGGGCAAATATATTCATTAAGTATTGCTCTGTGTTCTAAGCCCCAGGTGGTAACTGAATGTTTTAAGTAAATACATAAATAACCATGCAAATCAATCAATATTTCTTTCTTTTTAGTTATGTACATACTCAGTGTGTAAACAACACATATTGGTACCAACCTTACCCTCATCCCTGTCTCCCCTCTGAAGGAACCCTCCTTGTTGGGGATACAAGTTCTCCCCATGGGGATGGTGGGTGGTGCATTGTGTGGTTAGCTATCAATTACAGGGAAGAGGCAATGTCTCTGTGCACAATGTCCCAACCTGTGGTTCTAACCATCTCCCCCCCCTTCTATGAATTTCCCTGAGCCATAGGATACTACTAAAGGAGTAAACTAGAGATGGATGTAGAGCTTCATTTGAAAAATAGGCAGAAAGTAGGAGGGTCTTGGAAAGTCTGAATGATCTGACTAGTTTAAATAATCTGCCATTATTTCATTACTGCACATGAGAAGGAGCAGGGGGTCCTGCTGACAGCCTCCACAGGGTATCACTGTAGATAGATTTTCAACCAAGAACCAACAACTGCTTGAGTAATTCTACTCCACCCTGGCTTTTAGAGGCTAAGTAGAGGAGACATGTTTGAGAGCTAGCTGTTGGTTTTCTCTCATATTATAATCAAGACAATTCCTTACATTCAGCAAGACATGTTGGAGTTGGGACTTTTATCAAGCCTTATGCAACGACCTGATGAAAGGGATAAAGTGGACTTTTTTCAGCCCAGCAGTATCCTCCATTATTTTTCCCTTGCTTATTCTTCAAAAATTCCCACATGTTTTCTGCTGTAACTCCTCTCTCACTTATTCTGGGAAACTTCCCTGTACTTCCTGCCCTTGGGGCACACACCCCTGTGCTGCTTGTAGACACAACACTTTCAGTGGTGTGTAGACTCAGATGCTTGCACATAAAGTCATTACCTGTTGTGATGCAACTTGTCAGTATCAGAATCACCTAGGAGACAAATCCCTGGGCTTTTTACTATGATAGAGTTTTGAGATTGGTATAATTGAGATGGAAAGACACACCCTGATTATGGGCAACACCATTCCATGGAGTTCATTCTTCAACTGAATAAGAAAGTGAAAGCCAATCAAAGACTAGCTTTCATCGTTTATGCTTCTTTACTGCAGATGTAATGTGACCAGCTATCACAAGCTCCTATTGACATGACTTCCCTGCCATGATGCACTGTACTCTCAAACTGTGAGTGAAAAGTTACCTCTATTTCCTTAATTTGCTTTTGTCAGATAAGTTTTCACAGCACTGAGAACTAGCTAATACACTGTTGTTTTCTTCAACCTGACAAATTATTTTTCCTTATTTTATTGTCAACAACTGAAACTGCTGGTATAAGTGCTTACAATAACAAAGAGAAATTAAAAGTGGTCAATGCTCAAATAAACCGACACCTTTTCCCACCTAGCAAAATAACCTTATGTGGCCTCTCCTTTTGAAATTTGTTTTATATATTTGTTTTACTTTTTGTTTTTTTGAGTTAGAGTTTCACTCTATTCTAGGCTGACATGGAACTCACAGTGGAGTTTCATAGTGGCCTTGAACTCATGGCAGTCCTTTTACATCTACTTCCCAAGTGTTGGGATTAAAGACATGTGACACCATGCCCAGCTGGCTTCTCCTTTGGAATTTAGCTAATTAATTCTGTGGTGCTAGGGTTCCACTGCTAAGCTACATCCCCAGACCTCTCTTGAATGTTAAGCTTTGACTTCCTAACTCTTCTGAGCTATAAGAATCAGTTATTTAAAAAAAAAAATACAATGATTTAATATGAATCACCAGTATATTTTCTTTCATCATATTAGTAATTTTTATAGCTACAGATTATAAATACTAGAGATAAATTTTGCAATTAAATTATTCTCTATAAATACCTTTCCTTATTATTTCTCTTTTGTATTTTGTTATTTGTTTCTAGTTATTACAACTTTTGGTACAAAAAAATCACCTTTGAATACGGGCCTTTTGTTACTTTTATTATTGAGTGGTCAGATTTACTTTTTAAAATAACAGCTGGAAATGTATGCTATATTGTAAAAAATTAATAACAAAAGACCCATTAAGAATCCCATTGGCTTCTGGAAACTGAACAGCACACTTTTAAACAATAAATGGGTAGTGGACAAAATAAAAAATGAAATTGCGAAATTTCTAGAGATGAATGACAATGAGAACACATCATACCAAAACATGGGACACAATGAAGGCAATCCACAGAGGAAAATTCATAGCACTAAATGCCTTCATAACAAAGATAGTATGCAATGAGTGAAGCACACTGAGTACAACTCTGCACAGAGGTTTAGGTGGGACCTGAGATACAGAGGTAAAGCCGTGCTTGAATTTCCATGTGTAACTACATATGATCTTGGATAATTCAACTAAGTCTTATTAGGAAAAAAAAAAAATATCAACACCCTACGTTATGTTATTTTAAAAATTTCATTTTAAATTTTTATTTGCAAGCAAAGAAAGAGAAGAGAGATTGGGCATGCCAAGGCATCTAGCCACTTCAAACAAAGAAGCATGTACCACTGTGTATGTATGGCTTTATGTAGGCACTAGGGAATTGAACTTAGGTCATTAGGTTTACAGGAAAGTGCCTTAACCACAGAGATGTCTATGCAGCCCCTCATTAGGTTATTATAACATTTAAGTATCATTTAGTATTTGAAGCATTCCAAACACAGGCTTCCACTTTTTTCTTCATACTACTAAACAAAATATCTTAAACTTATTTCTCACAGCAGTGGAAGCTGAGAAGTCCCACGTCTAGGGGTCAATTGATTAATGCCTTGGCAGTATATATTACTTTTAATATAATTAACATGTATCTGTATTCTCCTATGAAATTCAAGGCTTTGTATTAGTGTGTTTTCATTTTTTTAAATTTTTTATTTATTTATATATGAGAGAGAGAGAGAGAAAGAGTGAGAAAGGCAGATAGAGAGTATAGGTGCTCCAGGGCCTCCAGCCACTGCATATGAACTCCAGATCTATGTGCCTCCTTGTGCATCTGGCTTATGTGGGTCCTGGGGAATCAAACCAGAGCCTTTCAGCTTTGCAGGCAAATGCCTTAACCACTAAGCAATTTCCCCAGCCCCTTTGGGATTTTTTCTTAGATACAGTCTTGCTATGTAGCTTTTTTGTTTTTTAAATAATTCACTATTTATTTTATCATTCAGTATTTTAATATATACAACTGATCCATGACTTCTATTTGTAAATTTAAACTTATTTTATAGCAGTTAGAATATTTTATAAGATTTTCTGACTTTTCATTTTCTTTTGGAATAGCTATTCATATTCCAGGATAAAGATAACTTCCATATTCATAATTTTTTTATAAGATGCTACTTACTTCTTTTCTATTAAAGGATCTTATTCCTAATTGAATACTTAATAAAGAATTTATCTCAAAAACCATAAAGAAGAATAATGCCCAGTGCTCTTGACTGGTCATAGTAATTACTGATGCTAAGGAAGTGTGACACAAACCTACTTTGTGTGTGTGTGTGTGTGTGTGTTTGTGTATGTAAGCCTTGATTTTCTTGAAAAACCAAACAAAATGTGTGTTTTTTATTTTGTACTTGGTTCCAGTATAGTAATGGAGATTCCAGAAACCACTGTAAAAGTCATTTATTGAACTTGAAGAACAGAGCTGCACTGATGCTAAAACTGCCAACGTTTCTCCACCCTCTAAATTGGGGAAACAGAAATTGTGATTGCAAATGTATTGTGAAGGTCTCAACCTGATGACTTTTGTTCTCTATCCAATCTTTAAAAGACATTTTTCACTAACAATAAGCAAACCTCATCAACTCACTTTTCTCATTTAAAATTCCTCATTACTAATGTTTACCTCTCTTAATTTCTATAATTTTATATGCAGTATAACTTATGCATTCTTTGGTTTAAAAAATCCTGAATTAGTACTTAAATGAATGAAATAAAAACAGGAAAAATTAGCTATGATTCAGGGCTTCTTGGAGAAAGAAAAAAGAGAAGGAAGAGGAGGAGGACATGGGAAGGGGAAAGTCCATCAGGAAATTCATTTGGTCCCTGTGTTGTGATTTGAAACTTGATGACAATCACTGATGGAATTAATATAATTCATTCTTTTACAAAGGAAAGCAGATTGAAAGAATATGATAGCTTGAATTTAAGGTGAGGGATTTTTTTTAACTTTGTGGACAATGGGCCCTATTTTAATAAAATAGTTAATATTTCATTTCTATATCAATCCATCTCACCTTGGCAGTCTATGATAAATCTTACCAGCTGCAGCAAAGGATCAATGGCATAAAGAGGAGACGGTTACGTGGGGCTGTGAGATACTGAGCCATTTCTCTACTCAGTCAGCTATTAACTGGGACACTCAAAGTCACTGTGCCATAATTTCCACTTAAGGCAATTATGAAATAATTATAAGTTCAAAAGCATGCTAGTATATTAGTTGATCTTAGAGTACAGTTTCTTGGAGATAATTAACTTTGTAACCTTGAACTATCACAAAATTAATTTTTTTCTCTGATTTCACAACCTTATATTTATTTATACTGGAAAAGTTGCACAAAATGATTGCTGTCCATAATCTTAACTGGGTTTACTATTTCATAATGTCTTATTTCTAGAATCTTTAATACTTTTTAATCTTTTATGTACATGTGTGGGGATTTGCTGTTATTAAAAGTGGTTTTAACCATCCAGACTACCAGGGGAGTACCAATACCAGATTGAATATGTTATTATTTTACACTCTCCTGTGTATTTTTTTTTTCCTGGAAAAAATCCTAACTAGCTGGGCCACAAGAACGATGACAGGATTGAGTGACCAACTGGGCCTTTGAAGTAACCTCCACAATCTGACACACCCTAGCAAGCAGATTGCTAGACACTAGGTTTTGCAAAGATATTTTGCTTTCCCCACATCCGATGCAGTAGTTCTTTACATTTGGCTGAAACTTTGTAGTGAGTTCAGGCATTTTGTTAATAAAATGGTCTATATTCAAATAACATGGTTGCTAATTCAGTTTTTCATATGATCTATTCTAATCAAAGTTATTCCAACATCTGTTTGGAATTGTTCCACGGTTTGGAATTTTACCAAAGGAACTTAATTATATAAAAAATGATATGGATAGAATTGAACAAGCCTACACATTTATAGACAAGAATTCTTATAAAGTAAAGCAAGTCTGTTGGAATCTAAAGTGACTTGGCTGGGCTATAAGCCACCAAGTAGTTTTTATACTCTTTCCTTTATGTGAAGATTTGTAGATTTTTATTTGGGGTATCAGAGATTTTGACAGAACTGGCAACTTGCTTGACTATGCATTTTACAAATTTTTCCTAAGCCAGCAACTTAATTTGAAATATTTCTAGGCAAAACACTATAAATATTTTCACTGTAAAATTCATTTTAAGCTGCTAAAGAAGTCTTATTAGCTTTATGTTCAATTCTCTCTATATTTCCTCTGACTCCCTGTCTCCTCTCCCTCTCTTCATTTCTAGGATTTCAGCTCAGTTCCATAAGTTTATGGAAGATTATGTAAATTATTTGTCATACCAAGTCCTTTAATATCTGAAGAATTGCACATTTTTAAAAATTATTTATTGTCTTTATTTGAGAGAGCAGAGAAAGAGGTAGATAAAGAGAGAATGGGGGCACCAGGGCCTTCAGCCACTGTAAATGAACTCCAGACCCATGTACCACCTTGAGAATCTGGCTTATGTGGGTCCTGGAGATTCAAACCTGGGTCCTTTGGCTTTGCAGGCAAATGCTTTAACTACTAAGCCATCTCTCCAGTCCAGAATTGCACAACTTTAAATGTATACTTTCTAATGAAACTTACTGAGAGTATCCAAAACGTAACTTCAAATATAAACCATAACTTCTCTCTCAGTTCATAGAGTCCAAGAACAACGATAAAATCTCAGACTTTTTTTAAACATAATATCTTTTGGGTTGGAGAGATGGCTCAGCGATTAAAGGGACTTGCAGACAAAGCCCAGTGACCTAGTACTCACGTAAAACCAGACGCACAAGGTGCTGCACGGGTCTGGCGTTTGCAGTGGCAGGATGCCCTGACTTTCTCTCTCTTTCTGCTTTTCTCTTTATCTCTCATAAATAAATAAATAAATAAATAAATAAATATTGTTTTAAAGAATCTATACTTTGGGAACAATGTTTTGCTGACTCAGACTGGCCAAGAGCAACAGTCTGCAGGTGCTTGCTTTGTATTGGCATTAAATAGTAGTTCTACACGTTTAATCATTCTCTTTGCCCCATGCTTCTTTAGAGAGCAAATACCAGGTGGGGCTACTCAGATCTCTTCTGCTTTATGAAACTGGCCCAGAAACACATTCTTTGAGCTTGAGGTGGAGAGAAGGTCATAGATTTTAGCTGTCACCTCTGAATTGTATCCTTTAATGTTTTAGAGCTTTCCATAGCCTAAAAGCAGAGAAAGGAGTAGAAAAATCTTGAACTTAAAAACCTGCCAATTGGCTCTTATGTTGATGGGGGGGGGGGGAGGTTGTAACAAAAATCCCGGGTTGCTTTCTTACCATTTTAGCAGATGGAATCTATCATAACACTTCACTTTACAAAAGCCCCTTGGGCTGGGTGGGGTGGACTATCCGGAGTATCAGCTCCAGTGTTGACAAGATCCTCCTTTATCAGCATTGCATCCTTCTCTGGGGAAATGTATCATTACAAAAGTTACTAGTTAGTTGTTAACATTAATCCTTGTTGCACATTCCCTTGTTAAGATGAGCTTATTCCCAGGACACGAGAAAGGAAACTCCATTCCTTTCCCTAGCTTGCCTAGCTCAGCAGATGTGTTCACAGAATTAGTTGAATAAATTGTAGGTAGGAAGTATTTTGAGTTCCCCTGAACCTACCTCAATTTTTGGAACTGTGTTACCCTCAATATTTATTTGAATAAATGGAAATAAACACCTCTTTCATGGAACCCAAACTCTAAGTATGTCCATAAGGGCTGATAAAACCCAAAACGAAAAAGGTAGGGCTGGGGAGATGGCTCAGCCTGTTAAAGTCCTTGATATAAATGTGTGACAACCTGAATTTGAATCTTTGAATCCATACTAAACTGAACTCAGAAGTGAGTGTCTGTAAGCCGGCACTCTCTTGGTCAGGTGCAAGGCAGAGACAAGAGAATCTCATGGGCAAACTAGCTTGGCATATGCATTGGCAATCAAAACCCCCTGCATCAAACAAGCTGGAAAAACATAGGAGATTATCCTCTGACCTTCATGTATGTGCTATGGCACATGCATGCCCACATTCACACATGAACATGCATGCCATAAAGATGCATATATCATGCAACCATATAAACCGAAAAATTAAAAGTAAAACAACTAATGCTGAGCATTTTGAGAGTTTGTTATAAAACAAGCAACTCCCATTTCCCCCTACCTTATTTTTTAGGGCTCTCAAACAAGGTTTTCTTTACTTGCTAAGGTTTCTTTCTTTTCTTTTTTTTTTAAGCCCTTAAAAGAGATCGTGTAGGCATCACATTTTTCTTGTCTTTATTTGTAATTTAGCTTTTGCTTTTCCAGTAATGCTAGTAAACATGATGAACTGCATGTGGAAGGGGGAATCTGGCTTCTTCCGAGCTATTTCAATTTGTTGTAATTTCTTAACATTTGATTTTTCCCTTGAGTTTTCAGTTCCCTATATCTAATAAGAATTTAGTGAGTGGTCAAAATGAAAGGGTTCCCATGTCTGTGCTGACCTGTTGTCATTACACCTCTCTCTTCCAGGAACCAGACGGAATGCACAGAGGCGAAGGCTGCACTGAGTCTTCATAAGCCACACTTGAATCGACCATACCCAAGGCAGGCAGGGGAAGTCCACTGTGCAGCAGCCTCTGGAGGGCTGAAGTCACTGAAATAAGGTCAGAGAAGAACCAGTTTGGGTCAAGATTGCTGAAGGGGGCTGGAGAGATGGCTTAGCGTTTAAGCGCTTGCCTGTGAAGCCTAAGGACCCCGGTTTGAGGCTCGGTTCCCCAGGTCCCACGTTAGCCAGATGCACAAGGGGGCGCACGCGTCTGGAGTTCCTTTGCAGAAGCTGGAAGCCCTGGCGCGCCCATTCTCTCTCTCTCCCTCTATCTGTCTTTCTCTCTGTGTCTGTCGCTCTCAAATAAATAAATAAATAAATAAATAAATAAATAAATAAAGATTGCTGAAGGCACTCCACTTGATGTGTCGAGCAGTGTTCTGGTAGGGTTTGGTTCCTGGAGGCTGGGTGGACAGCCGCCACAAATAGACCTAAGGGTGATGGTAAAGGAAGAGGCCACCCAAGATGAACTGGATGTCAACTCTGTCTCCTGTGCAGGTTAGCACAAGTTCAGCAATGCTCTCTGGGATTTCTCAGTACCTTTTGTCTCTCTTTCTTACTTACCATCAGAGACAATACTCAACACCCTTAGGAATTCTAATGTTGTCTACCTCTGTGGCATTATATGCATGACGCAGAATATTCAAGCCTAAAAGACTGCAGGACCCTCTAGTCCAGTCTTCATTTTTTTTTTCCTTAGGGCAAAAAGTAAAAACTCAGTGACATATTTAGTTGCCTAAACCAGGCCTCTCCCCCCCCCACCCCAAATGCACCATTTCCACTGTGTGAAGCTGCCTTTTTAGTGAGGAAATTTTACTTTATTTTCTCTCTTCCAGTATGTGGTTTGACTATGATACAGCTCAGAGTTATTTGGATGAGACTCATTACAGGTTAAATGTAAGATTCAAAATTTACTGTCTTATGAAGTTTATTTGGGTGATTATTTCTTCTAAACCACAGAATCATAGGTAGTTCAATGAGAATGCTAGTTGCCTCCTAGAACCTGTATACTTATTATGGGAGATGGTTCAATGAGGGTTTTGAGTTCAAATGCTAATTATTTTTAAAATGTATTTAAGTTGTGTATATAAAATGCATTATTATATCAGTGTCATTTATGTTTATTGACACAATTTATACTGTGTAGTCCTTGGAGCAGGGATGGAAAAAATAGTAGAGGGAGGAGGAGAAAGAGCAGGGGAGAAGGTAAAGGAGGAGGAAGAGAAAGAACAGGCTACCACACTTTGGATGAATAACGAAACCTTTAATCTTTGTCCTCGTTCCGAATTTGAGATGGAAATGGTACAAGTGGATTCTTCTTTCTCCATCTAAACATTTGTGAACTTTCCCGTGGAGAACTGGCCTGTGCTATTGGAATTGTGTATTAACTGAACCAATGCCTGATGGGTTTCCTTCGGTAACAAAGAAAGCATTTAAATTCTTCAGTAAGAGAATCTCTTGGAACCAGGCAGGCTGCTGCATGATATTTTATCTTTGAAGACAAAATTGGATAGAGTTTAGAGGGGGAAAAAAAGTACAAAAATAAAAGACTTCTTTGGTGCTAAGTGTGAGATATGTATCACAGTTACAAATAGCCTTGAAATGTATCTCCAATAACTTGTCAAGGCCTAAATGAAATCTAACTCTGCATAGCTCTTATGCCTCGGGAAAGATAAGGAGAGTCTAGAGATAAAGGCAACCCCAGGATCTTTTTTTGAAATTGAGAATATTTTAAAATGTATCTATTGCATAAAGTCAGGCTACTATTGCTCCAGAGTTGCTGTCTGGTATGCATGAGATTTCTTTTCGGGTAATCTATTTCATTTGATTACCTTTGTAACTGTAGTAGTGAAATGGGGTATTTAGATAGAACATATTTTTTGTTTTTGTTTTGTTTTCGTTTGGGGGTGGGTGGGTAAAGTTCTACAAACAGCCAAGAGAAAACTAATTACAGAGAAGAAAGGCTTAGCTTTAGGAAAAGCTGAGGCAACAATGAAAATGAAAACTCATTGCACAAAGGTGCCTTTAAACATACATCAGGAAAATAATATAAATCCAGATGTCAGCCTCTGAGAGTATGTTGATATTTTTTGCATCATTCACTATTTATTTCCTGGGCAATATCCCTTCTGTAAATTGTAAGTCATGGCTAGAGAAGTTAACAAAAAGGCATTTGCTTTTCTTTTGTTTTCATTTTAAAAAATCTTTCTTCAAACAAGTCTTGGCAAAGAATCTGGGCAATGCCTTGACATTTTCAAGGCTGGGGCATGTGAGCACCTCCTTATGTGTCCTAATAGCAGTGAAGTCATAGGCTTGTGGTTGCCATCTTAGGCAAATTAAAGGTCATTATTGTCTCAGAACAATAACAAAAAAAAAGTGGAATAATAAACCTAGAATTAAAAGATTTGTACTTAGGCCATTAAATAAAGTTAAAATGTAACATCCATCCAAGATTGTTTCTGGGAAAATGCCAAGCAATAGAAATGGGGATACAGATGGAACTATTGTTTGCCATTAAGTTGGTAATCTGAAAAGTAAATATAAAATCTTAGACAGATTCTACCACACTCGATAGAAGAGAAAATGTGCTATTACCAAATACATTGCTCAGATCCCATAGGAAGAGGCCAGATATCCATCTGTATTTGTCTGGGGAGCTAGAACTGCTCAAGGAATAAGCACTGGCCAAGACTAACCAGTAAAGCAGATGATGTCCAGACCTTCCTGTCATCTATTCACAGCACCATTTAGGAATTGAAGTAAGCAGAGCTCTTCAGGACAAGTATAGAAAGGGATGCCAAGCAGGCCTGCAAAATCCATGAAGGTCTTGAGAAGAAAACTTCTCTCAAAATTGGCAAGGCCATTCTCTTCCAATCATAATTACTTTGAATTTATATTCATTGTTTCTGATTTGATATTTTCATATAATATAATTTTATTTTATCCCCTTATATTTCCCTCACTTGTCATCCACTCCATTAACACCATTTTTTCTAATAATCCCCACCTTCCTTTCATGCTTTTTTTTTTGATTTAACCTTTATAAAATTTATTGAGATATGTTTTGCTATTTGTGGTTCATGAAAGATCTTTATTTCAGGAATTTAAAATCCAATTAGAACAATCATATGTTTTAGAAGAACTGTTAACTGCTTTGGACTATGATATTTCCTATATTTTTAGTTCCCAGTTGAGGTAGGAACGTCTATGATAGCTTGTTTATAGTTGGTATGTGTGGAGGGAGCTCAAACTTTATCTACAACATAGCTGTGCTTTACATCTTACTGAGCTACTGATTGTAACTGAGCCTCCATCCTGAATATAACCACAGATATTTATTTTCATATTTATTTCACCTATGCTTTTTATTTTTTTTATTTTTACTTTTTTTAGTAGCATCAGCAACATGTTTATTTGGAGTAGTACACAAAACAGTGAACTTTAGACAAACTCATAAGGATGATACTTGCTTATGTATCTACTGAACATCTGCATAAAACATTGGCTCTGTGGCAAACACAAAAACAGGTTGATTTCCTTGTACTAACTCTGCTTGTCTTTTTTTTTTTTTAATTTAATTTATTAGTTTTCTTTTCAGCAAATACAGGCAGTTTGGTACCATTGTTTAGGCTCATCCATGATCTACCCCCTCCCATTGGACCCTCCTTGTTGATGTAAATGGGTCGTGCATTGTGGAGTTAGCCCACAGTTATTGGTACAATAAATGTCTCTGCATATCATGACCCAACATGTGACTCTGACAATCTTTCCGCCCCCCTCTTCCGCAAAATTTCCCTGAGCCATGTTGGGTTCATTTTTGGTCTGCTTCAGTGCTGAGGTGTTGGGGGCCTCTGAGGCTCTGGCTCTCTGATTTGGTAGGAGTTGATTTTTCTCGGGTTGGTCTCCTTCCCCTTTGTGCTGGTATCCTGTTCATCAGGAAAACATCACCCTTGCTTGTTTCACCAATTGTGCTTAGTTTCAGTCGGGCCCCTTTTGAGGTATGTTGGGGCAGCTCTCTCCTTAGGATCTGCATCTATCTGAAAAAGAGAAGCAGATTCTCCAACAGAGAGTAAGTTAGCACCCGGAAAATTAAGATAACAATTACTTTTTTGATAGAGAGTTTGATAGGTGTAGGTCCTCTTGTACCCCAAGATTGATGGTAGCTTGATATTGGAGAGTGGGCTTATGTTTGGGTATGGTTCTGACTTGTTTCCCAGCTCCAGCTATGGATCTCCTACCACTGAGGGGATCAGTTAGCCAAATCAAGAGCAGATGGTTCCCCACCATGGCTGTGTGCCACTATTGCACTTGTGTGGGCATCACATCAGGTTATTATTTTTTTTTAACTTACTGAGTTAAATGAGAATTTCTTTAATGATCATTAGTGGACAGTTATTTGTCATAGAATGGACAAGTTACCAGTGTATGTACCACTGATCAACATTCTTCTGGAATATGTGGGGCCTCATGTACCCTCTCCCCATTAATACTAGAATATTTAAAGCCCTATCCTGACAGGAAACTACAGGTGTTTAAATTCATAAGTATAGTAGCTATGGCTATGGCATATCCAGAAGAGAGCAATATGCCACCCTCCTCACCATTCCCTTTTTCTTGAATTCTATCTGTTCCCTCTTCCTTAGGTTCCCTGAGTCTTTACGGTGTAGTTTGGTTGTCCTGTTTGATAATGAGCACACAGTAGTTGCTTATTTTTGACATTTTTTTCCTGCAAAGCATCTCCTCATTAAACACTGTCCATTGTAATAAGAAACTTCTGTGATGGAGGTTCTCAGGCTATTAGTGGATGCAGCATTCATATTTAATCTGCCGCTTCCTATATAATGTTTTCTGGGTCCTGGCAGATGTGATAGAAATGACTTGTCTCAAGCGAGGCAGCTGATTTTTCTTTTTTGTTATACTTATGTTTGTTGGTCCTCCCTTGTACTGACTGTTCTTTGGCTAAAAGGAGAGGGTATGTCCATGTAAAAGCCTTCTAATTAACTATGGTTATTCCCTATGGTTTTTCCTGTTCACTCTTTGTTAGAAAATCTTTTAACATGCTTCTTAAAAAAAAAAAAAAAAAAAAAAACTTCTTGTTTATTTCTAGAAATATCTTTTTATTAGCCACTTAACTTTTTTAAAAAATTGTGATTTATTTATTTGCAAAGAGGGAAAGAAAGGGAATGGCAGAGAGAAGGAGGAAGGAAAAGAGATAGAGAAAAGGAAGGAAGGAAGAAAGAAAGAAGGAAGGAAAGAAAGAGAGAATATAGGTATGCCAAGACTTCTTGCCTCTGCATGTTTACAAAATCCAGATGCATACATACTTTATGCATTTGGCTTTATGTGGGTACTGGAGAGTTGAACCTTAGGCCTGCAGGGATTGCAAGCAAGTGCATTTAACTACTTAGCCATCTCACCAGCTATATAACTTTATTGGACTATAATTTAATACTTTAAAAGTTAATATTTTAAAATGTATATTGAATTATTATTTTAATATTTTAAAGTTATGGATCAAAGGCAACATTTTAATGCCCCAGAAAAACCCATCTCAGTAATAATCACTACCCCTCACCACTCTCCTACTCCTAAAACTTAACAAAATCATAACTATTAGTTATTTAGAGTGCTGGGTACTTTTAAAATGTCAAGTATAGTTTTTAGGCAAGCAATATTTTAAAGAGGAACTCCTACATGAAATATAGATCTTAGGGCTGTAAAAAGTGAGATCATCTGCATAAGAACTTTTGTATGATATGTAAATTTCTTCTTTCCCTTCATCCATTGTATTTCTATTTCTCATAATCTTGTCTAGACACAAAATCTACTAAATATATGAGTGAATAAACAAATCTAACTTACTAGGTATCTTTAAATGCCTTGATATTCATTTCATAGTGCTGATATTATTATTTTTCATAAGTTTTAGCTCTGTTAGTTTTTGATTTTCCTTTAAATCACATGAGCATGTTTTTATTTACTTATTTTGCTGCAAGAGCATGTTAAACAAAAATCCCTCTGAAGAAAAATTTAAGACCATCATTATGATAAAATTATTGCTTTGGAAAGACAAGAGTCCAAAGCTTAAAAGATCACAAGTGCAGAAAAATTCAGTCATTGTAAGCCTAAGATGTTAAGCTTTCCAGTATTACTGAAAACAAAGCTATTACTGGTAGAAGATTGTTTTTTCCCAAGTTAGGATTTCATTCTAGCTCAGGCTGACATGGAATTTACTATGTAGTCTCAGGCTGGCCTCGAACTCATAGTGATCCTCTTTCCTCTGCCTTCTGAGTGCTGGGATTAAAAGTGTGCATCACCACACCTGGCTGGTAGAAGAACTTTTAACTAGAAATCAGTATTCTTATGGTCTACCTAGTGATTATTTGTCTATTTTTGTACATTAATAGAATATGACAATTCTTCATAAACCTCCAGTGTGCATACATTATAGTTCTCAATTCATAATGAAGGCTCCACCTAGCCATAATTTTGAAACGGGCTTGTTTAGACCAAGAAGGGAGGTTTCTGATCATTTTACTTTCCACTCAGACAGGAAGCTACACTTGAGGCTTTGATCAGAGTGATCAGAGTTAGGAAAAGAAGCTTTTCTCCATTGATGGAAGAATTTATTCCAAATGAAATAACTGAGACATGCTCCTGTCCTAAATTCATCCTATTTTAATACATTTTCTATGATATCTTCTTGAAAATTTGATCCAAATGAATTTGAAGCTATCTATCTGTCTTGCTAGAGTCCAAACTGAACAATTCTGAAAGGAAAAGGACATAGACTAGCAAAATGTGTATGACCAACTCTGGTGAGTTCAGAGGTAGTATAGTCTAATGCTAGCTTTTCAAAATTAGCATTAACTTTGCTTAATTAGATAGGAAGAAACTGAAAAAAAAAATGAGTGAATATTTTCAAAAATATATGCTTCTGAGAACCATTATGAGACTGACCCTAAAACAAGGAATCTGACTTTATAGATCTGCATATCTGGGATACTTGTCCAATAATCTGTATTTGTAAAAGTGCCATTGCCTGTTCTTTAGACACTGTCCATTATGAAGAGATTACCATACTTGGGTGATGAGGGAAGAACATATAATGAGTTTCCAGCATTCCCTTCTTGTCAACCTTCCCAGGGACTGAAGAGTGAGCTGGCAGTTTATCTGGTTAGCTCTGAACTGAGGAGATGGAATCCAGGCTCTGGAAAGAAGAAGGATTCTCAGACAGGGTCTGACTGTCTACACCAGGCACTTCTACAAAGAACTGTTGTCCACTGTTAATCTTGTTCTTGTCAAATCAAATAAACTACAAATCGAATTTCGGTTTTTAGTTTTACAATTTTTGACAAGAACACCACTTAGATAGAGGTAAATCAAAGGCAGACTTATGGCCAGCTGAGCCATTTTGCCTAAATGGAATAAAGACAAACATTCACTGAATTCCACACATACTTGCTAGAGTTGATACTACCTTGTCTACTACCTAACTGAGAGCAGCTTTCCAAGAACTGATGATGAATTTTACCCCCTGCGAGGTAGGAAATGTTATTTTTTACTTCTTTTATAAACAGTTTTTTTGAGAGGAAAATGTTTAACATTTCATTAAGAATTTTAATACATGAACATATAGTAAGTTGATCATATTCCCTTTCCACTGCTCCTTCATGCTCCAAATTATTCCTCCCACCCATTCTTTGTTGCTGCCTTTAGCAATGATCCCTGAGCCTTAGAGTGCATGAAAGAAATGTATCATTTAGCACTCAGCTCTACACTACCTGTTATCTTTAGTACATTGATGAGTTTATAGTATCCTTGGTATTAGTGTTCTAGGTAACTACTGCCATCTCCATAGAGAAGCTTCTCTGGTCAGCAGTGAACACCACCACCTTCCTTTCTTCCATTACCTCTGCAATTTTCCCTGCTTCCTGGCTGGTGTGATAGGATGGCTAGATGCTGAACTGTCTCTTCTTCTCACCTTGATGAGTCCTGAATCTCCCCAGGATTTGCCACCATCTACAATAATGAGATTGTCTAACCAAAAGGAGGATAGCCCAAATTTTTAAGAATAAATATAATTGTATAGTGGATAATTTGTTGGACACAATGTATCTGTTTAGAAAAGAACAATAATAGTTTCCTTTCTATGGCCTCTAACCTTCCAAGCCATAGTCTTTTGACTACTTCATCAGTATCAGGCAGGCCTACCCAGCTTGCATGGAGCAGGCTTCAAATCCAATTAGGAAGAAATTGGTTAGTCCTATAGCTTAAATGTCACTATTACACCAGTGGGCACATTGTTCAAAGTTGCTGCAGTGTGTATTTTGCAGAATACATTGCTGGTCTAATTTGTTAATGACTTTCCTCCTCTGGAAGCCTGCATAGAAATTCTCAACCCTATGACAGCCAGAAAGGAGGAAGATTCTAGAGCGTCCAGCTTGACTTCTCAGTGCCCTGTATCTGAAGCAGGTGGTGTCTGCAAGAGCAAGGGCTTATCATCTCATTCTCATGAACAACAAAGAGCCTTAGCCACAGCTTCTGTTGTTTTGGAAGGCTCATTGGCCTGTATAACCAAATGACTCACTGGAAGAGAAGACCTACTCCTGCTACTGGCCTTATCTGAAACAACCCCAGGATTCTGGGTACAACATATTCCTCTACTGCAGAATATTTTCTCTCTCTCTCTCTCTCTCTCTCTCTCTCTCTCTCTGTTATGTATATTTAGTAACAAAGAAGGAGGCTTCTACATGACTTTTTCATACTGCCTTTCCTCTCCCCAGTCTTAAACACCTCCCTACCTTTCCCTCACTCCCATTTGAACCTTTCTATGCCCTGTATTCTGTTTCCCTCCTTATATGTATGGTCACCTTCACTACTCTCTCCCTGCTTCTTTTTTTATTATTATTATTTTTATTTTTGAGGTGGGGTTTCACTCTAACCCAGGCTGACCTGGAATTCACTATGAGGTCTCAGGGTGGCCTCGAACTCATGTTGATCCTCCTACCTCTGCTTCCCGAGTGTTGGGATTAAAGGCATGCACCACCTCACCTGGCCCTCTCCTTGCTTCTTTGTTGTGGCCTCTTTCTAGCTTCCTGGCCAATGCTATTGACTGTGGCCACCCCACTCTGGAGATGCACAACCTTATCTCATCTCATAAGGCATGCATGTACTGGCTTAGCTAGTATTTGCATGGGAAAAATAGTATGTTTGTTTTTTTTTAAGAAAAAAAAATTATTCATTTATGAGGAGGGACACATGGGCATACCAGGTTTCCTGTCACTGAAAATGACTCCAGGTACATGCCCCACTCTGTGCATCTGGCTTTATGTGGGTACTGGGGAATCAGACCAAGATCATTAGGCTTTACAATCAAGTGCCTTTAATTGCTAAGCCATCTCTCTAGCCCCAAAAGAAGTTGTTTTCTTTCAACGTTTCTACAAAGAGATGATGTAAGAACTGTCACAGGTTAAGGAAAATGATTCTATGAAGGAAATGCATGAGACTAAAAAGTACTCAAGAGCTGGTGTCATATGCATCTTGCATATCTTTCAGTCAGTTTAGTCTTCAGTAATTATCATCTTTGTTGATTTGACCATAAGGTAGCATTCGGTAAGTCTTGTCCACTCAAGCATCACACTTTAGGGAGATATATGTTTGGATTTGAATATCAGCACACTGACATGGGATGAGTGCACTTCTCACTCCATAGCGTTTGGGAACAATCATACTGTAATGGGATATTATTACTGATTATTTTTGTTGTACAGGATTATAGATGCCCTTAATCTAAGCTAAAAGCTGTTATTACTAGATTAGAAAATCAAGTCCTATATACCACACATATTAAAGTATATTGATTTTTAAAATCTCTTTTTATTTTATTTTTCGAAATATTTTTATTTTTATTTATTTATTTGAGAGGGAGAGAGAGAGGGGCAAAGAGAGAGAGAGAGAGAGAATAGATGCACCAGGACCTCTTGTCACTGCAAACAAACTCCAGATGCATGTGTCACCATATGCATCTGGCTTACACAGGTCCTGCACAGTTGAACCTGGATCCTTAGGCTTTGCAGGAATGTGCTGTAACCTCTAAGCTATATCCCTAGCTCCTAAAATGTCTATTTTAAAGGCATGGCTATTCAATTTTTAAAATCTTGGGAGTTAGCCACCATGTAATTTAAGAATCAAGAAATAATTGCTAATATTTTCAGCATCTTCTTATTTAGGATGTCATTTTATATTATTCATTAAAAATAGTTAGAATGGCGGGCATGGTGAAGCACGCCTTTAATCCTAACACATGGGAAACAGAGGTAGGGACACCACCATGACTTCATGAGCAGCCTGAAATTACAGAGTGAATTCCAGGTCAGACTTTACCCTGAAAACAAACAAACAAGCAAGCAAACAAACAAACAAACAAAAAGTTAGAATCAGCCTGGAGAAATTTCTTGGTGGTTAAGGCATTTGTTTACAAAACATAACGGCCAGGGTTTTAATTCCCCAGGACCTACATAAAGCCAGATGCACAAAGTGGCACATGCACCTGGAGTTTGTTTGCAGCGACTAGAGGCCCTGGTGTGCTCTTTCTTTCCCACTCCCACCTTCTGGCTGTCTTTTTCTCTGCTTGCAAATAAAAATGTGTTTTAAAAATAGCTGGAATGGTATACTGGAATTAATGATATCCAAAAAGTGGAAACTGTGAGATAGAATTGCATATTGTAAACTGAGTTTTACAATTCATCCTAAATAGATAGTAAAGTCAAACAAAAATAGTTGGAAATCCTATGTTAAAACCAGTAAAAGAATTATGTCCTAGAGATGTCTTTGAATTCCAATGTGTTATTCAATGTGGTTTTTTTTTTGTAACATAGATATAAATTCTACAAGAAAAGTGGTGCCATTTACTATGTTTTATTTTGCTATTAGCTTGTTAAACATAACATGCAAATAATCAAAAAGAAACATATACATGACAGAGTTGAAAACAATCCAAGAAAAGAAAAAATGTTTCATTAACTAATTAAACAAAATGCTTAATACTAAATTTACTTCTTTTTGTGTATGTGGCTTCATAAATTTTTTGGTAGTTTTTGGTCTCAAAGTATTTAACAACTATTTTTCAATAAAATAAATGTGATCATATCAAGATACTTTGGATAAAGGTAGCAAATATCCATTTGTATTTATTCCATATTTTTGAATCTGTTAAAATAAATTCAGATGTCAATATTATAAAGTTTGGTTGACTTCAATACAACCGCTAAAAAGGCTTTTGCATTTTGCTTGCCCATAGAGATGCAGAAGACACTAAATTTATAAATATAGCCTAAAGTTTAATATCTCTGTGTGTTCTTGTGATGAAATAGGCCTGCTTTTCATCTTTTCTACTACTAAAAAGTGGTAAATGTTCACAAAACATTTCCTTCATTATTTAAAATTCATGAAATAATAAACAGCAATAAAAAGGTATGAAAAGTTTACACACACTCTCACAAAAACCTAATGATAAAGTACTGCTCCAGAATAGACTTCAATAAAGTAGGAAATAGCAGATATTAATCAACAGTGATTTCATTTGCTACACGTAGACATTCATACATATCATTTGGCAAACTGGTTCGAGTGAGGGGATTGCCATCCAAACGTAAATGCTTGATCTTAGAGTAGGATAATGGCCCCAGGATCTTGCAAAAGCTCTTGACGTCAAACTCTGAAAAATAAAGAATAGAAAATTTAGATCATTTTTATTGTATAAACAAGAAAACTAATTTAATATTAGGGGCATATTTTAGAATGACATTCAATGGGTATGACTTAGTAAGAATTTGTTTTAAATGTTTAACCTGAGCTCAAGGAAAACACATGGTATGGCCAACTTCACAAGTGAACCAATACCATCCTTGGTTTTTCCATTTGAAAATGACATATTTAAGTAGACGATCATTCAGTCATTCCCAGGGACCACACACCATGGCAGGTAATTATATCTTCAGGGGCAAAACCCAAATTATCACACTTCTAGTATCTGAGCCAATGTTCTTCTGTGGTTGAAAAGCTGCCACTAATGAAAACTAGTCTAGATGTACACAGAAACTAAGACTATTACTAGACTGTGTAAGTGTTGGCACACAGAAACAATCTATGTTTGGCAAAGTCTATTTCAACTTTAGCTTATCTGGACTTTGGTATTCCATTCTCAAACTCTAGTTAGTAATGATGTCAGGGTAAAAGCAAGCACACTGGAATCCTTTCTTCTAAGATGTTTATTTAAATAACCCATAAGCCTAACTATTGGATCTGTCTATGGGAACCATTTCTGTGAAAGTATAGACCAGATGTTGATAGGCTTGTGTTGGGTTTCCATCCCTGGTATGCAATTAGCTGAGTGACCTAGGACTACATCGCCAGTCTTTCTATCTGATACATGTACTTCAGTGAGTTGCATGGAAATTAATTTAAAGGATTCATGTAGTATGAGTACCAGAAGTAATTACTGATATCTTTTAATGTTGTCTTTTTTTTTTTTTTTTTTTTTTGGTTTTTCAAGGTAGGGTCTCACTTTGGCTCAAGTTGACCTGGAATTCACTATGTAGTCTCAGGGTGGCCTCGAACTCACGGCAATCCTCCTACCTCTGCCTCCCGAGTGCTGGGATTAAAGGTGTGCGCCACCATACCCGGCTTAATGTTGTCATCTTTTTAAGATTTATTTTTATTTACTTATTAGAGACAGAGTAAGGGAGTGATAGTGAGTGACAATAGGTGTGCCAAGGCCTCTAGGCACTGCAAACAAACTCCAGATGTATGTACCACCTTGTGCCTCTGGCTTACGTGGGACCTGGAGAATTGAATCTGGGTCCTTAAGGCTTCAAAGGAAAGTGCCTTAATTGCTCAGCCATCTCTCCAGCTCTAATTACCAATGTCTCAGTAGGGTTTTCTTTCCCAAATTACTTCACATTTAGGAAGATTAGGTTAAATCTTATATTTTCAGGGTTGAATTATGAAGAATTGTTTTATCATGGCATATAGGCCCTCTGTATTTTGGATCCATATTTTTAATCAACCACAGACCAGAAATATTTTTTAATAGCATCTATAGTTAACTCTCAGACTTTTTGTTACCATTGTCCTTGAACACAGAGCATGAATATTTAGGTAGAGTTTACAATGTATTGATATAATAATTAATATCCAATGATTTAGCATATTTGGGAGGATGTGTATAGAGCCCCATGAAACCATAACATCGTGTATATAAAAAAGTTGGGCACCCATGGATTTTAATATTAAAGATGGCTCTGGAACAAGTTTTCTATAGGTACTAAGGGATGCCTGAATATTTTGTAAATATTAGTCATTAAATGTAATCTTAGACCTTAAGCATATGGGAGCTTATTTATATTAAGATACTGTTAATATGAATACATATTAAATGCAAAATAACACTAGATTGTTAGATTGAAAGGCTGAAAGAAAAACTAATTACCATTACTTCATCAAATTTTAAGGGTAAATAAGGAAAGAAGAAAGTAACCATATCTTATGTGTTCAAATGATCACTGTGCACTGGTACTATGGTTTCTGTAGAAGCTTGACACTATGGGTCTGTCAGTCTTTCTCCTACTGATCACTTCCTGTTTCCTACCTGGCTCTCCCATCCATCACTCAGACAGCTGACACAAGCAAAGGCCTCCACCACCATCCTTCCTCTTTATGACAGCAGAGACGTCAATACTTTTACCACTATGATTGTGCCCTACCAACAAACCTGATTGACTGCTCCAGCTCTCAATTATCTCAAATCTGTCTGTCATGTTGGTTTGTTGGGATTCCCTTTTGTCTAAACACAAGTGCTTAAATGTAGAGTCATGCACTGCCACGTAGTCAATGTGGCACTGGAAACAACTATAAAAGTTCAGTTATGATCATTTGAACTATGTATCAGATAATAGTTGAATATTTCCAAATGTGGCTTTGTCTACATTCAAAATTCAACCAAGGGCTCATATTATTTGCCTTGGTCATCATGGTCTCCTTCAGGATAATATGCCAACCCATAAGTTACATGGAATTACTTCAGAATTGCAGTGTGGTCACAATGGTCAACATAATTTTTCTGATACCCGAATCTCAATTCTGTATGAAAAGGGGACCAAGTTTCATCAGTTAAAGATGTTTAGTAGATAATTTTGCAGATACAATTGCTTCATATATTCTAATCAGTTTGCACTTGGTTTTCTCCTCATTCTAAAACAGCATTTATTTGGAACCATGACTTTCTTGGCAAACTCTGTTAAAGAGTAAAATATGAATGGTATGTTTTAATTTCCCACATTAGTCTATACTGCCCAAATTGCAATGTGATCCAGAAGACCAAAAGAAAATACAAGGAGATTACATCCATCCAGAATGTAAATGAAAAATAAGGTACTGCAGCAAGAGAAGGAATGGTGTAATAAAAGATAAGGAGGGCTGGAGAGATGGCTTAGCGGTTAAGCGCTTGGCTGTGAAGCCTAAGGACCCCGGTTCGAGGCTCGATTCCCCAGGTCCCACTTTAGCCAGATGCACAAGGGGGTGCACGAGTCTGGAGTTCGTTTGCAGAGGCTGGAAGCCCTGGCGCGCCCATTCTCTCTCTCTCCCTCTATCTGTCTTTCTCTCTGTGTCTGTCGCTCTCAAAAAAAAAAAAAAATTAAAAAAAAAAGAGATAAGGAGTCTATGATGCTATTTTAAAAAGAAATAGGTATCCCAATGCCACATCATTGAGTTTTGTTTCTCAATCTGCCTTGAGGTTCTCAGAGCACTGTGAAGGTCATAAATATCACAATAGATGAGAGAAGTGGATGATGGTCACATCAGCAGAGCTCCATGCTGGACCTCAAGATGTGAGGGAAGTTCATGAGAACATGGTCTATTGAGAGACTGATAAGTAGAAGGGATGTGAGACAGCCTTTGCTAACTAAACCTCTTCTGAACTTGTCTATTTCTTTCCCCCAGGTGAATATTACCAGGAGAGAAACATAGTGCACCGATTTAAGTCCTAAAGTAAGTAAGCATTAACAGATAAATGACAATAGATAACACTGTAGCACTAATTAGCCCAGAATATTGAATCTGAAGAAAATTTATATAAAATCTATTACTTGAACCATTGTTTCATCTAGATATTCTAAAAACAGGCTAGAAATTATTGGGTAGAGAATTGAGCCAGAGTTCTTCTATGCTTGAATTAAAGATATATTTTGTTGATATCTTAGTTCACTTTTATTTAATGGAGCCAGTTGTACTGTTTGTGGGGCCCCTTGTGGGTATTTAAAAACTTGAAGATGCATTAATCAAAACAAACATAGCCACAGCACTCTACTTACTTTCAAGTTCATTGACTTCCAGGTAGTAATTTTCAAGGTTTTCATTAACAGTCGGTATGCTTTTGAGCTTATTGTAAGAGAGGTCCAGCTCCACCAGAGATGAAATATTAAACAAGTTTCCGGGTATGCCACTATCAGCCAGTTCGTTGTGGGATAAACGAAGGTACTGCAGCCCGTTAAAGCGCTTGAAATATTCATCGGGGATGTTGTTAATCTTGTTGTTGTCTAGGTAGAGAGTGAGAAGTGAAGCGGGGAGACCAGAAGGCAGCTTGGACATCTGATTGAAGCTCAAGTCAAGGTACTCAAGTGACTTAAGACCTTTCAGGGAAGCCGAGACGGCATCCTCTTTGAGCTGATTGTGTTGCAGGTGGATGAAGGTCAGGTTTACCAGTCCATCAAAGGAGCCCAGCTTGGTGATCTTGTTATGAGTGAGCTGCAGGTCCTCCAGAGACTTGGGCAGGGGTCCCACGGACTCTGTCAGGTTGTTGTGGTTGATGTGAAGCTTCTTCAGTTGCTTCAGTTTCGAGAAAACTTTCCCTTTGATCTTGGAGTTTTCCAGGAGGTTGTGATCGAGAATGAGCCACTGCAGATCCGTGACGTTCTCAAAGGCCTTTTCATCAATGTGGTCGATCTGGTTGTTCCGGAGGTAAAGGTACTTGATTCCGGCAGGCACCATGGGCACACTTTTCAACTTCAGCTCATCACAGTACATGGCACTGGGGTAGCTGTGGGGGCAGTTGCATTCTGGAGCACAGTTTGGTGATAAGTGCCCATACATGAAGAGAGGAATGTCATAGTCATAGTACTGGGCATTAGCACCACAAACTAATGCCAAGACAAGACTAAGGGCACTTAGATTCATTTTCAGCTAAAGCCTAAATAAAGCAGATGCAAATTATTAAAAAAATAAAACAAAATAACATACTTTAGGGACACTGCAATTTACCATGTTAAACTTATCAACAAAAGTGTATTTTTGTTAGTTTATAATCTGAGGGTTTTTTTTTTTAGTACATCTAAAACGAGTGTATTTGGTGAATCTTACGTTTTTATTTAAGTATGAGGATAAGGGTGTACATTTATAATTTTGAGCAGAGAACAGGTTTCCGGTGCATACCCATGCGCCCCCTTCTGGGCGTGACTGACCTAACTGTTCCAGTCAATCTCTTTTTCTGCCCTTGCTTAATTAAATGCCTTCTTCGAGGGGTTTGTGGGTAATGCCTATTTACCACTGAGCTAGAGCAGTGCTTTAAAACATTTCTCAAAGCCAGAGAAGTGATAATTAGAAGACAATTGTACACTGCACACTTTACTCAGCCATCCAACCTCATTAAAGTGTCTCATTAAAAAGATCCTTATGGGGAACATGGGCAGTCTGTGGTTTTTAAACTATTCTTATTACTCCATGTTAGGGTAGAAGCATGCAGGGGCGCCTTCCTGTCAAAAGGCCTTGTCATTGCTGCTTCAGAGGAAGGAACATGGAATTCTTGGTGTGCACATGTATCCCACGTTTGTTTAGTATTCCATAGTTTAAGTCCTGTGTAAAGCTGTATTCTGAAGCTAATATTTAGTAAAATAATTTTAGAAAAATGTTTACCCATCAGAAATATGTGATATATCCTAAAGAACTCTGTAAACCTAGAAAGAACCAACTGGCAGAGAAAAATATATCCTCTAACTTTTGAAATAAAGTGTTCTCTCTCTGTGTCTCACTCTCTGTTTCTCTCTCTCTCTGTCTCTGTCTCTCTCTCTCTCTTGTGTGTGTGTGTGTTTGTGTGTTAAATGATTCAGTCATATCAACATGTTCCATAGCATGACCTGTTGATATGAAGTTTAGTGTCTCCATGCAATGGAAAGAGAGAGAAAGAGAAATAAAAGAGAGGGCTTTTTTTTTTTTTTTTTTTGTACTGGCAATATCAACTGTCTTGGGAAGTATTCAATCAAGAATGCAAGTTTGAAGATGGGCACAGGGGCTCATGCCCTTGATCCAAGCACTTGGGAGGCAGAGGTAAGAGGATGACCTTGGAGGCCAGCCTCAGACTACACAGTGAGTTACAGGTCAGCCTGGGTTAGAGTGAGATCTTACCTCAAAAAAAAACCAAAAAAAAAAACAACAAAAAAAAAAACCCAACAACAACAACAACAAAAAAAAAAAAAAAAAAAAAACAGAAACAAAAGCATGTAAATTTCAAATATTTTTCAGAAGTTATCTTTTCATGAAAAAGTGAGGGTCATTAATATTTCCACTTACTAAGAATGGTGTAGCAGAGGAAAACTAGAATATATGAGCTGACACTTATACAGTGATGTTACAGATCATTTGACATTCCTGTGAGAGTCCACATTCTCATAGACAACACATTATGTGGAGCAACAGCTTGGAATATATAGGAATCATGAATTTGAAGCATATTTGCTTTTCTTTAATTTGGGAATGTAATAAACTTTGTGTCAGAATAAACACTAAAAAAAACGTTTTGGAAACACTTCAGTTTCTAATATCTGTAATCAGATTCTTAATAAATTGTTCCCTATAATTTTGATGCAGACTTTAGCTCTCAGAACATGCTCACATTGGATGCAAACTACTAATATGAATACAATAACACTTTATGAGTATTCTTTATGTTAGAATGTATTAGTACTGTGAAGATTTATCTTGATTTATCTTTATTATTAAGCTTCTATTTAATTTTAAGTTAAATATGCATACCAACAAAAATGCTTAACTACTTTGGGCAGAGTAAAAGCTAAGGTTCTGAATCTAAAGAGAGTTTGTAATTATACAATGCCTCCACTGTGAGGCAAGAGCTGTGTTCTCCCCTTCCCCCCTTTTAAATACCTGTGGCTGTACAGGAAATGCAAGTTGCAAAAAAATAAATCATGTTCCAGAAATCTTTTAAAATATGCTCTTTAAGTCACATCCCCAAACATAAATCTTTAAAATGAGCAAAATCAAAACAAGCAATAAATACAACTGTTTAAATAATTTAGTTAACATTCTATAATGTAGAAAGTTTGTAACAAGATATTTATTGCAAAATATGTTCACTGCTGATGGAAGTGACCTTTCTTTGCCTCAATATTAGATTTTCAACAGTTATTACCTACATAATGAATCAGAATATGTAACAAGCACTTTAATATTCATACCTTTTCAGTGTCTAGGTCAACTGTTTTATCATCCCTAAAATATTTTAAAATTTTCCTTGCCCCTCAGTACAGCATAGATTGTGTGAAATGTATCACAAATCCATTAATCACAGAAAGCATATTCAACAAAATTTGAAACTGAATATTCAAACCTGTGGATTTGCTGTTGAAGGGCATTTGGCAAAGTTACTCTGGAGATTTTTTTTTTTTTTTTTCTGTTGCTGTTAACATTAAACGCTGCCCCTAACAGCATCCCCTGGGCGATAGTTAAAAGAGCACTTACCTTACAATCCTGACACTGCTTCGTTAATTCCTAAAGCAGATGCAGTGTGGACAAGAATCCACCAATATATGCTGTAAACTCTGTGAGCACGAACTGCCTGCCAGATTGTCAGTGATACAAGAGCTGAGGAGGGTGTGTGGGGGGGGGAGGGGGAGAGCAGCCCAGTCACGCCAGTCTCTGGATAGAGTTATGTCACTGTGGGGCTCTTGCGGTATGGCATGTGAACATACCGTGCTCTAACGAAGTGCAGGTGGACGTGGTGAGCAAGAGTAGCCCAAGTCATTCCCTATGGAATGGAGGAGAGATGCTTAACTAGCTCACATGCCATACTTTTTAAACCAAGAAATGAGTCCTGTTGCAACTCAGTCAGAATGTTTCCCTGACAAACTTCTGTTAAGTGTGATAGTCTCAGCCAGCTATTATCATCACAAAAAGATCTCATAAATCATAAACACAGCAAATAATTTCAGGAAAGGGAAATGTACACACTCGGAGGAATTGGATCCTCTTTGTCCA
Organism: Jaculus jaculus; assembly: GCF_020740685.1. Taxonomy (NCBI): domain Eukaryota; kingdom Metazoa; phylum Chordata; class Mammalia; order Rodentia; family Dipodidae; genus Jaculus; species Jaculus jaculus. The sequence goes on from NC_059107.1 coordinate 134,261,209, forward strand.
TCTCCCTTGGCTTCTATATTGTTTGACTTGGACAAACTTTAGTTTTACCATGAAGATTAAATGGTAGTTTCCAAAATATGACAAATGTGTCATATACAGGCTGATGCAAGTAATAAATATCAACATTTTCATGTCACTTCTATGCTAAGGAAACTCCTTTTATGTGCCTCAGATCTGGAACCAATCAGCAGTATCTTGCCTGTTTCTCATTTGTGGATTTCCTTTAGGAATTCACACAAAACTTCCAGATAGTATTCTAAAGCTTAATGCCAAAAAAACAAAAGAACAAAGGAAAAATAAATATATGCTAAAAATATCACAAGTCAGTGATATTTTATTCTGTAATTGCATGCCCATGACTTTTCAAAAAAGCAAAGCTGTTCATAGCTGTGGTCTTTCCAAGGCCTGGCTCAGTAGATCTTTCAACATTCTTGATACATACTTTTAGCAAATGACAAAACTATACAACCTTTGCCTCTTTATTTTTTTTTTTTAACTAGGGCAGCTTTATGAACAGGGTTTTTTATTTTAAAATATTCATTTTCACTTATTTATAAAAAATTCTTACAATACTTCCAAAGTATATACTTATTTCTTTTTAAAAATATTTTGGATGTATAACATATCAACAATGAAACTTAAGGAAAGAAAGTAAAAATCTATGATCATTGTTACATTTACTACAAAAAAAACAATAGTAGAATACGTGTCTTATTTTCATTGTAACATTTGAAAAACTAAAGTTAGTCTTCCAGAAGGTGATTTATGGAATTATAAGGTGATACATAAGCAACACATTTTCTTATTATTAACATTTAAGAAAATGATTGACGCTATGTAGATGGCTCAGTAGTGTTTTATCAGCCTGAGGACCAGCGTTGTGATCATTCTACACCTTCATAAAACCCAGGTGTAGCAGCCCACATCCAGAAACTCAGTGCTGAGAAAATGGAGACAGGAAAATCTCTGGGACTTCCTGGTAGCCAGACTAGCAAAATCAGTGAGCTTTGTGTTCAATGAGAGAAGTCTCAAGAAATAAGTTGGAGAGTGATTAAGGAAGACACCCAATGTCAACATATGGCCTTCATAAATACATGCACACACAGGCATGCATAGTCACTCACAAGTGCTCCTACCACGCATGCAAATACACACACACACACACACACACACACACACACACACACACACGTGCACATATACCGAACTACATACATATATAGGCAATGATTGAGAAGGGAGGGGATATGATTGAGAATGGAGTTTCAAGGGGGAAAGTGCGGGAAGGGAGGGCATTACCATGGGATATTTTTTACAATCATGGAAGTTGTTAATAAAAAAATTGAAAAGAAAAAATATTTATGCAAATTGTCAGTTTGATAATAAAGGAATGCATGAGTACAGAAGAAATTCAGTTAGATCATTCAAATAAATTTATATGATTAAATAGCTTTGCCATGTTTGATGTTTAATGAGGCATCTAAACATTAACTTTGAGTATATTGAATAATATAGTCTGAGATTTTTGAATGAAAAAAGTCACTTATTTATGCCTTAGAATTTTTCTTCATAAAGCAAGAAATATATTTTGTGTGTGATAGATTTTAAATACATGAAATTAGATTTATGCCACTGTGATGCTGTTACTTTTTTAGTAAAATCAGTGATATCAAAGCCATAAATTGAATTACTGCATATTTAATTTTAATTCCTCACAGTTTTCATTATGAAAATTTAATAGTCTTATATCATAAACTTTGCTAATGTTCTCCCCTCCTTATTTTCTAGTGTTCCTTCTTCTCCATCTGGTCACCACCTTCCACACAAATCATGTCACTTCTACCTGCCTGTCATACATACATTACATAATTCACATGTATAATATATTTTAAATCTAGTTTTCACATATAACTGAAAACCTGTCCTATATGTCTTTCTGAGTCTTGGTTATTTTTGCTTAACATGGTGAGCTTCAATTCTGTTCACCCATTGATGGAAAATACTGACAAATATAGGCAGAGATGAGAACTTTCTGATATGGATGACAATAGCCCAGGACATAATTTCAAAAATCAAACAAATCATATTCTACTCATTCAAATTTTCTGTACAATAAACCATAAAGTAAAAAGAGAGTCAACAGGATGTGAAAAGTCTTTGCTAGTTCTTTATCTGACAGGTGATTAATGTCTCAAACATACCCTTGGACGTGTGGCTCATGACCCTGGAACTGAATGAGGGGGTAGTGAACATTTTGGCAACAGTAAAATGTTTTTGAACATTCAAGGACCAAAAATTAAAAACCAAATGATGCCTAATGAATCAGGGAGGTTTCTGGCAGCACGCACCCATGTTGCAATACTCAGATTCACTGCAGTTGTTTCTGGACACACAAAGTGAACTTTGTACTGTACGTGCCTTTGCACCACTCAGTGGCAACAAACAATACCTGAAACATTTTGTCTCAGCTCTCGTAAGATGGTATACTATGAATTGTGGTGTTTTCACTGTTTATGCAGTTTTCTACTCTTATATAAACATAATAGTTTAATTACGAAAAACAATGACTTTTAATGATTTCCTACTGCCATTCTTTGGCCTGTCTCAAATTAGAATATCTTTGATTCTAGTGGGTTAGAATATTTGACTTTGAAAACTGCTATTTGAGCTGTTGATTTTCATAAAACCTCACTAAGTAAATCTTGGTTTGGGATTAGGACACAATGCTAACAATTTTTAATTGGTCCTTACATAGTACATGTTTATGTAGTTATGTTTATGTTTGTGTGGACTACCGTCCTCACAACTGACACCATAAAATTAAAGTATCAAAATACTGATGGTGCTTTGTGTTCTTTAGTATCAAAAATTCAGCCAATATTTAATTATTTAGATAAAAATACACACATTCTTCTTATTAGGTTATAAATCTGCTTTCATCTTGAATAAATAGTGAAGAACATGGCTCAATAGATAACACCCTTGTCACCTAACTCTGAGTACCTGAATCCAGATCCCCAGAATCCACATAAAAGTCAGAAGATGTGGCAAGCTTCTGTGATCCCAGATCACCTATAGCAAGAAGGATGGTGGAGACAGAAGAATTTCCAGGAAGCTTGTGAACAGAGTGGAGCAGTAAACTATGAAAGGCTAAAATTGAAAGAAGTTGAAGACAAGGAGCAACAGAAAACTATCCTTTGATCCCTCCACACATACAGTAAGCACATGCTTATACTTACACACAGGAACATGCACACATATAGACACATATAACAAATATATTTTTTAATATGTTTTTTGTTCATTTTTTATTTATTTATTTGAGAGTGACAGACACAGAGAGAAAGACAGATAGAGGGAGAGGGAGAGAATGGGCGCACCAGGGCTTCCAGCCACTGCAAACGAACTCCAGACACGTGCGCCCCCTTGTGCATCTGGCTAACGTGGGACCTGGGGAACCGAGCCTCAAACCGGGGTCCTTAGGCTTCACAGGCAAGGGCTTAACCGCTAAGCCATCTCTCCAGCCCAACAAATATATTTTTAAAAAATTAATAAAAATAAGAAATAGTAATATAAAATCCTAAAATTATTTTAAGTTAATTTCTATTTTATTTAATTTTTTTTTGAGGTAGGGTCTCACTCTAGCCCAGGCTTACCTGGAATTCACTATGGAGTCTCAGGGTGGCCTTGAACTCATAGCAATCCTCCTACCTCTACCGCCCAAGTACTAGTATTAAAGGCATGCACCACCACGCCCAGCTTTTCTTTAAATTTTTTACCTTACTTATCAGAGAGAGAGAGAAGAGATTGGGCACACCAGGGCCTAGAAGTCACTGCAAATGAATGACAGACACATGTGCCACCATGTGCATCTGGCTTACGTGTGTACTTAGAAACTGAACCTGAGTCATTAGGTTTCACAGGCAAGCATCTTAACAGCTAAGTCACCTCTCCAGCCCTATTGTTTTTATGATTTATCATCAGTAAGTGTGTGATTTGTATACCTATTCACATAAAATACGATAAAAGGGGGTCACAAATAGAAAAAGTTTAAGAAACCCTGATATAGAATATATAAAGAACTCAAAAAATGATATAACTAACAAACTATAAAAGCAATTACACATTTAAAAATGTTGTTTCCTAGGTTCATGAAGGAAAAGATAAATTAATTTTATAGCATATCCACAAAACAGTGTATTATTTCCTCAGAATTTTTATTTTTCTTATTTAAATTTCATACTTTGAAATTTTTATAAAATGTGGTTTCGTTTTATATTCATAAGTGGGAATTTTTTTAAGAAATCTAAGTAATTTGCCAGTAGTCATATAAAAATGGGAAAAAATATGGAGGAATAAAGTTAATTATATCTTATAACTTGGCAAAAGGTCATTACCTAATTCAATAAGTAATGCAATCAATTTAAATATTTTATAGGCAAAATTAGTAACAGTTGGGTATAGTCAGACAAATTTAGAATATACTATTTTTAAGCCAATTGATACTAATGACTCAGTTTCCTTAATCACTACACGTTCACAGGCTTAGGTGTGGCACCATCTGCACTTCCAAGCTTTGGGGCAGACATGAACTTTCTATCTTCACAAATAAAGATTTGCAGTGTATGTGATATTAGTTGTTGGATGCTGAACACCAAAGAGCAAAGTGATTGAGTTGCATTGTACACATAATGCGTGGATTCCCTGTTACCTGAGCCCAGCAAGAAACATTAAGGGACAAGATGATATTTCGTCCATGCAGAAATGAAGTCCCTCCCAGCATCACCACCACGTGTCTGGTCCTTCCCAGCTGTCAGATGCTGCTCTTACAAGGAGAGCTGGCACTTGAACAAGTGGTCCTGAAATGTCAAGGTGGTGAAAAACCAGGCTGTGAAGAAAGGTAGATCAGACTCTAACCTTGCTCAAGTAATGCATGAGCCACTACAAAGGAAAGAATCACCTTGTTGATGTCCATTTGGAATCCATAATGGAGTGCCATAGGAATTATTGCTTTGGTATAGTGCTTGTCAAATATAAATGATTCATGTATTTAATGACTTAATCCATTATAGTTGTCATTATTCATTAGTGGCTGTTAGTAGTTAACTGGAATGCAGATATGGAAGGAATCTCAGCAATAATTAAATTGGTAGGTACCATAAACAAATTCACCAAATTCTGAGGGCACTGACTGCTTGGTTTGGTTTGGTTTGGTTTTCTTCCAAGGGAAGAGCTAAGGCATCCCATCCACATTCATGCCTGTATTATTGCCTGTCAGACTTCATTGCCAGCTTGTTTGCTTTCCCTAGCTTCTGTGTGTCTGAAATATCATCTCATAAGCCAAAATTCTTAAAGATTTTGTTCAAAGTATCATTTGTATTCTTTAACATTATTGATATTTTTGAGAATCATAAGGATTAATAGGAGGACACCTGTCATATTTCATTACATTCAAAGTTAGAATTAAGAAATGTTGTAGTAAAGTCATGCATTAAGATAAATTTAGGGCTGACATGATGGCTTTGAAGTTAAGGCACTTACATGCAAAGCCAAAAGACCCAGGATCGATTCCCCAAGACCCACGTAAGCCAGATGCACAAGGTGGACCATGCAGTTTATTTGCAGTGGCTGGAGGCCCTTTTGTGGCCATTTTTTTTTTCTCTCTCTCTTTCTCTACCTATCTCCCTCTTGAAAATAAATATTTTTTTTAAAAGTAAATTCATTCCATGTTGACATAAAAATGTTTTATGAAAAATATCCATGTTTAAAAATAATTAAGATGTACTGTAGAAAAACATTTTTATGTGTTTGAAAGTAATTCTTCTTTCTGCTCCCTCTTCAATCTGGTGTGCTATGTGACACTGGCTGGTGAGCATGAAGGGAATTTCACACCACACATATATTGAATTGAGAAAGCATGCCTATTCAAAAACTTTGGTTAACTTCAAACATTCTTTAAGTACAGCACCAAAACTCAAAGTGCAGTAGCTTCTTAATGATCAATTCTATTACAGATTGTACAATCCTATCAAGGATCAAATGAAATGAAATCTTGTCCACTTGCATTTCTAAAATTTTACTTTTTAGTGACCTACTCTCTTGAAAATTAACTGGGGGCCCAAGATAATTATGTTAACCCGTTTGGAAGGCAGAACTTCCAATTACTTAGTGGATTCCTCAAAATGTGAGAGTACCATTCCCCAGCATGCAAATCAACACATGAAAATCAACACAAACCTATAAAAAAGAGTGTGTTTGTTTCAATCTTAAATGTCCTCTGTTGGCTCACTTTTGGAACACTTGGTCCTCAGATTGTGGATCCCTTTTGGAAAAAGTAAAGCCTTTTGGATTTGGGGTCTGGCTGATGGGATAAATCACTAGAGCCAGGCCTTTGAAGGTTACAATGCCTTGTCTGGGGTTGGTCTGTAATCTCTCTGCTTTTTGGTCCATACGCCTGTGGACAGACTTTCACCACACTCACTATCACCTGAAAATAAAGCAGCATGGAGGCACTGTGCTTCACCTTCCCTTCATGCTACACTGAGAGCCCCTCCCATAAGTTATGAGTCAAATCTGTCCTCAATAACTTGTTTCTGTCAGGTATTTTCAGAAAATTAATTAATACAATGAGTTCAAGTTACCATTTTCAATGAAACCACCTATATTTTCATTATTTATTTGCAGGAAAAGAGAGAGAGTGTGAGAGAAAATGGGCACAGCAAGGTCTCTTGCCACTGCAAATGAACTCCAGGTAGATGTGTCACTCTACATCTGGCTTTACTGGGGACTAGGGAATCAAACCCAGGTTGTTAGGCTTTGCAGGCAAACACCCTAGCCGCAGCGACATCTCTTCAGCCCCAAGGTACTTTTTAAATTTCTGATATGTTCCTTGGATGAAAAATTGATAATTTATTTATCTTTCCTTTCATGAATATTTAGAATTGTGTTTCTGATTTCAAGATGCATAAAGTCTAACTTAAAATAAAAAAAAAATAATGATAATAACCAGTTATGGTAGCACATGCCTTTAATCCCAGCACTTGGGAGGCAGAGGCAGAAGGTTGCTGTGAGTCCAAGGCCACACTGAAACTACATAGAGAATTCCCAGTAAACCTGGGCTACAGCAAAACCCTACTTCAAAAAGCAAACATTGTTGGCTGGAGAGATCGCTTAGCAGCTAATGCATTTGCCTGCAAAGAAAAAAGATCTCAGTTCAATTCTTCAGGACCCACAAAAGCCAGATGAACAAGGTGGCACATGTATCTGGAGGTCATTTGTAGCAGCTGGAAGTCCTGGTGCACCCATTCTCTCCCTCTCTTTCTCTCTCTCACTCTTGCTCTCTCTCTCTCCCCCCCACTCCCATCTTTCAAATAAATTAAAATAAAAGAAAAAACATTTAAAAAGCAAGTAAACATACAGTGAGTTTTTGTACCATATGGTCATGTCTTTCACCGAAGGAAGGAAGATACTATGAATTATAAGGCTAAAAAGAAGTATTGTTTGTCCCAGTCTTTTGAGGGGATTTTATTTAAGGCAATAGCAACCAAGAGAAGCTTTATAGTGAATGATGAGCTGGAGTTAGCTCATGGAGAAAATTCAGACAATTCCAAACAGAAGGAGCTCTAGAAAGACCCAAGTGAGAGGGGTGTTTACAGTTTGGGGCACTAATTACTATCCATGAATGAATTCATTAATAGAAGGTCTACGGAGACACTCAAATGTAGAAATAAATCCATATTTTTCAGAGTAACTTTATGATTCTCCAGAATACACCATATGTATAAGAAACTAAATTAGTTGAAAGTTCAACTCTGTATTAGTAACATATAATTTTAAAATACTTTTTAGCTATTTGTAAATGAACTACTTCCTTGGAGTCTAATAGACATACCCCACTAAAAGTGTAAAGTTTTGAAGACTTAAATAATACTCACATGTGTTTTCTTTTTAATGCCAGGACCACATAGTGTGTTTTTTTTTTAAAGTGACACAAGATTGACTCATTTTAAAATACTTTCCACTAACAACAAATTAGTTTCTTAAGCACAAATCACAGAAGTATTCATTATTTTTGTGTTAATAACTTCGGTCTTGAAATGTAATATGCAACTATCATTCCAAATATCCTCCCCCTTTTATTTTTACAAGAAAATGACTGAATTTTGAGGTGAAGTATTTAAGATACTTTCAGATGACACATGCTTTCCAGAGTTACAATTTCCCTAAGCTTCAGAAGAGAGTTTCAAAAAATACCCCTGGGGTTTTAAAATATAAGTTATTGTTGACTTATTCATAAACCACAATGATGTTTTAAAATAATTACTTCAATATTGAAAACTCTACATGCTTCATGCTTCCCTTGTTTTATGTTTTTCACCCAAACCAATTATATTCCAACCAAAGCCTAATTTTTCCTTTGCCCAATAATAGAATTACCTTCATATCAATAAAAATATTTCTGAAGTTTCCAAGAAGAAAATTGAGTGAATATATTATACTAATCTTGGCAATGAATTATTTAAATATTTATTTTTAAAAACATTAATATTTTTGTTTCCTTAGCTAGAGTTGGCAATTTCTCAAGTTTTGAGAAAAGGCAAAGATTTTTAATGTTTGCTATTGGTCAACCTCAGGTATGTGGTTTCAAAATATAGATACCTAAGATATTTTCCTTGAAGGTTTTAATGAAGTATGTATGACCATTATATCTAAATTAAAATATTTTATTTATTTAGTATTTACTAGAAGAAAGGTAGAGAGAAACAGAGGGAGAGAGAGATTGAGTACAGTACACCAGGGCCTCCTGCAATTGTAAAGAAACTCCACATAAATGCACCACTTTTATGTGAGGTTTTACATGGGTACACAGAACTCATTTGGGCTGACAGGCCTTGCCAACAAGAGATTTTTAACCAATGAGCCACTTCTAGATCCCAAGATTTCTACATTTTTAACACATATCTAAGTGAATAAGTTAATTGGGGGACATGTAATTTATATTGTTTTTATGTCTTTGATTTTTACCTCTGTGTATAGCAGATGGTTTAATTTTCCTTAATTTGAAGGTCCTAAGCTCCTATGACATAAAGAGACCCCTACTTTGCATTATTAAAATGGTCTCCTGGAAAGGACCTCAGGGTCTAAATCCCTAATTTCTGGGGGTCTTCAGCTATCTGAAGAGCCCATTTACAAGTGCTGTGTAATTAGGTTTTTTTTTAATGTTTTTATTTAATTATTTACAAGAAGAGAGACAGAGTGAAGGGGCAATGCAGGGCCTCTAGCCACTGCAAACGAACTCCATATGCATGTGCTACTTTGTGCATATGGCTATACATGGGTACTGGGGAATCAAACCCAGACTGTTAGGTTTTACAGGTAAGTGCCTTAACCATTGAGCCATCTCTCAAGCCCCTATTTGTGGTTTTTGTCTAACAAAAGTATCTATCTCTTATTTTTAAATTTTTCAAATTTAATTATTCATATGTATGTATGTATATGTATATGTGCATGTGTGTGTGTGTGTGTGTGTGTGTGGGTGTGGGTGTATGTGTGTGTGTGTGTCTGTGTGTATGTGTATGTGTGCATGTAAAGGGCTACATGTACCACAGAGTATGTGTGGAGAGCAGAAGACTATCCTGGTTGTCCACCTTCTTTTGAAACAGAGCTTCTCTTACTGCTGCTTCATGTGAGCTTTTTGGTTTCCTAGCTCCACCTCCCATTGACAGAGAGGGGTGTATGTTGGGATTACAGGTATAAACACCAATTTTGCATCCAGTTTTACATAGGTGCTAAGGAAGATCAAACTAAGATTGGAAGGCTTTCAAGCAAGCACCATTAACTACTAAATTATTTGCCAACTCCCCACTTTTTAAAATGAAAAATATACAATTATGTTGACGAGGTTAATTTAGCCTGGTCTGCCTCATACCTAGCATTTCTTTATACAAATAATGTAAATTTAAGGGAAATGTTTAAAGACTCAGAATCTTCAAGAATATTCACATTGTTCAGACATGATCTCAGTAAAGCATGGAACCTAGCTAGTCTTTCAGTATTTCTTGTTTCATGCAGTTTGTAAATGAATGCATATATTCAGATATTTTAGATAGCTAACATTTTCACCATGAAAATTTATCTCTACTTCAGCTATCACCTTCAACCTATAAAACTATTAACTTTCTATGTAATTCACTAATCTCACTGTTGCCTAGTATATGATGGAATTTGACTGTGAGGTAGCTTAGTAAATTTTGCAGTGGCAGGGAACTGGGTAAGGAGTTGCAGTGGAAATCTGTTTTATTGCTCTGATGTTTTTAGGAAGTTTTTACTGATTGGCTTCTGCAACTGGAACTTGAGGCCCAGAAGCCTGTCAGTCCTGTGTCCTTCATTATATTATGACTTGTAATCAAATCTGCCCTTGATGGTTACTCTACATGGTCAGAACCAAGAACACACTTCCAGGAGTATAGTGAGGGAAAAGGATAAAGCGCCCAGGCAAATTCCTTTATATTTCTATCATATATGTGACAATACACACAAATTTAGTGGCATAAGCAACAAAAAATCACTATCTTATTGCTCTGGAGCCCAGAAATCCAAAAAGACTTCTACAGTTGGATTATAATGAAGAAACATGCCAAATAGCAAGCTTTCTGTTAAGTGGTTCTAAGAGAGAATTTTATTCAACCTCCAGATTCCACCCATATTCCTCAGCACTTAAACACCCATCTTGAAAGACGGCTGTAGCCAAAGTTTTCCTTACATCACATTACTCTGAAAATGACTCTTCCTCCTTCTATAGTTAAGGTTCTAAGAATCTTTTGATTACATTGGGCTTAATGAGATAATCCAACATAAACTCTCCATTTTAGGGTCAGTTAAGTAACACCTTGAATCCCATCAGTAACCTTCATTCCTTATGTTTGTTCCAAGACAATTCTTCTTTTGTCCACTGTGACTCATAGCCACCAAAAGATTGGACATGGCAATTGTAGGATGGAACATGGTCACAAATGCTGAGAATTAAAATGTGGAATTTTTTGTAAAGCTATTACTTTGCCTAGTAATAGTTTCCAAAAAGACATTTTGTGGGATTATTGGTTTGCCTAAGTAAAATCCACAAAAATGTTTTTGGAAGTAAATTTTGTTCATCAAATCCATGACTTCTAATATACTAGATGATAACTTTAAGAACTCAAATTGCAGACACCCCAAATAGAATCTCCTAATTCACATTCTCACCTGACCCAACTGGCATATTGTGTATTTTGCTTTTATTCTCCACAGAGGAAGGTGAATTGAGATGTGATATTTGGTACATCCATTCAGCTATTACATGCTCAATTTATTGATTTAATACCTCTTCATTTAGAAGCCAGGAAAATTATAATTATAATGAATTTATTCTGGACCTGGTCAATGTCCTTTCTGGAAATAGACTTTGTAATAATCTGGAAAGTATACTAGGGAGTTGGCTTGTGGGCATGTGGATTGTGCTTCCCAGAAGTGATGCCCCAGAGCCCACTGGGCAAACAGAAGAGTGGTGACATGAGTCTTGGCAAGGTCACATGTATTTGTGATCATCAATATCATGGTTGAGAGTGGAATCTTGACTCAAGATTTCATTATGTCCCTTCGGAAAAAAGAAAGCAGACATATGGTTAAGTAGGAAAACATACCGTGGTTATATTAGGCCATAGACAACAACTATTAGGAACTATTCCCCAAATTACTGAGGTCATATTAGCCCTGAATATTAACAGGACCTACATTATTAATCTCATACCTTGTCCATGTCCCCTTCCTACTTCTCAGTGGCATGTCCTGTCCTCACTCTTCTGACCTGTGTGGCCCCTTCATTGTTCTGTGAATGTGTATGTGCTGCATAGATATGCTCTCCACCCAAATGAGGACTAAACAGGACAAGAAAGTACAGAAGCAGGGGGAATGACACATTACTTTCATATACATTCATTATGTCAGTTTTATCAGCATGTTTCCATTATTAATTGCATTCTCTATGCCTAGAACAATGTTTCTGGGGCATACATTTTGGTAAACTCCTAAAAGGGGACATATTTTTTAAAGAGGCAAGTACTTGAAAAATGTGGTTTATATATGCCTAAATTGGAACCACATTTCTCCCATACACAGTCCTAAGTACCAGTTTCTTCCTATACATGAATATTTTAAAGGTTTTGAATTTCATTTGTGAGTGTGTGTGTGTGAGAGAGAGAGAGAGAGAGAGAGAAAGAAAGAAAGAAAGAAAGAAAGAAAGAAAGAAAGAAAGAAAGAAAGAAGGAAGGAAAGAAAGAAAGAAAAGAAAAGAAGAAAGAGGGAGAGGGAGAGAGAATGTATATGCCAGGACCTTCAGCCATTGAAAACAAACTCCATACTCCTTCACTACCTTGTGCATCTGGCTTATGTAGGTACTGGGCATTTGAACCTGGGTCCTTTTGCTTCGCAGACAAGCTCCTTAACTGCTAAGCAATCTTTTCAGCCCTACATAAATATTTTAAATGTGCCAGTCTAAAAGTAACACTGATAAAGGGAAAGTAGGGTTTAACCACAGAAAAAAATATCAAGTCCTGTGCTTCCAGCAGTAGTCAAGTCTCTCTGAGACAGGTAGAAACATACCCAGGGTATAACCTGGTGTTTGTAGGTTGGGACTCTAACACCCCAGATTCTACGTGCCCATTATAAACAGGCTTCTTTGAGCAGAGCTATTCAGGCAGCTGATTTGAATGCTTCATTCCTTGAAAGACTTATTATTATAATACTTATTAGTTCCAGCAAAATGCATATCTGGAGCTGGAAATCAGGTCAGAATTCTATGGAGACAATGTTATTGCTCTCCTATGTCAAGCTCTCACTTATCCTGGGCTACAAGAGGGAATACATCTAACATATACTCTCTAAATTAATAATGCTTATCCCATTTAATCTGTGCTGACTTCACTCACTCTGTGTTAGAGAATCTGCTTTTCGTTTCCAGATGGTTGTAAGACCCAAGGAGATAGACTACCCCTTGAACTTCAGCCAAGCTCCAGATGAAACCACAGAGGAATTGGGGAGATGAGCAAGAATGAAACTTCCATGGCAAGCCTGACAATCATTGCCAGGGTGAAGGAGAGGATGCTGAGGACACTTCACACCTACCAAAGCAGAGATCCAGAGGCTTCTAAGAGCACAACACTGAAGTAAATTTAAAACACACCAAACATGGCTCAGGGAATTTTGCCGAAGAGAGGGCAGAAAGATGGTTAGAACCACAAGTTTGGACATCCTGCATAGAGGCACTGCCTCTCCCTAATAACTGATTGCTACTCCCACAATGCATAATCTACAGTCCCAGGAGGAAAACATGCTACCCCACTGATGTAGGCCCCCAGCAGAATGAGGGCAGAGATGAGGGAAAAGATGGTACAAACACATTATGTATCCACACTAAGTATGTCTGTAATTAATTAAAAAGATGCAAACTGTAACAGTAGTACTCCCCATCTAGGATTTATGACCTTCCTAGAGATAGGCTTTTGGCTAGGATTTTAATATCAGTCATGAATCCACGCCTATGGAACAGGCCTCGAATCCAATGAGAGAGTTAGCTACTAGTTACCCCTATGACAGAAATGACACTAATACACTAGTGGTCACATCTTTCTTGGTTTACCAGTTCTGTCACTTGCAAGATACATACTAGTTAAAATTTTTGGTGTCTTTCCTCCTCTCATAGGCTGCATAGAATTTGACTATTTCCAGGGGATGTCTCCTAAGGTATCTACTGAAAACACCAACACTCATACAATTTAATGACAGCTGTGGGGGCCTCTTTCCTGTTGCTTGCTAAGAATGTGGTGTTTAAGCAAAGCGGCAATATTCTGGGTCCTGAAGCAAAGATAAAAAAACAATATTTGGCTTTCTAATTTTATCTAACTGCAAAAAGATAGGCTTCTCTCTTTTAATTTCCTCCCTCCCTTCCTCCTAACCTTGTTTCCTCCCTCCCCACCTTTTCCTCTATCCTGATATCACTCTGAGCACTCACATAGAAAAATCAATCTTGTTGAAGTCACCAGTTTTCATCACTGCAAGTCCACTAGCACACTGCTTTGTAACAATATGCCTGTGGACCTTTCAGAGAAAAGATAAAGACTAATGAGCCAGGACTATGTCCCCTTGAGCTTTATTCCCCCCTCCAATATCCCAAAATCCCCCCCACTTCCTTTCTCAGAACTCAAGTAAAGAAGCAACGTGTCATCCCTTTAAACCTGCTTTCATTATATTCATTAGTCTGAAATATGAACATGTGGATAAGTAAGGATAAATGTCTCACACAGCTATGGGTATTGCAAATATTCTGAATTTTTATATGGGTGAATATTATGACTATTTCAACCACCTTTGTTCAGGTATTCTTTTATCATTTATCCATTCATTTGATAAACACTGGTGCCTAACTGTGGATCTAGAATTATTCTTTGAGGAACACACCTAACAGGATAAGAATTGCTGGTGTAAGCAAGTTCATGCATTTGAGTAAAGTTAATAATCCACTGAACAATATACTTTAGGGCAATAATAAGTGCTAGGAAAATAACATGTAATAGAATAACAAGACAGACAGGAATGTCAACATGTGTTGCTTTAAACCCATTTGTCAGGGCAATTGCCATCTCAGCCTTGATGAGAAGGCACCTCTAGCAGAGAGAAGAGCAAATTGAGCACAATGAGGAAGTTTAGGTATGGCATGTTGGAGGTATACGTTGAGCAAAGTACAGGGCAGCAAATGTAATGGGAAGTCCTGAATGATTTACACAGTGAATGATATAAGCCAACTCACCTGTCCTGTGGAGCTGAGACTTCTGGGTTGAGAAGTCAAAAAAAAAAAAAAAAAAAAAACTCAGCTGGAAGCACAGGAGGGTTGAAGCAGAAAACAACCATGGTCCATGATGTTGTACAGGGGTGAGGAGATGATAAAAATAGTAAACATTGAGGATATGGTTTGGATGTTTTGCCAATAGTGCATTTTAGAAAACAGAAAAAAATCTATCCTGTAAAGGAATATTTTAGTTGTTTCTAGTTTTTGGTTATTAAAAATAAAACTTCTGGGCAGGAGAGATGGCTTAGCAGTTAAAGCACTTGCCTGCAAATCTAAAGGACCTTGGTTCCATTCCCCAGGACCCATTCAAGCCAGATGCACAAGGTGACGCATGCATCTGAGTTTGTTTGCAGTGGCTGGAAGGCCTTGTGCGCCCATTATCCCTTTCTGTCTCTCTCTCTCCCTCTCCTTCTCTTTCTCTCCTTCTTTCCCTATGTGAAATAAATCAATAAAAATCAATAAAAATAAAACTGCTGTATTTCAAATAAACATTCATATAAACATGTTTTCCTTGATATTTTTACAGTGAATAGCTAAATAATTTGGTAGGTTTATGTTACACTTTTTGAGAAATTACAAAATATAGGTTTTTAAAGTGTCATAATATTATTTCCTGTCATTATCAATATATGTGTTCTATTTACTTCACTTTTTATGTCACAAAAGTAGGTTTATTTGGAAATTTAGCTCTTTCTATATTTATACAAAAAATATTTGATAAATAAGTGTATTGTATTGACCTTTGCATTTCATGTGTATGGGTGTGCCCTATAAATATATATATATGCAAACATATACATCTTTGCATATATATGCATATAGAGGTACATAACACATATATGTGATTATTCAACAATATTCTCGTTTTGAGATTATTTTCTTGGTCACACTGACTTGAAGGTTATATATAAAATGTCTGAAAGAATTTTCTTACACACATACTGGCTAAAATTCCTTTGTTAAATGTATGTATTGTTACCATTTTACCCAGTTTGTGCTTTCCTTATTTTCTTACGATATCTTTTGAATAGTAACATTTTTAGTTTTCACATAGTATAATTCATGAACTTTTTCTATTGTAGCTCATTCTTTCTGTAACATTCAATAAAAGTTTTTCTACTTCTTCAAATTCACAAAGATTTGTCTATATTCAGCCAGTAATTTTATATTTCACCACACCTGGCTTGTCTTCTTATTTTAGTTGAAAATTATTTGATTATGCTGGTTTTGAATCTCTGTCCAATTAATATTCATGACCATATTTATTTTGCTAGTATTTCTTTAATAAGTATCTCTCATTTTTTCTTCTTTGTGTGTGTGTATGAGGGTGTGTATGGTGGGCATGTGTGAAAATGTGTTTGTGTGTGGGAGTGCAAATGTATGTACAGATGCATGTGTGTTCATGGACATGTGGAGGCCAGAGACTGACATGGAGTATCGTCCTCCATCTCTCACCCCAGTATTTACTGGAGCTGGGTTTCTCATCTAAACCCAAGTCTTGCTGATAAAGTTAGTCTAATTAAACAGCTTTCTTGGGGATGCCCTGTAATTGTCTTTCACAAATCCTCTGCATGGGGTTCCAAACCTTGAATTGACCATTATATTTTTTTACTGAGATCTGGGTCTGTACTAGCTATGCAGTCTACCAACTGCACTGAGACAAAGGTGTTCTTTAAACACAGTGCTTTAAAGTACGTCTGCTGTGTGGGGTGGGAGAGAACCAGGAGAAAGGGAACAGACATATAGAGAGGACTCTCCAAGAACATAGTACTGGGAAATGATTCATTTTTCTCTGAAACACTCCCAGCTCTTTGGTGCTTTTCTCCATGACTAATGGGTGAGGCTTCTATCTAATCTCATAGCATCATTCACATATCTATCAATATCACATTTACATTATTTATTCCTTGTCTCCTTTTTTATCACAAAACAACTTAGTTTCAGAATGGGAACACATTATTCAATACACTTGTAAAACAAAGGTTGCCCCATAAAATGCAGGATAGCATTAAGATTAGTATTACTGTCCTGGAAAGGTGGCTTAGCAGTTCCTTAACTGCATACAAAGTCCAAGGACCCAATTTTGATTCCCACATAAGCCAGAGGCAAAAGGTGGCACATGCATCTGGAGTTCATTTGCAGTGGCTGGAGACCCTGGCATGCCCATTCTCTTTACATATATCTGCCTTTTATTCTCTCCCTCTCTCTCAAATAAATAAAATATTTTAAAATATCATTAAAGGACAGGAGAGATAGCTTAGGGGTTAGATGCTTGCTTGCAAAACCTAAGGACCCATATTAGACTCTCCAGATACCACCTTAGCCAGAGGCACAAAGGTGAGGCATGCACAAGGTCACACATGTCCAGCAGGTGGCACAAGCCTCTGGAGTTCAATTGCAGAGGCTGAGGCCCTGGTGTTCCAATTCTCTCTCTCTCTCCCCTTCTCTCTGTCTCTCTGTCACTCTCTCTAAAATAAAAAGGTATGTATATTAAAAAGATTAGTATTACTATTAGTTATATAAAGAAGTCAGAGAATGAATAGAAATGATATCTGCTTGCTATTTTGCAGAATCATAAGCGAAAGTGCCAGTTCCATACATATTGTTATAAATGAGAGTTTCATTTTTGCTTAATGTGACTGATTAGAATTCCTAGCTGGGTGTGGTGGCTCAGGCTTAGAATGTTAGCATGTTGGTGGCTGAGAAAAGAGGATTGCCTTGACTTCAAGACCCTGACTAAAACTAGCAAACAAGCAAACAATTCTATTCAATACATGTGAATAGATGGACCTAGGCATCATGATGCTAAGTGAAATAAATGAGGCACATAGAGACAATATGCATCATCTCACTCATCTCTGTGATATATAAAGTTGACCTCACATACAAGTCAAGAGCAGAATATCGCTTACAAGAGACTGCGAGAAAGGTGATGAGGTCATGATGGGGAGAGGTTGAGCAATATGCATGAAGAATGAGACAGGAGAAATAAATTCTGGAAATTTGTTGTACAATAGATAAACACCAATAATACACTGCAAAGTTCAAAAAAGCTAGAAAGATTTTGAAGATATACCATGATGAAATAAATATTTAAGGAGTTAGATGTGCTTCACCTGACTGACAAATTTCTTTTTGAGACTGCATGAATACATGGTACTGCAGGAATAGAGCATCTTGAATGTTTTACATAATTGATCATTATTATGTTTATATATTCATCAGTGCTTAGAGTACCACATCATATATAGTACAGAGTAGAAGTATGTTTGGAGCCATTTCAGCAAATGCTGAAAATTATTTCCTAATCCCAAATCAAATCTCATTTAATGACTTTTCTGAAACTCAAGTCAGCAAGCAACTCATATAAAACTCTTTAAAATAGTGACATAATGGCCAGGGCACAGTACCATCTTATATGTTCAAAACCAAGACTGCCATGGAGTTGTGTGATGTCACAGGCACAAGTGATGTCAAGAGTACCTTGGATTAATTATGGATTTGATTTTGTATTCATTTTGGCTCATTAAATGTTCATGAAGCTATTATTGCTTGCAAGTTTTCATGAACCCAAATTCAGTTATATGACATCCTATAATGTTTAAGATGTGCTGTGAGGATTTTAAGGTGCATTTTATGATTCATTTTTACTTTGAATAAGACAGAAAAATTATTGAAGGAGTCTGCAGGGAATATCTTGATTCGGTTTTCTCTGATCGAAGCCTTTGCCCACATAGACTATAGGAGGACAGGAACGGGTCAAGGAAGATATTTAAGAAGAGCTGATTGGGGCTTTGACCTGGAGAAAGTGCTAACAGTATGTGGCACATGGTTATGATCTGAAGATAAAAGTAATAAGGTTGGATGACCTGTCATAAAGGGCCTGGGAACAAGAGAAGAGACACAAAGATGACTCTAAGAATTTTGGCCCAAGTCACTGGAGGGATGAAGCAAGGAATGAGATAGAAAGACTGATGAGGTTGAGCTGGAAGGGCTGGCAAGCAAAAGTTTGTATTGGAATCTGCTCATTTAGAGATACATATTCAATTTCCTTCAAGAAGAGCTTATATGTAGGAATATGGAATTCATAAAAACTGTGTTTTTTCCCTGTGTATATAAACCTTGGAAATGGCAAAAAAGAACCCGTGGCCTTTATCAGCACAGAAATGACTTGCTTTATCCAAACTAAGCAATCATACTGTACATGTTAATAACACATTTTACAGGGCCAATCTGGCCTTTTGCAATGTTCTTGTGGTTGCTAAGATAAATAAACAGTATACATTTCCCTCTGGATGCCTTTGCTGTGACCTGTCATCATTTCCAAAACAGTCCTTCCTTGGATGACACCAAGAAAGAAAAACTTCAAGAATAAGGATTTTATTGCAAGTTTTAAACATCCCTTTGTTTTTTTCTTGTGAGTTTAAAATTGTATAAAAACACTGCAATGTCTGTTCTCTCAAGAGTTCACATTCACAAAACCATTGCTTGTAGACTGCCTTGAATGTGGGTTGATAACTTGCTGGTGGTTTGGCAGTTATAAGCAAATAGCATTACCTAGAAAACCATGAAAATACATAAACTTTTAGCTAAATCCATTTTGCATGGACTTCTAATATACAGTATTTACAGAAAGTTTTTTAATAACTTACATTAATCATTTTCTTATGAAGAACTCATATGGTCACTTGACCTGACCTTAATATGAGAAATATGTAAGGAAATTCTTGAAATAATCTACTTTTCTACCCCTTTCCACAACAGAAAGTTTGTGAATGCATGCATGTATGTATGTATGCATGTATGGGTGTATATGTGTGTGTGTGAACTTATGTATGTGTTTGGGGAGTATTTTCTTGCAATCTTAACATGCTTTTGGGCTGGAGAGATGGCTTAGCGGTTAAGTGCTTGCCTGTGAAGCCTAAGGACCCCGGTTCAAGGCTCGGTTCCCCAGGTCCCACGTTAGCCAGATGCACAAGGGGGCGCACGCGTCTGGAGTTCGTTTGCAGAGGCTGGAAGCCCTGGCGCGCCCATTCTATCTCTCCCTCTATCTGTCTTTCTCCCTGTGTCTGTCGCTCTCGAATAAATAAATAAAAAATGAACAAAAAATATTAAAAATAAACAAATAAATAAATAAAAACATGCTTTTATGACAAAAATGAATTTTAATTAGCTTGATCATTTATTTATTTATTATATTAATTCATACATTTGTTGAGGATTTGGAATATGACAAAACTAAGCTACATTTTCATAAAATAAAGAAAATAATATGTGGATTTTTATCCATCTGATAGATAATTATTTAATGTAAGATATCTTTCCGTATGCTTCATTTATTTATTTTGTCTTGATGCATAGCTTACACTGATGTTTTTGAACTCATGATCCTCCTGCCTCAGCTTCCCTAGTGCTGGAATTAAATATGTGTGCTACCACATCTGGCTGCAACGGGCTTTACAAAATAAATTTAAAATAATATCTAAGAAACTTCTGAGAGGAAATGAAAATGCAAAATACTGCATATCTGTTCATGATTAAAAAATTATAAGGCTAAACAAATTTCCTGTGACTGCTCTGACTTGAGGGAAAACATCTGGATCAAATGCCGGGCCAGCTACACATCAGTGGACACAGCTTTCTCTGAGATCCAGGAAGCAATAAACGAAGCTATGGGACCAGATGTTTCTGGATGTTGCTTTTCTGACTCACATGTTCCTCCTTCTCCACCATCTGGATGAATAGGAGGATTTTTAAATTACTCCTTCAGAGATATAGCAACTCTCACTAATAAACACAGTAGCATTATGAATACTAATAGAGGCAGCAATTTTCTGGAAGGGGAAGTTAATGTATAAAATTAAATTTGTGGGGAAACCGCATGAGTCAGCCAAAAACATAGAAACTGAGGTCCCACTCAGAGCAGACATTTTTCTCCAGGTTTTATTGTTTACTTCTAAATTTCTTTCTCAGAGAGACTGTGTCAGACCCCTTATTGGGGTAGTGTGGAAATCAGGCAATAATCAGTGTTTGGTGGGCTGCTAGTGCAATATAACTTTGTTTCTATATTTTAAGTTTCATGTTTGTAACTGATACATAAAAACAAAATTTGCATATTAATTTAAACTAATACTTAATGCTTTATATGCTATGTGATGCATTTTTGTATGCGCACATTGTATAATAGTTAAAGCAGGTTGGCCAGGCAGAGTGGTGCATATGTATGATCTCAATACTTGAGAGGCAGAGGCTGGGGAATTATCTCAATTTTGAGGCCTTGTAGCCAGTTAGGCTTTAAACTTGCTATGTAGCCAAGGAAGTTCGAAGTCTTGATCCTCCTCTGCCTCCCAAGTGCTGGGATTGTACCTTATCTAGTTTTAATTAATTCTTTTGTGTGTGTTTCTGTGTGTGATGGTATATGCACTTGTCTATATATGTTTGGACATGCTTGCATGTGTGTGTACATGAGTGTGAGTGTGTACATGTGTATGTTGCATGTATTAATATATGTAGCATGTTTATATATGTTTGGTCACAAGTCCAGGTATGTGTATGTGTGTGTAGGCTAGAGGTTGATGTTGGGTTTCCACCTCGGTCACTCTACACCATTTTTGATTTTTTTTTTTTTTAGGTAAGATCTCCATTGAGCCTAGAGCTATCTGATTTGGTCAGACATAGCTAACAAGTAATCCCTAGAGATCTACCTGTCTGGACCTTGCCAATGCTGGGATGTAACATGTCACCTGGTATTCTGCTGTGGGCACTCTGGATCCAAACTCACAGGCTCATACTTGCACTGCACCCACTTCACTCACTGACTTATCTCCCTAGTCCCCACCTTAGTTTTTGAAACAAGCAATAACCTAGCACTTAACAATTTGGGTAGATTAGCCAGCCAACAAGCTGTAGGGATCCTCCTGTCTCCAAGTCCCTGGCACTATTGTGGGTGCTGGGGTCTAAGCTCAAGTTCATATGCTGACTTTACAAATGCTTTACCCATGGAGCCATCTCCCCAACCTTAGAATTAATTCTTCATGTAAAACTCAAACAGATCTGTTTCATTAGTGCCCAAATTTGCTTTTCTCTTTAATAAACTAGAACATGTTATATAACAAGCAACTGTTTTTAAAACATCTCTTTATGGTTTATTGTCAGTAATATATGATTTATGTACTTATTTGATGAACCTATACATACATTTTTGCATAAGATTTTCTCAGGTGAAAAGCAATCATGAGCAGAAAGAGTGTAAGAAGCACTGCTCTACAGGATTCAGTCCCTCCTTCCTCTGACTTCCCATGTCTCTCCTTGTTTGCTTTACTGGTCTTATGTGTTCCCTCTTCCTGTTGTTTCTGGATCATGATATGTATCTTCCTAACTTGATCTCACCCACTCCCACTTGATTTGGCCCTTTTCATCCACAACTCTGCTCAAGTGTTACTTCCTATAAAAGATAGTTCTTCAGCCATTGCATACAGCCTTGCCAGTTCATTCCTCTCATTCCTGCTTTGTCTATTATGCTATTCTGTGCACTGAAATGCCTCACGTACTGTGACACTGTCAAGAGAAAATAAGCCTACAGTGGATATCTGTTGAATACACGAAGTAAATCTGTTAGGCATATCAAACAAGGACTCGTGCATAGGATGTTGTTAAAACTTTTCAGTACATTTTAGAATTGATTTGATGCTTATTGCTTATAAACTGAAAGCCTTACCTTAGGTACTCACAGTCCCTATTAGGGTGGGTGTTCTGAAGAAAAATTATCTTCACATTTTTGAGTCTCATACACTCAGGAGTTCACTAACCCCCAGGCCTTTTGTGTGTGTGGGTCACCTGTATGTGCCAGGGATGGGAGAATATGAATTTTCCTTTTTTGTCCAGAATAGTTAATGCTGTAGAAGCTTATTTTACTTTATATCATATTTATTACTACATAAAATTTTAATAAGACTAGGATTTTTTCCTCTTGATTTCACTTTGTTTTCCATTATGATACTTTGTAGCATGAAACTAGCTGTCATAGACCAGTGATGGATTTGTGACAGATGGTATGCTTGAATACACAAATGAATCCACTATGAAAGGTTTTAGCAATATGTGGGGGAGCTTGAAAACAGCAGAGAAGACTGGACCAGCTGTAACCTCAGCTCCACACCCCATAGTCCCTGCATTGCAGGGTTTCCACATGTGGAGGGCAATGGTGTCTTGTGAAGAGTTCGGCAGGGCAGTCTTACATCAGGCCTGGCTAGATAGAATGTTTGAATCTACTGGAGGGATTAGGCAGTTCATTGTTTACATGAAGATAAGATAGTCATGTCCTGGATCTGCAGAAGTAACAAGACTGTGGAATGGTAAGGCTCTCCTTAGCATAGTCTAATGGAGAACAGAAAGGAAAAAATAAATAAATAAATGAAAGATAATAATGATGACTTAGTGAAATAAAGGCAGAGGCCTGGGTTAAGCCTGATTTATGATGGCCATTCCTACTAGATCATTGATGAGAAATGCAGGAAAAGAACATAAGCAAAACATTAAGTGCTCAAGATAGAAGGTGGAGTAGCATACTCTAGAATGTGTGTATGAAGGGCTCTGGTCCAACCACAAATCATCAAAGGCAAGTTTGCCTCAGTTTACATAATCCACATATTAATCAAACTAAAGTTTTAATAAAAATAACCCACCCCAAACCCCAGTTTTTATAAAGAAAATAAAGTTATATTAATAGTTGATTGGTGCCACCTCCTACAAACTGGCTCACATCATATCTGCAATGTCTGGGAATATGTCTTGATTAGAAAATACCATCATTGTAACCACTGAGGGCAAGTCACACTGAATTCCAGTGAGCTGAACCACAGTCTAGCTGGTCTCCTCATGAGAGCAGAACAGACACAGACAGAAGATCGACATGTGAACATAGAGGCAGAGTTTGGAGCCATGGGAGCTGTGAGAAGCAAGGGCACATCCTCTCCTAGAATCTCTGACAAGACACAGCTATTGGTGAACTTGTCCTCACTGGAGCAAACTACCTGAGAAAATAAATTTATAAAGAGAAAAAAAAAAATCTATCCTTTTAGGTTTGGTGGAAAGTGGGCCATAAATCATGACATGAGTGTTGAAGAATCATTTACCTCATGACCTAGATGTGGAACATGACAACAAGAAGGGATTAGATCCCACAGTCCCCTTCAAAGGCTTCATACCAGACCCAACCTCTTAAAGTTTCCATCACCTTCCACTAGTGGCAGGAATATGCAAAACCCTTTGTGGGGAAGAGTAGGGAACACACACTCCAGATCCAAGTTACAATAGTGACTCTACCAACACACACTAATTTGAAAATCTAGTCTCCAAGCTTGGGAATGTATAAATTTCTATCCTTTTAGGCTACCCAGTTTGAATTACTTTGTTATAGCATGGCTAGAAACCCTGTACAGGGGTGGCTTTTCATAAGGGTAAAGAAACAGGAAACATAAGAAAGACAGACATGGCCCAGCAGGACTGGGGAAGACTTTTTTTTTTTTTAATATTTTGCCTCGTTTCTCAGAGTAATAACTAAGAAGGGTCAGCATTTTTGCACTTACTTGAAATTCAGAATCTCAGATTCTCCTGTAGGCCTGGTGTAAAGGAATTTTCTTTGAGATGACAGAAGCCCAATATGTATTGTGTCTGAAGAATAACAAATGCAATAACAACAAACTTATTTGATTCCCCTTCCACATACCAGGCTTTGATCCTAGTGTAAAGTAAGTTAATCCATAAACCAAGCTAGAATTAATGTAGAGCTATCATTTTGATTTTACATATGAGATAACAAGGCAAAAAAAATGGCTAAATAATTTTCTTTACATACACATCTAGTAAATGTTGAAGTGAAGACAATGAGTAGAATGTATCTTTACTTCAAAGAAAAGATAATAGTTAAAATGGATTTATGCTGATATACAAAACAAGGGTTCTGAAGAAACAGGCCATGTTCTCCTTCAATATATAATAAAATTAGAAATAGCTTTGCTGGTAGGCAAGATAGGTTGAAAGATCTAATGGCAGATACAAGTATGAAATGTTCTTCCCTTCCCTCGAAATCTCAATTGTCACTTAAGCAATAGGGTAGCTGGGGAATACTCGTGCAACAGGCAGGCTACAACATGAGAACTATCTTCTTCAATGAAGCAACAGAGCTGGACACACCATTCTAGGCTCAGCTCTGCAAAGACAGTAAAATGATGCTGGTCATGAATATGGTCTTGACTATCTTCCACAGAAATCTTCCTCTTTCCCCTCCTTCTCTTGAACATAGTGGGAAATTCACATAAAGGGGAAAGTTGGTAGCTTCCCCTACAGTCATTAGCTCTCTTGAATGAAAATGTAAATGAATTATTTTCACTACTAAAGAAAAAGAAAGCTGAGCAAGGCCTCTGTATTAGTTACTTTTATCATGATACATGCCTGACAAAGACAGGACAGGAATCTGTGCCAGAACATAAACCTCAAACATTGATTGCTAGTTAGACTCCACCTAGTAAAGGTTCCACAACATTGTAGAACAATTCCACTGGCTGGGGACCAAGTGTTTAACAACTGAGCTTGTGTGGGTCTTTTTACATGCAAACCGTAAGACTCACTTTTATGAAAGCTTTATCAGAATATAGGCTGAGGCATACCTCTTGGATTTTGAATTTACTCTCAGCTGTCAATAGTACAGCCCCACCCAGTCTCCTCATTGACCTCTGCATATGTATTGTGGTGGTCTGAATAAGGTGTTTCCACATATTCATGTGTTCTGAATGCTAGGTTCCCAGCTAATGGCAATTTCCAAATCGGATCATTGCTTGAGGAAGTGTGTTTTGGGGAGCAGGCCTATGGATATCATAGCTAGCTTCCCCTTGCTAATGTCTGGCACATTCTCCTGTTGCTGTTGTCCACTTGCTGTTGGCCAGAAGGTGGTGTTCAGCCTCTGCTCATACCATATTTCCCCTGCCACCATGGAGCTTCCTCTCAAATAAACAACTTCCATCAGCAGCATTTGGTCAGGTGTTTTGTGCCAGCAACTTGGTGGTAACTGCAACATATTCCAGCACTCTTCCCCAGCTTCTACCTCGCCAGTGAAGTCTTGAACTTTCCATTATATCATTCAGCTACCACTGCAAAACAACTACATTCCTCTCAGCCACTACTGGAGCCTGCATTTATTTACATGAATTTTATTTTGATGTGTCACAATTATTTGCTGTATTTCAAATATTTAATAAATTCTTAACATCTGTTGTTTCTCAATTAGTATGTCTTCTATTAAACTATTATTACGTTTAAGTGCAGGGGTGACATCTTATCCATTGTTGTATCACCAGGCTCTGACACAGCCATATATATATTTGCTAGGATCAAAGTCTTAAAGGTTAAGGCTCTTGCCTACAAAGCCAAAAGACCCAGGTCTTATCCCCCAGTACCCATGTAAGGCAGATGCATATTGTGACATATGTGTCTAGATTTCATTTGCAGTGTCTGGAGGCCCTGACACATCCATTCTGTTTCTCTTTCTCTTTCTCTCTGTCTCTTTCTCTCTCTCTCAGATAAATATTCAAAATATTTTTAAAAATTCACTCTGAACTGTGAAATTAATATATAAACTCTTGAAGTCAATATAATTTAGTTAAGTAATATGTCAGACATATAGATAGGTTTATTGAAATTTAAATTACTAATATTAACTTTGTATTATAGTATTTAATTTTATTAACACACGTCGAGTACACCATAGTCACATGTGCTACTTTTATACCATAGTGGACAGTGACAATAGAGAATATATTCAAAACTGAATAGCTGTATACATTTATTTGATTTCTTTTTGTTGTTGTTGTTTTAAATATTTTATTTATTTATTTGAAAGAAAGAGAGAATGGGTATGCCAGGGCCTCCAGCCAGTGCAAATGAAGTCCAGACGCATGTGCCACCCTGTGCATCTGGCTTATGTGGGTGCT
This sequence comes from Jaculus jaculus, assembly GCF_020740685.1. Taxonomy (NCBI): domain Eukaryota; kingdom Metazoa; phylum Chordata; class Mammalia; order Rodentia; family Dipodidae; genus Jaculus; species Jaculus jaculus. The sequence goes on from NC_059107.1 coordinate 134,288,074, forward strand.
AGGGAATAGAACCTATGTCCTTAGGCTTTGCAGGCAAGCACCTTAACCACTAAGCCATCTTTCAAGCCCCACCCCCTTTTTTTCTGGAGGTAAAGTCTCATTCTCACAGTGGTTCTCCTACCTCTGCCTCTGAAGTGCTGGAATTACAGGTATGTGCCACTACACTCAACAAGTTTAGTTTTAATTGTTTTTGGAGATAGGGTCTCACTATAGCTCAGGCTGTCCTGGCATTCACTCTGTATACTCAGGATGGTCTGAAACTCATGGTGAGCCTCCTACCTCAGCCTCCTGAATGCTGAATACTGGGTTTAATGATGTGCATCACCATGCCTGGCTTCAAGTTAAGTTTGTTTTTTTGTTTTTTTTTTAATTTTGTTTTTTAAGTTCAGTTTTTAAATTTTTATTAGCATTTTCCATGATTATAAAAAAACTCCCATGGTAATTCCCTCCCCTCCCCCCACACTTTCCCCTTTGAAATTCCATTCTCCATCATATTTCCTCCCCATATTTGATTTCTTTGTAAACAAACTTATCTCTTCTGAAGCGCCCTAATGTTACATTTAAATTTGTGGAATCACTCATTTCTTAGATCTCTGCACCATATTGTTGACATGAGAGAGGCTATGGATGCTGAGTGATTCTGGCAATGAACACCTTCTCTTCTGAAATGTCAGAAGGCATCACAGTGAGCTGATGAAGTCTGCCTTTCACACTTACTAGCTGTATGCCTGTAGGCCCGTTACTCAGTTTCTCTGGAGCTCTACTCTCTCATCAGTTAAGAAAAATTAAGTCCACACAGGCCCACATAGCTATTATAAATGTTAAATATAACACTGTATGGAACTGGTAAAGACATATCATCCAATAAATGATTCCATCTTCATAGCACTTGCTCTTTGAGACTGTACTCCATCTGTGGTCACTGAAAAGATTACCTGATATTTTATAAAGAAAAATCATGTTCAGCTAACCATTTGACCAAAATTTATATGCTTGTTTAAAGTATTTGGACCCCTGATCAATGCAGACAAATCAATAAAAGCCTATGACCAGCTTTACTAAAAAGCCCGCCTCTAGGGTTACTCCAAATTTTAGTAGCTCACTTCTTATCTATAGAAAACTTTAACAAAGGATTCTGAATATAGCAGCCAAAATATTTTTATTGCAGGCAATTATTTAAACTGTGTATTTGACTTGGCACTTAATAGGTCATGTGGGAAACACATCCTCAATACAGTTAACTTTCTAGTATCTTAGCTTTCAATTTTTTTAGTGTGTGTGTGTGTGTGTGTGTGTGTGTGTGTGTGTGTGTGTGTGTGTAAGCAACAACGTTAACAGGAAATAAATAAAAATAAAATATTCAGACAAAACAGGCAGTAGGTATTCTGAGTGTGCTAAGTATCTGAAGCTTGTGAAAGTCACTCCAACTTTGCACATTTTTGCTAGTTATTCACCACCATCTTGTTTTATCCATTTCCTCCTGCTCCTGGATTGACCCTTATCTCCTCGGTTTTCTTCATAGTTTTTCCTATTGGGTTTGGTCAGGAGAGGCTCTGCTATGTGATGTGAAGGTAGAGGAAGTGTGTCATGCATCGGCACTGTCCCTGTGAAGAAATCAAATCCCTTCCGTATCTGTGGTCAGACAGGGGCAGAGATAGGAATACTCCATGGTAATTGTCTCTATAGTAGTTGGCTACAGAAACCCCACCAGGATCTATCTCAGGACACTTCAATACCTTATTTTGGTTCAATAAATACTGACCCCATTCTACAATTAAAAATAAAATTAACAGTCTGGACAGATGGATCAGCAGCTAAGGTGCTATCCTACAAACCCGAGTACTGGAGTTCAATTCCCCAGTGGCCACATAAAGGCAGAGATGCACAGTGGCACATGCATTTGGAGTCTGATGGCAGCATCTGGAAGCCCTGCCATGCTTATTATACCGCTCTATATCTTCTCTGTATCTCTCTGCTTGCAAATAAATAAAATTTAAAAAATAAATAAGATTACTTATCTAAATTATTTACTTCCTAGCTTTCTAGAAAAAGTCAGCCCCCCTCCCCCACACACACTGGACACATTCTTACAAGAAAGGAGAAAGCACAGTTATACTTTCCTGAGTATTTACCAATGGGGGAGTAAATAAATTATAAATCAATTTACTTCCCTGAACAAAACAAAAACATTAACTGGGCTCAAGAGATGGCTTAGCGGTTAAGCGCTTGCCTGTGAAGCCTAAGGACCTGGGATTGAGGCTCAATTCCCCAGGACCCACGTTAGCCAGATGCACAAGGGGGTGCATGTGTCTGGAGTTTGTTTGCAGTGGCTGGAGGCCCTGGCATAACCATTCTCTCTCTTTGCCCCTTTCTCTCTCTGTCATTTTCAGATAAATAAATTAAATTTTTTAAAAAAATTAAAAATCATTAACATTATTCACTCTGTAAGGTTGGGAAAATGTGTAATACTTAGAAACTCATACCTACTCAAAATTTGGAAATCCTATGCTTCTCTGCTCAGGCTAGGGAAGTCATAGGTGGAATTCATATTTTGCAACTGTGAGAGAAACCAGGCTAACAACAAAATGAAGGGTGGCTTAGCCAAAAGAACATCAGAGAAACTTGCTAGAACTCTGATCAGAATGTTCCTGAAAGTCCCTAAGGACTACATAGTACTCCTCTTTGTGACTTAAACTAGTTTCAACTGTTATCTTAGGATTTACAACCATAACACATCCAACTTTGTAGAAGAAATGAGCTGCCTTCACATATCTTTCTATTCAGTATTGATGTAAAATGTACTGTGGTAAATACTCTAAGGATATCAGTCCACCTCCAACACTTGATTAGTTGCCTGATTTGATAGCTGTTTCCAACTCCTACTTAAAATAAACATATAAAATCAGTGGTTAAGGCAATAAATATTCTAATACATCAGTAAATGTGCAGGCAAGCCATTTGATTATATTCATGATGGTTTTAAAGTTGAGGACTGGAGAGATGGCTTAGCAGTTAAGGTGTTTGCCTGCGAAGCCAAAGGACTTAGGTTCAATTCCCCAGGACCCACGTTAGCCAGATGCACAAGGAGGAGCACACATCTGGAGTTTGTTTGCAGTGGCTGGAGTCCCTGGAGCACCCATTCTCTCTCTCTCTCCCCCTCTTTTCTGTCAAATAAAGAAATAAATCAAAATAAAATATTAAAAAATAAAATTGAGACATTTGTGCCAAAAATATTGCTTCTCTATACTAATGAATAAGTCTGCTTTGGGATTTAGGCTTCATATTGAATATAGATAATTTTCATTGGCATATTCAGATGTAAAAAATTAGGGGTATAAGAAATAGCTAAAATCTTGAACATGTGTGCAATTACTGTCAACTCTCCAAAAAAAGTAAAGGAAATTTACAATTAAGCTTTTATACAATATCAATTTTGAATGCATTTTTCAAATTTATTTTTCAATATAATGACATTAGTAAAAATTTTACATAGCCCGTATTGAACTTACACATTCAGATGAGGCTTTGCCAACAATAATAGAGATAAATACAGAGTTAGAGGTTGGTGTTTTATTTTGTCAAAAGAGTTAGTAGTTTATGAATTACAGAAGGGATTTAGTTGGTCCCTCTGTAAACTAAATCAGAGAAGCTTTACTAAAAAGCCCGCCTCTATGGTTATTCCAAATTTTAGTAGCTCACTTCTTATCTACAGAAAACTTTAACAAAGGATTCTGAATATAGCAGGCAAAATATTTTTATTGCAGGCAATTATTTAAACTGTGTATTTGATTTGACACTTAATAGGTCATGTGGGAAACACATCCTCAATACAGTTAACTTTCTAGTATCTTAGCTTTCAATTTTTTTTTTAGTGTGTGTATGTGTGTGTGTGCGTGTGTGTGTGTGTGTAAGCAACAACGTTAACAGGATTTTTGCCATGTTATAAACACAAGGCTTCTTGAGAATTACTTGTAGTTTCCAAGCTGAATGGCAGAGCGCATGTAGACACACCGGAAGGTGGATGGCTGGATCTCCCAGTACTGGACAGGGTTGCTGAAAAGACTCACACCTGAATAAGAAGCCTTTTTGGTGTTGTATCCAGGTGGGCAGAAGTCATTTGAGCCCACCGCTGAGATGTTGTTGTTATGAAGGTATACGACCTGCAGTGTGAAACAGTAGAGAATGATGACTCTCCCTTTGAAACCCTTCACAACAATATTCTTTTCAAAATTCTTATCTTTTAGTCTAAATACATTAGCACTTCTCAAACCAAACCTCTGATGTCTCCCTTTCTTTCCAAATTTACTTTTTCCTTCCTTATCCGTCCATGTCTCAGAATGTTCCATATGCCAAGGATATAAATATTGTCATTAAACTTGACACTTGGGTTGGAGGCAGGGCTTTCTTTCTTTACTGAAATTGCTCTAATTGTTCTCTGCATGTTTTATTTATTTATTTATTTATTTATTTATTGCTTTTGCTTTTTTAAAGATCATTGTGTTACCTGACCTCTCAGAGCATTTTTAAAAAGTCCAAAAGTGGGTTTTAGAGAATGGCAATGCCATGCAAAACAGACATGAGTGGCCATTGCGTCTGTGCTTAGGCAATCTAGTGACTTCCCTTCTCAAGCAGAAAACAAAAAACAAAAACAACAACAACAACAAAAACCTTATGTTCTCACAATGACCTTCAACTCTTTTGTGCTTGGACATTCTATTCTTTGCTGAGTGCAGATCCTCTCACAGGACACACCAGCTGTCTGGTTCTGATACCCGAGAATCACACACGGTTGGGCAGGTACACACACAGGCTTCTTCCACCAAGAGTAATCTCTGAGATAGCTACGAGACTTACTGCCTCATGTAACTAATTTATTTCTTTTAACAGGAAGATCTTCCCTGACCAAGTCTCCACTTGTTGTCATATTTATGTGTCTTGGTTTTTATTCATAGCAGTTCTCACTGTGTAGCATGGTGTGTATGTATGTATGTATGTATATATATATATATATATATATATACATTTTTGGTTTTGTCAGTTTTATTTCTCTATAGTAAAAGCTTCACAAGGTACAAATCTGTTCTATTTGTCCATGAATGGATATTTAGTGCCTATTAGGACAGAGCAGGTATTCAGTAAGTATGTTGAGTGATTAAATGTTAATTTATGTATTGATATTGGCTCTACATAGACCACAAACAGAATGTACCATTGCTGTATGTGTGTGTACACACATGTACACCCATGGGTAGGTAGATGACAAGACAGCTTCATGTATCTTTCCTCATGCACTATCTAATATTTCGAGACAATTTTTTCTGGAATTTGCAAAGTAGGCTAAACTGGCTGGCTAAAGACCTCCAGGAATCTACCTTATCAGTGCTGGGATTAGAAGTGCATGCTACCCCACCCAGAATTTTTGGATTTGGGGATTAAACTCACTTCTTTGTGTTTTCACTTCAAGCACTTTATCAACTAAGCTGTTTCTGCAACTATGGAATGTTAAATCTTTAGTGCAAAAACAAAATATAAAATCTTTTAATAAAAGGATATGGAATGAGCAAATGCAACAACATGCCAATTGGAATTGATCTAAAGAGCTACAGATTTCAGAATATACTAATGCAGCACAGCTTTAGAGACTTTTTGTTTATCTCCTGTTATTTTATAAACATAAAGCAAGTTGTATTCCATGTGAAATAGGAAAAACGATCCTCCATTCTATTAAGTTAATATTTTCTAATATCAAAACTAGAAAACATATTATCAAAAGTGTAATTAAATATCCTTATAAATTTGTATTTTGAAATATTGAACAAAAATATAAAGGGACTGCATATCATTTCTAAGCATGATTTAGCTCAAGGATATAAAACTGCTTTAACATCAGTAAAATTAATCAATTTATAACCGTATTAAAAACACAAAACATCCAGGCATAGTGGCGCACACCTTTAATCCCAGCACTCAGGAGGCAGAATTGGGAGGATCATCATGAATTTGAACCACCCTGAGACTACATAATGAATTCTAGGCCAGACTGGGCTACAGCAAGACCTTACCTAGAAAAAAAAAAAAAAAAAAGGCTTTGAAAAGAAAATTCCAAAATTTGGGATAAAATTTCAAATAAATCAAGAATAGAAGATGCCTTCTTCATCATCATAAAGAGCATATACAAAAGACCATAACCAACATCTTATTTATCACTAAGCATCTGAATGATTTGAATGTGTCTTCATGAGACCAAAAAAAAAAAAAAAAGACAGATGTCCAGTTGTTTCACACATTTCACTGAAGATTTGGCATGTGTAACAATATGTAATGTTGTGCTTTAACTCCAGACCCTGTTTTTACTATAAACATCATGTGGTTATTTCCAATAAAAGGTGACACTCCAAACAGATAAGGGCTGCTGCATCTTGAGACCCTGAACTCTGGGATGCAGACCTGCTGCACTAGCATTCTTCTTTTTCTCCCTTTTTATGCAATAAAAAATTTGTTTCATTAAAAAAAAAGAAAACAAAGAAGAAATAACTGACTATACATGATTGTAAAGGGAATTTTGAAGGAAAGAAAATTGTTTTAAAAAATGTCTTGTGGTGCTGGGATGACTTTATAATTTTTAAAACAAAATAATTAAAAGTAAAGTATATGAAATCCTGAAGATTTTGTAGAAGGTAAATAGTGGAAATCCAAGCATAAGGTCTTTTCAAAATGTGAAAATATCCACACGATTTGCTTACATTCAGCAGAGACTCCACAGCAGTGTGTCTTTCTCCATGACTCAAGCTAAGAAATGTGTCATACATTGAAACTCCATATGTAGCCATGAAGAAAAACACTTGAAATTCCATTAAGGTTATCTCTCCTCTCCTAATGCATTTCATTCTTTAAATGTTCCTAAGGAACTTATTAACTTGATTCTATGAATAACACAATGTGTTCTGATTGCTATGGGAAAACAGGCATCCAGAAGGTAAAAATGACCATTTTAGACTACAAACATTCAAAAAGAAAAAGCAAAACAGAAAAAAAAAAAACAAACAAAAAACAATCAGCAACAATGAAAACCTCAGTTTTAAAAACCTCATATGTCAGTATTATTTAAAACTCCACCTACTTATATTTCACCACTACCACAAAGGACCCCAGTAAGGGGAAAAATTAACCCTCAAGAAGAAAATGTTTTAAGTTTTTATTATATCATGTCAAACACTTCATTGAAATCCAGTGACTGAAAATTATGCTATGCCTTTTGACTTTGAGTTTTTGTCTACTTAACCACAACAATGAGATCACAAATGCGTTATAGTTTTTGACAGCAAAGACATACATTTTGTAACACCAGCCAAACTTAGATATTAGATTTCCCAGAGGGTAACTATAAAAAACATTATCTAGAAAATATATCAAGGAGCCTGAGAGAGGGCTCAATGGCTAAAGCTCTTGCTGCCCATGTGTGACTACCTTGAATACATTAAAAGCATATGAATATTATGAACTACTAATTCAAACCCATTTTCCATAAACAAGAGTGAATATTTCTATGAACATATTAATGGTATCTTTGCAAGTAATTAATTCTCCCAAATCCATATATTGAAATTCTCCTCCTGGTATTGTGGTGTTGGGAGATGCGTCTTTGAGAGGTGGCTAGGTTATGAAGATCACTGCTCTTTTAATAGCTCTCTTTCTGCCATGTGGGGACCAGATATGACATCAGTCTGAGATATGGAAAAGGCCATCATCAGAACTTACTCGTGCCTGCACTCTGATGGCACACTTTCAGAACTGTGAATACTAAGTACTGAGTAAGCCTCCCAGTTCATGGGATTACATTCCATTGAGCTATGCAACTACGGAAAGCATGTCTAAGCAAGCTCCTGGCTTCCTAGCATCCCTGCCCAGCTATGTCTTACAGTGAGCAATGGCTTTGTGTTACCTGTATGTACTTGTGCTCTGCCAGCCCTCCTGGAACTCTGATGAGCTTGTTGTTGTCCAAATGAAGCTCTCTCAGGTGGGGAATATTGGCCAGAGTGCCATTGTCCACAGCAGAGATGCTGTTGAAACTCAGCCCCAGCCTGCATTGGGAAAAGGACGTGAGTACACACACCACTCAGAGATGGCTCCTTTAGATATGTGTGCTGTGCATGCTGTGTCTGTGTGCTCGTATGTATGTGAAGCCGCTGGGTACTATATACAGAGTGCTCCTATGTATGCAAAGCCACTGGGTACTATATACAGAGTGTTCGTGTGTATGAGAAGCCACTGGGTACTATATACAGAAGCAGGAAAGGCTGCTTTATATATTTGTCCACTGGAATTTCTAGAAGATAAGAAAGAAGATGTGTTTTACAGCTATTTCTCTACCACGGCATTTATATACAAATGGAAAAGTTTGATTTGTCACAGCAGGAACATTCTCTGTGAGAATATTCAGTAAATTTAGGCATGTCGAGAACAAAGTATTTCTTGGAGGTAACTGAAAGGTCATTTATCATTTATCTATTTTTCTATTACTTGACCAGTTTACAAATTCAGGAATGTCAAAGTTAAGCAAAAATGCAGACACTAATGATCATGTATAAAAAAGAAAATGGGGGTTGGAGGGATGGATGACTTAGTGGTTAAGGCAATTGTCTGCAAAGCCAAAGGATCCAGATTCAATTCCCCAGGACCCATGTTAGCCAGATGCAAAAGGTGGTGCGTGCATCTGGAGTTCATGTGCAGTGGCTGGAGGCCCTGGCACACCCATTCTCCCTCTCTCTCTCTCTATCTCTTTCTATATCTTTCTCTCTCTCTTACCCCCTCTTTGTCCCTGTTAAATAAATAAATAAAAAGAAAGAAAGAAAATTGTTAACCAGGACCACAAAAAAGAAAGCTGGCTTTTGTGATACTGCATTGACTGTGTGGTGAAGTTTAAATACCTCAGAGAACTGGACTTAGAGAATTTTACTGTGATTATTCTAAGAGTAAGATCAAAATGCCTGATTTTTTATATTTTGATAGCAAACATTTTAATGAATTCTTTGTTTTATAATTTTAAACTTCTGTTTGATTACCACTAACTTAGAATAAACCACATGAGTATGTTGATTTAAGACCTAATTTGATTGAATATCTTTTATGTAAGATTTAAAATAATGTGTTATTCATAAAAGATGTTCTTATTAATTTTTTATTTGACACAAAGAGGAAGAAAGAAAGAAAGAAAGGAAGGAAGAAAGAGAGAGAGAAAGAACAGAGAAAGAAAGAGAGAAAGAGAGGGAGAGAGAAAAAGTGAGAATGGGCACTCCAGGGCCTTCAGCCGCTGCAAATGAACTCTGGACATGTGTACCCCCTTGTGCATATGTGCAACATTGAGAGCCTAAGTCACTGTGCATCTGGCTTATGAGAGACCTGGAGATTCAAATACGAGTTCTTAGACTTCGCCGGCAAGCGCCTTAACCGCTACTCCACCTGCCCAGCCCAATATTATTACTTTATAGTAAGTATGCTAGTTGACTGATTTTTTTTTTAAAGAAATAGGTAAGCAATACAAAAATAACAGAGTACACCACCATGCTTCCAATTCTGAGTATGTTGATTAACATAGCTAGTCATTGTTCTGATTAAAAAGTAATGAAAGAAAATTCTTACTTAGCCAAATTACTCAGTCCTTTCAGGCTGGATGCATCTACTTTGGTGATTTTGTTGCCATCAAGATGCAATTCAGTAAGGGAAGGAGGAAGACCTGGAATATTCAAATAGAAGATGTACATTAGCAAGTAAGTATTATAAGAGCAGAATGTGGAAAGATTTAGTAGGCACATAATCACATCAATTCTCTAAAATTTGTAGTTTTGAAGAATTTTGCTTTTTACTTTTCCTTCATCCCATTTATAATAATATGTTCTTAAAGTAATGTAAACTCTTTTTATATCCTAGATAGACTTTCATAAAATCATGATTGTTTACATCACATCATAGATTATTGTGCTAGTAACAATAGGGTTAAAGTCAAACACTGAACCTCAAAGTCAAAGGCCGACTAAGTGGCTGAGTTACACCCACACTCCAGTGGTCTAATTCAAAGGTGGCCACAGTGAAGGTTTTGGTGTGGCGCTGCCTGGCATCAGCCAAGCAGGACTCAGCTTGGCTACTTCTCAGCTCTGAGACCTCGTTCACAGCGTGCTTCTCTTCAAGCCTCATTCTTCTCCTTCACAAAACAAGAATGATATGGTTTGGAAACCATGAAATGTTTAGAAAAATACCTTGTACCTATGCTTACTATAAGTCCTATAAGATTAAGAGGTAGTAAATATAAGCAAGCCTAACATGATGAGAACTTATGTGCAGGATAGAGCAAACCTGTAAGAAATCAAGGAAAATGGACTCCTAAATGATGGAATGCTTCATTGTGGGACACTTTAGAGGAAGCATTAGGAGGGACAGCAAGGTCAAATCAAAGTCTGTGCCTAAGGGAAGTCACATGACAACAAGAAGCAAGGGGAACTGTTGCTGTCAGCTCCTTGTTGCTGGGAGGAACAACCAAGACACAGCTTATGGAAGGAAGAGGTATGCTTCAGGCCTTCAGAGTCCAAGGGAGCACCAGCAGTGGTGGAAGAAGCAGGTGCCTTTAGTAGATCCAAGCAGAGAAAAAGCAGGCACCAACAAGCACAAATTTCCCCCATCTCAAACTCTTCTCCACACCTCTGGGCTGGAATTCAGATCCACCCCTAAACACACCTTTGGGCTCCACTCTAAAATCTGGCCCCAGTGACACCCCCCCCTCTCTCCCACCCCCTTAGCATGAATCTGCCTGCTAGGGACTGAAGTTGCAAACTCAATTTTAATTAAGTACCCTGAGTCTATGGGGCCATAAATTTACACTATCACATTCAAACCATCAGAGGGACATTTTGGTTGCCTCATCTCCTACAGCCTTAGGAAACATTAAGGATATTTTATGTGTAGAAGCACATTTGTGTGTGTGTGTGTGTGTGTGTGTGTGTGTGTGTGTGTGTGTGCGCGCGCACGCACATATACCTTTGTCCCTCAATATCTAGGTGATTGGATTCACAATTAATCTTCAAACTCAACTCTATTGTATAAAATGGTGAAATATTTCTGTAAAATCTAGGCAGCTATTCCTGTATTATTTAATTCATCTCTAGACTGCTTATAATTCCTGATATTCTTTAAATGTCAAGTATGTAAAGGTTACATTATACTATTTAAAAGATTAATGGCAAGAGTAATCTGCATGTTGGGTACAGATGTATGTATTATGAATATTTTTGATCAATAACTATATATATATATATATATATATATATATATATATATATATATATATACATACATACATACATACATACATACACACACACACTTCACCAGAACTTGGGTTAAAATGGAATATTTTTACATACAAAAACATGGAGACTCACCATGAACATAATTATTAAATTATTAACAAGCATCTACAAATCATCTATCTATCTTGGTAACTATTTTTAAACACATCAAAAGCATTAAACAACAGGGGACTGGTAGGAAGGCAGACTATGCACTGAGTTCTCCCAGGAGTTAAGGTTTCTGCAAAGGCAAAAGAAAGAATAGTTAGTGCTGCTGAGGAGTAGTTACCTACATCTTGTCTCCAGTCTAAAACCTGTGTAGGTGAGCTGAAAAAGGGGCAGTCTGTGGGAAACTGGGCAGTACAGAGGAGCTTTTGTGAGACTAAAAATCTGGGGCAGAGAGAATGAGAAAATTAGAGGCTCTTCTTTCTGATTCCTGAGTCACAGAGACAGGCTTACATGCAGCAGCAGGAGGAGCTGTGAGCCTGGCCATGTGGTTATCACTGTTCACTATTCTGGCTCTGCTAGAGGGTCAGATCCTAAAGGTCAGCAGTACATATCTCCTACTCACTTGCTGGGCTCCAGTGTTTAAGCCTAAAATATTTTAATAAGATGTAATATTAGTTCAATACTTATTTACATACCATTTTTCTTGTATTTAATTTTTTAAACATCCCTTTGAGATCATTATTTATATTATTCTCATTTAAGAAGTTGAAAATCCTTCAGCTAATTAGTGACACATTTCAGCCAAGCAAATAAATTCCAAAGTTGACATGATTTTTGTTATTTATTTATTTTGGGAGAGTGAAAGAATGAGGCAGATAGAAAGAGAAAGCGTTGAGTGTCCCAGGGCCTCCAGCCTCTACAAAGGAAGTAAAGATGCATGCATCACCTTGTGTCTCTGGTTTACATGGGTCCTGGGGATTTGACCTGGGTCCTTTGGCTTTGCAGGCAAGTACCTTAACTGCTAAATCATTTTTCCAGCCCAAAGTTGACATTCTTCACTTTATGTTAGCCAAAAGGCAGAGAAGCGATCAAAATTGACATTCTTTACATTTATAAGAAAAGTGTGGTTGATGTCCCTAAGTGTATATTAATGAATGCAAATTTCTACAAAGAATTCCCTATGGGACTGAAGAAGTAAAATTTGGCTCAATTTTAGAAGTACTTTCAGGTATTTTAATTTTTTAACAAGTACCAGGATAGTCTGTTTATTAAATAGCTATACTTTTTCAGGTAGCATAAACACATTGTGTGTTAAGTTACATCCCAGAAGGGACTTGATAAAAATTCTGTCCTTGTTTCTAATGAGCCTGGAGGATCTAACTGTCAACGAGGCCCAGGAGAAATATTTTCAGGAACAGAGACTTGAATGAAGATAAGGTTGGTTATTTGTGTCACAAATGTACACAATTATTTTTTTTTAATATGAATGTCAGCTCATAGGGAGTTTAGTTTCTCAAATGTTATCTAGAATGTATTGTCACCTTGAGGAATGGTGGTTATGTTGGTGTCAGCAATGCGGATGTAGGAGAGCCTCTTCATTCCCTGGAAGGCTCCATTTTCAATTCCAGAGCTCTTCAGTGGGTTGGTGCCCAGTTCTACAAATACAAAAAATGTAAGTCCTTTAAGAGACATGTTAGGATATCACAGTGTACACTTCAGTAAGGAGTCTAGAAAGACATTTGGGTCAAATGTGGGTGTAGTGTGCACGAAGGTTGATAGGTATGTTTGCATGTGTATAGGCATACATGTGAGTGAGGGTGAGCTTAAAAGTGGAGACCAGAGGTCAACATTGGGGACTGTCTTGATCTCTCTTCACCTTGTTGTGAGGTAGACCTTGAACCAGAGATAGTAGATTTGTCTAGTCTAGCTAGCCTGCTTGTCCCAAGCATATCCAGTCTTTTGCATCTCAAAACACTGATCTTAAAGTACTGAGCCACCATACCCAGCATTTATATGAGTTCTGAGAGTTTAAACTTGGCTACTCTTAACACTCAGACAGCTAAGGAAGAAGTCAAGATGAGTTCATGACCAATTTGGGCAATTTAGTAAAAACCTGACTCAATCAGCCCATCAATATATATAATTAATCTATCTATCACATAAAACAAATCAATTAATAAAACAAATACTAATGAAAAATAATAACTATATTATTTATACTTTTCAAAAAAACAATATTAAAGCAATTATTTATAAATACTAAATTGCATTCTTAATTTTCTAAGGCATTTTAAAATTGTAAATCCAGTAATTTATAAGCCAATTATAGAATTACTGTATATACACCAAAACATTGTAGCATATGCCAAAGGAAGTGTAGGACTCCTTACATTGCACTCTTACAGACACAAAATGTCCTGGATATCCATGATCTTGTAGTGCCTGGCACTACCTACACAAGACCCTCATAACAGGAGGAAAAGATGATGACATCAAAATAATAGTGATATTGATTGAGATGGGGTGGGGATATGATGGCGAGTGGATTTGCAAAGGGGAAAGTGGCAGAGGGAGGGAATTGTTATGGCTTTTTGAATATAATTATTGAAGTTAATAAAAATAAGACAAATGATTTGCAAGTGTTCAGGAAAAAAAAATATCTACCATGAAAAGGCCCAAAACATCTCTAATTAACTACTGCCAAATCTATCATACACATTGTACCTGGGATGTCACATATTCACACTAGCCCTTCCTCCATATTCACAGATCACCAAGGTCATCATTCTATTTCTCCAGGTCCTGCTCCTACACTTTACATAGCCTTCATCTCCTTCCTGCAGCTAAAGCTTACTTGAAATCCCTTAAGGGAACATTGAGTCCTTGTCTTCAAATTATAAGCAGATCTGTACCTATGACAATCATCTGGTTCAGTCCATTGAACACCGCTTTCCGCACTTTGCTGATCTCATTCTCATGGGCGCGAAGCTCTTGGAGAGTTTTGGGCATCTTTTCTGGTAATTCCTTCAGATGATTCTTGGACAGATAAAGTCGTTCCAATTTCACCAGAGGTGTGAATGCTCCTGGACTGAATTTGCTAATCTTGTTGTTGACGAGAATCAATGTCTGTAGACAGTGTACAAAAACAATTCTTTGAATCCAAACTTCCCACCTGTATATACCTATGATGTATTTGGACTCTGCAGTCCTTTCAGGGAAGTAGCATTGCAATTTGGAAAACTTTGAGAAACCAGAAAATGTATGCAAATGTGGTTCCTTTACTTCATGTGTGTATGTGTATATATGCATGATTTAAAAAAAAATGCTAAAGTTTGAAATTATTAGTGTGGTACCAAAACCTAAAAATTATCAGTGCCACAGACATGTCTCCCCGTCGGCTTTCATCCTAAAGGTCCACCTACAGTGAGGGTTATCAGATTCTGCTACAGATGCAGGAAGCTAGATGAGTGTCACCTGCAAATGCCAAGCTAGGTTTAGTGCATGTGCTCTCACTGAAGGTTCCTGAGTTTCTACATTTATGCTCTGGCTCTCATTTGTTGTGTGAGTATGAAGAAACTAATCACCCTGTACCTGTATTCATCTTTTAAAAAGGAGTCTTAAATCTGTCTACAAGACAAAAATAAGAATAGAGGTGAGGATTAAGTAAATTAATATATCTAAGCAACTGAGGACAGCACTGAAAATATAACAAGTATTTATTATTACTCCATGGTTTATAATTTTGTTGGCTTTTAATTTAAAAACCTTCTTTACCACATTTATCTAGAAATATAGTCAATTTATTAATGCATTGAGTCATTCTCCATTATATATCTATTCTCTCAATAAAACTACTCATGCAATAAGCCACAAAATTTTAATTGAATACAATTATTGGAGAACAAAGAAGCCCTTTTCTGTTAAGTCTTTTCTATTTTAATCCTTGCTAAACTTTCATTTTTTCCTCTTCCTTGTCATTGAAGTACAGTTTTCCTAGCCGAAATTATGATGTTTGCATAATAACAAGGATGGAAAAGATTGGGAATGAAAGAGTAAGAGAAAAACAGCTGTTTAACATCCACTGCATGGTCAGAAGCTCTAATGAACTCTCTTCTTCTGATGTTCATTTTGAAGTAGAACAGAAAATGCCAGTAAAATGAAGACTTTAAAAACACTTGGCATGGGACTTCTGGGAAACAAACAAACAAACAAAAAAACAACTCATTCTCACCAATAGTAGATTTAAAGAAAACATCAGACAACCTAGACAGAGCTTTAGAAAAGTATTCAGATTACACTTAAATGTCAGGAATTTGAAAGTAGCACTATTAGAATTCTCTCCCCCTACACAAAAAAAAGCAGATTTGCGACATATTTCTGCAAATAAAATGCAGACTTTACAATATTTTGGTTTACTGAAATTAATGGTATTCATTCTTTATTATCACCTCTGTAAAGTTATTTTAGTGATATTTTAGAGAGTCACTGACAAGCCTTGCTGATTTTCTCTCAGCTCTCCCCTAGTGAAACCTTACAGGTATGAAAGGACCCCAGACTCCAGATGTTTGCTTTTCCCATTTGAAGAGTGTCCGGTTAACAAGCTCCTCCCATTTGAAGGAGGGACTTCTGGTAAAACTTTCTCCCATTGGACAAGGGCCTGCTAATCAAGCTTCCTCCCATTGGAGGAAGACTTGAGGGTCAAGTTCTCTCTGTTAGAGGAGAGAGACGTCAGCTCCTGATTTCCCCAGTTGGAGGAGGGGCTGCTAGCTGGGCTTGAGAGCTGGGGCCTTTATTTTACGTTTTCTAAACGAGCAGCTTCCCTTCACGAGTTTATATGTTCACTGTCTGTTGCTGAATTTCTGCCTCCTTCACTTTTGTTCTTTCTTGTGTAGAAATTACTTTCTTCTGTTTGCCTAATTTTTGTTAATCCTCTAGAACTCTTTTCTCCACACTGTGACAAAACCCTGCCTTGTAATTTTATGTACACGACGTGATATTTCAGTAAACAATTACGTCTTATATTGTGTTTGTATTATGCACATCGATTACTTGGCCATAGTGTTTTAAATATTTGATTGAGATTCTTTTGGAATAGTTTTGTCCTAAACTGTTAAGTTTTTAAAGTTTATTAGCATATTCAATGTAGTATCTTTAGTCTTAGGAAAAGTAGGTTCTTTTAAACAAAAACTAGTATATCTTCTAATGAATATTTATTGGTTTTGTCATCTTGGATGTCAGGAGGTTCATAACTCCAGCTCATCTTCATTATATAAATTCTGTCATATTTCATTACTGTCCCTATATCGGCAATTCTTTAACTAATTCATAGAAGACAGGTGGTTTATTTTATATCTGTATTTTATTACATACTTTCTAGTTTATTGTCTATGTTCTCAATTATTTGCATAAGTACAACAAATGAAGGTGAAATGAGATACTCTCAGGCTTTCCATTGTATTTCTATGATATTCATGATTTTTAAAAGTCTACAAGCTATTAGCCCCTCACATAGTTGCCATGTCAACCCTATTTTCTGAAAATTCTCTTTCAACTTCATTGTTTAATATTGAGTAATCTACTTCTCTGCAATCTCCCCCAACATGGCTTTTCAAATATTTCACTAGTGTCACCTTTCTCTTTATTGTAAGTTTACATTTCTACCAAGTGTATTATACATGTGATGGAAAGGTTCGTTTTACCCATGCTTTGGGTGCTTGTGGGCAACCTTTCTTGATATTTCTTGATATGCCTCCACCGTTTCTTGACATGTCTTGCCAAGAGTCACACCCAATCCGGTAACTTTGGCCAAAAAGTGGAATGCAAACACCAATATTTATATTATATGTATATTTGGGACATTGATGTGTGGCTTTCTTCTTTTAAAAGTGCACTGGTAAAGAATAGACCAAATCACACTCCTTCCACAGACAGAACTGCTGGACAGGGTCACAAAGTCCACAGTGACTCTGGTGGCCTGTGTGAACAGCACCCATGCTCTTAGGGAAAGTTGCCTTAGAAGGCTTAACCATGTTTGATTGAGTTGGTCATTTTCAGTTACATCTCCAGCAATGTTCAGTCTTTGTCCTGTGGGGAACTCTTCTGTGTCCCTGGAAACTGGCATTTCATCAACTCTATGCCTTTACTTTCTGTCCTGTAAGTTTCAGTCACAGGATACAGAGGAAGTAAGAAAGGTTAAAAATGTGTCCTGCTGTTCTCATGCCCCGGCTTTCTTCACTGCCTCACAATGCCTTGTTGCTTCCACCACCTCTGTATGAACAGGTCCTCTAGGAAGTGGAGAAATACTTTTGAAAGCATCCTCTCTTTGCTAATGGTCTCATAGCCAGCAGATAAGATATAACAGTGTAGATAAGTGAAATCACAGCTTGCAAATGTGACAGTGCATAATCCTAAAAAGCAATAAATACATATATGTGTAGAATTAGCTGTACTAACATGTGGGTGATTAATCCTGATTCAATTGGTGTGAAAAGAAGGTCGTTCTTTGAGAATTTTTAAAGTCACTCACATTTCTTTAAGAGAATGAATGACATAAACCAAAAGCTACAAAAACATACAATATCATTATGATTAATGCATATTGTGTTGTACTCTGTTATTGGTGTACATCCTAAGTCAGATAATATACATTTCCATTCAGAAAATATGAAAGAGCACCATGATATAGAGATTTTTGAAGCAAATACTGAAGACACATGTACATTTGTATGACCACAGGTTAATTTTTAGTGGTTATTTAGCATGTTACCTTTCTCACTTCAAAAGATAATTTAATAAACACTTATATGCTGTAATAAATAGTGAATAATGTTATTCTGACCAGTAAATAAATAATTCTTACATGCAGATTCTTCAGGTTCTTGAAGTCTCCATCTTTGATTTCTGTTATTTTATTGTTCTGCAGGTCCAACAGTGTTGTGTCAGGGGGAAGATCTCTGGGCACCTTGTCCAAACCTAGAATAATAGTAAAAGGCACAAATCATCTGTAAAAAAAAAGAAATCATGACCAACAGAGGCACAAAGATTTTTGTTGTTGTTGTTCATTAAGGCAGAGTCTTACTAAGTAGTTCAGCTAGTCTCGATTTTGCAATCCTATTGCCACAACCTCCCGAGCACTGAGATTTCAATGATGCCCAGCTTGCAAAGGATACATTTACAAAAAAAATACAGGCTGAAATGATAGTCTTCCCAGTAACATATTATCTTACAAGAATGGAATCAATTGTAGGCTAAAATGTTTGATTTATCTTTCCCAACAATGTCAAAGATTCTTTTTTTCTTAAGCATGCACTCTGATGGCTTACTTGTATAATTACTCTTCTGTACATATCTCCTTTAGTGTGTAGCTCAAATTGCCATTATACATTATGTTCTTCTATATGTATTCAGTGAGGAGTGATCTGTAAATCTGTGCATTTCTACATAGAGACCCCATCAGTAGACAGGTACTCTATCCAAATCATAGTATGCAAAGTTCCATTACATAAATCTAAAGCTGCCACAGTTCAACATTTGTACTTCAAATTACTTAAACTTATAAACTTGTATGAACATCAAGCATTGGAATACAATTTTAAATCTAGTTGTAAGGCAGTACAATATTAATTTTACTTGAGCTTTTTAAATGCTCATTAAAATGTCACAAAATAGAATAAAGTAAGATAAATTTGTATATATGTTGCCTATCTATATACTGATGTTTATTATTATTACTTACATTTACATATATATGTAAGCAATATATATTATACATAAATTATTATATATTATATATGTTATAATATACTTATAGTTTTGTAGTTTTAAGTTATAGATTTAGGTTGAAGCAACTTAGCTAATTGTTTTCAATGTATTGTAAGCACATTCATCAATCAAGTGGTTCTTGGCATTAAAAATGCATTTCACTAGACAATTAACCAATCTTGCATTAGAGTATCACTTTGAATAAATTACTATGACTATTTTAAATTAAACCTATTGTCTTTCATTGACTTTTGGAATGCAAGAGGCAAAGCATATACATTTGATATTCTATGAACTCAAACTGATGTGCCTGTTGCTACATTCTGAGATTGTTTAATACCCATCTGAAAGATTTTTTTTTCAAGTCATTAGTAGAAATGATTTCTCCATAATATATAACTCATGAAGTATTAAAGTTCTTTGATTTATTTGACAAGGATCTGTTGAACTACTCTTGGCAGTGATAATTTATTAAATGCTGCACATACAGTTGGTCCAAATAGATGATACCCACACAGAAATATATTCATTTAATATATAATTACTTCCTCTGTTTTTAATTAAGATAAAACCACAACAAAGTATAGTAACTACTATGTTGGAAAGATACCTTTCCAATTTTAAATCTTTAATGAGCATACACTTAGAGACCACACATGGTAACCATATTTCAACGTCTTCCATTTCTTTCATGAAAATTACATGTGATTCTAGAATGACATGTCAAATCACATATTTCCAAGTTCTTTTTGTTCACAAATCCCTGCTATGACCACTAACTTCATAAAGTGCCACATGACAATGCAGGTGATTTTGAACTTAAGTCATATGCTAAATTAATACAGAACTCATGACAAACATGGTTCCCATAGAAATAGGAAGACTGAAGTGTTTTTAGCAATAAAGAGTAAACTCCCAAAACAGCTACCTTGTGGGAGGATGTTTAATGGGTTTCAGCAATTGCAATCACTGCCATTTTCAGAAATGTCAATTTGCTAATTGCATGCAATTAAAGGGGATATGCTTTTGCCAAATCTTTGATAATTAGTGTGATCCAACCAAGGAAAGGCACAATTTCCTTTCATTTAAAATATAGTTGGTACCTACATCTCATTATTACTTGTTTTGATTTTTTTGTCAAAGTTAAATTTCCACTTATGCTTAATTTTATATATTGGTGATATAAATTCTAGTGACTATCTAAATGTTTAATGTCAAGCTGAAATAGAAACTCAGATGTGTAGGAAAAGGATATATGAATGATATGATCCTAGAACTTTATAATAACAGAAGTTGCTGAAGGTAAATTACATATATCATTTCTGAAAACTTTGCATAAAAAGATTTTCAGGCTGTGATTTTGCAGGTTATTTCTTGAAGACATTTTAATAATGAAAATTCTAATTATATACCCTGTTCTGAGTTTCTAATAACTACATATCTTCGAAAGACTTCATGTACTGATACTTATTTTTACTTCTTAAATTTACATAGATTTCAAGATTATTTTCAAAATTAAACTATGTTCTACTCACAACTACACAATGTGGCAAGTGAGGCAGTATGATAATTTCCCTTACCATATGATTTTTAGAAAAGATTCAATAATGATACCAAGTTTTTCTAACTAGAAGAGATGTGGTTTTGTGATAACCTTTCAGGATTTGTTTTTAGTCAAATGGACCTGTTTCTCCAAGAATTGTTCTGACTCCAAAGACTAAACAAAATAGCAGCTACTGAGTAAGATGTTCAACAATATAGGCAAAGTGCAATAGGCAAATGATTCTGGTGGTGAAGTTTAGAATGTCCAACAAGGTAGAACCATAACAACCAGCTCCCATATAGTTCTCTCTAGGCTGAAAGTGGCTTTTAGTGGACTACATCAAATTTGGTTAGTTTTATGTAAATTAATATAATTTTGAAACAATTTCCTTGTCTACATTTAAATATACCTTCTGTAATATGATTCTGATAACAGTTTGTTTTTACTTTGGTAAGCTTGATTTTTAACCATATTAGAGAATGAACATAGACAAAATTCAAAATTTTTATTTTCGCAGAAACCACCGTATTTCTAAGCTAACTCAATCATCAATCATCACTTAAATATATATGTACATTCATTTGTTTGAGGAAGAGAGGGAAGAAAAGAGATAGAGAGAGAGAGAGAGAGAGAGAGAGAGAGAGAGAGAGAGGGAGAAAATGAGCAAGCCAGGGCCTCCAGCCACTGTAAATGAACTCCAGATGCTTGTGCAACCTTGTGCATCTATCTGGTTTATTGGGGTTCTAGGTAATTGAATCTGGTTCCTTAGGCATCACAGGGAAAAGATTCAACTGCTAAGCCTTCTCTCCAGCCCCCAGCATTCTTTTTGTCCAGAAAAAATGGCTTATCCAAGATGCCTCATAGCTGAAGAAGACCAAACACAAAGATGATCTGAAGCCTCCTTTTGTAAGCACCTGGTATCCTGTTCATACATGTGACAATAGAATGCATATTTTAAAATTTATAGTGTACATATATGCCTAGAACACACTGTACTCATTACAAGTTACTCATTTTGCCTCATTAAACTATGTTTCATGAAAAATTCCACCTGGCCATTTTCTATTCTAATATCCTTTAGAGCTTAATCAATGGCTTTTCCTCTTTTTTGTCAACTCAGGTAATGGTGATCTCCTACTTCAAAACTCATTATAGTTATAGACTACAGACCTGCTTATGGTGCTTTTGGTGTGCAGTTATATGTGTGTGTGTGTGTGTGTGTGTGTGTGTGTGTGTGTGTGTATTTATAATGTAGGATCTGACCCTATCCCAAGCTGACCTGGAACTTGCTCTGTACTCACAGGCTGGCCTTGAACTCACAGCCATCGTCCTACCTCTGCTTTCTAAGTGCTGGGATTAAAGGTATGTGCCAACATGCCCAGTTTTTGCTTCTTTATTTTTTGCACATTCAGAGTGAGCCAAAATGATAGTTTTTCATCAAAGCATTGCTCTGGCTGTATTATATGTAAGCTTCTTTATGATTGATTAAATTGAAAACTAGCTTGTCTCATAGTTGAGTGGTGAAGAGTTCAGATGCATGGCACTGACCCCCTTTATGCTGAGTTTTGTTATAAAAATCTCTTGACATCTTTCTTTTATTAAATGTTTATTTCTTCCAAAATATTAGGTTATGTCTGGCTACAGGATCATTATTTTGTTTCTAATTCTCAGTTTCAAAAGAATTCAAACATCAATGATTCCAGCTCCATTACCTGCCTCCTGAACGTTGCTTTCACTTTTTTCTTTGACTGTGATATATTTTAAAGTGTCTTTTGTCAAATAGGAGTCTAAAAACTGTTTTGTTGTCATTATTGTTGTTTTTGTCCCACACATGGTCCCTGATCCCAGAGTAAAAATTTCTTTGCTTAGAATATGTTTCTCCTGGGGAAAGATCAATTGTAAGCCTCTAGATGGAGAAATAAATCTTCATTCATGGATCTGAATTGACCCAAACAAACACACAAACAGTCAGTCCTGAAAATGATGAATAAATCTACCTTCTACATGGCAGGAAATAAGTCAAAATTATTCTAAAATTATATCCAATTAAAAAATCTGAATTTCTGGGACTAGAAATGGCTCATGGGATAAAATGCTTGTCACACAAGCATGAGTATCTGGAGTGCACAATACCAGGTCCCCAGGCCCCCAAAGAGTGGAGAGAAAGGTCCAGAAGCTCACAGACCATATAGCCTATTGAACTAGCCAAGAAAATGAACAAACAAGAGACCCTCCCTCAAACAAGGTGGAAGGTGAGGGTGAACCCCAAAAGTTGTACCCTGGCCTCTACATGGCTCATGCCCTCACTCACACGCATATGAACACACAAACACACACATATATACACACATGCATGAGTGCGTGTGCACACACTTGTGTTTATTTCTTCAATAAATTATTTACAAGAGGAAACGAAGGAAAGTGAATGAAGCTATAGTTTGGAGGAGACTTAAGAATTATGCTAGGCAGTGAAGTGTGGACCCGGATTGCAGCTCAGTGGAAGAACATGTGCTTAGCACATACGGGATCCCAAGTCCCGCCAGCACCAGCCCTACCAAGAAAGAAAGAAGACAAAAATGATGCCACGGATGTTACATTTGGATCATGAGTCTCAAGAACACACTGCAAGCTAAACATTTTAATATTTATGGTATTATTAAAAAGTGTATGTTGAGTCTTTGTTATTGAGAAATTATTAATATTTTAGATGTGCAACAGTTATTGCTAATAGCTATACCAATGATATGGAAGAGAAGTGACAAAATATAAGAAAATAATGAAATTCACTGATACTCATTAAAACATTTTAATCAATAGAAAATATTTTTTTGGTATTGTTCTAGAGAATTTGCATATTTAAGGATACCTCTAGGACTAGAGAGATGACTTAGTAAATAAAGTACTTTCTTGCAAAGCGACCCAGGCTGAATTCCCCAGTACCCATGTAAAGCAAAATGCACAAAGTGACACATGCATCTAGAGCTCCTTTACATTGGTAAGAGGACCCAGTGTGCCCTTTCTCTCTCTCTCCTTGCAGATAAATAAATTAAAAAGTTAAAAAGATGCTCTATAATGTCTTTCGTGAAATTTTTATCTCAACCTAATACTGGTTCTACTTGAACTTATGACCATGAAGCAAGGGACCTAAGTTCTCTCTTGGTACCTCCAAAAGAAAAATTCACTGCCTTTTATTTACAGAATTTCTGTGAAAAATCAATGAACTATTCTACAAAGTAATTGGTTTCCATAGTGTAGATCTGAGCCTCATTTGCTGTCACCTGTAATCACTATAGGCAAAGAAACTGGGTGGTCTAATTATTTCTTGATTTTTGGTCTGCATGTGTCTCTTTTCCCTGTGCATTATATTTGCAGTGCATGCTATCCTAGAAGCTGGAGGCCCTGAGTTGGATTCTCTTGTCAGTCATTTTCTATAGTTTTTCTACAAAGGTCTAGGTTTGGACAGGAAGCTTCAGTTTAATTAGCATATATTTTCCACCAGGTGATTAGACCCTAAATTTGTTGCTGACAATTCATCCTATGTAATGAGGATGAATGTTCAATTCTGTTGCAAATCAATAAAATACTAGTTTTTGTTTGTATACCTTTAGTATCATAATAACCTTGGCTGAAATTAATTTAGCCACTAACTATATATGCCTGGCCCCAAGTTAGCATATCTGACAACTCCAGGGCCTCTTTTGAAAATAAATTCAGTTGTAAATACCCTAGAACTAAGTAGAATTTTAAGGGCTAAATATCATATTTTCAAGCTAGAGCCAATGTTCAAATTATAAGTCAATAGAAATATTTCTTAAATGATTTTTAGTGCCTAGATAAAGTTAACAAATATCATCTTTAACTTGATGTGATTGTATTAACTCCCTATGGATTTTACTAAGTAAATAACATTGATACTGATTAATCTATGGTTATTAATGAAATACTTAGAGAATAAGATATTAAATACTTTAAAATAATATTTCAATTAGTCATATATGTTGTGTTTCAAGCCTAACATTCTATATTGGAAACAAAAAGAGATATGAGTTTTTGGCTTTTAAAATCTCAAGTATAAGTATGTAGTTAGCTTGTAACTCAGTTTGACTATAATTCATTTAACCACTTAACTTTTTAAAAAATATTTTTATTTATGTTTAATTTGCAAGAAAGAGAGAGAGAGAGAGTATATGGGTATGCCAGAGCATTCTGCCACTGCAAATGGACTCTAAATTTTATGTGTGACTTTGTGCATATGGTTTTACATGGGTATTAGGGAATTGAACCCTGGCCAATAGGTTTTGCAAGCAAGTGACTTAACTTTGAGCCATCTCCACAGTCCTTACAGAAACTTATTTGCTAAAAGACCTTCACAGAGAAATTTAATATCATCAACTTTCCATGTATAATATGCACCTAATGCTTATACTTTCATTAGAAATATATAAAAGTCTAAAAAATTGTAAATAACAGTATTTTCCAAAAATGACATTAATTCTTCCATAATGGGAACCTTTTCTTACTTTCAGGGGTTCAAATCATTCCCCTTCCCTTTCCTTAAATCTGAGATGGCCTTTTGGTATCTCTAAGTACCAAAAGAACGTGGTAGCAATGAAGCATCCTGACATTTGAGGGCGAGTTACAAAGGCGGCTTCACCTGATAATTGGTTCTATTGAGATGCTTGCTCTGAGCGGCCAAGAAACAAATAAGAAATATGCACATGCTCGGGTTACCATGTGCAAAGGCCACCAAGGACACTGGACATTATCTCACAGGCCAGAGCACCACTGAGGGCAAGTCATAAAATTACACCATCATGAGGGTTATGCCCCGGTCAGCCTTCCTATGATTCTGTTCCCTGCTTATGTTTGACTACAGATACATATGAACAACATTCTGGACTCTCCACATTGCACATATTTTTTTAGATCTTAAGTCATGAGCAAAATGAGACTACTTTTGAACTGCATTGTTTTTGGATAATAATTATATAGCATAGTCATAGCGGGAAAATGAAAGCCTTTTCCTGAGATGGAGGATGGCTTAGCAGTTGAGTCACTTGCCTGCAAAGCCTAAGGACCCAGGTTTCATTCTCTAGGTCCCACAAAAGCCACATGCACATGATGGTGTATGAATCTGGAATTTGTCTTCAGTGGATGGAGGCCCTGGCATGCTCATTCTCTCTCTCTCTCCCCCTCTTCTCTCTGTCTCTAATAAATAAGTAAATTAAATATTTTAAAACATCTTTCCTGATTTTTTAATGGACAAATTTTAGTATAATTGTATTTTTATTACAACAATATTTCTATCAAAATTATTGAATGATTTATGTGTTTTCTCAAGTTACGTAAAGATAAGCTTTGTTGCCTTTAAAATATAGTTTGTTAAAGTACATAAAACTCTACTTAAGATATTACCAGAAAGTTGTTTTAGATACTCCCTCTAAAAATATACTTTAGGGTTTTCCTTCTTTTCCCAGTGATTAATGGCATTGTTTTACTCAAAAATATACAAAACCTGGTAAGCATCATTTTGGACAGGTATCATGCATTTTAATTTTTCCTGTTATATGGCAGGTATCCAAACCTCAGGAATTATTATTTTTATTTCTGTCTCCAACTTATATAATTCATACAATGATGACATATTTCACTTTTGACAAAGGACCTCCAGCCATACAAAATTATTTTTGCTCCAGCCAGGTAGGTTTCTTCTTTCCTTCTTAAACATTGTAGTTGGAGGCTGGAGAGAAGGCACAAAGGTTGAGAGCTCTTGCTTATGAAGGCGCTCATCTGGGCTCAATTCTCCATGTAAAGCCAGATGCACAATGTGGAACATGCATCTAGAGTTCTTTTGCATTGGCAACAGGCCCTAGTGTGCCCTTTCTCTCTCTCTCTCTGTCTCTTTCTCTCTCTTATATCTCTATTTCTCTTTGAAAACATATAAATAATTTTTTTTAAAAAAATTGCAGTTGCCTATGCCATCAGTGAGATCAAGCTGCAAAACCCAAAATTTCTTCCACAACTTCATTTCTTTTAAGAAACTTGAGTAAGGTTTACACTGCCCCTTGGTTTAGAGTTAGCTGTTTGTTTAATAATTGTGCAATTTTGGGTGCTTATCTGTTTGTATCTGGGAATAATGCAGTTCTCTTTAGGAACAAAATAGAGAAACTATTTTGTATAAAGTTTTTTTTTTTTTTTTTTTTTTTTTTTCAGTACTGAGTATTGAACCAAGGCCCTGTGCATGCGAGGAAACTGCTCTATCACTAAGATCCATCCTCCAGCCCTCTTTGATCACCTTCAGTTTCAAGACAATTTATACCTAAGTTGCTCAGGGTGGAATTCACTGTGAAGTTCAAAAAGAACCTGAACTTGGCAAACTCCTTCTTCAGTCCCTGAAGTTGCTGGGATTGCCACCATGTATCATCAAATAGAGTTTTGTATGCAGCTTAAGAAGCCATGTATATGAAGCACTCAGTTTCAAATAAAATAAAAAGAAACTGTATTAATAACCTCAAGTTTTGGCTACTTTTGTCTGAAATAGTAAACTGAATATAAAAGCTACTAGGGGGCTAGGACTTTGGCTTAGTGGATAAAGTGCTTGCCTAGCCTGCATGAAGCCAAAAGTTCAAGTCCCATCACTATATAAAACCAGGTGTGGGCCTGGAGAGATGGCTTAGCAGTTAAGCGCTTGCCTGTGAAGCCTAAGGACCCCAGTTCGAGGCTCGGTTCCCCAGGTCCCATGTTAGCCAGATGCACAAGGGGGCGCACGCATCTGGAGTTCGTTTGCAGTGGCTGGAAGCCCTGGCGCGCCCATTCTCTCTCTCTCCCTCTATCTGTCTTTCTCCCTGTGTCTGTCGCTCTCAAATAAATAAATAAAAAATTAAAAAAAAAAACCAGGTGTGGAGGTATATGCCTATAATCCTTGCACTTGGGAGGTAGAAACAGGGGGATAAGGAGCTCAAGGTCATTTTCAACTACGTAGGATTTTCTGGCCAGTCTGGGACTACTTGGAACACTGTCTTCAAACAATAAAAGCTACTATGATAAGCACTTCAACATAGTTTCCATTCTTATAGAATAATGCAAAACACATATCAAGTCATTAGATAAGAAAGCAAGATTTTGAAAATACCAAACATACCTCTGTAAGATAGCAAAGCAGACACTAAGTTCAAGTGTTTACATAACCAACATTCTTTGCATTACTAAGTGATTTCAATTATTTTCAAACTAATTATAAAAAATTACCAGTAATTATTACTATAATTTCAAAAATAGAAAAAAACAATGTTTGTTCTTTTGTGACCTTTTAGGACTAATTAATCTATATTTTAGCAGTGAGGTGAAAGTCATTACCAGATCATGTTTCTTGGTGATCCTTGACTCCAAAATGAATGACTGAACCAAACTCCACAAGCTAGAGAAACTATCTTCCTTCAAGATTCCAAGCACATGAAACAAAACATCTGACCAAGATCAAAATTAAAATGCTTTAAAAAGCTTTGGCAAGCGTGAACTGCATTCACCTGTAGGTGGATTTTTTCAATTGGCTGCTATTTCTTTTCCTTGGAGCTCAGGGTTGGGTAGTGCTGCAGGATACATGGAGGTGTTTCTGACATAGGAGTTTCATTTTCTCGGGATGCATACCCAGAAGTGGGATTGCTAAATTATATGGTAGCTTTATTTTTTTAATTAAAAATATTTATTTGCAAAGAGAGAGAGAAACAGAGAAGAAAGGGGGTTTGGGGAGACTGTATGGAAATACCAGAGCCTCTTGCCACTGCAAACAAACTCCAGAAGAAAGTGTCACTTTGTGCATCTGGTTTTATGTGGGTACTGGGGAATCAAACCCTGGGCCAGCAGACTTTACAAGGAAACATCTTTAATCAACCTCTAAGACCAATTTTTAAAAATCTTCGATGACCATATTATTATAGCAGCTATACATACTCATTTCTAATCCCATCAGCAGTGTGCAATGGGTTCATCACATCCTCATCAGCACTTGGCATCTCAAATTTTGACAATGGTGATTCTTACTAGTCTAAAGTGACAACTCATTGTGGTTTTGATTTGCATTTTCATGATGATTAGTGATTAATTCTACATTATTCATGCAGCTACTGCATTTAGGTGCATCTTCTAAGAAATGTTTCTTTAGATTGAGTGCTCATTTTGTTGTTTCTATTCCTATTATTGAATTATCCTTAAACAAGATGCCATCTAAATAGTTTCATTTGGCTAACGAAATAAACATTGCAGTTGGGGAGGCATTAGAAAGTTTTCTCTTAGTCAAGGTCTCCATGCATTCTCCATCAAATGCTCACAGGATCCAAGGTCATGGGAAGTCTAGTCTGGGCTGTATCCTCCTGACAGTGCCGTCTGGTGACTAACAATTGGTGTTTCCTCTAGTCTGTGGGATGAAGTTGTCTGAAGTGACTCATGTGGCCTTGCTGGATAGGATTCTCAGTCTAGACATATCCATTCTTACTGTTTTCTTTCCTTTTGTTTTAACTACTGAGTTTTTGGAATTCCTTCTATAGTCTGAAAAATCAACCCACTGGAAGTTGTATAACTTGCAAATATGTTCTACCATTCTAGAGACAATTTGTTAACTCTGTTGATTGTCCCATTTGCTGGACCAATGCTTTTATTTATTTTCGAGATAGAGAGAGAGAGAGAATGGGTACACCAGGGCCTTCAGCCGCTGCAAACGAACTCCAGATGCATGTGCCTCCTGTAGTACATGTGTATCATTGTTTGTTTGTGTCATTGTGCATCTGGTTTACATGGGACCTGGAGATTTGAACATGAATTCTTAGGCTTTGCAGGCAAGCACTTTAACCACTAAGCCATCTCCCCAGTCACACAAGTGCTTTTGAATTGTATTAAATCTTATTTGTCTAATTTGAATCAACTGATAAATGGGTAAAGCATATATAGTTCATATACACCTTGGAATGCTACTCACTGAAATGATGAAAAATAATGAAATCCTGCTATTTGTAACATGGATGGAACTGGAGCCCATTATTATATGTGAAATAAATGAGAAACAGAAGGACAGGTTCTGTATAGTTTCATGTGCAATATAAAAACAGCTTGCCTCAAAGAAACTGAAAATACAATGGCCATTATTAAAGGCTAGCACAGCAGGGGTTGTGGGTGAGGTCTGATGACCAATGGAGAGTCATGGTTCAAGAGTCATTAGAAGTAGTGGTGAGCTATTGCACAATAGGGTAACTGCAGATTACATTATTATGCTAAACATTTCAAAAGAATATCAGAATTTAGAAAGGCTCTTCACGAAAGGATAAATGCTTGAGTAGATATGTGTTTGATGAATTACATAACTCAATGTATACACATATTCATATATCACATGATACCCCCAAATCTCTATCTTTTATAAACTTATGTGTTAGATAATAAATATGAGAAGACTGAGCTGCACTTTTGGTTTGTTATTTTAAAATATGACACAGATTCCTCAAATAGTTAATATTGTGTTTGTGTTTAAGCTTCTCTGTTAGTGCTATAATTGATTAAATTTTCATATATTCGATATGGATAAAGAAAGAAGAAAAGATAGGGTTCTTATGAAATTCAGATTCAAATTACAGACTTTTGCAACAGAGTCTGCAAAACATTTTGGCAGCTATCTGTGGGAAATTCATATTTACTTTTCAGTCCTCAACACTCTTAAAAAGCATGTTATACTACCCCAATGAGCTGTAACTAAGGCCAAACATTCAAGGTATCTTCCAGAAAGTCTTAACTTTTCCCAAAGAAATTACTCAATCTTTATTTCTCAGTTTTAATTTCTTTTCTTTAAAAAATATTCATTGGAGAGAAAAAACCATAATCAAACATAGTAATAAAAATGTCTGTATATGTTAATCATTGTTTAGGTAATGACAATGGCAAAATGTTGTTCTGTTTGAGCATCAAAGCTTCCCTCCCTCATTGAATGCTCTAGGAAGGAATATCCTAAAGGCATGAGCAACTGATAAAGATAATAGCATTTCCATCCCAAACTACATTTCATTTTTTTTCTTGCAATAATTCATCCTTCATATTCAGCTCACAGTGAGAGCATGAATCAAACAAATTACCCAGCTTCCCCTGACTACGATTGAGGCTACCCATTTTCTTTCTTTGTTTTCTTTCATTGTAGCTCCATGTGATCATTAAATAATCATGTAAAACACTGAGCTGCTTGTGTGCTCCAGGCTCCTCCCTCATGTCATAAAATGCTGTGACTGACAATGAAGTTTCTATCTTTGGCAAAGATACTAAGGCTCTAAAAGACTGGGTATGTAACTCAGCAGTAAGGCCTTGAGTTCTAGCTCCATTAAGGAATAACAAATATAAAGATAACTTCAAACATAACAGTGTTCTATGGTCACACATTGCCCAACAGCTCACTAGTAGCTGAAAAGGTGAGGACAGCTCACTAGTTTGTTTACTTTAAAAGCCAAGGGGAATTGTCTTCTTTCTATTTGATATGTTTTGCCTTAAATGAACATATTAAATTTTTTATATTGGTTCAAACATGGATCTCTAAATTAATAAAGTACCTTGGTTGAGTTCATTGCTTGCTGAAACTTAGATAAGTTTCATTAGATATAATGTCTCCAAATAAGACATTTTTGCACTTAACCACTTCTTTACCATGCAAGTCAGCAAGCTCATGTGTAAAAAATGAATAACATTTTCACTTACAGGACAAAAACATAATACGTGAAAGCTTTAGCATTTAAAAACAAACATTAGAAAAAAAGTCAATAAGTCTAATGGGTCTAAAAGCATATTTACTGTTTGTTTTGGAATAACAGGCATTTTGCATTGTAGCCCTAGGTAAATTACAAAACTGGCCCAATACGTTCCTCAGTGATCAAGTATAATGGACTATTTGTCGTGAACACTAAGTTAAAATATAAAATAAAATCAAAACCTCAGTAAAATTACCAGCAAACTTTCCTTCCCCCAAAATATCAGCACCTCATTTTAGAGATCTTGCATATTGGGAGTAAGAGTGAATGCTCTCAGGATGGAGAGATTGCCTAGTGGTTAAAGTGCCTCCTGCAAAGTCTAAGGACAAGACTTCCTTTCCTTAGTACCCACATAAAGTCAGATGCACTAAGGGGCACATGATTCCTGAGTTCCTTTGGAGTGTCAGGAAACCCTGTTGCATCAATACTCACTCTCTCTGTGTCTGCCTCTCTCTCTCTCTCCTTTCTCTCAAGTAAAGAGATAAATAATATTTTTTTCAAATAATGAATGTTTTCAGCCATGTTGAAAAGATGAAGTGAAATTTGTGCGTTCACGCACATGATCGCATGTGCATGCAGATACACATATCCACTGACATCATGTGTACACCAAGAAAGTTATTTGCAGTTTTTACTGCAAAAATAATAGTAATAATGCTAGCAGATATGCACTAAATAAATATAGTGTTTGCAAGAGAAATCCCTTATTGTTGTGGGATTTCTTCCATGAGGAAATACAGATGGAAGAATGCTCATCTGATGAGTGGTTTCCTCCCACTTTCCAATTAAGAAAATGTACACAAAGGAAGCAGAAAGCTGGCCACCATGTAAACAAAGTTCATTCCCCTTTGGCCCAACCACTGAGCCTTCAAACTCTTGAGATTTATCTCCTAAGTGTGTTGTTCTTGGAGTTTCCAGGCCATTTTTTTTTTTTTATTTTAAAAGAGGATAAATCAACTGCTCTTGGAGTTTCCAAGCCTTTTTGTTTTGTTTTTTTTTTTTTTTTTTCCTTAAAAGAGGATAAATCAACTGTCTGTAAGAGGGTTAGGGTTAAAGTTTTATGTTCCAGGATTATTATGGATATTTAAATTTTACTTTAGTTGTAAATATTTCTTTGGAAACTTTCTAAAGAGCATAATACCCTGGACTGTAAACTGCCAGAGGTAAGGACGGAATGAAAACCTGCGGAGAGAGGGAGGGAGGGAGGATCTTGGTAGTTGGAAATTTCTGTAGTCCCATCTATCTTGTTTTGCTTAGTAAAAATCTGCATGTTTTCACATTAGCAGTGTTCAAGCACTGTTCACTAAATCTAGCCAATAGTTTCATTAATAGCTAACATTTCAAGAATGCAAAATTGTAGAACTAAAATGAATCCTCACTCTGGAAGCAGAGCATAAGACATCCTTTGCAGAAGGATGCTCCTGAAGCTCGGAAAGATGTTTTAACACATTCTTCCCGAAGAGCAAAGTGATGGAGCCCTGAGCTTTACGGAGTCAGGAGGAAGGCACAAGCGCTCGAGCCCCAGAGCTCCTTCTCTTTCGACCCTCCTCTGCTTCCTTCACTCCTCATTAGGTGGCACTGTCTCTCGCTTTTGCAGCTGCACAGAAAACTGAAAAACCTAACACCCAGGGAAGCCAGGTCATGAATAAGATGCAGAGGTCAGGTGGGAAAGCAGCGTTGCCAGCATCCCACTTACCCAAATCAGAGCACTGCACCACTCTCAGATGGCATTGGCAACGGAAGGGACACACAGGCCCCAGGAGGTCCAAGTCTGGCAGGTCAGGGACAGGACTGTGTTCTTCTGGGCCTATCCCCGAAGCCTCATCTTCCAGCATGAAATCGAATAAGCCTCTCTGTTGAAATGGACCAGCCCAGGAAACTTGTGCAAGCAGTAGGAAGATGAGAGTCGCCTTCATGACTGAACACAGGTATTTTCACAGCCTGGGATCATAAGAAACAAGTGAAAGGCTGGAGAACAAAAGCATCACCTGTGTAATTTTTCATACTCTATCCCATCATGGAGTAACACACACAAGAAAACATTAAAAATATCACTATTTATTATGAGGAAATTCCAGACATTCAAAATGTAACACAGTAATGGTAATTACAGTCATTCTTACACAGCCATTTACTTATAAATCAAATTTAAGGTTTGAATTAAGAGGATACACTTTGCATTCACATCATTTGCCAGGTGTTTTATTTTTTATGAAAAATACATCATGCTGGAACTTTCTGTGCTCCCTCAATGCACGTCATGCCACAGTCAAATGAAAGTCTTGCTGTACATAAGACAGAGCTCCAATTGCTGTCTCAGCTAACACCTGTGCAAACCCACTCGTTTCTCCATTCTACTCCGTTTGACTCTGTCTAGGGCATCTGGTTACCTCGCACTGTCACAAGACCCTCCAATTAATTCCTGCCCTGAATATATTGTTCATTTCAGGCTACGTTGTACTCTGCTACCCACATATGAAGCTTCACCATTTGTTGATCTCCTATGATGATCATCTTCCTATGATGTCCCCATTCCCTGAGCTGTATCATTCAGGGTGTTAACTGATAACTCTAGCAACACTTCTCTCCATTTTCTCTCTACTCTCAGACTCACCTCACCTCTGGCACTGACAGCTATTTGCTGTTGAGAATACATACCTTATAAGAATGTTGGAAATGACTGAGATTCAGAACAAGTTCTCTGTATCTGGATCCTCCAGCCAGAATGTTGCTGTCTGCCTCTTCTGGGATCCCAAAGCAGTTAGTCTTACCTCTTCTAACAAACTTATCACATTATATTGTGATTTGTTTTGTATGTTCCTTCAGTCCCCCACATTAGCTGATGTTCTCCTTCAGGGCGTGTCTTATTATTTCTTGCTTTGTACCCATGCCTTGCACAATATTTTGAACACAAATGACTCAACTGACCGTTAGTTTATTAAAAATACAGTATAATCTATTTGATCCAAGTAACTAATCGGTCTAATTTTTTTAAACACAAAAGTTTTATTTTCATACAGAATTTTTTGCTATTTAGTTGTAAACTAAATAGCTCTGAACAACCAATCTGAACAACAAAAAGAAATTGATCTACAAGGAACAAGCAATCTAGTTTTGAGATGACTTACTTTTAAATCCCCCTGCGGCACTTACAAATGTTTCCCAAATGTACTAAAGATATCACCTTTAAACTCATGAGCTCTATTTAGAATTAAATACTAACAAGAATCTGTATTAAGGCTGCACATTCTTAAGTCGAATTAACGAATTGTTTTGAGTCATGATATCTCATTGCAGCTAATGTAAACAAGAAAAGAAAAACAAAATTTATGTGTGAAAAGCCTAAATGTATATTCTCCAAGTTCTTGTCCGATCCATTAGAGAGGGAAAAGAAATTAAGAAAATTGTGTCTCTATTCTTATAATTAACATGGGAGGATATCTCAGACAGTGTACATGATACAAGATTGAGACTTTTCATTTTAAAAGACCATAAAAATTACTACTTACATTCTTACTCCAAGTTCAATATCCAGATTTCTCTTAGAGCCCATTTCTACTCAGGGACTGAATTTCCCTTTAAGGGGAGTCTATTGTTTTGGCAGGATGTTCTCCTGGATTCATGTAAAGGAGCAGTTTTCTGTCTGTTTCACATTAATGTGCAATGTTTATGGTTTACTGAGAGTTGGCTAGCATTGCATATTTAATGTCTTACAATTTTAGAAGACAAAAAATGAAGCAAAGTGATCCCAGATTTAATAAATAGCAAGAGAGTTCATGCAGATGCCTCCGTAATTCTTTCCCCAGAACAGAGAACTCCTGGGCCTGGTGGTTTCACTAGCAACACAAAACGGGAAAACTTGAGCATTAGCTCAGAGGGATGGTGCCAACTTTGTTTATACTGCTTTGCTCTTATGAAAGTGATGTAAGTTCTCTGAGCAACCTTCCTTTTAGTTCAGACTAAATCAGCCTATGTCTTTAATTGCCTGTTCTGTATGACTCTTATTTACATGAATGTGTGTTTGGTTTTATTCTAAAAATTATACAGGGGGAAATTTGCCCAGAAACTATACAAACTCTATGCAACTATTTCTTTAAATTAGTACCATGAAAGTGGAAGACACAGAATCTTAGAGCAATTGATGTTTTCCTGATGTTATAATTTCTTTAATAATTATCTTCATTTCTTTGTAAATAATAACAATAGCAACAACAAAAACAGCAAGCATCTGTTATCCCTATAAAAAGCAATTTTAACTTCCCAAAATATATTCTAACAACACCCTTCCACTAACAATAGTTATTATGGTTTATAAATTTTTCTTATTAACGATAACATTTTATGTTTTCAAAACTAACTCTAGCTCATTTAGTTAGTTGTATCATTCAGATTAACATCAGTATAATAGCATTTATACATTTTGTGTAACTTTCATAGTTAAAATTTAATGTTTAAATCATAAGTGAGCCTGTAAATACAAGGCAAAATTAAAATTATCCAGGATGTGTTGAATTCATAACTTCAAAAATAATAGAATAATTGAAACATAAACAAGCTATGTTTATCCATAAATATGAGCTGCTATAAAAATTTGGCTTTTTTTTCTGGTAAAAAAGAGCAAGAGGAAGAAAAAAACCACAGGCATTTACCTCACTGGGAGCCCGCATAACCAGTGGTCATGGGTTCCTCCACATAAAGTAAGAAAAAGAATTAACCCTCACCTTCATTTTATAGTCAATGTACCTTACAACAAAATTTCATTTGCATTCAGAATAATGACGGAAACGCTTCTTTCTATTCAGGGAATTAAACATTTTCAAGAATTTTCAATGTTTATTCCACCTCTCTGGTAATAACTTCTACTTCTGAGTTTGTAGAAATATAGATTCTATCTCCATAGCTACAGAGTCCACTTCCTGGGCTTTTAAAAGTCTGCAAGACATACAAGAATTCAGTAGAATAAATACTTGAATATCTAATCTAACTACCAGCTAATGCAACATACTTTTCTGGTAACAGTTCATAAACAGCCAAACATTTCATTAATAAAACTTCAAAAAAAAATCCATTATAGATAGTCATGGTGTTAGGTTACAGATTTTTTTTTTAATCAGCATCTTTGCAAGAACAGAAGAGAAACTACTAATACAATGCATTTGACCATTTTTACCAAATTTTTTTTTTCTGTTTTCAGTCCATGCCTTTTTCAAATGTTGCACAAAGATTATTCAAAGCTTAACACAATTTCTTTTCTCTTTTCTCACCAAATATTTCCTTCTGCTCTCTACTTGACTGAACTTTTATGAGTCAGTAGCAGAGATCAGGACAAGTTTTGAAAACCATACCTTTTAATCCGGGTATTTGCCACAGGAGCCCTCAAAGCTGAGATGTAATTACACTAAATATTCAGCACAAGCAAACGAGTTTGCAGGTGGGGAAAGGAGGAGGGGGGGTAGGTGCTGCTCTGTAACTGTCACTAGGTTGAAAACCTCCTGCTTCTACTCCATAGCACAGTTAAAAACTAAGGTTTCCCTCAATGAGCACAAGCCAGCTGACACCCACATTAGATCATATGGTAATGATATGTCTCTTGTGTTGTAGCCAGAAACTTTATCGGCCTCTCTCTCTCCCTCTCTCTCTCTCTCTCTCCCTCTCTCTCTCTCCCTCTCTCTCTCTCTGTGATTGCTTTATTTCTTTTTCATCTGCCTCAGATTCTACCCTGCTTTTGTAGCATAGTGCAGCAACTTGATTTGAAATTTGTCTTACTTTCCATAATCATAATTAACAAGTTTGTCTCCCCACCCCCATCTCCTTTCCACTATTCACTCTTTCTAGCCTTGTTTATAAGTAACATTTACTATCCTTCCAGAAAGATAACTTTTCTTATTTTCAAGATGTATAAGACTGGAAAATGGAATGAAATTAATCTTGTAACTGATTTAAATGTGGTCTGAAAAATGACGGGGCTGCCTGGTGCAAAACTCCTCATTTGCATTCTACTTGCCTTGAATGTTTGTGAAAATTCAGGTTCTATGCTACGGAATTTTTTTATGCAGTTTGAATTGAATGTATTTCAATACTGTCTTGGAACAAAGCCAGGATTTTATCTGAAAAATATGTCATTTATTATTTTTATTATTCATAGCTTAAAAACTTTCTTATTGCATATCCATTGTTGTTTTAATAAAATACATAGACTCTAAAAACTGGTTGTAATATATTTTAGTTTGTTGATGAAAAAACTGATTTTTATGGACTGTACTTTTATACAATCCAGAGCTTTATATGGCTATTTCCAAATTTCAGTAAATGGAAAAAAAAGAAGTTCAAATAGGAGGAAAGATATTTATTCTGCCACTGGAAAGGGCTTTTGAGTTTTTATGATTTTTTAGCTGGATGCTGTCAGTGCTTGCTGTGGACCTGTCTGTGTTTTGACTTGTATCTCTGTGCTCTGGCCCCTAGGCTGTTTCTAGGCGGGAATTTGAAATCAACATCTGTGAAACATGAGAGGATTCCCTTCCTGCCCTGCACTCTCTTTCCATCCCTTCTCTCACCATCTAACTCTCCATGTCACAATAAATATTCTGCCTTGATGAGGCTTGAAGGGGTTAAATTCTTGAGCATGTCACTTATATGGGGGAAGGGTGTTGCTACATTAGACCTTCCCAAAGTAGCCCAAGTCTTTCTAGTCCTCATCCCGCCTCCTTCCCTACTATTCTGGTGGCTTAGATTAAAAAAAAAAAAAAAAAAAAAAATGGATGTGAAATTTTCCATTGACATTGGTGTGAAGGTCACCTGTCACCTGGCATTTATTAACCTCGCCCCTCCCCCAAATACTACTTACATGAAATTTATGTCTTTTTATGACATGCAATTGCTTTTTCTTTATGTTACAGATATTTATGTGCTTGTCTTCTTCCAAAATAGGAAGCAGGTGATGTTCATATTTCTGGAGACCCTCTACCAACGCCAGCTGTGATATATAGTCACTTACCTGATAAATACTTGTTTAACTACTAAGGAAAGTCAAATATTGACTACATCATGTTTTACCATGATTATTTTATTACTCGCCCTCTGATTAGTTCTTTAGTAATACAGAACCATTCTAAAATGAATAATCACAAATTAGGGCAACAAATGTTACTTAATATAAGAGAAAATAGAAAAATAAGAAACGTAAAGGAGCAGTAAAGAAAGAGTAGGATGGAGGATAACTAGAGGGCAAATTATATATGTGTGTGTGTGTGTGTGTGTGTGTGTGTGTGTGTATGTGTGTGTAGATGTAATTTATTTATTTTTATAGAAATGGAGTCATTTGATTTAGGGTTTATATCTTGCTCCTTCCTTGTGACAAAAGGGAATATGATGTACTCAGTAATATTACTTGAACTCTCTGGCCCTCATTCTTTTTAACTATGAAATGGACTGAAGGTATTACTTAATCCATAGTGTTGGGTAGAAGATGAAATGAGATAATGCATAAAACATTTAATTGAGTACACAGCATTTATAAGATGAGCTTTCCATAAGCATTAGTTTTCATCACTTTTAATGTGTTTTATAGCAATCCTTTGAGTAAAGTGAGAGAAATAGTATTTACAATTCCCATTTTACAAAGCAGAAGACTGAAGCCTAATGACCTGATTAACTTCACAGAAATATTAAGAAACAAAATAGTCCTTAATGCCCAGGTGTTCTCATTCCTAATCCAGTTTGTGTAATTGTGCCAGATAATTAACATGTTGAAAACCATAATTCCCACTCTTCAGTACCATCAATTTTCACACTATTTTCAAAATTGTGACCAAGTTAAAATAATTCACAAGCTTTGTTTTATCTTTGTGCCAGAGCAAATATTTCTGCTTATTAAGTTTTTTTAAATGTAATAAGAAACTTGTTTCCAAAATTTCAAACATTTTATTAGTTATCATCTTACTATAAAGCTATACATATAGATAGATAGATAGATGATAGATAGATAGATAGATAAAGTCTTCAGCTAGATATTAAGTCATACATATTGTCATATCAATTCTTAGATGCAAGAGAATAAATCACAGCACAATCATGCATAGTTCAATCAAAGCACATCATGGTATCATCACCAGAATCTAGTTCTCTTGCCATCAAACATGAAATTTGGTGATTTTGAAGCAAGAAACAATGCATTGCAGGACTTTATTAAGCTCCCTCTGGCCTGGCATAGCTGAGGATTTGGTTCTGTGGAAGCTTGGGTTGTCAAATAGATATGTGAAATATCCCAAATCAGAGTAAATTCCATGTCTTCTGCCTAAACCCCTCACACCGTGCTTCCTCTGACACCTAGCCACACAAATGCAGCGTGCACCCTGCCAAAGCCCATTTAAAGACTAGTCACCCTCTCTCACCACCATCATGTACAAGCCACTTAAACTGTGACTGCACATTAAGGGAATAAAGAATGCCAGAGCTTAGAAGAACCTCCTTCTGACACCCTGTTATTCTCTAATATATCAAAAAGAAAGTGATTTTCTTCACAAACCCCATGAAACTGGTTCATTCTTAGGCTTATGCTTCAGCTCTTAAATCAGGATTTGGAGTAGATTAGACTACCACTTTCTGTCGAGTAGAAAGGGATCAGTCTACTTTCCTTTCTCAGCCAATAAAACAGATTTCTTTCTAAGCCAATAAAACAGGATGGAATGGGATTTTAGGAAGCCTCAAATGCCTTGTACACACACACATAAAAAAAATGTGTAGGAAATCTTTACTTTGGCTCTTTTCTGTCTTTATGCCATGGACCCATCACCACTTTGTTCATTGTCCTTGTATCTTGCATAGGTAACTTAACTTCTCTGTTCTATAGGCATTTAACCTGTAAGATGTGAATAATAATTGTATTGTCTCCTTATATTCTAATGGTGAGGTTTAAAGAAGGATGATACATCAAATATAAAGAACTGTGTCTGACCTATACCAAAAACACACACTAATGTATTTCTTGTTTCTTCTGTGGCTGTTTCTGTTCTGGGCACTGTTTTGCAAACCTTGGACACTCTAGTACAAAATTGAGGTTGCATGGGCTGGAGAAATGGCTTAGTTGTTAAGTGCTTGCCTGTGAAGCCGAAGGACTCTGGTTTGAGGCTCAATTCCCCAGGATCCACTAGCCAGATGCACAAGGGGGGGCACTCATCTGGAGTTTATTTGCAGTGGCTGGAGGCCCTGGCGAGCCCATTCTCTCTCTCTCTCTCTCTCTTTCTATCTGCCTCTTTCTCTCTCTGTCTGTCTGTGGCTCGCAGATAAATAAATAAAAATAAACAAAAAACAATTAAAAATGAGATTGCAATAGATTTTCTAATATCCTGAAAATTGCCTCCATGATGTTATAATTACAAGAATTTACTCTATGTATCAATTTAGATAAGCTTAGGTTTCATCTCCTATTTTGTAGTGTTAAATAATGTCCTGTCTTGTGCTGGGAAGATGACTTAGTGGTTAAAGATGCTTGCTTACAAAGCCTGTAGGCCTATGTTTGATTCCCCAGTACCCGTGCTAAGCTAGATGCACAAAATGGCACATGCATCTGGAGTTTATTTGTGGTGGCAAATAAATAATAATAATAAATAGATCCTAACATGCCAACACATATACACACACTCTCTCTCTCTTTCAGACATGCCACCCATGTGTGTACATACAAAGATTCCTTGTCTGCCCAGTGCTACGCAGAGTCAGGACACTTAGTTCTGATTATCTGTCAGGTTATCTGTTTGACCTTGAGCAGTTGTGCCATTAATGTAAAGAGCTACTTCACATGCAGATAAAATAAGTCAGTTGTGTAAAAAATGCTCTAGAGAAGTCCCTATCAGAAAGAACAAGCTCTACATATTTATGTCAAGCAATTATGATTTTAGAGTGGACTGAAGATTTTAGAAAACTGTTTTCTTCTTTTTCTGGTCACATATTCACACTCTACCCTGAAAGTTAATATCCTGTTGAGCTTGGAACATTCCGATACAGGTCATTTCTGCAGTGTGTATTTACTACAGAGTACCCGTTTGGTCTGTAAATATTCTCCTTTTAATTTACCCTGTATCCTAGGTAAAGTAAATGCTATGCCACTGAGTGCAGAGCTTACAAAGGCAAATGAATGAGTGGTTTTATTCTGAAGCCAGCACTGTAAAATAAGGACTTCATTTAGGAACTTTTTCTGGGATAGTCCATTGCCCCTTCCAAACTTTAATGGCAATATTTCATCCCATGTTATTTACCTTGTTGAGGTTATTACTTTACTAATTTATGAGATGAATGTTTGAGGAACATAGATATTGACATGATGAGAATGTGAAACATGCTTTCCCTTTGAATTCCATGAGTGTTTTTATTTTGGGAAAGATTTCTGTGTTTTGAATCAATTCATTTCAAATACCTGAGGAGCTATTGCAGCTTGTAACTAATTTATGTGCCCATTTTTTATGGAATTATTTCTAAGCTTATCATATATAAAGACACCAAATTGCCAACATACAAGCTTACTTTATAATTATGAGCCTGTGGGGACAACAAAAGAAAATTGGGGCATGATCACATTTGGCTTGCTTTTTCAGTTTTAAATCTCTTTAGAGCTTTCTTCATCAAAAGTTTGGCTTCTCATGAAACATCTTCATTCCTGGAGGCCAGATTCAATGACTTCTCTAGCATGACTCATGGTCTAAGATAACACAAAATCCAACTAGAAAGAGAGTGCTTAATGCTTCCCATAGGCCAAGAGCCATAGAAGTTTA
Organism: Jaculus jaculus; assembly: GCF_020740685.1. Classification (NCBI taxonomy): domain Eukaryota; kingdom Metazoa; phylum Chordata; class Mammalia; order Rodentia; family Dipodidae; genus Jaculus; species Jaculus jaculus. The sequence continues at coordinate 134,330,207 of NC_059107.1, forward strand.
TGCTATCAAAACACTTTCTAAAGAGGTGATTTGTTTACCCTGTGGAGATGTGCCATCCAAGGGCATTAAAACCACACAGTCAAATCTGCTGAGAGATTATAGCAAATGCTGTACAAATTCCTTTGGTTTTTCATTCTGTGTAGTCTCGGATCTTGACTGCTGCCAGCAGGCAGATACAATGCCAGCATTATATTAGCAAGGATTTAATGTTGGTATCACAATTCTGCTGGTTTTGAGAGCATTTTCTTTCTTTCTTTCTTCTTTAAAAAATGTACAATATAAAAATTACCACTTTACATTTTCTGTGTTTATGTTAGTATATTAGTGGTATAAAGTACACTTACAGCATCATGCAGCCATCACCATTATTCATTTCCAGGCCTTTCTGATCCACCTAAACTCTGTCTCAATAAAATAACACATTTTCTTCTTTCCCCAGCCCCTTACAACCTATATCAAAATTCTGCCTCAGTAAATATTCCAACTTAAGGAGATATAATAGAATCATAATAAGTTAATTTAAGGGAAAGCAAGCATTCCATTTTATAGGAAAAAACTACATTTTCTCATCAAATTTTAGATGGGAAAGGAATGGAATGGGAATAAACTTCCCGAGGCAATGAATCAAGCACTGCTGTGATCTTTCTAGAGGAAAGTGTATCATCAGACTGTCCTAGAGTACATGAATCTGGAGTGTCTTTGAGGTTGAGGAGGCTGGAGGCCCTCGTATGCCCATTATCTCTCTTCTCTATCTTCCTCTTTCTCTCTCTCTTTACAATAAATAAATAAATACTATATATATATATATATATATATATATATATATATATATATATATATATAAAGTAAATATAGCAATTATAATATGCAGATTTTCTGTATAAAATAGTTCAGCAAAAAAGCCTTGATTTTATCAAATGGTGTTTGCTGTAGCAAGCTTCATAATACTGGGATGAACTTCCAAACCAGGAATAAGTTATGGAAAGAAGGGATTTATTGAAGCTTATAGATCCAGAGCAAGTTCCATAATGGTGGAAGAAGCTGGCTTTCCTTTACAGGTCCACATAGAGAGATATCACAAGTAGCATCATAAAAAAGCATACTCTAGGAATACCAGGCAGGTCTCAAGCACTGTGCAGATCTTTAGGGTGGAATTCCAGATCTGCCTCTATACCTTTGGGGTGGACCCCAGCATCAGCTCACAGCAACACCAAGTTGTAAGCTTAAATAAAACTCCTGAATCTATTGGAAGACATCCACTCAAACTACCACATTCTACCCCTGCCCCCAGTTGATTCTTATATTTTTTAAATTAATTTAATTTTTATTTATTTATTTGAGAGAGAAGGGGATGGAGGAAGAGGAAGAAAGGCAGGTATAGAAAGAAAATGTGTACATCAGGGCCTATAGCCACTACAAATGAACTCCAAACACATGTACCATTTTGTTTATCTGGCTCACATGGGTCATGAGGAATCAAACCTGGGTTCTTTAGCTTTGTAGGACAGCACCATAACCACTAAGCCTTCTCTCCAGCCCATAATAGATTCTTAGCCATTGCACATTGGAAATTGTTTTCAGCCCAAATTCAAAGGTCCTGTAGTTTTTACTAACTTAAAATAGTTCCAATGTCCAAAGACTCATCTGAGATTTAGTATTGTCTCTTAGCTGTGAAGCTTGTGAAACCAAAACAAGTTACATACTTATAATATATAAAAACAAAGAGTAATATTTACAACTGTATAAGGTATAAGGAGAAACTGGACCAATGTAAACATAATAACCATCAAGCAAACTTCTGAAGTTTGTCTCATATCATAACTATGGACTAGTAAAAAAAATCTCTGAAATTTCCAATTCTGCCCCTCCAGCTGGGCTGAAAGGCCAGGGACATTTCCATTCTGAGTTAACAGCTCTCCGAGTACTACCTTGCACAGTCTTGGTATATTCAAAACATCTTTGGGTCTCTACTTCAAACCATGAGCCATCTTCATCTCTATACATTGATCTTTCCAGCCTTTAAAACAGGAATATCTTGTTTCCCGTGCCTCATCCCAGCTGAGGGTCCTGGAACCATGTGTATTTCATAACCCATTGCACACATTTTTCATGCTTCTGAAACCAGTACTAAGTGTGCAGGACATAGCCAATTATTCTTAATTTAGGGAGGAGATAAATCATGACCTTGAAGAGAAAATTGCCTCCTTTCAAAAGTTTGCATTTTTATTATTCATTCTTTCCTCAGGTGTCCTTTTCTTTGTTTCAATATAAAGCAATGGGGCTACCTTCCTTCAAAATGCTAATGTATTTGACAGTAGCAGCTTCAGAAACCAGTCTCAGGGCCAATAATTTTAAACTTGCTTGAGTTTTTCCAACTTTAAATCTTAAATTTCTCAGTTCCATATCGTTAGCCAAGCATATCAGTCCATTGAAAATGTAACCTTGATCAAACACTTTGGACATGGGCAGCAAAACACAGCCAACACTTATGTAAGTATCCCAGTTCAAAAACATTTTTTTTCAGTCTTTGCTTTCCCTTAGAAAGTTCATAAGCAAAGTCTCCAATTATGATTTTCTTGGCACTTAGCATTTTAAAACTCTCACCAGAGTAGCCCATAAGACTTGGTTCATCACTCTGAAAGACATCTTCAGTTGCAAGTATCAAGTTCATGTCCATTCCTACAGAACAAAAGTTCCAAAAGACCAAAATCTGCATTGTCAGATTCATCATGCAGCAATGCCCCACTTCTGGTTCCAATTCTGCCGCAGTCAGCTTTATGTTGCTAGAATTGAACCTCCAAACTAGGCTCAAGTTATTGAAGGAATAGATTTATTGAAACTTACAGATCCAGGGCAAGTTCCATAATGGTGGAAGAATCCGGCCCATTTACAAAGGTCCATGCAGAGAGAAATACCAAGAGCAGCACCATAAGCAAACATACACCAGGAACCCCAGGCAGAGATCAATCGCTCTGCATATCTTTAATCTGGAATTCCAGATATGCCTGCACATCTTAGGGCTGGACCCTAGGATGCACCCACAGTGACACCAACTTACAAACTTGAATAAAACTCCTTAATCTCTTGGGGGACATCCATTCAGACTACCACATTGTTCATAAATAATTTGTATACCAGCTGATACCTTTGAAGAATGATTTTGACTTTATTTATTTATTTTTCCCTGAGGTAGAGTTTTCAAGCCCAGGCTGATCTGGAATTCCCTATGTAGTCAAGATGGCCTTGAACTTACAGTGAAACTCTTACTTCTGCCTCCCAAGTTCTAGGATTAAAGGTGTGTGCCACCATGCCCAGCTTGACTCCTTATTAGCAGACAACTATGTTAAATTATCTATATTGTAATGGTAACAGAACTTCAGCAATACTTTTGTCTTGTTTTAGCAGTTCAGCTAAACTACCATGAAATAGTCAAAGAATGCTCAGGGAGTAAGGGAAGGGGGGAGTCAGAAAGGATGTAATAGCTGGATGATGGGGAGGAGTGTTGTGGAAAGTTGTTGTTTTCTGGATATGACAATAGTTGCTGTGGTCAATTGCACAAAACCTGCACAAGATTGAACCTATCAACATTGTTGAGGGAGGGTCTTATGAGCCCATACTCCTCCCTGAGGGGCTGTTGGCAGTTAATGTTTGCTAAAGGAAGTAGAGTCATTCTTCACTGATGCAGCCCCTTCCCTGACATGCTTATGCAAACATCCCTAATTAAACTCAGTTTACCTCAAGCTTAATTTGTGCTAGATCACTTTAGATGTCATTGCCAGAATCCCTACTGTATAAAGGGAGGTATATTATCCCCCTTTTCCTTCTTGTATTTCTTTTGTCTTAGGCATGATACATGGTGACCTGAGGTAATTAAATGGTTACTTACAGATTTATCCTATAGGACCTAAGATTCTGCAAACCCCAGAGCACATGCATTCTACTTTTCATTAGTACATCCCTTATGCCTCTAAAGGATTGTATTCACTGGCAATGGCCTGCTAGATTGGCATAGGATCAAGTCTAAGTGGTTTTCAAGCTGAATGTCCTTTGAAAGTGTTAATTTTGGACATCTATTCTTCTGGATTTCCTTGCCACATTCCATGGCTCAGATTTCAACATCCATATTTGTTTTCCATGAAGACCTGTAAAGGATGGCTCCCTCCCAATATCTACACTGTGAAACCTCTGTTAGTCTTCCTCATTTACTTTCTGGTTCTATACCTATATCCTAAGGATCTTCTAAGCTGGATATTTTCTATCAACACTACTAATTTACACATAGTTCAGTGATCCTCAAAAGTCTATCAGTTAATTATCAGCTTCACAACCTTTTATTATCATTTCTTACCAACTTAACAGGTATTAAAAATTAAAATTAGAATCTAGGCTGGAGAGATTGCTTAGTGGTTAAGGCATTTGCTGGCAAAGCCAAAGGATTCTGGTTCAATTCTCCAGGACCCAGATGCACAAGGAGGCACATGCATCTGGAATTCGTTTGCAGTGGCTGGAGGCCCTGGAATTCCTGTTCTCTGCCTCTTTCCCTCTCTCAAATAAATAGAAAGACAATATTTTTTAAATCTTTAAAAAAAATAAAATCTGCAAAATTGAATCATTGTGTGATACTCTTGTTACTATTATATGTAACACAGAACTATAATAAAACTTACCAAGTAAATGTATGATTCTTTCCTAATTATCCCCTTTAACCACAGTAGCACTAACATTTTTGTTCATACCATTGTGCCACTAAAAGTTCATAAAATAGGTCTATAGCTGTTTCATAGCATATCTATTAAAAAAAAATGTCAACTTCAGCCAGGAGTGGTGGCACACACATTTAATCCCAGCACTGGGGAGGCAAAGGTAGGTGGATCGCCATGAGTTCAAGGCGATCCTGAGACTACATAGTGAGTTCCATGTCAGCCTGGACTAGAGTGAGACCCTACCTCAAAAAACCAAAAAAAAAAACAACCTCTTCATTCCAATCTTTAACATTTATAAGCATCTCTAAAGTGAAATAGGGTTGGAGAGATGGCTCAGTAGTTAAATGTACTTCGTTTTAAAGTCTGACGGCCAGGGTTCAATTCCCTAGTACCTATCTAAAGCCAAATGCACAAAATGACAGGAGGCTCTGTCATGCCCATATTTCTTTCCTCTTTCTATCTCTCTCTCTCTCATATTCCCTCTTTCTTTATTTCCCCTCCTTTCTTTTCCTCTTTGTCCCTCATATACAAAAAATAAAAAATGAAGTAAAATAATTGAAAAATCCTCTAAAAATTAGATATACCACAATAGGCTTTTTAATACTATAAGAACCATTACAATTTGTAAAAATCTAGTTTCCTAATTTGAAGTTGAGGCAATTGATTTTATGTGGCATTGTTAATAGAAATTCCCCAGCACCACTTGTACTGTATCCACAGATATTGATAACCTGCTTTTCTATTTACATCACATATTTAATTTTTTTCTCTTTAAATTTCTTTTTTGTCTCAAATGTTATTTAGAAGTCTGTTGTCTAATTTTAAGTATTTGGAGTTTCAATTTTCTGATTTATTTTTATTTTAATTCTATTGAGTCTTAGAATATCCTTTACAACTTTGCATGTTTTCTGGTCTTTCAAATTTGCTAAACATATTTTATGTCCCAGAATGTTGTTCATCTTGATGGCTGTTCCAAGTGAACTTGAGAGGTAGGGACTCACTTTAGCCCCGGCTGTCTTGGAATTCACTCTGTAGTCTCCAGGTGACCTAGAATTCATGGCGATCCTACTACCTCTGCCTCCCAAGTACTAGGATTAAGGCATATGCCACCATGCCTAGCAGAAGTAGTATTCTTAATAGTAATGCTGAGGTGAAATGTACTCTCATTTTCTACATGATGTTCTACCAGTGACTGAGGAAGAGGTGTGGGAACCACTGACTATACCCCAGTGACTTAAGCAGAGATGTGGGAGTCATGAGCTATACCCTGTAACTAAAGGCGATATGTGGGAGCCATTGACTATACCCTGTAACTGAAGGAGAGGTGTTAAAGCCTTTGACTGCACCCCAGTGACTAGAGAAGAGATTTGGGAATCATGGACTACACAGCATTTGTGAGTTTTTGCTCCATGTTTTTTGACACAATATGTAGGAAGGTGCATTTGCCCTTCACCACTACATCATCCCTCCATTTTCAATAATGCTACTGCTCTGAAGTATGGCTTAGAAATTAATATAGCATTCATGAGTGTGTGTCCATATGTGTGTGAGCACACAGGTGTGCAGAATGTACATGTGTTCACATGTATGTAGACTGTAGAGTTTGACATCAGAGGTCTTCCTCAAGCATTCTCTTCTGTCTTTGCTGAAGCAAGGTCTGTCACTTGAGCCCAAAGCTTGCAAATTCACTTGGTCTAGGTAGCTAGTTTGTCTAAGAAAACTCCTGTGCTGACCTCCAGGGCATCAGAATTGTATGCAAACCACCATGCTCACCAGGCCTTTACATTAGTGCTGGGATATGCACCCTGGTCCTCTCTCTTGCATAGTGAATCTTCTTCTCAGCTCCAGTCTCTGCAGTTGAGAATTATTTTGATGATTCAATTATGACTTCCTATTGATGTAGTTGAATTAATATCTGCATCATCACTAGTTATTGCATTTATTATTTTTCAAACCCCTTTCTACCTTTTGTTTTAAAGAACATTTACTATGATTCCATCTTATCTCCTAAATACATAGACCATTTAAAATGTAGTGATTTCTTTATATTTTCCAAGGTAGACTCATAGCAAATATAATTTTCATTCAAATAATTATTTACCTTTCACTTATATTGCAGGTACAACAATGTTCCCAGCCCCTCACCCCCTCCCTAGAACTCTGTTGCCATTTATTTCACTCCGTATATGTAATATCTTACATATAATGCATATTATGTATATTTATTTAACTCCACATAATAATATTGTGGAAATTCCCTAAATAAAGATTTGTCTTAGATCCAAGAAGAATAAGACAAATAAATTATATCTTCAGTTTTTCTATGATGTTATTTTCTAATATAAACACTTGTTTATGCTTCTCGCCATTTTATTTTATCCCCTCAACCAAAAGTTTGAACAGATTTTACATGTAGATATGTTGGCAATGTTTTTCCATAAAAGCCTTTAATTTTTACTAATTTTATAGGATAACTTTTTGGGGTGTAGAATTCTTAGCTTATTTTGCTCTTTTTTTAATTGGAAGAATTTTCTCTTTCTTCTTCCATGCATGATTTTTAGTAGCAAATCTTCTGTGTGTTTCTTCCTTTTAAGCAAAATGTATTGGTTCCTTTGGATTTTATAAATTTTTTTTTTTCCTGTATCTCTTTAAAAGGAGGAGAAATGGGTCCTAGAAGTTTTGTGTTGGTTCCAGTGTTTTTGTGCTTTGTATTATCTGAGCTTCCTATGTCTATGATTTGCTACCCATAATTAAATTTGGAAAGTTCTTGTCTATTGTTGCCTTCACTTATTTCTTTCTTCCTCTGCATGTGAATTAGGTATCTGTGACAACTTTTAACACTTTTCAGTAGTAATCATATAGTTCTCTCTTTTCCCTCAGTTTTTGTTCCTTTCTCTCTTTGAATTTCACTGTGGGAATTTTCTGCTGACAAGCTTGCTGGTTCTTCCTCAGATACATCTCATCTACTGGCAGAACTTACAGCGGTATTTGCTGTGTATATGACTTCTAACATTTTCTTGTGGATTCTCTCAGAGTATTTTTTTTTCTTCCTAGCTATTCCTAGATGCCATCTGCATTTTTACTACAGTTAATAACATACTATCATAATTTTAACTACCTACATCTACTATCTATGTCATCTGAGTATACTTCTGAGATCTAGCTTCTGTCATCTTGTTTTCTAACATCTTGTCTTTTTTAGTTATTGTTAAACCCATAATACTATCAGGAGACTTTAACTGGACAAAGTAACTCTTTAATAGGAGGAGCTTTCTTAATTTTTAGGGGAACTTCACTATATCCTACTCCATGTGGCTCTAGGTTAGAAGAAACTAAAATTTCACTTGATATCCTTGTTTTATCTCTGGTGGCATATGGGAATCCTTAAGCATTCTTGTCCCCTAAGCTTGTAACTTTTACCTCCTGTTTCATTCTCTCTTAGTATACTGGAGCCATATGGAGGAGTGAAACCATTATTCTATAAACTTATGAATAGAGTTTAGCGTTTGTGTGTGCCTGGATGTCTGGGTGCTGGCCTCTTCAAGTGTGCATCTTCTGGTTTAGTTTATCCACTGCTTTGGTAAAATAGGGGGGTTAGAGTATAAAGTAACTGAACAGAGTTCCCCTCTGTAGAGATGTGACAGTAGTAAATGTTTTCCCCTGGATTGTGAGTCATCAACACAGAGAGCATCCTATGGGCATACATATCACACAATTTGTGTAGCCTTCTTCCCTTTTCGGAATCATGATAGCAATGTTGCTACCTCTTTAATTTGAGAACTTGATGAAACAATACCCAGGAGTTGCTCATATTCATGCTAGCCCACATTTAGCAATTTATACAAATATTATTTAAGGGTTTCTTCCAACTTATCCTTGCTGTGGGTTCTTCATTTAAGAAGTCATTTAAGGGCTAGAGAGATGGCACAGAGTTAAATTGCTATTTACAAAGCCTGATGGCCCAAGTTCATTTCCGCAGTACTCACATAAAGCCAGGTGTACAAAGCAGTGTGTGCATCTGGTATTTGTTTGTAGTAACAAGAGGCCCTGGCAAGTCCACACACACTTCTCTCTCTCTCTCTCTCTCTCTCTCTCTCTCTCTCTCTCTCTCTGTCTGTCTGTCTCTCTCTCTCTCTCTTTCTTTCTCTCTCTCCCTCTTCCTGCCTCCCTTACACCCCCCCACCACACACAAATAAATTAATTAAAAGTATTTTAAAAAGAAAAAAGAAGTCAGTTGAGACAGCATGATGCTTCTCTTGAAATCTGTAAGTGTGAAATAAACCTTCTCCTCCCATAAGCTGCTCCTGGCTGCGTGTTCGTCTGGTGACATGAAGGTAACTGGAACAGAAGCTAAATATTTGTTATATGTTTTTTTCTCAATTTTTCTGTTCTTAGTGTGTGCGTGCATGTACGCATGTGTGCACCAGTCTCTTGCTACTTCAAAGAAACACCAAACATTTTGCCACTTTTTTGATCTTGATTACACAGGTGACAGGAATTGAAACTAGATCAGTAGACTTTACAAGTAAACAACTTTAGCTGTCAACTCATTTTTCTATCCCCTCAATAATTTTACTTCATTTAATTTTTAATCATAAGGGTTAAAAATTACCCCGTAATCACATACTTCTCCATCTAACTGGAAAACATGCTTGCTATCTAAAAATATGTATCTTAACCTGGACTCATTCACTTGGTTATTACTAGCCCCTTCTCTTCACTATGTTTAGGATTCTAGTTCTATACAATGCAATGTGGCCCAGTAAAACTTCACATGACAGAAGTGATTAATAGTGACACTGGCTTGAGTGGTAGTCCCTAGCTATGCCTAGCTATTGAGCACCTAAAATGTAGCTAGGCTGGCAGTGGAATTTAATGTTTAATTATATTAAATTTTAAATAACTTACATTATAATTTATGTAATCACTGATGTGTGATTATCTTAATGTATAATATACTGAAAAAAGCCACTATCAATAATATGCTGTTAGAGCTGGGCGTGGTGGCACACGTCTTTAATCCCAGCACTCTGGAGGCAGAGGTAGGGGGATCGCCGTGAGATAGAGACCACCCTGAGGCTCAATAGTGAATTCTTGGTCAGCCTGGGTTAGAGTGAGACCCTACCTCAAAAAAACAACAACAACAAAAAATAAATCAATAGTATGCGATTAATTTTAGGTGAATAATCAGGTCTCTGCCTTTGTTTGATCTCTATATAAGCACCAGTCATACTGAGCAATCGGAGGTTCCCTGTGTCACTCACATTGTTCAAGTCCCTACTGGCTCATGTTTATGCTTTTTTTTTTTTTTCTATCAGGGAGGGACATGTACTTACATTTCACTATTTAATATTCATCTAAAATATGACTTTTCTATAAATTCCAACTCTATATTTAACATTGCCCTGATTTTAGGAAGTAATTACTCACTTTATAGTCATGTACTTGAACTGGACTTTTCTCAAACCAGCTAGAACAATCATGCTTGTTCTATATCTTTCTCTCTTCTTTTTTTTTTAAAAAAAAAAGCTTTTAATTAAAAAAAAAAAGTATTTAGAGAGAGCAAGCAAGAGAAAGACAGAGAGAGGTATGCCAGGGCCTCAGCCACTTTAATTGAACTCCAAACACATGCACCACCTAGTGGGCATCTGCAACCTTGTGCTTTCCTGGCCTTTGTGCATCTGGCTTATGTGGGAATCTAGATAATCAAATATGGGTCCTTGGACTTCACGCACAAGTGCCTTAACCGCTAAGGCACCTCTCCAGCCCTCTTTCTCCTTCTTAAAGAAGCAGTATATCCAGTACATTTCTCTCTAATAAGGACATAACATTGTAACCTTTATTACTAAGAGCAGTAAGTGCTTGGTGCATGATAAATAAATATATACTGAATATGAATACACAATGGCATATTAGGTCTATGACACTAACCAGTTTAAGAACTGGCTACACAACTGAAATTCCTGATAAACTTGTAGATAATTCATGGTGAGAGGTAGATACCAACTCATACTTGTGCTGATAGTACATTTATAAAGGGGATGTGACATTTATAAAAATAACATTACACTGTCATATTTCAGACAAAGAATATCAAATAAAGTTAATCCAAGAAAAAAAAACTATGTACTTTGTCTTAATAAATAGCTATTCTGGAATATATCTCACATTTACAGAAGAACAATATTATCACAATTTACTAAATTTTGAATAGAGACAAATACTTTGTTTATAGGCAAATAATTTACAATTTAAAATGGTTTCTTTTCAGCTCTACCATCATATCTCTCCATGTGATGTTACTTTAAGGTGGTGCACACAGTTGAAATTTGAGAAATGGGAAACGTCAATTCTGGTGCCAAGTTGTCTCCATGGTGACATGGATAGTCATGTATGAAAATCTAGAGGAAAGGGGATACATTTGTTCCTTCACATATGCAAATCCTGGTCTTGTAATTTTAATGCGTTTCCAATGGAAGAATGTAATAATTACTGATTTAGGAGTTGGAGAGATGTCTCAGCAATTAAAGTGTGTGCTTGCAAAGCCTTCCATTTTGGGTTTGATTTCCCAGTACATACACTGAACCAAACACACAAGAATTGCTTATTTAAGAAAGCTTATAATATGACTTTGAACAAGCAAAATTTTACTCCAAGATTGACAGGGTTTTTTTTAACCACTTGATAGTTCTCTTTAATCATCTTTGCTTAAGATAGGGAATAATTGTCTAAACTTGATTAATCTTTAAAAGAAATTTACTTTCCATAATGCATCTGAAGAATAGCCCTATAAATCATGCAGGCACATAATTTGTGCTTTTGGAGTGATCCATTACTGCATGCTTTCACTTGTATTAAATTATTGCCTGAAGATAACTGTAAATAGTATATAACTTCCTTTTTGTTGACATGTAGACAAAGAATTACTTGATTTATAATGTGAGTAAATATTAAAATTCAGAAATTATTTTTTATTCTTAAAAAATTGGCTGTGGAAAGTAATTAATTTGTCCTTTTAGAATTTCTATTAACAAATGTAATTGTAATATCCATAAAACAGCTTTGTCAGACATTCTTTTAGCATACTTTTTTAGAAATTAATTTCATTAAAAATTAATTATGCTTACAGTTATTCCTCTAAAGCAGAATCTGTTGTCAGCTATACATTCTGAGTAACGTGGTTCATATTACCAATGGGGCAAAGTTCCCCAATCACCCAACATTATTCTGTCTGACTTATGTCTATTTTGACTCCCATGACTAATAGGGAAAGCTGCCCATGATAAATCAGAAAATTTGCAATTAAATTATTCACTGGTAAAGCTAGCATTATGAAGTATGCTGACCCTGCAGCAAAAACCTCAGATATTAGGTATTGAATCTGGGACTATAGAGAAGCATCTTTTTAAACCAATCAAAGACAGAAAGAAGCAGCATAAAGCTGGAGATTTGGAAACCTGCATTGCCTACACTCAGTGAAAACATGCTGCTATAACCTATAAAATGGACCCCATGGGGCCTGGAGAGATTGCTCAGCGGTTAATGCCCTTGCTGACAAAGCCTCATAGCCTGGGTTCAGTTTTGCAGCGCCCACATAAAGCCTGATGTGCAAAGTGACACTTGTGTCTAGACTTTGTTTGCAGTAGCAAGAGGCCCTGGAGTGCCCATTCATATTCTCTCTCTTCTGTCTCTCTCCTTAAAAACAAGTAAATAGGGCTGGAGCGATAGCTTAGGGGTTAAGCGCTTGCCTGTGAAGCCTAAAGACCACAGTTTCAGGCTTGCTTCCCCAGGACCCGCATTAGCCAGATGCAAGGGGGCGCACGCGTCTGGAGTTCGTTTTCAGTGGCTGGAGGCCCTGCCGCACCCATTCTCTCTGTCTATCTGCCTCTTTCTCTCTCTCTCTCTCTGTTGTTCTCAAATAAAGAAATTAAAATTAAAATTAAAAAATGGACCAATAAACATTCAGGTTTCAACAAGATACTTCCAGGCCAAATAAAGAAGCAAGAGAGCCAGGGCGTACAGTGTTATAAGAAAGATGGCTTTTTAAAATTAATCCTTCTCTTCTTTTTTTTAGAAAAAAATTATGTATTTATTTATTTATTTGAGAGCGACAGACACAGAGAGAAAGACAGAGGGAGAGAGAGAGAATGGGTGTGCCAGGGCTTCCAACCTCTGCAAACGAACTCCAGATGCGATCTCCCCCTTGTGCATCTGGCTAACGTGGGACCTGGGGAAGCGAGCCTCGAACCGGGGTCCTTAGGCTTCACAGGCAAGCGCTTAACCGCTAAGCCATCTCTCTAGCCCTAATCCTTCTCTTCTATGAGTCATAGATTTATTACTTTATTATTGAGAGATCATGAACAAATTTTCTGCATGTAGGCTTGGTTTGTAAATCCATATTAAAAGCAAGGAAAATAAGTACCCTAATTCAGAGTTATTGTGGGGATTTCTGTTTGAGATAAGACATTCAATGTATTCACATCATGAACAGACTCCAAAACACCTAATGAAATAAGTAAACGACTACCTTTCAAAATGATTGCACATGACATTTACAAGAAAATATAGTAGAATACACATATAAAACAGTAGAAAGTACATCTAAATCTGAAAACATTTCATATTTCCATCAGGGCAGGGATCTTGTCTGTCTTATTTCTTACGTTTTCCCAGGCTTAAAGTAATCCACCTACTAGACACCATCCATATGTACACTGACTCAGAGATGACTAAGAAGGAGAAACAGGAGGGTGGTAGAATACTCCTCTTGCTTGAAACTTGCTGCTGGCAGTGTGTATCCTAGAGTGAACTAGTTATAGAAATGTTGGGCACTGGAAGGTGGTGTTTTTTCCCCTACCAGTGTGGTTATTACTTCTAGTGTGGTGCCAATTAAAAATGCCACTTGAAAATATAACTTTTGAACCTAAAATGTACATATTTAAATAGGCCTATATTTTGTACAACTTCAAAGAAAAATGCTTCAGTAGGACCAGCAGGACACCCCGACCCCCTCCTCCATCAATGACCTGCTACCAATGGATGATCTTTACCTTTACCTAGGACTTGATCTGATGTTATGGCTTAGATGTGAAGTGGTCCCCCAAATGCTCATATGTTATAAAAGTTTGGATCTTGGCCGGTGGCACAACCGAGACAAGACTGAATCATGAGGGCACTGCTTTTATCAGGCCATCATTAGATTCAGAGTGATTGGACTATTACGCGTTGGGATGGGCTTGGAAGAAGTGAGTCACTGGGTACATGACTAGGAACAGTGTATCTTTCTTTCTCCTAGGTCTTTCTATCAACCCCATGTCCATTGAGACAGTCAGGCAGGGACTGTAGCCTCTGAGAACTTAGCCAATATCAATCTTTCCTTCTTTTAAATAAATGATCTCCAATTTCTGTAACAAATGGTCTAACATATGTGAATTTCTTTATTGTATTTTCAATATATTTTTATATCACAAGTGAGCACAGTCTGTACTTCACAGTGTGCATCTGAAAAATGAGGAAGCAGCTCTTTCCCACCATTCATCCAATGACCTAGCTAAATCACCACTCTGGAGGGAAAGGTTTTAGTAAAGGATAAAGTACTCCAAAGACATTGGTGTCGCAGTCAGCTTCAGATTGCTGGTATCACCTTCCAAACTAGGCACAAGCTGACGGAGGAAGGGATTTATTGAAGCTTACAGAACTAGGGTAAGTTCCACATGATGGAAGAAGCCAGCCCTCCTTTCACAGCCCTATGCAGAGAGAGAGAGAGAGAGAGAGAGAGAGAGAGAGAGAGAGAGAGAGAGAGAGAGAGAGAGGAGACCACCAGCACCATAAGCAAGCATGCTCCAGAGTTCCCAAGCTGAACTTTAGCACTTTGCATAATTTTACATTGGAAGGAATTCTAGGTCCACCCCATGCCTTAGGCCTGGACCCTAGGATCCACCCACAGTGATACCAGATCTCAAGCTGTAATAAAACTCCTGAATCTGTTGGGGGACATCCATCCAAACTATCACATTTGGGGTCATTGCACTGCTCTTCCAGTGCTCTGAGTTTGCTAGGCCACTACTGCTTACTCATGAGTGATTATTTGATGGGGGGGGGAGTTGGTTGATCTTTGTAGTTGCATAATTACTTTCCATGTGTTCACTCCTTTCAATAGGATGATGGCTTTTAATGGCCATAGGTTTACTCCCACATAACAAATACCCTTTCAATAACAATACAAAGAGAAAGTACTTTATAAAACCTTGAATAAGTGAAAGTAAAACATTAGTTACTAGATAATCTACTTATGTAAAGCTCTCTGGAGTCTGTGAGGGAGTCTGAACAGCCTAGAAGCTGAGTTGAATTTATGTTTCCATGAGTTGAAGAGGTTTTAATCCCACCTACCTGCAGTGTGTCTTTCTCTACCCAAATGTGATCATTGTTCTAAATCACCTGCCTAAAATGGACACCTGAATCCCCACCAAAGCTCCTGTTATTGACAAAGCTTTGGGCCAATACTGAAAGTGACAACTGGAAAAAAAAGATCTAGGATTTTCCAGTCAGCCTAAAGAAAAGTGGGGAGTATTACTTTATCATTAAAAATAAAACATTCTGACACAAATGGCTGTCAAGGTTTTTATTTGTCAAGGTTTGCTTGAAGTAGTTGTTTTATTTAACAATCTGTAAAAGCTTCCCAATGGGGTTAGTGAACTTCATTCTAAGATATTACATGATGAAATGTCCAGAGGTTTTGTGGCAGTAGATCAAGGAGGAGAAGAATACTTTGCTTCCATGACAAAGATTTCATTTACATAAAACCAAATCTGCAAATTAAGGGCTTAAGAATATTGAAACCCACATCCCAAGACCTGGAAATCCCCATCTGTGTGATCAATTTTCAGCTCTTCAAAAAGTTATAAGATTGTAAAAACAATATCTTCTATTTATTAATACCACCTTTATTCGTTCAGTGAGCATATTTCCTTTCCTGGACAATTGCTCAAAATTTGACAAGCAGGTTTGTGAATGAATATATGAGAAAATATTTTTCACTGACATGAACTCTCTCTTGGGAATATGTATTTCATCAAAGAATATCTTCCAGAGGGATTTCATAAGCTGCTTCTGTTAGACTCTGTACTAGGGAAAGACACTGAGTTACCTAAAGTTCCATCCCCTACCATATCATGATTGAAAGCAGTGATGGTAGTTTTATGAGGTTAAAAATCCAGCTTCTAGGGATGGAGAGATGGCTTAGCCATTAAGGCACTTGCCTGAGAAACCTAAGGATCCCGGTTCAATTCTCCAGGTCCCACTTAAGCCAGATGCACATGTGACGCATGTGTCTGGAGTTGTTTGCAGTAGCTAGAGGCCCTGGTGTGCCCATTCTCTCTCTCTCCCCCTCTCTCTGTCTTTAATAAATAAAGTAAAATAAAAAAAAAATCCAGCTTCTAGACACAAAGAAGAGACAATGATGTTAGCAATAGAGAAGTCTAGAAATAAAATATGTTCTGAGAATCCAGAATTCTGAGTCAAATCTTAATGCATCTTTCACAAAATGGTTCTTAAGGAACCATGGGGAAAATATGACAAGGAAAAAATGCACTTATGGTGAAGCACTAAAGGGTGACTTGTATTTATGACTTCCCCATGCTGTCCTGCATGCAGGAGATGGCACTTCCCATCTGCTGGCTACACCACTTTCCTCCCAAGTGTAGATCACAAATAAAACCTCAGCTTCCTACTAGATGGGATGGATCTGGACATCTCTATTTTAGATGGACAGTTTAGGTTCCAAGGGCTATAGTTAAACCAAACTACTAATACTCATTTTTACTAGTTTCCAAAATAGAACAAGTTAATCTTAATGTTGGATTTTTTTTTCTTCTTTCACAAAATGCTTTGGTTTAGTGTTAGATTAAAAGGCAGAGTTAAACAGACATGATACATTGTTTTGGAGTTCTTGAGCTCTGGAGTAATCTATATTTTTGTAACCCATTTTTACTGACTGAGCCACAGAATGACAGTGTGTGGTTGAAAATTGCCAACAAAGCAGAATGTGTTCATGAAAAACTGCCTGAGAAGCACTTTCTTTGCCATCTTGCTTCATTTTTCCTGCAGTCTGAAATTCTTTGAAGAGGGTTTGTTCCCTTATACATGTTTCAAAAATTCCTATTTTATTATTTACTTATTTTTGCATATGTATATGCAGTCTGCATGTTCATCTGTGTGTGGCCATAGGTATATGTGGGTATGCATGCATGCATGCATGTGCATGTGCACGCAAAGGCCATAGGACAACCTCAAGTTTTGGTCCCTAAGAATGCTGCCCCACCTTTTGGAGACAGGATCTCTCATTGGCTTGGAGCTTACCTATTAGGCTAGACTAGCCAGCCAGCGAGCCCCAGGTATAATCCTATATCTATATCCACTGCCCAACACTCAGATTATAGGCACATACCCAAATTTTTACATGGATATTATCGATCAAACTCAGATCCTAAAGCTCTTGGAGCAAGTCTTGTACGGTACTGAATGAACTATCACCCCAACCTTTCTGAAACCTTTTGAATGATGTTTCTAACATATAGCAGTGGGAAATAACCCATCTATCTTCCACTTAAGTGCAACAGGAGTTCCTACCATTTAGCCCTTGGATTTCAGCCTTTGAGATAAATTTGCACTTTTGGGACCCACAAAATGAGAGACAGTATGGTTCTGGTCATCAAGTAGTTTTCTTTGCATATTCTTTTTTTTTTAAATTTTTTTTTTTAATTTTTTTTTGGTTTATTTTTTTATTTATTTATTTGAGAACAACAGACAGAGAAGGAGGCAGAGAGAGAGAGAGAGAGAGAGAGAGAGAGACAGACAGACAATGGGCACGCCAGGGCTACCAGCCACTGCAAACGAACTCCAGACGCGTGCGCCCCCTTGTGCATCTGGCTAACATGGGACCTGGGGAACCGAGCCTCGAACCGGGGTCCTTAGGCTTCACAGGCAAGCGCTTAACCGCTAAGTCATCTCTCCAGCCCTCTTTGCATATTCTATTAGTTTTATATTGCTGCTGAAATTTCCTTCAGTTTCCTAGAGTACATTGTTTTGTCTTATACTTTATTTGGCTGTCATAGAAGTAAGAAACCTAAAATGTTCTCACTAAGATGAGATGAAGGTATTGATGACACTACAGTTTTTCCTGGAGCCTCTAGAATAGAATCTGTTTTCTCCAGGCTGTTCACAATTCATGAGGGATAGCTTTCATTCTCAAACTCAATGAGAGTGATCTATCTTCTCTTCCAACCTCACTGTGACAGAGACTCAAGCTTTTCTCTTCCACATTGAAAGACACATGTAATAACATAGAGCCTACCTACATAGTCCAGGATATTCTCCCTAATTTGCAGTCAGATCGTTGATGAGTTAGTTCTGCTTTGTCAAAAAACTTGTAAACTTACTTACATTATGAGATGTGTTTGCATCTGTTTTTGTAATACAGTTGTGTGGCTCTTAATATAAACTTTGTAGGAGACATCGCCATATCATAATGTCAAATGATGAGACTTGGGACTCCTAAAGGGATTGTTATTTTGCCTACTATATTTTGCCTATCAAAGACCGTGAGCCAAACTCAAATTTACTGTTTTTGTGAGACTTAGATATCTCATATCATCTACTGAAGCTCACTTGCCTGAATATAAAAATTAAGACATTTGTGCCTTGCATTGTGTTAAGTGGCATAAAACTACTATATATGTTTGTAGGCAATGGGAAATTTTTATGTAGTCATTTTCCTTACTTCTCTATCTTGGAACTTTGGGAAGCTGAAGTCATTAGTAAATGGGTTTAGCCTCAGATTTGCCTTGGAGTGCTAAATTAATACCCAAGTCAGGGATGAGAATGAATGTTAAAAAAGAAACAAAAGAACTTTGTCAAACTCATTTGCAATGCAGGGATACAGCTCAGTCATAGAGCACTTTCCTAACATGCATAAAGCCCTGTGTTCAAGTCCCTGCACTGGAAAACCCATGTGTGCATATTCAACCCACATCTATCCTCCAGTATAAGTTTTATTTTCAATAAATCATCCATGTTATACCAGAATTGAATCACCTATTCCCAGAAAGAGTTTGGTGGTGACTGTAAAAGTCCGATGTCCTTTCTGTATAGAAATTCTGGGTCCACTTTAGACTATTCAGATGGAACTCAAGCACAGCTCTGATACCTAAGGCTTCATTGTTATCTGTTCATTATTTTTGCCTATATTCTGTAATTTCTTAAGATTCAAATCTGTTGTTTTTGTTCACTTGTTTGTTTGTTTGAAGCAAAGATTCAATCTAGCACAGGCTGACCTAGAGCTTATTCTGTGGCCCCTGACTGGCCTTGAACTCAAAGTGAACCTTCTTCCCCTGATTCCAGAGTACTGGGATTAAAGGCATGCACCACCATGACCAGCACAGATACAAATAATTAAAAAAAAAAAAAAACCCCATATCAGTTATTTTGCATTGCTGTGACATAACAAAAAAAAAAAAAACAAAAATAAGAAAAAATAATTTGGTTCACAGTTGCAAAGATTACATTCCATGATCACTTGGCTCCTTATTTCTGGACCTCTGTTAAAAAAAAAAAAAAAAAGCACTGTGATAGAGAGATTTATGTTCAACTCTTTCTGTCCAGGAAGCAGAGAGACAGATATACACTTCACAGGCTAGCTCCCAGTAAATCCCTTCCTTCAACCAAGTAGAGCTTCCTAATGGTCCATTCAGCTATGATGAATTCAGCAGGAGGTCAGTCCTCATTATACAACCACTTTTTCAAAGTCCATTAGCTTGCAACTAAGCAATTAACACCCGAGACTTTGAGGGGCATTTTTAGAGTCAAACGATAACAAAGCCAATGTTTCACATATAGGTATGTTCAGTGACTATAAATAGGGGAAGAATTAATAAATAAGAAATTTTAAACTTAGTACTTGGTATGGTGGTACATACTTGTAATCTCAGGATTTGGAAAGCTAGGGTAGTGGGATTGTAAATTCTAGACTTGTCAGAGATTCATATAAAAACCTTCTTTCAAAAAATAAAAATTAGGGTCTGGGAAGATTACTCGGTGGTTAAAGGGACTTCTTGAAAATCCTGTAGGCTCAGGTTAAATCCCACCCCCCTCCCTCCATGCTCACAAATAGCTAGATATACAAAGTGCTTATGCATCTGGAGTTAGTTTGCAAGAGAAGGAGGCCTTGATAGGCCTATTCTCATTCGCTCTGTCTCTCTCTCTCTCTCTTTCTTTCCCCTCACAAATAGACACAAATAATAATAGTAATAATAATAAGGCATTTAATTAATTATATGAAAGAAGTATTGGATTGATTAGTCCTAGGTGTTTAAGAAAATATGGTTTAGTCAAACAGATTATTTGCTTTTTCATTCACATACACTGGCCCCTTTGAATACACAGCTATTTCCACTTCTTGGGAGGTGAAATGGTCAAGGCCAAATCTGGCTTTGAACATGTCACCTGTCCTAGAACATAAACACAGAATGTAATCCAGCAACATTTATGTTTGCCTCAGAGTTAATTCTTGCCTTTTTATGTTATAAAATCACATAAACAGCAGAGATGAAATTGCCTAGAACATATAATAAATAGCACCAATTCAACTTTATAGCTCTTTGTCCCCATCATGAATTATCAATATATTTTGGCATAACTCTAGTGGCCAATATCTAGTTATCATTATCTCCTATAATAGTGAGTAGGCAAGGTCAACATGAAATTTACTGGATAAAAACTTGTGGACAAGATACTGTTTGGCATTGTTAATGTTTCTTGGAAAAGCTAACAACTAACACTTACTTGGACACAGTTCTTCTTTCACAGCTGGTGATAAGTCTTATAAATCAGTAGATTCTTCTCTGGATATCAAATGAAAGATGAAATCATTCTGTCCCAGTGGGATTAGTTTGCATAGCTATTGGTGTTTTTGATGAAAAACAGTGTCAGATGTTGTAACACTCATTCTTCTGCTCTTGGGCCAATTCATATGGGCATTGCACTACCCCTAGCTAATGATAAAACCAGAATATCCACATGGGAAAATGTATACTGACTGTTTAAGCAAGAATGTCTGCTCTACCCTCTCATATTGAAAATGTCACTATAATGTGAAAATTTTGTGCATTTGGAAAAAGATTTGAAAAGTTAGTTGTGATTTTATTTTCTCGATGACTTCAATTTTTTTTTCTTAACAATTTTAAAATATGGATTCCCATGACATTTTCTTAGGAATATTATAATTTTTAATGCAAGGTGAGGTAATAATTAAAATACTAAGTGACAGAGTCATAAAATTTGAGTTTGAGGTCTATTAGTTCATCCACATGAGATGCATAACCTCAGGAAAGCCATTCAACTTCCTTCAGATTGAGAAGAGTCACCTGTGCATATATCAGCTTCAGATGGCATCAACAGCATCTAAGAAAAGCCTTCCTTTCCTGATAGAATACTGGGCACATGATGACACTCATGTCATCATATTCATTAGGTATTCTTTATTGCTTGTTTCTTTGTGTGCATAGTGCAATGTGTGGTGTGAATGGTATATGCATGTGTATATGCCCATGAAGCTGCACACGCTCTTGCCTCTGACAGGTTACACTCACCTGCAGTGGACAAACACAGGGTATGCTCCATCACTCTTCTCATTTTCATCAGAGCTTGAATCCCATACTGATTCTTGAGCTTGGCATGGTCTCATGAGCTCCAGGAATTCTTGGGCTCCTACTCCCCTAAGGGACAGGGTTTTCCGATGACACACATAGCCGTGCCTGTATCTATATGACTCCTCATGCTTGAACTCGGGTAGTAGGTCCTCATGTTTTCACAGGCATTGCTCTTGATTGCTAAGCCATCTCTCCAACCTCACTGTATAATCTTATTATTTCATATATGTTAGAGTTAATGTAGAAACAGATAACATATTCATAGTACTGAAATGACTCTTCATGAAGACTACCCGAAGATATGGTCTGGCAATGAGGAAACCGAGAAAAGAATAGTTGATAATCCTGAAATCAGTGACAATGGCAAACAGTGATTATCTATGCAGGGAAAGTTGGGACTCAGCCAACAGAGTCCAGGAAAGGTTATTACTTCCAATTTCAGACCACTAAATAAATGTGAAAGAGTGTGAAAACACAAAAGTAACAAAATCATAGGTATTGGGAAAGTGAGTGTGAGGCCAGTGCAGTCATGTATCTGTGTTTTCCACACCTCTGGGCTCAGCCAACCAGCGATGAGAAAAGTTAAAAATATGTCTTCTTCAAATATGGCATTTCTCTTGTCGTTATTCAATAGCAATGTTTTTCATGGCACTTATAATGTAGTGATATAGGTAATTATTTAGCATATATAATAGGATGTGGTAGCTCACATGCACATATTATATCATTCTATCTAAAGGAGTTCAATTGTCACAGATGTCAATGTTTGTAGTAGTGCCCTTAAATAAGGATGACTAAAATTTCCCTCCTTGTGAATAACTTACAATGCAGCTGATCCATCTGGCTTCTGAAAGCTTGGAGAGGTCACTACTTGGTCACAGGAGAGAATAGGGAGGTGTGCTCAGGGACTAAAAGGGCAAATAAAGAATAACCTGTATGACATACAATTGAGCAATGTTCTCCTAAGGTCTCCCATGTCCATATGCATGAATTATTGCAGCTAAGTCTGCTTGTCAAGTGAACACCCACACACTCTGTCCAGTCCTTCTTTTTTTTTTTTTAAATTTTTAAAAATATTTTATTTATTTATTTGAGAGCGACAGAAACAGAGAGAAAGCTAGATAGAGGGAGAGAGAGAGAGAATGGGCACGCCAGGGCTTCCAGCCTCTGCAAACGAACTCAAGACGCGTGCGCCCCCTTGTGCATCTGGCTAACGTGGGATCTGGGGAACCGAGCCTCAAACAGGGGTCCTTAGGCTTCACAGGCAAGTGCTTAACCGCTAAGCCATCTCTCCAGCCCTGTCCAGTCCTTCTTATTGCCATGGGTTTACTAATATGTTCATTATATCCATACCTAAGCCTGATTTAGGCATTTGTATAGCACACCAATACAAATTTGACATCTGATAAAGGCAAATCCAATTGCCATTCAAACTCATGGCTGTGTACACCAGGATGCTCTCTCACCCACTGGAATACCTCTTTGCGATCAAAGGTCTCAAGGTCACCAGTGCTTGTAAAGGAAATATTGTCAGCATGGTCTGGTAGTAGAAAATCATTGTCAGGAATGCCTTGATGGGAAGATAAGACATGCATCTGCATGTGTGATTCTGCCGAGTGTTTCTGATAATAGCCCTTCACCACAACCTCTCCCAAAAGATGCGCTATATGAGAAGTATTTCAACTCCTTGGATCCTGAACAGGGAACTCTTAACAGGAGAAGATGAATTTACTAAATACAAGTTGTATGTCGATAGTTGCATCAGTAACTTTCATTTAGAGAATCTATTTCATATGAAGTGGTTGTTACCTTTTAGTTCTCTTGTCCATCAAAATATTTCAAAGGGAATTAGATACTAGCATGACTTATGATTGTACTTGATAGCATTCTGTATCCATGGATTTGGAAGTAGGGAGTTATAATTTAAAATAGAAGACTGTGAACATTTTTCATCTGCATTATTCACTAGCTCAGAAACCATCCTTCAACTCACTGGGCAGCCTTGCTTTCTTTGGCAACATTATGACATTAACACCTGCTCTATGCTAGATGGATCACATAAGAGATAGCAATATTTTTTTTAAAATTTACAATTAATTTAGATAATTCATTCCTCTCTCCTCCAATCACTCTCAATTCCTGACAACATAAATCATACCATGCTTCATCCCAGGGAAAGCCTGGAAAGTTTGGAATGAGTTTCATTTGGACTAACTTTGAAATATGGAAGGCATTGTGTTAACATTACACAGATAATACTTGTTTATTTATTTTAGTGCATATGCATGTGCATGTGATGCGATGTGTATGCATGTGTATTTGTATATGTTTTGGCATACACGTGTGTGGTGGATGTCTGTGCATGCATGTGAAAGCCAGAGGTTGACGTTGGATGTCATCTTCATTTGCTCTCCGCAATAAACCTTGAGACAGAGACTCTCACGATGCTGGAGCTCACCAATTCTGCTAGGCTAGCTGGTCAGAGGTAAGGGCTTTGCCTCCTCTACAGAGATTTCAGGCACTTGCTACCCTGCCCAGCTTTGACATGGGTGCTGGAGATCAAACTCTGATCTCCATGTTTGTGTGGCAAATACTTTATCCACATATTTCTCCAGCCTGGAGAATCCGTTCAAAGATACATTCCTAAAGAAACAGTAAGACATTTTCATTTTACTTTTACTTGTTCATCTGTGTGAATTTTCTTAACTTACATATGCATACTAATTCATTTTTACATATGATTGGTTTCATATTTTTGGTCAGTACACAAAAATACTATTTCAAATAATTTGACAGTAGTAACTGATGCTATGCTAAGTGTCTAAGTTAATTTGTTTTTAAAACATTTCCCCTCATCATAGAAGAAGAGTGACCTAATATGCCAGATGGAAATTCACTTATCCTTAGGGTTAAAGAATGCAAATAAAACAGCTATGTAATAAATATGGGCCAGGTGTGCTTTGGGGTTTAGCAGAGGCTCCAGTTGTGATGTGATATGTGAACAATTCTTCATGTCCATTTTTCCAACTGAAATTTATCATTTCTAGATACAAGATTTGCCAAGTTATAAAATTTCCATACATGCTAGAACAGCAGATATTTATAGAAGTTAGAAGTTACTTGGTAGCTACAATTCTCTATGTCCTCCAAGAAAGCAATCCAGTTATTGAAAGAAATACTGTTCAACAAAGCTACAAAATTAGCAGGTTTTATTCTGCTTTAAGACATCATCTTAGCCGTGCATGGTGGCGCACACCTTTAATCACAGCACTGAGAGGCAGAGGAGGGAGGGTCACTGTGAGGGTGGCCTGAGACTCCATAGTGAATTCCAGGTCAGCCTGGGCTAGAGTGAGACCCTACCTCGAAAAAATTAAAAAAGACATTATCTTGATTTCTCTAAATAAAGCCCATCAAAGGGTTAAGGTAAAAGGGAGCTTACATGTGTAAATATGTCTGTGTGTGCAATGCCTAGACACATGTATTAGGTGTGTTTGTGTATTTTGTTTATGGCTGTGCAGTTTCAAAATATGGACCATCAATGTGGAGAGGGGGTGTTTAGAAAATGCATTTCCACGTGTTCACAGCTAAGTCTTTCATGGCTAGTGAACCATCACTGAGTCTCTCACAATGACCAGTCCATTCTTGTGGTGAAGACTATTATACAGTCTCAGTCAAACACA
The DNA here is from genome assembly GCF_020740685.1 of Jaculus jaculus. Lineage (NCBI taxonomy): Eukaryota > Metazoa > Chordata > Mammalia > Rodentia > Dipodidae > Jaculus > Jaculus jaculus. The sequence continues at coordinate 134,355,293 of NC_059107.1, forward strand.
CTAAGTTCAAGTTCAGATTACTTGGATATAGTTTGTCATATTTGTGACAGTTATTAGACTTTTAGGAGTTGATTTTTTTTTGTTGTTTTGCTTTATTTTTTTTTTAGTTTTTTGAGGTAGGGTTTCACTCTAGCCCAGGCTGACCTGGAATTCACTGTGTAGTCTCAGGAGGTTTATTTTATTTTATTTTTTATGTACACAGTGTATAGAGTCATGTTCATACTATCATTAGACTCCTCCCTGCCCTGTCCTCCCCCCTCCTCAAGGACCCTCCTAGTTGGGGAATATAAGTCATGCATTGTGGGGTTAGCCATCAGTTATGAGTAGGAGATAATGTCTCTGAGCATTATAACCCAACATGTGGCTCTAACATTCTTTCTGCCCCCTCTTCTGCAAATTTCTCTGAGCCATGTTGGGTTCATTTTAGATCTGCTTCAATGATGAGGTCTTAGGAACCTCTGTGTCTCTGGATATCTGTTTTGGTAGGAGTTGAGTGTTATCTGTGTCTATCTCCTTCACCCTTGTGCTGGTACCAGGTTCAATAAGAAAGCAGCACTCTTGCTTATTTCCCCAATAGTTGAATTTTTAAAATGAATGAACACATGTACAGAGGGTGCTCAAAACCTCTCTGAACTGTGAAATGTATTGTAACTTGTTTGAAATTGAGAATACACTTATCCTTGGCTTGCATTGTCCAAAATATGGCCTGTAAATGAACTCTCATATGATTACCATCATATGGCGTATAATCTTTATTAGACTAGATTTTCTCTCTTAGAAGCATGTGTTTAAGGTACCTTGTGATTTTTTGTGATTTGACAATTCATTTACTTTTATTGCTATATATTATTAAATTATATTATACTACCCTTAGTTATTCATTATTATATTGAAAGACATCTGGCTACGTCTACCTGATATTTTTAGATTATGGAAAAATACTTTAGGTGTGTGTGGGAAGGTGTGAATATGCAAATAAAATGATACCTGATTTAAGTAATGCCTACATACATGATTACTACACCGTGTGTTGAACTTCATTTAATATTTAAGTGTCTGTTAAACTATCTTACAAAGTTTCTGAACACTTTAGTATTCCCACTGGAAATGAATAATTCTTATATTCAAATGTGTTATTTTAAAAAATACGATCAAAAATAAATCCATCAAAATAGTTTTGCAGTATGAATAATTTACTATACTTACATCAATTAATTTTACTTCATGCCATAAGAATTCTTATTTATACAAAATTAAAAGTATTTAAAGGCTGGAGAGCTGGCTTAGTGGTTAAGGCATTTCAGGTGAAACCTAAGTATTCATGTTTGATTCCCCAGGATCCATATAAGCCAGATGTACAAGGTGATACATGCTTATGGAATTTGTTTGCAGTGGCTGGAGGCCTTAGCATGTCCATTCTCTCTCTCTCTCTCTCTCTCTCTCTCTATCTTCTATCATCTATCTATAATATACATATCTTTTTCTCACTTTATCTCAAATAAATAAATATAAAACATTATAAAATGTATTTGATATATTATTTTGTATAATTTTATAGAATTCAGTAAATATATACATATATATAATACACTGTTTATATGAAATGTGTTTTATAAAGATCATTTAAGAAGTTTTAGCTATGTATGTTTTAAACTTCATGTATATTTCATTTATATTTTTATTACCATAAACTATGTATCCTATTGGTGAATCCCAGACTTACTACAATCATGTTAATACCATTAAATATCAGTACTTAACTTCTGCTTGACTCTTTGTGGTGATCAGATGTAGCTTAGTGAAGACTAAGGACTACAACCATTAGGACCTATTTTACTAAATTAAATTTTCAGGCCAAAAATGCAAAGTTTGTAATATGATATTCCTTCATAATAAAACCATTTATTTATTCTCTATCATCATTTATTTTCATTTCTTCTCATAACAAAGACTCCATATATAAAGAAAGACTCAGCTCTCCATTGGCAGTGTTTTCCTTATTCTCTTTGATCTGGGATTTCACATACCATATACAGGTATATAGTTTGAATGTGAATCCTGGTGTCAATGTGCTTGACTGAGTTCCAGATCTGCAACTTTTTTGATAACTGAAATTATATGAATTAAATACCTTTTATTAGCTTTGTTTTTTTATTTGAGAAAACATATTTCATAAAGATGTAATTACATGAATCAACTTTGAGGCATTTTTTAAAAAAAACTTTTAAAATAATTTTATCTATTAGAGAGAGAATGCAATATATAAAAGAAATAAATAAAATACTTTTTAACAATTTTTTGTTGAGATAAAGTGAGAAAAATACACACACACACACACACACATATATAGGGAGAGACTGAGAGAGAAAGAGAGAAACACTGAGATAGGGAGAGAGAGAATGGGCATGCCAGGGCATCCAGTTACTGCAAATGAGCTCCAGACGCATGTACCACATTGCACATTTGGCTAACGTGGGTTCTGAAGAATTGAACCTGGGTCCTTTGGCTTTGCAGGCAAGCAACTTAACTGCTAAGCCATCTCTCCAGCTCAACATTGAAGTATTTTACCATAGCAGCAATAAAACAAATGCTAACAATTATTATGACTATCATTAGTAGTACTGAATCCATGTCTTTGGAATAACTATTCTTCTCTTTCTTTCCCCCAGTAGTTCATAAGTGACACATCAGTACCATTTCTCATGAGAAATCTCCTTTAGCCAGCCTTTCACCAGCCCAACTAGCTTGTTGAATGGACTCCTCTCCTTATCTTTAGCAGATAGCTCCTTAGCTTGTAGCTTATCATTCACACTATGCAGAAAGACACCATTGTTTCTGAGGTGCTCACTTGGGAGATGAAGAAAGCACTTCATCTGAAGCCCACGGAAAACACCCCTTCTCATAATATCCACCAGAGTGAGTCACCTATTCATGTGGGAAAGTTAGGTGTATGACTCCGTTGGATATATCAGGAGTTACAAGTTTCTTTCTTCTAGTCACATGAGCTCCCCAGGAAATGAAGAAAATAGAATTAATATTAAGTGATAATTCTAAAATAAACCTAGATTTACTATCAAGTGAAACAAGAGGCATGGTGATCTAAATACAAGATAATAACCTCCCTTTCAAAACTGAACTTGAAAGCATCTGTGATCTTTGATGATATGACATTGGTGAGTGTAGTATGTGTTAGCAGGAATTCATTTAATTCTACCTCTTTGATATGAAGTTCAAGTCTACAGTGGATGCTGTATATCCTGTTTAATGTCAATGTGAACTTCATTACAACATGATCCTGGTTTATTTTGTTTATTTCCAAATCATACATTATACAAAAACCAGACACATATTTTGCATAAAATAAGCATTAATGTTAATCAATTAATATTTCCAGGATTTGGTAACTACCTATGGGAAGACTGAGTGAACAGAAGTTGGAATAAAAAAATCATATTTGTTGTATTTCAATTATTATGGAATTTTAAAGCTTGATTTTATGACTACATTTCATGGAATTAGAACATAGGAATTCAAATGAAAACCATGTGCTCCAAAGAACTTACTCAAATCATGTGAGCAGATGTATTATTGGATGAGTAATACTTCTCAATCTCATTTTCATTTTTGTATCCTCTGTCATAATACAGACTCCAATGAAGTAATTAGTATTTGCTTCATGTCTTAGTTTGAATGCCTACAACAGGATTTATAGCATATATTGGTTTTGTGTAAGGACTAAGTTATCAGTTTATTAAAATCAGTAGTTCATTTTACACTATAAAACAAATTAAGTGTCCTATATTTGCTCATGCATTATTTACCTTATTAAAAGGCTTTTCTGCCAAATAAAATATATTTTGAGGCTAATTTCCTACTTTATATTCTGCACATTAATGAAATACAATTGACAAATAAAATTTTTAAAATAACATAGTAGTCTACTTCATAGCTAATTTTAAGATTTTTAACATTTGATTAAATTATAAGAAAATTTTTATTTTTGTTTTCATCATTTCTTTATTAAGTTACTTATTACAGTTGAAATGTGACTATGCCAAAGATAACTATGGCACAGGTCTTCATTGAAATGTAAAAATTTTTATAATTGCAATGTTATAATCTTACATTCAACATTTTATCCCATAAATAAAAGTATTATTGATATTATAATTATTATTAAGTTTAAAGGAATCTTATTTACATGGCCACTAACAATGTCTAAGAGATAAGTTTTCCTTAATGCTTTTTGTTGTCTTAATTAGAATATTTTATCAAATTTGTTAACAATTTATCTTGGAAAATAGTCAATCATTTTTTTCTTGATAGTGACCATTTGGTACAAATTTGTTCAGCAGACCGATATCCAGTGAACGTGTTGAACGTTTTTGCTTCAGAATTCGTGTTTAATTGTGTCTATCTGACTCATGAGGAAAGAAAGAGAGTGAGTGGCTGAAATCTCAAATAGGCCTTTGCATTTGTGTATTGTGTGAATAGGCGTGTGTGTGTATGAGTGGGTGAACTTGTGTGTACATTTGTGTTTGGAGGCCAGAGTATAACCTTGAGTGTCATTTCTCAGGAAAAATGTACACCATGTTTCTGTCTGTTTTATATTTTATTTATTTATTTAAGAGAGGAGGAGAAAGCAGCCAATATAGAGAGAATGGGCACACCAGGGCCTTTAGCCACTGCAAATGAACTCCAGATGCATGTACCACCTTAGGCATCTGGCTCATATGGGTACTGGGAATTGAGTCTGGGTCCTTATGCTTTGCACACAAGCACCTTAACCACCAAGCAATCTCTTCAGCCCCACTGTCCACCATTTTTAAGACAAGATTTTTTCTCCCATTGGCCTGGTACTCACCAGTTAGACTAGAAAGGCTGGTCAGCAAGCCCCAGAGATCTGCCTGCAAGGATTACCATTGTACATAGGCATGTGCAGAAGATTTTTTACTAAAATTTCTTACCTTTGATCTGTTTGATGTTCTTTAGACTGTCCACATTATCTTCTCTGAATTAGTTTCTGATAGTCTCTTTCTTCCTATGGCATTTCATATCTCTTCATAAATATCTCCTGTGTGGGATAGAGAGATGGCTCAGCAGTAAAGTGCTTGTCTACAGAGCCTAACTTTCCAGGTTTTATTCCCCAGTACCCACATAATGGCATATGCAGAGTGGCACATGCATCTGGAGTTCATTTATAGCCACTGTAGGTCCTGGAGTGCCCCTTCTCTCTCTCTCTCTCCTCTCTCTCTCTCTCTCTCTCTCTTTCGGCTTGCAAATAAACTAATAAAATATTGCAAAAAGAGATATCTCCTATGCGTTTAGACAAGTTTTGCTTTGCTTCTCAATATTAGAATTTTTTTGCTGTCACATATGAGACCTCCATTTAATGCTTGCTCTCTATAATAAATCAAAAATCTTTCTTATTTCTCAATATCTTATCTATCTCTTTACTCAAACATTACAATACATGTGTAGAAACAAAAATATGTACCAAAATAATCATATAAGTGACATGCACAAAAATTTAACCTCTATAGCATGTATTCGTTGAGTCACATGCTTATGTATTTGTCATTTAATTTAGTTTAATAATAATTGAGTGTCCGCTTTGTGTCAGGTACTAGACAAGTGTAAAAGATTAACAAATAAGATATCAGAGAAACTATGAGAGATGACACATAATTGTAATGCAAAACTACTGATTTATGCATTTTTCCCTTTTGAGAGTAACTCTACTTAAGACCTCTCCTCTGAGTGGAGGGGATCCAGTTAGACATAAACTAGAATAACCTCACTTATACAGTCTCTTTTGTAGCTAAATTCCTTCTCTCACCTCATGGTTATACAAGGATATTCCAACACCTTAGATGGCGGATAATGTTTCCCAGATTGCAATAGCAGACGCTTCTACATTGCTTAGCCTTTGGTGCACTACTAGAGTGGCAGGACACCCCCTAAGTTTGAGGAAGCTGATTACACGGCAGCGCAAAACCAACAGAGGAGCTCTGTTTCGCTCCACCTCGTCCCAGTGTCCGTTCTCACATTTCCCACAGTGCCTATAACACACAGGCAGCTTGACTGTTCATCAAACAGAATGTCTGAAATGTGACAACTTTGCTTTCCAGTCACAGACACTTAACTTCCTACGCATGTGTCACTGAGCATGTCACTGGTCATTTCTCAGAAATGTTGAGTTAAGGTAATTTAGTTCATGTGGATGTTGGATCAAATGTGTCAATTTTAAATATGAGCCTGATTGCTGCCTCTTTTCTTTGCATCAGCCCCGTTTCCCTGCTGACCCCATTATGCTTGCATAACTATGGCTAGAACAATTCCATTGTAAGAGCTGTTTCTTTTCCTAAATTGGTTATCACTTTTTTCCTTGGGGCTTAAGCAAGTTTTATCTAAGTTTCCATTTAGAAAAAGAAATGTTGCTGAAGATGTAGTGTGGTTAGTACAATATACTGCCCAAAATACTAGAGCAAGATAGTGTGAGATACAAGGTGAAAAAAAGTGCTCAGTGATATTTGACCGTGAATGCTTTATAAGGTAGATGAGGTGAGATATAGAGACAATAAGGCACTGCAGACTAGGGTAAGTCTCAGACTCAGGTTGTTTACCATATGCTCATTGACACTTCTAGACCAGGAATGAAGAGAATCAGTGGTGTGTGTAGATGTAGAAGAAAGAAAAAAGCTTTATATTGCTCCCGGTTGTGTATAGTTGCATGCAGTTCATAATGCTACCCACATTTATGTTTTTAACAATTATTTTGTCTATTTTACAAACTTTCCTTTGCCATTTAAAAAATATTAGATATAGACATATTTAGTATGCAAACAAATGTTGGTATCATTCTTTCCCTATTCCCTGCCTATTTTCTGAGGAGGTCTTCCACTTTGAGGATACAGGTCAACCACATGGGGATTGTGAGTCATAAATTATGGGGGGAGGACAGACAATGTCTCTGTGCAAAATGTCAAACTTGTGGCTCTAACAATCTTTCTGGCCCCTGTTCTACAATTCCCTGAGCCATGCTGGGAGCATTTAAATCTATTTCAGTGAGGGACACTTAAGAGCGTCTGGATCTCTGGTTTTATAGGTGTTGAGTGTCTTCAGTACCTAGCCCCCTCACCCTTGTGCTGATATCAGCTTCACAGAAAAAGCAGCACTCTTTCTCATTTCCCCAATTCTGCTGTGGTTTCAGCTATGGCCAGGGTGGAGAGCACTGGATCGTTTATCTGCTCAGGTCCAGCTCCCCTCTGAAAAAGAGAAGCAGATTCTCCAATGGAGGATGAATTCAGCACTAGATAAATGGGATAACCATTATTAAGTTAGAGATAATTTAAAGGGTGTAGACCTTCTTAACTCCCAAGATTAGTGGGGACTTGACAATGGAAAATTTAGGATTGTTATCTGGATATGATTCTGACTTGTTTCTCAGTTCGAGATACCGTTTCCTTTCCACTGTGCAGATGTGTGAGTCAATCCAAGAGCAGTTGGTTACCCACCATGGTTGTGTGCCACTACCATACTTGTGTGTGAGCATCACATCAGGTTGCATGCTTCTGAGTCACTTAGATTTTTAAATTGCTTGAACAGATTTTGGCCACTTTCCCCCCCGTGTCTCATGTAGTGCCTTGCAGCACTAGAGGGTCTAATTGTCTGGGGACTGGCTCTCTTCTGGAATCCAGCTAGGTCTCTCCATGGTCTGTGCCAACAGTGTATGGTATCTTCAGCAATAGGGTCTTACCATTAACATCTGGTGGGTAATCAAGTGCTCTAACAGAAGCCTGTCTTGTTTATTTTGGGAGATCTAGTAGGTCTCTCCGATCAACAGCACATTGTGTATGTAAACCACATCCTGAGCTACAAGCCAGCACCAAGGGAAAAGAAGAAAATTAAAAAGGCAGAGATGAAAGAGAAACAGGAGAAATTTGAGGTTAGCTTTCTTCTCACCCTCTACATGGCCCTTCGAGTCAGGTCCTCCACTAATGTCCCCTTTTCAGGGTTCCACCTTGTAGTATAACTTCTAAGATATAGGATTCTATAGTACCAGTTCAATTTGGGTTCAGTTTTGGCCCCCCAACTCTTCCCCTTCCCCCACACCCCACTTTTCATATTGTCCTATCCTCAAGATGCTATTCGGGTAGGTCAGCAACTCTGGCTGATGCAGGTTAGGAACTGCAGATGAGTGACACTGTGCAATAGTTGTATTTCTATGATTGTGTGAGTTCACTTACAATGATCTGTTTCTAGTTCAACCATTTTTCTACAAATTTCATTATATCATTTTTTTCTTACTGCTGAGCAGAATTCCATCATGTAGATATACAACATCTTGTTTATCCATTCATCCAATGATGGGCACCTGGGTTGATTCCAGTTTGTATTTATTATGAATTGAACAGCTATAAATGTGATTGAGCAAATATCTCTGAACTGATATGTGGAACTTTTAGGGTAAATGCCCAGTAAAAGAATAACAGGGTATATTGGTACTCCATAGTCATCCTTTTCAGGAGTCTTCATATTGATTTCTATAGTAGTTGTATCAGTTTACATACCCACCACTAGTGAATGAGTGTTTCTATTTCTCCACATCCTCACCAACATTTGTTTTCATTTGATTTTTTAATGTTTGCTATCCTTACTGTGGTAAAGTGGAATCTCACAGTTGTTCTAATTTGAATTTCCCTAATGATTAGGGATGTTGAACATTTTCTTAAGTGTGTGTTAGCCATTTGCAATTCTTCCTCTGAGAACTCCCTATTTAGTTCTTTGTCCCACTTTTGGAGTGGGTTGTTTGATATTTTATTGTATAGGTTTTTGAGTTTTTTTGTAGTTTCTAAACATTAGGCTTCTGCCAGTGGTATAGCTAGCAAAGATATTCTCCTTTTCAGTGGGTAATCAATCTATTGGCTCTGTTTGTTATGTTTGTCTATGCAAAACCTTTTCAGCTTCATGAGGTCCCATTGGTTGAGTGCTTGTTTAATTTCCTTGGCTACTGGGATTTTATTCAAGAAGTCTTTTTCCAGTCTGATATCATGGAGAGTGCTTCCTATTTTTTCTTCCAGTAGGTGAAGAGTTTCAGGTCTTATTTTGAGGTCTTTAATCCATTTGGACTTGATTTTTGTGTATGGTGAAATGAGTGGGTCTAATATCATTTTTCTACATATAATATCCAATTTGTCCAACACCATGTGTTGAATATGCTGTCTGTTCTCCAGTGTACATTATTGGCACCTTTGTAAAAGATCAAGCAGCTGTAGTTACTTGACCTAACTGTTATTCCAATACCATGTTGTTTTGCCACTATGACTTTTTAATATAGTTTTATATTGAGTATGGTGATATCCCTAGAGGGTTTTTTTGTTTTGTTTTGTTTTTATTTTCTTTTTGCTGAGGATATGTTTGAATACCCAAGACCTTCTGCATTCTATATGATTTTTTTCAATTTCTGTGATGAATACTGGTATATTCATCAGCATTCTGTTAAATCTGTACATTGCTTTTGGTAAAATTGCCATTTTCACAATATTAGTTACATATCCAGGATCATGGATGGTCTTTCAGTCTTGTCAAGTCCTCATAGTTTTCTTTTATGAGTTCTTTTTTATGTTTTCATTATACAGGTGTTTCCTATCCTTTGTTAGTATTATTCCAAGGTATTTAAATTTGTGTTGCTATTGAAAATGGGACAGCCTCATTGATTTCTTTCTCTGTATATTTGTCCTTTGCACATAGCAAAGCTACTGATCTTTGTGTATTGATTTTGTATCATGCCACTTTGCTGAAGGAATTTATCACCTTTAGAAGTTTTGAGATGGAGACTTTTGGATCATTTATATATGGGATCATGTCATCTACGAATAAGGCTAACTTGACTTCTTCCTTGCCAATTTGAATCCCTTTTATTTCTTTCTCCTGTGTTATTGCTTGTGCTAGTACTTCTAGTACTATGTTGAAGAGCAGTGGTGAGAGTGGGCACCCCTGTATTGTTCCCTATTTCAGTGGCAACTATTTGAGTTTTCCCCCATTAAGTATTATTTGGGCGTTAGAAGATTTTTTGTTTTTTTTTTGTTTTTCGAGGTAGGGTCTCACTCTGGTCCAGGCTGACCTGGAATTAACCCTGTCATCTCAGGGTGGCCTTGAATTCATGCAATCCTCCTACCTCTGCCTCCTGAGTGCTGGGATTAAAGGCATGCACCACCATGCCTGGCTTAGGAGATTTTTATATAGTCTTTATTGTGTTGAGATATAAACCCTTTATGCCTCTTTCCAGTGTTTTTTATCATGAAGTGGTGTTGCATTTTGTCAAAGGCCTCCTGTGCATAAATTGAGATGATCATGTGGTTCTTCTAGCTAAGCTTATTTAAATGGTGTATTACATTGACTGATTTCCATTTGTTAAACCATCCCTGCATCCCTGGGATGAAGCCTACCTGATGAAGGTAGATAAGGCTTTTGATGTATTGTTGAATTTTGTTTTCAAGGATTTTGTTCAGGATCTTTACATCTAAGTTCATTAGGGATACAGGCTTACAGCTTTCTTTTCCTGTTGAATCTCTATCTGATTTTAGTATTATGGTGATGCTGATGCAACCTTCATAATAGAACTCAGGGATGATTCCCTGGTCTCCTATTATTGGTATCCTATTATGTGAAATAGTTTCATAAAAATTGGTTTCACTTCTTCAATGAAGGTTTGGTAGAATTCAGCTGAGAAGTCATTCATTCCTGGACTTTTATTTTGGGGAGCTTTTTGATTACCTTTTCAATCTTCATGGATGTGATACGTTTGTTTAGAAGATTAATTTTCTCTGGGCTGAGTTTTGGTAGATGGTATTTTGGTATTTGTCTAGGAATCCATCCATTTCCTCCAGATTACTCAAGTTTGTGGAGTAGAGATTTTGGAAGTATGCCCTAATGATTCTTCCAAATTCATTGCTGTCTGTTATAATCACTCCTTTTAAATTCCTGATTTTGTTAATTTGGTACTTCTTTTTATTTTGCTTTATCAAATTGTCCAGGGTTTATCAAATTTGTTTATTTTTTCAAAGAACCACCACTTCGTTACATTGATTTTTAAATTTTCTTAGTGTTATGTTTTATTCTTGTTTTTGTTTTTTGAAGTAGGGTCTTCCTCTAGCCCAGGCTGACCTGGAACTCACTATGGAATTTCAGAGTGGCCTCAAACTCACAGCGATCCTCCTACCTCTGCCTCCTGAGTGCTGGGATTAAAGACATGTGCCACCATGCATGGCACCAAATTTTCTTAGTTTTCAATGCATTAATTTCTGCTCTTATCTTGATTATTTTTTCCTTCTGAAGCACTTTTGGTTAGATTCTTCTTGTTTTCTAGCACCTTTAGGAATGCAGTCAGGTTATTAATTTGGGATCTCTCTGTCTTGGTAATGAAGGCATTTAAGGCTGTGAATTTCCTCCTTAGGACTACCTTCATTGTGTCCCATAAGTTTTATTTCATTGTGTTTTCATTATCATTCAATTCTAGGAATTTTCCAATTTCTTTTTGATTTCTTCCATGGCCCATTCATTGTTTGAAAGTGTTTTGTTTACACTCTAGGAGCTGGTGGAATTCTTGATATTTCTCTTGTTCTTAATTTCTAGCTTTAAAGCATTGTGATCTGACATGATGCAGTAAGTTACTTCAATTTTCTTGACTTTATGGAGGCACACTTTATGGAATAATATGTGGTCAATTTTGGGAAGGATCTATGGGCTGCTGAGAAGAATGTGTATTCTGTAGAATTGTGGTGGAAACTTCTGTAGATATATGTTAGGTCTAGTTGATCTACGATGTTGTTGAGCTATATTATTTCCCTGTTGATTTTCTGCTTGGATGATCTGTCTATTGATGATAGTGGAGTATTGAGGTCTCCAACTATGATGGTGTTGGTGTTTATTTCTGTTTTATTGTTTAGTGGTTGTTTAGTATAAACTGTGATGTGCCTGTGTTTGGTGCATATATATTTATGACTGTGATTTGCTCATGTTGAATCACTCCCTTTATGAGTAAGAAGTTGCCTTCTTTGTTTTTTTTTATTACTTTTGGTTTGAAGTCTATTTTATCAGATATTAATATAGCAATACCCACTTGTTTTGTATTTCCATTTCCCTGGATTTTTCAACCTTTAACCCTGAAGAGGTGCCTACATTTAGTGGTGAGGTGAGTTTCTTAAAGACAGCCGATATAAGGGTCCAGTTTTTTTTTTTAGCCACAATGATGACCTGTGTCTTTTGATGGGTGAGTTAAGACCATTAATATTTAATGTTATTTCGGTGAGGTTTGAATAAATCCCAGACATGATGAGGTGTTTTATGGGGTTTAGTGCTCTCTTGTGTTCTGTACTATTTTGAGCATGGCCTATTTTGGTTATTTTGATCTTCTTGTTGGCTCTTGAGATTGGTTGGTTGACTGTTCTGTGTGGAGTATTCCCTCAAGTATTCAATGTAGAATTGGCTTTGTGTTCATATAATCATAGACTTGACTTTTCATGGAAAGTTTTTCTTTCACCATCTATTACGAGGGACACTTTTGCTGGGTAGAGTAGCATGGGTTGGAAGCCATAAACTTTTAAACTTTGAAGTATTACATTCCAGGCCATTCTGGCTTTCAGGGTTTCCATTGAGAAATCTAAGGTAATTCTGATGGAATTACTTTTGGGTACTGTGAGTTCTTTCTCTCTTTATGCTTTTAACACTCTCTCTTTGTTGTCATTGTTTAGAATTTTAACTATGATGTGTTTTGGAGAGTTTCTTCTTTGGTCCTGTCTGGTGTTCTGTTGCCTTCTTGTATCTGGGTGGGCCTCTCTTCTAAGAGATTCAGAAAAATTTCTTCAGTAATTTTGTTGAATATGTTCTCTATGCCTCTGGCCTGGATTTCCTCTTCTTTTTGTATACCCATGATCTGGATGTTTGTTCGTTTTAGTATATCCTACAGTTCCCTCCTATTCTGTTCACTTATTTTTTTGAACTTATTAAAGATTTTGCTCTCCCAATCAATTTCTTCTGTCTTGTCTTCTAGGTCAGAGGTTCCACATGAATAACTCTATTGGTGAGGGGTTCTTGAGAGGTTTTAACATTTCTATTTCATTTTTGTTTTGTGTTGTGTTATTATTTTTGATTGTGTCCATCTCTTTTTTGAGGTACACTTCAATTTGAGTTCTCATTTTCTTGATGCTTTCTGGGATTTATTCTTGCATTTAATCAACTCTTCATTGAATTTAATCATCCAGTTGTTGTGGTCTTCCAATTCTTGGCTGACCTTCAATTTATTCCTATCTCTTTGGAAGGTTTTAACATTTTTATTTTCCATGCAGTTAAGCCTGCTGTCAAAAGCTGAACACTAGGAGATGGTCCTGTTCAATTTCACTGATATGGTTGTTGGTATTTTGATGGCTTGCTTCCAGTTCAGTGATTTTTTTTTTTTTAATCAGAGTCTCACTGGTTGTTGTATTTTCATTTTGGGAATAAATTTCTGTTGATTTCTCTATGATGTTATTGAAGGCTTATATTGTAGGGCTAGGTATACTTGGTGAAGATCTCTCAGTTTTCTGACTTTTTTTTTTTGCATTGTTTTCTACCCATTTTAGAGATACTCTTTATTTTATTGAGGAGGAAGAAAATTTTTGTCCTTTTGCCCATGCACTCTCTGGCTCAGGTGAACAGGAATATTGGTACCCAGTGGCCAGTCAGGATACCAGAGCAAAAGTCCTGATTCCACAGCTCACACAGAGACCAGGCCTCCCCAAGCAAGGCACAATGGGGCCTACCAGGACCAGGGGACCTGGAGGAGCCAGGGAGCAGGATCTGGCCTACTCAGTTCACACCACTGTGCCCACCAGCACACAGAGAACTGTAGGGAACCCAGACCAGGGATTTGGAAGGAGCCAGGAAGCAGGGATCTGGCAAGTAGAAAAAATTAATTTTCTGTTTCTTAATAATAATGTTCCACCAATGTCAGCCTGGGCTAGAGTGAGACCCTATGTTGGAAAAAAAATCTCATATTGTTTTATCTTATGTGCAGCTAGTAAAATAATAATCTGACAGAATAAACTGAGACCCATAATTAACATTTTTACCAATAATGAGTGCAAATAGATTAAGAAGAACATATAGACACTGGATCACTAATTCTATATGTTTTATGCTTTCTTCCGCAATTCCTTCCAATAATGCTTTTGTAAAACTTTACCAAAACTTTACTGTAAGCCATATAGTTCCAAGATGATAGTTCTGAGAAAGCTAAAGACCTCTCAAAGAAAACTGGTCTTGTTTGATTATACTGACTATTCAAGATCACAGACTTTGGTGATATATTTGAGAAAGTTGCTAAGATTCCTTAATCTTTTTCAAGGAGGCTTTTTACAATTTTTTTTAACTAGGAAATTTAATAAGCAGAGCCAATTATTCTCCATTACGTAGGGTTACACAATTAATTTCAAGGCAGTATGGCAGAATAAAATGAATGACAGAGAAATTCAATGCTGATATTAGTCCTACATCATAATCATAGTAGTATAGTTCCCTTCATGTCTTAATTAATGTCTAAGGCAGAAAATGAAAAAATAGAAAATGAAAGTCAGCAATAGCTCTAAAAACAGTGAATTACAAAACTGTATTTTTCCTAGAACCAGCACTGTCCTTGTGGCTTTAAACACTAGTAATTCATATTATTTCAATCACTCTTAAGAGCATGTGTCACAAAAGTTGTGTCTGTAACCTTGAAGATGTTTATGCCTTCCAAGAGTTTATAAAATGAGTAAAAGCCAGTTAAACTGATGGCCTGTGCTGACTTCGACTTGGTGGGGCTTTCCTTTGGAACAACAGACCTTCTGTATGTCATCCTACATGACTAACAGGTTGCTCACCTAGTGCACACATCACGGAAATCAAAGTCTGAGCAAACAGACACCTGAAAAGGCTCCACACACAGGAAAGCACTCCTGTGCTCTGCTGAAAATGGAACTTACCAGAATTAAAACTAGTTCATGTTGGAACTCCAAAGCAGACATAATATTTTTTGCTGTCTGCATTCAGAAGCATGCATACACTCATTTCTTTATTTGTGTTGCCAAGTACCTCTTCTGTATCACATGCAGTGAATGTCACAAATATGTGGAAGAAATCAAAATCCCTTATCCCCTTATCCTCATGGGACTTAATGATTGTGGGCAAGCAGAATAAAACATATGTGAATAAGATTTCAATTAGCAAAATATGAAAATTTGATCCCAGCACCCTTCTTTCTTATCCCAGGTGTGAACTTGGAAATGCTTCTTAACCTCCTGGAAAACTTAATCATTAAAATGTCAATTACAGGGTCTGGAGAGATGGCTTTGTTGTTAAGGCACTTAGCAGCAAAGCCAAAGGACCCAAGTTCAATTCCTCTGTACCCATATAAAGTCAGATGCACAAGGTGGCACAAGCATCTGGAGTTCGTTTGAAGTGACCATTGGCCCTGGTATGGTCATTATCTCTCTATCTGCTCCCTCCACCTATCTCTCAAATAAATAAATAAATATAAAAGATTAAAAAATCAATTATATATCATTTCTCTTTGGTTTTGTCCAAGGAAATTAGAATAAATCATAATGTACAGCAAAGTGTTCAGAAAACGGTCAATATTGGGTGCCTTTGCATAAAATATGTGCTAAGATGTCTGCAGGATTATTTATATATAATTTGAAAGTGGAAATAACCTAAATTCTCTCAGGGTGAGAAGGATGAATAATATATATTGTATTGACATGGTACAATGCTAATCTATGATAAAAATCATAAATTAAATATAAAGATATGACTTAAGTAAAAAGGCAGGACAGAAACTACATATAGCATACTGCTCTTAAAAATAGAACATGCAGGGCTGGAGAGATGGATTAGCGGTTAAGCACTTGCCTGTGAAGCCTAAGGACCCCGGTTCGAGGCTTAACTCCCCAGGACCCACATTAGCCAGATGCACAAGGGGGTGCATGAGTCTGGAGTTCGTTTTCAGTGGCTGGAGGCCCTGGCGCGCCCATTCTCTCTCTCTCTCTCGCTGTCTGCCTCTTTCTCTCTCTGTCTGTTGCTCTCAAATAAAGAAATAAATAAATAAATAAAAATTTAAAAATAAAACATGCAGCTGGGCGTGGTGGCACAAGCCTTTAATCCCAGCACCCATGAGGCAGAGGTATTGCCAAGAGTTCGAGGCCAACCTGAGACTACATATTGAATTCCATGTCTGCCTGAGCTAGACCCTGCCTCAAAAAACCAAAAAAAGAAAAAGAAAAAAGAATTGAATATGCACAGTTACATATGGATGTATGCAAAAATATTTTAAAATTGTCTGAGGAGAAGGTTCAGCAATTACAAAGCACTTGCTTACAAAGCCTGAGGCCTGGTTTGAGTCTCTAGTATCCATATCCATGAAAAGCTGAATGTGTGGTGTGGAACATCTGGAGTTCATTTGTGGTGGCAAGGGGCCCTGGCATGTTCTTGTTCTCACTCTCTCTCCTGGCAAATAAATAAAAGCAATGTTTTTTAAAAAGTTTAATGGGATAGAAAAGATATATCAAATTAATTATGAGAGTACTTGAGAAAAAGAAGAGTACTAGAACTGAGAAGGAGATAATAAGTTTAACAGAGCATTGACTTTATCTAAAACATTGAGCACAAAGCAAATCAAATTTAAGTAGGTAGAGGGATGAGCAGGGAAATCGCTTGTATGGAGAGAGATTCTGCGTGCAAAAAAGGATTGTGTGAAAGGAAAACTCTTTCTATTTGTGACCAGCTTTTTTTTTTTTTTTACATAAAGTTTACACAGTTCATTTTTCTTGGCTCTGAAACGTTTTGTAAAATGAGTGTGTTTGGTTTGCTTTAGCTTTAATTTTTAAAGTCAAGCACATTTTTTACAATAACCAAGATTTTCTTAATATTTCATTCCATGTTCTGACTTCATGATTTGTTTGTACATTGTTTTCAGCCAGAAACTCCATCTCATCTGGGAATTCAGGACCCAGAACAAAGTCATTGCTTGCTGTTCTTGATCTGGATTCAAAAAGTCACTGTGATCTGGACCATGGTCACAGGACAGTTGGTGTGGCTTCCCACTGCCTTACATATTACAAAGCCTTGGTTGACTTTCATACATTCCAAATATGTTTTGGGTATTTTTTTTTAAGTGGGATCTTTATGTTACTAAAATACACATCTGCCCAACATTGTCATCCTAAAATTATTTCCAACTCTGATATTTTGTAACTTTCATGGACAACTAACAATGTAAGCCCATCCTCATTAAACAAGGTTGTTGTTATTTTCCATCTCACATGAGTAGTTGTTCCTGCAGACGTGGACTGGGCTTCATTTCCTGAACCAGAGCTATTTGGCAAAGATTAGATTTCATTCCAAACCGGAGCAGAGGCTAATGTCTTCATTCTCTGTACTCTTTGCATGAAAACCAAAATGGGCCTAAATCATGAATTGTCATCATGGCCATTAATCTTTGGGAGCTTTTCAAAGGTCCCATTAAATGGAGTAAAATCAGTATGTTTTTTTTTTATATATAATATCTTTTTCTTGTTGAGATTTTATCATGATCCACTAAAATGCATTTCCTTATTTTGTTCTAGGACACATTCTTATGTTATTTTATCACTCTAGTTTTTTAAGAACTCATCCAAGAAGAGTAAAAAAAAAAACCAAAAAACAAAAATCTCCTCCCCACCCTGTTATATTCCAATAATTAGATAGATGATGGCTTCAAATTGTGGATGCTATGGGACTGATTTCAAAATGTTGTCAGCAGTGTTTAAAAGTATTCGATTGATTTGCTCGCAAGCTTTTTCATTTGACTTCATCAAGTTACACAGCCTGTGTTGCATCCAAGACACTGGTTTTGTAGTGACTTATCGACTAACATAAAAACTAAGCTTCTCATAGCCTTGAAGAAGTTACAGCATCTTCTAGGATCCCAGCAATACTTTAGTCACTGAAATATTAGCGAGTGAAAATAAACAGAAATCTTCAATTCTTAGAAATTAATTAAATTCCCCTTGGACCTTGTAGTTTGTTAACTGAGAGCATAGCTCTTCTCCAATCTACCTGTCTATCCTTATTGAATTCCTTATAATGGTTCCTTTGTGCCCTAAAACCTTCTTCTGATTTTTTCAGTAATTTTTATCTAAAAGATTGCTCCAAACTCATATGTCATGGAAAACTTCCCTCTTTCTCACATCTATAACAAGCTCTGTTTTATATGAAATCCTCCATATTACACATAAACAGACTTTCCTACTAACTTATATTTCTTCATTTTGTCCTCAATATTGTCTCTGTAGCTTAATGAAAGTGCTCTTGTCTCTTCCTGTCAATTCTTGTCAGTACATCGTCATAAACCTGACATAAACACCTGACTTTGTCAGTGTTCTTTGTCATGTAATGACATGAGGAAAGAAAACATAGTACATATTTTAAGTAAATATTATAGAATATTTGGGTATTTCAAACCTATCTTCAAGGGAATATAATATTGCCAAACAAATTTTTCCAAAATTATCATTTTGGGGAATCAAGATATGAAGAAATGATATCTACAAGGGAATTGGGACATTCATATGAAGTAGATATTGATTTGTAGAAATTTAAATTAATTAATTTATGCATATATATTTGTAGGGGTTATTTAATCTGTTTTTGAGACAAGGTCTCACTGCACTCTAAGCTGCCCATAAACTCAAGAGCTTCCCTCCTCAGTCTCTCCAATGACAGAATTACAAGAATGGACCACTGGATCAACCCATGATTTGAAAGGTTGTTAAAATTCAGCAAGTACTGTGATGAACACTGGAATAAATTAAAATTTACTATGTGAAGAACGATAGTTGAAACGTCTATGAGACCATCTCAAGAATGCCTGAGCAATAGGAATAGAGCCAAATAAATGCTCACTTAGTCATCAGCGTATTCAGCAAGTAGTCATGATTCCAGGCTTTTGTACTTAATATTGTCTTAAATTTTAGGAATGCAAACATCATCACCCTCTACTAGGCATTATAAATACAGTAAGACAAACAAGTAAACAATTCCATGAAAGAGATGTGATAACTGGTAAAAATAAAATAAAATACAGAGACACAAAAACTATACTCTCCAAAGTAAAGTATTCAGAAAGATACTGGACAAATAGAATTATTGCTATGATAAATATTGAGACTAAGAATAAACATAGGTTGATTTTTAATGATCTGCAAATATGGTAGATTGGATAAGAAGAAAGTGTGACACAATATATCACAGAAAAATATGGGGATAGGTCTATATCCACTAGGGTCCTGGAGAATTTTAAACTTGTTAGAGGTAAGCACAGAATAGTCCATGGTCCGCAATACCTTAAATTAATGAAGATAACAAAATGGTATAGTCATAAGTTCAGGATTCAAAGGATGGAATTATGAATGAAATGCACGATCTACAGGAGGCCATCACAAGCATTAGACAAATCAGAGGAATTGATAGAATCTTGCTTAATAAATGATTTAATAATTCATTTATAGTTTCTTATTGTATAGAATAAATCTATGAAATTTTTAAGACTGTACTTTCCTACCTTTGCCAAGATTACATGGAGACAAGTCATGACAGGAGGCAGGAAAAGCTATAGGACATGGTGCATGGGTGACTGTTGTCTGAAAAATTGTGTCATCTGGTCAAAGAAAAAAAACTGGGTGGCCTAAAGTGACTAAGAGATGACCCCTGGCACCATTTTTCCAGAGTTAAATAACTACTACATTTGGGGGAACATATTTTATTATAATTAAAAAGTAATTAATTTCTATACTTGATGAGTCATACTTTCATAGCAAAATAATCTGTTGTACTCTTCATAAAACTGAACTATGCTTTTCTGGTCCTTCAATTATAGAAAAAATTCATGGTCAATTGAGCTTGTGAGATCTGCATACTGAACCATTACTTCCTATGATGTATTGTGAGCACACTGGCATTTCAGACTCTGGTCCTTCTCCTCATTGGAACAATCCTATGTTTCTTTAAAGTTTAATATTCTTAAGTTCATTATAGTATATCATATCCATTTCATATGAAAAAAATTAAGCAATCTCAAATGCTTTTACCATCTCTACTTTACTACCTTAATTTCACTCAACTTGACCAATTTCCTTTAATTGTAAATGCCAAACACTAGTCTTTAGTTTTGCTGGTTTTGTTTTTATTAATACTGACTTTGCTTGGATATGGATAATCTCTTCTACTCATTTTCAGTATATCCTGTCTGGGGTCCCAAATAATTTCTTTCTTCTATTTTAACTTTGAGTGAAATTATATTTTCTTAGTTAGATATACCCTACATTACATAAACTTATGCAAAACTATCAACCACACCATTCTACTTAAACTCATGCACTTTAACTCAAGCCAAATGCATTATGTTAAATAAATGAATAAATATGTTGAGTATTGTTCAATTTAAAGGACAAATTCAGAAAATTTAAAGAACAACATTTTTCGATCTTCTCATGCAGGCACTTATATAATTTACAAAGCACACATGCACAAATGCATCTAACATATTTATATTTGTTGGTGTTGCTTAGGTATTAGAATGTTAGCTGCTTGAGGAATCAGATCACCTATAACAGAATTCTAATAAGAGAATGTGATGCTAATATAGACCAATTGCTAACATGAAAGCTAAATATGAAGCAATTGTGACATCGTATCTTGCTATAAGTTTTGTGCCCCAGGATAGGAGTTTTTGGGGTAGCTAAGCTTTTGTCAAAGGCCCCTATGATGTGAATAGAAAGGATTGTATTTTTGAAAATGAAAATATATACATGAAGAAACCAATATAGGCCTGAAGGGATCACTCAGTATATTAAGTGCTCAAAACACAAGCATGAATGTCTAAGTTCTAATCCCTAGAACCTACATGAAAACCCATATACCACACACACACACACACATACAAGCACACACACAGACAAAATTTTAAAAATAAAAATAAACAGTATAGATATTGAAAAGAGCTTTCTTATATAATTTATATAATTATATATATAATTATATAATTATATAATTTGCATCAATATTTTTCTGACTAAAATACATTATAAGGGAATGCCTAATAAATGCATAACCAATGAGATGAAAACATTTAATTTAGCATTTTAATGCAATTTTTTTTTTGCACAAAGAGCAATGCAGTGTTTCAGTTAAAACAATCTTGTACAGAAACACCATTTTACACTGTTGTTTCTTATTGATGATTGAGAGTTGATCAGTGTGCATGTGCTTGATAAAAAAGACATGACATTGAAATTGTGTACCAAAAATAGGTTTCCCACTAACAGTGGGTCAGTGGAACTCCTAAGAAGCCAACATCTACCTTCAACTACAGAGTTAACCCATTTTATTTGTTTATCCTCTTTTGTTTTGTGAAAGATGGAGCTGTGATTTACCTTGGGATAAGTATAGATGATTGGGACTGGGTTTACCCCAAACAACATATGCTAAACTATGCTAAGTAGAGGTTTAAGCTTGAAAATCATGTTGAAATGCTACTTTGGTTACAGACAAGTGAGAGCAAAAAGAATATGTCTTCCCAAGGCCAGTGTTTTCCACATCAAGAGGACTGAGCCAGACAGGAGAGAGATTACTGGTATTTTCTTCATATATATATATATATATATATATATATATATATATATATATATATCAAAAAGCTTTACTATTTTCTCTCTTTCTATCTCTTTTTCTCTCTCATTTTATTTCTCTCCAAATTAGGTATATCTTTCTGAAATGAAGTTACTGGTGAATTTATAATCTCATAACAGCTGTTGGAGACTGTTACCTCCATAAGACCTACCCAGACCTTTTGATCCTACTTTGTGAGACTAAGCATGTTATGATTGCATGATCACATCCATTTTTACTCTCAAAAGTGGTCACAGTTTGGTGAGCCTGACAACCTGCACCAGGGTGATGGAGACAGATTCTAAGAATACACTACACATACTAACGCAGAAATCAAGAAGCTGCTGAGAGCTCAACACTCAAGGAGAAGTTAGAGCATGGCACCAAAGCTCAGGGAATTTTGCAGAAGAGGGCTTGGAAAGGCTGTAAGAGCCAAGGGTGAGAAAGACTCTGCAGAGTACTGAGCATTGACCCCTCCCCCCATGATTGCCTGCTGCTCTCAATGAATAACCTACAGCCCCATAGGGAATACCAGCAATCCCAGTGAAGAGGGCCCTCAGTGGAATGGGGGCAGGGAGGAGGGAAATGAAGGTACCAACACATGATGTGTCTATGCAAAGTATATACTTGATAAAATAAAAATAAAAATTAAGAATCATGGATCAAAAAAGTGCCTGTAATTTAATGAAAATTAATAATTTGATCAGTTTGCACATGAAGCATGATGATTTTGGAATGGGCCCCGGGGGTCTAGCACTTTAGTTGGTTGTTAATAATTGTTAATTCATTCATCTATGTTTTATAGCATTTTCTAACTCTCCACCAAGTGCAAAATAAGAAGTGATATGGAATTCACTTAAAGATTTGCTAGAAGTTATAAAAACAAACAGAAGATGTAAACTTAAATATTGTTTTAAATTTCTTAATGTTCTTTTAAACTTTAATAGCAAATAATTTTCTAAACCCGCAGAATATATAAAAGTCAGTAATAAATAAGCCTGACACATTTTCCAATTCTTTTAAAAAAAATCAGAAAGTCTAAATTATCATTGATAATATGGATCACTTTATATAAAATTCTACACATTATTTATGTTGTTCAGATAACATGGAAATTCCAGTTGACTAAAGATAGTAAATGTCTCTTTGACCATAATAATAATTATATTTTTAACATATTTGGAGAAAATTATATGTATACATATAAATGAAACGTTTTTCTTAATTTTTAAATAATTTAAAACATTAAAGATTTTAAAACTATAGGAAATTGTGAAAACAGTGGAATTTGTGAAAAACATTGGAATTTCTGAAAGGAAGTATCTAATACTTTGGAGAAAGTCCAGAACTCTGTCAAATTTTGGAAAAATCTTTCTGTTTTAATTTTGCAATGATATAACACTGCATTTGCTTAACTTCAAATAAATAATAAAAGACATAAATCCAGCAAATTTCTTTTAAATGATTTGTTTTCTTGGTAGGGTCTCACTCTAGCTCAGGCTGAAAGTCACTATGTAGTCTTTGGGTGTCCTCAAAAACTCATGGTGATCCTCCTACCTCTGCCTCCCGAGTACTGGAATTAAAGGCATTCACCACCATGCCCAGCTTAAAATGATATTTTTGATGAAGAAATAACATGTATATATATTTGGTATCATCCAGTAGATAAAAAATAAAATTAATGTATCTGAAGACGTGGGATGGTAATGATGAAAACTGGAAGAATGTTGAAGTCTTTCTTTAATGACCACTTGCTATCCTGTACTTAACAAATTGACATCACCATGCCAGCAAGGAAAAAAACAATGCTATATAAAAGAGATAATGGAACAGCATTACTATGTTGTGATTAATCATAGTGGCACTAGAAAACAAAATTAATAAGGCATTATGCTTTCAGCATTAAACAAGCTAGCAAATGATTAATATCAAATAATGTCAGTTGTTGAAAATGAGCATTATCAAATATACTTAAAGAAGTTGTCCAGGAAATATGTATGTCATATGTAGTTCAGTCCTTAATAGAAAATACAGGAATAACTTTTCAAGTCAAAGACATTCACAACACTACTTATAATATTTAATAGAATTTGGAAGTACCACCTATTTTAATGGCAGAGTTTGAATCAAATAAACTATGATAAATCCATATAACGTGGTCTTATATAGCTGGTAATATTTTATAAATTTTGATGAAATGGTAAAACAATTTTATGCTCATTACTATTCTATTATATTAAATCTATAATGTTCACCCATGACAAGGACACATTCACCGAAATGCATAACTGGTAATTTTTTTTGGATACTCATCATAGTAAATACTTACGCAAAATTAATCATATTGCCAACTACACACCAAATTTTTATGCCAAATAACATTCTGATTGATCAAAAGGTCTATAAGTAGCATGTGACTATATATTTGATGTGTATTATTATAAATACATACTGAATGTATACATGTTTGTGTATAGATAGATAAATAGATAGATAGGTAGATAGTTTTATTTGTCACTTCATATTGGTGGGTTCAAAACATTCAACAAACCAAATATCAGAAACATTCAAATAAAACTGCCTATGTACCAACATGAATGGATTTTTCTTGTCATTTTTCCTAAATAGTACTTCATAGTAACTATTTCCATAGCATTTGTTTTGTATGAGGTATCCATGGTTTTGATGAGTAGCCTTGACTGTCAATAGCTTAACATATTAATAAGTCACACTTATCGGGAAGTGTATGAAAGACCCAGAGATGACAGCATCATGGCATCTCTCATAGAACCAATGGTTTTATGGATTGATGCACACAAAATTTAAATACACTGTTAGGATGTGTCAGAACAGTGGAAGGTAAGGACTAGCTCATTAGTAGTATGTTTTCACAAGATCCTGTCTTGGCCCTCATGCCTCTTGCTCCTCCCATTGACTCCTGGCTGCTCTGAGGTAAGCAGCTCTGCCCTGCCACACTCCCCCTGCAATAATGTTCCTGCCATACCACAGGACGAAGAGCAAAGGAGCCAGCTGGAAGCTCTGAAGCCTTGAACCAAAATAAAACCTTCCCCTCTTAAGATATTTCTCTTCAGTATCACAGCAATGAAAAGATACAATAATCTAAAGATGGTTTTAAAGCACATGGAAGGATACAAAAAGGCTACATTTATAGAAAGGATTTGAGCAACATTACCACCAAGCATTATCATATTATCAAGAAGGAAACATGTTTCATCCAGTTCAGAATATACTCCTGGGATCTGGAAGCTTCAAGCTACAGTTCTAAAAGTCAACATACACTTTATTTTTTGGCAATTACCTCACATATACAAGTAAATACGCTTAACACATTTATTAAACAGGTATAAAAAGATAACATATAGCCAGTGAGTGCCTTGTAAGGTTTTTATAAAATAAGAAAGTGTTAAATAATCATTGCTTTCCTAAAATTTTGACTTTACTATATAACATTGTCTGATCTCATCAAGGACTGCAAAGTCGACCTTCCTTTCATAATGCCATTAGCTTACTGAATAGCTCTAGAGTCCCACTAGCTGGGAAATATCAAGTCTAAACAATGAAAATAAATATATCAATAATAAGAATATTTTAGCACAAATTTCTCAGATTTTATAGCTCTAGAAGATTCATGACTAATAGAATTTTCAAGGTAACTTCTAAAGAGTAGGTCGAGTATGACCAAAAAGCCTATATGCAACTTTTCATCCAAATCACCGGCATACTGCACAGGTATAAGCTGTGACAATGAAATAACTCTAGAATATCTTAGCTTTTCAGTTAATTATTTATATTTGTTCATTTAAACATTAATTTAAGCAACCATTTAGTTAAAAAGAAAAAAGAATACTAGTGACCACAGCAGGTTCTTCTGACTTTGTGGTGTTCATGGTTGGAGACATGACTTAACAATCATGACATATGTTTGAGCAGCTATGAACATACCACAGTGCCAACAGTGAGGACAGCTACAAATGGTGACAACTCTGCATCGTGTATACTTGTTTGTGCTTTGGACTTGTGAGCTGAAGGCCCATGAACAAAGTGCTGACAGCAAGCATACCACAAGCATTAATAAGATAATGCCACTCACTATTATGGAAACAAAAAGGAAAAGATTGAGTCACTACAAGACAAGACACACATTGTAAAATCATGAGATGATCATTACTGTCACTGTTAGCTTCACAGAAAAGAAATGAAGAGGGAAAAAAAAAACCCTGTTGTTTATGATCACATACTCTGGGCTTTATCATGTATTTAGCACTTCACAAACTATGCTTAATACCTAGGACTACCAAGTAAGGTGGAGATAAGAATCCTATATTTCTTACAAGGAAAAACTAAGGGCCAAATGATAAGTAAATTGACTGCATCTATAAACTAAGTAGTTGCAAACTAGGATTTGTAACTCAGTATTATTTTTCACCTATACCTAAAGCTGTAACAGTAATACTGTTTCCTTTTTGGTGAGAATGGGCAGTTCAATTGAATAAATAAACTAAGTAGACTGCACATTTCATTGGTAAAAATTGCTTATATTTAAACCAAAAGAATAGCATTTAGGAACTATTAATTAATTTCTACTACAAATAATTGAATATACAACTTAAAAGGTGAATGAACAAATAAATCTAGAAATGCTGCCAGGATAAAAATCAAAGCATATAGAAAGAAAATATTATTTTGTACTATAAATAAATAAATATACAATTTAAAAACTGAATGAAGGGCTGGAGAGATGGCTTAGCGGTTAAGCCCTTGCCTGTGAAGCCTAAGGACCCCGGTTCGAGGCTTGACTCCCCAGGACCCACGTTAGCCAGACGCACAAGGGGGCACATGCGTCTGGAGTTCGTTTGCAGTGGCTGGAGGCCCTGGCGTGCCCATTCTCTCTCCCTCTCTCTCTCTGTCTCTCTCAAATAAATAAACAAAAATTACCAAAAAAAAAAAAAATTAAAAAAAAACTGAATGAACAAATAAATCTGGAAATGCTGGCAGGATAAAAAGCAAAGCATATAGTTTCCTATATGGTTTGCATATAACTTTAGACTATAATAAGGTGAAGTTGTTTTTGAAATTAATGTCATATAAATATTTCAGGACAAATCAAGCAATACTTAATGAGCAAATCTATATAAATATAAGAATATAATTAGCATAAATATGTAGCATAATGATACAATAAATATAAATATGCCTTTTACTCAAATATCCCTAAAGGGGGAAATCATATGTAATATTACATAAATGAAATTCATTTTTGTCATTAGCCTATGATTTCTACATTTTTTGTAATATTTGTGTCCTTAAGTGGGGCAAACTAAAGCATGTTGGTGGTTGAGAGCCTGAGGAAGCTGGAAATTCGAGTCTGTTGTTAGCTTAGGCATAGAGCTACGTGAAATACTTTTCACCGCTGGCAAAAACAATGGGAAAAAGGCATTAGCCTCCCCAGTGTGATTTTTGGTACTTCCTATCCCAGGGAAGTCCAAAAACACAAAGTGAGATCAGAATTTTTCACTAATTTCTGGCCTTCTGTTTCTCTCCATTCTGGCAATGAAATATGGAAAACATATTTGTTCCAGGGCAATGTGAACTTTTTCTGAACCTCGGCAGACATCCTTTTTTAGTCATAAAAAACCAGAACTTTTTGGTTCTTAACATCCAGTATTCAAGCACTTACAACTCAGACCAGGATTTCTTGCAGTCCTGACTCAGTCCGAGTGCATTGTTTTCTGTACATAGTCACACGGTAGGAGAATTATGCTAAGGGACAGGTACTTAGAGTACTTCACAGAAGACAGGTGTGGTTGCCAGCATGAAAGGGCTTATATTCCTAAAATTGTCACTTTTCTGCCTCACAATCCATGTGAGCCAAAACTATATTGAAATAGGACATTTGACTGACTGGGTAGGAGGAACTGTTTTCTAAAGGACTGGGTCTATTGCTGTTTTGTTCTTATTAGCCCCAGAGTTACATATCCTTTGAGGGCCACTTCAAAGAGAAAATGAGAAGGAACTAGTTTATTTTATTTTGTGAATGGAAAAAGTTGAAATAGAGGCAACAGGCAACATTCTCCTCAGTTTTTGTTTTTTTTCTTTCCCCTCCTTTCATTCCTCAGGAAAAGGAAAATGCAGTTCCAATTAAGTTGTTGAACTTTGTTTTGGAGTACAGAGAGAGATGTGGTCCATACCTACTACATTTGAGGTATCTTTACAGTAGCACTAGACAATTGGAATTTCATACATTTTCATGTCATGAAGCATTCTTTCATAGTTTTCATCCTTCAAATGCTCAAATATAAGACAAGCATTCTTAGTGAATGGTTGGTACAGAAATAGACCAAATGTGGATTTTCATGAGGGTGGTAGTTTGCCTTTCTCTAACCGGGTATATTGGTTAGAAGCCACAAACCTGAAACATGCCAATTTTTTTTTTTCTTATGGTACTTAGAATCAAACCCAAGTTCTTGCCCATGCTAAGCTAGCCAGTACTCTACTTCTGAGATATGAACCCAGACCTAGCTATTCTTGACTAGACAAACACAGTGGAACGTGTTGTGCAGCCATAGATAAAATGCAATCCCCCAGAGTCTCCATGTCCCTTCTTTTATGTGTGTGACAATGTCTAATTAATGAAAAGAGGGTGAGATAAAGTTCTCACTTAATAAAATCACATTGTCATCTACTTCAGGTGAAGAAGTAGACCTGCCACTTTGCTTAATCCTCTGTACATACAATGGCCAATTGTTATCTTTTGTTAATAACTTTCTGCAAAACTTGAAGATTTTTTGTCACTCTCTTGTCTACATCAGACAATACTGTGCTCCAGAACACTGACTTAGAAAGGATTTTTCCCCCAGCTTTTTAATCATTTTCTGAAATGTTCATAAGTAGTTTGAAATATTTCATCATCCTCTGAAAGTGTGATGCTAAAAATGACCTGATATTTATACAAAATATACTCTACTTCCATGTATCAAGTCTTTGCATAATTATATAGAATGTTCTAAGCATAAGAACTACTGGTTGATACTTTCTAAAAGAGTTAGTATATTAAATATTAATTTTTCTATTCCTGAGTGTCATGATATTCACTGTTCTACATTAATTGAAGTCCTGTTGATGTATGATAGACTATTCTGTTTTATTTGTTTCTTCAACAGTTACCTTACCAGTAATCTCCAGAATTGCTTCCAGGAGTAGAGAAGATTGCTCACCAGCTAAAGGCACTTGTTTTTGAAGACTGTAAGCCCTATTTTAATTCACCCATGTAAGCATGAGACAAAAAGATATGACAAAAGCATCTAGTGTTCATTTTCAGTCATAACAGGTTCTGTAATACACACACATACATAAAAAATATAACCAGATAACGTAAAAAGACTTATTTCTATAAGTACACCATCCTTTGCCAGTTTTAAAAGAAAAAAAAATATGTGAAAAATTCTTCATTAATATTTCTTTTCCCTTTTCTTGCATTATGATGAACTTGTATATATAATTTTTTTTTTATCTCCAGCATACTTCTGGTTATACTTCAATCCCAACATCTGCCTTCAGTTTATTCCACCCCCCACCACAATCCACATCATATGGCCAAACTCCAGGCTTCTATCAAAGTACTTGATTACCAATCTGAGGTAAAAGACGATGTTGCTGAAGACACCATATGCTGTTGACACAGACTATTGAGAGATCTGGCTAGAATATGGATGGAAGCTATTTCCCAGATGGTCTGCCCATATAGTTATATGAGCTTCTGGGTAAAAAATGGCCAACATGTGTGCTAACAGAGGACACCGCTATGCAATAACAACCAGTCTGATAAAATGGGCATGCCTGTGAAATAGTAGCACCCACCCTAGGTGGGTAACCAAGAGCTCCTGATTGGCTAAGAGATCTGCTCCTTGGAAAGGAACCCTGAACTGGAACTGAGAACTGAGACAGAATCCTATGGAGACCAAGATCATAGTTTGCAATAAAAAGCTCCTACTACTCTTTAGACAAAAGAGAGACTACACCCATCAAAATCTCTCTTAATTAATAATGCTATCCAACTGAACCTATTTTTCTTTTTCAAAAAGACAGCTAGACCCAAGGAGATAAACCACCCCTCCCATGTCAGCCAAGTCCCAGGTGAAACCACAGAGGAATTGGCAAGATGATCGAGAATGCTGCTTCAATGGTGAGCCTGTCAACCAGCACTAGGGTCATGGAGACAGACACTGAGTGTGCTCAAAACACACCAGGACCCACATTAGCCAGATACACAAGGGGCACATTCGGCAGGAGGACCTTTGCAGTGGCTAGAGGCCCTGGCATGCCCGTTTTCTATCTATCTGCCTCTTTCTCTGTCTGTCTGTCACTCTCAAATAGATAAATAAATAAACAAACAAACAAACAAACAAACACACACCAAGGCAGAAATACAGAACCTGCTAGGAGTACAGCACTAAAGTGGACTTCAAACATTGCCACTACAGCTCAAGGAATTTTGTGAAAGAAGGGCTAGAAAGATTTTAAAAGCCACAGAGTCAATGCCTCTTGGAAGCAGTATATTTTTGGGGATGGCCTTAGGGTTATAGGCAGCTTATCCTTGCCAGTGTTTGGCACACTCTGCTGTTGCTGTTTTGCATGTGAAGTTGGCCAGGTCGTGATGTCCACCCTCTGCTCATGCCATTATTTTCCCTGCCTTCATGGAGCTTCCCCTCGAGTCTGTAAGCCAAAATAAAGCCTTTATTCACACAAGCTGATCTTGGTCAGGTTTTTTCTGCCAACAATGCGAACCTGACTGCCATAGTGTTCCATCATATGAACACTTGTATGTTGAGTTATCCACTGATTTAAAAACATACTAACTGGGGGCTATAGAAATGGCTCAACCAGTAGGAGTATTTGCATAGAAGCATAAAGGTCTGAGAATTTTTAAGACCACCTGAGTTCAGTTCCCTAGCACTCATGTAAAAATGCAGCCATAGCCATAAATGTATATAAACCTAGTTAATTGTGGCAGGGAGAGGGAGAAGAGAAAGGCTGGCAAAATGCTAGGGCTTGCTGACCATAAACTGGAAGCTCTGTGTTGGGTGAGAGACTATCTCTAGAAAACATGTGGATAAGTGGTAGTGGAGGACACCTTTGTATGAGTGCACACAGGACATGCAAATCTACATACACATGCATGTACCCACACACGTCAGATCACACTGCGTGCTTCAAATTCTCTACACACAGATACATGCCAAAAATATCTTAAATGCCCCCAAGTTTGGGACTCTTATGAGTCTTTTCTACAGATTGTTTTCTTCTATATATATCCTTATATGAATAATCTGTAAATATTTTTGTTTCTTTGTGAGTGGAAAGAGTATGGGTGCAATAGGACCTCTCACTGCTGTCAGCAAACCCCACATGTATGTCCCACCTCATGCATGTGGCTTTGCTTGGCTGAGTGGAACCCAGGCCAGCAGGATTTGCAGACAAGTACTTTTAACTGCTGAGTCATCTTCTTAACCCAGGAATTGATAAACTATTTTTTATAGTGGATGTGACATCAAACCAACAGTTTGTGAGTCATCAAGTTTCTTTGCCTACTTACCAGCATGGCTTGCTGTCAATATGTTTTTGTTTTCTTTTTTAATCACTCAGTAGTCCTGTGTTATACTATATCATGATTATTTTAATCAGAATTTGTCTAATAATTAATGATGTTGAATATCTTTACATTTGTTTACTTATGAGCTGATTATCCCATCAGGGGAATTATCTGTTCATATTTTTTCATTAATTTGCTAAGTGAACTGTTTCATTTGCTTAGGCTGTGTTATGAGAGGTCACTATAAATTGTAGATATTGTCCTATGTCAGATGTGTGTTTTACAAACATTTTGTCCAACTCTGTGGTTTTGAAGTTTTATCATCTTAACAAGATCTCAGAGAAAAGATTTATCAACATTCCTTCATCTACTTAGCCAATTCTATGACTTGTTTTTATTTTATTTTTGAATGAAATTCATATCTCACCAAGGCTTATTTTGGTGGGTGGTTATGTAATTGTTCCTGCACTACTCTTGGAAAAGACTAGCCTTCATCCATCAAGTTGCTTTTTAACTTGTCAGAAATTAGTTGAGTAATTGCATGGGTCGATTCCAGGATTTCTCAGAGTTTTTCTCACTTATCTCTTATGCTTGTCTCTATGCCATTGAACAGTACCTTATATTGTAGCAAGATGCAGCATAAATACTGACAACATTCTTTTTTAGAATTTTTAAAATTTAATTTATCTGTGTGTATGTATGAGTGTATATAGGTGTGTGTGTATGAGAGAGAAAGAGAGATGTGGAGTGT
This sequence comes from Jaculus jaculus, assembly GCF_020740685.1. NCBI lineage: Eukaryota > Metazoa > Chordata > Mammalia > Rodentia > Dipodidae > Jaculus > Jaculus jaculus. The sequence continues at coordinate 134,387,377 of NC_059107.1, forward strand.
GTATATGTGCATACATGTCCTCATATGCATGTGGAAGACAAAGGACAACTAGGGGTGTTTCTCCTCTCCTTCCACCTTTTTCAAGACAGTGTCTTCATCATGGTTTTTGCTGCAATTCTCCTGTCCCACTTCCCATTGCTATAGGCATGTTGGGACTACAAATGCATGTGCCACTTGGCATCCAACTCCTTGTGGATGCTGGGGAATTATGCTGAGGCCAGCAGGCTTTCAAGCAAGCACCGGTAACTGCTGAGGTGCCTCCCTATTCTAGTAGAGAAATCCTTTCCCTGGTATTTTTCTTTCTTAAAACTGTCTTGGCTATTCTGTGTCTGTCTGTTTCTGTATAAAATTATAATGTACATGAATATAACTGCAAACACCTTGCTAGGTATAGCATTAATTATGTAGATAAACTTGAAGATAGCTTTATATCTTGAGTCTTCTGGTTCAAGACTATGGTACCTATCACCATCATTGTATGTGTATTAGTCAGGGTTCTTTAGAGGAACAGAACTGCTAGAATGAATTATTTTAAAAGGGGATTTGGTAGTCCAATAGCAGTTGCAGGCCCGAGAATCACCGAACCTGGTAGCTGCTCAATCCTCGTGTCCAGAAGCTTCAGCAGTCCCTACCTGGCACTGCAGATGGTGCAGGGATGCCTGGTGGCTTCCTGAGGAGCGGCTGGGTTTCGATCCACGTGGGTCTTCAGTTGATGCTGGTCTTCAGTCCGCACTGGTCTTCAATCCACGCTGGAAGGTAGCGAGCAGCTCTGGCAGCCAAGTGGAAGGGAGGAAGGAAGGAAGGAAGGAACTCTTTTTACCCAGAGCATCCTTATATCAAGTCCCCTTCTGAGTGGGGTGCCCATTCTAGGGGAAGGGCTCACCCTGGGGGAAAGACTTCTTCCTTGATTTGAGCCTTCCTAGAAGCAACCTGTGGATTACTAAACAGATCAAGTTGACAACACCTTAACTATCACAGTATGTTTCCTTTGATTTCTTAGAACAGTATTTAGGGATTATCAGCATGAAGTTTCTGTACAAATTTTCTTTATACATACATATGTTTCATTTTGTGTGGAATGATTATAAATAGTATATTTAATTTCTAGTCATTCTTTTAAATATTTTAATTTATTTATTTCAGAGAGAGGTTTATATACTTCAAACTACTGAGCTAAAGTAAGAGTTCTAGGACAGGGTAATAAATACATTGAGATGTTTTTCATAAACAATCATGTTATTGTAAGGAGAGTGTTATTTCTTACATCTCGATCTATATGCCTTTGTTTTATTTATTTATTTGTCACTTACTTACTTTTGGCTTATGTTAGTAGACAGAAACTATAGAAGTATATTGAATAAGAGAGGTGAGGTCACACACCTTTATGAAGTTCCTAATCATAAGGCAGAGCTTTTAGTTCTTAGTCAGTAAATATGATATTAATTAAAGAGATTTATTTTTGATGTTGGTTATTGTGGGATAATTCACTGATCCTAACTTGCTGAGTGTTTGGGAGTTTTATCGAGAATGGACATTGATTTCCTACAAATACTTTAGCCTCTATGGGTAATTATCTGAATTTTGTTCTTTTTAAATAAAATTTAAGGGTTGCATAGAAAACATAAAAGTTATGCATATTAAAGGGTAACATGATATTTTTATATGTGTATAGTCTAATCAATATATAGTAAAATATTTAAATCAAATTAACTATATTGTTCTCAAATAATTGTCATTTTATCACCATGGAGGTTTTTCAAGGCTTCTGGTTCTTTAAAATTTATAGAACATAATTGTTTTATACATCTTAATCCTATCTAACTGTCCCTGAGTGCTATTGTCAAAATTTCCCCATTCACCTGCCTTCCTATTGGCCTCAAACTCTGGTAACCACCATTCAATCCTCTAATACTGTGAGATCAATTTATATTCCACATTTGAGTGAGATCATATTATACTTGTCTTTCTGTGTCTGGTTTATTATACTTCACATAATGACAACCAGGTATATTCATGGTGTAAATGCCATGGGTATATAAGATTCCACTCAATAGTTTCTGTATTCATTCCTCTACCTATGAACATCCAGGCTGAGTACATATGATTGAAGAATTAGAGATATTTATTCAGGGTTTGTAGGGAGTCCAGGAAAGTCCTTGAACCCCAAACCCTTAGTTCTTATCTGTTTTTAACCAAAGAATTGGATCAAATAAGACTGAGAATGATAATTATTAAATTATTATACTTATTTAGGAAAGTACCAAGCCAAGAGAAGGAAAATGGATAAACCCATGGAGCCCACATGGTTGGCCTACAAGAAATGTAAAAAGAGTATTAACAAGGAAGAAAAAGAAAGTATAAAGACCTCCTACCATGTGGAGGGCAGGAGGGGATAAAAAGCCTATGTGGAAATAAGGGGGGATCTCCCCTCATCTTGGCCCACCTTGAACCTTAAAGTTCAGGAGCTTGCCAACAAAGCTTGCCCTCCTCTTGTAAATGCATATATAACCAAATGGTAGTGGGGCCTACCTTCTGCCCCAGGTGAGCCAGAGAGATAGCTAATTGGTCTAAGCTAGAGGCTGGCTCAGGAGGAGGATAGACATGACAACAAATTCTGGGTGCCCAACATGAGCAACCACAATGAAAGAATGAGATTTAAATTTTAGGAAAGGTGTCCTCCCTCCCAAGAGGGGATCATTTTGTGGAAAAACAGATCTAGGGAAAAGATAAGAAGTCAAATCATACTTGATCTCTAGAAAAGTGAAGACTGTAAGTGTAGGCCCAAAGAAATTCCTTTCATAGGCTTATTCACCCTAAACTATCTAGCAAAGCTACCTCACTCCTTCTCAATATAAAGATGCAATGCTGATGGTAAAAGGACCTCCAAAGAATTTTGTTGTTGTTGTTTTCTTCATTGTTTGTTTGTCCAATGTTTTTGCTTTTATGTGAGAAATGTCCCTGAGGCTATAAAGAGGAAGTTAGCTTTTCTTTACTTCTTTTTCTCTAAGGGAGTTCCCCTTTCCTAGAAACCTGAGTTATTTGCTTTATCCTTGTTTATCCTTAATGGTGGTCCCATTCCCACACACAGACACAGGAGAGTCATGAGGCAGGTTTCTCATTTCTGTGAACCCATTCCTGTTGTACAGGAGCTCTGCCTTCTTTTCTTCTCTTATAACACCACTGCCCTCTACAAATATTTCTAAACCTCGCTGACCTCTATGGTCTATGGCTATCATTCTTCTGAATTTGTAAGAATGTTCGATGGCCACTGGCTCAGTGAAAGTTTTGTGTGATGGTGACCACCAGCAACCTAAGTACTGGCTTAAAGCCCAACCAAGAGCCAGGAATGATTCCATCTACGGCAAAGATACCCAATATCAACATTCTGGCTATAGTGCATAATGATGTCATTATATTCATTATGCAAATACTGCAAAGATATGAGGGCAGATATTTCCTGCACATGCTCACTTCATTTCCAGTAGGATAGCTAAATCGTATAGAAACAATTTTTAGTTTTTGGAGGCATCTTTATGCTCTTTTCTGTAAGGGCTATATCAATTTTAGCCCTAACAAATTTGAATAAGAATTTTCTTTTCTCCATTTCTTCTAAAGCATTTATTATTATTTTTTGTCTGTTTGATAATAGCCATTTTAATTTGAGTGAGATAATGTCTCATTGCTATTTTATAGTGCATTTCCCTGATGTCTGGTAAGTGTTTTTTCAAATATAATATGTGTTAGTAATTTGTATATATATTGAATTCTTTTTGGATATAGTATTCTGCAGATAGCAATTGTATCATCATACTGAGTCTTCTATATCATTGCTGATTATCTCCCTAGAAGTTTTATGAGTTTCTGAGAGATTTGATAGATTTTATGATGGAAATCATAGTTTTGTCACTATGTAAGGGTTATTTAGATACAAGTTTGATTAGTTCATCATTTAAATCTTTGAAAAATAAGAATGTGAATTTTCTTCTTTCATCATTACAAATATTCTTTTCAAAAAGTAAAGTGGCAAAGTAATAGAGATTGTATATATACATTTCACATAGCTAGTGGTGAAATTACAAAATTTGGAGCTGGAAGAAGTAACAAATTTTGATAGTGAGAAGAATTTTTGATGATCAAGTGTCCTATGGTATGCTTAAAATTTAAATCTTAGGTATTTATAATTCTATAGAATGCACATATTAAAATTAGAATTATATAATGGTCCTTAATACAAGAAGTTTACATTACATTTTGTGCTTAACATTGAGTCATCATAATGTCACTCAAGCAAGTGAAGCAATAACTAAAACAGCTGTAAGTTGAACCTGATTAATCTAATTTTACAGTCTGTTACATAGGCTCATTGCCATTCCATATAGAAATTAATTTTTACTATTTCATTATGATTATTTATATTAAAAATGATAAGTATTTTTCTTACATTGGACCTTTTCCAAACTACAAAAGACTTTTTACAAAAGGATAACTAGGGAACATTCCTCTCCATATTATTATTACCTAATGAATCACAGCTGATTTTGTTGGCTAAGTAGTCCCGGAAGAAAGTTTTATAATGTGTCCAGGGTTCAATAATTGCTGAATCAGTAACTCTTTATATAACAAGAAAATAAGAAAAATTCTTCAGTAAGCATTTTGAACAAGGTTTTAATTAAAAACAGGTTTGCCGTTGGCGGCAGTCTTTGTCCCAACTGTGGGTTAATTTATTTATATTTTTTTACAAAATTCTCAAAAACAGTACTAATCTCTACAGTCAATTATTAAAAATAGTTATATTCTGATGTATGTGTGCAAAAAATTATTTTCAGCTCATATAATTATTCAGGTAACAAATTTATTTATATGTTATTGTCAGCCAACAGAGGGTGCTTGTGAAATAAAAAGCCCACCCATATCTCCCCAGAGTATGAGTTCAACTTTGAGAAGATAGGAGAAGAATGTCTTATGTAAGAGATTAGTTCCTGATGTTTATGGACTTAATAAATCCACAAATTTGTGCTGTTTATTCAAAAACTAAACCAAAGTTTTCTCTTCAAGGCAGTCTTTATTGCAATGTACACATTGTGTCATAGTCATAAGAATGGCTTCATGCATAGATTCTACCAGTAACTTCTAGCTTCTCTCCCATTGTTGAACTTTGACAACATTCTCCCTTTCATGTTAACTTACTGCCATGACGGCAAAAGGAAATCTGGCCTTATAAAGAAAAAGCAAATCAAAAAAAGCCTGCAGCCTTTTCAGTTTCTAAAGTGAGAGTACCACATTTGAGGTTCTATAAACCATGCTAGAATGTCTTCAGTTCTTTCATGACTTTGATTAACTACTTTAAAGGAGTTTGTTATAAAGAAATGAATCCCCAGGATACAGCATTTTTCTCATTGCCTCATATCCTTATTTTTCACATGACTGCTCTGGGACTTTCTGAGAACATCTGGGAGAGCTCTGATTACAAACCCGAAGCTGTTTTGAACACAGTGCAGTTTGTAATTCTGATTTTCTTTCATGGTGCTCTCATCTTATTTGCTCCATTCAGATCAATAACATGTTCAAAAACTGTGTAAATGTTTTGAGTAGATTTTCGTTCCATGTAGTGAGGGTTTCACATCACTGAAGGGAAAACATGATATAAGAGTTTTCATTACATTGCAAGGGAGAGAGCCACAGACCAGTGATATGCCAGAGAGATTGCGAGCTACAAAGACAAGCATATATATACATATAAATATTTTTACTTTATTAATTTTATTTTGTATTCAGAGCACATAATATGAGATCTACTTACTGCACAAAGCTTTGGGTGTATAAAACATTGCTGAGAATAGGCACATTATATCACAAATCTCTTGAATGTGTTCCTCTTGCCTGTTACTTTAGACTTATTAAATTCACCTATCCTGGTGCTTTTTAATCAACAATCCACCACTTATTTTCACACAAATATCTATTTTTGATATTTTATATTAGTGGAATCATTTAATATTTGTCTTCTCTCAAATGTAACTGGCTAATGTACTTCAATGAATTGTTTTCAGGTTCATCTATGCAGTTACACACTGCCTGTCTTTTTTTTTTTTTTTTCCCCTGTTGGAAAGCAAAATAACTGAATGTGTGAGTACACCACATTTTTTTTTTTCCTTTTACCTGTCCAAGAACATTTAAATGATTTATAGAGCTTGGCTGTCATGAAAGTTCAATAGTAAACATGGTTGTATTCATACCTCTTACGGATCCAGATTTCAGTACTTTTGAATAAGTACCCAGAAGATGCTGAAACTTATGATAGATTGTTTTTCTTAATTTTGTGAGGAGCATCTACATTTTCAAAATTACTTTGTCACATTGCAATCCCACCTATGATGTAAACCTACAAGGTACAAATACACTAATTTTTCTACATACTTTCCAATGTGGATGACTGTTTTATATATTAATTTGTGTGGTTTGTGATGTTGCAGTTTTAATAACAGCCATTACGACAAGTGTTAGGTACTCCATTATTGTGGCTTTGATTCGCATCTTCCTGAGGGGTGTTAATGTTGACAATGGCTGCAGTGAACTCAAGTTCTCAACTAGGTATTCACTAGCTAGAGGTGGAACATTCATTTATGGATGCCCAGTACTTGCTACAGAGATAACAGACAATATACGTCTTGAATTTGTACATAATTTATGATTTTTTTCATCATTTTAACTTACCCCTGCTTATTGGAACAGGCAATTAGGATGAAAATTATTGATTAATTATTAGGTACATAGATTAATTCATATATAATTATTTTAGATGGCTGGCCTTATTTGTAAGATATTGGATAAAAATTGAAAACAACAAAGGTTAAGGTGGCATAACTTTTGAGAATCACATTTTGTCTTATAGGCACAATTTTAGGGTAAAATTATTATCATTCACTTGATATGTTACCTTCCTCTAGTGAATGATACAGTAAGAATCATAGTTTTCATTATTTGTCTTCTCAAGATATATGTAGGTGTTTATGTAATCATCATTTAATAACATCAAAACATACCAGGGACTGCATTACACCATTATATAGGAAAAGATTTTTTCATATATTTTGTAAAAAATTTCCCAATTTTCTATGATTGAGATTTGAATTTAAATATGCTATGCTGTGATGTTTGAGTTCTTAGTCACTGTTTTTGAACTGTCTATTGGGACTGGGATTATTCTGTGCAAGAAACTCTGATGATAGCTCTGAGTCATCTTAGACAAATGGACGGAAAATGTTTTACATAAAGGCAATAATTATGGCTTCCTTCTCTCTTGTGAGGACATAGACAAGTAGGCAATAAATCATTTCTTTAAAAAAATATTTTTGTGTTTTATTTATTTATTTGAGAGCGTCAGACAGAGAAAGAGAGAAAGACGGGGAGAGAGAGAGAGAGAGAGAGAGAGAGAGAGAGAGAGAGAATAGATGTGCCATAGCCTCCAGCCACTGTAAATGAACTCCAGGAACATGAGCCCCCTTGTGCATCTGGCTAATGTGGGTCTGGGGGAATTGGGCCTTGAACTGAGGTCCTTAGGCTTCACAGGCAAGCGCTTAACCACTAAGCCATCTCTCCAGGCCCAATAAATCATTTTTGAAGTAAGTAAGTTGGCAACAGTATAACACACCTAACTATAAATAAAGAAATTTGGGGCCTAAGGATTTGACTTGTCTAAATTACACATTTCTTTTACTGTCAGAGTTTGGATTGCATCCAAATATCCTACAGTGGTATTCTATTAATTATAAAAAAAAACATTAATTCCTTTGTATGAGGCTCTTACAATTTTACATTCCCAAAGATGGGATACAAACATAACTACTATGCATGAATATAGAAAATACAGGAAAATGTGCACCCAAGCATAAGTCATCCAAAAACTTGGCATGTGTGTGTATTCACCTCAAACAACTCAGACCCATCTCAAACAACGTAGACCCATGCAGACTGTGGTTGCTGACAACAAACTTATTGTTCAGTAGAGGAGCAGATAAATAAATAGGGTTATGTAAAAGTTCATGGTGAGTTCTATGGAATCAGGGTGTACAGACACTCCAAAAATCATGTCATATCAAAACTGGAAAGGCTAGAGCACTGATCTCTAGTTTCTTCTCATTTAGACTTGAAATATATTAAGAATCATGTACAAAGGCACACCTATTTTAAATTAGTCTCTAAAAATATTTATAGGCATGTATATAATGCAAAAAGATTTAATTCCTAGCTAGATTGCAATGCTTTTCCACTTTTAAAATGTTTCGATAATTATAATCATATCATTCACTCCCATCTCCTGCTTCCCTCTCTACTCCCATTCCCACTCCTGCTGAAGCTGCTAGTCCCCGTTCCTTTCCCAACTAGCCACTCTTACACTTTAATGTCTTGTTGCTGTTTCACCTGTGTATGACCAAATTTAATTAGGGTGGCTTACCTGAGCATGGATGAGGGGTTATTTACTGGAGCATGGCCAACTTACCAGCTCACCACTGAAGAAGATCTCTCCTCCCTTAGCAAACATAAATAGCACCTCAGGAAAGGGTGAGACCTCATGAGCATCTCTCATTAGCTACACTAACTGTTTCCAAATCTGCATGGAGGAGTGGAGCTTTGTAAACCCTACTATTGATTTTTTAAATAAAATTGTTGTGTCTCTCTTTTAAATATTCCCTTTGAAATTTAAATTGCAAAGTAATTTAATATTCACTTTCACCCAACACATTGCTCATGAACCAGCTCATTGGCAATTACACATTAATTATACATCAATTACACACAAGTTGTACATTTTCTTGTCTGTGCTATTGAGGCAGTAGCTCACTCTAACCTGGAACTCAATGCCTTGATGAGGTTGATTTGGAACTCATGGAGCTCCTTTGACCATTGCCTCCCAAATACTGGGATTAAAGATTGTACCTCAACACCCAGCTTCCATCATTCTTGAATGATCTTACTCATATTTCCAAATCAATTCCCTATGAATGGTTTTCAAATTAATGTATTTTAACTCTGAAAAACAATATTGATTATCATAACATCATTTCTAAAGTAAAAAATAGATTATATAAATTTTAAATACAATTTTAAGAATTTAATATATTTCACAGAATTTAATGCTATTCATAACAAGTAATAGAATTTAGCCTAATTAAATAATTTAATTTCAGTTAATAATATGAATGAGATATTTTAGTTGAAATTGTATGTATTTATTCACTTCTAGGAATCCTAGGTCTATAGATGCTAAAATACTCTGGGTGAAGTTGTCATTGTACAAAACTAGATGATTTTAAAAAAAACGATGAATAATAAAAAAGTCAATTTGTAGTCTTTTAATTTTTAATTTAATTATTTGCTTAGAGAGAGAGAAGTAGAAGACAGAATGCATGTGCCAGGGCCTCTTACTACTGCAAACAAACTCCAGGTACATGTGGCACTTGATACATCTATTTCTATGTGGGGAATTGAACCCAAGCTGTTGGGCTTTATGAGCAAGTGCCTTGAGTAACCTCTGAGCAATCTCTCCAGTCCTCACCTTTTAATTTATATGTCAGAAATCACACAGTAATCTGCCATTAGATATTTCTAATGAATAAATAGCTAAAATGGGCTTTCCTTTTATTTTTGTTAAAATCCAATCATTTAAAAAAACCTATCAGCTAATAAGATTTACTACAAAAAACACCTGTTTTTTTTTTTTTTTTTAGTTTCTGAAAAGTATATTTAAGATTAATCAAAACAGATCACATTACTAATTTTTCATGTTTCCATTCCATATTGAGGTCAATTTATAAAGGAAAAACTTGAGTACAATTCTCTAAGTTTAGAAATTCCAGACTTAATATTTTCCCTTTTCTAATTACAATATCCTTATTTGGATCTGGTTACTTAAAACAGCATGTGGAGTAGACAGAGACACAGACAAGTGGGAATTATATTAGAAGTTTCTCTCTGGCTTACAACAGTCAAGAGCAGACATGAATATAACTTACAACTATTTTAAGTCATTATTGAAAAAAAAATTAAGACTATCTTAGAAGAATAGTGTTTCATTTCAAATTATTGATTATTGCAGCTCAAGGTAATGATGGGATATTTAGAGTATGCATTGATGGAATATTAGAGAATAAATTAGAAAAATCCCATAACTTGGAAAGTTGAGGCAGAAGGATCACCAGTTAAAGACCAATCTGGGTTATAGAGCAAGAACTATCCTAAAACAACAACAGCAAACATGCAAAAGAGGGAGAGAGAGAGAGAAAGAGGGAAAGAGAGAGAGAGAGAGAGAGAGAGAATTAATTATGGCACTTAAGTGGCAATTAAAGCAAACAGAACTCAATACAACGAGGTCACTTGAGTTTTAATTCCTGCTCCTCCACAAACAAGCAAGGGTTATTTTTAACAGATTTTCACCTGGTTCTAACCCAATTTTATTATATGTAAAAGTAGAATGCCTATACTCCATCATGGGTTTAGGAGTGATGCTATAGTTGCATCATTAGCATTGCTTGTAACCTATTACTAATGTAAAGTGTGAGGGGTGGGGAGGTGGCTCAATGGTTAGAAACACTTGCTTGGAAAGCCAGTACTACAAGATCTAAGGAAATGTAATTGATGCTGAGATTAGAAATCTGAATGTGTTTTCTCTACAAAAGTGACGATTTTTAAACTTGAGAGTGCTCCTTGGATATAAATCTTCAAACTTATGCTTTGGTGAAAAACAGAAGTTTCATTTGAAGGGAAATTAAAGGAATATTTTGCCTTAAGAATTCAATTTCCTCAGGATTTTTATTCATTATTGTTTTCTGCCTACTGACAGCCATCACAAGACTTTGGAATAAGACTCATCTGGCAGTGTTTGCCACAGGAAAACTATTAACTAAAGGATTCATTATGTAACTAAAGGGCTGTTTACTTATTGGACTTAACTCTGAGCCTGTGGGTAATAACTGGGTATTCTATCATATGTTGCAAGAGAACAATGAGTCAGGGGAAGCTATAAGGTTGAACAAGACCACCTTTAACATTTATCTCAAATAACACAATGCTCACTCGCTCTCAGGTATGGGATTGGTTTTGGATTTGCAGTTTCAGGATTTAGGTTTTCATGCATAAGTAGCATGATAGGCTAGGCATGGACTATTTCTGGTTGTTTTGTTGTTGTTCAAGGTAAACAACAGTGAATGACAAATGTTAGAGAGAGAACCAGTGGAAGAGGGTTGACATCTGAAAAAAAGGAGAAAGAGTAGAAAGGTTCTCAGACTATTAGACAGACCCAAGAAGCTTTCAAAGTGCTGGGGTACGACCAGAAGCAAAGCAAGGACTTATTATTAGAGGAAAATTGTATGTAATAGAAACAGTCTGTCGCCTGCCTTCCCATGATTCACAGGCTCTAGTCTTGGCATAGTCAAGGTAGAGTATGAATGTAACTGTCCTTGGGACTGGTTGAAGTATGCCAGCCATTCTTCTCATAGCAAGCTCAGCACTGCTTTATACCCCTCACTGCACACATCTTCTATACATACATGTAGGGAGCAGTTCCTCTGTGGCGTTGTTAATGTTATCTCTCTCTCTGTCCTCTCCAGCTCTCTCTATCTTCCTCCCTCCTTCCTCTCTTCCTTTCCTTCTTCCCTCCTTCCCTCACTCTCCCTCGCATGCTAAAAGAGGTATTGACACAATTTATAACATTAATTGTTGTGATGATGTCAGGGATGACTTTGATAAAACATCACTGGGTCTCACCTCCATTATCCACTCTAAATTTCCTCCACCATAGTCCTTTGCTGCTTAAGTCTTGGGTGAATTTGAGGTATTGCAAACAAAACCCTCCTTTGTGGGCAGACCTAGCCTCATGTAATGCCAGGCCACTTGCTACAAGTGACCAGTCCTAGCTAAAATAAGGCATAAAAAAGATGCCCAAGTATATCAACTGGATCCCGCAGGAATACCTCTGTACCGCAGTGTAAAAGCAATTAACTCCTCCCATCGTCTTGTGCCTCTTCTTTCCCCCTGCTACATCCTGGATAAAAGGAGTTCGAATTACCAGCCAGTTACTGGGAAGAGTATTAAGAAAGGACACTCCTCTTTCCTACCCCTTGTTCCTGAACCAACATATATTTTTTTTTTTTCCTTTTGGTGTCACAACCTAATGTCCTACTTATAGGCATGGGGTAAATATTATTAAGCAGGTGACTCAGGCATAGTCTGATTTGATATACATATATATATGTGTGTATGTGTGTGTGTGTGTGTGTATATACATATATATATATATATATCATTATATATATAGTCACTATATATATATATATGATCATTATATATATGTAGTCACCATATATATATTTTATATATATATTTATATATATATATATATATATATATGACTTTTTTAAATTTCACAATGTAAGTTGATGAAATAGGAGAGGAATTAGACTCCCACGTGCTGTTCCTGTCGCTAAGCTGAGTATTGCAACCCTAATTACCCACTTAGTGACTAGGAAAATGAAGCTAGTGTTTCTATGGAAAGTTGCAATTTATCAGGATTCCAGCCTTTTAACTTGGCTCCAATATGTCACTCCTCCAATGAGGGCCGCAATGAGATACGAGTTCTGGGAATCATATCCAGACTGATATTCCACTAGGCTATGAAGTGCCCAGATATTCTCCTACCACAAAACCACAGCTCTGTTTAGCGACAGGTGAAGAAAGAACAGAATACCTAGAAGAAGCACAGTCACTCTTGGCATAAACGGGATGGCAACTCATCTCACTCATGCTGTTTACCTAAGGCCTCCTTGATTCTTGAAAAAAAATATTAAGAGATTATTATTATTATTATTATTATTATTGGTTTTTCGAGTTAGGGTCTCACTCTGGCCCAGGCTGACCTGGAATTAACTATGTAGGTGGCCTTGAACTCATGGTAATCTACCTCTGCCTCCCGAGGGCTGGGATTAAAAGCGTGCACCACCACACCTGGCTAAGAGACTATTTTTGTATAAATTATTTTCCAAATTTTTGAGCATGTAGAATAAAGGTGGAATTTTTCACCCAAGACCAAATTTGTCATTGGACAAAACACAAACACATTTAGACAAATGCATATTCCAATGGAGTTATTGATAATATCCTGTTTAGGATATTAGTTTATATTTTATAGTTCTTTTTTATTTTATTTATTTATTTATTTATTTATTTATTTATTCATTCATTCATTTATTTATTTATTTATTTATTTATTTATTTATTTATTTATTTATTTATAGCCTAGGCTGACCTGGAATTCACTATGTAGTCTCAGGGTGGCCTGGAACTCACAGTGATCCTCCTACCTCTGCCTCCCAAGTGCTGGGAATAAAGGTATGTGCCATCACCCCTGGTTCTTACAGTCTTTTAAGGAGTACTCACTTCTCATTTCTCTGCTTACTTTATTATTCCTTTTCTTAAAAGGAAAGAAAAATATTTATCAGTTGTAGATACATTACAAAAGGTAAGAAAGAGACATTTAATTAAAATATTGAAATCATGCTGAACTTTTATAAGCAACTATCACATGTGGTGTCTTACAGCTACAGAAGGAGCAACTTACGGAGTTCACCATGTGTTTAAGCATGCCCACCACAATCAACTGTATATTGTCTGCATTACTGAATGTATTGGCCCTATAAGAACATTGCCTACAACCATGGCATTGTCAGAAGCTCCCTACTATACAGAAAGTAATGAGAACATCTCATATTCTCATACATTCTCACATATTGAAGTCTTGAATTTTAAATTTTATCACTATAAATGAGATTATATATTTCATTATTATAATATTTGTGTACTACAAAATACATATGTGCCTATGTAAATATTTTTATGATGCATAATGAGCTTCTAAAGCAATGTTTATTGTATTCTCTAACCAAAATAATAATAATAACAATAATAGTGAAAACAAGCAAGTTGAAATGAATTTAAAAAAAAAACAGAAGGGGTCCATAGCTTCAGAACAAGTCAATGAGGTGCAACAGTTATGGAAATTATCATTTTATTAGTTATTAAAGAAATTAAACAAATATGCAAGACCATATGCTTGGTTACAAATATAGCTTCTTTAATATATGTAAATCAAGGTACTTTCCATGGTGTCATAGTTAACTCCATGTTGCTGGATAGACACCTAACCAAAGGCAACTTATGAGAGGAAAGGGTTTCTCGCAGGTTTACAGAATCCAGGGGACAGCACATCAGTGGTGGAAGAAGCTGGCTCACTTTCATAAATGCATCTATAGCAGAGAGAAAAACCAACAGCAGCAAACACAAACCACCAGGGCTCAGACTGCTCCATATCCACCACAGGGCTGGACCAAAAGATCCACACCCAGTGACACACCCTTGGCCAGGCTACTGGATACTCAAGCTGCAAGCTTAACCAGTACCTCAGGCTATGGGGGGCATACATTCAAATTCAAACTACCACACATGGGGTATGAAGAACAAGCAATAGAATTTTCTTCCTTTGTCAGGTGACTGGCACTGTTTAGCTGCATGAATTCTTTCTTACTATGATCAGTTGTGGTGTTACACAATAGAAGACAATATTCCCTATACCTGTAATTATGATATGTAAAGAGGGCCAGAAGGTAGTCATAAATTACAGTCAATTTTACATAATATATACATAATATACTATGTATTCTATAGTCTTTCATGATAGTTTGAATCAGATTCCCCCCCCCCAAACTCATATGTTCTGAAACCTTAGCTCACAGCTGGTGGCAATTAGAGAGGTGGAGCCTTGCTGTAGGAGATGTGTTGCTGAGGGCAGGCTTTGGGATTCTCTAGCCATCTCACCCTTGGAAGAACTTGGCAAACTCTTCTGCTAATGCTTCCTACCTGTTGGGGCAGACTGTGATATACAAACTCTGCTCATGCCATGTTTTCTTCTGACACCATGGAATATACACTCAAGACTGGAAGCCAAAATAAATTCTTTCCTCCCATCTGCCACTCTTGGTCAGGTGTTTTATCCCAGCCATGTGAAGGAAACTACAACATCTTCAGAGTTCAAAAGTAGTGTGTGACTCCACATACCCTACACAAATGAAGCTGCTGCTGTCAGGGGAGTCTTCCCTGAAGACAGACTAGCCATGAATACCTGTAAGCCTAAGGCAGTAAGCATTATATTTTATTCACAGTATCCACTATCTTCCATTGTCTTTGTGTAAGACCTATTTGATAAACACTGAATTGATCTCACTCTTAGATATAAACATATTCTAATTAGTCTCAACCAATCAGAATAATCTTACCCCATCACTTAGTGAGATATGCAGTCACCAAAGCCCAAGTAAAACCATGGTGAATCCCAGTTATAGAACAGTATGTTCACATTCATCCAAACATGTTGAATTTCAGAACAATTCTTTGTTTATTTGAGAAAGGCCTTTCTCTAGGTGTCATAGTGATTAGAGGTAAAACTCAGAACTTCTATATACTGTGTTTCTGCCTTGAAGGAGGCCAGCCTGGGGACATGGTGCTTAGATATACTCCTGTCTATTTCTTACAACTCTTTTCCTAAAGCTATTGAAAGTGCATTTTGTGCTGGAGGGATGGCTTATCAGTTAAAGAATTTGCCTGCAGGGCTGGAGAGATGGCCTAGCAGTTAAGCATTTGCCTATGAAGCCTAAGGACCCTGGTTAGAGGCTCTTTTCCTCAGGACCCACGTTAGCCAGATGTGCAAGGGGGCACACACATCTGGAGTTCATTTGCAGTGACTGGAAGTCCTGGCACTCCCATTCTCATTCTCTCTCTCTCTCTATCTCCCTATTTCTCTCTCTGTCACTCTCAAATCAATAAAAAATAAACAAAAAATTTTTTAAAAATAAAAAAAAAAAAAGAATTTGCCTGCAAAGCCAAAGGACCCAGGTTCAATTCCCCAGGACCCATGTTAGCCAGATGTACAAGGGGGCTCACACATAGGGAGTTTGTTTGCAGTGTCTGGAGGCCATGGAGCTCCCATTCTCTCTCTCTCTCTCTCTCTCTCTCTCTGTCAAATAAATAAATAAATAAAACATTTTTAAAAGTGAATTTTGTCTGCCAGATACAGCACAAGCAGCGGAAATATAAGTTGGACTACTATATATTTTAAAGCAGTATTTAAGACTTCTCAACAAAGAAGACGTAACTTCAGAGCACTGGACACTCTGACCTATGCAAGATTATATCATGAAGCAATAGGAAAAACACATTCTGTAAGAATAAAACAGGAAGTGCACAGCCATAGTCTATCTGCCCTGAGGCCTGGCCATGACCCTTGGTCTCCATTTTGGTCTGGTTAATATCAATTGTTCAGAAATTTTAAAGAGAGAACACATGAAACATTAAGTTGAGTCAATCTGGAGAAAAGGTAAGAAAATAATAAATGAAGAAAGAAAGAAAGAAAGAAAGAAAGAAAGAAAGAAAGAAAGAAAGAAAGAAAGAAAGAAAGAGAAAGAAAGAAAGAAAGAAAGAAAGAAAGAAAGAAAGAAAGAAAGAAAGAAAGAAAGAAAAAGAAAGGAAGAAAGAGAAAGAAAAAGAAAGAAAGAAAGAAAGAAAGAAAGAAAGAAAGAAAGAAAGAAAGAAAGAAAGAAAGAAAGAAAGAAAGAGGAAGGAGGGAGGGAGGGAGGGAGGGAGGGAAGGAAGGAAGGAAGGAGGAAAGAAAGAAAGAAAGAAAGAAAGAAGGAAGGAAGGAAGGAAGGAAAGAGACTACTGGATTAGTTAAACTTCTGTAGCACCCAGATATGGGGAAATAATGCACTAAAATAGAAAAATATTGTGAAAAGTCTACTTTCTCAACTTTGTTTAAATAAACTTCCTTTTACTTCTTCCAATTATAAGTTCCAAATCTCTGTTATGTCCTGAAACTCCAATCCAAGCTGAGTTGCCCATTTTTGTATTTCTCCTAATACAGAAATGTGATGACCATTGACAACCAAAAAAATTTAACATCCAGACTTATAATAGTGTGTTTGTCCACAGGAATCTTATTTGCTGCCTTTAAAGTCTCTCCAACAAGTCTCCACAAATCTTTGTTTTATTTATTTTTATTAGATATGGACATACTTAGTATGCAAATAGCACATATTGGTACCATCCTTTCCCTTATTCCTTCCACTTTTCTAAAATATTTTTAATTAATTATTTATTTATTTGAGAGCAACAGACACAGAGAGAAAGACAGATAGAGGGAGAGAGAGAGAATGGGCACACCAGGGTTTCCAGCCTCTGCAAACGAACTCCAGACGCGTGCGCCCCCTTGTGCATCTGGCTAACGTGGGACCTGGGGAACCGAGCCTCGAACCAGGGTCCTTAGGCTTCACCGGCAAGCACTTAACCACTAAGCCATCTCTCCAGCTCTCCTGCCCATTTTCTGAAGAGGCCTTCCTCATTGTGGATGCAGGTCAACCCCATGGGGATTGTGGGTCATGAATTATGAGGCAGCAGTCAGTTATGGGGAAGAGGAAATGTCTCTGTGAATAATGTCCCAACTTGTGGCTCTAACTCCTTCTACCTCCTTTTCCACAAAATTCCATGAGCCATGTTGGGTGCATTTTAAGTGTACTTCAGTGATGGATTCTTAGCAGCCTCTGGATCTCTGGTTTGGCTGGTGTTGAGTCTCCTCAGTTCTCAGTTGGTTTAGTTTTGTGCCCCACCCACCCAAGTCTCCACAAATCTTTAATGAGGCAACCCCCCCCCCTCTTCTATTCTCTCCACCGCATCTCTTTCACTCTTGTGCTGACATCAGGTTCACCGAGAAAGTAGCACTCTTGATCATTTCCCCAGTTCCTCTGTGGTTTCAGCTAGGGCCAGTGTGGAGTGCACTGGGTTATTTTATCTCCTCAGGTCCAGCTGCCCTCTGAAAAAGAGAAGCACATTCTTCAATGGAGAATGACATCAGCACTGGCTAAATGGGATAACCATAATTAATTTGGAGAGAATTTAAAGGGTGTAGAACCTCTTATTGCCCAAGATTAGTGAGACCTTGACATGACATTGGAAAGCAAAACCATTATCTGGATATGATTCTGGCTTGTTTCACAGTTCCAGATATGGTTTCCTTTCCACTGAGCAGATCAATTAGCCAATCCAAGAGAAGCTGGTTACTTAGAATGGCTGTGTGCCACTATTGCACTTGTGTGAGCATCATGTCAGGTTGTTTGCTTCTGAGTAGCTTAGACTTTGAGGTGCTTGGACAGATGTTGCCCCCCGCCCCCCGTAGCTTATGTGCTCATATAGCACCTTCCAAAACTAGATGGGTTAACTATGTGGGGACTGGCTGTCTTCCTGATTCCAATCAGGTTTCTCCATGGTCCATGCTGACAGCATATGGTGCCTTCAGCAGCAGGGTCTTAAACTTTAACCTCTGGTTGGTAATCAAGTGCTCTGACAGAAGTCTGTCTTATTTGTTTTGGGAGACCTTGTAGGTCTGTTTGATCAACAGCTCATTGTAGATGTTAACCATGTCCTGATACAGGGAATTACAGGCCAGTGCCAAGGAAAAAGAAAAATGAAAAAGAAACAAAAAAGAGAGGGAAACAGGGGAAATTTAAGGTTAAGCTTCATCTCACACTCCCCAGGGCCCTTTGATTCAGGTGCTCCCTCTAAGTCCTGCAGAGGGTGCAAGATTTTAGTCTGACATCAAGGATATAGGTTTCTATGAGGTTTAGTTTTATGCCACACCCAAGTTTCCGTAAATCTTTAATGAGGCCAACCCCCCATCTATTCTCTCCACCTCATCTCTAGATCTTGGCTTATCTATTTTCCTTTCAAAGTTTTGTTTTCCATAGAATCCTTCTTTTCAAGCTATTCTCAATCTGCACCTTTGATAAATGTCTCCAATATTCTCTCTAGCTAGCTAACATTTGAAAAAAATGCATCATCTAATTCCTTCAGTCATACGTTATAGAAGCAGTATTGGTGAGGAAGGGTAACAAATGATCTGATAGTTAAATGTGAAGGATTTGATCTCCACATAATGTTGAAATTTTTAAAAAAATATTTATTTATTTATTTGAGGGAAACAGAGAGAAAGAGGGAGACAGAGAGAAAGTGAGGGTCTCTCACAAATGAATTCCAGATGTATGCACCACTTTGTGCATCTGGCTTTTCATGTGTACTGGGGATCCACACTCAGAGTCAGGCTTTGCAAACAAGTGACTTTAACTACTGAGCTATCTCTGTAGCCAATAGTTGATTTTGAAATGATTCCTTCATTTAGATCACATTTTCTTTGATTTGTCTTCTTATCATGTTTTATTTGCTAGAAATTTTCTGTGTGCTATTTTGAATTTCTATTTCTTAATCCAGATCACCATTAAGTCTATACCTTTGCCCTTAAGAAACTTAAATTCTTGAACTTATAGACTAGTTACTTTCAACTTTGTAACCCTACTTCACATATTTTCAATAAAGTGCCTAGCAGTAGCTATCCCATACTGAGCATTTTCAATAAAACTGGAAATTCTGTTTTCTTCATTTATTATTGAAGTTTTGTTTCGCCTGTCCTATAGTGGCTGTGGGTACATGATTTCCCACACAAGAAACTTGAGAATCAAATTCATATCCATGCTTCACTGGCTGTCTTCAGTTAGTTACTAGTCTGCCTCATCTCCTGTATGTTCTGCTACAATAATTTCTTGTTACTTGCTTCTGTTTGTCCCAGTCTTATTCTATTCTGGCTATTTCCCTTATGTGCTGCCAGGAGAGATTTTTCCAATAAATACAAAAGTTAAGCTGTATCACGTCATTTTCCTGTTAAAAGTTCTACAACAGCTTTCTGTCACCTGCAGGATTAAAGCTATATTACTGCTAAACATCTGTGGCAGGCTTACATGACCCTGCATGCTCTGGTTCCAACATGCTTATGCAGTTGCACCTAACATTCAATAAACTGCTTAAAATTCTTCAACATAAGCTGGAAAGATGGCTTAGCAGTAAAGATAGCTGCCTGAAGTGTCTAAGGACTCAGGTTAGATTCCCCAGGATCCATGCAAGCAAGATGCACAAGGTGGCACATGTATCTAGAGTTCATCTACACTGGCTGGAGGCCCTGACACTCACTGGTCACCCTATTCCCTTCACTCACTCTCTCTCTCTCTCTCTGTCCTAAATAAGTAAATATATAAGTGAATAAATAAATAAATAATTTTTCTAAC
Organism: Jaculus jaculus; assembly: GCF_020740685.1. Lineage (NCBI taxonomy): Eukaryota > Metazoa > Chordata > Mammalia > Rodentia > Dipodidae > Jaculus > Jaculus jaculus. The sequence continues at coordinate 134,407,584 of NC_059107.1, forward strand.
ACTTCCAGTTGTTTAATGTTGTTGAACTCTTGTGTGTACTGTTCTTCCTTGGAAAACTCATTTTCATATTCTTTATTTTATTTTATTTATTTGAGAGGGAAAGAAGGAGAGAGAGAGAGAGAGAGAGAGAGTGAGCAAGCATGCCAGGGCCTCCAGCCACTGTAAACAAACTATAGTAGATGCATGCACTCCCTTGTGCATCTGGCTTACATGGGCTTTGGAGAGTCAAACCAAGATCCTCTGGCTTTGCAAGCAAGAGCTTTAACCGCTAAGCCATCTCTGCAGCTCCATTTTTATTTTCTTTACAACCATAGAAAACTCCTGTGCTTCTTTCTGAATGCATAGAAGCATCATCCACTCAAACATAGGTGATCCCTGCCTCACCACACCGCATTATCAATGGATCCTCAAACTATTTCCAGTCTTGTATTAATTCCCATAATATTGTAATCTTTTGTTCATTCTCTTGAAGGTAGAGATAGCCTTTTCTAGTTTCAATTCCTAAGTGCTAGAATTTGGCTCATATTTCACCCTACCAAATAGTTGTTTTTTTTTAAAAAAAAAAAGCTTTAATTCTGGGCTGGAAAGATGGCTTAGCAGTTAAGTCATTTGCCTGCAAAGCCATAGGACTCTGATTCAATTCCACAAGACTCACAAGGTGGCATATACATCTAGAGTTAGTTCGCAGGGGCTGAATGCCCTAGCATGTCTATTCTCTCTCTCTCTCTCCCTCTGTCTGCTTTTTTCTCTCTTTATCTCAAATAAATAACTAAAAGATTAAAAAAAAACTTTAATTCTAACATCTTCAAAAAATTTTAAGAGAAGTTATGTTATATATAAACTAATTCCACTTAGTAAAGGGATGAATGTTCCCAGTATAAGGTTATACAGATACCTTAAAACTTATGAGATAGAAATTGAACGTGAACCATATCTATGGTCCAGACAATACTTAATACATGTTTCAAAACAAGCCTTATGTAAACTTCAGAAAATAGAAGAAAATGGATTTATTGGAGGCTACAATATTCCAAATGGATGGGGATTTCTTCCACATAATAGATAAAAAGAAAGCAGTCCACTGTTTCTCACTTTGATTCATGAAGTCATGAATAAAAGCACAGCTAAGTCTTCATAGAATTATTTCAGGATTCATTGACTGATTATAAGTAAGATAGCAAACAGGCTCAGAATTTAAGCTAGAGGGTATGAGTGTGAAAGAGAGCTGGAGTAAGGAGAAAGTGAAGCCTGTGCCTTAGATGTAAGTTTTTCTAGTCAACTGATAGCAATTTAAATGGAAACAGGGACTAAAAAATTTCTATAGAGATGGATAAAGAATTAATCATAAAATAAGTTATGTGCATAAAACTTTCATTTTATATAAGAGGTTGCCTTGGGTGGGGGAAAGCCCACTTGAAGTCAGAGGTTAGAAAATAAGCAAATCATATTCATTATGTCAAATAGTAATTAAGGAGATTTGCTCCACTTACCATTGCAATGTTGGGAATTTAGGTACTGGGATATAAATATAAATACAAATTCTGAAAGGTAAGATTAAAAACTCCTGCAATGAACTGGAGAGATAACTCAGCCAGTAAAGTGCTTACGGTACAACGTGGGGATCTGAGTTCAATATCCAGAACCCACATTATATATTAAAAAAAATAGCTGGACATGATGATGTGTACTTATGATCCCAGCACTAAGGAGTTGAAACACAGATCCCTGGAGCTAGCAGGATGGTTAATGTAGCCTCTGTGATGAGTTCCAGACCACTGAGATACCCAGTCTCAAAAAAAAAGTGAATCTTATCTAAGGAGGGACACCTGAGGCGGTCCTCTCACCTCCATACATATGCCCCTGCACACACATATGCATGCATGCATACACATGTGCACAAACACATGCACCTCTGTCAAGATGTTCCCTGAACAGATTCTATTACTAAAGTAATTCGATGCTGAGATGACTCAGTGAGTAAAGGTGCTTGCTTGCAAAGCCCACTGCCCCAGATTTGATTCTGCAATACCCACGTATGGTGGTTTGAATGTCAAATAGCCCCCATAGCCTCTAGCTTTTATGATTAACCATTACACTCAGCACTAGCAGGTGGAGCCTTGCTGGAGAAGGTGTGTCACTGTGGGTGACCAGGGAACGTTGTAGTACAGCCCCCTTTCCAGTGCTAGCTAGCTCATTAAGATTGCTTCCTTCTAGCTGCTGTGACAGGATATGCCTCCCAGAGGGTCTGCTCTGCCATGGTTTCCCCACAATGATGAAACTTTCCCTTGAAGATGAAAACCCAAATAAACCCTTTCCTTTCATAAGCTGCTTCTGGTCTGGTGTTTTGTCCCAGCAATGAAAAGATAACTGCTGCAACACAGAAAGCCAGATGCAAAAAGCAGAGCATGTGTCTGGAATATGTTGGCAGTGGCAAAAAAAACACTTTTGACACAGGGTCACATGTAACTCAGTCTCACCTCAAACTCACTAACAAAGGCTGGTTTTGAACTTCTGATGCTTAAGGTTATCTCCACCCTCCCAAGTGCTGAAATGTCAGGCATACGTACACAACTGCGGGCTGCTGTTTGTGTCAACTATAGTGAAGCAGGAAGGGCCATGGTCTACTTTAAAGAAAATGGCTAGAGTATTTTTAGGAGAGGAAGAGAGCTTGCTCCCAGGCACATACCTAAAAGGGCTTGAGAACTTCTTGCAGTCCCTAGTTTTCTCCTGCTACTTCAGGAAATGCTACTTTTTGCTTTGTCAATGAAGTTCTTTGGGTAGCAGTAGGTAAGGCAGACTTGTAGCCTGGTCCTGGTCTTGTAATGATAAATCATGGGTCAGATCATAATATTGGGGCTAAACTGATGGTTCAGTAGGGCAAGTGCTGACTGGGCAAGCACGAGGACCAGATTTCAGATCCCTAGCACCCATGTAAAAGCCAGCTGTGGTGGTGCATGCCTTCAATCCAGAGCTGGGGCGGAGAGACAGCATTCTTCATAGTATTTGCTGACTTGCTAGTCTAGCTGAATTAGTGAGTTCCAAGTTCTGTGAGAGACCCTATTTAAAAAAGTAAGGCTGAGAAGCAATTGAGGAAGACACCCCAAATTAGCCTCCAGCGTACATAGCTACACACATGCACACAACAGCCATGTACACAAACACTACACATGCATACATATATAAAATAAAATAATAATGTTCAACTTTTGGTGAAGGTGGAGAAATCATTTTCTTTGAAATAAATTTTGAGAAGTCAAGTTAGACACAGGTAGACAGCACGGCCCAAGAGAGAGAGATTTATGATCCTATGTCACACTATTGCCACGGTATCTTAGCTCGCCCTACCTGTTTCAGTCTCTTTGGAGTAAGCACTCAGGCCAGGTGTGGGTGGATTCCTCCTCTGAGCCCATGCTGATTGGCTGAGATACCTGGCGCAGGTGTACCCACTTCTTCCTGAGCTCAGACTGGAACATATATGTCTCATCTGCGCCCCCAGGGCAGGCTTCACCTCCTGCGCTTGCGCAGCACACACGGCATTGGTAAGATTCTCTTTGTCCCACCCTGGCACCCAGCCTGGGAAGGGATACCTTATGATTACTAATCTTACTTTTTAATCTCTTTGGAAGCGCACAATTTTTTAAATGCCTTTTCACAGTTGTTTGGATCTAAGATCCGTATTAGTTTACATGGACTCCCAGACCATGAGGTGCATTTTCCCTAATCTTTCAAGTTTCATTTTCCTTTCATCTTCCACCCTTGAACCCCCTACCATCTCTCTCTCTCTCTCTTTCTCTCTTTTTCTCTCTCCCCCTCTCTCTTCACCCTTCATGTCTGAATAAAAAATGTTGGTGAACAAATCATTCTTAATCAGTGTTGCGAATTCTTTGGTTAATTAACAGGCTTGAATTTAGGACTTGGGGTTCCAGGAAGCATTCTGGGCCCCCAAATTTACCCACATCAAAATATTAAAATTGTAGTATGTAAAACAGACTAGGGTAACCTTTTCTGAAAGATCTCAGTCTTATTCTCTGGATTCTTCTCTGCACCAATGACACTGCTCCTTGGAGTTTCTAATAATTTAGAGAACCGAACCTTGGATAAATCCCTGAGTTATGAGAACTGAAATTCTGTAACAAGGGTGAAAGACTGCCTGAGGAAGGCACATGGATGAAGGAGTCGCATGAACATGTTTGATTTCTAAGATTCATAATCCTTGGGGCTACTGTATCTTTATTGTGATATGAAGGGGTGTAAATGAGAAAATAACCTATGTGTACAAAGTTTTTGTACAGCCTCATAATGTTAAGAAGGAACAGAAAATTCATGCTATATTTAGGGGATAAAATATTTTTAGATACACAAGGAGGAAAAGATGATAACAAAATAAAAGAGAGACTGATTTAGAGGGGGAGGGGCTATGATGGAACTAGAGTTGTGAAGGGGAAAGTGAGTGGGGGGGAATTATCATGGCTCATTGTCTATAATTGTGGAAGTTGTCAATAAAAAATAAAAATAATTTGATGTTAGTATCACTCTAGATATAAAGGGAACAAACATGGTATGACTTGATAAAATCAAATACACAATGGTTTGTTCTCACTGGTTATAAAGAAGAATGGACAGTCTAGCAGAAGTTATTTTTTCTAATTAAATATCTTTAATTATTGTGTTTGAAGTATGATTTAATGCTAAATAAGTAATAATATGAATGAACCTTAGATTTCTTTGGGTTCAGAACACTATGAAAAACACACTGAGCTTTTAATATAAGAATTTCAGCCAGGCCACCCAGGAGCTAATTGGACTCTGCAAAGGGTGTATAATGTCTGCATATGTGTGCATTTTCCAGAAGAAAGTTTTGTGAGCGGCTTAATAATCATAATCTACACATTCATGCCCTGAAGCATGAAGAGTCTAAGCTTGTTTATTTCTTCTCTACCAAACTATAAAGACAAAAATGCTTCTTACTCTTCAAAGCATTAGACCCAAGTGCTCTCCTGTGTAGGATCGCTTGGGGAATGATCGTGCAACTCCCAGATGGATCACAAGGGAGGAACTGTACTACAGTATCTATGGAATGATGGCTTAGCCATTTTCCCATTATGTTAAATCCAGGTTGTACTTCAGTTCAATTCTAGTGAAGACTTTAAAAAGAATTTAAAAACAGATGTGGTCATCAGTGATAGAGAAATTACACTGGATTTCTCATCATTTCAGATTTTTTAAATATTTTATTTATTTGGGAGGGAGAAAGAGGGAGGGAGGGAGGGAGGGAGGGAGAGAGAGAGAGAGGGAGGGAGGGAGGGAGGGAGGGAGAGAGAGAGAGAGAGAGAGAGAGAGAGAACGAGCTCCAGAGCCTTTACCCATTGCAAATGAACTCCAGATATATGCGCCACTTTGTGCATATGTCTTACATGGGTAATAGGGAGTCGAACCTGGGTCTATAGGCTTCAAAGGCAAGTGCATTAAATGCTATGCCATCTCTCTAACCCAAGATGTTTTAAAGTATGTGTATATGTGTTTATGTCACGCCCCCTTATTACTGAGTAATATTATTTTGACATTATTATTTAGTTGTCTGATTGTGTGTGTGTGTGTGTGTGTGTGTGTGTGTGTTCAAGTGTGTGAGTGCACTGCAGGCATACACATGCCACACGTATTGAATGCAGAGAAATTTCAAGTTGGATCTCACCTTCCACCATTTTGAGGCAGACTCATTGTTCACTACTCCATTCACAAACTTTCAAGAAATTCTCACATTTATGGAAGCCTGCCATGGCCTATTTGTTAACATAGGTTCTAGGAACCGGAACTCACAGCAAGCATTTTATCCTCACAAAGCCATCTTCTCAGTCGCAGGTCCGCTCTTCTGGTGGCCGAGGCAGCAATAAACAAGTAAATGATAAACTTAGGTTATGCTGTCACAGAAGTAAACAGCAGTATTTGGCAATGAGTTTTCTCTTTTTAGATGTCTGAGTTACTTTAATTAATTATATTATAACAGGGTCTGTGGCAGAAAGTTATTCCTAGAGCCAGTGCTTCATGAAAGTATGAGGATGAAGTTAAGAAAGTTCTAGGGAAAGAAAAGGTCAGGTAAAGAGTTGGCACCTATCAAGCTCTGGGGAATGTAGTGAGGCAAGTAAAACAGCCTTGAGACAGAGTGTCTAAAAGACACTTCAAGCTTTTAGGAAGAAAACCACCTGGCCTGTTTAGCTTTGTGAAATAGCACATTAGTGGCTGTGTGGAGAACAGAAAATGATCCGAAATGAATCAGAGGCTTTCCCTGGGGTCCCAGTTAGAGGGGACAGTGGTGTGGCTAGGAGTGGCCATGCAAACTGAGCAAACTCCAGAAGTACTTTGGAGGTGAGCATCATGGAGCAGGAGAAGGGGTTCTAGAATAACCATGAGAATCCGCTTTAAACCACTAGGTGGATACGGATTTACTGATATGACAAAAGATGTGGAGGAGGAATGGGGATGTTGGTGAAGTCAAAGAGTTCTGTTTGGTCCGATATTAGGCTTGGTGGCTGCAGAACTGTAATCCCAGCCAGAGAACGAAGCAAGAGGATTGCCAAGTTCAAAGTCTGCCTGGGCTACAGAGAGGAAGGGCAAACCCTAGTAAGACCTTGTGGCAACATAAGTAAAAAGAGGGCTAGAGAGCTTGCCTAGCATGTGTGAGGCTGTAGGTTCAATCCCTAGCTCCACAGGTGCGCACATGTGCGCGCACGAAAAACTATCAAGTATAGAGGCAAATATCCAAGCAAGGTCCCCTGCTTTGCCTGCGTGGCTAATGCCCTACACAAAGGCACCAGGGACAGCATCTCCCAGAGCACAATTGTTTAAAGGTCCAGTGGAGACTCAGGATAAACTCGCTGCAGATCTGCTAGGATTTTGATCGTAATTCCAAGTCTCAAGGCCCAGCGTCTTCTACAAGGAAATTCCATCTATAGTCTGAAAGATTTATAAACATTAGGATTAAGTTTTCTGATCTATAATATGCACCTTTAATTCCACCACGCCAATCAGAGAGAATTTTATTAGTCATCCTTCACCTTGGGTGACCTGCCTGCTGTTATTTGCAAAAGATTAACCCCGGGGGGTTATGTTGCGTAACTTTCCCCTCTGTCTGACCTGAGCCATGCCTTTACTCTTCACAGACAGGATGTGGCCTTAGAGAAGAGGGTTCGCAAGCTGCGGCCCGGCACAGCTGGTGCTCACTGCCGCCAGCGCTGCTGGGCTGGCTCCTCTGGCCTGCAAGCAGCCTGAGAGTGGGAAGGTGGGGTGCTCTGGGAACAGCCGCTGATTGAGCTCCTTGGTGGGTGGCATGTTTATCTTTCCCCTCGAAAAACAAAAGGTCAACTAGGACCACCTATTTCTACGACAACAGTAAACTCAAAGGGGATGATAAATCCCAGCAAATGTGGATTTGGAAGCAGAGGCGAGCAGTCAGATTGGAGGAAGTGACTTGGTAGTACAATGAGTTTCTGTTTATTTCAGCTTAATTCCCATCCGAGTTTTAAATGTGATGCAAGACCTGGGAGGCGAGGGGGAGGGGGGGAGAAAATAATGTGAATCATAATGAATATCGCCCCAAAGAATGAGGTCGCTATACCACTTAGGAGGGATGTTTTAATTTAATAAAGGAAGCCAGTGATCTTCTGTCAGTAAATAGTACTATAAATTCCAAAGATGGATTATTTATTAGTATTGGAGATGATTTAATCTCCAATGACTTCCTTCTGCTCCTCCTAAGAAAATACAGTTGCAAATATCAAACCTAGAGAAAAAAAAATGATTTTTATCATCTGTGTTTTCCCTGGTAGCTGTGTTTTCAATAGTTCAACCCACTTTATCCTTCCATGATTACGTAATTTTTCAGTAAATGGACGTTAGTAGATAAAATATGGAAACACTTCATTCACATCACATAGAAAAAGGAGAGAATGGTGTTCAATTTTGTGCTAGAAAGCGGAGGACACATACAGAAATTATAGTCAAGCCCGAGAACCATCCCTCCCCCAAAACAGCACTTCTCATCTTTTTTCTAAAGGACTAAAAGTATTCTTAATTATTCTTGTTTTAGGCACAATAAGAAGGCATACCAAAAGTAATTAAAAAATAAAAATCACAGGTGAACTTATTAATTGCACAAACAATTCACAAAGAATATGGAAAGTGACATTCCTTCCCCAGTTGCCTCCCCTTCACGCTGGTCACAGGCTTTGGTCTAGCTTCTAACAGTACTTCCTATCACACTTCAAGGGGACTTAGGGGTTCCTGGAAAAGCCCCAAATGGAAAGGAACCTCCTAGAACTGCAGTCTGTGGTTTGGGGAGAATCAATTAACTTCCTTGTCCCTCTGATTCATTCTGTGAGCAGTGAACTGACTCCTAGGAAACTACAGGTAGTCCTAACCAGCAGCCAAGGGGTGTGGAAATCTGTGGGGATATTTGGAACTTGTTTTTATTACAATGAAGACAGAAGCCTGCTCATTGTTTTGGTGGTGGTAGTTGTTTTTGTCAGGTGTTCCAGAAATAAATAAATAAATAAATACGAAGAGAACAATGACTAAGATTTTTTTCCAGTTTCCAAGACAGCGTAAAGAAAAGTTATTGATGACATAAAAAGTGCTTACACCTAACTGGCTTACAAAGTGGATTCCCTGTTTAGAAACACAATTGTTGTATGTTCTATAATGCCTCATTTTTTTGTTTTTGTTTTTGTTTTTGTTTTTTTTTTCAATGTAGGGTCTTGCTCTAGCCCAGGCTGACTTGAAATTCACTATGTAGTCCCAGGCTGACCTTGAACTCACAGTGATCCTCCTACCTCAGCCTCCCTCTGCTGGAATTAACCATGCCTGGCACAATATGTCATTCTAAGTCTAAAAATAATGTAATGTTTGGTATTTTGTCACTCTTCAATTTCCTTGCAAGTTTCACTTTTAAAGTATGATGGAGTAGAATCAACTTTGACTATTCTTTGTGTGCCTTTTCCCTCTTCATATTACAAACAACTAGTGCCTTTTTAATTCTTTGATTCATTGCTTCATTTATAATATGTGCAAATACTAAAGAAAAAGTACAATGTTATTTAGGTATGCATACTAGAACTAAGAATCTTCAAGGCTGGTATCACACTCAGATGATTTACAAATAGATGTTTAATAGTTAAGTATTTTCTAAATTGCTTTTCATGTTCCATGTGGGTCAGTAAATAGATCATTCCATCAATTTATTTCAAGAAAAGACAGTTGAAATTTTTTTTCTAACAATAATAATACAATTCTGGATGTGTAGAAGTATATTTTAAATTTTTATAATTTAAACAGAAATCTATACATATTATAGTGTTTACACCAAATCATCTTCTGTGATCTTCATAAGAAATTTGAGATTCTACATAACCCATGTACTATTGTTAGGTTGCTAGTTTGGCAAGGGCAGGCTGAGAGGTCATCAGGGCTAACCTCTTCCCTCATGATAGAACCAAGGCTGGAACGGCAGGACTGTTATTACTGGTAAGAAGGATGGGAGCTGAGTCATTTTGGTCCCTTGGAGGAGACATATCATCTTGAACTTCTCATTGATGGAAAAGGATCTAAACCTGTTTCCAGCAACTATAAGCTTTACTGTATTGCAGCAGGCTTTCTTATAAAATCCAAGGACATCCTAAAGCCTTCTTCATATAAACCTCAATCCAGGGGGCTGGAAATATGGCCAAATGGGTAAAGTGCTTATAGCTTGAGCACACTATCAGAGGTTAAATCTCCTGACACAACCTGAAGTTGGATGTTGTAGTGAGAGGATGCAATCCCAGCATGCTTTCAGTGAGAAGGGAGGCAGTAGAAAGGTAGCAAGCAGCTTGCCTGGAGAATACAGAAGCGTGAGATGGAAGAGCCTGGCCCGGACTATGAGAAGGGTGAAGATGAGCACCTGAAAGTTGTCCTTTGACATCCATAAGTGCACAGCAGCCCCCACATGCCCACGTTCACAGACATGAATATGACACATACATTATACACACAACAACAAAAAGCGGCAAAAATAAAACAGATGGGTAGAGGAAATGGCTCGGCAATTAAAGGTATTTGTTTGAAGAGCCTGTCAAATCAAGTTCAACTCTCCCCAGCACACACATAAAGCCTCAGGAGCTCACAACAATGGGGAGTGGAATCAGGAGAACCAGACACTCACAGGCCAGCTAGACTGGCACTCTTTCAATGTGGCAAGAGCCGCTATCTCAAAAAATCTGGAAGAGCACAGACTCTTCAAGGTTGTGCTGTGACTTTATGCATGTCTGACATGATACACATGCCCCCGAGAAAGCTTTTAAATTGTAGACACAATATAAAACCAATCCAGGAAGTTTAGATATAAAGTCCGGTTAAAATGTAAATGGGCACAAATTGCCTTAAACCAATGAGCACTCTCATTCCTTGAGTGTTTTCCTTTATTGCACATTAAACTCTATCTTGTACACTGACACCCTGTCTCATCTGACTTCTTTTGACGGTGATCACAGGGACCTAGGACCTGAGGTGAAAACAAAGTGACATCCAGGTGACACTATTATTTTTCAGTTTTTGGATCCCGAAGGGAAGCACCCTTCAGACTTAACATGATTTCTAGAGCATCTTCTTATCGAACTCATCTTCTTCAGGGATTGAAGAAAATACGAATGTGAACTTTCTTCTTTTTTTTTTTTTTCAAATATAATTAATCTGGCAATGTTCTTTATACAGCATTTGCTGTCTTTGAGGGTGAGCCAGCTGGTCTTTCTCCTAGTTCTGAGGTAAACAGAAAGCTGTCTAGCTGCCTTGAGTCTGCCCTTACTAATTAGAGGAATCTATATTCTCTTTCACTTTAAAGACCTGCTGGAAGATGGTAGTTCCCTTTCTTTGCAACCTTCTATGAAGCTCAGTGTTATAATCTTTCTTTCATGGGAATGACTGTGAGAAATCGCTAAAATGGGCAGAGCAAAAGCAAGGCAATCTTTGCATAAGGAATTAACCCATGTATGGAAAGAAAGAGGAAGTGTTTTTCACTTCAAATTTGAACTAAAACAAAGATCCATGAAAATCCTTTGACTTTAAAACCTTAATGTAAATACACTTTACTAGATTTTTTAATATCCCAAAACAATGATTTTCCTACCCCACTTACTTCTACCAGTCCCTGATTAAATAAATTTGGCCAAGAATTAGATAGGAAAGCTTGAGTTTTCAGCCCAATTTATTTCCATTTCATTGAAAGATTAGTTCTTACCAAGAGAATTCTATACATTTTAATGTAAATGGGGGTTGCAACAAGTCAGGATATAAAATAATGACACAAATATAGTATGTAGAAACATATATAATATCTCCATAATAATATAAAGGGAAAAGTCAAAGGAAATTTAATGTATTTGGAAAGAAAGGAGAGAGAGATCTACAGTCACTTCTTTGTGGCCCACTTTCAAACAAGAGATAGTAAAAAGACATTCATTGGAAGTTTTCCTAAGCATTAAGCTTTATTTTGTATCTGACTGTTGTTGGCAATTTCAAGCCAACTCCAGGAAGGATGCAGATCGCCTTTAACTACTTGGTTGGCAGACTATGGCTGTTTGAAAATGATGTTGGCACTAGACAGGATAAAATTAATTTTTATGCATACTACATCTGAAGGTGGAAATTTTTCACTGGGGAACTGCATTCATCACACATTCAAAAACATAGACTGCTTGTTTTTCAGAATAGGAATGTTTTCCTTTTTGTTTTTTTCAAAATTTTTATTTGTGTAATATTTTTAGACAGTTTTACATGGTTGCCGACAATGGCATGAAATGCCATGGATCCCAGCCCTGGTCCTGAACTCATGGCCTTTCTTCTGCTTTAACATCCCATCGGTGGAATGGTAGGCATGAACCATTATGTCTGGCTTGGAATTCTTTCTCTCAAGAAGGACTAAGAAGCAAAAGAAATTATAATGATGTACAAATACGAACTGTAAGCACATTGATACTAACTATTTTATTGTTACCTATTAATGAATAATCCATTTTAAACCCCAAAGATATTCTTGTTATTACAAATCATTCCTATATCAAAAAATGAAAAATTTGGAAAATAAGAATAGCTTGTTTTTCTAACTAATTTGGTATTTGAAAATTTATCAAGCATCCAGTATCTGGAGTATATATGAGATCCAGAAACCTATTCTACCTTAAAAAGGGAAGTAATACAAATTCATTAACACATGTCATATAAGATGAAAAAAGAAAAATTCATAACACCCACAGAAACACACATATGTAAGGCTACATGTACAAAATCTGTAAAACAGAATCCTTTCCTAAATTTTCTTTTCACCTCCATTACTGTCCTGAAAGAGGAAAACAAGAAATACAACCATCTCCCTCATAGCCTGAAGCTTTACTCAAATTATCTTATTAAGTTAGTTAGGGATTTTTTTTTCCAAATAACGAGTCATTTTATTCTCCCTATAAAATTGAATGAGCAGACCAGAGTCTCTACTATCCCAGAAATGAAGCAATTTTTAAGTAGCACCATGCCTCCTTTGAAAACTTCCTGGAATTTAGAATTGGGTAGAAACTCCCCAAAGTCCTCTTCATATCATCATGAAGGGTATGTGAAGTATCTTTAAAAGACATGGAGGTTTTCTTTAAGTCTTGCTTGGGTTGTAATACAGGAGTTATAGCTACACACGATTTACAAGGTCAGTGACCTCCTGCTTCTTATCTTACAAATTTTGACAAATTAAATGCACAAACCAAAGAGGGTGAAATGCAGAAATATTTTACTACAGAGCTTAAGAAAAGTCAACAATGCAAAAGACCTGCAGCTGTAAGCAAGAGGTGGTGTCTCAAGAAATGGGAAAGCCCACCTGTCAACCATGATTAGGGTCTTTTGTGGGAAGGGGAATTGTTTAAGGGAAGGAAAAACAAGGTGTACCATATTTTTATGTAGGGGGTTTGGTTTCTAGGAAAGGGAGAAGTCTTGGAAGAGATCATTTTCCTGGAAAGGGTACAACTTACTTACAAGGGGGTATTCATTTCATCTATGAAAGGGGGTAACCCTTTAGAAAAGGAGAGATAAGTAAAAGCCATACCCTTCTGACCTTTCTACTCATTAAACAAGGTGGATGCTGTGAGGACATCTATAGGGAGAAAGAGATAAGGAGAACTTGATTCCCAGTACAGCTACACAGTTTGCATTTTTATTTTTATGTGACCCTATTCCCCTAAACTATCTCATCATGTCTTGTCTTATTCACAAAGATACTGTTTTTTTTAAAAAAATTTTATTTATTTATTTGAAAGAGAAAGAGGCAGAGAAAGGGAGGGTGGAGCATGCTAGGGCCTCCAGCCACTGCAAATGAACTTCAAAAGCAGGCACGACCTTGCACATCTGGCTTACATGGGTACTGGGGAATCAAACCTGGGTCATTAGGCTTTGCAGGCAAGTGCATTAACTGCTAAGCCATCTCTTCAGCACAAATTCATTATGTTTTGAACATTCCACCCAGGTGTCTTCTCTGTAGCACCATAAACAGTCCTTTTCAGACCATACTGTCTGGGAAAGGGAGAAATCTCCTTGGGACAATACATTCCTTTGAACGTCATTTTAACAGCCCATTCATTTTTATAAAGAGTCTAGTTCTTTGCTTAGCCGTTCTTTCCAACATTGTTCACCTAATGATTCAGGCCCCATGACTTCATTCACATTGGCCTTCATGGTGGCTCAGCAATTTCAGATTCACAGTCTAGTGGCTTCCTAACAATCCTGTCAAAATCATCACACAAAGGCGCATCTCTAGGGCTTTGCCCTTGCTCTGCTCTTGGAATGAATTCCCTCAGGTATCTTATGGAACCATTCTTGCCACCGTATCAGAACTCATCCTTGCACTCTTTCTCAATTAGCAACTCTTCTCCCACCCCTGAATTTCCTGTCCCTCCCTCTACAAAGTTGCATTGCTTTCATATTACTAAAGATTATCTGGCACACATGATTTATTTATCTATTTATTGTCCCAAAGCAGACATACTTGTCTTTTATTTGCTCTGATATTTAGTGACTGAGATATACAATATGTTTGTGTTTATATGCTTATCTCTTATATATGCATATAAAAGATAAATCACACGGTAGACATGCAGTATGTTTGATAAAAATTATTTCACATCCTTAAAAAGTTGTACATAATAAAAATAATGATTAAATCCACTCAATATTTTAAAATTGATCTAGTGTTCCAATGTTCCGGCATTTAAAGAAAGAGTTTATATATGGATTAACTATCTAAAACAAAGATTGTTTATGTAGATTCATCTGGACATGTCTTTATATTATACCATGTAAGTGCTGAGTGATACTTTACTTAAAATCTGAGAACAGATGCCAGATGTATAGCACAATTTAAGAATCTTTGCTATATATCTTATTATAAAATCATTCCAATTTTTTTTTAACATTTGTGTGTGTATGTTTCAGAGAATGGTCTTAAAGAAAATGAAACTTTTGGAAAAATACTGTTGCAAATACCATTATTCCTAAGACTATTACTTGCCAAAGTCAATAAAATAGGATGTTTTCTTCAAAATGTCTCCCAGGTGAAGAAAAGCTTGAATTCTAAAAGAAAGATATCAAGCCCTCACATTTGCATAATTCATCCCTCTGTGCATCTGCTGTCAGAGGAATACCTCACTCTGCTTTTATCACTTTCTGAGAAGCCGAATATGTCTATGTGCAACACAGGGTTTGTTAATGCTTGCAAATTCCCAACAAAGATAAATTCCCAGTATAACAACTGTTGGCTGATGTTAATGGCAAAGCAATACCAGAGCCCACAAAATGGAAAGTTAGCATCAAATGGCTGAGACGATGGCTCAACTGTTAAAGGTGCTTGCTTGCAAAGCCTGATGGCCTGGGCTTACTTATCCAGTATCCATGTAATGCCAGGTAGAGAAAGAGGTGTATGCTTCTGGAGCTCCTTTGCAATGACAAGAGGCCCTGGTGAACCCATTCTCCTCCCCGCATTACTTTCCCTCACTCTCATATACATAAATAAAAAATTAAGGCAAAGGCATTAAATTCCTTAATTATGGTTATTATTCCTTCAATTGAGTCAGTGTGGCTTAAAATGAATAAGAACTTGAAAATACAGTGATTTATTCTTTGTAACCCATCATTAATAATATTTAACAACAGCAATAAATTTTGAGGAAAAATTCTCTTCATCTTGCTAAATGGAGAATAAGATTATGGGTGACAAAGGAGGTGCATCAGCAGAGGCAGTAGAGACCAGCTATTCTGTTGGAAGAAAATTAAGTGGTAAACTAATAAGAAGTTGTGGTCTAACTTTATATATGTAATTGTGATAATGGAAAGAGTTATGTTGCCTGTTGGGAGAGAATGTAGACCCTGCAAGCTTCACAGCTGGCCAGTTAGGCCAAACATAAAAATGGTGGCAAAAAGGTGCAATGGTGGCATGTCTGTTCTAAGGGAAACCAACTGCTTTCTGATTGGATTTGAGGTCTGTTCTATGAGAGGGAAGTAATGCCTGGAACTGAAAATTTAATTAAAAGCCTATGGCTGGGAAGTTCATAAGCCCTTAGAGAAAATTAACTACTATGGTCTGGGTAAATGCATATATTATGTTCACTGAACTGACCTCTTAATATTTAAGTTTATGTTGATATATTTATGTTACTCTACCTCTTGATTAGAGAAGCTCTACTTTACAGATGGTACTGGACACTGTAGTGACTCAAAACTATGAACCAAGACATCTTTATTACATCCCCAAGGCTGAGGGACCATTGCTGAAGAGGTGGTAGAAAGAGTCAAGTGCCAGCGCAAGGGGAGGAGTGCTGTGAACACCGTCTCTCAAACACAAAGTGGCCATGACTCTCATGATCTCACAGTGGCTGATACTACCTGTAAGCTCTGTATAATGGAAAGGAAAATAATGATGGTACAAAAATAGAAGAGAGACTGGCCAGAGAGAAGAACAGATCCAGTGAAGTGGGACCTGGGTGGGAGGGGGCAAAAGAAAGGGTGGTGGTAAGAGAGAATGATGATGATATATTGTCTACATGGATGGAATATGTCAATAAAATGTTCATTGAAAAACAGAGGGGGAAAAATCATAATGAACATTTCCTTCTCCAGCTGTGAACTTAGCTTCTGTTCTTCATAATATAATTTCCAGAAGAGTTGCTAATATATCCTACTTTATAAAAAGTTTCCTCTCCTCTACTCATCTTCCCCGAAGTGGATTCCGTTCTTCTATGTCATGAAAATGGTTTTTAGGGTGGACTCAAATAACCTCAGTAACACTCGAACGACTTAACATTTTCCACTTGACTGCTCCACATCCTTGAATTGCCTCTTTCCGGAGCAACTCTCCTCCTCCAATGGCTTCTGTGGTATTTTAGCCTCCTGCCACCTCTTTGGCCACTTTTTTCTTGACTTTGGCTCACAGTAATCAGTTTTCCTTTTAAATGCTGAAGCTAGTAACGGTTCAACCTTTGGCCCACTCTTGATGTGATCCTAATCAATGTCATCCTGCCAGATTATCATGGGGATTTCTGTTATATTTCTCTCCTCATTCCATGGAACTAAAAAAATTCTGTATTTAAATATAACTACATATATTATACCTGTATTTTAATTATTAATATCACCTCAACCTCATCATGCCTCTAGGAAGTTTAGAAGGGCATGTTATATTGAATATGTCAGTGGATGAGACATAATGATCAAAAATGACTTTGGAGGGCTGAAGAGATGACTTAGTCATTAAGGCATTTGCCTACAAAGCCAAAGGATCCAGGTTCAATTCCTCAGGACCTACATAAGCCAGATGCACAAGGTGGCACATGTGCCTGGAGTTTGTTTGCAGTGGCTAGAGGCCCTGGTGTGCCAATTCTCTTTCTCTATCTGCCCTTCTCTTTCTCTCTCTTGCTCTCTCAAATAAATAAATAAAATATTTAAAAAAGACTTTGGAAATAAGGTCAAGAAATTGGGAAGAGAAGAATTACATTCATTTTCCATAATAATCTGTGAATCTACTTAGAACATGGTATGAACTCAGTATTGAAGAAGTCTTTGAGTGAAGTAAAGGTTTGATATTTATATTTTAAAAGTTCTTTCTTTCTTTAATTTTTTTGAGAGAGAGAGAACATAGCATGCCAGGGCCTCCAGCCATTGCAAACAACCTCCATACACATGTGCCACTATGTGGATATGGCTTACCTGAGTACTTGGAAATCAAACATGAGTCCTTAGGCTTTGCAGGCAAGCACCTTAACCACAGAGCCATCTCTCTAGTCCCTGATATTAATATTGTTGTATATCAATAGTTTTATCAGAAATGATCAAATGTGACCTTCAGAACTATGAGAAAATTCGGTAATTTAAACCATCCAGACTGTGGTACTTTGTTATATCAGACTGACTAGACTAAAACAACTACTAAGAAATAAGGTATAAAACAAATGAAGCAGGTGACAATTTTTTTTTTAAGTTGTGCTTTTAATTCCTTTATTTCTTCTGGAGAGGCATAGTTGACAACATTGGATGAAGAGGAAAGTAGCATAAAATAAGCAAAACACAGAAATTAATAGGGCTGGAGAGATGGCTTAGCAGTTAAAGTGCTTGCTTGCAAAGCCTAACAAACCAGGTTTGATCCTCCAATATCCACAGAAAGCCAGAAGAACAAAGTGGTGCATGCATCTGGAGTTCATTTGCAATGGCTAGAGGTCTCGTTATGCCATTTTTTCTCTCTTTCTTTCTCTTTCTTCTTGCAAATACAAATGTAGACAACATATTCATACATAGGCCCAGCTCAACCCCAGTGTGGCAGATGAAGTAGAGAAGCAATTTCATGTGGAATATCAATGGTCAATATAACCCCCCAAATAAAAGACTTGTAGAAAGAACTAAATTAGAGAATTATAACTATATATGCAGTTTTTTCGTAAATCTGCTGTCATGACTAGAGCAGAATATTAGAACAAAATGAGGCAAATAAACCAAACTAAAAGAACAGAGAATTCAGAAATAAACTTATGCATTTATTAATCATCTATTCATTAGTTTCATTTAACAAAGGTGTCTCATATATATGCATTTGTATGTGTGTATATATACACACTAATCTTACATTTATAACTTTACATTTATAAATATATTATTATAATATATTAGTATAAATACACACTAATTTTACATTTATAGCTTTACATTTATAAATATAGATACATGTGTATAGAAATAGGATGCTAATATCTATCGATTTTGTTTCTTTGGATAACCCACACTGCTATAGTTTAATCCAATACTATAAACCACTTCCTTATTGAGTTGAAATCAGATTAAAATCCTACACTAAAGAAAAAGACCTAACATATGTGCAAGTCATATCTAATTTCTCACACAGAAGTGATTTTCACATGTGTTCACTTTGTGATAATTAATTAGTCACTATACATATGGTATTGACTAATAACATATGCAGATTTACTCCAACAAAATCAATTTTAAAAATATAACTCTTCTAGAGGAAAAAGTAGGGGAAACCCTTCAACATATTGGTCTTGGCAAAGACTTTCTGAATACAACCCCAATTGCTCAGGCAATAAAACCACAGATTAACCACTGGGACCTAATGAAATTACAAAGATTTTGCACCGCAAAGGACACAGTGAAAAAAGCAAAGAGGCAACCTACAGAATGGGAAAAAATCTTCGCCAGCTGTATATCTGATAGAGGATTAATATCTAGGATATACAAAGAACTCAAAAAGTTAAAATATAAGGAATCAAACAAGCCAATCAAAAAATGGGCTATGGAGCTAAATAGAGAGTTCTCAAAGGAAGAAATACGAATGGCATATAAGCATCTAAAAAAATGTTCTACGTCACTAGTCATCAGGGAAATGCAGATTAAAACTACATTGAGATTCCATCTCATTCCTGTCAGATTGGCCACCATCATGAAAACAAATGATCATAAATGTTGGCGGGGATGTGGAAAAAAAGGAACCCTTCTGCACTGCTGGTGGGAATGCAATTTGGTCCAGCCATTGTGGAAAACAGTGTGGAGGTTCCTAAAGCAGCTAGAGATTGATCTACCATATGACCCAGCTATAGCGCTCCTAGGCATATATCCAAAGGACTCATCTCATTTCCTTAGAAGTACATGCTCAACCATGTTTATTGCTGCTCAATTTATAATAGCTGGGAAATGGAACCAGCCTAGATGTCCCTCAACAGATGAGTGGATAATGAAGATGTGGTACATTTATACAATGGAGTTCTACTCAGCGGTAAAGAAAAATGAAGTTATGAAATTTGCAGAAAAATGGATGGACCTGGAAAGTATTATACTAAGTCAGGTAACCCAGGCCCAGAAAGCCAAGCGCCACATGTTCTCTCTCATATGTGGATCCTAGCTACAGATGACTGGGCTTCTGCGTGAGAATGAAAATACTTAGTAGCAGAGGCCAGTAAGTTGAAAAGGAGACATAAAGGGTGGAGAAAGGAAGGGAGGAGGATACTTAATAGGTTGATATTGTATATATGTAATTACAATGATTGTAATGGGGAGGTAATATGATGGAGAATGGAATTTCAAACGGGAAAGTGTGGGGGTGGGGAGGGAGGGAATTACCATGGGATATATTTTATAATCATGGAAAATGTTAATAAAAATTAAAAAAAAAAAAAGAATTGTGATGAGAATTGGTTACAAGTATGTTAAGTCTTTAACTCCTTTCATGTAATCTGTTACCACAGACACAGCAATCAAGTCTAGGCTCTCCCACAGAAACTTTCTTCTAGACTCCTAAAACCAGGACTATTTTGCCAGATGTATACATTTGCTTGGAATGTCATAACACAATATGAAAAATTGGGTGACATAAACAACAGAACTTGACTTGCCCTAATAGTGTCAGAAGAAAAAAAGGAAATAATCTTGAGACCCATCCTTCTAAGTTCTTGTTCAGACCTGACCATATTTTGAAAAAAGTCCCTGTTCAACAATAATTCTTGGAGCCGACTTCTCAAAATACCTTTTTTGGGGGGAGCAAACATAAATTGTGAAATAAACTATTAGTTATTTTAAGGAAAGAAAAAAAAAATATATAACTCTTGGAAATAAGGAACCAAAGCTGTCTTTACAGATTATGTTGTTGAGTGTGTAGAAAACCTGAAAAATGAGTGTGGTGGCATACTCCTTTTATTATACTATTGGGGAGGCAGAAGTAGGAGGATGACCATAAGTTTGAGGCCACCCTAAGACTACATAGTGAATTGCAGGTCAGCCTGGACTAGACTGAGACCGACCTTACCTTGCAGAAAAGAAAAACCTGAAAAATCTGTAAGTATAATATATAGGTATTGCATTTACAACATTTGTTGATTTTTATAAATAAACATCATTAATATAACATAAAAATGTACAATATCTGGGGCTGGAGAGATGGCTCAGCAGCTAAGGTACCTAACTGTAAAACCTAGCAAACTGGGTCTGCTTCCCCAGATGCACATACTGACACATGCATATAGAGTTCGCTTTTAGTAGCTGGAGGCTCTGGTGTGTCCATTCTCTGTTTGTTTTTCTTCTATCTATCTTTCTCTGCCTGAAAATGATGAAATAAAATAAAATAAAAATAAAAGCATAATATACACACACACACACACACACACATATATATAATCTAATAAAATACAACAAAAATAATCATGGATATTTTGCAAAATTGAATAGTACAAAGTCACAGAAAAACATGGACATATCTTACTTCCTGACAAATATTGCCACACAACCCTATTTTATGTGTATAATGGTTTGTAAAAGCTATTGATCTTTTCCTCTCACAAAAATGTGCTTGAGCAAAGAAGAATGGAGTCAAGTGGAGAGATATTTTAACCTTTTTGCATTTTTTTATTATTTCATTCTCTCTGTGTGTGTGTGTGTGTGTGTGTGTGTGTGTGTGTGTGTGTACATACATTAGTTTTTGAGTTAGGGTCTCACTCTAGCCCAGGCTTACCTGGAATTCACTGTATGGTCAGGCTGGCCTCAAACTCATGACAATCCTCCTACCTCTCCCTCCCAAGTGCTGGGATTAAAGGCATGTGCCACCACACCTGGACACATTTACATTTTTTAAATTATGAAATTATTTTATTTATTGAGGAAAGTACAGGACCAATGGAAGGAGAATGAACACATCCACATGGTCTGAGAGCCCATGTGGTGGGACTGGAAGAAATATAAAAAGAGAATTAGAAAAGAAAAGAAAGTCCAAAGAGTTCCTGCCATGTGGAGGGCAGGAAGGGTAAAGAGCCCATGTGGGGAGCAGGGGTCAGGGGTTCTCCCCATGTCTCAGTTGTGAGATGAGGAGAAACTCACCAGAACCTGGAGTTTCATGAGTGGTCAGGCAGCCCAGGGTGCTACATTTATATTTTTAAGACCTTAAAGTATATGAGAAGTAGAACATTTCATTATAAAGCACTGTTCTTTCACTTTCCTTCCCACACCATCAGCCTTTCAGCTTTCCCCCTGTGCACTGCCCCTACTAGTAGCTGCTTATCCACTTCCATTAATTTCCCTGAAACAGGGAATTCTATGCCAACTTTCTTTTACTACAATGGTTATTTACATCCTGCAATTATTTATGTTGTGTTAGGATAACTCTGTAAGCCAAGTTTAAAGGGATTTCTGGTAAATCCTTACCACTTACGACACTTTTATCTACTAATTTCCCACAGTTCATTGCCCTACTTTTGTTTACTTAACTATTTCATCTAAATTCTTTATGCTTTGCCAAAGCTCAAAGACACAGTTTTCTCTTGATTCATTCCAGTTTCCATAGTACCATAGTATTTGCTGGCTTGATTCTCTAAGAGACAACCATTTTATTGAATTACAAAGACTCCAGATTGAACCCAAGATAAATGTTGAATAAGGCTCAGGGTCTCTGAAAGACTCAGATGTGATCTGAGTGAAAGAGTGGTCATACCTCTCAGAAAAAAGCAGCCTGATTGGTCATGCCTCTCAGAGAAAAGCAGCGTGATTGGTCATACCTCTCAGAGAAAAGCAGCCTGATTGGTCATGCCTCTCAGAGAAAAGCAGCCCGATTGGACTTCTAAGTGTGCATGCCACTTCAGTGTGCCCCGTCACTAGGCTCTGAATGCTAGGTTCACCTTGACAATTTAAGTACTGTTTATGGGAACAATTTCTTCCCTGTAGGAACTCAAGTAGAACCATTTGTGACCACTAAATTTTCTCTCTCTGAAGGCAACTCTCTTATTTTAAATTCCCATATCGGCAGTCACAATGGTCCACAAATGTCCTGATGACCAAACACAGTTCCTTTCATGATTCTCCCTATGTGACAAAGAGTTGATCCAGTAAAGTTACTTCCAAGAAGTCCATTTTACAATTAGATAAACTTTTCTCAGTGCAGTGCACCCCTTTCCTAATACTCAAAAGAATCCCATAGAAGATGCCCAATAAAACCCTCCTCTCAGGCTGGAGAGATGGCTTAGGGGTTAAGCGCTTGCCTGTGAAGCCTAAGTACCCCGGTTTGAGGCTCAATTCTCCAGGACCCACATTAGCCAGATGCACAAGGGGGCGCACGTGTCTGAAGTTCGTTTGCAGTGGCTGAAAGCCCTGGCACGCCCATTCTCTCTCTCTACCTGCCTCTTTCCCTCTCCCAAATAAATAAATAAAAATGAACAACAACAACAAAAAACCCTCCTCTCCTCTCTTGTTCTTCACAAGCACTACTTTGCTTCGCTTGTGTTTATGTCCCCCCTAATTCACACTACCACCTTAACCTACAGCCCTTTTTTACTACAGTAATTCTTCCATTACATGTCCTCCAAGCTTATTTTTTCAAAAGCAAAGAGCTCAAGCTTTTCCATTTTTTCCTTGAAGAACTTTGAAGATTCTTCAACATCTATGAACAAATGCTTAAGTTATCAATGTTATAAGTAATGTGAAAATCTCTTAAAATTCATTTCTGTACATCTTTTAAAAATCTTGTTAGCAATACTTAGCATACCTTACTGCATGAGGATCCACCACTTCCATCTTGGGGTTCACTTTCTGACTGTGCTCCGACTAGTGGATTCTTTTTCATCCTCTAAGACTTCAGTCAAGTGTTGCAAGCTCTGAAAGTCTTTCTGACTACTGTGGGCAGTTTTTTTAAATTTCTGTTTCTGTCTGGGGTACAGCTTGGAGTCCAACTGGTGTATGTTAGCATTTTAATTATTAAATTTCCCAACTAAAATCATGAATTCCTGATGGGCAGAGATTATAAACTGATACCCATAGTCTCAGGCTCTTTGCCTGCTGTAAGTGAGGTCTAGCCATGAGTTTATTTAAGGACTGCAAGACCTGAAGGAAGGGAGTTCATCCGCAGTGTCCAGGAATCTCCACATCCCAGAAAGCATCTTGTTAGCCATGGCTTCTGCCACTGGGATGCGACCCACACAGATGCCTCTGCTATTTTGTTTAAGGAACATCCTGCCACGAGCTTCTGTGGAATTCAGTGGAAAATGACATCAATTTCCTCATGGCAATTGTGAACTAAATTGCATTGCCAGTCTTTTCTTACACACTGAAAATTTAATTTCCAGACTATGATCTATTTCAAACTTTTAATGCCTTTCACCATTCCTAAGTCAAGGATGCATTTTGTTTTCTATTCAAATTATGAAGGTATTTCAGGGGTACTTAGAAAAGCTCTCTGTGTTGGCACAGTTGTATGTCAAAGCACCAATTCTGTTATGTGATGCATCATTTTTTTCTCCCCTGCTATAACTATGGTTAATGTAATTGTGGCATATCCTTATGGAGAATTAACTTTTATAGTTTCTGTGTAGCATATATGTGTGTGTGTGTGTTTGTAGAAACATTAAAGTCTTATTTTATGGATGTACAATTCATATAATGGATGTGAGGCTTAGAAAGTCTAAGTCACTTATTATAGTAGGCATCTGTCCTGGTTTGCCTGAAATAAAGGTTTTCTAGAACAGGACTCCTCTCTGTAAACCACAGGAGTCTAAAGCAAATCAGTAAGAACAGGTTACTGAATCACTAATCCAAGTTTGCATGGTAAGAGATGGATGTAATGTTCAAAGTCAGACCTAAATTTGCCCCAAGATTTTATATGCAATCCAAATGCTGCCATTTTGATTTGGGTTTCATCCACGGCATTTATTCCCACATTATGCTACAAATAATTAAAGTCTTCCATAGCAATAAAAGATTCTAAGGAAGAAGTTTTAATGGGATTTAGGTTATGAGTTAGTACCACAGTTTAATTTCAGCCACAGATGTTCATCTTCTAATTACATGACAAAATTACTAACTAATAGATTTATTTTGCCTACTGGAAAGGTATAAAGCATTAATTATTTATAGACAAGCTATTAAGATTCTTAAATTTGGCTAGCACTCCACTCACACTGTGAAAACACATAATTCTTAATGTTTTGTGGATGTTCATAAAGTTTTTAATGCCCCTCAGTATACTTCTGTTTCTTCTCTCAAACCTGATGCCCTTTACAACATGTGAGATGAGTAAGTCAGAGACACAATAACAATTGCACTGTTTTAAAGAGAACAGAAACAAACTGATGGTGGAGTTATAGGAAAGGGTGTCAAGGCTGATGGGATGAAGATGCAAGCAAATATTGAATATTTTTGATAATATTTCCCCAGAGATATGTGGGAATTAATGTTTATTTACTGTTAAATTTCTTCATCTCATATGTACATTTCTAAAGAAATATGGAATAGGACTTCTTTGCATATAACTTTTAAAGCTTTAGTTTGTTTGGATCACTTTCAAGGCTCACATGACAAAATGGTAAAGATATCATTGTATTTCCAGTAAGTAACAATAATCTGAAACTAAAGTGTCTTAACATTAGAAAATACTGACATGAATGGGAACAAACATTGATAACATTATATGTTCACTCAGCACACAGTAGAATAAGGTTTTAGGGGCTGGAAAGATGGTTTCGCGGTTAAGCGCTTGCCTGTGAAGCCAAAGGACCCCAGTTCAAGGCTCGGTTCCCCAGGACCCATGTTAGCCAGATGCACAAGGGGATGCACGCATTTGGAATTTGTTTGCAGTGGCTGGAGGCCCTGGCACACCCATTCTCCCTATCTCTGTCTGCCTCTTCCTCTCTCTGTCTGTTGCTCTCAAATAAATAAATAAAAATAAACAAAAAAAAATTTAAAAAGGATGTTTTAGACCAATCATTCAACCAGTGATTAAGTACTCAGTTTTTTGTTTTTTTTTTTTTGTTTTTGTTTTTTCAAGGTAAGGTTTTATTCTAGGTCCGGCTGAGTCACAGGATGGCCTGGAACTCTCCATGATCCTCCTACCTCTGCCTCCTGAGTGAGTGCAGGGATTAAAGGCATGAACCACCATGCCCAGCTTGACCAGTGATTAAGGTATTTGCATACATATTACCATTGCAATTTGAATAAAAAGATAGCCTTAAATAAATCATGCAATTTCTTTTCTCAGGATTTCCGTTAGTGAAATGAGAAACTGTTGTATCTTGCTCATGATTATGGGAAGTAATTTACCTGTGTAGCCACAGTGAGTTATAGGAAGGAGAGTTTGGAAAATGTGAATAAGGGGACAGATTATAGGAACTATACTGGGTCATGTCTATGTATTTAAAGAAGCTATGAGGCCTTAAAGCAACATGGTTTGGAAATAGTTCATGAAACCCTTGTATCATTCAGGTGATATCAGTTCTACCTTTCTTACTATGAGCACATGCTACCCAGAGTTGTTAAAGTGAATTTTATAATCCAGAACTACTCTAGTTCAATGTGAGCATGTGGGTTTTTAGCATGCTCCTAGGTAATTAATAGTGCTGGTCAAGGAGTCATGATGTGAGCAGCTAAATGCTCATTTACTCAGTGTTTTGAGGCTGGTAGGTCACTAGCACAGAGTTATTCTGATGTGGTAGACATTACAAGAAGAGGGTGATCTGTGGCAGGGTGTTTTAAAACTGCTACAAAACACCACATGCTAGATAATTTATAAGTCACAGAAAGTCGTGCCTCGTAGTTCTAGAGGCTAGAAGTCTAAGATCAAGGTGGTAATATATACAGTTTATATTAAAGTTCTTCTTTATGGCTCACAGATGGTTCCCTCTGTCTTTATGCTCATATCAAGAAAGGAAGAGTCTTGCAGGGGATAGGGGGATTAAAGGCACTAGCACCAAGCATGGATATTTGCCCCATGACCTCAACACCTCCCACTTGGCTTTATTCCAAGAAGCATCATTTTGAGGGTTACACTTATAATATGTAGACCTAGACAAGATTCAAATACTCAAACCATTTTAGGAAAATGTTAATGTGAGGTATCAACATGACAGGTAGGAGGAAAATATGTATAATTAACAGATTGAGAAGAGGTTAAGGCACTTTGTACTTGAGAAAAAATTAAGGTATATAGAACACAGGTGCTTATAAAACACACACACACACACACAGAGAGAGAGAGAGAGAGAGAGAGAGCACAGAACACAACATGCAGAGAAAACAAACATGAGCAAAGTTCTCAATAACAAGTCAACATAACTAGAGACAGATGCAGCTGGGTCACATGTCAGAATGAAAGGGGAATTAAAAAAAAAAATACTGAGTAGTGACAGCTGCACAATGACCCAAAACCCACTAGGGAAGGGACATTATATGAAACAGCCTACAAACAGCAAAGAAAAATTAAGATGTTCTGTAGGTAAGTGATTTGTTTAGAGAAAAGAACTCTTATTAAGTAAGAAAAGCAGACATAAGAAGAAAGCTCATCAGAATCCACTAGAAAGGAACAAAAGAATGGGAAAAGTGACCCAGAGGAAGCAATTGCAGAGAGTGGCTGTGAACAGGCGGTCTGTGTGCCAGGCTACGTTTTGCCAGAGAAGCTGGTGCAGGAGTTAAGCAGGCACGGTTCCCAAGGAGACACGCAGAAGGAAAGGTCAAAGGGAAAGACAAATAGCCTTCAAAGGGTGTCATGACAAATTAAGAGCCCAGTCATTTTTATGATTCACTAGGAAGAAGATGACATCAGCTCAAGTTTTGGCAAAAATTAACTAGACCATGCTAAAGACTTATGGGAAGGGAATGCATCACATGAATCGAGGTTATTTCCAAAAGCTGGTAAGAGCAACACAAGTGAAGGATGTCAAATAAAGTGGCTGAGTAAACAATAGTGGCCAATGAGTAACTGGCTGGAAAGCATGATGCAATGAATGAAACAGAGGAAAAGGAGTCTGCCCTCCTGGGGAAAGTTGGGAAGTTTCTAACCATGAACGTCAGATATGTCCACACACATCTTGCCCTGGTGGAAACAGACCATGTTTTTCCTATTGGTTTCTCTTCTATCCTCTCATTTTTCACTCATTCACCATTCATGTTTAGTTTCAAAGACTACTTTTACATTTGAACTGACACATATTAAGTCAGCAATTTGTTAGGCATATCTTGATCATTTAAGACAGTCACATAATGTGCAAGGATCAAATCACGATGACTAAGCCAAACTTGGTAGAATAGATCTAGAATCCTGGCACTCAGCAGGCTTAGACAGAAGGAAACCATGAGTACAAGGCCAAAATAGACAATATAAACTGTCTACACCCCACCAAAAAAAAGTTTAATTAGAATTTCCATTTCCTTATTATTCGCTATTAACACTTGTTTGTATTGGAAACCTCCAATTCTTCTAAGTTAATAAAACATATAACAATCTTTTAAAGTATTGTCACCCTTCTGTGTCATGGATCAGTAGAATTTACACTTGTTATCTGGGTGTATTTTTGTATCTGTTTCTCAACTTCCCTCTCTCTCCTCTTTTTCTTCTTCCCTTTCTCCACTTTAGAGACTAATAGTCTCTGTTTTGAACTTTCACATGTGCAGTATTTGCTTGACTGAGAGCTGCTTATTTCATTTAAGAGGACCTCCAGTTCTATCCAGTTCTATGTTGCTACACATCACAAGATTTATTGTTATTATTTTATTATTATATTTTTATTTTATTTTTATGTCTGAACAATATTCTATTGTGTACTTGAATATATATTTATCCACTCATCCATCTACATTGATTCTGTACCATGACTACTGTGCAAAGTACCACATGCCTCTTCAGTATTCTGATTTTATGTCTTTTGGGTGTAAGTCAATAGTAGGATTTTTGCATCATACAGTAGTTCTAGTATGAGGCTTTTGAGGCACCATCTTACTGTTTTCCATGATGACTCTGTTCCCTTTCTACAAATAACGTATAAAGTTTCTTTTTCCATTGTCTTCAGCATGTGCCATTTATTTATTTATTTATATTTATTAGTTTTCTATTCTGCAAGTACAGGCAGTTTGATACCATTATAAGGCTCATCCGTGACCTACCCCCTCCCCATTGGCCCCTCCTTGTTGAGGTATATGGGTCGTGCATTGTGGAGTTAGCCCCAGCATGAGCCATTTTTAACAATAGCCATTAAAATTGGATTGAGTTGATATCTTGTTGTGGTTTTAATTTAATCAAAAATATTGAGACTTTGCTTTCATATACTTATTGACATTTTTATTTTCACTATTGAGAGAGCATTTGTCCATTGTGAGATATATGGGTGTATATATACACACACACACACAAATGGGATGGGATCTGAGAACAACCTCCAATGTCTTCTCCTCTCCTTCTACTTTCCTGGAGACAGATGTGCTCTTGTTGCTTTTACTGTTGCATGTATGCTAGTCTTAGCTGGACTACAAATTTTCAAATTTTCATATTCTCCTGATTCTGCCTTCTATACCATAGGTGTGCTGGGATTACAGATTTGTGCGTCATTTTGTGTGTAGCTTTACATGGGTGCTGAGATCAAACTTGGGCCAGCAAGGTTGTAAGAAAACACCTATTAGCCAGTGAGCCCTGGTTTCTCATTTGTGCATTTTTAAAGTTAATTACTTTTGTAATGGTTGGTCTTTTGAAATCCTAATAATTCTAAAATCCCCTGTTGGAAGGATAGCTTGAAATTTTTTCTCTCATTTTGCAGGTTGTCTCTTCCTTTTTTTTTTTTTTTTTTTGAGTATTTCATTTGCTATCTAGAAACTTTTACATTTGCTATAATCCAATATAATTACTTTTGCTTTAGTCTCCTGTGTTTTTGGAATATTGCTCAGAAAAGCATTACCTATTCCAATCATTCTTGCTTCTTAGTAAAACACTATTGTACCTTCTTGCAAAAGATATCTGATGCTGTTAATTATAACACGGAGCTAGATTGTATCTGAATAGTTAAAACAAATCTCACTCTGGAGATATTACAAGAGTGAAATAAGATTTAGTAACAAACTGTGCTCTACTATGGATACAGGAACAGAGCAAGGATTTATAACCAAGGAGTAGATTGACCGATGGGAGTGTTACTGAAGGAAAAACTCTTCCAAGGAGACATCAAGGCTAGGGAGAACGTGGCTAAGCTGACCTATCTCAACCTTCACTGCAGGCAAGGTTAGCATTACAAAATTCCACTTGCAAGGCAGAAGTAGATGGATATTCAGATCAGGCATTGAGGCTAGGGGATTCTTTCTAAGTTAACTTAAGAAGATTCTTACTAAAAGTTGGCTATGCCAGGCTGAAGAGATGGTTTAGCAGTTAAGGCACTTGCCTGCAAAGCAAAGGGATCCAGGTTCAATTTCCCAGGTCCCACATAAGCCAGATGCACAAGGTGGCACATGTGTCTGGAGTTTGTTTGCAGCAGCTGAAGGCCCTGGCCCACCTATTTTCTCTCTTTTTCCCTCCCCCACCTCTCTCTGTCTCTGTCTTGCTCTCGCTCTCTCTCAAATAAATAAAGCAAAAAAAGAGGGGGTTTGGCTATATATACGTGAAGTTAAAACCCAAGGGCAATGCCCTAGGATGACATCTAGACAAAAAATGGGCTTAGGAGAGCCTGACTAGATTTAGTAAAGGAAACTGTATTTGTAAGGTGCTGAAATCTATTTAAACTGAACCTCAAGCTTCCTGTCCTTCCCTGTGTTTGTTCTCACCATTCCTTTATGATATTTTCTTCCTACATCATTGCCAACAAAAATCACAGTCTTTTTCATTTCCCTTTGTTCCCCTGGTCCTGTCAGATGATTCACTGAGTAATCTAGTAAACAAATTTGATTTATGAAATAATGCTAATAGTATTTTCTATTTAATTTCTTCCAGATATGTTGGTTATACTAAATAATGTTTATTTCTAGGTCATAATTGCCAGTGATGTTTAGAGGGTCACATAGGGGACAATTTCATTTTAGGGGAGTCTCTTCACAGGCATTCCCTGAAATGAGTGATCCTATACACTATGATGAACTGTGACTTTTAAGCATTTAACTGGGCTTGGTTCATATCCAATTCTGCCAGGACTCGGTTCTCAAACCTATGTCAGAATTATCAGAAAAGCATAAGTAAATTGTCCAAAATGAAGTAACCAATTGATGTACATGACTTACTGACTATGCAGTACATAATTAAAGAAACTTTGGAGAAATACAGAGAGGTCAGACTGAGGTATAACAGCTATCATTTTCAGACACTAGGTAAAATTAGAAAACATTAGATATAATTTAAAACAACTTCACCAGCATACACATATAAAAATAGCTGATTACATAAATTTATCATAGGGTTATCATACAATAATGTTTTATTGTAAGGACAATATAAAAAAATACTTTCCAAACTGGAGAAATGGCTTAGCAGTTAAAGTGGTTGACTACAAAGCTTAAGCCCCCATGTTCAAATCTCCAGATCTCACATAAGCCAGATGCACAAAGGCGAGGCAAACTCAAAGTCACACATAGCCACTAGGTGGTACAAGCATCTGGAGTGCAATTACAGTGACTGAGGCCATGACAATTCTCCCTGCTTCCAGCCTGTCTCTAAAATAATAAATAAATAAATAAATAGACAAATAGATGCTTCTGGGAAATTATGCCATAATTAATTATTGAGTCATACAATAAAATCATTCTTATAAAATTATTATTTGCTACCTATGTACATATTTCTACCATAGTTTTGGATATTTATTTTTAAGAGAGATGAAAAATATTTTCTGAAACTGTCGTTGGTGAAAGACCAACTTCAAGTATTGAAATGAAAGTCTTTGTAACATTGAGTAGAGTTTTTCATTTAAACAGCTTTAACAACCAAGTTTATGAACATCTTACTAGTGGTGTTTTCTATTGGTAGGAGTTTTACAAGGCAAAATAGAAAATAAACTTGATTCATGATATCTGTTTTTAATATCTTATCTACTTACTTATTTTGAGAGAGACAGAGAGGCAGATAGAGAGAGAGAAAGAGAGAATGGGTATTACAGGACCTCCAGCTGCTGCAAATGAACTCTAGATGCAGGTGTCACCTTGTACATCTGGCTTATGTGGGTACTGGAAAATCAAACCTGGGTTCATAGGCTTCACAGGCAAGCACCTTAACTGTTAAGCCATCTCTCCAACCATCAGGATATCTTTTGAAGTAAGTAGGATAAAATATCATCTTTGTAAGCTGGAGAGATGGCTTAGCAGTTAAGCGCTTGCCTGTGAAGCCTAACGACCTCAGTTCCAGGCTTGTTTCCCCATGTTAGCCAGATGCACAAGGGGGCACACACATCTGGAGTTCGTTTGCAGTGGATGAAGTTCCTGGCATGCCCATTCTCTCTCTCTTTCTCTTTCTGTCTGTCACTCTCAAATAAATAAATAAAAATTTAAAAAAATATCATCTTTGTGATTTCTCTAGCCATGAAAAAAGAAACACTTCTGCAAACCATTAACTTGCCCAGTGTGGTGGCATACACCTGTCATCCCAGATATCAGGATGCAAAGGTAGGAGGACCACAGTGAGTTTGAGACTCGACCCTGAGACTTCATAGTAAATTCCCAGTCAGCCTGGGCTACAGTGAGACCCTTCTTTGAAAAACAAAACCAAAAACAAAAACAAAATTAACTTGAAACACCATATTAATGCATAAACCATTGTCAAAGCAGTAAAATGTATAGTCAACTAATTTCTGGCAATTATTTTTTTTTCCTTTTTTAGTTATATACATAGTGTGTATACAGCCATGTTGGTACCATAGTTAGCCTCCCTCCCCCACCCCCCCGGCAGAGACCATCCTCATTGGGAAATATGGGTTGTGCATTTTGAGGTTAGCCATAAGTTATGAGTAAGAGGTAATGTCTCTGTGCATAATTACTCAACGTGTGACTCTAACATTCTTGCCGGCCCCTCTTCCACAAATTTCCCTGAGCTATGTTGGGTTCATTTTAGGTCTGTTTCAGTGATGAGGTCTTGGGAGCCTCTATGACTCTGAATATCTGGTTTTGTAGGAGTTGAGTGTTCTCTGTGTCCATCTCCTTCACTCTTGTGCTGGTACCAGGTTCATCAAGAAAGCAGCATTCTTGCTCATTTTCCTGATTATTCATAGTTTCAGCTGGGGCCCTTTTGAGGTGTGATCTACATCCATCTGCAAAAGAGAATCAAATTCTCCAATGGAGAGTGAAATTAGTGACAGATAAATGGAATAACCACTGCTTTTTAAGAGAGAATTTAATAGGTGTAGGCCCTCTTGTAGCCCACAATTTGTGGGAGCTTGATAATGGAGCATGGGCTCATTTTTGGATATTGTTCTGACTTGTTTCCCAGCTCCAGCTATGGGTTCCATTCCACTGAGCAGATCAGTTAGTCAGATCAAGAGCAGTTGGTTTCCCACCATGGCTGTGCACCACTGTTGCACTTGTGTGAGCATCACATCAGGTTGTTTGCTGCTGAGTAGCTTAGACCATGATTTGCCTAGAGAGATATTGGTCATTTCCCCCCAGTTCCACATGTAGCATCTTCTGGCACTAGACACACTGTCTGGGGACTGACTCTCTTTCAGACTCTAGCCAGGTCACTCCATGTTCCATACCAATAGCATATGATGTCTTCAGCAGCAGGGTCTTACCACTAACCTTTGATGGGTCATTAAGTACTCTGACAGAAATCTGTCTTCTTTTGGGAAACCTTGTAGGTCTCTCTGATCAACAGCTCAATGTGGATATTAGTCACATGCTAGTACTGGGACTTAGAGGTCAGCGCCATAGGAAAGAAGGAAGAAAAAGATAGATGATATTAAAAAAAAAAAGAAGAAGAGGGAGAAACAGGAGAAAATTAAGATCAGTCTTCATCACAGCTTCTCCATGGCCTTGTGATTCAGGTGTTCCTTCTAAGGACCTGATGAAGGTTCAACCATTTAGTCTGTCTTTTAGGATGTAGAATTTTATGGTACCATTGCCATTTGGGTCCAGTTTTGTGTCCCTCACCCTGACTCTTACCCTCCTCTCCTGCATAATCCAACCCTACTGTCTGGTCCTCATGATGTCAGCATCTCATGTAGATTCAGGTAAGGAGCTATAGATGAGTGAGACTATGTGACAAATATCTTTCTGTGCTTGGGTGAGTTCACTGAGAATGCGCTTGTTCCAGGTTCAACCATTTTTCTCCAAATTTTTTGTGCCAGTTTTTCTTTCTGCTGTGTAAACTTCTGTTGTGTAGATATACCACATCTTGGTTATCCATTTGTCTAATGATGGACATCTGGGTTGATTCCAGCTCTAATTTCTGGCAATTCTAAAAGAGTGTTGTTAAAACTAGTAATCCCAACATGTTTCTCATCTAGAATGAACAAGATAAGCTTCTTATATAGATTTTCACGCTGTTAAGCATTATTTATATAAACAATATTTTTCCTCACCATGTGAAACAGCTCATAGAACTGGTCATAATCACATTTTTAGTTCTGTTATAACTTATTTAGTTATTTTCTAGTTAAAACTATAATAAGCTCAATATTGGTGTTTCTTCCTTCCATAAAGTTCCCTTGAGTATTCTTAGTAAATATCTTTTTTTTTTTTTTACATCTGATATTATGTATTATTGGTAATTTTGGAAAAAAGAAGTAAAGGAGAAATAAAACATATTTTAAAGCAAAATTACCCTTGGTGTTCCCTCTACAAATAGAATCTATATAATACCTAACCCAGAAAATGAACTTTACATTTTGGAAAATGAGAACTGTCCCAGTTGAGTGTATGCTATGGAGGTGTAAGGAAAGGTATATACCACTGTTTTGAGGAGATGGTATCCCGTGTGGTTAAGATCGGGTGTGGACTATAGTATTGGTTTCAGGTCAGTGCTTTCCCACTGCCCAGCACTGTGACCTTGAAGACATGGCTTTGTTTGATTTCTGTCCCTCAAATATCAAATATTGACAACATCACCTTCATCAAATTGTCATTCTGAAAATTGTTAAAACAAAATATGGAAAAATACCCATGACAGCCTACAGTGGCTAACACATTATGATGAAGAAAATGTTGACTGCCTAAGACATAGTGCCATGAGTCAAATCCATTAACAGCTGACTTCAGGTGTTCCTTAATATAATATCGGCTCCTTGCCTCCAACTCCATGGTTGCAAAGATGGCATTGAATGACTACCTGCAAATGTGGTGACAATGACTAAATGCTCCTAATATGGAATTTGTCTGAACAGAGACCAACTTAGAGAAGGTTGCTGCTTCATGCAAAAGACTGGTTAGAATGCGTTTTACAGGGAAATCAATATGGGCCTTTAAGGAGGAAAACGGTGTTTGCAATAATCTCTGTGACTGCCTTAATCAAACAATTAGGAACAACTAGGGATCTAGTACAGTGACAAGCAAAAGACAAGAGGTGAAAGCAGTAAGTAGAGAGAGGATGAGACAGAATGGGATGTGTTCTGGATGTAGATTTGACATGTTCCAGGTTATTAGATATCAGGGAAAGGCAATCATGAGTATTCTAGAATGTTTTCTCATTTTTTTTTTTTTTTGGTATAGAAAATGATGCCATTTAGTAAATTGGGAATGATAGAGAGAAAAGTAGATTAAAGCTGAAGCAAATTGGACATATTCTAGGGAGGGTAACTGGGAGAAAAAAGAAGTTAGAATAAAATATTGACATATTTGCATATATTTGACTTTTAAAGCTAATTGATAGGAGGAACTTAAACAGGAAAAAAAATAGAATGTAAAAAGAAACCTGAATAAACAAGAAAGTAAGCAAAGAACAACCAAAACCTTTAGGACACAATGAAGGCAGTCCTACAAGGGAAATGTATAGCTTTAAGTACCGACATTAAGAAATTAGAGGTCACAAGTAAACAATTGAATGCTTCACCTTAAGGCCTTGAAAAATATCAGAAAAAGGCAAACCAAAAGTCAGTAGATGGAAAGAAATAATAAAGATTAGGGCAGAGATTAATGTAACAAAATAGAAACTAAAAAGTAATACAAAAGAATCAATAAAAAAAGAGTTAATTCTTTGAAAGGATAAACAAGATTGATAAACCCTTAGTAAATCTGACCAAAAGAAATAGAGAAGAGACAGAAATTAATAAAATTAGAGATGAAAAAGGCACCATTACAAAAGATAGCAAAGAAATTCAGAAAATCATAAGGACATATTTTAAGAACATATACGCTACAGATTTTTTTAAAAAAATGAAAGAAAGAGATGATTTCCTAGGTTTATATGATCTAACAAAATTAAATCAAGATGAGATAAACCATTTAAATATATATACAATAAGTACAGAGACCAGATGGATTCACTGGTAAATTTTAGCAGCTCTTCATGGAAGAACTAACAGCAATGCTTCTCAAACTTTTCCAAAAATTAGAAAAGGAAGGAATACTACCTAACTCCCTCTATGAAGCCAGCATCACCCTGACACCAAAATCAGACAAGGACACAATAAACAGATAAAATTATAGACCAATCTCCCTCATGAACATGGATGCAAAAATTCTCCAAAAAAATTCTCAATAAAATATTGACCAAGAGAATACAAGAACATATCAGAAAGATGATTTACACTGACCAAGTAGGCTTTATCCCAGAGAAGCAGGATGGTTCAACATATGCAAATTGATAAATACTATATAAATGGGCTGAAGGACAAAAATTACATGATCAACTCAATAGTTGCAGAAAAGGCATTTGACAAAGTCCAATATCTCTATGGTAAAAATTCTACAGAAACTAGGAATAGAAGGAACATATCTCAATGTAATAAAGGCTATTTATGACAAATCTACAGCCAACATAATACCAAATGGAGAAAAACTTGAAGCTTTTCCACTAAATTCAAGAACAAGACAAGGGAGTCCACTGTCCCTATTTTTAACATAGTACTGGAAGTCTTGGCTATAGCAATAAGGCAAGAGACACTCATAAAAAGGATTCAGATTGAAAAGGAAGAGATCAAATTATCATTATTTGCAGATGATATGATTCTATACAAAAAAGACCATAAAGCTTACCAGCAAAATGTTGGAGCTGATAAACACTTTTAGCAACATAGCAAGATACAAAATAAGCACACAGAAATCCGTAGCTTTCCTATATATTAGCAACAAACATGTAGAGGATGAAATTAGGGAATCTCTCCCATTTACAATGCCTCAATAAATAAATAAAGTACCTTGGAATAAACCTAACCAAGGAAGTGAAGGATCTGTCTAATGAGAATTTTAAGATGGTCAAGTGAGAAATTGCAGAAGACACTAGGAAATGGAAAGACATCCGTGTTTTTGGATTTGAAGAACCAATATTGTGAAAATGTCAATATTACCGAAAACTATCTACACACTTAATGCAATCCCCATTGAAATTCACATGGCATTCTTTACAGAAACAGAAATAAAATACTAAAATTCATTTGGAAGCAAAAAAAAACCCTTGACTAGTCAAAACAATTTTGAGCAAAAACAATAATAATAAGGCTGGTGGTATCACCCTACCCAATTTTAAGCTTTATTACAAAGCCATAGTAACAAAAACAGCATGGTACTGGCAAAAAGACAGACACATAGATCAATGGAACAGAATAGAGGACCCAGATGTTAATCCAGGCAGCTATAGCTATCTGATTTTTGACTAAAATGCCAAAAATATTCTCTTCAACAAGTGGTGCTGGAAAAACTGGATATCTATATGTAGAAGGATGAAAATAGATCCTTATCTCTCTCCAGAAACAAGA
This sequence comes from Jaculus jaculus, assembly GCF_020740685.1. Classification (NCBI taxonomy): domain Eukaryota; kingdom Metazoa; phylum Chordata; class Mammalia; order Rodentia; family Dipodidae; genus Jaculus; species Jaculus jaculus. The sequence continues at coordinate 134,444,747 of NC_059107.1, forward strand.
ATCAAGTCCAAATGGATCAGGTAACTTAATATCAGACCTGAAACTGCTAAAGGAAAAAATAGGGGAAACCTTTCAATATACTGGCATAGGCAATGTCTTTCTGAATATAACCCCAATTGCTCAGGAAATAAAACCCCTAATCAACCCCTGGGATCTTATAAAATTACAAAGTTTTTGTATGGCAAAGGACACTGTGAGTATAGCAAAGAGAAACCTACAGAATGGGAGAAAAATTTGCCAGATATACATCTTCCAGAGGATTAATTTCCAGAATATACAAAGAACTCAAAACACTAAACAATAAGAAGTAAAACAACCCAATTAAAAAAAAAAATGGGCCCATGCGTGGTGGCGCACACCTTTAATCCCAGCACTCGGGAGGCAGAGGTAGGAGGATTGCCATGAGTTCGAGGCCACCCTGAGACTACATAGTGAATTCCAGGTCAGCCTGAGCCAGAGTGAGACTACCTCAAAAAACAAAACAAAAAAAAAAAAAACAATAAAAAAGGGCTATGGAACTAAACAGAGAGTTCTCAAAAGAAGAATGCAGATGGCACAGAAACATCTAAAATAGTGTTCTATATCCTTTGCCATAATGGAAATGCAGGTTAAAACTACTTTAAGATACCATCTCAGTCCTCTCAGAATGGCTATCATCAAGAAAACAAATGAGGGACTGGGGATATGGCTTAGTAGCTAAGGCATTTGCCTGCAAAGCCAAAGGACCTCGGTTCAATTCCCCAGGACCCACATAAGCCAGATATATAAAAGGGTGCATGCTTCTGGAGTTTGTTTGCAGTGGCTGGAGTCCCTGGTGCACAAATTCTCTCTCTCCCTCTTTCTCTCTTCCTCTCTGAGAGAGAGAGAGAGAGAGAGAGAGAGAGAGAGAGAGAGAGAGAGAGAGAGAGAGCAGATTACAGGGAGTCAAATGACCTAAACAAGGCCAGGTGCAGAGATTGAGTAATAGAAGGATTGGGAGAAGGTCAATCAAGATTCAAGATACTCTGAATAAGACATATGAACACCTACTTTTTTGGATAATGGCACACCAGGAAGCCATAGATTGTTGCTAGAAAATTTTTAGTGCCAGGGATGGGATACCTTCCAGTGAGTTGTTGGCCAGGGAATTCCCTTTTGCTTTCAAAATATTACAAGCTATTGCTAAGGTCCTTGATTTCCCACCGGAAACAGATGGTAAGACCCTATTGCTGAAGACTCTACATGCCTGGGAAGCAAAGTCTCTGAAAAATCAAGCTGGGGCTGAGCTGAAAACTTCCTTCCTATAGACCAGCTGACTGAAAGCTGGAAAAAGCTGCACTGCTTCCAGCCCTATTGATGACAGAAGTCATCAGTGGAGAACAGACGATCTAACCTGTGTGTGATTGGAATTTCCATTTACCCGGTGAGTGGAGATGTTGAGCTTCTTGTCCTTTGTCTGTTAGGTCTTCTTATGTGGTTTTTTTTTTCCGTGTTTTTCCATTTTCTGAGAAATTTCGATAGATGTTTGTCTTTGTCCATTGGTGTTACTGTGTCAATCAACTTACCACTGATGTATCAGGGTCCCTGAGAAAGTCAACAAAAAATATTCAATCTAGCTTTCAGTTTCAGAGGTCCACAGTCACCTGGCTTCATTGCCACCGTGTTTATAACTTTGATGGACAGAACATCATAGTTGTGGGAGCATGTAGAGGCAGCTGGCTAACCCAATGAAAGCAAACACAGTCAGAGAAAATATGGCCAATAGCAACACATGTCCGTCAAAAGCATATCCACAGTAACTTGCCTCTTCTAACGAAGTCCACCTCCTAAGGTTTCCAGTTTTAATAGCCATTAATAGCTTTTTAAGACCCTTTAGTAGCACCACAAAATGGTGGATTCAGCCTTCGACACATGAGCTTTTGTGAGACATTTTGCATCTGAAATGTCACAGTTATCACAATAGAATGCCACATACTGAGTAAGTTACAAATGATAGACATCTATCACTCACACTTCTGGGTTCTAAATATTTATTTATTATTTGAGAGAGAAGAGGAAGAAGAGGAGGGCAGACATAGAGAAAGAATGAGTATTGGGTGCACCAGGGCCTCCTACTGCTGCAATTGTACTCCAGACACATGTGCCCTTGTGGACATCTGGCTTTACATGAGTTCTGGAGAATCCTATTCAGGCCATTAGGCTTTGCAAGGAAGTGCCTTTAGTGATGGAGCCATCTCCCAATCCTAGCTCTGCATTCTAGGACATCCAGAATCAAGATGCTGGAAAGTCTGGTGCTTGCTAAGGATGGTTCACCGCTTCCAAGTTGAAACCTTGGTGTTGTGTCTTCTTATGTTAGAGAAAGGGCAAAAAGCTCAAGTGTGTCACTAAATCTTCTTTTCTAAGGGCTTAACTAATGTGATTCATATGAAAGAAGCCTCACTGCTTAATCACCTACTAGAAGTATTAACACTTAATACCATATAAAACTAAATTTCAGTTTCTAAATTCTTGGGAGGTGGGATTTTTTTGATTACATATTTTGTCTTCTTGCTTTTGAGTTTTTGAGTTTCTTATATGTCATGGATAACAGCCCTTTATTAAATGCATCTGGTTCATAGACAACAGTAGTTGCTTCCTATCAATTGAGGTTTGACTCCAAGATTTTGACAGGCACCGAACTCTGCAAGTGATGAAGTGCCTTACATAAAATGGTGTAGTACATAATCTATACACACTCCAAAGGGTCTTAAGTAATCTCCACATGCCTTACTTAAACATTTGCTATGCAAATTATTGTAATATATCACAAAAATTAACAAAAATTCTAGGGCATGGTCAGTGCTCACACTATTTAGAGAAGAGTTTCCATTTGTAATTAGTTGAATCTGAGGATATAGAACCCACTGATATGGAAGACTGACTATTTTATTCCAACCCATGAACAGCTTTGCTATGTATAGGATTTTTATGAATGTGTGCATTTGGACACCCATGTATATGCATGCACAATGTGTGTGTGTGTGTGTGTGTGTGTGTGTGTGTGTGTGTGTATACCACAGTCTGACATTGGATATCTTCCTTTATTATGGTTCCCTTTATTTTTCTACTTTGGGGATGAAAAGTCTTTCATTTCAGTCCAGAGCTGGTTCTGGTTCAGCTAGCTTGTCCCAGGGTTTTCTGTCTCCATCTCCAGAGCTCTGAGATTACAGGCAGCTGCCACATCCCCTCATCATGTATGTGGGACTTGTCCTCACACTTTGTCCACTGAACCATCTCCCACTCTCTGGTTAACCTCATGCTGGCCTTGAGGATTGTAATGGACCAGGCTGGCCTCCAACTCTTGATTCTTTATCCTCAACCTCCTGAATGCTGTGACTACAAATGTGAGTCATCAGGGTCCACTTAGGAAATCTGCTTTTAAACAATACATTTACTTCTATTGTTGAGGATCCTGAGAGAACACAGACATTCATCCATATGGTTCAAATGAAATCCATTAATACATTGCTGAATTGTGGAATTGGTAAATGGGGCAAACAAGTGCATCTGGAGCACCCCAAGACTATGCTCAGTGGAAAATCATTTCCATCCATCCTCAGAGTGATAAGTGGAAGAAAGGGGAGCACTGGAACTCCCTGAAAATTAGAACTGCAAAGGAACAGGAATGGCTTCCTAGCAGGAAAACCCAGTCCCATGGTCAACATGTTCTGAAGGAAGGAGGTGAGAAAGAAATGCACAATTTCCTCTCATCTTACTATCCTTTCTCAACCCACAAGGTCCACTACTTGATTCCAAAGATCTTAAGTCAGCAGCCAAGGAAGACATGGAGAAGCAGTTTGCAGAAATGAGCCATCTGAGGTTCATATGGGGCAAAGAAGGATGACACTTATATGAAAGGAAGAAAAAAAATGCCACACCTCCTTTGATATCTTCATATGTTAGGTTTCCATCCAAATCCCAAATAAATAACACTTAAATAAAGTTAATTCTTCAAAACTCCAGATTCTCCTTCAGTGCTGGTCACATATCTATAGTGGGCACTACCAGCTTCTTGCTTGTGCATTGTCATCTGTGTTCTCATAGCCAGCAGCTCACATGATGTAGCCTTAGATTTTGCTTCTAACTTAAATGCGTGTACCAATACGTTTCATCCGTTGGGGGAAAATGCTTGTAAAGTATAAGAATTAAGTGCATGATTCTAACTCTTCTCTAAAATAAGCCAAATATTTTGTTTGTTTCTAGGCTTTGGACAGCATTACTTGATTTGACTGCATCCCACAAGAATGCCTTCATTCTTGGTTTTTACTGGAAACTTCTAAACTGTTGACATTAAAAATTTTAAAAAACAAACAGATGGGCATGTCTCCATGACTTCATCTCGTGTTGGAGATATAAATATTCCGACATATAAAAGACAATGCCTCATTTAATGTTTGTAAATGAAAAGAATTTGCCAATGTTATTTTATCCATCCATGATTTTTTTTTTTTTTTTGCCATTTCATGGGTCTACAACTGTCAAATGTAGGAAATTGTTCAACTATCACTTTAGGGAAATAACAAGTTTTTCTCTCAAAATATTAAAGAAAGAAATGAAGCATCCAGGCTAAAAAACGACTTTGAAGTTAAAATAGCTTAAAAATGTCAGATAAGTGAATTTTATTATAGTCATGGCAAAATGGATAGAAATTATTTGATAATTAAACTAACCTTCTGATTATAAATAACTCGAGCTATTTTCAGTATGTAGCTAGAGAGATACTCAGAGTTTAAAGATGCTTGCTTGCAAAGCCAATTGTGCAAGGTTTGATTCCCCAGTGCCACTTAAAGCCAGATGCAGAAACTAGCACAAATTTCTTTGCAGCCATAGGAGGCCCTGGTGTCTCTGATCTCTCTCTTTCTCCCTCTCTCTCTTGGCTTCTGTTAGATACATGGAAAGCATATTTTTAATAGAAAAATGAGAATAAAATCATTTTTCATAGAACTACCCTGGACTTTAGACACAGGAGAAATTGCTCACAGCCCTACCTCTTCTTTAATCTGAACAAATTCAAGAAAAATGATAGTTTCTCAGTCACTCTTTAAATTTGTGCTGAGAAGGAACTTCAGAAAATTCTTAGTTTATAGCTCCTAAATTTGAGGCTATTGTTAGATATATCTGCTTTTCAACTAATACCAGAAAAATAATTTATTCCCTCACTCAGCATCATATTTGGGATTAACAGAGTTTATTTTTTTTCCAATTAAAATCAATTCATGAAGGAAAGAAATCATTTGTGTCCATCTAATAAGCATATCCTGTCATGTATAAATGAGTTTAATCCTTACATAATACTTTTTTTCAGAATTTTTTTTTTATTATTTGGCTGTGTGGCTGTGCATTGTATGTGTGGGAACACATGCATACTATGGTACATGTGTGGCGGTCTGAGGACAACCTGAGGGTCCTTTCTTTCCATTTATTTTTGTGCTGATATATGTGATCCAGTCTACTGGCCTTAAAGGAGCTTCCCGTTCTCTTGGCTCAGCTTCCCATTGCTGCAGGCACGTTAGGATGACAGACACCTATTCTACTTTGCATCTGGCTTTACGTGGTGTGCAGGGATAGAATTGAGGCAGGTAGGTTTGGAAACAAGCACTTTTAACCACTGAGTGATCTCCCCAGTCCCTAGCTCTTTAATTTTAACTGATAGATAAAAATATAAGAATTATATACATTACAGGGTCACTGTATAATATTTAATGTATATATAACTAGTACAATGTTTAAAACAGGTTAAACATGTCAGATTAATTAATTACAGCAAAAACTTTCTAAATTGTTTCTTTTAGTTTTTGTATAGCATATTATTGCTATTTTATCATCAGCCTGTTCCACCGTAGCACACCCAAAAGTCTTTCCCTGACTAACTTCATACCCATGCAGCTTTTGCTTTGGCGAAACTCAACTATAACAAGATGTCTGGTCATGAGAAGATGTACTATCAAACATAAATTCTGAAATAGCAGGCTATCCAGGATTTATTCACAAATAATGATTGCATACTAACTGAGTACAAAGTTGTGTGACCACAGCTGGAAAATGAAAGCCGTACCTGGTAGTCTAGGCCTATAATCACAGTATCTTGAAATTATGGGAAGAAGGATTGCAAGTTCAAAGCCTGCCTGGGATACACGATGTGTTCAAGGCCAGCCAGGGTAACTTAGAGAGATCCCGACTCAAAAGAAAGTGTTTTAAAAGGGCTGGAGATATTGCCCAACGGTAGAGTACTTGCCTAGCATGTGAGGCCCTAAATGTAACTTCCAATATCACAAATATTACTATCAATGAAAATAACTTACATATTAACATATTCTATTTGTTTTCCTTTTATGTAGAAAGGATGTTTTTCAAAGTACTCTTTAACATAATTTGATGAAATTTATATTGGGGGCAATTATTATTGATTTTAGTCTGGTTGATTTGCTCATGTCAAAGACAGAATAAATTTCATCCACTTAAGGAGTATCCATTTCTTCTATACCAAAAACAGCCATATTAAAGGGATAAGTAATAAGACAGAGGGTACTATGATAAGAGCCAGCATGTACTATGAGAATTCACAGGATAGTGTGAGCCCACACAGTCAGAAAGCTGCACTGAGTATCTGACACTTGAAGTTGTACCACAGCTACCTGGAGTGAGCCAATATACAGACCAAATAAAAATTTTATTTGAAAGAAAAGTTATTTTACAAGGGATGGTTTGGTTAGGGTTAGACACTTGCACATAAAATTTTCCTTTACTACTAAGAAACACGTATCTCAACGTGATCAAGACGCATTCCTCCTACAATACTCAAAGTTGGCTACTTAAAATATGTTCTGTGGCTCTGGGATGAGGAGAGATGTGTGAGTTGGAATCTTGGTCAACAGAAAGCCTCATCTATTCTTTCATGCTGAAGAGATCCCCAAACCACAGAACAAGTCCAAATGATTCCAGCTGGAAAGAGTACACATACCACTCAAAATGTACATCCAATTTCCAGGTGAGAACTATTTAAAATATGATGGTATCTTCTAATACTATGTAATATAGGTTGGGATATATTTTGATAGTATAATTCTACTAGATAACTGAACAGGTTAGAATTTTCTGTTATTTTTATAGCTACTGTTGGGATTCATTTTGCAAAATTTCCAGTTCTAATCTTCTTAGCAAGGAGTCATAAAAGTCCTCAAGAAAATGATAAAATTCATCTGTGACCACAAGTTTTTGTTTATTTTCAGAATCACTTTCATTTCTGGATACCATATTCAATAAAACATTTTTGATTCAGTATCTTGTAGTTTCCATATTTCTCTTATTAAGATATTTTAAAAGAAAATCAAAAGAAATAGAATGCCAAAAAGTGGTTTTTTTTTCTTTTTACTTTTCAAAAGAGAAAATTGGAGTCCATTGTTATAAAATTATTTGCCCAAAATTGAATAGGTAGGAATTATTTTCCAATGAAAGTTTTCATTTAGTTCATTATACTGGCCCATAGACTGTATTCAAAGCAAGACTATATGTTTACTATGGAAGAATATATATTTTAAATGCAATAGTAATATTTTGCTTATGAGGAATTTTAAACTCCAGGACAGCAGGAGAAAACCTTGAGAGAAGAAAGGAATTATCCATAAAAAAAAGTGAGATTTTCCAAATCAACACAGATGAACTGGAAAAATGTATGACCCACTGGAAACAGAAAAGAGGACTTTTTCTGATTCATTTGTTTTGCTGTTGATTGCTTTGACAGGGGACTACGTCAGTCTGAAAAGATATTGAGATTAGGTAGTGTTCCACAAAGACAGGGGGAAAGCCATTAAAGAAGCATCAGTAGATTAAATATTGTTTGGTAAATTTGATGATTGGGGGGAAAACATATTGCCATCACTGTGACTTTCTATTGATGAATATAAAGCCAATCTCCAAGTAGATTTATTTTATAAAAACAAATGTAATGCCATCACTTTAAAAATATTTTATCTTCGTTTATTCATTTGATATAAAAAAGATAGGAAGAGAGAGAAAGAAGCAGAAAGAAAGAGAAAGAATGGGCACACCAGGCCCTCCAGCCACTGCAAATGAACTCCAGGCACATGTGCCACCTTGTGCATCTGGATTATGTGGGTCTGGGGAGTCAAATCTGGGTCCTTTGGCTTTGCAGGGTAGTGCCTTAACAACTAAGCCATCTCCCCAACCCAATACCATTGCTTTTTAAAACAATTTGTAACTAAAAGAATTTCAATTAGACATCCTATCTGACACCTCACTTGTGATTAATCCAGTCATGACTGGATTTGTAATAGTGAAGGAGATTTCTGAGGCACACCTTGTGAGTATGTCTGTTAAGATGGAAAAACGAGAGGGAAAGGCTTACCCTGGGTTTGGACATCACCAGCCCATTGGCTGGGGTCCTAGGTAGAAGAAAAATTAAAAAAAAAATAAGTTAAGATAGCTCAGTACTGGTGGCATTCTCTTTGCTGTTTTGCTTCCTGTCCACTGTGATGTGAACAGAGATCTTCCCCCACACTCTCCCATTGCCATGGTTTCCTTCCCAGGCACATAGTGCCAACTGAACTCTCTAAAACTAGCTAAAATAAATGTTTCTTCTGTTAAGTAGTTTCTGTCAAGAATTTTGCAACCCTAAAGCTAATACATCCATCAAAACATAAGATTCAAAACTAGGTGACATATGTTTATAAGGAGTATTCTCCACTATACTCTAAAGGGGCCTTACTGAGTGGCAGATGGTGCAGGTGGTCCACTAATAGATAGTATGGTAAAGACAGTTATGGGCTCGGTGAAAGCAAGTGGTCTGAGTGGTGTCACAAAATCATGAGCTTCAGTTGTTAGAAATATCTATAAGATTTAAACGTTAGGGTGGATTTAGGCGTGTCTAAATAAATCATGCTGTTATACAGGATGACATGAGACAACGTATCCAAACTAAAAAGTAGAATGTCATTGATATTACTCTGATTGCCTGCAAACAGGGTGAATCTAATCATCTGCAAATTGATGTGTTTATGGTATGTGTGGGTGAGGGGAGGTCATTCATTTGATCTTTATTTAAACTCAATGAACAATTAAGAATGTCTATATATCAAGCATAGCTCAGTTGCATATAAGGGTTTTCTAAAAGTTAGCACAGAAATTCAAAAACAATTCTACACTAAAATACAAATATTATTCTGTTTTTATTCAAGGGAATTCTATGAATTGGAATTGAAAAAAAGTGCTGATACATTCCAAGCATGGGGTGCTTTATGGTTTCTTGGCAAATGTTGGACAAGACAAGAAAATCAGCACAAATCAGCCTGTGCTCAGGGTTTGTAATAGATGAGGAAATACCCTGAGTGTGGAAAAATAAGCATGGATTCCAGTCCTACAATACATTTTCAAAATCGTTTCTATTTTTTTGGGCAAATAAAGACATACTGAACTTGAGTTGTGGGTGTAGAGCGAGCGTGTTCTTGCCTAACATGCATGAAGCCCTGGGTTGGAAACCTAGTGCAATATAAACTGGGCTTGGCAATTCTAGCACTCAAGGCTGGAGGCAAGAAGATCAGAAATTGAAAAGTCATCCCAGGCTACACTTGTCCTATCTGTCATAGCAGCCATTAGTATATGGAGCTGTTGAGCACTTGAGGTGCGTCTAGTACAACAGAAGAGCTAATTTTTTTTAATTTTATTTAAATTCAATTAATTTAAACTTCAACTAAGTGGTCACATGCTAATGGATAAAGTATTGCAAAACAGAACTCTACCTTCCATCAGTAATGAATAAACATACTCATCCCTAGAAGAGAGGAGAGGAATTACAACAGCACCGTAGCCAAAATTAATGTATCAGAAAAGGAATGACTCATTGTTAAGGAGGCTCCCGTTTTCAAAATATTCAAAGTTTTGTTTCCTACAACTTGAAACTAACACATCTCTTTGATAAATCCCTTGTTCTTTCACCAGAAGTGGGAAGTGTCCAGTCATGTTTCATTGAACATACACCATCATCTTCCTGGGAACTCGGTTTCCTCATTTATGAAAGGAGGTGGTTAGGTATCATTTGATTCTTTCTTCAGCTGTATATATTAAGAATAAATTTACATAATGACAAGGACAAAGTCATATGTTTGCTTTTATGTCTCATCTGTTAGTTCCTGTCTCAGTCAAACCTCTCCAGAGTGTTTCCCCCTGAACCTGTCTCATCTGTCATACTTGGAAAATTTCTTCTGATGGGCAGATTTATTTTTCCAAATTTATGCTATCAGGAAGGTTTATGCAGACAAAACCCAGACCTACTTGTATGTTCCTTGTGCATTCTCATTAAAAAGATAACTACAAATGGATCAAATCTACAAACAAATCAGGATAGTCGACTGAGATCAGAAGGGAAGATTGTTGTAAAATAAACTTAAGATAAAGAACTCCAGAGTTTAAACAGAGCTAAGTCAGGAAGCCTGTTTTTCTTTCACAAAATCAAATTCTTGCTTGAAGGGTCTCTTGACCCTAAAGGAGCTTCATGCAGCTGTAAAATTTCAGATTTCTTGTGTGGCCACCTAGAGTTGAAGAAAAGTAATTCTGAAAAATCACTCTGGTCCCTCTGGCTCCCCGGGTACTCTGCTCCCTGATAAAGAAAAAGATTACACAACCGCCACCTTCTGGACAAAATCGGAATCACATCTGAAAGTCCATATTTAAAGACCATTTACACTTCACTCTCAAAGAAAAAAAGTAAATCTTATTGCAATGTTTAAAGGTTACAGGTAATAGAATTTTATAAGAAATTTAACTTAAAATTATAAGTAAAGGTAGAATCATCACTAATTTGTTTTCCTCATTTTAAATGAATTATAACCACAGCTGATTTAGTTTAAAATTTGTCTGAAATAACAATAAAATAATCCTAAACCACATCTTGATGCTGTGATTGTCTTTAATGATTTCTTATAAATACGGATCTTCTAGGACTACCATTTACTTCAAGTTAGTTAAGATAATTCTTAATTTCAAGTAGTTCCCTATTTCTTGGTCTTAGTATTTAAAGTGGAAAACCAGAAGGACATTCTTTTGTCTCAAGAAAAAAAAAAATTCTTATATATTTTATTCAGAACAAGAAAAAAAAGTGACACCTGGAATCTGCTAAAAGTTTTGGGCTTGGGATATAATGGTCAAGGTTTTGAGTTTATATTAAGTTTGGTATTGGAGTTAAGCAAAATTGCAGGCTAGCATGTAGACACCTTTAAGGCACATACTATCCCCTAAAACACTACAATGGCTGCTGAGCAAAAGGTTCTGCAATGAAACAATAAATGATACTGGCTTTAATTTTTTTTTTTAATTTTTAATGAGCAGAAGTGAGGGGATGTCTGAATTGGATTTTAAGCCATATCCAGATATCCATAAACTTGACTTAGACATTGTCTTCATTAGATTGGTATATTGAAGTCACATTCACAAAACAATTCTCTGTGCATCATGTCATTCAGTCTCTCACTCTGAAGAAGCTTTCAAACACAGCAGACAAAGCATGGAGGAAAGTCAGGTAAATGACTGAAAGTCCCACGTCTCTCTGCTTGCATCTATGCATTTCCTACAGCCACCTGCCCATGCAAGCACTGAAAAGCTTTTTTTTAGTCTTCAACATATGTTGAATACAGGGAAGATTCTACATTAATCTCAATAAAGTTACAAAGTGATTTTAAAGTATGAAATGAAACCTGCCCTTGTAAGTAGCACAATAATTTTAGAAAAACAGTCATTGCTGAATCTAGATGGACAACACTGACTTTTATATCACTCCCTTACTTACCTTGCCTACAAATTTTAACAAAATGTTTGCTCCTAAAAACGTGAGGGAATGATTACTAAAATCAGCATTCTGTGCTTCATGCCTTGCCAACATGAGGGTGATGGTGCTGGAGGGAAAATCTTTCAGCAGGCCCTGCTGTGGCTGTCACTCACAAGCTCTCCTTTCCAAAAGCCCAAAATAGCTTGACAATGCCACGTACCCTATGTGGACTAAGAATTAGGCTAACCAGGGTACTTTCTGTTGGACAATCCCTTTGGCACAGACAAAAGCCATAAACTTCAGCTTTTTGCACATAGTTATCCAGCATTTTTATAAGTTTTTAAAGATCATAACTGTAATATCAATTGACAACTTGGCATGCTCAGGACTGACTAATGGATATTTTGGAGTTTTATTTATTTATTTTTGTCTTGACTTTTCAGGACATTGGCAGGGACATGGGAATCAAATCAATCTTATAAGTCCACAGTCCTTCAATCATACAAATTAAATTAGAGAAGACATTTTATCGAATTTGCAAAACTCAATTGGAACCTCAAATGCAAAGTAAGTATGAAGGACTTCCAGATAAATTTTTTGTTGGATGTATTTCCAGGAGCCCGGAGACAATATCAGGTGATTTTCCTAATTAGAATCCCTGTATTTGGTTTATTCCTAGAGATAGAGTGAGTCCCTGTCATTTGGCTGCATATCTACTCCAATAGGGACTGCACATGTGAATTAAAGTTCCCTCGCCTTCCTCAACAAGATATATTATATCTAAAACATGTATTATGAAGTTCTGTCACATTATCAGTATTAAGTAGATGAATTATCAGAAATGATTAAGGAAAATAAGATTTAAATGTTTATATAATAATATTAGGATGACTTAAACTCAGTAAATGAGTTCAAGAACAAGGGTTGGATCTTAAAATATGCTCCCTATACTTTTGGGCACACACACACACACACACACACATGAAATCTATTGTAGAGCCCTTCAGGACCACAGGAATATGATAGTGTCTTGCAGAAAATAAAAAATGCCATTATTTGATAAATTTAATATTTCTGAACTGTAGCTCCTGCAAAGTCTGTTTCTTCTGACATATACTTAGTGAAAATATGTAGAAAACATGTCAAAATGATATGTAGGCATTAATCCATGAGGCTGAATGCTCAGAATATTCATGGTCTTCAGCTGTTTACAAACTGACCAAGGGTTTGGTTGTGATGATTTTAGCTTACATCAGTTAATGTACTGGAGGAAGTAAGCATGTAGTTGTGGTACTCAAATTTTCTTTTCTCAATTTTTGTTGTGAATTTTAAAGAATTAGAGATATGATTATAAACAACAATATGCATGCATTAATTTACATGGTGTGTGTGAGAGTCTATCTGTGTAATCTATAGGGCTCCCCTTCCCCTGTGCCATGTGTTGAGGGGGTGGGATTTAGACAGTGTGGTGGCCATTACCAGGACATGTATAACCACTTTTGATCTTGGTAAAAGTCAACGCACATAAATAAAATTGTTTATATTCTCAAATGGGTATTATTGCAGTACCAAGGTTCTTTGGCTACTCACATTTTTACAAAATGGAAAAGTATTTGATCCTTAAAATTATAAGCTGAACAGCATGGGTTTAAAGTCATGAAGTCTAGCATTTTATTCTTGCTTCTGACCTAGCCCAATATTAGAAGTAAAGCACTTGTGCTTGTGGCATATATGAGATCTGTGATCTTGGAATGTTTTTTAGCTCCTGAAGCCACTCTTGCTTTTCATGAATGCATAGTCCTTCCCTCCAAAGTTTAAAAAAAAAAAAAAAACACTGGTTCTAGAAGGTAGCTACAGATAAATTCCACTCTGCTCAAATGAACACATCATTCCAACATACAGTTAACTGATGTAGTCTTCAAAAAAAAAAGTGGGGGGGGGGTCACTTCTGTTACTTCCAAAGCTCTGGCTTATTAAGGTCTGTTAAGAAAGCAGACACAGAACACAGAGAGACCTGGCTAGAATCCAGAAGAGAATCAGCTACTGGGGGAAAGTAGTCAACAACAGTATGAGCAAGCAGGGCTCTAAGCTACTCAGAAGCAATCAGCCTGACTGGAAGTTCACACCAGTGCAATAGTGGCACACAGCCTTGGTGAGTAACCAAGTGGGATCCAGGTCTGAATCCCATGGAGATAAAGATTATGCTCTCCAATGACAATCACTGGTCTCTGGCTGACAAGAAGGGCTACATCCATAAAAATCTCCCTAAATTAATAACACTTTTCCAAAACTTATGTTATTATCCATTGGAGAATCTGTTTTCTTTATCAGAAGGTATGTGAGACCAGAAAAGATAAACCACCACTGGCTCTTCAGCCAAGGCCCAGCTAAAATCACAGAGGAATTAGGAAGATTAGAGAAAGTGCTGTTTCCAGGGATAGCCTGCCAATCAGTGCCAGGGTGACGGAGACAGACCCTGAGGACACTCAACACTACCAAAGCAAAATTTCCCTGAGCCATGTTGGGTTGTTTTGGTCTGCTTCAGTGATGAGGTGTTGGGGGCCTCTGAGGCTCTGGCTCTCTGATTTGGTAGGTGTTGATTTTTCTCTGTGTTGGTCTCCTTCCCCCTTGTGCTGGTATCCGGTTCACAGGAAAACATCACCTTTGCTTGTTTCACCAATTGTCCTTAGTTTCAGCCGGGGCCCTTTTGAGGTAAGATGGGGTGGCTCTCTCCTTAGGATCTGCATCTATCTGAAAAAAAGAAGCAAATTCTCCAACGGAGAGTAAGTTAGCACCAGGACAAATGAGATAGCCCTTACTTTTTTTTATAGAGAGTTTAATAGGTGTAGGCCCTCTTGTAGCCCATGATTGATGGTAGCTTGTTATTGGAGAGTGGTCTTATGTTTGGATATGGTTTTGACTTGTTTCCCAGCTCCAGCTATGGGTCTCGTACCACTGAGGGGATCAGTTAGCTGAATCAAGAGCAGTTAGTTCCCCACAATGGCTGTGTGCCACTATTGCACTTGTGTGAGCATCACACCAGGTTATTTGCTGCTAAGTAGGTTGGACCATGAGTTGCTTTGACAGATATTGGTCGTTTCCCCCAGTCGCCCATGTAGCACCTTCTGGCACTAGAGGCTTGACTGTCTGGGGACTGAGTCTCTCCTGGCTTCCAGCCATGCCATTCCATTTTACATGTCAGCTGCGTATGGAGTCTTCAGCAATAGGGTTTTACCACTAACCTTTGGTGGGTCATCAAGTACTCTGACAGAAATCTGTCATTCTTTTAGCAAACCTTGTAAGTTTCTCTGATCAAAAGCTCATTGTGGGTGATAGCCCCATGCTGGTACTAGGAGTTACAGGTCAGTGTCTCCTAAGAAAATGAGTTAAAAAGGTAACTAATATATAGGAGTTAGAGAGGAGAGAGAGAGAGAGGGAAGATGTAGAAGGTTTAGGTTAGAATTGATCCTACCCTCTCCATTGTCTTGTGGTTCAGGTGTTTCCTGTAAGGGCCTGGTGAAGGTTCAGCCATTTGGTCTGCCTTTTAGGAAGTAGAATTTTATGGTACCATTGCCGTTTGGGTCTAGATTAGTGTGTCCCACCCCTTCAATTCCTTCCCCTCCCTCCCCATCCCTCCACATCCCTCCTAGTGTCTAGTCCATGAGATGCTTGCTGGGTGTGTAAGGTATCTTGGGTAGATTCAGGTTAGGTGCTGTAGATGAGTGAGACTATGTGGCTATTTTTTTTCTGTGATTGGGTAAGTTAGATCCAGAGGCTCCTTAAGAGCTCATCACAGAAGTAGTCTTAAAACATACCTACTAAGGCTCAGGGAATTTTGTGCAAGAAGAGACGGAAAGATTGTAAGAGCCATAGGTTGGGACTCATGCCCAGAGGTATTGTCCATGCCTTCCCTACTCCTGGAAATCACCAACTGCTGCTCTCATGACACATAACCTACAACCCAATGAGGCAATACCAGCAACTCTGCTGAAGTGGGCCCCCAGCGGAATGGGTTCAGGGAAGAGGGAAAAAATGGTACCAACACATGATGTATCCAAAAGGAAAAGGAAAAAAGAAAGCAGATGGTAAGACATGAGCTTTTCATGCACCCATCCTTTCATTCCCTTATTCATTCATATAGTGAATAAACACCCTTTAAGGTACAAGAATGGAGGACCGTTTAGTTTCTCTGGGAAAGTTGGAATAGGATAAGGGAGGCAAGTGTGCCCAGGGTTCCACTCAGAATCTTGGAGCCTTGAGCAGTCTGCATGCACTCTCCACCACTGTGCAGATGTGTGTAGTCAGCAAGGAAGAAGGTGACTCCTTCCATTGCTGTGCAATGCTGAGCTACTGGTGAGAAACAGCTCACTTGGTCTTGGCAACTCCAAGATGCCATTATTCTCAATTCAAACAGGCACAGGAACACATCCAGGTTTCAGTGAGAGATAGGAACTCCACTTTGCTTCTGGCACTGTGGAGGATTGAACTTAGGTTACCTGGTTTGTAAACCAAAAAGATTTTAACTGCTAAGCTATCTTTCTAGTTCCCTCATATTTTATTTGTAATGTTTCACTTTATTCTGTAAAAATGGCACAGTGTTTATAAATTTCAACCACAAAACAGGTCTGTCTGTGCTGCTGCCCCACACTTGGGGCTCCTGTTTGTTCACGCACTGCATTTAAACACTGTTCTTCCCAGCAACCGCCTTTAAAGCATCCAAACTAGGGATCCTTGACTATATTGTATCAAACAGATTTTTGAAGATGTTTTAGGAAATGTGCTTCCCTAGTTTCCACCATGAAGAGTTTACATTTCAATCATCTAGTGTGCAGATTCAAGAATACACATAGGGTTGGGTAGGTGCCTCAGCATTTACAGGTGCTTGCTTGTAAAGCTTACCAGCCAATACTAAATTTCCCAGCTGCCTTGTAAAGCCATATGTGCATTCATTTGCAGTGCCAGGACCCTGACATACACACACATGTGAAAATAAACAAATTTTTAAAGAATATGTATGCATGTGTGTGTGTAATATACCCCAGCAGAAGTTCCTAGTCTTTGGACGAATAGATTGAGCATCAAATAACCAAATGGAAAAATTTTGAAACTAAAAGTCTTCTTTTAAATTACATTTTTAGCTAGTACTCAAAATAATGGTTTTCATTATAACATTTTCATACATATATCATTACATTTGAGGCCTATTAGCACTTCTACCCCAAATTGCTTTCTTTTGTCTCTCATCATTTTCCTTCCCCAAGTAGTTACAGTCTGCTTTATATATTTAAATATACATTCTACCTATGACAGAAAACATGCAATATTGTCTGTAGTTCTAACAAATTATTCTCTTCTTCCCTCATCACATAGGCCATCTACTCCCATGTCCTACACATTTAAATATTAATATATATGTAGTACATGAATATTTAAATATATTTGCATATGAATAATAAAATTACATAAATATTGAAATGATTATGCTTCCAATATATTTACTCTAGATTCTGCATATAATAGGAAGCATGTGATATTTGTTTTTCTAAGTCTGGCTTATTTAACATAACATGATGTGCTCTAGTTACCTGTATTTTCTTGCAAATGATGTACTTTTATTCTTTTGTTTGCTTCTTTTTGTTTTTCGAGGTGGGGTCTCATCTAGCTCAGGCTGACCTGGTTTCACCATGTAGGCTCAGGGTGGCCTCAAATTCATGCTGATCCTCCTACTTCTGCCTCCCAAGTGCCGAGATTAAAGGCATGCAGCACCATGCCTGGCTCTTTTAGTCTTTTTTTTTTTAATAGTTGAATACATCATATACATATATACATAAATTACACACACACACATACACACACACACACACACACACACACACACACACTGTAAAACCCATGGAAAAATACCAGGAGCCCAAAACAGCCCCAGATGCAGACAGCCTTGTGACCCCCAGATGCAGACAGGCATGACCATAAACTCCGCCTAATGTACTATAGATAACCCTGTCAGGATGCTTCCGAGAAGAGAAAAAAAAAAAAAAAAAAGAGGATCCCCACCGACTCCAAGTCTATTAATAAGTAACCAGTAACCAGTGCTGGGACTGAAATCATGCTTCTGCTTCTGTAAACCTGCTTCTGCTCTCCCTAACTCTATAAAAAGAGACCCTTCCCCTTGCCCGGCGCGCTCAGCCTCTCGAAGGACTGGAGTGCCCGCAGGCGCCTGTGTAAACAATAAAGCTGCCTCTTGCCTTTGCATCCAGTGGCTCGGTCTTGGTTCTTGGGCGCGGGTCTCCCACCACGGAAGATTCCCCCTCCCCCGGGAATCTTAGAACACATATATAATGTGTGTGCGTCCATATATATATATATATATATATATATATATATATATATATATATACCACACTTTATACATTAATTTATTGATGGCAAGCTAAGCTACTTCTTTAATTTAGTTATTGTAAATAGTACTGTAATAAATGGGGATATGCAAAGATCTGTAGCATACCACCTTCAAGTCCTTAAAGTATATGCCCTGAGGGATATACAAGAGTGGTATAGGTAGTAGTTTTAGTTTCACTCTTTTGAGGAAACTCCATACTGATTCCCAAAGAGGTTTCACCAGTTAGCATTCTCACCAGCAGTGAATAAGTATTTGTCTCTCACATCCTTGCCAACATTTGGTATTTTCTGGATTCTAGCCATTCTAATGGGTATAATATGAAATCTCAAAGCAGTTTTCACTTTCTTTTCCCTCTTGGCTAAGGTTGTGAAATACTTCTTCAAGTATTTACTGGGCATTTATATCCTTTCTTTTTCTTTTTCTTTTTTTTTTTTTTTTTGAGAACTTCAAATTCAACCCTTTAGACCATTTATTGATTTGGTGATTTTGTTTTTCATGTTTATTTAGGTTTTTTAGCTTTTGTAGATTCTAGATCTGAGCCACCTATGTGAACCATAGTTGCAAAGATTTTCTTTTTTTTTTTTCTTCTGTAGGCTGTCTCTACACTCCACTGGTTGTTACCTTTGTTGTGCAAAAGTTTTTTAATTTCATAGAATCCCATTGGTTGATAATTTGGAATTATTTCCTAAGCTATTGAAGACCTTTCCAGAAAGGTCTTAATATGTTTCCTCTATTTTTTCATATAGCACTTTACAGTTGCAGGTTTTACATTATAGTCTTTGTTGCATTTTGAATTTTGTGAGGGTGACAGATAGGAATCTAGTCTTGTTCTTCTACATACAGATATATGGCTGTCTCAGAACCCTTTATTAAAGAGATTATATTCTATAATGCTTGGTTTTGGTACCTTTTTCAGATATTAGTTGACTGTAGCTGTATGGATTTATGTCTTGGTTCATTTTTTATTTTATTTATCTTTTCTGGGTCTGCTTATATGTCAGCACAATGCTGTCTTTTCATAGGTCTCTGAATGAGGTCTTACAATGTATTTGCTAGTGATGTCCTTTAGTTTAAATAAGACTGAAGTTTTTGTAGTTCTGTTGGTTGCTTCCAATTATGAAGTGAGAGCAATTGCAAGGAGCAAGTGAGTAGATAGTAAACACAGTGAAATTAAGCACTCACTTTATAGTCCTTTGAGCAGAACTGAGGAATTGATTATAACACCTATCACCTTTACATCCGTCTGATCATTCTGAACGGTTGACAGTGGACTTGTCATTAAATTTCACTTTCAATTTCCATATATATATATATATATATATATATATATATATTATATATATATATATATTCAAGATATATATATATCTTGAAAGAACATAAATTTGGCCTAAAATAAAGTATAAGCAATCTTATTATCTCCACTCTGTAGACTTTGAAAAATGGTATTTAAATTCTAGTGCTAACTCATTTTTTTTAATGTTTGTCTCAGTTTTACCTCTGGTCCTTCATGGGACCACTAATTTCCGCCAACCTCATGAGTCTACCTCATGCCAAATGCTCCTGGCCACCTGTCTCTGCACTCCTCCATTCCATCTGCCACGAAGCAGGCACAGTGAAATAGTCATGAAGCTCTCTAGAGAGGCCATCTGCTGCCTACTGGTGTCAGTCAACCATACAAGTTCATAAATGTTCATTTTTCATTGTGTGAACCAGGACTTCCAACACAGGCACACATGATTTCACAGCACAGTTATCTCTGGCCTAGACCTCTGCAATACTGAACATATTTTCCTATTAGATCAAAATCTTTTTTATTTATTTTTTTAATAGATTATATCCTTTATTCCCTGTTTCCGAATGCAATTTTCTCCTTTTTAGCATCTCATCCCAACATCCAGCCCAAACTAACACTGAGTCAATGATTCTAGAAGGTAGCAGATTTTTTTCATGTTTTCCTAAGAGCCAGTTAAGAAATGCAAAATAATTTGACACTGAGAATAAATTAATATGTGGCACTGGAGATAATCTATCTGAAATTTAGGTATATGAAAAAAAGGGTATAATATGGTAGAGAGTTGATATTATACAAACTAGAGATTATTTAATGGAGTGAAAAATATTTTATGTTCAAATTTTTACTAAATGACAATAAGTTATTTTTTGAAAAGATATTTTAATTTATTTATTTATTTGAGGGGTGGGGAAATAGATAGATAGATAGATGATAGATAGGTAGATAGATAGATAGATAGATAGATAGATAGATAGATAGATAGGCAGATAGATAGATGGATAGAGAGAATTGGCATGCCAGACACATATGCCACCTTGTGCATCTGCTTTTCTATGGATACTGGCTAATTAAACCTGGGTCCTTTGGCTTTGCTGACAAGAGCCTTAACCACTAAGCAATCTCTCCAGCCTGACAACAAATTCTTTAGCCAGCATTTAGCACTCTTATTTTGTAGTAATTACAAATATATGTACATATGTGCATGTGTGTAAATAATCTAACTCCCAAAACTTAATTATATTTATTACTAAAAGTACATACCAAATTCATTTAAGTGATTATATGAATTTAAACTAAATACCATGTATCTTATCTGTGAGTAATATTTTTTCTTCTAAACAATTTATTATTAAATATTCTGGCCAGGTGTGGGGTTGCATGCCTTTAATCCCAGTACATGAGAGGCAGAGGTAGAAGGATCACTATGATTTTAAAGCCATTCTGGGACTACAGACTGAATGACAGGTCAGCCTGGGCTATGGTGAGACTCTACCTCAAAAAAAGGAAATAAATAATAATCCAATATTATTAAGTAATATCAAGACTGTATCCTGTACTATTGCGTGAAGTATTTCTTATCAGGAAAATATAAATAGCTGTGAAACCAAAATGTGTATATTTTTATTATTTATTTGAAAGAGAGAGAGAGAGAGGCAGATAGAGGGAGAGAATTGATGTGCCTGAGCCTCTAACCACTGCAAAAATTGTCAGATGCATGCACCACCATCAGCGTCTCACTTACATGGATACCAGAGAATCAAACCTGGGTCCTTAGGCTTTGCAGGCAAGCACCTTAACTGCTAAGCCATCACTCCAGCCCCCAAAATGTATATTGTATGTTATTGTTGCCTACACAACAAAATCTATAATTAAGTACTAAAACTTGACAATATAACCCAGCACCACCACCTGCTGTTTGGAACAGAAAATTCAATTTAGTGTGCTAAATTTGCTGAAAAGGGAAATTCATAGCATGATGCTAGGTGTGATCATCTCAGGGGTAAGGTACCACCACAGCCATCATGATCTCTCAGATTTTAGAGATTTTAAATAATTCATCTTTTGAGTATGTGTGCAGACTTTTAGATATGGTTATATCAAGAAAAAAGAGAGAAGCAAAAGAAAGTAATGGGAACCAAGTGAGACAAACATAGTTACTTGACGTGCTTTCCCTTAAAGAGAAAAGAACCCTATTTTCTTTATGTGGAATCCCTAATAGCTTTCAGTCTTTGATTTCATAGCCTATGAATATGTCTTTCCCTGCTTAGTTATTACTGACAAGTATATTTTCAATGGAATGTAGACAAAAAACATGGCCTTTTGAGTTGCAGCCTCTGCTTGCTACTTTGACTTCAGCCACATTGCTTAGCTTTTTTGAATCCAGACTTTAGATTTTTGTTTTTCAATTGACCGCATGTGGTGTCTTCAGCAGTAGGGTCTTACCACTAACCTTTGGTGGGTCATCAAGTACTCTGACAGAAATCTGTCTTTTTTTTTAGGAAACCTTGTAGATCTCTCAGATCAAAAGCTCATTATGGATGAAAGCCACATGCTGGTACTGGGAGTTACAGGTCAGTGCACACTAAGAAAAGGAAGAAAAAGATAACTAATATAAAAGAATTAGAGAGAAGAGAGACTGAAAGAGAGAGGGAGGGAAGCTATAGAAGATTAAGGTCAGTCTTCATCATACCCTCTCCAGTGTCTTGTGGCTCAGGTGTTCTCTCTAAGGACCTGGAGAAGGTTCAACCATTTGGTCTGCCTTTTAGGATGTAGAATTTTATGGTACCATTGCCATTTGGGTCTAGATTTGTGTCTCCCCCCCCCCTCCCTCCACTCACCCTATTGTCTAGTCCTTCAGATGCTTGCGGGGGATGTCAGCATCTTGGGTAGATCAAGGTTAGGTGCTGTAGATGAGTGAGACTATGTGGCGATTTTCTTCCTGTGATTGGATAAATTCAGTGAGACTGATCTGTTCCAGGTTCAACCATTTTTCCTCCAATTTCACTGTATAATTCTTTCTTACTGCTGTGTAGAATTCCATTGTGTAAATATACCACATTTTAATTATCCATTCTTCTAGTGATGGGCATCTGGGTTGATTCCAGCTCTTAGCTATTATGAATTGAGCCACTATAAACATGGTTGAGCAAATCTCTCTGGACTGTGGTTTAAAGGTTTTAGGGTACATGCCCAGTAAGGGAATAACTGGGTCTGTTGGTATCTCTATAGTCAGCTTTTTCAGGAGTCTCCATAGTGACTTCCAAAGAGGTTGTACCATCCTACCTTCCCGCCAATAGTGGATGAGGGTTCCTAATTCTCCACATCCTCACCAGCATTTATTTTCATTAATTTTTTGATATTTGCTATCCTTACTGGGGTAAGGTGAAATCTCATAGTTGTTTTAATTTGCATTTCCCTGATGATTAGAAATGATGAACATTTTCTTAGGTGTATGTTTGCAATTTGTATTTCTTCATCTGTGAACTGCCTGTCCAGCTCTTTGCCCCACTTTGTGAATGGGCTGTTTGACTTTTTATTCATTAGGTTTTTGAGTTCTTTATAGACTCTAGAGATTAGGCCTCTGTCATTTGGATAATCAGCAAATATTTTCTCCCATTCTGGTGATAATCTATTGGTTTTGCTTAGTGTATGCTTGTCTGTAAAGAAGCTCTTCAGCTTCATGTGATCCCATTGGTTGAATGACTGTTTAAGATTGTGAGCTACTGGGGTTTTGTTCAAAAAGTCTTTTTCCATTCCTACATCATGGAAAGTTCTTCCTATATTTTCTTCTAGTGGTAGTCAACTTTCTGGTTTTATATTGAGGTCCTTGATCCATTGCATGGCAAGATGTGTGGATCAAGTTTCAATTTCCTGCATATGGTTATCCAGTTTGACCAGCACCATTTGTTGAAGATGCTATCTTTATTTCAGCCTACATTGTTAGGGTTGTTGTCGAATATCAAGTAGTTGTAGTTGCTTGACCCAAAGTCCGGGACCTCAAATATATTCCATTGGTCTATACTCCTGTTTTTATGCCAGTACCATGCTGTTTTTATTATTATAGCTTTGTAATATAGCTTTAGATCAGGTACGGTGATGCCTCCAGAGGTATTTCTTTTGCTGAGGATATGCTTCCACATAGACCTTGTAGGGTTTTATGAGACCTTCAACATTGGGCAGTGAAATAAGTGCTATTTCTAAATGTATGAATTTTAATTTCACAACTTTTATATATTGGGAAATACTTAGAGCTTATGGCTATTCTTCATTTCCAAGGGTTATTTATCAGTATTCTTGCTTTTGCTTTTGCTTAGGTTGAATTGACTAAGTTCATGTTATTATTTATGATTTTCCATTCTCCTATGTATACTTAGCTTAATAGAGTGCTGTCACTGAAATCCAAGGCCTGGAAAGAATACATAGTACACCGTGGAATGAAGTCATGGAGGTCATGAGAAGTCATAAGAAATCTTATCATTGAAATACATAAGAAGAGTAGGAATGGATTCAGATACAGCATGGATCCTACACATCAATGGCAGGGCATCCTAATAGTTTCAGTCCACAAGGAGGACCATTTTGTCAAGGATGCTAGGGGAAGAACATATCCCAAGTGAATGTTCATGAATATTTGTGACTATTAGCATATGAGCCAATTTGGAGAGTTGAATCTCTCCCTCGCAGACAAGACCCCAACAGTTTTAAAGAACAGACACTTTCTTTTTTTAAAAAAAAAATTTTTTGTTCATTTTTTATTTATTTATTTGAGAGCAACAGAGAGAGAAAGAGGCAGAGAGAGAGAGAGAGAGAGAGAGAGGGAGGGAGAGAATGGGCGCGCCAGGGCCTCCAGCCACTGCAGACGAACTCCAGATGCGTGTGCCCCCTTGTGCATCTGGCTAACATGGGTCCTGGAGAATTGAGCCTCGAACCGGGGTCCTTAGGCTTCACAGGCAAGTGTTCAACCACTAAGCCACCTCTCCAGCCCAAGAACAGACACTTTCTGATGGAACACACCCATCAATCCTATTACAAGGTGTTGGCAGCTGTAGCTGCTCATTGACCATGAGAACTGAAGCTGTTTTTGGATCTCCGGGCACAGAGAACTTATCGTATGGCCTTGGCAAACAGTCTTCAGACACAGAGGCATTTGTGGAGCAGACTTTAGGCATGTAGGCACAGTCTAGAATGTTTTATTTTCTGTATATAAGCTTGTGCTTGCCTGAATAAATCTGAGATCTTGATCAGAATATAGACTTGGTCTCCTTCTTTGTGTCTCTTGTCTCCCATCCAGGTTAATTTTCCCTTGGGTCCTTGTTTAACTCCCGGCTGGCTGGGGAAAATGGCACCCAACATGGGGCTCAAGGTATGAAGTGTGACCTGGATGTCACTCGAGTGGACACCATCACCCCCATTGGATCACCACATCATAGGTGAGTGAAGATCTGCATGTAGATCACCACAGGAGTGTCCACCTGTGATACAGATCTGGAGAGGTAAGAAAAGTGACGCAATTATGGGACAAGCATTAAGTAAGCATGAATTGTTTGTTGAAGGGCTTAAAACTTCTCTCAAGACATGAGGAACACGGGTTAAGAAAAAAGGTTTAGTAAAATTCTTTGTCTTTTTAGAAGAGGTCTGTCCCTGGTTCCCCCAGGAAGGAACTATAGATGAGAAGTGGTGGTGCTGTGTTGGTGACTATCTAAATGACTACTACCACTCTCATGGTCCTGAAAAGGTTCCAGAGCAGGCATTTTCTTATTGGAATCTCATAAATTATGTATTACAGGTCTGCCACTATCACCCTGATGTTTCAAAAGTAGTTACAGACAATGAGAATTTCCTTAAAAATAAATTCACCAGTATTCAGACCTCCCTCCCTAAGAATGAAGTCCCAGAGAATCCCTACCCCACCTGCACTGGCTCTCGCTCTGTGCTGTGCTTTGGGCCAACAACCTACCCTTTCTTTCCAGGCTCTAATTGTTCCTCTATTATCATTCCTATGCCAGAAAATGCTGATGATCCGCCATGTAATAACTCACCCCCACCTAGTAGCCCTCTCCCACAATCCATCTATCCAGTTATGTCTAACTTAAAAACCACCAATCCTAATGATGACTCCCTTACCCTGGAGAAAGAGGCAAATAAAGCTGAGGGAGAGGCTGAATTGCAGGATGAAGCTACTAAATATCATGACCCTGATTGTCCCCCCCAGGCACTTTTGGGTACATGGTCACCACCCTATAACATATCACCCTCTTCTTCTGCCCTGGCCCTTGACACTTCCTCAGATCTAGAAGAAATAACTACACAAGCCATTACTAAACTTTCCCAGGAGGCACAATCTCTTAAGATGCTCTTCTGAGCCAAAAAGGAAAAGTCACAGCTGCTCAAGCAATTATGCGACTTTGATTTAGAAATACGGTCCCCCTCCACTCACCCTGTTCAGAAAACTAAAACTAAAAGTAAAACTCTCCATGCCTTTCCTGTAACTCACTCCCAAGTTAAACCTATTGAAGAAAAAACTAATGAGGCTGAGCCACAGGATCCAAATAGCCCAGAAGAAGGGGAGGGAGAATCTGAAACAAAGGAACCTGCTGAGTCAGAAAGCATTGAGAATGAGGAAGGGGATCAAATTCTACTCATTAAAGCCCAACAATATCACCATCTTAAATTTAAAAGAGTTAAAAAATGCAGTTACTTTGTATAGTCCTATTGTTCCTTTCACTGTCTCGATGTTAGAATCTCTAAGTGAAGACTTACTTACTGTTAATGATTAGGTTATATTAACTAAAGCTATTTTAACTAGGGGTGATTTTCTTCTATGGAAAGCTGTTTACACTGAGAGGTTCCAGGATGCTGCCCACCGTAATTTGGCCACTGGTGGTTTCTCCAAGTTCTGGACGCTAGAAACTTCTGGGCAACTATCCCTATGATACAAATGAAAAATAAACCAAATTTACTCCAGGATTACTTACATAAATTCAACATGCAGCTCTCAAAGCCTGGAAGAGCCTTCCCTCTAAAGGATCAGCTGTCACCCCTCTTGCTAAACTCAGACAGGGTCCACAAGAGCTTTATAGTGACTTTATCGGCTGCCTTACAGAGGCTACTGAACACCTCATGGGAAAGGAGGAAACAGATAATGCATTTGTTAGACATCTTGCCTTTGAGAATGCCACCTCAGCCTGCCAAGTGGCTATACGCCCCCATCACAGCGGCAAAAACATTTCTGACTTTATCAAACTCTGTGCTGACGTGGACCCTGCGTCCTGCAGCATTGGATTAGCCATAGGAGTGTCCCTTAAATATTTTACCCAGTGGGACAAGCTCAAAACTTGTTTTAATTGCAAACAACCAGGTCATTATTCCAGAGAATGCCTGGCCCTTAAGGCTGAGCGACCACTCCCATCCTCTCTGTGCCCGCGATGTAAGTGAGGCAAGCATTTGGCCTCTGAATGTCACCCCAAAACTGATATACAGGGTAAGCCTCTACCCCCAGAGGCAAGGAAACTTCTTATGGGGCCCACCCCAGGGCCCCAAGACCCATACTGGACAGAACCCTGGGGTTGTCAGGTTTGTCCCTCAATTGGCCCAAAATGTGACATTGCTGCCCTCTCCCGGGCAACCGCTGGTAGTGCAGGATTGGACCTCTGTTCCACCTCCCAATCAATATTAACACCAGAGATGAGAACTCAAATCCTCTCTACGGGAATCTTTGGCCCCCTACCTCAGGACACTTATGGCCTTATCTTGGGACATGCCATTTCAACCATTCAGGGCCTCACCATTTCTCCAGGAGTCATTGATAATAATTATACTGGGGAAATTAAACTCATGGCTACTGCTCTTCAGGGGCCTATTACCATTCTTCCTGGCCAATGGATTGATCAATTAATATTATTGCCCCTCAATGATAAGGCACCCTGCCAGAAACAAAAGAGAGGCCCCATGGGTTTGGGTCACCAGATATTTATTGGGCACAAGAGGTCACTCAAACAAAACCACTTCTTAAATTAAAATTAAAAGGAAAAACCTTTGGAGGTCTTATAGACAGTGGTGCAGATGCCACAATTATTTCCAGTAAAGACTGCCTGCATCTTGGCCTCTCACAGCTTCCATGACCCATCTAAAAGGAATTGGAGAGGCCTCTAACACCTTACAAAGTTCTGAAATTATTCAATGGGAGGATGAGGAAGGCAATCAAGGCACCATTCAACCTTATGTGGTCACAGGCCTGACTATTAATCTCTGGGGCCCAGACATCCTCTCTAAAATGAAACTTACTATGTGCAGCCCTAATGAGTTGGTAGCTCACTAAATGCTTAATCAAGGCTTCCACCCAGATCAAGGATTGGGCAAACATTCTCAGGGAACAAAGGAGCCAATCCTAGTTACTATAAAGACTGATTATACTGGAATAAACTACAAAAAATTATCCTAATGACTGTTGACATGCCTGTACCCAATGCAGATAAAATATCTTAGAAAACAACAGAACTTGTTTGGGTTGATCAATGGCCTTTAACTTCTGAAAAACTAGCTGCAGCCATGACGTTAGTACAAGAACAACTTGCTGCAGGCCATATTGAACATACCACCTCTCCTTGGAATACTCCTATCTTTGTTATAAAGAAAAAGTCTGGAAAATGGAGATTGTGCCAGGACCTTAGAGAAATTAATAAGGCCATGGTACCTATGGGAGCCCTACAATCAGGCCTTCACATTCCAGTAGCAATTCCTGCTGGATATTGTAAAATCATTATTTTCCTAAAGGATTGCTTTTTTACAATTCCCTTACACCCTAATGATCATTAGCATTTTGCATTTAGTTTACCTGTGGTAAATTTTAGAGGCCCTATGAAGAGATTCCAATAAAAAGTGTTGCCCCAAGGGATGACTAACAGCCCTACACTGTGTTAAAAATTTGTGGCCCAAATTATAGATCCATTTAGACATAGATGGCCTTCCTTTTATATCATCCATTATATGGATGGCATCCTTTTGGCCGGTCCTGATCCCACTAAACTTGTTACTTGCTCTCAAGAGCTTTCTAGGGCCCTCACTGGAGCTGGACTTCAGATAGCTCCTGATAAAATTCAATTAAAACTTCCTTACTTATTCTTAGGCTTTGAACTTTTTCATAACAAAATTCTTTCACAAAAGATTCAGCTTAGAACTAATCATCTAAAAACTTTAAATGATTTTCAAAAACTCATAGGAGATATCAATTGGCTCAGGCCTTATCTCAAGCTAACTACTGGAGAGCTTAAACCCCTGTTTTATATCTTCAAAGGAGAGCCAGACCCTGCCTCTGGCTTCCCATTAATGGCCCCCGCCCTAGAGGCTCTGAAGATAGTGGAGGCTGCAATTCTGAGCCAAAGGGTCACTTTCATCTCTTATGAGGAGCCATTTCTCCTGGAAATTTGTGTCACTGATTTTATACCCACCGGGGTGTTCTGGCAGGAGGGACCCCTCTTCTGGGTCCATTTACCCACCTCACCACCCAAAGTCCTTAACCCCTTACATTTCGTGGGTGGAGGAATTAATAAAAATCCGACGCGACCAAAGCAAAAAACTATTTGGTAAGGACCCTGATAAAATCTTTCTACCCTTTTCCACTACCCATGTCCAGTGGTTAATACAGAATGATGACAACTGTGCAATATCTTGCACCTCTTTTCAGGGATCCCTTAATAATCATTACCCTGCTAATAAGCTTCTCCACTTTCTGAAAATTCAACTATTTGTTTTTCCTACATTGACCTGTCCCTGACCCCTTCCCCATGTCCCCCTAGTTTTCACTGATGGCTCCTCTAACAGAATGGCAGCCTTCACTGTAAACAATCAAACCACTTCCCTATGATCCCCATTCCACTCTACTCAATTGGTGAAGCTTTTTGCTGTTTTACAGGTTTTTCAACAACTTCCAAATACTTCCTTTAATGTGTATACTGATAGTGCTTATATTGCTCAATCCATTCCCCTGTTAGAAACTGTGCCATACATAAAACCCACTACGAATGCCACCCCTCTGTTTCTCTCCATTCAGCAATGCATACATTCTAGGCAACAGCCTTTTTATATAGGCCATATTCGTGCTCATTCTGGACTCTCTGGGCCTTTAGCTGCAGGCAATGCCATGACTGATAGAGCCACCCAGTTTGCCTTCCTTGTTGAACTTGATCCTGTGGCCCAGGCCAAAATAGCTCACTCTGTTCATCACCTTAATGTTCAAACCTTGCATCTTCTTTTTAAAATCACTACAGAACAAGCCTGCCAGATAGTCAAACAATACACAAACTGTGTCACCCTCCTACCTGTCCCCCACTTGGGCATAAACCCCAGGGGTCTGATTACCAATGAGATCTGGCAAATGGATGTAGCACATGTTCCCTCATTTGGTAATCTTAAGTACCTCTATGTTACTGTGGATACCTTTAGTGGATTCATCTTTGCCAGCCTCCATGTTGGAGAAGCTTCAAAAAATGTCATTGCTCATGTGCTCAATTGCCTTGGTGTCATGGGAAAGCCCCAAATTATTAAAACTGATAATGGTCCTGAATATACTGGAAAAAAATCCAAAATTTCTGTCATCAACTACAAATTAAACATATTTCAGGCATACCATATAATCCCCAGTGTCAAAAAATTGCTGAGCGAGCCCTTCAAACTATTAAATATACCCTACAAAAATTAAAAACAGGGGATTTGTACACCATAAAAGGCTCTCCAAGAAATATTCTTCGTCATGCCTTGTTTGTCCCAAACTTTTTTTTTTTTAATTTTTATTAACATTTTTCATGATTATAAAATATATCCCATGGTAATTCCCTCCCTCCCCACCCCCACACTTTCCCGTTTGAAATTCCATTCTCCATCATATTACCTCCCCATTACAATCATTGTAATTACATATATACAATATCAACCTATTAAGTATCCTCCTCCCTTCCTTTCTCCACCCTTTATGTCTCTTTTTCAACTTACTGGCCTCTGCTACTAAGTATTTTCATTCTCACGCAGAAGCCCAGTCATCTGTAGCTAGGATCCACATATGAGAGAGAACATGTGGCGCTTGGCTTTCTGGGCCTGGGTTACCTGACTTAGTATAATACTTTCCAGGTCCATCCATTTTTCTGCAAATTTCATAACTTCATTTTTCTTTACCGCTGAGTAGAACTCCATTGTATAAATGTACCACATCTTCATTATCCACTCATCTGTTGAGGGACATCTAGGCTGGTTCCATTTCCCAGCTACTATAAATTGAGCAGCAATAAACATGGTTGAGCATGTACTTCTAAGGAAATGAGATGAGTCCTTTGGATATATGCCTAGGAGCGCTATAGCTGGGTCATATGGTAAATCAATCTCTAGCTGTTTTAGGAACCTCCACACTTTTTTCCACAATGGCTGGACCAGATTGCATTCCCACCAGCAGTGAAGAAGGGTTCCTTTTTTTCCACATCCCCGCCAACATTTATGATCATTTGTTTTCATGATGGTGGCCAATCTGACAGGAGTGAGATGGAATCTCAATGTGGTTTTAATCTGCATTTCCCTGATGACTAGTGACGTAGAACATTTTTTTAGATGCTTATATGCCATTCGTACTTCTTCCTTTGAGAACTCTCTATTTAGCTCCATAGCCCATTTTTTGATTGGCTTGTTTGATTCCTTATTATTTAACTTTTTGAGTTCCTTGTATATCCTAGTTATTAATCCTCTATCAGATATATAGCTGGCGAAGATTTTTTCCCATTCTGTAGGTTGCCTCTTTGCTTTTTTCACTGTGTCCTTTGCGGTGCAAAATCTTTGTAATTTCATTAGGTCCCAGTGGTTAATCTGTGGTTTTATTGCCTGAGCAATTGGGGTTGTATTCAGAAAGTCTTTGCCAAGACCAATATGTTGAAGGGTTTCCCCTACTTTTTCCTCTAGCAGTTTCAAAGTTTCCGGTCTGATGTTAAGGTCTTTAATCCATTTGGACTTCATTCTTGTGCATGGCGAGAGAGAAGAATCTATTTTCATCCTTCTGCAGATATTTATCCAGTTTTCAAAACACCATTTGCTGAAGAGGCTGTCTCTTCTCCAATGAGTATTTTTGGCATTTTTATCGAATATCAGGTGGCTATAGCTACTTGGGCTTACATCTGGGTCCTCTATTCTGTTCCACTGATCTACATGTCTGTTTTTGTGCCAGTACCATGCTGTTTTTGTTACTATGGCTCTGTAGTATAGGTTAAAATCAGGTATGGTGATACCACCAGCCTCTTTTTTGTTGCTCAATATTATTTTAGATATTCGAGGTTTTTTGTGATTCCAAATGAATTTTTGGATTGTTTTTTCTATTTCCATGAAGAAAGCCTTTGGAATTTTGATAGGGATTGCATTAAATGTGTAGATTGCTTTAGGTAAGATTGCCATTTTCACAATATTGATTCTTCCAATCCAGGAACAAGGGATGTTTCTCCACTTTCTAGTGTCTTCTGCAATTTCTTGCTTGAGTGTTTTAAAGTTCTCATTGTAGAGATTCTTTACTTCCTTGGTTAGGTTTATTCCAAGGTATTTTATTTTTTTTGATGCAATTTTGAATGGGAGTGATTCTCTGATTTCATCCTCTGTGTGTTTGTTGTTAGCATATATGAAGGCTACTGATTTCTGTGTATTTATTTTGTATCCTGATACATTGCTGTAGGTTTTGATCAGCTCTAACAGCTTGCTAGTAGAGTCTTTAGGGTCCTTTATGTATAGAATCATGTCATCTGCAAATAATGATAACTTGATTTCTTCCTTTGCAATTTGTATCCCTTTTATGTGTGTCTCTTGCCTTATTGCTATGGCTAAGACTTCCAAATCTATATTAAATAGAAGTGGGGACAGTGGACACCCTTGTCTTGTTCCTGATTTTAGTGGAAAAGCTTCCAGTTTTTCCCCATTTAGTAATATGTTGCCTGTAGGCTTGTCATAAATAGCCTTTATTATATTGAGATATGTTCCTTCTATTCCCAGTCTCTGTAGGACTTTTATCATGAAGGGATGTTGGATTTTGTCAAATGCTTTCTCGGCATCTAATGAGATGATCATGTGATTTTTGTCCTTCAACCCGTTTATGTAATGTATTACATTTATAGATTTGCGTATGTTGAACCATCCCTGCATCTCTGGGATAAAGCCTACTTGGTCAGGGTGAATGATCTTTTTGATATACTCTTGTATTCTGTTTGCCAATATTTTGTTGAGAATTTTTACATCTATGTTCATGAGGGAGATTGGTCTGTAATTTTCTTTTTTTGTTCTATCTTTGCCTGGTTTTGGTATCATGGTGATGCTGGCCTCATAGAGGAGTTTGGTAGAATTCCTTCTTTTTCTATTTCCTGGAAAAGCTTAAGAAGCAATGGTGTTAGCTCTTCCTTAAAAGTCTGGTAAAATTCAGCAGTGAATCCATCCGGGCCTGGGCTTTTTTTAGTTGAGAGATTATTGATAACTGTTCGGATCTCCATGTTTGTTATAGGTCTATTTAAGTGATTAATCTCATTTTGATTTAATTTAGGTAGGTCATATAGATCAAGGAAATCATCCATTTCTTTCAGATTTTCATACTTTGTGGAGTATATGCTTTTGTAGTATGTCCCTATGATTTTTTGAATTTCTCTGGAATCTGTTGTGATGTTGCCTTGTTCATCTCTGATTTTATTAATTTGTGTCTCTTCTCTCTTTCTTTTGGTCAGATTTGCTAAGGGTTTATGAATCTTGTTTATCCTTTCAAAGAACCAACTCTTGGTTTCATTAATTCTTTGGATTGTTCTTTTTGTTTCTATTTCATTAATTTCTGCCCTACTCTTTATTATTTCTTCCCCTCTACTAATTTTTGGTTTGCCTTGTTCTTCTTTTTCCAAGGCTTTAAGGCGAAGCATTAGGCCGTTTACTTGCGACCTTTCTAATTTCTTAATATAGGCACTTAAGGCTATAAATTTACCTCTTAGAACTGCCTTCATTGCGTCCCAGAGATTTTGGTATGTTGTGTTCTTATTATCATTTGACTCTATAAATTTTTTGATTTCCTTTTTGATTTCTTCATTGACCCACTCATCATTTAGTAGTGTATTGTTTAGTTTCCATGATTTTGTGTATGCTCTATAGCCTTTCCTGCTACTGATTTGTAGTTTAATTCCATTGTGGTCAGATAGAATGCAAGGAATTATTTCAATTTTCCTGAATTTGTTAAGATTTGCTTTATGTCCTAATATATGGTCTATTTTAGAGAATGTTCCATGTGCTGCTGAAAAGAATGTATATTCTGCAGCCTTTGGATGAAATGTCCTGTATATATCTGTTAGGTCCATTCCTTCTATGACCTCATTTAGTCCAGATGCCTCTCTGTTTATTCTTTCCCTGGATGACCTGTCAATTGATGAGAGTGGGGTGTTAAAGTCACCCACCACCACTGTGTTTGGTGTTATCTGTGACCTTAGTTCTAATAGTGTTTGTTTGACGAATTTGGGAGCCCCCATGTTAGATGCATATATGTTTAGGATTGTAATGTCCTCCTGTTGGAGTGTGCCCTTAATCAATATAAAGTGACCTTCCTTATCTTTCTTGACTAACGTCGGACTAAAGTCTACCCTGTCTGATATTAGGATAGCAACCCCTGCTTGTTTTCTAGGCCCATTTGCTTGAAACACCGTCTTCCAACCTTTCACCCTAAGATAATGTCTATCCTTTGTAGAAAGGTGAGTTTCTTGGAGACAACAAATTTTAGGATCCTGCTTTTTAACCCAGTCTGCAAATCTATGTCTTTTCGTTGGGGCATTGAGACCGTTGATATTAAGAGATATTATTGAAAGGTGTGTATTTATGTTTGCCATTTGTGTGTGTGTGTGTGTGTGTGTGTGTGTGTGTGTGTGTGTGTTACTGGTTCTACCTGTGCTCTCTTCTGTTAACTGGTATTTGAGTATAGCTTGTTTTTTCTAGGTTCCTTATATGTGTGCTTTTCCTTTTGTTCAGCATGGAGGATTCTATCAAGTATTTTCTGTAGAGCTGGTTTTGTCTTCAAATACTCCTTTAACCTGCTTTTGTCATGGAATGTCTTTATTTCTCCATCTATTTGAATGGATAACTTTGCAGGATAAAGTAACCTTGGTTGACAGTTGTTGTCTTTCAGAACTTGGAATATATCACTCCAAGCCCTTCTGGCTTTAAAAGTTTGTGTTGAATAATCTGCTGTAATCCTGATGGGCTTGCTTTTGTAGGTAACTTGATTTTTCTCTCTAACTGCTTTCAATAATTTTTCTTTGGTTTGTGTGTTTGGAAGTTTGATTATAATATGGCGAGAAGAGGTTCTCTCTGGGTTTTGTCTGGCTGGGGTTCTAAAGGCTTCCTGTATCTGTATTGGCACCTCTTTCCCAATTTGGGGGAAATTTTCCTCTATGATTTTGTTGAAGGTGCCTACTATGCCTCTGGAGTGGAGTTCTTCTCCTTCTACTATGCCCTGAATTCTTATATTGGATCTTTTCATAGTGTCCCGAATATCTTGAAATTCCCACTCATAGTTTTCTATAAGTTTGTCTTTCTCTTTGTTGGACTGCATTAGCTCTGCCACCTGGTCTTCTAGCTTAGATATTCTATCCTCTCCCTCATCCATCCTACTGGTGAGATTTTCTACAGAGTTTTTTATTTCATTAACTGTGTTCTTCATTGCTAGTAATTCTGACTGGTTTTTCTTTATTATTTCTATTTCCCTATTTATGTCTTGTATTGCCTTCTTTATTTCATTAAATTGGTGTCCTGCCTCTTCTTTGATTCCTTTGATTTCCTCTTTGATTTCTTCCTTGATTGTTTTCATGTGTTCTTTGACCTCTTTGAACATATTTATAATTATTCTTTTGAACTCTTTCTCAGGCATTTCCTCTAACTCTTTCTCTCTGGAGGACATTTCTGATACATTAATACTTTTAGGTGGATTTATATCATCTTGCTTTTTAGTGTTTCTTGTGTTATAATGTATATATTTTTGCATCTTGGATTAAGTTAATGCTTGGATTTTCTAGCTAGCTGTGTATTCTTAGCTGTATCAATTGATTTGATGTAATATATTTTCAGGGTAGGACCTTAAGGTATTAGGTGTGGCTCTTACGACTCTCAGAGTATCTATAAAGATGTTCTTAGGGGTTGAGATTCCCTGCTATAGGAGTATTCAAGCAGGCTGAGTGGAATAAAATACAGGTAGATTCTAAAATTTAACTAAACACTGTACACATTCAGTCAAAAACAGCCCCGAGTATGTATGCAAGAGTAGTTATTATAATGACCAGATCCTCTATCAACAAAGAGGTTTAGATTTCTGGTCTGTTGAGGTATCCAAGTCAGCTTGTGACCAAGTGAGACCCTTCCCTGGTGCAATCCCAGTTACCTTGGGTGATTTTGGTCTCAGTCAAGTTGCTGCCTGGGTCGTCAGGCTGCTGTTCTGATTTCTGGAGCTGGGCACTTGCTTTTCCTACGGGGCAAACTGAGCCGCTGCCAGTGCCTCTGCTTCTCCCATAGCTTCCACCACCGGAGCCACCACCGTTGCTGAAGCTGCCGCTGCCGTGACCACCGCCGCTGCTCCCCCCGAAGCCGCTGCTGTGGGATCTGCCGCCGCTGCCGCTCCTGGGTCCGCTGTTGCTGGGGCCGCTGGTACCGGTGCTGGAGCCACTGAAGTTGCTGCCGAACTCTGCTCCTGCTTGGGTCCCGCTGTCAGCCCAAGTTAGCGTGGCCGGGTCCCGGGCCGCTGCTGTGTTCGCTGGAGCTGGGCTCAGGCGGTGGGGGAGGGGAGGGAGCCGCGGCTGCTCTGGTTGTCTCGCTGCTCCATGTGTTCTACCTTGTGGTCTTCTCCTCCCCTGCTCGCTGCTGCTCTCCCCTCACGTTTCCCTAGTTGCGGAGAGCGCGGTGTGAGGGGAAAATCACGCACCTGGCTTTTCCTGCAGCTCGAGCTGGTCTGGCGGTTTTCTGCTGCGCCGCGGCTGTGGCGTTTGGCCGAGCTGCCTGAACCGCTGGAGCCACTTTTCCCGCCTGTGCAGGCTCTGGATGCTCTATAACTCTTCTACTTCTCCGCTGCCGCCTCAATTTCCTTTACACCTCACTTTTTAGTAAAAGCGTGTATTTTGCTGAGTTTTTTTGGTCTTTCCCCCCCCCAGGCTGCTTTGGCGTGGTACCTACGCCGCCATCTTAACCGGAAGTCTTGTCCCAAACTTTTTAACCCTTGATACTCAGGGAAATTCAGCTGCTGATCGATTTTGGCACACAAATACAAAAAACACCTCTGCCAAAGTAATGTGGAAAGATCCATTGACTGAAAAATGGAGTAGACCTAACCCTGTATTAATATGGGGACGAGGATCTGTTTGTATTTTTTCACAGAAGGAAAATGGAGCCAGATGGTTACCAGAACATTTGGTGTGGCATGCAGACCACGAGATCAAACAAGAAGACACTGCTGATCCTGATGATATGGAGTCTACATCTTGCTTACAGTGAACTTTACTGGACCTATGTTCCTGATCCTCCTATATTACATCCAGTGACTTGGGAGAAAAAAGAAATCATAGTTCTAGTCAAAAACACTTGGTTGCTAAGTATGCCATTTAGTAAAAATATAGAATTACATCAAATAATTATGAGTTCATATTCAGGGCATGGTCTAGGTATTCCACTATGCTTTTCTGAGACTAGCATAGTGGGATGTTTTGAAATAAAGGAAAGAAACATTACTGTAAAGCATGTACAAGAGCATGTACAAGGTACGAAGAAGATAAAGCAGGTTCAATCAAACAGAATTTCTATTTGGCAGGTCAGCCTCGACCAGAGTGAGACCCTACCTTGAAAAACAAAAACAAAACAAACAAACAGAATTTCTATTTGGCTTCCCTATGGAAATCAATTTACAGGGGATAGTCCACCAGAGTTCTTTATTCCCTGTGAAGGAAATACACCTTGGTTCAATAAATCTATACATTGGAGCAAATGTGCAGGGAACAAATTTATCAGGTATAATGTTTCTGGATCTACTAGATATGTTAAGGACTGGTCAGGATCAGCAGGCTCTATAGACAGTAAAACTGAATGGGTTAATGATTGGGCTACTGGACTGTCCTCAGGATTGTGGTGGTCATACTATGGACATCAGCAAACTTATGTGTGGAAAATTGCTGCTGCTATGGGAGGTAACAAGGTTATATCTGACAACAATGATTCAAATAGCCTTCCAAAGGGAACTGTTATGGCCTGTGTTACACCACCTTATGCCCTGATGTTAGGGAATATAAATATTACCTGGTATCATGGGTCTGAGGAAATGTTTAATGTTACCTGTGATAATTGTAGTCTGTCCAATTGTATTTCTCATGATTCTGAAAATGTAATGATTGTCAAACAACCTGTGTTTGTTATGATTCCTGTTAATCTTTCAAAGCCTTGGAAAATTTTTAGCTATACAGAACAGTCATCTTGATTTTGATGCCACTAAGGCTGCTAATGATTTACTTGCTGCAATTCAGTGTGTGTTGCCTAGTTGGGACTCTCTAAGTTCCTGGATAGGCAGCTTTGCAGCTGTGGGAGTTTGCTTTCTGTTTCTCTTATGCCTATTGCCTATTTTCTTCAAGTGTCTAATGCAGTCTATTGTGAATATTCATGGAGAGATCCAAGCTATGCATTATAGAATACGTCCTTGACTTCCCTCCCTTAGGAGCTGCATAGGATTCAGACCTATGCATATCGGCTCACAATAAAGTGAGTATGATATGGGCACCAACAAGGGCGCTAGGCAAAGCACCGCAAGGGAAGGTCCCTTTCTGACTGCTTCTGAATTTCCTGAGAGAAAAACCTGACTTGCATGGAGGTTGCTACCACACTTATTATGATCATATAGGCCCTGCCTCCCCTCCCCAAAAGGTACCAGGGCCAAGACTGTGGGACGAAAAAAATGACAGCCCATGGGAGGTGTCAGGTCAATACTCCCCCAGTTGGTTAAAGCCCACTGCTAATTAGTGGGTCTCCCTATCGTTTGTATAAAAGAAGGGAGGAGATGTTGGGAGCTATAGCTGCTATTTGACCATGAGAACTGAAGCTGTTTTTGGATCTCCAGGCACAGAGACCTTATCGTATGGCCTTGGAAAACAGTCTTCAGACACAGAGGCATTTGTGGAGCAGACTTTAGGCATGTAGGCACAGTCTAGAATTTTTTATTTTCTGTATATAAGCTTGTGCTTGCCTGAATAAATCTGAGACCTTGCTCAAAATATAGACTTGGTCTCCTTCTTTGTGTCTCTTGTCTCCCATCCAGGTTAATTTTCCCTTGGGTCCTTGTTTAACTCCCTGCTGGCCGGGGCAACAAGGATTGACATTAAAAAAAATTCTGAAGGTATGTCAAAAAGCTTTTGTAGACTTAATGGTACTTAGAGAGAATATGTTATCAAAAAATTGAGAATAATGAACTAGTCATTTAAAGTTGAAGTGCTATATAAAATACTACAATGGATAAAAGAGGGAAACAGGGACTTGAAAGGTTGTTCAGTAGGTGAGGCACTTTCCTGGAAAGCCTAATGACCCAGGTTCAGTTCTCTAGCACCCATATAAAACCAAACACCAAAGTGGCACATGCTCCTGAAATTCGATTACAGTGGCTGGAGGTCCTGATATGCCCATTCTCCCCCCGCCCCTTGTGTCTCTCTGCTTGCAAATAAATAAATAAAATATTTTTTTTAAATTGAGGAAGCAGCTGGATAAACAGATGAAGAGGAAGAAATGCACAGAACTCAGAAAAAAAAAAAATTACCAGGACAGAAAGTTAAGCAACAAAATTCCCACTAATATAGAAGAGATGATAGAAATACAAAGAACACCGTTGGCAGCCCCCTCTGGTACTACTTGTTTCAGACAAGAGTTATGAATGATGATGTTGAAAATCAGTATAGTGAGCAACAAGTAATCATATCATCCCTAAGAAGACTTCAGTATGACCATTCTTGATTCCAAATGAATGGGAAAAAGGGAGATTTTACACTGGAGACAAAGCAGAAACTACCTTCCCTAATAGACAATGTTAAACTTTGGCCTCACAACAGGACATCACCATTCACCATGGAAGGCACATCATCCCCGATATGCCTGAAAGAAGGTATCACTTAAATAAGGAAATTTAGCACAAATATAAACCCAAGAGCATCAGACAAAACAGCATCAAAACATACCAAGCCTGAAAGCAGGGAAGACAGGAATGGCTAGGCAATAAGACGACCTCATGACTCACTTTCTCCATCAAGACTGCACCTCCTAAGGTTTTCCTAGATTCCAAACAGTGAAACAAGGGACAAGTGCTCAAACACAAGAGCCTCTGGAAAACATTTTACATTCAAACCACATCATGTCTTAACTAGTATTTGTTTACCGAAAGGTGTCTAAGTAATAGCAAAGCCTACTGATGCATTTATGTGTACAAAGCAAGGTCAGAAGCTTCTTCTCAAACAAGTTACCTGACATCATGTTATATTGTCATCTGCATTCATAGCTCTACTCATAGCCACAGATACCTAGAAAGACAGGGACAGGAGGGACACATGGATGGAGACAGGCAGGAAAGTAAGGAAGAAAAGAGAGAAGGAAGAAATCAAGCGTAGTAAAAATTTAACATTTGAGGAATGCAGTTAAGTAATATGGGATTTTTTTCACTAATTTTACAACATTGTTGTACCTCCAAAATTACTTCAAAATTGAAAATGTCAAAGAAGAAGGAGAAGAGGACATAGAGAAAAAGGAATCAGAAGGAAGGAGATGGGAGCTTGCTTTTACATATCTATGGCAAAATCTCTCCTTTATACAGACTCCACAGCATTAGCAACATAAATAATTACGCAGTAATTGAATAAGGTTAATTTGTATGAGAAAGAAAAGGGAACAGCAGCTGGAATCTGGGATTAATAACCCATTCCAATGATGCATTTCCTGCACTGCACGAACTTTGAAAGCCAGAAGCAAGCATGTTTTAATCACTACTGTTCAGACTTCAGGTAATACTTGGCACAGAAAAATGCTTGAGAAAAGCAAACTGGGACAATAATATAGAGCACTTCATTTGTAGGTTTTTACTCTATTTTCTTCCTTTCCAATAGTCTTCATCCCATCTTAAATTTTTCCCTTAAACATTAAGGTATAGTACATCTATAATGACTCCAGCTAAACCTTATTAAGGGAATACTAAATGGTGCGAGCAATGCTAAAGTCTAGGTACTACACAGTGGTGAAATAAGGACGTTATTTCACTGGCCAACATTAAGGAGGTTTGGGGTTGACTTATATTCTTTTTTTTTTTTTTTTTTCCTGACGAACAATTTTAACATCATCTTTGCCATTAATTAATGAACTTGAGCAGCTGTCACAGGGTTTTACAAAAATAAGGTGACTGGTAAAGTGCAGTATCATATTTCAAACTAAAACCTCATGTCAGAGACCTCATAGTTTGGGAATGTGAATTGTGAAACTTGAAACGTCAAGAATATTATATGTGTTGGAATTAAAAGGACTTGCACTTGAACTGGATGTATGAACTACTCAGAAGGGTAAAGGTGTCTCTCAAATCCTCATCACTAACTGCATCATTATTGTTGGTGACAGATGCATCTTAACATAAATTAGTGGTTATACTGAATAAAGCCAACCTCAGACTGCCCGAAAGACAAAATTTCCCTTTGACCTGAAGTAATTTCTTGAATAGAAGTCTACGGGCTAGCAACACAGGAATGCATCACAGTCTACCTGTCATCACCCACCCATGGAAAATCCAATAGTGAAACCTTGACCCCAAGATAAAATAATCCATGCAACCAGTGACACGTAGGAGTTGACCCAGAGCAAAACGGATCCAAGTACATGGATCATGATGGTCATGGCATTTTCTGGTGTTTTCTTTTTGTTTCCTTTGCTTTTTATTTTTTTAAACAGAATTATCAAAATGTTTGACATAATTGAACTGCATATACCTAACGTGTATAATTAGATAACTTTCACAGTGAACATATGCCTGTGTGTATGCATATCTTTATACCTATGAACTTTTAACTGTAACCAAGAGGACTGAAAAATCTCTGTCACTTGCCTAGAAAAGTGTCCTTATGCTTTTGTAATCCATATCTTGCTCCTCCCACTTCTTTGCATAAATATTAATTGCTGTCCTATCTGCAATATGTTAATTTTTGATGTTCTAGAATTTTGTCTGATAGAATAACCATGTATTATGTCCATTCCAAATGGCTTATTTCAGTTCGTACTTACCTTACTAATAGTTATGCCAATGTTGTTTCACAGATTTCTTTCTATTATTGACTAGTGTTCTAGTTTATAAATATAAAATAGTTCATCCATTTATCAGCTGGTGAGCATTTGGATTTTTTTTAGATTTTATTACTATAGATAAAAGTGATATAAATACTCATGTATAAGTTTTCATAATAAATATATGCTTTCATTTCTCTTGAGTGCATTATTTGGAAGAGCATGAGTCCATTTATGTCTAAGTTATTTAATAAACTGTCAAACTATTTTCCAAAGCATTTGTACTATTTGCAGTCCTAATGAATGGGAAATATATGTAGCTTCTCAATATTCTTGCCCACTGTTAGCATATGTTATGTTGCTTCCTTGTGTTTTTAATTTGCATTTACCAAATAACTAATGATATCAAGTGTCTTTTAAAATGCCTATTGAGGGCTGGAGAGATTGCTTAGTGGTTAAGGCACTTGACTGCAAAGCCAAAGGACCCAGGTTTGATGCCCCAGGACCCACATATGCCAGATGCACAAGGTGGTACATGAGTCTGGGGTTCATTTGCAGGGCTGGAGGCCCTGGCAGGCCCATTCTCTCTACCTCTTCCTCCCTTGCTCACTCTCTCTATTTCTCTCTCAAATAAATAAATAAAATATTTTAAAATGGCATATTTACCACTCTTCACATCACTGCAACCAAACATCTGGCCAGAAGAAACTTAAGGAAGTGTTTACTTCAGTTTCCATTGTGATGGGGAAGGCATGGCAGCAGGAGTATGAGGCGGAGCTGGTCACATTGAGTATCAGAAAGTAGGATGGGATAGAT
Organism: Jaculus jaculus; assembly: GCF_020740685.1. NCBI lineage: Eukaryota > Metazoa > Chordata > Mammalia > Rodentia > Dipodidae > Jaculus > Jaculus jaculus. The sequence goes on from NC_059107.1 coordinate 134,487,353, forward strand.
TCCAGTGCTCATCCAGCACTCTCCTTTTGATTCAGCCCATGAAATGCTACTGTCCATAGTTAGGTGGATCTTCCCACCTGATTAACTAACACATTCAAGATCATCCCTCACAGCCATGCATAAAGGCTAACTTCCCAAGTCATTCTAGGTCCTGTCAAGTTGACAGCATGTGTAAGACATCACATATGAGAAAGGATACATTCAAATATATATACATACATACATACATACATACATACATACATACATACATACATACATATATTTGAGAGAGAGCGGCAAACAGAGAGAGAGGGAGAGGGAGTATGAGCAAGCCAGGGCTTCCAGCCACAGCAAACAAACTCCAGACACATGTGCCACTTAGTGCATCAGGCTTTACGTGGGTACTGGGGAATCAAACTCTGCTCCTTAGGCTTTGCAGATAAACACCTTAATGGCTGAACCATTTCTCCAGCCCAAATATTTTCTATATTTTAACCACCTTGCTAACTCAGTTGGTAGAGCATGAGATTCTTAGATCTTTTCTACATTTTGAGTTGCTTGTTTTCTTTAATTTTGAGTTTCAGAAGTTGCTTACCTATCCAGCAGACATAGCCATTTTCATGTATGTGCTTTGCACTTGTTTTTCTCCCAGATAATGTATTGTTTCTTTTCATTTCTTTAACAATATCTTATACAGAGCAATATTAATTGTGATAAAGTCACAAAATTATCGTGCTAACAGATAACATCAGAATTAAGTATTGGATTTTCTCAAATGTATGACTCAAAGTGCTCATTTGCTTTGTCTTTTCTAGCTTGTCATATGATGACTTAAATTGATTGATGGTTTTAAAATTAAACCAGCCTTACATTTCTAGGATCAAATTAGTCATGATGATTTAGCAGGATTTAATAGATACCAAAGTAAGATAAAGACAAGCATAAAATATGTTTACAGAGCAATATTTCTCACAACTATGTGTGCAAAAACTTTAAAACAAATTTTAGCAAACTGGATTCCAGCAACAGGTTCTGTCTGTGTATGGTGTATTCAAGGAATGTAAAGTTGCAGAGCAATGGTGGAGAGATAGAAGGACCCTAAGGAAGAACTTGATTACTTAATTTAAATGAGTTTGGTTTTGGAAATGGCTTTAGTATTGAAGCATTTTCCAGTTCTGCACTAGACTTATGACTTACCTTGGGCACTATTTATCTCCTTATTTCAGTCAAACTCTTCATCATGACTTCCATTTGTATCCCTAGAATAAAATCTATGTTGATTGAAAAATATCATCAAATGCCTAACAAAATGTGATTGCTTATTGCTTTCAGTGATTATGATGCGTTTAAATTTCGATGCTTTCACATTCTCCATAGTGATGTAGTGTTTATAGGCCTGTTTTGTTGTAGCATTAAAGACTTAGATGGGCTTTTATGGTTTTGAGATACAGCCTACTGCTTTGGGAACTCCTTGAGCAAAATAGAAGCATCCAGTTGCTGATTATCCTATGTACCCTGTGCATCCAGAGTCCAGAAGGGTTTCAAATAAAAGTAGTGTATTGCTTTCCTACTGTATCCCTGACTACATCTCCTTCTGTTGTTTATGGTTACGTACTGCTGTGCTGATAGGACAGTTTCAACTAAAGAACATAGGATGATGGTATTTGGAGATGAGGCCTTTGGGGAAAATTTAGGTCATGAAGGTAAAATCCTCATGAATGGGATTATAAGAAGAGAGATGAGAGGCTGTTCTCTTATCCCCTTACCATACAATCTTCATCATTTGCAACCAGAACCTGAGCCTCTATATACCAAGAAGCTGCCCTTAACCACAGTATGGAATGCCTGTACCTTGACCCTCCCCAGACTCCAAGACAGTGATAAATGAATGTGTACCATTTGGCCATTACTTCTGATAATTTGGTTCCTTGTGCCCTGAACCTGTTAGAACATAAGATTTTGAAAGTTACTTATTAATAAACATTTGGTTTATTTGAACACTTGTCAGAGCTTTCTAATTTAAGTTGCACTTCAGAACACGAAGCTCATGTCCTTAAAGTAAATGCCTAGAATTTGATCAGGTGTCTAGGATTTATGCCCTAGGATAGCCCTGCTTGTCATCATTATGACTATAGAGAGGACACATCATAGAAGAGTCCCACCACAAATAGCAACAATGATCACTAATAACCTACAGTGTCAGGAGGTTAGGATACCAATGCAAGGTCACTGCGGAAATCTGTGTTGACAGAAGGACCAAGATAGGAACTTTTATGCTCAAGCTCTTCACTGTTCATGAACTACAGGCATTCCATCCCCTAAGTAACAGTTCTACATTAAAAGAAAGTCAAAATCTTTAAGAGGGCATAAGGACACATCATAAAGACCTAAAGAGCTGACAATATAATAGGATCCTTTAGTGACCAGAAATCTCACAAGCAAAACTATTTTGGACTGTTTAATTAAAATGAACTATAGGAGAAACACAAAGACATCTTTATCTTTTATAAAATGAAAATATTATTATTTTTAAATACAGATCAGATATTCTCTGAAATCATTCCATTGTCCTATTCTAATTAGTCCAATGCCAAACTTAGAAAATACCATTTTAACATTGTATTGATACTGAAAATGTCTTCTTTGGTTATAGATAAAGCAGTTTATACTCTCGATCTATTTAACATATATAAACTGAGCACTTAACAAGGGACTGCCGAGGCAGTGGAGATATACCAATGAACAAAATATATATTAAGTGAGATTAGATGCCATAAAAGTAAAAGCAAGTAGAAGTTTAGAAGTAGACAGATTTGTTCATTTTTCTGGATTTGTTTTATAAGTAAGAAGATATAAAATTTATTTTAAGAGTTGATATTTTAGTAATTATCTGTTTAAATTGACAGAGTGACCAAAGTGGATATCCGAAAGAAGATTTTACAGGAATTGTGAACAGTAAATACTATTTGTGGTGGCTTGATTCAGGCGTTCCCCATAAAAAGTATTCTGAGTGCTGGGTTCCCAGCTGATAGAGATTTGGGAATTCACGCCTCCTGGAGGCAGTGTATTTTGTGGGGGGTGGGCTTATGGGTATTATAGCCAGTTTCCTCTTGCCAGAGTTTTGCACACTCTCCTGTTGCCATTGTCCACCCAATGTTGGCAAGGAGATGATGTCCACCCTTGCTCATGCCATCATTTTCCCCTGCTATCATGGAGCTTCTCCTAAATCTATAAGCCAAAATAAACACTGTTTCCCCCACAAGCTGCTCTTGGCCAGGTGATTTCTGCCAGCAATGTGGACCTAATTGCAACACCAATATTCCAGACAACTGAATGCTTTAGGACACTCAGGAAGCAGCAAGATGGCCATTGTGGAATTGGAATCAGATTCATCCATGGGGGATTCTCTGACTTCCTGTCTTCCCTCAAATGGAGCACCTCTATTTAAACTCAGTCTTGCAAAATAAGTTATTTTAACTCGGAAGTTAGAACAAGTGTCTCTAAGCTGAAGTTCACATGCACTTACGTTCTGAGTCCCAACATGTCTAACCTTTGAGTTTCCATAATACCACCGGAAAAATTAATTTGTCATTTATGTAGGGATTTTTTTCCCCATTGGTTAATTTTGTTTTTTGGGTTTTTTTTTTTTTTTTTTTTTGTTGTTGTTGTTTTTTTGAGGTAGGGTCTTACTCTAGCTCAAGCTGGCCTGGAATTCACTATGTAGTCTCAGGCTGGCCTCGAACTCACAGCGATCCTCCTACCTCTGCCACCTGAGTGCCGGGATTAAAGGTGTGTGCCACCATGCCCAGCTTTGTTTTTGCTTGTTATATCTCTGTTGGATGTGTCAATCTGGCAGGGTCAATGGTAAGTACAATGGGACCTGGAGCTAGTCTTTGCAGAGTCTAGGTAAGTATGGTTAGCTACACTTGCGTTAAAAGAATCAATGCAGGGCTGGAGAGATGGCTTAGCGGTTAAGCGCTTGCCTGTGAAGCCTAAGGACCCCGGTTCGAGGCTCGGTTCCCCAGGTCCCACGTTAGCCAGATGCACAAGGGGGCGCACGCGTCTGGAGTTCATTTGCAGAGGCTGGAAGCCCTGGCGCGCCCATTCTCTCTCTCTCCCTCTCTCTGTCCTTCTCTCTGTGTCTGTCGCTCTCAAATAAATAAATAAAAATTAAAAAAAAAAAAGAATCAATGCAAATAATTTATACATTTCTGATCATTTACAAGACGTGCAACATATAAGATGAAAAACATTGTTGGGAATGCCCTTTCCACAAAGCTGTCCTCTGTAATATACTGTTGACCTTTTCTTTTCAATACTATATATATGAAAGTAAAGCAAACACATCATGCAAACTATTTATATTGGCAAAGTCAGAGATGTCTGTTTACACAAAGCAATCAACATTTACAAAGACATTGCAGTATCATATATTATGAAAACAAGACTTTTTCCAAAACAATGGATTAAGTTTGCAGTGCTCCAGGGCATTTCATACCTGAGAATTCCATTAGGCTGATTTCATACCTTAAGTTGTCTAAGTACACTTGGAATTCAATGCCATGATAAGCCTGATGCACCTACCATCTTCTCTTTCAAGACAGAGGAATGATATTCTTTCTTTCTTGATCCTGAACTTTTACAATTGGAAGAGAAAACATATAAAGGAAGAAGTCAACTTTCCATTAAGCGATAAAGCCAGAAAAATAAGTGGGCAATAGTATGACTTACAACATGGGGACAATAAGTAGAGCGCTAGATTTTCTCAACACAGAACTCCTGTGCTCTGAACATCTTTGCATCAACACACTCATAATAACAAATAGCATATAAAATGTACTAAGAGGATAAATTCATTGAATTAAAATAGCAACAATACCACAACCCACACAGGTGGTTCATGACCCGCAAAGTATAGGAGTTATGTCTGCTCTAGAAAGGGACACTTCTTTTTGGACAACCCCTCTCTTAACTGTTGCTTTACAGGCTATGGCTCAGCAACAGTTAATTTGGGAGGTAAAAAGAACACATTAGCCTGGCATAGTGGTGCATGCCTTTAATCCCACCACTTGGAAGGCAGAGGCAGGAGGATCATCATAAGTTCATGACTGAGGCTACACAGTGAATTCCCGGTCAGCCTGGGCTGCAGTGAGACCCTGCATTATAAAATAAAATAAAATAAAATAAAATAAAATAAAATAAAATAAAATAAAATAAAATAAAATAAAATAAAATAAAATAAAATAAAATAAAATAAACACACAAATTCTTAGGAGAAACTTGCCTGCTGATTTCTAAAACATACATGAAATATTTATAGATTGGAAGGCTCCTTAAATATTTGTACTAATAATAACACTAATGTGGCCTTCAGGTCAGCTCAGCATTTACCATTTTCATTGGAAAGAGTGAATGTTTAAGTTAGCTCAACTTTAAAATATGTGATTTAAGACACATACTCATGAAGCTGAACCTACAAAATGAAAAGCAAAACCATTTCAACATGATCTCTAAGTAAATATAATCAGTTAAAATTCAGCTTTCTAAATAAGAAACCAAGTGTCGGGCTGGAGAGATGGCGTAGCGGTTAAGCGCTTGCCTGTGAAGCCTAAGGACCCCGGTTCGAGGCTCGGTTCCCCAGGTCCCACGTTAGCCAGATGCACAAGGGGGCGCACGCGTCTGGAGTTCGTTTGCAGAGGCTGGAAGCCCTGGCGCGCCCATTCTCTCTCTCTCCCTCTATCTGTCTTTCTCTCTGTGTCTGTAGCTCTCAAATAAATAAATAAAATTAAAAAAAAAAGAAAAAAGAAACCAAGTGTCACTAAAATTATATTGCCTTTTCACTCTCAGAATGGCAAAAGATAGGTAGTCCCTTTTGAAAAATAGCTTTTCTTTTCTTTTGATTCTTCAAGCATAAGAACTCTCTGCCTTCTTTTTGCAGATAGTTTAGGTCTTTATAGAACTTGTGATCCAAAACGTAAAACATTTTTCCACCTTAACAAATATTTCTATCATTAAATATTACTCAAAGGCAATTTCTGCAGTATCTGTCCACTTTACAAAATGCCCAGTAAACAATGGAACTGGGATCATCAATAGATACTTGAGATTTCTATATTTACTTGGAAAAAGTCACAAATTGTTAAACTTCTGTACCAAAATATTGATATTTAGTACACTTAGAATGAACATTAATCACTGTTTTCTGGAGCTAATATAAAGAGAAATGTTTGATTTCTCATTTTTAATTTTTTTTATTTTAAAGATGACTTTAGCCTTAAACAAATTACTTTTCATGTTCCTACCAAAGTCTCTCTCCATACACAAACACACACACACACCAGTATAGTGTTGGCAATTTTCTATTATATTGCTATTGTTGTTGTTGTTTTCAATTATCCATAGTTTCTCCCAATATTTTTGTTGCATTAAGCTTATTTTAAATACATGGCATATTTCCATTCCATATGTATATCAATATGCCATTTCATTCCATTTATAGAAGTTTCCAAATGTACTGGCCTTCTGTGTTTTTAAGGCAGGGTCTCACTTTGTAACCCAGGCTGGTCAGAAACTGCCTAGTCTCCTGAGTCAGCCTCTTGTGCACTGGGATTACAACATGAACCATCATGGTTAACTCATTGCATGTCTGTTTAGAATCTTATCAAATCTGCACATTCTCATATAAGTCACAGACCCTGTTGAAAACTAAGTTTTATTCAAAATCTGAGATAAGTGTTTTAACAGTTAAAATATTTTCATTTCATAATTACTTAAACTCATGAAAGTCTAGAAGGCATTGTGGCACAGTAGTAAACATAAGGAAATAGGCCATCCATATTCCTAACTCATGTTTAGAATCCTAACCTAGCATCTGTCCCCAAGTGCTGTGGGACCTTTAAGAAAACTATGCATTTCCTAGGTGCAGAAATAGTTCCCAGTTATAAGATAACCTTGGGAAATGGCATAATCTTAAACTTTCAGGGTTTGAAGTGAAAATATGAGTGTGCATTCAAAATAGTTTTATTTCTACTATTGTAAAAAGCATGCTTCCATTCTGTAGATACAGAGAAAATCTGATTGTCTCAAAGGAAGTCTTAAAAACTATAAATCTTGTTCATTGCTAACAATGGCCTCTGGAGAGATGAAGGTAAAAATATCAAGCAGAAAACCACAAAGAGAAATAAAATAAATTTCAACCTAAAGTTTTCACCATGTGAACATAGTTCCCCATTTCATGTACTTGGAGACAGCCTCAAAAAGTTCAAATGTAAATTAAACTACAAGAAACAAAACTATTTCAAAATAAAACAAAAAGTATTTTTCACTTTCTGCCTAATCTTTGGGCAATGAACAATTCATCTGAGATATATTTTATATGAAATAAATACCAATTTAGGGCAGGAGAGATAGCTTAGCAGTTAAGAACTTGCCTGTGAAGCCTAAAGACCCTGGTTCAAGGTTTGATTCCCCAGGACCCACATAAGCCAGATGCACAAGGTGGTGCATACATCCAGAGTTCATTTGCAGTGGTTGGAGGCCCTGTCGTGCCCATTCTCTATCTCTCTGCCTCTTTCTCTCTCTGTCTGTCCCTCTCAAATAAATAAAAATAAAATGGAAACATATTAAAAGAAAAGATATGCTTTAAAAGAATGAAAAATAAATACCAATTTAAATGTTTTTGAATAACAGTGTGTGGATAAAAAACATGTCATGTGAAATGTTTAACCTTCCATCTCAACTCCTTAAGGTCTGGGCCATCATTGGTAAAAAGAACTGGTATAGTGCAGACAATGACAGCTAAAATACCACAGTCATCCCTCTTCTCCATAGTTATCATTTATAAAACTTTACTTGCCTACTGCCAATTTCGATCCAAAGATAAGTAGGAAATTTCTAAAAATAAAAATTGCATGATTTTGAATGAGTATGTTTTTCTGAGTAGCATGATGAACTTTTTGCAAATTCTCCTTCTGTCTTGTGTATACATGAATCATCGCTTCATGCCCAACTCTCCTGAAAGTCACTTAGCTGTCTTGGTTACCAGCTCAGCTGCCACCTTTCTTTCCTGCTTATATGCAAGGAAACCCTTATTTACTTAACAAGGACTCCAAAATGAAAGAGTCACGATACTGGCAATTCAATTACAATTAAAGGATGCTAAAGAATGCTTAAGTAAAATGGCAAATGTTTTTGATTTTATAAGGAAATGAAAGGAAACATTTGCTAAAATTCCTAAAATCTATGAAGGAGCAAATGTTTAATTGGAAATTGTGAAGAAGAGAAAAGAACTCTGTCCAAGTTTTCTTGTTACACTTTGTACTGCAAAGACAGGGCTTGAGTTTACTGTGCTAGATGCTTTGTTAAGATGGAAGGCAGGCTGGAGAGATGGCTTAGCAGTGAAGTGCTTGCCTGTGAAGCCTAAGAACCCCAGCTCAAGGCTCAATTACCCAGGACCCACGTTAGCCAGATGCACAAGGGGGCGCACACATCTGTAGTTCTTTTGTAGTGGCTGGAAGCCCCGGCACACCCATTCTCTCTCTCTGCCTCTTTCTATCTCTGTCACTCTCAAATAAATAAATAGAATAAATTTTTAAAAAGACGGAAGGCATTAAATTATAGGGTTAGTATTATCATACATTCAGACATCCAGTAGGGCTCCTAGAATGTAGCCATTGCAGTTAAGGGGAGACTGCAGGCTGAGTCAAGTAAGTTAAATTTCAATGAAAATATCCCCAAATATCTTGTTTCACTTTCTGAAGCAACAACTGAGAGTCATGGTGAATTCTCAGTTCATCTCCCACACTGCCTTGTATTGCAGCTCATGAAGACCGAAGCACTCTGTATCTTTCTTTGTAGATTGATCTTAAGGAATGGGATACCTGTGAGAGAGAGTGACATTTCCTAAGGAGGGAGGAAGACAAAAGTCTGTTCTAATGACATGGGTATAGACGGAAGGGGCTTAAGTGGCTTTAGTGCACTGATTCCAGAGCAGAGGCAGAAATTCACCTGGGGAGGGCTGTGCAGAGCAGAGCACCAGGGAGGAGTTGGAGGAATCCGAAGGGACAACAAGAGCAGCAACTGCACTGTGATTAACTAACTCGTCCCAGAGTCAGGCTTGTGTCTCTTTGCTGTACATGTCTAAGATTGTCTGGGTAATTGCTGCAGGTGTTTTCTCCCCCATGGATGACACTCTGCAACTTTAAGAGACTGAAGTCAAAGACAGAGTCTGTCTTGTTTCTGAAGAGCCCAGGAGGTGTACAGCATTCAGATGACAGTAACTTTAAGAAGGCCTATTAACACAGAAGATAGGTAAAAATTCAGGCACTATGCCAATTATCTTCTTTTACAGAAATAGGATAGATCATCGAACTCCAATGGATGTGGTCTCTCCATCCCTCTGTTATCAGTCAAGAGCATCAAAGGCAGGAATTGTGTCATGCTAGGGTCCTCTGTCCTGATGGAGTGCCCACTCCTTAAGGGCTTTGGAATTATATTCTGTATCCCTAGGCATACAAACAGACAGAATCAAGTTGCTAATAGCCTTGGCTATAATTTATCCTATAAATTATTTATTTGTTAATTCCACAGTCATCAGAGTGTACACCAAGTCATCATTCTATCCAGTTTTGTTGGCCTAGTCTAGTTTAGACAGTATAATTGCTAACACCTGTTGCAAATTGCCAAAGAGCTATCATATACCTACATAATTTTACTTTTCAGTGTAGTCTCATGAGAAGGGAAATATTTTTTTTTTCCAGTATCTAATGTATAGCAATTATGGAACAGATCTATTGCCTCTCCTTTTACAGCTCAGCACTGAGGAATTCACAATGTGACTCTGATCCCCCACTGTGGCTGCCTTTGCACGATGCCTCCTAAACATCACAGAATAGATGATGTGTAAGAAAGCCACATAAATATGCTCTGTTTAAAATGGCAATTTCAATATTAGAACTTTTAACTTCCCATTCTAATCCAGAACATTTCAAAACAAATGAAAAAGGTGGTAAGATTTGATGTGTGGGAAAAAAAAAAACAAAACACAGAAATTTGAACAGATTTTTTTCAAGCTTAAAAATACAAGTAACCAGAAAACAGTCTTGGAAGATATTCTAAGAAAGGGTCTGGAAGACAAAGTTGATCTAATTAGGAAAGTGTGAAGAAAATATCCCAAAACAAACCATATGCCATAAAGTAATCTGGAGGTAAACAAAGAAAAGCTGTCTTGGTGTTCTGAAATGAGAAAATCATAATTATATAACAATTGGCACTGAAATATTCCCTCATGGAACATAATTTAGCCTACATTAGCTGGAAAAGAAATAGACAAAGGTTCAAGGACCAGGACCTGGAGTAAAGCAAATGTTTAATCAAAGCACAGGCTGAGCAGACTGAGGAGATGGAAGGACCACCACTACTGGCAAAGATGAGGAAGGAGAAGAGGAAGCCTTTCCCCAAACACAGACTTCCCTCTGTGTCACCACACAGAGTCATCCTCAATGGGTTTTGTTGTTGTTTTCGTTTTCTAATTTAATTTTTTTTTTTATTAGAGAGAGAGAGAATGGGCATGCCAGGGCTTATAGCCACTGGAAACTGAATTTCAGACATATGTGACACCTTGTGCATCTGCCTTTATGTGGATACTGAGGAATTGAATGTGGGTCCTTTAACATTGCAAGTAAGCACCTTAACTACTAAGCTATCTCTCCTGCCTTTGTTGGGTTTTTAATTTCTACTTTTCGCCAGCTCATGGATCCAGAGAACTCCTGTAGTCCTAGGTAGTTTGAGAAAAGTTTTGATTGTAATAGGGAATTTGAACATGTGATGGTGGTTAGGGAACAGGGTACTAAGAAGTGCTGTAAAGATGTGTAGAGGACCACACCGACTGTGCAAACAGCAGCCTTTACTGCTCTGTGCACTAAGAACTTTGTCTCTCTTAACTCAATAGCTTCGTCTAATGTCAGAATGTAGATAATCTTACTCCCAATTTGTTTATCAAAACTAACGACAAAAGTACCATATAGAATAGGTGACAGCTGAAATTCTAAGATATGACTGTCTGAATTCAATTCTTACCACTTTCTTCACTAAATTACTCAGGCTATGACAAGAACCCAGCTGTTTCATGTTGCTCCCAAGTACCGAGAAATGATATGACTAACACCTGATGGTTGCAAGGTACTACAGACCATTTCACATTATGCCAGAGCTAAATGCCACGTGTACAAAGTTAGCATTCATTTCAAAGCATTTTATTTATTTTCAAGCTGAAAGCAAGAGAATGAATAGGTATACCAGGGCTCATTGCCATTGCAAATAAACTTCAGATGCATGTACTACTTTGTGCATCTGACTGTCTCTCTCTCTCTCTCTCTCTCTTTGTTTGTCCCTCTCTGTCTCACACCCACTCACTCATAAATAAATAAATATTTTTAAAGTCAAATTAATGGCCTCTATACAGCCTTTGCCTACAAAATTGCATCATCACAGGTAATTGATGCAGCTCCTAGACAGGTCTTAGGGCCATCTAGGCCTAGAAAAGTTGGCAATGGATCAGCTCCCCTTTTGCCCTGTTATAAAGTCTAAGCTATCAGTTTTAGATGTTTGTAGCCATGTGCTTTGTTGAACTTGTTATGTAAAATGATATAATATAGCTATATATTTGTGCTATTTGAATTAATCAAAATCATATACCAAACTGAAAGAAATTTAATGTTTTCATCCTTGTTTCTAAAGCTGTTATATTGTAATATTAACATTAAGAATTGTGTTTAAAATAACTCTATCCAACACTTAAATTTATACAAACTATAAAAGTATTTAATAGCTTTTCATACTGTTTTTTACATAGAGCCTAACTAATGCCAGTGCAAAACATACAGCATTCACCTCATAGGTAATCAGATATCATTTATTTTGGAACCAATTGTGAGTGACTATGGCCCAGGAACACAGGTTCAAGTTACTCCAAATGTCATATTCTAATATGTTAACAATTTCATGACTTTTTAAATGAACAATACAATTTATTTATTGTAGTTTCTCCTTTTTTCCTTCTCTTAATCTAATAAAGTCTCTCTAAGTCTTATTCACTGGTCTATAAATTTAATTCTGTAAATGCATAAGGCAAAGATCTGGGACATCCCAAATTTATGGTGCTTTGTGTCATGGCAAGATACCCCAAAACTCGCAGTACACCATTAGTCTTGACAATAGGTTTTTAAATGATTTCTCAGCTTCATAATTCTATCTTTGAAGACCTCTATATACTTCCTGATTTAAATTTGATCACAGAAAATAAATGTTTTGGTTTCTGTATAGGAAGAAAATAATTTTCTGATGAACTATTTGATAATTTTGACATTGATGTTTTTAAAATAATCTTAAGCAAAAAGTGATTTTGAAATACTGGCATGAGGTCCTTCAATTTTAAAATAAAAGAAAAACACAGAACTTGGCATGCACTCAGAATCACTAATTGCAGACTTTGGTTGCTGAATGTTCCCTGAAAAGCAATAGAGCATTCTTTCCTTTGAAATAGCAAAATAATGGGAATAACAGCCCATAATCACATTAAAAAAAAAAAAAACACTGGAGTAAGAAGAGAGTGGGAAGGAATTCCAAGGTGAATGCCAAAATACCAAGGTAAAATGCAAAGAATGAGGTTGGCTCCTTAGTTTTCCAAGATGAATTTTCCAGTTGTGCTGTGGGGAGGAAGTACAGGATGAGTTTCAGTGGTAGATTGAGATGCTTTGCCACATCTAAAGTTTGCTAAGTACAATTACAAAATCCTAAATGGTAGTTATTCTTAAATGTCTGTTCTCAAGCCTCATTCTTTAGCAACTCAAACTAAGGACATTGCTATTCGTTGCTGAAATGGAAGGGTCTTCTAGAAAATTGCTATGAGATTTCACACCACTGGAATTCAAATAGGTTGTACTCTGGGAAATTCAGAATTAAAATTGTCCTTTTTAGTAGGAAAGGTTAAAAGCCCTGTGCTGACTTTGAAAAGACAATGAATGTTGCTTTTATATCTGTGCAGGAGAGAATTTCACCTTTAGAGTCACTGGTGTCTTAAAAACCTTACCAGACCCTATGAACCTAGTAAGGGCCATCTCTTGTATCCTATGCAGATTCCTGTTAGCAGAGAAAGGCTGAGAATGATTGTGAGGACAAATTGAGGTTTAGCATTAAACATCCTTATGACTAAACAACTATGTCTGTTATCAGCTGCAGGGGTTAGACACAGAAAATCTGCTGGGTCAGTGAGCAAGGACACATTCAATGCTCATTTCCAGCTGTTTTTATAACTTCAGTTGATATGTAGCAGACATGATAGATCTGTTTTACTTATTCACATTGTTAAAGAAAAAAAAAAAATTCACAGTAACTGTTAAGAAACAGCAAGACAAATTTTGTACAGGACCATCACCGAGCTGTAGGGACCTATGTAGTAGGTTTTTCAACAGGGAAAGGAGTGATTATGCTCAACTTCAAAAATAAGGCACGATGGAAACTTGAATTCAGGAGGCAGGGTTAAGAGTAAGATATCATCGGACTGAAAACTACCAGGATAAAACCTTAGGAGCAAGAATTCAGGGGTTCTGAATATGAGGAATGTTACTGATGGCAGTACAAAGTGATCAGAAGTCACCTGGGGATGCCAGAGGTTAAGGAGCTCTGCCAGGTATGCACACAGTGCAGATACTGAGCATGGAGAACTCTAAATAAAGAGAATTCTTGCTAAAATTAGACCATAAAGAGATAAAACAAAAGCTCAGAAATCAAGATTGCATTGAGAAGAGAGTTCAGATTAAAGCTGGCTAGAGATTGGTCAAGGAGAAAATCTTTGTCCACATCTTCCAAAGAAATATACTTACTACATTAGTAATAACAAAAACATTTATCTGTTAGACAATGATAAATTTGCAAATGATATAGGAATATATTTTAACATAAAAAATGGAACTGGACCCTATCAAAGCAGAACAGCAGAACATACATTATAGATTTTTTCCCTGTCATGAGAAAAGGGGAATTCCATTTTCTGTTAATGAAATGGATATTGAGAAAGAAGATAGGACTGGGGATATTTCTCAGTGGCTAAAATCACTTACTTGCAAAGCCTGACAGCCTGGAGTCAATTCCCTATTACCCATGTAAAGCCAGATGCACAAAGTGGCATATGCATCTGGAGTTTGTAATGGCAAGAGGGCCTGGCACACCCATTCTCTGGTGAGGGCCCTCTTTCTGGATGTAGCCTGCAGACTTCTCACCATGTCATCACATGAAGGAAGGGACAAAAAAACTGTGTGTGTTTACTTTATAAGTATCCAAATTCTCTTCATAAGAACTTCACTTTCATGACATATTCAGTTTGCATAAGGCCTTGCCTCCTCATACCATTACCTTGGAGGTTCTGGCTTCATCCCGTGAATTCAGAAGGACATATTGGGACACTAGTAGTTAAATATCATTAAGGAAAATCAAATCAGAACAACAGTGAGATTCCGCCATATCTCAGCCCACATCCATATCATTATAACATCAGATGCTGACGAGGATTTTGAGCAACAGGAAGCCTCAATCATTGCTGTTGAGTATTGCCATTGAAGCTGTGTGGTACTTTATTTTATTTTATTTTTTTAAATTTTTATTTATTTATTTATTTGAGAGTGACAGACACAGAGAGAAAGACAGATAGAGGGAGAGAGAGAGAATGGGCACGCCAGGGCTTCCAGCCTCTGCAAACGAACTCCAGACGCGTGCGCCCCCTTGTGCATCTGGCTAACGTGGGACCTGGGGAACCGAGCCTCGAACCGGGGTCCTTAGGCTTCACAGGCAAGCGCTTAACCGCTAAGCCATCTCTCCAGCCCTGTGTGGTACTTTATAAGAAAAGAAAAAAATGTTATTTTTTAATTTTTTAAAAAAGTATCTTATTTATTTATTTTAAGGACAGAGAGAGGAAGAGGCAGATACACAGAGAGAGAACAGGCACTCTAGGAGCTCCAGCCACTACAAACTAACTACAGACACATGTGCTACCTTATGCATCTGGATTACATGGATCCTGGGGAATCAAACCCCAGTCCTTGGGCTTTGCAGGCAAGTGCCTTAACCACTAAGAAATCTCTAAACTTAAGCCCTAAACTTAATCATTTTTGTTTTGTTTTGTTTTATTTTTATGAGATAGGGTCTTACTCTAGCATAAGCTGACCTGGAACTCACTCTGTAGTTCCAGGCTGGCCACAAACTCACAGTGCTCCTCCTACCTCTGCTTTCTAAGTGCTGGGACTAAAGGTTTGTGCCTCTACACCTGGCTAGAAGTGAATATGTTCTTACCATACAACAATTCAGCAGTCACATGCTGATACCTAAGTGAGTTGAAAATTTATACCTATATAAAAACCTGCATTATAGATATTTCCAGTCACTGTATGACTAATAGTCCATCTGGTAGAGGCAACCATGATGTCTTGAGTAGGTGAATGAAAACACTCTGACACACCCAGACAACAGAATATCACCCAGTGCTGAAAAGAAATGCATTATCAAGCCATGAAAAAATAGGAGGAAACATGTTCATAGACTAAGTGAAAGAAACCCAGCTGGCAAGTCTAATGAGATATGATTACAACCACATGACAATCTGGCAAAAAAAAAAAAAAAAACGCATGGAGGGACTATAAAACCAGTAGTTTACTGGGATGGAAAGACTGCATACAGCAGAGAAGGTTTTAGAACAATGCAAATGTTCCATGTAAAACATTAATGGTGCATACATGTCAATATGTGTTTGCCTAAGCTGATAAAATACATCACACCAAGAATGAACCCTAAACTATGGGCTCCAAGTGATTATGATGTTTCTCTGTAGATATATCAATTGCAGCCAACATGTCATTCACCTGGAAGCTGTTGACAGATCTTTATCTCTTGCAAACCTTCTAATACATACTGTAGGCTTCCAGAGTTTTAGAAATAAAATTGTAGAAGATGTCTAACAATATGTGTTAGATGTGCAATCACAAGTCATGGTCAGTAGGTCAGCGAGAATTGGATGACTTAATAATAATGACATAGGTCAGATGTGTATCTTGTACATGTATTCAAGGTTACCATGAGAAGAAGTAAGCAAGGAAGGAAGGTAACAGGCAATAAGGTAACAGATTCTGGATAATTTCTTTCACTTCTTTGAGCTTTAGGTCTTCATGTGGGAAATTATAATAATTATCTCACAGGGAAGGGTTTTTATGAGGATGTATTAAATGAAATACAACTTATATGTAGGGTCAAAATTCTTAAAGTCCCATAAGTTATTGTTATGATGCAAGTAAACTGATATTACTTTGATTAATTTTCCATGGTTCCTTCTGCCTAATCATATAATTTGCATTTATTATTCCTACCAGAATGTAACTTTAACAGCAGCAGTGATTTTTGATCAGCCTTGTTTAGTAATTTATTGCTTGAGCAGTGAAGGCCATATAGAAAATGCCTTTTAATATAAATGAATGGTGTTAGTTTGATGACCAATGGCATACATTGTTGTATGTAATGGTTAGGTGCATTGTCCAAAGACACCCACAAAGTAAGGGGCAGGACAAAAATAGAACACAGAAAATCTGTCTCCAAAGTTGAGACTCTAGACTTCTATGTCATAATACCCTACTGAACTTGGGGAGCTAACTATGCAACCAGATTTATCTAGTGAGAGCTATAGTGTAGAAAAAGTTAATAAATATGATGGGTCAAACACTACATAAGTATTAACCAAAAGAAAGAGAACTGCCATAAGAAAATGATGCCCAGAACAAATGACATGTGACAGGAATACCTTGAGAAATATTTCAGACTTACATTGGAGTGTTATCTTAGAGAATTGTGGTATGTTTAAATTAATCGGGTAACAGACTGGTTCTAATACAGGCAAGACATAAGAAATCTATGTATGTTGTCAGGGAAGGTTCTAAATATCAAAGCTACTGTCTTAACAGATCCAGATCAAAACTAGTTGAGGAAGTGTTGCTTTACCTGCCTAGAGACTTGCCTCTTGGCCTTATCCTAGCCTGTACACAGACAGGAGAAGGCTTGCCTGTGAAATAGCATTTCCAGCGGTACAGGTCTACTGGTGATGACTACAACTAGATCAACTAGATTGAGGATCAAGTGGCTCCCCCAAATCACACAGCCATAGGGGAACTAGTAGACAATAATTGCTGTGAGATGAGACAGATATCATAGTCTCTCTTATCTCAACCTGTGGAAAGGAATTTCAAGAAGGCAGAAATAAACATTGTGTTCCAAACATATTCCCAACTGTGCTTCTAGTCATTGTTTAGAGATAACATGTGTTCTTTTCTTTGTATTATTATAAAAATAGGAGTTGGAGACCTTGTTAGTGATCTTATCAAATTGCCATAACTGCTCTGCTCTGAGTTTCCCTTTTATTATCTGTTAAATTAGTCTAGGAACCCTTAGTATGCAACATTTTCATAAGAATGCTATCACAGTCACAGGGCATGGTGGCACACTCCCTTAATGCCAGCACTGGGGAGGCAGAGGGAGTAGGATCTCCAAGACTTTGAGGCAACCCTGAGAATACATAGTGAATTTCAGGTCAGCCTGGGCCAGAGTGAGACCTTACCTCAGGAAAAAAAAAAAAAAAAAAAAAAAAAAGAATGCAATCATAGTCCCTGGTAGTCAGATATCACTAACCCATGGTAGCCATTATTACTATTATTCCTCTAGAAAGTATAATCTGCATCCATCATATAATATGTGCTCATTAAGATAGATTAAGTACATTTTCTGACTGATGTTATGCAGAACTCCTACCTTTTGTTCTCCTACCACATCAGTGACTTCCATTTATTCATAGTTCTAAATATGTATAAGTATTCTCTACAATGAAACAACCCAAAGTTTGTTTAGAGTTCACTGAGGATCTGTGGTCTCTAATTTTGTACTTTTATAGTTGGTGGAGATGTCTTGTAGTGAATATTATTCTCTATTTTTAATCATTTAAATTTGTGTTCTAACACTAGCTTTAAGTTGATTATTTGTCTTGCCAGCTCTTAGGGATGGGTGGAATCCTAAAATATTTTCTCTATAAAGGAATCCAAGAAGTCACATATGGGGAAGGAGGTTGTAAATTCGCAAATATAAGAGAGTACCTGTGTGGCAAAAAATGTCTGACTGGGAAGTTGCCTTAAGCACAGCTTTCCCTAGATGATAGGGTGACAGGCCCTGGCACTGTGTTAAGCTGCAGCGCCATCTGGTGGCCAGACACAGACCTTCCATGAGGAATTGAGTGGATTTCATAAATTAACTTGAAGGGAACTTTGGGGTTACCTTGTCCACTGTCCTTATTTATACACAAGAAATAAACCCAAGGAGAAAATACCTTATAGTAGATAGTATTAGTGTAAAAACATCTGTTCCATGTAGTTACTATTGCCCTCAAGAGTGTACAATATAAGATGTGATACTGCACCCCAATATCTGAGTTTTCATGAGCCTCTATAACACCCATGAACCTTAGTGCTACCGATTTTAAAATAGAGCTCTGATGATTGCTGTAAGTATTAAATGAATAATTGACTATCTGGAAGTGTTTCACAAACATTATTTAAAGAATTCTAAGTGCACACACACAGATAAAGATAAACTTTTGGTACTGAAATAGATACCTTCTTATTCAAAGCTGCCTCTGAGTCATTTTATTCATAGTATTTTCCATGAATGGATACTGGACAGTTTCATGTCACCATATAAGTCACGATGATGAAGTAAGACGTCAGACACTTTATCCTCAAAGAAATCACAGGTTAATCATGGAAAAAGACATAAGTACTTGCAATATCAGATGACAAGAAATATTGAGTAGAGGCTAGAAACAGCTTTACTGCTGGCAAAGAAAAAGAGTGACCAGGGCTGGAGAGATGGCTTAGTGGTTAAGACGTTTGCCTGCCAAGCCAAAGGATCCCAGTTCGATTCTCCAGCACCCACATAAGCCAGATGCACAAGGGGATGCATGCACCTGGAGTTCATTGGCAGTGGCTAGATGCCCTGACATGTCTATTCTCTCTTTCTCTTTCAAATATAGTATTAATGTGTGTGTGTGTGTGTGTGTGTGTGTGTGTGTGTGTGTATATATATCACACAATATAATGTAATAATGTATATATATAAATGTATGTATGTGTGTATATGTGCATATATATATATATATATATATTTTAAAGAGTAACAAGCTCTGCTTCATTGGAAAATGAGTGAGTACAAATATGCAAAAGCTTTGCATAGAAAAATATCACTAAGGGGCTGGAGAGATGGCTCAGCAGTAAAGGTGCTTGCCTGCAAAGCCCAATGACCTGAGTTCAATTCCCCCGTACCCACATAAGCCAGATACACAAAGTGGTGCATGAATCTGAGTTTGTTAACAGTGGCTGGAGGCCCTGGCATACCCATACTTATTTTATCTATCTATCTATCTATCTATCTATCTATCTATCTATCTATCTATCCATCCATCCCTATCTGCATGCAAATAAATAAAGAAAATATTAAAAACCAGAAAAATATCATTGAAACAAGAGATAGTAGTTATCTGAGTTCAGCCTCACATAAATACCAGAGGATATTTGGAGGAATCCTGAATGTAGAATGCTAAAACTCTGCAAAAAAAATCATCAAAATGATATTGTAATTATGAAAATAGTCCAGTCCTTAGAAATTCACTCTAAACAAATGACTAAATAATTTGCATTGGGAACTGTGTTGTATAGCTTAGAGTAAGACTTAATATTTTGTCTGCAGTTATGAAAACTCAGATCATTTTAAGCTGTCGATTTTCATAAAAACCAAAGAGCAAAGGAAAATTGATGAAACTCGAATGGCTTCATGATATCTCATCTAGAAAAAATTATTCCCTTGATTTCTATATTATATTCATGTCTCTTGCTTCCCTCTGTTGATGTCTGTTGGGATTTGCCTCTGTGCCTATCTGATCATATCTGTTACTTGACAACATAAATAAATGAGACATCAATGACCTAAAAGTCACACTTTTCTTTTGAATCCTTTCTTGTTTCTCATCATCCTCTGGCATTCAAAAAATTACTTTTCAGACAGATTGACTGACAACCACCTATCCACACATCATTCATTCCCAGTGACTCCCATAGGGGCTATATCAAGAGAAGAGGCATTCATTAGTCCTTTGAAGCATAGAAGTCAGGACAATTGTGTCAAAGAGATGTCACCATACACATAAAAGTCCACAGTTACATTCGTCCCAGATGCACCTTTTCTACGCATAAAGAACAGAAAAATGCAAGCTCTGAGGAGAGAACAAGGTAGTAAAATGCTGCTGAAAAGAAAGCAAATGACATTGCTTGGTTAAAGGAACAAGAAATTTTCAACATATCTGAAAACCTGATTATATTTTGAGAACTTGCTTTTAGTCTCTCTCATTCTTTATTTTCCCACCACCAGTACTCTAATGGCCAATAAGGCGCTGTGTTCTGATGCTTAGATTTCATCTGCCTTACCTGACCCTCACCATCACTTTCTTAGTCGTAGCTATCACTCAATATTATGTTCACAGCCATGCCCTCAAACTATTCTCCTTACTTCCTGGGCAGATGTGAATGTTCTCTATGCTTTCTGGCACCTCAGGCTAGGGCATGAGGGCAGGTTGATTGGCTCATTGCAAGCAAGGTTCTATAACTTTTGCTATTTTGACAAAATAAAGTGGCTTTGGACAATTGGTTCCACATGCTTTGAGGTGAAATTCAGAGTTTGCCCCATTTCAAGGCTATTCCTCCATCCCCGCAAACCTGGTGTCGTCTTCTGACTTGTTCTGACCGATATACTGCTGCAGAATCCCAACTTACCTGCTTCAACCTAGAAATAGTACACGTTGTCTAAAATCAAAGATGAAGTCACCTTAATCAGAGGATTATTCAACCTCATTCTCTTTCCATTAGCCCCAGGCAGCTGTCATATTGGTATCTCATAAAAACAAACAACAACAAAAAAATAAAAAAAACATTTTATATATGTCAACTAACACTGAAGAATCCTGCTAACCTAGAACAGCATTCTCTATTATAAAGTGGTTTTAAGCAGTATCTTCAGATGTCAATCTCGGATCAAGTCTGAACTTGAAAAGCAGGTACCAACCAATAAGAATGACAAGTTGGAGTAAAATAGAAGCCAACTGCTAAGACCCAGTTATTCCCTTACTGGGCATCTACCCTAAAACCTCCATATGGCTTTTTTGATCTCAAAATGAACCCCTTCATTTTGTTCTTGACTTCTTCCAGTTTTCATTAATTTAGAGGAAAACTTAGGGGGCATAGGAATTACTCTTTAGCACTTGTGTATTTAGTTACTTAATTACTCTTGACATGATTCTGAAGGGATGCTAGTAGAATTTCTCAAACTATCAGCTGCTTTGCATAGAAGACATAAAAATTGGTCCACAGTAATTGTTGTTTTCACCAAAAGTCTGTGAAGGACACTGGACATAGAATGTCTCACCCTACAGAAAAATGACTCCATCTGAAAAGAAATTATGAACATAGCTGTACGTGGTCTCAACTGCCGCAGGGAACTTGTTGCTTTCTCTTGGTGGGCAACATTCAAAGGATGCATCCTTGATTTCTACATTAGCAGAGGTAACCTGGGACATTCAGTTCAAGGAAGGCTAAAATGGACCACATCCTTGATTCTCAACCACCTTCCTATAGTAGTTGCCTTAGTCTCCATTAGCTCTACAGCATCCCTCAGAGTCTGTCTGTCCAAAGGGGAAGTGTGTGCATACCAACTTCTGGCAGCAAACAGAGTTGTTCTGAAAGGCAGGCTTTCCATCTCATTCACATTGGCACTTCTGACCTGAAAGCTCACCATCCCAGGTGAGCAACTTGGAATGCCTCCTGAATCACGCCATAACAACAATTCCTGTACCTATATCCCTGCCAGTATTTGAACAGATTTCTGTGGCAGAGATAGGCAGTCTCTGCTATTGCCTTATTACCTTCCTAAAAATGCTGTGTCCGGTAAAATGAAATCTTTCCCAGGGAAGATGAAGATGTCAAGAAAATCTGAATTCCAAAGATATAGTTTATGTGACTATATCTGGAATTCCAAAGAGACAGAACATGGTGCTAAGAATGAAAAGTGGCTCTAAATCCTACTATAGCAAAGGCTTGAGGTATACCCACCATCACTCCTGGAGGTAGCATCACTGTGGATATGGCCTACATTGACACTTAGACCTCTTGCCAATGCCACAGTATGCTATTGTAATAGTTTCACGTAGCTGGGATGAACTCAAAACCAGACACAGTTTATAGAAGGAAGGGTTATTTTCAAGGTTTCAGATCCAGGGGGAAGTTTTATCCGTGACAAAAGAAACTGCTTCCATATATCTGAACAGAGAGAAAAACCACAACATGCAAAACACCAGCACCAACACCCACATCAAAAAGCAGCAAGCACAAACTGGCAGGAACTAGCAAGGACCCCACCAGAGCTCAGACTTCTGTGCATATCTTTTGGGCTGGAAATCAGATCTGCCTTTGGACACACCTTAGGCCTGGCTGGTGATACCTCCTCCAGCCAAGTGGCTGGAGACCCAAGTTACAAATTTTAGTAAAACACCTGAGTCTATGGGGGGCTTACATTAAAATTATTACAGCCATGAGTTGTGTTGGTAGCTTGAAACAGAAACCAGAAATGATAATGATTGTTAGACAATACACTATCACAACAGAATGTTCTCATATATTTATGTCTTTCATGTAACCCCTATCCTCAAAGTCACCCCATCTTCCAAAATACTTACTGAAGTCCCAGTTATCACATCTACATTCTAACAAGGAAAGAAGGAAAAATAGAAGAAGAAATTCTATTTCCTACCTCTATACCATTATATATAGACAACTTCTATACTTACAGACAACAAACTATAGTATTTCCCTCCCCTTCCCCACTTTCCATATGCTTCTCTGAAAATCATTATCAAGCTTTCTCCTTAACGTCACTGGTCAGAACTCCATCACAAGTACAAATCTGGCAGAAGTACAGAGGTGTAGTTAGTAGGGGTCCGTGTTTACTGCAGGTAACTTGAAGTCTGATTGCTAAGAAATAACAAGAGAATGGATAGTCAGAAAACAACTAGCCGAGTCTGTAAGGTTGAGTTAAGAATGTGGGAGGCTCTGGATTACAATGTGTTGACCCTGAGCTTACAGACATAAGTGGAATGAACTCATGAACTCCCAGGTAAAGGGACAGGAGAGAGCCAGGAAGCCTCCCAGGCTCAAATTTTGACTTTGGATAAGAGTACCAGAATTCATCATTGAAATTCCATGACAGAAGGTGTCTGGTTTAGAAGAAGAAAAGTAGGAAAGGAACTATTATTGATATGGGTTAAGAGCAAGATAGCCTTGCTGACCCACAGAGCCATGGATGCCACCTTGCCTGCTCCAGCAGCAGTAGAAACTGCATCTGATCCAGTCCATACAAGATGTCTGCAAGCAACAAACCACCCCCTGCCCCCAGCAACAGCTTCTAGCTTCTTTCTCAGCTTAACAACGCCAGGGGCGGCACTTCCTGAAGTAATCCCTTGAGTCCACCAATCAATCAGATAAGGGTACACAGCTAAGTCTGCCAATGAGGCTCATCCTGTCTCTCTCGATTCCTCTTGGCCCTTGGCCTTCTTGGCTCTTGGCCCCTTTTGTAAGGTCCTTCCTGGGTCCTCTGACCCTCCATAGGTGAGGAGGATTGTTTAGGTCTCCTCTTGCTCTTCCCAGCTGGGATGGGGAGGAGTGTTTCTGTTTGGGCTTTCCCTGTTCTGTTTTGGGTGCCTTCCTGCTTTGCTCTGGATGTGATCTCTCTTTAAGCTCTGAGCCCTTTATTCTCTCTTAGACCTCTCTTCCCCTGTGCCAGGGATGTATTTCGGCTTGGGCTCTCTTGCTTTGCTTTCTGTGTGTGGGGGTGGGGGGTGTCCCGTGTCCCTTCTCCAGAGGTTTATTCCTGAAGGCATGAGGGTTTAAGAGAGATTTTCTCAAGCCAGATATGGTGGCGCATGCCTTTAATACCAGCACTTGGGAGGCAGAGGTAGAAGGATGGCTGTAAGTCTGAGGCTGCACTGAGACTACACAGTGAATTACAGGTCAGTCCAAGCTACAGTGAGACCCTACCTTGAAAAACAAAAGAGAGAGAGAAAGATTTTCTCTGTCTCCACTGGCCATTTCCAGCCTGGCTAGGAAGGAAGAAAACTTGTTTTGGCTTGGGTCTTCCAATTAGCCTTCCTTCTGGATCCTAATACTCTCTAAAATAAATTTCATAAATCATACTTTGCCCTTCTCTGAGGCAAGATTTACAATTCTTTGATAACTTGGAAATGGAACCAAAGTTGTGGTCTATAGGGCCTGGAGTCTCCTTCATCCTTATGGACATATAATACCTCCCAGGACTCCAACACTCCTGCCATCATCATCCTATACATACCACTGGTCAGGAAGAGGGCTTCAGTATAAACCTGGGCAATGATCTTTTATATCCAAATAATAGAAACTACCAATCAGTTCCAAATGAAATAATCATGTCTTTACTTGAAAAAGATCTTGCTCTCAGGGGTTTTATCTGGCCTGGTATCTATTCATTGCATTTAGAAGGAGAGAGCTGAATAATCTTAATGGTGGAATAATTTCATTGTTAAATCATTGCTCACCTAGTATATTTTCAGAACGCCACCAGGAATTATGGAACATGTTGCTTATTTTATTTCTTCTTCCTCTCCTCAATTATCCTTCTTTTTCTCCTCTCCTCCTCTTCTTCCCTCTCCTTCAGATCTATGGTGATCCCTGTTTCAAGGTCCATAAAAAGAGTAAAAAAAAGTGGGAAAACTTGTCAATATTGATTGTGATTTAAGGTGGTGTTATAGAAATTGAACCTGCCCTATGCCAGCTTTTCTTTCTCCTAATATTCTGAGGAGTCTTCTTAGACATTGTCTGCAAACATATGGAGAGTTTATTGGTGAAAATACATTTGATGATGGGTAAGAATACATAGAAGTGCCCCCATCGCTTGTCCTTAATTTTTTAGTCACTTTTGGCTCCACACCACCTCTCCCCATGCCGTGACTCTTCCTGCTACTGTCGGATAGTTGCAGCTGCTGCCAGCCATATGGAAGAGCTTTCGTGGCTGCTGCCATGTCTGTGGTCCTCCTCTCTCTAAATGTACTTGAACATAGGTTTTGTCATCTCTCTGGTCTTGCTTAAGCAGCATATCCTTGGAGTAATATTTTCAAACTCTAACAAACACAAAAGTCTTTACAGATGTATGTCCCTGCACTAGGATTCCTATTAAAATATAAACTAGCTTGTAATGATGCATGTTAACTAATACTCTGATTATCTGACTACTATCACTACAAATGATGTGATTCCACACAGAGATGTCAGGGAGTGCATCGTCTGACTAATGAGTCATTCCTCACAGCACACAAATGACTGGTTCATATCCTCTTAGATTTTGATTAACCATCCCTGTACCTTTCTTTTACTCAATCTCTTCCTCTGACCTCACTTAGGCCATAGTAGATGGTCAGCTTAGTATGTCCTGAGTCACTATATGAACCCTTATCAAACACTATCCATGGCATATAACAGAATATATATCAACTAGGTATGTTAATATATGCCAAATAAGTGAATTTATGAGTGAGTTGTTGAAGGTGCTCTGTGGAAAAGCAGAACAAATGTAGACTTACAGCTGGGCACATAGGGACTTCAGTGAAGTTTTTTATTATACTGGCTATCTCATTTTGGGTAAATATCCAACCCCAGTACTCTCACTTGCAGAAGATGATATCAAATTTGGAGTTGGATATCAGAGACAAGTTAAATCAAATGCAAAAACTGTCCAGCCCAGTGTCTGGTATGTGGCAAGCTCTAATTAATGGTAGCTATTAGCTTGATTGAATTTGTGATGAATTCATCACAATTGAATAATTGGGAGGGCTAAATCAAAATACAGCAGTAAGTTTATCTGAGCTCTACATGAAAACAACAGTGCTCTATATGTAAGGTGTATTAAAAAATAGTTATAGAATAAACAAATGAATAAGTCCTTTTTCAGAAAGACTTAGAAATCTGTCATTCATTCCAACATGAGTACAGTGCAGAATCCCACCACTAGGGGTCAATAAATATACACTATATTTCCATAGTTTACCTCCCTGGATTCCTGTTCTGTTCAGTGTTCTTGTCAGCAAAATTGGTCAGTATAACTAAAAATATAGAAATGAATTTAACTATTTTTTTTTTGTTTTGTTTTTTCGAGGTAGTGTCTCGCTAGCCCAAGCTGACCTGGAATTCACTACGTAGTCTCAGGGTGACCTCGAACTCACAGCAATCCTCCTACCTCTGCCTCCTGAGTATATGTGTGCACCATGCCTGCAATTAACCAATTATTTTAAATCTTATCTCTTGTTTTAATACAATCTCTTCTGTCTCTCAACAAGTAACTTTGTAAGGTGTTAAGGCTCACTACCAAAGACAGTAGGCTCACAAAGGTAGAGACTAAGCTGCAAAAGAGGACTTTCCTCCATGAGTGCCCTATAACTTGCACCAAATAAAACGGCTCTCTCAAGGCCACTCTGCTGTGTACTCCGTATGGTTCAGCTTCCTTGATTTTCCTTCCACTAGTCTCATGATACAATTTTTTGTTTGTTTGTTTTTCTATTTGATGCCTTTGCCCATACCCTCTACCAGGAATTCTCCCTATCACTCCCTAAAATAGTCAATCATCATTGTCAATGTGACTGAATTTAGAACTATCATAGAAATACATATCTGGGTGTGTCTATGAGGATGTTTCCAGAATGTGTATCTACAGAGGCAAATCCACCCTGAATGTGGACAGCCTCATGGATGGGTTATTTTTTAGTACCGGCTACTATACCTTATTCACCATGATGGACGTGACCATAAAACGTGAGCCAAAATAATTCCTTCTTCCTTAACATGCTCTTATCATATATTTGCTACAGCAATGGGAAAAGTAACTCATATATTAGCCTACTTCACCTGATACTCAAGTGAAAAGTTTTCTGTGTTGAATCTCAAAATTGTCTATTTTTATTCACCCCTTTCAAAAATGTACTATATGAGTTTTCCAGGGAATCCATAACAAGACAACGTAGCTTGGATGGCTCAAGTGACAGGAATTTAATTTAATAGTTATAGAGACTAGAAGTCCAAGAGCAAGGTGTTGGCAGGGCTGGTTGCTTGAATCCTTGCTTCATAGATGGATACCTTTTCCCATTTTGTCAGTCTTTTCTCTCTACATACCTGTGCCCAGTGGATAATGGCCCTCCCTCATAAACTCATTTTAACTTACCCATTTAAAAAAAAAAAATTATCTATTTATTTGAACCCAAAGAGAGAGAGAGAGAGAGAGAGAGAGAGAGAGAAAATGTGCATGAGAGTGAGAGAGAATGGGCCCACCAGGGCCTCTTGCCACTACAAAAAAACTACAGATGCATGTGCTACTTTGTGCATCTAGCTTTACATGGGTATTGAGGAATCAAACCCAGATTGTCAAGCTTTGCAAACAAGCACCTTTAACCATTGAATCATCTTTCCAGCCCTTAACCATTTCTTTAAATACCTTGTCTCAAAATGTAATGATACCTAAGGAGACTGCAAGTTATTGCTTAGTTCAGCCCATAACATATATTCTCATAGCATCCCCAAAATGCTCAGTACCTCTGACTACAACATTACATAACTCATTTTTTTGCTGTCTTTTATGTCACTAAATGCTGTTTCTATAAAGGTAGGAACCAGATGCATTTGAACAGAGTACTTGTAACCTCACAGAGTAAAGGACCAAGTACATTACTGCCTTTAACATCATCTTTTTTATTGTTATTTCCCATTCAACATCAGTGCCAGGTACAGGATGGCTCAGAAAATATTTACTTAAGATATTTGACAAGCAGCAGCTGAAAAGAATCCCTTCCCCACCCCCACGCACACTTCTTTTTAACCAACTCACCCTCTTTACCATGACAACCTCCTGAGCTGAGGTTGAAGTTCTGTCCTTAGTCAAATATTTGCATAGCAAACAGGAAGTTTCAGTCTCTCAGGTGCACTCCCTGTAGCAAATTAGTCTCAGCTCATGTTTCACAGCTGGGCTGGTGTGGTTTACTAATTATGAGCCTGGGCGAGCTCCACATTCTTAGACCCTGATCTTGGGGCCTCTGCCCTGAGCTGAACTGCTCCTGGTCCAGCTGCAGGTCTCTCTTCACTTAAGACATCTGTACAGCATACAGC
This sequence comes from Jaculus jaculus, assembly GCF_020740685.1. Classification (NCBI taxonomy): domain Eukaryota; kingdom Metazoa; phylum Chordata; class Mammalia; order Rodentia; family Dipodidae; genus Jaculus; species Jaculus jaculus. The sequence goes on from NC_059107.1 coordinate 134,515,690, forward strand.
ACACAGTTCCTGCATCTCCCACTTATCTTGACTCTCTCTTTGTATATAGGTCCCCAGAGTTCCCTGACAACATGGCTTTTAACTTCTATTAGGGCATTCAGGGGCCACTTCTCAGACTTGTCCTACTCATGATGTGTGTGGGAAAGACTCAGATAGGAATTAAAAAGATGAACAAGATCTACTTAGGCCAGGAGTTCCTATTGAACCTCCTGACCCTAGTCCCCAAGTATAGGGGCACAACCAAATACCTTCACATATTTTATATTCTGATGTTTCATCAAACACATAAAAAAAAGTCATCTACAGAAAAATCACCAAGGGGGCTGGAGAGATGGCTTAGCGGTTAAGCGCTTGCCTGTGAAGCCTAAGGACCCCAGTTCGAGGCTCGGTTCCCCAGGTCCCACGTTAGCCAGATGTACAAGGGGGCGCACACATCTGGAATTCGTCTGCAGTGGCTGGAGGCCCTGGTGCGCCCATTCTCTCTCTCTCTCTCTCTGCCTCTTTCTCTGTCTGTCGCTCTCAAATAAGTAAATAAAAATAAACCAAAAAAAAGAAAAAAAAAAAAAAAGAAAAATCACCAAGGGACTGGAGAGATAGCTTAGTAGTTAAGGCACTTGTCTGCAATGCCTAAGGACCCAGGTTTGATTCTCCAGGTCCCACATTAGCCAGAGGCACATTGTGGCACACGCATCTGGAGGAGTTCATTTGCAGTGGCTAGAGGCCCTGGTATGCCCATTCTCTCTCTCTCTCTCTGTCCCCAACCCTCTACCTCTAATAAATAAATAAAATGATAAAAACTAAAAAAAATATATCTGCCAAGACACTGCCTGGTAAAACATACCTATGCAGAGGCAGACTTGGGGAATGTGGACATACAATACATGGAGTTTGGCAAGCCTAAACTTGTATACCAATTCCACCCTGATGCTCTGTTAACTTTAGACAAGTCCCTTAAGCTCTTCTCTAAACCAAGAATAAAAACAGAAAAGTAAGTCAAATAAGATCATGAATTTATGACAAAAGTTTGTGTGTTGCCTTATAATTACTAGGACATTAAGCTAAGGCTGCAAGAGTTATTATACATCCATATTCAAGTGAGACATCAATCAAATAGTTCTCAAGTAGTAGGTCCAGATAACTTACAGAGGACAAATAAAGACAGCCAACCTTTCTCTGCTAACCTTGTCATTACCTCAACCTCATCCATCAGCCTATGTCAACAGACTCCTTGAAAGAAGCATGAGGAATTAAATAAGTGAAATATAGATCTCTAAAATGATACACTTATGCTTATAACATTAATTCTTTTTAAACCATCATACCATAAAGTAAAGTAAGACTGTTTATAAAAAAAAAAAAACTTATTCTAGACATATGCACCAAGAGAAACTGGGCCTCACTTGGTTCTTGACATTGAGAATGCTTAAAAATTGTCAACAACAAAATTTATACAAGAGAATCTGGAAGTTGACTTGAAAGAAAAGGGGGATGATAGTTTCTGTCTTATGGATGTGTTAGATTGTAAGTTCTTTCCAAGACAAATAATAAATTAGGTGAAAAGTCTTCCCTTTGTACCTTCCTTCCCCATTACACACACTTTTAAAACTCTCATTTCTCAAGTTTAGAGAGAGCAATGGTGACATCAAGTGGTCAAAAAGTCATTTTTGGTCAAAACTTCAAAGTAGAAATCACAGATATTCAGTGTACATTGATTTTTTCATTTGGAGGAGTATGTGTGGCCTTAGCCACTGATACCATGTAAAAAAATTTCAGAACTCGAAAAACTCATCATTTCATTTTAACATCAAACATGTGTACTGTGTAAAACACTGTATAATGTCTTCAAAATGGAATTATTTTGAAGAAACATGGGACTTTAACCTGCAAAAAACGACATAACTAAATGAGAAAATAAGCTCTTAACATAACATACTACATGATTTATAGTATCTATGATGATTTTTATTAGCTCAAATATGTTCTTAAAGATCAACCCTATGTCTAAACATAACTAAATGTTTTTATTAGAATGGGTCATATTTGTCTGTTTTTTTTTAATTTTTTTTTGTTTATTTTTACTTATTTGAGAGCGACAGAGAGAGAGAAAGAGGCAGATAGAGAGAGAGAATGGGTGTGCCAGGGCCTCCAGCCACTGCAAACTGAACTCCAGATGCGTGTGCTCCCTTGTGCATCTGGCTAATGTGGGTCCTGGAGAATTGAGCCTCGAACTGGGGTCCTCACGCTTCACAGGCAAGCGCTTAACCACTAAGCCATCTCTCTAGCCCTGTCTGTTTTCTTTAAAGCCAACCTCGTGCAACAACAAATAAAAAGGCTTTCACACCTCACATTATTGCATTTCCTTTACAAATTAAGAAACAGGGGTCAGAATAAGTAAGTTTTTTTTTAAAAATTTTTTTGTTTATTTTATTTATTTATTTGAGAGCAACAGACAGAGAGAGAGAGAAAGAGGAAGATAGAGAGAGAATGGGCGCGCCAGGGCCTCCAGCCACTGCAAACGAACTCCAGACCCTGGAAGCCATGGAACTCTTGGCAAGAATGGAACTCGTGTCTAATCTAGATTCATCTACAGCTAGTGACCCTGTTGCCCATAGGCTAGCATGCTACCTAGGTGGATGGCCTTCATTACCCAAATAGCCTCACCCTGGAGCCTGCCCTTTGAATCTACAACCAAATCATGTCTTCCCATTGCATACCTGAATCTGATGAAAGAATATATTTTCAATTGACTGTAAAATCTTGTCCAGGCTGGTTCCGCCCTGCTTTCTGCTTCTTTTCTTTCTGGCCACAGAGATACACATGAGTCTGGCTTTCCTCCACAGGCCTGACTAGGTGAGAGGAGAACAGAATATTGTTTATTGGTCTGGATAGTTTTCTGTTTGCTCCTGCTTTATACTTTGGGTAACTTCTCGCCTTAGTTACAAGTCTGGTTTTCCTCTGGTCTTTGAATCTACGATGTGTGTATTTCACTTATGCTCTGGATCTATCACGTGCGTGCTTGCTGGGTCTGCTACCTGTGTAATTTCTCTTAACTCAGGGTAAATTTTGGGGACTCCTAAATCCCAGAATCCTGAGTCACAAGTATGTAAGCAGATTTGGGGAATCACTGGCTTATCACACAATTCTTGGAAACAACTGAACCCAAAAGGCCATGCCAAAATGATCACAGGCATAACAACTGAGTAAACCACTGGGGGACATTGAATTAGAATATAATTTTGGAGGTGAATTTAAATATTGGAAAAAGATGGCCTGATTGTGTTTAATTTTTGTTTAGTGCTAAACTATCCATCTACGTTTTCTACTGAGTTCCCCTACTTAATTCTCTTCACTCTCAGCAATGGGGACCATGGGCAGAAGATATTATTGCAATTGTTTACATCTTGACTGATCTTGGAAAATATGTAGAACCTCTGAAGTTCTTAAATGAGAATCATAGGTTTAAAAATAATAGATTAGCCAGGCATGGTGGCACATGCATTCTAATACCAGCAATTGGGAGGCAATGGTAGGAGAACTTCATAAGTCTGAAGCTACACTGAGACTACATTGTAAATTTCAGGTCATCTTGAGGTAGAGCAAGGCCCGGCCTCAAAAAAACAACAACAATAATAATAATAATAATAGATTTTTTAAAATCTTAAACTCTTGCTTCCCAGAAATTACACATATGGAATATGTTAATGAAATAAATATAAGTACCTCTGGAGAATGTACTAGATGATTGTTACCATAAGCTAGTTATTGGTATTAACTTAAAATTATCAGCTATTTTTTTCTTACTAGGGGGTAATAAGATTCATAGAGCCACTGCATCTTTTAAAAATTAGGAAAAAAATCATAAAGGAAAATAGATTTGGATCATTAATTTTAAGTTTCAACTTGACTGGATTTAGAAGCACTGTGTCTACAAGAGCATTTCCCAAAGTGCAGAACTAATGATGAAAGATCCACCTTAACTGTGGGTGGTACCTTCCCATGGGTTGGGGTACCAAACTAACTAAAAAAGAGTGAGCCAAGCCAGGTATGGTGACACACACCTTTAATCCCAGCACTTGGGAGGCAGAGGTAGGAGGATCACTGTGAGTTTGAGGCTACCCTGAGACCGCATAGTGAATTCCAGGTCAGCCTGGACCAGAGTGAGATCCTACCTCCAAAAACCAAAGAGAGAGAGAGAGAGAGAGAGAGAGAGAGAGAGAGAGAGAGAGAGAGAGAGAACGCCATCTAAACAGTAGCATTGGCTCTTTCTGCTTGCTCACTGCAGGTGCAATTTGGACATTTTCCTTCCATTTTGGCTGCCATGACTTCCCTGCCACCATGGACTGGATGCTCAAAACACAAGCCAAGAGAAATTCTCCCTTCCCTAAGTTGAATTTGTTAGTAAAGACATAATTTTAGAAATTTTCATACCAAGCTCAGCACATATATCACCACTGCTCCTTCAAGACTGAAGTGTAAAAACAAGGAGAAGGAAAATTCCAGTGAAGTGATATTTTAAAGAGAAACGTATTCACTCCTTTTGAATACAAGACTTGTGATGATATACTACACTTGGTACAAAAATTCCTAAAATATGGCTGTGCCTGTCAGAAACACCAGAAACAAAACACAAAGGCCAAAATGAGAAGGCATTCAGCTAGTCCAGTAACCATACGCTAGACCATGTCTCCATATTCTCTTTTAGGTATTTTTGGAAGAACTCTGGCAAGTGTCTCCATGCTATTGTTGGTTTTAGGACAGGATCTTCCTTTATAGTCCAAGTTGGCCTTGAACTCATGATTCTCCTGCTTCAGCCTCCTGACTTCTAGAATTATAGGCATCTACCACTAAGCCTAAGGATGCCTTCATTTTTAGTCTAATAACCCTCCCATCCCCCATGAATGCTGAACAAATTTCTATGACGACATCACTGATTAACCATCTCATGCTTCAGGTTTGACTGTCCTCTGTCACTAGGATGATCCCTTCCCTACCTCATCCATTGGTCTGATCCTATGTTTGAGGTGGATAGGTCACAGGTAGAAAGACAGTGCCAAACTTCCTATTTCTTGCCAATTTTAAGGAGGTGAAAGGTCTATGAGGAAAGGTTTGTAGGCCAGAGCCTGGGAGAGAAAGAACACTATTTCTCATAATTGGGTGTGAGGATTTTATATATATATATCTGACTATATAATATACTTACATACTGGGTATGAGTTCTTTGATTATGGCTAACCTAAGTTCATATAAATATTTTAAGATGTATTTTTGTAATCCATATATCAACTTAAATCTATAGTCATAGCAAATTATGTATATCATTTATACATGTAAGTATTATATTCATTGAAAAACATCACATCTGGGATAGGAAAGATATAAATATTTGTGTCTCCCAACTTTTATTTAATGCTCTTGGAAAACATGAAGATTTTGTTATATAAAGAATTATGTGTGCTGGCTACATATGCATGTGAAAGCCATAAAACATGTTTTCTAATAAAATTTTCATCATATTGCACTTTTCAGATTTATTGATATAGCATTATATTGTATATGTAAGACTTTCTGTTAAAAACAGAAATATTCAGTCCCACAGTCTAATGAACAGAGACTATAAATACAACATTGTTTTTGTGAACTATACTAGCTTTATCTTAACAATCTCATAATGTATATATATACTAAATTAAACATTAAAATATCTCATCTCATAACATTATTTGTTAATAAGTATAATATCTATTAATAATAAATTTATTTTGAGTGAAAACTCTACCTTAAAACATAGCCTATCTCAACATTGAAGTGTATATTTCCTGTGGAACAAAGTCCAGGAACTATGTAAAGTGGATTTTTCTAAAAATCCGATTCCACATTCTCACAGCAAAGGCAAAATCTCAATGGCTGTTTAAGTCCCATATAGCAAAAATAATTTATCACATATCAATTAGTACCACAAAGTGACCCAAGATGAGTCCAAATATCTTTCCTACTTCAGTCATGGAATAAAGATTAAATCAAAATACAATGATTAAACTAGGCTGTACAGGAAAGCAAACAAAGTGAGTGTTCTGCCAAACAAAATCTGAACTTTCCTATGACAAATCCAAACAACCATCAAGCAAATGGCTTAACACAAGCTTCAAAATGATAGTATTTTAGATGTGTCTTTTTGACAAAGAGCACCAAGTGCTCAAAACATCCCAAGGCCCAGATGAGAGTGAACTCTCCAAATCATATAGCTGAGTGATTGATAGAGCTCTCTTCACAAATAAGACCAGTTAACAATCCAAACAGCCATTCTCCATTGCCAATCCATCCATATGTGTTTAAAATCAACTGACACCCAAGGGTCAGAGGACCAGGGAGAAACAGCCAGCAGCTGGGAGCATCCTGCATTCCTGCTGTAGAGATGTGCCAGCCACATGCTTGCTTCTGAATGGCTGTGCAAAGTTGTTAGGAAGGTGTACTTGAATACATAAGCCAGCATTATTGTACAAAAAGCTGGAAAAAAGTCAATGAAGGAAAATGTATTTATTTATAGTTTGGCTAAACTGAAGAAAGATGGACTCTTAGGTTCTCTTTACCTTTTCTGTAGTAGTGTTATGAATTTATTTTTAAAAACTGAAACAAAGGCCAGGAAATATGAATGTATCAAGCTGTCTGCACTGTGTGAAATCTCTTTTCAGAAGATTAAAATTTTCCCCTGCCTCGTTTTAAGGCTTCAGTCTCTCATTTCCTTCAGTATGAGATTTTTGGAAAAAAATTAATTTTGGGGGGCTTATTATTTCAATAATCTGATAGTCAAGGGGAAAGGACCAAGTATCTCTCTGTAAAATAGCTCTTCTTCAACCATGGCTATTTTAGTTTCTGAATATTAAAAAAAAAAAACTTATGCTAATAAGATCTGTCTGATGCTAATAGAAAATTTTAATGTGAAGTAATTTCCACAACTCAAGAATGTCTTTTCTACCAAAGGCAACTTTTGAGTCATTCCATATGCCCTTGATATTAAATATACATTCGAGTCAATGGGGAAAAGGGGATAAAAGAATATAGAAAAAAAAAATTAAACATGGCTTTTGGGTTTTATCTGGGCAATAGGCACAAGGAACTTTTGATTTCTTTTTTCCTCCTCAGTTGTAATATCATGTACAGGTACCAAACAGGATTACACAAGAATGCAGATGCTGTACTTAAGACGGTAATTGATGGAAGTTTCACAAAGAAACTACTCAAATGCAGGTAGTGTGGAAGGAACACAAGACATGATGGTGCATTCCTTGGGACCATCATTGTAACCTGGAGGCCCTACTATCCCACGTATGTGCTGTTTTGCAGGACTGGGGACACAGGATCAAGAGGCCATGCCCAACTGTTTACATGGGGTCAGAAAATCTCAACTCTGGCAGTCATGGGCCTTCATGGTTGTGCTGGAAGTGCACTTAACTGCAAAACCATCACTCCAGCCCCTATCCCATGTCTCTACTAATACAAATAGTGAAACAGAGATTGGTGGAACCAATAGTGTTTTCAAGAACAGCCTAGAGAGAAGTGTATAGAGGTGTTGTCCTGATTCTGGAAAGGGAATACGTGCTGAGGTGCTTATGAATCAGTGGGTGGTAGAGTCCCTGATTGGGGAATTCTTTTTTCTTCAGGTAGGCTGAAGGATTTGCAGAGTAGACTTGTTCTTTGTCTTTGAAAATCACCTTCAGGGTTGACTTCCTGTTTCCTATTAACACTAATTTTGCAAGTGAAAGCCAGTAATAGGCAAAGGAAGGAAGAAGTATTACAAATCATTTTCTGGAACTTAGAGCACCATATCAAATGGAGAGGTTACTATGAATTAGGCAAAAAAGAAAGGTGGGGTTGCCACAGCCTTGTTAATGTTGCATATGGAAGCCCAGCAAAGGAAAGGCCAGTCCTCCCTGGCAAGGCATGGGGCCTTCTTCCTGGTAAGACATGGCTTCTCTTTGACAAACTCACTGCTGTTGTCGCTCCAGAATTTTTGGACTACTCTGTTACAGTATCAGTGAGGAATCTCACCATGTTCATCCTAAAGGGGCGGGAGATGGATTCTGGGCAGAAGAGAGACAAGAGAAGTAGGGCAATACACCTTCACAAAATCCTACTCTCCAGTGGTTCCAACCTTCACAATCTGGACCCCAGATTCTTCTGAAATCTCATTTCTTGCCTTACTCACTAATACTTTCTATTTAGCACAAAGATTTTTTCACTGCAATAAAATTTTTGAAAATTAAGGGTTCATTAAGAGTCTTGTAAGAAACTGGCATTACCTCCTAAATGTACCTACCCCACTTAAGAGCTAGCAGACTGATTGTAGTTCTCACACTAGTCTTTTTTTTTTTTCCCCCTCTTCTGTTTAGAATCCATCTCTGGAGACAGTCAACACCAGCACCACATTGGAAGAGGGCTGCAAATTAAGAGCAGGAATTTGATCCTCTGGCTTTCTGCAGCCGGGCAGTCTATTTAGCTCCATAACACATCCCAGATGTTATCTGTTTGGTGAAGTTGTCCTTGTTCTGCCCCAGAACCAGTAACACACCCATCTTTGAGTGCCCCAAAAACCAACTTTGAAAATTGTTCTCACAAAATGTGAACTAATGTTCCCAGAGAGGAGAGGTGCCTGTCAGGATGATTGGTCAGAACTTCAATTATCATGGAGTATTGAAAGGTTTCAGGTTCACAGCCAGATTATCTTAAACTACCTTTGCCCCCTTAAATAGCCATTTATTGCTCACTTCTGCTCAGAGCCTAATATCCCTGGGACTATTTCATAAGACCTTTTGGAATGCCAACACTAGCTGAGATGTCATCAGGTAACACCTGAGGTATATTGGGAGATTTCCCTGTTTTGCTATAACCTCCTACCTGATGTAGACAGCAAAGTATTTGAACAGTGTTTTGATTTATGACTTTCTTTTTTCTGTAAATAGGAAAACTTCATGAAACACAGAATTTGAGATAACCTAAACCCATGTCACTGGGCTATACTCACTCATATTTCACTCTGGAATAAACTCTCTTATTCCCTTGAGATGGGAGCTACTGCTGCTGTTGCTGTTTTGTGTGTGTGTGTGTGTGTGTGTTTGTGCATGTGTATGTTCCTGCACAATGCCTTAGTCTTACATCTGCATTACTATGGAACCTACCATATTTTGAATAATATATGAAATTGAATTTAACAAAATCGACTTACTATATTTGTTTTTCGTTGACTTTCAACATCCATAACTACCTTGGTCTTACTCCTTTTACAGTCCTAAAGTTTTCCTTTGAGGACAGGAGAAAGTGGGAATTCTTTACAGCTATAGAATTCTTTTAGGAAAAAACTAACAAAAATACTTTCAAAGATTTTGTTGTATCAAGGCTAATTTAAAATGCATAAACAAGAGAGTCAGAATTCATTAAGAAAAGGCTGTGTCTAAAGCCATAATGTTGTTTATGCTGATTTGATCTATATGCAAAATCATTTTACAGGAATTTTGGTGAGGGTTATGTTGCCTCAGGGAGCTGTTGTAAAATGTATAGCTGAAAAAAGAGAAATGTGAAATCAGATGTGAAAATGAGGCAACAGGGAAACTGGTCACTATGTAATGAACATGGAGTGGAGCCAAAAAGCAAATATAAAACAGGGGAGCCTCCAAGACCTATGGTTCCTCTCTGGTTAAACTTGAATTTGTACATCAGAGTTTTAGAGAAAGATATAAAAGTCAAAGATGTGCAGGCTGTGGAAGGATGGCTGTATGGGGGCCAGAATCAACTGCACTCCCTTGGGCTCAGTGGTTTTTATGAGTATTTTTCTAAAAGTTTCAATCAACCCTGCATTCCACAAGCTACCCTTCCTCCTGCTTTCTCCTTCATTGTCCCATCAACCCATGACTGCAAGGAACACCCTGAGGAGACCCAGTGGGCTGTGTTCCACTAACTCAGCTGCAGTCACACAAACATAATTGAACTGAGATGACTGGCATACAGCCATCATGTCTCACCATCCTCCCAACCCTTGTCTTTCCAATATTTTTCTTTGACTTTTATTAAATGCAAAACAGTTGAGCGGCAAGCCCCTATTTGCAGACCAGCTCACCAACCTTTCATTTTTCTTTGAGTCAGCCAGCATCACCTTTTGAACACTGAGTAATTGAATGTACATTTCTACAGATTTCTACAGATTTCATCACCCCAGGTGATGGTGTATAGGGGGCCAGGGTGGGTGGGGGGGCTTATAAGTGGAGTTAGTGTTCTAATAAAATAGACACCAGGGAAATGCTTCCTCCCTTCCATTGTGTGATGATGAGATAAAAGTTAGTTTCTGTAGGCAATAAGGGTAGGATGCATGATCAGTGATAAGCCAGTCACACAACTCATACATTGCAAGTCACAGTAACAAGAAACTCAATGCTGAAGTAAGGTAGGGCTATGTTAAATGTGCTCAGAAGGCTTGAAACCAGTTGGGAGAAGGAATAGAGAAGATGATTGTGATGAGTGATCTTTCCCTTGGTTGGGTGAGCAACATATGATTAGCCCTCCACCTGGGCTGAGGGGACATGCATGGGGAGTGTAGATCCCTCACTGGCTGGGCCAACAATGCCTGGGAAACACAACAAGGCTCAATGTTGATTACATCAGTGTCAATCTAGTTCCCGCCATAAATCCTATAAAATACCCTTAAACCAGGCAGCTCCTTGGTTCTGTATCTTTCTCTGGTTGCCTTTCCACTTTGGAGTCCTTCTAACTCTCTGCTTAGTAAATCCACTTTCACTTGTTCATCTCGGGTCTGATTTCATTAATTCCTCTTCAGTTTGCATGCTGCACAAACTCAGAAGTCACTGACTAAGGGTGGAAGCTTGGTGCCCATTAATTTTTCCAGCATCTTACCTCAGCTACCTGAGTTAAGCCCACTGACATCTGGCACTGCCAGGCGCAGGCTGGAGCCTTCAGTAGATGGGCCTGAGCTGCCAGGCACGTCCAAGGACCCCTGGGCTACAGGAGGCCATTGCCACTCCAAGCCTGGCACACCTGAACTTGGGCTTTGCCCTATGACGTTTGGCCAGTTGCCTAGGAAACTTCTTATATGGTATCAGCCAGCAACCTTTGCACATCCCATCCCCTTGTACCCTATACCTTCTCCCTGCCATTGCTTACCTGCTGGAATGTATAACCCCATATGCTGATTAGGCATCAACAAGCAAGCTTGTACATTCAATCCCTTTAGGACCCTCAACTGCTTATAACCGTATTTCCATATTGATTAAACCGAATTGTTCACAGAGACTGTCTCCTGAACGTGATTCTTTTGCTAGCTCATTCTCTACCATTGCCTGGATGCATTCAGGGAACTGCAGCCAGCCCAAGGACCTACGGACCCACACACTGAGAGCAGAGAAAAGCTCTCTGTTGCTTTCCAATGCTACATTAAGAACATGGGAAGAAAGAACACTGTCACTCATGAGCCAGGAAGAGCTTCTTATCAGATACTGAGTCTACCCAGGGCTGGGAGTTCCCAGCCTCCCCAAATGGGAAAATAAACGTCTGTTGCTTATGAACCACTCTGCTTAGGAATGTTGTAATAACAGCTCAAAAGTTGCAAAACAGGATTCCAAGGGTCTCCTTATGGATTTGCTCACCCAATTGAGTTTGTCCTTCACAATCCAGGGAGATCTGGGCTCTCAGGTTCATGTCTCAACTCCAGTGTTCAGTGTTTGGGAATCCAATCCAGATATATGCCAGTGTGGACCTTCACTGTTACCTTACTGCATACATCAGTTATATCATTTTCCACAGTGCATCTAGCACACTCCTGGCTTACACTGTCATCAAGGTCATTGGAAAGAGCACTATTCTCTCCCCAGACTCCCCAGTTTTTGACAATTATTTCACAACTTAATTTATAGAATCATATTTGAGGCTTTTAAGGAATAACCTTGACTTAATATCTGGTTTCATTTTATGCCATTTCCACTCCTTACTACCAACCATAACTTATTAATTATTTTGTGAAATATCATTTCCTTTGCTGTTGTACATTCTGCTTCCCATATAGTCATCTCGTTTTTCTATTGGATGCACACTTACTCTTAGAGTCTTAGCTTAAAAGCTTCTCAGAGTCTTATTGGACTTAAATATTTCTCTAGTACTCTTATGATATAACAAGTGCAAGTTCAATAAAGCATTTGATTGCTTATTTTGTAAGATTCCCCATATTAATCTATACCTTAGCCAGAGATAATTCAAGAATATAGGAAGTCTTTTCATATGTGCATTATATCTCAATTTTAAGGGAATGACTAATCATAAAGAATATACCTGCAATGACCTATGGTAAGTCAGAAATAGCTCTTTAAAAAATATCCACTTCCATATGTTCTTCAAATTCCCCTTTCAAAGTAGCTAAAGGCAATGGAGCAAGTTGCACATCACCCACTTTGTGTGGAAGCATCCCCATATTCTCACCTTTTGTGAGAAAAGGCATTCTCTTTCTAAATGAGCAGTCCTGTGGTCATATTCCTACATGATCCATGTGACTTACCATCTTCCTGTATAAGATAGCTAGCTTAACTTTATCAGAGGCTCTATCTGGGGTCTGGAGTGTGTATTCAGCGTTTTCTTTTTCTTAGCAGTAACAAAAGTCAAAAACTCTCTCAGGTGTGAGTGACAGCTATTCTGCCACCCTCTCTTGGTCTGGTTGGGTGGACTGTATTAGCCCTGTGCTGTTATTATGAGCATACTGGATGATGACAATAAAAGCCATGAAATGAATTCCACTTTGTGAACATGCTATATGATTTCTGACACTTGTGGTAGATGATATTAAACTATACAAAATAAAAGGTGAAAAGGAGAGTCCTACAATTTATTGGAATAGTGGTGTTGAATTTCTCTTCCAGATGCCTTATCCCTATATCCAACCCATTCTAATATAGAACCAAAAGCAGAGGAGTGATATGAATGTCTTGCATTTTTCAGCCTTTAGCTTGCAGAACACCCACATATTGTATATATATATATATATGTATTTTTTCTCAGAGAGTGATTTTCTATCATATCATCCTGTTTATCTCATTGAATTATGATAATAGCTATATTTATAGCAAAAATTTTGCCAAGTAAAGAAAGTCAAGGTTGAGATTTATGGCAATTTGGTCCCAAAAGTTAATGGGATTGTCCATCATGTGAACAGTGTTGCTTCTCAGTACAGACAATGAAATACCAGCTGCTGCATCCACCATCTGTTCAGTGGATGTTCAGCCATTGACATAGTTTAAAAGAAGATACTATACAAAGTATCATCTTCCTTGGCCATGTCAGCCACAATCCAAGCACTGCAGCTGTGAGGCTTTGGAGAAGCCCCTTTTCAGGGGTCATTTGCACATTGACAGATACACGGGGGCTTCACAGGCACTGACCATGGGTGGATTGGCCCTATGAAATATTCAAACAAAAAATATTTTGTTATTTTAATCAGAGGAAACAGAAGTGATACTTGAGTAATACTCAAAGGAGCAAAGCTTGGCCCTCCAGTGGATATTAGTGCTCACATCCAAGGGGAGCCAAAACCATCTCTCAAAGTTCCTTTCCAACCCTATCTCAAATCATTATATGTCATCTTCCGGTTAAGATGGTGGCATAGGTACCAGGCCAAAGCAGCCTAGGAGGGAAAAAGACAAAAAAAAAACAAAAAAAAAACAAAAAAACAGCAAAATACACACTTTTACTAAAAAGCGAGGTTTTTAGGAAATTTAAATGGCAGTGGAGAAGTAGAAGAGATCCAGAGCATCCAGAGCCCGCAAAGACTGGCAAAAGTGGCCCCAGCAGGTCTGCCAACTGCGGTGGCTGCAGCGCACCAGAAAGCCACCAGGCTCAGCCTGAGCCACAGGTGAGGGGAGCTTCTGCTCTCACCGGAGCTCTCCATAAACTCTAGAAACATGAAGGGAAAGCAGCAATAAACAATGGAGGAGCAGATCACAAGGTAGGAAAACACGTGGAACAGTAAGAGAACTAGAGCAGCTGCAGCTCCCTCCCCTCCCCCACTGCCTGTGCCCAGCTCCAGCGAACAGAGCATCAATCCCAGGACCTGGCCATGCCAACATGAGCCTACAGCAGGACCCAAGCAGAGGCAGAGTCTTGCAGCAATATCAGCGGCTCCGGCACTGGCAACAATGGCCCCAGCGGCAGCAGATCAAGCAGCAGCAGCAGCAGCAGATACAGCAGCAGCAGCTTCAGAGGCAGCAGCGACAGTTCCAGCAGAGGCAGCTTCAGAGGCAGCACTGAAGGATCCAGCAGTGGCAGCTACAGAAGCAGCAGTAGCAGCGAAGGATCCAGCAGCAGCAGTAGTGGTTCCAGCACCAGGGGTTTGTCCTGCAGTAGAAGCCAGTGCACAGATCCAGACATCAGAACAGTGGCCTAACGACCCAGCCAGAAACTTCACTGAGACCAAAATCATCCAAAAAGGTAACTGGGAGAGCACCAGGGAAGGGTCTCACTTGGTCATAAGCTGACTTAGATCCTTCAAACAACCAGAAATCTTAACGTCTTTGTTGACAGAGGATCTGCTTTTTATAATAACTACTGTTACATAAATACTTGGTGCTGTTTTTGATTGAATGAGTACAGTGTTTAGTTAAATTTTAGAATCTACCTATAATTTATTCCACTCAGCCTACTTGAATACCCCCATAGCAGGAAAACGTAACCCCTAGGAACACCTCTGTAGATACTCTGAGAGTCTTAAGAGCCACACCTAAAAACTTAAGCTCCTACCCTGAAGATATATAACATCAGATCAATTGATACAGCTAAGAATACCCAGCTAGCTAGAAAATACAAGCATTAACTTAATCCAAGATGCAAAACTATACATTATAACAAAAGAAACACTAAAAAGCAAGACAATATAAATCCATCTAAAAGTATTAATGCATCAGAAATGACCTCCAGTGAGAACAAGTTAGAGGAAATGCCTGAGAAAGATTTCAAAAAAATGATTGTAAATATGTCCAAAGAAGTCAAAGAACAAATCAAAGGAGTCAAAGAGGAACTCAAAGAGGAAATCAAAGGAATCAAAGAAGATGCAGGACACCAATTTCATGAAATAAAGAAGGCAATACAAGACATAAATAAGGAAATAGAAATAATAAAGAAAAACCAGTCAGAATTACTAGCAGTGAAGAACACAGTTAAAGAAATAAAAAACTCTGTAGAAAATCTCACCAGTAGAATGGATTAAGGAACGGACAGAATATCTAAGCTAGAAGACCAGGTGGCAGATCTAATTCAGTCCAACAAAGAGAAGGACAAACTTATAGAAAAGTATGAGTGGGAATTTCAAGATATTTGGGACACTATGAAAAGATCAAATATAAGAATGCAGGGCATAGTAGAAGGAGAAGAATTCCACTCTAAAGACATAGTAGGCATCTTCAACAAAATCAAAGAAGAAAACTTCCCCCAAATTGGAAAGAGGTGCCAATGCAGATACAGGAAGCCTTTAGAACCCCAGCCAGACAAAACCTGGAAAGAACCTCTCCTTGCCATATTATAATCAAACTACCAAACACACAAGCCAAAGAAAAGATATTGAAAGCAGTTAGAGAGAAAAATCAAGTTACCTACAAAGGCAAGCCCATCAGGATTACAGCAGATTATTCAACACAAACTTTAAAAGCCAGAAGGGCTTAGAGTGATGTATTCCAAGTTCTAAAAGATAACAAATGTCAACCAAGCTTACTTTATCCTGCAAAGCTATCCATTCAAATAGATGGAGAAATAAGGACATTCCATGACAAAAGCAGTTTAAAGGAGTACTTGAAGACAAAACCAGCTCTACAGAAAATACCTGAACAAATCCTCCATGTTGAAGAAAAGGAAAAGCACACATATAAGGAACCTGGAAAAAACAAGCAATACTCAAATACTAGTTAACACAAGAGAGCAAAGGTAGAACTTGAACCACAAAAAAAAAAAAAAGGCAAACATAAATACACACCTTTCAATAACATCTCTTAATATCAATGGCCTCAATGCCCCAACCAAAAGTCATATGTTTGGAGACTGGGTTAAAGAGCAGGACCCTACAATTTGTTGTCTCCAAGAAACTCACCTTTCTACAAAGGATTGACATTATCTTAGGATGAAAGGTTGGAAGACGGTGTTTCAAGCAAATGGGCCTAGAAAACAAGCAGGGGTTGCTATCCTAATATCTGACAAGGTAGACTTCAGTCCAACATTAGTCAAGAAAGATAAGGAAGGTCACTTTATATTGATTAAGGGCACACTCCAACAGGAGGACGTTACAATCCTAAACATATATGCACCTAACATGGGGGCTCCCAAATTCATCAAACAAACACTATTAGAACTAAGGTCACAGATAACACCAAACACAGTGGTGGTGGGTGACTTTAACACCCCACTCTCATCAATTGACAGGTCATCCCGGGAAAAAATAAACAGAGAGGCATGTGGACTAAATTAGGTCATAGAAGGAATGGACCTAACAGATGTATACACAACATTTCATCCAAATGCTGCAGAATATACATTCTTTTCAGCAGCACATGGAACATTCTCTAAAATAGACCATATATTAGGACACAAAGCAAATCTTAACAAATTCAGGAAAATTGAAATAATTCCTTGCATTCTATCTGACCACAATGGAATTAAACTACAAATCAGTAGCAAGAAAGGCTATAGAGCAAACACAAAATCATGGAAACTAAACAATACCCTGCTAAATGATGAATGGGTCAATGAAGAAATCAAGAAGGAAATCAAAAATGTTATAAAGTCAAATGATAAAGAGAACACAACATACCAAAATCTCCGGGACACAATAAAGGCAGTCCTGAGAAGTAAATTTAGAGCTTTAAGTGCCTATATTAAGAAATTAGAAAGGTCGCAAGTAAATGACCTAATGTTTCACCTTAAAGCTTTGGAAAAACAAGAACAAGGCAAAAGAAAAATCAGTAGACGGGAAGCAATAATAAATATTAGGGAATAAATTAATGAAATAGAAACAAAAAATAATCCAAAAAATTAATGAAATAGAGAGTTGGTTCTTTGAAAGGATAAACAAGATTGACAAACCCTTAGCAATTCTGACCAAAAGAAAGAGAGAAGACATACAAATTAATAAAATTAGAGATGAAAAAGGTAACATCACAACAGATTTCAGAGAAATTCAAAAAATCATAGGGACATACTATAAAACATATACTCCACAAAGTATGAAAATCTGAAAGAAATGGATGATTTCCTTGATTTATATGAAATACCTAAATTAAATCAAGATGAGATTAATCAATTAAATAGACCTATAAAAAGCATGGAGATCCAAACAGTTATCAATAATCTCCCAACTAAAAAAAGCCCAGGCCCAGATGGATTCACTGCTGAATTTTACCAGACCTTCAAGGAAGAGCTAACACCATTGCTTCTTAAGCTTGTCCAGGAAATAGAAAAAGAAGGAATTCTACCAAATTGCTTCTATGAAGCCAGCATCATCTTGATACCAAAACCAGGCAAAGATAGAACTAAAAATGAAATTACAGACCAAACTCTCTCATGAACATAGATGCAAAAATTCTCAAAAAAATATTGGAAAACTGAATATAAGAATATATCAGAAAGATCATTCACCATGACCAAGTAAGCTTTATCCCAGAGATGCAGGATCATTCAATATACACAAATCTATAAATGTAATACATTATATAAATGGGTTGAAGGACAAAAATCACATGATCATCTCATTAGACTCAGAAAAAGCATTTGACAAAATCTAACATCCTTTCATGATAAAAGTCTTACAGAGACTGGGAATAGAAGGAACATATATCAATATAATAAAGGCTATTTATGACAATCTACAGCCAACATATTACTACATGGGAAAAAACTGGAAGCTTTCCCCTAACATTAGGAACAAGACAAGGGTGTCCACTGTCCCCACTTTTATTTAATATAGTTCTGGAAGTCTTAGCCATAGCAATAAGGCAAGAGTCACACATAAAAGGGATAAAAATTGGAAAGGAAGAGATCAAGTTATCATTATTTGCAGATGGCATGATTCTATACATAAAGGACCCTAAAGACTCTACTAGCAAACTGTTAGAGCTGATAAAAACCTACAGCCATGTAGCAGGGCACAAAATAAATACACAGAAATCAGTAGCCTTCATATATGCTAACAACAAACACACAGAAGATGAAATCAGAGAATCACTCCCATTCACAATTGCATCAAAAATAAAATAAAATAAAATAAAATAAAATAAAGTACCTTGGAATAAACCTAACCAAGGAAGTAAAGACTCTACAATGAGAACTTTAAAACACTCAAGCAAGAAATTGCAGAAGACACTAGAAAGTGGAGAAACATCCCTTGTTCCTTGATTGGAAGAATCAATATTGTGAAAATGGCAATCTTACCAAAAGCAATCTACACATTTAATGCAATCCCTTTCAAAATTCCAAAGGCATTTTTCATGGAAATAGAAAAAAACAATTGAAAAATTCATTGGAATCACAAAAAACCTAGAATATCTAAAATAATACTGAGCAACAAAAATAAGGCTGGTGGTATCACCATACCTGATTTTAACCTATACTACAGAGCCATAGTAAAAATACAGCGTGGTACTGGCACAAAAACAGACATGTAGATCAATGGAAGAGAATGGAGGACCCAGATGTAAGCCCATGTAGCTATTGCCACCCGATATTCGATAAAAATGCCAAAAATACTCATTGGAGAAAAGAAAGCCTCTTCAGCAAATGGTGTTGGGAAAACTGGGTATATATATGTAGAATGATGAAAATACATTCTTCTCTCTCGCCATGCACAAGAATTAAGTCCAAATGGATTAAAGGCCTTAACATCAGACCTGAAACTCTGAAACTGCTAGAGGAAAAAGTAGGGGAAACCCTTCAACATATTGGTCTTGGCAAAGACTTTCTGAATACAACCCCAATTGCTCAGGAAATAAAACCACAGATTAATCACTGGGACCTCATGAAATTACAAAGATTTTGTACCGCAAAGGACACAGTGAATAAAGCAAAGAGGCAACCTACAGAATGGGAAAAAATCTTCACCAGCTATACATTTGATAGAGGATTAATATCTAGGATATACAAAGAACTCAAAAACTTAAATAATAAGGAATCAAATAAGTCAATCAAAAAATGGGCTATGGAGCTAAATAGAGCATTCTCAAAGGAAGAAATACGAATGGCATATAAGCATCTAAAAAATGTTCTATGTCACTAGTCATCAGGTAAATGCAGATTAAAACTATATTGAGATTCCTTCTCACTCCTATGAGATTGGCTACCATCATGAAAACAAAGGATCATAACTGTTGGCAGGGATGTGGAAAAAGAGGAACCCTTCTACACTGCTGGTGGGAATGCAATCTGGTCCAGCCATTGTGGAAATCAGTGTGGAGGTTCCTAAAACAGCTAAAGATTGATCAAGTCATTATACATCAATACAAACTGATACTCCTAAAGAAGGAGTTAAACATAACCAAGGAAACCTACAGCTGCATCTTGAAAACTGTCTCCTGAGGGTCAGAACACAGCTTTGTAGGTCAACATTTTTAAAGCTGCTTGTTCCCACTGCATCGGAAACTAAGGAACTTGGGGTATTCTTCCACATCTGTGTACTCATAAAGAGATTGAAACTTCCAAAGACCCAGAACTCACTATGCTATTACTTGCAGTGTGGTTTTAAAAAATATTTATTTATTTGAAAGAGAAGTAAGGGAGAACTGCGCATGCTGAGGCCTCTTGCTGATGCATGCTCTACTTTGCGCATCTGACTCTGTGTGAGTACTAGGGAATTGAACCCAGGCCATCAGGCTCTGCTCAAAAGGGCCTTTGACCACTGAGCCATCACTCTATTCCATTGCGATATGGTTTTTGATGCCCTCTTCTCCAAGCCTTTGAGGTCTTTTCTAGATGATCAGGAAAGAAAATACCCTGTAAGGGAGATCTGTTCCACCATAGATTGGGAGGCAAAAAGGGTCACCATACTCAGTGGATATGCCACTCACCTCATAAATATTCATAAATCCATCTTTAAAATCTACCACGTAGTACCCACCCCGTTCAGCATCTACCCCTGCTTGGGGGCAGCCCAGTCCAATCTTTTTTTGGAGTAAATATTTTGGTTCGGTTATCAGACTTCTGCTGAAACTACCTGGGTTTCTCAACTGAATTTTTAACCTTGAGATATTAATCTATTGTCTTTTTTTCAGATTGTTAACTGATAAAAACACAGTTTTTAAGATTGAATTCCTGTCTCTTCTCATGGGCACCTGAAGTGACAGCTCCCAAGCACTCCTGCAGTACTCTTTTTGAATATTATTTATTTATTTATTTGAGACAGAGAGAAAGGAAAAGGTAGAGAGAAAGAGAGAATGGACACACCAGGGCCTCTAGCCACTGCAAAGGAACTCCAACTGCATGCACCCCCTTGTGTATCTGGCTTATGTGGGTTCTGGGGAATCGAATCAGGGTCCTTAGGCTTCACAAGTGAGCACCTTAACCGTTAAGCCATTTCCCTAGCCCAGAGTTCCAGTATTCTTATGATAAGACTGAGGCTGCTCTACTTTTAAAGACTCAGAAGGTCAAGGTGTTCCAGAGCCCACCCCACCCCCATCTTCACAAAAGAGGTTAAGGGATTTTCACAGCATTTTCTGAAAGTCTTATTATAAGATGGATGTTTAAAAGGATTCTTTTATAGTCCTGTCAGGAGCAACCGACAAATCATCCTTACTTAGAAATGACAGAGACTCTCAAGATGCATGAAAGAAGAGTTCCCTCTGGAAGGATCACCTATAACCAAGACCCCTTGGGCGAGCTTCCAGACAAGGACTACTCAAAGCACTGCTTTTTGCTGTTGCTTTCTGGTCACATATTCTGGGCATGCAACTTAAGTGCTCTGTAATCTTTTGTGTTTAGAGAATTCATAATTATAGGACCAATACCCAACCCCATCCCCTTCTGAATTATTAGACACCTAATTCTGTGATGAGATATGAAATGATTAATGACTTGGGATGGTAGTGAAAAGGAATGTTTAGCTAGCATTTCCAGATTCTAATGATCTGCTAAAACAATATGCTTATCAAACAAGTTTTAACATTGTTTTTGCCCCACCCATTTCCTTCCATTCCTTACATGTCTACCTCTAATGCCTTTTCTTAAAGTAAATGCAATAATAATAATAATTTATGACATATTATTAAAAAATAAAAGGAACAGGGTTGGAGAGATGGCTATGCAGTTAAAAGCACTTCCTGCACAAGATGAGGACCTAAAGGGGCCTGAGACCACCAGAGTTTAAATCTGTAGACCCAGTTATACAGCTAGATATGTGGCCACACATGTTTTTAACCCCAGTCCTGTGGGGAGGGGAGTCCAGGGGATCTCTGGGGTCTGTAAAATAGCAAGCTCTGGAATCAATAAAAGACTCCCACACAAGGAAATACAGGCAGGTGAGTGATGGAGGGGCACCTGGTGTTCTCCTCCAGCTGCTGTAGGGAATCCAAAGAACATCCCATCCACACACACACATGCACAGACCACACACGTCACTCCACCACACATACTCTGCACATAAAAAAGAAATAAAGCATAATTAATAAAAGGAACAATTGAATTATATTCTTTTATTCTGGGGCCCATTTATACTTTTTCCAATATTGACTGAAGATTATCCATACACTACAATGTAATTACAAATTTTTCCTTTTCTACAGAATATTTTGAGAGTGTTTGTGCACTATACAACATTGCCTTTATCTAGTCATAAATCCCAGAAAAATTAAGGCAGTATAAATAACAGTTACATGCTGTATTTTATTTTTAATTTTGCCTTTGTTGCTATATTAACCATATTATTTTTATTTTATAATGGTAATGACCCCTTTGAAGTTGAATTGCTTGTTATAATAAAATGTGCATCATCACATCCTTTCCATGTTCAGCTGTATATTTTAATATTCTTTTATTCAAAAAAAAGTTTTCAGAAAAAAATAAACAAAATGTTCATTTTCCCCAAGCATATACCTCATTCTAGATACAAATTTAAAGGGTTTGTTTTAAAATTGTCTCTGCTGTTTCAATTTGTAGGTTGCATTGCAGACTGCACACCAAAATCTATAAATAATCAGCCATCCTTCCAGAGACCTCTTCTCTTACTTAACATGAGTTACAAAGAATTCCCTCCTAGTTCCAGTGTCTAATACTCCTATGCCATTGATGATTTTGATTTTCTCTGAAGCTCTAAAATTTTTAGAAAGCTACTTTCCTTCCCTCACTGTGAATCTGGTAAGTTGTGCATTGATTCTAACATTTTCTGCTATTCAGTTCTTCCACTAATATTAGAAACATGGTCTTCCCAACAATGAACTATTCACAAGATAAAAACAGGTCAAGAGAAAAATGATAGGCAGTTATAAGACTTAAAGAGAAACTGTACAGTATGGAAGAATATTTATAGAGACTGACTTTCTATATAATGAACTCAGCAAAACCAGCCTAACTCATGCAGCTTTGTCTGCAGGACCACAAATTAAACCAGATTGAAAAGATGACAGTCTAAGAACATAATGGATGTGTCCTGGGGCATGTTAAGCCATGTCCTACATACTTACATTCAAAGGTGTGGAGGTGTGCACATGCACGCACGTGTGTGTACACACACATAAAAAAACAGAGCAAATAGAAAACCTACCGTGTTTTCAACTTAATTTAAAGAAAGAGAAAAGGATGTTATGGATTCATTTCTGTCTGTCATTTGGGAAGAGAGTGAGGAATGAAGTGGAGTGTGGATCTAAGATGACATGGGCCCAGAAGTGAGAATGGAAACAAGACTTGTGTTCAGGAGTGAGAAGCCAAGGTACTCAGGACTGGCCTAGCTTTTTAAAGTTTTGCAGGTACACAGGAAACTGTAACTTGTAAGAACATACCTACTTCATCATGAGAGGACTCTGGTTTGACCTGTTATAATTTTGTCAGGCTCACTGCCTCTGCAAATTTGTAGGTATGTGTGCTATAGCCCAGGAATTCAGACTGTTTTCCACTTTTTCAATTAACATTAGAACAATTATCTATCAATAAATAACTTGTAATACTACTTCCACATACTATTAATGATAACAAGATATTTTGTACACATATTAAAGAAAACAGAAAGAATCCATTTAATTCTGGTATGCCCACTCATATGTCCTTTATTGGCTAGGGACCTGGCATCACCCTGGATTTTTTGGACACCACTTCAACAGAAATGTAGCCCAATTATATTTGCATATTTCTCCTCCCAAAAGTGTCTGTTTCCACAGAAAATAAAATGTACCTCATGCAGGTTTAAGACATACCAAATACTAGCTAGAAATGTTAAGAGAAAAGATGAGTCACCGACCCATTTTATTCAATTCTTGCCTTCAAGGAGTTGAGATATAAATTCCTAGAGAGAACCAGAAAGAAATAGGTTTATAAATGCACATTGTTGTTTATTTATTTTTAAGCACACAAGCATAAAACTAAAGGATTGTTCAGATGACTAATGTAAGAGCAAAAACACCCTGCACAGGGAACTGAGAAAATAAACTGAGGGTCTTGGATTGAAAAATTGCAGTGGGTTAATTTCTGATGGGGTTCCGCATGCTATTACAGGGGCAAACAGGAGAGAATCATGCTGCCTCTCAACTTATCAGGCTCTTTGAATTTACTAAGACTGAATAATAAACTAAATTGTTAGCAGCTGGCTGTCTACCTAAACCTAGCTAAGCTCCTGGGAGCTATTACATAGCTTCTTAAAATCTGTCCCAGCGTGCATCAAATTGATGTTGGAAAGAAAAAAGCTACTTCTTGCCCAAGCACATTACTGCAGTCTTTCAAATTCACCTTCAGAGAACCAGAGGATATTTCCCATAAGCAGTGAATTCTGTATTGCTCAAGGCAAGGAAGACACCCTCCCCAAACCTCTCTGTGCACCTCCATGCTGGTAGAACTTTTCATGAATTCTTTGGTTTGCTTGGCCACCTTTGCTCATAAAAGCCACTGAAAAACACTTCTGCACTCTAGACATGGAATTCTTTCTCCTTGAAGTCTCATCTTTTCCATATTCAGATTGCCTGTTTCCATGTTCATGCCTTGCATGGAAAGGTAAAAATATAATAATTTTTTTCTTAAACAACAAATGAGGTCCTCTGTTCAAGTTTGAAGCCACAACCTGAAACTTATTTTAAGAATTAATCGTGGATTCTTAAGGTCTTTTGGATGTCAAAGCTGTTTGTTTCCTACCTCCCTTTTTTCAGGAAACAGGGTCTCCCTTCCTGCCAATAAAACTGCTTTGTGTTATAAAGTTTTGCTTCAGCTTGGCTTTTTCTCCTTTTTGCCTTGTTAAACAGACTGCCGAGGGGAAGACATAAAATTTAGGGCCTGACATTTTCCCATTTGGCAGCTTTCATTTCCTGGAAATATTGGATAATTAACAAAGTAAGTATTTTTTATGCCTTTTCACTTGAAGTGTATTTGAGAAAATACTTCTTTTGCCCACTGAGTAATTGCTTAAATGAAAGAACATGTTCTAAAGAATGCTTTATCTGAATGCATAAGACACATGAAATATTTATGAATTTAATTGCTACACATCGTGTGTATACATGTTTGTGTAATTATATACATATTTAAAGAGCAAGAGGAAAAGATGAGATTATGACTATAATTCATAACGAGCAAGGTGATGAAAAATTCCATCAACTCAAGATAAAAATTTACAAAATCTCTTTGTAAAATCACTTTCGTATACCCTATATGGGAACCAGCACTTATTTACCTGTGAGAAAACTACAAATGTCGCACATTGCTGTTGGAGTAAATGTGGCTTTCTCCTCACTAAACTGATCATTCAGAACTGGGACAGGGAGTTCTCTTAAGTTTGTTGTTTACAAAGAAAACACAAGCTAGTGTAACAGTGTATGAAGAATTAAAGAGAAAATGTCAAACTCGCCGTGACATCCAAAATGCATTCAGCTGTTCGCGTTTTACTGTGGGGACTTTCATTTTGCAGCCCATGGCCTCCAAGACCAAGTGTTTTTGTGCGTGGTGCTAAAAATAGCCTGCCAAGCCTGACAACTACCTTCTGATTGGCCCGGAGCAGAGGCCTTTCAGCCAATGAGAGCTTCTGGGAACAAAAGCAATTCTTTTGTGTATGTGAGATGCTCAACCCACGTCAAAACAGCTTCGGGCTGTAGAAATGATTTTGGTTGAGATTTAACAAGGTAATAATGCATTTCAGCCCTCTGAAAGGTTTGACGCAGAACAAAGGGGAAGGGAAATCTACAAACGAATAGAACACTGAGGTTCCCTGGGACGAGTCGTGTACGGGCTACAAGCCTGTGCAAGCCCAACAGGAGAAAACGCTCAACGATTTGTTTTTCTTTCCCCCCGAGCTTTTATGACTTACTTTTCAAGCGTTTTCTCTACTCAAATCGAAAAAGCAATCAAAGGCGTTAGAGTTTTTGTCTCTGCGCAAGTTCGTAATCATGCCCTTGCAATTCCTTTCTAATCTTTTTAAATCTCACAGAAACAAAGACGGTACCTGATAGGTAACAGAGATCCTGAAACTTTGGACTTAGATTCAAGGTATCACAAACAGCCCAAATTCTAAAAGGAAAGGCAGTTTTTGAATGCTGGGACAGCTCTCCAGAGCAGCCTAACAAAGCTCCCGGCGCTGGCCGCCTGCAAGGCGTTGAGCCTCCAGGGGGCGCTCTTGCACAGCGCACAGAGCTTCAGGGCGAAGGGCCCTCCAATCTTAATGAAAGGAGAAACAGGACTTGGTGGGTGCCTTTCAGGTAGGACAAAAAGGAATAGGGAGTCAGTGTTTGAAACCCTTAAACATGGTTTGTGGTCATCACTGTGGAGCAAGCATCCTGTAGCAACATGCACAGGGAATTGAACTGCCGTCAAGGACAAATATTGCTACAGTAGCCTGGAAATGTGACGAAACGCATAGGAACTCATAAACCATCAAGGTTTTAAACTGGCTTTGTTGTTAGGAGTAGCGATTAAACGATGGTGGCGATGCAGTTTCCCACTTTAAATATTAGTAACCAGCCTAAGACACCCAGTCCAGAACACAGTTTGAAAAGAAATTGAGATAGAAGATTATTCCCATATATATATGGGAAAACAATCATTTCACTGCTTTTTTTCTTCTTGTTATAAGCAAAGCCTTTAAGAAAAATGGTAAGTAAATGAAACCAGTTAGCCTTTATTCCTGGTGTGGCGTACAAGACCTAGGGGCATCAAACTTCTCAATAGAATGAAATTGTATTTTTATCATCTTATAATAAAGGAACAATACACAAGTATTTTCAGATCAAAAAAATGATAATGCTATCATAAAATATTGAATTTGTAAGTGATTGGTCCAAATGACACAGTGGAGCCAATAATAGATGTCTTCTTCTGGTAAAACATGGACTTAGAAAAGAGGGACTAAGAGTGGTTGATGATATTTATGTAACAAATAATGTATAAACTGCAATGGGAGAATCTTTCTCCCACCTATTACATTCAGTTTATAATATTTTCCTTTGTAAATAGTAAAGAATGAAAAATTTAAAAAACAAACGAAGTTTATGTAGGAAATAAATTCCAAAGCAATGAAGTCTCCAGAAGACTACACAAATAGTTTTCAACAGGTGTTATCTAGAAGGAAGTTGGCTCTGTTTCCTTCATACTGCTGTGAGTTTTACAGTCTTTGCTTTATCATGCTGGCTTAGCATCAGTTAAAAGCATTCACCTCCCACTATGTAGCTGTAATTATCCATGGAGTGTCCAGTGGTTACTTTACATGTAACATGGGGAGTTGCACTGAAAGAGGAAGAGAGACATAATGGCTGCTCAAGCCTCACTCTGCTAGCTGTCCTGGTGTCCTCTTGAGGGTCCTCACTGAGAGAAGAGGTGGGAGGAAGGAAAGTGACCTCCTGTCCCATCCATTGGTGCAACACTGAAACTGGAGATAAAGAAGCTGCCTCCCTAGATGCATACATACCATGTCTATACAGGAAGTGAAAGCTGTTGTTTACACAGCTACTCATAAAGCCTTTCATAACCACCTTTATAAAACATGTTTGTAACATATTATTCTTCTTCCCACTTCCCTCTTATGTCTCTTTCATATTCACCCATATTTTCCATTCTAGAAAGTCATAGATAGACTATGTATTAGTTTCTCTTTCTAGACAGGGTTGTGCTTAGAAGAGATGATGGAAAGTCTTTCTTCATTTGGTTTCTAGGCAAGACAGAAAATAGCTTACCCATGGCAGAGTGGAAAGTCTTCTGGTCATGAGTCCCAATGCAAGATCCTGGACCCTTGGATGAGTGGAGGAGAGTGAGAAAGGGTCCTAAGTTTAGCATCAGGTTCTATGATCCCAGAAGTGTGAGAAGAGGATAGACGGATACAGGGAGATTGGACCACTCCCAGGTTCCTAGCCCTGCCAAAGCTTCCTATTCCAGAATGCTACATAAACACATGGGCACTTCCATATCTCAAGAGGATCTTTTGGAGGATGAGGACAATCAGATGTGACCATGTCAGTGGGGAGAAGCAAGCCTCATTTGAGTTTGTACAAAGATTTAAGAATCCTATTCTCTGGTGTTATTTTGGGAAAGTTAGGGAATTCTTGATAATATGATGGGATTGGATATTGGTGTTAAAAGTAGATTAGTTTAAGAAAAATAATACAAAAGTCATTTCTTGCACATCTGACCTCTATGTCATACTAAAAAGGCATACTTGATATTTTCCAACTATTTTGTTCTTATTGCATTTGAATTTCAGTATAATCTTGTAATGGATTTGGAACAGGCATTTATCACAGCATTAATAAAACAAGTCATTTTCACTTTTATGCTGTACTTTACAACACTCTTAGATTTGTCATTATGTATAACCTTCATTTTAAAAGCATTTTAAAGTAATTAATAAGCTTTAAGTTGAGAGATTTGGCAAAAATCATTCCTGCTCTTTCTCGTCTACCAAAACAAAATTGACAGTAGAAGGACTTTGCTGAGTAATTTTGTTACAAAATCCTCTTGTCAGAATTACTTCTGTCATTCATGGTTTATTGTTCATTTTGGAAACAGAGCCATAGATTCTGGAAAGAACATTGTCTAGGAAGTTAGATTTTGAGATTAACTGTTACA
This sequence comes from Jaculus jaculus, assembly GCF_020740685.1. Taxonomy (NCBI): domain Eukaryota; kingdom Metazoa; phylum Chordata; class Mammalia; order Rodentia; family Dipodidae; genus Jaculus; species Jaculus jaculus. The sequence goes on from NC_059107.1 coordinate 134,543,944, forward strand.
TGAGGATTTAGGATTTTGCTAGTTATAGATGCCAGGAAGAAATTGGTCACAGTTAAGAAGCCAAATGCTAGAATTCAACTGATAGAACTACAAAAGCCTGTAACCCCTGTGCTCTGCATGAAGAGGTCTGGTCACCAAGACCCAAAGCCTAGTAATTCTAGAAATAGTGTAGTCATTCATTTGATTGTGGAAGTGATTTTACAAAGAAACTATACTTGCAAATATGTGGACAGATAGGGATCTCAGACTCTGGGAAGAATATAAGTCTAACACACAGAGACATACAGGAAGTGCCCCAATTTTACCAGGAAACTTTTAGTTCTGAATTATCTAGTTTGTTAGGGATCCAGGACTCCATGGAACTACTTTGATAAAGCCTTTGTGAAAAGAATGAATTCAACAATAAAGAACTCATTGAATCACCCTCCCTTCCATTTCTGGCTTAATGTAACAGTAGAGACAGATTCAATTATTTCTTGTCCAGCTCTTGGCTTATTTTTCTCCAAACACCCTTCTTAAATAAAAAGCAAGCAGTCTTGTATTCTCTACACCAGCAGCTCTTTCATGTTGTTTATTGATTTATGTCCCTCATCCTCTGGCCATGCCACCTTTACTTGCCTTATCTGCATCTGAAATCTAAGACATGATCCTGCTATCTGCAAAACTGACTATATTTCTATAGTTAGTTTAGGGTGTGGAAAGTTCAGTTTATGATTTCTCATGCCCACAAATTATTACACATGGTTCTTAAGTTTTCCTACTCACAAACCCATAAAGAAGTTTCCCCATCCATCTTCAGAAGATTGTGTTGAGCTCTGTTCTTTGCAGTCACTTCATATCTGTTCCTGAATTTCTTGGTAAAATGTACTTAGCTTGGTAAAGTGGTCCTCCACTATATTTAAGGTCTTCGTGAACTAACAATACAGCTATTTCTCAGTACAACCATCACTGGGTTGCAGGCAACTTGTTCTTCTGTTTCTATGACTATAACTATCCAGAAACATTTTCTAAGCAACCTGAAGAACTCCATTCATATCTAATAAAACAAGCACTACTCCAAGTAGTTTGTCTTTAACTCAAAATTGAGCTTTCTTTATTTTTTTAATATTTATTTAATTTAATATTTATTTTTTTTAATATTGTGATTTATGTAATCTTCAATGTAACACATTGAAGACATCCCTTTGTGGAGACACTCGGTTATTCTGGGGTCTTTTGTTATTTCTATTTATTTATCTTGAGGCGGGGTCTTACTCTAGCCCAGATGAACTGAAACTCACTCTCTAGCCAAAGGCTGGTCTTGAACTCACAGCCTCCTAAGTGCTGAGTCTAAAGGTATGTGTCACAAATGCCTGGCTTAGGTTCATATTTCAAACCCATTCCATTAGGGCACTTTTTACATCAATCTATGTATACATATGTTGTAGTTTGTGAACCTAGAAGGATCTTTTTTGCTGAAGGTAAATATTGAACACAAATCTTAAGGGTTTTTTTTTTTTTTTTTTTTTCAGGAGAAGGTTTATCTTTCCAGCTAAAGTTCTCTGATGGTTATAGCTGATATGAAACCTCAAAATATTTTGGGTTTAGTTCAGATAAGCATCTATGACTTTCAATGTTATTCCAAACTTTTAAATCTATAAATTAGAAATGTATGTGCAAAAAAGTTTATACAGTTTTTTTTTTCCTCTCAGATATAATCAGCTCTAGCAACTAAGCATATGAGTGACAAATGCAATGTAAATTGTATCTGACCTACAGTTAGGCTTACAGTCAATTTCTTTTCCAAGAGTTTATTTGAAATTTACTCATTGAACAGAGCTATATGGTGATGAAGTGCCCAAGTCAGCTGTCCAGTGCCTGCTGTGGAATGTTCAAGCTACTAAAGACCATTTCTTATGAACTTTGAGGTGGGAAACTAGAAGCAGAAGTTAAATTATTCAGCTCTGTCTGTTCTGCATGTTCTAAGAATGCATTCAGCACCAACTTTACAGCATGGGTGCAACTTTCCTCCAGGCTTTAAGAGGACAGAGAAGTCTGATCACTTGCCCACAGCACTCAATGTGCAGATGCACAATTTGAAATCCAGCCATTGTGGCTCCAAGGCCTGTGTTCTCAACTTCCAGTTCCAAAAAGGGTTGGGAAGGATGAGAACAAGAAACTATCCCAGATAAATATGGGAGTGAGAGGAGATGATAATGAGAATGAAGAGTTGAGACAGACTAGTGGGGCAGGAGGGATAATCATTAGTAGGGTGGAACATTTGTCTCTGTTCCTTCCTTTTATTCCTAAATTCCTTTCAATATATTTATTATACTTTCTTACTCACACATCTTCCTTTATTCCTTCTTTGTCTTGTTTTCCTTCTCATACTTCTTCAAACTACTGCTAAAGATGAATTAAATAATAAATAGGCAAACAGAATTAAAGATGAACTGAGTGACTAACTATACTGAATTTCCATTGCCAAAGAGGCTTTGAGGGCAGTGTAGATTCAGAGTAAAAACCAGGAAAGTTCCTAATGGGTTGATCATCCTAGCATTTGAGTGATTGAAAAATCAAAGTTCTGTGCAGACAAATGGGAAAAGAAATAAGGACCAAGTATAATTCCTCATGAGCAGTGACCATGAAAGATGCAAGTAAGATGGATGTCAAGTGACCAAGGCAGACCCGAGTCTTAAATTCCAAATGCATTGGGAGTATTAAGCAGAAATTTCTGCTTGATCATTTCTCTTTCCACTCCTTAAGTATTATTTACATTTATTAAATTTGGATCAAGCCTAGGTCATGAGTTTTAAGAGTGTGAGGAGAGTGGGAAACTACTTTTATCTGATGAAAGCAACTGGAAAAACAGCACTGTTAAAAGTTTACTTGTCCCTACAAGAAAGAAATATGATATTTAAATGACTCAGTGGCATCAAATATTGCTTTTTATTTAGAGATTAAGGGAATATATAACATGGTTAACAAATTAAATTTCATATAGAAGTAATGAATACATTTTGAAATGGTCAAATATATATTATTGGGAAAACATTTGAAATATTCTATGACAGTCTATACTATCTACAATGTTCTAATTTGCTGTTTAAGTGCAAACTTACTAGGTATCACTGGAGTTACTATCCTTACCACTCCAAATCATAAATAATTGATCTTGTATTTCCATATTTTAAAAACAGTTAAATAAGTAAACACTTGTGTACCATGTCAATTTTAAATGAGTGCTTTCTTCATGAAAATGCATTTTGAAAAGTCTTATAATGAAATAAAATTCCCAAGGCAGCAAAAAAAGTTTTTGCAATGCTTTATTGCTTTCTTAAGCACTCTACATATTTTAAAATCATTTTAGAGATAACCTAGCCTGCATTCAGGTGTAGCCAAGCTCAGCCTCCTGGTGCTTCAGCCTTTAGGACTGCACACAGTTCTTACAGTCTTTATTTGCTCCAAATCTCACGTAAACCTAGCAGCATGTGGTGTTACACAGGTCAGGCACTAATACTAGGTGTAGAAAAGGTTTTCTATAGGGCTTGAAGAGACCCATCAAGTTTCATATTTTTTTCATTTTGGTTTGGGAAGCAAGGTAAGTGAGTTTGTTGTTTCTTGTTACTATGATGAAATACCTGAAAAAAAAATCTTAAAAAAGGAAAATTTATGTTACTTCAAAGTTTTAAGGAACAGTCTATCATGGTGGGAAGGCCTTGGTAGCAGGAACTTGAGGAAGCCAGTCACATTGTGATCATAGTAAGGAAGCAGAGACAGATGAATGCTCAGCTTTTCTCTCTCTCTCTCTCGTGTGTATGTGTGTGTGTGTGTGTGTAAACACTTGTTCATATGGAGAGTTCAGGTGCATGTATGCCATGGAATGTGGGTGTAGATAAGAAGATCCAAATTACTTTCCAGGTATATCTGCTCTCTCTTTTACAAGGCAATTATCTTGGTCTACCCAAGATGCCATTCAGCTTTCACAGGTACATATCATCAATTCATAAGAAACAGTTGGTTTTTTACTATCCCACAATGCACTAAGAAATAGTTATTTTCATTTCTCTCTGTGTGGTGGGTAGTGTTTTCAAAACTACATCTGGGACTGTAGAGATGGCTTAGTGGTTAAGGCACTTGCCTACAAAGTCAAGGGAACCAAGTTCAATTTGCCAGGACTCATATAAGCCAGGTGCATAAGGTGGTGCATGCATCTAGAGTTCATCTGAAGCAGCTAGAAATCCTGGCACACCCATTCTCTCTATGCCTGCATCTTTCTCTCTCTAAAATAAATAAATAAAATTTTAAAAATTAAAAAAACTCTATCAGTTTCACTAATATAGATCTTTTCCATAGTCAATCAACAGAAACCAATTATATATATATATCCTTATATTATATAATATATAATATATATTATATACATATATATGTCCTTTGCCTTTGACCCATAAAGAGGCAAGAAAAGCAATTAAATAGAAGCTTACTCCTATGAAAGAAGAGAAGGAAAACCAGATGGTTGGGTATGATTAACATACAGAGAAATTCAGCACCAATAAACTCAACTTCTAGAACTCCATTATAATCTTTGAAGAGTCTTGGGCTATGCTGCCTCCAAATTGAGACCCTCTTGAAACAAAGCTATCACAGTTAACTTCACACTGCCAGCAGGGAGTGCCTGACCAAGAGCAGCTTGTGGGAGGAAAGGGTTTATTGTGGCTTACAGACTTGAGGGGAAGCTCTTTGATGGCAAGGAAAAACAATGGCATGAACAAAGGGTGGATATCACCTGCTGACCAATATCAAGTAGACAACAACAGTAGGAGAGTATGCCAAACACTGGCATAGGGAAGCTGGCTATAATACCCATATGCCATATCCAACAATACAACTCCTACAGGAAGATCCAATTCCCAAATTGCCACCAGCTGGGCACCTAGCATTGAGAATACATAAGTTTATGTGGGACACCTGAATCAAACTTCACATTCTGCACTTGGCCCCCATAAACTGATAACCATCCATGATGTAAAATTCAATGCATTCTATTCAACTTTAAAAGACCCCATAGTTTTTATAAATCCCAATGATATTCAACCACCCCCATAGTCCAAGATCTGAGCCATAACACCAAAAAAAAAGAAAGAAAAAGAAAAGAAAAGAGAGAAAGAAAGCATAATGGCACAGAATAAACATTCACACTGCAAAAGATGATATTGGGTAGAACAAGGAAAAATTGAACCAGTACAAGATTTAACACAAACAAGGCAAACATCAAAATGTGTAACTCTAAGCCTGACAATTCTAATCAATCACAAATCTCCAAGTTTTATCATTGGCCCCCGTGACAAGTCTCTGGAGTTCCAATTCCACCCTTCCAGTTAGGCTACTCACAGTCCTGGAAAATTTCATGTAGTGCTGTAAACTGTCTTTGGCAGCCATCCCATAGCATCTCCATTGTGTCTCCTCTGCAAGTCACAGGTCATCTACATGGTTCCTAACGGATCTCCATACATGTAGTCTAACAAGCCTGCTTCACACCGCCCATGGCCACATCCAAAATACAAAAATGGATTGCAAATTCAATGTCCCTTTCTTTTCTGCATTTGTTATATCCCATAATACCAGGTGGGCTGCCAATTTGTCAATTCAGAGGGGTATAAAGCAGACTTTGAAGAACAAGGTACTCCTTCAGCATTCAGGCCCCTTCAAAAGAGTCTGCATTCTTCCTATTGTCCCAACACAGATCATCTGCCCCTATCTCAATTATTGTAATCTCTCAAACAATTGCAGCTTAATGGACAGAATAGTAATTCTGGCCCAAATATTTCTTTTCTTTCTGTGCCATACCCCTCTGCTCACATCTGTCCATTTCTACATGATGCAACCCTGTATGAGTTCTAAGGACACATGTAGGCATAACACTACAAGCCTCTCACAAAAACTGCTCTAGACCAGTCACAATAAAGTTCTTTCCCACCCTCATAAGTCAAACCTCATAGTCCATATTCTTACTGCATTCAGCTCTTTCCACTCTGATAACAATAGCCCATCAAACTGAACTTGCAGCACTGCAAGGCATCTCTTAGGCCAAGGTTACAAACCCTTCAACATTCCTCTCACAGAGCAGCTCCAAAAAGCCAGAAGCCAAACAGGCTTCTAGCAGTAATGACCCCACTTCCCGGTATCAATTTTAAAGCCATGCTTGCTGGCTGGTCAGTGTCTGGAAAGCACAGTAACTTGACTCAATGCCTGAAGTCTACCCTGCTTTTGACCAGTTTCCTGTTAGAGGCAGGTCTCAGCAGCAAATCCCTGTGGCTATCCTAGAGACTTTTGACTGATACAAAGACATTTCAGCAATTCATTCAAATGGTTAAACCTGCCATCAAAGCAGGCAAGCAAACAAACAAAAACTCCAAAAGCATGATTGAAGAAACCACCAATACTTGTGGTTTAGCAAAGGTTCTCTCCAGAGACAGAGCTGATAGAATGAAATCATAAACAACAGAAAGGGATGTATAAGATTGGCTTATAAATATAGTCTATCAGTCCAACATAGGCTATCTGCAGGCTGAAACGTCTATGAATGCTGTAGCTGCTCAGGCCACAAGGCTAGATGGCTCAGCAACTCCAGTCTGGCACAGAAGGCCTGGAAGATTCCTGGAGAGCAGCTGGCTTTAAGTCCACATTGAAAAGCCCAAGATGCTGGGATACAATGTGATCAAATAATGGCAGCAACAGAGTAGATACACTCTCCAGCAAGGAGCAAAAGAGAGCAAGAAGGTTGTACTGCCTTTTCCTCAGACCTCTTTACACCCGGGCGATGGTTGGAAGGTGGCACTCATACTGGAGGAGGGTCTTCCTCTTCACGTAATCTTGCCAGTGATGACCTCACAGACCTGCTTGGAGGCATGTTTCTTGTTGATTCCAGATTAAGTTAAGTTGATGAGCAAGAGTAAACATCATGTCTGTTTCACAAAGATTCTTTCACTCTGTTTCTGTTCTCATTATCATCTAACATCTGTCTAATTATAGCCCCTGTCTTAATAAAATGTGCCTTGCATCTTTGTTTCCTTGAAATTAATCTTTCTTCTTGGGCTGGACAGATTGCTCAGTGGTTTAGGCACTTGTTTGCAAAGCCTGAAGGCCCAGGTTCAATTCCTCAGTATTCATGTAAAGCCAGATACAGAGTAGCTCATGTATACATGTAGAGTTCATTTGCAGTGGTAAGAGGCTCCTCACATGCCACTTTCTCTGTCTCTCTCTCTCTGTCTCTCTCCCTTCCTTCCTTCTTTCTGTCAGTTTTCAAATAAATAAAATGTGAAAAACAGCCTTTCTCCTCATGCCTGCTTTTTTTCACCTTTATAGTGAAAGAGATCTAATAGACAGCATGAAAGATTAAATATACACATATACACAAACACACACGTGCAAACACATAAACACTTAACTCCCATTGCCGTATGAAATTTCTATCTCCTGCAAGATATTGAACTATGCTAAATAAAACAAATATATTCTTGGCATTTTGTTTCAGTTAATGAAAGGGTAGCCTTGGATTGCCTTTCCCTGCCCTGCCCCTTCTATCTCCCACAACAACAAAACTGACAATACTCCTAGGGAAGATAAAGACAACATCCCCTTTCTAGTTTCCTTCTAATTCCTGCTAAAAGAGATTAATTTGCCAGGATATGAGGATGTTGATCTTCATGAGAGCTATTCTCTTGCCTAATTAGGTAAAGTTTTCTTATTCATATTACTAGCAGTCTTCCTGTTTCTCCTTAATGATAAATAATTCTGTGCTGCATGAAGAAAAAAACATGTTCATTCAATTGTTATGACAGTAAGAATTCCAATCAGAGAATACAGAACATGCCAGTATGTCTTTTTAACATTCCTAACAATATATCCTATCTCAAAGTAACAATTGAAAATGGCCTCATTGTGGTGTTTAAAAACAGTTCATCAGAATTATTAACAATATTTAAGATCACAAGGTCAGGTAGATGGTTTCCTTTCTGTTTTTCAGTTAAATGCTCAAAACATACTCCCAGTGGATAATGTTATTTTGGGCTTGTTTCCTAAGCAAACAATGATGATAGACAAATATTGAATGACTCCAAGTTATGAAATAAATTTATTTTTATTTGTATACCAATGTGTTTGTTTAATAAACATTTAACTAAGTATTCTGAGCTTTACAACCACAAAAATTGACTGAATCTATGATGTTTAAAATACATAAATGTCACTGATTCATTCTTCTCTCTCTCTTTGTGTATGTGTGTGTGTGTGTGTGTATGTATGTGTGCATGAGATAGAGTATATATAACAAAAACACCTTTTGGTTATACAAAATAAAAATGTGTAGTAAATTTCATAATAGGCAGTAGTTAGTATCTACAACATGTTTGGTTATGAAAAAATGTCAAAAACTTTTCTGGGGCTGGAGAGATGATTTAGTGTTTAAGTGCTTCCCTGTGAAGCCTAAGGACTCCGATTTGAGGCTTGATTCTCCAGGACCCACGTTAGCCAGATGCACAAGGGGGCATACGTGTCTGGAGTTCGTCTGCAGTGACTGGAAGTCCTGGCATGCCCATTTTCTCTCTCTGCCTCTTTCTCTCTCTGTCTGTCACTCTCAAATAGATAAATAAAAATAAACCAAAAAAATTTCTGATTCCACTGTGGGTTTTATTTTATTGTTTTGTTTGTTTGTTTTGTTGAGCTCAACTTTGCACCTTTGTTCTATTTATCTCACATAGAGCAAATTAATCCCTCTCAACTATCTTTACTTTTCTCATTGACTCCATGCTGGGATCTCTTTTTAGAATAGGATGTGAGTAATATGCTTCAGTTTTAAGTGTGTACAATCACATTGGTACTACAGGTATGAATATTGTGTGGAATGGTGTTGAATGAGAGACTACTCACAGTGAATGGAGCCTCCTTTTGAAATTAGAAAGTTTTTTCACTGAAATACTGGGTACTCCCTAAAATCATTAGGAATCTCAAGAGGGTCTTTGCCTTTATGAATATTACATTTTGGGCAATACTTTTTCATGCACTCAAAACCAGAGATGATCCAATATCGGGTCAAATTGTGAAAGAAAATAGAAAATAAGCCAGGAGAGATGGCCCACACCACTAATCCTCCCACTGGGAGGCAGAGGCCAGATCACCATGAATTCAAGGCCACCCTGACAGTGCATAGTAAATTACAGGTCAAACTGGACTAGAATCAGATCCTACCTAAAAAAAGAAAGAGAAAGAAAGAAAGAAAGAAAGAAAGAAAGAAAGAAAGAAAGAAAGAGAGAGAGAGAGAGAGAGGAAGGAAGGAAGGAAGGAAGGAAGGAAGGATGGAAGGAAGGAAGGAAGGAAGGAAGGAAGGAAGGAAGGAAGGAAGGATTGAAGGAAGGAAGGAAGGGAAAAGTAGGAAACAAGCAAAAACGAACAAAAATCTGTGTTTGATGAGGGACAGAGTATGAAATTTGTCATGAAAACTTTTGGGGTTGAAAGGATAAAAGTTGCCCTATTTCTGCTGCCCTGTTGTCTAGCTGCTTTGCTAACTTGCCTTTTTAAGCTTCTGTAATATGGCTTGCTTGCTACTGCACTGAATCACAGAACTGCCATTTTGCAACTACCTCCATTTTGTAAAAAGTATACAACTACCTCCATTTTGTAAAAAGTATACCATGAGGACCTGGCCCTTTGTACGCCCTACCCAATCAGAGGGACCCTCACGAGCCCATCTCGTGGGCCCCACCCAGTCAGGGGAACCCATGGCTGAAAAGCCCCTATGACTCTGCATACCTATGGTTTTCAGCCTTTATAAGCTGACCAAACACGTGGCTAGGGGCTCTTCACCTTTCTTCCTGCGAGAGGAAATTTGTGTCGAGCCCCGATGCATCGGAATCAATAAACCTCGTGCGGTTTGCATTGAGAGCATCCTGCGTGAGTGTTTTTGGGGTTGTGTAGACAGCCCTGAGTGGGGACCCCTCTGGGGAACCCCACAGGGTCACAGTGGCTGAGGCTTTGTGCAGCTTTCTTAACCCTTCTGAGTTTCAATTTCTTAATATATTAAAATATTGGCAATGATTTCCTTATGGTGTTGTTTCAGGCTCAACATGAAGTACAAACTATGGTGCACAAAATAAGCACTCAATAGATTAGTAAATTTTCACAGTGTAGCATAGAACTCCAGAATAATGCATTTATTAACACAATGATATTTATCAGAAAATTATTCGTTTGCCTTTAATTTTTGTCAGACTATATCAAATTTTACCCAAAATGTTCAGAGTAGAACACATATTGCTGTAAATAAGCTCAAATAAATATATGTTAGAATCCTGGGATTGATTTTCTGTTTAAGGGTAAAAATAACTAATTATCAGTGATATCAGCCAAGTGAAAAAAAAAATACTTCTAAGTGATCGTGTAATGTCAAATGAAGTAAGAAAACTCATTTAAGCCAGGGAAATGCCTAAACATCTCAGTGTGCATAATTTTTCTAGTCAGCATCATGAGACGCTTTAGGAGTTTGAACATGTGGGACACATTCTTATTTTAAGATGCTTTGGCATGGAAGATTGTAAAAGGATACATAAAGGGTTTGTGGGCAGATGAGTTTATTTACCAGAAACATTCGCTTCTGACTTGACACCAAGGTTACTGAGGTCCTTAAAGCTCATCAGTGGCCAAAAGTGGAACTTTGGAAGGGACCTCAAGCTAGTTCATTGGAGATAAAGTTTCAGTAACTGGAGACCTGGATTGTACCCCAATGGATTGGCATTGCTTGTGGTTTTTATGATGTGGCTTGATGTAAATACTGGTTTCTATGCCTTAAAGTCTAGCAAACAAGACTTGACTAGAGTTTAAAAAAAAAAAAATTGCCCGAGTATGGAAGACTTATCCTCATGACCCTTGGCACTGGCTGAAGAAAGTTGACTCGTGATGGCAGTGACAATATTTGTCCTTTTATGAATTTGTTCCCCATCTGCTAATGGCAGGGAAGACTTTAAATGAAAAAGTATACCACTTGTCTGTTTCCTCTATTACAGAGAAATGCCTAGTGGAGAAGCTAAAAATTTCACTCTAGCAGATACAAGTTGGCCACTCTGTTTTATTTAGTGGGGTTCTGTGTCCATTCTAGAAACTTTCTGTTTTTCTCCTGGATGTGCTCCAAGTTCAACTATTTTTATTTTATTTTATTTTGAGGTAGGGTATTGCTCTTGCCCAGACTGACCTACATTAAGTAGTCTCAGGGTAGCCTTGAACTCATGGTGATCTTCCTACCTCTGCCTCCCAAGTGCTAGAATTAAAGGTGTGTGCCACCACACTCAGATTCCAAGTCCAATTCTTTAACCCCTAGGTTTCAGGCTAAGTCTAAGAGAAATTGCTTAGTGAATTAACAGCCCATCATATTTTGAGGCATTCTAACTGATTAGTCAAGTGGCATTCCACTCCATTCTATCTCCTCCACCTCCACCATGGAAATACCTTTTACAATTTTACTACTAAGATATGCTACAAAAAAACACACACACAGAGAAAAGGAAAAAAACAAACAAACAACAACAACAACAACAAAAAAAAACAGATGGTAACATATCTTCCCCAAGCAAATATTAAAGTGGTCTTTATGTTTAGATAAATTAAATAATTCCTGACTCTGCTATTTGCTAATACAAATATAAAAACCTATGAATATTGACAAGTAAAGGCTATTACAGAAGGGATACAATAAACAAAGGCCTACAGTTTGATGCATTCTGGATTGAAGTTTATAGAGATGTTTCCTTTTCAGAAGGGAGAGTCTACTCTAAGCCTCTTCTGACATAGCAATTGACATCACCAGCCAAAAGTCCAGGCTTCCTTGTGGCCATTCTGGTAAGAGTCAACAAAGCAGAGAATGGAGGAATGGAATTACAGAATAGTCTGTACCTATGGTATCACACAGTGATGATTTCCCCAGACTCTGAGCATACAATTGACATTGATAGGCAAGGCATTTGGAATAACCCACCCACTGTGTCCTTGGTAGGTGAGATAAGAATGATCATGGTGGGAAGGAGCAATTAGAAGCCTATGGAATTAACCTCACATGGCTAAGACAGTCAATTTAATATTGCATTACAGAGGAAAGAAAGGACAGCAAAATTAGTTACATCAGTAAAAATGAGAGTAGTGATTGCTACCATATTTCTGTTTCATTGAGTAGTCTATCTTTAGCAGAAATAAAACAGATCCTAGTTAATGACCATTGTATGACAACCAGCTATTAGCACTGATTACAGCTATTGCACTGAACGTGGAGTCACAAGCAGATCAGATTAAAAAGGCCTCAAGTCTATGGTTGGGATATTTTGTTTGGGAAAATATATTCTTTGGTATTCTCTATAGAAAGAATTTGAGTGCTTTATGTACAACAGTACTCATTTACATGGAGAGCAATATTCATGAATGAATACACGTAGCGGTTTTCATTTATGGCTTTACGTTAGGTCTGTGTTGACTACTCATGATGTGGGGAACCACGTCCATTGAGGTATCCCACAAAATATCACATGGATCATTGCACTGGAAACAAAGTTCTCAGTGAGACCACCAAGAAGTATCTATTATACTAGAAACCATGGTAAGAAAACCAGTATATTTGACAGATAGTGAATTCCTACCACTTATGGACATGTCACATCAAGGTAGCTTAGAGGGGCTCACTAGTTTAGGTGGTGCTGAGATTACCCACCGAATAGAAAGTAACTGGCTATGTCCTGATTCTCTCACAAGAAAGAATAGGGCAAAGGCTCAGACGGGCTCTTTAGGTGAGGCTGCAACATTATACACACCTTGTGATCCTTCCTTGGCCCATGTACATATTGTTGAGGTTTTTCTGCCTTCCGTAGGCTATGAGCAGGGGGATCCATCTCTGTACAGCAGGTCTGCTGTATAGGACCAGCATGAGAGCATGTCTTTACAGATCTAATGACGGAAGAAAGCCAGTGGCAGAAAAATATACAGCGTGAAGCTTTTAATTAACATAAGAGGGAGAATCAGAACAAGTCTTTACCAACCTAGAGTAAGACCACACCATGCAAAGTGGAGTGTGGCCTTGCTGACTTCAATGACTGTATCATAGGGCACACGAATCACAAGCAACCAGATGTGGTGAGTGACAGCATGCTTACCAAGACCCAGATAAAATACCAGCACAGAAAAATGATCTGAAACAAGGCTATGCTGAACAATCATAGCCTTTTCTTATCTTAATAAAAGCAGCTGACAGAAGCAATGGAAGGGAAAAGGATTTATATTAGCTCATGGTTTACAGGGAATTGCCTTCTATCATGGCTGGCATGACTTGGTGAAGTTCTTGGCAGTGGGAGGGTGTGTGGCCTGGGCTCCTAACATCAGAATGGCAGACAGGAAATAGAGAGAACTTGGACCAGCTCCAGAAATCAGCTATAACCTACCCTCAATGATCTATTTCTTTGAGCTAGACCCCATGTTCCACAGGTTCAATCATCTCCCAAAGAAGAACTACCAATCTGGGACAAGGACTTCAACCCCAAACATGGCAACATTCATAATGCAATGTAGGCTTTCAATCAGAGGTCTCTAGGCAAAAATTCACGGGATAGATACTCATCATTACAGTTATCTAGGGCAGTAGTCTATAGGGTAGAGGTCATTGATTCTGCTAAATATGCCTCCAGGCACAGGGTTGCCCTGCTGTTATGAAATCTTGTCAGTCCCAAAATATCAAAATGTGAATAATGTGAAGGTTAAAAAAATACAGCCTGCCAGGCATGGTGTTGCAAACCTTTAATCCCAGCACTCTGGATGCAGAGGTAAGAGGATCACTGTGAGTTCGAGGCCATCCTGAGGATACATAGTGAATTCCAGATCAGCCTGGACTACAGCGAGATGCTACCTCAACAAAGCCAACAAACAAACAAACAAACAAACAGCCAAAACAGCCTTATAGGAAGCTGTGCATCTGATGGAGAATGGTAAAGATCTACCTACTGCTGTGCTCCTTGGATTCTTTGAAGAAAATCTAAGATTTACTGTCAAGGAAAAGTAAGTGACCTTCAATAGTTGAGGAAATTCGGACTGTTTCTATAGCGTGTAGTAGGAAAAATGATATGTGGAACCTCAGCACGTACATCCCATTGTTATCATGAATGGCTGTTGGAAACCATCAGTGCTCACAAAAGTATGGTTTCACTTAGATCAGCCACTGCGAAATCTGCAGGTGGTGGAGGAGAGATGGGACGAGCATTAGACATCAAGTAAGCATGAGAATTGAAGGCTGTAGCTCATGCCCTCTGAGGTTTGCATCAGAAAGACAAGCCCACTGGGAGTATTGAGGAGACAGGAGGAACAGCACAATGTGTGGACCATGATGGCTAGGAAGGCACTTGGCTGACAACCCTTGGAGCCGACACTTGCCACAGTGGCATAGTTAACTGACTGCTTCAGTTTTTACCTACTAGCTTTGCTTTCTTTCTGTGAAATATAAAGTGCATGCATACATGTAAAGCTAGAAAAAAAAAGTCTGATTTATTATTAACATGGGTTATAAAATATAATTGGTAGTGGCTTGTCAGATGTCTATGGTTCATGTTAGCATGCAAAATACAGCTTCCTCATTAATGTTATTTCCCCTCCAAGAAAGGCATGCTCATTTGCGTTTCATTTTATTACATTTCTTTTTGTACATTCTACAACAGAAAGAAAACACACACATTTAATAGAAGCTTTTACCTATAGAGCTTTGATGAGTAATCAAGGGAGATTAAATTAATACTACAACTTTCACAGAGGGACTATATTCTCTCATTTTGTTTATAGTTTCCATATTCCTGTCTCTTTCCAACAGTTATTTAATGGACTCCTAATCAATTTTAAGCATTTTTATATTTTTAGCATTATGGTAATTCAGCAAACTTAATTAGTGATACATATTTTGTGAATTTTAATAAATATACTTATTCACCCCTTTCCACATAATTTTTTTTTATTTTTAGGATTGTCAAACATATTTTAGCTTATCTGCTTAAAATGATGTTCTTTAGAAGATTGGTTTAAGTCTTATTTCTCTCTCTCCTCCACCTCTTTCCTTCCTACTCTTATTTATCTAGGCACTGCCTAAGCTGGTTTCACTCCTGTCCCTCACAGTGCAACTAAGAGGAATCTAACAGCTAGTCTTGGTGCTTTGATATCTGCTTGCTCAGGTGCAATTACCTATAATTAAGTTGTTAAAAATGTCCCTATTTAGTAAAACTCTAAAAATAGATCACTTGAAGCACAGAAAACCAAAAACCAAAATAATCTGTTAATTTTTTTATGCAGAGGTAAAAAATTGGGCTGGAGAGATGGCTTAGTGGATAAGCACTTGCCTATGAAGCCTAAGGACTCCGGTTTGAGGCTCGGTTCCCCAGGACCCATGTTAGCCAGATGCACAAGAGGGCGCTTGCATCTGGAGTTTGTTTGCAGTGGCTGGAAGCCCTGGCATGCCCATTCTTTCTCTCTCTCTCCCTCTTTCTCTCTCTGTCTGTTACTCTTAAATAAATAAAAACAAACAACAAAAATATTTAAAAAGAGGTAAAAAATTAAATGTATTTTAGATGTGCATAGATGCATACACATATATATATTCAAGGACACAGATGATAAAAGCTAGAAGACATTTCACTTTGGAAAATACTTAAAGCCAGCTGGTACAACACTCCATGTTATAAATTAACAACCAATATGAATGCTGCATTAACAAGTTCATGAGAAGTCCACCTGTTTGGCCTAAAAATATTTATCCTGATATTTTAAATATCTGTAAAGAACTCATCTGATTAGTATATTAACATAGCAAAGGGTATTTTTATTTTAAAGAAGTAATATTAGGATTGTGAATTGGCAGCAGTATGATCCATTATTTTTTCATTTCAGAACTGAAGTCACCTACATCCATATCTCTTAATTATTAGGACAGAGAATTTAGCCCACCTATGTCAACATGACTTATATGTTTATTCTGGAAAAATTCTCTACCAGGAAAGATAAGGCTATAACCAATAAATAATTTTACTCTTAGCTTCATGAAATTTGTTCAAACAATTTAGGCAAATACTTTGCTCATCTAGATAAATGGTTCTCTCAAGACAGATTGCTCAGCTGTGAAAAAAATCTCACATTTTGGGCTACATGTTACTTATCAAGTTGCCTGAAGACCCCTTGCTATACAAGTCTACCATTTTTATGCTACAAATTCTCTCCAGTTCCAATCTATTCCCTGTCTGGAAAAATCCATTTTATTTATTTATTTATTTTTTTTAATTTTTTTATTTATTTATTTGAGAGCGACAGACACAGAGAGAAAGACAGAGGGAGAGAGAGAGAATGGGCACACCAGGGCTTCCAGCCTCTGCAAACGAACTCCAGACGCGTGCGCCCCCTTGTGCATCTGGCTAACGTGGGACCTGGGGAACCGAGCCTCGAACCGGGGTCCTTAGGCTTCACAGGCAAGCGCCTAACCACTAAGCCATCTCTCCAGCCCGAAAAATCCATTTTAAACTAGTCAAGACCAGATCATGGATCAGGTAGATATCAGGGTTTGATATTCCTTTTTGGAGAGAAAACTTACATATGCCTGTAATTTGCCTCCTCTAAGATTCTCCTACACCAAGACTACAGTATAGTGTTCTCCTTTATTGCAATAAGTTTAGTAAGTGAGGTTCTGCTGACTCAGCTTGTTTAAGGGGATCCTTGTAGTGTTTAACAAATGACACAGGCTTTTCCCTACTTTAACTACATTCCATATGCTCATTTCCTTAATGCTCAGTCACTCTAGAAGATAGGCAAGATCTGCAGTTTAAAAAATGGGGAACTGGGCTGGAGAGATGGTTTAGTGGTTAAGCACTTGCCTGTGAAGCCTAAGGATCCCAGTTCAAGGCTCAATTCCCCAGGACACACGTTAGCCAAGATGCACAAGGGGGCGCAAATGTCTGGAGTTCGTTTGCAGTGGCTGGAAGCCCTGGCATGCCCATTCTCTCTCTCTCTCTCTCCCTCTCTCTATGCCTCTTTCTCTCTGTGTCACTCTCAAATAAGTAAATAAATAAATAAATAAATAAATAAATAAAATTAAAAAAAAATGGTGAACTGACTACCCTAGAGGTAACAGAATATAGAAAATTTCTTTGTGAGAATTATACAGATGACATGAAGTAATTCCAGCATTGGTGGCTAGAGAGAGTAGGTTTTACAAAATCAGCTTATTGTTTTCTATTGTATCAATAATAGAAGTAAATTAAAATTACCATATCACTAAACAATTCCCCACCATAAATAAAATTTCCATTTTTCAAATTCCTAAAATGTTTAATCATGGAGAAGTTAGAACTGGGGAAGTTTTCAGGAAACAGCCACTTATTGCATGTGAAAAATAACTGAAACAAAGTCTCACTCTTTAGTCCAGACTGGTCTGAAACTCAAGGCTGATCTTGAATTTGGGGTAATCTTCTTGTCACAGCCCCCCTCCCAAGGGCTGGGATTGTAGGCATGAACCACCACAGCTAGCTTTGTTGGTTTCTTTTCTAATGATATCTTTTCTGCTATGAAAATAATCTTTCTTTTTTGGTGTGTGTATGTGTGTGTGTGTGTGCACACGTGCACTCACATGTGGCATGCATGTATCTCCTTCTGATCCTTTATCAGAAATAGGAATCTTTTATTCACATGCTTTTTCTGTTATTGTCAAAGCTGAGAGGATAAGTTACATAAGAGCCATGTGTCAACCTCCAGAGTCAGCTGCCTTTTACTGTAAGAGGCAGGTAGTAATATTTCAGGCTTTACCTTTCATCTGGTTGCTCTCACAATGGCAACGCCTTGTGTTCATACAACAAAAGCAGATGTATATAATATGTAGGTGAATGTGGTTAGCTCTGCCTATAAAACTTTATTTACAAAAGCGGCTGACAAGTTGTTTTTAGCCTGTAGGCTACAAAGTGTGGTAGTCATTTTTTTTAGATGTGACTCTAAGAGCATTCATAGCAGCCTGGGTTCTTAATCTCTATGACTTTCTGCTCAGGTGGGAAAGTCCTGAAGGGCACCCGCTAGTAGACACAGCATGATATGTGTATTTCAATGCTATTTTACAATGGCATGACACTTAATACTCTGCTTCAGTATTCAGTAATACAGTACTTCAGCAGAACAAAGAAAAGACCTAGTAAGTAAACCCTGGTTGGGAAACAATTGACCTAGTCATTCTCCCCTACAGGGACTGAACGTCTGTGGGATACAGCATTGGTCATGCCAGGATCTGTCCTTCTGTGAAGGCAGCCTTCTACATGAGTTTAGCCAATGATTTCACTGAGGATAAAAAGTTATTTTTGTCAAATTCAGCTCACAATCCAGTTTCATTATTTTAGGATATAAAACTGTTTGGTGATTAATTTTGTTTATACTTGGCAAAGTATCACTTCCTTTTCTGAGGGGGGGGAGACAAAAAAGCTCATAAAAATTTCAAAAAGCTTTTGACTTCAAATAGCTCTTACAAAACTGCATTTGGGTGAGTGAAGTGTGGAAGAATGAAAACCATATGGATTACACTTCTTTAAAAAATAAACACTGATTTAAAACTTGAGGAGAATTTCTTGGAAAAGCAGACTTTAGCCTACACAGACTCCAAAGAGTCCAAAAGCAACTTTATGAAATTTGATAAACCCAAAGCACAGCTGGGTTTCCCCACTCTTAATGACCGTGTTTTCACTGTATGTCATGTGAAAGTAAACAGCTCAGGAGTAGCCGACACTTAGCTATTTTGAGAGCATGGAGATTTTCATCTATCTCTCCAGTAACTTTTACCCAAATACTGAATGTGAGGTAAATTGAATTGTTACATGTGAAATGCTATGATGGTAAACACTTGGTGTTCATCATATTTTATTTTTAAATACCCAGTCTTTCTCAAATTTATAATTGATAAAATGCCAGCAAGGCATGGTGGTCCATGCCTATGATTCCTATACTCATAAGGGAGAGGCAGAAGGACTGTTAACTTTGAAGCCAACCTTGGATCTAGTGAGACCTTGTCTCACAGAAAGAGAGAGAGGCAGATGGGGGACAGAGGATATTACGATACACCTATATACATTTCTAATAAGGTGATTGATTTCTATCTGCATTTTATTTATAAAAATCTATAAATGGGGCTTGGCACTATAGCTCAGTTGGTGGATGCTTGCCTAGCATATACAAATCCATGGGTGTGATCTCTACCCAGCACTGAATAAACCAGGGATGGTGGCCAATGCCTGTAATTATAACACTGCAAAGGTCTAGGAAGGAACCATAAGTTCAAGTTACTAAGTTACATAGTAAGCTTGAGACCAACCTTGGCTTCATGAGACCTTGTTCAAACAAACAGAAACCAACCAAAAAAGCAAGAAACATGAAACCAAAAAAAATATATATATATATATATATATATATATATATATATATATATATATAGAGAGAGAGAGAGAGAGAGAGAGAGAGAGAGAGAGAGAGAGAGAGAGAGAGGGGGGGGGGGGAGAAACTGCTACCCTTATTTAATTAAATGAAGTGAACTTCCTTGATGAAGATTAACACTATCACAATAATCCACAGCAAATGTTCTTAATTGCAGTTTTAATACAGGTTAAATCAATTCAAGTAGCCATTTGTTCATTACCTCCTTACTTTGCTAGCACTTCAAAAACATGAAGAGGCTAACACTTTGAAAAGTGCAAGAAATTGAAGGCAAAAGTTAGACCAGTAAATTCTTACATGACAATGCAGTTTGCTTCAAACCGTGTGTAAGTCATCATTATTGGTGGGAGAGGTCACCAGTTCCCTAGAAGACAGGGTGAAGGTTTCTTGGCCTAAGGAACATTTGAATAGTGTCATAGCATGTCAGTAGACATTTGACTAATGAAACAAGCACTCCAGGAATCAGGGAGAGTGTGTTCAGAAAAGAAAGTGTCATAGTCTAGTCAGCTCCACCGGCTGGGATGAACTTCCAAACAAGACACATCTTATGGGAGGAAGGGATTTATTTGAAGCTTACAGACCCAGGGGACGCTCCATAATGGTGAGAAATGCTGTCCCCCTTTCACAGATGCAAATAAAGAGAAAAACCAGCCAGCACCACCAAAAGCAAGCACACTGGGGCAGTGCAAACAGCAGGGAACCTCAGGCCAAGTGGAAGCAGAGATCTGCTCTGCATACCTTTAGCCTAGAAATCAGACACACCCCTAGTGACACCTCCTCCATCCACATGGCTGGAGACAAGCTTTTATTATTAACATCTTAGTCTGCCTAAGAACATACATTCAAACTATCACATTCTGCCCCTGGCTCCCAACAGACTCATAACCATCTCACATTATAAATTGGATTCAGACCAACCTCAAAGATCCCATAGTCTTTACCAATTCAAGACTGTTCCAAAGTGTCAAGTCTCATCTGAGATCTAAGATTATCTCTTATTTGCAAGTCCTGTAAAATCAAACAAGTTACATATTTTCAATATATAATGGCATAGAGTAACATTTCCATTGCTATCAGGCATAACAAGGAGAGTACAGATCAACACAAACTCAATAACCATTAGGCAACATCAAACATCTGCAGTTCAAGTCTGATATCATAACCAGTGACTGAAAGTCTCTGGATTTTCCAGTTACACTCCTCCAGCTGGGAAGAATAGCCAAGAAAAACTTCAATCCCAATTCAACAGTGCTTTATCATAGCTCTTGCATGGTCTAGTATAGTCAAACATCATTAGGTCTCCATTGCTAAATATAATCCATCTTCAATTCCTTACACTGGCTTTTCCAGCCTTTTATCTTATTTTCCATGCCTGATTTCAGCAAAGGCTCTTGAAACTGTGTGTAACTCATGACCCACTCTATGCATTTTTCAAGCTTCTGAAACCAATACCAAGTGTGCAAAACATATTCATGTTGTTAACCCAGAAATGAAATGAATTGTGACCTTGAAGAGCAGGTTTCTTAGTTACAAAGGTTTTTGTAGGCCTTTCTGGGGTGGAATGAACTCTGACATTCTTTCCATTGTTTCAATGTAAAGCAGTTGGTCCATCCTTAATCATGGTTAAATCTCTTGAACACTAGCAGCTTTAGCAACCAGTACCAGAACTAGTAATTTCAAACTTGTTTGAATTTTTTCAACTTTAAATCTTAAATCTTTCAGTTCTATAGCTTCCACCAAGCACATCATTATTTTCAAATTCGACCTTGATCAAACTCCATGGGCATGGCCAGCCCTTATGCCAGTAGTCTAGCTCCAGCAAAGTTCTCTGCAGTCTTTTCTTTCCCTTGGAATGTTCATAAGCAAAGCCTCCAAATAAAATTCTCTCTTCATTTAAGCATTTTCAAACTCTCACCAGAATAGCCCATAAAACTTGGCTTGCCACTCTGGAAGACATCTTCGATTGTAACTACAAAGTTCTGTCCATTCCTACTGCACAAAAGTTCCAAAAGACCAAAATCTACACGGTCAGATACATCATGCAGCAAGGACTTCACTTCTCAGCACCAATTTTTGTCATAATCATTTCCATGTTGCTGGGATGAACTTGAAACCAGACACAGTTTATGGGAGAAATGGGATTTATTTGAAGCTTACAGATCCAGGGGAAGTTGCATAATAGCAAAAAAAAAAAAAAAAAAAAAAAAAAAAAAAAAAAAAAAAAAAAAGGTGACCTTTTTCACAGATCAAGGCAGAGAGAAATACCAGCACAAGTACCATTGAAAGCAAACACATTGGACTGCAAATACCAGGGAACTCCAGGCAGAGCTCAAGCACCTTGAATACCTTTACACTAGAAATCAGATCTACTTCCAGTGAGCCTCTCCTAGCCAGGTGGCTGGAGACAAGCTTTATATTTTTTTAGCACCTTAGTCTATTGGGGGACCTACATTCAAAGTATCACAGATAGCTTGTTAGAAGTCTGTATCAGTGCACAATGTGAATGAAAAATGTACAGGTTAGCTAAGTTTTTTTATATTATAACTTCATTTGTGTGTGGGTGGGGTGGGGGCATGGTTATGTATCCCAGGCTAGTATTGAACTCTTCATGTCACTGAGGTTGAGCTTGTTTACACCTCCTTTCTACTGGAATTATAGATATGTCACCATGCCCAGGTTTGTTTTATTCATTTTTTATTTTCTTTTTGAGTCAGGATTTTTCTACATGGCTCAGGGTGGCCTTGAATTTGTGTTAAGACTCTACTTGGTGACCTGCATGAGCCACCATGCTGGACTCAGCTCGGCAGTTTTGCAGATGCTGCTTCTACTGTACCACCTCAGAGTAGGGTCCACGAGGGGTGTGGGGGCCAGGACGTCTTTGCTTGTGGCTGTGTCTCATGCCCTGCACAGTAGTCATGATGCATGTAGTTAAGCAACAAGAATTTGTTAAATAAGCGAATGACAATTGTGAAAGTTAGTTGGGCTTTCTATGAACTGATGCCATAGCAAGTCTTCAATGAACATCTGAATCTGGAAGATTTACAGGAGTGCTAGCCAGAAAAAAATAAAATAAAATATCTGAAAGGGAGATGAAGCTTTTCCAACCCATTTGCATCCATCAGGGAGGAAGAAGAGTTCATTTATCTCTTCATCTGGGTCTTGGGAGAGTTTCTTTCAAGCTCTTATACCAGGCTTGCTGTCTTGCCTAGCACCTACTTTTGATGGTCCTATTCTCAGCAACTGACAATCTCACTAAAAATGGCTGTAGGAAACAAGGTAAAATTATCACTTAGGAACTCATCTCTTCTTTTCCCTTAAAAGACACAGAGTCATCTACCTCAATCTGAGGGTCTATAGGCAGCATGAGACAGGTAAGGTGGGAATCCTCGTTGACTTTGAACCATATTACTTCTCTGAGCTTCACCAAGACTCAGTGTCTTCTACCATAATAAAATAGGCATAAAATAGTGACTGAGAGAGCTTATTTTAATAAGAACATTATCTTTAAGAAACATGAGTTCTCTTACCCATTTTTCTTTCTATTTCCAAATGCCAGCTCAAGTCTTCCTTTTGAGATACATTTCCAGAAACAGACAAATAAGTAGCAAATCAAGCTCAGCTTTTCTCAGACTTAGAAAATTCTTTGTCTAATTGTGAAATAAATATACGTACATTTTGCTGAATGAATGAACAAAACATCATTTAAAATCACCCCAAATGATCACTCTCCAAGATACTCCAATATAATACTCTCACTAGATCAAAATTAAAAGAAAATAAGAAGATGATTTAGGCTGGAGAGGATGCTCAGTGGTTAAGAGTATATGCTACCAGAACATGAGAGATAAGCATATTTGACTCCCCAGTATCCTTGTAAAAATGGGGCATGGCCAAACATATCTGTCACACCATTTTTCAGGATAGTGAACAACTGGAAGCCAGAAATTTGCTGGAACCTGCTCATGACCAGCAGCTCCAAGTTGAGGGAGAGACCATGTCTCAAGGAAATAAATGGATGAGTGATAAAAGAAGGACACACGATATTCTCCTCTGGACCCCACTAGCACACACAGGTACATATCACACCACATACATATTAACCCCACCCCCCACACAGAGATGTGCAAAAGCTAATAAAAAACAATAAATGATGCTTTAATTCCATAGGAAACTAGTCTGGATGAGGTGTGTTGGCCAAGACTGCACCTCAAAGAGCTCCAACTTCAAGCAGTGCTATTGTTGGCCAAAGTGCTCAGGTTCTGCTCTGTGCCCACAGCTACTAACAGCGACAGGGAGGTGGATGGGGGATGTGGTGGTTTGATTCAGGTGTCCCCCATAAACTTAGGTGTTGTGAATGCTAGCTCCCCAGCTGATGGGTATTTGGGAATTAATGCCTCCTGGAGGGAGTGTATTGTTGGGGGCGGGCTTAAGGGCTTTATACCCAGTTTCCCCTTGCCAGTGTTTGGCACACCCTCCTGTTGCTGTGGTCCACCTTATGTTGGCCAGGGGTTGATGTCCACCCTCTGCTCATGCCATCGTTTTCCCCTGCCATCGTGGAGCTTCCCCTCAAGCCTGTAAGCCAAAATAAATCTCTTTTTCCCAGAAGCTGCTCTTGGTTGGGTGATTTCTAAGAGCAATGCGAACCGGACTGCAACAGTAAAGTGGTACCGAGGAGTAGGATTGCTGCTAGACACCTGACTGTGTGGCTTTGGCCTTTTGGAGCTGATTTTCAAGAGGAAAGTGGAAGGAGTTGAAACCTTGGCCTAAGAGATGCCTCGCAGAGCTGTAAGTACGGCTTTATGAACTATTATGGTCAGAGCTACAAGACCTGAATGCAGTAAGAACTATGGACTGTGAGGTTTGGTTTATGGGGATGAGAAAGAGCTTTGCCTGGACTGAATTAGCAGTTTATGTGAGAAGCTTGCTCTTATGCCCATGTCCTGAGAATTTGTGCAGGGTTGCTTTGAGTAGAAATGAACTGGTGTGTGCAGAGGGATATGGCACAGAAAGAAAAATCTTTGGGTGAACTCTTGCCCGTTTAGCTGCAACTGAGAGATAACAACCTTTGAGACTGGGCTAGCTGACCTGCGCTGGGGTAACAAGAAGAATATAGACTCTTTTGAAGGGGCCTGAGTACTCAAGGAGTGCCCTGTTCTTCAAAGTCTGCTTTATTCCCCCCTGGATTAACAAACTGGTACCCTACCTGGTATCGTGGAGTATAAGAAATGCTGGAACGAGGGTCATTGAGTTTGCAACACAGTCTTGTGCTTTGGAAATGGCAATGGGCAGTGTGAAGCGCGTTTGCTGGTTGCCTGCATAGAGACCCCAGGGGGCCATAAGGATGAACAGTGGATTGCAGTGGAGACCCAGTGGTGATGCCGGGACCATGAGATGGCTGCCAAGGAGTTGCCGGCCTTGATGAAGTTTTCCAGGACTGTGAGTAGCCTAGCTGGAGGGGCGGAATTGGAATGCCAGAGACTCGTTGCTGGTTAGAATTATCGGACTTGAAGATTTGTCACTGGCTAGAGTTGCTGGACTTGAAGCTACAGAGTTTGAAATTTGCCCTGCTTGTTTTAAATCTTGTGTTGGTTGAATGTTTCTTTGCTATGCTCAATGCCATCTTTTGCAGTGTGAATACTTATTCTGTGCCATTATGGGTTTTTTGAGGTTATTTTTTTGGTATTATGGCTCAGTTAAAAGATCTTGGACTATGGGGATGTATGAACATCATTGGAATTGATAAAACCTATGAGGACTTTTTAAGTCAGATTGAATGCATTGTATTTTACATCATGTATGGATTTCAGTTTATGGGGGCCAGGGGCAGAATGTGGTGGTTTGATTCAGGTGTCCCCCTTAAACTTAGGTGTTGTGAATGCTAGCTCCTTAGCTGATGGATATTTGGGAATTAATGTCTCCTGGAGGGAGTGTATTGTTGGGGGCGGGCTTAAGGGCTTTATAGCCAGTGTCCCTTTGCCAGTGTTGGGCACACCCTCCTGTTGCTGTGGTCCACCTTATGTTGGCCAGGGGTTGATGTCCACCCTCTGCTCATGCCATCGTTTTCCCCTGCCATCGTGGAGCTTCCCCTCGAACCTGTAAGCCAAAATAAATCTCTTTTTCCCAGGAGCTGCTCTTGGTTGGGTGATTTCTAACAGCAATGTGAACCGGACTGCAACAGGGGATCTCTCCAGCAAGACTTGAGACTCTTATTTTCTTTCAAAGTCCCCTCATAATCCTACTGAACAATGTGTACATTGTAAGATAGTTAGAACATGTTCATTCAACCCTGTGCCTCTGCCTCTTCTCCAGGGGTCAGACCAGCATTGTGTACCTTCCTTCTTTTCTTTTTCACAATATGCTCCCAAATAAAACTCTTGAATAGATCCTATCTTGCTATCTGGTTCTTGGAAGACATGGGGAAATAAAATTCTCATGAGAATTTTATTCTGTTCCAAAGATAGCTAAAAGTTTCTCCACCTCCCAAGGTCAACTAAGTCATCTTCATTTTCAGTAGGAGACAAAGACAAAGTGTGACATACCACCATGGCTCCAGCTGCACCTGGGATTAAGTCCAAACTTCAAGGCCACTTCATGCAGAGTGCCCTGTTTATTGCCTCTACTCCTTACATTGCCCACTCTAAAGTGCCTCCATTTCTCATTACTCCTCTGACAGTCATGACTAGCAAAGGCTAAATCTTTGCCAAATTTAAATTGATCTTCTTCACTATGCCTGCCCACAACTCACAGACCACCTGAATGCTTCATTTTCCTCAGGCCACCTTCCAACTCTGCAAGCAAGAGAACAACCACAGCAACTGCCTCACCTGCCATTGTGTATATAGCTGAGTACTAACTGTATGTCTTGGACCACAATGGGTGGGACGAACTGCAGGTAGGTTCCAAGTTTAATGAGAGGTTAATTAAGCCAATACTGCGAAGAAAATATGGTGAATTTTAGACACAGGAAAATTTGAGCTTGAACCCCAGGTCTGTCAATTATCAGTAATGTGATTTGAGACAACACGTTCCCTGATATTTTTAAAATGGAGATCATAGACTTTATATGACTGAAGCTTTGTGCAAATGCAGTGAGATAATTCATTTATTTTGCATGAATCCAATAAAGGAGTGACTCTTATGAGTCAGGAGCATAGCTATACCAAGAGTTAGTAATGCCAGCAGCATCTTCCAAGAGAGATCTATCCCATCCATAATACATACTCAGTGAATGATACCCATCAGGTTGCCCAGACACAGAAAACTTTATTTTAGTAATGTAGAATAGCAGTAAAAAATATAACCTAATAAATGATCAGACTGTCATGAACACTAGAAGAAACTAAGTTCAACATAATGGTTCATGCCTGTAATTCCAGCAAGAAGGAGCATGGCATTAGGATTCAATCATAAGTTTGAAGCTAGGCTGCAACATATGGTGATATCCTATCTGAAACAAACAAAAGCAAAAATAAAAAAAAAAGAAAGAAATTAAGCAACTAGACAATCAAAGGAGGGAGAAGTAACAGACTAGGATATTCAAGAAAAATATCCTTAAAAGAAAGTTGCAATGCAAACTCTATAACTATGTGTTTTGCACCAGCCAGGGTTCCACAAGAGACAGAGAACCAGGGCTGTCTTTCTCTTTCCTCTCTCCTTCCTTCCCTTCCTTATCCCTCTGACTCTCACCTCTCTCCATCTCTGTTACACAATTATATTTTGCAATTATTCTTCTACTGAAAGGAAATAGAGAGCTGAATAAATGGCTTATCACTTGAAGCCCTTTCCTGTAAAGCCTAAGGACCCAGGTTTGACTCTGGAATACCCACATAAGTCAGATGCACAAAGTGGTACATGTGTCTGGAGTTTGTTTGCAGTGGCCAGAGGCTCTGGGGTATCCATTCTCTCCTCTCACACTCTCTCTTTCTCTGTGCATCTCTCTCTCTTTCAAATAAATGAATAAAACAATAAATAAAATATTTTCTAAGCCGGGTGTGGTGGCGCACACCTTTAATCCCAGCACTCAGGAGGCAGAGGTAGGTGGATTGTCGTGAGTTCAAGGCCACCTTGAGACTCCATAGTGAATTCCATGACAGCCTGGGCTAGAGTGAGACCCTACCTTGAAAAAAAAAAAAATTTTCTACAAAAGGAAGCACATATATTTTACAATTACACACAAAATATTTCTCTTTTTGAAATAAAGTTTGAATAATAAATAAAAACATGAAAATTATGCATATTAATATTTTAGTTTCAGTAACCAATAATTGAGTACTATGTAATGTTTTGATGCATATATAGTACAACATTTTTTTTATCTTCTCACAATTTTTATTAACATTTTCCATGATTATAAAAAAATCCCGCACTTTCTCCTTTGAAATTCCATTCTCCATCATATTACCTCCCCATCGCAATCATTCTACTTACATAGTACAACATTTAAATCCAGTTAAGCATAAGTATCTCCTCAAATTTTTGTCATTTCTTTATGCTGCAAACTTTCAAAGTTCTTCTAGCCTTTTGAAATATACAGTGTGCCGTTGATATCTACAGCTATGCTCTTGTGTGGCAGCACACCAGAACTTGCTAACTAACTTAACATAGAATTCACTCATCAGTCTTTTGACATCCCTCTCCAACCCTAACTCTCAACATAAAATCTAACTATAAATTCTCAACATAAAATCTAACTAAAAATTCACAACACATAGTTTGTGTGTGTGTGTGTGTGTGTGTGTGTGTGTGTGTGTGTTATTGTAAGTAATTGGCTTAGTATAGGGGATAACTAAGTAAGTTCAAAAATCAGTAAGATAGGCTAGAAAGTTGATGGAAGGTGAGGCTGCTGTCTGTGGGTAGAATTTTTTTTTTTTTTTTTTTTAAGGTAGGGTCTCACTCTGGTCTGGGCTGACCTGATATTCACTATGTAGTCTTAGGATGGCCTCAAACTCATGGTGATCCTCCTACCCCCATCTCGAGTGCTGGGATTAAAGGCATTCACCACCACTGCCACACCTGCTTAGAATTTCTTTTATAGGAAAACCTCACTTCAGTACTTCAAACCCATTTTGACTGATTGGATCAGGTCCACATAAATTATTAAGACTAATTTCCTTTACTGAGAGTCAACTGAGTGTACATGTTAATCATCTTTACAAAATATAGACACGGCCACCCCAAGATTGGTGATTAATTGAATCCCTGGGTATTGTGACCTATCCAATTTGAGTCATGAAACTGATCACCTTTTGCCCTAACATGCTACTTTTGTAACCACAAATTTCTTAATTTATAGCATTATTTTGAAGATCTCAATCTACATCAGCTTTGTAATGGACATCTTTCCATTGGAACATTTAGATCATTTCTCATATCAAAATAACTGTAAATAAGGATATTAAAAAAGAAAAATATTTTGTTTGCCTGAAGTACTGTAAGATTCAACAACATGACAGTCAAGTATGTTCAGTGCTGGGTTAGCCACTGCGGCTAAATATGCAGAAAATAGTTTAACGGATTTTATTACATTGACAAGCCCAGCAGGCAGCACAACTATTGAACATCTTTCAATGATTAATAGGGAAACTATATTACCTTCTGGGTTCTACCTCATATTCTTTGATTCTACAGAAATATGTTTTTAATATTCATTTAATATTGATTAAATACCCAAGTCTTTCACATTAAAACTAAATTGAAAGCACATTTATTCTGCAATTAAATATTAAGCAACATGTGAATGGAAAAAACCCAAGTAGAAAAATCAATGCAGGAGATTTATTAGATAAATCAGATAACAAACAAACACATAGTCCCTCCTCATTTATCAAGCAGAAATGTTCTTACATTTTGTCTTCTTCCTATAAAAGAAAAGCACAAAAGGATAATGCTAGTGGATGCCAGTTTCCAGTCTCCTCCTGGTTCTCATTTTCCAAATAGTTAGGGTCTAAGTTCTTTGTTTCCTAAATGTGGACTCCAGTACTTCCTATTGTTTCCCTTGGGAGGTGGGGGCATCACTTCTGGCAGATCTCATAAAAATGTCAATGTCAGTTACTGTGTTGTCAAAGGAAGGTAGAATGACCCTGGGACTTACTGATATTGGTTATTGATTAGGTGACTCACATTCACTAGAAACTGATGCTTTCAATAGAATTTGAAGTCAATCTTTCAGGTGAATAATGCTCACTTTAATCCCACTCCCTAGTGCCTGTAAGTATCTTCCCAGGTCCCTTATCTCATCAGTCCAATTCAGGCATCTGAAACCGGCTGGCTATATCTCACCCTTGAAATTCCAAGGTCCAGTGTTTCCTTCTGAACACAGAATGGAAGGTCAAATCAACTCTGTAATTCAGTTATGCCTTCATCTAAGGTGATTTTCTTTTTTTCTTCATTTGGTTTATTTTTATTTATTTATTTATTTGAGAGTGACAGTCAGGGAGAGAAAGAGGCAGATAAATAGAGAATTGGGCATTCCAGGGCCTCCAGCCACTGCAAATGAACTCCAGATGCATGTGCCACCTTGTGCATCTGGCTAACGTGGATCCTGGGGAATCGACCCTCAAACTGGGATCCTTAAGGTTCATAGGCAAGAACCTATTGGCTAAGCCATGTCTCCAGCCCCAATTTCACTTTCTTAATACCATTTTGAATTCTGCTGTTTGCCACAAAATTATTTTTTTTACTTTAATTCTTTAACAGATTATATTCTTTCATTTTTCTTATGCTCTTTTATCCCATGTTCCAGTTTATGTAGGGTCCTCCTCTATGGGGTTATGAGATTTACTGTGGGGTATGAAAACCTTAGTCAATCCCAATAAGATAATGGGGGAACGATGCCTCTGCCACTCTTGGCTCTTACAATCCTTCTCCCCCTCTTCAGCAGTGTTTCCTGAGCCATTACAGGCCTTGCCTATTGGCTGTCTGGTTTAACATTAAATTCTTTGTAGCCTCTGGATTTCTGTGCTGATAAATTGTTCTTGATCATGGTGTCTGCCATGGTCAGCCTGAAGCTGGTTTTCAGATTAGCAATAAGCACTGCTTCCACTGTAAATTCTCCTGGGCCCTGGCAGATGTGGAATAGGCAGGATGTTTTATGGTGGGCTGTAGGTTATCTTCTTATCTTATTGATGGATTCACAAAATTATTTTTAAAAAATTTAAAGTTAAAAGTAATCCTGTTAGCTTTTCAGAAGAAAATTGCTATCATATGAGGGAGATAATGCTGAAATTTTAGGACCATTGTAATTGTTGTGACAATGAATAAATAGTTCAGTAGAGGTAAAAACTCATGAAGTAATAGCTTGTTGAATAATGAATTGCAATCTCATTTCAATGATAAAATTGAAAAATAAACTGCGCAAGAATGAAAATGCTGAGGAAAGTGAGGTGTGGGAAGATATATCCACATTGCTTAGGTGGTTTCGCTATGCCTGAATATTGTTAATGCCTAATGTCTTATGCCAGTACTCTGGTGTTTTTAATTGTGGTTTTAATGTCAATGATAGTACTCAAGGCCTTGTACATAATAATCTGAGCCTACCCTCTACCACTGTGCTCTATCTCCAGCTCCTATCTTGGTGTTTTCAAATTCTATTTGAACTATTTTTTCAAAATTCTTCATAGAAAACTTATTTTTAAGTATGCATGTTTGGTAAATGCCATCTGTCATACCTTTGCCACATGATACATGAGGTGCACCAGCATGCGAAGGCTCTGCATAAGAATCAATTATGCCGGGGAGGAGAGGGCTGGATAGATGGCCCAGCAGTGAAGGTGCTTGCCAGCACAGCCTGATGGCCTGGGTTTGATTCCTCAGTACCTACATGAAGCCAGGTGCATGAAGTGGTGCATAAACCTGGAGTTAGGGTCAAGAAGCTCTGGTGTGCCCATTATCCCTTGCTTTCCCTCTCTCTCTCTTTCTTTTGCAAATAAATAGATAAAAATATATTTCAAAAATTATTCTTATATTGCATAAACTTATTTAACTATTTCTTTTTTATTTATTTGACTTGTTTTCTTTTTGCCAAGTCATCAAATTGTGGAACTAGTGCTCTCTGGGGAATACTAGAATACCACACACTATATCTTCAAGCTGATATAAATAAATCATTTGAACAACACAGTAGTGCCTATGGAGTTTCAAAAAGGGTAAAGATGGCACTGAAATGCATAGAAAGATCAAAATGAAAAGGACTGAGTAAAAGAGCAGAGTTCTTGGTTGTAACACTGGAACAAGCCATGGATTTGGCAGAGGCGGTCTAAGCGTCTGAAGTTCTGTTCGCATTCTGAGTTGGGAGGTGTATAGACAGAGAACTTGCTGGGACTCCAGAATCCTCTGTCAGTACACACTCCCAGTGATCTCAGTTCCTCATGCTAGGCCTCACCTCAAAAAGATCAACAGCATCTTGCCATACTACCTGATAGTAGTATCTATGTATGAACTTTCAAGGGACATTCATTCAAACCACAGGACTTTCAAAGCAGAAAGACTGATATGTACAAAGCTAATGTACATTTCTGTACTTGCTGAATAGTAAAGGAGTTCGTCAAACAGAAATGCAGGTTTGCTTTGGACTGGTTAGGGATGAGTAAGAAATAGTAAAATCTTCTGCCCTAATGGGACCCAGGAGTGCTTCATAGCAAAAGGACTAGAATAATTTGCAGATTAACATTTGGGAAATATAATTGTGGCAGGAGTGATAGGGATGGAAGAAGTGATAAATGTGGAGGAGAATAAAAGTTATAAACCTCCAAGTCAACATGTTCTCTGTATATCTATAATTCTCAAGTCTGGATGATCCAAGGACATTTAAAGGCATTATCAAGACAAACAACTGAGAATGCTCTTTTGGGATATTGATTTTTTACAATAGCACACCCTGTAGCCATAGGATTTGCAAAGTGCTGAGATACAGACCAAGGGAATGGACCACTCCAGAGTAAACAGAACATGGGTTGTGGTAAGTGTTCTCTCAAGTAAGTGGTAAAAATTCTGGAGCATGATCTGTTTTGTGTTTGGCAAAGGTGGACTTGTTCTGGGGGTGTGATCCAAGAAGAGAGCTGATGTTCTTTATACAAATGCCTTTAAATGCTCATTACAAAGATTAATGTTTTACAGTAACATGAGATAGGAAAAAAATCCAATAGTATTCTTTTGAAAACAAAAAAGCCCACCCCAGGTGTGGTGGCTCAGGAGGCAGAGATAGGAGGATTGCTGTGACTTCGAGGTAACCCTGAGACTACACAGTAAATTCCAGGTCAGTTTGGGCTAGAGTGAGACACCACCTCAAAAAAACCCAAAATAATATATATATAATAATATAATAAAATAATATATATATATATATATATTAAAAGCTCCAAAGGCTAGGGAGATGGTTCAGTAGTTAAGGCACTTGCTCACAAGGATTGCTGGCCCAGGTTCAATTCCCGAGTTTACATATAAAGCCAAACAAAAACAGAGCTGTATCTTTTTAGTAATAGCTTATAAAGCTTCAAGCTAGCTCCAAGTCAGATCTTTGACTCATATCATATACTGTGAACACTCCTGGTTGTCTCAAGGTATATTCCTTGGCTACATATTATTTTGGTCCTTTTAATTTTGTTTTAATTTCTAAACTAGGTTGATTATGTGAGCCTATAACTGATTGCACAAGCACGGTCATATAAATGCTTGGGAGGCAATGCTTATGAAATGCAGATCTCATTTAGTTCAGCCTTCTTCTCAAACCCAAACCAAATTATAGTCTGTAAGAAAACCTCATGTTTTTGTTTTCAAATTTATTTCCAAGTGATTGCACATTGAACATGCCCCAGAAGTTATTTTGGTTCTCTTCTGAGAGTATGTTTTTATTTAAATATTTGAATTTATAACAATAATGCTCACTAAGATTAGACACAATGTGGGACGTTAATTCAAAGATGACTAAGACATGTCAGAGAATCATCCGTAAATGCCATTGGGAATATGGGTGTGCCTTCTTGGACAATAATTAGGCAACAGGGTTCTACCATTTCTTAAATATAGTTTTGAAATTTGGAAAACTCTAGAAACAAAACTGTTGGCAGTACTTGGTCTGAAATTGATGGAACTGTTCTTTTTTTTTAATGCTCTTTATCCTGTTTGATGAAAATATTTGATTCAGACACTTTTTTACTGTGTGATTTTGTGTTTAGTAACTGGGCACTTCTGCAGAGAGATGCTGCTGTCATAAGGACATTTTGCCTATATCCTGTACTATTGTCTTATTAAAATAAGAAATTCTCTTCTCTCTCTGCGCTGCTTGACCACTTGGAAACCTCCAGCTTTTGTTGTGCTTCTCCATGTCTCAGGGAAATGAGGGGAGAACCCCTTAACCTCAGCTTTCCGCACGGGCTCTTTACCCCTTGGGCAAAGCATGTGGCAGGAGCTCTTTGTACTTTCTCTTCTGTCATCTGCCAGGTTTTTATAGGCCTGCCACATGGGCTTTCAGGCCACATGGATGTATTCACTTTTCTTTCTGTGACTTTGCTACTTTCTTCAATCAATATAATAATTTAATAATAAAAATAAGAAATTCTGAAATATACCTACCTTTGAAAACTTTATATCAATGTCTGTGGATATTTATCTTTCCCTTTCAATGTTTCTAAACCTTGTGACATATGAAACCCTCTATGTAAATAAGGCTTTTCGGTATCCTACAGATCTTTTCTTTTTCAGTCTATATTTGAACAGTCAAGACTCTTCAGACCTCCCACCCAGTTTGTTTGGTAATGCTCTTTATAAGAAAGTCTCATAATGTTATTTTAAAATAGTCACCCCCTACTTTTTAGCTAACTTCTCTACTACTCCTGTTTTGCACAGCAATGGTCTTCCCTCTGTGCAGTATTTTACATGATCATGCACATCATGCATAGGATCTCATAGAGTGCCAGTGGGCTAGAGGACATATGTAGAGAACTGTCATTTCAAAGGGTAATTTTAGAGGTTGTTTTAAATGCCACAGAAGCAAAACAAAATGCTGCCCCTCACTTTTAGATATTGCTGGGGAACCAAGGCCCTCCTTCATTCTTAATGGGTCTCAAATGAAACTTGATCCCCATGTGTGACACTTGCAGCCTCACAGCCAGAGCCAGTCACAAAAGCTGAAGTAAGTCCACCTAGGATAACACAGGAAGTCAAAAAAGAGTGAAGTTGCTGTGAGGTCAGCTTTAAAAAAATATAAGCAGGTTGTTGTTCCTTTTAGATTTTAGTCCAACTTCAACTATCAGCAAATGTGATTTCTCCCACAGATCTTAATCATGTGGCAAACTAGTTACAGGCTTAGACCAAGTGCTGAGTCATTGCATTGAAGTCAAGTCAAGAGGAGAATAAGACAAACAAAAATATAAACAAACAAACTTACTGGGAAATCTGCTTCCATTAACTGTGCATTTGCCAGGTTGAATTTCCTTTAAAATAATTTCTCTCTCTCTCTCTCTCTCTCTCTCTCTCTCTCTCTCTCTCTCTCTCTGTGTATGTGTGTGGGTGGATGGATATTGAAATCACCATGCATAATTGAACTTCCTCTTCTACTATGAACATGTATTTATGGAAAAAATAAAAGTTTGACAACATGGGGTAACATTTTGGAAGGCTAAAATATAAAATACTAAGAATAAACTCATCATATGATTGCTGTGCTGTTTCCTTCTACCATTAGCTATATTGTCTTTCCACAAAACCTAGGACTTGCAGTATTCTTACTTTTGATATCATCAAGCTTTGGATGAGGAGTTTCCTATATTTTCCTACACAAGGCCATGAGTAAAATATACACACACATACCAAATACATTTAGAGTATGTAATAGCTGTAAACTACATAGTCTCTCTCTCTCTCTCTCTCTTTCTCTCTCTCTCTCATTTGTGTATGTGAGCATGTGTGTGCTCTGTGAATACACTGACTTCTCTGATACTTTTCAACCATCTAGTGTGAACATCTGCAAGTAAGGCAGAATGTTGACAGGGTTACATTTAATAACGGGAATTTAAGGGGCTAGGGAAATGGTTCAGTAGATGCAGTGCTTGTTTCAAGCCAGCATACATGAGTTCGGTCACCAGACTTGTCGTCTGACCTACACACACCATGACATGTGTCCTCTCCATTATGCACACTCAAACATGAACATGCACACAGGCCTGCATAGCATACATATATACCACACACACACACACACACACACACACACACACACACACACAAAAGTAACGTAAAAGAAAAGAAAAAGAAAGAAATACAAGATTTTAAACTGTGAATATGATATTATTAGTGGTGATTTTCATACTAATTTGTATGGAATCTTAGTTCTCAAAGGTGTTTCATGAGGTTCATTAGCATTTGCTTTCAGTTCAATATTTTAACAGTAATAATTTAGACATGACCAAATATGATATATTCTACAATTTAATACATTGTAGACAACCAGCATATTGAATTCTGCTGCTAAGTTAATTCACTTTTGTGCAGGCTTTAACAGGATTTTTTTTTTTTTTTTTACCATCTTCAGGACTACATTTGAACTTGAAAACATATGTCAATGATTAAGATGGTCTTAGCCCTCTACTATTTCTGTTTTGTTGTTTCATAGCTCAGATCTGTACATCTTTACACCAGTACATATACACAAAAATATTACAAAGTTGTTCTGCCCAATTTGTCCATAAGGATGGAAGATTTTCTGTTTCTAAATATCACAGCAAGTTAGGAAAATAAACCGAATGCCAAGAACGACTGATTTCAATAGTTTCCTAAATCACTGAGACGTGTGTGTGGGTGTTAAACAGAAATGCACTTCTGTTTTACATTAGGCATTTACATCATGCTTGACTATTTACAATGTGTGTGCATTGTTATTGACAGAAATACAAGAGCCCACTTTTAAAAATGGTTTTGGAAGTATGCCTTGATGATTCTTCCAATGTCATTGATGCTTGTTGTGATCTCTCCTTTTTAACTTTTAATTTTGTTAATTTGAGATTTCTTTCTCTCTTTTTTTTTGTTTCTGATTGATCATTTTGGCTAAGGGTTTATCAATCTAGATTATTTTTTTCAAAGGACCTGCTCTTGTTTCGTCGATTTTAAAAATTGTTTTCTTAGTTTCCAATTCATTAATTTCTGTTCTAATCTTGATTATTACTTTCCACCTAGAGCGCATTGGGTTGGAGTCTTCTTGTTTCTCCAGCACCTCTAGGTGGACAGTCAGGTTATTGACTTGGGGTCTCTCTGTCTTTGTAATGAAGACATTTAGCACTATGAATTTTCCCCTTATAACTGCCTTCACTGTGTCCCATGAGTTTGGTAGGTTGTGTTTTCATTGTCATTCAATTCTAGGTACTTTAGAATTTCTTTTTTTATTTCTTTCATGAACCATTCATATTTTTTTAAACGTGTGTTGTTTAGTCTCCAGGAGCTGATGGAGTTGTTGATGTGGTTGATGTGGATCTTCTTATTAATTTGTAGCTTCAAAGCATTGCGATCTGACATGATGGAGGAAGTTACTTCAATTTTCCTGAATTTATAGCCTAATATGTGGTCAATGTTGGAGAAGGTTCCATGGGCTGCTGGGAAGAATGTGTATTCTGTACAGTTGGGGTAGAAAGTTCTGTAGATATCCCATCACGTCTAGTTGATCTATGATGTTGCTGAGCTCCATGATTTCCCTGTGGATTTTCTGCTTGTATGATCAGTCTATTGATGATAGTGGAGTATTGAAGTCTCTCATTTCTGTTTTATTGTTGAGTAGATTTTGTTATATAAAATGTGGTACACCAGTATTTGGGACATATATATTTTTGATTGTGATGTGCTCATGTTGGATCATTCCTGTGATGAGTAAGAAGTGGCCTTCTTTGTCCTTTTTGATTACTTTTTGTTTGAAGTCTATTTTATCAGATATTAGTATAACAACACCTGCTTGTTTTTTTTTTTATTTCCATTTCCTTAGAATATGATTTTTCAATATTTCACCCTGAGGAGGTATTTATCTTTAGTGGTGAGGTGGGTTTCTTGAAGACAGCAGATAGAAGGGACTGGTTTTTTGATACATCCTGATAACCTGTGTCTTTTGATGAGTAAGTTAAGACCATTACATATTTAAGGTTGTTGATTTGAGGTTTGAATTAATGCCTGCCATGATGAGGAGTTTTATGGGGTTTGGTGCTTTCTTGTATTATGTACTGTTTTGAGCCTGTTCTACTTCGATTATTGTGATCTTCTTCTTGTTGGCTCTTAAGATTGGTTGTTTGAATGTTCCCTGTGTATTATTCCCTCAAGTATTGTCTGTAGGTTTGGCTTGTGTTCATATAACCATAGAGTTGAGATTTTTATGGAAAGTTTTTCTTTTACCATGTATTATGGGCGATAGTTTTTCTGGGTAAAGTAGACCCTTCTGGCTTTCAAGGTTTCCATTGAGAAATCTGGTATAATTCTGATGAGATTACCTTTGTATGTTGTGAATTGTTTCTCTCTTGCTGCTTTTAACACTCTCTGTTTTCATTGTTAAGAGTTTTAACTATGATGTGTATTGGAGAATTTCTTCTTTGGTCCTGTGTGTTTGGTGTTCTGTGGGTTTCTTGTATCTGGATGGGCCTCTCTTTTGAGATATTCAGAAAAATTTTTCTTCAATAATTTTGTTGAATATATTCTCTATGCCTCTGGCCTGGATTTCCTCTCCTTCTAGTATACCCATGATTTGGATGTTTGGTCATTTTAGATTGTGCCACAATTCCTTCATATTCTGTTCACTTTATTTTTTGAACTTAGCAAAGTTTTTGGCCTCCCGATCAATTTCTTCTGTCTTATCTTTCAGGTCAGTGGTTTTGTTTTGCATATGAGTCACTCTGTCGGTGAGGGGTTCTAGAAAGGTTTTATAATTTCTATTTGATTTTGTTTTCTATTGCATTAGTTTGCATCATGTCCATCTCTTTTTTGAGGTACAATTTCAATTGGAGTTTTGATTTTTTCTTGATGTTTCCTGTAGTGCAATCTTACATTTGATCAAGTCTTTATTAATCTTAATCAACCAGTTGTTGAGATCTTCCATTTCTTGACTCACCTTCAATTTATTCATACCTCTTTGGAGGGTTCTAACATTTTCTTCAATCAAGTTAAGCCTATAGTCAAAACCTGAATGCTCTAGGAGATGATACTATTCAAGTTAATTGACACAATTGTTGGTTTTTTCATAGTTTGCTTCTAGTTCAGCTTGTTTTTTCTTTTTCTTTTTTTTTTGGTTCCGGGTCTCATTGGTTATTGTGTTATAATTTTAGGAATGAAGTTCTGTTAATTTCTTTATGATATCATTGGAGGCTTCCATTGTAGGACTAGGCATCCTTGTTGTAGATCTCTCAGTTTTCTGACTTTCATTCACTTTTTTGCATTGTCTACCCATTTTAGGAAGACTTTTTATTTAATTGAGGAGGACGCAAGTTTTTATCCTTTGGCCCATTTACCCTCTGACTCAGGTGAACAGAGATGTTGGTACCCAGTGGCCAGTCAGGATATCAGAGTAAAAGGCCTGATTACACAGCTCACACAAGGACCAGGCCTCCCCAAATAAGGCACAATGGGACATAACAGGACCAGGGGACTGGGAGGAGCAAGGAAACAGGGATCTGGCCTACTTTGTGCTGTGTCCTCCAGGACACAGACCAGCACAGGGAACCCAGACAAGGGAGGTGGAAGGAGATGGAAACAGGGGCCTGGCCTACTCACTCCAGACCACTGTGCAAGCCCACACACTGTCTGTACAAGGAACTCAGACCTGGGAGGTGGAAGAAGCCCATAAATTGGTTACAACCCATTGTTTTAAGCTGTTGATCAGACAGACCTATGAGGCCCCCCAAACAAGACAGGCTTCTGACAAGGCACTTGATTACTGACCCTAGGTAAAAGGTAAGACCCTATTGCCTATGACAGCACTTGCTTCCATTGCAGAACATCAAGAGATTTAGCTAAATCTGGGGGGAAGCCAGTTCCCAGATGGTTAGCCTGAATAGTGCTTAAAAACACTACAAGAGCTGGTGGAGGAAAAATGGCCAACAACATTGTGAACAAGCAGGGGGCCCTGCTATATGAAAGCAGCCAGCCTGAAAAGATTTACACACCTGTGCAATAGTGGCACACACCCTGGGTAGGTAACCAATGGCATTCTGAGTGGCTAAGAGATCTGCTCAGTGGAAAGTAACCCTAGCTGGAACTGGGAATCAAGCCAAAATCCTATGGAGACCAAGATTATGGACTCCAATTAGAAGCTTTCAGTATTCATTGGCCAAAAGTGAGGCTACATCCATCAAAATCTAAATTAACAATGCATGTCCCCTTTAACCTATCCTGATCTCACTGTGCATTGGAGAATCTATGGTGGTTTTTTTTTTGTTTTTTTTTTTTTTTTAGAAAGCAGCAATAACTGAGTAACTGAGGACAACCAAAATCTGCCAACAAAATAAGACTCTCTGGCAAGACATGAACCACCCCTCACACAGCAGCTAGGGCCAGGTAAAACCACAGCGGAAGTGACAAGATGAGCAAGAGTGCTGCTTCCACTGTAATCTTGACAACCTGTGGCAGGGTGATGAAGACAGATGCTGAGGATACGCAACATGCACCAAAGCAGAGATCCAGAAGCTGCTGAGAGCTCAACACTAAAGTAGATTTAAAGCATGCCCACCAAAAATGAGGGAATTTTGCTAAATAGGGTGCAAAAAGAATTTAAGAGCTATAGGGTCAGAGATGGGGAAAATATCCAGAGGCAATATTCTTCCAGCCAATGACAGATTGCTGCTCTCACATAACCTACAGCTCCATGGTGAATACAAGCAATCCCACTGAGGAAGTCCCTCAGTGTAATGGAGGCAGAGAGGACAAGAATGATCATACTGACATATGATGTATCCATACAAAGTAATAATAATAATGATGATGAGCCTAAAAACTTCAATAGAAAAACTCAGCAAGCCAATACAAGACAATAGTGTCCCCAAGACTAATAGAAAATTATTTCATTACAAAATGGACCTTATTCTTCCAGTTTCAAGTACTGAAAATAATGATAAAATTGTCTGGATGTGAAATTTTGGTATCAGCAGCATTTGTTTCCCCTTAACCTTTAGCAGACACTGATGTCTGTGAAGCAAACAAGTTCAGCTTGACTACGAAGAAATCTTTCACAGATGGATTGGACATCCATTTTATCATTTGGTCCTCAGAGGGATTCTGCACGGTATATGCAGAAATCTGAGTTATTAAGCTAAATCAATGTCAGCATTCTGTAAAGTAATAGTAAAATCCAAAACAAAGAAATATTGTTTCTTTACAAATAGTTCTAAAATTTTATCAACTTAGGAGAATATTCTCCTTCCATACCCACATCATAATTCCCTATAATTTTAGTTTTGTATTTTTAAAAAACATATTTCTTTATTAAAATGAAATCAAGCAATATTTCAGGCCTGAAAACTAATGTCAGTGACAAGGAACTTTTCTTCATGAAGGAGCAAATTTTAGTTTCTTAAGTTTAGTTTATTATCACATATGTTTGCTTATTTTAAGCATTTTTTTTTGTTGAAATCTGAATTTAGGGGTCATTTATTTCCTCTCAATTAGAAAGTTAGTAACTAAAATTTGTATATCTGAGGTTATTCACTATTTATATTATCAATAGTCACTCCAAATGCCTAGCAATAAAATTTTCTATTGTAACAGACCATTTTTATTTTATTTTATTTTATTTTATGTTATTTTATTTTATTTATTTATTTATTTATTTTTGGTAAATTCTGACTGATGAGATCTAAACTGAGATTGAAAGGAATTAACCTTAAGGCCATTATGATGCAAATTAGAATGTTTTACTATGGGACACATGACCCAAGTGCCTTATTTATTTTGATTCTAATAATCTCTGAATATTCTCTTTTTGTAACAGACTGATAGAGTCCAGGTGGAACTAACTGCTCATTCTGGTTAAAAGCACAAGGTTTTTATTTGAAGATGTCAAACTGTGAGGCAAAAGGTGGAAATCCTCTGTATATAATACCTCCAGGGATGTTTTGTAATGAATGAAGGGAAACCTGGGTTTAATGTATGCACAGATGGGATTTAGATATACCACATTCTCCATGGGCCTTCTTGAAAGACATGTCAATTGTCAGAATTGTAAAGATTTTCTTTGTTTTCCACTGATGGATCCAGCAACTGTTGCATAACTGAGTCCTTGATGGTTGTTGAAACAGACCAATTGATGCGAAACAACTTCTTCAGTAACAAGAAAATCTAGGTGAACAGTGCCAGATATGATGCTTTCTGTAAAGGAATCATCCTCTTATTTTCCTCAGTTTATTACTGTGTTGACTATTACCCCTATGTTCTATATATTTCACCCGCCTTTCTAGATTAGAAGCTTAAAGTGGTCTATTTATAATGAGGAGCCTTCTGATCACCAGCAAATCAAGAGAAACAGATCTCAAACCAAAGAAGGAGAAATTTATCATAAAGGTGAGAGAGAATGTCCATCTGACAGCAGACAACTGGAATCATGTATTCAACACAACAGACTGTGGGAGTGTTTGCATGGGGTATTCTGATGATGAAGTGATCTATGACACAAATTGGCCCTCTAATATATCCTGCTTGTGTAAAGCTTATAAGGACAAAACCTACCAAAGGAAATAAAAACTACTCCTCCAGTATTGAGTATTTAATTATTTTCTAAATCAAGTACAGAAATAAATGACGCATACACATTCTTGGACCGGGCGCAATTTAATTAGAAAAAGTATGTTATTATCTAAGTGAAGAATATTTTAGGTAATGCACATACATGCATTATTAATTGCTCATTTGGGGATAAAATTAATGCCATTTGAAAAGTTACTTTTTCCTCTTAAGTCAGTAGAAACTATAATTATGCATAGTTGAATAAAAGTGTATATACAGGGTTGAGAGATGGCTTAGTAGTTAAGGTGCTTGCCTGTAAAGCCTAAGGACCCATGTTGGACTCCTCAGTTCCCATGTAAATCAGATGCACAAGGTGATGTATGAACAAAATCATACATGTTCACAGGGTGGCACATGTGTTTGGAGTACAATTATAGTGGCTAGAGGCTCTGGCAAGACAATTCTTGCTCTCTCTTATTAAAAAGGCCAGTTTGATGCACTTGCCTCAAAAAAAGTGTGTATGTGTGTATACATATACATATATATATACATACACATATCCTTATTGATAGGATCAAAACACCATTGTCAGCCTGGTGATGGGAGAAAGAATAATGTGAAAGAGGTATGAATGCGAGATTTGAGATAGAACAGTACTGACTTACCTGCTGTCATTCTTTCAGCCTATCTTCTGTTTTCCCATATCTGCATCCTTGCTATTCACAACCCTGAAAATCTCAGATGCTTGCCGTAGTATCCAAGAGATTTTCCATGTGTAAATTCTATCCTGATGTGGAACTTGAGCTTAAATTCAACAATTTCTACAAAGATGTTCTAACTCCTGTAGCTCTGAGCTGTGCCATCCCTAAACTCTTAAAATACTTTTCTAAAACATGTATGTTAATTAGTTAATTAGTCATATACTAGGTCCATACTAAATAACACCTTTAAGTATACATATACATATACATGTGTATATATATATTAGCTCATGGAACTTTTTATCAAAAGCCTTTTAAGTCAATTAATCTCTTTTTAAAGATAATGAAATTGGTTCATAAAAGTCAATAACTTGCTAAAAGTCACTGTGAATTTATAAGTGGAGAATTCGAATTGCAACCAAGGTCTTCCTTCCTTCCTTTTTTCCTTCTCTTTCTTTTGCATTCAATTCTTTTTTACATATCAATATTATGTGATTTATGCATCTACTTACGGGGTAGAGCAATGAAGTTTGCAAGCAACATAATGTTATGACTTTACTTCACAGAATTTAGGGAAGGGAAAACAATGTAACCTTAGAAATGGCTAACACAAAGGCTAGCCAAGCAAAATGTGGACTTGAATTTCTTGATCAGCTGTTGTGTTCCTGCATTTATTCTTGTTCTGCTACATTGATTTGGGCAGGACGGCCAGGACGAATCTAAGCATCAGAATACA
This sequence comes from Jaculus jaculus, assembly GCF_020740685.1. Lineage (NCBI taxonomy): Eukaryota > Metazoa > Chordata > Mammalia > Rodentia > Dipodidae > Jaculus > Jaculus jaculus. The sequence goes on from NC_059107.1 coordinate 134,587,549, forward strand.
TCCTGCTGGTCTCAGTCATACAGAATGACCTCAGCCCTACATCTTAGGTAACCAATGTTTGGTTTCATCTGACCATGGTAGTCATTCCTAGACTTAAAATGAACACAAATGGGCCCAGTCAAAATGACACCTGAAACTTTCCTGATGGTTGGGAAGACAGAAGGTCTCCTTTTTTGTTGCATGTCATGTTTGGAATGCTTGCAAGTTCACTGCATGAGGAAACCTTGATATGAGTTCAGAGCTAGAAAGTGGAATAAAGTAAACAGTAAAAGGAGTTCTGATCTCTTTATACCTAGAAAGGTACTTGGTAGAGTACATCACATTACTATTCCCTAGCATTTACTCCATGTCCTCTGAAAGATCTAGTTTTCTACCCCATTGATCATGATCTTTGTTCTGAAAACTCATTTGGACAAGGATAATATGACTAATATGAATGTGATATTTCAGAGGAAGCTTTAAAAACCATTGTGTGGCTCCACCATTCCCAGCTGTATAGTGACTTTGTATTATGGCTTGGGGATACTCTGGGAAAATGCACAAGACTTTCCCTGGTTCTTAGAATGAAGAATATGCAGAGAGAAAACATGCCTCTACTGACAAATGAATGAAAGTGAAACATTTGTGTGTGTCATTGGGCCTTTGTATATCTTTGTGTGGTGTAGTCTAGTGAAACTCAGCTAACACCATCAACTTTGATCTTTTCTATTCAATAAACCAATGGATGACTTTCACTGTCAAAGCAGTATGAATTTTCTGTAATCCATTTGGAAATATCTTAACAAACAAACGCATCTTTGTCAACTGAACAACCCTGTGTTTTATCAGGAAGAGATTTTAATATGCCAACATCCTAGAGATATACTATGTGGTGGTTATAAATCTACTGGGGGCCAGGGGTGGAATGTAGTGGTTTGAATAGATGTCCCCCAATATATTCAGTAGTTTATTTGTTTGTATATTGCATCTGTAGTCACCTGGCTGGAGGCAATGTCACTGGGTGGCTCTTAAGGTGTGGTGGTGGGTTTCAGATTTCAATCTAAAGATATGCAAAGTGTGCCTAGCTGGAGTTCCTGAAGTATGCTGTGGCTTTTGACCTTTTGGCTTGTGCTTCTCTCTCTCTGCTTGGTCCTGTGAAGGCAGGCCAGCTTCTTCTGCCATTTATGGAACTTCCCCTGGATCTGTAGGCTTCAATAAATATCCCTTCCTCCATAACTGTGTCTGGTCTGAAAGTTCATCTCAGCGAACCTGAAGCTGTCTGCTATACACTGTAAAGTAAGCTCGTATTCGTACCACCTGATATTTAGTAAGGAAAGTATCTGGCTACAAGACTGAAATTTTATACGTGTGTGTGTGTGTGTGTGTGTGTGTGTAATTTGCAAGTATATAGAAAGAAGAGACAGAGAGTATGGGCATGATAGGGCCTCTAGCTTCTGCAAACGGACTCTAGAAGCATGCACCACTTGTTTATTTGGCTTTATGTGGGTTCTGGGGAACCAAACCCAGGTCATTAGGCTATTCAGGCAAGCAATGTAACTGCTGAGCCATCTCTCTAGCCCCGAGGTCACCATTTCTCTAACCATTTCTGTGGACTTCCAGTTAACATGGGAAGAACAATTTCCATCTTATGAAATGATCTTAATGAAAGGAGCAACATGGATTTAATATAATGCATAGAATTTTACCATTGCACCATCAAGGAGGTCTTTCTCCCATATAAAATATGTTCTCCTTCATTAACACAGAATCAAAGCTACAGCACATAAGTGAATCCCTTTGATGCTCATTTCAAAGCGTTTCAGTAAAAAAAAAAAAAAAAAAAAAAAATTACTGCAACACATTAAAAATATTTAAATGGTATTATTTCTCTTCCATGCATGGGGAGATGGGAACTCTGACATCTTAGTATCTTCCCTGTGGACCACACAGGGAGCCACTGGCAGAACTCAGTGGCTGGTTGCATTGCCCTCTATCATCTCAGTGTGGCCTGCAACTTTTTACACCAGCACCATTCATGGGAAAAAGACACTTGAACAAACAAACAAACAAACAAAACAACAACAACAAAAACTAAAACATTCTACAAACAGTAAACTACAGAACTATTTCTAACTTTTTTTTTGCCATTTACAGTCTTATTTGAGTCCATCCTTTGGATCAGCAATATATTTGAATTAAATTACTGCAAGTCAGACAAGATTGCATCTATTCTACATATCTTCTAGGCAGAATCACAAGCAGAATGGCAGTGTTCCAAAGCCCTTTGTCCACACCCTCCTCTTCCTCCTAATCAGTCGAGTCACCATACAGAACTAGAGAACTAGAGATACAGAAACAAGAAGACCAACTGAGAAAATAATTCATTTATCCTCAGAAGAATTAGGCACCTCTATCACAATAATACTAATATTATTAATAAAATCACCATCATACCAGTCCATATTACCCAATATTTGCTTTCATAATGATTAACATAGTCATATCACTCACTTGATCTACACAACTATGTGAAAAATAGAGGTTTAATTATCAAGAAAAAATGATGATTTAATGAAAAGCAATGACTTGGTAACCATTTATCCAGGCACATCCCAAGGGCTAAAGTTATAACTTAACCTGGTAGCTTCTCCCACTGAGCTTGGAGCTGATCTTGCAAATGATATAATGTCATCTAGGTCATGAATATGAATCTAAAAATATATACTATTTTCCTTAACATTACCAATATTCTGAATGTCTATGTAAATGTAATTTATTTAACATAAATTATCATAATATATATGGACAAAAATGATTCACTACAATATTCTAAAATTTGAGATTTCAGTCTCCAAAGAGAGATTTCTGTTGTTATAGTTTCAGTTCTTAATTACTTAAAGTGCCAAAATTTTATGACTACCTATTATTTTACCATACCAAAAGTGGGGGTGAAGTATAATTCTTCTTATTTAATTCAAGGAAAATACAGCTGTTTTCAAGCTTCAGAACTTCCTGAAGGAAAATATAACAATTTCCCAACTCTCATTAATCTTGCAGAATACTTCATGCAAAAAATATTATGCCTTGCTTTATTTTTCCCATTATGCTCATTTTACAACAGTCTATGTAACTTTTGTTAGAGTCATTATAGGAGCCCCAAAGGTCTGCTAAAATAAGAGAAACTACATATATATGTGTTTTAGTTTTTATATATATATATATATATATATATATATATATATATATATATAATTCCATATGTATATATGGAAACTCAAACTTTCAAAAGGTAGCACCTTCTGGAAAAAATAACTAAGCCACAAAAGAATAGAGAAATAGGTAGAGCATTATTACTTTCCAGGTACTGATGTCTAGCAAAGCCGAGCTGGACTGGTTGTTCGAAATAATTACATTGTCCTATGTTATTATATTTCCACTCTTATGATTTGTTTAGAATCAATGTCCATGCCTTTGTCCATCCACATGTACCCATGAATCACACCTTAAAAATTTCTCAGTCTAATACATAAATTCTTGTCTAAAAAATGTCACTTTTGGAAGAGTTAGATATTACATCATGCCTTATTCACTCCAGCTAGTTACTTCATTATTTATAAACTTAGAAACATCTAGGCAATGTGTCTTAGCCTTGTGGAAGTGAGGACTCAAGAACAGAGGTTAATATTAGAGAATGTCTGCTGTCCTGTCACCTTGTCAGTAGAAGCTTGGAAAATGACAATGTGATAAACTTGGACTTTAGTTACCATGTTCTGTGAGTTGTAGAGTTGGGTAAGCTCTAAGATTGGTCTGTGGCATGAAAATGATGGCCTGACAGTAGGATGGAACACTGACTCTTATATTATGAAATAAATTAAAATGATCTTGTGATGTTTATACCAAATATCACTAGAATTCAATTTGCATTTTTTCAGAAGGTAGCAGTAGAGATAACAAGTGCAGATGCTACTACAGATAGTGTACGTTGAGTACTTTTGAAATATTTATCACTGCAAAGAATGTGGGTTTCTAACATTTACCTTTCAGCACAATCCTGAGGTGCAATTGTTTGTATTTGAGAACGTATCAGAACACACTGTCTTGGGGGAAAAAAAAGTCACAGCAAGTTCAATTTCAAAATATCCTGTGACCACTGGGGAGCTAAAGGAAAAGAAAGACTTTTAAATATATATGTGAGTATACTTGCACATTTGCACACAATTTTATTGAAGATACTAATTCTCACTAAGGTTAAGGCGGGTGGTATTTTCAAAAGTTTATAATTTAAAAACCGTTTTCACAATTCTCAAGGAGAGATAGACATAGATGAGAATGAGTGTGAGAGGTATTCTACATTTATCAACCAGTTTATGACATACTATGTGCCAAATTCTGGAGGTAAGAAGGTCAGAATTCACATTCACATGGTCATGGCTTCCACATGTTTGTAACCCACAATAGAATCATTCTGGATGTCAACTCAAGAGTTTGCAATGATTGCTAATGCCTTTGTCAAATATGACTTGGAAATTTTTCAGAGGAAACCCCATTCATCTTCTTTTCTACCTTCCTCCCTCCTTCTTTCCATAATTCACACCTTCCTTCTTTTCCTTTTCATCACCAGGGATTGAACCTAGGTCCTTGAGAATGCTAGTTAAGTGTTTAGTGCTCTCTTAGTGAGCCAACCTTCTAGTTCCCTTTATATTTTTATTATCCATGCTAGCCTTAAATTATCCACATAGCCCAAGTTGACTAACTTCTAATACCTTAGCCTCACAAGTAGCTAGTATTACAAGTATGTACCACCTCGTCCAGCTAGGAGAGTGCTGATTTTCCAAGGAGTCACCTGTGTGCAAAAGACCAGGAGTGTTAGCAAAGAAAACTCCAGGCAGATGGAACCGCACGTGGTTATGGTATGAAATACTGTACAATAGCATGACACTTTGTAGATGTACAAAGTGACTATAGCTTCAGTGACTGGAGATTAGGTAAATAGGGGCAGCAGCTGTTGCCTGCCGTGCTGAAAGACAAGGCGATGGAAAGGCCATGGCAGACTCTCGGTCTTGTAGATCAGTTTAGACCCATTTGAGCACAATGGATCATGAGGGGGTCAGCCAGCAGACACCTCTCTGTTGTTCTAATTCTATCACATTAAGTAGCACCCCTAGTTAGTGGCCCAATCTACTCATATTCTGCCTTTGGGAGGCATAAATAGCCACCTCTGTACATACACATGCCAAGGACCTCATTCTTGAAATTCCTCTCATTAATACCAGAGGAAGGTCAAATATAAGAAACCAAATTAAGGTTATCATGATGCCTATGGAGAGCTGCATTTAACTTAATTACTTTCGCCCTTGCTAAGTTTCAGAGCTCAGAACTTTCAGGAAGAGAATTTGTACATCACTCTTTGTTTCAGTGAAATTGCAAAGGAATAAAGAAAAGGGTAGAAGGAAAGAACACGGAGAAAGCTTTAATGTAACAAAATTTCCCAAGACATGGGGAACGAAGAGAACATGAGGAAATGTCAGCCAGGATAGACGAATCAGAACACATTCCCACAGCATGCTTAAGTGGCATTGTGGGAATGAGGTTCTAAAGATAGGGGCAGCAGAGGACTTTGGAAGGGACAGGCATCCTTACCTTGGAGTCTGGTTCAAGTGTCTCTCCATGTAAGACTCAAATCTTGGTCTAGTCAATAAGATTATCTATGAGGATTGCTTACATAGAAACAATATTTTCTTATAATGAAACATTAAATGAGGGAGCAAGAACTACGCTTAAGGCTTTAGCATGTATGATCTTTGAATTTCACCTTTTTTCCTTCAAGGCCATAAACTAGAAATGTGTGACTTTATGAGAGTCTCTGAAACAAGATTATGAAGTTGGTTTACCCATGACTTTGTGACCTAGGAATCCCTTGGCCCTTATGACCTATGGTTTTGTGTTAGCATTGTGAAATCCTATCCAGTACATTTCTGAAATTATGCTATGAACATTCACCAGAAGTATAAAGAAGCATCTAGAACACTTTAAACTACAAAGTAAACAAAATCATATATATGGCTATTGTTAAGAGACCTAGGTAGAACTTTCTACAACATGTTAAGCCACCCTCCCTCCCCAACCACCCCCCGACCTTTCCCTCTCTTTGCTAGAGTTTAAATCTATATTAAACTCTTTCTTACCTCCACTTTGTTTTATTTTTGTTATTGTTGCCTTTTTATTTTCACAGTCAAGAATTCCAGCTTCACTTGGGTGGAAGTCTTTGAGAGAATTCTTGCAACAGCACAGAATTGAATTTCCTGTCCTTGCTGTCACTGACAAAAAGTGCTAGAAAATATGAATTTTGATCATATTTGAGAATCTCTTGGCTTTTCTGTCATGGGTAAATCAGTTAATGCTCGTGATCTTTTTGTTTCTGTAGAGCTGTATTACAGAAGTTGAGAATTTCTGAAGATCCTCTAGGTTCTGAAATGCTAATGCCCAACTGTTTTACAATTTATATTTCTGCAGCTCAAAACACTAATAAAACACTGGTTTTATTCTATCCCTCCTTCTAGAAAACAAACAAACAAACAACAACAACAAAAACAACACCTTTATGATCTGCAAGGTAATATTATGTTATGGTTGACCTCAGCCAAAGGCCCAAACGACTAGTAATAGTTCAAAAACATTTATCAATTGAATTTAATTAAGTAAATTAAATTATTAATTAAATTATTTCATTCAGCACTTAATGACAAGTGATGGAACTTTTAAAAAAGGATGCAGTTGTATAATATAGAACTTGGGTCTGTACTGGATTCCTGGAAGAAAATGTTAAAACATTTGCACTTTACCTGAGAGGAGTGTCCTTCTACCCATGGTGGGCTACTGGTACCACGGCTATGTTTATACTGATGACAACAGACCCTGAAGTAGTTTCTAGAAGGACCTTGCCATTCCAGAAAGAGCAGCACGGTGAATAGGTACTTGGAGCACAGAGCCCTGAGATAGCAGCCTGACTCCGAATCTCTGTGAAGAGGATTTGAACTCAGTGAGGGGGTCAAAAATCCAATCAGTCCTACAAATGAATGCAACGAACACCATGAAATGTCAGTAAAATATCTGGACAAGGGATTCAAATGACAACCTGGTAAAGAAACACCCAGCGTTGTTGCTCAAGGGGTCTTCAGGGCAGCTCAATCTCTGTTTTGCTTCTAGTTTGCTGGCTCCAGATTGTTCTCATGAAAGTGTTGTTATAGGTAGGCTTTCCTACATTCATTCTGTGAATCATTCAAGTAATATTAAACATGAGAGGAGAGTGACAGCCCTCCCCCCAGTTAATATCACATCATGGGAAGTGCAGGAAGCCTGAAAACCTCCCAATCTGTGGCTATTGTCTCACTTGGGAGGCAGTTTTGTCAGACTTTGCTTTCAATCCATGGATGTATTTTGTAGAAAGCCAGGGAGTTAGAAGCACTATTTCATTGGAAGGACTTACTGATCATTTAAACAGATTAAATTCAATTATTCCAGGAGCACGGAGCCTCTCCAAATGCATTATCGAGTTGTTCCAGGAAGAAAAAGCAAATAAAGAGATTCTGCCTTTTTCAGAGAAAAACATTTAAGGAAGGGAATCCCGCTTCAAATGTTCTTTCTTTAAATAACTGAAATATGGTAAAAACAACGTAGTAAATAAGATGAATTGATACCAAGATTCATTAAGCTTTTATGCAAGAAGTTTAGAGTATCTCTTACCAGCAGGCCATAAATTATATTTAACAAATATTTTGGGGCGCACTTGAGAGACTGAGGTAGGAAGAATGCTGTGAGTTTGGGGCAAGCCTAGGTTACAGAGTGAGTTTCAGGTCAGCCTGGGCTACAGTAAGACTCTATCTCAAAAACATAATAATAAAAGTGGTCTGGAGAGACAACTTAGAGGCTAAGGACCTTGCCTGTGAAGCCTAAGGATCCAGGTTCAATTCCTTAGTACCCTTTTAAGCCAGATGCACATGGTAACACATGTATCTAGAATTCATTTACAGTTGCTAGAGAACCTGGCATACCCATTTTTTCTCTGGCTCTCTGCCTCTTTCTGTCTCCCAAATAAATAAGTAAATTAAATATATAAAAAAGAAACAAAAAATAAAATCAAGGAAGAGATGTATGTAGAGAGATTCAATGAGAAATTTACTGATATCAATTCATAAATAATTTAAGATTCATCATATTGTGATATAATGGTGATTCACCTAAAAGATATGAGGTTGCTTTTTCCAATAGTACTTATTATTATGAGTTTTAAGGAAAATAAATGATTCCAAGCGAAGTCAATTTTTTTGACATAGTCATTTCCTTCTGTAATGTAAATGACTTGACATAACATGTACTGATTTCCGTGAAGTTGGAGTTTGAGTGAGGAAAATTTATTTGCAACACCTTGCACTCATTTTGTAAGTATGTTTTGAAATGGTAGCTTGTTTTCCTAGACAGAAACAACATGTTTTAGAGGGCAAGGTTTAATTCAGAAAAGAGGACAATCCAGTTAACACATGGTCACAATCTTAGGAAATGGATGGAAGAACTGAGGACAATGAATTGCTAGATATTTTTACCAGGTTCTGTTAAAGTTGCAGAGATGCATCTCACGTGAGGAAAGAAATAGGCAACTTTTCCCACCCAAATCACTTAGTATTCAGTGAATCAGTTGTCTGCCTAAACACCTGTCACTTCAGATGTCAGAATCAACTTAGTTTGTAGTGGGAGTGCAGTTAAGTGGTTTGATTAAAATGAGCATCCCTGTGACTCATGATAACTGCTGCTCCTTAGTAGTGAACAATCCATCTCCATTATCAGATAGAGTGTCACAGCATCACAGTGTTCCTATTCAAGCAACACTTAAGGAGCAGCCCAAGGCATAAAGCCCATGCCACTGTCTTCCCCTCATCTCATCATGCAGGCATGCTGCCCCCTCACACCATCATAAGAAGCAGGGATACAGTACACGGAAGTATTTTGAAAGAACTCACTAATATAACTTTTATTACACTGTATTGTTTTAAGGGTCTATTTTATTACCTGGTCTCATTAATATTTTATTTTGAAATTTACAATCCAACTCTATCATAGGTATGTGTGTAGAGAAAATTTCAGGATATTTGTGGTTCAGAACTATCTGCAGTCTTAGGCATCAGCTCGAAGTCTCATAACTCCACTTGGGATCTTAAGGATAGAGGGGCTACTTGTCCCCACGTGGCCATGCCTCTAACCACATAATTTAATTTATTGTGCCTAAGGCTGGTCTGTACAGTTTACACTTTGGTCATATGAATGAATGAGCTTTATGTGTGACCATGAGTTTTATGCATCTTTGCCTAGGCGAAGCTTTGTGGAAACAGTAAAACATTTCTCAGTGTGTCTGTGAGTGTGTTTCTGGAAGGGATTAGAACTTAATTGGTAGATCAGGTGAAGGAGATGCAGATATCATCTAATCCATGGAGCCCTTGGGTAGAATGAAAGAGCATAGGAAGGTTTAATGTGCTCTACTCAATCTGGGACAGTCAGCTTCTTCTCTTGAGCATCATTGTTTGTGGTTCTCAAGCCTTTGGACTGGGATTTGAATTTATGTCATCATCTCCCTATTCCCCTGGCATTCAGGTTTGAGTTGAAACTATACCACCAGCTCTACTGGACTCCCTACTTCTTTATAGCAAAGCACAGATCTTTTCACTCTCCAGGTTCATGTGAACAACTACTTGGAATAAATCTCTTCTTACCTATCCATCATCTTTCTATCCTCAATCTCTCTATCATCTATCAACTTGTCACCTATCAATCCTTGGCCTTACTGGTTCTCTTGATCTAGAGAAGCACACAGCATTCAAATAAAATGTACACATGCATGGAATAATATATTCAGTCTTTATCTGTTACATCAGAAGCCAAATTTCTCTAACAGAGAACCCTAATGCCATGGATTAAGAACAGATCTGATTGGAACTGACATGCTCCAGAAATTTAGTGACTTCTCTTTCTGATTTCTAGAAAGGTCAGGTATTAGGCTTCTGCTCAGTGACACAGGACCTTGGCAAAGGTAGCTTCATTTTGATTTCTTCTCTGTCAGTGACTAGCACAAATGCCTAATCCAAAACAACGTCTTCTAATAATTTTTATGTAACTGGTTTTACTTGTCAACTCTCACCTTGGCCATGCCGTCTCTACCTGAAGCTTGCTTTCAGCACTGCCACCACATTACTTGGGAAGTCCAAGTCTAGAATACCAAGCCATGTCCTCCCCAGTAAGTGTTTTACCTCAAATGTTTTCTATCAAAATGTAAGCAAGCCAAACCAGGAAACAGCCCCAAATCATTAAGTTCCTCACAGCTCAGCTCAAATGAAAACAGAATTAAAATTCATAGGGATATAAAGGAGGTGCTTGCTATTTAACTTCAAAATGGGAAAGAAAAAAAAAATACCAGATTTTGTAAGATCTGTTGGCATAAGCAGTATACCCAGACAGGTGGGAGGAAGTAATGTGGAAAATGGGTAATGATGAATTTCATGTGAACTTTTGGCCCTCTCAAAATTGGCAAAATTGCTTTCTTATCTCCTGAATAATCAACTTGCATTTATAATTATTATTATTATTTGGTCTTCTGTCTGACTACCTGTCTCTACCTTTGATTCTGCATCTTTTTTGTACTTGGAATCTTTCTTGTTAGGCTTTCCTCCTTCCCTTCTCTCTCCTTCCTTCTACTCTATTTCCCCCCTTCTCTTCCTCATTCACTTCTAAGACTCTTCTATCTCTCACTTCAAAGCCTTCCAATGAAACTTGCATTTACTTGCCCCAGTGTCCTTTGTGGAAACTGTCTTCATCCATGTCAGAGGTTCAACTCTCAATTTCCATATGCTCTCTGATTCAAACCCCACCTTGCCTCCATGTCTCCACTGGGGGAAGATCATTATCAACAGAACCATAAGGGACCCCAGGAAAGGCCACAGTATACATGGATTTTATTGAATTGCAAGCAGCTTTCTCAGAAATGAAGGCCTCCTCCCTGATACAAATCAGATGCTTACCTAATGCTATTTCCTTGGTGGGTGACAAAGGCATGATGGGATTAAGACACCCCTTTGTGGTGTGGTAAAGCTCCCCTGTTTTCTTGCTTGAAGTGGAGCATTTTGACGTATTAACTGGATCAGCACAAAATAGAGCTACAACTATTGAACACACTTATTTTTCTGGAAAGAATTTATACCAAACCTCTTTCCAAAAGATTTGAAACAGCTGAATGCTACTAGAATGTTTCTGCCTACCCCTTCCCTTTTAGGTGCCTGTGCATATCCTTCTAGTGATTTCCCTAATCCTCTAAATGTGGGAGATGCATATTGAAAATATAGTGCTGGTCACAGTATGCATGAAAAAAACTCCATGTCGTTCTATCTGGATCTCATAATTTAGCATCACATCATAATATCAATTGTATGCACATGTGCTGCAAGATTGAAGGACTTTTATTTTATTTTATTTTATTTTTATTGTTTTAAGCAGATGGCACACTGAAGTAGGACCAGTGATCCAGTAAGTCATTTTGCATAAACCAGATTTTGTTTGACATGGGCTATACATCACTTTACGTCATTAAGAAGAACACTCCCTCTTTTTACATGTCTTCCCAGCAGCTGATTTCTGAATATGGGCACTGATATAAGTCATATACTAAAGAATGGAATATACCTCCCACTGTGCAATACCAGTGAAGCTACCTGTAGATCCCACAAGATTTCCCTGCCTTCCTTTCTTTTCTCTAAATCTGTGTTCACCTGCTGCCATTTCCTTCCTTCTCACATCATTCCCTCCCATAGATCCATATATATATTTCTTTTCTCCTAGTAAAAGGACTTCTTAAACATACTGTTACACATTATTCTTTTATCTACTAATATAATCTTCACTGTCTAGCTGTAAAGAGATTTTAATAAATGCTCATTAAATACATAATTGATGCTATATTTTTTTAAAATGTTTTTTTTTGTTTTATATTTATTTATTTATTTATTTGAAAGAGATAGACAGAGAAAGAGGCAGAGAGAGACTGAGAGAGAATGGGCGCGCCAGGGCCTCCAGCCACTGTAAACGAACTCCAGACGCGTGCGCCCCCTTGTGCATCTGGCTAACGTGGGTCCTGGGGAAACGAGCCTCAAACCGGGGTCCTGAGGCTTCACAGGCAAGCGCTTAACCGCTAAGCCATCTTCCCAGCCCTTGATGCTATATTTTTAATGGCTAAATGCACATTCTTCTAAGAAGATGGTATAATGCCAATGTATAGAAATGCTAATTTTGTCAATGTTATCACCATTGCCATTTCTATCACCCTGGACATAATCATCATCATTTCCATATTGATTGCTTACTCCCCATTCCATGGGTGCTATTACTTTATTTAATTTTGTAGTGACCTTTTTAGTACCCTAGTATGTAAGATGGAGATTGAAATAATACCGTATCCAAGGGCTTCCTTTAAGGATGAAAATGGAATAATATGCAGAGTGTTTTCAGAATATTACTCAACTGCTAAGTACTCATTGCATGATAATTGTTATGATAGTTATTACTTAATAGTAATCATTTAGATGGAGGGCCAATCTAACAGTTGAAAAGAATAAGACAGAGAGGTTAGGTAGTTGGCTAAATGTCACTCATCTAGTAAGTGGCACATTGGAAATGAATAAGTAATACATTCATACAGGTAAGTTGTTAACTAATTTTCAACAAGGATGCAAAGTATATGATGGAAGAAAGATACATTGGGTGAGGAACCTGAATAATCACTAGAATAGAATAAAATTCTTTTACCGTACATGAGAATGAAATGAAGAGATTGTAGACTTAAGTTTCATACAGGTACTGATAAAGCTCAGAGTAACTAATACTAGGTAAGAATTTCTTGGCATTGGCATAAACAAGTTTAACTTTATAAATTTTGGCTATGACCTCAAGTGCATAGATGACAAATTACAAATAACAGCAAAAGAAAAAAAAATCAATGAAACAAAAGACAGCTTATGAAATGGGAGAAAAAAATACAAAATCCATATATTAAATAAAAGATTATCACTAAAATAAATAATGATCTTGTGATGGTTAATCTTAAATTGTCAACCTGATATGATTTTTAATCACTAGAAAAACAAATTTCTTGGCATGTCTGTGGTGGTTTGATTCAGGTGTTCCCCATAAACTAGATGTTCTGAATGCTAGGTTCCCAGCTGATGCATATTTGGGAATTAATGCCTCCTGGAGGGAGTGTATTGTTGGGGGCGGGCTTATGGGCTTTATAGCCAGTTTCCCCATGCCAGTGTTTGGCACACCCTCCTGTTGCTGTGGTCCACCTTCTGTTAGCCAGGGGGTGATGTCCACCCTCTGCTCATGCCATCGTTTTCCCCTGCCATCGTGGAGCTTCCCCTTGAGCCTGTAAGCCAAATTAAATCTCTCTTTCCCAGAAGCTGCTCTTGGTTGGGTGATTTCTAACAGCAATGTGAACGGGACTGCAACAATGTCTGTTACAGATTTTTCTAGACTAGACTAATTGAGATGGGACAATTCACCTTAACTACAGGCAGTGGCATACGTGAACAGCTGCAGGTCCTGTACCGTATCAAAAGGAGAAAGCGTGGTGGGCCCCAGCATTCTTCCCTTTCTACTTTCTCCCTGCAGATATGTAGATATGATCATGGCTTCCTGCCAGACTTTCTCACCATGATAGACGTGCCCTTAAATCTGTAGGTCAAATCAAATCCTCTTTCTTCATAAGTTGTGTCTGGTCAGATGTTTGTTCACAGAAACCAGAAAGCAACCAGTACAGAACAGAACTAATGTAACTCAATAGCACAAACAAAATAGGGCTGGGAGATGGTTTTACAGGTAAAAACACTTGTGGCAATCACTGAGGACTGAGAGGGCCTGATATTCCTTGCATCGTTTCCTTCGGGGTCCATATAAATGGTTAGGGTTTGGCTATGCACATTTGTATCCCCAGTCCTTTGAAGATCAGAGACCAAAAAATCATTGGAGTTCAAAAAATCATAGCTCCCCAGAGATAAAGACTCCAGAAGAGGGGAAGGAAATCCAGCTGACTCCACTGGCCTTTGCCCACCAGCAGGTACACTTGTACACATACACACCATGTATTATATAGGCAGAAATAAATATAAATAAATGAACTGATTTTAAAATGAGCAGAGATATGAGCAGGCATTCTTCCCAGTTTTATAAACAAATGGGCTTTTAACATGTAAAATGGTTTTCTACATTGATAATCAGTTTGAAATTAATATCAGAACCACAATGAATTATCACTGTGCACATTAACATGAGCATTATCTAAAAGACTGACATAGCAAAGGGTGGTGAGAATATGAAAAGAAATGCCATGTGCTGTTGGTCGATATGCAGATTGTTAGAGTCATTCTGGAAGTTAGTATCAATGTGATCCAACAACCTCATTTCTGGACATATATCTGCAGGAGAGGAAATAATAGGTCTGTGTGCATTCTGATAGTTTTCATAATAATCATGCAATTTAACAACCTATGACTTTTAGCAGAATAATTATTTTAAAAGATAAGATGTATCTTCAATGGGTTAGTACTCACCTTTTAAATAGAAGGAGCTATTATTTGCAATAATACAAACAAACCTGTAAGAGATTATACTAGTGAAAATAAAATGGGTACAGAAAGACAAATACTGCATGGCTCTATATTTACCTAGGATGTAGAAAATACAAAAGAGAAAAAAAAAAAAACCTGAGGTCATGAATCAGTGGTCACCAGGAGATGAGGATGGAGGAAGTGGGAAATATGTAATAGTGAATACTGTAATTTAGCCTGAAATTTGCCTTAATCTGTTTCTTGTGCTTTAACATAAATATTGTAACTATGTGACATGATACATGAATTGATTTGATTGTCATCATTATTTCATAATATATATGTATATGAAATTATAATAGAAACTTTAGTTACAAATTTGTCAATTTTACCTCAAGAAAGATGGAAAAGAATGTGATAGCACTTAGAAAATTAAGTTATCATATTAAAAACAAGAGAAAAGTATAGCAAAGCAATCAGAAGAAAGGAAATAATCAATAGCAATTAATGACACTGAAAACAACAAAGAAATGAATGCATTGAATCAAAAAATTAGATCTTTCAGTTCAATCACTTAAACTGAACTTTTGCCAAAATTATGATAAAAAGAGAAATACATAATAATTATAAATATCATAAATGAGAAGACATAAACTTCTGTCATAAATATTTAAATAATCCAAGAGTCTTGTGAATACTATTATAGTAAATTTAAAATTTCAATTTTTATTTTTATAATTGTGATGTATCAAGGTGATTTTGCAACAAATTCCAGTGGGACAAAAATCCAAACAAACATATCAAATCAAACAAAAAAGTATGTCCCTTATATTTCCACATATTTGATACCAGTATTAACTTAAAATGATTCATATATTAAAATTTGAAGCCTAGAAATGTAAAACTATTAGATAAAATCATAATAGAAAATTTCTTATATGGCACACATAAACACAAACTATAAAACAATCATGCATGCTTAATCAAAATCCAAGATCTGTAGCTGGGAATGTAGTTTAAATACCTGATCAGTAGACAAATAAATTGTGGCACCATAAACTAGAGTATTTCTAGGCAAAAAGGGAACAAATTAATGGAAAGCCACCAGGATAGTATTAGCATTAAACTAAGTGAAAAAGACCAGTGTTTCCTTTTATATGACATTCTAAAAACACAAAATTATAGCAATCAAAATTGAATCAGGAGTTTATAGAAGCTGGGGTAGGTAGAAACTACTTCAGCAGAAAAGTCCTATAGATAACTTTTAGATGATAATGATAATAGTATATGAATTGATTAAAGTTGTAGGAATACATTTGTAAAATACAACAAACTATGTAACTAAAATAGGCAAAGTTACTGCATATAAATTATATCTCAAGTAATAAGAATGAATAAAATCTAAATAACAAGAAAATAAAACCCACTTCATTAATACTGTTTATCTGTATAACTCATTTACAAATGGCAGAAACATTTTGCCAAAAATTTGACAATACATATCAAGAGCCTAAACTACGATCATACATTTTATTCAAATATCTATTTTCAGCACTGCATAAAAATATTCTACAAATAATAATACCCACAAAATGGAATTACTTATAATAATGAAAGCTCAGAAATACCATAAGACATAACAATAGGTGAATGATAGAATAAGATTTAGAGTAATATCCTGATTAGACTTTAAATAACTATGAAGGTATGCAGCAATACAGAAAGGTAATGATATAATCACCCATACCATTTTAAGGCCTTCTGTTAAAGATGGCTGGCCACACACTTGCATAGGCTTCCCATTTCCTGGAGTTGTGAAGGTAAAGCTATCTGAAGCATAACTCAACTAGTTTTGAGGCCCTTCTACTCATATTCAGTATTCTTTTAACTCTAGTTTTAAATAGCCATGCTCAAGTACTTTCTTCATCCCCCACTTCTTTGTTTCCTTTTTCTGGAACGTCAAATCATAAATATATTAATATACCTAATTGTGTCTCATATAGGACCACATTTATATCAATTGCTAAACTTGGTTATTTACATAAGTAGCTAGTGAAAAACTGTGAAACATATTCATCTTTCATAGTACTGACCTCAGTTCAAGGCACTAAGTAGGAATATTTTAAGTTGTTTGAATTTAACAGAAAAATAGTATTTGCCAATATTTTTATTATAAAGTTATGTACATTATAACATCTTGTTAATAAGTGCTGAACTGATCTGCATAGTTAAATTTCATTGAATTCATTTTTGAAATATGGAACTCCTTGATATAAAGAAATGGAGTAGGGTTACATTTATATGAGATTTTGGCATAAGCTTGACAGTATTTTACTTCAGCTTAGTATCTTCCAGGGAATTATCTTAAAAAAATTCTTTAAGGGCTGGGAAGATAACTCAGTGGTTGAAGGCAATTAATTGCAAAGTCGGACACCCAGGTTGGCTTCCCAGTGCTCTCATAAAGCATATGCACAAAGTGGCACATGCATATGGAGTTTATTTGTCGAGGCAGGAGGCTCTGGTATGTCCAGTCTCATTCTGTCTCTCTGTCAGTCTCTCTCACTCTGTGTGTTTGTGTGGATATCTCTGCTTGCAAATAGATTAACATTTTTTAACTCTTTGAGAAATATATAAAATCCTCTTTCAATGTCCCTGAGCCCATAAATAAAATAAGACTAAGGGTACAGTGCCCATTATTATGATGGTTGTGAAAATGAAATGAGTAAAATCCTTAAAATGTAGTTGTAACTTATTAAATGCTGTATTTTGGGTAGTGATTAATATTTCCCTATCTTGTACCCTGACAGTTCACCAAAATCCTTTTCAACATCTTCCTTTCTTGGTTGTGTGTTTTTCCACCTGACTATCATCCACGTTTGATTCTTGCTGGTGCAGCGTAAACTGTATGTTCTTAGGGCATCCTTTGACAACTCTACTTCTAAAGGAATTGCTTTAAATAATAACCAATATGATGCTTTGGTGGTTTGATTCAAGTACCCCCCCCCCACCACCACATAAACTTGGGTGTTCTGAATGTTCGGTTCCCAGCTGGTGAAGATTTGGGAATCAATGTGTGCTGGAGGCAGTGATTGTTGGGGGCAGGCTTATGGGAATTATAGCCAGTTTCCCCTTTCCAGTGTTAGCACATTCTCCTGTTGTTGTTGTCCATTTGATGTTGGCCAGGAGGAGGTGTCCATCCTCTGCTCATGCCATCATTTTCCCCTGCCATCATGGAGCTTTCTCTTGAGTCTGTAAGCCAAAATAAACCCCCTTTTTCCCACAAGGTCCTTTTGGTCAGGTGAATTCTGCCAGCAATATGAACCTGGCTGCAACGATAAAGTTTGTACCAGTAGTGGGATTGCTGTAAGATACCTTATTGTGTGGCTTTGACCTTTTGGAGCTGATTTTCAAGAGGAGTGTGGAAGGATTTGAAACCTTGGCCTAAGAGACACCTTGCAGTGCTGTAAGTACAGCTTGATGGACTATTCTGGTCAGAGCTGAAAGACATGAGTGCAGTAAGAACTATGGTCTGTGAAGTTTGGCTTACAAGGGTGAGAAAGAGCTTTGCCTGCACTGGGCTAGAAACAGTTTGTATGAGAGGTTTGCTGTTATATCCATGTCTTGAGAGCTTGTGCAGGGTTGAAATGTGTAGAAATAGACTGTTGTGAGCAGAGGGATATGGCAGAGAAACGAAGTCTATGGGTTGAAATTTCTGCCCATTCAGCTGCAATTATATGAGAGATTACAATCATTGAGATTGGGCCAGCTGACCTGCATTGAGACAACAGAAATAATGCAGGTTTTCTTAGGGGTCTGAATGCTCTTCTTCAAAGTCTGCTTTATTTGCTTTATTTCCCCCTGGATTAATGAATATGTACCCCATCTGGTATTATGGAGTATAAGAAATGCAGAAAAGAGGGGGTCATTGAATTTACAGAATAGTCTTGTGATTTGGAAATGACCACGAGCAATGGTGGATTGCTGGATTGCCTGCATGGAGAACCTATGGAGCCATGAGGATGGACCATCTGTGGTAGTGGAGAATCAGTGGACATGTTGGGACCATAAGATGGCTTCTAAGAAGAGCTGCTGGCCCTGGATGGGGTGCTCTGGAACTGTTAGTGGTCTGGCTGAAGGGGCAGAGTTGAAACTCCAGAGACTTGTTTTTGGTTGGAATTATAGAGATTTGTCACTGACTGGACACTGTTGTTGGTTGGATTTATAGAGATTTGTCACTGACTGGAGTTGTCGGGCTTGAAACAACAAAGTTGGATGTTTGTCCTATTTGAATCTTGTATTGGTTGAATATTTCTTTGTTGTGCCCAATACCATTTTTTGCAGTGTGTTTATTCTGTGCCATTATATATATTTTTTTGAGGTTTTTTTTTTTTTTTTTTTTTTTTTTGCTGTTGTGCCTCAGTTGAAAGAAGTTGAACTATGAGGATGTTTGAACATCATTGACATTCATAAAAACTATGGGGACTTTTAGAGTCAAAATGAATGCATTGCATTTTGTACCATAGATGGTTATAAGTTTATGGGGGCCAGGAGTGAAATGTGGTGGCTTGATTCAGGTGTCCCCCATAAACTTGGGTATTCTGAATGCTTGGTTTCTAGCTGGTGGAGATTTGGGAGCTGACATCTCCTGGAAGCAGTGCATTGTTGGGGGGTGCTTGTGGGTATTATTGCCTTTGTTGGCACACTCTCCTGTTGTTGTTGTCCATCTCATGTTGGCCAGGAGGTGAGGTCCACCCTCTGCTCGTGTCATCATTTCCCCCTGCTATCATGGAGCTTCCCCTTGAGTCTATAAACCAAAATAAACCTTTTTTTCCCCAAAAAATCTGCTCTTGGCCAGGGGATTCCTGCCAGCAATGTGAAATTGACTGCAATAGGTGCATTGTAACATCTTTTTCTACCTTAACATCTCAGTTTTGGAATTTATTTGAAGGTTTTACCTTGCCACCATTATGTTTTCAGCTCCCCAAATTAATTGTTTGGCACCTAATGGGTACTCACACAAATACTTAGCAGATAAATAGACTAAATAAAAGTATGCTCAGGATGAATGGAAAATTTGATCAAGACAGCCATACAAAAGTTACATTCCTAGCTATCTTTTATTTTATGAATTGAAGCTCCAAATCAGTGACTTCCAATGAAAGCAGAACTTTGATTCTATTTTATTTTGTGTCATGTGCATGTTTATGGTGTGTGTGTGTGTGTGTGTATGTAGGTATAGGTATATGCATGTGCATATGGAAGCCAGAGTCTTCCTCATTTACTCATCACCTAATTCTTTTTTAATTTCAATTTTAATTTTTGATTTGTACGTGGGTATATATGTATGTATATATGTGTGTATGTATTATGTATGTATTTATATGTGTGCATGTATGTATGAATGTATGTGCATGCTAGGGTGTTTTTTCAGGCTTTATGTGGGTGATGGGAGATCAAACCCAGGTTGGCTGACTTTTCCAGAAAGCACATTTAATTGCTCAACATCTCTGCAGCCCTCCACATCATTCCTCAGAGCAAGCTTCTCTCACTAATCCTAGAGCTCACCAATTCAGCTAGACTGGCTAGGCAGCAAGAACCAAGTATTCCCAATTTCCCCAGTTCTGAGATTGCAGGCACTTAGTCCTTGCCCAGATGTTTTATGGGTGTTGGGGATCTGAACTCAAGTACTCAGGCTTTCACAGCCCCAGAAATTTTAAGAATACAGTAAAATTATTTAAAAAAAAACATGGATTTCTGGGCCATACTCCAGATATGAATTAGAACTTCTGGCAATAAGTATTTGAAAACAGCTGCTTTGTGGTTTTTCTACCATGGTGTGTGCATGGTTAATAACCTGTGCTAGTTTTATGATTTCAAGAGTTCTATACTTCCAACATGAGCAGCTATATCCAGCTCTCTTTAAAGGAAACTTTAGGATCATCTACTACTTCAGACTTTAACTGAGAGCACTCCATCAATGGTTTGGCTAAACTATGTAAATTTATTCTGAAATTCCTCTTTTTTTAAAAAAAAAAAAATTCTTCTACTTTAAAAGAATTTGTCCTTTCTTCCTAACAGTTGTCATTTTATTTTTTCTACCACAGGCCCTTACAATAAGTATAAAAAAAATTCATACTTAAAATGTGCCCTTGTAATGAACCCCACAAAAGGAAAAGGAGCAAGTGAATGTAGGTGATTCCTCCAGGTGTAATTGCCTTCTTTTCACAAAAATAAAAATGGTCTCTCATGCCTACTTTTCTTGGCTCGTCCTTATAACAGGCAACTGTGTCAACATTCAGCAACCTTAAATGAATGCCAGATACTAAGGTGCACATAATAAACGTTTCTGTGTTCAATAACCATCTTATAAATGTTTCTATGTTCAATGTACATATTTAAGTGCTTGTTTTCCCACTCTCCACTATGACATGTGTTGAAAGGTAGATAAATACCATGTATCTGTTATGTAGATTGGCAAATGATAAAACATTAAGTACACTGCTCTAAGTGAAATCTAATGAAAAGATTATTTCACACTAAGTTCTTTCCACCATTAACATGTTCAAACCCTCATTCTGAAAAGATACAACCTCTGGGTGGGAAAAGAAAAACAGCACAGCTCTGGAATCATCACAGTTGGATTGCTGCAGTAAAAACAAAACAAAAAAGTTGAGAGTGAAGGGAGACTGAGGGCATGAATTTCAAAATTTGAATGTAAATGATACATTTACCTTTCAGCTTTCATGCAGAATATATATCTAGAGTTGACCACAAATAGACTCCAGTAGTTAAAATAATTATGTGGCATAAGAGCCCTTTACATTGATGGAAAATGCTATTATTTCTTTAATTTTCAAAGTAGTAAGTGTTCCGTTGTTTTTGTAATGATCCATTCAAAAAGAAAGAGAAAATGGGAGTCTTACCTTTGACTTTTGACTGAATAAATTTCTATCACTTGTGTACATACGAACATACAAGCAGAAGTTTATTTGTGTATGAAATGTACCCCATACAGAGGCTTTAACAGCATCCATAAATTTGGAAGATCCTCAATGCCAGGATGTAATGGAGATTGTCACATCACTGAAGGGAGAACAGAGGTGCTCCTAATTGCCTATCACATTTCTTTTGGAGCTAAATGGATGTTACATTATTCAGGATTAAGGGATACATTTCTAAAGCATCAAGCAAGATGGATGTTTTGCAATCCTTTCATTGGCTCCAAAAGATGACCATTGTTTGCCTTTTCAATGCTATGCCATTGTCATCATGAAGGATACCCTGGGTGCATGATACTGTTTGCAGGACAATTTTTTGTCACAAAAAAGGATTAATTTTTTTTTCTGCCATTTCCCATCTTCATCACTAATTTCCAACTGTCATGAGAGTGAGCTCTGTTTTTACACGACATTCTACTCTTATTACCATCTTCATCCTGAGAATGAAAGTATGTAATGAGAGTCAAGCCATGGCTGGCATCCGGGAGCTGTTATAACTCACTCTCATGACGAAGATAGTAATGAGAAATGACAGTGGCACAAAATGAATCCTTCCCGATCCCAGCCTCTTGGATGGTAATGAAAACAGAATATGGCACCAACTTTATTCATCTTCGTGACAACCGTTGTGACAAGATTGAAAACTGCAGCGACAAACCCACCCAAGGTTACAATCTCCCAGTGTAACTCCCATTGTGTGTGTGTGTGTGTGTGTGTGTGTGTGTGTGTGTGTGTTTTACGTTTTATAGCATCATTTCTCCGGGAAATCCAGCTATGGGGTGACTTTCAAAGCTTGAAGAATTTCATTTATTTCCACAAATAAAGGAATAACAGAGATGTTGAAACACTTCTAGGTCCTAAAATTATACATTTTTACTTTTTCAATTATAAATTCAGCTTAGCAATGCCTGCTAAGAAAAGTGGCAGAGTAAAAAGGAAGCAAGTAATGCGAGAATAAAGGCACATTTTGCAGTTTTAATTCAATTCTCTGACTTTTCTGAAAACTGCATGTTGAAGGTGTAAACAACTAAAGCAGCTCACGCAGGACTTTACCCACACTGGCCTACACCGCCCTCCTGATCCTCTGTCCTCACATCCTATCCATGTGCTCTTTGCCTCTTGTCTCTCCCTGTGGTATGATTTTGTATCATCACAAAATACAAAAGTTAAATTCAGAAGTCAGTTTACACAATCTTCTTATCTCCTAGATGACCTCCCAAAGATAAAAAGAGAAGCCGGTTATCCATGATCATCCAGACAGTGCTGGTATCCCCCATATACATTTTTTTAATCATATGGTTCTGAGATGCAGTATTGGAGTTTAAAATGCAAAAGATCAAGGTAGCATGTATGGGCACACATGTGCACACCCACACACGCCCCTCACTGAGTTTCATAAAGCTCAATTCTTTCAAGGAATATATTTTGATTCTGTGTGTCAGCTTTTCATCACTGTGACAAATACTTGAGATAAAGCAACGTAAAGGAATAAAGATTTATTTTGACCAAATTTGCAGAGGTCAATTCATAATTGGCTAGCCATGCTGTTTCTGGATCTGTGGTGATGCAGTGTCATGGGTGAAGGTCATGGCACAGGCAACTTCTTCACCCTATGGTGGTCAGGAAATGGAAGGACATTAATTAATTGTTAATTGTGAACTTCACTGTATGAACACCTTGCACGTTGGTCACCTGCCCATCGGGTGTTACTCTAATAGCCCCTCTCCCTGGCCTCCATTCTACTGAGGACCCTCCTAAATAAGGTTATTGGTATTCACTGCAGGGTCAGGAGGGCACCGGTTTCTTCTACTATCAAACAAGTTTTAAAAATATAATTATCATACTAGTCATACTACCTTCAACAGGGTGCATAAAGTAACTGGTTATCCTTTCTTCTCTTAGCTGACTCTAAATGACTTTCTTTCCTTTTTTCTCAAGAAGAAATAAGAGCTGACCCATGGTGGCCTACAACTTTAATTCCAGCACTTGGGATGTTGGGAGGTAGGAGGATGGCCATGAGTTCAAGGCCACCCTCAGACTACATAGTAAACTCCAGGTCAGCCTGGGCTAGAGTGAGACCCTACCTCAGAAAAGAGGAAGAAAATACCAAGGCTGGGCATGGTGGCCCACACCTAAAAAAAAACAAAACAAAAAAAAAAAAAAAACACTAAACAGAGCTCATGAAGATCAGAAGCAACGAGGGCAGTTCATCCCTGTATTTGGTTTGTGCTTACAATCTCTTTCATGCACCCCTTCCTTATTCTGAGTCTAACTACTTTGCATGAAAAAGTGTCCAGGGAATGGAGAGATGCCTTAGCAGTTAAGGCACTTGCCTGTGAAAACCAAAAATTCATGTTTGAGTCTCCAGGTCCCACTTAGCCAGGTGCACAGTGACGCCAAACGCAGTGTAGCTCATGTGCACAAGAGGCACGTGTCTAGAGTTTGTTTGCAGTGGCTGAAGGCCCTGGTGCACCCATTGTCTCTCTCTCTCTCGGCCTTTCTCTCTTTTTCTCTCTCTGTCTCTCTCTCCAAATAAATAATAATAAAGTGTCCGGGGCACCACCCACCCACCTTGCCAGATAGTTCTGACTGACACGGTTTCATGACAGCCATCGACTTCCTCAATGACTTCTGACGGCTCACCTTCCACCGCTGGCAACGAAGCAAAACGGCCTGCTTTTATTCCAGGCAGCTACTTTGTGGGAGCCCTTTCAAGAAATTCAAGCTGGCTGGAGAGATGGCTTAGTGGTTAAGTGCTTGCCTGTGAAGCCTAATGACCCCGGTTCGAGGCTCAATTCCCCAGGACCCACCAGATGCACAAGGGTGCGCACGCGTCTGGAGTTCGTTGGCAGTGGCTGGAAGCCCTGGAGCGCCCATTCTCTCTCTCTCTGTCTCTTTCTCTCTCTGTGTGTCTGTAGCTCTCAAATAAATAAATTTAAAAACAAACAAACTAAAGCCTGGCTAGTTACTCATATAATGGTAGTTCATGTGAAAACACACACACGCAGTCCTGCTGTGCTCCAGAAGTGAGAACAGCTCTTATTCATGCCCTCCTCTGTGGCTTTGGATGGAGAAGCTCTTCATTCTGGCATCTTATTGTTCAGACAAGAGAGGAGAGCCTCCACACAGTGGAGCACTGGCCAGATTGTAGGCATCAGTTCTATCACAGCAGGAGTGAACTATGAAGCTTTGGAGTTGAAGTTCATCTAATGAGGGGTTGGATATGTGCTAGGGGAATGTCAGTCTCTTATTTTGAGTCTCACTCCAGTGCGATGTGGTTAATGCGGGCTCCTCTGCTTGCTGAAGGAGAACGAGGAGAGTACAATGATAGAGGTACATGGCAGAGGTAGCTGTTTCTTTTTTTGTTTGTTTGTTTGTTTTGCTTTGCTTTTCGAGGTAGGGTCTCACTATAGCCCAGGGTGATCTGGGATTCACTATGGAGTCTCAGGGTGGTCTCGAACTCATGGCGATCCTCCTACCTCTGCCTCCCAAGTGCTGGGATTAAAGCCATGCGCCATCACGCCCGGTTGAGATAGCTATTTTAAAGGTGCTTTCTACCAACTCTTTTCTTCTAACTTTATCTCTAGCTTAGTCTAGGAGCATTGACAGCTGGGCTTTTATCTGCTACTTTTCTGGGCATGAATAACCATGCTACTTTTCCATTGTTTTAGCCTGTAGACATCAGGTATGATTCCAAGACCCAGTAAACATGTGACTATGCCTATCTCAGATCATTGCCATTAGAAGAATGCCTCTTTCTTATTGGGGCACCTTCTTTTGTGTTCATTAAAATGCTGCTTCAACTCTTCAGTAATGGAGACAACCAAAGTGTGGGTGGAGAAAGGGACTTCTGATGCTGCAATCAGTGTGGTTAAGTCGTCTATTAAAATAATATAAATCAGCTGGGAAAATTGCTCGGTGGTTAAAGGCACTTCCTTGTAAAGTCTGATGGCCACTGTGTTTGTTGAAAGTGGTACATGTGGCTGGAGTTCATTTGTAATGGCAAGAAGCCCTGACGGGCCTATTCTCTCTCTCCCTCTCTCCCTCCCTCCCTCCCTCTCTCTCTCTCTCTCTCTCTCTCTCTCTCTCTCTCTCTCTTTCTTTCTTTCATCCTAAATAAAATAAACATTTTAAAATATAATAATATAAAATGAGAATATATACCAAAACATACTGTGGAGCATCCAGGAGTCCAAGAACTTGTTAACACTGAACTTTATATGTCCAGTGAGTCCTGAAATGTAGACCACAACTATAATCAACATTTTTGCATCAGAAATCCAGTGCACTTGTAGTTCAATCAATGTTGGCAAGGGCTGTTGTGCTTGTGAAACGGCTCTTCTGTAAATATTGTCAGGACTCTGGGAGAGTGAACACAGTGGAACACCCATAATCCCACTGGCAGCCAGGGTTTCCCCAGGGATACACAGCAGTGAAACCTTAGTGGAATACTGTGCTCCCTCAGGAAAGCACAGTATCATTTCTTCCATTTTTAAAAACTTTCTTGGACTACCTACAGTTAGAGGGGAATAATGTTTTCACAAAAACTATTCTTCTCTAACATTTCTTCCAATTAATTTGAGGCAGGCAAAGGAAACATTCCATTAGACTACAGGAAGTTTATTGGGGAAAAAAAAATGTCCTTTATTTGTAGGGCTGAATCACTAATTCATATGATTTCCACCATGGTGAATGATATCTGGAAACATGATGTATACCAAGTTTTGTGTCCTGTAACCTTGGGCACTGTTTCATTTCTTTAGGATTCCTTTGTTGATTCATCTAATGTAAGAGAATAGAATTGGATTCTTGTTCTGCAATCTCTTTTAATGACTTTTTCTTTGTTTTGTTGAGAGGCTTAACAACCCCCTCGAGAAAGAAAAGACTAGCCAAGTGCATTGTAAGGACTGCTCAGTGACCTCTTGGGCATACTCATAATGTTTTATGTATTAAGTTTGTATATAAGAGTGGTTTCGGAGGGAAAAAAGTTCACTTTCGAAATAATTGAACTCAAGTTTCCTTAAAGCCTCTCCTTGGAGACAATTCTGTAAAAAAGACCATGATTACAAAACACAGGGCAGCAAATGCTGATTCACAGTCCCTTCTATAGCATGGTATGAGATTCAAATCTTATCTTGTGGAGACTTGCTTGATATCATCTGCTCATTTTTTTTTTTTTTAGTGTGACATTAATATGTTTAAAAAAAAATGATTAGGTGAGGCATGTGAGATGTCTTAGTAGTTAAGGTGCTTGCCAGCAAAGCCTAATAGGACCCATGTTCAATTCCCCAGTAGCCACATAAAACTAGATGCATAAGGTGGTGTATGTGTCTGGAGATCCTTTGCAGTGACTGCAAGCCCTGGTGCCCCATTCTCTCTCCTTCTCTCTCTGCCTCTCTCTCATAAATAAATAAATATGTAAAATATTTCAAAAAGTTAGGTGCTTCTTGCCAAACCCATCTCTGGCAAACAGTGTTCCATTTGAAATACATAGCATGGGCTGTAAGTAACCTTAAAAACTGGACCAAAACTTAGATACTTGCTAAGAGATTAAACACATATTTTTCAACACTTAATTTGGGAATTCATGGAAAGAAGTTAGCCATGATATAACCAGGTAGTTATCAGGTTTCTCAATGGATCCTATTTATTATTCTTTTTCTTTCCTTTTTATTTATTTATTTTTCTATATTTTCAGAGAGAGAGATAGACAGAGAGAGAAAAGGAGAGAGAAAGGGCATACAAGAGCCTCTAGGCACTGCAAATGAACTCCAGACACATGTGACACCTTGTGCATCTGGCTTACCTGGGTCTTGGGGAATCACACATGGGTCCTTTGGTTTTGAAGGCAATCGCCTTAACCACTAAGCATCCTTCAGGCCCCCACATGCCTAATGTTTTTATGCAGTTGAATTTTGTAAAAAGTATTTTTATTAATTATATTATTTATCATTTATAACTATAGTTATTAGATTATAAAATACTTAAGGACTACCTGATATTTTTTTCCACTCAGACGAACATGAAAATGATGTTAACTTGGAATGCTACTGATATCCTATATTCACTCAGATTATATAAACTTAATAATATTAAGGAATCACATGGGTGGAACATAGATTAATTGCATTCCAAAACTTTTGGTTCTATCTCTAAACTGATTTCAGAGTCAAATACGTCATCTGCAAGATTAAAACTTCATATTTTTTTATGATTTTGTATGTGTTCTCTAGAAAATTTGCTACAGTACATATGAAAGGATTATATACTTTTGACAATAAGTTAATCTTACTTTTAATGATTAAGTCTTAAGATTAAAAGAGTTGTGGTTAAAGTCACTTGCTCTCAAAGTTTGCTGGTCCAGGTTTAATTTCCCAGTAGTCACATAAAACCAGATGCACAAAGTAGACAATGCATCTGGAGTTCATCTGCAGCAGCAACAGGCCTTGGCACATCCATACTCTCTCTATCTCTGCTCATAAATAAATAAAAGCGTTTTTAATTATTTTTATTTTGAGACTGAGAGAGAGCCAATGGGCATGCTAGGACCTTTAGTACTGTGAGCGAACTTCAGACGCATGCGCCCCCTTTTGTGCATGTGCAACATTGAGCACTTGCGTCACAAGGCATCTGGCGATGTGGGACCTGGAGGTAGGAATGTAAGTTCTTAGGCTTTGCAGGAAGTACCTTAACCATCTGTCCAGACCATTTTTTTTTTAATTTATTTGAGAGAGAGGGAGAGAGAGAGAGGGAGAGATCGAGATGGAAAGAAAGGGAGCATCACGGCCTCTAGCTGCTGCATATAAAATTCAGATGCATGCTCCACCTTGTGAATCTGGCTTATGTGGGTATTGGAGGAATCTCACCTGGCTGCTTCAGCATTGCAGGCAAGTGCCTTAACCGCTAAGCCATCCCTCTGGCCTCTCAAATAGTTTTCTAAAGATTTTATTCCTAGTCATGTTCAGTGACATCACAATCAGCACATTGTCTCCTGCTTGGGTAAATGCAGTTCTCCTTCCATGTTTGGATGCCTAAAAGTCAAGCTTCCCCCTTCAAAAAAATGGATATACAGAAAATCATTTGCAATTAGTTTGCTTGACAGTCGTGCAAAATGTAATTAAAATATTTGAGTTGTACAGGTGCTAAAAAGACGTGTAAGAATAAGCAAGCCCATAAAGCCTGAAAACTCAGTTTGGCTATTAACATGTTATGATCTTAATTATAACATTACAGAATTATAATTCCAGGTCTATTGCTAAGGAGAAGAGGTTATAAAAGTAAGTTGCCAAAAATCTTTATCAGAAAGATGTTTACTTTTTTACATTTTTCTTAAAGGAAATTTACTGTTTAATTATAAAGGTAATACAACTATAACCAAAAAAAAAAAAAAAGGCATGTAAATGATAAAAAGAAAAAAAATAATTGCCTATTATCCTAGCACTCAAACCATCATTATCATTATTATTATGGTAGAATTTCTTCCAGGTTTTCTTCATGTGCTTTTATTAATTGTCTTGTTGACAATTCTAAGTTATGCACATTACATTTTGTGCCTTACCTTTTCACGTTATGGTATATATTAATAGGGCTTTATATTTTCCAAATGAGCCCAGTTGGTATCTTAAGATTATTATGAGGTAAAAGCAAGTGGTCAGAATGGCACAGAGCCTCAGTACTGGTCCAAAAGCTAATTCCATTTTGCTGTGAGGCTTGAAACAGCTAGGTCATTTTCATCCTCTGGAACTATTTCATGAGAAATGCTTTGCTCATGCTGAATACTAAACACAGGACAAAGCCTCCATCAATTAAGGATTGGAATGAGGCCAGACTTAAATCACAGGGGGTAAAATTTTTGCATCTCAGCTTCAACAGAGTTGGTTGTATAAAGAGACCAGATGATACAAGACACCTTAATTGCTGCCCATGGAAGCCAGAGGAGGTTATTTGAATATGCCTAGATGAAAGTACTTCTTTCAAGGACACCTGAAGGCATGTTATGAAACCAAGAGATGCAATAAAATTAAAATGACTCAGGCACCTACCTGCAATGCATAAACCATTCCCCAAATGAGTGTGGCTTGATTTACAAAATACAAAACAATAATATATAAGTAATGAAAACTGTGAAAGCCCCTGAAATTTTGTTCTTTGAGCTAGAAAAAGAGGGAATATGTAAACCTATAAAATCAGCTCATGTACATACTTAACAGGCATACATTATACATGAGAACACTAGTAAAATATCAATAGAAACCATACTTTTATTTTGCTTAAAGAAAACTTTCACAAGGACTGAATCTCCAAAGTTCCAACAGCTTTATTCATCATTCAGAAGCCACAGCCCATTAGAGATGAAAGAACCATAAAGATTCCACTACTTGGAATGCCAGAGTCTCCGGGATTCAGGGGATAGGTACGGGATCTCCCTGGAGTACATTGAGAATTCACATCATGCTCTTAAATTTCACAAACTCTTTGACCTTGCATTAATACTATTTGAACTTTTTCCTTCTCCTTCTGGCAGTTTCTTTTATTTATCTATTTGCTTTTAAGATCTTACTTTATCTTGGTTTTGAGAAGTATGACTAGCAGAGTCCCTACTGTGATTTTTCTTTGATTTATACTAAATGGGATTTGTATATCTTCTTGTACTTTTAGCTTACTGTCTTTGTTACATACAGGAAACTCTCTACCAGTATTTTTTTTGGAAACAATTAACTCTTTGGTTAAGACATTTGTTGGACATTGCATCTTCTTTTATTGCTCTTTCTAATATGCTAATAACCTACTCTTAGTGAATATATATATCTTTATATCATGTAGAATTTCCACTTGGCAGAATTTTTTTTTTTGAGGGGGTGAGAGAAGTTTGTTTTATTATTGTAGATATTGTTGAACTTTCCTGTTTTCTCAAAGTATATCAGTGATGTGTCCTTTAAAACCTGTACTGTTCCAATATCTGATTCACTCATTTGTCTGTTTTTGCCCATTTTTTCTGTTTCTTCAACTGTATTTTAGCATGTCTTTAATTTTTGATTTGATAACAAAAATGATCAATTTGTTTAAAAGATATGCTGCCTCTGGTTAGCATTATCTTCTTCCAAGGAAGATTGTTTTCTGTGGAAGGCAGATAGAACACCAGATTACCTTAATTAATCTTTGCAGGAGTTTATTTCAGTTTCTACAAAGGTTACGATGTTTCCATTTTGCCTTTATTATTTTGGAATGTTCTTTTGTGAGCTCATTGAACAGCCTAACATTTAGCAAGCTTTTGTGGGTTGGTAGAACGTGACCTCCTAATCCCTTTTTGTAGCTAGAAGAGGATGCTAAATTGTGTTCGGTTGCTTTTCTTCCAGCTATTACTTTGTTTTTCTCACCTTTATAATTGGAAATCTATCAGTGCCTTGATGAGAATCTATAGGAGACTTGATGGCCTTCTCCATGTTTCCCCCTTTTGTGTTATTACCATTTAATTTCTTTTTCAGTCTCAGACTTGCTCCTTAGTACTCTATGACTTGTGTTTTCTGCTTAAAGCTCTCTTCCCTACATAACCATAAGTCCCTAAGCACACTTAGTGGAAAAGAAAAGTGGTTGCTGGTGTCATCTAGTGTCCTTCTTTCCATTAGAACCATTAGAAAATGGTTACTGCCCTTCCTGTTCCTAACCACTTTGGTTATATTCTGGGGACTTCAAAATTTATACCTTATATTTTGTTCATCTTTAAAAGATGTAACAGTAAGAAAGTTCACCCAATAATGTCACTTCATCATAACTAGAATCAGAACTTTAATTCTAGGAGAGAAATTTATCAAAGGAAAGAGTTATACATGTAACAAAGACTTCGAGACATGAATAAATCTATGACAGCATTTTTTTTCTCAGTGAGAAATTGGAAATAATCTGTAGGTCTAGCAATGTTGGATTATTCAAATAAATGATGATGTAGCTTCTAAGAATCAAAACTTCTCTCAATACTAAAGTCCCAACTGAAGCCACGAATCTCAAATGCCTCCAAGCTCAGTATACGTGTATTTTCCTGTAGTGCCATTTATCCCACGGAGTTGTAAATGATGAGTAAGATTTAAATTTTTCATATTTATTTATCCCCAATACCAATACCCATGTCTTTTGGTGCTTAACTTCAGAGAAACAGAATATATCCAAGGATATTGAATGCCTCCCAGAGCTCTCTGAGTGAACCAAAGTAACAGGAATATGGGGTGAGAGGGTTCCATTAATGGAGATAGCTTCATCATATGCAGACATTCTTTCATAAGACACCAATTCTGACATCTCTTGTCAGAGATATTGTTGCTGGTCCCCTTGAAAACACCAATGTGTGACATTGGATGTTATCTCTAGAAACATCTTCGCTGATGTTCTAGAAAAGCAAATCCAGCTTTGATTGCTGTGGCAACCAATTCCTCAGAGATTCTGTAATTGTTCCACAATGGCTGTGACTCATTTTTGAAACAGGTGAATATTTCCCAAACCAACTATTTGCAGGTAATTTATGTAATGGGAGAGCCAACCTCATTTCCATGGTTATCAACAATCCTCCATGTAATTCATGGTTGTGAGGATAAATTATTTCACACTCTCTTCTCTGAGCCACCTGGGACGGGCAGGCGCTGAAGGATGCGTACATGCAGTGTTTCTCTGCTCTCCTGCCTGCTTGACAGACTGCCGCCTGCAGATCTGTCTGTACGTCATTCTGCATTTACCTCCTTCTTTTGTACTCCTAAGTTTTCAGGTCAAGTTGGATCAACACTGAATCCTCCACTCATTCTAGGTTCAGACTATACTGATTTTCCTAAAATATGTAACCACAGATATTGTCTTTTAGAAACTCCCCATGTTCCTCTATAATAGTAACTTAAGTTTACAGCCTTTTCACGTATTTCAAGTATTTTATTTGTTTACTGCTACACCATTAAAATTGTGACAGGCAAACTATTTCATACCCTTCAATAACATTTTGTAACATTTTTTAGTGGATAATTCTGACATTTCCACAGATTACTTTGAGATATTATGGTTATGTTTATTACCAATTTTCCTGGTGTTATTAATATGGCTTCTTAGAAGAGAATAAAAGTATCATATTTTTAAAACAACTGTGATAGATAAGAAATGTTTATTGAGCTTATAGATAGTCAATAAGACCAAGGAGAACTATATTTACACCTTTATCAAAATTAATGTAATCAGTTATTAAATAATCCATTTTCTAGCCGGGCGTGGTGGCACATGCCTTTAATCCCAGCACTTGAGAGGCAGAGGTAGGAGGAATCTTGTGAGTTCAAGGCCACCCTGAAAATACAGAGTGAATTCTAGGCCAGCCTGGACTAGAGTGAAACCCTACCTTGAAAAACCAAAAAAAAAAAAAAAAAAAATCTATTTTCTTGTTTCTATCAATAAAAAGTAAAAGGAAATGGGGCCTTTGATATTCTGGTTGCTGAAAAAAGTGACATTTTGGGAATTAGTCAAATACAAAATTTATAGACTGTCAAATCCTCATTGAGGATTTGAAAGTATCTGTATTTTGGGTGCAAGTCCTGCCTAACAAGACTAAAAACCTCCATGAAACATTCTAATCAGAGCCAGAAAGAAGTAAATTATCAAAAGAACCTGAATTGATTATTAAGATGGGAGTTGCTCAGAAATCACAATTATGGAATCATGGTATGGAACCAATATCCAGTATTAAGATTGTGTTCATTTAAAAAGATATCTGACAGACCACCATGGAAAATCATAGCTTAGCTGTGTAGATGTAGAAACAGATTTGAAGACAGTGTTCTCTGTGCCTCCACAAGAAATCTGCAAAAGAACAAAGCTCTCACACCATTATGCAGCCATTTAAGTGACCAGTGTTTGGTGTTTCTAAACTTTGCATTTGGTCTTTTTGATGGGATTATAGAAATAATTCATTCCAGCTTTAATGTTTAGTTGTTTATTTAGGCTACCGTTTTCCTATCATATATATTCAGGATTTGCATTGTGTTTCCTTTTTGTTATTTTCCTCTTATTGGCATGTAAACATTCTTTACCTTATTAATATGTAAACATTATATTAAAATATCCCTATCTTTTTTATTCATTTATGAGGGAGAGGGAAAAAGAGGAAGAGAGAGAATGAGCAAGCCAGGGCCTCCAGCCACTGCAAACAAAGCCCAGATGCATGTACCACCTTGTGCACCTGGATTATATGGGTCCTAGGGAATCGAACTGAGATCCTTTGGCTTTGCAGGCAAAGGTCTTAACTGCTAAGCCATCTCCCCAGCCCATTCCTTATATATTTTGACTATAAGATCTATTATAGTTCCGCACATTGTAATGTCTTCCTTTATTGCCCATTCACATTTTTGCTTTCTTTACAAATATATTCTAAGCTAGAGTGCTTAATTTTTTTAAAAAAATGAAAATCTTGTATTTTTTCATTCTATTTATTTCTAGTCATTGTGTTCAAAGCAGTACCCTGTCTACCTAGAGAAATAGGTGCTTACTTTTTTCACATGTAGACACCTAAATATAACTGAAAAGGATGGTTATCAATACTACAAGCATTCATTTTTAAAAACAGAGGTACTTAGTTATTCTAATTCCATTTAATTACAAAAATCTGTAGCATCCGTCTTGTCAAAAACCAAGCCACTGAAGCAGAGCATGGTGGCACATGCCTTTAATCTCAGTACTCGGGAGGCACAGGTAGGAGGATCACCATGGGTTCGAGGCTAGCCTGAGACTACATAGTGAATTCTAGATCAGCCTGAGTTAGAGTGAAACCCTACCTTGAAAAACCAAAAACAATAACAACAGCAACAAAAACTAAGCCTCTGTATATATGTATATATGTGTTACTCTTTGGACATTCATAACTATTGATGGTATTGTTTGTTGATCAGTTTATATTTTTTTGCATCAATATCAGTTTGTTTTAATGATCCTTCATAAATCTTCATAATTATGTAAACAATCCCTTTGTCATTGTTATCATTGTTTTAATAGTGCATCAGCTATTTTTATTTCTTTCTAGCATTTAAATTTATCATATTTCATACAAAAGTTATTTGGATTCTGCATGGAAATACACTTATTTTCAATATGAATATTAGTAAACCAATACTAGAGTTCTTCTGAGAGATTGTTAGAACAGATAGTTAGATGTGTGGGGTATATTGGTCGATAAGTAAGTTGGTAGAAGATACATAGATGATAGCTAGCTAGCTAGCTAGATTAGATAGATTGGGGCGGGGTGGAGATATGGCTCACCAGATAGAGGTGCTTGTTTTCAAGGCCTGAGGCTGAAGTTCAGTTCCCCAGTATCCACATAAAGCCAGATGCACAAAGTGGAGCATGTGCCTGCAATTCATTTGCAGTGGCAAGATGCTTTAACACACCCATTCTCTCTCTATTTATCCCTCTCTCTCCCCTTGCAGTTAGATAAAATGTTAAATAAATAAGGGAGTTACCAAAGCGATCAGTTCAGGTGATTATCGAAAATACCACTGCTCAGTGAAGATTCTGATTTACCAGTAGCAAGGCTCAGTTCAAGTCCAAACACAAGCCATCGGCATTACTCTGTCTGAGGCCAGTGGTCTAAAAACATGGGTGGTGGTAGGCATAAACTGTGGAGTCCAAAAACTTGAGATGTCTAGAAGTTTTATGTCAAAGGTCAGGAGAAGACCCAGGTCATAGATGAACGCATTTCCTTTCCTTGTGCTTTTCTTCTCTCAAGACCCCCTGCTAATTGGATGAGGCCTATCCACATTGAGGGTGAATCTGGTGGGTTTTCCAGTCAGACTTGTATACTAATTTCCTCTGGAAATACCTCCATGGACACACCTATAGATAAAGTAATGTTTTACCAGACTTTTAGTTATTCTTTAAACAAGTTGAAGGTTAAAATTTACTAAACAGCGGCCAGGGAGATTGCTCAGTGGTTAAGGCACTTGCTTTCTAAGCCTGATGGCCAATTTCAATAGATTACCCAGTACCCAGGTGAAGCCAGTTGTATAAAGTATCCTATGCATCTTGTGTTCCTTCATAGCACCAAGAAGTCCTAGAGCATTCTATCATTCTCTCTCTCTCTCCTTGCAAATATACACATAGTTTTAAAATTCAAATTCACCTAGCAATGACCCTGCATCTTTTTTGTGGTCATTCCAAGCTCTCACTATCATGTAGGTTTCAGTGAAGAGGACAGGGGCATTGTTGTTGTCTGAATGTATGTTTTAGCTACCTCAGTGTTAAAGGCGTCATCTCTGCTGAAGCCAGTATAGAGATGAGATCATGGAGATTTTACTTTAACAGTGGAATATGTATATATGTATGTGTGTGTGTGTGTGTGTGTGTGTGTGTGTGTGTGTGTGTATATATATATATATATATATATATATGGTGTGTCTGTAGATATTTTAATTGCTTTAATATTTTTGCATGCATATGTGTGTAGCATGCATGCATGTACACATACATGTTTGTATGTGTGTGCCATAAGTGTGAGTGCAAATGCATGTGTACAAGTATGAATACAACAATGCACTCTTGTGTCTTGCTTAATTGATCTCCATTTTATTCTTTGAAATAGGGTCTGTCATTGACCCTAATGCTCACCCATTCAGCTAGAACCCTAGGGGTTTCCTGCTTCTGCATCCCTGGCACTGGGATTACAGGTGCATGCCACCATGCCTAGGAGCTAAGAAACTAAACTCAGATTCAGATCCATGCTTGGGTGATAAGCAGTTTATCCATAAAGCCATCTTCTCAACACCTTTAACCCATTTGAGGCTAACTTTCACATTAGTAAGGGCTTTATACTTTTCTAGTCAACATTTACAGACCATGTTTGTTACCAGCGCCAAAGCTGCCCTTATGGATTTGTTACCCAAACTTTCCCCCACACTCCCATGTTCTGCTTAATGATACAGCTTGTACCAGCTCTTCAGAATCAGCAAATAACCACAAGGAACAACCTAACTCCCTTCGTAGCAATATCTTACCTGTTTACATCTCAATCTTCTAATCTCAAACTAAATTTTCAATCCTCATTTAACTTCAGAAAACTTCAAGAAGAGTATTTTGTTTATTTTTATATTTTTTAGCTCTTCTTATTAAGAGGTCTACTTTGAATTACTTAGTCCTTAATTACTGTAAACAAAACATTTCCTAAAGAACTTTTAAAGTTATTTTTACAGAGCAAGTTTTCTCTTTTTCCTTGAAATAATTCTACTGTTTCATGTCCCATATTTAACAAATATTTCTACCTCATTAGTCATCAGATTCCTGTCTGAACAACCCAAGTTGCTACTTATACCAGCTAACAATCTTAGTTATTCTGTAAAACATATTTAGCAGAAAAAATGTAAAATATTTGCCTCTTTTAAGAATGGAAACAGTAGAGTCTCACACAGAGAAAATAGAAGAAGGCCATTGGTTTATAGAACAAAGATCATGAACTTGCCTGTGTTTAGGTCTGGGTGCAACCAGGAGAGGAGGCCAGCTTTGCCACACAGCTGGAACGTTTCATGATGATGGTGGGCAACGGTGGAGAATTCTTTCAATATATCATCAGAATTCTACTTCTGTGTGTTGACCCCATGGGTGGCTCTTACCATTAGCTAGAAATGTCTTTAAAGACAGCAATTAAAGCCAGGGGTTAGCTTAGAAATGCTTCTTAGCAGGTGAGAGGGCTCAGAAGTCAGAGTAACCACGAGCACTCATGAGCCCTTATGGGCACCTAGAAATTACTGACGTAAGCATGGTGAGTTCTTGGTCATACCTATTAATTTTGTTGCCATGAATAGAAATTCCACATATCCTTGGATGATCTGGTGGGATAGAAGACATATGAGCTACCCTAAAAGAGGCAAGTACAGAATAGAGGACCCAGATGTAAGTCCAGGGAGCAACAGCCACCTGATTTTTGATAAAAATGACAAAAATACTCAATGGAGAAAAGACAGCCTCTTCAGCAAATGGTGTTGGGAAAACTGGATGTATATCTGTAGAAGGGTGAAAATAGATCCTTCTCTCTCTCCATGCACAAGAATTAAGTCCAAATGGATTAAAGACCTTAACATCAGACCGGAAACTCTAAAAGTGCTAGAGGAAAAAGTAGGGGAAACCCTTCAACATATTGGTCTTGGCAAGGACTTTCTGAATACAACCCCAATTGCTCAGGCAATAAAACCATAGATTAATCACTGGGACCTCATGAAATTACAAAGATTTTGCACTGCAAAGGACACTGTGAATAAAGCAAAGAGGCAACTTACAGAATGGGAAAAAAATCTTCCCAAGCTATATATTGTATAGAGGATTAATATCTAGGATATACAAAGAACTCAAAAAGTTAAATAATGAGGAATCAAACAAGCCAATCAAAAAATGGCCTATGGAGCTAAATAGAGAATTCTCAAAGGAAGAAATATGAATGGCATACAAGAATCTAAAAAAAAAAATGTTCTACAGCACTAGTCATCAGGGAAATGCAGATTAAAGCTACATTGAGATTCCATCTCATTCCTGTCAGATTGGCTACCATCATGAAAACAAATGATCATAAATGTTGGCAGGGATGTGGAAAAAGAGGAAACCTTCTACACTGTTGGGAATGCAATCTGGTCCAGCCATTGTGGAAATCAGTGTGGAGGTTCCTAACACAGCTAAAGATTGATCTACCATATGACCCAGCTATGGCACTCCTAGGTATATATCCTAAGGACTCATCTCATTTCCTTAGAAGTACATGCTCAACCATCTTTATTGCTGCTCAATTTATAATAGCTGGGAAATGGAACCAACTCAACTGTCCCTCAACTGATGAGTGGATAATGAAGATATGGCACATTTATACAATGGAGTTCTACTCAGCGGTAAAGAAAAATGAAATTATGAAATTTGCAGAAAAATGGATGGATCTGGAAAGGATTATACTAAGTGTGGTAACCCAGGCCCAGATAGCCAAGAGCCACATGTTCTCCCTCATATGTGGATCCTAGCTACAGATGATTGGGCTTCTGCATGAGAAGGAAAAAGCTCAGTAGCAGAG
This sequence comes from Jaculus jaculus, assembly GCF_020740685.1. Taxonomy (NCBI): domain Eukaryota; kingdom Metazoa; phylum Chordata; class Mammalia; order Rodentia; family Dipodidae; genus Jaculus; species Jaculus jaculus. Next base: position 134,626,218 of record NC_059107.1, read on the forward strand.
TCCAGTAAGTTAAAAAGGAGGTATAAAGGGAAGAGAAAGGAAAGCAGGAGGGTACTTAATAGGTTGGTATTGAATATATGTAAGTAGAATGATTGAGATGGGGAGGGGATATGATGGAGAATGGAATTTCAAAGGGGAAAGTGGAGGGAGAGGGAGGGTATTGCCATGGGATATTTTTATAATCATAGAAACTGTTAATTAAAATTGAGAAAAAAAGTGAAACCAGAAAAAAAAAATAAAAGAGGCAAGTGATAATGTACAATGAGTATGAAGGGCCTGATTTTGTTCATTATCGAATGGCCTTCCCTGTCTCATTCCCAGAAAGAGACAGAGCAAGAAGAAAGAAAAGAGGGAGGTCAGAAAACTTGATTTTTTGTTCAAGAGTTTCAAAAATACTTAAATAGCTGAACTAACATTGTTGTAAAGGGACAAAGCAAAAGAAGCTTATGAATTGCTCATCATGACTCTTGATGATACCATCAGCATCGTCATGTGCTTACCAAAGGAGCTTCCTCCTCCGCTCACCCAACCCAAAACTCAGAGTACTGCTTGAGAAGTGTTATGTGGTACTGTTCTAGTCACAGCAGCAAACTGCTAAATTATCTAATAAAGCAAGATTTCAGAACAGAATTCTCTCTTTTCATATTCTGAGACATAAGACTGTAAGATGTCTATTAACTGATTTATGCTAATTCTTGAGCCAACTTAAAGGCCCAGTAACTTCTTTTTCCTTATTGTCTCCCAAGTTTGGAATGTGTACCTATTCACATACATCCTAATAGTATGCTTTATACAAATTATACGGCTTCCCATCTAACTGGATGAGAATGCAAACAAGCTCCGAACATACCAGAAGATCATTAAACTGTACTACGTGCACATCTGGTATGGAAGATGCCTGCCATGCTCTTTAATCAGCAGTGTAGACATATGTGCCTTGGGCACTCAACAGAGAGTTACTCCACAAATTGACTGCAAATAACTGGGTCTTGTCAAAACTTTACTTGAACATGGGATGATTTAAGGAGACAAGCTAACCACCTACTCTGACATTTTCTCAAAGCTCTGACCTATGTTAAGAAATATAATCAGGAAACAACATTACTGAATAATGCCATTCATCTTCCTGAAGTTAAAATTGATGCCTAGTAAGTCACTTTAAAGGATGTGTAATAAAAGAGGGAATACATCTGTAAAAAGATTATTTTTAAATGTTTTAGAGAAAGAACTTTGCTTTTTACCTTGACTTTTATATATAAATTATAATGATGTATAAAATATTTTCTCCATAAATTAAAAGCAAGTATTTCAAATAACCTTATTATGCATTATTTGGTGAATAATTAAATTATACAACTTCATTCCTTTTTTCCTTTGGTTGCTAGGATGCTCAAAGAACACTTTATTCTTGAATTTTCAGTTATTATTGTTTATCCTAATAGGTAAGCAATGGCAAAACAAGATGTCTTGCTAACAGCAAGAGGAGAGGCAGAAGCTTGATGAATGCTTAGTTCAGGTTAGAGAATGGCACTGTGGGAGAAAAGGAACTACAGAAAGTAAGCACAGCCACTCAGGGAGAACAGAGGAAAAGGAGATGCAGATCTGAGTCTTTCAAATATATAAATGACATTCAGATTTTGGGTTGGATTTAAGTTGGGAAGAGAAGGAAAATATTAGGAAGAAGGACAGTAAATAAGGAGTATAGCAATTATCAAATGACCTGATTTGATAGCAGTAGGAAACATGTATTATGAAGACATACAATATAAATATAAAAGGTAGGAATGGCTTAGCAGTTATGGTGCTTGCCTGCAAAACCTAAGGACTCATGTTCGACTTTCCAGGTCCCACATAAGCCAGGTGCACAAAGTGATGCAAGTGCCCAAGGTTGCATGTGCACACAATGGGTTTCACACATCTGGAGTTCAACTGTAGTGGCTGGAGGTCCTGGTATGCCAATTCTCTCTCTCTCTCTGGCTTCCCTCAAAAAATATCTGAAAGGTAGATTTGTCTGTCTAGCATGTGTGACTCTTATAGGTCTGATAAAAAAAATCAATTATTGTCTGATCTTTCTGGAGAGATTTATTGTGTATGTTTTTGAGCTCCCTTCAAGGTCTTCCTTAGTTCCACCTAATGACTTTCAGGTGGTTCTCATTTGAACCCACAAGTTGGCATCTTTATTATCAAATAGCACTAATGATGCTATTCACCCATATGCCAAAGCTTCACAATGGCGCTTCAGATCTTCTGTGTCCAAACAGTGTCTCCTCGCTCCTGTCATCGTCACACTTTCTACCTGGAGACGATAGTTCATGACGTGTGAACACATGTCTCGTAGAGCCCCTCAGAAAGCCCCGCTTCTCTTTCTGCACATGGCAGTTATCACCTCCGACCTGAAATGATGGTATTTTCATAGAAAGCCCAAGGGTGTTTGCACAAGAAACAGAGTTTTCTGTCTGGATAATACTAAATAGAGACATTGCCTTTAAAAATATTTTATGCTTTGGCTATGACTTGTGTTTACATTCTTTAACTTTATTGCATTCATGTGTGATCCAAATTACTTCATTTTGAGAGTGTAGAACACAAACCAGGAAAAAAAAAAAAAAAAAAAACTTCTCTGTATTGAGAATACTTAGAAAAAATACGTAGTCATTTGAGTATACTAGAGTCATAAGAAACAAGACAACCATGTTGCATTTTTAAAAGTCCTGGGAATGAGATTTCAATGTGCACTTCCTAACTCCCCCTTCCTCTGTATTCTGCTAATTTTACAAGAAATCCAGTATCAACTATTGCCAGCTCCTTCAGTTACTCACATGGTGCATAAATACCATTAATTCCTCTTGTTGCACAAATAACCTAAAATATAGCCATTCACAGAGACAAGGTCATAGCTGAAACCCTTGTTTTGATTTTTTACATGTAGCTTACCTTTCTTTCTTTATTTGTGTGTGTGTGTGTGTGTGTGTGTGCATGCATGTGCGCACATGTGCATTTGTGCACACCATGTGTGCATGTGTAATGCAGGTATGTGCATTTGGACTTGTGGTATCTCATACACTTGTCTGCCCAAGTGGAATGTCAGGTATGCTGTTTTGTTGCTCTTCTGCCTGGTCATATTTTTGAGACAGAGTCTTGTTGCTGTTTTCAGAGCTTGCAAGGCTCATTGTTTCTCAGTGATTCTTTATTCTCAGCTCCCTGCAGGACGGCTTACAGCAAGCAGCAAGTGACCACATGCAGCTAGTTTACCTGTTATCTGGAGATTTGAACCTGGACAGTCCTGAGCCCCTTAGGCGATCATGAATGCACCTACCTGCTGATCCATCCCTTCAGCTCCACATAGCTTCTTTTACTTCCTCGTTTTAAAATCTTTAGAAGTAAAGATCAGGTTTTGGTTATCACTTTAATTCTTAAGATTTCCTGTATTTAGTACACACTTGAGAAATGATTACTGACCATCTAGTTTCATCATATTTACTCACTGAGCTTATTTTTAATGATTTAAATTTTCACATATATTTCATAGTTAACCTAAACTTAGGAAGGAGCATCAACTTGTAAAAACGGTTATTCTTTCACTGTAAATAAATAGTTTTTTTTACTCTTTATCCAGGTGCCTGATGCTATATGGACATTGCCTTCAAAGTAGCCACTGGAAGCCTTTAGATTATATTACAAGGATATCTGAAAGGAACAGAATCATGTTAGTCCACCCCATGTGATATTGGACAAGTGATGATTAAATCACCAGTGCTCTGGATCTACTCCTGAGCTTTTGCTCGTAGAAGCATACCAAGTAAATACAACAGTGACCAAATTTTGTACAATGGGTGGATTCATTTATAGTGGGATTTTTTCAAGACAAATTAGATTTGAAATAACATTACCATCAAAAATAATAAACCAACACCACCAGCAAAGAAAACTAAGATTCAAAGTTCTTAGAGAAACCGAATGACTAAGTATCACACTGGGCATATTTTCAGGATTCTGTGGATGGAAGCAGAGTGCTCAGCAGAAAGCAAAGCATATAGTTGCCGTATATTGAGATGACACCTTGTGACTTGGCATAAATAAAATGAGGCTTAGTGAGATCCCTTCAGTCAAAAAGTAGATATCCCAGGAAAATTATAAGATGGAATAATGTAAAATGTGGTACACAATACAATTTTCAAAATTTAAGTAAAAGTACTTGTAGCTATGTTTCCCATGGTGAAGTTATATCCTTTTTCTGTCCTTATTAAAGAAGATGGAGTGGGCCCAGAAAGCAAGGCATATATGGCATCTCAAGGCAGTACATACTGAAAACAACCTGTGTTCTTCAAGATAGTTATATCCCACTGTATGTGAATGCTATTGCTGACTGTATGAAACTCTAAGTGGGCAATCCCTCTAATGGTTATCATAGATACACAATGCTGAGACTGGAGGGATGGATTAGTGGTTAAGGTGCTAGCCTGCAAAGCCAATGGACACAGGTTTGAGTTCCCAGGACCCATGTAAGACAGATATACAAGGTGGTGCATGTTTCTGGAGTTTGTTTGCAGTGGCTGAAGGCCCAGGCATGCCCATTCTCTCTCTCTATCTCTCTTTCTGCCCCTCTCTCTCTCAAATAAATAAAATACATTGATACATAATGTACTTGATTGGGCCATGGGAACTTGTAAAATCAATACTAATATGAGTGGAGTTAAACAGTATCCTCTAAGGTACTGTGTGTGAATAAGGCCCTTTTCTTTCAATTATAACATGTGTTGTGCTCCCATTTTATAATTTGACATCAAAGTTTCTTCATGACATGGAGAGGTGATCCCTAAGTCAAATAAAGCAGAAAACTTCATTGTGAAGATTCTATAGAAATAACAATAGAAAGTATGTCATAAAGCTAAAAGACAAGTTAAGTAAGGGCTGGGTAGATGATATAGTGGATAAGGTGCTTGCCTACAAAGCCTAAGGACTCAGGCTCGATTCCCCAGGACACACATAAGCCAGATGCACAAGGTGATGCATGCATCTGAAATTCGAGTACAGTGGCTGGTGTCTCTGATGCACTCATTCTATTTGCCTCTTTCTACATCTCTCTCTCTTTAACAAATACATAAAATATTTTTTAAAAAGAAGAGTTAAATAAGAAACCAGAGTTATTGGAGAAAAAGACATCTGGAAGGGAGGCAAGTAATACATTCTAACCCTGGCTTGTATCCATTTGCTTGATATTGGGTAAGTCTCTCAACTTCTTGCAACTTAGATGTGAAAATAGGCCATGACTCACTCTAGAAGCTCCTTTTCTACTGGTATGTTGTTTGTCCACATATTACTGTGAAAATTGAGTTAATTCAGTCAATTGCTCATGAATGATATCTTGCTACCCATGCCCTCCATAGTGTACCACACTGCGTAAGGTTGTACAAGCTGAAATGAGACCTTTAAAGGCAACACAAATAACTATTGTAATTTTGTAATGCCTTGGAGACTTCATCTGGTCTCCCAGCTTAATTTAACTGGAACTTGCTAAAAACTTTCATATAGAAACACACAGGTAACAGTTTCAAAAGAGCAGTTGTTGAAATAACAATTCATAATTCCAAAAGTATAAAATCAGCAATGATTCTCTAATGGTTAACTAATCATTATATTAAAATTTTGATTTTCTTACACATTAAGAAGTATACACTTGGATGCTAAATAATTTTTTTTTCTAACATAATGTCTTCCTTTTTTTTCTCAAAAGGGGACCCTAGATACCAACTCATCTGAGTATTTTTATAAAACTAAAATTTAAATCTGCAATATATATATAAATATATATACATATATATATACATATAATATATATATATATAATATGATGTATATTATGTTTGTGAATAAGTTGAAACCTTTTAACAAAAGTATTATAAGACTTTTACTTTAGCAGAACTAAAGAAGAAGGAACTAAAAAATGGTCTAGTCTATAATATTTTATATTGCAAATGAGCTGTTATAATCCAAGGAAAAGTATTCTGACATCCTCTCTGAACAATTTTTATTCCAAATATACTAGAGATGTTGGCCTATGATTTTCCAAAAAATTTCAACACAATGGTAACATTTTTTTTAAATAACAGTTGTTGTGTAACCTCAAGTAACTGGAACAAAACTGAGAGTCAGTATTTAAAGAATGCAATAGATTAAAAAAAAAAAAACTTGATGGACACAAATCAACTCATTAAATTCTGACACTAAGGCTTGTTTGTTTAATTTGTAGTGATCCCTGACCCTCTCTCTCAAGAAATGTTTAGAATTGTTTTAGACCCAATAACAAATATATTACTTCTCATGTTTTCCAAATCACATAAAATTCAACACAGAAAAAAAAATAAAAAGATCAATTAAGGAGAAAATATGAAAGTCATGCAGTTATGTACAGAGATAAGTCTAAGAGGGATTGCCCTAGCTTTCATGGAGAGAAGCAGAGACCACCTGATGGAGCAGATGGAAGGCAGGGAGACAAGATGAAAGAGAGCAGAAAATTATAGAAGATTAAATGCAAGATTGTCAGAAGCACCAAATTCAGAGCTCATTTAACTTAAGGTCATGTTGACCTGTATATGAAGGGAATTCCTGAGTGCATCATTCCAATCAAATTACTCTTCAGTATTTGATGTCTTAAATAATGGACTTTGCCATCAAAAAATACTCAATAGACCCTCTATTAAAAAGCAGAAAATGTGGTTTCATTGAAACCTCTAAGGACAATCTTCTGTTGAGCGAAGGCTGTGTCCAGTAATGGAGTGCTCAGAGATATTTGCTTCATGATTAAGGGCCCCATCATGTGAACTCTCAAGAAGGAACGGCATGTAAGGGAGGTCAAAGCAAATAACTATGCATCTAGGCCCAACAAAACAACCTAATAAAGAAGCTTCAACAGGGTAGAAATCTTAATGACAATATAATGGCCAGTTAATTAGATAGCCACCATACTCTATCTAGTTCCACAGTGATATAAAATAATCCAAGTTCACCTAAAAAAAATCAAAAGCCATTCTCTGCATTACTAGTAACTAATTAGATAACATAAAACCATAAATCATACCCTTTAATAGCCACATAACCAAACAAGTGTATAGAATTTTAAAAAAATAATCTTTAGGGGCAAATGTAATCCTTTTGCTATACTGAGAGACATTATATGCTTTTTAGCTGGAATATTTAATTTTTAAAGATGCTGATAGTGCCTTAACCACTAAGCAAGCCAGGGTTTCTGTTTTTAATAAGCTTAATGTTAAAACATAGTACTAAGCAGCCTTTTAGAAATACTCTGTAGCATTTGTGCCAAAGCAGGCCAATGAACTTCCTTTAGTCCTGTTGTGTTTCTATAATAAAATACTGATTACTACATAATTAATATATAAAGAATTTGCTGCATTTGGGGGCTAGGAGTCCATGTAAAGGCATGAGCAGTGTTATATATGGTATGAGACAGGTCTCTACTTCCAAGATGAAGCAGTACTGCTGAATCCTCTTGTGCGAAGAGACTCTTTGCTTTCTGGTGGCAAAAGAGTTGAAAAGCAAAGCAAACTCAAACCTTTCTTCATGGAACCTGTTCATAATGACAATAGCCTGTCAATGAAGGCAAGGGCTTCTTGACTCAAACATCTCCCAGAAGGCTCAACTTGCCAATTTTGAATTGGGACAAAACAAAAATCAGTCAAGCAGTAGCGTTAACCAAATTGCAAGGAAATCATATCTCAAAGCATAGTCATGCAATCATAAAGCCATGAAAAGACAAGCAGGGACTGTTTAGAAAGTGTCATTGCCAAATCTTCTTCCCTTGTGTAACTAAATTCATAACCATAACAACAAAGAAGACACGTTAAGAAGTTTGAAAGACATAACGTAAACATTAAAACTGTGATGATAGTAGAAGAAAATATTGGGCAGAGATTTTTACAAATTACTGAAATACAAAGCCTCCTTAGATAAATCATTAAGAACAGAAACTGTAAGTGAATAACAATTTGATTACTATGGTTTCTGCTCAACAACATAGACCAAATTTTCTGATGAGATGGGGAAGACCTGTTCTGATTATAAAACAAATAAGAAAGAATGTTGAGATTGGAGAGATGGCTCAGCAGTTAAAGGCATGTGCTTGCAAAGCTTAAGGCCTTGAGTTTGACTTTTGTACTCACATAAAGCCAGATGCACAAAGTGGCACATGCATCAGGAGTTTGTTTGCAGTGGTAGAAGGCCCTGGCATGCCCATTATCTTTTTCATTCTTTTTTTTCTCTCTCTTTCCTTGAAAATAAATAAATAAAATATTTTAGTAAAATAAAGTAATGTTGAAACAATAATTCTTACAAATAAAATTAAGAATGAAAGATAAAGATCTAATTAAAAGAAAAATAGGGCTGGAGAGATGGCTTAGCGGTTAAGCACTTGCCTGTGAAGCCTAAGGATCCCGGTTCGAGGCTCGGTTCCCCAGGTCCCACGTTAGCCAGATGCACAAGGGGGCGCACGTGTCTGGAGTTCGTTTCCAGAGGCTGGAAGCCCTGGCGCACCCATTCTCTCTCTCTCCCTCTATCTGTCTTTCTCTCTGTGTCTGTAGCTCTCAAATAAATAAATAAATAATTAAAAAAAAAGAAAAATAAGCAAAGGTGATGACTGTTAAGCAGGTTGAAGAAGAGAATGAAAGGACCAAGGCACATATCAAGAACTGATTGTGGCCAGTTTTTTAGAGAATTGTAACTTAAAGTAGAAATGGATTATTACTCTGTTCTTGATATGCTAGCAACAAATAACAAGCTGTATCTATGAGTCAGAATGGCTAGGAGATGTTGAGATAATAAGCAAAACTCAGATTCAAATAACTTAAACCAAATGAAGTTCTGCATTTTGTTCATGGAACTTAGGTATTTTGGACTAATGTGTCAGTCTGACCCAGTTCATCCTCTCTTAGACCTAAGACTGTGGTGGTGCTGTTTACAGTCTAGAATGTGACTGGTCACAATGACTTAGGAAGTAAATATGACAAATCATGTCATTTTTATTCACATACTATTGCTCAAAGCAATCATATATATATATACACACCCAATTGCAAAGAACCGGAAAGTGCATTATCTGACTTCCAGAAAGAAGAGAGTAAGAAATGCTGTGTCACATGAAGATTTTGTGTATAGGAATCCTTGTGTAATGCTGGGAATATAGACTTGTGCTAATATTAGGGAGGAACGCCTAAAACCATAGAGTTAAATTATATGTATTTATCTCATACTTCACTGAAATTCTTATTCTGAGTATAGACTTAAATATGCACTCGGGAACATTATGAGCCATGATGCTTCATGTAAGTTTCAGAATAATCTCAAATGGTGGTCAGTTGCCTGTGCTCTGTGTGCCTGTTACTGGAAGAGGGTAGGACAATGCTACTGTTGCATGTTCCACAGCAGCCATGTGGCAACTGCAAGCAATGAATGTGATGGTCATATGTCTTGAAACCATGCTGTCAAGGGAACCAAAACATAATTATGATGTATGGCATAATGCAGAGTTTGGTTATCTTTCAAGATAAATTATGTACTTTAAAAACAGATCCAGTATCAAAAATATGCGGCAAACACATTATACTTACTAATCATGGAAAGAAGAGTGGAAGAGGGCCTGGAGAGATGGCTTAGAAATTAAGGCTAAGGTTTGATTCCCCAGCACCAATGTAAAGCCTGATGAATAAGGTGGCACATAAGTATGGAGTTCATTTGCAGTGACTAGGGGCCCTTGCATGCCCATTCTTAATCTCTCTTTCTCTCTCTCTGTAGTTAGGTAGGTAGGTAGGTAGATAGATAGATAGATAGATAGATAGATAGATAGATAGATAGATAGATAGATACACACACACACACACACACACACACACACACACACACACACATGCCTCTTTCACTCAAATAAATGCTTTTAAAATATGTTGTTTTTTTAAATTTATCTGACAGCAAAAGAGGGAGAGAGAGAGAGAGAGAGGAAAGAGAGATAGAATGGGCATGCCAGGACCTCTAGCCACTACAAATGAATTCCAGACATGTGCGCTCCCTTGTGTATCTGAATAATGTGGGTCCTGGGAAATCAAACCTGGGTCCTTTGGTTTTGCAGGCAAATGACTTAACCACAGAGCAATCCTGCCAGCCCCCAAATAAATATTTGTAAGGGAGTGAAAGCACAACTAATGTTGGTCAATATACTAATGTGGATGCGTGAGTAATCAGAGAGGGGCTCTGATTTGAACACAGCACAATTTAAAGTGACTTAATCAGTGACCTAGGACTAAGATGCAACCAAACATGACAAACAAGTAAGATTTAAAGGAGCAATTTTAATTAAACTGTAAAACAAGTCTGTACCCACACAGATTTTAGGGTATGCACGTGGTGTGTCCCCATGTGTGCAGAGGCATGCTGTCCAGCAGCCCCTATTGGGAAGCTCGAGGAAGATGTCAGGTGTCCTCCTCTGTCACTGTTGTACTCTATTTTCCTGAAACACAGTCTCTCACTGAAAGTGTAGTCTCCTGCCCAGGTAGTTGATTACAATTCTGTCTACACCCCTCACTACTGGGGTTATAGGCATGCGTGGCCATGCATAGCTTTTGATGTGGGGCCTGGAGATGCAGCGCTGGTCCTTGTGTTTGTTCAGTAAGTGTTCTTACCCAATAAGTCATCTCTCCAGCTCTGCACTATGATTTTCCTGGCTCATAGGGTACTCATAGCTTTTGTTCAATGGCTGCTCATACTGAGTCCCTGGAAGAATAGCAGTGAAGATGTGAATGCTCACATGGACAACATGGTGTCAGCCCCAGAACCTTCTGGATTAGTAACTTTTCTCTTTTCAGTGACCAAATACCTGACAAGAGAGGCAGGGTTTATTTTTGCTTACTATGGAATTCAGTCCATCATGACAGAGAAGACACAGCTAAAGGAATAGAAGGTGGCTGGTCACATGGCATCTATACTCAGGAAGCAGAAAGTGAACAGGAAGTTCTGTCAGAAAACTTGCAGGCTTTCCCCCAGTGCCTCACTCCCTCCACTAAGACTTTGCCACTAAAGGTCCAACAACCTTCCCAAACAAGCATTCAAACACATGAGCCTCAAAGAATACATTTCACATTTAACCGCAGGAAGAAGAAACATTTGTCAGGAACTTGGGTGAAGGAAAGGAGGCAGGGTTCATTTTTTCTTTTTCCTGTAAGAGTGAGGGCACAGAGATGTTATAGGTTTTTACATGTTGCTGGAATAGAATACAAGAACAAAAAGGAGGACATTGTTTATTTTGGCTTACAATCTGCAGGAGAAGTTTCATCATGGCAGGTAAGTATGGTGGAACAGAGAGGCTGGACATTACTTTCTACCAGAGCAGCTGGCAGAAAACAGCAGAAGAACTGAGCTGCTACTGGCAAGAGGAACTTATAACACCCCAAACCTGCCCCTAGCAACACACTTCCTTCAGAAAGGCTCCTCCTCCCAAATCGCCATCAGCTGTGGACCAGGCACTCAAAACAGCCAAGTCTACGGAAAAACAGCTCATTCACACCACCATAGTTGTTCACCATCTTCATAGTAATGAAAAACCAGTGATGAGGCAGCCATTTGTGCAGGAAATTACTGGGTTTACAGTGTTCACTTGGAGCTGGATGAGTATCAGGTAAGATATTTCTAAAGACACTTGGAAATAATTGACAACATAAGTACAGATGAGGCATCAGTAGTGGAATATGAAGTCATCTATAAAATCTAAACATCCTATTCTATTAATATTTAATGATTGGGGATATTTGGGCTACAAATAGTTAAAACAAATATGTCAGCGCACAGAGAATTATACTACAGGTATTCAGAAAAAGTTCTTTATATTAATAAAATTTTGCATTTATGATAACTCTATGTGTATAAGTGCAGCATTAATGAAGGTGGGTCAATGTTTCAATTAATTCATCTTAACCTTTTCAATGAGGTATTAGCATGGAACCATTAGTAAAAAAATTATAGCAATTTATTTTGTGATAGATAGTAGCAATGGAAGATGAAAGATGGGTTGTGTCTTTTCCCCAAGAGCATAAATGCACTCAAATTCCACATTTGTTTCCAGATTCATACTTCATAAAGGGAATATGGAGATGCAACATCAGGTATCACCATTTCAAAAACAAAAATGCCTAGGGGCTATGGAGATAAATCAGTGAATAAAGCACTCATTGCTCTAGATTGCATGTGTGAGTTCAATCTTCCCCAGACCCCACATAAGGAAGCTAGAGTAGTGGAAGCTATGATGGACTTGAGATGAGAGGCAGAGACAAAACTTCCTGGAAGCTCTTTTCAAGTACAACAGAGTGCACCAGAAGAGTGAGATCACGATAGCAGAGGGTGATCTAGATAAAGAAACCCTGCTTCAAATGAGGTAGGAGATGAGGACTGATGCAAAATTTATTCTCTGACCTCCAGAGGAAAACCATGGCACTTACACCCTTCTCTCTGTCTTTGTCTCTCTCTCTCACACACACACATGTATACACATGACTGGCTTGATGTACTCTGTAAATCACAAAAAAATGAAGAAGGTCTTAAAATTTTCCAGATACGGAAATCTTCAGTAACAGGAAGAATAGTGCCAGCATGAGCAGTAACATGCAAGTATTTTGAAAGGGCTATTTGACAAATCTCAGCATTAACTGCCAACTGTATAGACATCTTTAACGAAAAAGGAATTTACTCTTGGCCCTTTTAATACAGGCTGAGTGTCCTATTGCAAGACAAATGCTAGAGATACAGTAACATTTGATGGAATAGAGGAATAAGAAGTTTTCCAATTGCCATGTAATTGACAAATAACATAACTCACACATACATAAATGGCTGTCACAACCACCAGTAATTTCTGGAATGAAACCCACAATCTACCTACTTAGAAGGCTGAAGACAGTAAAACAGAATCAAATTGTTTTATCTGTAGATGGGCCAAAGAGGTTCTTGGATCCTAGTTTTATAAAGTGTCATGGGGAGTCGGGGAAGGGGACCTCAGAAGACTGGCAGTGCGTTCTGAGTTCAGTGGGGACAGAGGCTATTTATTCATATCCAGATGCTCCAGAAAAGGTAAAGCCCAGAGCTGTGGTATATTTGGCAGCATGGTTAACTCACCAGCCCTTAACACAATTTAGGAATAGCCGACAGTGGGCTTCAGGGATGCATGGGGGTAGGAATGGTGTTGGAAGAGGGAGTAAAAGAAGAAAAACAGAAAGATCCTGTATTTAAACATTGATGAATATGACAGGCCATCAGGAATTCTGCTTTGGTGCCACCTGCTTCTGATCATCAAGCACCAACTTCAGAACACTGTGTTGAGAAAACATCATTACAATTGGATTACATTAGATTTGGATTGAGGATATGTCTGATTTCAAGTATCAATAAATAATTCAGAAGTATACTTTTGCTACACCGAGTACAAACTGTGATAACAAGGAGATGCCTTGCCGTGACTTATTTAAGTCAGTATCACATGACTATTGAGCAACTTGTGGACTACAAGCATGCTCCTTCCAAGTCACCAAAGCAACTCTATTCCTACTTGCCAAAATCTGTAGTTTTAGCTGGACACAGTGTTCAAGAAGGAAATGCTCACTATAAAAAATAGGAGCTACTGGACATGAAACATGTAATTTTAGGCTTTTTCTTTTCATAAGTAAGTTTTATCTTAAATTTAACACTAGTTTGTGGCAAACAAGATGATTATCCATTTCTCAACAACTTTGAAATAATAGCAACAATTAAGCTCATCTCATCACAATCTTCAATGATGATTACAGAGCCTGTGAAAGCACCTTCAGTAAGCTGGGCTTTGAGGCAGAACAAAGGTAGAAAAGTACAAAGCCTCTCTCTCAAGCACTAATAAATGCACCCAAAGCTTCATGGCAAGTCTTTCCTATGGAAATCATCAGATTACTTTTAAGCAGTGTGACTTATAGAAGGCAGGCTTATTTAGTGAGGAAATATACTTTTGATATAGATAGTAATATCTGATGCTGGGCACTCAGTATTTCAAAGATCCTCAACAAGTTTTGAGGTAGGTTAAATAAGCATTGTGTTTAACAAACTAAAGCTTAACTAGGTGTTACTTGCCTCAAACCACAGGAGTCCTAGTGGGGTCAGCAATGACATGGCCTCTCTGATCTTTCAGATTAATCTTGTCTGATGTTTGAATTTAATGGTGATGGCTTACAAGCATCCATTGAAAACAAAAACTAGCTGTTAATACAAGTTCTACTCAATCTCTGTGCTCTTTTCTTTTTGTTTTTTGATGTAGGGTCTCACTCTAGCCCAGTCTGACTTGGAATTCACTATGGAGTCTCAGAGTGGCCTCAAACTCATGGCAATCCACCACACCTGGCTTCTGTGCTCTTGCAACAAGTATATTTACATATAATGGGACTGTAAAATTACTGATGAGCACCTTTGGAGTGCTGCTTTTCTGTTGTTAAGGCTGGGGAAGTATGGTAATAAGCCTTCTAGGGCAGGTGCTGGGTTCCAGGCACCAATTATCTGATGTGGAACCACAGAATAACAGCAGGTAAACAAAGGGAGCTAAGACATAAAATGATGCCTACATCCAAGAGGGGAGGCCTATCCGAGCCAAAGGCGGAGAATAAAAGTATGAGCTCTGGCTGCTGACCCTCCTCATGCATGACAGCGTGGGGAAGAGTGCTATAGGGACCATGGATGTGTCCAAACTAAAGTGTCACAGAGTTGCCACCAACTAGATGCAGAAGTAACATTAAATTGATATTAAAATGACATCCATAGAAGGAAATACCCAAGTATCATAGTGTCAGTTACCTACCATTTCACTCTCACAAGACTACTTAGTTCATTGTAATTTCTCAACAATTATTCACCTAAACTCAGCTTGTTCTGACAGTTTCTGGGGCTAGCCTTCTCAACTACATTTCATCATAAAGTTCCCTTAGGAGAGGGGTATAGCCTAGTCATACAGTGCTTACTTAGCATGTGTGAGACAGCAGGTTTGATCCTCAGCATTGCAAAACTTCCCACAAAAATCTTATTTAAATGTTTAGGGAGTAAAAATAAGGCACTTATGCTCTCATGTAAAATGAACAGCTGTAATACCATAAGAAACAAAGAAAAGAGGGCTTAGAAGAAAGCAGAAGGCATAAAATATAAGCCTTAAAAAAAAAAAAAACTCTACTGTTCCCAGTGTTGTGTGGAAGTAGTTTCTACACTGAATGTTTACATAAACTATATGAATAACAATTTTTGTTAATCAAAGTGAAATGTTCTGCATAGAACAAAAGATATGCCTAAGCAACATATCTATACTTAAGTTTTAATAATGATATTTCAGTAGATTTTATATATTTGATATAAAGTATCATATTTTTTTTTAACTGAATATGCTTGCCAAATTTCACTTTTAAAAATTGGATAATATGTTAAGTCCCAGAATGGAAATCAGAAGAAACTCTGACTTTAATAACAGAATTCACAGTATAGCTAATCTGGCATACTATATAGAAATCAATAATAATAATAGAAATTTAACTAAACTTGGCAGAATTACTTTGCATGTGTGTGCTAATTAATATGTTGTTGTCTGCATCGAGCCTGAGAGAAACAACTTAAATGTAGGATTGATTTATTTTGGCTCATGGATTCAGAGGTCAGTTTAAGGTCAGTTGGCTCCATTTGTGTGGGCCTGTGGTAGAGACAGGATATCATGGCAGAGAGGAAGTATTGGAGAGCTTTGTGAAGCAGAGCTGCATACCTCATATTATCTGGGAAATAGAGATTAACTTGAAGGGAGCTGAAGCTATGATATGTCTATCATTGCATGCTCCCATCCCCACTTTCCAGTAACCTACTTTCTCCTAGTTTCCATACCATCTCATTAATCCCATTCTACTATAAATCCTTCAAGAGGTTGACCCATTGATTATGTCAAAGCCCTTGGGGTCCAATCATTTTCCCAAGGCCTATCAGTAGGCAACTAAACCTTTATAAGACATGAGCATTTGGAGGAATCTCCATATACAAACCAGGACAATACTGGTTACATATTTCATGCTTATAAAAAGAGATAACTGAAAATCTGACAACTATAACTTATTACATTCTACTTACATACATTCTTATTGTCATCTCATGTGGTTTTCTTGGTTCTCACTCTTCCATGCTATGACAATACCAATTATCCAATGGGTATCTTATATTCTCTCTTATTTTCAGCAACAATGATTTTAGCTCAGCTGTCTACATTGCACTAGTGGGCACATTTTGCCTATCTGGTCAGTTGATTAATATTTTTCCCTCAACAGTTGGCATTATACTTGCTGGCGTTTTGACAGTTAGCCAAGCCAATAGGAGGTTTCCAGCTCATTTCTTGTTGACTTCTCAGTGTACCACAACTGAAGCACCAAGTGCCTTCACCAATAGAGTCTTGTCATGCAGTTCTAGTGGGCAACTAAGTGCACTGGCCAAGACAGTATTGTTTGGGGCCAATAACTCATGGGGAGGTGAGAAACATTTCAACTCAGTTTGTAAAGTACATAAGGAAAGGTTATTTAATCCTCTTCTCATATTCACCTCCATCCCCATTGACTTTTAGTAATGACCCCTCATGTCAGCCAAGGATAGAATTTCAAGCAAATATTTTAGCTCATTGTGTGAATTTATGACATGTAACTAATCTGTCAATTAATACACTATATGAAATCCTTGTAATGGTAATGACCTCTTAAAACAATTTTCATTTTCATCTGTGGAAAACTCAGAAATTTCCATAGTCAGTGCATAAGAATGAATCAATTTTTGCCTTTATATCTAATATCTTCTCCTGTGTCTGATCCTGTATCTCTATTGTCATCATAATAAGGTAAGCTGATCATTGAAGGGTGGAATCTAGACCAAGGCCACATCAGACATGCTGCTGCATGATGCCTCATCAGAGAAAGGAGTGGCAATACTATAGCTCTAGTATCATATTGTAGCAGTTAGTTTCCCATTGCTGGAACAAAACACCTGAGCAGAAGCAGCTTTTGTGAAGAAAGGGCTTGTTGTAGGCTTACAGTTTTGAGGAGGACACTTCATCGTGGTAGAGAAAAGCAAAAGGCTCACAGCATCACACAACTGCAGCACAGAGAGAACAAACAGCAAATGCAAACTTGCTCTGAACACATAGCTAGAGCTAAACTCATCAATCCCAAAGTCCACCCTCAGCAGTCTACTTCCGTGCAAGATTCTACCTCCCCAAAGACTCTACCATCTGGAGACTAAGTAGGAAGATTAACCAAAAATACCTGAGGCTCTGGGGTACTTTTACATTCAAACCACCATATTTGCCCTTGGCCTCCACAGACTCAGGGTCATCTTAAAATGGAAAATGCACACAGTCCAACTTGAAAAATCCCAGTAGTCTTCATTAATTATGACATTGTTCAGAAGCCCATCTCATCTGAGATTCAAGACAATCTCTTAACTGTAATCTTTGTAAAATTAAAACACAAGTAAACATTGCCATTGCAAAAAGAAGGCATAATAAGATGACACTGGAACAATGCAAGCTCATAATCAGCAGGGCAAAAATCAAACATCTGCAGTTCCCTAAGTGTATCTGTGACCCGTGACAGTCCTTTGGCTCTAGTTGAGTTTAGCAATGTTTTGTCCTTTCTCTGGGCTGTTTTATCATGAGAAATATCCAAACAATCCAGAACTAGCAGCTTTTTTTTGGTAGCCATCTCACAATCTCAGCAGCTCTAATCTCCTGATGTCTACATTACAAACCATAACACAATACAGACCTTTCAGGGTCTCCATACAAGGATTTTAACTCTGCTCTACACATTTCAGTGGCTCCTGTAGCCATGCACATTTCATGACCATCTGTCTTGTGTTTCTCATGTTTCCAAAACCAGTACAGGTGGGGAGAGTAGCTGAATTTGTGAATCCATGGGGGTGGTTGTTGGGGGTGGTAAAGCTTGATATTGAAAAGGATGATACTCTTTCAGCATTCTTTCTGCACAGCCCCACCTTTTAAAAGAATTTGCATTCATGCTCGCTTCAGCCCTCAGTGGGTTAGGTTTCACCCTCAGGGCATCTTTCCAAGTGTTCCAAGGCAGAACATTTTTTCTCTCTTTAATGGTGGTAATCTCCCCAACAATTACAGTTTAAGTGGCTGAAAGTAAGTCTCTGTTCCAGTAACTCTATTATTTTAAATGCTTTTTAGAGGAAAGCCCAATACACTGGACTCTGGGTTTTTTTAAAAAAAAAATTATTTATTATTTATTTACTTGAGAGAGTGCGAGAAAGAGGAAGAGAGAGAGAAAGAGAGAATGGGCATGCCATAGCCTCTAGCCACTGCAAATGAACTCCAGATGCACGTGCCACCTTGTGCATCTGGCCTACATGGGTCCTGGGGAATTGAACCAAGGTCCTTTGGCTTTGCAGGCAAACGCCTTAACCACTAAGCCATCTCTCCAACCCTATTTTTAAGTGAGAGAGAGTGTGTGTGAGAGACAGGGAGAGAGAACTGGCATACCAGGGCATCCAGCCACTTCAGTCTAACTCCAAATGGGTGCACCGTCTGTGCAAATGTGCAACCTTCTACACTTACATCACTATATGTCTGGCTTATGCGGGACCCATAGAGTTGAACATGAGTCCTTTGTCTTCATAAGCAAGTACCTTAATCACTAAGCCATCTCTCCAGCCCTATTTCAGTAACTAAATTTGCTTACACTTTTTTCTATGTCAGCTTAGTATTTTTCATATTTTTCTGCCAAGCATTCTAATCCATTACTTTATTTACTTATTTATTTGACAAAGAAAGAGGGAGAGAGATTGAGATAATACGTGTGCCATGGTCTCTAGCCACTGCAAACGAACTCCAGATGTATGTGGCCCCTTGTGCATCTGGCTCACATGGGTCCTGGGGAATTGAACCTGTGTCCTTTGGCTTTGCAGGCTAATGCCTTAACCATTAAGCCATCCCTCCAGCCTATCTATTACTTTTAAGTTCAATATTTTTAAAATTCTCTGCACATGGGAAACATCTATCCAGATTTTCTACCAGTAGCCCAAATTCAACAAAATTATCTTCTTTCCCTTACAAAGTTCATAAACCAGACTTTCATAGTCCACAGTTTTCTCTGCATTTTTGATTTTCAAACTAGATCAACACACAGTATGCTAGACTCATCAATTCCAGCTACATCATATCCAGAAACACACAGAGTCTACCATGGCTCTACTTCTCAAATGCTCCATCAGCTGGGAGCTATGGGAGACTTTTACATTGAAACCACCACATATCTCTAATATCACAGCTAGTCATTCAGGTTTACCAAAGAAAAGAGTTTTTCTAAAACTGCAGAATTTTGTAAATTCATAAATGAAGCAAATTTGAAAAATAGTTCATGTATGTTCATTCACTTACAACTCGAAAATAAATAAGGGCACACAGTACAATGAAATAGGCTTTACTTGGAACCACAAATCTCATTGAATCTTCATGTCTACTTCCTAATGGCTACATGACTTCAAGCAAATTTCTAAGTGTTCTTCCTTCACTTGTTTTAGGGAGAGTATGGAAAATATTACAACATATTCTATTTTTTAATACACTTAGTAATAAATACTTTCTATTTTTTGAATCCTGAGTAATAGAAGTTATATTTGACAATAGATTTCATTTAAATTTTCTACTGAGTTGAATTAGGCATTTGTTTAATTTTATTATAGGAAAGCAGGAGTGGATGGGGAGTTTTGCTCTGGCTCTTAGGACATATGGTTCTAAAACCTGTTGTTACCATATTTGGACTGCATGATTTTTTTTTCATCATCATAAATCATCAGACATTGTTATAACTTCTGAAAGGCAATAAAGTGAAAATGACACATCATCAGAGAATGGTGAAGGATAGGATTCCTGTACCATTGCTTTGATGTTATTTAATCAACACATGTATTATAGTCAATATTTTCTGAATTGTGTTCTGAAAAATACAATGTTTGTAAGAGAAATCATGGAAACTATTTTTATAGGAGGAATCGTGCTCAATTATGTTTGGAAAGTTTATGGTAAACAAAGGTAATCCTTACTTCAGGACCTCTCAGAGCCTCTAATGAGCTAAGGTAAATCTCCAGAAAGGCAACATTTTCTAAACTTGCTTATATACACATTTTTCAGGATGTGTTACTCAAAACTCTTTTGGAAACTAACTTTATAGAATCATTAGGCCTAAAGTTTAAATTCTCAGATAAAACCATATCTACACATACAATATTATTTACATGTATTATTTTTCCATGTGCCAAGAATTAACAGAAATGTTTAAAACATTGTAAAATGAATTGAACCATTTAAAATGATTTCAATTGCATGTTTCCTCATTTTATATGGAAAGGATAAAATGCAGGGTTCTCTTTGAGGAGTAAACATAACACTGTCCAAGACCAATAAAAACAGTAGTATTTTGGATAAATTATATTGAGATAAAGATTGGTTGTGCAAGGATATGAACCAAAATCAATATTTTGAATATTCACTTCAAAATAATGTGACAAAGAATGTAACTAGTTCACATTTTCTAAAATTTGAATTTTACTTCAAACCAGTTTGCTGTTTTCTGTGTTGTTACCTAAGGACATTTTTGTGATCAATAAAATATGATGAGGTAATATGACTATGTCTCTTAAGGCATGCCACAATTGTCCTTAAAACAACATCTAAAAAGATTATAATTCAGTCGCTTCCATATAGCATTGAATAGAGGCATGGGGTATAGAACTAGAAGCTGGGGAGATGTATCAGTCAGTAAAAGTCCTTGCCTTGTGTAGAGGTTTGATTTAGGTATACCCCATAAACTTAGGTGTTCTGGACATTAGGTTCCGCAGCTGATGAAAATTGGAAATTAAAGCCTCCTGGAGGCAATGTATTGTTGGGGGTAGGCTTATAGGTGTTATAGCCATGCCAGTGTTTGGTACACTCTCTGTTGCTATTGTCCACGTATGTTGGCTAAGGAGTGATGCCCACCCTTTGCTTGTGCCATTGTTTTCCCCTGCCATCTTGGAGCTTCCTCTCAAGTCTATACACCAAAATAAACCTCCCCCCACCCCACCAAAGTTGCTCATAGTCAGGCAATTTCTGCCAGCAATGCAAACCTGACTGCAACAGTAAGATTGGTACCAAAAGTGGGATTGCTGCTAGGCACCTGACTGTGTGGCTTTGGCCTTTTGGAACTGATTTTCAAGAGGAATGTGGAAGGATTTGAAACCTTGGTCTAAGATATGCCTTGCAGTGCTGTAAATACAGCTTGATGGATTCTTCTGGTCAGAGTTTGAGGACCTGAATGCAGTAATAACTATGGAATGTGAGGTTTGGCTTATGAGGGTGAAAAGTAGCTTTGTCTGGACTGGGCTACAAGTAGTATGTGTGAGAGGCTTGCTGTTATGCCCATGTCCTGAGAAGTTGTATAGGGCTACATTGCATAGAAATGGACTGGTGTGTGCAGATGGATATGGCACAGAATGAAATTTTGGGGCTGAAGCTTCTGCCAATACAGCTGCAATTATATGAGAGATTACAACCTTTGACATTGGCCAGATTACCTGCGCTGGGGCAACAGCATGAACATAGACTCTTTTGAAGGGGCCTGAGTGCTCAAGGAGTGTCCTGTTCTTCAAATTCTGCTTTATTCCCCATGAATTTACAAATTGGCACTCTACCTGGTATTGTGGAGTATAAGAAATGCAAGAAAGAAAGGGTCATTGAATTTGCAATACAGTCTTGTGTTTTAGAGATAGCCATGGGCAGTTTGTAGCAGGTTTGCTGGATATCACATGGAAACCAGATGGAGCTGTCAAATTGGACCATGACTTGCAGACCCAGTGGGTATACCAGGAACACAAGATGGCTTCCAATGACTGCAAATAGCCTATCGGGAGGGGAGGATGAGAGCTCAAGAGACTTGTTTCTGGTTAGGTTTATCAGACTTACAGGCTTGTCACTGGCTAGAGTTGTTGGTCTTGGAGCTACAGAGTTAGATGTTTGCACTTTTTGTTTTACGTCCTGTATTGGTTAAATATTTCTTTGCTATTCTCAATGCCATCTTTTGCAGTGTGAATGTTTACTCTGTCCCATTATGGTTTTTTGGTGAAATTTTGGTATTATAGCTCAGTTAAAAGATCTTGGACTATGGGGATGTATGAATATCATTGGAATTGATAAAAACTACAGGGACTTTTAAAGTTGGTTGAATGCATTGTATTTTACATCATGTATGGTTATCTGCTTATGGGAGCAAGAGGCAGAATGTGATGGTTTAATTCTGGTGTCCTCCATAAACTTAGGTGTTCTGAATGCTCAGTTTCCCAGCTGATGGTAGTTAGAAATTAAAGCCTCATGGAGGTGGTGTGTTATTGGGAGTGGGCTTATGGATGTTATACCCAGTTTCCCCATGTCAGTGTTTGACACACTCTCCTGTTTCTATTGTCTACCTTATGTTGGCCAGGGAGTGATGTCTGCCTTCTGCTCATGCCATCGTTTTCTTCTGCCATCATGGAGCTTCCCCTTGAGTCTGTATGCCAAAATTAACTCTTTTTTATCCCCCAAAGCTGCTGTTGATTGGGGGATTTTTGCCAGCAATGTGAACCTGACTACAGCACCTTTCATTCACAAGAAATTGAGTTAGAATCCAAACACCCACATAGAAAGTTGGGTATGGCCATGCACATTTATAGCTCTAGGTCTGAGGGAGGGCACAAATATGAAAACAACTGGAACTTTCTGGGCAGTCCAAATGACTGCAAAAGAGTTGCTCTAGGTTCAGTGAGAGACTGTCTCAAAGAAACCACATGGGAGAGGAATAAGGAATCCCCACTGGCCTCTGCATATGTTTACACTGGGCACATGCCACTGTGCATACACACACATATTCATATACTACACATATGACACAAACACAAAATTGTTTATTTTTAACCTTTTCTACTTTATAGTTTTTTACTGACAACTTCCATAATTGTAAACAATATCCTATGGTAATCCCCTCTCCCCCACCCCATTTTCCCCTTTGAAACTTCACTCTCCATGATAACCTGCCCTGCTCTCAGTCTCTCTTTTATGTTGATGTCATGATCTTTTCCTCCTATTATGATGGTCTTGTGTAGGTAGTGTCAGGCACCTTGAGATCATGGATATCCAGGCCATTTTGTGTCTGGAAGAGCATGTTGTGAGGAGTCCTATTCTTCCATTGGCTCTTACATTCCTTTGGCCACCTCTTCTGCCATGGACCTTGAGCCTTGGAAGGTGTGATAGAGATATTTCAATGCTGAGCACTCCTCTGTCACTTCTTCTTAGCACTATGGTGCTTTCTGAGCTATTCCAAGGTCACTGCCATCTGAAAAGACAAGGTTCTCTAACCAAAAGTGAGAGTAGCATTAATATAAGGGTATGAACATTAAGAGAAGTGCTTACTGGGCAGTTTGGTGAGTATAGTATGCACATTTAGCCAGACACCAGCAGACGTTACACCCCTTGGGCTCATCCGTATCAGGGGTGTATTCCCTCCCATGGAGTGGGCCGCCAGTCAAATTAGAGGGTGGTTGGTTTTCCCATAACAGGTGTGCCGCTGTTGCACCCATTGGCTCATTTGGCCTCACTGGCCAAATATTAGGCTTTCAGTGTCCACAGTTGAGCTTCTTCATTGGGTGATTTCTCTCTCTCTCTCTCTCCCATTAAACTGCATGTAGTGTGGCTTTTTCCAGCTTTCTGTCAGCTGTTATACATGGCAGAGGTTTACAGCTCAGCTCCAGCAGGATTTTTCAGTGACCATGCAGCTCAAGTATGTGGTGTCTTCAGCAACCAGGTCTTACCATCTATTCCTGGTGGGAAAACAAGGGCCTTTGCAATAGCCTATAATATTTTGAGTGCATCAGGGACCCCCCTGGCCAACAACTCACTGGAATGTATCCCATACTTGGCACTGAAAATTTTCTAGTAACTATCTATGACCCCTGAATGTTTCATTGTGCAAAAAAGTGTGTTTCCATATAACTTATTTATATCCTCTTAGATATTTGTTAGCCCTCCCTCCACCTTTCCTTTACTCAATCTCTTCCCCTGATCTCACTTATGCCCTTTCACCCCCACTAATCTGTTCTTCTACTTACATATGTACAATGCCATACTATTAATTCTATACTTCCTCCCTTTCTATTTGCTTCATATCTTCTTTCTAGCTTAGTAGCCTCTGCTGCTGAGTTTTATTCCGACTCACATAGAAGTCCAATAATTTGTAGCTATAATACACATATGAGAGAGAACATGTGATGTTTGACTTTTTGTGCCTGGGTTACCTCACTGAGTATAACCCTTTCCAGAACCATCCATTTTCCTACAAATTCTATAACTTCATTTTCCTTTACTGCTGAGTAGAGCTCCATTGTGTAAATGTGCCACTCATTAGATGAGGGACATTTAGGCTGGTTCCATTTGCTAGCTATTGTGACTAGAGCAACAAGAAACATGGTTGAGCAAGTATCTCTAAGGTAGTGAGATGATTTCTTAGGTATATGCCTAGGAGTGTTATAGCTGGGTCATATGGTAGATCTATTTTTAGCTATCTCAGGAACCTCCACACTGATTTCCACAATGGCTGGACCAGATTGTATTCCCCCCAACAGTGCAGTGTAGAGGGGCTCCTCTTTTTCCACATCCTTGACAGTATTTATGGTCATTTTTTTTTTTTTCATGATGGTAGCCAATCTGACAGGAGTGAGATGGAATCTCAGTATAGTTTTAATCTGTGTTTTCCTGATGACTAGGGTAGTAGAACAATTGCTTTTGATGCTTATATGCCATCTGCATTTCTTCTTCTTCTTCTTTTTTTTTTTTTTTGAGAACTCTATTTAGTTCAATAGCGTATTTTTTAACTGGGTTGTTTGATTTCTTATTATTTAAGTTTTTGAGTTCTTTGTTTATCCTAGATATTAATCCTCTCTAAGATGTATAGCTGGCAAATATTTTCTCCCATTGTGTAGGTTGCCTGTTTGCTCTATTCACAGTGCCCTTCGCCATACAAAAGCTTTGTAATGCTGTGAATTCTCAGCAGTTGATCTGTGGTTTTATTTTCTGAGCAGTTGGGGTTATATTCAGATAGTCTTTGCCAATACCAATATATTGAAGGGTTTCCCCTACTTTTTCCTCTAGTCTTTATTCCATTTTGACTTAATTCTTGTGCATGGAGAGAGATGCGAATCTATTTTCATCCTTCTACACATACATATCCAGTTTTCCTAGCACCATTTGCTGAAGATGCTGTCTTTTCTCCAGTGAGTATTTTTGGCATTTTTGTTGACTATTAGGTGGCTATAGTTACCTGGACTACATCTGGGTCCCCTATTCTGTTACATTGATTTACATGACTGTTTTTGTGCCAGGACCATACTGATTTTGGTACTATGGCTCTGTAATATTGGTTAAAATTAGGTATGGTGATGCCACCAGCCTTATTTTTGTTTCTCAAAATTGTTTTAGATATTCGAGGTTATTTTGTGCTTCCAAATGAATTTTTGCATTGCTTTTTTTTCTATTTCTGTGAAGAATGCCATTGGAATTTTGATGGGGATTGCTTTTGGTACAATTGCCATTTTCACAATATTGATTCTTCTGATACAAAAAGAAGGGATATATTTCCCATTTCCAGTTCTTAGTGTTTTATACAATTTCTCATTTGAGTGTTTTAATTAATTAATTAATTGATTTATTTATTCATTTTTTTTTGTTGTTGTTGTTTTTCAAGGTAGGGTCTCACTGTAGCCCAGGCTGACCTGGAATTCACTATGGAGTCTCAGGGTGGCCTCAAACTCACGGCAATCCTCCCACCTCTGCCTCCCAAGTGCTGGGATTAAAGGTGTGAGCCACCATGCCCGGCTTAAAGTTTTCATTACAGATATCCTTCACTTCTTTGGTTAGGTTTGTTCCAAGGTATTTTATTGATTGATTGATTGATGCAATTGTGAATGGGAGTGATCCTTTGATTTCATCCTCTGTGTGTTTGTTGTTAACATATAGGAAGGTACTGATTTCTGTGTGCTTATATTTTATCCTGCTGCATGGCTATAGGTGTTTATAAGCTCTAACAATTTGATGGTCTTTATGGTTCTTTATGTATAGAATCATGTCATCTGCAAATAATGATAACTTGATCACTTCCTTTCCAGTTTGTATCCCTTTTATGTGTGTCTTTTGCTTTATTGCTATAGCTAAGACTTCTAATACATATTAGATAAAAGTGGGGACAGTGGACACCCTTGTCTTGTTCCTGATTTTAGTGGAAAAGCTTCCAATTTTTGTATATTTAGTATTATTTTTGCTGTTGGTTTACCATAAATAGCCTTTATTATTTTGAGATATGTTCCTTCTATTCCCCATCTCTGTAGGACTTTCATCATGGAGAGAGCTTGGGTTTTGTCACATGCTTTTTCTGCATCTAATGCGATGATCGTGTGATTTTTGTTCTTCAGTCCATTTATATAATGTATTACATTTATCGATTTGTGTATGTTGAACCATCCCTGCATCTCTGGATAAAGCCTACTTGGTCAGGGTGAATGATCTTTCTGATATATTGTTGTATTCTGTTCGCCAATATTTTGTTGAGAAATTTTGCATCTATGTTCATGAGGGAGATTCGTCTATAATTTTCTTTTTTGTTCTATCTTGGTCTGGTTTTGGTACCAGGGTGATGCTGGCTTCATAGAAGGAGTTTGGTAGGATTACTTCTTTTCATATTTTTTGGAAAAGTTTAAGAAGTGTTGGTGCTTGTTCTTCCATCAAACAAAAACTATTAGACTTAAGGTCACAGATAACATCAAGCACAATTGTAGTGGGTGGATTCAATACCACACACTCATCAATTGACAGGTCATTTTGGCAAAAAAATGAAAGAGTTGCATCTGGATTAAATGAGATCATAGAGCCAATGGACCTAACAGATATATACAGGACATTTTATCCAAATGTTGCAGAATACACATTCTTTTCAGCAGCATGTGGAACAGTCTCTAAAATAGGCCATATATTAGGATGCAAAACAAATCTTAACAAATACATGAAAATTGAAATAATTTATTGTACTCTCTGTGATCACAATGAGATTAAACAACAAATCAATAGCAAGAAAAGCTATAGAGCTTACACAAAATCATGAAAATTAAATAATACACTACTAAATGATGGATGGGTCAACTAAAAAATCAAGAAGGAAATAAAAACATCATAGAGTTAAATGATAATTAGAACACAACATATCAAAATCTTTGTGACACAATGAAGGCAGTCCTAAGAAGGAAATTTATAGCTTTAATTAATTTATTTTTAGGAAGGTTTCAAGGTAGGGTCTCACTCTACCCCAAGCTGACCTGGAATTCATTATGAAATCTCAGGGTAGCCTCAGTCCTCCTACCTCTGCCTCCCCAGTGCTGGGATTAAAGGCATGTCCTACCATGCCTGCCTTACAGAATGATTTTTAAAGGGTGAAGATGGATGTACAAATACTTCCTCAGTAAGACTGATTTGTATCTGTCATCAGTCTTGATCAGGAGTTTTCATATCTTAAAAAGGACAAAAAAACTTTCTAGTAATATTTACAAAGTGCTTAATTTGTTAAAAAGAAAGAAACAGCCTATCTTCAAGAAGCAAAAGAACAGGAAGGGAGAAGCTATGATTGTCTTCCTTCCTGCCCCTATAAGTCAAGAGAGACCCTCTGTGGTTCCTGTGAATATTGCCTGTGAATTACTGGTCCAGGTAACCTTTCTTCACCATTTAAACTGACACTCCATACTATTAAGCACACACATATGAAAGGCCATGACAAAAGAAATAATTTTATTGCTGAAAGTGATCTTGATAATCAAGAAGTCTAATGGCCACTAGTTTTCTGAATGAGAATACATAGGGCCAAAGAATGTTATTGGCTTGGCCAAGGTCACACTTCTGATTAATGGCAGAGTCAGAATAAATTTGCTGCCTCCCCCATCCAATCTGGTACTCTCCTTCATATACTGCACACTCAGGAGAAGGGGATGTATACATTTTTAAAAAATATTGGCCTATTTCTGCAGTTTTAGTCATTAATATAATTTCTTCAGTGAGCCAACATAGTAATGTGTGCTTATGATGCATCTTCAAAACTCCTGCTGGGACTTTATCATTTCTCTGCCCTGCCAAGGGCCAAGGGAGTATCTGCTTATCACCTACCACATGCCTGCCCTCTCAGCAGGCAAGTCACTGCTCAACTGAATACCTCTGACACCCATCTCTCTTCCCATCCAGACCATGTTCTGAAAAACAACTGTCCCACAGATGCTCCTC
Source organism: Jaculus jaculus (assembly GCF_020740685.1). Classification (NCBI taxonomy): domain Eukaryota; kingdom Metazoa; phylum Chordata; class Mammalia; order Rodentia; family Dipodidae; genus Jaculus; species Jaculus jaculus. The sequence goes on from NC_059107.1 coordinate 134,654,632, forward strand.
CAAGGCTCCAAATGTTTACCTTCTCACAAAGAATTCCCCAAATCAAGGATCATAAGTAACTCAACCCTCTTCATTTATTCCAACATGTTTCTGATAATAGTTAACACTTTAAGAAAAACATTTCTCTTTTCATAGGACATATTTTAAGATACTTAGTTATGAGTATACACACACATGTTCTCATTAATTCTTCTTTTCATAGCACACGGGTTATTTTTTTTTTCTTTTCTTTTCCTTTTTTTTTTTTTTTTTTTTTGAAGATCCCTTCTAAGAAGTCATTACAGATGGTCAGCCTACACGAAGATTCAAACTATTCTTGTGAAAGCATGGCATGAATTTAAATTTTAGGACAGATGATACAGCAAATTAATGTTTTCACAGCTCCTTGGCTCTGATCATATGTAATGATGGGGAAAATAAAAGTAATATGGCCTGGCTCACATGCAAAATAAAGTGCATGAATTGATGTTCAGAGGCAGTGCAGTGGGGTCGTCAGAGTCCATGTCCAGAAATAAACAATGGAAGCCAAGAGCTTAACTCCCACCAAAGGGAAGGTTACAAGACCTGTGTGGCACTGGAGCTAAGGCCTGCTTGCCTTAGGGTGCTTGCCTGCAAAGCCTAAGGACCCAGGTTAGATTACCCAGGACCCACATAAGCCAGATGCACAAAGTGGTGCATGCCTCTGGAGTTTATTTCAGTGGCTAGAGGCACTGTTGCTCATTTTCTCTCTCTTAACCCTCTGTCTTTCTCTCTTTATAATAAATAAATAAAAATATTTAATAAGAGACCCTTGCATGCATTAATAAAAACAAGAAAAATTCTGATTTCTGAACAAGAATAAATTTTTTATTCTCTTGAAGAATGATTCATGAATTATAATCTTTAAAGAAGAAATATTTTTGAAAATTGTAACCTGTGGAGAAATAAACATATTTTTCCTTAAAAGTGTTCCCCAAATTGATACTCTTAAGTATTCATAAAAATTAATTCTCATCCACAATCATCTTTTTATATACTTATTATATCTAGCATATGTGAACATGCATTTTAAAGTCTTATCATTATACTGGCTCTAGGAAGCAGGCAATATTCTGTTCATGTCAATGATGAGAAATTGCCAAACAATAGAAATTAAGTCATTTAACTACAGTCACAGAAACAATGGCTATCCAATCCAACATTGAAATCCTGTTGAATTTTTCACATTCCCATTCTGTGATAGCAAGCATACTTGAAAAGAAGTACTCTAGAAAGACAGATTCCCATAATATCATACAGACACATTGAAATATAATTGTTCTGTGAGTAAAAATATGAGGATTGTCCCCTGAAACTTCCTTTATTAAGGGAAACTTCTTTGTAATGAGTGAGGGTATCTCCATTGTCAACATCCCAAAACCTTCATTCTCATTAAACTAATTTGCATAGTAATTTTATTCCAGTTTCTATTTCACTTCACTTGACCAAATTTCTAGTAACACTAAAATTTACACTGAAACTCATTTAGGAATTCAGCTTATATAACTTATAACCTTAACCAACTACTGGCATGTTAAAACATAGCTATAAGTAAAGATTAAATATAAAATCAAGAATATATATCATAAGGAATGAGGGTAAGCATTCTAGTTCCTCTATTGAAAAGAAAAGTCAGTTGTGGGGTGAGGAGACAGCTCAGTGTTTAAAGGCATTTGGTTTCAAAGCCTGCTAGCCTAGGTTTGATTCACCAGCACCTTTGTAAAGCTGAAAGCACAAAGTGGTGCAAGTATCGATAGTAGGTCTGCAGTGGCAAGATGCCTTGCTGTGCCTATCTACTTACTCTCTTGCTCTCTTTCAGTCTGTCTTTCAAATAAATAAATACATAAATAAATATGGTTATGGCAATGAAGCTAATGATAGGAAATGAAAACAAACTAATTTTGTATTCATGTGAAATATCTAATCTCTAAAACTCTAAAATAAAGTTATCCTTACATGTTTGTGTGTGAGTGCATGTGTGTGTACATGTGTGTAATGATAATAGTCAACTTTAGCAAGAGAACATTAGTTTAAACAGTCTAAATATTGTCAATTAGCTATAAATTGCTTCTAGGTCAAGATTCATCATTATATACTTTAAGCATTAAATTGTTAGCCACATATTTTCTGGAACTGTCTTAGAATACAAGTAATCAAAGATGCATGCAGAGCTATATATAATGTTGGTGATTGAGGTATTACTTTATTCAAAGAGTTGGAACAATTTTATGATACATAATAAGATAATTTAAAATTATGTCAGATATATTCCATAGATAAGTATGTGGCAAGTTAACTTTTATTTTCAGGGCTAGAGAGATTGCTTAGTGGTTAAGACATTTGCCTGTGAAACCAAAGGACCCAAGTTCAATTCCCCAGGACCCACATAAGATAGATGCACAAGGTGGCACATGTGTCTAGAGTTTGTTTACAGTGGCTAAAGATCCTTGCATACCAATTTTCTCCCTTCTTCCCTTTCTCTCTCTGTCTCTACCTGCTTCTTTCTTTCTCTCAAATAAGTAAATAAATAAATAATTTAAAAAGTAAAATTATATTTTCACAAGTTCATGGTAGATGAACAAACTTTAAAATTAGCTACATGAACTTTATTATATGTCCATATAGTTTCCTAGAGAAGATATAAAAGCAAATTGAAATAATAGTCACTTATGATGAAGTTTCTTTATTATTGTGTTGTTTTATTCCAAGAAAATATGTAGTGGTTGTACATTGTATATTTATTTATTTATTTATTTTTAGTTATGGATGTAGTCAGTATATAATCAGCACTTCTGGGTACCATCCTTACCCTCATCCCTATTTCCCCTCCAAAGGGACCCCCCCCCTTTGCCAGTTATGACCATGGGGATTGTGGGTCATGCATTATGTGGTTAGTCATCAGTTATGGGGAAGAAGCAATGTCTTTGTGCATAATGTCCCAACTTGTGACTCTAACAATCTTTCCACCCCCTCTTTCATGAATTTCCCTGAGCCATATGGAGCTCATTTTAGGTCTATTTAGTGACAGGCTCTTAAGAGCCTCTGTATCTCAGGATCTTTGTTTTAGTAATAGTTGATTGTCCTCAGTGTCTATCTCCTTCACCTTTTTGCTGATATCAGGATCACAGAATAAACAGCACTCTTGCTCTTTTCCCCAATTCTTCTATGGTTTCATCTGGGGCCCTGGTGAAGTGTGATGGGCTTTTTGTCTCCTCAGGTCCTTTTTTTATCTGAAAAAGAGAAGCAGATTCTCCAATGGAGAGCGAGGTCAGCACAAGTTAAATTAAATAACCATTGTTAGTTTAGAGAGAATTTAATGGGTTTAGGCCCTCTTCTAGCCAAAGATTGGTGGGTGCTTGATAGTGGAGAGCAAACTCATTATGTGGATATGATTCTGACTTGTATCCTGGTTCCAGATATGGGTTCCCCTTCACCTAGTGGATCAGTTAGCCAATAAAAAAGCAGTGGGTTATCACCATGGCTGTGTGCCACTATTGCACTTGTGTGAGCATCATGTCAGGTTGTTTGCTTCTGAGGAGCTTAGACCTCAAGTTGTTCAGACAGATGTTTGCCACATTCCCCAGGAGCTCATGCAGCACCTTCTGGCACTAGATGGGCTAAGTTTCTGGGTACTGGCTCTCTTCCAGATTCCATCCAGGTCTTCATGTTCTATACTGACAGCATTTGGTGTCTTCAGCAGTAGGGTCTTACCATTAACCTATAGTGGGTAATCAAGTGCTCTGACAGAAGTTTATCTTATTTTGGGAACCCTTGTAGGTCTCTCTGATCAATAGATCATTGTGGGTGTTAACCACATACTGGTACTGGGAGTCTGAGCCCAGCATCAAGGGAAAATAAAGAAGAAAAAGAAAAAAAAAAAAAAAAATATATATATATATATATATATATATATATATATATATATATATATATAAAGGAGGAAAAGAGAGAGAGAGAAACAGGAGAAAATTAAGATTAGGCTTCATCCCATTTGGGTCCAGTTTTGTGTTTCCTCCCCTCCAGTTCACCCTCCCTAATGCCCAGTCCCTGAGATGCTTATCAAATATGTCAGCATCTTGGGCCGATCCAAGTTAGGAGCCACAAATGAGTGAGACCGTGTGATGATTGTCTTTCTGTGATTGGACGAGTTTGATGAGCATATATGTTCCAAGTTCAACCATTTTTCTACAAATTTCTTTATTTTGTTTCTTTCTAACTGCTGAGTAGAATTCTATCATGTAGATATGCTACATCTTGGTTATCCATTCATCCAATTATGGGCATCTAGGTTGATTCTAGTTCAAAGCTATTATGAATTGAGCAGCTATAAACATGATTGAACAAATATCTCTGAAATGAGGCATAGAGCTATTAAGGTAAATGCCCAGTAAGGGAATAATTGGGTCTGTTGGTAATTCTATAGTCAATCATTTTAGGAGTGTCTATATTGCTTTCCATAGTGTTGCACCACTTTACATTCACACCAACAGTGAGTGAGGGTTCCTATTTCTCCACAGTCCCACCAGCATTTGTGTTCATTATCCTTACTGAGGTAGGGTAGAATTTCATAGTTGTTTTAGTTTGCATTTCCCTGATGGTGGTGAGAGATGTTTAACATTTTCTTAAGTGTGTGTTTTCCACTTGTATTTATTCCTCTGAGAACTCCCTGTTTGGTTCTCTGCCCCACTTTGTGAGTGGGTTGCTTTATGATTTTATTGTTTAAGTTCTTGAGTTCTTTTGTAGACTCTAGAAATTAGGCCTGTGTCAGTTACATATCTGGAAAAAATTTTCTCCCATTCTGTGGGTCGTCTATTGGTTCTGCTTATTGTACATTTGTCTGTGAAAAAATAGTTTTCAACTTCATGAGAACCCTATGGTTGTGTGATTGTTTAAGTTCCTGAGCTACTGAGGTTTTGTTAAGGAAGTCTTTTCCCACTCCTATATCGTAGAAAATTCCTCCTGTTTTTACTTCCAGTAGTTGAAGAGTTTTAGGTCTTATATTGAGGTCTTTGACCCATTTGTACTTGATTTTGGTGCATGGTGAAATGTGTAGGTCTAATTTCATTTTTCTGCAAATGGTTATCCAGTTTTTCCAGCACCATTTGTTGATGATGCTGTCTTTTGTCCAGTCTACATTGTTAGGGCCTTTGCTGAAGATTGAGCAACTGTAGTTACTTGACCTAAGGTCTGAGTCTTCAATTATTTTCCTTTGGTCTATGTTTCTGATTTTATTCCAATACCATGCTGTTTTTGTTACTATTCCTTTGTAATATAGCCTTAGATTAGGAATGATGATGCCTCCAAAAGTGTTTCTTTTTTTTAGGATATGCTTGGATATCTGAGGCCTGCTGCCATTCCATATGAATTTTGAGATCATTTTTCTATATCAGTGAAGAATAATTCTGGGATTTTTATTGGTATTACATAAAATTTGTATATTGCTTTTGGTAGGATTGCCATTTTCACAATGTTAATTCTGTCTACCAAGGAGCATGGAAGGTCTTTCCATTTTCTCAAGTCCACCTCAACTTATTTCTTGAGTGTTTTTTATGTTTTTATTACATAACATCCTTGGTTGGTGTTATTCCAAGGTACTTTATTGCTACTGAAACTGGGAGAATGTCACTAATTTCATTCTCTGTATCTTTGTCTTTTGCATATAGGAAGGCTACTGATTTTTGTCTGTTGATTTTGTATTCTCCTGCTTTGCTGAAGTAATTAATCACCTTTAAGAATTTTGAGATGGAGACTCTTGGGTCACTTATGTATTGCAAATAGAGCTAACTTAACTTCTTCCTTTCCAATTTGTATCCCTTTTTATTTCTTTCTCCTATCTTATTGCTTGGGCTAGGACTTCTAGTCCTATGTTGAAGAGCAGAGGTAAGAGTAGGTACCCCTGTCTTGTTCCTGATCTCAATGGGAATTACTTGAATCTTTTCCCATTAAGTATTACTTAGGCTTTAGGTGCTTTATATATAGCCTTTATTATGTTGAGATATAAACTGTCCATGCCTATTCTCCCCAACTTTTTGATCATGATGTGGTTTTGTATTTTGTGAAAGGCCTTTTCTGCATCTATTGAAATAGATCATATGGTGTTTGTGATTAAGCTTATTTTACAGTGTATGACATTGACAAATTTCCATATGTTGAACCAACCCTGCATTCCTGGGATTAAGCCTACCTGATCAAGGTGGATAATGTTTTTGATGTGTTGTTAAATTTGGTTTGCAAAGATTTTGTTCAGGATCTTTGCACCTAAGTTTATCAGGGATATAAGCCTATAGATTTCTTTTCTTGTATTTTTGTATGTGGTTTTGGTATTAGGAGTTGGGGAGCCTTCTCTGTTCTTTGAATCTGTGGAACAGTGAGAAAAATTGGTTTCAGTTCTTCCATGAAGTTTTGATAGAATTCAGCTGAGAAGCCATCTGGTCTGAACTATTCTTTTGGGGGAGGTTTTTGATTGCCTTTTCAATCTCAATGGGTGTGATAAGTTTGTTTAGGAGATTAATCTGCTCTGAGTTTAGTTTTGGTAGGTGGTATGGGTCTAGGACTTTACCCATTTCTTCCAGATTATCCAGTGTTTTGAAGTAGAGGTTTTGGAAGTAAGTCCTGATGATTCTTCCAATTTCACTTATATCTATTGTTATCTCTCTTTTTTCATTTCTAATTTTGTTAATTTGAAGTGTCTCTTTTCTTCACTTAATCAAATTACCCAGGGGTTTATCAATCTTGTTTATTTTTTTTTCAAAGAATCAGCAATTTGTTTAATCAGTTTTCTTAATTTCCAATCCATTTATTTCTCCTCTGATCTTGATTATTTCTTTCTGCTGAGGGCCTTTGGGGTTAGATTCTTCTTAATTTTCTAATGCCTTTAGATGGATAATTAGGTTACTGATTTGGGATCTTACTTTCTTTTTTATGAAGACATTATTTGCTATGAATTTTCCCCTAAAGACTGACTTCATTGTGTCCCATAAGTTTTGGTATGATGTATTCTCATTGTCATTCAAGTCTAGAAATTTTACAATTTCATTTTTCATTTTATCCACTACATATTCACTGTTTAAAAGTGTGTTCTTTAGTCTAAAGTTGCTGATAGATTTCCTGGCTTATCTCTTATTTTTAATTTCTAGCATTACAGCATTGTGATCTGATATGCAATAAATTAATGTCAATTTTCCTACATATATGAAGGCAGACTTTATGGCCCAGTATATGATCTATTTTAGAGAAGGTTCCATGGACTGCTGAGAAGAATGTGTATTCTGTAGATCTTGGGTAGAAAGATCTGTAGATGTCCCTTAGGTCTAGTTGATCTAGGGTATTATTGAGCTCTCTTACTTCCCTGTTGATTTTCTGTTTGGATGATCTATCAATTGCTGATAGTAGAGTATTGAAGTCTAACTATGATGGTGTTGATGTTTATTTCTATTTTTTTGTCAAGTAGGTTTTGTTTTATGAATTGTGGTACACCTGTGTTTTGTGCATAAAGTTTGATGATTGTGATATCCTCTTGTTGGATCATTCCCTTGATGAGTAAGAAAAGGTGTTCTTTGTCTTTTTTGTTTACTTTTGTTTTGAAGTCTATTTTATCTGATATTAGTATAGGAATGCCTGCTTGTTTCTAATTTCTGTTTATTTAGAATATCATTTTCTACAATTTCACCCTTAGGAGGTGTCTGTCTTTTGTGGTGAGGTGGCTTTCTTGAAGACAGCAGGTTTAAGAGTATATTTTTCTGAGCTATCTGTTAGCTTGTGTCTCTTGATGGGTGAATTAAAGCTATTAATGTTAAGGGTAATAATTATGAGGTTTGATTTAATCCCTGCCATATTGTGATGCTTTATGTGGTTTGGTGTTTTCTTGGACTTTGTAGTTTTTTGAGCCTTTTCTGGATTTGGTTATTGTTTTCTGCTTCTTATAGGCTCTTGAAGTTTGTTGTTTGACTCTTGTGGGGAATTCCCTGAAGTACTCTCTGTAGGATTGGCTCTGTGTTCATATAGTTGTAAAGCTGACTTTTATTGTGGAAAGTCATTCTTTCACCATCTATTATATGAGATACTGTTGCTGGGTAGAGTAGTTTGTGTTGGAAGGAATAGGTACTTAGACTTTGCTGTATTCTATATCAGGCCCTTCTTGCTTTCAGGCTTTCCATTGAAATGTCTTTGGTGATTCTGATGGGGTTACCTTATATGTAATGCGCTGTTTCTTTCTTTCTGCTTTTAGGACTTTCTCTTTATTTTTGTTGTCTGGAGTCTTCTTGTTTTGTTTTGTTTTTTGTTTTGTTTTGTTTTTTGAAGTAGGTTCTCACTCTGGTCCAGGCTGACCTGGAATTAACTCTGTAGTCTCAGGGTGGCCTTGAACTCACAGCAATCCTCCTACCTCTGCCTCCAGAGTGCTGGGATTAAAGATGTGTGCCACCACGCCTGGCTCTGGAGTCTTAATAATAATATGTCTTGGAGAGTTTCTCCTTTGATCCAGTCTGTTTGGAGTTCTGTTAGCTTTATTTTTTTAAAAAATGTATTTATTTATTTGACAGAGAAAGAGAGAGAAAAAGAGAGAGAGAGAGAGACAGAGAGTGGGCATGCCATGGTCTCCAGCCACTGCAGATGAATTCCAGATGCATGCACCCCTTTGTGCATCTGGCTTATGTGGGTCTTGGGGAATGAAGCCTGGGTCCCTTGGCTTTGCAGGCAAATGCTTTAACTGCTAAGCCTTCCTTCCAGTCCATCTGTTAGCTTCTTGTATCTTTTTTTAATTATTTTTTTGAGGTAGGGTCTCATTCTAGCCCAAGCTGACCTGGAACTCATTATGTAGTATCAGGGTGGCTTCAAACTCATGGCTATCCTCCTACCTCTGCCTCCCAAGTGCTGGGATTAAAGGCATGCACCACCACGGCCAGCTGGCTTCTTTTATCTTGATGGGACTGTATTTTGAGAGGATGGGAAAGTGTTTTTTGATTATTTTGTTTAGTAAGTTCACCATGCCTTTGATCTGAATTTCTTCCCCTTTTGGTATACCCACGATCTGAATGTTGGGATATTTAAGGGTATCCCGCAGTTCCCTCATGTTCTATTCCAAAAATTTTTGAACTTGCTCATGTTTTTGGACTCACAAACGGTTTCTTCTGTCTTTTTCCAGTTCTGAGGTTCTGTCCTCCACATGACTGACTCTGTTCTTGAGAGCTTCTAGAGACATTTGGACTTGATCAACTTGGTTTGTATTTTCTATTGCCATTTTCTGTATAGTGTCCATCCCTCTGTTGAGTTCCCTTTTCAGGTTAATTCCTGATTTTCTTAATGCTTCTTGGACTTCATCCTTGCTTTTATTTATGTCTTCATTGAGCTTAGCCAGCTGATTATTGAGGTCCTCTTTTACTTTTCTCCTCTACCCCCTTTGGTTTATTTCTATTAGGTCCTACCTAGTGAGGATAGCATTCACACAATTGTTAGTCTTTTGTTGAGTTTCTGCAAGTTCTGCCCATTGCTTGGCCAGGGTCACATAGCTTGTTTCCTCATTTTGGGGTTCTGATCCTGTTTTCTCTACCATGTTCTAATTAGAGACTTCCATTGTGGGACTAGGCAACCTTTTGGGGTTTACTACTCTTTGATGTTTTGTGTTATTCCTTTTGTGCTGTGGTCTGCCTATCACAATGTGGGAACTCATTTAATTCAGGAGAAAGCTGTAGTTTACCTTGAAGTTTCTTCAGTGATTTCCCTTTTATGTTTGATTAGGCTTTTATGGTATTGGGGCCTTCCTACTAAGGTAGAAGAAGTCGGTGCAACCCTGGTGGGGACTCAGAGACCTGTTATCCATTGGTTGTTGGTGAGGAGGTGGGAGGGGATGGTTGGGTCCAGTGGTGCAGTGGATGGAGGCAGGATGGGATGGCACAGTCTGGTGGCATGGCTAAGGGGGGGGGTTGTATGATAAAACTGCACGATATGGTGTTGGAGTGGGGAGATGAGGCAGTAGTCCTGGTGGCAGGGAAAGGAAGGAAAACCATGGGATGGAGGGAGGAAAGAGAGCCAGGTGGCAAGGGAAAGGTGAGCAGTGCCTGGCCTAGATCTGCCAAGCCTTCAGGTAATGCTGAAGTGAATCTTGTTCATGGCACGATGGATGGTGTGGCAGCTTGGATGGCTGCTTGAGGAGTTTAGAAGACTGGTGAGCTACCTGAGAGCATGGGGATCAATGGATTCTCTACTTTGCTCCTCTGTGCCCTCCCACTGGAGGGGTGCTAGGACCTCCTGACCCTAAAAATTCCACAGATCTTGCCTATTATTGCCCAGCAAGATGAAGTGTGGTTATGTGGGCACCATCTTGACCAAAAGTATATACACTGTATCTTTAACAACAACAACAAAAAATACATCATCTTATAAGTATGTGAGTTCTTGATAGATGGTTCCCATAAAGGTTACAGTCTTCAGTTTAAGTAATCAATAAGTAACCTATATGAAGGTTTGTACATCATGCACATGCTCACAACCACATCCAATGGCATTGCTTTTGCCAGTCAAATAGTGCACGAGTGCTATTGCATATCTGGATGTATCTGGAGGAAGTCCTGGTTTAGCTTGTGTGCTAATGTTGTACTTTTCTTGTTGATCACAGAACAATTTCTGATTCACATAGTCTAATCAACCTAGCACTGAACAGAATGTTTCTAAAAGAATTTAGTTAATAGTTTGAGATAAATAATTGCATCCAATAATGTTCTAAATTTTACCCATGTTTCAATCTAGAAACCTGATGTTCTTGAAGACCATGTGATTTGACCAAAAAACTCATGGTGCGTGCAGCAAAATTAGAAGTCTGGAAGCTTTGTTCTGCATACAGTGTTACTGCCCTGTCTGAATGCTGTACTTACACTTGGTGTTAGAAGTATTGCTATTGTCCTGCTGTAAAACTTTTGGAACAATTTATAATTACCTATCATCAAGATGAGGCTGAGCCAAATGTTGCTTTAAGCTTTATCAGACAAAGAACATATACTGAGTTAGAAGCAAGTCTGCAGTGGAACAGGTAATGAAAAAATTCACATGCTTGAATCAGAGGAAGTTGACACAGTGCAAAGATATTAGACTAAATACATTTAGACTTAAATTAGTGATCACATAGCCCATGACATTTTCCCCTGAATAAACCCAGATAGGCCTTTATAAAAATATGTAAGGGCTGAAGAGATGGCTTAGAGGTTAAACGCTTGCCTGTGAAGCCTAAGGACCCCAGGTCGAGGCTCAATTCCCCAGGACCCACGTTAGCCCGATGCACAAGGTGGGGGGCACCCATCTGGAGTTTGTTTGCAGTGGCTGAGAGCCCTGGCACACCAATTCTCTCTCTCTCTTTCTCTCTCCCTCCTTCTCTCTGTCTGTCTCAAATAAATAAATTAAATAAATAAATAAACAATTTTTTAAAAAATATATAAATGTATTATTTATATTTGTATCCATATATTTGTTCTATATTTGTAATAGAAATTTAGATAAATTCTAACCACTGAATTCAAATAAATGTACACAAGATTATCAGTGAACAGGGAAATTATATTGTATGTGTAGGAATAAGCTTTGTAAATATGTGCCTATTTTTCTATATACAATGGGCTTCAATAAAAGTAACATTCAAAATTGTATTTGCAAGTTCAGAAAAATTATAACAAAATATCTTCTTGACATTTTTAAACAATTGGCTTTATATTTTATCCCAAATAAATTAAAATATAGTGCATTAATGAGCTCTTGGTATAAATCCACTCTTTTAATAAATGCCAAGCAGCAGCATTGGGTTTATTCCAGGAAACTTACTGTGACAGAAGAAAGCCTTCTCCAACTATTCCAGATTGTTGTTTTAAAAGCCTCAGGAATTAAAATTAAAACAAATGCTTTAAGCCTTTTCAAAACTTTGTCCCAGAAAATAAAAGCCAAGTGCCTACTCTCCAGGGCATTACAGGGGGTATACTTGGCTAAGCTGAATATATCTTCTTAATGTGTCTACAAAAAAAAAAAAAAATGATTGAACAATACTAAATAATCCTCCACTGAATATTAAAAAAAAAATTTAAGGCTATTTAACGAGCAGTGTCCATTTTAAAAGAGATAATGGCCTTATACATTTAAAGATACCATGCATTACTTATTGAAAATATAATTTGGCATAGTCAGCTTTATGAATAAGTAAATTTAAGCCCCCAGTTTTCCTTTAATATCCTTTTAGTAGAACAAATCATAGCAATTCATGACCATCTTAACCAACAAGGACTTTCTTTAGCTTCTGGGCTACAGCTATGGTTCAGGGAAGGAAAGCCGACAAACACTGCTTTTTGTTGATCAAGCTCCAGATATTAGGTGGGTTAAATGTTGTGCTTTTTTAAAAATGAAAAAAAAAAAAGATAGACATAATTACAATCTAAAATGAGCTGGGCATGGTGGTGCATGCCTTTAATCCCAGCACTCCGGAGGCAGAGGTAAGAGGATCGCCATGAGTTCAAGGCTAACCTGGGACTACAGAGTGAATTCCAGGTCAACCTGAGGTAGCATGAGACCCTGCTTCAAAAAACCAAAAAAAAAAAAAATCTGAAATGTTCTGTGTATGTCAGTAATGAAGCCTTCAAAGTGGTGAGATATTTCTCTCATCATATACTTTGATAACCATTTTTTTTTATTTAGGTTTTAAATGTATTTGACATATTGACTGAAAAGTTCTGAATAATTTTTCCAACTCAAATATTCATGGGAAGGGTTTGGACTAAGAAAGGATTATTCACTCTTTGGAGACGAATGCTTTGCAGTTCCATTAGTGACAAACTCAGAAATACCAAGGTCCCCTCCCTTCATGAAGCTCTTTTTATCCTCTCTCACATTGTTTCCATGTACATACTAAGTGCTAAGAAAAATGCTAACTAATTGAATCTACTTTAAAGAAACTGTTCTAAAAGCTCAAAACACAATCTTTTTGTTTTGTGTTTTCTTAAAACTTTCTACCTTACTTAACAAGTCTGTAGTTATTGATGGATTAGTCTATAAACCAGGAGTGAGGAAAGCATAAATTATTTTTCAGAATACAGAAAAAATGAAAAAGGCTTTCTTCTGTGTTTTGGTTCTGATTTTCATTACAAGGTCATATTGAAACAACTGGAGTCAAAAGGAGATAGAATGCCCTTGATGCTATGCATTACATTGATATTTCAAAACTAGTAACATATGAAATTATCTTGTCCACATTGGGAACTATATTTTTATAATATTTTTAAGAAACTCTGGATAGTACATAAGTGAAGGAGATTGTCTCAATAAAGCAATGACTTAGTGAGTGTAACTAGGACACTGTGACTGGTTACACCTCAGTCTGCAGTTAGGATGCCAAAGCAAATATTACCCTACTCACTGCTTCATGCACCTGGTAGATTAAGTAACAATGGCTTATCTAGCTGCAGATATAAAGCTTTTAGAAAGAAGAACATAGGATATTACTCACTTATTTTTTTTCTCTTGACTCTCAAAGAGTAAAATGGAAAATCACCTTTGTAGTTTTGTTTGGAGAGGACCATTTAAAAGGAGGGCTATTTAAGCTCCTAGCACAGGAAGTTCCATTTGGCTCTTATTTTCCTCCTTCTAATTTTTCCATGAAAATGGGGATAATTGTAGGAAGCTGAAAATAATAGCAGAGAGCGTCATAGGTTTCTGATTTTAAAATGTGTGTTAAGCATAGATTTTTTTTTTTCAAAGAAAATCTTCAGCAAAGCTCCAATGCATAACAATTGTAAGTGTCCTGCTCTTTACTTCTGAAGAGGATTTCAAAGGCTCAGATCCCAAAGGAATCCAGCCCCTCTTCTGCAGCATCCTAGAGCTGGGCAGAATACAACTTTACAAGCATGGCAGTGAATGATGTAATAGAGTGTAATAGATTAGGAGAATAACTGAAATAGGTAGTCTACAAAGCGCTTGCTCAGTAAATAAGCATTGTTTATGACTGGCAAAAAAGTTTATAGAAAATCTTATAACTCTATAGGAAACCCTGGCCAAATGGCTATTTTTGATTTAGCTAGAAATAAATACATTCATAGGAAATATCCTAAATTACATCTATGGTTAATTATGGAAAAATGAATTATTATTCTCTTTAGTAGTTAGTCAGTAACTCAAGAGATCAAATAAAGCATCACTTTTTCCTTTCTTTCTATATGCACTATTTGGAAAACAAAGAGAAAACTCCTATTTTTGAGGAGGGCATCAATATTAAGAACAGAGAGAGGGAGAAAAAAAAAAACAGAAGGAATATTATTTGCCTATAAAAAAGCTACTAGCTTCCAAATGTATCTCAGCAAGTCAGTAAGAAGTAAGTAGAAATGAAACACTCCCAAACAAAGCGTACCCTACAAAACCCGCTTCATCTTTGGAAGGGAAGAGTAACACACAACGAAAAGCTCCCCAGGCTCTGTAGACAGCAGACATCAGAAAGGATAACAGCCAAGAGTGTCACTCAGAGGAACAAGGTTAAGAGTGACTCAAACAATAACTGGACTATTTCAAAGTATTTACCTGTTAGGCTTCAGATTCTGTGAACCACTCACTGCTCTAGTTTTCTAGTTTGTTTGTTTGTTTTTTTTTTCCTAATTGGATTGCTCTTTCTAGATTTTCATCTTGAAAAGGATGAACATGCAAATGGTAGACTGTTGTCAATAATCCCTCATGTCTAATCTAATCACATGAATAAGGCTTGAGGATGGACACAGAGATACTTGGGAAAGAATATCAGAGCTAACAGCTACCATAGCCATCCGATGTTTAGTGAAATGCATGTGCAGAATTTCTGCATATATATGAATCAATAATCCATAAAGACAGTCTCTAAATGTTGGGGAAAATGTTTATAAGTACAAATAAAATCAATTAAGATTGTGTTGAATATGAAGAATCTCGTCCCCAATATTTCCATTATGCTATAAATATTTTAACAAAATATCATATTTGTATAAAGAACTAGCAATCAACTCAAAAATTAGTTCATATCATCTGAGTTCTCCTTAATTTCTAACATTAAACCAATTAGAAAGAAAATCATTTCATTTTTGAATTAAACATTTTACTTTATTGTTATTTGTTTATTTATTCATTTTTGTCTAGCCAAGCTTTACAAACTGAGCACAGAATAGAAAACATGCTAACCATTCAGTAGTTGATCCAAATTACTGTCTGCTAGTTCAGTTTTTGAATACCTACTGCAGATATTTAATGATTTTTTTGAACTTATCAATACAATTTTTCATTCCATTTGACATAGCTTATTTAATTATACATTTCAGTGTTTTAAATGACAAGACCTTCTCAGTATGTTGTTTTAAAATTTTGTAGAAAACCACAGGTACAGATGGTGCATTAATAGCAATAAAAGGCAAATTAAAATTATGCAAAACCCTTTGGAAAGCAATTCATCCCATGGCTATTTCAAGGAAAATGTCTGTGTTTAAAATCTAATATGATAAGACATCCTGCTGATACAAGTCATCCTAAAAGAAATGTTGTATCATTTGAATTATCTGCTTTTGGCAAGAAAGTCAGCCTACCTAATTGATTGTAATAAACAGTGGCCGTGACTAGGATTTCAATCTGTCAGGCTTGGGTCCTAATTTTCTTATATGATTAGTTGTATGCTAACATTTAAAGCAACACATTTCTAAGTTATGTATCAACTATCTATTATTTATGTGATAGAAATCTATTGTAAAATCATGCACATTAATATTTCTGTAGGAATTGACTATCAAGTATGTTGAATATCATGAAATTATCACATTATGGTAACATTATGAGGTTTCTGGTTGCATGAGATGCTGTGATTCAGGTTCAAATCTTGCCTCACTCTTATTTGTAACTGTTTGGCAATTTCTCAATTTTATATTTCATCTATAAAGTTATAATAATTAATGATAATTTCCCACATTGTTGAAAAAGCTAAAGATATCCATATGAAAATATGCATGTTAAACTCTGAGCAAATATTGTTGTACATCTAGAGTGGGAAGAGAAGATGATTTATAAGATAAACTTGAAGATTTCATGCCACTAACTGTCTGTCTGAAATGTCGTAGAAGTGGGAGAAATAACATGAGAAAAACGTGTCAATGGGAGAAAGAAGAATGACAATAAATTTCCAAAAATAGTGATAGAATAGTGAAATTGAAAAGCAAAGTAGAGAAAGACCTAGTGCAGAAATAAAAAGATAAATATGTAAAAGGGACAGTTGAAAGTAAATTAATAAAGTCTTCTCCACTGATGGCTTTTCCTCATATGAACATGAGAAAGGGACAGAATCCTGACAAGAAATTTATCCTATTGATTAGCCCAAATCTGATCTTACATACATGAGTGAAGGATGAGGGAAAATAAACATGAAGCAAATCCCATTCATAAAGAAATTAGTCAGTAGATAATGGAGACATCATACTTCAATGAGAATTGTTTTGGAGACTGAAGGAGTAGAGATACTTCAAGCAAGAGCAAATCAGGTTACACTTAACAAAAAGAGGCCGATTACTTCCAAATTTTTGGAGGAGCTGTGTGCAAATTGTGCCATAAATAATTGCATATGCATGCACACACACACACACACACATACACATGTGCGGGCGCATTTGTGTGTGTGTGTGTGTGTGTGTGTGTGTGTGTGTTTGTGTGTGTGATTTTTTTTCCCATTATGTCTAATGCTGCATCTTGCTCAGCAACATGAAAGCACCTTAGTTCCTTTGAGATGTTTAGCATTTATTATGCTTCAGGATGCTGATGGTTAAGTTTGGAGCAACTTTCTTGTGTTATTATTATTTTTTTAATATCCTACACTTGTGTTGCATTCCTGATATAAAAATATATGTGGGGTGAATTTTTAATGATGCTTCTGTATTCATAACACAGAAAGGAACTCTATACCGAGGAATCTTGCTTACAGTATGACTATAGAATTTTGGTGATTTTCCTGGGGCCCATCTTTAACTCAGCTCATCTCTGAAAACCCTTTGAAAGATTTCCTCAGCGTAAATGGTCAGCACTTAGGGAGGAACTAAAGTCTTTTGAACATGACTCGCCTTAGCTGACATATGTCTTTGTTCTTCAGTGTTCTGGGGTAACAGACACACAATTTTAGGCTTCATCATGATATCCTGAAGAGATGAAAGCCCCTTGAAATCAGTGAAAAATTCATTTGAAAATGAGTTCTGTAAGAAGCAAAGTAACTTGAGAAACTTGGCTGCAGTGCAGATAGTATTTGAATAAGGCAGACATACACAATGCCAACTTTGTTATTTGAACTATAGTCTTAATATGAGTGGCTATAAGTATGTGCATGCACATATGTCTATGAGAAATTATGAAAAATCTACACTTAAGCTCTTTGTTCCATTAATTTTTGCCATTCAGAAATTTCTCATCGTTTGTAAAATGTTTCTGTGCACATAAATACATACATATTGAAACTAATTTCCTGTGAGCTCTCCACTGCTTCTGCCTACTTGCACCTCAAAATATGCTTTATTTATGTTTGATTATACTGTGACCCCCACTGGAGACAACTGATATAACAAAAGAACTTTAAAAAAATTTAAGATTTATTTTTATTTATTCATTTATTTGAGACAGAGAGGGGGAGAGAAGAAAGGGGGCAGAGACAGAGAGAGAAAGAGAGAGAGAGAGAGAGAGAGAGAGAGAGAGAGAGAGAGAGAATGGCTATGGGCATGCCAGGGCCTTTAGCCACTGCAAATGAGCTCCAGACTAATGTGCAACCATGTGCATCTGGCTTATGTGGGACCTGGAGAATCAAACTGGGGTTCTTAGGCTTTGCAGGCATGCACCTTAACTGCTAAGCCATTTCTCCAGCCCCCAAAGAACTTTTTATTATAAAATTTTAATTATTTATTTCTTGTTTTGTGAGGCAGGGTTTCATTCTACCTTAGGCTAACCTGGCACTCACTCTAGTCACAGGCTAGCATCAAATTGTCAATGATTCTCCTACTTCAGCCTCCCAAGTGCTGGGATTAATGGTGGGGACCATCATGCCCAGCCAAAAGAACATTTTGGGGCATGAATTTTAGGAATATAAAATATAGCGCAAATAAGAGATGTCATACATTGGGAAGAAATCAAGATTTGGTGCCACTTTTCCCCCCAAACTTGTAGAAGTGACTAAATTCAGTAAAGAAAACCCATGAAATTTTTCTTTTGCTATATATCAGGAATCAAATAATTTTTTTAAAGTTCTGAACCCCTCCAGTGATTGTCATGGAGATGAATTATTTGATTACTGTGTCTCTCTATTCTGAATCTACTTTTACAAAAGTATGTAACCTAGCTTTTCGGTTTCCTTCCTGGAGCTTGTTAGAGATTTCCATAGATGGTTCTTAACTGGATAAATTCTGAGAGAGAGCTGATCAGCAAGGCAGGTGATGCTTACTATAAAAACAAAGGTAACTAGGGAAAGAAATGGAGAGTTTCGACTGACCAGATTAGTAAGTGCAGATTGTTTTAAATATATAACCTCCCATCTCTTTGTTGGTCATAGATCACTCTAAAAGGGAACAAATCAAAAGGATCAATGTGACTGTGTCATTGTATCCCTCCAACCAGGTTCTTGGAGGATGTGACATTCAGCAGACCATTAAAGGATAGGAGAGAGCTCCTCTGAGAATGGACCATTGTGAAGAGCTCTGTAGTTAAAGTCAATGGTATGTGCATGTTTCAGAGACAGGAAATACAGCAATAAGCAAGTCAGTGTCATTGCCTCTCACTGTCAAGAGATTAAGCTGACAAGACAGAAGTCTTATTATTTATTATATCTGTACTTACAGAAATGCACAAATGTAAGCATATGTATACAAGAAAACAAAATAAAGCAATGAAAGCTCTCATAAATGGTTTATTTTGCTATGACTTTCCCTTGCATCCCCGCTCCAAGCACCAAAGCAGCATGGTAGACACATTCCATGGAATCTCTTCCATGTTTCCTCTTATGGCTTTGCCTACAGTGAGTTCTACATTAAGTTATTTGTTAATACTGTGACTAGAGTGCTTTCAAAGAATTCAGAATTATGGGAATAGCAATATAGTTGGCATGGGCCAGTACACTAAACTTATTAAAATATATAAAAAGAACAAATATATATATATATATGATATGTATTATTTACTTATATTTATAATTACATTTATATTTGTATTTGTATATTGATATATATAAAGTATATAAAAAGGCGAAGGTAAGATACAACTTCAATTAGTAAATAACACGACTTTACTACCATGGGCCAAGACCTGGCAGAGAACTTTGTATCAGTATCACATTCCCTAATCATTTAGATGAGCACCTGCTTTATTTGTACAAGCAAATGAATACATTTAGGAAAATAAGAAAATAAATTACCCTAAGTAAAGGAAAAAAAATTTCAAGCATGGACCAAGAATCATTATTCAAGTCCAGAGGGAGTGAAGTCTGTGAATTCCATGGCAATAGATGGTGAGCAGAAGTCTTGTGCAATACTACCTCGGTAACTCCTGTCATTTTTACCAGATGCTGTGTAAGGGTAAAACTAGATTTTATGTACACCAATATCATTGACACTTTTAAGAACAGTCATATTACACTATTCCTGGCATGTTAAATATGCCTCTTGCTGCAGAAATTAAATAACACAATACCTTCACTGATTTACTATTTAAGCAAAGGTGGCAGGATAAAAAAAATTGTAATGCTGCCAGCTGGCCTGAATTCCCCATAGGGAGAAAACTATCTTTGTTTAGAAAAATACCTTAATATTCTGCTTTAGATGTGTGAGCCCTGAGGACATGTTCTGGAAGAATTCTACAAGAGAAAAAAAATACTTCTCTCTCTAAAAACTTAATAAGAATTTAAAAGAAAACACACAACGGAGAGGGCAGAAAGCCAAACCCTATAGTCTTCGAAGCAGAGCAAGATGGGTGGTGATGGAGGTGGGAGGAGGGGAACAGCACAGCATGGCAGGAAACCGGACATCTTGAAATTATAAATACTGACAACTTTCTGGCGGGTGGCTAGGGACCTAAAGAGTCGAAAGAAAAGTACTCTCGGATAGTCAGGATTAAGCAGTTTGAGTATCATTGCTGCCTGGCAACCTTCTTCTTGGTAAATTATGCTGCACTTACAAATTATCTGGCTGCACGGCATTTTGGAGAAATCATGAATGGGTGTTACCACAGGACAGAAGGTCATTGCCAAATAGGAGAAAAGACATTTATTTATTTAAAATTTATTGCAAATATACCACTTGCAGAGAGTTAGAACTGATTTATTTATTTTATTTTATTTATTTATTTGAGAGCAACAGACACAGAGAGAAAGACAGATAGAGGGAGAGAGAGGGAATGGGCGCGCCAGGGCTTCCAGCCTCTGCAAACGAACTCCAGACGCGTGCGCCCCCTTGTGCATCTGGCTAACGTGGGACCTGGGGAACCAAGCCTCCAACCGGGGTCCTTAGGCTTCACAGGCATGCGCTTAACCGCTAAGCCATCTCTCCAGCCCAGAAAAGACATTTATGACAGCAAGGGTTCAGTGGGACTCAACCACCAGGTACAAACATAAGAATGCCAGCTACTGGAATCTTGTTATAAACCCCAAACTTACTATTCAGGAAGAGGGACTTTTACAAGCTTAAGGAAGTCTTGACTGAGTGAGAACTTATATAAAACCAATGTTGGTGCTTGCAGAGATTGCTTAGTGGTTAAGGCACTTGCCTGTGAAGACAAAGGACAGAAGTTTGATTCCGTAGGACCCACATAAACCAGATGTACAAGGTGACACGTGTGTCTAGGGTTCGTTTTCAGTGGTTAGAGGCCCTAGAGCACCCATTCTCTTTCTCTCTATCTGTCTGATAAATAAGTAAAAGTTTAAATAAACAATGGTACCTGAATGTTGATTGTTCAGAATGGGATCAATGTGAGACTGCTTAATTTCTAGTGAGCTCCTTGGACAATTACAAGAACAAAGAGAAGGGTGAGGAGGCTATGGAAATACATGTAGGAAAAGGAGAGAAAAGCTGTTATAACTGGATCTAGTATATAAGTTAATGAGGTAAGTGATGGGTAAAATAGATCAGAAATGACATACACTGGAAAGTCTGCGGTGATCTATTTATATTTCAGCCTCCTTCTATGGTGGTTTGAATGTAAAATATCCCCATAAGGCTAGGTGCTTGCATGCTTGACCCTCTGCTATAGAGCTGTTCAGAAAGGCTGTGTAACCTTTAGGAAGGTGGTGTTTTGCTTGAAGAAGAGTGTCAAAGGAGGCAGACCTTGCAGCTTTATGACCTGACCCCATTTGATTTATTTGTCTCTAGTTACTGTCTGCCAGTGATGATGTGACCTCAATTTCCCACTGTAGCCTACCATCCTGTGATGAACTCTACCCAGTAGAGCTGCAGCAGAATTAAATGTTTTTCCTTCCATAAGTGGCTTCCTATCAAGTATTTTGTCTCTCGGCAGTAAGAAGATAGCAGATACACTTCTCAAACCCATTTCCCCTTAATCCACAGCAATTCATAGGTCTCTATGAATTCAGTCTATGATAAGTCATCACATCTGGTGGGTGCTTTATTCCAGCAATGAGAAGGTAGCTGTTTTACACTGAATGTGCATATACAATATGTCAGAAAATATAGACCTTATATAAAATCAATTAACTTTAGATACAATCATTATGCTTTCTCGTAACTGTTCATAGAAAAAGAACTCTTCCTTCAGACACAGAGAATATACTACTCTTGAACTGAGAATTAGTGTAAAATATTGGAATAACATACCCCAACAATATTTGAAGAACACTGTAAAACTACCTTCGTCATCTGACACAACCTTTTAAGATAGCAATTAGCATTCACTAAATGTCTTATGTTACACTAAGCATTTTTCATGTGTTGTCAGAAATCTTTTGAAAAATGCCATAAGTGGATACTATTATTTACTTCTTTAAAATGATGAAACTGGGGCTGGAGAGATGGATTAGCAGTTAAGCGCCTGCCTGTGAATCCTAAGGACCCCAGTTCGAGGCTCAGTTCCCCAGGACCCACGTTAGCCAGATGCACAAGGGGCACACGCGTCTGGAGTTCATTTGCAGTGGCTGGAGACCCTGGCATGCCCATTCTCTCTCTCTTTCTCTCTCTCTCTCTAGCTGCCTCTTTCTCTCTCTGTCACTCTCAAATAAATAAATAAAAATACACAAAAATAAACAAAATATTAAAATGATGAAACTGAAGTTTATGGTAGTATTAAAAATCTACCCAAAGGGCTGGAGAGATGGCTTAGCAGTTAAACGCTTGCTTGTGAAGCCTAAGGACCCCGGTTCGAGGCTCAGTTCCCCAGGTCCCACGTTAGCCAGATGCACAAGGGGGCGCACGTGTCTGGAGTTCGTTTGCAGAGGCTGGAAGCCCTGGCGCGCCCATTCTCTCTCTCTCCCTCTATCTGTCCTTCTCTCTGTGTCTGTCACTCTCAAATAAATAAATAAATAAAAATTAAAAAAAAAAATCTACCCAAAGGTAGAGAATCTTCTCTTTTCAGATGGCAGTGGCCTTGGGACGACTCAGAAGGTATCAGGGTGCAGGAAATAAGTGATTGGAGTACTGAGTAACATCTCGATCACACCTTCCAAGGCTCAGGGTCAAATGCGGAAGAGGGGGCAGAAAGAATGTAAGAGCCAAAGGAAGAGTAGGACTCCTTACAACGTGTCCCCTAAAGATATAAAATGGCCCAGATATCCATGACCTCACAGTGCCTGACACTACCTACACAAGACCATCATAAGAGGAGGAAAGGATCATGACATCAAAATAAAAGAGAGACTAATTTAGATGGGGAAGGGATATGATGGAGAATGGAATTACCAAGGGGAAAGTGGGGGGAGGAAGGGTATTACCATGGAATATTTTTATGAGCATTGAAGATGCTAATAAAAATTGAGAGAAAAATAAATATATAAATTAAAAAAAAATCTACCCAAGGGCTGGAGAGATGGCTTAGTGGTTAAAGCATTTTCCTGCAAAGCCAAAGTACTTCTGTTTGATTTCCCAGGATCCATGTAAGCCAGATGCACAAGGGGGTACATGCATCTGGAGTTGATTTGCAGTAGCTGGAGGCCCTGGCATGCCAATTCTCTCTCTCCCTCTCCCTCTCAAATAAATAAATTAAAATTCAGTATAAAATCAAAAATGTAATTACAAAAAAAATCTAGCCAAGATCACTGTGGTTTAGTCACTTGCAGTATAGTCACTGTACCATGGTTTTGCCATTGCCTGGGCATCTTTTTTTTTTTCTTTTTCTTTTTTTTAAATTTATTTATTTGAGAGCGACAGACACAGAGAGAAAGACAGAGAGAGGGAGAGAGAGAGAATGGGTGTGCCAGGGCTTCCAGCCTCTGCAAACGAACTCCAGACGCGTGTGCCCCCTTGTGCATCTGGCTAACGTGGGACCTGGGGAACCGAGCCTTGAACCGGGGTCCTTATGCTTCACAGGCAAGCGCTTAACCGCTAAGCCATCTCTCCAGCCCTGCCTGGGCATCTTTTTTTTTTTTTTAATTTATTTATTTGAGAATGACAGACACAGAGAGAAAGACAGATAGAGGGAGAGAGAGAGAATGGGCGCGCCAGGGCTTCCAGCCTCTGCAAACGAACTCCAGACGCGTGTGCCCCCTTGTGCATCTGGCTAACGTGGGACCTGGGGAACCGAGCCTTGACCCGGGGTCCTTCGGCTTCACAGGCAAGCGCTTAACCGCTAAGCCATCTCTCCAGCCCTGCCTGGGCATCTTAACACACCTTAAATCCTAGATCTGCATAAGGAAAGAAAAAGTCTCATTCCCTGATAAAGGGAAACAGATTTATTTTCATCCCTGCACTGGGTCATTATAGCATCAAGCTGGTCCGACTGAAGTGCATTTTGAGGATTCTTCTCTGTCTCATACTGTGTTAGGTATGACAGAGAAATGAAGACTGACAGCAGGATCATTGTGAGCGTCCTTTAAGGAAAACCTCAGTCAGCATTACCTACCCAAGATCTCCATGGTTATATAGAGAGACACATCGTTGTCAGGTGCAGTGATTTTCCTGCTTGTCTTTGATGTAGCATAACTTTACACTCAGCTCTTCATCTTGTGTGTTGGACATTCAGTCATGTCCCTAGGACATTCAACAGGACCAGTAGAAGCTGCAGCTTTCGTTGGATCTCTACGTAGTCCACCCTGAGTGTCTGGCTTGCTTAGCTTCCAGATTCCCCACATAAACTCCAACTTGCCCACCAGTGTCCATGCTTTCAGAAGATTGACTAAAGGCTATCTGAAGCCATGCTTGGTGGACCAGACATGTAATCCCAGCATTTGGGAAGCTGAAGCAGTAGTAATGCAGTGAGTGCAAGATCAGCATGTTCTATATGATGAGTTTAAGATCAGTCTGAACTACAGAATAAGTCTGAGGACATTCTAGGAAATAGAAGGATATCCTGTCTTTAAAAAAATCATGGCTGGGGGATGGTTCAGTAGATAAACAATTTTTTACTCAAGCCTCAGTACTTGGGTTTGATCCTCAGACCCCCACATAGAAAAGCTAGGAGCCACGTCAAGCTTCTGTGATGTCAGCACTCTTGTGGCAAGGTGGGAGATGGAGATAGAAGGTTTTGGAAATTCATGGTGAGCAAAGCAAAAAGAACAACAGCAAAGGAGGATTGAGAGAAACCCAGGTTCCAGAAAGGTGGAAGAGTGAGGACAGATGGAAAGCTTCTTCTCTGACTGCCACATATGTGACCCCACACTTACACACATGAACATATAAATACACAAGTCAATACACAATAATAAAAATTGTAAAAAATCCTAAAACAAAGCAAATAAGAGAAGGCTCCTCTAGTGTGCTGATCAAGGCATTTGCTCCTCCAAAGGCCATGTAAAATCTACCTCTTCTAATATATCCTTTAATGTTCAACATGCAAAGTGGTTTTGCTAATTGGACAAAGGCTTTCTTAATTTCAGCTCCTTAAAGAGAGCTGATCCTTCTTTCAGGTTCTTGTCTCACCTTCCCAGTATGAAGAATGAAATGGGCGTGCAGATAGCAGAGGGTTTACAAACGGAAAGGGAAAATAAGAGCTCTGGACTTTCAGTGGTATAGTTTGTCAAGATGAGAGCTCTGACTGCACTGTATATGCTGCATGGCTCTGACTGGTGCAGACCTTGGAATGCCAGCTAAGAGGGTCCTGGTTAAGCTGAAATCAGGAGCTCCAGGCTATGCTGTAACAGTGGGTTCCATCAAAGCAAGAGCCTGTCCTTGCCCCAGCAGCATATCCCATTGGAACAGGAGCCAGGGAACATCGGAACAACAGATCCCTTCATACTGGGAGCAGAAAACGGGAGCCGAGGGTCTATCTTCTAGGCAGGAGGGAGTCCAAGCACAGAAAGAGCTAATTCAGGAGCCAAGATAAGCCCCAGTGGGTCTCAGAGACAGGATCAGAGCCCAGGCGGCTCCCAGGGCCAGATGTATGACCCCTGAGTCAGAGCTCAGGAAATCTAGAGTCTAATAAGTATCATTGATAAATTCTAATGAGTCTGAAGTGGAGCTGCTATGCCAAAAGTCTTAGATGGACTCATGCAGGCCCTGACTAAGTACATGCAAGAACCAATTAGGAGAGACTGCCAGCTCTGGATGAGAAAGTAACTCCTGTCAATAAATCCCCCACCAGTTCCATTTTCCTAGTTGCTATGGTAACTGCCAAGAACTGGCACTTGTCTGTCCAAAGGCTGCAGTAGGACAGTTTGCACCTGGGTTTTTCTTTATCTTTTCTTTTTTTTTTTTTTTATTAGTTTTCTATTCATCAAATACAGGCAGTTTGGTACCATTATTAGGCTCAACCATGACCTACCCCTTCCCCAATGGCCCCTCCTTGTTGAGGTATATGGGTCATGCCTTGAGGAGTTAGCCCACAGTTATTAGTACAATAAATGTCTCTGTATATCCTGACCCTACATGTGGCTCTGACATTCTTTCCGCCCCCTCGTCAGCAAAAATTCTCTGAGCCATGTTAGGTTCATTTTTGGTATGCTTCAGTGATGAGGTGTTGGGGGCCTCTGAGGCTCTGGCTCTCTCATTTGGTAGGAGTTGGTTTTTCTCTGTGTTGGTCTCCTTCCCCCTTGTGCTGGTATCTGGTTCATCAGGAAAACAGCACCCTTGCTTGCTTCACTAATTTTCCTTAGTTTCAGCTGGAGCCCTTTTGAAGTATGATGGGGTGGCTCTCTCCTTAGGATCTACATCTATCTGAAAAAGAGAAGCAGATTCTCCAATGGAGAGTAAGTTAGCACCAGGACAAATGAGATAACCCTTACTTGTTTTTGTAGAGAGTTTAATAGGTGTAGGCCCTCTGGTAGCCCATGATTGATGGTAGCTTGATATTGGAGAGAGGGTTT
Source organism: Jaculus jaculus (assembly GCF_020740685.1). Taxonomy (NCBI): domain Eukaryota; kingdom Metazoa; phylum Chordata; class Mammalia; order Rodentia; family Dipodidae; genus Jaculus; species Jaculus jaculus. Next base: position 134,681,099 of record NC_059107.1, read on the forward strand.
ATGTTTGGATTTGATTCTGTATTGTTTCCCAGCTCCAGCTATTGGTCCACTGAGGGGATCAGTTAGCCAAATCAAGAGCAGTTGGTTCCCCACCATGGCTGTGTGCCACTATTGCACTTGTGTGAGCATCACAACTGGTTATTTGTTGCTAAGTAGGTTAGACCATGAGTTGCTTGAACAGATATTGGTTACTTCCCCCAGTTGCCCATGTAGCACCTTCTGGCACTAGACATGCTGACTGTCTGGGGACTGACTCTCTCCTGGCTTCCAGCCATGCCATTCCATTTTACGTGTCAGATGCATATGGAGTCTTCAGCAATAGGGTCTTACCACTAACCTTTGGTGGGTCATCAAGTACTCTGACAGAAATCTGTCATTCTTTTAGGAAAACTTGTAGGTTTCTCTGATCAAAAGCTCATTGTGGATGATAGCCCCATGCTGGTACTGGGAGTCACAGGTCAGTGCCCACTAAGAAAATGAGGAAGAATATAACTAATAGATAAGAGTTAGGGAGGACAGAGATAGGGAGAGGGAGAGGGAGGGAGGGAAGATGTAGAAGGTTTACGTTAGATTGATTCTACCCTCTCCAGTGTCTTGTGGTTCAGGTGTTTCCTATAAGGGCCTGATGAGGGTTCAACCATTTGGTCTGCCTTTTAGTAAGTAGAATTTTATGGTACCATTGCCATTTGGGTCTAGATTAATGTTTCCCGTGCCCTCCCCTCCCTCCCCATCTGTCCTAGTGTATAGTCCATGAGATGTTTCCTGGGTATGTAAGGTATCTTGGGTGAATGATTCAGGTTAGGTGCTGTAGATGAGTGAGACTATGTGGCGATTTTTTGTCTGTGATTGCATAAGTTCACTGAGGATGATCTGTTTCAGGTTCACCCATTTTTCCTCAAATTTCTTTGTGTCATTTTTTTCTTACTAATGTGTAGAATTCCATTGTGTAGATATACCACATCTTAGTTATCCATTCTTCTAGTGGTGGACATCTGGATTGATTCCAGCTCTTAGCTATTACGAATTGAGCCACTACAAACATGGTTGAGCAAATCTCTCTGGCCTGTGGTTTGAAGGTTTTAGGGTAGATGCCCAGTAAAGGGAATAACTGGGTCTGTTGGTAACTCTATAGTCATCTTTTCCAGGAGTCTACATATTGCTTTCCAAAGTGGTTGTACCATCCTACATTCCCAAAAACAGTGGATGAGTGTTCCTACTCCTCCACATCCACACCCTCACCAGCATTTATTTTCATTTGATTTTTTGATGTTTGCTATCCTTATTGGGGTAAAATGGAATCTCATAGTTGTTTTAATTTGCATTTCTCTGATGAGTAGGTAATTAACTCCTATAGCAAAGTAGCAAGATACAAAATCAATGCACAAAAATGAGTAGCATTTCTATATGCAAAGGACAAAGATACAGAGAAAGAAATAAGGGACATAGTCCCTTTTTCAAAAGCAAAAAAATAAAAAATAAATAAATAAAATACCTTGGAATAACATTAACCAAGGAAGTGAAAGATCTATACAATGAAAACATAAAAACACTCAAAACAGAAATTGAGGAGGACTTGAGAAAATGAAAGACCTCCCATGCTCCTGGATAGGCAGAATTAATATTGTGAAGATGACAATCCTACCAAAGGCAATATATAGATTTAATGCAATTCCAATTAAAATCCCTACAGTGTTCTTCACAGAGATAGAAAAAATGATCTCAAATTTCATATGGAAATGCAGAAGTTCTTGCGTATCCCAACATATCCTCAGCAAAAGAAATACCTCTGGTGGCATCACCATACCTGATCTAAAGCTATATTACAAAGCCATAGTAATAAAAAACAGCATGGTACTGGCATAAAAACAGGAGTATAGACCAATGGGATAGACTTGAGGACCCGGGCTTTGGGTCAAGCAACTACAGCTACTTGATATTCGACAAAGGCCTGAACAATATAGGCTGGAAAAAAGCACCTTCAACAAATGGTGCTGGACAAACTGGATAACCATACGCAGGAAACTAAAACTTGATCCACACATTTCACCATGCACTACACTCAAATCCAAATGGATCAAATACCTCAATATAAGACCAGAAACTCGAATACTATTGGAAGAAAATTTAGGAAGTACTTTCCATGATATAGGAATGGAAAAAAGACTTCCTGAACAAAACCCCAGTGGCTCACGAGCTTAAACAGTCACTCAACCAATTGGATCACATGAAGCTGAAGAGTTTCTTTATAGACAAGCATACCATAAGCAAAGCCAATAGATTACCCATGGAATAGGAGAAAATATTTGCGGGTTATTCGACTGATAGAGGCCTAATCTCTAGAATCTACACAGAACTCAAAAATCTAAACAATAAGAAGTCAAACACCCTACTCACAAAATGGGGCAAAGTGCTGAACAGGCATTTCACAGAGGAAGAAACACAAATGGCAAGCACACACTTAAGAAAATGTGCACCTGGATTTTTCAAGCCAAGCATGCTGCTGGCTCCAACTGCAAATGAGCCATGAGTGGGGGCAAAAGTTCCTTGCTCCTACCGTCTGCTTTCCCCAAAAGCAGGGAAGTCTGAAGCCATCAAAATGTAAGAGAGGTCTCCTTAAGCCCTCCCTGCCACTGCCAGAAGTCTCCCACCAGTGCCAGGGACCCCTCCCCTCACATCTCAAAAACTCAAAATGTGTATCAATGTCTTAGACATTGGTGGTACCTGAAAGCTAGGAAGGTAGCAGGGACTCTTTTGAGAGAATATGGGAAAATGGCCAAAACATGATGAGACTAAGAGAAGAGAGAAACTTTCATACTGCACAGAGGAAAAAAAAAATGTCAAAATATTTCTTGCAAGGATTGAGAGATAGTTCAGTGCTTGCAAGGCCTGACCACCTGGGTTTTACTCCCCATTGCCCATGGAAAGCCAGATTTCAAAGTGGCACATGCATCTGGAGTTCATTTGCAGTGATAGGAAGCCCTACTCACCCTCTGTCTTCCTCTTTCTCTATCTCTTAAATAAATAAGTAAATATACAAATAAATAATTTTAAAAGTGTTAAAAACATATTTCTTAGAATAATGTGAAGGACAAAAAATGAACATAAAATATACTTTTTCTGTAGCTTTCTGTTTCTACCTCTTCATAGAATGTTAAAAATACTGATCAGGTTATTCAAGCTGGGTATGAGAAGGCATACAAAAATAGAGAAGGATTAAAGAAGGAAAAACTGTTTTAAGAATTTTTTTTATTCGTAACTTCCATGATTATAAACAATATCTCATGGTAATCCCCTCCTTCCCCTCCAATTTCCTCTGAAACTCCACTCTTTATCATATCACCTCCCCCATCTCAATCAGTCTCTTTTATTTTGATGTCATGATCTTTTCCTCCTATTATGATGGTCTTGTGTAAATAGTGTCAGGCACTGTGAGGTCTTAGATATCCAGGCCATTTTGTGTCTGGAGGTACATGTTGTAAGGAGTCCTATCCTTCCTTTGGCTCTTACATTCTTTCTGGCACCTCTTCTGCAATGAACCCTAAGCCTTGGAATGTATAACAGAGATATTTCAGTGCTGAGCACTCCTCTATCACTTCTTCTCAGCACTATGGTGCCTTCTGAGTCACCCAAAGCTCACTGCCATCTGAAAAGAGAAGGTTCTCTAACCAAATGTGAGAGTAGCATTAGTATATAGGTATGGACATTAAGAGAAGTGCTTACTGGACAGTTTGGTGAGTATAATGTATACATTTAGCCAGACAGCAGTAGATGTTACACTCCTGGGGCTCATGACTACCCCTTTTGTAGGGTTTCAGTACCAGGGATGTATTCCTTCTCATGGAGCAGGCCTCCAGTCCAATTAGAGTGTAGATGGTTTCTTCTATAACAGATGTGCCACTATTGCACCCATTGGCTCATTTGGCCAGGCTGTCCAAGTATAAGGCTTGTAGTGCCCACTGTTGAGTATCTTCACTGGTGATTTCTATCTCTCCCATTGAACTGCATGCACTGTGGCTTTTTCCAGCTTTCTGTCAGCTGGTCTACATGGAGGAGGCTTTCAGCTCAGCTCCAGCAGGATTTCCTAGTGACCTTGCAGCCCAAGTATGTGGAGTTTCCAGTAATAGGGTCAAGGTAACTCAGGCACATAAAGCCAAATGTTGCATGTTCTCTTTCATATGTGGGTCCTAGCTACAAATGATTGGACTTCTGTGTGGATAGGAAGAAAACTCAGTAGCAGAGTCCAGTAAGCTAGAAAGGAGATGTACATGTAATGGAAAGGGAGGGAGGGGAGACTTAATGGGATGGTATTGTATATATGTCAGTAGAATAACAGATTAATGGAGGTGAAAAGGACTAAGTGAGGTCAGGGGAAAAGTTTGACTAAAGGAAAGGTAGAGGGATTGTTAATCAAAATCTAAAAAGATATAAATAAGTCATATGGAAACCTACTTTTTTGGACAATGAACACACAGGATATTGTTACTAGAAAGTTTTCAGTGCCAGTGATGGGTTACCGTCCAGTGAGTTGTTGGCAAGGGAGGTCCCTGATACACCCAAAACATTATAGGACATTACCAAGGCCCTTGGTTTCCCACTGGAAATAGATGTTAAGAATAATTTAAGGGAAATGTATGAATATCAGGACTGAAAACTAAAACTACTATCCTAAGTATTACTGGACAGTAAGAAATTCTCAAGGGTATAAAGAGACCCTGGGCTAAAGATTGAGCCAAGGGTTCTCATCTCAGACCCCATGCTTAGACTTCTGAAAGATTTAATGCAGCATCTCACATGTAAACCTAGACAAATTATAGATGAACCACCTGGTAAAACACAGAAATATGAAAATAATTAGCTATACTTTTAAACTATTAGAAGTCCTAAGGTGATTTATTATGCCACTTACAAATTAAAGGGTTATTAATAGTTAATTTCCCTAACCATAACACACTTACATTAAAAATATGCTTGAAACAACTCTAAATATAGACAATATAACTCTCCCTTTTCCTTTATTTCAGTTAAATTAGTTCTGTAATCATTAGGGCATTACTCATAACTATTATCTTAATTTCTATGTGTACATAAATAAAATTATTCCTAATATTACATTTGTTATAGAAAATGCATTTTCAGTATAAGGGACATTATCTGTAAGAAGTGTACCAAGAAGTTAAATATATTCTCATTAAACAAATATTAGTTTAAATTCAAACTACATGATTTTAAGTTTCTTAAATACTCAGAACTTCAGTTTCTTCACTGGTAATGATAGTAAATAACAAATAATAATAACAATATTTTTTTCTTATGGGAACTATAAGGAACAAGTGTTGTTTTACTTGGAATGCAATTATACTTCATTCCTCCAAGCTATTAGTTCTCCAACAAGGAGTCACCTTCTAGAATATGAATCAAGTGCACTGAGACATCATATCAACTCCGGAAGAAAAGCCCTGCTCAGGTAGATGAAGCTGGGATGTAGGGCTCTAAACCTGAAATCCTAAAAATTCAATCTATAGGCTAGATCTGCTAACAGGGTAATTTCCCTCTCTCATGGCAGTAGAGTGTATTTACTGTTAATATTGAAAAATCCAGAGATATTGTTAGATGCCTCCACAGAGAGCTTAACTGAAGTTGTCAAACATACATCCAATGATTATGTGTCCTGGCTGATTTGAAGAAATGGTGTGTCAGGAAGGTGGACAGAGTGAGAAACATATGAATGAGCAGAAACAATAAGATATATGCTTCTCACTTGTTCATAATTTTCCATAGATATTTTTGGCTCTAGTTTCTTAATGTCTTCACATTTTCAGACTTTTCAAAAGAAATGGAGCAATTAAAATTGCCATATCATTTTCTGTGTTACTCATTTAACAATAATTTATTAAATGCTTGCTAAATTGCTGTTGCTATATTAGATATGGCAATCAGCAAGGGAGATGCATCTTTTGTCCTCTGGGAGTTTCCAACTTAGTTAGAAATATAGAAGAATACATAAGAAATTATTATACAATATATGCTTATTTCCATAGAAAAACTATTCCTATTAGAGCCAAAGGAATGACCTAACGTGGATAAAAGGAAAAACCAAGTACTATAATAAGAGCCTAGCAAAGATGAGGTGGTATTGGAGACAATGACAAGAAAATGCAAAAGAAAACAACCAGAGGCAAAGAAGCACAGTGCATCAGGCCCCAGGCCAAGAAGGGAAATCTGTGAGGTCAAAGATATAATTAACTAGAGGCCAAATCACAAAGAGCAGGCAACCCTTATTTTGTAGCCTCCTTTTTCTTTGGAGTACAGTGGTGACCTTTAACTGGGCATTGAACATGGATAGATATATTTAAGTAATCACTAGGATGTAGAGTATTGTTTGGAGGAGAAGCAAAGGAAAAAATGGTGATGACAGGGAGCTTTGTTAAGACTTGACCACAGGGTCTGTGGAAAGCTCCTGTGCTATGGTAATTGCTTGAGAAGCAGAAAGGTAGTTGTATGGGAGAATTGGAAGCACCTTAGATATACAAGAATTGAATTTAAGGCTTGAGCATCATCTCGTGAAGTAGGAGAGAGGGGAACAACAGAAGGGAATAGAGATAAAAGAATTAATTTACTAGGTCTGATAATGTCTAAGCACAGCTATACAAAATGCAACTGATTATAGTGGCTAAGATTACAGGGAGAGATTTGGTCACCAGGAGAGGAAAATATTCATTCAGCTACCCATATATTTTAATTTTAGAGAGCCCAAGTACCTGAACATTTTGTTTTTTGCATGAGTTCTGGTAAATTCAGTTTGTGGACTTCCTGTGTAACTATACTTGTCAGGATAGGAGACGGACAGTGGCTGATTGTCGATATTCTACTTGGTCAATTGTTTACATTGTTAGTTTTTCCTTGGAACTAGAATATATATAGAGATTTTCCAACTAATCCAAAATCAAGAAAAGAAAATTGAATATTTTTCTAAATTTTTAAATGATTGGCATGAGTTTTGAATAATGAGTAAATAAAATTATTTAAACAAGTTGATTCTCAGCTAGAAAGGCTTGTAGTTCATCACTCTTAACCATATAGCCCTGGAATAACATTGCAGGGAATGTAAATGGATGGTTACTCATGCTGTCTAAACTACAGGAAGTACATGCCCTGATGTTTATAAACCTGAGATTTGCTATAGCCATACTGACACTTTTTTGTTATGTACACATTTAGCCGAAGAGCAAGTTGAAAAATGGCTAATGGTTGTATTTTCTGCTGCTTTGCAGATGATTTTCATTCATGAGAAAGAAACAGCTAATAATTTTGCTTAAAATACAGCATTAGAAAATATGACCAAATGGTGAAATTGACACAGAAGTGAAACAAGAACCTTCTAAAGTGATTTAGAAGTCAGTCATGGTCATGGCTAGAGGTCAGTGTTATCAAAGGAAGCCTTAGCCAAAGAATCTCTGTAGAGCTCTCAAGGTCTTTACTGGTGTTGAAAACACTTGGAAAAGAAAATATATAATGTCTTATATAAGAAGACCTCAGAATTTAAATGTAGATGTATCCATATCTAATCTATTTAGATTGGAAGTGTAGCTCAGTGGATAGGGAATGTTTGTTAGCATTCTAGTACAGTACAGAGGTGGCCTTGGGAGGTGTTAGTGCCTTACCTTCAACCTGCTCTTACTTAACTTGGCCGGCACAGCAAGTAGAAGGTGAGTCATTCTTTCAGAGGATTAACCACAACTCTCTCTTTTAAAATTCACCTAAAGGAAATTTCCAGAATTCATTGATATGAAACCCTTTTAAGTAATGGAATATGTACAGTTGCTGAAATGTTTATAATCCTAGACTTGAGAAAAGAAAGGGGAAATGGAGAAGATGAAAGAGATTAAGAGAGAAGTGATGTCAATGAAATGAAGTAAATTTATGAGGTCTGCATTCTTTGAAGATTGGCTTGACCTTTATGAAAATATCAAGGATGTTTCTGATGATGGAAGAACCCTTTTGTGAGCTGCTTGAGAAGTAATTAAAGGTCATTGAATATTGTATTATCAATGTGATTTTGAAAAACAGAACTCACACTCAGAATAAGATATGTAAGTGGGTACACAGCATCTTTGAAATTGTACATAAACTAACTTTATGAATCAATTTATTTATCTTGGAATAACAAATAGCAATGTACTAATCAAAGTGCTATTGTTGCTATTTTAGGTAGTGGGTTACCTGCATGACACCACTTAAAATCAATGGCTGAACAAGCTATTTAACTTGCTGGTAAATAACTTAAGAAAAAAAAAATCCAAGCCTCTATATTGGGATTAAAATGCAAGATGAAGCCTAATACCAAAGAGATATTTAAGCTTGTAGTGGTTTTCAGACTATGCAACTATTGTTAGCTAGTTCTTCCTAATTGAAACTTTGCCTGGTGGAAGGAGGCTCTTAAAACTTAGGAGGTAAATGAAATTTAGAAAGCTCAGGAGGCTCTTGAAACTTTACAAGACTGACAAGGCTTTAGCCCAAGGTTACATAAGCAGCAACAATTGATTGATGGGGAGAGGAGACCGATCAGGAGAGCTGCCTGAGTGGAACAGGGAGCTGTAGGGGTACAGCTTTTGGAAGCCATCACCATGCTGGATTGAGATTCGTGGTGAATCCGGTGCCATGTGTCACCTCTGCTTCTGGAAGTTACCTTAACAGACTGGTTTATTGACATAGATGGAATCATGTCTTTAGTCTGTTGTTGGTGCTCTGTCTGGGATAATTTGATGTTCACATCTCCCCAAGAAAAGTCACACAACAGTATAGCTTTCCATCAAAGTATAGGAATGTAAAAAATATATATTCTCATTCATTAAGATATATGCTATTTTAGCGGAGGTGGAAATCAAACCCAGGGACTTGCTCATGCTACGAAAATGTTCCACTGCTAAGTAATACTCAGTCCCTGGATGATTTTATATGACCAAAATAAGAGGTATTAAAATAATGTCTGGTATACAGTAAAACTGCCCTAAATGTTTTCTTTTAGTATCAAGAAGAGCAGACTAAAAAAGAAAAAAAAATTGCCCTTACACAATTAGCATCTATAATATACTTAAAATGTGCTCATTTTCCAATGAGGCCTTCATGATAGCCACAAAGGTAGATACGATGATCACTGGTATTTGATAGTTAAAGAAACTGAGCGTGAAATATATATCATGATGTGTCAGAGCCCTGCTTGCTAATAATTAGGAAACAAAGGGTCCTAACAGGTTGTTTGTCTCCTAGATATATGTGTATGGTCACCACGCTGTGCTAAGTAGTGAAATCATGGGTTCGCAAACGCCAGAAAAGCCAGGGCTTCATGGAAAAGCCTGGAACAATTGTAAGAAAAGAGTTTAGGAAACAGCCATTGTAATCACATTTACAACCCAGAAGTTATCTGCTTAGAATGGAAATGGGGGTACAAGGTCACTGCTGAGTCTCCATTTCCCTCATCCAGAGTTATTTCTGTGTACATGTCAAAATATTTTGGGAATATTGTTTAAGTATTTCTGTAATTTGTTGAATCCTTAGAAGATGTATTAGTTATTTTCTCACTGCTCTGATAAAATACCCAAGAAGAAGCAGGAATGGGTTTATTTTGGCTTACATATCCAGAGCCACATTCTACCAAGGCAGGGACAATATGGTTCAGGAGGCCATCGGGTCACACTGCATCCTGCCAGGAAGCAGAGTGGGCAGGAAAAGACGCTATGCTAAAAAACCTGATGGTTCACCCACAGTGAACTACTTCCTCCAGCAAGAATTCACTTCCTACAGTTTCCACAGTGTTCCAAACAATGTCATCAAATTGGGGATCAAGTGTTCAAACACATGAGCCTCTCAGGGACATTTCACATTCAAACTGCAGCAGAAGTCATATATGATAGTCCCTGTGTTGCATAGAAAATTCCTCCAAATTGAAATAATCCCTCCTGAAGGAAAGAGGGAGTCAAGAGGTCAACAAGTCTAGTCGAGCTGAGAGCTAAACCTTAAAAGGTCAAGGCTCTAAGAGCAGTATTCAACAGTTGATGGTCAGACTTTAAACAATATTATTTCTAGCAATTTTCTTTGAATTGAATTACATTCCCTCCAGAGGGGAGAAAGAAGCTCAAGAGGCTCCTGAGGTCATGCCTGGAAAGCTAAAGCTCAAAACACTCCTCTCTAAGGTGATCTAAGCAGTGAAAAAGTGCTGGGGAGGAGACTGACCACCCAACATGCTTGCAAGTTGTGCAATGTGCTGGAGACACTCTCCTGCTGGTATTCATCACCAGTGCCAGAGTGGGCTTTGTGGTGATGCGCTTGTCTTTGAGTCACCCAGGCTTCTGTAAACAACTCCTCGCCCTGCTCTGTAAATAACTCCAATAAACTCACTGGCTCACCAGAACTTGTTTAGGTGCAAACGTGCCTTGGTTTGTTGTCTATTTACTTTATCTGGATAAAAAGACTAAATGGATGGGTGCTTGAATCACCCCAATAAAAAGTTTTTCGTGACACCTAGTCTAAGTCGTAAACCTAAATCCTGGGATACATCATGAGAGCTCTCATCTGCTACAAATTGTTCCAGGAAAGCAAAACCCTGCTTTCCATTGGATCACACAATTTAGAATATTTCTCCATAGCAGGGTGGGGTAATTGATAAGGATCTGTTACAAAGATTCTCTGTACATTTTATTTTTTGTTCACTTTAGATGAAGAAATATTCTTTGTACAACTAGAGACCTGTTTGTTTCTTAGATGGAGACAATTCGGTTTCCAAGTCAGTGTCAGGAGGCGATGTATAATTTCTTCTCAGTTCTGTCACATCTGTCCTAAATCTTCTGTAACTTCTACATGATCATGTTCCAAGACACTCAGGCTGAGTCCTAAGCACTTGAAATGGAGCTAATATGAATTGAGATGAGATATGAATTTAAAATGTACAAGGCCTGTGAATACATAAGTCTATTTAAATTTAAGCAAAACATGAAATATAATTCACGTGTTACTATTTGTATACTTATTTATTCTAGCATGCACATATAATATATATAATATATATGATATATATAAATATGATATATATGTATATAAATATATGATACATATGTCATGAATAGACAAAGATGTGTGAATACAAGCACGTATGGGTACTTGGGCGTGTGTGTGTATGTGTGTGTGTGTTTGTGAATGCATGTGAAGTCCAGAGATTGATGCCAGGCATCCCTCAGTCACTTCTCCACCTATCCTTTGAGATGGAGCCCTGCACTGAACCTGGAGTAGACTCACTAGCCAGGAAGGTCCAGGTAGGCATCCTCTACCTTCTCAGGGCCGGGGTTGCAGGCTTAGGCCATTACACCTGCCCTGACATCTTACATGGCTTCTAGGCTTCTGCACTCAGGGCTTTAGCCTTGTGCAACAAGCACTTCACCCTCTCTGCCATCTGCCCTCCCCTGTCTACATATATAGAAATCGGGCTGGAGAGATGGCTGTGCGGACAAGGTGTTTGCCTGCATAGCCAAACGACCTCAGATTGGCTCCCCATGACCCACATAAGCCAGATGCACAAGGTGGGGCATGCCTTTGGAGTTAGTTTGCAGTGGCTGGAGGCCCAGATGTACCCATTCTGCACCCCCACCATCTGCCACTTTCCCTCTCTCAAATAAATAAATAAAAATTTAAAAAGAATATAGAAATTACCTAAATTTGTGTATGTACATGCTATACCAGTAACCATAGAGAGTACCTGGTTTAAACTGACATGTCTGCAAAGCATGACTACACATGTTAGATCAATACCCCAAAGAACTGAGGAAAAAGAGACAAGTGAAAAACCAAAGTTTAGAGTGGGAAACAGGCAACATCTTAACAAGTAAAAGATATTAATGTGAACACAGTATTCTGCACTCAGCGTTCCCCTAAGGCAGTTGTTGACTCTTAAATTGCAAATGTGCAGCGTGAGACACTGAGAGAAAAAAGCAGAAACCAGCTACTACAAAAGTAAGAGACGCGCATAAAATGTGGATATTCTTCAAGACCAAAAACCTGTCTCCTGATGCTGAAGAAACAAAAACTGGCACTGAATGTTCACCAAGGAGAAAGCGCTCTTGTGGGAACACCAGCTGCGTGGACGAAAGCTTGGGAGGGGCTGGTGCGGGACTCAAGCAAAGAGCAAACTGGAAACGGGCCGGCCTCCACCAGAGTAATGCAATTTACTTAATACTTATCTGATAGTCAGAGACAAAAGCCCTTTAAGAAGTAAAGAATGGACATCACAAGAATATTTCTATTCATCATGCTCAGAATCCAATAAGCAAATTATCAGACATTACAGAAAACAAAACCAATGACCAAAAGAAAGAGGAAAAAATAGGCAAGAAGAAAAAGGATCGATGTGGTGAAATATTAACATAGTTCCAGGTTTTGGGGAAGTCAAGTACCATCATTGAAATGTATGAAAAGGCTAAAATTTCTATCAAAAGCTGAAATGAATTTAAAAATAAAATGTGCATTATTGTAGTGAAAATATTAAAATTGATAATATGATAGTTGGTTATAACAATAGATTAAACACTGAAGAGTGGATGCTATTCTATGACTTCAGCCATCCTCATGTATGAAGAAAAAGAGTTCATGGCCTTAAATATTTTATCTTAATATAATTTTCATGTATGCTCATGTTTGCTGTTTCTAGTATCTGAAATATCCTTCCAGTATTCACATGTTAAAACCCAATCACCAATGTTATGGTAGTAGGAAGTGAGGCCTTTCACAAGTGAAAATGTCATGAGAAGAAACCATCTTGAATGAGATTTGTGTTCTCTAAGAGACCCCAGAGAGATTCATTGTTCCTCTCATCCTGTGAGTGTAGAAGAAGGGCTAGATGGTGCCATCTCTACAGCAGAATCTTAGCTGGCACAGACTCTGCCAATTACTTGATTTTGTTGTTTGCAAGTTATTGAGTTGATGTTATGACATCCCATGCAGACTAAGATATGTATATTCTATGATTTGGGGGTGGAATATTTTACAAATATCAATTTAAAAATAAATTCAGTATTTAAGTCCTTTCTATTCAAGCTGATATTCTGTGTATGCATTGTCAATGTTTGAAAGAGTAGTGTTGAAAGTTCCTGTTGTGTTTATGCATGCCTATTTCTTATTTCATTTCTATAAATTTATGCTTCTTTGTATTTAAAACTGTAATCAGAACATGGATATTATATTATTGTTATAGCTGCTTAGTAAATTGACCACATATTATAATAACCACTTATCATTATCTCTTAATCCTGCTTATGCTTGGTAATATTTTTACTTGAAACTTACTTTATATAATACTAATATAGTCATTCTAGCTTTCATTGGGTTAGTTTTATAATAGAATACAATTTTAAATATTATTTTGCATTGCATCCACCTAACTATATCTACTTATTTGTTTTTAACTTTTATGTATTTGTATACATGCACATGCATGCATTGGTTCTAAACCCTTTGCTTATATTTTCTACTCAAGCTAGCTTTTGCATATACATGTGAGATCAATATTCAACTGAAACCATAAAGAAGAGCAAGTTAGCACATGTCATAGACATCCACTTACCTAATTTTTTGTGTGGAGTTACTTGGTTGAAGCTAAACAAAAATTACCTGTGCAGATTTATTTAACGCAAGTCCTGGTAGAAACATGATCAATAAAGCAACAATAAAATTTGCAACGTGTCGGGCTGAAGAAATGGCTTCACGGTTAAGTGCTTGCCTGTGAAGCCTAAGGACCCTGGTTCAAGGCTCGATTCCCCAAGACCCACGGTTAGCCAGATGCACAAGGGGGCACACATGTCTGGAGTTCATTTGCAGTGGCTGGAGGCCCTGGCACACCCATTCTCTTTCTCTCTCTCTCTCTCTCTCTCTGCCTCTTTCTCTCTATGTCACTCTCAAATAAATTAAAAAAAAATAAACAAAAATATTTGCAATGTGTCTATTTTAATGAATATAATAAGTAACTCGTTCCCAGGCTAACAGTATTTAAGAAAAAGACTGCATATAGATACTGTCTTTGAACAAACTATAATAGGATTAACTCTGACAGAGCAATGTTTATTCTAGCTAAAGAGCCATCAGTCTCTGCCACCACAGGTAATTTGTTATTTAGTCCATTGGCATGTTGTCGTTAGGTGGAGTAGAAATTTTCTAGTGATTATAAAATGAGTGAATCATAGTTATTTAGAGCTCTTTTCTAAAAGATCAAATTTTTGATACATAGCGTTGCACTCAGGTTCTCATTGCTGGCAGAAATCACCCGACCAAGAGCAGCTTGTGGAAAAAAGGTTTATTTTGGCTTACAGACTTGAGGGGAAGCTCCATGATGGCAGGAGAAAAGGATAGTATGAGCATACAGTGGAGACCACCTCCTTGCTAACATCAGGTGGACAACAGTAGCAGGAGAGTGTGCAAAATGCTAGCAAGGGGAAACTGGCTATAATACCCATAAGCCCAACTCCAATAATACACTGCTTCCAGGAGGTATTAATTCCCTCATCTCCATCACCTGAGAACCTAGCACTCAGAACACCTAATTTTATGGGGGACACCTAAATCAAGCCACCACATATATAGTTAAATAAAATCCAAATGATTTCACATTCTAAGTATATTTTGAATGTCCCAGACTTATATAATGTGTAATTTTCTTGTCATTGTATCTCCAAGTCACTAAGTAGTGATTTATACAATTTTTTCACCCCTCTCATAAACTTATTACATAAACGTGGCCATTTCTCACTCAAGAATCCCATTTTCCTAGACAAAGCTGGCGATCTATCACTGGCCTTGAGTGTAACATCTTGCACATTCCCACACTTCTCTACTCAGAGGGGTTTTCACCCATCCATTGTGATGTACATCCTCTGGCTTTGGTTTTTGCCTTGGATTCCTAGAGTCCTCCAAAGAAAAAGATTTATGCCTACTTAGAATGAAGAAAAAAGGGACCCTGACCTCTGTCTCCCAGATTCTTTCTCAAAGTTAGACAACCTCATGTGTTACCCACTCTTTCCATAAGTCTCACAATTCTAGGGCTGTGCAGTGATGCTGTAAGAACTTAGTAGACATGGGTTCATACCATGACCTTGCACTGAAGAAGGTTTTCTTCACTTCAATTTCTGCTTCTAAATAGGATGTTTGGCCAGGTGTGGTGGCACACTCCTTTAATTCCAGCACTCGGGAGGCAGAGGTAGGAGGATCACCATGAGTTCGAGGCCACCCTGAGACTCCATAGTGAATCCCAGGTCAGCCTGGACCCTACCTTGAACAAACAAAATAAATAAATAAATAAATAAATAGGAAGTTTGGGCAATCCAATGTTTATCCTCTCTAGCCCAAGGTAGAGCCTATCCTAATGTCAATTTATCTAAATTGTAAACAACAATCATTAAAAAATTCATCAGTTGGATTGGAGAGATTGTTTAGAGGTTAAGGTGCTTGTCTGTGAAGCCTAAAGACTCATGTTCGACTCTGCAGAGCCCACATAATCCAGTCACAGTGATGCAAGTACTCCAGGTAGCGCATGCACACGAAGGGACACACACATCTGGAGTTCTACTTGCAGTGGCTGGATGGTCTGGTGCAGCAATTCTATCTCTCCCTCTCTCTCACTTTCACATAAGAAAGGTAGTCTGTTGGGCTTGCCTCAAAAAAATATTTCATCAATGAATGCCCTTAACAATTTCTTCTGACCAGTGGATTTCACTGGGTATATGGATATCTAATCAGAATCCAATGTCAAATATTTCCCCAAAAGGTTCGTATACAAAGATCCATTTTATTAGTGCTTAGTTTTCTGAATACATAATTGTATGTATTTTTAGTGACATAGGTTTCTTATGGTTTTCCATGAATATTATTATAAGTTAATAGTCTAAGTCAAATCTTTCTTCATATTGGGGTGGTTGTTCATTTTACACCTTAAAGGTGCCATTAGCATAATCCCTACATATTTACCTGAAGAATACTAGAATCATTAATCATTAGCTCATCACTCTAACTTTAATGTGTCAGCAAACTCAGAATCCTCTAGAACTACGGGTGTGGTTTCAGTTACATAAGCCTACCTGCTGGATCAAGCTTCCACTACTAATATGAGTTTCAACATCATGATTTACAGTGAGTCACATAGACCCAAACAGGACATGCAATCATTCTGACCAGAAAAAAAAAATATTCTTTAAAAAAGACACCCATGTCTGCCCCTTTGGCTATAATACTTTTGAGACAACGGACCCTAAGAATGTTCAATATTCTCATGAGTGTCATGCTGGAAAATACAAAACCTGGTGCCAGCCACAGAAGAAATGTGTTACCTTGAAAAATCTTTCATACAATTAACTAAATTAACAGATCACCTTGTGGGAGGGACTGGAAATGATGATGGGTCAATGAGGAGCAGGGGCATTATTTAACCTACACCTTATAACACCTTATGTCAGAATCATAGAAGACAGACAACGCAGTCACTGGAGCTCTCCTTTCCCTGCTTTCAGTATTACTTATCTGTTTAATTACCCTGTTGAAAACATTCAGCCATGCCTAGCTTCATAGGACTGCCAAGGCCAGGCTCTGATCCTAAAAATTCTGTTAACAACCACAAGTAGGAGGTATCTGACGAGTCAAACATCAGCTTATCCCCAGCACCTCTGTTTTCTCATGCTGTAGATCTAGCTCAAGCTTTGATCTAGCACACTGTCTTCGAAGAATTACTGTAATCATAAGTTCACTTAGAATAGGCAACCAATGAACACCAGTTTCTGCCAGCCAGAACCACATTATTGAATCCAATATCTCTCATCCATTCATCATCTATCAATAAAATCATGCAGACCTTTGGTCAAGAACCTTAGTAACTCATTCTCAGATCCCTTACTAAAAGTTTTACCAATGAAAGTTTATATGCTGTTATAGTATAACTTTTTTCCCTTTGGGCATAACATGACCATTCCATTGATCTTTTGGAGTAGAGATTGCTTTAGTTCAGTCGCATTGGTAAAATTACAGTGGTGAGTAATGAAGGACCTATCCCTGGTAGAAAAAGGAATGAGAGGATCACAGGACACTCGCTTGGAATCCCAGCATTATTCTCTCCTTCCCTCACATATGGCCACATGATTCTGGGAGGTTCTAGAATGTATTGGAAGTAGAAGGTTACCTGAAAGGAGGACTGCATGAAGAAGCTTCTATGACGTCATCATCCATGGTAGAATGGGATTTCACAGTGATTCAGTTATTTGGGGAATCACCCTTGTTCTTGTAACTAAGACCTAATCCATGCTCCTGTGAATAAATCCGATAAACTCATGGTTTGACAAGCTGGAATTTGGTGGAATTTTGATTTTGGTCTGCAATTTGTATCCTACCTGGAGAGCATAGAATTTATTCACTTACCTCTAGGAAAAGTTAATGGGACATATGCATCTGTCATATTCTCCCAAATTGAAATTTGAAATTTATTCCTCAAAGTGTGACATGTTTCCATTCATTAAAAAAAAATTGCAAGGCATTCCAAATCAAAGGCCTTTATTCACGTTTCTTACAACTAATTACCACGAGCACTGCTGAGCATGGCTATGCAAGGAGGCAAGACTGGTAAACAGATTTCTGGACCACCCAAGAGACTCTGTCTCAAGGAAATACATAGCAGGTAGGTGAGTGATGGAGGGAGTGCAGGGTGACTGCTTGGCCCCAGCAGGCCACAGGACAAGATTACAGGATCACATCATCACACTCCACCCCATACACATCACCATAATGCTATGCACACATGAAGAAAAGGAACTGGATCCTGCCAACAAGAATGAGACTTGAGGGCTGGGGAGATGGCTCAGTTGAGGTTAGCGGCAAATTGGAGTGGGCCATGTGTCAAACAATGAATATTAGATTCCTTTAAGGAGCTAAAACTGTCCCTTGGCTGCCACCAGCAAGGAAGCATAGACTTCAGTTTTATAAAAAGAAGGCAATACACTGGACTGCAGAGATGGCTTGGTAGTTAAGTGCCCTTCTTCCATAACTATGAGCACTTGAAGGGGGCTGGGACGTGTTGCGGCTAACCTCAACTCCTTATGTTTCTCAGATGTCTTCCTCTCTGTCTTCATAGACCCAGATTTAGAAGACTAATGTTATTAGGTCAGGCTTATCTGGTGAATATCCCTACTTTAAGGTCAATGAATTTGGGACTTTAATTATGTGTACTACAACTGCGGTGTCTGTACATAAATAATGGGGCATAATCATGAGGGTGATGTTTCCAAAAAAATTACAGATCCCATCTATACTCAGAAAGAGATTATTATGTAAGAGTAAGAAGACTGGAAATCATTGGAGAATTCTGCCTACTGTAGGGGAGAAGCACAAATTCAATAGACTATTGAAAAAAAAATTATCCCATTAACTAGTTTTCATTTTTTTCAGACAATACCAAAGTGACCATTTAATATAAATCAGTAATGGATAATGTTGATATTTACATGGCTACTAAATATAAAAAAAGCAATTTTAGCCATTGTTTTTAAGACAACACAAGTAAAATTAAAATCATAAAAATATTCATAGATCTATAAACCATAGTAGTCCTCATTTGGAATCATTTTCTTATAAATTCTTCCAGTCTACTTACAGCATACTATTTCCAGTCATAGAAGACTTGACAGCTAAGGAGCTAATGAACACTGTAGAATTTTCAGCACCTTTTCATTTGCTGCCATCTCTGCCACCAACTCAGGCCCCAGGGAATTAGCTATTTGAAGGAAGGTCAGAGGGCCTATAATGGTGTTGGAGCTTGCATGTGAAATGACACCATCTTAACTGCATGCTAAATGTCCTGGAAAAGAGAAAAGTGAGTAATAGCAGCTCAAAATGCTAAATTTGAAAGAGAAAGCAAGGTGGGGGAAATGCCACTGTGCTTATAATAAAGATTCAAAATTTCATCACTCTAGCACCCTACGAATCAGTTCAAGAAAAATAATAATTTTCAAATACATTAAAAAATCCAATGATGTTAACTTCAAATTTTATTTAATATTAATTATGCAGACAACTTTTATTTTATTTTGACTTGTAAACTTATAAAGAAGAGTTTTCAGTCATTTCAAATCTAATTATATAGAAATATTTGAACCCTCTTTTAAATTTTTTAAAAATGTATTTATTTATTTATTTATTTATTTCCACTGTGGTCATGAATGTACCAGAGAGAATGAGAATGTGTGCACTAGTTGCTTAGTGCCACTGCAAATATATATATAGATATATTCTCCAGATACACGTGCCACTTTGTGTATCTTCCTTTACCTGGGTACAAAGGAATTAAGCCTGGGCCATCAGGCTTTCCAAACAAGTGCCTTTAACTGCTGAGCCATCTCCCCAGCTCCTGACCCCTCACTCTTCTTTTCATTTTTATTTTTTTTTATTAAATTTATTAGTAGTTTTCTATTCAGCAAATACAGGCAGTTTGGTACATTGTTTAGGCTCATCCATGACCTACCCCCTCCCAATGGCCCCTCCTTGTTGATGTAAGTGGGTCGTGCATTGTGGAGTTACCCCACAGTTATTGGTACGATAAATGTCTCTGCATATCTTGATCCAACATGTGGCTCTGACATTCTTTCCATCCCCTCTTCCACAAAATTTCCCTGATCAATGTTGGGTTCATTTTTGGTCTGCTTCAGTGATGAGGTGTTGGGGACCTCTGAGGCTCTGGCTCTCTGATTTGGTAGGAGTTGATTTTTCTCTGTGTTGGTCTCCTTCCCCCTTGTGCTGATATGTGGTTCATCAGGAAAAGAGCACCCTTGCTTGTTTCACCAATTTTCCTTAGTTTCAGCTGGGGCCCTTTTGAGGTATGATGGGGTGGCTTTCTCCTTAGGACCTGCATCTATCTGAAAAAGGGAAGCAGATTCTCCAATGGAGAGTAAGTTAGCTCCAGGACAAATGAAATAACCCTTACTTTTTTTTATAGAGAGTTTAATAGGTGTAGGCCCTCTTGTAGCCCATGATTGATGGTAGCTTGATATTGGAGAGCGGACTTATGTTTGGATATGGTTCTGACTTGTTTCCCAACTCCAGCAATGGGTCCCGTACCACTGAGGGGATCAGTTAGCTGAATCAAGAGCAGTTGGTTCCCCACCATGGCTGTGTGCCACTATTGCACTTGTGTGGGCATCACAACAGGTTATTTGTTGCTAATTAGGTTAGACCATGAGTTGCTTGCACAGATATTGGTCATTTCCCCCAGTCGCCCATGTAGCACCTTCTGGCACCAGACATGCTGACTGTCTGGTGACTGACTCTCTCCTGGCTTCCAGCCATGCCATTCCATTTTACGTGTCAGCTGCATATGGAGTCTTCAGAAATAGGGTCTTACCACTGAACTTTGGTGGGTCATCAAGTACTCTGACAGAAGTCTGTCATTATTTTAGGAAACCTTGTAGGTTTCTCTAATCAAAAGCTCATTGTGGATGATAGCCCCATGCTGGTAGTGGGGGTTACAGGTCAGTGCCCACTAAGAAAATGAGGAAAAAAAAATAACTAATATATAAGAGTTAGAGAGAAGAGGGGGGGAGGGGGAGAAGCAGGGAGGAAAGATGTAGAAGATTTAGGTTAGACTTGATCCTACCCTCTCCAGTATCTTGTGGTTCAGGTGTATCCTGTAAGGGTCTTGTGAAGGTTCAGCAATTTGGTCTGCTTTTTAGGAAGTAGAATTTTATGGTACCATTGCTGTTTGGGTCCAGATTAGTGTTTCCCACCCCTTCGATGCCCTCTCCTCCCTCCCCATCCATCCTAGTGTCTAGAACATGAGATGCTTGCTGGGTATGTAAGGTATCTTGGGTAGATTCAGGTTCAGTGTTGTAGATGAGTGAGACTCTGTGTCGATTTTTTTTCTGTGATTGGGTAAGTCCACTGAGAATGATCTGTTCCAGGTTCAACCATTTTTCCTCAAATTTCTTTGTGTCATTTTTTTCTTACTGCTGTATAGAATTCCATTGTGTAGATATGCCACATCTTATTTACCCATTCTTCTAGTGATGGACATCTGGATTGATTTCAGCTCTTAGCTATTACGAATTGAGCCATTACAAACATGGTTGACCAAATCTCTCTGGCCTGTGATTTGAAGGTTTTAGGGTAGTTGCCCAGTAAGGGTATAACTGGGTCTGTTGGTAACTCTATAGTCATATTTTTCAGGAGTCTCCATATTGCTTTCCAAAGTGGTTGTACCATCCTACATTCATACCAACAATGGATGAGTGATCCTGCTTCTCCACATCCTTGCCAGCATTTATTTTCATTTGATTTTTTGATGTTTGCTATCCTTATTGGGGTAAAGTGGAATCTCATAGTTGTTTTAATTTGCATTTCTCTTATGATTAGAGATGATGAACATTTTCTTCTGTGTGTGTTTGGGAGTATAGACCAATGGAATATAATTGACGACCCAGATTTTGGGTCAAGCAACTATAGCTACTTGATATTCGACAAAAGCCCGAACAATATAGGCTGGAAAAAAGATAGCATCTTCAACAAATGGTGCTGGACAAATTGGATAACCACATTCAAGAAAGTGAAACTTGATCCACACATTTCACCATGCACTACACTCAAATCCAAATGGATTAAAGACCTCAACATAAGACCAGAAACTTGAATACTATTGGAAGAAAATTTAGGAAGTACTTTCTATGATATAGGAATGGAAAAAGACTTCCTGAACAAAACCCCAGTGGCTCATGAGCTTAAACAGTCACTCAACCAATGGGATCATATGAAGCTGAAGAGTTTCTTTATAGACAAGCATGTAATAAGCAAAGCCAATAGATTACCCACAGAATGGGAGAAAATATTTGCAGGTTATCCAACTGATAGGGGCTTAATCTCTAGAATCTACAAAGAACTCAAAAATCTAAACAATAAGAAGTCAAACACCCCACTCACATAATGGGGCAAAGAGATGAACAGGCAGTTTCTTTGCATTTTTAGCAAGAACTTTAACAAATATACTGTGATTTGTTCATGTTCTCATCCATTTATCCTCTTCCTTATAATGATTTATTTATTTATTTATAAGAGTGAAAGAGACAGATAGAGTAAAAGAGAGAATCGGCATGCCTGGGCCTCTAGACACTGCATATGAACTCCAGACACATGTGGCCCCTTGTGCATCTGGCTTATGTGGGTCCTGGGGAATCAACCCCAGGTCCTTAGGTTTCACGGGTAAATGCCTTAACTGCTAAGCCGTTTCCCCAGTCCCCCCATTAGCCTCTTTTGTTCCCACTCCTCCATCCTCATTCCACTGAGAACCTTTTGTCCTCCTTTATCCTCTATTTCAAAATTCTGATGGGCTCATGTTGTGTAGCAGATTCCTCTGAATGACATTACTCTCTGCTGAAGACAGGAAGAAGACTCTGATTTAGGAAGTTAAGCCTGGGAGACCTGAAACCTTAAAACTCATACAGTCATTACTCAAGCTTTTATTAACTATAAAACTGAAACAAGCCTTCCTGGCAAGATGGGGGGGGGGAGGGGTGGGCAGGAAGCAAGTTTCAGAAAATCAGGAAGTCAACAGTCTGGGAAATGGTTGCCAAACACTGTCTTCAGGCTCTTTAAAGGGGAAACAAGTGATTGGGGATGAGACTTCCCAATTGACCTGGCTGCAAGTGATGAAGTGTACTCAAGACTGATCAACAGAGCTGCAGCTGCCTTTGAGATGAAGCAGCTGTAGGAGTTTGTCTTCCAGGATGATACAGTTAGGTTTGAGTCATCTCTTGTCTAAGCACCCTCTTATCTTGCTTTGACTGTAACCCCAATAAAATCACTGGTTCACCCAAACTTATTTTTGTTCCCTCTCTGGGGAGAAGACATGTGTTCACATCTCCCTAAGGAAAACATTTCCCACCACAGGTCAGAAAAGCGCAAATCCTGTGGGGGTTCCAGGACCACTGTGGTCACAAATGTACCAGTTGGTTCATATTAGAGGAAAGTGCTCAGAAGTATTTCTTCTCACCCTCTGGTTCGTACATTGTTGCCACCCACTCTTCTGCAGTGTTCCCTGAGTTTTGGATCACGTGACAGTTTTCTTGATTAGTGTTGAGCTCTCAACAGCCTCTTATTGTCTGCTCTTATGAATCCTCACTCTTAATTACAAACTCAGTTTAGTTGGTATGTCATAAGAACCTAATATCAACCCGAAATTCCTCATTTGGCTAAGATAACACAAACATCACCACCAACAAATGCCTCCACGGAAGTAAAACTAAGCAAATAGTACTCATCACACACCTGCTCATAGTTCCAAGGGTTTGCCTTCAGAGAATGGCTGGTGTAAGGATTTTCAGACAGCGTGTAAATTGTTAGGTATGTACAAAGTAGCAAAAATGTTGATAAATATTCTTTTAGCTTTGAAAAATACTTTTTCCTATGATTAAGAAACTGGATTTCCAGTCTCCAGAGACACTTATGTAACCTCTTCATAGTTGGTGCTTGGGGATTTTTTCCAAGTTGTGTATATAGTAACACCTTCTCCTGAGTGTTGATGCAGAGCTTACAGTGAAAGCCTTCCTCCTTTAAACCATGAAAAAGATCATTCTTTAGAAAAGGAAAAAAAAAAAAAAACATCAGAAACATTGGGATATTTGTACAAAGTAGTAACTGGCAGAGGAGAACATGGTTGAACTCAGGTCTCCCTAAATATTTAAGATTAACCAACCAGTAGAAGACATGAAAACCCAAAACAGACAAAGGAAAGTGAAGGTCCACACATCTTTCTCTGTTGCAATCTCTATTCTTTTTTGGTGGCTGTGTCAAGCTTCTCAGACACCACTTACTGTCCACCTGCACCACTTCTCAATCTACAAATATGTAAGGTCTGGGTTAAAGCTACTACCTCACCAAAAGTAGGCAATTTCAACACAGAAAAGTCTCTTTCTGGAATCGTCCACCTGTGACACAGTGGCTTGAGGCAAGGGACATGATGTCCTGCGTGCGTGGAAGCAGAGAGAGTGGTGACCGCGAAGGTGGATTCCAAAAGACATGAGGATGGTCCTTATGAACTGGAAAGCGTCCTTCAAGACAATCGGGTTGCACATGAGGGATCTGGGTGCAGAGAAAGATGGATGTGGATACAGGTAGCAATGATGTCTCTTGGTGTGTAACATTTATGAAAATAATGTCACAATTAAAAGGCTTTAGGAAGGGAGTTAAAAGGAAATGGAGATTTAGAAACTTTGAATAGATTGTTCCTAGAGAAACTATTTAAAGTCACTTTCAACACATGTAAAGGAAGCAATACATTTGTTGAGTGAATGTCTAACAAATGAAATAAATAATTAAAGGTGAACTGGAGAGATGGCTTAATGGTTAAGGCGCTAACGTACAAAGTCAAAGGACCCAGGTTCGATTCCCCAGTACCCATGTAAGCCAGATGCACAAGGTAGCAATGTGTCTGATGTTTATTTACAGTGACTAGAGGTCCTGGTATATTCATCCCCCCCCCACCTCTCTCTCTCTCTTTCTCTCTTTCTTTCCCTCTTTCGCAAATAGATAAATACATAAATAAATAAATGAAATGTTTAAATAAATAAAGGAATGGTCTGTGATCTCTATTTCTGTGATGAAGTAGTATTTTGACTGTAGTTATTTGGTAGCACAAAAAGGCTGAATATCTGTAATTTAGAAACAACAATTATATTTTTTGATGTGAAATATCATTGTTAGTGTAAGTTACCATTTTTCTTCGGGAAAATAGCTTTCTTGTGTGAAGAATGCTTATATTTGTCAAAACCACTTGCATGTATTTTTTTTTTGTCTTTCAACTATTTTTTAAAATTTAAAACATGATTTAAAAATTTATTTGTTTGAACAGGGCACTAGGACCTCTTGATGCTGCAAACAAACACCAGATGTTTGGCTTCGTTTTGCATCATTTAACGTGGGGCACTTGGGAATTGAACCCTGGGCCAGTAGGCTTTTCAAGCAAGTACCTTGAGCTGCTTAGCCATCTTCCCAGCCTCTTATCATTCAAATCTTGCATGTTTTAAGTTGATTTGAACTAATATCTAATACTGTGAAGCTATACGTGTAGATAGAGGAGCAGGTGATATTTTGAATCATATGCACATTATGAAATTAAATGAGGTTCAACATTTCTATCTTAACAAATATTCCAGGGAAGACTTGGAAAACTTCCTTATGTTAGCAAATTATTGCATCTTATAGTAAGAATAGAAACATAGTTATTCATAGAGTGTGACAGCTTTAACCCAAGGCAAAATCATGAAACCTAATTGGTTGTCCCTTTTTTCCTTTAATTATTTTTGCATGTAAATAAACAAGAAATTAAATTATTTTAAATTATTATTTACTGGTAGAATGAAGTACAACTTTTATATGGCTCAGTAAAATGCACAAAGGTTCCTAACATTTCAGTTCAGAGAGCAAAAGTTCATAATTCTACCACTGAAGCTTTCTGAGTGAGAACACTCATACAAGATTGGGCTCACCAAATAGCTGTGTGTGCGTTTACAGTGTGATGATGATTTGCCGTTGAACATGATAAAGTCTTTAAAGTTTCTCTTTCTAATTAAATTATACTAAAATCTGAGAAGGAGTATACATATATATGACAGTTCACCATATTCCATGTCTTATGAGTTGGAAGGGTGCCTAAATCTCCATGTGATAGTAGAGTCTCCTCTACAACTATGCACAATATGGCAGGTAGAAGTTTCAGCACATATTTTAGTCCCTATTTAAATTGTCTTAATTTCAGTAAGTAACATTTCTGGTTGAGACAAAAACCCCTGTACAATTGTATTAACAAAATACCACATTTGGCCCATGTGATTATATCAAATTTAAAAGGTTATTATAAAACCTAGTCAAGGAATGGATAGAAATGAAAATTCTCATGCACTATGCTATTATCAGAAATAGTGAGTTTTTTTCCACTTAACAATACTTGCATTATTTGAAGAGTGTGGCTTTTAAGCTAGCAAGTTTGCTGAAGTATTTGCATTTGTGCACTCAGATATGACACATAAAGAGGGTTATTGCAAAATTATTTGAAGCCTACAGAAAGTTGTAAGATAAGAATTTATCAAAAGAGAGGAGCAAATATTTTAAAAAGTTATATCTATCCAAGTAAAGCCTTTGTAGTTATAAAGACTTCAATACGTTGCAATCATTTAAAAGAAAAAGTACACTTATTGATATTGACATGAAAAATGTTTAAGTGCATATTGAATGAATAAAAGCAAGATATAGAATAGAATGCATGGCATGTGTGATAGCATTTGTTTAAAATAGTATGACTATGCTTGCCAACGTAAAGGGAATAAAAGATCCAGCAGAATCATGCTAGTTAACTGGTCACCTCAGGTTTGGGATTTCAAAAAGAGATAAAGGGAGAATTCTACTGCAAAATTGTGTGTGTGTGTGTGTGTGTATGTGTGTGTGTGTGTGTGTGTGTGTGTGTGTGTATTATTCATGGCATACAGGACAACCTTGAAGTTTTTGTCATCTCCTTCTCCCTTCTTTTGAGACTGGATCTCTCTTGTTCCTCCCCACACTGGGTACTTTGGTTTAGCTGACCTGTGAGCCTCTCCATACTCCTGACTGACTCCTATTGCCATAGGCACATTAGGATGACAGATGTGTGCCACTTTGTCTCTACCTTTATGGGGATGCTGGGGAGGATCAATCCCTTGTCAGCTTATTTTTTAAATTACTAAATAAGTGAATAGAAGAATATATCAAATTTTGATTACTCCAATATTTAGAATAAATTACATGTCATCTTTTCATATATATATATATTCTGTATATGTGTATATATATGTACATATTTATGAATATTTTCATACAATAAAGCTAATGAGTAAAATAAAGAAAGCAAACTGCACGAGTGATATACAACCTTATAGTAAGAGGCAACTAATTTATCTTTTTGAAAGTGCCATTGATGAGGCCAAAACTGCCAAAAGGAAGAATGGCATTGAACAATGTTCACCACTAAGTAGTCTTTATTTAATTGGCATTTAAGGCATTTTCAAAAGATGGCTAGTCAAAGAGATGTATAGTAGCTTTGTGCTAAGCACAATTTAATTATTTCAGTCCTCATCTGTCACATTAGCACTCTCCTATCTCATTTTCTGTGACCCCAAAGCAATGCTCTTGATGGATTATGGAAAATAAATCTAGTGTGGAAATACTGATAATTTGCTCTAGGTCAAAAAAAAAAAGCCAAGAGTAATTTGCAACTACTAAATTGCTATATGTGGTGCATGGCAAGCTTCTTGGTAGATGGTGGGAGGGAGGTTCCACAAGAATCAAGGCTCTTTAGAGGAATACATAAATAAAAATTTCATCATCTTTCTAAACACTCTTGTCCATTGATTAATCTTAGCAATGGCCTAGTTCTCACTGAATATTGAATACACTGAATGCTGTTTAATATTGTTGGTAACCTAATCACATGATCATACTTCTTTTTTGCAAAATTTAAAGTGGGGAAGATCTATGGATAAATGTAAGCACTGTTAGGCACAGCTGCCTATTATACCTCCAATTTTCTAAAGAAAATAAGTCATCTCCCACAGCATTGTCATGGCCATATTTTAAAATGCAGTAGGTAGGACTCATGTACAAGTCCAGATTGATAGCTCTAACATCTAGCAACCAATCTGGTCTTTGTGAAAGCAGATAAGAAGGATGATGTTATTTCAGAAACAATAAAAGGATATTGTTCTATGAACATTTAAGATCATAATAGGTTAGTACTGTATCTTTGAGCTAATATTTGAGTAGATAACTTCCACATTAAAAATCTAGTAGCTAACTTTCACATTTATGGGGGCTGGAGAGATGGCTTAGCAGTTTAACACTTGTTTGTGAAGCCCAAGAACCCTGGTTGGAAGCTCAATTCCCCCAGGACCCACTTAAGCCAAATGCACAAGGTGGCACATGCATCTAGAGTCCATTTGCAGTGGCAGGAGGCAGGCCCTGGTGCAGCGATTCTCTCTCTCTCTGCCTCTTTCTCTCTCTGTGTCTGTGTATCGCTCTCAAATAAATAAAAATAAACCAAAAAAATCATTTATTGATAGTCCTTATAGTCTAGACCTACATTCAGGTCATTCATCCAGGCATGTTTGGTACCTTCATCAGCTCAGTTTGGGCCTTTTCTTCCTGGGCTAACCAGTGCTCTTTGATGAAGCTGTCAGTATGAGCTGAGGGACTGGTGCTTTATCTGGGACACTTTGTTCTAATCTATGGCCTGCTCCATTTCAACTCCATATGTAATTACCAATCTTCTGATTAGTTGCTGATTAGATTAGACTGCCTTGCTTTATATCTTGGTGGACTGCGTAATAAGCAGTACATGCATGATGACTGATTGTCTACAGAGAGATTCAGTTCTTCCTGCTTCTCAAATGATACATAAATCCCCTGGTGCAAAAGCATGACCCATTTCATAATCATTTTCCTGTTCTTACTTGTCTGGGGCCCCATCTGCAACTTTTTTCTAGGATAGATGCCTCCAGTTTCTCAGCACCGCTAGGTTATAGGCCTCACATGACATGGTTGCATGTATGTGTTACAGTGATCTTTATTCTGTAGCTTCACTCCAAGTCATCGATCATATACATCATCCAATACATGTGCCCATTAACGTTGGCAATTTAAAATCTGCTATTATCCAAAGGATGTTGGGCTAGGGAGATTGCTCAGTGGTTAAACGCGCTTTCTTTCAAAGCTTGCTGGTCTGAATATGATTCCCCAGTACCCACATAAAGCCAGATGCACAAAGTGGTGCATGCATCTGTAGTTCATTTGTAGAGGCAAGAGGCCCTAGTATGCCAATACCTTCTCTCTTTCTTTGTCTCTATTTTTCCTACAAATAAAAACATAACTTTTTTAAACCGAGTGTGGTGGCACACACCTTTAATCCCAGCTCAGCACTCGGGAGGCAGAGGTAAAAGCATCACTTTGAGTTTGAGGTCACGCTGAGACTACATAGTAAATTCCAGGTCAGCCTGGGCTAGAGTGAGACCCTACCTCAAAAAACAAACAAACAAAAATTAAATAAAAGCAATGGCTGTTAATATCAATGAGCAAAATTTTAAGGGCAATCGGGGTTTTAGCATAATCCCACGGTGTTTCCTTCAGAAATTGATTATTTGAAAGGATAAATTCAGCAACATGTTAGTGGAGAAACTCATCAGACACTTCCTTTACCAAATGATCAAGGTTAAGACAATAGTGATAAGATGCATCACAATACTGCATTGAGAATAACAACTTCTTGATGGAATTCCTGCAGAAAAAACGTTGTATAATATCAAATATTCTACAAAGTACTTAATAAGTGCTAATCAAAAGAATCGAGATTCTGAAAAATAAGGAATGACTGAGGAATTAGCACAGATTGGAAGAAATGAAGGCAATGTAATGTATGTGAGACCTTAAACTGGGTATGGAAAGAAAAAGAAATATTAAGAAAAAAAAACATGCAATTCAAGTAAGCTTATAGGTTAGTAAATTCATTTAATATTCCAACAATGTTAAATCCCTGATTTTAATAATTTGACTGCAGTAATATAACTGGATAAAAGAAGAATCAAGTTATAGGGTATATGTAAACTTTCTGTACTAATGTAATATTTATCTCAATATAAAAATATTTCAAAATTAAGGTAAGTAAAAGATAAACATTAACAAATGTAACTGGACTAAACATTCCATTTAATATCAAAATGAGATAAATGGCCTGGATTCTATTACACACTACTTCCCAATAAGTCATGCAAAATATACAATACCAACAGGTTCAAATTAACCCTACGTGTAGGAGAGCTGGCATAGATAATTCAATAAAGGCAAAGCAGACTTTATGACAAATGCTATCGTAAGAGAAAAAACTATATTTGTCAAAAAAAATCACAAAAATCTAAATGTATATGCATTGAAAAAATACTTTCAAACTATATAGGAAGGAAAAATCAATAGAAAAATAAATAAGAAATCATGAGGAAAAATTGAGTTGAATTTGGAGATTTAAACATTCTTAGCAACTTTTAGATGAGTCCTGTAGTTTTAATACGTTTCTAAATGTTAGCCGTGTTGGAAATCACAGCTGTGAAGATGTGTTATCAATGTCCCTGTCATTAGAATGATTTGATTATTGCAGTAGTATATGAATTATCTCCCTCACTTGCTATCTCTAGCCCTTCTGCTCTCTACCATGGAATGAAGCAGTAAAGACCCCTATTACTTGCCAGTGTTGTGTTCTTAGACTTCCAGCAGCCTTCAGCCATTATTATTATTTTTAGTTTTGATTTTTTTAATTACCAAGTCTTAAGTATTCTGTTACAGAAGACCAAAATGGACTTAGATAGTTAATCAAAATATCAGTAAAATGGGCTGGAGGGATGGCTTAGTGGTTTAGGTGTTTGCCTGCAAAGCCAAAGGACCCATATCTGATTCCCCAGGACCCACGTTAGCCAGATGCAGAAGGGGGGGCCCATGTGACTGGAGTCTGTTTGCAGTGGCTGGAAGCCCTGGCACACCCATTATCTCTCCCTCTTTCTATGTCAAATAAATAAATGAATAAAAATAAAATATTTTTTAAAATACATAAAAATACAATTCTACAAAATAATTGACATTTTTAGAATTCCAGTACCCTCAGCAACTGAGTATTACATACTTCCTAATAGTGAGCCAGGAAGAAGATCCTAAAATGAAGTAAATCTTAAAAGACTGACCAGATATATATGAACATCCCACATAAAAATTTTTATTGTCCATATTAATAACAAGAATCAAAATATTTAACAGGGAACAGATGGTATAAAAGCAACAATTATGCACAGAGACATTGCCTCTTATAACTGATGGCTAACTCCACTATGAATGACCCATATACCCCAACGAGGAAGTTCCCCATGGAGGGGAAGGATAGGGAGGAAGCTAAAAATGGTACCAACATGAGTGCATACACACTGTGTACATAGCTAATAAAAATTAAATTAAATTTTAAAAAGTGACTCTATATCTATCTATATCTATATCTATATCTATATCTATATCTATCTATCTATATATATATATATATAGTCTTTTCACAATATAAGAGTAGTAAGAAAAACATTTTAACAGACTTACGCCATGAAGAACCTTAAAAAAAGAAAAAAGATAAAGAAAACAAAATAAAAATAAAAAGTAAAGTATATTTATACAATTATCAATTTTAAATCACCTTAAAATGCAAAAGATAAAATTTCCAAAATGGAGATTTCTAGGTATGCATTAGGCCTAACTATGAATAAACACATAGGAAAGTCTTCTAGTACCATCTACTCACACGTGCACACATATGTCCCCACACACTTACAACACCCACAGATGAGATGAGTCAGCTGGAAGACCTCTTTGGCTCAGAATTGTCTAAGATATTCTTGTAGCATAAATGTGGTTTCCTAATTTTGTTCTCTTTTCACCACAAATTCCACAATCCAGTCACTCTATGATTTTTGTAAATTTTCAGTCTTTAGTACAGGAAGGGAAGCTAGAGGTAATGTATTTTAAGCACTCCATGAGCTTTGAGAACTGTCTTTATAAGACCACCTGTCAAATGGATAACCCATCAGCCATTGTATAAGCTAGAGACCCTTATTTGGAAATGTGCAGTTAGAAATTAAGGGCTGTTTGAACCCAGAAATTTTTACAATGTCAAGCTGATTGTTTTTTTCTTTTGGTCTCTTAAAATTAAAAGAAGATCGAAATCATGCAAAACATTACTTCCTCCCTATAATTTCTTTTTGCCTCTATTTGAGTTCCATAGCTTTGGGTGGGGGGAACCAGAAGAGCCCCTTTCCTGGCTTGCTTGCCCCATGCCTGAAGCAATCTTCTATCCTTTAATTTCCAGTCCAAAGAAACTGACAAAGCAAAATGTAGCTTGACTAGAAATGTAAATGTTGACCCAGTTTTCCATTCCATGTTGATCCCTCAGAAGTGATGTGTGAGAGAGGGAAACAGATGGCAATGAATTACTTTGGGGGGAAATCTTGACTGCTTCCCTTACTGATATATTGCCATCAATTCATGTTCAGTTGTGTCATTTAATTACTCGATCCAGAATCTTTTGCCCATATGAGTCAAATAAAAAAATAATCAGTATATTCTGGAAAGAATGTGGGAAAATAATGATGAGATTAACCATGTTGACAGTGAAATATTATAGGATGAAGGGTTTGTGTGTCACTGGAGGAAAGTTGAGGAGATGGTCACAAGCTGTGGAATTAATAACATACAACTCTGTCCGCTCAGCAGCCAGCACAAGGCAGGCTGGAAGCAAACTGAGGAATGAACAGCCCAGAGCCTCTGTAGAAGGAGGTGGGCAAATGCTGGCTGTCTTGCCTGGGACTCAGAGGGAGGTGTTATGTGTGTAAGCTAGTTGACTGACAAGTCTAACGTGTGAAATTCAAACAGAACTGAGAAATAAAAATGACCTGCCAAATAAAACTCTTGTTGTACTCAAGTCTCTGAATATAGATGCTCTCCCCTTCAGAGGCAAGACCTAAGGAAGATTTGTAAACTTCCAGTTTCCCCACTCTCTGGCCCTAAGAGTTTATGAATTCTCTCTTAGAGTTTTCATTATTTATTTATACTGCAAAGTTTTTTTTTAAAAAAGCTTGTGTCTTCTTTTCACATTGTCCCTTTCAGATATATCACTGATTTATTATTTCTGAGAATTTAGCCTATTTTTGTTTCTAATGCAGTTTTTATTTATTTATTTTGCTTCTTTGAAAGGTCATTATAACACACTTTACTGTTGATAGGTGTCTGCTGAAATTGTGTGTGTGTGTGTGTGTGTGTGTGTGGTGCTGGATCAAATCCAGATTTGGAACATGGTCAGAAAATGCTCTAGCACTGAGTTAAACCTCCAGTCCTCAGCTCCATTTTCTCTGGGGTCTTTGGGTATCATCACTATTAGTACTACTGTCCATCTAGAATTTCCTTGAGAACATGTAGGATTTATGCTCTACTAAGAACCCAGCCTCTGGGATAAGACTACCTGAGCTTAAATTCCATTTTTGATTTAAAAAAATCTGTTATATTTTAGTTTCCTCATCTGTACAATGTAAATAATCTTATTTATTTTGTGATGAATGAGAGATTTTATATATATATATAAAATCTCTCATTCATCAACTTTATTTAACTTTATTTATATATATTTTATATATATATATAAAACTTGTCTCAAACTCTGCTGACCAGTAGTTCTCATAAGAACATAAGAAACTATTATGTTTTGACTACAACATTTTATTTTTTTTATTTTATTTTTTTTTTAATTTTTATTTATTTATTTGAGAATGATAGACACAGAGAGAAAGACAGATAGAGGGAGAGAGAGAGAATGGGCGCGCCAGGGCTTCCAGCCTCTGCAAACGAACTCCAGACGCGTGCACCCCCTTGTGCATCTGGCTAACGTGGGACCTGGGGAACCGAGCCTCGAACCGGGGTCCTTAGGCTTCACAGGCAAGCGCTTAACCGCTAAGTCATCTCTCCAGCCCCTTGACTACAACATTTTAAAGTGGCTTTTTTCCTCACTGTAACTGCCTATAGACAGACACATAATTATATATAATTATATATTTCTTTATATCTTTTACATATATTTACACACATATGCTCATCTTTTTTCATTAATGGACTTTTTATATTTCATGTTATATTTGTCACTAACTTGTTTTTGCTCAAAAAGGAGAAAAGGGGGAAACAAAAATGCAAACAGAGTGTGTGAATATATTGTTTTTCCAAATTATGTAAATAAAATCTTGATATGTTTGCATAGTTTTGTAAGAAAGTTGGAAATATATCAATGACATTAATTTGTTTGGTAAGATTAAGGAACACAAGATATTGAACTTTTCATTTCTGTGTTATTTAAATTTAATAATACATACTCATTTAGTTTTTAAAAAGTTAAATAGGGCTGTAGAGATGGTTCCCCAGTTAAGGCCCTTGCCTGCAAAGCCAAAGGACCTGGGTTCGATTCCCAAGGACCTATGTAGGCTAGATGCACAAAGTTGCACATGCACCTGGAGTTCATTTGCAGTGGCTGGTCGCCATGCTGTCCCTATTTCTCTCTCTCTCATACATAAATAAAAATGAAATATAAAAGTTAAACATTATTCTACAAAGAAACCCTGTAGGGAATTAACTTTATTAATGACAGGAGAGAAATTTGAATACAGAGTGTTTATTCAATACTTACTAGGTTCTCTTGGACAAGTATGGTACTGCAGTCACATCAGTGACTATGATTCAGTATTTGTCTCTGACAGTCTTCAAGGTGCAACCCAAATCTATCTTCAGTAGTATGTTTGGCAATCATGGGTATGAACCTCCTTCCTCTGAGTTGGGCATGTTAAATATTATTAGAAAGTTTTTTATTTATTTATTTTTTTTTAATTTAATTTATTAGTTTTCTTTTCAGTAAATACAGGCAGTTTGGTACCATTATTTAGGCTCATCTGTGATCTACCCCCTCCCATTAGACCCTCCTTGTTATTGAAAACGGGTCGTGCATTGTGGAGTTAGCCCCCAGTTATTAGTATGATAAATGTCTCTGAAAATCATGACCCAACATGTAACTCTGACATTCTTTCCGCCCCCTCTTCCGCAAGATTTCCCTGAGCCATGTTGGGTTCATTTTTGGTCTGCTTCAGTGCTGAGGTGTTGGGGGCCTCTGAGGCTCTGGCTCTCTGATTTGGTAGGAGTTGATTTTTCTCTGCATTGATCTCCTTCCCCTTTGTGCTGGTATCCAGTTCACAGGAAAACATCACCCTTGCTTATTTCGCCAGTTGTCCTTAGTTTCAGTTGGGCCCCTTCTGAGGAGAAGAGTCCAGGACCAGATGGATTCCCAGCCGAATTTTATCAAACCTTCATGGAAGAACTCAAACCAATCTTCCTAAAACTGTGCCACACAATTGAAGAACAGGGAAAACTACCCAACTCCTTCTATGAAGCTAGTATCACCCTAATCCCAAAACCAGGCAGAGACGCCACAAGAAAAGAAAACTATCGGCCTATTTCCCTAATGAACATAGACGCAAAGATCCTCAACAAAATTCTCGCAAACCGAATCCAACAACACATCAAAAGCATTATCCACCTTGACCAAGTGGGATTTATTCCAGGAACACAAGGGTGGTTCAACATACGAAAATCTGTCAATGTAATACACCACATAAACAAACTTAAACATAAAAATCACATGATCATTTCGATAGATGCAGAAAAGGCCTTTGACAAGATGCAACATCACTTCATGATTAGAAAGTTTTTGATGGATGAATGAGTGAACAAATAAATGAATGAATCAACATATGATGTATGTGGTACAGTGGAGTGCAGAAGTGCACAGTGATGCCTGAAGGTAGAGGAAGAACCGGTAATGATGCATGGAGTGATGTTTTAGTCAGCCCTTCTGAGTTGTAGGTAGTTATTAGCACTGATAAGAAATGGGTGTGAGGACCTCCAAGGGGAATGATTGCCTGTGAAGAGATGTAATTATGTGGATGATTAAAGAGTGAAAAGTAGGGCTGGTGAGATGACTGAGCCTTAAAAGCACTTTCTTGCAAAGCCTGACAGACTGAGTGCACTTTCCCAGAACCAACAGATGATCATGTATCCGGAGTTCGTTTGCAGTGGCTAGAGACCCTGGTGTGCCTGTATTCTATCTGCCTGCCTCTCTTTTACTTTCTCTCCAAGTGAATTAATTAATTGTTTAAAAGTTTTAAAATAGTGCAAAGTACCTAATGCACACAGTGCAACTAGTAGGCTGGGTCTGGACATACAAAAAAGGGATGAGGATGACTTTATCGTCATAATAAAAAGCCCACAGGTTGAACTTAGAGGACCAGAGACAGACAGCACAGGAGAAGGGGCCTCATGGGCAGAGGAGATTCCTGCCTCTCACTGAATATAGATGGATGCATACATGTTATAGATGGACACACACTCATACTTGCAGCCATGCATTACAGTGGGAATACATTCTGAGAAATGTGTCGTTAGTAAATTTTGTTTTGTGAGCATGAAAACTGAGCTTTCATTAAGATGGCTACCA
Source organism: Jaculus jaculus (assembly GCF_020740685.1). Lineage (NCBI taxonomy): Eukaryota > Metazoa > Chordata > Mammalia > Rodentia > Dipodidae > Jaculus > Jaculus jaculus. Next base: position 134,717,277 of record NC_059107.1, read on the forward strand.
ACGTAACTAAGTAGTAGAGACTCATGGGACCAACATGGACCATGAGGCCCATTGTTGATCAAAATGCTATCCTGTACTGCACGACTGCATCTGTGTGCATGCAGGGCCATGATTCAAGGACATACACTGTCTGTGAAATAGGAGATGGGCAGAGAGTCTTCAATCAAGAGTAAACTTGTGGCTTGCTTGAGCGAGGATGTCTGAGAAGAATGAAACACAATTATAATTTAGTATATGATTTCATTGAATGGCCAAGAGGTAAAATTAGAAAAAAATAAGCATACTCAAGTGGAATTACATACAGTTTTGCCCTGCTGACCACGAAGTGGGTGACAGCAGTTACCTGACAAAGTCGTTGTCACAGTTAACCCTGTCAATCTCAAGCTTCAATAATAATGGCCTCAACCATTTTGTTGAACTGGAAGCTACCTCCTACAAATTATTAACTGGCATGAGTAAATATGGCAGTGCAGACAACAGAATCCAGGATTCATTTTTGTTTATATCATACAATTTCACCTCAGTCTGAGTGGAGACACATTCTCAGATAGTCCAGTAAGTAATTCATGGCTAAGCTCCACAGACTTGAGCATGTGAGGTAAGGTATAGGTGCGATATTCTTTCCTCTCTTTAATGTGTTTGAAGATATTGATACCAATGAGCATGAGTTTATTCCTGCCCACAAGTTTCTGAATCAAGTTTGAATCTCAGTTATGTAAGTACAGTTGTTTAAGTGTGGATATCACACTTGTCCACAGCAGGTTAATCTTTGCATGGGCTATGCCTGGGGACATGGAAAAATGATGTGCCTTGGGTGTGAGCTGCCAGGACACAAGGAACTCAACAGCTTCCACAAAGATTCCCTGATGTAAAAAGCATGTTTGAAAACAATAATAAACAAAAAACAAAAATAAGAAAAAACTTATGCAGAGAATAATCAACACTTTTCAGTTTGGTCTAAACTCCGCATGACTTTTGCCACCTTAAACTCTCAATAAAAGCTAGGAGTAAAGTCAAGTCAGGGCTTCACTCCAGTGGAGTTTCCCTCCCCCCCCCCCCCAGTCCCCCAACCTTCAAATTCTATCCTGTGTGTTGCCTGGTCATTTCACATCCTCCCAGGTACTAAGACAATATCTGTATTTAAGTAACAAACTTGATGTATTTACTATAATTCTCTCACATAGAACACCCATTCCTCTAATGAGACAAGCTAAACCTTATAAACATTTAGGGTTTCTTCCCAGTGGTTACTGTCCAACTTCAACTGCAGGATCCCACATAGGACAGGGGTCTGAAGGGTGGAGAGCACAGGTGTGGGGAGGGAAGCCATCTGCCTTGCAGTCTGTCTTCATGCTGATTTTCCCTGGAACTCCCATCATGCCCATCTGCTGAGTCCCCTCAGATCCAGGGATTCTCTGATGCTCTGAGACAGGATTCAAACATGGGTGTTTTTCACCACAGTGCATATGGGAGCCATCTGCCACTCATTCCCTAAGCCACGTTTCCCTCTTGGGTGTGATGGCCTCCCCAGCAGTGAGACAATGCAGTCTTACTTTGCCTTTGGATCACAGGAAGCCCCTATTTTTTTTTTTTTCCATTTCTTCCACTCCCTACATAAAGGTCTCTTTGCTGGGAGGTTGTTTTCTGTGATCTAGTTTGTTTCGAGATTATGTGTCTTATCTTTAAATTCTTGCTTCCAAGTGGTTATATGTTCTGTAAACTAAAACCCAGAAAAAGATGATGGAGAGTTATGGGAATAGAAAGATATAATATTTCATAATGTTTACCACCATATGCTTTTATGCCATAAATCCCTCTTTAAGTTTTGTTTTTTTTTTTCAGTATGTGTGTGTGTGCATGTGCATGGTGTTGTATAGTTTACACGTGGCACACTGTCTCATGCATGTTCCTGTGAGGGAAGTGTGGTAGCACTCATCTGCCATGACCAGAGCAGAAAGTAGTTTCTTGCTTCACCATTCTTCCCTGTCTTGTTTTGAGCAGACATCTACTAATTTTGGAGTTTGCAAAGCTTTAGTGATTCTGCTTCTCTTCAGGACTGGGGCTACAAGCCACACCCAGCTTTTTACATGGTATCTGGAATATCAAGCTATTCAGGTCTCAGGGGCCTTCTCAGGCCCTCATGCTTAATGCAGAAAGCACACTTAACTGCTGAGTCATCTCTTCAGCCCACAAATACCTGTATTTGATAGGAAGCTATAAACTTGGTTAAGAAAGATCTTGATAACCATAAGTGTCCTTCTATTGTGGTGATAAGGAGAAAACTCATATGTAACCTATAGAATCAAATGTGTTTAATTGACCCAATGTTTATAGGACAGTTAGCGTTTTTGAAGTGCTGTGAATAACACAAAGTTAAAACACACACAGGAGTCCTGTCTGGAGAAATTTAATGAAGTAGGGAGACTATAATGTAAATAATAATAATGTAAAATCTAAAAATGATCAATCTGCTCACAGGAGTCATAAGCAAAGAGCTCAGAGAATACCATGGAGGCAATTAATTTTAGTTAGGGTAGTACAGGAACTTAACCTAGCACATCTATGGGCATACCCTCTGGACAAGGGGTGTGTAGAAGATTCCCCACTACTTCTTCAACCCTAGAGAATGCCCTGCATGTACATTGCAGGTTTCAGAGCTTAAAGGTAGATTTTGTGAAGGGAGTCTTCATACAGATCCCAGGTCACAGTTAGATGTCCCCCACACTTCCCAGTACACAGTCTTCCTGTCCCTATAGTCTTTTCCTTCCTTCCTTCCTTCCTTCCTTCCTTCCTTCCTTCCTTCCTTCCTTCCTTCCTCCCTCCCTCCCTCCCTCCCTCCCTCCCTCCCTCCCTCCCTCCCTCCCTCCCTCTTTCTTTCTTTCTTTCTTTCTTTCTTTCTTTCTTTCTTTCTTTCTTTCTTTCTTTCTTTCTTTCTTTCTTTCTTTCTTTCTTTCTTTCTTTCTTTCTTTCTGAGAGAGGCAGATAGAGATAATGGGTCACCATGGCCTCTAACTACTGCAAATAAACTCCAGACACATAAGCCACCTTGTGCATCTGACTTGTGCATCTGGATTTACGTGGGTCCGGGGAAAGGAATCTAGGTCCTTTGGCTTTGCATGCAAGTGCCTTAACCGCTAAGCCATCCCTTCAGCTCTCCCCAATCCATCTTCTTTTCTAAAGCTTCAGTATACAGATTCTAAGTCAGTCACATTCTTGCCTTTTTATCTTTTAGTAATGGCAGTGGGGTGTTTCTTTCTTTTCTGTGTGTTTTCATTCACTACTCTCCTCTCTTCTCTTCACGTGAGAAATAATTTCAAACTCTGAGCTACTTTGATTATGACTAGTCATATTGTGTTCAGAAGCCTTAGAAAAAGGAAATGACCAACATGACAGGAAAGGAAAACGGGAGCTCCTTTACAATTGTTTAAAACTTAAATGTTTTACCTGATTGAACAATCTAATCAGAGAAGGCGATACATACTTCTTTTGTTTTTGTTTTTGTTTTTCAAGGTAGGGTTTTACTTTACCCCAGGCTGAGCTGAACTTCACTATGGAGTCTCAGGGTAGCCTTGAACTCATGGCGATCCTCCTACCTCTGCCTCCCAAGTGCTGGGATTAAAGGTGTGCACCACCATGCCTGGAGATACATACTTCAGTGGATGCCAGAGGTTAAAGAGGAAGGAGAGAAGAATAAGATTAGAGGATGAATAAGGCAGTGAAATTATTCTAATGATATAATAATTGTTGATGCATATCAATGCATAGGTATCCAAACCCATAGCCTGTATAATACAAATAGTGACTCTTACTATAAACTATGGACTTTGGTAACTAATTATGTGTCAATGTTTGTTCATCAATAGGAATAAATGTATCACTCTGTCTTGGGTTGTTGATATCTAGGTTGGCTTTGTATAAACTGAGAGCATATGGAAATCCAGATTTTCTCTCATCTTTACTATGATACTAAGACGGCTCTAATAAAAAAGTATAGAAGGAGAAAAACGTGAGGTTCTAAATGATGCTCAGTGGTAGAGTGTTTGCTGGGTGTGTGCAAAGGCCTGGAATTCATTCCCAGAAACGCACACACATACACACTACTCTGCATTCTTTATCTACCCCTCCAATTAGTGGCTGGCTCTTGTAATCAATTAGCTGCACTATTACCTCTGATTGTCCAGATCAGTCTTTTATCTGTTATGCTTTGTCCATATTTTGAAACAAAAAAAAAACTCACTCCCTTTTATTTCCTATAAATATTGTGCCTTGATGTATACTTCAAAGAGTCATGGCACAGACATAGAAAGGGCAAAAGGAGAAGAAAAAAGAATCAATATGGAGAAATATCATTTCTGATTGTCACAAACCATTCCAATGTTCCCTATTAGTTGGATCAATCAAAGAAAATGTCTGATGATATCCAGGCCAAGGCAGAATCCCACAAAGTGTGTGTTTATGACGCTGACAGAAGATAGTCTCTTTAGTCCAGTCACCATGGAAACCTCTAAGAGCAAAGATGGTGTCTGATTAAGCTCTTCTCAGAAGGAGTAGACCAGAAAAAAAAAAAAAAAATCTTTTCAAAAGTTTAAAATGGAGGCTAGAGTGATACGGGTACTAATTTTCCTTTCCTCTCAACTCTCCTATTAAGGGGGAGTCAGGCCTGTTTTTGGAACCTGTTCCCAGTCACACAGAGAGCTGTGAGGATGCCCTCCCCTCATTAAGAATGCACCTCAGTGCCATTCTTTGTGGTTCTTCTTGTCTCTATAGCCATTAATCAGAATTCCAGATAGCTTTGTGATTGCCTGTCAAAGGATTAATGAGTGCTCCTCAAGAAAACATAGACAAGTGAAAGAAACAAAACAAAATCTTCTGTGAAGGAGTTCAGTGAAAGGAAGCAAAAACTTAATCGTGTCAGCCCCACAGGGATTTGGAAGGCATCAGGAAAGTGGAACTGTTGAAGTCAGAGGGTCACTTCATGTTTGAATCATCAGTGCTGGGTTGAGACTCAATAGTTTGTATGGAATTAAAAATTTCCTCCTAGAAAAATATGTGTTTGTTTATTCTCAAGTTTCTATAGACAGAACAAGTGTCTGTAAAAATGAAGTGTTTACAGATTACTGTGTTCTTCCCACTTTTATTTCCTAAAAAATATATAACAAGAAAAGGTACTGGATGCTTACCAATGTAAAGGGGAGATGATAATGACGAAAGAGGAGATGATAATTCTATTCCTGCTTAAATGAAATGGTGAAACTTTATTGGACACAGTAGCCTGTAGTGCTGGGATTAGAATATTTACAAATCTTTTAATGCTTGTTAAACCCAAGAAACCAACTCATTAAAGATTATTCTAATCATTTACATGGTAGCCAGTGGGACTGTTTTATTTTCAATATTAAATATTGGGGAAAACCATCTTTTCATATTAAAGAAAGATAAAAATGAAGAGTTATTTATTCTTTTATTTTTATTGAAAAGAAATTAATTCTATTTTTGATTTCTTTCTGGACCAAATCTTTAAGAAAATTTAATAACGTGCATTAAACTATGAATACAGAGAAATGTTTTCTCCATTCTCACTGACACAAAAGGTAGTAGTTATCTAGTTGTATTCAGTGAGCACACAGTTAAAAAGTTGTAATGCATAATGTGTGTAACAGTATGTAATTTTTTTTCTTCATGCTGCAGTTCCAAGCTGTCCTCAAACTCACAGCAACCCTCACATCTTGGGCTCTCAGGTCCTGGGATTCAAGGTGGAGTTTGTATTATGAAAATGGCAAAAAAATAGAATGTTCTATGTTCAGTTATTTTATATATATATATATATATATATATATATATATATGGCCTCTTACCTACTTGCAGGTGACACAGATATCACCATTTTACTGATGGAGAAAATATGTTTTGGATGATTTGTACAACTACCCCAAATAAGTTGCTGTGTTCTTGGAAAGCAGAAAAGGGGCCTCTTTCTTATTCGTCTTGAGAATACATGTCTATGATTATTTTTGTCCAAATACTAGCATTTGACTCTCACATACGTCGTTCACTGGGGCATTTTTAATTGTGATATTCAGTTTTTACATGTTATCTGCCATCCATTAACCTCAAAGGTCCTAGAGAAAATGCAACGTGAATCTCAGAACACACTAAGATGAATGCTGGAGTCATAAATGCGCACCATTCAGTGTATTATAAATGGATACTGTAGCCTTTTTCAGTACATGTCTTTCCATATGAAACTGCACTTTGCCAGGAGTAAGATTTGGTTGCCGCTGATATTTGAAAGGAGGTAAAGATGCAGTACAGCTTGAAGCAAAAGGTCCTGCACATTTAGAAATATCTCAGATAACCATGCCAGCACTCTGAGTGAGCTCAACAAGGTGAAGGGGTAAGTTTCAGGCTTGTCTTTAAATTAGACTTGCTGAGATGTCCATTTTTAAGTTTGAATTGCAGTACATACTGATCTCCTCTAGAGGGAGAATGAATCAAGAATAGGCAAGAACAGTATTTATGTAAAAGTGGGTAAATTAGATTAGTCCTGAAGACTGCTACTTGATGAAAAAAAGAATTTGCCAAAGCCACCATAAACAAGAATACAATTGTTGGGCTGGAGAGATGGCTTAGTGGTTAAGCGCTTGCCTGTGAAGACTAAGGACCCCAGTTCGGGGCTCAATTCCCCAGGACCCACGTTAGCCAGATGCACAAGGGGCACACATGTCTGGATTTCCTTTGCAGTGGGTGGAGGCCCTGGCACGCCCATTCTCTCTATCTGGCTTTCTCTCTCTCTCTCTATCGCTCTCAAATAAATAAATAAACAAAAATGAACAAAAAAAATACAATTGTTGCTTTGATAAATTACATTTTTTGAGCAACAGAGTCAGCTTCTATTGTAATCAGAATTATGATTTTAATACCTATTTGAGAGTTAATAAAGAAATTTGTATATATGCATACACAATTTCACCCATTTTATTTATCATAAAGATGATCGATTATGAATTCTTAACCATTTTAAAAGTTTACATTTGATGTTTACAATGCATGAAGCAATCTTATAGCCATCTCCTAACACATATGTGTAATACAGTGTCAGCAGAAGAGGAGTTCTGCAACTTACCCAGTGCTTATAAAACGCTGCCTAAAAATTTAATGTCCTGGCGACCATCCCTCCTCCTCAGCAGCTTCCCTAGGATGCTCAGTGTTATGCTCACCTGATCCAATTCTTTGGAAGGAAAACTACCATAATAAGTATGTATGTGCCTCATTCAAGGACTCAAGTCCAAGGAGATTCGATGTTAAGACAGAGGCTGAAATAATAACCATCCAAGGTAGATGAGATCATTATCCCCAGGAATAAAGGTGTCCACATGAAAACAATGGTGAAAGGAAATTATTCTCTTTATCAACAATATGGTACCCAGCCGTTCCTGCTTTGTCCTGATGACAAGGTGATGTCATTGGTTAGGAGTGCTGGCCTATTTTCTGAACTGCTTATGGTGGGTTGAGTTGGATGAAAATAAACATCTTACATAACAAGGCAGGCTGTGCTTTCTGTCTTTTTTCCCCCCAAGGAGATTTTCCCAGCATGAATTCTGCATGTACAATTAACATTGGCCAAATTTCAGCTGAAAAATCTGTTAGGTTTGTAAGCAGATTAACAGATACAGCCCATGGATGCTGCCTCCTATTCCATCTCTTTTACACGCATGAACACACACACACACACACACACACACACACACACACACACTCCAATACCACCACATCCTCCACCCACTACTGCCTCCAATCCTCCTGTAATCAAAACAGCTTTGTACCAAAAGACAAGGGAAGCAGTGAAGTTAAATTGAAATTGGTCTTTGAACAGTTGAAACTAAACAAAAGACTGCAGATTAGAGCCATTGTCCCCTTCCAGGGATATAAACCAGACCCCCGTGGTGCTTATTTTCTCAGCATTAAAGAAGACAAATCAAAGATTATGAAACGCTACATCCTTACCCTAGGGGTCTTTATAGCCATGGAAAGAGCAGGCCCAGACTGGGCATTTTCAACTGTGATTTGTAATAATTAACAAAAATTCCAAAGTGTTATCTCATAAATCCTGCTTTGTATGAAGGGGTTTATGACTCTTTAAACTTTGTCATTTTATTGTAGAAGTTACTTGTGGTGAGAATATATACAAATGGGCACTCAACTTGATGTTCTTAATACTTGGAGGCATAATAAAATCAGAAATGGCAAATTGCTAAAGAAAGAAAGAAAGGAAGAAAGAAATAAAGGAAAAAGCCCCAAAAGAGCCTGAGAAAAGCTCATTTGAAATCAGTAGTACACTCCACAATCTTCAGAGGAAGCGCTTTAAATGAACTGGTGGTCTCATTTCAGAGGACATCATCCATCACACAGTGCTAATCATACGCATGACATTATATATATGCCTATCACATAGTAAATTGTTAGTTTTTAGGTGTTTTTTTTTGTTTGTTTGTTTTTTGTTTTTTGAGGTAGGTTCTTGCTCTAGCTCAGGCTGACCTGGAATTCACTATATAGTCTCAGTCTGGCCTTGAACTAACAGCAATACTCCTACCTCTTCCTCCTGAGTGCTGGGACCATTGCTGGTAAATTTTTATTAGCATAAATATCATGGAGTTAGTTGAACTTAGATTGGGGGGGTGTTGTTTTTTTTCTAAACAATAAATGTCAATGTTACTAATTTAAAGTTCAAGAAGGCTTCGAGAATGATTGCAGAGGAATAGTAGATGATGAACTAAGATTACCTGATCCTTCCTGTCATGAAAAAATAATAATAATCTGATAGCTTGTATTCCGTTTCTCAGTACCAACATAAATCCAGATGCACAATGTGGCACATGTATCTGGAATTTCTCTGCAGTGGCAAGGGACCCTGATGTGCCCATTCGTTCTCTTTCTCCCCTCTCTTTATTCTTCTCTCTTTCTCCTTCCCTCTCCCTCCCCTTCTCTTTTAATTTTTATTTATTTGACAGAGAAAGAAGGAGGAGGAGGAGGAGAGAGAGAGAGAGGATGGCCATGCCAGGGCCTCCAGCCACTGCAAAGGAACTCCAGACGCATGCTCTCCCTTGTGTATCTGTCTAAGGTGGGTCCTGGGGAATCCATCCTAGGTCCTTTGGCTTTGCAGGCAAATACCTTAACTGCTAAGCCATCCCTCCAGCCCAGTAAAAATATTTTTTAATAATAATCATTCTTTTGTCCTAAGCATGAGCCACTTAGAAACAGATTAAATGCAACTTTCTTTCTTTTTCCTTGATGCATATATAGCGAATGTCAAGTCAAGAAAACTCACTGTCTGTGTGCACATCTCTGTGTTCCCATTTGGAGTTGCTCACTTCAGTGCAGAGGCGACCCTGTGTTATATAATATGCACTAGCACATTAATGCAATCTTAACGTATGCATAGAACACCTGTCTTTCTGAAGGTGAAAGATTTATGTAAAGAATCAGCTCTGCTAATTTAGAGACATAAGAGAATTTGTTGTAAAGATTTTCACATAAAGCTCACTTTAATTGGACCGTTTTCTTATATTTCTCTGTATTTTTTTAAATCTTTAGTATGAAGACAATGATACTTTTTAAACCACTGTGAAAAGAAAGCATGCTAATAATGTTTGTAATACAGTATATAAAAAAATAGTTGAAAGCCGGGCGTGGTGGCGCATGCCTTTAATCCCAGCACTTGGGAGGCAGAGGTAGGAGCATTGCTATGAGTTTGAGGCCATCCTGAGACTTCATAGTGAATTCCAGGTCAGCCTGGGCTGGAGTAAGACCCTACCTTGAAAAACAAACAAACAAACAAAAAAATAGTTGAGTATGTATATAGGTGACTGAATGATGTGAGACATAGATATTAACTCAGTAGCTTTACAAGGAAGCAAGTTGAATAACTTGTATGTCACAAAAATATTTAAACATTTATAGATTATTAGTATTATTAATTTATTAGGCTTTTAAAGAATGGTAATAGCCCACCCACATTTTCTTGTATCAGTGCAGCTATTTGCATTGAGCAGTATGAAAATTAATTTCTAATGTTTAAATAAAATTTGTTTTATGTTTAGTAATACATGGGGCAATAAAATTATTTAGTTAATTTGTTATCTTCTAGTAGATTTCAAAATTATCATGGAAAGATGAATTAAACAAACACTGACATTTAGTAATTATCAGATATAACTATTACAAGATTGAAGTGGAAATGTTAGTGGATTAAAGTCATTTAAATATGTATTTCCAAATATGTTACAAGGATTCATCTTTGTAGAAAATGTTTCTTGAAGTAGTTTTTTATATTAAAGAAATCAAATCTAAGATGGTTTACAGATTATTATAATTTAAAGGAAATAAAGATTATGGATGTCTTCAAATAATTGTTCCTGTAACAAGTACCTATCTTTAAAACCACATGCACAAAGCAGTAACTTAGAGGAAATATTTTCCTGTACAGTTCTGAGAGAAAACAATGTAAAACTGTAGGACTTTTTACAAGCTTTGAATCTCCAATATTAAAATTGGTGGTGAAAGCTTACTGACTTTAGAGTTTAGAGTTTCATTTTGCCATTTCTGAGGAAATTCTGTCTGAAGGAAATATAGGCTTTCTGGATTCTGGAAAAGGAAGAAACCCACATTTCTCTTTGTGCAGCGTCCAGATGCTGGCTCTTTTCTTCATGAAAATTCATAATGTGTCTATGATAGCTTCCTAATTAAAGTCACACATGTATGAATAATGTTTGGAAAAATCACTCACTATCCACTTTACATATGTTAACATATATTATGTCTTAGAGTCATCTTCTGCCAAATAGCTCAGTGTGCAACGAAGCAGTAACTACCACGATTGTTTCAGTCAGTGACTAGATTCAGGGCTTCACAACATTGAACCGTTAAGAACTCTGGTGTTCTGTGTTTTCTAAATCCCAGTTGAATGGTGCTGTTGAAAAACAAAAGGTTCTTTGTTTTCTTATGCTTCCAGAAAGATGTAACTTAAAATTCATTCAACAAATATATCCTTTTAAATCTCTACTTAATATTGGTCCCTTTGGAAAGCATCTGGAATATATCTGAAACAAAGCACAGGAAAAAAAATAGTTCTATTGTAGCTCATATTCTGGATGAACAGTAAACTAGCCAGAAAAACACATGCTAATGTTACAACACATCACAAAGTAGTCCGGGATGGGAAGAGGAGCATTGCCGGGGAAGTAGTCATCAAAGGCAGTGTGGCTCCCAATGAAATGACTATGGTAGCCTTGTTAGGAAACTGACCATTAAGAAAAGATGTACCTGAGGTGAGGGAGGTGATCATTATACCACCATAGCAGTTCAAAGAAGTCTGGCTCTAGTTTCAACTGAACTTAGCAAACATAGCACAGTATTTTGTCATTTGCAAGTAAAGTAACAAAAGTACTAATATCTCCTAAGATGTTGGTGAGTAAAATAAGATCATAATTCCATCAGGACATTTTGTCTACTGCCAGCTAGGGACCAAGCACTTCAAATGAATGGCACAGTCTACTCCCTTCATCCCTTGAGGAATGTAGGCTCATCCCCATAGCAATGACATTCGAGCAGTGAATAATGGCCATGCATTTCAAGGCTCTTTGGAAATTGCCTCATATTTTGTAATCAAACAGATATCAGGACACAGAATTGCTTTCCTAATTTGTCATCCACTTAAGCCTCAGCAACATTGAACCTAGATGACTGGGTAATCTTAAGCTTATTTTTATTTTCTCCCTTCCTATACAATTTACCACCCTTCACGAATGTTCATTTAATACCTCCTCTTCTTAGTTCATATACTTTTTTGTACATGTTTGAAAAATCCTTTCTCAGAAATCTGCTTTTCTCTGTTAATTATGATCATGAGCAATTTAAGTATTACTGATTTTAAAATATTACCTCTAAAGAGTCACATGTTCTACCTAAAACAAGTTCTATATTGAGAAGTAAGACAAGTATCTGAAAAAGTGAACAAATCCATGTTTGTGTCATTGAAGGCTAAGAAGGAAGATGCAGTACTACTTGGGGAAACAATGGGCTGGACTCATCATTCAGGGCTCATTCACCACATTTGTAGACCATGCCAAATCTCCCCACAATCAGTATCCCTATATAGAGTAAATTTTCATAAAAATGGTATACATTAGCACTCTATTCTTTTTCCTGTTGCAAATTATATGTAGTCATACTGCACAAAGTAGCATGTTGGAAGTTCCTCAATAAAATTAAAGGACAATATTAGGATACTTCTATTATAAAAATACCATAAAAATCTCTCCAGTGGGCTGGAGAGATGGCTTAGCGGTTAAGCGCTTGCCTGTGAAGCCTAAGGACCCCGGTTTGAGGCTCGGTTCCCCAGGTCCCACGTTAGCCAGATGCACAAGGGGGCGCACGCGTCTAGAGTTCGTTTGCAGAGGCTGGAAGCCCTGGCGCGCCCATTCTCTCTCTCTCCCTCTATCTGTCTTTCTCTCTATGTCTGTCGCTCTCAAATAAATAAATAAAAAATTAAAAAAAAAATCTCTCCAGTAAAAATAAAAGTCAACTATAATGTGACTATATTTCCCTGTCATTATGAAATTCCCAGAGAAGTTAAAGATTAAAGGAAATTCAAATTGAATTCGGACATGAGTGGAATTACAAAGAAAATAAAGTCTCATTTAAATTGCAAGCTCACAGGAAGAACAGTCAGAAATGCATCTCTGCATTCCCTATCTCTGGCCAGAGGAGTTTTCCATGTGGTAGTAGAGTTTAGCCTCAGTTAGCAGCTGAACCCTCTTCTATACTGCTAGCTACAGTAGACATGGTTCCTCTGAAGCTCAAAATTATTTTACATTTATTATTTATATTTTCATTGAGGCATGAATAAAGTGCACCACTCCTAACAGTGCACTTCAATCAGTTTTGACAAAGGTATGCACCTTTAGTACAAAGGACAACATTTTTGTCAGTCTCTAAATCTCTCTTGTACCACTGCCTAAGGAATCCCCATTCACCAGAAAGCAGACAATATTCTAATTTCTCTACGTGCATCACTCTGATCTAGAAATGCAAATGCGTGGAAGGCTAATGTTACTAATCTTCCATGGCTGGCTTCCTTGTCTCAGTGGAATGGTCCATGGTTCTCTATGTATCAGGATTTCATTCTTTTTATTTCTGAGTGATATTTTATTGCATGAATATGCCTTAGTTTTCTCGCATGTTTGCTGTTATTCTGTTGATGGACACCTGTGTTCTTCCTGGTTTTTTGGAGGAAAAAAAAAAAGGTATTGTTTCCTAAGATCCACACTATGAGTCGTCATATGAGCAGGAGATTTATTTCACCATTATATAGCCACTAGTCATTTATGCTTTCATACCAAAAATGTAATTGACTACTATAAACAAAAGAGTTTATTTTGTGGATATTTATGTGGTTTGGCAACCTGGGAACTTTAAGTGCTTTCATTTTTGTTTTGTTTCATTGCTTGCTTTTAGAACTTTCAAACTTAAAAGCCCATGCTTCCCTGTGTTAAAAGTATTAGTACCATCAGAAAGACCTGCCCCTGGGGATTTTAATTGAGAAAGTGATGACAAGGGTGAGGGAGACACTCTCCATAACAGAAGAGGAGCATGGTGGGCATGAACTGGCCTTTTATGCTGCTCTGGTGGAGGTCCTTCGATGAGGAAATCTGACACATTCTCTGCTGGAGGAAGTCAAGGAATCTGGGGGAAAAGGTTGCAAGGCCCCACCCTAAAGATATATAAAGGGAAAGCAACTGCTTAGGAAGAGACAACCAGTAGATCTGCCTGATGATTGTGCAGTGCGCTCCAAAGATGCACTTCTGTGGGTCATCACCTATGCTGGGATGGGCTTTTTGGGTGATGGAGCTGCCTTTGAGTCAACCATTGTTCCTGTAAGCAGCATCTCAGTCTGCTATGTAAGCAAGCCCTCTCTTTGAGACTGAGGGAAGATCATTTCAGGAGTGAGGTTAATCTTGACATAAAGAGCTCTACCTAAGAGGCTATAGGGACAGCGTCATCCAGGATGGGATGACTTCTCAACAGGGCAGGTGCTTTGTAGTCACCAACCTCTGTAGGTAATCCCTCACCTTGGCTGAGGAAGAAGCCTATGAGGAGGTAATCTTGACACAGGGAGCTCTTTGAAGCAGCCATGTGGTTGGCGGGTAGGGAATCGATCATCTAGGAAGGGATGAGACTTCTAGGTGTTGTCACTGTTTTGGGGGTGCTCCGCATTCCTGTAGATAATCTCTCGCTCTGCTCTGTAAACAACTCCAATAAGCTCAGCAGTTCTACAAACTGGTATTGGTGCAATTATACTTTGGTCTCCCATCAGAGCCCTATGGGGGTGTAGATGGGTTTGTATCTACCCAGGGGAAGTTTCGGCTGACAATAGAGTATCCTCCACTTGGCATTGTCTTCCTTCAGAAATAATTTGATGACTTCCCTTTGCCCTTAGGGTAAGGTTAAATCCTCTAACTGGTCCAAAAGGCCTTCCATGAAATGTCCTTAGCATAGGCCCAACATGCCTCCTCAGCTTCTCTCACTGCTGACCATTGCACTACCGTACATCACCTAAACTGATTCTTTCAGGGCTGTGAACTAATCAAGTTTATTCCTACCCCAGGACATGTGAACACACAGAGAGAGAATAATCCCCTTAAAAAGCTTTATGTATTGACAGCTTTCCCAACATTTTAAATTCAGTTAAGGCTCACATAGATTTTAGGTTGAAGCTGAACTTTGCCTTCCTCAGAGGATCCTTTGTTGACTTTGTAGATGGTGCCAGCCTTCCCTGTTTCACGCTAAGCCATCATCTGCAATTTCCCAGAAGAACTTGTCCCTGTTAAAACTACTTGTTCAATTACTTTTTAAAATACAATAATTTTTTTCCTTTATTTATTTATTTATTTTTCTCAATTTATATTAACATTTTCTATGATTATAAAAAGTATCCCATGGTAATACCCTCCCTCTCCCACCCACTCCCCATTTGAAATCCCATTCTCCATCATATCCCCTCCCCATCTCAATCAGTCTCTTCAATTATTTTTGTTTACACTTTATTTCTGCTTAATATCTAACCTTCATGGTGCATAATCTTGTCCAGTACAGGAACCTGGATTTCTTTTCCAGGTCTAATAGTGCATTCACCTCCCATCTGCCCAATTTGCAAGGTTACCATTTTGGGTCTGTTCCTACTCATGATATTTTTCATTCATTTCCATTCTTCCCTTCCTGCTTTATACTCAAATTAAATGCTCCTTGATGAATTTTTTATCTCAAGACAGTTCTTTATAACCCATCCTTGATCACCCAAAGATTATAGACTTCCTTAGAGCAGAGAAATAATCTACTTCTGAAACAGTGCCTGCTATGGTGTCTTACACACACACTTGAATATCACAACAAACAAGGTGAAATCTAACCCAGCCATAAGAGAATCATTGATGAAAATCGTGATTTAAAAAAAATCCCACAGCCTGGGGATTTGATTCCTTTCAGTGGGTTGTCTTAGGCTGGATAATACTTGAGAGTGCATCCCTTCTGAGAACCCTCTTCTTTTCTTTTTTCTCCCTCTTGTTTTCTTTCTTTCTTATGTTCTTTTAGAATGCAGCCACTGTTCCCAGCTCCCAAACACATATTTTGCATTCAACGTCTCCTGCATCCATAAAGCACCCTAAAGACAGTGTACCACTACATTGACATTTAATAGACCCTCCCCTAAGTGCTTTGCTGATGCATTATAAAGAATTGATTTGGGGCTGGAGAGAGAGCTCAGAGGTTAAGGCACTTGCCTATAAAGCCTAATAACTTGAGTGTGACTTCCCCTGGACCCACCCAAGGCTAGACGCACAAAGTGGTGCATGCATCTGCAGTCCATGTGCAGTCATTGGAGGCCCTGCTGCTCTCATTGTCTCTGTCTCTCTTCTGTCCCTATTTGCTTGCAAATAAATAAAAGACATGTTTTTTTTTAATTTAAAAAGAGATGTTTTTTTTTTTAATTTAAAAAAATCAACTTGTGAAAACCTCAAGCCGTCTATTTATTAATCGTTTTTGCTCATTTTCAATTATTTCATTCTCCCTCTGGCTGTAAAGAAGGAAAACCAGCTGGGCATATCACAAGTGCTCAGACCCAATTCACTGCTTTCCATGGTTTTGTTTACGCTCATTTTTATTGTTACTTTGAATTGAGAGGCCTTGACCAATTCTGGATTAAATCCAATCTTTTTTTTTTTTTTTTTCTTTTTAGGCAAGCCCAACAGACTGGCCTTTTTTATGAGAAAGAGTGAGAGCAAGAGAGAGAAAGAGAATTAATGTGCCATTAGTGTGCCATAGTCTCTAGCCACTGTAATTGAACTCCAGATGCATGGCATGTGTAACCTTGTGCAACTGGCTTACATGGGATCTGTGAAGTCAAACATGGGTCCTCAGGCTTTGCAGGCAAGCACCTTAACTGCTAAGCCGTCTCTCTCTGTCCTTGATACCAGCTTTTAAATGTACCATTCTCATGCTTCTTAGGAGGAAAAAATTCTATACAATGTGTCCAGTTTGCTTAAGCTTAGACTTCATCTGGCCCTTTCTTCAGAGAACAAGCTAGATATATTTTTTGCTACATAAAATGGAAGCAATCAATCACACTTGATTACTTAAGTTTAAGTTAATTAAAATTAAGTAGAATTATAAACCCATGTTTTTTTTTAGTTACTGGCCATGTTTCTAGTGTTCAATTGTTGTGTGAGGCCAGCGGCTGCCCTACTGTTTAGGTGAGATTACTCCTAGTATTCCAGAATATTCTATAGGAAGTCAGTGCATTCATTTTCAACCTCAACTTCCACCATTCCAATATTCAGTTTTCTTATTTGAGTTGTAAAAGTGGTTTCCTTGCCCTCCATCCAATCTCATTCTTTTAAACACTTGGCTTTCTCTCTCTTTCTTTCTCTTTCCAAATATATCCCCTTGTAGAACAAATGACACTACCAAGATCATATCTTTCAAGTTCTCTGGTTGAAAGGGAAAGGCTCCTTAAATATTGTACACTTGAACTCATTCTGACCACAGTTTTTCTTCATTTCTGAATAACTGTAGTGCCTACAGATAATGCTTTAAGCACTTAGGGAACATCCTTTGCTATTAGACCAGATGTGTGGTAGCATAAAAAATGAATTCAATTTTCATTCAAAATATATCCTTTCCATTTTGTCTCTACCACTTCCTAACCACATAGCCTTGGGCAAATCAGTTCTGTAAAATAGACTTAAAAATAGCCATCAAACTTTTCTTTAACTAAATTCTTAAATTTACATGCATATGGCCATGAATGTTATAAAACCCACTACCACAGCAATGGTCACTTTTATAGGAGTCATAAACGTCACTCTATTTCTCACTGTGTAGTTACTGTCTTACCATACTAAATTATAAATGCATGTTTTGGTTGCATATTTCATCTCAGTATTGAGCAGAATGTAAGTTCTTAGAAGCATATGACAATTTGAACATTAGAGTATTTCTAGTAGAAAAAATGTTAAATGTGTATCTGTAGGTAAATATACTAATAAGTATTAGATATCTAGGCATCCTGTTTGCTTCAGCTAAAATTAAGACTTTAGGTATTAGAAATAGGAGCTATTGGGTTGGAGAGATGCCTTTGTGGTTCAAGAGCTTTCCTGAAAAGCCTAACAACCTAGATGACCAGGTTTGGTTCTCCAGTGCCCATGTAAAGCCACCTGTACAAAGTGGTGCATGCATCTGGAGTTCATTTCTAGCAGCTAGAGGCCCTGGAGCACCCATTTTCTCTCTCAATCTCTCTCTCTCCTTGGAAAGAAAGAAAAAGAAAGAAAAAAGAAAGAAAGGAAGGAAGAAAGAAGAAAGAAAGAAAGAAAGAAAGAAAGAAAGAAAGAAAGAAAGAAAGAAAGAAAGAAAGAAAGAACTATTGATAAATGTCTTGCTGGGGTTGTGGCTTAGTGAGTAAAAGTACTTCCCGAGAAAGTGTGAGTGTCTGAGTTTGACTCCCCAGCACTCACATGAATACTGGGTGCAGCAGCATTTGCCTGTAATCTCAGTGATCCTAAAGATAGATGAGAGATAGTTTTCAGGTTAATTTCTGGAAACTCACAATCCAACTAACCCTGCAGAGACAGCAAAAAATAACAAAGAAACCTTGTCTCCAGGTAGAAGGTGAGGACAATTGCTTGAATTTGTCTCCTGATTGCATGCCTACCATGGCACATAGGTACACACGCAGACACACACAAATGCAGCACTTGTATATATTTAGCAGAGTGTCAATACAACGTGAGTTTTTATCAAGCGATAATTTAAAAATGTAAAAATAATGCATCTGGATAATTCTATCATTTCTCTCCACTTTGTCCTTTTATCAAAATTTCAACACTAACCAGATATGAACAAAAAATAAACCTGAAATAAATTTAGATGGTGGTAGAAACTCCAAATATTTTATGTCCATCTTCTCGTGGAATTTTTTAAAATCTGAAATAGTAATTTCAGTGAATTTTTCCCTCCTTTACTGAATTTTGAAAGATGTATTTTAAAATTGACAGTTAAAATAATGTCCACAGGTCCCTTCCCAGTAGTTCTTTCTCAGTTGCAAAAACTTACTGGAACTTGCATGAGTGACTGTGAAAGTTAACTCTCTCATGGTCACTGAAAATATGTATATGGGCCTCAGTAGGCTGTGTTCTACCTCAGCAGTGTGGCATGGCTTGGTGTGAATTGTATGAGCCTGTAAATACACAAGGGAGGGGTGCAATAGAGGACAAGGCTAAGATCTGTAAAGATGAGAACTGAAAAGTATTTACACAAAACCTTCATGGGATTTGCAAAATTTTGCCTCACTTCCACTTTTTGATTCTTGGGGCCAGAAGAAGGTGATGGAGGGAGGGAAAGAAGGAGGAAGAGAGAGGGAGAGAGAGAGAGAGAGAGAGAGAGAGAGAGAGAGAGAGAGAGAGAGAGAATGCTTATGCTTCTGGTTGGGGAGGGTAAAATCTGTGCAGTTGGTATCTTTTAACTTCAAAGTACTGCTTATAGCTCTAAATCATGGAATTAAACCACTTAGTAGAGAACAGACTTGAGACTATTAGTGTGAACTAAGAGCCTATGCATACCACACTCTTCTAGAGCAGACCTGTTAAGGGGAGAAGAAAGGTTAGGTAATGTGGTCCAGGATTCTAAGAAGGCACAAGAGGTGAATATAATTCTTCCCAGAAGTGGAGGAAAGAAATGAGAATCCCTTTTCTTATCTTTGGGATATAATGTGTTTTGTATAATTCCTGGGAAAAGGTAACACAAACCTGAAGTTGAGATCGAGTTCTTGGAAGTACGGATCCTAAAAATACCTCAGGACCACTTGTCATGTCAGGAAACAAACGACTGTGAAGAAAATTAACTCAAGCATGTGGATATGTCTGTTTAGTTCCAGGTAAACAAAATGTTCAGAGTAGAATTAGGAGGGTGATTTAGCCAAGCAAAGATTTGCAATTCATCCCATATGGAAAGAGAAAAACAAACATGTTCCCCTGGTAATTTAATTGCCCTATAATTTGATTCCTTTAGCTATACTACACACATACACCACACATATGTGCTTAATATATATATATATATATATATATATATATATATATATATGTATATATGTATATATATGTATATATATATATAAAATACATATATATGTACATATGTATATATACAGTATCCATATATGTATGCACTTGTGTTTATACTTAGTACATATTTAAGGGTGTGACATTGATAGATATTTTAAATACGCATCACCCAAATGAGAAAATGCTATATCTGGTGATTTCTTACACTGAGTGAAAATCTTTTTAATACAAATATGGATTGTAGTAACATACTGAAATCAAGCACTTGCCTCAAAGAAAAAACAAATGATATATTAGAAGAATGAGTTCTAAGAAGTGTTAATTCACTACTTTATAGATATCATCTGTGTCTACATACAACTATACATTATTTGTCCATGTACCATGTGTGTGCATGCTTGCATAATGCATATGTTGGTTTCAGATCTATATCCACTTGTATATGAACATACACACATATTACTAACAAAATCCATTTTAACCATCATGCCAGGAAATGCTCCCAAGGAAAAACATCTTCAGGATTTTAGCTTGGTACTTGGTGCAGTATGAACATTTGCCCCTGTAAAGCCAAGAATCCCCCTCCTGATGACCCTCCTCACTTACTTGCAATTAATTTTCCTTTTGATTGCCTGACTTCTGTTTGCCTACTTCCAGTCAGTTCCTGTGACTTTAACCCCAACTCCTAGGAAGATGGTGTGATGAGATGCTAAGCCAACCTGCCTATTCTGTGTCACTAACCGCAGGGACGGCTACAGAGACCAGCACATGACCCGGCTTGGGACAGTGAGTTTCATGCCCATGATTTGAGTCACACTGTTGCTATCAGAGAACACTTCCCTATGCCAGTCTTCAGCTGCAAGGACATGAACATGAAGCTTCTGGCAGCTGTTCTTCCTCACAGAAGGAAAATCCTAGCAGCTGGATCAAGAGTAAATGGGAGAACAAGGATCCAAGTTTCCCTGTAGATTGGGCACTCTTACACAAATTCAGATAAAAGTCACAATCTTCAGTGAATGCTTAGACACATAGTGTGAAGACACTGAGCACCAGTAATAACATCAGATATTTTAATGCCATAGGCTGAAGTTGGGTTAGAACTGGGTTTTCAACAGATCTGGGATCAATACATTATCTCAGCATCCCAGTCCTATTTCATTGTGTACATGGTATAATGGTGATGTGCCTGAGCTTTTAGAAATCCAAGGATAATTGAATCATATCATTTCTGACCTTTTATCATTAGATGTCCTGACATAGACAGGACTCCATTTTGTGTTATATAATAAAGGTGTGAACGACATGAAAAGTCTCAGAAGGGCTAATGTAGTTTTGTCATCTTCTTTCTTTCCTAAGCTTAAGGAGCCTGAAAATGCTGAGTCTCCTTGAGGAAGGAGAGGGAGGTTACAAAAACTTGTACTTGGGCTGGAGAGAATGCCCAGCTGTTAAAGCAATTGCATGCAAAACCTAACGCCCCAGGTTTGATTCCCCCATAACCACGTAAACCTAGATGCACAAAATGGCACATGTATCTGGAGTTTGCAGTGGCTGGAGGCCCTGGTTTGCCTAATCTCATTTTCTCTTTCTCTCTCTCTCTCTCTCTCTCTCTCTCTCTCTCTCTCTCTCTCTCTCTCTCCCTCTCCCTCTCCCTCTCCCTCTCCCTCTCCCTCTCCCTCTCCCTCTCCCTCTCCCTCTCCCTCTCTCAGCTTGAAAATAGATAAATAATATTAAGGGGAAAAAAAAAACCTGTACTTGTTCTTGTACTTCCTAGGTGTGGGCAACATTTAAGAGGATAGACTATCAGAGCTGTAATGAAGGGTGGAGGAAATAGGTTGTCCTCATGGGGTCAGGAGATTTGGTCTAAGAAGCAATAGAAGCCATAGCATTGATATGAACTCTGCACTTTGTGATCTAAGGAAGAAAGGCAGAATGGGAGGTTTCCTTTCTGCTGATCAGATCCTTCTATCTGGATAAGAAACTATATCATGCATTAGTGGATATATGATTTTAGATGTATTTGGTGGCAAGTCAACAAAATAGACAATGGCTAGCCATAACCAAATGGTGATATGATAGAAGCATGCATGTATCACTCATGAACCAAATACATGCTGAACCAAATTTCTGGAAGAATATAAGCTAATGCAACTCAAGATAGTCTCAGTCATAGTAGTTTGCAAATTTTTTTTTTCTCGAGAGCTGTTAAAGCCTACTATTATTTTGTATAGTTTTTAAATATTTATTTTATTTATTTTTTGAGAGAGAGAAGGATGGACACACTAGGACCTCCTGCTACTGCAAATTAACTTTAGATGCATGCACCGCTTTGTGCATCTGAATTATATGGGTACTGCAGAATCAAACACAGACTGTCAGGCTTTGCAAGCAAGCACCTTTAAATGCTGAACCATTGTTCTAGCTCACTATAGCCTTTTGAGTCAAGACTGTAAATGATTAAGGAAAAAAAAAAAACTTCTTAGCAGATCAAAGATATATTAGACTCCCTTTTGTGTAATAGGAATAATTGCATAGCTGAGAAAAGTTGGAAACAGGGAAAACTGATTAAGGTGAAGGAGTTGCTTTCAATTATAATAATTCTGTAATCCACCTGGGGAAACACACACAAAGAGGTATATTCCTGGATGGGTTGCAAACCAACAGATAATAATGAAATAACTCAACACTCCTCCTCTACTAAAAGTGAGAACTGAAAATTCAAATTGCTGTGTATTGGTCATCAGGGCTACAAATATGTGGTAAGATGTTGAGTTGCTCTTAACTCACCTCATAGGTGGTCTTCAATGGAGAAAGCCCATAAGTGATAAAATCTTATTTGGAAAGATAAAAATAAGGAAGCCTTCACCCTCAAGCGCAGCATATGTAAGACAACCAATCACTTTGACTAAAGAAGGCTTTAATACCTTAAAGGGTCCTGATAGTATGATTATGTCCATTACAGCAGCTTCTGAGAAAGATCAACACTGGAATTTTACAGCCTGTGGTTGAATAATACCACAAGATGATCAGCATACATTTATTTGGGTCTTCTTTTTTCCCCACAGCCTTGGATGACTAGTTCTATTCCTCTTAAGGTAATAAGAGAAAGAAAACAACATGAGCCATTTCACACATACCAGCTGAGCTCTACCAGTTGTTTGAAAACATAACATGTAAAAGATGCAAGATGTATTACATTCTCAGCAATTTAACTTCTTTCACTTGTTTTTTAATTAACTGTATAAAGGAGATATTAAGTTGAATAGTCTGACCTTGAAAATAGTACAATGTTCATTGCATATATCAGATTGATGAGTATATTAAAAATATGGTAGTCATGGATTAATCTGGCAGAATACCTGAATATTTGAAGGAATTGTAAACATCTAAGATTTGGATGCTTAGTACATTAGACAATTTCTCATTGCTGGGACAAAATGCCTGACAAAGATCAGTTTAAGCAAGGAGAGGGCTTATTTTTGGCTTAGTTTTGAAGGAAAATCCTCCATGGAAGGGGAAGCAGGACTAGAGTCTCATCATGGCATCAGCAGGTAGGAAGTAGAGAAAGGAGAACCACCAGTGAAGATCAACTATAACAGTGCAAGGCTCATTCCTAGTGACACCCTCATTCTAGCAAGGCACCCCCTGCCAAAGGTTCAACAACCAACCTTTCCTAATAGCCCTGCCAACTGGGAATTACATATTCAAACACATGGGTGAATGAGGCACACTTCAAATCCAAACCACCACACTTAGCAAAACAAAAAATCACTTTTTATCCTTTGTGGTTACTCAAAATATTTTGCTCTTAAAAAAAGTAACAGAACACCATCCTTATTTAAGCACTTCTGAACACTTTCCAAGAGGCATACGTATTCTCCTTCCTGAGTCATTTATTCATTGCAATTATTCATGAGATCAGTGAAAACCTAAGAGAGGCAGCACTTGAGTTCATGGTCTCATTTTTCTTAAATCAGAACTAAATTTCTTTCAAGTGATTGTCATGAATAATAGAGGACTTTCTGTCACAGAAGTAACCAAATGTATCAGTGGATACACCACACAGTACACAGCTGTTATGTATTTAAAATTTATAAATAATTTAATAATTTGGGGGAAGAGATAAATCGATTCATTTGAAATTAGAGAAATTTGTTACTTGAAACTACCCTAAAATAAAACCCTATCAAATGTTGCTTATAAATACATATTTCACGTATAGTGGATGTGCCTAGTATATTACTCAAGCTATAACTGAATCTTTAAAATCTAGCATCTGGAAGAGTGACCATCAAAACAGACACACACACACACACACACACACACACACACACACACACACACACACATTACTCTCCAAATATATTCATGTATAATTACCTATTAAATGAATTGAAAGCCCTGGCATTTGATGTGACCCCTGGTGACAAGCTTTTATTCTTCTACTTCAAATAAATATAACTAAACCCTTGCCAGGCATTGTGTCATAGAGACAAAAGCAGCACTGTTTCTCAACTGTACACTGTGCCAGAGTAGACACAGGCCTTTGAGCCTCTGGGAGCCCAACAGAAGGAATGCTTCACCAAGCCATGGCTCTGCCACCAGATAACATCTTTGTTATGACAAATGGCAGATTGCACTCATATAGCCCCACTTCTGCTAGAAAGGGAAGGAGCTCAAGCCCATCACTGAAAAAAAAAAAATTAAAAATTACACCTGGAGACCTGGAGAGATGGCTTAGCAGTTAAGGCACTTGCCTGTGAAGCCTAATGATCCAGGTTCAATTCCCTGGAACCCTCATGAGCCAGATGCACATGGTGACACATGCATCTGGAATTCAGGAGTTTATTTGCAGTGGTTAAAGGCCCTGGCCTGGTGGGCCCATTCTCTCTCATAAATATATAAATAATAAAAATAAAAATTATAATTGGAAAGATTTCACCAGACTATCCTACCCTGGACTATTTAGCCATTTCAATTTCATGGACCAAAAGAAGAAAGATGCTGACATACATATTTTTTTAGTAGAGTTAGGAGAATATCTGAAATTAAAGAAAATACACTGCTTGTTTGATGGTAGCAGATTAGATCTCTCCTCTACTTTATTTCTCTTGGTTATCTAAGTATAAAGTGCATTTTCTATTTCTTGATTCATATTTTTTTTTACTTAGATAATTTAACTTTATACTTAGAGACCTCACTTCCCAACATTGTGGCTAGAAATCACATTTTAGCATGAGTTTCAAAGGAAACGAGACACATTAAAAGCACAGCAAAAGAGAATAGCAATTTATAAGTAGAAATAAGATTGAAATTTGAAGAACTTGATTTGTACACAAGGGTAGTGCTAAAAATATAATTGTATTTAAAATAAATGTTAATTCTTTTTAACAGGTTGGCCTTTGTCAATTACTTAGAATTATTAGATATGAGGCAATTTTAAGCTAAATCTTCAATCAGATACCACCACTCACATAGTAGAATGTTTAAAATTTTCAAGCTTACAACTCCAAGTAGTAGGAGGTGCAGAGAACCTACATTGCTAGTGGGAATATAAAGTGATTCCACCCATTATGGAAATGGTTATGAAGTTAACACATATGTAACTTAGGAATTCTACTTCTAGAATAGCTAAAGAAATTAATATGCCCATTACAATAATAATTTTATGAAAGAATATTTATGCTAACTTTATTCACAAATAACCTAGGAAAAATAAAATATTTGTGTTATACTATATAGAATGATACTACTGTATGAAAAAGAAAAAAAAGGCTGACACATCCAGTATTATAAAATAAACAAATATCTCCAGAAATCTGCTAGTGAAAATAATTAAATATAAAACATAATAGTATAAAACATAGAAATATAAAATGTAAAATAGAGTGTATCATTGTTTTAATAAAAAATCTAGAAATGACAAACCTACCTCTATTTTTAAAAAGTGTGACATGAAGGTTGCCCCAAGGTGCAATAGACATTGCTGGAGTGGTGGAAGTACATTTTAGGACAATGAGATTTATGTTAAAGGTGTACACCCATTTGTAAAAATTAAATATTAAGATTTGTGGGTTTTAAAGTTTGTGTACTTAACTACAAACATTGCTAGTGAAGAAGACAGTAGCAGCCAGGGAATGGGTGTGGACAGCCTTTTTAGTCACTTGTGAGGCTGAGATAACCACAAGGGTATTAATTTAATTACTCAATCTTCACAAAGGTTTGATTTTACATAAATATATAATAAATTCAGAAATTAGAAAAGACTGAACTCTACATATAAAATTGGCACAATGATCCAAAGAACATGGTTGTTTTGGCTTGAATTCTACTTTCTCTCTTATTAATACAGAGACTCGTTTTGTTTTGTTTTTTCTCCCTGAATTATCTGCTATTTTTAAACAATTTGTTTTGAACCATCTTGATGTCTTCATTTTAACCATATCTTTTACAGCCCTCAGCAGCACATTGCTAACCAAACTGATACAAAGTTAGTCTTTAAAATAACTTAACATTATTGATATGACTGATAGGATAAATATGCTAACTAATATACACCTTATGTCTTTGGTATCATGGTTTGATTTCTTCATAGTTTAGAAATTTCTATGGACATTTAGAAGGCATGTACCTGACAGTGTGGTACAGTTAGGGTGAATGGAACCCTGAAAGTGAAAAAGGCAGGTAAGTCTGCACTTGCTAGAAATCAAATATGATTACTTCTTATCTCTTGACTAGATTCCCTAGACCTGTTTTTCCACAAACAATCAGGACCGCTCCTGGGAGGAAGGGCTTTCATAGGATTTAAACATTGTGGTTGGTTAAGTTCAGCCCCTGGAACTTGGTGTCAGGGCTAGCCTCTTCCTGAGTCAGCCCCTAGCCCTAACCAACCAGCTGTCCCTCTGGTTCACCTGAGCTGGAAGACAGCCCACCACTGTAAGGTTATAAATACCTCTTAAGGGGAGGGCAGGGGCTCTGAGCACTTGGGAACTTCCAGATGGGGGTGAGATTTTCCTTCAGCTCTCTTCCCCAGCCAAGCCAGCCCCGTGGGGTTGAGCACAGGGGAGCCCCTCCTGCTCCCCAAATGGCAGGAGCTCCTTGAGCTTTCTTATCTTTCTCTATCTTCTCTCTCTCTCTTTTTCTTAGCCAAGGCATCCAGTCACTGCAAACAAATGTCAGATGCATGCTCCACCTTGTGCACCTGGCTTACATGGTTCCTGGGGAATCAAACCTGTGTCCCTTGGCTTTGCAGGCAAGCATCTTAAATGCTAAAGCATCTCTCCAGCCCATTGGCTCTCGTTTCTTTCCATAGTATTTTAGTCCCTCCATGTGAAATCTCTAGCCATATGGGTGCCTTTCCTTGGCTCTGTACTTCCCTCGATAGATGTAATAATTTAATAATCATCCTTCTCATTTTTTTTCATTTAACTCTTTGATTAAAATTAGAAATGAACCCAGTGTTTGGGGTTCAAAGACTTTCCTGGACCCTGAGCATCCAGTTACATATCTTTGCTGTAGTGCTGAATTTCATACTAATAACTTCGTATAATAACCTTAAATCACTTTCTTTAGAAACTTAGTTTTCACTTATACAAAGTTGAAATTAGGCAGTATCTGTTTCTTTCTTCCATTTTTTCTTTCTTTTTTGTCTCATCCCAGCTTTAATTGCTGGCATAATTTTAATTTTAATATATTCCTTTTAATGACTGAAAATGTTAGGGAGTCGATTATATTTTCCATCAATCCACTCCTTCCTTTGACTTATAGACTATGTTCTGTGCTTTAGCATACTCCATTTGCATACTATTCTGTCAAGGCCCACCTGTATTTTTGGCCTTCTACAGTAGCATTCAATATTCAGTTCCTTTGGTACTTTGAATAGATGGCTCCCAACATATGCAGGATTTTATTAAAGTTTGTAATTTAGATCTGCAGTCACCTGTCTGGAGGATGTATCACCGGGTAGATCCTAGGTTCTAGTCCTAAGGTGTGGAGGTAGATGAGGAATTCCAGAATCAAGATATGCAGACTGCTTTTGCTCTGCCGGGAGTTCCTGAAGTGTACTTGCTTGTGCTGCTGCTGCTGGTGGTGGTTTTTCTTCTTACTCAGGCTTGCAAAAGTGGGCCAGCTTCTTCTGCCGTTATGGAACTTCCCCTTGATCTATAAGCTCCAATAAATATCCCTTCCTCTATACCTGTGCTTTGTTAGGAAGTTCACCTCGGCAACCTGAAGCTGACTACTACAGATCCTATACTGTAGACCTTACTGTGAAATATCGGTATTCATTTTATAATGGAAGTAGCTTATTTCCTAATAGACTCCCAAGAACACAGTTATAAGAAACATATTTCCAGATGTACAACTTCTTCAGAACTTTATTTGATTAGCTACTAGTGGCCTTTTCAAATTTTTATGTTTCTGGGTAAAGTATGCATGTGTATGCGTATACATGTAAGTGTGGGTACGTGTGCACCCATGTAGCAGGAGGCCAGAGGTCAATCAATGCAGGTCGATGTTTGTTCTCCACTTTAGTTTTTGAGAGAGGGTCTTTCACTGAACCGGGAGCTACCAGATTCAGCTATGTTAGCTGGCCAACAAGCTCCAGGGATACTCTTTTCTTGCCTCTCCCAGTGTTGGGTTTCTGGGCACATTATATTATACCTGGCATTTACATGGATGTTGGGGATCTAAATTCAGTTCCCCATATTTGTGTGGCAAACACTTTACCAACTGAACCATGGGCCCACGCATCTCAGTCACATTACAGTTCAGTGATATATCTCACATTATTTTTCCTGATGGTGATAAAAAGAATTATATACATTCTCAAAAATATATTTTGGTGTTTTCATGGATTGTTTTTCTTATTGATGTCGAATTTATATACATTAAATTTAATCACTTTTGTATATTGTTCTGCAACTTCTAAGTATATATGTTCCGAGGAATTGTGGCACTTAGGTCCAGATTTCTTTGCTGGGTATGAGTTCAGAACTCTGTTTCCGGAGGATCTTGCCACTCCTCCACTCATAGCCTCACCCTCTATCCTCTGAGCCAGCAATGGCAGGCTGACTCTCCCCATCTCCCAACCCACAGCCCATGCTTTTTATCTTCCAGCTTGGTCCTTTTGTCCCATCTTCCTCTTTTGGTACATATCTGCCTTTCCTGCCAGCCTCTTCTGTTTTTAAGGACTTTGTGGTTGACTTGATAACACTCAGATAATCCAGGATAATCTCCCTATTTTAAGGTCAGATTAGCAACTTTAATTATATTTGCAAAATCCTTTCACAATAGTTATCTCTGTTAGTGTTGATTGGTTATTCTTTGTGGCAGAGAAAGAAATTGTAGTGAGAATCTTTTGAATTCTGCTTACCACAAGTCATTCATGAGAAAAAAGCTCAGATTCACTCACAACAGAAATATCAATTAAGCATAGATTAAAATAACCTTTTCACCTTCTATTCAGATAAAGATCAAAGAGTATAATGACATATGAATGAATGAAGGGGGTAACAAGAACTTGGAATCTTTCTAGAAGGAATATTAATCAGCAAAATATTTATGGAGAATTTTATGACCAAATCAATCATAATAACAAACATATATAGCCTTTCTTAAGAATTTTTTCCTATATATGTTACATATGCACGACATCATCTTTGTGCAAGGTTGTTTAATGTACATTGATTTTTGTATTAAAATAGTAAAGCAAGTGACAAGGCTGGGGTACTAATTAACAAATTAGCATAACCTTATAGTCTTAAAATGCAATGCATAGGAAATGCAAAGTAGATTTATAAAACTAAGAGCAAGATATGTCATTGTAAAAAATGATTCCTGGAGCCAGGCATGGTGGCACACGCCTTTAGTCCCAACACAGGGGAGGCAGAGGTAGGAGGACCACTATGAGATCGAGGCCACCCTAAGACTACATAATGAGTTCCAGGTCAGCCTGGGCTAGAGTGAGGTACTACCTCCAAAAACCAAAATAAAATAAAAGATTTATTGTACAGTGACTAGTTTGTGCAAAAAGAGAAGCAGAGCACGTATATGCTTCTTTTGCAACACTTATGTCTTTGTTTTGTTTCCCACATGGAAACATGTGGAAAGGTAGAATTGATCCCTCTTCATTACAACCACTCTTCTAACACTTGGAATTTTTCTTTTTCAACATAAAACCAAGATTAATTGTGTCTTGTATGAAAGATTGCAATCTGTTATCTGTATAAAAAGGTAGTTCTCATCTGGGGATACAATATTTTTGCCAGTGCTTTTGATAAAATGTTTCAAAAGATTGGCCAGCACAAAGGAGATAAGGATTATGGCCTCTAGCAGCGAATATCATTTTCTTAACATGGATGTGGCTCAGAAAATCCTTATGACAGGAGGATCAGCCTGATAAATTGAGTTGAGCAGACAGATATATAAAATTCCTAATTATTTTTCACATTTAGAACTTGAGGAGAATTATTTGCCTTAGAAATAAGACTTTGATATCAAAACTATCCATTTAATTTATTTAGGCATCAGCTTGCAGAAAAAGAAAAAAGCTAAATTTTAAAGAATGAAATGAAGAAATTAGAGAGAACTGAATAATGGGAAAATTAAACATTAAAAACCATAAAACATATACCAGCATGATAGAGCATTCTTTTTTATTAATAATATAGCTATTGAAGTACTAAATTTTTTCATTATATACTTGAAATGCCTTGTTAAAAGCTAACTTCAAGGCAATCAAAAAACTTTCATCATTGAATTATATTACTAGATAACATCCATTGAAGTATATTGTATACCAGGGAATATTATAAAGATTTTTCAATAATGTTCATCCTTTTTTTTTCCACTGTAAATGGATGATATACATACCACATTCTCTGTATTTTTAAATATGAAGGTACTGAAGCCTGAAAGAATCAAGTAATTTTCCCAAAGGCACCGAACACGTGATCAACATAGCTAGTATTCAAAGCAATGATTTTCAGTTTTGAAAGAAATTATGTCCTATTAATGATATGACCATCCTGTAAAGGGCTATGCTTATTTGAAAAAAGTAAATATATTGAAACTCAAAAATATGCAGAATCAATGATGTCTATAGACCAGGCAAAACCTTCATTAAAAACAGAAATTCAATCATAGAAAGGAAGCAGTAGGTACGGCTGAGTGCATACACTTTCCAATCACATAGACTATATTTAAATTCAAGTCTGCTATTTTCCAGGGGTGGGAACATGGACAAGTGGCTTGACATGAAGGAAGCCCCAGTCTTCTAATCTACAAAATGAAGGTAATAATATTTCCTTTGAAGGGCTCTACCAAGAGCAAATGTGATAATATATGTAAATCACTTCTCAGCGCTGGACACATGGTCTGCACTTAATAAATGATGGCTATTAGATTATTATTATAGTCAAGTTTGAGTCATGACACCGGAGGGAGCTTGTGCGTGGTAAATTCAATTTTCTTCCTCAGTGAAGTTGCTCATGTCCCTAACCCCCAGTAGTGCCTAATTCAGGAATGTGTGCTCAATAATTAATCATAGATTATATTTTATTGCATTAGCTAACATTGCTTTCCACTTTTAGCTATTCCTAACTTCGTGGAGAATTTGTCATTTTTTCATTAACTGAAATAAAATGTAAAATAAGACAAGTAAAGCATATTCTTTTCTACCACTTATAAATTAAAGAGTCCATTTCCTTCTATGGCCAATGGGTTATCATTTATTATAAAGTCTATAAAAATATTTCTATCAATGGTAGTTCCTATGTATGGAGAGTAAATATTCTATAGGAGAAATATCTCACCTACTTTTTTTGCAGGGTTCAGAAGTGTGTTTTACCATTCTTTTAACCTCAAACTAAGATATTGTCTGAGTTCATGAAATGATCAAAAAGTACAAAACGAATTATTGTTCTTTTGAATAAAGTGTTTGATCATTGGTTTTCCTAAGCTCCCATTCTATATAGAAGTGATTTGCCTTCTGTCTAGGGGGGGAAAAAAAAAAAAGAGCTTCCTTTTTTCCAAGTCTGATCATTAGTTCAGTTAAGTGGTAAACAAAATGTAGATTTCTTTACCTCTTCAGAGTCCTTGCAAGTTATTAGAACACAAACACACTGTAGCTGAGCTGCCTTTTATCGTTCACTACTGCCCTTTGTTCTTCAACTCACTGTTTCTCTCTCTAGTTAAGTGCACCATATTTTTAGAATTATACCTACTGTGTGATTACAATTCTTATGGTGTTTATACCTAATATTTGTACTTTTATGATTTTTATTTTAGAGAGAGCAAGAATGACAGAGAGAGAGAGGGAGAGAGAGAATTGGCACACCAGGGCCTCAACCACTGTAATCCAATGCTAGATGCTTGTGCCGCCCAGTGGGCATATGTGACCTTGTGCTTAACTTACCTTTCTGCATCTGGCTTATGGGGGATCTAGAGAGTGGAACATAGGTCCTTAGGCTTTGCAGGCAAATGCCATAACTGCTAAGCCATCTTTCCAGCCTTATATTTTGTATTTTTTAACTTTATTTTTATGTTACATCATTCTTTTCATTAAGATATTTTCAATGATATTTTTAAAAATTATTTTAAATATTTTTTTTTTAATCTGGCTAGAGGGATGACTTACTGGTTAAGGTCTTGCCTGTGAAGCCCAAGAACCTCAGTTCAAGGCCCCAGGGCCCACGTTAACCATATGCACATGGTGGTACATGCGTCTGGAGTTCATTTGCAGTGGATGGAGGCCCTGGAGTGCCCATTCACTCTCTCTGTCTGCCTCTTTCCATCTCAAAATTTTTTTAAAGCTTATTTATTTATTTATTTATTGGAGGTAGAAAAAGGAGTAGGGGGAGAGAGAAAGTGAGAATGAGCACACCAGATCCTCTAGCCACTGTAAACGAATTCTAGACACATGCACTACCATGTGCATCTGGCTTACGTGGGACCTGGAGAATCAAACCTGGGTCCTTAGGCTTTGCAGACATGTGCCTTAACCACTAAACCATCTCTCCAGCCCTTCAATGATATTTTCAATTGTTGGTTTATATGCTTCAATAGCTCTGCTTGAGATAATAGGCTAAGTACTTTTGATAGTATGGATATAAGATAATCTCTTAAATATTAACTTATTTTATATTGTGAATTCTCATTTAGTCTCTCTCTTTGGGTCTTGTGTTAACACAGCACTAAGTTTTGAGAGTATGAATGATGAAACCCACAGACCAATTAACTCAGGGAAAATCTTGAGGCCAGGATTTAGCTGGAAACACTTTGGGAGAAGTACTGTGGGGAGGTAAAATCTACAATCCATCAGCTGGGAGACTTGGATGAGAAGGTGAAAAGAAAGGCATATTCAGGGAAGTTGTTTGTTCTATACCTGATTTTTATGGACTCCTGACTTGAGAAGACTTTGCATCGCTCTGACACTTCTCAGTTGACACCAGCAGCCTCCACAGCCCAATCAAGGGTTCTCTAAGGACATGGCTCATCAATGACTGCCATGTATTGTGGGCTAGCCATGACCATAGGACAAGAGCAGATCCCCCAACCAAATGTCTGTCTGCAGCTGGCAAGAGATTCCTTCTTCATTCTCATGACAGCCACACAAGAAATAACTGCTCAAACATCCTTCAGAACTAGAGTGTAAAGAGACCGTACACATCAAGATAACAGCACCGTCAACACTACATTATTCTTATCTTTGCTGTCTCAAATTGGTCCCCTTATCATTTCTGAGATCCACAAAGAAAGATGAAATTTTGGTGGTGAAGAAAAGAAAATTTTCTAGGTTCCGTAAAATTGAAAATTATCATCTGTTTAATGAAGTTCATGAACTGTGCTATTCTTGGTATGACAACATCAATACCTTTTTGGTCTTTGCAGTCATAGCTGATGTTATTGCTTAAACAGTTTAACTCATTATTGTTTAATCAGCTGATTCATTATTATTTAATCAGTTATCTCACTAATGCAAGTGAACATCCATTCAGTTAGTAAAACAGAACATTAAAAACAGTGAAAGTCCCCAGGCTATGGAAACAAAAGTGACTAAAATGAAGTACTTTTCTCTAAGGGGATCTTCAATAAAAAATAATTCAACTGAGGTAGAGTCTTAAGAGATCAAATACCATACAGCAAAGTAAATGCATGCATAGTGTTTCTACAAGGCCCTCATGAGAAGAGGATAGACAAGGGAGCTCTTAAAATAACCAGCAAGGAGTATAAAGTTTACGCGAAGACAAGTTACCTAAAGATCAAACTCACAGTGTCCAGGACTTTCTGCAAACTTATTAATAAGGTCTAACCTCAGGTCTGGGGAGATGATTAAGTGGGTAAAAGCCCTTGCCATGTAGGCATGAGGGCCTAAGAGGGCTCAATTCCCCTGTACATAAATAGCTGGGCATGGCTAAACACACATGGAATGTCTTTTCTGTGGGAAACAGAGAACAGAAAATCACTAGTGCTCTAGAAAACAGCTGCTTTGGGATCAAAGAGAGAGACAGTTTCAAGGACACTCACAGATTGGCAGGGGTCACCTGATGTCCTTTCTCCTGTGGCCTCCACCTGCACACACATAAGCTATATGCATCTGTACACACACACACCCTCACCACACACATATATACATGAATGCATCTCCCACACACTTTTAGGACATGTGTGTGCACTCACACACATAGCAACATCATACCATACCACACATACATGAATAAAGTCCACCCTCAACTATAGTCAAATCTCTATTCAAGGAAAAAAATGGCTTTTTTACAAGGTCAAATAATAAAAGTGGTCTGGCTATAGCTTTCTAAGCCTGCAAATTGTTTGCTATCTCAGCTTGCTATACGCTAGCATCAGATTCTTGGAAATGTGGCTAATATGTAACTAACAACTATCTGTCCAGATGTGGGCTTGCATAGCTACCAATGGGTGAGCACCTGTGTCTTCAAAACCCCTACATCTGGTCACATAAATATTCCAAATGAGGATATGGAATCAAAAGAGGTTTAGTACCTGTCTTATTACGGATTTGCCTGTCTAAAATCACCAAGTAAATTGGTTCTGTGAGCAGAATTAGAGGTCACAGCTGTAAAACCCAGCATGTACCTAAATATCAAATCTATATGAAGGCTGGAGAGATGGCTTAGCAGTTAAGGTGTTTGCCTGGAAAGCCAAAAGACCCAGGTTTGCTTCCTCAGAACCTACATAAGCCTGATGCACATACCTCTGGAGTTTGTTTGCAGTGGCTAGACACTCTGGCGTGCCCATTCTCTCTCTCTCTCAAATAAATAAATAAAATTTAAAATGTTTTTTAAAATATATATGAGCCCTATGATGAAGCCAAGTGTATCTCCTTGAGTGTGTATAAAAACATTTTCCTAATAAAATGCATCAATCATTATTTAAACAATTTATATTTGACGTTACTATCCTCTCACTACTGGGAAAGATTCTGAGAATATGGAGTAGTCAACACATTGAATCTCAATTTTATAGAATTCATAGTCATGGAATAATGATATTAAGCAAGTGATTA
Source organism: Jaculus jaculus (assembly GCF_020740685.1). Lineage (NCBI taxonomy): Eukaryota > Metazoa > Chordata > Mammalia > Rodentia > Dipodidae > Jaculus > Jaculus jaculus. Next base: position 134,752,485 of record NC_059107.1, read on the forward strand.
TAAATTTCAATGACATAAAAGGGAAGTACAGTATGCTGTGGAAGTTCAGAGAGTGATTCGAAAAGTGACTTCTAAAGAACCACTGTGGGAAATTGAGATTTCACATTAAAATCAATAGGGCTGGAATTGTACGCCTCATTCTTGTAGTTTTGAACTGTGAACGGCTGGGCCTCTTATCCCAGGAAACACAATGTGTATTTCTGGAGCTTTAATTTCACTTGAAGATTTGGAAAAATAAACATATTTTATATTAAAACAAATATAGACATATTATGGAATAGACTATGCATGTTAAAGATAAAAGATGAAACTTCAAAGAAATTTCACATTGGCTGTGCTTCCCTTTGAACTGTACCCCCAGACTCCCTAGAGGGTTATACTCATTCTCTTCTGCCTTTAGGGGAACTTTATAAAAAAAAATTAACATTTAGAAAGCAGTGGAAGGAGCGAGTAATCAAACAGATTTGTATTTGGGTACTGACACCACTAAGAGTAGCAATGTAGCCTTCGTTAAACTAAAAGATGCCTGTAACTCAGTTTCCCCAGGGATCCTATCGAGTTAGTACCTACCCCTCAATACTGATGAAAGGATATAATCAGATGGCAAGATATTTTTCAAGGCAGTGGTTGTTACAAAATGGGTACTCAGTAAATAACAGTTGTCTCTTCCCAATATGAAAGAAATAAATTATTGTCCAGCAATCTTCTTGCTTAAACTCAGAACAGCTAGCGCTACAGAAGGGAGCACTGCAGAAGGCAGGTTTCAGAGAGCCCCGTGGTATGTTCCCATCTGTTCACCCATTAGCACAATAGTGACTGTAATAACAGCTAGCAAATGTGAGAGTATGCGGTGGATCCGAAACACTTATAAGCTGTAATTTAAGAAAACAAAACAAACAAGCCTACCCATTTCCCATATGTTGATAGAGTTTTACTGTGGGTTGCTATTTTTAGCCATTTCTTACTATTAGAAAAGAAAACATCAACGACCAGGACTGTTATCTATCCCTCTGAATGCACGGAGAATAGGATTGAAGAGTGTAAGAGCTCACTGTAAATGCCAAATCAGTGCACGATGGCAAGTGTGATTATGAAGATTATAATGATAAGGATATGTTAATCATATGTGAATAAAGAGCTCCTTGGGCCTTAGTAATATGTACTTTTATATATGGGCTGATAGATTCAGCTTTTTAAAATTCAATTTCAAGTGAAATTTGCTCTCTTCTTCAATGTCCTAAGTCCAGTGAATGAAGCAAACTGAAATTTTTGGTGGGGTAGGAGAGGAAAAGAAAGCTTTAGATAAGCTTTTTTGTTTGTTTGTTTTGTTTTGTTTAAATTCTAAATGGCCTTTGCTTGTATTCCAGACTTGTTCCCAGTGGTAAATATTCATTTTATGTTCTTTACTTCTAGCCTTAAAGAACCAAACATTCAGAATGTATGAGTTTATGGGGGACACCTAATTCGGACCACTGCAACTATAATATCTTGATATTTTTTCAAGTACAAAAACATATAGAAAAAATATATTAACATTCATTTTAATTTTTAAAATGTTTTATATTTAAAATGAAATGATTTTATATTCTAATAGATCAATTCAATAGTTTCTGTGTATCTTACTTAAGAGAAGAAGTATATCATGGTATGTTTATTCTCCAATCTCTATTTATTGTTTAAAATGTTATGTTAGGCCAGGTGTGGTGGGTCACTCCTTTAATCCCAGCACTTGGAAGGCCAGAGGTAGAAAATCACCGTGAGTTCAAGGCCTCCCTGAGACTACATAGTGAATTTCAGGTCAGCTTGAGCTAGAATGAGACCCTATCTCAAAAAAACAAATGAAAAAAAATGTTATTATATAGTCAAAGTGCTGCAACATAAACTTGAGATATTAATGAAATTCATCTGAATCCTCCATGAAGCATAGAGGAAAGCGTTCATTAGGAGCATGGCTATCTGGGCCCAGACTGGCTGCTCTATCATGCATAAGGATCAAAGTTAGGTCAGCAAATGTAAGTAGGCAGGCATTCTAGCCTACCCCAGAGGAGATGCTGAAAAGGTATTCAGATTGTGCATGTGTTCTTTGACTGCCTGAAACTCTGTAAATGGTGCAAAGTAAGACTTCAGTTCCTAATAATTTTAATGCTTCCCACTAACAAAAGAATAGGAATTTTATTTGCCTTAGAGGAAGACCCAATACATCTCCTTACTAGTATAGGCAGATGGGTTTGGCATTTTCTTAAGGTCTTTGGTCTTGGGTATCCTTCCTTACTGGGTTCATGCAGGATGAAATTATTCTTAGCAACAGCCAGAAGTGTGGGAAAATTAAATACCCACATTCTACATGTAAATCATACCAAGTACATTAACTTCTGACCCTCACTGAGCAATGTACCCCAGTGTTATTGGCCAGTGCCTGCCATACCATAATGCTCTGAAGCCAGCCCTCCTTCTGTCTGTCAAGTTATGTCCCACCAATTTATCTATTAGTAGTGGATATCAGGGCTTTTGTTGTTTTTGGAAGGCCTTGGATAAATTTAATATGGTGTCTACAACAAAGATTAGATACTTTCTTAAGCTTGCTAAGACTAATCTCAGTATCAGATATAAAATAAATATAATCATTAGGTGTCCTTACTATTGCAGACTCTTAATCAATGAGCCTTTATCTCTCTCTCTAACTCTCTCTGAATAAAAAATACCAAAGAGACTGTTAAACTGTTGTCTACTTGTGAGTGTTTCCTGGAGTCAAACTGGTCTCTGTGGAAGAATGGATGTTCTTCTGAATCCCAAATCCCAAATCCATATCATCAAAAATGACACAGTATCAAAACCAGTTAGGGTGTGTTTGTTGTACATAACACATTTAGGCTAAAGAAGAAAAGGCTAAGGAGGAAGCATAATCTAAAGAGAAAACAACATAGAAATAATAAAAGGCAAGTAGCTCCTTGGGATAGAGGCACCTAGACATGTCATCTCCGTAAATGAATTTCCTTGAAAAAAGTTAAGGCGCACTCATGCAATAAGAATAGATGGAAGATTATGTCTATATACTTTGACTTTTTAAGGAGATTATCATATTCCTGACAAATTTTATAGTGCCTTTATTTGTACCCTCAGTTTTCTACAAAATTGGACTCAAAGAAGCTAAGACTGGGGCTGGAGAGACAATTTAGTGGTTAATGTGCTTATCTGAAAAACCAAAGGATCTGGTTTTGATATTCCCCAGGACCCACAAAAGCCAGATGCACAAAGTGGTGCATGTGTCTGGAATTCTTTTGCAGTGGATGAAGGTCCTGGCATGCCTATTCTCCTCTCTCCCTTTCTCTTCCTCCCTCTTTCTCTTTCTCAAATAAATAAATAAAATTATTTTTTTTAAGAAGAATCTAAGAGAGATCCTGATAAGGTGGGAACAAGCTGCCTGGAAATAGTAAACAAATGCCCATGACAGGGACAAAAACAGATATTCAGCGCAATAGTAAGAGCCAGACCAAATAGTTAAATCATCCAGATCTCAGATGACATTGGCCAGGTACATCCTCTTCACCAAACTTTTGGTGATAAGAAGCTCTATGTTAAAGTAAGAGATTATTGTCATTAAGCATGTGCTTTAGAAAAACTCTTCTAGAGCTGGGGAGGTGGTTCAGTGGATGAAACACTGGCATGTCAAGTTCCAGCCCCAGAACCCACATAAATAGCTGAAAGCAGTGGCAGGTTTCTGTAATCCCAACAAGCTGATGTTGACAATGACATGGAAGGCAAAGACAGGGATATTTCCCTGGAGCTCATGGTGGCAAGTACAGGAAAGAACTGCAAAATGAGCTCTTAGAAAGAGAAGCCCAGCCTCACATGAGATGGGCAGACACAGATCAACCCAAAAAGCTGTCCTCTGACCTCTATACAGTCATGAGGCCATATCACATGCAATCACACATGTCAACACATGAATGTGAGTACACACACAAATGAATAAGAAAAAAAAAAACAAAAGAAGGAAAGAAAACAACTCTAAACAATCTGCAGAGCTTTGCTCATCCATTGGAAATGGGGATTCCTAGGGATGGCTGGATTAGTGTTCTACCTCAAAATAGACAGAGGGCTCAAAAGTAGAAGCAGGTTCAGTTGTGGAAAATAAAGTTATATCTTTGCTTTCTCTCTCTTTCTCACCATATATATATATATATATATATATACATATATATATATATATATATGCACACACACACACACACACACACACACATAGGCACATTTTTTAAACTTTTGATGTGTAACGTACTTACCACCACTGGAATACATCTAGAACTTCATTTCAGGACCAAAATGTTGATCATGAACATTCATAAAAATGCAGAATTGAATAAACACCAGAATGTGATATTAATAAATAGGTTTGAAAGTCTCATAAAAGTTTTGAAGTAAATAAATTGTTGGGCTGGGGATATAGCTCTAATTGTAGAGTAATTACCTAACATGTGTAAGGTCCTCCCTGGTTTTCAGCAAATATAGAAACTTTAAAAGCCCCAGCAAGATGCTTTCTGTACCAGACAGTTTTCTGTTTTTATAGCAATAACTTGTTTATTGATTATTCCTAGTCAAACTGTGAAATTCTCCAAAAGTGATGGGCATCCGCCTACAATTTTGATTGTACTTGCCATATGTCCTAGATGCAATCTGCTTCTTTTCACTTATAGTTTCTTCTCATTTATTTCCTCCTTCAGGGAGGGGCTCTTGAGAGAAGCAGAATTGAAATTATGCCCAGCTAATTCACAGATCCCAGACTGTTTTCATTTTACACTGGCAATAATAAACCTTTGTCCTGACATAGTTTGATCTTCAAGACATGTGTGAAGTTGACTTCCTTTTAAGGTGAGTTAGGAATGTACTGAGTGATATAGTTTAATTTAACATCAATCCCACTCTGTACTCCTGTGGAAAATTTTTTGAGATGAACTGTCATTGATGGAAATGAACCTAGACATTGTGTCAAGTCCTGGGTTTAACCAGATATTATCATAGAAAGTTATTATTTAGTTCTAATGTTCCAATCATGCTAACTCATTCTTATAAATTAATTATGCAAACTATCTGATATGACCTATGTATTCATGTGTTCCTTTAGTCAACAAATGCTTCTTGTGTTCTAACTATGGGGTAATCCCATGCCAATTAATGGAAACAGAAATAAATGAGAGTCATGGACTCTGTCTCATGAAGCTTATCATATTGGGAGAAGAAACTATTAACCAATTAAACACATATGTAAGGGCATATTTCAGATAATAACACATGCTTGGAAAAAACAAAACAAGGTATTGAAATGGGAGCGGTTGGTATTGTGATGGAATCAGTATGGTTAAATGAGAACTCTCTTTAAAGCAGGTGTGTTGAAAGGATGATGGCCGGGGTAAGGGCTGGGGACTCACCTTTCTAGAAAGAAACCAGCGAGTGAAAGGCTCAGGAGAAAGCACGGCCTATTGGAATACAATCTGCTGAAGCAGATGGGCACAATAATCAACAGTAAATAACAACCTTGGAGAAGTGAGCAGGGCCTACATGTCTTGGAGGATATGAGAATAAGCATAAATTCTATCCTAATTACAGCAGAAAACCACTGAAGAGTTTCCAATGGGGAAACAGATTTTACAAACTAGATCCTATTTTATGCTGATTTAGAACTAGGTGTCAGACAAGAGAGCAGAACTGGGAAAGAAACTAAGATATTATTGCCTGGAGATTTCCATAAATCACTATAAAAATAGTGAGAAGTGTGGGGAGTCAAGTTACACTTTGGAGATATAGACAAGAGGATTTATTAGTAGATTAGATGTTTAGAGGTGCTGGGGAAAGGAATTCTGGGTGTATTGCATTTTAAAGTAGAATACAAATTAAGTGAATTGAGACACATCTTTTATGGATGCCACTATGAAGAAGTAGGTTTGAAAGGTCTTTCTCTCTCTTTATATATATTAAATCCATCTACCATCCACTCATTTATAATATATTATAAGTATTTACCTTCTTTCTACCTAATCTGCAAAATTTTGTTAGACATGTTCAGTTCACGGGAATCATAAAATTAATATGGATCTTATAATTTCTTATATCTAATTCTTCTTTATGAAAAATGAAGTTGACGATATATGATACTATTTCAAATATATGAACATTAACTTGATAAAGGACATCAATGAATATAACTGAAGCTTTCTTTCTAACTCAGTGACTTCACCTAATGTCTAATGCTTCTTAATATTTGAAACAAAACCCATACATCAATAATTCAGAAGCAGCCACAAAGCACAATTCATTCAAAAATAGCTTATTTAAAATTATGTAAGGTTGGTGGGGTTTTTTGTCTTTATTTTGTGATTTCTTTGTTCATAAAATTAGCATTTTTGAAAATAGACTAGGAAGGTTACTTAGAAGAGAGAAAAATTAAAGATAGTTGTCATTTACAAGAAGAAATGACCATCCATGAAAAATGTCCAGAAGATAGGCCATCAAGTGTCTGCTGAGGCAAACAAGCACAGGGTATAGTGTGGTGGCCTGGTGTGCTGCCTGATGTTAGCACACAACATAGTCCTTTCTTCCCAATTGGCAACCTGGGACCTCCACCTGTACCAAGCTGTACATATGCCCAACTCCAAACAACGAACTAGTTTTCTCTTGTCTTAGCAAGCATTGTCAGTGGTCTGTTTTTACTCAAATATGTATGTAGATCTATCTAGTATCAAAATTTCAGGGCATTCTAACATGGTTTTGAGTGCATGAGCAATAAGACAAACTGTCTTCTAAGCCAATTTTGGAATGAAACTCCCTCCTTATCATAAGCCTATCCATGACAGGGCATGATTAAAATCCAATGCATCATGGGAAAGGCTGGGCACAATACAGGAAAACCATATACACATGAATGTCCCAAATCTGCCAATCAAACCAGAGCACCCACTAAATGATGTCCCTAACAACTGGCACCTCCTTATTGTGGACTCCTTTGAAAGCATCCCTAGCAATAGCCATATCCCTTGTGTACTTTCTCCTTAAGAGGGCCTCTGTCCCTCTGGATAGTGTCTTCCAGTTTTTATTATTGCTTTGCGTTTAATAAAGTTTGTTGCTGCTTTACCATTTTTATTGTGCCTGTCTTCTTCAATTCCTTCAGTAATACACCAAGAACCTGAAAACACCCAGACAAAGATGAGCAATAACATATCCTGCTGCCCTTGCCATATACTAAATAAACATTAGGCTTAGGTTCACATTATTAGATAGGCCAAAGAATGAGAAATTTGATAGTGATACACAACAAAATTGGCAAGTAATTCTGAAATGACTTTTATTCTAAGATAGAGAACTGGAAGCTGGGACAGAACAAGTGTTACAAGACTGAGAAGTGTCTGGAAGGTGCTAATTAACAAAGGAATAATGGAATTCTATGCTGATAAGCAGGAGAGACTTTTAACAAAACATGGAGCTGTTTGTATAGTTTTATCCACCTCTAAAATGTCAGGCTTCTTGGATTCAGAGAATATAGTCCTAGCTAATCATTTGAACCATAAGATAACATTTTAATGAGGATTATATAATTTCACTGGGAGGGAAAATGTTCTAAATCCTTCTGCTGGAAACTGACAGCTCGTATTTAAAACTGTCTGACATGTTCTAATGTCTGAACATAGATTCAACACTGGGTAGACAAGGCTGGTCCCTGCTCTGTCAGAATTTTTGTCTTTTGGAATTGCATTGCTTGATGTTAGAAATCTAGATTTTTTTTATGTAGTTGCCCTTCTTCACGCTGGACAAAGGGAATCCAAATTATCGAAAGTAATGGAATCAGAAATAATCTGTCATACTTTGTTCCCAGCCAGAGCCCCACAGGCAATGAGCTGTTTGTATGGTGTTTCTCAGGCTGCCCATCAGACTGTGAAAAACATTTCTGGAAGAGAAAGCACAAGTGAAGAGAGTCGCAGGCTGGGAATGTGTGCTGTGCAATGAGCCGCCACCCTGGGTGAGCACAAGCCAGTTTGCAGCCACAGGAAAGGGCGAAGTGTGGTCAGAAGAGGCCGTTGCTCCTGAGGTGATGAGTATAACAACAGGAATGGATACCCAGAGGCTAAGAGCACACACGCTGGAAGCTGACTGACACCTTGCACTAGGGTTCTGCCCCTGAGTAGCTTGTGACCTTGGCCAGGTGGCTTGCCACATCTGCATCTTATATCCTCATTAATCTTATGAAGATAGGAACAGCATCTACCTCAGAAAGTGCTGTGAGGTTTAAATGAGTCAGTATGTGTTACAGACATACAATGGTGTAAAGCAAGTAAGACCTTATACCTTTCATTTGCAAAGCCTCAGAAAAGTGCAGAATGAACTTGAAAGGTTTTACCTTAGGTTAAATGTCAGCTAATACTTGTAACTAATCTTTGTATTTTCCCTAGGACAAGTTTAGTACAAACTCCTGCACACACACACACCCATATGTGTGTGTGTGTGTGCGTGTGTGTGTATATATATATATATATATGTGTATATATATATATATGCATATATACACATACCTATACACACACATACAAGCATACTTACACACACACACACGTGTGTGCACCCAATAAAATTATAACCCAGGCATGAGTTGGGACAAAGAATACATTAAAGAAGTAATATACTGTGTTTCAATTGAAAATAATCAGAGAGATTTCAGAACTTTGTGATGGCTCCAGAGGAGGACACTATGAAAGTTCTAAAGGGCATGCTACTGATTTTTTATGGGAATTTGATAGACCAGAGCATTAGTGAGTGAGTGCTAAATCTGCACAGAGCACTAAAGGCTTCAGAAGGTAATCAACCCTGCTCACATAAGGTGCTCTAAGAAGCACTGTAATTATCTAAATGAAAGAACATTGCCATTTCCATAATCACAATTCAAATCTAGGGTCACTTATTATTGGCAATGTTATTGATGCCAGTCCATCTTTGGCCACACACAGAGCTTCTAGCACAAAACAGTTTGCTGTTGTTTCCCGTGTCTTGCTCATTTTGCCATCATTTTGACGAGATCTTTTAGCTTTGCTTATAAAGTATTCAAATGCTAGTGCCCTCTCAAGGGAAAGCTTTGTAAAGTGAACACAGAAAGTATGAACGTGAACAGCAAATGAAACTGAATGGAAAAGAGATCCAGAAGACTTACATTAATAACGTTTTTATTTTATAACCCCAGGAGATGATGCAAAGTTATGATCCTAATTCTCCTACTTTCCTCAGATGAACCTGGTAAATTCAAAATATATCAAAGGGGTGACTTTCTTTTTAAAATGTCCTAAATATCCTGTATAAAATTTGCAACAAAAGAGCACTGTTGTCACAAATCATAATGTGATATTGCACACCCAGTACTCCTTTACAGGCTAAAGCTCATGCACGTCCCACGAATCCACTGTCAGGGATTCTCAAAGACCTTGTTCCCAGGCTTGACAATTCCTTATAAAGGCTCTTAGGACCCAAGCTACAGGTATGCTCATGGAAAAGTTGCGTGACAGCCTGAGTATGTAAGTCAGAGTCTGAAGAGGCTCAAAGGAGAAAGTCCAGAGGACGAGACACAAGCTCATAAGAGTGACCTCCCTAAGAAGTCCCACACAGTGGGCTCTGTTTCCTCAGGCAATGAAAGGTCATCTGCCACTGAAACTTGAGTCTTAATTGCTTTTGTGAGTCTATCTTTGGGGTAACAATTAATATAAACTTATTTATGAACATTTCTGAAGTTTGGGAAGTCCAGGATCTTGGCATTGGCATGGGGTAAGGAACCTCCGTGCTGTACCATTAATAAGCAAAGGCAGAAGTGCAAGCACACTAGGTATCCTTGCATCTTGGAACTCCCTTTCAATGATGTCTCTAGATCATAATTAACTATTGGCATAATGAATTGTGTGCTGCTGATCTCTGCATCTAGATTAGAAGCTGCCTGAGGGCCGAGACTTTTTGTGTTATTGCTCTATTCCCATTAAGCACCTCAGTACCAGGTACATATTGGATTCTGAATACATAAAATTGAGTGAATCATCATGTAATATCTTTTTACTTTCTATACTACACGTGATGTGTTTTCCACATTTTTGCCAGACGTTTAGGTGAATGTCATCTGTCTTCTCCAAATAGCCACTTCAGTCATTTGCATCAGGTATCTAGGGTACACCTCTGGCTTCTTCCTCATTCTCATTCTACCTCATCTTGCATATTCATTCTTAAGAGGAAAACATTTAGAAATTCTGTTGTTGACTTGGGTTGAATTGACTTAAATATTTAGAGTATAGCTTTTTATTTTTTATTTTTATTTATTTATTTATTTGAGAGTGAGAAAGCAGAGACATGGGGGGGTGGGGAGAATGGACATGCCAGGGTCTCTAGCCACTGCAAACAAACTCCAGACACATGTGCCACCTTGTGCATCTGGCTTACATAGGTCCTGGAGAATCGAGCTGAAGTTCTTCTGCTTTGCAGGCAAGCACTTTAACTGCTAAGCCATCTCTCCAGCCCAGTTTAGCTTTTATGTAAATTTAATTTACACATCAAAACACAACTAACTACAAAACAACGCATTACATATGTGTTGAAATTAAAATAACATCTTCCTAGCTGTTCTAATTTATCAGAAGTTAAGTAAAGTTGCCAAAAAAATTCCCCCCTCTAATTCCTCTTTCCCTCCTTCTTTCCTACTTCCTCAGTGAAATATGAAGCATTTATGACTTTATCCAATTGGGTTGCATCAACTTGATGTAGTTCTGAAAATCTGCCACAGGTCTTACCTAGACTACCTTCCTTGACTTGTGGTGTCTCACTTGTCTGCAGTCCAAGCCCATCACAGTCTTGCAAGGCTGTAAGGTTTATCTAGGGCTTTGCACTTCATTTCATGGAAATGAGAATTAGCTAACCATCATTGCCATGTGCTTTTAGTTCCTGGAAACATTCTAATGCATTAACTGATGTGACTAAAGAATATGAGGTCCAGGTAGATAGAGAATATGCATGGACCCTCATATGTCCAGAGCTGGATACAAACATCTATACTAATTGTCCTCTGATGAATTTTTTAACAATATAACATGTTTCTTTGCAATCATGATAAACTATATGCCTTGGTGCCATGAAATTCCTCTCGAAATTTGTGTAAAAAGAGCTTGACAGCCAGGTGTAGAGCTGCATGCCTTTAATCCTAGCACTCAGAAGCAGAGGTAGGAGGATCGCAGTGATTTCAAGGCCATTCTGAGACTACATAGTGAATTCAAGGTCAGCCTGAGCTAGAGTGAGACCCTACCTCGAAAAAAACAAAAAAAAAGAGTTTGACCATACCAGTGGAGGCCTGTTTTTATTCCTCTAGTCTTTGGAGGCCATCATGAAGCATTGGAGGTATCCTGAGTGTGATAAATATCTCGTTATTCATTGCCAGCCCCTAAGACCACACCGAAAATTTATGCTGAAATGACTCATGACTATGGCATTTCCCTCTGCCTATGTGTTATCAGCCTGACCTCTGGGAAGGTTAAGAAGCTACTGCAGATCAGGTCTAGTCATCTGCACAGTAACTCAACTATGACATTGTAATGAAACGCCACTGAAAAGTCTCATCACCAGTGTTTGGATGAGAATTCAGTTCAGCAATGCCCCTCACTTTATCATGTATCTATGCTCAGAGAGGATCCCAGCCTGAGGAAACAGCAGCTGCGGGTTGGAGCCCTCCCACACTCTGCTCTGCATGTCTTCTCTCAGCAGCTTCTAAATTGCATTCTTTCCCTGTAGTAAATAGTGATCCTTGCCCATGGGGGTAACAGCTTCCTTTGGGTCCTGTGAGTGTCCCATGAACTGTGACCCCGAGGGTAGTTAGGGGACACCCCCAGACTTACAGATGCTGTCAGAATTGATGAGAGCTGCGCCTTTACACATTGCAATTTACCAGACTCCAGCTGGCGTCTCAAAGCCAAACAAAGCCAATGCTCAGTAAACCTTATACAAAGACTCAATAGAAGTTTGTATTATAAGTCAAAGAAAAAACATCCCTTCAATTTACAAATTAATAAGTGTAGTAGTCACAAAGAAATCCATACCGTGTACATGTTTTCTATGGACACTTTCAATTGCCACAGGTTAATTTTCCTATTTGTCTCATAATATTGATTAATTATAATCCACTAAAACAGGAGGGTGAAACTAAAACCTGGAAGCTTGAAAATAATTTTATCTATTAGCATGTATTTCATTTTGTAAAGACAAACCAGACCATCCCTCACAGTGTCTGTGACTATTGTGTTCCAACCAGCAGCAAATGAGAGCTCCTGGTGTTCCACAGTCTCACAAGAGCAGAATGCTCTCAGTTGTATTGGGTTTGGCCACTCGTAGATACATAGGAGCATCTGCTTTAGTTTGCATCTTATTACCTTCATGCAATGGTCAGCTTCTCTTCATGCTAAGTGTCATCATAGGTCTCTCTGAAGTATCTGTTCAGGCCTTTGCCAATTTTTAAAAGCAAGCTGTTCATTCTCTTATTCTTGACATTTAAGAATTTTCTGTACATTTAAGATGACATTTCTTTATGAGTTGTATATATGTTGCAAATATTTTGTCTTTGATTTGTCTTCCCAGACTCTTGATTTTCATCATATTTTGCATGATGTGCCTTATATAATAACATAAACCACGAGATATATTATTTATAAATATCTAGGGGGCTAGGATGATGGTACTGTGACTAAATGTGCTTGCTTGCAAAGGCTGCTTGGCCAGCTCCAACCCCCTATTACCCATGTAAAACCAGGTGAACAAGGTGGTACATGCATGTATTCCCTTTCCCTTTCTCTCTCTCTCTCTCTCTCTTTCTTCCATTCACACAAAAACAAATAAGAATATTTTAAGAAATTTAAAAGAATCTCACACTAGTGAGATTGCTTAGTGGATAAAGCACTTGCTCTTTAAGTGTATGCACCTGAGTTCAAATCCCCAGCACATCAACTGGACACAGCACGACAAATGTCTGTAATCCCATGACAAGTTAAGAAGAGGAAACAAGAGACTCTTCTGGAAGGTCTCAGTCAGCTAGCCTGGCAAACAGCAGTAAAAAAAACACACACACACTGACTCAAGGTGGGAGAAGAAGATGAACATCTGAGGTTTGCCTCCAACCTACACTTGTGTGCCATGGCACATGTGCTCCTGAACTCATACACACAAACACATGCAAATATGAACACACACACACACACATCTACACCATGGATAAAGTTAAAATAAATGCTCACAGCACCTGTGGTTTTCTACACCAGACTGAGCCTCTCAATGTGTTGCCTTCAATGGGAGAAGGGCATAGGAGATACAAACATCTCCCAATGTAGCTAATGGCAGCTAATGGTTTCTGGAGGTGGGAGAGTCAGGTTCATTTCCCTGTGGTAAATAATCTTCCACCAGTTATCATGCAAGCAGTCCTAATTTAGCTCAGTGAGTGGGAAAAAGAGGAATTACAGTAAGATGGAGATTAATGGGGAAGAAGAAGGGAATTAATGGGAGGGGAGAAAATGAGAGAGGTTAATGAGGGGAGATAAGATCAGAATACACTATATACATGTATGAAAATATCAAAAAATGAAAAATAATCAGTTTCAAAAATTAAAACAAAGCATTAACTGATTCTTATGAATTAGGTTTGGGTATGTAAGGATATTTGATTCATATGAGATAAAATAATGAGTTTGGATGCAAGCATTTGTTTATCTCCCAAGGTGAAAAGATGGGGAGAAGGCATGAGGAATATATTCATGTAAATGTTTGCAAAAAGGAGTTGGGCATTTGAGTATACTTTCAAGGTAAGAGCACATGACTCTAGTACTAGTTGAATTTTTCAGGCTGAAAGAGAAGGCTTCTATGGAGCTTATGACAGGATATTCATGACAAAACATCAACCAGCTCATGGTAAGGCAAATGTTGAGATTAGGCCCGGTTAGAATGAAAGACTGTGGTGGTTGTTTTGGATATCACTTTGTCCCAAGGCCCCGGTCCATAAGGAAGAACACACCTATGAAATAAGACTTCTATGTTAGGCCAAATTAAATTATGAAACATAAGCCACTTTTTCCCTTTATTACTTTTTAATACCCTAAGTTGTGTCCTGATGTTAATCTTGCAAAGGACCCACTCAGAACTTCTTTCAGTTTCAGGATGGCACCAAGTTCATTACCACTCGAGAACACACATATTTTCTCTCTTGTACCTGTAATATTTCCTTGAATCTGTCCAGTTAATTCATATGCATTTTGACCGTGATGCATTTAATTTACAAAGCTTTTCCCCTACGTTCCACCCCACTGTTGACTATAGCATAAAGGCTAAATTAGATATTTGTATAAATTATTCTTATGTAAATCCATAGAACTTTGTATACATTGCTGTTTTTCTTTTCTTTTCATTTCTTTCATTCTTATTTATTTATTTATTGGTTAATTGATTCATTTGCAAACAGAGAGAGCTACAGAGAAGAGAGACAGAGAGAATGGTCATGCCAGGGCTTCCAGCCAGTGCAGATGAATTCCAGATACATCTTCCACTTTATGCATCTGGCTTTATGTGGATATTGGGGAATAGAACTAGGGTTGTTAGCCTTTTCAGGCAAGTGCCTTAGCTGCTAAACCATCTCTCCAGCCCAACATTTCTATTTTTCTATGTGATGAACAAGCTATCATCCCTATTGCACTATCAAAGTTATAATTTTAAGACATGTGTTAATTATCTACATTGCTTAAAATGTTTCTCTGTGGGCTGGAGAGATGGCTTAGCGGTTAAGCGCTTGCCTGTGAAGCCTAAGGACCCCGGTTCGAGGCTCGGTTCCCCAGGTCCCACGTTAGCCAGATGCACAAGGGGGCGCACTCGTCTGGAGTTCATTTGCAGAGGCTGGAAGCCCTGGCGCGCTCATTCTCTCTCTCTCTCCCTCTATCTGTCTTTCTCTCTGTGTCTGTCATAAATAAATAAAAAAAATTCTTTAAAAAAAAAAAAACTGTTTCTCTGTTAATTGAAATGGTGATTAACAAAACTTCACTTGAATGAACAAATGGCAGCTTGTGAGTATGTATAGTGTATTAATCCCAGAGGGAAGAGGGACAGGGAACTGGCAAAAGCTCTGAGTATAAAATCTCCCATATGGAAAATTCCACTAAATCTGAAGTGACAAGACAGTTAAGTGTGTATATCTCAAGGGTTTCATTAGAACTTATTCATGCTATGTTTTCTTTTAAAATAAAAATTTCAGTGCTACAGTCTCTAAGTTTATGCTAATTTATTTTATTGTGAATAGTGAATGCATTATGTCATTTTTATAATGGATTACCCAAAGGAAAAGAGTCTATCAGGTAGAAATAAAGTAAATTTAATTAGTCCCATTAAGTGAACTTAGATGATCCAGAAAAAAGTCATATTTTGAAAGAAGTTTCATTTGTATTGAATAAAATTACCCTACAAACAGTTGCTAACTTTAGAAATCATAGAAAAAGAAAACTCTGTGTTGAAAGCACATTGTTAGATGATTTTTAAATCATGTATTTAAAAGAAAATGGGCTGGCAATGTGGAACAAACTTAATCCTCTTATTTTTTTCCTAAAAAAAAACCCATATATCAAAAATCTGCTTCAGGCCCACTGTTGTCATAAGATTCACATTAATTTCTGACAAGATTGGAGAACAGCCAGTAGTGGGTGGGACTAATGGGCCCCTACTTTCTGCAATTAGGATGCCATCTAACTTGGTTACTGCTTTAGATTAGTTCTTAACTGGAATCAGTTATATGTGACTGTTATTGTTAATGAGAAAGGATATTAAATACAGATTATGTCTTTCATAGTCTAGCTAGCTGGGCATCTTGTCCTTAATTCTCCCCATCTGTGACCCTTTATAATACATTAAGCACACCTTTTCAACACCAGCCCTATTACAGTTAATCATGCTGGGGAAGAGATTACACTAAATGTATTATCAAGACACTGACATTAACCAAATGCCTGTCAGATAGGTTGGGGAACAAAGAGCTTAAACAACAGACTGAGTTTTAAAGTCAATGGTATCTTTCTATCTGTCAAAATGGGGATTGCTGTCCTCTCAGATTATTGTGACATGTGGCTATATGCAGTCAATGAAAATGTCATCTAATTGTTTTTAAAATTTAAACATAAATTTCCCATTCAAGTCTGTGCAATATACATATTCTTTTATAGTGACAGGAATTATGCAAGAAGTTTATGGAGTTCCAGGAAAGAACATATGGTTTTAAATTTTTTCAAAAAATAGTCAAATAGTAGCATATATGTTATTCTTCACAACATATTAACTACTGTAATAATATTTTTCATTTGAGGGAGCCCTATTGCATCATATAAAAAGTCTGTAGATGCTATAGAATTATGGTGAGAAAATGCAGCTATCAGTAGAAGTTATCAAATCCCTGCTTCTGAGTCCCTTGAGATACAAAAGTGGAAGCATATTATATAAAGGAAGGAGCCAGGATGCAGCACCTGCTTGTGTCAATGTGACTTTTCAGTTCAATGTTTTTTTTAAAATATATTTTTCAAATGTTTATTTATTTTCAAGCAAAGAAAGATAGAGAAGAGAGACCTACAGAGGGAATGGGCACACCAGGGCCTCCAGCCACTGAAAATGAGTTCCAGACGCATGCACCAATTTGTGCATTTGGCTTTATTTACATGGGATTGGGGGAATCAAACTTGTTTTTTGGCTTTGCAAGCAAGCACTTTCCCTAACTACTACTAAGACATCTATCTTTCCAGCCCCCAGTTGAAAGTTTTTGATCAGTCTTGCATATGAAAGGGATAAAAGGTCTAAAGGCTGGGGCTGATGGACGGTCTCAAAGATTTATACCTTCAGGGTTGGTTTTCCCTTATCTTGATAAGGTCCCTTCTCAAATTTTAATAGTGTTTATGAGATAAGACCTCAAAAGCATGTATGTAGCTCAGACTGATCTGGAAATCATGGCAAATTTTATGCCTTTGCTCCCCAAGTTAGGGGGTTATAGGCATGAACCATTATACCTGCCTACATCTAGGTTCCTTTCATATACACTCATGCCCTTACCAGTTACTTGGCTACATTTCAAAAATCACTTTTTCTTCTTTAAACAAGGCTGAGAAATTTCCAATTGTTAAATTCTGCTTCTCTATTAATAAGTCACATCTGGGAATCATTTCTGTTTTCACTTTTATTATAAGCAACGAGGAAAAGTAGCCTTTACATTCATGACCTCACACTGGATGACACTATCATAGGAGGAAAAAATGATAACATCAAAATAGAAGGAAACAATTTGGAAAAAAGAAGGGATTCAGTTGCAGAGAAACTTGGGAGGGGGAAATGAGGGGTTGTAGGAAGGGTGTTTGATCATGGTATATTGTCTATAATTATGGATTGTCGAGAAAAAGTTTAAAATTTTAAAATAAAGTAAAAAAAAAAAAATCATCAACACTTAAGTGTACGGAGAACTTTCCCACCAAATATCATAGTCCCTGAGGCTGAAGTTCTACCTTTTATCAGTCATATTACCCAGACACAATTCACTATTTTTATCAGTTTAGAGCAAGGATTATCTCTCCTCCAGCACCTCATTCAGCATTTGCTTCTGAGACCTCTTCAGAGTAGTCTTCACTGTCCCAAGTCAGAGAGGAAAATGTAAACATCGGGGTGCAGGTGAACTCTGACCACATCATGGTCTGCCCAGGACTGACACGAGGCACAGAGGCACTTCTTGCTTCCCAGTTACTGTGACCTTTTCTGAATCAGGGACATCTGTTCTTAAATGCATATCCCCATTCTGTCTAAATAATGAGAATTCAGCAAAGCCAAATGGGTAAAACACTTAACAGAACTTATCATACAGTGACAACTCTAATCCCAGGAACTATTATAACTCACAGGGTATCTATCTTAGTAACAGGTTAGGGCAGTAAGTTGGAATGATAGTTGATGTGAGAGATCAAATTCCTATTGTCATGTACAGAATGCGCACCTGAGAGTGGGAACTGAGGGTGGTAGAACTTTCTCTCACATTCATTATTTAAGATAATATGACTACATTTTGACTCAAATTGTTACTGTAACAAGATACCTGTTATCATCCATTTATAGAAGAAAAATTTGTTTGGGCTCACAGTTTTGGAGGCTTTAGTTTATGACTCATTGGCTCAGTTAAGTGAGGAATATGAGAGAGAGTAAGGAAGCTCAATTTTGGAAGCATGCCACTCTGTGGGGAGCTTTTCTTGAAAACCAAAAAATTAGCAGTCCTTGAGACCAAGAGGGTAAGCCATCTTTGAAACTAACAAATAAACAAACAAACAAACAAAATCTTTGAAAGCAAAGCTTCTATGTCTCCATCTGGTAAAAAGTTCCTAAATCTTCTTTTTCTTTAGTTTTACTCTATAAATTGCATAATTTCTATATTTTATCCAGTAGTGTGAGATTGTGAGGCCAAATTCTGACTCAGAGGAATATCCAGGACCCTGCCTGCATTAGAGAATATAAAAACACCAGCAGACCAGATCCCATGCCTGTGGGCTTGTGTTGCACTTACTTTCTCATTACTGGGACAAGTTATTCAACCAAAAGCAGCAGATGGGAGGCAAGAGCTTCTTTTGTCTTATAGTGTCTGGGGGAAGCTTCATGTTGGCAGGGGAAAGCATGGCACATGCAGAGGTTGAGCATCACCTCGGTTACAGCAGGTAGAAAACAGCAGTAAGAAATTGATCCAAACTCCAGCCATGGGCTATCATACTCCTAACCCTGCCCCAGAAACACATTTTCTCTAGCAATGCTCCTCCTCCCAAACTATCAGCTAGGGACCCAGCATTCAAAACACATGAGTTTATGGACACCTAAATCGGACCATTACAGCTTGCTTGCCAGAACTCTTTAAAGTAACTTGTAAACATTGCCTTGCCGGTATTTCAGAGAGTGTGATCATTCTTGAACCCTAGATTCATTTCTAACAGTTACTTCTGGAGGACTGAAGCAACATGTGGAGGAGGATTGTCACCTCCGACCTGGGTGTGAAGGAGAGGAAAAGGAAGGTGCTTAGTCACGCACTTTTTATTTTTTCTTGAAGGCCTGGCAATCAGTTACCTAACCGCTTCCCCATAGGTTATTCCTCTTAAAGGTTCCACCACCTGCCAATAGTACTAGGGCTAGGGACCTTCAATAAACATTCTGGATCCAGGGTATAGTACCCACATTCACAATCAAAGATACTAGAGGGCAAAAGCCTCACAACTCTGAATTTTTTTCATCATCCCTCAGATTGTACATGTAGACTAGGTGCCTGAGCTCCTAAACTCAGGAAAAGAATCACAGTAGCCACATGAAAGGTGAGACCCTAAACCTTCTCTGATAAGTCAAGATAAGTCATCTCTGGGCTGTGACCCTTCTCCAAATTGGTCACAGTGGTGCTTGGTCATCAGGAAAGGGTTCATGTTGAAGATTCACCTGCTTTTTAATGGTTTTGGATTGAATGCCATGTAACGTGTGTACAATGTAAACAGATTGGTTAGCCTAAACAATGCTTAAAGCTGAATGTGTTGATTCTTTGGGGTTTTACTGTTCCATATGGCAAAACAAATACAAACAAGCAAAATAATACTCAGGATGTTTGAAGAGGGATGTTTCATATAACAGAAAATCAAAGTAATGTAAAAGAGATAAAGATGGATGTCAATGATAGGATAAAATAAAAATCATATTAAAATATATCTCCTTACTAAGTTTACTCTCTAAGAAGCTTGGGACCCCTCATAACAATGACTTTGAAGAGTCAGTATAGCAAGGGACAAAGCGCTGCTGGCAAATTATGCTTTTACCAAGGTTTATATTACCATTCTTCTTCATGAATGTGTACTAAGTGTTCACTTCCACTGAATATTAATGTGGAGAAAATTTATGTCTTATCATTTTCAGGTGGAGTTGTTCTATAAGTGCTTAGAAAAAAAATATAGGAGAAGACATAGAAATATCAATTCCACTAATTCTACCAAAAACATGTTTTCTTTTTTTTTTTTTTATTTCTCAAGGGACCTTTATAATTGCTATTGCTTATTACCTTGAACCTCTATAAAACAGAAGTAACTGCTCTTGGAAATTTAAGGACATTGTATTCTTACTTTACTTATAAAGCAAATATCATTTAGTATTACTCCCTTTTTCAAAACTATGCAAAGAATTATTTGATAGATAAATTAAAAACAGAGCTGTTAAAATTGTAGTGTAAAATTGCACAACTTACTTGTTTCTCTGCATTTTGACATTAAAATTTTATTTGCACTGCTGACATCATTACATATCTATCTACTGGTTATTACAGTAGAGAGCAGGTAGGACATAATAAGTGGTAAGTTTAAGATGGTTAACATATTAAAAAGTAGAATATTCTCTGTCTAGAAATTCTAACAATCTAATATTTTCTACATTCTGTGAAATCAAAACTTGTTCCTTGAAATCTTGGGATTCCAATGCAATATAGTATCTGAAAATAAGTGTATTGAAATTTTATGGAATTTTCTAATTGGCACCACTAATATTTTTTTTCAGGGGTAGATTCTATTCCATGGGATTTTGCCCAAAAGTTGATGAGTATAATAAATAAGCAGACACATTCACACATATCTATCTCAATATGTTCTAATGATTCTAGTGAAAGAGTAACTTGATCAACTATAAGAAAAAACTAGAAATTCCCCCCAGACATTCTTTATCTCTACACTATTATCTTTTTATGTTTGAGAGTTCACCACACTTTAAGGATTTCATTATGTAAAAAGTATCTGACTGTTTGCAATAACACCAAGACTTCCCTATCTTTCTACTTAGTGTGTATTATATAGCACATTAAACATTTCATGGTATTGGCTAAGGTATATTTTAAAACAAACTAATTAAGTCTATGTTTACTTACTATATCATTCCTAAAAGATTAGAAATGTTAGCATTTTAGAGAACCTGCAAATTTTACTTCAGTTCACTGATTTTAGTATAATCCATTCATTTAATAAAAAATGTTTACATTGTCTCTAATACACTATTTTCCTAGCAATGTGGCACTGTTAGGTACCAAAATATAAGTCTAAAATTCTGTTAGAAGTAAAACATACACATATAGGCACACAAATGATTTCCATACAGTAAATATTCCCAAGCCATCAGTTATCCTCAGTGGTTTTCATTGATACCAACATCGAGAACACTGAAGATAACTCAGAGATGCAAACCCAATTGTGCAATTAACATACATGATCCTAGTAGGAGGTTTTCCTCTTGAGCACTATATGATGAAAATTAGAAGTCAAACTAATTCACAAGATGTGCCAGCCTCCTTCCCAGGCACTTGCTGATAATTTCAGGCCTGTTACCAATTAGCCTGGAAGAGTTTTGAAGGAGTGAAATTCATATTGCTGCTTTCTCCTTTTCCTGTTCCAACAGGGTACCAGGTACTTCCAACTCAGCAATGCAGTTTTTCATTCTCATGTCTATTTGACATGCTCTCCTGCAGGCCCCTTAAGCCCAGAAACATATCACAGTTCATCCATTAGTCAGTGACATATAGAGCATATTGGACATCTGGGGCAGATGACTGTCAATACTCTCTCATTTGACAAAATTATTGTCAATAACATTTAAGATGTACAAAAAATTTTTATTTATGAACTAAAATTGGCTTTTACCAAATAAAAATAGTAACTTAAGAGTTTGAACTCCATTTCACTGTTGTAAGTATAAATAGAAGTTCCATGTAATTACATAAAATGATAAAAATAATAATATTATATAGCTACAATTAAGTTTCTTGGTTATTACACTGTGCTATCCATCATATATATAATTATCTGATGGAGAAATATAAAATGCACATATAAGGGCCTAACTATATATCTTGGTGTTTTTCAAATTAATGTGAATGTATATTAGACAGTCATTAAATTATTAGAGAATATAATAAAAACAATAACATTAGGGCTGGAGGATGGCTTAGCAGTTAAGGTGCTTGCCTATGAAGCCTAAGGACTCATGTTCTATCTTTCTCCAGATTCCACATAAGCCATACACACAAAGGTGATGGAAGTGCAAGGTTGCACATGCACAGTAGGTGGTGCATGCATCTGGTATTTGATTATAGTAGCTGAAATGCTGACATGTCAATTTCTTTATCTTCCTAAAATAATAATAATAATAATAATATAACAAAGCACTAATTTGAAGCATATGTGTGGTCTAAAACCTAGACAATAGTCATATTTGTTGTTAAATATATTTACACTGAAACATTTGGAGATAAGGCAGAATAATATTTTACCACTGAATTTGTTTACAATTGCCAGTGTATAATCTTTTGATAATAACAAAAAGAAGAATGACTTTCATTTGCATTTGCTATTGCCACTAAGATCACACGGGCTAGGCAGCCTCGGTGGATGTTTGGCACTCTCCCTGGGCACATCAACCATACCCTACCTCCAGTGTCTGTAGTTTGGTCATACCACCATATATACTGAATAAGTTCTTTATAAAGTTATCAGAAAGTTAGTCATTTACTGAAACCATTGGATAGACCTTTAGGAAATACATCAGGGATGAGAATCCTATGATCCTGGTCCCATGTCACATTGCTATCTTACAATTGAAAGTCATTAAATCACTCCATTTATTTCTGATTATTAGAGAATCTAAAGGGCATAAGATACCAAATACGAACCACTGCTCATGGTTGTTTGAACAGCAGCTTTTGCAATTGCAAATGATATACTTTAAAGTGAAACAGAAGAGATAATGCCATTATATAAGTAGCAGAGTGCCTGCAACATGGTACATCTGAAGTGCATTTACATTCTTTCCTATTGGATATATGATGTTCAGTGTAGGACAGTAGGATGAGAAACATCACCTCATCATTAGTATCATATTTATATGCTATTATTAATATACCTTTTACTCATGCTTGTGAAATAGTGGAGACTACTAAAAGTATTTGTTTCTTTACCTATGCCTTCATTTTAACTGCTGAAAAAAACTATAAAATCATAAATATTTATGGCTAGTTCATAACAATATTTTCTCTGTGTTCCTTCATAGCTGTCATTTCAGATATGACTGTCATTGTGACAGAATCCTGATTTCCCATTAGTAGCAGGCCTGCCTGGACTTATTGGCCTATGTTAATTGCAGTCTCATCAAAAAACAAAATATACAAGGGAGCCTTTCACAAGCCAGCCAGGAGCTGGAAAGATAATTTCTCCATTAAAAGTATTTTCTTGCAAAACCTGTTTAATTAAACTGAGTTTAATTCCCTAGTACCAATTTAAAGCCTGTTTGTCAAAGTTGTGCATGAATCTGAAGTTTGTTTTTAGTGGCAAGAGACCTCTGGTGTGCCCATTCATATTCTCTTTCTTTCTTTCATAAATAAATAAATAAATAAATAAATAAATAAATAAATATTTTTTAAAAAATGGCCACACCTGCAAACACCTGCAAAGAAATTTTTTCAGTTGACCTATAGAACTATGGGATCAATAAAGAGACTGCTGTTTCATGTACCAAAGTCTGGAAGGGTTTGTTACTTAGTGAAAAGCTGAAAAATGTATCATTTTTAGGTCATTCCCAAATATGCAGCTAATGCTAATGGAGCTAACAATTCTGTGAACAAAGGATGTCTGTTTTAACTCAAAAATACCAACCATGTAGGCACAAGGTTTACTTTCTAAAAGTAAAAATGGATCAACCATACTCTGTTTGATGATATGGTAAATATCAAATTCTATCATTAATTGTTGACAAAATGTACATCATGACACCTAGGCTAATCATGAATTGAGTATCTCAGTGCCTGCTATGAAACTATGTATTTCTCATCCATATTCCCTCATTAATCCTTTAAAGAAGGCCTGGTTTATAATTACTAATTCAAATAAGAAAACAATTGAAACAGAAATTCTACATGATGAATGTCAAGATCAACCGATTAGAAAGTTGATGAGTCCAAATTTGGTTGAGTGTTTTAAAGTAAAAATGTACTTAAATAGTTCATAACTTGTGAAACATCTTGCAGGTTTTTTTTTTATAACTACTAGAGCTTGGAGAGTTTTACAAATATTGAATATCATGGTCAAAGAAATGATCTATGAAAGTCCATTTCAATATATCACAAGAATTTTTCAAAAGAGGAGCATGGTTGGAAGTTAAACTGTGTTATAGAATATAGGAGTCTCAATTTAGCATGGTTAAGTGACCCTTGCCTATAGTGTACAGCAAGTCTTGGTGTTTGGTAACTGGAATAAAAGTAAAGGATAATGGATGTCAGATGTGTGTGGCAGGAATATCAAAATTTTTCTACCACAAATTTTGAGGCTGGTAACTTCCAATTTCCCTATTGATGTTTCAAGAATGTGTGGTTGTTTATCTATATAAATTTCATATTTCTTGGCTTTTTAACTTGGAGACAAGTTAGAAGGAGACAAATAAATGAACAGTTTTCATTGTCTATCAGTATAATTTCATTTCTTTATCTGGAATCAAAATGCAATCACTGTTTTAACTTCTAAGATTAAAACAAATTCAAGCAAGAGTCGCTTTAATCAAATCAGTAATACCTAGAAATCAAATGAACTATTTTAAAGAAAACACCAGAAAATACTCTTTTAGAATTAAGTAAAATGAAATACCAGGAATGGCACTTTGGTACCAAAACATCTCCAGTTACAGTGCAAATATATGCTCCCTCATATGTGACTTAGGATTACCTACCACAGATTTCTATCTTTCATTTTGTATGTCCTTTTATTGTTTTCTCATCATATGGTCCTGATTTTCAATATCGTGTTTGGTGTATAATTTGATTCAAGTGGGAACAATAATTGGATAGTTTAGAAATTTCATATTTAGAAGAAAAATTTCTTCCTTATCTTATCTACACTATAGATTATTTCCCAGGATGTGTAGAATACACTGTGACTGAGACATTCTTGTCACTAGTGGGTTTCATGATCTTTGTAGTTGTCAATTTGTAATGAATGAAGGATATATGTAATCACTGGGTATCAAATGTGAACCCAGCTCATTAATTAAGACCTGTTTACATAGATTCATCAGTAACTGAAGTCTTAAGAACATCTTAAGCAGAAAAATCACAGTTTGCCCCATCCTGTGCACTGCATTCTGTAGACCTCTAACCTAACTCCTTTCCTCAGCAACACTTCTCATTATCTGATACAGTATACACTCACATGTTTGTGGTTTGCTATCTAATAAAAGCTCCATGAAGTCCAAACCATGTTCTGTCATTTGTATCCTCATTTTCTAAAATGATGCTAAATATATAACTAGTATACAATACATATTTTTGAATGAATTATTGAATGTCCTTTTTATCTTGTCTGACATATTTTTAAATTTTAGATTTTGAAATTATTGCATATATAGCCAAAATATCTTTCTTCTTTTTTGATGTGCATATGTGTGTATGGCATGCATTCATGTATGTATGTTCATGTATATACGCTCATGTTTGTGGTGGCACATGTGTGTGTGTGTGTATGTGCATATGGATGACAGAGGTTGCCATCGGATGTCTTCCTCAGTTGCTCTCCATCTAATTTTTTTTTTTTTTTGGCTTTTTCACATAATTTTCTAAGTTTTCCAAGTTTCCTTAAGCTTAGAACAAGTTAGGGTAAAATTTTCATTAAGTCTTATGAAAACACTTCAACATTATATTGTAGCCATTCTAAGGGACCATAATGACCTGAATGGTCCTTAAGGTTCTTAAATTTGTATCACTATTGCCAGTTGCTTCTTAATTTTTGCAGAAACATATTCAGATAAGCAGATTAATTGGCTGGCTTTGCATTGAATGGTGTTTGGTTTGTTTGCTTCTTTGTTTTGAGGCAGAGTCTTGCACTGAATCAAGGGCTCATTGATTAGGCTAGGAAGGTATCTTGGGTCACACTGGAATTAAAAGGCATAGAGGACTGACATAGAAAGAAGGAGGCCACTGCAGAGAGAGAAAAAGGAAAAAGGAGCTGGGAAGATATCTGAACAAGAAAGGAGTCAACTTCTGAAAATGAGAAAGCAGTTCTCTCCTGCTTACTTCAGCAGTTTTATAGGAGAAAATGCTCAGAATGGCCAGGATCTGGAACCACCTTGGCTTATCTTCCTATTGACAATCATTTTTTAAAAAAATATTTTTGTAATTTTTTAAAAAATAATTATTTGCAGAGAGAGAGAGAGAGAGAGAAAGAATGAGCCTCCCAGGCCTCCAGCCACTGCAAACAAACTCCAGATGCATGTGCCGCCCTGTGCATATGGCTTACATGAGTACTGGGGAATCAAACTTGTGTCTTTAGTCTTCACAGGCAAACACTTTAACTACTAAGCCATCTCTTCAGTCTGACAGTCATTCTTTTTTTAAAAAAATCTATTGACAATATCTATACTTACAGACAATAAACCATGATAATTCCCTCCCCTCCCCCAATTTCCTCTTCACAACTCCACTCTCCATTATATCCCCTCCCCCTCTCCATTAGACTCTCTTTTATTTTTTATGTCATCATCTTTTTCACCTATTATGAGGATCTTGTGAAGGTATTGCTAGGCACTGTGAGGTCATGGATATCAAGGTCAATTTTGTCTGGACAGCTGCATTGCAAGGCATAGTACCCTTCCTTTGGCTCTTACATTCTTTCTGCCACCTCTTCCACTATGGACCCTGAGCCTTGGAGGGTGTGATAGGGATGTTTCAGTGCTGTGCATTCCTCTGTCACTTCTTCTCAACACTATGTTGCCTTTTGGGTCATCCCAGTGGTCATCGCCATCTGAAAAGTTTCTTTACCCAAAAGTGAGAGTAGCATTAATATATGAATATGAACATTAAGTGTAGTGATTTCAGGGCAGTTTGGTGAGAATCATATGCATTTAGCCAAACAAGAGCAGGCTTTATACCCCTAAGCCTCAGGAGCTCCCCTGCCATAGGTTTTGATTAGGTTTTCAGTACCAGGCATGCATTCAATCCCATACAGCGGGTCTCCAATACAATAAGAGAGTAGTTAGTTTCCCCAGAGCAGACATGCCACTATTGCACCTGTTTGGTTATTTGGCCTGTCTGGGCAAACTTGAGGCATCCATGGTCCTCTGTTTTTACTGCTGATGACTTCTGTCTCCCATAGAGCTGCATGCAGTGCAGCTTTTTCAGCTTTCAGTTGGCTGATCTATAGGGAGAAGGTTTTCAGCTCAGCACCAGCTTTATTTCTCAGTGACCTTGCTATCCAGGCATGCAAAGACTTCAGAGATAGGGTCTTACCATCTGTTACTTGTGGGAAACCAACGGCTTTGGGAATAGCCTATAATGTTTTGGAGGGAACAGGGACCTCTCTGGTCAACAACTCACTTGAAGATATCTCATCCATGGCATTGAAAATTTTCTAGTAGCAATCAATGGCTTCTGTATGTGACATTACCCACAAAAGTTAGCTTTCATATATCTTATTCAGAATATCTTGAATTTTGATTGACCCTCCCCTGCCCTTCTTGTAACCTCTTCCCCTGGCCTCACATAGGACGTAACACTCCCTGTAATCTTTTCTTCTACTTACATATATACAATACCATCTCCCAAAGTCCTTTCCTCTCTTCCCTCCCTTATAGACATTTCCTAGCTTACTGGCATCTGCTAACAGCTTTTGGCTCCAGCTCACATATAAATCTAAAAATTTGTAACTAGTATTCACATATGACGTGTGACATTTGGCTTTCTGGGTCTGGGTTACCTCAATTAGTATAATCCTTTTCAGATTCATCCATTTCTCTACAAATTTCATAATTTCATTTTTCTTTACCACTGAATAGAACTCCATTGTGTAAACATACCACAACTTTACTATCCATTCACCTGTTGAGTGACATAGAGGCTGGTTCCATTTCCTGGCTGTTGTATATAGAGCAGCAATAAACATGGTTGTGCAAGTATCTCTAAAGTAGTGAGAAGAGTTATTAGATATATGCCTAGGAGTGCTATAGCTGGATCCGAAGGTAAATCTATTTCTAGCTGTCTCAAGGACCTGTACTCTGATTTTCACAATGTCTGTACCAGACTACATTCACACCAACAGTGTAGAAGGGTTCCTCTTTCTCTACATCCTCACCAACATTTATTGTCATTTGTTTTCTTGATGTCAGCCATTCTCACAGGAGAGACAGAATCTCAAAGTGTTTTAATTTGCATTTCCCTGGTGGCTAAGGATGTCGAACACTTTTTTAGATGTTTATATGCAATCTGTATTTCTTCCTTTGAGAACTCTCTATTTAGTTTCATAGCCCATTTTTAATTGGGTTATTCGATTTTTTTTAAATTAATTAATTTATTTATTTGAGAGCGACAGACACAGAGAGAAAGACAGATAGAGGGAGAGAGAAAGAATGGGTGCGCCAAGGCTTCCAGCCTCTGCAAATGAACTCCAGACGCGTGCGCCCCCTTGTGCATCTGGCTAACGTGGGACCTGGGGAACCAAGCCTCGAACCGGGGTCCTTAGGCTTCACAGGCAAGTGCTTAACCACTAAGCCATCTCTCCAGCCCATGGGTTATTCGATTTTTAATTGTTTAGGTTTTTTTAGCTCTTTGCATATCTTGGGTATTCATCCTCTGTCAGATGTATAGCTGGCAAAGATTTTCTACCCCTTTGTAGGTTGTCCCTTTGTTCTATTCACAGTGTCATCTCCTGTACAAAAGTTTTGGAATTTCATGAGGTCCCAGTGGTTGATCTGTGGTTTTATTTCCTGAGCAAGTGGGGTTATAATCAGAAAGTCAGTGTCAATGCCAATATGTTGAAAAGTTTCCCCTACCTTTTCCTCTAGCAGTTTCAGAGTTTCAGATCTGATATTAAGGTCCCTGATCCATTTGGACTTGATTCTTATGCATGGAGAAAGACAAAGATCTATTTCTTCCTTTTACATATAGTTATGTAATTTTCCCATCATCACTTGTTGAATAGGCTGTCTTTTCTCCAATGAATATTTTTGGCATTTTTGTCAAAAATCAGTTGGCTGTAGCTGCCTGGATTAACATCTGTGTCCTGTACTCTGTTCCATTGATCGATGTGTCTGTCTTTGTGTCAGTATCCTGCTAATTTTGTTACTATGACTTTGTAATATAGCTTAAAATCGGGTATGGTGATACCACCAGCATTATTTTTGTTGCTCAATATTGTTTTGGCTATTCAAGGTTTATATGCTTCCAAATGAATTTGGGGATTTATTTTTCTATTTCTATGAAGAATGCCATTGGAATTTTAATGGGGATTGCATTAAATGGTTGATTACTTTTGGTAAAATTGACATTTTCACAATTTTGATTCTTCCAATCCAAGAACATGGGATATTTTCCATTTCCTAGTATCTTCTGCAATTTCTTGCTGGAGTGTTTTAAAGTTCTCATTGTAGAGATCCTTCATTTCCTTAGTTAGGGTTATACCAAGGTGCTTTTCTTTTTGAGGCAATTGTGAATAGGAAAGTTTCCATGATTTCATTCTCTGCATACTTGTTTTTAGTATATAGGAAAGCTACTGATTTCCATGTGCTTACTTTATATCCTGCTACATTGCTAAAAGTTTTTACCAACTCTAACAGTTTGGTGGTAGAGTCTTTAGGGTTCTTTATATGTAGAAACATATCATCTGCTAATAATGATAATTTGATCTCTTCCTTTCCAATTTGTATCCCATTTATTAGTGTCTCTTGCCTTATTGCTATATCTAAGACTTCCAGTACTATATTAAATAAAAGTTGGGACAGTAGACACCCTTGTCTTGTTCCCGAATTTAGTGTAAAGGCTTTAAGTCTTTCCCCATTTAGTATTATGTTGACTGTAGGTTTGTCATAAATACCTTTTATTATGTTGAGATATGTTTCTTCTATTGCCAGTTTCTGTAGGACTTTTACCATGAAAGGATGTTGCATTTTGTTGAATGCCTTTTCTGCATCAATTGAGATTATCATGTGATTTTTGTCCTTCAGCCCATTTATATTATATTGCATTTATTGTTTTGCATATGTTGGATCATCCCTGCATCTCTAGGATAAAGCCTACTTGGTTGGGGTGAATGATCTTTCTGATATATTCTTGTACTCTTTCTGCCTATATTTTGTTGAGAATGTTGGCATTTATTTCCATGAGGGAGATTTGTCTGTAATTTTCTTTTTTGTTCTGTCTTTACCTGGTTTTGACATCAGAGTGATGCTGGCTTCATAGAAGGAGTTTGGTAGGATTCCTTCCTTTTATATTTTATGGAAAAGTTTGAGAAGCAGTGGTGTTAGTTCTTCCATAAAGGTCTCATAAAATTCACAAGTGACTCCATCTGGGCCTGGACATTTTTTTAGTTGGGAGAGTTATTATAATTTCTTAGATCTCAGTACTTGTTTTAAGTCTATTCAAATGTTTATATCATCTTGATTTAATTTTGGTAGCTCATATGATTCAAGAAAATCATTCATTTCTTTCAGATTTTTAAATTTAGAGGCATATGTACTTAAAATATGTCCTTATGATTTTCTGAATTTCTATTGTCTCTGTTGTAATGGTGCTTTTTTTCATCTCTAATTTTATTAATTGTTGTGTCTTGTCTCTTTCTTCTGGTTAGGTTTGCTAATGGTATACTAATCTTGCTTATCCTTTCAAAGATCCAACCCTTTGTTTCATTGATTCTTTGAATATTTTGTTGTTTCTATTTTATTAGTTACTGCCTTAATCTTTGTTATTTCTGCCTGTCTACTTATTTTTGGTTTGCTTCATTCTTATTTTCCAAAGCCTTAAGGTGAAACAGTGAATTGTTGGCTTTGTTGTCATAACTTCCTTTAGCCTTTTTTTGTGGTTGTTGTGGAATGTCCTAATTTCTCCATCAATTTAGATAGATAGCTTTGCAGGATAAGGTATTTTTGGTTGACAGCTGTTGTGTTTCAGAATTTGGAATACATCATCTCAAGCCCTTCTGGTTTTTAAAGTTTGTGTTGCGTAATCTGCTATGGACAAGACGGGCTTACCTTTATAGGCAACTTGCTTTTGCTCTCTAACTGCTGTCAATATATTTTCTTTGGTTTGTGTGTTTTGTAGTTTCATTATAACATGGTGAGGAGAGATTCTGTCTAGGTTTTATCTGTTTGGTGTTCTAAAAGCTTCTTGTATCTGCCTTGGCATCTCTTTCCTAATTTAGGGAAATTTTTCTTCTATGATTTTGTTGAAATGCCTACTAAGCCTCTGGATTGAAATTCCTCTCCTTCTATTATACATTGAATTATTATGATTGATCTTTTCACAGGGTTCCAGATATCTTGATATTCCCATAAATACCATCCTCTTAGCTTGTTTTCTCTTTGTTGTACTGTTTTAGACCTGCCACCTAGTCTTCTAGTTTACATATTCTGTTCTCTCATCCAATCTACTAGTGAGACTTTCCACAAAGATTTTGTTTGACTGTGCTTCTCAGTGCTAGAATTTTTGCCTGGTTTTTCTTCCATATTTGTATTTCCTTACTCATGTGTTGTAATGACCTCCTTGTTTCATTAGGCTGATTTCCTGTGTTCTCTTGGAATTCCTTCA
Organism: Jaculus jaculus; assembly: GCF_020740685.1. Lineage (NCBI taxonomy): Eukaryota > Metazoa > Chordata > Mammalia > Rodentia > Dipodidae > Jaculus > Jaculus jaculus. Next base: position 134,784,136 of record NC_059107.1, read on the forward strand.
GGAGTTTGTTTTCTTCTTTAATTCCTTTGTTTTCTTCTTTGATTCCTTTGACTTCTTCTTTGATTTCTTTGAGTAGAGATAAAACCACTTTTTTGAAATCTTTGTCAGGTATTTTATGTAAAAGTCTCACTGGGGGCCATTTCTTATGGATTTATAATTTTTGGTGGGATTGTATTGTCTTCATTCTTTGTGTTTTCTTGTATTATAATGTGAGTTTTGCATCCTGAGTTGATTTGATGCTTGGGTTTTCTAATAATCTGTGGTCCTTTTATATTTGGAAATCAAACTTTATGTAACTTTACAGTAGGAGTTTAAGGTGCCAAGTGTAGCTCTTGTACTCCAATCCAACCACAGAAGTTATCCTAGGTGTTGAGGTTGCCTGAAATTCATGTATTCTAGTGAGCTGGATGGAGCAATTTACTGGCAAATTCTAAAATTCAACTGAGCAGAATACACATTCAATAAAAACCAGCAGAGAGTATGCAAGTGTGGGGATTGAAACAAACAGATAACCTTATAAAGCCACAGTCCCTAAGGGTGGGTGTTACTCTACACCCTTAGCTTTACTAGCCCGGAGGCTGAGATTTCTATTCTGAGATGGGTTCTATGTCAGCATGGGTCTGAATCAGACCCTGCTTCTAATAATGACAGAAGAAAAAGACAAAGGCCCTAAGAATTCGAAACCATTAAAGGCAACAATAGTCAGCTGCCAAATACAGATTAATTGAGAATGGTAAAGTTAATGAAAAATATGTAAAACCCATAACCCACCCTGACATAGAAAGAGAGATTAGCACTTCCAGTGCAGGCCTATGTACCTGCTATTTTGTCAGTCGGCTTCATTACCTTTTGGAGTGGCTTCAAATCTCACCAATGCTGAGTACCCACCTTGATCTTTCCATTTTGCCGTGAATCTGGTGCCCTGATCATCTGTAATGGATGCTCTGCAGCTGGGAGCTAAATGTATTCTCCAGAGGGCAGAGTTTCTGTTGGTTGGGGGATGGGAGAGTGCAGGAAGCCTGAGTTGTACTGGAACTGCTCAGCTGGTCCTGCCTGTGTCCCACTGTCTTCCCTTCAGATTTCCTTACTTTTAAAGGAGGCTGATGAGGCTAGAAAATCCCCTTGATTCATCTCTGTTCCTGCAGTTGGGTACTGGGTATGCACACAGATCCATGCAGGTCCAAGCCTGCAATCTCCTGGGTGGGATTCTGGGTGGGATTCTGGCTGATTTCCTTCTTTCTGATAGATCTTAATCTCTCTAACTTCTCCACAGTGGTGTATAGAAACCTATATACCTTCACTTTTCATATGAAGAGTGTATTTTGCTGTGGTTTTGCTCAAATACCTCTTTAGGCTGGATTGTTATGACTCCTATGCAGACATCTTACCCAGAAGTCCTGACAACCATTCTTACAGTGGCATGGCTATTTCTTTTGGCATTACCATTTTTCATCAACCACAATGAAGTATAATTGATTGCATAATAACTTGACCTGAAGTCAGAGTAATGAAACAAGAAGAATACAATGATAGCTAGGGCTAGGTAATGGCAATGAGACTATTAATATTTCCTTATGTGAGATGTTATCCTCACCTGTGATTCTAGTGCCTGTCTGCCCTAGCTACAGATGGCCTGGTAAGGGAGGTGCTAGAGTATATAAGAACTAATATATTGACCAGGCATTAGCATCCTCAGTAGTGCACTTTTGTGAATCATCATTTACGCTGGTGATGAGATGTTTTAGTTACCCACATTCCTATTCTAACAACAATAAGTTGTTCTTTCAATAAGTTGTCATTTGATGGAATCTTTGCTCTAGTTTGTTGATGCCATTTTTACCCACATAAAATAGTAGTGTTATTATATCTTACCATTCAACTATAGACTTTGACTATTTATTTATTTATATTAGTTATATACTCAGCAAATACAGTCAGTTTGATACCATTGTTAGGCTCATTCATGACCTACCCCCTCCCCACTGGCCCCTCCTTGTTGAGGTATATGGGTCGTGACTTTGACTATTAATCACTAGGTGTTACAATTATCCTTGGTTCTTCTCATCCCTTGCATGATACAATGTTTTTCAAACTCATCAACTCATCTTCATGAGCTTACTTCCACTTGTGTTCACTCCCCTCCATCTTTTACAAGTATTTTAAGCCTATCTACCCTCACATCGTACCCAGAATACTATTTTTTTTCCTTTTCATGCTAAAATCTTTATATTAAGAGCAGCTAGGATCATTGAGAAACTCAAAACCAGATAATTTCATTATCCAAAAGCCTTCTCACATGATTAATAGTTATATCTAACTGTGGTACCCTATTTTATTATATTTACTTTAATCCAGTACCCAACTACTTAGATGAACTTTTTCCCTCCACTTGCTTGTTTTCCACTCTTCATCATCATGACCACATAATTTTTATCAATACTTCAAAAATTCCAAGCTCCACTCATATTGGGTCATTTGCCCCAAATTCTTCCCTCTTTTTAGAATGTATGTTTCTCTACCAATTCCATAGACATGTCTCCATGTCACGCAGGTATCAACTTAAATGTGCAGATTTCAAATTAAATGTTCATTGAATTCAACAGCCTAGTAATTTTCCAATGCTCAGCTTTCCCCACTAATAAATATTTCAGGTATTATTTATTTGCTTAGTGATTGCTTATTGGGTCTCTTATTTAGTTGTAACCTCCATGACAATGAAAATGGTTGCTGTCTTTTTCAGTGCCCCAGCCTTGCCTGCAACATGGTATTCTAAGAAATAGACAGTAGATGTTGCCTGTCTTACTATTGTCTATGTCCAGGGATGTTCATAAGTACTTGCTAAGAATGCTTTTTGGGAGAATGAAGAACATAGGAAGAAACTTTCTACTCTTTAAATCTCACTCCATGATTTTTTATATTATTTATTTATTTATGAGAGAGACAGAGAGGCAGACAGAGAAAGAGAATGGATGCCTCAGGACCTCTAACCATGGCCAATTAACTTCAGACACATGCACCACCTTGTGCATTTGGCTTTATGTGTGTACTAGGGAATCAAACCCAGGTCCTCAGGCTTTGCAGGCAAGCACTTTTACCACTGAGCAATCTCTTAAGCCCTCACTCCATGATTTTGAAACAAGTTGTTAGATACTGTCTCAAAGAAACAGCATTGAATAGGAAAAAGCCCCCCTGTAGATAATGGAAGACAAATAAGCTATAATTGCTCCCCTCATATCCTCAGGCTATATGCTTTTAAGAAATTGAATGGCAAGAACAGAGGGTTTCCACATATATTCTCCTGGCCTTTTTATGAACCTCTCTTGGCATATTAATTCTTCATCAAATTGTGCATTTGCTACAACTGAAATCACCACTAGAGTCCATAGTCTGCATTTGGGTTCAGTCTTCATTGCATACACTCTGCTGATCTGGCAAATGTATAATCAAAAATTTCCACCTTTTAGGACCACACACAGAGAAATTACACTCTGCTGCCCATCTATAACCTGCCTGCTTTAATGCCAGGTAACCATTGGTCTTTTTACTGTCTATATAGGCTTGACTCTTCCATATTATATCATTGGAACTGACAACATGTTGACTTTTAATGTTGGCTTCTTGCACTAAGTAATATGCAGTAAATTTCATCCATGAATTTCTGTGACTTGATTCATTATTCTAAGCACTGACTAATAGTCAAATCAATATACCACAATTATGCCATTACTATCTGCATAGTGTTGATGGATTTCAAGATTTTGTAATTATGAATTTAAAAAAGAAGAATTTTGTGTGTGCTTTTTGTCTTTTGGTTGTATTTGATCAGTGTAGACATTTTTTTTTTTTTTGCAAATTAACAAATGATAGTTGTATTCATAGATTTGTTCTTGAAATGTCTGCTTAGCTGAATTTTATCATGTCTCTCCCTTTGACGTTGGAAAGGTAACTTTTCCCAATGCGACCAATTATGGGTCATATGGTCTCAACCAACCTATTTTTCTTTCTAGATTTTTTTTAATCAGGCATCTTTAGGGGGCAACTAAATTAGAATTAAGAAGGATTTTTAAAATTATAATCAATGTTTAAAGAAAAATGACAGGTATAACATATCATCACTGCTAAGAGTACTTATAAATACTTGTCAATAAGAATAGAGGTTAACATTAACAACATTAGTGTTCTTACTAATAACTAATTACCAATAATGTTAACATTATTATTGCTAATGATAACTGCTAATGGCAATATAGCAGTTATTTATAAAGTAATTAGGATATGGTAGACAATATTCTAAGCACTGTACATGTATGCATTTTCATGACAACTCTAAGAACTAATTCTATTTTTATCACACAGTCAGGAAACTGAAGTTCCAAAATTGTAAGCAACTATTCTAAAGTTCTACAGCCAGTAAATTTTCAGAGTTAAAGTTAGAATGTAGAAGTTAATAAATAAGCCAAATATCATAAATTCATTTAAAATAGTACTGTGCCCTTTACTAATTAATTTTTCTCATTTGTTGCTTTATATGAACTGTTGATTTGATTTTTGTTGCATCTGTTTTCAAGCAACATCTTTCAAATATCACAGCAAAATATTAAAATTGGAGCAGCAACAGAGAATTTTGCAGAAGATGTAGAGAGAAAGATTGTAAGAGCCACCAGTTGTGACATCATTCCCAGAGGCATTGCCTCCCCTTAATAACTGACTGCTGTTCTCACAATGCATAATCCACAACCCCATGGGGGAATACTAGCAACCCCAGTGAGAAGGGCCCCCCAGCAGAATGGGGGCAGGGATGAGGGGAAGGGCGGTGACAACACATGATGTATCCATACTAAAAATAAGTGGAGCCGCAAAAGAATCATCAGAAGTCTGAATTTATTTAATACTGAAAAGCAAATCTTTTGAGAGGATACCATAGAAACACAAACATTCATTATGAGCAATCTAACCTCTCTATGTAGCAAGCCTCTCTGCACTTTTCTGCCCTGTAAGAACAGTCATATGCCACTGAAAATTCTAAAATATCCATGTTCATTTTGGAATGCACTTTTTGATCTGAGCAAGGATATCTCCTAAATTAGAATGGCTTGACAAGCACAGAAGAGAGAGGAGCCAAGCTTTATGGCTATGGCATCTGGCCAAATTAAATCTCCCCACAAACCTCCACTCAGTGGCCTCTGTCAAGAGCATGTTGCGTCTGGCATTTGTCTCATTATTTTCCAATTGGGCTTTAGAAGACACATCTGGACGTTTTGCAGCTCCTCCTGAAGGGAAAGATATCATCTATGAAGCTGATGTGGCACAGTGGGTGATGGGCCACAGCGTCTACCATTTTCAGAGAATGATGGTGATAAAGCTTTTATGAGCTATGCCACCGTACTGCAATGATCAGCTTCTACCCTAGCAAAAATATAGCACTGCATGTGGTTCTGATAAAAACATAAGAGCTTGAAACAGTTCAAGGTCAGTGTGGGGGTGGGATTTGCAGGAGAGAAGAAACATCTTTCTGACTTTATTTGACAACAGTTGAAATGTAAAAGCCTAAAAACAGAAATCTAAAGGTTTTATTATTATTATTATAACTCATTCAATAATATAACTAGGCAGATGAACAGCTAGTGAGCCTTAGGATTTTGGATGGCTTTACAAGATGTGCTGATTTCAAGTAATCAAAAATTCCCTCTAACTCTCTTCATCCATTAAGTAGCATCTTGATATTTTCATTCCAGAAATATGCTCACATAATAGTCCACACATTTCTGAAAGATTAAGCTGTATTTAGTTTGTGACTATCGCTATTTTGCTTCTAATCAAAAGAGCAAACATAAATAAATAGAAATGTAAAAAAATAAATAACTAGAAATGTGTTTATCTTTATCATGTGACACTGAGGAATAAGAATATAATTTTCTGTCTTGATTAATGTTCTTTAAGTCAATTATTGTTTTGGTTTTGTGGTGCTGGGCCTCATGTCTTCTGGGCAAGTACTCTACCATTGAACTATCTACCCAGATCTGAATATTGTTCTTTGAAATTAGAGGCAGGATTTTTAAATCATGTGGAAATGAAGTAATTTTAGTTTGCTACACATTGAGAGAAATAGCAAAAAATACCACTCATAAATTATTAAATACATATTTAAATGAGATAAGACATAGGCAGTATACAGAATTGTACAAAATAGTGACAGCCAACTTGAATTTTTACATGGTGATTACTTCCTTAAATATATGTAAAATGTTTTCCAATACTTCACATAAAAAGTATGCTTTATTTCTGTATGGTTTGTGAAATTCCTTATCTGTGTTTCTCAAATATTAGCTTCTTAAACAACTTCTGTTGTTGGTTCCAGATATAGATCCCTGTTCTAAAGTATCTGGCTTCATAACTCTGGGAAAAGGCTTAGCAATCTGACTTCAGAGCAAGTCCTCTTGTACCTCACCTAAGGAAACTAAAACAAACTAAATAATTTTCCACCTGGGAAAAGAAATCTTACTTTCTATTGTGCCACTTTACAAAAGAATTATTTATTTTCTCTTTACACTATTTTTTTTTAAATTAAATATGGTAACTACATTTTACTGACAGGTACATGTGTTGACCAGAGGTCAACAGCTGGTGTCTTCCTCAGTGGCTCTCTACTTTATTTTTTAAAATATTTTTATTTATTTATTTATTTATTTATTTATTTATTTATTTAACAGAGAAAGAGAGGGGGAGAGAGAGAATGGGCCCAGAAGGGACTCCAACCACTGCAAATGAACTCCAGATGCATGCACCCCCTTGTGCATCTGGCTAATGTGGGTCCTGGGGAATCGCACCTGTGTCCTTTGGCTTTGCAGGCAAATGCCTTAACCACTAAGCAATCCCTCCAGCCCTCCACTTTATTTTTTGAGACAGGATCTCTCAATGAAAGTGAAGTTCACCAGTTAGGCTACATGGCTTAGCCAGCAGGCTCTAGAGATCCTCCTGTTTCTACCTTCCGAGTGCTGGGATTACAAGTTCAGCTGCCAGACCCTCCTTGCACATGTGTTCTGGGTATCTGGAGTTAGGTATGTTCAGGCTTCCATGGTAAGTACTTTACCAGCCAAGAAATCTCCCCAGCACCCACAAGAAACAATCAGAATGCTTCTAAGAGGGATACTACAACTTGTAGAGAAAGAAAATTTTTCTCTAGGGTGTTCTCCAAATGTAAAACATACAGACGTTTATCATGTTAAGAGTGGAAGAAGGGGTGAAGGAAAATGGCAGTGAAAAATTTTGGAAAACTAAGAAGAAAAAAATATAACTGGTTTCTCAAGAAACAAGCATGTTAAAATAAGTTCAATTTCTAACTGTTCCATACTTAAAATAAGTCTTAAGATTATCTAAACTCACATTGTAACATGGACAAACTTATTATATTTCCTAGAGCTAAATTACAGAAATTCAGTTAACATTTTTAACATAACTTGGAAACCACTGTAGTAGATGCCACTTGATTCAAAATTAACTTATGAAAGGATAAAATGATACACTGTAAAATTGGAATCTTCCATATATATTCTAAAATACATCGATGGTATCAGCAATGAAAAAGCATGGATCTATGGCATATATGTGAACATGTTTTTAAATGTGAGCAATTCCTCTCCATTTTTACCTCTCAGATTAACAGTAATAGTAGCAGTATGCAAGGAGAAGTGAATCTGAGGAAATGTTCTTAGGATTAATTAACTGCAACATGTAAAATTTAAAACACACTTTCCAATAAAATTCACAGCCCTAATTAATCCCAAAGAGAGTGAGAGATTACAATAGAGTAGAATACAATTTTCTGCTCTAAAGCCAGGCTTTCGTCTTTCTGCTTTCATCCCCCTTAGTAAGCTGAATTAAGAAATTAGAACCACACATTTAGAATATCAGTGTAACAAGTAACTTAAAAGAATTTTGAGTTTTATATGATCAAATTAATGTTCTTAATCTTCCAGCTAGTGAACTTGCCTACTTTCAATTAAGCCATGATGGGGTCTCCTCATCTCTGGAAATGCTAATATTAAGTTGACCATTGAAATACATACTTGATTTTTTTTCTTAGTAGAGAATTTGTTTGTCACATATATTTAGAACTAATTTACATCACAGGAATAAAAAATAAGAAAATAAAACTAACAAGTTCACAATAGAAGAAGAAACATGGTAAATAAATATATAAAAGCATCCTACCCTCATATATAATGGGAAATTTAAGTCAACATATAATAAAACTAAGCCCATTGAGTCCATGATACACTAGGACAGGTACTATCCAGTGTGGGCCAATTCTTAGAGCCATTGGAATGTGGGTATATATTATGGGTATACATGTAAATTACTAAACTATCCTGGAAATATCTTGTCAGTTTGTAATAAACTTGGACCATTTACAGTCTGTAGTATGGGATGTATGTCAAAGGATGCTAAGTGTAGAACAACAGACACCAAAAATATTGGTGGGAAAACCACAAACAGCTACTGACAGCTAATATAAGATATGTATTGTGAAATTTTACCAAAGAAATAATGCATTGTTGGAAAATAATCAGAGATGGATACAGAATTGGAACCATCAACCATCACCACAGTTCATAGATGAGAAGCCAAAACATAGCGCTGAGCAAAAATAGCATCATAGGCAAACATTGACAAAATCAATCTTTTCATGCAAATCAAAATGTAAAATTAAGCACTCTATGGGAATTAAATATATACAACTGGATTCGAGGGAAGAAACAGAAATGAGCAATGAATTCAAATGAGGTATGACTCAAAGAGGTTAGGAAAAGATGTGTTATTTGGCAGGGGGCAACAAAGGAACTTTGGAATTAAATTCTGAAGTTTTTTAAAAATTTATTTTTATTAGATATGGATATATTTACTATGAAAACAATACATGTTGGTACCATCCTTTCCTTCCACCCTGCCCCTTTTCTTAAGAGGCCTTCCTCCTTGGGATTGCAGGCCAACCCCACGGGGAATTTGTGGGTCATGCATTGTGGGGACAGCAGTCAGTTATTGGGGAGAGGAAATGTCTCTGTGCAAAATGTTTCAACTTGTAGCTCTAACCATCTTTCTGCTCTCTCTTAGGCAAAATACTGAGTCATGCTGGGAGCATTTTAACTCTGCATAAGAAATGGGCGCTCAGGAGCCCCTGGGTCTCTGGTTTGGTAGGTGCTCAGTGTCCTCAGTGTCTACCTCCATCACTCTTATGCGGATGTCACATTCATTAAGAAAGCAGCACTCTTGCTTTTCCCCCCAATTCCTCTGTGGTTTCAGCTGGGGCTGGGATGGAGTGCACTGGGCTATTTATCTCCTCAGGTCCAGCTCCCATCTGAAAAGAAGCAGATCTTCCAATGGAGAATGAAATCAGCACCAGTTAAATGGAATAACCATTATTAATTTAGAGAGAATTTAAAGGGTGCAGACTCTCTTACGGCCCAAGGTTAGTGGGAGCTTGACAATGGAAAGGAGAATCATTATCTGGATATGATTCTGACTTGTTTTCCAGTTCCAGATGTGGTTTCCTTTCCACTGAGCAGATCTGTTAGCCAATCCAAGAGCAGTTGGTTGCCCACAATGTGTGGCTGTGTGCCACTATTGTACTTGTGTAAGCATCAAGACAGGTTGTTTGCTTCTGAGTCGCTTAGACTTTGAGTTGCTTGGACAGATGTTGGCTACTCCCCATGAGTAGCTCATGTAGCACCTTCCAGCACTAAATGGACTAATTGTTTGGGGAATGGCTCTCCTCTGGATTCCAACCAGGTCTCTCCATGGTCCATGCTGACAGTGTATGGTGTCTTTAGCAGTAGGGTTTTACCCTTAACATCTGGTGGGTAATCAAGTGCAGTAACAGAAGTCTGTCTTGTTTGTTTTGGGAGATCTAATAGGTCTCTCTAATCAACAGCCCATTGTGGATGTAAACCACATAATGGTACAGAGAATTATAGGCCAGTGCCAAGGGAAAAGAAAAATGAAAAAGCCTGAGAAGAAAGAGAAACAGGAGAAATTAGGTTAGGTTTCGTCTCACCCTCTCTAGGGCTCTTTGATTCAGGTGTTCTCCCTAAGGTCCTCTTGAGGGTTTCACCTTTCAGTCTGACTTCCAGGACATAGGATTCTATGGTACCAGTTCAATTTGTGTTTAATTTTGTGCCCTCCACGAACCCTTCCCACTACCCCAAATCCTACTCTCCCTATTGTCCAAATCTTGAGATGCTATTCAGGTATGGCAGCAACTTGGGCTGATCCAGATTAGGAACTGTAGATGAATGAGACAATGTTGTAGTTGTCGTTCTGTGATTGTATGAGTTCACTTAGAATGACCTGTTCCAAGTCTGACCATTTCTCTCCAAATTTCCATGTGTCTTCTTTTTCATACTGATAAGTAGAATTTCATCATGTATATATACCACATCTTCATTATCCATTCATCCAATGATGAGCACCTGGGTTGTTTCTAGGTTTTTGCTATTCTGAATTGAGCAGCTATAAACATGGTTTAGCAAATATTGCTGAACTGAGATGTGGAGCTTTTAGAGTAATTCCCAGTAAAGGAATAACAGTCTTTTGGTAACCTTATATTCAACCTTTTCAGGAGTCTCTATATTGATTATCATAGTGGTTATACCAGCTTACATTCCCACCAACAGTGAATGAGTGTTCCTATTTCTCCATGTCCTTGCCAATGTTTGTTTTCATTTAATTATTTTAATGTTTTCTATCCTTACTAGAGTAAGGTGGAATCTCATAGTTGTTTCAATTTGCATTTCCCCAATGGTTATGGATGTTGAAGATTTTCTTAAGTGTGTGTTAGCCATTGTAATTCTTCCTCTGAGAACTCCCTATTTAGTTCTCTGTCCAACTTTTGGAGTGGGTTGTTTGATTTTTTTATTGTTTAGTTACTTTTGAGTTCTTTGTAGATATTTTAAAAATATTTTATTTATTTATTTATTTGACAAAAGGAGACAGAGGAAGATATGTATACTCACTTTGCCCTGTTTTGAATTGCAGGCGAATTTTGATATACATATTATTCATAGGAAGCAATGTTTTGTCTCAAGGCAGTAATTATTTCATATAAATGGTCCTATAATGACATAAGAAAAAAACTGTCTTGTACCCTCATGCAAAAGCAAAAATTGAACAATAAAAACAGATAAAGTAATAATAGTTGAAGCAACAGAAAATAGTTCAGCATTTTGGACTTTGGCTCAATGAACATTTCAGGCTAAATACTTTATTGTGGGGGGTGTTGTATGTATTTTAAGGTGTTTAGTTCTATATTTGGTCTGTTCTCAGTAGATATCAGTAGCATTCCCAGGAATGAGATAAAATTCTATATGGGTGATGCCCTGCCTCTGCCAGTATAGCACATTCTCATCACCAGAGACTCCCTGCAGAGAGAAACCCATATACCAAAACTTTCTAAAGTAGCTTTATTTCATGGGCATTTCTCCATGATTACTTCCCTTGCTTGTCACATTTTCATAACCTAGGAATTCTTGTCTCATTCTGTATGTGTGTTCAGCTCTCACTGCATCTTCAGGTCTTCATTTCCTTGGGGGCCTCCAATGACATATAAAACTTATTAAACAGTGCTGTCAGCTTTTCTCCTCCTAATATCAACTTAATTTATAGGTTCACCTCAAAACTATGAGTGAATACATAAAATTCTTGCCTCCCATACATAAGCAAGTTTAAACACAACTATGAATTTATATCCTTAAGATGATCTTACAATGGAAACATTCCTTTTGTCCCCATTTTATAAATTGCCATGAAATAGGGGCTGGGAAGATAATTAGCCCCCTGTGTCTACTTGACGGATACATTTTTAGTAAGTCTGAGATTTGGACCTAGATAATATGGTGCACTTTGTAGAGTGATGCAATGGTCATTTGTTCCCCTAACAAATGGAATTTACTAACAGTTGAATATGGTGAGTATTAAGAAGTAAAAGCAAAGTAAACATTGCTTCACTCTTGCCCTCAAATTGCTTATAAATTAGTAACAAGTAAATGAGGGATAGCTGCTGGCATTGAGGAAACACAAAGCAGAGCATTTGGTCATGATTAATCTCTTATCTTCCTAATATTTTAGCCACTTCTTTCAACATAACTACCTTCTTGATTGTTTTCTAATCCCAAATACCTGGCTGTAAATCCCAAACTTAATACAGTTAATGTTAGGGTTATGTTACTTGTTCTCCGGGCTGGCATAAAGCACCTGACTAAATGCTGCATGTGGGAGGAAAGAGTTTGTTTTGCCTTACAGACTAGAAGGACTCCACGATGGCAGGGGAAAATGTGGCAAGATCAGAGACTGGACATCACTTGCTGGCTGGTCACTTTAGGTGGATATCAGCATCAGGAGAGTGAGCCAAACAAACATTGGCAATGAACTCCAGCCAAGCTCCACCTCCCAAATTACCATCGGCTGGGGAGCAAGCGTTCAGAACGCAAAGGTTTATGAGAAGCACCTAACTGAACCCACCACAGCTGATGAACACACAGAATTGAGTAGAGGATATGAATATTGTCCTTTGCTAGTAGTCCATGCCACTCAATAAGAAACTGGATCTAAGAATTCATTTTCTAGTTTAAATATGTGAAGATCCTGTTATGGCCATTCAACAGTCTCCTACAGATAGATAACAATATGCTTTGAGGAGAGTTCAGTAATGGCAGTTCAATGTTACATTTGTTGTTGTTGTCTTCAAGGCAGGGTCTTGCTCTAGCCCAGGCTGACCTGGATTAGTCTCTGGCTAGTGCCAAATTCACAGCAATCCTCCTACCTCAGCCTCCCAAGTGCTGGGATTAAAGGTATGCTCCACCACGCCCAGCTCAATGTTAATTTTAACAGCTTCTATGAGCATGTTACATAATCCATGGGCAGCATATTTGCTTGCAATATTTTAGTGCCATTCTTTAGAGATATTTGTAAAGGCAACTTGATATCTCCCTTATGTTCTGAATGAGGAACAACTTCAGTGACTAGCTTGAGGTCAACTAGCAAAGCAGAGAAAACAGTGGAAGTCATTATTTAGACCTAAAATATCTCAACAGTTGTTTTACCAGTATTGGGGAAAAATTGGCGGGGGGGGTTATTTTATCAGACCTATGAAAGAAAATGATTTCCTGGGGCTGGGGAAATGTCTCAGTGATTAAAGGTGTGTGCTTGCAAAATGATTTCCTTTCTGAATCTACCTTATTAAGTCCACTACAAATTGTTGTAACCATAAACACAAAAAGAAAAGACAAAAAATTAATCTATTTTCTTGCTTTTATCACTTCTTTAAACAAATATAAAATTCTCCATGGGCTACCATTTTAAAAGACACATCTGTGGAGTAAAGACAATCTTCTGATTCCTTGATTTTCCTTTTAGATGCTAAAAGCTTACTTATAAATTAAGGCAGATGAACTACATCTTTGGGCCCCAAACCTAGAGAATATGCTATTGGAAGCAGCCTTTCTTTGAAAATGCAATGAGCTGTTTATTGAATATATTCACATAATGTACAAGATTACAGAGTACCCTGTAATAATGGTTTTGAAGCTAACAACAAAAAGAATAACTTTGTATTGACTATACTGTATCTATTGTAAGATGTTCTTATCATCAATCTCATGCACTGTATTTTAAAATCAACATATAAAACGACATAACCATGACATGAACTTTTTTGTCAAGTACATGTTTCTATATATGTGTGCATATATGAAGATAAAACATTTTGAATTGGTAACTTTCCATATCTAAGATAGCAGGCAATAAATATGAAAAAGACACTATATTGCTGATGTAACAAATTGTCAAAAATTTGGTGTGTTAAAACAATACTCATGGGGCTGCAGAGATTGCTTAGTGGTTAAGACACATGCCTGTGTAGCCTAAAAAAAAGAATCTAATTTAGAGGGATAGATCATTTATTTGGAAAATGTACACTTATGTTCTTAGTTATTACTTACTGATATTGCTGAAACTTGGTTGTAATTGTAATTCAATGATGCTAATAGCCACACTATACCCTTTATATGCACTTTCTTATTTTGTGAAGTATGCACTATGATAATTCCATTTTATATATGCAGAAACTGAGGTTTTTAGAAAAATGAGTGCACATGTTTAGTATACAAGTGGAATGGACATTCCACCCAGGGTCCAGTCACAATCAGATGCTGAGCTAACATGGCTCCATTTACCATAAAAATGCTACCATAAAAACACTATTAACCCAACTGCTGCATTATAACTATTGTGCATCATTGCTCTTCACAATGCCCCTAGGGGAACATTCACATATGTAGTCTAGCTACCATATTTTAAAAACACAGATTTTTTTTAACATTCTAATATTTTATTTATTTATTTAAGAGGTAGAAAGAAGCAGCCAAAGAAAGAGAAAATGAGTACACAAAGGCCTTGAGCCACTGCAAACAAACTTGAGCTTCATGCGCCACCTTGTGCATCTAGCTTAAGTGGGTCCTGGGGAATGGAACATGGGTCCTTAGGCTTTGCAGGCAAGCACTTTTACTGTTAAGCCATCTCTCCAGCTTGATTTTTTTTAACTTTCAGAAAAGGAGCATATCATATATGACATAAGACCTACAGGTTAAGTTAGGTTCTATAGAAAAAATATGTGTTAAAAAAAACCCACAAAACTAAGCCCAAATGGAACTGGTACCATAGAAACATGTATCCTTGTAGATAGACTAAAAGAGTGAGCCATCAACAAGAGTATGGGGGAAGTACCAGAAAAGAAGGGCCATGGAGAGGGTGGAATGAAATCTAACCTTAAAATTTTTTTTGGCTCTGGGCAATAACTCTCAGTACCAGAAAACGGTTGCTACCCACAATGAGCTGTTGATGGGAGATACCTAGGAGTTCCCCAAAATATGACATGCTTCTATCAAAGCACTTAATTACCCATCTGAGGTAAAGGGTAAGACCCTATTGCTGATGAAACCATATGTTGCCATCCCAGAATACAGAGAAAGCTGGCTGGAATACAGAAGAGAGACATACCCCACACAGTGAAACCCTCCAGTGCTGGAAAGTGCTCCATGAGTTACTGGGGAAAAGTGGCCAACAAGGGTCCAAGCAACCAGGGATCTAAGCTACTCATAAGCAAACACCGTGACAAGATGTACACACCCATGCAGTAGTGGCACACAGACTAGGTGGGTAACCAATAGTTTTCTGATTGGCTAAGAGATCACCTCAGTGGAAAGGAACCCATATCTAGAATTGGGAACCAGGTCAGAATCCTACAGAGACAAAGATTATGCTTTACACTGTCAAGCTCCCACTAGTCTTTGGCTTAAAGAAGATCTACATCCATCAAATTCTCCCCAGATTAATAACGCTTATCCTATTAACCTATGTTGATTTCACTCTCCATTGGAGAATGTCTTTCTTTTTCAGAAGGTAGTGAGACCTGAGGAGATAACCTACCCCTTACACTTTAAGCAAGCCACAGCTGAATCCACAGAGGAATAGAGCAAGAGTTCTACTTCCATGGTGATCCTGACAATCAGCGTCAAGGTGTAGGAGACAGAGCCTGAGGATACTCAACACTTATGACAGCAGAAATCCAGAGACTCAAAAGAGCTCATCACTGAAATAGACTTAAAACGCTCCCAGCATGGCTCAGGGAGTTTTGTGGAAGAGGTGGAGGGAAGATTGTAAGAGCCACAGGTTGGGACATCATGCCCAGAGGCATTCCCTCCCCCTCCCAAATAACTGACTGCTGCTCCTACAGTGCCTAACCCACAACCCACATGGGGAATGCCTCCAACCCCCCTGAGGAGGGACCCAGCAAAATGGGGTCAGGGACGAGGGAAAGAGTGTTGCCAGCATATGATGTATCCATACTAAGTACCTCTGAAATAACAGAAGAAACATATGTGTTTTCTTTGAGCTTTGGGTAACTACTTCGATTTTTCTTTAAGTTTTAAAATTTATCATTTGTTCAGAAATACCACTAGTCTTTGAGAAAATGCAAATCGGATTTGACATTTGTAAAGTTTGAATATTTTTAGTTAGCATATGAAATAATGGCTTTCTTTTCACTTATATAGTTAAATACCCATTTAACATATAAAAGAAAATTTGTACTGTTTTGTCTTTTTTTCCACTACCACCATCTCATGTGCTCCCTTCCAGCTTCCTTTAGAACTCTTCCGCCTCCCTCACAGTCCCCTTTCTACTTCTATTGTTATGTCTTCTGTGACTAATATACAAACATAAATTTTATTATATATAATATTTTATGTTTTATATGTATAATAAAATTATACATATATTGTATAATGACATATATTCAAGTTTAGGTGAATTTGACTGCATTTTGAAGCTTATTATCTATATATAATATAAAATTCCCTAGGATCTTAGTTTATTATCTTTAAAATGGAGGAAAATAGCATAGGACTTCAAATTCCCCCTCCAAAACTAAATTTCTTCTCTAATGAAGTAGGGTTATGATAATTTCAAAAGGTAGAATTCTTTCCTTTCCCCCATTTTGTCATTGAGGAATACATTCTGAAACCTCTGGATTTGAGGATAGAAGAGAACCACTTTTTCTTTCATTGTGTTGTTTCTGAAATTCTAATATTTTGTTTAAAAAATGCTAGGAACTGGAGAAATGTAAGTCATTTAGGAACCTACTTATTTTCTAGCTAATAATAAATGTTATAGAAGAGAGAGTTTTGGCAGAAGTTTCCTATGGAGGTAGGTAATGTGCCCAGAAGCCATAGATTGTTATCAGAAAAATTTCAGTGCTAGGTGTGGGATACGTTCTAGTAAGTTGTTGGCCAGGGAGGCCCCTAACACCCCCAAAACACTATATGGGCTATTATAGGCCATTGCCAAGGCTTTTGGTTACCCATCAGAAATAGATGGCAAGATGTTGTTGCTGAAGACACCACATGCTTGTGCTGAAGGTCACTGGGAAATCAAAGTGGAGCTGAGCTGGAAGCCTCCTCCCTGCTGACTAGCTGTCAGGATGCTGGAAACATCTATGCATCATGTAGCTTTTAGCAGAAGAAAACTCATCAGTGGCCTTAACCAGTGGTGAACCATGAAAACTTTATGACTGACCAGTCAGGCTAAATATACTAACTAGTGCAATGGTAGCATGTCTGTTGTAGGGGAATGCAATTGCTTTCTTATTGGATTGGATGACCGCTCCATGGGAGGGAATTCGTTCTTCATACTGAAAACCTATTCAAAACCCTATGGCTGGGGAGATCATAAGCCCTAGGAGGGAAACTACTACTAGTATCTGACTAAATCCATAAATTATGCCCACTAAACTGCCCTCTAAACATTTAGGCTTATGCCTTTATACTAATGCTGATCTCCCATTTGGTTACAGAAGCTTCTCTTTTAAGATGACAATTATGGGCTGGAGAAATGGCTTAGCGGTTAAGCGCTTGCCTGTGAAGCCTAAGGACCCCAGTTCGAGGCTCGATTCCCCAGGACCCATGTTAGCCAGATGCACAAGGGGGCACATGTGTCTGGAGTTCATTTGTAGTGGCTGGAGGCCCTGGCGTGCCCATTCTCTCTCTGTCTTTTTCTCTGCCTCTTTCTCTGTCTGTCACTTTCAAATAAATAAATAAACATAAAACAAAAAAAAAAACTTAAAAAAAAAAGATGACAATTACTACTGAGGTAACTCAAAACTTATCACACTATTGAGAAGAAGTGACAGCAGAGTATTCAAGTAAGACATCTTTGTCATGTGCCCCAAATGTCAGGGACCATTGCAGAATGGGTGATTGAAAGAATGTAAGATCCAAAGGAAGGAGAGGACTGCTTACAATGCTGTCATCCAAATACAAAATGGCCTTGATATTCATGAACTTATAGTGGCTATCACCACTTATGCAAAATCTGCATAGTAAGATAGAAAAAATAGATGATATCAAACTTATAGAGCCTAACTGGATAGAAGAAAGGATTCAATGGAGTGGGAAAAAGAGGTCATTGGAACAGATGATGATCATGGCATATTATCTGTATTTATGAAAGTTGTCAATACAAAGTTTAAAAGCTAACTTTTTAGTTGCTTTAAGCAGAGCTGGCCATTGCTCCATTCTAGAGAATTCCTAAGTACTTTCTGAATGAACACATTACCATAGGTTTCATAAAATAT
The DNA here is from genome assembly GCF_020740685.1 of Jaculus jaculus. NCBI lineage: Eukaryota > Metazoa > Chordata > Mammalia > Rodentia > Dipodidae > Jaculus > Jaculus jaculus. Next base: position 134,802,317 of record NC_059107.1, read on the forward strand.
TTTCAAGTGGGCCACTCCACCTTGCATCATTTTCCTCTGCCCTCAGCACACATGATGTGCATAAAAAGCCTGCACACCTTGTGCTTGTCATGGCCACTGCAAGGCAGAACATGTGAAAACAGTAAGCAGTAAGCAGCAGCTTTTGCTTTCACTCCCCCTTTGCAAAATAAAAAATATTATGTGCAGTGCACGCACCTGTGCACTCATGCGTGTGTGTGTATTTGTGTGTGCATGTAAACTAGGTTCTCCTGCTACTGCAAATGAACTCCAGAAGCATATGCCACTTTCTACATCTGACTTTACCTGGGTACTGGGGAATCAAAACTGGGACCTCAGGCTTTGCAAGCACCTTTAACCAGTGAGCCATTTCCCTAGCCTTCAAGCTCCTTCTTAAGACAACATAGTGGGCTGGAGAGATTGCTTAGTGGTTAAGTGCTTGCCTGTGAAGCCTAAGGACCCTGGTTCAAGGTTCAATTCCCCAGGGCCCACATAAGCCAGATGCACAAGGGGGCACATGCATCTGGAGTTCATTTGCAGTGGGGAGAGAACTTGGCATGTCCATTCTCTCTATCTGCCTCTTTCTCTCTGTGTATGTCACTCTCAAATAAATAAATAAAAATAAACAAAAAAATTAAGACAACTTGGTTTCCTGTTTTCATGAGCTCAGGCTTGTGTAATAAGAATCTCTCTGACATGTAAGGCCAGGCATGTCTTGACTCCACAGAGGTCCAATTCTGGCTGGGTTCAAGACAAGGAAGGCACCATTCAGAGCAGTAACTTTAGAAATGTTTGATTGAACTTCCGAGCCCTTCTAGGCACATTTACTTTATCCCCCATTTGCTCAGTGTGGAAAAGCAATTACTCTGTGGAGATGGTGCAGGGAAGTCTGTAAACAGTTATTACATTTCAATTAAAGCTGCATGAAACTCTACATATTTGGCTTGCAGAAAATTAATGCAAATCTTTTTTGATGTTTCAATTCACAAGGGGGCCTACCACACACATTTGGCTCTCAGGCATAACACTCAGACCCATTCAAACATCAAAGACTATTTTCCTAGCATAAAACATTTGGCTTGGGGTTAAATTCTACTAAAATATTGGTCTGTACTCAACCTCTTAAGTTTTCAAGCTCTATGAAAAATTTTGCCAATATAAGTCAACTTAGGCTGACTTCCTAACATAGAAGAAACTTCTGATAAGTCATTGATAATAGAACATGTGCTTCATCACATTCGTTGCCTCAGCTGAATGTTCATAAATCATTAAAATGAAAATGAAAATTCCCATTGTTGATAACAGGTAAGACAATGGGATGGAAGGTTGAGAAGGAAATTTATTAAACACCTACTGTGTCTCAGTTACTTTTCTTGAAATGTTTCCCTAAATTTTCATATTCACACTGTGAGTTTATATACTGCCTTCTTTGGGTGAGAAAAATTCAGATTCCAATGAATAAACTTCTCATGTTAACACAGGTAGGTCATGGTGCCAGGAATAAATCCGGACCTCTCTGCCTCCAAAGCCCACTCCAGTTTCGTCCTATAGTGCATAGATATTTTGTGACCATGGTTTGTGTTCATGACTGTCATATTTTTTTTCTTTTCTGTTTTAATTGTCCATCATTTTTCATGGGTGTCCTTCCTCACAGCGGGATTGGTTGTCCTCTTCTTATTCTGGTATGTCTACTTCCTTTTCCAAATGTTTGCTGTATTCGAGGTAAAATGCAAGCACCCAATGTCACTTAATAAACGGCTCTCTCCACTCCCAAGATGTGCTGCATATGGTAAGGCTGGGGGCTGGTAAAGCAGAGCAAGACTGCAGACAGAATTTACAAAGGAGGACTTCACACTCCCATCAGTGCCCGTGAAAAATAACATATGGACTGAACATTTATTCAAAAGAACAGATTTGTTTCTCATTGCTCTCCAGCAGTTGAAAGAGAAAGAAAAAAAAAAAAAAACCCTTTAACAGCCATCTGAGAATACTCCCCCAATGAGAGAAATATAGTTGATCTTTTTTCAGACTGCAGAATTAACATTAAAAATGTCTGAGTCATAGTGATTCAATTTGAAATGTATTCACTGAACTCATGTTGCCATGAATATACCTCTCTGCTAGGGATAAAATGATGTCTGTCCACAGAGGCACAATATTTGATTTTTTGGATAAAAGGCATCTTCAACACATTGCATTATTTTTAAATTTTTCAAATGAGTCCACTGTTTTACTCAGCATTTAATATTTTGTCAGTTTTCTCAGCTTCAAGATAAATCCACCCCACATTTATGCAAGAAAATTAATACAGCATATTTGTGTGCAATCAAGTGTTTCTTGTTATCCCAGCTATTGGTTTAAGGTCGGGAATAATTCACCACTTTTGGCATTGTAAAATTCCTCAGGCCCAGTATAAAGGTATTGTCAGGAAACTAAAATTAAAAGGTTAAAACTTATTTCTTCTCTTCATACTCTGACATATGAAAGTATTAACAACATAAGTCTTGGTTAGATTTTTAAATCCACATGAGAATTAAGTAGGATTAGCTTCTTGGAAACCTTGGGCTTTTAAAAAGAGACAGCAAAAGGAAAAGAGAAAGCCTGTAATTGTTTTTGAAAAATACACATATGAACTTTTCTTATAGACCTAGAGTAGCTAATCTTCTGAGAGTTCCTTCCTTTTATGTTAAGTAGTATTCTCCCCAAAGCCACATTGAACATTTTTTACCTTCAGGAGCCAGGTATGCTAAAATCATTCTTTCTTCCCCTTATGACTCACTCCTTTCTCCAGTCATTCTGGGTGTGTGTAAATGAGGGTCCTTTATGTTTTTATTTGACCTTCTGAACATTTTACAAAGGAAAGTGTTTTCATCAAGAGATGAGTTTGAAAATTTAGATCTGAGTAGCCAGAAATACAAATGCTCATCAAGTTGTAGGTTCAAGATGAGTGTAAAATTATCATCAAAGCTCGTTGCTAGGAAAAATTAAGGAAGCCTTTTGCAATAATGAAGGGAAATTAAAAATACATTTTCAAAATACTAATATACTTAAAACTGGGTAAAATGCTGGTAGATTTTTGTGAGAACAGCTTCTCATCTTGATGATTCTGCTCTTCAAGATAGCCCAGCTTTCCTCTGTCATGCCCTTAACCTCCCTAACCTTAGAAAATAGCTCTGACATGTGCTTCTATGTCTTCTTGAAGCCCTAGAAAGACACTGTTGCTTGCAAGATTCACAGAGCTCCTTTAATGTTGCAGCATGTAAAGCATGTATTGCTTTTAAGTCTAGCATGTCCACAATTGATCTCTGTACCACCTACTTCAGGCATTTCCTAAGACAATAGTAACTTTCCTCAGTTACTCATACTAAGATGTTGAAAATCATGGCTGACTTCCCTCTTTCATATAACTTAGCCAATGGCTAAGGTGTCTCCAGGCACCTATAGGAAATCTCTCATTCAGGGCAATTCTAATAAAATTCATTCATACACCCACACACATGCACACACACACACACACACACACACAAGTGTATGTATACACACATGAGTGGTGTGAAAATTGGAGTTTGTGAATGAGAGAAATAGTGGAAGGGAAATAAGAAAGGATATCTCGGGTGAATATGATAAAAACACATTGTGTATACAATGAAACATGCTTCTATATAGTTAATCAAACTAGATTATAAGCTCCATAAAGTTATGAATCTCACTGGTTTTATCCACTACTATCTCCAGCTTGAAGAACTGGGCCTGGTGCAAAATTGTGATGAAGACACACCGAAAACACAAAGAACTATAATGCTATGTGTTTGTAAAGAAAACTTCTTAGTATATCTCTTCCCAAATATTGCAGTTCTGATAACAATATTATAAACAAAAAGATGCTTAAAAGGCCACAGCAATTCAACCAGCTAGGCCAAAATATACATCATTTTATGTATTGGGATGTTGAGCTTCATATAAAGGGAAGAAAAATAATTGGAAATAAAAAGGCAAATATAGAAGAGCAATAAAGAAGGATACATAGACCAAAAGTAACTATAATTACTGATTTTGAAAAAAAAGTAGAAACAATTTAGTTTCTGTCATTAACCCTTTTCCTGTGTGACGCATGGCTTATACTTGAAGCCTGTTACTTTCCCTGTGAAATGAAAATAATAAAACCTACTTCCATAAAGCTGCTATGAGAAGAAACACTACTGCTGCCCAAGTCTGTACATCATGACATATGGGAAACATTCCAAAATGAAAGCTGTGCTTGGTTTCATATGTGTTGGTTTGTCACTTCTCTATGTCCAATGAAGGCCTACAGGCAGATGATCCAGGACCAATGAGCACCAGCAATGTTCCATTCTTGGTTTCCAAATCTTGTCTTCCAAAGAACCAGGCTAATGGGGAAAAAAACAAACAAACAAACAACAACAACAAAAAAAAACAATCCCAGGAGTGGTGCTGGAAATAGTCAAGATAAATGTACACAGTAAGGAAATGATAATAAATGGCATGCTATAGAAGAGGATACAAATAATAGGGACAGCTGTATCTGTGAGGGGCAGGGATTTATGAGAAATCTCTGCATCATCTGCCCAATCCTACTATGTGCCAGAAACTTGTAAAAATAAATGGAATAAATAAAACCTGTTAAAAGAAGAAGAGGAAGAAGAAGAGGAGAGAGAAGAAGAAGGTGATATTGATGGAGTGTTTCATAACCAAAAAACAAAGGCAGCAATCTGAAAGACTTTCTAATAATCAAACCTGGAACCATTTGAACATTAAAATAAATGATGACAGTATACAGTTCTCTACCAGTTAAATCTGATTTTCTGCTTGATTAGGTTGAGAAATGCCCATTAGATTAGAGAGGCATACCCCTGGGTATGTTGGTAATGGTGATCCCAGAGAGGACTTACTAACAGCAGACCCATTATACATGTGGACTGTGGGTGGCACCATCCCACCCACTGGGTGGGACCTCAGATGGAATAAAAGGTGAGAACCTGTCAGTTTCCTGTCCCAGCCTCTGCAGCATGCTCTTGCCCCGTGTTCTCACCACCTACCCAGATCAAAGGAGCCAAGGATTAGCGACTGAAAACTAGTGCCAAAACAAACCCTTCTTCCCTTAAGTTGGTTATGTCAGGTTTTTTCAGTCATACAAAACAAAGTAAAAAGAAGTTCATATGCCCATGTCGATATAAATGATTGACTTAATGTATGGCTCACTTGAGAAGGGCTAGAGCTTCTTGACAGAAGAATTCCCATGAATAAACACAGAAGAAATAGAAGACCGGAAAACCGCCATGGAGTGCCATAACATGATCCAGTGATAGCTATTTAAAGTAGCAGGTCAACCTTTAGAAAGAAGCAAAATATTTGCCTTATTTCTACACCTCTTTCCAAATGTTTATCTAAGTATTTATAAATTCCTCTGATAGTATTAATTTATGTCTTCAGAAATTTTGAAATTCTTTCTTCTGAAAGGAGGAGGTTAATTAACCCATTTCAATTGGATGCTACTTAATAACTATCCTAAAAATATTCTCTGAAAACTGAAAAACAATGGCTTTATAATAGAAACATCTGGAAGATAGCACCTTAACTAAGGAGTTATAGTTATCATACTGATATTGATACAATGAAAAGGGTCATTATCTCTATGGCATTTCTCCTCAAAATCCTTAACTTCAGTATGTTCATGAGAAATCTTCAGGCAAACCAAAATTGAGGGACATTCTATAAAATATCTGACAAGTCAATGCTCTCCATGCAATTCAAAGCCATGAAGGACAGGGAAGAAGTGAAGAACAGTTTCACTGAAAAGAAAATCAAAGGTGTGTTGAATCTTGGATTGAGATACAGAGCAGAAGGCTAGAGAGATGGATTAGCAGGTAAGGCATTTGCCAGCCAAGCCAAAAGACCCAGGTTCTATTCCCCAGAACCGATCTAAGTAAGATGCACAAGGTTGCATGTGTGTCTGGAGTTTGTTTGTAGTGGCTGCCCATTCTCTCTATATATATCTGCCACCCCTTTCTCTCTCTCTCTCACAAATAAATAAAATTTTTAAAAAGATGCAGAACAGATAAAGGGCTTCAATACAAACACTGGTGGGATCCAAGTAAAGTCTATTCTGCACTTCACTGTGAGGCCTGGGTTTTCATCTTGTGTTCTTCAGAACTATACTGTGATTACACAAGATGCTATTATTGGGAACAACTGAGAAAAATATAAAACAGTCCTTTGTGACTACCTTTGTATTTCTTCATTAAAGCCAAACTCATGTTAAAACTTTGTGTAGAGGGTGGGGTACATGCAAGAATTAGTGGAGGCCAGAAGTCAACTTCAGAGGTCTTCCTCAATCATTCTCCACCTTGTGCTTTGAGATGTGGTCTCTCTCTGAAGCTAAGCTCACTGGTTAGGTTACATTGGTTAGTCTGTGAGGCCCAGGGATTGACAGTCACCACCTCCGCAGTGTCAGGATGACAAGCTTGTGTTGCCATGCACAGCATTTTGACATGTGTGATGGAGATCTGAATTCATACCCTCATGTTTGTGTGCAACCTCTTTATCAGTGACTCATCTCCCTACTTCCTGACATATTTTAAGTAATAGAAAATTACATATGATTAAACAAGATAATGCTTGTGAAAATATTTATAACATAACACTGTTAGTCACTATTATTATGGAAGGAATAAAGAAAAACAATGCTTTAGAAGGTGATAAAGTATTTAAAGTAGTCAATATTTGGGTGATTTTAATTGTCCAGCCCACAGAGCTATTTCTTTGTGGAACCATTGTTCAGGAACCACATACTTGAGGCAGAAAGGGGAGAATCTGACCAGAAAAAGTTTAAGTTTGGGACATGAGTCTAGCTATTGTTTTGTAACTATGGCTCAGTGGTTAATGGTGCTTTATTGTAAAGCCTATAGGCTCAGGTTCAATTCCCCAGTTACCCCATAAAGTAAGATGCACAAAGTGACCCATTGTTTGCAAGCGGCCCTGCCATGCCCACTCTCTCCCTTTCTCCCTTCTCTCTCTCTCACTCTCTCTCTCTCTCTCTCTTCTTGAAAAATAAATAAATAAAAATATCATTTAGTCTCCAAGGACAAGTTCTTACTAGTTTTGGGCAAAAAGAGGGGCTACATCCATCTAAGTCTCTCTAAATTAACAGTGTTTATCCCCTTTAAGCCAATCTCACTCTCCATTGGAGAATCTGTTTTCTTTTTCAAAAGGTAGTAAACGGAGAACTGAGGGAGGACAACCAAAACCTCAGCAAATATCAAAGCAGAAATTGAGAAGCTCCTGAGCTCAACATTAAAGTACACTTAAAATACACCCACCACAGCTCAGGGAATTTTGCAAAAGAGGTGGCAGAAATATTGTAAGAGCCACAGGTCGGGAGGGAATATCCAGAGGCACTGCCCTCCTCCCCACAATGACTGCTGCTCTCAGAAGTCACATAACCATGTGAGGAGCACCAGCAATCCCAGGACGACAGCCCTCAGCAGAACGGGGCCGGGAGGAAGAAAGTGATGGTACTAACACATGATGGATCCATGCAACTTTCTACCTAATAATTTTATTAAAAAAGGAAAGAAACAACAACTGCTGCTCTCACCACTCATAACTTAACACCCTATGGTGAATAGCAGGAATCCTAGTGAGGGGGGCCTTCAGTGGACTGCGGTCAGGGAGAAGACAATTGACAGTACCAATACATGATGCTTCCAGACAAAGTATATATTTAATTATTTAATAACAAAAGAAAAGTGAGTCTCAGCCTGGCTTGGTGGCCCATGCCTTTAATCCCAGCACTTAGGATGCAGAGATAAGAGGATCACTGTGATTTCAAGAACAGACGGGGACTACAGAGTGAATTCCAAGTCAGCCTGGCCTAGACAAAGGCCCTACCTTGAAAAAAAAAAAAACAAACAAAAAACAAAAAAAAAAGAGGGTCTGGTGAGATAGCTTAGCAGTTAAGGCATTTGCCTGCAAAGCCAAAGGACCTAGGTTTAATTCCCCAAGACCCATGTAGGCCAGATTCATAAGATGACACATGCTTCTGGAGTTCCTTTGCAGTGACTGGATGTCCTGGTGCACTCCCACTCTCTCTCTCTCCCTTCCTCTCTCCCTCTGTCTGACTCTGTCTTTCTCAAATAAATAAATAAAAATAATGTATAAAAAAAAAAGATTGAGAAATAGAATCTCTTCCATCCTAAGCATTTGCAATGGTCACATGAAGGTAAACCACACTGTCTAGGGTTGTTAGGCTTCCCTAAGATCTCCTACTATGTTCCAGAACTAGAAGGTTCCTACAGATTGCTTCTTTGAACAAAATAATTTAGCCTCACTGGTTCATTTAAGTCAGATGAAAGATGTGAGTGGTCATGTATTGAGCACAATTCCAAGGGAAATAAGGGCTAACCATTGAGTTTCTAAATGTGCAAATGGCAAAAGGCTCTATTGGGTGGCCACAAAATCAAATCTTTGGCTCATTGAACAGCCACTGTCTTGTGGTGCTCACAGTCTTCTTTGTTCCCATGTAAAGTTTCCTGGAATTGCTATTTTAAAATTGAGACCCAGTTTAGCATGCTGCATCACTTTTCTATTAGTCCATGCAATCACGAAGAACATACCTTAATAATAATTAAATAAAACAAAATGGGCCTTTGGGCGCTGAACTTGACCCTTGACCCTGAGGTTGATCATTGTTGGCAGCTGAGTATGAGTATTTCATTCATTAGTGTGATTGAAATTGCTTTCCTGCCATAAGAAGAGATAGTCTTCTTTGTTCAGGATTTCCATAAAAGGTGAAATGGAAGTCTTTGCAGACAGGCTTGTGCCTGAATACACTTATTTTCCTAAGCTTTTAGCCACAATAATGAGCAAATAAATGCCTTTTACCTACATCTTTATGCACAGCATAGGACAGAAAATTTATAGGATTGAATAATGCTTGTTTGCTTTGACTTCTCCCAACTCTGTTTCAAATCATTGCTTAGATTTGTAGTTTCAAATCTTTGTCTTATGGCTTTAACTTTTAGCCCCAGGGTATTTGAGCACTATAGCTGTGTGTTCTCTGTGTGTGTGTGTGGGGGGGGGGTTTGTTTCTTTTTGCATACACATGACTTTCCTATGATGCTGGGGGAGGAGGGTCTGGCTTTTGTTTTAATCCTCTCTCTTTGTAGAGAATAGACCTCAAAGAGCTCCTTTGCCAGTGTCTTAACTTCTCTCCCAAGCATAATGATTCTAGACAGTCTGCACAACTGACCAGTGAGCCATCATGTTTTTAATCACTTACAGTCTGATTCCTGCATGGTGGTGCCTGATACTTGGGTCTGAAGAATGCTTTCCCAGGGAGTACATTCAATCCAATATTTCAGAGCAATAAATTACCCATGTTTGGAAGTCCCAGACAGCCTGTATTATTTTGCTCTTGTTGAAAATAATAGAAGCATTGGAACAATGTTTCTTTCTGAATTATAATACAAAAGGCCAGTTTTGTGGAGTTTAAGATAATGACAATAGACTGGGTCCAGATCTCCACAGGAGAGTAAATATTCTGGTAATGAAAATATAAAGAAAAAGAGGGGAAAACACAATCATTTATACAGATACAATGCTTGCTTTTATAAGGATCGAGACAATCATTTTGTGCCTTGCCCTGTCCCAGATGCTCATTCAGCTATACGGTTATAGTTATTCTAACAGGAGGCAGAGCAGAGCTTTGTGCACTGATTATTATCATTGTGAATTATTCAAAAGAAATATGTGGTATCCTGGATAGCTAACCTCTATCTATTCTTATCTGTGAGGTTGGGATGGGGTGTTTCAACTCTTGCAATGTGGATAAGTCATGAGAGAAACACAATTTTAGCTAAATATGAGTCTTACACACTTTTGTGTAAATTGTTCACCTCAGATGAAGGCTCAGCATTATTATTTAAATGCTTGTAGAAAGGAAATATTTGTTCTCATACATGAGCATGTATGTACATTATAGGAAATCTACCAAAAGGAAAACAACCCTCAAATGAAGATATGATTTATAAATAAGAATATTTAGGGGTTTGGAAGATGGCACAGTAGGTAAAACTGCTTTCCACCCAATAATGAAGACCTAAGGTCGGATCTCTAGTGCCTATATTTAAAAAATAAATAAATAAATAAAAACTAAGCATGGTGGTGCATGTCTACATTCCAGATCTGTTGAGGTAGAGACAGGGAATTCCTGGAGCTCATTTATGAGTTACTCTAGCCTAATCTGTGAGTTTAGGGGTCTGCAAAGACACTGCCTCAGAGAATAAGATGGAGAATTATTGAACAAGACCCTCACACTAACCTTTGGCCTCCACACAGTTGCTTACCCACACATATACGAGCACACGCATGCGTGCGCATATGCGCGCGCACACACACATACACATACACACACACAAGAAACGAATATTTGTCATAGAAATAATACTTTGAACAATTATTGAGTTTCTAGGCTACACATACATGATCTGAACTACTACATGGGTTAAGGAAGTTTTTCAGACTTAATTTTACAAGGTTTAGATAACTCTTCATGTGGTAAAGTTCTAGAAGGGTCAAAGATCATAGGCACTGGCTTTTGTTCACTGATTCCTTTAGTCAGAAGGAGTAACACTTTCAGAAACCTTTCAGCCATTTGACTCCTACTTTCCTCAACTCTGTGTTTGACGGCTGGATAGACTGTGGGCTAGAGGCCAAATCTGGCCTGCCACCTGTTTTAGTATGGCTTGTGAGCTAAGAATATTTTTATATTTTTTAGTGTTTAACGCAGTCAAGGAAGAATCATGTTCTGTGACATGTGAATGCTGCGTGAATTTAAATTTCATAGTTGATAAATAAAGTGTTATTGGAAGAAGGCCGTGCTCACTTGTTTGCATTCTATCTCTGCCTGCCTGTGCTGCTGCTTCCCCGCCACAACGGCACAGAGGGGCAGCAGACACTGCATGCCTCTTACAGCCCAAAATAGTACATCTGCGGCACTTTGCCACAAAAAACTTGCCTGCACCTGCTGTCATACCTGCTTGGCAGCGTTGTCATGAGGACTAAAAGTTACGTAAAGTGTTTAGCCCAGGGAATTATAAGGAAGAAACGTGGAGCTAATGTTAACCATGAAAAGAATGTGGCTGTGTAGGAAGACTTCTTGAGGACAAAAAAAAAAAAAAAAAAGAGAGCGAGAGAGAGCTGAGAAATATTTCCCACATACTAGCACTTTCCTTCAATTTACATGAATGCATGCTACTGTCAGGGGGTATTTATATAAAAGGAGGAAGGCTGATACAATCTGAAGTAAGCCAGAGTATTGTATTTATTTTTAAAAAATGAAAATGCCCCAATTTTTTTTTCCATTTATTTTAACCTACCAGCAACTGTATTGTAATTCCTAACAGTAACTTCAGCATCCATTCTAATAAGTAAAACGTTCCCATAGAATTTATTATCGTAATTGTAGATTTCATAAGGCTCTCTAATTAAATAAACACAAGCACATCAGTGAATGTGAATACATTCTAAAGATAAGCTTCAGGCTCTAATGGTGGCTTACTGGAGTAAGGGTGGTGCATACAATGAGCAGCCATCTTCCAGGATGAAGTTCTTTTCTTTCCATTCTCAACTATTAAATGAAACTACCCTTCAGTAAATGCTCCTCTGTCAACAGCTTCACAGGAATTTATTTTTAAAAATACTAGGTAAATAGAACTAAGAATAATTAATACCATTAGTATGGAAATCTTATACAGACATGGGCCCAGAGGGAGATTGATAGAAATATTTATTTAGAATATTCTCTCTCCTGCTGATGTGGCCACCAGTGGCCACATTCAAAATAGGAACCCTTTTTCTTTTGTTTTGTTTTTTTCTTTTTGGTTTTTCAAGGTAGGGTCTTGCTGTAGCCCAAGCTGACCTGAAATTCACTATGTAGTCTCAGGGTGGCCTCGAACTCCAGTGATCCTCCTACTTCTGCCTAATAAAGTGCTGGGATTAAAGGCATGTGCTTCCATGCTCCATGCTAGAACCCTTCCTTAATAAATATATTTAGATTTGTCTCTGAATGATTTGTACTGTAATTGTTATTTTAAAACTGGTAACCATAATGATAGTGGCCTTACTAGTTATGAAATTCATTTATTGGTTTATTCACAACTATTTATGGCCTACTATGAAATGGACACAGGATCAGGCCCTGGGTACACAGTGCATAACCAAACAATGGCCTGTCCCTGATTTTTCAGTTTAATGAAAAAAGGCTCACATAAAAATTTGGTAGGAAATATTTGGCCAAAGGTGGTAAAGGAGGAAGAGAAGGTCATCTTTGATGGGATGGACAGAGGGAAGTCATCTCAAGGAGGTCTTCTTGTTCAATCTAGGATCTCAGTTACAAGGGCTTAGCGACAAGTCAGACAAGCAGTGCAGAGAGGCAAGAACCAAGGCCCAGGTTTTAAAGCAGGAGGAGGTGTGCTCAAGGAAATGAAAGACCAGCATGGCTGTACCCTAGGAAAAATGGGAAGTCAATAGGTCACAATAGGGAATAGAAAAAAATATATCATTTGATTTCATTTCTTTAAAGATGCTCTAGCTACTAAATGGAGAATAAGTTGCAGAGATTCAATGAAGCAGGGCCTTTAAAATCTCCAGATAGACTGTTAAAACTGAAAAGTGGTTGCCTTTGACATTGATGGCCACTAGTTGATCAAATTTCTTTGAATTTGTGCCCAGGCATGGTACACTGCCCTTAAATATAGGCCGTCCATATTTTATGACTCAGTGAAGACAACAGGATGTGTTAGAAATTGTTCTGTATGAATTAGAAGAATCCTAAGCCCGAAACTGGACAGAATTGTCTACTTTGGTGCTCTTGTTTTCTTTCGCTTTGATGGTTTAGTTTTCTGCTTTTGATTTTTGGTTTTATAAGATAGGGTCTCACTACAGAACTCAGACTGCCCTTGAAGCTATACCTATCCTCCTGCCTCTGTTGAGATTATAGGCATGTGCCACCATAATCAGTTACCAATTTGTACTCTATGGATCTCTCACCTTTGATATAAGGAAAGATATGTAGAGATGTTCAGGAGGATAAAGAAGACAGAGTCATAGAGAAAAATAAGCATCTTCCCAGGGGCTGGAGAGATGGCTTAATGGTTAAGGCACTTGCCTGAGAAGCCTAAGGACCCACGTTCGACTCTCCAGATTCCACATACACTAGACACACAAAGGTGAAACAAGTGCAAGGTCACGCACGACCATGAGGTGGTGCAAGCAACTGGAGTTCGATTATAGTGACTGAAGCCTTGATGTGTTCTCTCTCTCTCTCTTACTCTCTCTCTTGTGCACTCTCTATAAAAAAAGAAATAATAAAAAAAATGTCTTCCCAGTAACCTATCTAAAGCAGTGGTTCCTCAGCAGAAAGCAGACATATAAGCACCAATGAGCAGAGGAACCGCTGAACAGTGCTGCTTATTTCTTATAGAACTTTCAACCATGACACTGATTACTGATTTAACAGATTCAATGCTGGTGTGATAAAGAAATAGATAAGTGAGGCACCTCTACATCAAGTGTTGCTATAACCAAAACGTGAAATGACTTTTTTTCTTTTAAAATTGTTTTTTTCTTTATAATAATTTCATTCTGGAGACAAGAATAAATGGGGCTGATAGCATGTGATTTGTACAATGGTAGCATCAACAGTAAAACGACCACCTGCAATCATGTGAAAGGAAGCAAATGTGTCTGAGGGACTTGTGCAGATAGTGAAGGAGATTCCTTGACAGAGGTTGAAAATACTATCTGAGTTCATTCAACTGTTTGTGATAATGCATGGGAGGAGCAAAATGAGCTGAATAAAAAAGGAAACATAACCTTTCCATCTTCAGGCATAATTATTAAGAAATTCAAAGGAATCAAGTATTTATGGGTTGAAAATTAAGATTATCATCTCAGTCTTCTTTACAAAAAAAAAAAAAAAGTTTTTGAAAAGTAAGGCATAGTCAAGGCATGGATCAAAGCTAGGACGCTCCCAGCAAAATCTGGCCTGGGGGGGAGGGGGAAAGATTGTGTCATTTGTTGTGAACTCAGAGAGATTTAAGATGGAGTCTCAGAGCCTCCCTTACAGGTATGGCTTTGCTTGATGGATCAACTATAATGAATACTTAAAAGGAATTTAGAAAGCTTTTAAGATAATTGTAATTGTAGAAACATCTCTACCTTTGGCTGATTTGGACACAAATCCAAATCATGCTGGAAAAAGATGTCTGGCCTTCCAAAGTTTATGAGAAATTGACTTGCTTGCAAACACAAGCCAGGCTTAAAGAAAAAAAAAAACGAAGAAGATAATGATTCACTAAGAGATATGCAAAATCAGCTCTAGCTGATGAAAAAACAAGGGCTTGAAGAGGTGTTTGACTGGGTGTTATAATTGTTTCTGTCCTTACATTGGCCTGTGCATTGAATTGCAATTATGGTCATGAGGTTCTTGCATTCAAGGAATATAATAAAGGGAGTCAAGTTGTCAATGTACAAGCCTTGAAATCAGGAGAAGCCATTCCCACATGACTGTGACTTGGAGAAGTTTCTTCTAAGAAGCCTCCTCTTTAACTCCTATTTTACCAAAAACAATTTGGATAATGAAAAATTCTGGACTTGAGTGTGAACCTGACCTTACAGTGGTGTCATGTGAAGGTTTTCCTCTGGAAGACACAACGTACATCTGTTCACTAGAGACAGAGCCCAGATGACAGACCAAAGTAAAATTACATGAAACAAGTTTTGGTGAACTTATGAGTTTATCGGGATTACTTATAGAGCAGAGTGAGGGTCTCTTATGAGAGCATGGATAACTCCAAGGCTGCTGCTTCAGCTTCAGCATAGGTTGAGGGCTCATGGAAGCTTCATCTCAGGATCTCACTGCACAGTCTGCAGGCAGCTCAGCTGGCCAGAGCCTCCAGCACATTCCAGCGTGACTTGCTCAGCAGGACAA
This sequence comes from Jaculus jaculus, assembly GCF_020740685.1. Lineage (NCBI taxonomy): Eukaryota > Metazoa > Chordata > Mammalia > Rodentia > Dipodidae > Jaculus > Jaculus jaculus. The sequence continues at coordinate 134,817,324 of NC_059107.1, forward strand.
GTGGAAGTCTCCTCCCAACCAGAAGTATAACTTTATATAAACTTAAGGGGATTTTGCAGCCTTTTTCCTAGACTTGTTGACCTGAGTGTCCTGAGCCTTCAGGGGAAAATGTTTGAATTCAAAGATATTACTACGCAACACTGGTCAGATTCAGCCTCTCAGTAGCTGTTCTTATAAACTTAGGGAGTGTCATGTGACCTTTTAAATTTCAGTTCTCCCAGACTTGTTAACTTCTTAACTCCTTCATCCCTTCAGCAGGGAATATTTCAATTTGAAGGCATTTGCTATACCACATGTAGGTAAGAATTTTTCAGGTCTCTAAAGAGTAAATTCTGCATGAAGAACAACTGTCAATTGTTCAAAAGATGTCTACGTAATGAGTTAGTTGAAAACACTTTTTACATCAATCTCCACATGAATGCTTACAGAAACTTTATTTGCAGGTGCCAAACTACTGAAAGCAACCAAGATGTTCATTCAAGATGTCAGTGGATAAATAGACTGTAATATAACTACAATACAGGGTGTTATGCAGCAATAAAAAGAAACAAACTAGAAGATGATAAGATGATACAGGGGACTGTAAATTCATATTATTTCATGAAAAAAATCAACCTGATACAGACATTAACTGTAGCATCACAATGGCTGGATGGGATAAAAAAAAAAACAAGTTTAGCTTTGTATGAAATTACCAAATTGTTGTAAAAAGTGGCTGCACCATTTTATGGGTCCACCAGCAATGAACAAGAATTCTTACTACTCCACACACTTGCCAGAAATTTCCACTGCCATTTTCATTGTTGTTATTGCTTTGGGCTTTCTTGTTTTTCTTTTAGAGAGAGAGAGAATAGCATGCCAGGGCCTCAGCCACTTAAATCAAACTCCAGTGGCTTGTGCCACCTAGTATGCATGTGCAACCTTGTGTTTGCATCACCTATGTGGGTCCTTAGGCATTGTAGACAAGTGTCTTAATTGCTAAGCCATCTCTCCAGCTCTCCTTGGGTTATTCTATATATAATCACATAATCTGTGAACCTAAGGGAGCTTGATTCTTTTTGTTTCCTTTTAAATTTGCAAATTATGTTTTTTTTTAAAAGAAACAAACATTTATTGTACAAAATAACTGTTTAATAGACATTTTTTATATGTGTATGCATGAAATGCATTTTAGTCATATTTATTTCCTGTTAGCCACTCTTGTTTCCACTCTACCTCCTACCAAGCTCTTACCTCTCCTCTTGCTGAATAATCTCTGTTCTACATTCATGTCATTATTTTTTAAAATCTATGTTCTACAATTGAGAATAGTTAATATTTGTATTTTTCATTCTGGCTTATTTCACTTAACATAATGATCATTAGTTCCATCCATTTATCTAAAAATGATATAATTGCAGTCTTTTTATGCCTGATCAATCTACATACATTTCATTTCCTTTTCTTGTCTTATTGCATAAGCTAAATTTGACTATCATATTGAGCAAGGGTGGAAAGAGACAGATTTATGGAGAAAAGTCATTCGTTTCTTAGAATTAAGTAAGATATAAGCTATATAGATTTTGTTAACATGCTACATCAAGTTGAAGAAATCTCCCTCTCTGCCAGACTTGCTGACAGTGTGGTATGAGTAAATCAGGAATGGGTCTTTACTCTTTTAATAAAGCTATTTCTGAATTTACTGCTCTGATCATATGACTGCTTTCATTGATGTTATGAGTTGTTTCAACTGATTTTTAAAAATTGAATTAGCCCTCAAAATACAATAAAAATCCACTTGAATGCAATTATGTAATTCTTTTATATATTATTATATTTGAGTTGATAATGTTTTGTTGAATAGTTTTGTATTTGTACTCACCAAAATATTAACTGTTAGTTTTGGTGTTTTTCTTTAACTTTTTCATAAGATCTTTGTCTATCTTTGGAGGGCCCAGGATTTTATCTCCACATTTTCCTTAACTTCTTACTTGAAGTATTTCTCTTGAGAAATTTAACACGATCTTCAAGTATTATCCTTTGCATGTGAACTATTAATATTTTTATTCAAACTTTTGCCTAAAATGGATGAAGCTGGAGATCATCACATTAAGTAAAATAAAACAGATATTGACTGTTTCTCCTTATATGTGAAATACAGATTAAAAAACCATGACATGAAAGTAGAGCAAAGGTTAATTGGGAAGATAAAGGGGATCCACAGGAGGTAAAGTGCAAACAAGGGAGGATAATTGGAACTAAACATGATCAATATATTATATAGGTATGACACTAACAATGAAACCAATTATTATGTGCAACTAATATATGTTAATTAAAAAGAGTAAGTTTACAAATGAAAGGAAAAAACACTCTTTTACAGATGATATGATTATACATAGAACAATTTAAATTTTAAATTATTTAAAATTTTGAGTTTTTATAATGAGACATTTTAGTAGGAACTTTTGCAAGAATAATTGTGCTAGAGGTGGGGGAGTAAGAACTTCCTTAATAGTCAATGATATTATCGTCAGCTCATTAAAAAAAAATAAAGCATTAAATGATGCTGGAGCCTTCTAGCTCTTTTTGACAGCCATCTGTTTTGAACCCTTTTATTTCCTATTGGAAATTAAAAATCCCACTCCCAAGATGCACCTTCCCCAGAGAGAAAGACTCTGTCTCTGCTTATTAACATATACCAAGAAGCAGAAAGATGGGAGCTCGTGCCCATGTTTGATGTGGACACTCTTACTTAACACTCTGTGTTCAGTTTGGTTCCCCTCTGCTCTTGTCCCTGAACCCAGAGACTCTTATTCTGAGTCAGAATCCCCTCAAGGCTTCAGGGGCTGTCTGCTGGCTGCACACCTGAGAGATCTTCCTGTCTCCAGAAAGACACTGCCACCTTCAAGACAGTAGCCCACACCTTCTGCTTTGTGAGACAACCTCTTCTAGAACCTCCCAGAGGTTTAAACTCAGTTCTCGCTTTTCTTTCCAGACAAAACTTCCATGTGACTTTATCAGTTATCATAACAAATCGAGCCATTTCTATTTCCTGCAAATGATTCCCTTCTCAAGCTATTGCCTCCTCTTGAATTCTCCTCTCTCTCTCTCTCTCTCATGTGAGTGTGTGTGTGTGTGTGTGTGTGTGTGTTGCCAGGTGTACACACTGTGGAGACCTGAGGAACACTTCCTCCTCTATCACTTTTCTGCCTTATTTCCTCAAGACAGAGTCTATTGCTGAACTTGGAGATCCCAGTATTTTCAGTTAAAATGACTGACCAGGGAACTGCGGCAATCCTTCTCTTTTCTCTGCTTAACACTGGGGTTACAGGTTTGCACACAGCTATATGCATCTTTGATGTGGAGGCTTAGGAGAGAACCTAGATTCTCACACTTGGCAGTAAGCACTCTTACCTACCAAGCCATCTGCCCTGTACCCATGAAAAACTTCTGACCTCTAATAAAACCAAGTTTTTGTTTCACCTCAAAATTACAGCCAGGTGGGAACTGACTATATTAGAGAGTAAGTGTGGAATGGTGTAATCCTACTTTGCCATTTTGGAGGGTGGTAAATCAAAAATGTAAGTTATTACCCTTGAGGGCACATAAAACTGAGGGCAGACGTTGAATCGAATTGTAATTCTGTGTTTGCGTTTGTCTGACTTAACTGTGTGTCATTCATTTGTGCACGCTCGCTCCTGGGCATGAACACACATGTTTGTGTGTACATAAGCCCTCCAGATGTTAATGCTGAGGGTCTTTCTCAACTTATTTGTTGAGACAAGGTCTCTCATTGAACCCAGAGCTCAGCAAGCCAGCTAGTCTGGCTAGCCAACTGGCCCCTGGGATCCACCTGCCTCTTGGCACTGGGATGACAGGAGCACGGCCCACATCTGGCAGTTACATCAGCCCTAGGGGTCCAGACTCAGGTCCTCACACTTGCAGGCCAAGCACTTTGCTGACTCAGCCATTGTCCCAGCTCTCAAAATAAGGATTTTCTCGTGTACTCAAAATGCACTGAGTGGGTGAAAATAGCAAAACCTGTGTCTGTCCTGTGAGTAGGATATCCCCATTGTTCACTGAGGCACATAGATTCAGTACTGTGAGCCCAAAGAGTAGAACCTCACTCGCAGCCTTGATTTGCTGCCATTTCCACAAGGAGCTTTTAGAAAATACACTTCAACATTGAGCAGCCACGGTGGCTCATTACCCAATCACGATAGATAATTCCTCGAAATGATTGCAGAAAGGTCATCTTCACAAGTGATGGGAAAAAAAGAAAAGTTCTTGATATGTTATTATAAATGATCCAGGAAATAAAAAAGAATGTTCTGCTCATTGAAGTGACTGAAGAAATAAATGTGTAATGCCAAATGCATTTCACCTAACTTCCATGATATGGTAACTGACAACAGAGGTGTTGTTAGAAATGAGGGGAATGGGGGCTCAGCACTTGGAGGCAAAGCCCGTTGATCTCCATTCAATTTGCTAACCGCATAAGTCACATAAAGCCAGATGCAAAAAGTGCTATTAAAAAATCTGGTGTTCTATTTGCACTGACAAGAAAACCTGGAGTGCCCATACACATCTGCAAACAAATATGTTTTTAGAACATAAAAAAATAAAGTAAGGAAAAGGGTGTCATTTGTAGTTTAGAGACTTTTCAGTAGTCTTAGGCTATATCTACCCAGAATGTCAAGAAGATCTTATAGTGTAAACAAGACTTGAAAGGAAAATATTCGGCTACTTATGGGATCAAATGGATTTTAGGAACCCTCAGGCATTCTGTTCGTGGACTTGACCCTTGCCACTTCGCCCTCCTGCCGGCACTCTGGACTGCAACTCTGAGGTAGTCGTTTAATACCTGTGAGCCTCGGTGCTTTTGAGTGCTTCTGAATCCAAAATACATTCCACCCGTCTTATAACTGTCTCCAGGAAAATCAAAAGGAAATAATATCCAATGAATTTCTCAGATTTGTAAATTGCTATAAGATAAGGAATCCATATACTAATTTCTAATTATTCATGTGTGTTACCTGAAGCAAACTTATCAACAATGTCTGTCGGACTATTTCCAGCTACCTTAGTTCTAATAATTTTACTTTTTATTCAGTACTAAAATGCTGCTTTTACAAACAAAATTCTATAGCTCATACTTTCCAAAAATGATGTTTGATTTCTTTTCCTCAGTTAGCTCTAGTAGTATTTGATCACATTGATTGAAAGAAAGTGCTCTATTCATTTATTGGCTATGCTTGGTCTATTCCTCACTATCCTACTTAGTTCAATAAAAAAAAATCAGATTTCTTTACCTCTTTCTATATTATTGTGGTAGGCATCTGAAGTTATCTCTGGAACTTGTGAATATTACTTTACAAGGTAGGAAACCATAGATATTGAGGGAGAGTCAGGTAGTTGTTTTCAGCAGTTAGAATGAATAGGCCCCTGAAAGTAAAAAACATGAATGTCTTTGAGCCTATCCTTGTGGTATGCACTTGATAGAGATCAAAAAATGATATGAATTCTTATCTCTTGCCTAACTGAGATCTTGTTTTTCTATAAGCAACCTGGGACCCTCCTGAGAAGCAGGTTTGTCCTAGGATTCAAATCTAATCCTAATATTGTGATTGGTTAAGTTCAGCCCCCAGAACTGGGTGTCATGGCTAACCTACTCCTGAGATAGCCTCTAGCCCAAACCAATAAGCTGTTGTCAGCACATCTGAGCCAGAAGGTAGGACTCACCACCTTAAGGTTATAAATATGTTTGTGTGAGAAGAACAAGGTCTCTGAGCTGCCTGACCATTCTGAAACCTTCAGCTGCTGGTGAATTTCCCCTTGGCAGGGCCCAGACCCAGCCAGGTAGAGCTGAGAGGAGAACTACCAAGCCCCTAATTGCCATATGGGTTCCTTCTCCCCATGACAAAAGCTCTTTGTACTTTCTTTTCTGTCCTATCTATGGTTTTTCCAGACCCAACATGTGGGCTCTCCATAAGGTTCATGAATGACCAAAGACCATGTATAAATACTCTGAGGCAGGAAAAGAGCTGTTTATTGTTATTGTGTTGAAGATCATCATGAGCCTATTGTATACTTTGGACTGCATGCATGATGGAATTTTGGGCCATCACTGGCACTGTTTGTAGTGATCTGAAAATCTTTATCTCCCCCCCATAGAAGGATTTGTCGATTGTGTCTACTCTTTAGTCCACTCCCTCCATCCTATCTGCCCATTTCTGGTTCCAGGGATCATGAATTTTATGAGTACTGTTTCTGCCTAGTTGTATGAGTTGTTATGAAGTGATGTCATAGCCTGGCCTAGTGTAATGATACCTACAACTCCATCGGGGACACCCTCCTCACTGGGTGCTTTTCCTGCAGTCAGGGTTAGTCTGGTCCTGAATCAGGCAAAGAAAGTTAGGCCATGATAAGTCAAGGTTATGGGAGTGAAAAACACAACTGGGAGGTCTGGTGCAAGCATCGGGGATGAAGAAGCAAAGGGAGATGGGTGCTGTGCTTCCTGAGATAGGGCAAAAGGTAGATGTAAGAAGTTTGTCACTTTTGTCTGTGGCTAAGTCATTGAAATGCCAAGCATAAGGTGTGAGCAAACATTCAGAGGCCAGGGAGAAAGAGTACATCATAAGAAAAGCTAGACAGGTAGTTATTAGTGCCCTTATGGGAAGCATTGTGATATGGTGAGGAGTGAGGGAACATGGGAGATTTTGAGTTTAAGGGAACCACTTGAGGTAGAGGAACACTTATCCCTGTTGGGCTGGAGCTAAGGAGTGGCATTGTGACCCATTTGAGTAAGAATGGACGGATCCAGTTGGTGATACCTTGAAGCCTAGCTGCAGTAAAAGTTGTGAGAATCACCAGTTGTGGTCCAGTCCATTGAGGTGTGGGCTGTGGTGGTGAGATTGCTTAAGATATACCTGGTTGCCAGGGTTGAAAGAGAGAGAGTAATGGGTTCTTTTGATGGCTGAGGTAGAATGTGGTTGGCATGTTCTCTCATTCATGAGAGTGAATGCTGGTAAGTACTCATGGAGCAAAGTGTCTGTTAAGGGAAGGTTTCCCAGAAGGAAAGGGCAGCCATATATGAGCTAAAAAGTACTGTGATAACAGGAAGCCTGGGGGGTAGATCTGATTTGTGCAAGGGCAAGTGGGAGGAGATGGGTCCAAGGCAATGTAACATAGATGTTTACATTTTAAAGCTGTGTTTTTTTTAATATTTTTTATTTATTTACTTGAGAGAGAGAAAGAATGGGCATACCAGTGCTTCCAGGCACTGCAAACAAACTCCAAATGTATGCGCTCCTTTTTGCATCTGGCTTATGTGGGTCCTGGGGAATCGAACTGGGATCCTCTGGCTTTGCAGGCAAACAACTTAACTGCTAAGCCGTCTCTCCAGCCTGAAAGCTGGATTTTAAGGATGGCATTTACCCTTTACACCTTGCCTGAAGATTGGGATCTGTATGGGGTATGGAGTTACCAGCCTATACTAAGGGCACCAGATAATTCCTGTGTTATCTTGGAGATTAAGGCTGGTCCATTGTCAGATTTGATATTAAGAGGAAGACTGAAGCGAGATAGAATGGTCTGGAAAAGTAGGGAGAAAAGTATGTTTGCAGTTTTCCTCGTTGTTGGGAAGGCTTCAACCCATCCCAAGAAAGTGTCTACCATGGTGAGAAGATATTTCGTCTTTTTGTGAGGAGGCATGCGAGTGAAATCTATTTGCCAATCAATACCGGGGAGAGAACCCCAGTGTTGATGGGGTTTGAAGGAAGGAGGGGGTTGGGTTTCACCTTGAAGAGAGGTTTTGGTGCTGAGAGAGCAGGCTGAAGTCACAGAAGAAATCAGTGAGGAGAAGTAAGGGTGGGAAAGAAGTGGAGTCAGAAATCTTTGTAGTGGGTGAGCACCAATACAGAAAAGATTATGTCAGTGAGTTAATATGGTAGAGGCCCGGGGATCATCAGGTCTCCCAAGAGTAACCAGCTCCATGGACCTATGACAGCACCCTGTCTTGTGAATGCCTGACATTGTTCAGGGGTATAGGAAGGGATAAAGGAGCCTGGAGTGAGGAAAAGAGCTGGGGATAAGTCTGTACTCTGAAGACTATATTCTCTGGCTACTCTATCTGAAAATGAGTTCTCCTGGGCCACAGGGGAAGTTAGGAGCTGGTGTCCCTGCAATTGATGGCTGCTTTGGTGGGGAGAAGAAGCTTCTAGTAGAGTAATGATACGATGCATATTGGTAATTGGGTTTCTTTCATTGACAGAAAGCCTGTCTCCTTGCAGAGGACAGCAGGGTGGTATAGAATATAAAAAGCATATATATAATAATGTCTTTCTTTGGGCTAAAGTCACAGTTCTGGAGCTCAGGGACATACTTCCCTTGGGCATCAAGCCAGTCTCTATTATCTAGCCATCTGAGACAATAGTGCATTCTTCTTTACAGGACACCTGTGGGGCAATAGACCTTTCATTGATAGACCAAATTCTGTCAGGGCCAGGGAGAAGAGACTGAAATTTTGGGGTTCTGGTAGGTAAGCTCTTCTAAAGTCTCTAGACATAGTGCGTAAGTTGTTTAGGTAGAGGTAGAATGGTAGCTCAGTTAATTGGACGGGGTGGAGCAGGAATCTTAAGTAATGTTTTGGTTATCTAGAAAGGTAATATGAAAAGTTGAATTTTGGATTGAGCCAGGGTTGACAGTAAGGGTTAGGGAGGAGATCTTTGAGTTTATGAGGTGAAAGAACTGTGGACTTTTGGCCAAAGGTAAGTGTTTGAGTTTCCTAAGCCAGGGCTGTTGCTTAGACTAAGGCACGTAGGCAAGGTTGCCAAGCTCAGACAGAGGTTTCTAATTGTTTGCAGAGGTCAGCCACTGGATCAAAGAGGGGCCTTTCACCCAGTGCAGAACTGCCAGTGCCGTTCCTCACCACTTCAAGGCATCTGAGGTTTTTTTTTTTTTTTTTTTTTTTTTTTGTCGGGGGCAGAGTAAGACAGGAACTTAGTGTAAAGAATCAAAATGCCTTCCTGGTAAGTGGGATTAAGACATCTGTTTTGGGTAAGTGCCTTTGTTAGTAATCCCATGAATTCTCTCAGGCTTTCATCAGGCTTTTGAGTTATTGAGAGGAGTTTATTAAAGTTAACGACCTTGTGGGAAGCCTTCTGGAGGCTCACCATGAGGCAGACAACCATCTGGTCTTGTGCCACCCTCCCTGGGGAAGGGAGTGTGTTCTTGAGCAGCAGGGTCAGGGACCTGGTAGTCCCAGTTTGGGCTTCCCTGGGTCCTGTCACAGCACCAACTGGATAGATTGGGTCAGTTAGATGAATATCATCAGCATGGGCCTGGGCAGTCACCACGGTTCAATCCCATTCATCTGGGGTGCGAGTAGTAAACAGAACAACATAGAGATAATGCCAGGTAAAGTTATAGGCCTGAGTAAGGTAGCAGAATTCCTTAGTATAGTGATCAGGGTCAGAACAAAAGGATTCTATGCATGCTTCAATTTGAGACAGGTCAGACAAAAAATGGGACATGGACACATACAGTTCCCTCAGTCCCCACCACATGTCAATAGGGAAAGATTCCTTCAGTATGTGAATGGGTGTGTTGAGCAGGAGGAGAGAGAGGAGGGGAAGCAGAGGGTGGAGGTGGTGAGGAAAGATCAAATGGAGGAAGAGGAGCTGGGGGAGAAGTGGGGGGGGCAGGTCATTGATGACATCAGGATCAAGATCTGAAGATGGGGGAGAATGGGAGGGGTGTTGAATTTGATTTTGTGCCCAAAGTCTTGACTAGGAGAATCTGGTGAATAGGGTAAGCAGAGCAGGGATAAGGATGAGTGCATCAAGTGAAAAATGATTGACTATAGGGAATTACAGACCATATGCCTGTACAGTCACAGAAGTTATCTAAATCAGTAAGAATTTGAAAATCAAATGTACCATTTTCAGGCCAAATGGACCCTCTGTTCAATTTATATGGATGCCAGGCTGTGTAGCAATAAATTATTAGGTGGTAAGGCTTAATATAATCCTGCAGCTTTAATTTCTCGAAATTTTGAAGGAGAAAAGCAAGTGGGATAATAAGGACAGTTTTGAATGTCCTATTTCCCATCCCAGATGAGAGGGTGAAGGAAAGGGTGTGGGAGGAGGCTCCTGTAAGGAGGAGAGGAGGAGGAGAGAAATGAGAATAAGAAGAAAGAACCAGAGCTCAAGCTGGTCCTACATGGAAAAACACCAATAGGACCCCATGGCCCAGTGGGGGTGAATGGGGCCTTTGCCTCCCACCTAGGTAAAGGCTGTCCAGGTTGGTCTGACAGCTGTTTAAACTCTCAGTGGGCAAGTTCCCACTTGGGTGTCCATGCTCCTGAAGGAGCGAGAAAATGGCAGTGAAGGGTGAGATTTCAGGGGGAGAGGGGAGAGAGGAAGGTGTGCTCCTGCATGAGTGAGTAATCGGCAATGAAGGACAAGATCTCAGGAGAAGGAGAGAGAGGAAAAGAGAGAGAGAGAAGCAAGGTTTCCTTTTTGTATGTGTGTGCAGCAGTAGAGGCAGTTTCCAGGCCTGGGAGTGCACAGATCAGAGCATCCTGTGATACTGTGCTGTTATGATGGAAATTACAGTGGATCTGTGCCATTTATGCCCAAGGCAGCCAAACACTCAGAGCTGATGTCGGTGGCAGCAATGGACAGTAAAGCTGCACTGTGCAGGTGGGCACCCTGGCAGCTGACAGTGCCTAAAGAGGAGGCAAAAGGGAGAGGGAAGGAGGGGTACGTTGGATCCTCTCTGATAGTGGCCAAGGAAATTAGGTGGAAAGAAGGAGGAGGAGAGGGAAAGAAGATATTGTCCAGAAACCAGCAAAAAAAAAAAAAGAAAAAAAAAAGCGCCAAAAGGCACCTTTCAGGGTTCAGTGGGCAGGAGTGAAAGTCTCAAGGTGTTGAGAAAGCATCTTTCTCAAGACCTGGGGAGCCTGGAAAAGAGCAACGAGTGTGGTCTAACATACCTGTATGGTTTAGATGAAAGAGAGAGAAAGAAGGAGGGAGTATATCTTCTTCCTGACAGCAGGCCAATCTGTGAGGGACACTCACTTAGGAGGGACAAGGCAAGGTGTAGAGACAGGGAGAGAGAAAGTGAGAGAAAGAAATACCTCTGAGAGCAGGCGAATCTATGAGACACTTACCAAGGAGTAGAGGATGAGGAAAGGAGGAGAAATGAATCTGGAATTGTGGTGACTGAGGAAGCCTGCATCTGGCAGATGATCTGTGGTCTTGAGTGGGTCAGTGGAAGCTCAGTGCCCTGGGAGGGGGAAAAGAGGTCTGGCCACTCATGAGGGCAACTGAGAACCTCCTATCTGAGTCACGGCACCAGATGTAAGGCTTATGCATGACCAAAGACACACATGACCACTCTGAGGCAGGAAAAGAGCTGTTTATTGGTATTAGAACTGCTAGGCTGTCTCACGGGAGGAAAGAGAGAGAACAACCAGCTTAAGTCTTGGTAGTTTGAGTTTTTAGAGAGCTTTCCTTTTTAGGAGAGGGTACAGAGAACAAAGGACTGAGGAATTCAAGAGAGAGCAGGCACCAAACAGAGAAGGTAATCAATCAGGGTGACAATGACAAAACAGAGGAGGTAATCAATCAGAGGATGAGTTACCACCAGAAGAGGAACCAAGTTGTCTCTAAGATAATATTGGGAGGAAAACTATGGCTGAGGGCATCATTAGGTCAGGGGAGTAAAGGATAGGAATGGAAACATCTAAAGTTGCATCAATTAGGCTGCTGTCATTGTCTGCCTTCATCTGGACTCCATATTGAGACTTTTGTCCTACTGAACACTCTCAAGCTATGTGAGTGTGTGTATTCACTCGCCTTCCCTTTGGTTCTGTACTTCTCTAAATAAATCTACTGATTTAATAATTATCCTTCTCAGTCTTATTTTATTAAATTCCTTGCTTTAAAGAAGACAAAAACCTAGAGTTTGGTTTTCAGACTTTCCTGCATCCCTAGCACCCTATGACAATAAGATTAAGTGGAATGCACTGAGATGTAAGAGTCAAGTAGTTCAGCTATAATTACCAGAATTCTGCCATGGAAGTCAGGAGAGTCAGGAGTCAGAAAAGCCAATATAACCAGAAAATTGGAAGATGAAATGATAGAGATTCATGAGTCAATGAACAAGAGAATATTCTAGAAGCTGAAAGAAATGGATTGTCCCAGGAGGACCCCAGAAATATACCTTTGCTAATCTTCATTAGACTTTTGACCTCCTGAATCATATGTGAATAACCTGGTTTTGCTTTAAGCCATGAGTTAATAGTAATTTATTGCAATGATAAAAAATGGCTATCATTGGTTTAGAGAGATGCATTAGCAGTTAAGGCACTTACCTGTGAAGGCTAAGGACTCATGTTGGACCCTCCAGATCCCATGTAAGGCAGATGTACAAGGTGATGCATGTGCAAAAGATCACACATATATACAAAATGGTGCATGCATCTGGAGTTCAATTTCAGTGGCTGGACACTCTGGTGTGTCAATTCTCTGTCTCTTTCTCTAATTAAAAAATATAATAAAATTAGCATAAATAAATAAATAGGGATATAGTTATGGGCTTTTTGTTTGTTTCTTAGCTGATAGGAAGGTGTTGGTCTTGGTAGTGTAAGTTTTTAAATGGGCTGAGAAATCAAAAATTCAAAGATGAATAAAGTGTCAACTTAAGAAATCCATCATAATATCACAAGTACCTATTATTGCTTATTAGTTTCTCATAGTTATTAACAGTCAACGGCAGGATGACTAAAAGAGTATAAGTAATAACAAAATCACCATATAAACAGTCCCTAACCTAGGAATTTTTAGAGGAGCCTAAAATGTCTAAAATCAGTATAGCTTGTTTTTCAAAATTTTATTTCTCTTTCTTTTCAAAAAATATTTATTTTATTCATTTAAGAGAGAGAAAAAGAAAGGAGAGATAGATGGAGGGAAAGAGAGAATGGACGCACCAGGGCCTTCAGCCACTGTGAATGAACTCCAGATATATGTACTACCTTGTGTATCTGGCGTATGTGAGTCCTGGAGAATTGAACCTGGGTCCTTTGGCTTCACAGGCAAATGCCTTAACTGCTAATCCATGTCTCCGGACCAAAGTTTTATTTTTCTTTTGTTTCTTGGTTTGTTTAGTTGTTTGTTTTTTCACTATATAGAAATTATGATTTGAATCAAGCAGCCATATCTAATATGATTCTTTCACTAACTCTAGAGGTGTGTATTGTTACATCTTTCTTCTTAATAGGGAAATTATAGCAGACACAGAATGAACTTATTATTTGGGTTACACAGCTGTTAAATATCATAGCCTCATAATAGCCCTAATAGAGCAATTGAAGTTGCAATTTTAATATCTGTCATTTTCTTATCTAATGAATAGTCTCCTTTTCTCTGCCTCCCTCTCTCTCTCTCTCTGTCTGTCTCTCTCTCTCTCTCTCTCTCTCTCTGTGTGTGTGTGTGTGTGTCCTTTTGTGTGTCCCCAGTATGTAACACAATATTTACTACCTAAGAGACAATTTGCTGGCATAATAAGCAGACGGCATTTTACTTTGTAGTTAATTCTTCCATTGAAGAGTAAACAGTCCATCTATTCTTTGAGTCCCTGGTATGGCATATCATGTAATAATTACCAAATAAGCAACCTTGACCTTCACTCCATGAGACCTCAGGAAATATAAAAAGGCCTTATTGAGATTATTTTTTTAATGAATAGCCTGGAATATAATAAGACATGTGGCTATTTAATTTTAAATGGATTTCTGGAGGTCACTATGAAGCTAAATAAGGAAATCACAATGACTCTGTGAAGAAACTAACACAGGCTCTTCAACATTGTGGTAAGGAATTCACAGGAGTTAAATATTTAATCAAAAACATTCAATAAAAGTGGAATTGCTCCTGAAAGTCAGGCTGCATTTCTGGTAGATTAACTGGACAGATTCCACAAACATTTGTTTAAACCATTATCTGGAAAATCACTTTCAACCCTAATACAATGAAAATATATTACCCATGTTAATAACAATGTCCCATCTGTTTAAGTATTTTACAACCTACTGAAAGCTATACCTGCAGAGAACCTTGTGGCTCTGAATTCACAAACAGTTGCTAGTTGAGTGTACATGGACATATTCCTGACAAACAGGCTCTACCAGCTTTCTTATAAAAATAACTTCAGTGGATCTATGATCTTTTGCCCAGAATGAAAGAGGAAAATTATACAAGACAATAGACTGTGTTTTTCTATTGATGAATGACCACTTGGTTTTAAGGTAGGTACTTCAATGTAACTGCTTCTTCAGCATTGAAGGCTCACCTGATTTGAACATCAAAAGGATAAGTAAACAGCATATTTCCAGGTAAAATCCCTTTATAAGTGATGAGAACAACTATTAAATGTCTAATTAATGAAGTAATGCAAACTGTGAAGATAAAGGTTTCAGGCCACTTCAGATGCCAGTTTTAAAAACCATATGGAGGTTTTAGTTCCTCATTGAGCAGAAAAAAAACAGGTCAGAAGTCTTCCAATTTGGTGTCAAACTGGGAAGAAACCAACCCAAATAGTTCTAATGAATAAACCCATCAAATGATTTAGATTACTAATGCTATACAACAAGTGGTTTGGTTTCTAAAATATAAAAATATATTTTTTCACTAAAAATGAGAGCTACTGTCTGGATATGATAGCCAATTAGTAGAGCTGGATATATAGATTAATACTTCAGTTTTATAAACCACTTGGCATATGTCACATGAGTTTTACAGTTGTATTTGTCAGATAAGTTTAGGACCATCTTCATAGCATAGATGAGAAAGGTATGACTGCCTAAAAGTCACACACATTTTACAAGTCAATGTAGGGACTTGTTGCTAAGCCCACGGAACATTTTTCACTGTCTGCATCTTCTTTTCATTTTATGTCAAGAGGTAATTAGATTGCAAGGCTATGAATCTCTACCACTTCTATTTATCACTAGAAATTGCCTACCTACTATATTCAATCAAATAATAAGTACTTTAATAGGCTATAAATTATAGAGATGTTGGGTAAAAATTGAAAACTAATGAAAGCATTTAGAAATAAAAATCTTCTATGTTGCAATACTCCTTGTGACAGAATCACATTGGACCCCAAGTAACTGCCCAAAGCCAAGCAAGAGAATGAAATAGAAAGGTGACATGCAAAACTGCCTAATTAAGAGTCCAATATACAACATAATTCATACACACATAGCAGTAATTTTAATAATGTGAATATGTAACCAAATATGCCAGAGCAAATATCTTACCAAAATATTATAGAACCAAACATTGAAAAGTCAAGAAGTTTCAAATGAACAACACAAAATATAATGCATGTGAATGCTTTTAGCACATATCTAAATGTTTCAAAAGGTCAGGATGTTCTCCACAGTACTAAGGTTGATTAGTGAGATAGTAGAAAATTAAGAAAATAAAAGCCCAGGGGCTGGAGAGATGGCTTAGATGTTAAGGCACTTGCCTGTCAAGCCCATGGACTCAAGTTTGATTCCCCAGAACCCAGGAAGTCAGATGCACTAGCTGGCACATGTGTCTGAAGTTTGTTTGTAGTGTCAAGAGGCCCTGGTATGCCCATTCTCTCTCTCTCTCTCTCTCTCTCTCTCTCATAAATTAAGAAAAAAAGAAAAGCCCAATGGGAAAGGTCTTACCTGGTTTACCATCCATAAACCATTAAAAGCTAACCTGCATATAATCAAGACATCAGATTTAATAATTTCTTAAAGGAAACTTTTAAAGTAGAGGATACTTTTTTCTATTTTTGTTTATTTGAGTAATATTTATTTTTTTCTTTTTATAATTATTTTTTAGTTATGATATAAACTGTATTATTTTGGAAAAAATAGCCACAGCCCGATATTTTATCTTAAATCCAATATAGTTAGCACAAGATACACTATGGAAAAATCAAGCAATTAGTTGGAAAATACCAATACTAAATGATACCAGCAAGAAAATGTGTTTTCAGTCTAAGTTAAGCAGTGCAGATCAAGAGATAAATCAGCGCAACAGGTATCAGGAATAAGAGTTTCACAGAAAAAATCAGACTAGAGGAAAACTTCAGAGTTCAATTTTGTTTTGCTAGGCGGAGAGGAGTCCAGAAGTTTTTGTAGGCAAGGAGAAAATGAATTAATGCTTTGTGTTCAAAATGAACATCAGCCAGAACTAGAAGAAAACCAGTCTTGTTTTAGATATTGTTTTTCTTTTTATTAATTCAAAACATATTTTTGAGGAACTGCTAAATATATAATGACCTACGTGGTGAGGAAATACTGATAATGAATTGGTTTGTTTCCAATACTCTCCTCATCTAAATAGAAAAACTCTACTAGTGAAAAAGTATATTCAGTTGCCTTAAGAAATCTGATTATTGTAGTTTACTGGAAATATCTAACAAATGTGCTGTATAATACAGTCCTATTTTGTCAATATGTTACAGGTATGATGAGATAATGAGCCCTTATTTCTTTACTTGAGAGCACATGGAGCTTTCTGAACAACTAACATTGGCTGTGAATTTCCTTTCCTATGCATATGTTACATACTGCAGCTCTCTGTATAGTTTATGATATTAAAAAGAATATGAATCTCTGACTCCCTCAAACTGGTTGGTATTTCATTATATTTTTGAAAATCCACAGTACACTGCCAGGCAAGGTAAAGACGATCTATGATATCACTAGAGCCTGCTTTTCATCTTAGTTCACTGTTCTATGTGCATAGCTTCATCTGCATGGTTGCCAGTAATTCCAAAATATATGTCCCAGGTCTAGCTTTCACAAGAAATCAAGTCACAAGAGGCACACACCTGTCCTGGGAAACCAAGATTATTTTAAAATGATCAACAGCATTCTTTTCATCCATTCCGATAAAAGCAGTGTTGCACAGGTATGTTTAGATGCAGAAAAGCCTGCATCTACAGGGATGCAGGTGTTACCTGGGCACAAAGACATTTAAAATAGAATGACAAAATGAACTTTTAACCAATAAGGATTAGGAGAAAATTACGGCATTATATGATAATAAAAGGTTCAAAACAATGAGAATATATAACAAGTAGACACATTTACCCACCTAATAGTGGGCCATCAAAATGTAAGAAACAAAACATTCAGAATTGAAGGGAGAAAAAGAGCAGTTCTATAAAAACACATCACAATAACCAACTCAATTATGAATGAAGGCAAAGTAAGGAAATAGAAAATGTGGACTATGTTGTAAAACAACTAAACTTAATACACACAGAGAATGCCCATGCTCTACCCAACAACAGGATGTCTATTCTGCTCATGTGCACAGGGTAGCTTTTCTAGGATAGACCCAAAGTTAGTGCACAAATTTAGTTTTAATAGGTCTTACAAGATAGAAATCACACAAAGTATTTTCCCTGCCCATAGCAGGAGAAGGTTAGAAATCAACAACAGAAAGAAAATTGGAAAAAATATGTAAATTTTTTGCAAACTGAAAAACCACTTTGAAATATCTAGGGAATCCCAGAAAAAAAATACTAGGGAATTTGGGAACTCTTGAAGAGATGAAAATAAAAGCATATCATAGCAAATCTCTCAGGGTATAGCAAAAGAAGTGCTAAGGGGGAAATTTGCAAGCATAAACACTTATCTTATTTTTTCTAAAGAGAAATACTTCAAATCAAAGGTCTAACTTTACAAACTTGAAGAGCTAAAAAGAAAACAACTGAGCACAAAGCTAGCAGAAATAAGAAAATAAGGATGAGAGCAGAGGCATTTGAAAAAGAGAGTAGTAAATAATGGGGGAAAAAAATCAATGACATGAAAGTTGGAAAAATTTTTGGGTTGGGATCCTGGAAAGGATGAGGAAGTCAAGTAGAAGATCCTGTTAATGAACTTATAAAGGTTAATCTCTATTGTCAACTTGATTGGATCCGAGTCAAGTGACACACACTCCTCAGCAGGGTGAGGACATTTCCAAGAAGGATTAACTAACTGATGAGGTGGGGGTGGGGAGAACCTCCCTCAGAATTGGCAGCCCTCCTGGAGGAGGCCATACCAGAGAACTGAGGGAACAGGAGCAAAAAAGAGCTCTTCTTAAAAGAGTAATGTTGACATCAGGGATACAAGTATGCCTGTCCCTATCTGTTCCTATTACACTGGATGTGTGGATTCAGGATGTGCTACAATATGCTTTAGTATACTAATGTAGTTTCCTAAGAAAAGAAAATTCTTTCTTCCATATGCTAGACTCCTGCTCCATAAATAGTATTATATACTCCAATATTAATGCAAAATGGCTGAGATGGCCAAAATCACACTTGGACACACATAACCCTTTGTGATAGAAGGCAGAATTGAGTTGATGGTAATAAAGTAAATATACACACTTATCTCTTCAGCCATCTAGAAAAAAACATCCCATGTAAATTGATGGAGTTGCAGACACGTTTTAAAAACGATGGGAAGAAGCCTTTTAAGACAATTTCATTTGACCTGTTTGATCTCAGGATCTTCCTTAAGTAAAAACATTCTTTCATTTGAACCAGTTACCAGGCCCTGACTTGAGTAACTGTGATACATTCCAAAGCCCAAGAATTGTCTTTAATCTGCCTTTGGAAATGCACCAAAGCACTGCAAAGACTCAAGGAGGAATTAAATTATTTTCACACTGCAGAGCAGACCAAAGGATGAGTTGGGAAATGCCATACTACTGCTGCCTGTTCTTATAAATGCTAGTCTAGACTAGAACTGATTATTACAGTGTTTCTTACCATTTTTAGGGTGACCCCCATAGCATATAAATGTAATTTTCACCTACAAATGCCTTTCTTTTTCTCTGAGTAGCTCATGCTATTATTATGTGCTATAAACCTCTGTCAATCAAAGCCCTGTACTGACAGAACAGTCTTTCCTTACCTCTCCTCCTTTTAAAACTGCCATGAAGCACATCCTCACATTTCTCCTCTGCCCACATGATAATGAACTGGCATATGAAGAAAGGATCAATGTCAAATAGAAGAAAAAGGCGTTCCTGAAGGTATCTCTGCACTTTCCATTTCATTCCATTTGCAGAAATCAATCTCTTCTCCTTGACAACTCAGAGTGTGCCTTCACCACAGCTCCAAGTTTCTCAGACTGTGGAAGCACATTTCCATCAGAGTCAAACAGAAATGGGATCTTTTGCAAAGAGGGAGGGAGATGGGGAATAACCAGGAAATCTATTATATGTGTGAAAATGTGACATGCACAAATGCACAGGTGTGTGCCCAGTGTGACTACAGAGTTGACAGCCATGTGTATGAAAATAGTCACAAAACTGGTCCCATGGCCCCTTTAAATTGCATATATTGAGAGGCTGATGGTAACTGCAACTGTGACATAGCTTATTTTGCTCATAGTCACACGTATAACCTATGGGTAATAGATCTCAATCAAGTTTTGGTGGACTGTGCTATTCCCAGGAACAGAAATACAACCAATCACTATTTTGACTATGAAATGATATACTTTTAAAAGAAAAGTTAAATGGTGATCTAAAAATCATATAATGCACAAATAAATTAATAATAACACATACAAGTATTCTGGCCCCTGAACGTGGCAGGAGCCGATACCTAAAGATCAGACGTCAATCAAAACTTGAAGGATTACAGTTCTGAAAGCCAGGGGCCAAGAAAGGATTGTGTTTTACTCAGCTCCATACTGCTGAGATAAACTTCCAAACCAAATCAGCTTATTGGAGGAATATTTCAATACTTAGTGTACTAAGGGGGAAGATCCTGAGATCAAAAAGGTCAAGTGAAATTGTCTTAAAAGGCTTTTTCACATCATTTTACATGGAACATTTCTTTTGCTGGCTGAAGAAATAAATGTGGGCATTTACTTTGTTACCATCAAGTCGATTCTGCCTTCTATCACACAGGGTTATGTGTGTCCAAATGGGATTTTGGTCATCTCAGTCATTTTGCATTAATATTGTGGTATCTAATACCATGTTATGGAGCAGGAGTCTAGATAGCATATGGAACAAAGAATTTCCTTTTCTAAGGAAAGTACATTAAGTACTTGGATTATATAATTGATTGAACTTATTTGAAGCTTACAGATTCAGGGGAAGTTCCATTGCTGTCAAGAAAAATACTGGTCACTTTTCACAGATCACACAGAGACACAACCACATCACAAGCGAGAGCAAAACCAGCAGCCAAAGAGCAGAGAACCAGGCAGAGATCAAGCACTCTGCATAACCTTTGTCTGAAAATCAGATCCTTCCCCAAATATACCTTTGGGCTAGATCCCAGGATCTGTCCCTATTGACACCTCTTCTAGCCAGGCAGCTATAAACCCAAGTTACAAGCTTTAATAAAACTCCTGAATCTATTGGGGGACATACATTAAAACTACCACATTTTTCTGCTGTCCCCAATAGACTCATGACCATTGTATATTGTGTTTAGCCTAACTTCAAAGGTTCACCATAGCCTTTACCAACTTTAAGACTTTTACAAAGTACTAAGTTTCACCTGAGATTTAAGATTGTGTCTTAGATGTGAGTCCTATAAAAGCAAACAAGTTATGTACTTCCAACACATAAAGGACAGAGAAAACATTACAATTGCTATAAGATATAACAAGGAAAGACTGAACCAATGCAAAATCAATAACCATCATGCAAACATCAAATATATGTAGTTCAAGTCCAACATCCATCACCAGTGACCAGTGACAGTATCTGTATTTTCTAATCCTACCCCTCCATTTGGGGCCAACTAGCCAGGAAAAACTTCCTTCCTGAGCTATTAGCACACTCTATGGTAGTTCTTGCATCATCCTGGTAAACCCAAATTAATTTCAGGGCTCCATGAAAACATGGAGCCCTGCTACTACATGCCCTCATCTCACAGTATGGGAAGGACCTACGTGTACACACGAAAAAGGCATACTCAGAAAGGAAAGTGAGATAAGAACTGAGAATGAAAGCAGCTATAGGTACAAGACATGCCAGATTTCTGTGAAGAAGATGAAAGTGAGAAGGCAAGAGGGCAGCATTAGCCTTGAACATGAAACTTTAATTTCAAACACATTTAGGAGACATAAATATGGCAGAAATGCAAAATTATTTTCTTGTGTTTACCTTGAAAGTGAGTGTCCATTAGCCCAACCTTTTGTGGTCAAAGCACATACTTCTTACTTTTAACGATTTCTGTTCATGTCCAAGGCACACAGCTGGGTATGTCCAAGTACCAATTTGTTTTATTTATTTCTTATTCATTCCATTGATGATGGAGAAATCCTTGACCTTGAGTTTTGGGGAAAAATGAACATCCAACATGGTACAGATGAGAACAATAGCAGTTTAATATTCTCATGTTCTCCCAAGTGAGGAGAAAAGAATGACCCAGGCCAGGTTGAGCCACATGGAGGGTTACACTCCAGATCACACTGAACAGCTGAGGTCTGGGGAAGACTTTGTAGTACCAACAGGTTGGGAAGACTTCTTGAGGAAGGATGCAAGGCCAGGGATGAGAGCCCATTGCTCAAGAATAAGACAGTATTTCACTTGGTCCCTTTGACAAGGAACGCCGTTTGCATTCTTATCCACAGGAACAGACTGGGGAAGGAACACTATAGCATCTCCCTGTTTTATAATGCAAAATATCAGAATGGTTGGGCCTTCACATTAGGCTTTATCCCATGCATCTAAAGAGGGACCTGTGATTCTACTGTTGGGAACATGTAATCGGTGCGACTCAAAAAGATTATCTAATCACTGAGTCATCTCTCCTTGCAATTCAGTCTTCATAAGGTCACAAGAAGCAATTAAACTTCTGGTTTGCATCAGTTTGTCTTCTGCTTTCATGGCTAAATGTGAAGCAGAAGCAGACAGAGGTAGGACAAGAAGTCAACAAAGTACCTAATTACACATAATGGGTAATGTTAGTACACACTGGGAAAAAAAGATTTGATATACATTTGGTGCCAAGAAACTGCCTAGAGGGTGTGGGAACCTATCTCTATTTTAAAACATACCATGGAAAATTCTTATTTGCCTAGACAATGTTAAAGGAGATGGAGAGGAAATTTATGTCCATTGAATTATGCATTGGATAATAGTCTCCGTAAAAGGTGATGTGACTAATCAGAGAAATCCAACGTATGAGACATGCTCTACTTTCAGCCCATGCACTCCACTCATTCTTGAAGTTGCTTCTATTTGTATCAGGGATAATTCCCATGGTGACTTTTAGCAGATATTAAAAATCTCATGCACATTTACAAGATTATTTTCAGAACTTTTACTCCAGTTCTTGGCATCACATTTGTACTAAAGATAAAATACTACCAACTGTAAAAATTTTAGCAACTCTGAAAATGTCACTTTGTACTCCTTGATCAACCCCCTTAAGCAGGAATGATCAAGTTTTCCTCTGATATTTAAAGTGCTCTTTCCTTTCGTTCCTTTTAGCACTTATTGAACAATATGGTAACAGTGCCCTTTATATGTCTGATTCGTGTGTGTGTGTGTGTGTGTGTGTGTGTGTGTGTGTGTGTGTGTGTGTTAAGGGATGAAGTGTGTGGTGGTGCATATGTATGTGCAGATGTGCCTGCCAAATGTACATGTGTGGGGGCCAGAGGAGAAAATTAGTTGTCCTTATCTTATTGTTCATCAGTTGTCTGTCATCTCAAACACCCACATGCTCCACTGGAATTACAGAAGTGTGTAGCCACACCCAGCTTTTTTTTTTTTTTCTTAAATATGTCTTCCGGGGGGCAAACTTGGTAGTCTCCAGCCCCAAAGGCCATCATGCTTAAGCAGTAAGCACTCGACCCCTTAATCACCTCCTCAGCCCCTTTTGTAAAAAGTTTTTAATCATGTATGTTAATTGTACAAAATATCAAAATAGTGAATCTTTCACCCATAGAGATGGTTTAAATAGTTAGCTCATTTAAAGGAAAAAGGATGGAACTGAAAAGTATTATGTTAAGCAAAGTAACAGAGTTAAAGGATAACTATTGCAAGGTTTTTTGGTTTTTTTCAGAATCTAGAATTTTTTAAACTATTCCTTTATAAAGCAAGTATTATTCTAATATATAGTTCACACAATAACATTATATTATAAAAAGATAAAATAGAGATACTTCTCATGAACAAAAAGAAAAACATTCTTTACAAAATGTTAGGAGAGCAAATCCACCAAAAGGTTCAGCAATGCAAAATCCATCTTTGCCCGTTGGAATGCATCTCACCCATGAAAGAGTATAAAATTTGAAAATAAAATAATGCACATTATCAGAATTAATAATATTATTAAGTACAGAGAGGTGTATTAGACAAAATCCAATACCAGTTCTGAATTAGAAGAAATAACTCTAAGCACGCCAGCATCATTCTTTACTGTGAAGGCCAACTTTACCTCTTAAGATCAAGAGCAATGTAAGGACATCTACATAAACAGCTTGAAAGAAATTTTGTCCTGGGAGTGCTAGGAAATGTGGCAAGGCAAATATATATACATATATATTTCAGATGACACAGAAATAAATTAAAGCCCTTATGCACAAGCAATGATTTATTGCCTATCTAGTAATACCCATGGCTTCTAATTCTACTAAAAAATCTTACTCAAACTAATAAATAGTAATGAGTATATTGAATTTATGAGTTATAAGATTAATACCTAAAATTAAGCTGTACTTTGATAAACTTGAACAACCAGAAATTTAAAAAAAAAAAAACACAAAAGAAACATGAAACCTTGAAGGGTACATCAGACAAAGAAACTGCAATGGCAATGCCTGTTTACTGAATATTACAAACTAGACCTGAGAGAAATTATGCACAATCTAAAGAAATGTACAGTTTATGATGTTTGTTGATTAGAAATCTTAATATTTTATCAGGTCTCTCTATAGTTAATGCCATCACACTCAAAATCCTTGCAAGACATTTTGTAGAAATTGGCAATATGAATTCCAATCATTATGAGAATGTAAAGAACTTAGAATGGCCAAAAAAAGATAACTGAAAATAAAGTTTGAGGGCTTATACTATGTAATTTAAATTTTTATTTTAAAGTTTTCATAATCAGGATAGAATGATATCCCTATGGATTTGCCCTGCCAGAGAGGATAGACTGAGGAAGGAAGAGCTATTCTGAATGTGGGGAACACCATCCCACTGGCAGAGGGAATAGATGGAATAACAGGAAAGAGAAGGAGGCAAGTTTAGCACCAGTATTCATCTGTCTCTGTTTCATGGTTCCACAAAATGTGAGCAGGCAGCCTCATACTCCGTCACAGCCTCAAGCCACCCTGACTGTTAGTGACTTTTCTGTCATGAAGGACTATGTCCTCAAACTGTGAAGCTGAGTAAGTTCCCTCTCCCTTATACTGCTTCTTTTGTATTTTGTCTAAGGATTGGAAAACTGTATCACTGTAAGTACATTTTGATGATTCCATCAGACATTCCCTGAAGAAAATATAACTGCAGGTACAAATAGCTGCACAGTGAGGAAAATGAAATATTCAACCTCCTCTGACATTGGAGAATGTACTGGACATGACCTTTGAGTTGACACTGATACTTAGGGGTATACATCACATCCGTAATACCTCTGCTGGAAAGAAGATGATATATAGGAGCCAACTAACAGTTCCTGCTCTGGATTCAGCTTACACAAGGCTCTTTGAACTCATTTCCCATCTCTTTCGCCATTTGTCCAGCTACCACATAAATAATTGGAGAGACACTGGATAAGTGGTAGAATGGCTATATGTCCTTTATCTACAGCGAAAGAGCTATCAAAAATGAGAAATCCAAAAGGACGACTTTATATTCTCCCCTGCATATCATACCCTGCTTGACATAGTAAATACAAAGCAAAGTTGTGCCAAGGGCATAGGCAGAACTGAGTGCCATGCTTATGGAAGGAAATAATGCAGGCCTGATGCTTCTGTCATATTATCATTTAATTCATTAGTGTTGTCCCTTCAAAAATATAGTCTATTGGATCACAGTAGACTATTCAAACTTGAGCAAAGAAGAGCTGCTAATGAAGTGACAGTGAAAGTTATAGTAACAGATGAACATTGCCTCGTTACATACTAGGCAGCTGTTTAGAGCACATGCATTTTTACTCATCCTTTTTAGAATCCAAGTCCAGAATCCAGGATCAGAAGCAGATTGTCTTCATATAGGATGGGCAATGTGGTGTCTTAATAGAAGCATAAAGGTCTTGAACCATGACAGTTTAAAATTTTTCTTGGGGCTGGAGAGATGGCTTAGCGGCTAAGCACTTGCCTGTGAAGCCTAAGGACACGGGTTCAAGGCTTGGCTCCCCAGGATCCACGTTAGCCAGATGCACAAGGGGGCATATGCGTCTGGAGTTCATTTGCAGTGGCTGGAGGCTCTGGCGCGCCCATTCTTTCTCTCTCTCTGTGTGTCTCTCTCTCACTCTCTCCCTCTTTCTCTCTCTATCTGTCACTCTCAAATAAATAAATAAAATAAAATAAAATAAAAAAATTTCTTGGTAGTGAATGGTATCAATACCATCATCCTAATCACAATGAATGAATAACAAAAAGCAGGGAGACTGGAGGCCTCATGCTGGAGAAGATTCATGGGCACAGACATAAGTGAAGATTTTAAAAAATTATTTATTTATGTATGCATTTATGAGTAAGTGACCAATTGAGAAAGAGAGAAAGTGGCAGACAAAACGAAAGAGAGTGTGGCATGTCAGAGCCTCCTACCACTGCAAGTGAACTCCAGATGCCCGCAACACTTTGTGCCTTTGGCTTTAGGTGGGTACTGGAGTATCAAACCCAGGCCACAAGGCTGTGCAAACAGGTGCCCTTAATCATTCAGCAATCTCTCCAGCTCCATAGGTGAATATCCTAAGGTCACTCTTGTTTGGAGAATGCTAGAACATCCTTTGTAAAGAAAACCAAAAGGGAAAAGATAAATCCTGTCAATACAAACAAACATCTTCCAAGTAATATAGATGTGAGCTTGAATTGTTCACAGAGTGCAAGCCGATTTTTCTGTTCATGCTACAGAGAACATAGGCCTACCTTTTTGGCCAGGCAAGTGTCCAAACCTAGGTGATCTGACAGAGTGCATGACAAGCATAATGAAGAAACTCACAAAGTTTATCAACCACGTTTTAAAGAAAGGTCATGGTATCTGTACCAGAAACGTATACTGTTGCAATTATCTTTTCATTGATGTTAGACAGCATCCAACCAAAAGAAGTTTATAGGAGAAGGGCTGGGTATGTTGGCATACTCCTTTAATTCCAGCACTTGGAAGGCAGAGGTAGAGCCTGAGCTAGAGTGAAACCCTACCTCGAAAAAACAAAGAGAGAGAGAGAGAGACGTCTATGGGAGGAAAGGGTTTATTTTTGCTTACAGACTTGAAGGAAAGCTCCATGCTTGTAAAACATGACATTAGCAGAGAGTGGACATCACCTCCTAGCCAACATCAGGCAGAAAACATCAGCTGGAGAGTATGCCAAACATTGGCAAGGGGAAGCTGGCTATAATACCCATAAGCCGCCCCCCCCCTCATCAACACACCTCCAACAAGGTTCCAATTCCCAAATTGCCATCAGCTGGGGGTCAAGCATTCAGAACACATGAGTTTATGGAGGACATGACACCTGAATTGAGCCACCACATTTCTCTCATAACCCCCATAAACTGCTTAAAAAAATCCATGATATAAATTGCATGTATTCACTCCAATTTTAAGGGTCCCTATAGATTTTATTAATACTTACACTGTTCAAACAGCACCATAGCCCAAGTTCTCTTAACTGAGCCAAAATCAAAAAGAAATAAAGAAAAAAGAAAAGAAAACCATAATGGCACAGAATAGATACGGTCCAACAGATGGCATTGGGCATAGCAAAGAAAGGTACGAACCAATAAAAGATCTAAAGCAAACAGGACAAATAATTAAGTTCCATAGCTCCAAGTCCAACATCTCTAACCATTGAAAAAGTCTAGAATTCTAATTTCTCCAGTTGGGTTGCTCATAGCCAGGGGAAGGGGGGGCAAAATCCATCCTGATCTGGCAACTGTCCTTGGCAGCTATCTCATAGTCCTGATATTTCCATGGGTATCCACTGCAATACATGGTTCATCCTGATGGCTCCATCAGGTCTCTATGCATGGAATACCAACCACTCTATTTCACATTGTCCATGGCCATTTCCAAAATATGAAACCATGTTGCAAATGCAATGTCCCCCTCCGTCCTGCATTTGTTATACTCCATAGCACCAGGTGGGCTACCAACTTATTAATCCAGGGGGAAATAAAGCTGACATAGAGGAGGAGGTCACTCCTTTAGCATTCAGTACCCTAACTTTCAAAAGAGTCAGCATTCTTCCTGCCATCCCGATGTAGAACAGCTGACCCACTCTCAATGGCACTAATCTCTCCAACAATTGCAGCTGAACTGAGCTGTTTTCTTTATCCCAAAACTTTCATTTCTTCCTGTGCCATGTCCATCTGCTCGCACAACTCTGTTTCTATGCAACACAACCTTGTGAAACTCTTCAAGATACAGATAGAAACGATACAGAAAGCTCTCACACAAATTGCTTCTGGACCAGTCCTGACAGATCTCTTTCTCAGCTTCATAAGCCAAACCTCATAGTCCATAGTTCTCAATGCATTCAGGTTTTTTAAACTCCAAACAGAATTCATCAAGCTGTCCTGCAAAGTATCTCTTGAGCCAAGGTTTCATTCAAATCCTTCCACATTCCTCCCATAAATCAGCTCCAAAAGTCTAAAGAACACAGTCAGTTTTCTAGTATCAGTGATGCCACTGCATTGGTACCAATTTTATTGTTGTAGTTACCTTCTTGTTGCTTTCACAAAGTACCTGGCCAAGCATCTTGTGGGAGGAAAGTGTTTATTTTGCCTAACAGAATCAAGAGGAAACTCCATGATGGCAGGGGAAAATGCAGCATGAGCAGAAGCTAGACATCACCTCCTGACAAACATCAAGAGACTGTGTCAAATACTAGCAAGGAGAAGCTGGTTATAACAGCCATAAACTGGCCCCCAACAACATACCTCCAACAAGTTTCCAATTCCAAATTGTCATCAGCTCTGGATAAAGCATTCAAAACATAATGAGTTTATGGAGGACACGTAAATCAAACCACCACAGAAACACCATCAGGAAAGTAGTTTTTGAAATACCACTATGCCCCACTAAAGCTTGAGCACTTAGATAGGGTATAACAAGGCATCATATATCCAAATTGCTAATAATGAATTGTTAGAAGAGAGGCCTCATGGCTCCAATAGTCAGTCACTGTCAGGTGGAAATGATACTGACATGTGGAGTAGCGCACTGGCTGTAGCCAAAACATGAGTAAACCTCAGAACAGGAAGCTTAGAACTTTCTACACAGGTAACTCTCCTTTTGTGTTACTTTGAATGGATATCTCCAATTGATTCAGGAGTTTATTCAAGCTTCTAACTTGATATCAATGTGGGCATATCCTAGAGCCCAGGCCTAAGGTACAGGTGAAGATTTGGAATTCCAGCAAAAACATATGTAGAATACATGCGCTCTTCTTGGGATCCATGGAGTGTGCTTGCTTATGGTGCTGGTGGTATTTCTCTCTGCTTGGACTTGTGGGAGGGGCCAGCTTCTTCTGCCATTATGGAACTTCTCCCGTATCTGTTAGCTTCAATAAATCCCTTCCACCCATAAGTGTACCTGGTTTGGAGGCTCATCCCAGAAATGTTAAGCCATATCTTCCCTGATTGCTAAGTATATAGGGACAAAGATGTATATTATACATAGTTCATAGAGTATAAAAGTTTGAATTTGATTCAGAGATAACTCAGAATGTTGGTGACAGCCAAAAGCAAACAGCATCCACATGAAAGAGATATTACTCCATGGCCAGTAAAAGAGAAGTGAGAAAAAACTAACAGTGGCAGAGCTTTGAGTTACCAACCTGGCTGTTCATTTTGTATAGAGGAAAAAGTGGCTTGAGAGAAAAATATACTTAGTCTCAGTTATGTGTAGTGGAACACACATTTAATTCCAGCATTTGAGAGGCAGAGATAGGAGGATCACTGTGAGTTTGAGGCCACCCTAAAACTACATATTGAAGTGCAGAACATCCTGGGTTAGAGTGAGACCCTACCTCAAAAAACCAACACACACACACACACACACATACACACACCAAATGTGCACACATGCACACATGCACACACTTAGTTTCATAGCAGTAGTAGATGGTATCTGAATGTTTCATTAGGAGATTTAAATGGAGACATATCAACAGATGTAGAATAAGGTGGTTGTGAGAAGCATATGGATGCATGTTTAAGACATAAAGCAGTAAATATGGTTGAGAGTCTTAAACCTGTCACTGTACCCCTAACATAGGATGTCAGTTGTAGATTGTTCTGGTAAACATATTAAGGCTCATTTATCTAGGAAATACTAAATTCTACTAAATTATTTATCCTTCTTTGATTCCATATATCTGAGAATATCTTTCCAGAATTCTCATTTTAGAAAATGAGATACTTTTTTCTAATAATATCTTAAAACATTTTTTCTCTGTAATAAAGCTTCTGAGGTCTTTCATGTCTGAAAATATTCTCATTGTCTTCTCACACTTGCATGGAGAGTTCAATAAATATAACACTGTATTTTAGAGTTTCTTTCTTTAAAAATATTATTTAATTGTACTCTTACCTTAAATATCAGTAGAAATCTAATGCTATCAAAATCTCTTTCTGAAAGAAATTGATTCTTATAAACTGTTAGATCCCCTTTCCCTTCATTTATTGTTATTCTTAAAATTCAGCTTCATGTTTCTAGAGATTTCATTGTTTATTTTACTTCCTTTTGTTTGTACTTTTTTGTTTGGCTTTCTCTGGGCTCCTTCAAAATTATAGTTTCTTTTAATCTGAGAAAATACAGCATATTGGTTTTTTTGAGGTATTTCCCCCCTTACTTTTCTTTTGTCTTTTATGGGAATTCCAATTTGTTGTTGACTTATTTATTCAAATTATCATTTATTTCAAATAAAGTATTTCATACTAGTTGTTCTATACAACTGCTTTCTACATATATATGTATATATATGTATATATGTATATATAACACATATTTTTATGAATGTATATGTATATATATATATATATAATACTAAACATATAGTCACACTAAAATGTGGAAAATATTAAATGTTTAATAAATTCATATAGCAAAAAGTGGAAATTATTTGATATTTCATAATTTTTGAAACATAAATGTTCTCTTTTTTGATAAATCAGCCAATTTCTTCTTCTGTGTCTCTTCAGAATCTCATTTTTGTTTGTTACTCTGTGAATTTAACCTGTGTAATTTAAACACATTTTTATAGGTGAGATTGTTGAAGACTATCAAGTTCTAAAGATGCATAAATATTATATATATATATAAAATGAATGCCTACCTAGAGAAGATATAACACTATTCTATGTATCATTTTTACTAGAAATGAGGACTCAAATAAGAAACAAAAACAACACAACCAAGACTAAGTAAGCATGCAGTATAAGCTTAAAAATTCTGGCACTATTTCAATTTTCAGTTCTTTGTTTAAGATTCATATAATATTTTGCTTTAGATAAATTAATTAGTTGTATATGTCAAGCTAGTTAAATGCATACTAAATATTTTCCCAAGAGAACTAAGTTGAAACTGGGTGCTATTAAAACCTTCAAATGAACAAAATCTGTCTTTAACAACTCACACATTATTAATTGGAACTGGGTAGAGAGGCATGTTTTTGGATGCTTGCCGAGAATAATTATGAAGCCTTTTTATTATAAAAAGATGAGTTAATCAAAGAAAGCTAATTCAGATCCTGGCCAAAACTTGGAACCTTAGCCATTATCTCACTGACTTTGTCACTGTGAAATGACAGTTGACAAAGGATTAAGGGTCTGGGGTCATTCTTATGTTATAGTTGGCATCTTGGATCTTTGCTTAATTTCATCATTTTAAATATACAATGTCATGGTTACTCTGATTGTCAACTTTATTGAATCTATAATCACCTAGGAAATAAATCTCTAGACTTTTCTATTGAAGGAGTTTTTAGATTAGGTTAATAGAGGTGGAAAAACCCGTTTTAACCATGAGCAATATCATCCCATTGTCTGGGTTTCTAAGCTGAATAACAAAATAAAGTGAGCTGAACACAAACAATCATTGCTCTCTGCTTTCTGATTGGATGGCAGGGTGGACAACTGTCTCCAGCTTTTGCTGCCAAACCTTCCCCACCATGATAGACTGTCTATAAATCAAAATAAAACCCTTCTTCCCTTCTGCTGCTTCTTGTCAGATAATTGATCACATTGACGAGAAACTGATACATATAAAAATCTATATCTGGATAAGTACTGTGCATTAGCACCACTGGAATTCCAAAATTTTATATATCTGGAAAAATAGTATCATCTACCCCCAAATCACATAGCTGATTTGGGACAGAATCAGTATTATAAAATAAAATTTATTTCTTTGTGGTTAAACTTGCCCCAAATTTATGACTTAGTGAGTTTCATTAACTTTCATATTATATTATATCTGGGATTATATATTATTTTTTTCAAGATTATAAAATTTGCATAACTTTTAAATAAAATTGAGTTAAAAAAATTGAGTCATTTTGAAAATGTATTCTTCATCTGAATAATAGATAATCTTTGTTTTTTCTTATTTTTACTGACTTAGCATCTTGGTTTCTTTTGAAGATTTAAGGAATTGCCTCCCTTTCATAGTACAGTCATGGCGGGGTTCTTATTCAATGTATACAGCTCACTTTTTGTCTTCTAAGCCACACTAGTTCAATTAGCTTTCTTACTTTTGAGATTTGAAATTTAGGGACATCTGTTACAAGGTAAGAAAAATTGTCATATAGATTGTGATTAGTTTTTGTTACTTGAATCCAAGCATCTTCTCTGAGTGTAATCTTTAGTGAGCTTGATTCTCTACCCTTCTCATTTGTTTAAACAACTTTCTCTGTTTATTGGCTTTTGTTGCTTTAAAAAAAAAATGCCCGCCGGGCCTGGTGGCACATGCCTTTAATCCCAGCACTCGGGAGGCAGAGGTAGGAGGACTGCTGTGAGTTTGAGTCCACCCTGAGACTCCATAGTGAATTCCAGGTCAGCCTGGGCTAGAGTGAGATGCTACCTCAAAAAACAAACAAACAAACAAACAAAAATGCCCATATTCACAGTTTAAAGGAGAAAGGAATTATTTTGAATCAAAATTTTGAATATTTCCGCTCATGGTCCATGTTTCTGGACCTATGATCATGCAGAATCATGACAAAGAGAATGAACTGGAGCAGAGCTGATGATCAGAGAGAGAAGGTCTGGCGGCAACTTATACCATTCAAGGGCAAGGCCTCATGCCAGTGACTTGCTTCCTCTAATCAAGCTTCAACTTTCTAAGAGTCTACTAAACCAAAATGTATCAATATATTAATCTGTTGATGGGGTTAGAGCCTTTATGGTCTAATTACCTCCAAAAGTCTATTAGTTTTCAACCAGGTTGTCAATAGATTAACTCATCAATCTTGAGGATATTTACAGATTCAAACTACTTTCACATTGTTTTTCTCATCACACAGCTAAGTGATAGGCTTTTTGAAAGGATGTACTGGAGTCTAAGATGCTCAGGTTGAATTCTTGACTCATCCTTCCTCTTTTCTCTCACCAAGTGAATAAATGACTATGTAAGGATAGTTAGTTTATAGTTAATTTCTGTAAGGTAATGTTTGCTACTAATTCATAATCAAACCCAATGACAATGGCTCTCCTTAGTTTTCCAAAATTAGCACTGAACAGAATTGAATATCAAGAATAGCATAAGGGTTATGAACAGGGAGGAGCGGCAAATACTCATTTTACTAAATTGCACTTGTCTCCTAAATACATAGTCAAAAGTGAACCCTTTGTTCCTTGAAGCCAATTCCCTTTTCTCTCTAAGGACTATGACTTAATGGTTGAGAGAGGTGAATTAAACTAGTTCATCCAATTCCATTTTATCTTAGGAAAGTTTTTCTACCCTATCTATACCTCAGTTTTCTCACCTGCAAAGTACAGTGCATGGAATATAAGGAGGCAATCCATATAAAGTATCTGGTCAGGTGCATGATATATGGTTACTCCATTAACTCTTATTTAAATTGATTTATGTCAGGAGGAAATTTGCCATTCTTATTTTGGGGAATCCTTAGTTAGACCTGTAGGGCAGTAAACCAGCTGACTTTATCTCATCTTGATTGCTTTGTTGGGCTGAGTAGAGATCTAATTGGTTATCAGATGTTATATGTTTACTGAGCACCCGAAAATGGGAAATCAAATTAAAATGTGAATGCATGGAATAGATTAAAAGGGAGATATGATTTGGACTAATCTAATAGAAACAGCATTAGAGAGAAAGAAACATAAATAAAGCCTACATCTGCATGGATGAAATTTTAAATGAACCTTTAAAAATGGTGCCAAACTTTTATCTACTCTCCACATCAGAAGATCTTGAAAGATAAAAGGACATGCTGGCAATTTACAAGTCCAGTCCCCAGCTCTGGAGGGCCTTGATGAGTCTATTAACACAGGCTTTGAAGTACCTTAATGTAAAGCACATATGCTGCCTACAGACACAGCTTATGATTGGAAAATATTGTAAATTTTTTTTATTTTCTTAATGTCCAGAAGAAAAGTATAGCAATAAATAAAATTCATTTAAAAATATAGCATGATATTTTCAGAGCAAAGGGCAGTTGTGCACACTTGGAATCCCAGTACTCAGGAGACTGAGTCTGGGCTGTCTTGTGTCATAGTAAGCTCAGGTCAGCTTTGATTACAAAGACTCTCTCTCTCTCTATCTACCATCTATCTATGTCTGACCTCCTGGTTTAGATTCTCCAATATCCACATAAAGCCATATTCACAAAGTGGCATATGCATCTGGAGTTCATTTGCAATGCCAAGAGGCCCTAGTTCACCTATTCTCCTTACACTCTCAAATGAATAAATATTTAAATAAAGAAATATGGATCTTTGTGCAATCAAATTTCCTTATGAAGTATGTTTATAGAACTACCATATGTTTTTTATGTCAAATCAACCTCAAGTAAAGGCAAATCAATAACATCCTATCAATATGTCATGATTTTTAAACATTGACTTTTACTTTTCAGATTAAAAAAATAAAATAAAAATGTTGGTAACCATGAGTTGAGTAAAGTAACAACAAAATATCTTTACAGGGAAATAAAATTCAGCTCTGTCTGACAACTATTGTGACATGATAACAAAAATCTAACAGATATTAAAAGAAATTATGATATCTGAGATTGCTTATGGAAGGAGGCAAATAAGCATTCACATAAATGATAGGTGGAATGAAATTATGGGAAAGTATTTAGTAAAGAACTGAATATTTTCAATGTGCCAACTCTTTGATCAAACCTCTGGATTCCTAAGAATTTAATCCTATGGGAGTTATTTTTTTAGTGATTCAGTATAGAACTTGAATGTGAGATTTTTTTTCAATACTTTCCTAGCTCTGAAACTCAAATATTAGGGAGAGCCTCACGGTCACTACTGGTCCATAAATACCTTAGTAAAAATTAGAAAGACCTATTCTCTCTGAATAAAATAATGCAGGTACCCAGGGTTTGACAATCAGATGATGTCTTGGTACCTCTCAGAATAAATCTTCCTTTCTTGGGCTGGAGAGATGGCTTAGAGGTTAAGCGCTTGCCTGTGAAGCCTAAGGATCCCCCCACCCCAGGACCCACATTAGCCAGATGCACAAGGGGAGCACACATCTGGAGTTTGTTTGCAGTGGCTGGAGGCCCTTGCATGCCCATTCTCTCTAGATCTTTCTCTCTGTGTCTGTCTCTCTCAAATAAATAAATAAACAAAACATTTTTTTAAAAAAAGAATAAATCTCTCTTTCTTTCCATTAAGCACTTGGTGAAATAATGTCAGCAGGATGGGTGATAAAACTTTTCAACTTTCATTCTCTTAGAAAAGTATAGTTTAAAACAAATGTGCATTAAGAAAGAACACAAAACCTTCAAAAGAGATAAGAAATATGAGCAAAATATTGTAACACTTGGTTATAGGAAACACCCAGGAGTCAGGAGGAAAATTTCCATTTCTGGAGACACCCCTTCCACAGACCTAGGCAATACAGCAATGTGGACAGAGGTATCATTTGTATGAATTAAGGAGAGTAAAGCAATCAACTTTGTGAATAGACCCAAGCACGAGGCCTCCTCCAAGGAAGACTGGTACTAGGCCAGGCATCCAAGTTTCATCATAGCCACTAATACTCAAAGTTCCAGTTATTTTTGTCCTAAGCTAGCACACATTGACTCAGACTCTAGACCAGCCTCCATGACTATGTTCTAGCAGAACCAGGGTGCAAGCATGATAGATCCTGAAGCCAGTCCAGTTCACATGGACTATGGTGCCAGGCCAGCCACTATGAATCTAACCACCAGAAAAGCTCCCACAGACCCAAATGCTAAAGAGTCATCCTCATAGGTAGTAGCTCTAGGCCAGTACTGTGATTCCAGGCTCCAAGACTGACCCAGGATTCCAACCAATCCCAGTGTCAATATGGCCTACAAGAGGCTTACATAAATTTTAAGGGTATGAACTGAAAGCAAATGAACTGAAAAAGATGTTCCATGAAAATTTTAACCCAAAGAGAACAGGGCTAGGCATACTTTGCCAAACAAAGTATATTCCAGGACAAAACTATCATATGACAAAAGCAAGTAAATATGAGTCAATTCATTCAGAAGATAAAATTCTTACATACATCAACCTCTGAATATGTAATGAAATGCTACATATCTGAAGAAATGAGTAAGCAGCATTATAATAAAAGTGTGAATATAAACAATGGAGTTATACTCAGTCATAAAGAACAAAATTATGTCATTTACAGAAAAATGAATAGAACTAGAAATCATCATGTTAAGTTAAATGAAGTAAGTTAGAATAAGAAAGAAAAATTTGTTTCCTCTCATATGCAAAATATGAATATATATATGGAGGTAAAAAGCAGGCTAAGGAGGGAAAAGACTGACAACATAAGGTAGTAAAGGGTGAATATTGGCATATGTGAAAATGCCATAATAAAATCTATCATATTGTATAATGAACATATGCTAACTGAAGGAAAATAATTAAAATAAACGTCTGTACCCATCAAACAGAAAATCAATAAGAAAGGAGCAGACTTGCGCAGCTTAGTAGAATAAATGTCAGCAGCAGCAGATACTATTAAGGAGCATATGGAATATTCCACAGAATAAATCACATGTTAGAGCACAGATTTAAAAGGTTGAAATGATTTAAGTATCCTATCTGACCACAATGCTATGACACTGTAAATCAAATAACAGAATAAAAGTTGTAAATTCAAAGCTATATGTCAAATAAACAATATGCTCATGAATAACAAATGAGTCAAAGAAAATATATCCAACAGGAACTGAAAAATAAAAAGATAAATTAAATAGCAAATAAAAACAAAACAACCCAAAACTTCCTGGACACATAGAAGCTATTCTAAGTGCTAAATTTATAATATAGTAAATTCCTGTGTTAATTAAAAAAAGAAATATCTTGGGCTGGAGGGATAGCTTAGTGGTTAAGGTATTTGCCTGCAAAGCCACAGGACCCAGGTTCAGTTCTCCAGGACCCACATTAGCCAGATGCACAAAGGAGTGCATGCATCTGGAGTTCATTTGCAGTGGCTGGAGGCCCTAGCACGTCCATTTTCTCTCTCTCCCTCTTTCTATCTTAAATAAATAAAAAGATAAAAAAGAAATATCCTAAATAAGCAAGATAACTTTATGCTTCAAGGAATTAGAAAAGGAACAAAAAAGCCCAAATTTGGCAGAATTGGGGAACTAATAAAGATCAAAATAGAAACTAATAAAAATAAAGACAAGTAAAAGAAAAGAAATGGCCAGTAAAAATAAAGGGTAGATTTTTAAAAGGAAAAGCAAAACTGAGAAACCCTTACCTAGGCAAAGTAAGAAAAAATATATGATGAAAATAAAAATTATAAATGAAAACAGAGATTTTATAGAATGCTAGTGTTGAAAGAGATTATGATGAGCAATTACATACAAATAAATTGCATAACCAAGAAGAAGTTGTTAAATTACTAACTATCAAGGCTGAATTAGGATAAAAAGGAAATTTGAATGGGCCAATAATGAATAAAGGGATTTAATCAAAGCCCAGGACCTCTGATGGCTTCATGGGGGAATTACATGAATTTTTAAAAAATCAAAATCAGTCATTTTTCAACTCTCAATATAATTAAAGAGGAAGAAATTCTTCCAAATTCATCTTAGGAAGCAAACCAATATCCTTGATATCAAGCCTGGACAAAGACACTCTAGGGGAAGAAAATCACAAGTAGTTATTCCTGAAGAATATAGGTACAAAATTGCTCTAAATAGTTTCAAGCCCGATTTGATAGTGCATTGAAAGGTTAACATACCACAAATGTGGGATTTATTGATAGGATGAAAGAAATATAAAAATCATGTGAATATATTAATAAATGCACTAAATTTCAATTGTTTATTATACCTCCATAAAAAGAACTCTCAGGCTGGAGAGAAGGCTTAGTAGTTAACACACTTGCCTGCAAAGCCTATGGACCCAAGTTCAACTCCCCATTATACACGTAAAGCCAGATGCACAAGGTGGCACATGCATCTGGAGTTTGTTTGCAGTGCCTGTAGGCCCTGATGTACCCATTCTTTTTCTAACTGCCTCTTTCTTAAATAAATGAAATATATTTAAAAAAAGAAAAAAACCTGTCTAAAGAATAACACAAATTTAATACAGAAAGAACATAGCTGAACACAGTAAGAGTCATATGTAACAAACTACTACTAACATTATAATAGCAAAATGTCAAAACTTTGCATTAAATTCAGGAATAAGATAAGGATGTTCTTAGCATTTCTATTTATGGTTGAGCATTAAAGTCCTATTCAGTGCAATGAGACAAGAAGATAAAGGTCATTCAAATCGGAGGAGTAAAATTGTCTCTGCTTCTAGGTGGCATGGACTTATATACTTGTACCCTAAAGGTTATACCAAAAGACTATCTGAACTAATAAGCAAATACAGTAAAGTTTCAAGACAGAAAATCAACATATAAAAACAATAACAGATGTATACCCTAACAACAAGCTCTCCAAAATATAAAGAAAGCAAGCAATCCCATTACTTAGATCACACAATTAAATACTCAGGAACAAATTTAATCATGGAGGGTGTTACATACAGCTTCATGTTGCTCAGATGAACATCCAAACCATTTTATGGGAGAAAGGAATTTATTTCAAGCTTACAAATCCATGGGGAAGTTCTTTCAGTGGCAAAAGAAACGGTTTCCATATATCTAAGCAGAGACAACCAAACAGCCAACAAACACCAAAAGCAACAAGCACAGGAACTGGTAGCAAACACAGCTCAGACCTCTCTCTACACCTTGTGGCTAGAGATCATCTGCCCCAAACACCCTTTAGGGCTGGGGGACATGCATTTAAACATCCACAGCTGTAAATAATCTGTAACTTAAAATTTATGAAATATTGGGCTGGAGAGATGGCTTAGCGGTTAAGCGCTTGCCTGTGAAGCCTAAGGACCCCAGTTCGAGGCTCGGTTCCCCAGGTCCCATGTTAGCCAGATGCACAAAGGGGTGCACGCATCTGGAGTTCGTTTGCAGAGGCTGGAAGCCCTGGCACGCCCATTCTCTTTCTCTCCCTCTATCTGTCTTTCTCTCTATGTCTGTCGCTCTCAAATAAATAAAATTAAAAAATGACACACAAAAAAAATTATGAAATATTGATGAAAGGAATTGAAGAAGACATGAATAAGTGGAAAGATATGACATGCTTGTGAGTTGGAGGAATTACTATTACTAGGATGTGCTTACTTCCCAAGGTGAGCTACATGTGAATGCAATTCCTACCAACAAACTCAATAATATTTTTCATAGAAATAGAAAAAAAGCACAAAATTTTTGGAAACATATAAGCTAAATATTTATAGCTTTATTCAGCAAAAGAAGCTAGAAGCATTACACCAAACATTTGCAAATAACACTACAAAGCTACAATAATGGGAATAATATGGTAGCTGGCCTAAAAAAAAAAAAAAAAAAACAGACATAGAACAATAGATCAGAATAGGGTCCAATCTACACAATACATTCATTTACAGAAAATTGATCTTTGATAAAGGTTGAGACAAGATACAAGTAGAGAACAATCTCTTCAATAAATGATTTTTGGGAAACTGAATTTCTGCAGGAGAATACTGAAATTTGCCCATTATCTATGTCTTAGACAAAATTAAATGAAAATCAGTCACAGATTTAAGTGTAAGTTATGAATCTGAAAATCACCAGAAGAAAGCATAGGGTCAAAGCTTCCTCACATTTATGTTGCCAATGATTGTCTAGATAATGCTGCCAAAAGCACTGGCAATCCAGACAAAGTAGACACATAAAAACCATCAAACTAAATGCTGCACACAATAATCAGGTAAGTGATGACACAATCTAGTAAACTACGAAAAAAAAAATGTTTACAAACAATATGTATATTGGTTCAATATCAAAGTATACAGAGAAAATAATTCAATAGCAAGAAAATAACCCAACTGAAAATGGATAACCTTAAGAGACATTCCTCAAGAGAAAAGCATGACTCATAAGCATGCCTTCAAAAAATCTTCAATATCAAAGCTGGGCACGGTGGCACATGCCTTTAATCCCAGCACTTGGGAGGCAGAGGTAGGAGGATTGCTGTGAGTTCAAGGCTACCCTGAGACTCCATAGTGAATTCCAGGTCAGCCTGGGCTAGAGTGAGACCCTACCTCAAAAAACCAAAAAAAAAAAAAAAAAAAAATCTTCAATATCACCATTAAGCACAGAAATGGAAACCTAGACCACAAGACATAATACCTCACATTATTATAATGACCCTTTTCAAAAGGACAAAAGATAAATGTTTGTGAGGATGTGAAATACAGAAGCAATGAACATTATTGGTAAGAATACATAATGGTCTAACCACTACGAAAAATAGTTGGGGAGTTTTTGAAAAAAAAAGACTACTGTAGGATCCAACAGGACCACTTTTCAGTATTTATGCAAAAGAAGTTGAATCAATATCTTGAAGAGAGATCCACATTTTCATGCTCATAGCAGCCTCACTTACAATGGCCAATGTGTAGAAATAGCCTGTGTTTAGTCATAATAATAGTTTTTAAAAGTGTGGCTTATATGTATAATGGAATACTATTAGCTTTATAAAAAAGAGAATTCTGTCACCTGGAGGTACATGGGTGAAACTGAAGGACAAGTGCTAAGTATTCTCACATATGTGGACCCTGAAAGAGTCCAATTCTTTGAAATACAGCAGAGTGGTGAGTGCCAAGAGCTGGGAAGTGGAGGTTTGTTGAGTGCTGAAATGTGCTTATAGGTTACAAGGTTCTAATTAGACAAGCAAATAACCAAATAAGTTCTTCATGAAATTGTTAACAGAATAAATATTAAATTCTCTCACAACAAAAAAATGACAAATTTATGAACTGATAAATACACTAAACTTTTTAATACAAACATTGCTATATGAATACATATGTCAAAGCAGCATATTATACCTTACAGATGTATTCATTTTTGTCAATTATATGCTAATAAATCTAAAGAGGGAGCATTGATTAAAAACAAAAATAGTGTATAGGGGTTTAGTGGTTAAGATGTTTGCCTGTGAAGCCTAAGGACCCAGCTTCAGCTCTTCAGAACCCATGCAAACCAGACACACAAGGTGACGCATGTTCACAAGGTGGCATGCATATTTGGAAATTGATTACTGTGGATAGAGGCCCTAGCATGCCGATTTTCTCTCTCTTTTGCTTTCTCTCCCTCATAAATTAAATAAATAAATCATGCACAAATGATTGGTTACTCACAGCAGGATAAGATCTAGTCAATTTGATAAGACTCACTATTATTTCATATTGACGAAGAGTCAGGTATCAAAGGAAACTACATTTAGGACAAAAGTGTTTTATTTTCTTAATGAAGAAAATGGGTTGGCATAAGGAGAGTTTAACACAGGCTGCAGGCATCATGGGAGGTACTCCACTCTCATCAAAGCTACACTTGTATCAGTTGTATAGGTAGCAATTTTGTTCTAAGTCCAAGGTCTTTGTGTTTAAATACTAAGGGGATATTGTGAGTATTGAATACTAGTGCCAATATCATGTTTCTTCTGCACTAAACTAGCCTCTTAATTTGTTTTCTGATTCTACTTCATATGCGTTAGAGTATATTTGTCATATAGCAACTGTAATGAACATCTGAAAATGTGAACTGTGGGCTAAAGAAATATTTCAATGGTTAATTGCACTTCCTGTGCAAGTAGGAAGGGCTGAGAGGGCCTGAAGTACAGAGTTTGAATCTCCATATTCCAAATAAACAGCTCTGTGTGGCAACGTATTGCAGGGGAGCAGAGACCAGATAATCATGGGAGCTCTACAAGCTCTGAAATCAACCGAGACTCCAGCTGAAACCAAGGATGGGCAGAAGAGCAATGGAAGGAGACATTTGGCATTCTTCTCTGGGCAACATAGGCAAAGTGTCCCCAGCTGCATGAGAGCTTTCTGGGCACCACATCACATACTCACCACACTGTACCACTACACACACACACACACACACACACACTAGCAAAAATAAATAAGAAAGAAGAAAAGAAATCTATATATATATATATATATATATATATATATATATATATATATATATATATATATATATGGTATTGTTGACTATAGTCTATATAACCATGACTTTGTGTAATAGTTATACCTACTTCAAAAGCATGACCATGGTTTTGAAACTCTATATTAAACATCCTTTCTCAGCACCACTGAGAGTTGATTTCTTGCATTCTTAAAGCACACCAATATTTTTTTCTGTTCCCATTCCTAGAACCTTAATTGTTTCCAATGTTGTCTCAAAGGACATTGAACCATGCTGTTTTTAAGTCTCTTCATCCAGGAAAATCTATTCTTCCATTTCATAAAAACGTGCCAACTCAACATTGCTCTAGTTTTGTTTTATTGTTTTCTATTTTCCTAGTATTTTAACAAAGTACCTCAGACTAAATAATTAAGAAAACACAGAAATGTACCTCTCATGGCTCTGGGGGCTAGGATGCACGCTGAGTCGGCTGAAGGCTAATTCCTCTTAGATGCTATTTACTCTGTTGGATGGAAAAATGAGTGAACAGGCTCCTTCAAGCCTTTTTCTAAGGGCACTGATCCTAGTCATGCAGGCTTTACTATCATGGCATAATCACTTTCTAAATACCTTAACTATTAACTCTGTAGACACTTTGGGAGCAATTCTATTGTGGATACCTCCATGTTGCTGGTATGAACATCCAAATGAGGCAGTTTGGGGAGGTAGGGATTTCTTTCAAGATTACAAATCCAGGGGAGGTTCCACCAATGGTGGAAGAAACTCCTTCCTTCCGCACATCCAAGCAGAGAGAAGAAGAAAACCAAACAGCCAGAAAACACCGAAAAGCAGCAAGTATGAACCCAGATCTCAGAATGCTCTGTTGATACCTTTGGACTGGAATTCAGCTCTGACCCCAAATGTGCCTTTGGGCTAGACCTTAGGATCTTCCCCTAGTGACAGATCCTCCAGCCAGGCAGCTGCAGACCCAAATGGCAAGCTTAATAAAATACCTGAGTCTGTGAGGGTATATACATTCACACTCAAGCCACCAAGAGAACAGCTTCAACATACAAAATATGACAGATATAAAACTTCAGAGCATAGCATCCATCCAATTGTTTAATGATATTTACCTAGAATCATGCAATTGCATATATATGAACTGACTACCTAGATCTCTGCTGTAGAATCTCATAAGGAACTAATTTTTTGTCCTGTTATTCACCTTAATATCCTCAGCACCTAGATTCATACAGGTCATATGATGGAAGTCCAAAAACTATTCAGCACATGAGGCCAGATACACATCCTAAGTCAGTTTATCCTTAGGCTACCAAATGCCCTTTCTAAATGGAGATTCTGGAGGAAATATGCAAGATTGCATATGATATTAGGAATACCACACTTCCTAAATTTTATCACAATTCTGGTTCATTCTGTGCTTCCTACTTGCTACTCTGAGATCTGAGGAAGGTAAGTGTAGACACTCCATTGTTGAATAAAGAAGGCAGGTAGGTGATTCCTTCCCTTACGGTTTTGTTAACCTC
Source organism: Jaculus jaculus (assembly GCF_020740685.1). Classification (NCBI taxonomy): domain Eukaryota; kingdom Metazoa; phylum Chordata; class Mammalia; order Rodentia; family Dipodidae; genus Jaculus; species Jaculus jaculus. Next base: position 134,860,762 of record NC_059107.1, read on the forward strand.
TACCAGCTTTCAGTGTATCAACAAACAACACAAGCAAGGTTAACAAGCTACAGCATGGTGCTGTAGCATTAGATGATAAATGACAAGTCCTTCAAATACATCTCAAAAGAAGAATGTCTAGCATTCCTACTAATTCTGCTCAGTTGTTCCCCACCCCCCCCCCAAGGTAAGGTCTCGCTCTAGCTCAGGTTGACCTGGAATTAACTATGTAGTCTCACAGTAGCCTCAAACTCACGACAATCCTCCTATCTCTGCCTCCTGAGTGCTGGGATTAAAGGTGTGCACCACTGCACACGGCTACTTCTGCTCAGTTTTCCATTGAATGCTCTTAAAGATATTTCTAGATAAATCTAACATTTTCTGTTGTTTTTCCTGTCTGAGAACAGTACTCCTCGTGATAGAATTAACTTCTGGGTCAAGTACAACTCTTCACTTTGTTAACATCAGCTTAGAAATGCCGATGTTTGTTAGGTTGCTGTAGCTAAAATTGCAGCTGGTTTGTTTTCTTCAGCAACCGAGAAAGGTATTCTTAAGGAGACCTTGTAAAATCAGTTGATATCTATGAGGTTTCCATGTCATGCAGCCACGTGAGACTGAAGAAGAATGATGGACCCATAACCCAGACGTTGGAGGATTAATTACTACATAACTTCACTATCATATTACCCCAATTTCTGTTAAACATTCCCAAATCCCTTGGTATAAGAAATGAAAATGAAAATGAAAATGAAAATGAAAATGAAAATGAGCACTTCTATGATGTGAATGATTTTTACATTGTGACTGTGCAAACAAAGTAGATGTCTGAAATGTTTCTCGACATAATTTAAGTTTAAGGCCTATGTACACTTCAAGGTTTTTTTTTTTTTTTTAGTAAATGGTGAAGATAGATAAGAGAAAATAAATGAGTAAAATCCCAACTATGCTAAATGGTGATAATAGAAAAAATGCACAGCAAGGATGGAAAACAGAAAGTCAATACACAGTGTAATTTAAGGAAAATGGCCTAATAAAATCTCACTGGGGAAGTACATTTTATTAAGCACAGAAATCAAGTGAGAGGTGCAGGCTAGAGCTCAAGTAACTAGAAATCACTCCAGGCTCAGAAAACAGAAAGTGAAAGACAGCCCCAAGATTTAAGCCTGAAGAAGGAGAAAGAAGGTTCCTGGGAAAAATATCAGAGCTCAGAGAGGTGGAAATGGCAGAGATGATATGTTATATAAATGGGCATCATTATGTAGGTCAGGGCTAAGAACTTGACTTATTCTACATGGGATAAGATATCATCTGCAAGTTTTGGGCAAAGAAACGGCATGATATGAATTATATTTAGAAGGATGGTTTTGACTGATATGTTGAGAATAGACAGGGCAAATGACGGAAACAGGGATAGCAGGTAGGGGACATTTGGATGGCCTAGGTTTCAGTTGATGATAACTTTAAAGGCAGCACTCTAGTCAAGAAATGGTCAATTTATAAAAAATGTAGTCAAACAAACACACCAAGGCCACATATGACATTTGAGAGAAAGGAGTCAACTATTCCACAAAACCTAATGAGATTATCAATTAATTATGTTCTATTACTTTACATTAAGAACAAATAAAAGGATATGCCAGATTTGGCAGTAGAAATTTTATTGCATCAATTTGCATCATGTTGAGTTTGAGACACTTCTTTTTTTTAAATATAATTTTTTTTTATTAACAACTTCCATGATTATAAAAAATACCCCATGGTGATACCCTCCCTCCCCCTCCAACTTACCCCTTTGAAACTCCATTCTCCATCATACTCCCTCCCCATTTCAATCAGTCTTTCTTTTACTTTTTTTTAAATTTATTTTATTTGAAAGTGACAGACATAGAGAGAAAGACAGATAGAGGGAGAGAGAGAGAATGGGAGCGCCAGGGCCTCCAGCCACTGCAAACGAACTCCAGACGCGTGCGCCCCCTTGTGCATCTGGCTAACATGGGACCTGGGGAACCGAGCCTCGAACCAGGGTCCTTAGGCTTCACAGGCAAGCGCTTAACTGCTAAGCCATCTTTCCAGCCCTCTCTTTTACTTTTGATATTTTGATCATTTCTTCCTCTTATGATGGTCTTATGCAAGTAGTATCAGACACTGTGAGGCCATGGATATCCAGGCCATTTTGTGTCTGGAGGAAGCATGCTGTATGGAGTCCTGCCCTTCCTTTGACTCTTATATTCTTTCCGCCACCTCTACCACATTAGTCCCTGAGCCTTGGAAGGTACAGATATTGGAGTACTGAGCACTGCAGTCATTTCTTTCCATCACCATGATACCTTCTGAGTCGTCCCAAGGTCACTGCCATCTAAAAAGAGAAGATTCTCAACCAAAATTGAAAGTAACATTAATATAAGGGTATGAACATTAACTGAAATGCTTACTGAGCAGTTGGATAAGCATAGTATATACATTTGGCCAGACAACAGCAGACATTACACCCCTAGGGCTTATGACTACCCCTGTTTTAAGTTTTCAGTATCAGGGATGTATTCCCTTCCCATGGAGCGGGCCTCCAGTCCAATTACAGGGCAGTTGGTTTCACCCATAAGAGATGTGCCACTATTGCACCCGTTGGCTTATTTGGTCTGATTGGCTAATTATAAGGCTTGCACCACTGATGAGTATCTTCACTAGTGATTTCTCTTTCTCCCATTGAACTGCATGCAGAATGGCTTCTTCCAGCTTTCTGTCAGCTGGTCTACATGGAGGAGGTTATCAGTTCAGTTCCAGCAAGATTTCTCAGTGGCCTTGCAGCCTAAGTATATGGAGTCCTCAGCAATAGGGTCTTACTATCTATTCCTGGTGGAAAACAAAGGGCCTCGGCAATGGCCTATAATGTTTTAAGGGCATCAGGGATCTCCCTGGCCAACAACTCACTGGAAGATATCCCATCTCTGAAAATTTTCTAGCAACAATCTACAGTTCATGAGTGTTCCATTATCCAAAAAAGTAGGATTACATATGTTTTATTTATATCCTCTTATATTTGATTAGCTGTCCCTCCACCTTTCCTTTACTCAATCTCTTCCCCAGACCTCATTTTGGGCCTTTTCACCCACCATTAATATATTCTTCTACTTACATATATACAATACCATGCTATTAAGTATCCCCTCCCTTCCTTTCTCTTCCCTTTCTATCTCTTTTCTAGCTTACTGGCCACTGCTACTGAGTTTTTTTTTTTTTTTCCTTCTCACACAGAAGCCCAGTCATCTGTAGGTAGGATCCACATATGAGAGAGAACATGTGAATGTGATGCTTGGCTTTCTGGGCCTGTGTTACCTCACTTAGTATAATTCTTTCCAGATCCATCCATTTTCCTGTAGATTTCATAACTTCATTTTTCTTTACCAGTGAGTAGAACTCCATTGTATAAATGTGCCATATCTTCATTATACATTCATACTTTGAGGAACATGTAGGCTGGTTCCATTTCCCAGCTATTGTGAATTGAGCAGCAATAAACATGGTAGAGCATGTACTTCTAAGGAAATGAGATGAGTCCTTAGGATATATGCCTCAGAATGCTATATCTGGGTCATATGGTAGATCAATTTTTAGCTGTCTTAGGAAACTCCACACTGATTTCCACAATGGCTGAACCAGATTGCATTCCCACCAATAGTGTAGAAGGGTTCCTCTTTTTCTACATCCTTGCCAGCATGTATGGTTATTTGTTTTCATGATGGTAGCCAATCTGACAGGAGTGAGATGGAATCTCAACATAGTTTTAATCTGCATTTCCCTGATGACTAGGGATGTAGAACATTTTTTTTTTTAGATGCTTATATGCCAATTGTATTTCTTCTTTTGAGAACTCTCTATTTAGTTCCATAGCCCATTATTTAATTGGCTTGTTTGATTTATTATTATTTAATTTCTTGAGTTCTTTGTATATCCTAGATATTAATCCTCTATCAGATGTATAGCTGGCAAAGATTTTTTTCCCATTCTGTAGGTTGCCTCTTCGCTTTATTCACTGTGTCCTTTGCTGTACAAAATCTTTGTAATTTCATGGGGTCCCAGCAGTCAATCTCTGGCTTTATTGCCTCAGCAATTGGCGATGTATTCAGAAAGTCTTTACCAAGACCAATATGTTGAAGGGTTTCCCCTACTTTTTCCTCTAGCAGTTTCAGAGTTTCAGGTCTGATGTTAAGGTCTTTAATCCATTTGGACTTAATTCTTGTGCATGGAGAGAGAAAAGAATCTATTTTCATCTTTCTACAGATAAATAACCATTTTTCTCAGCACCACTTGCAGTTCCAGTACAACTCCAGGCTTTATTCACTCTCTCATCCTCCAATCGACAGAGCCATGACCCTCCAGAGAAGATATTCAATTCTGGGAGGCAGGGCATCCAGCACAGCTGATCAGAAGAAGAGATTCGCAGCACAACAAGGAGGGATCAAGGTGGACACTCAGCATTGGTGATATTGACTAACAAAAAAGCAGATACATAAGCCTGCACTGGAAGTGCTAATCTCTCTATTTCAGGGAAGCTTATGAGTTACATTTTCTTGGTTGGATTTACCATTTTCAATTAAGCTATATTTGAGTGTTGACTATTGTTACCTTTAATGCTCTCACACTCTTAGGGTCTTTGTCTTTTTCTTCTGTCATTATTGGAAGCAGGGACAGATTCAGACCCAGGCTAACTTGGAGCTCATTTGAACACAGAAATCTCAACCTACCAGCTGGCAGGATTAAGGGTTTAGAGCAACACACACCCTTAGGGTTTGTGGCTTTACAAAATTATCTGTTTGTTACAATCCCCATGCTTGCATACCCTGTGCTGGTTTTTATTGGATATATATACTGCTCAGTTGAATTTTAGAAATTGCTGGTAAAATGCTCCACCAAGTCCACTAGAATACTTGAATAGCAGACAAACTCAACAGCTAAGATTACTTCTGTAGCTGGACTGGAATACAAGAGCTACACATGACATCTTAAACTCCTACTCTGAAGGCACATACGGTTTGACCTCCAAATCTAAAAGCACCACAGATTATTAGAAAACCCAAGGGCTGGAGAGATGGCTTAGTGGTGAAGCGCTTGCCTGTGAAGCCTAAGGACCCCGGTTCGAGGCTCGGTTCCCCAGGTCCCACGTTAGCCAGATGCACAAGGGGGCGCACGCGTCTGGAGTTCGTTTGCAGTGGCTGGAAGCCCTGGCGCGCCCATTCTTTCTCTCCCTCTACCTGTCTTTCTCTCTGTATCTGTCTCTCTCAAATAAATAAAAAAAAAATTAAAAAAAAAAAGTAAAAAAAAAAAAAAAAAAGAAAACCCAAGCATCAAATCAATTCAGATGCAAAAATCACAACATCATAATACAAGAAATATAGAACATCAAGACAATACAATCTAAACAAAAAATATAAATCTATCATAAATGGCCCCCAATGAGAGTTTTATATGAAATCCTGATGAAGATTTCCCCCCCAAAAAAATGATTTTATCTATACTCAAAGAAATCAAAGAAGAAAAAAAAACTCCTGTAGGAATTCCAAGAGAACACAGGAAATCAGCTTAATGAAATAAGGAGGTCATTATAAGACATGAGCAAGGAAATAGAAAAATGGAAGAAAAACCAGGCAGAAATTCTAGCTCTGTAAAGAACAGTCATTCAAATAAAAAATCTCTGTATAAAGTCTCACCAGTAGAATGGATGAAGGACAGAACAGAATATCTAAAGTAGAAAACCAGGTTGCAGATCTGATAGAGTCTAACAAAGAGATAGACAAGCTAATAGGAAGGCATGAATGGGAATTTCAAGATATCCAGGACAGTAGGAGAAGAAAACATAAGAATTCAGAGTATAGTAGAAAGAACAGAATAACATCCACAGACTTAGTAAGGGTTTTCAACAAAATCATAGAAGAAAATTTCCCCCAAATTGGGAAATAAATGCCAATGTAGATATAGGAAGCTTTTAGAACACCAAACAGACAAAACCTGGAAAGAACCTCTCCTTGCCATGTTATAATTAAACTATGAAACATGCAAACCAAAGAAAATATTTTGAAAGCAGTTAAGGAGAAAAAGCAAGATAACTATAAAGACAAGCCCACCAGGATCACAGCATATTACTCAACACAAACTTTAAAAGAAAGAAGGGCTTGAAATGATGTACTCCAAATTCTGAAAGATAACAACTGTCAACCAAGATTACATTATACTGCAAAGCTATCTATCCAAATTGGTGGTGAAATAAGGACATTCCACAACAAAAACTGGCTAAAGGAATTTATGACAACTAAGCCAACTCTACAGACAACAGAAAATACTTGAAGGTATCCTTCATGCTGATGGGAAAGCAAAACATAGACATGAGGACATAAGAAAAAAAATAAACCATACTCAAATAACAGTAAAATCAAAGACAGGGAAAGCAGGAAGCACTACAAACCAAGAAGAATGGAGAGAATAAATACATATCTTTTTTTTTTTTTTTTTTTTGGTTTTTTAAGACAGGGTCTCACTCTAGCTCAGGCTGACCTGGAATTCACTGTCTTCTCAGAATGGCCTTGAACTCACAGTGATCCTCCTACCTCTGGCCTGTGAGCACTGGGATTAAAACAAATGGGCCTAGGTAACAAGTATTGTTTGCTATCCTAATATCTAACAAGATAGACTTCAAACCAGCCTTAGTGAGGAAAGATAAATAAGGTGAGTTTATACTCATGGAAGGAACACTCCAACAGGAGGACATTACAATTCTAAACATATATGCACCTAATTTATGGGTTTCCAATTTCATCAAATACTATTAGACTTAAGGTCACAGATAACACCAAACACCATTGTAGTTTGTGACTTCAATACCTCACTCTCATCAATTGACAGGTCATGCTGGCAAAAATAAACAGAGAGACATCTGGATTAAATGAAGTCATGGAACAAATGGACCTAACAGATATCTACAGAACATTCCATCCAAGTGCTGCAGAATGTACATTTTTTTTCAGCAGCACATTCCCCCAAATAGACCATATATCAGGACACAAAGCAAATCTTTACAAATATAGTAAAATTGAAATAATCCCATGTACTCTATCTGACCACAATGGAATTAAACTACAAATAAGCAACAAGAAAAACTACAGAGCATACAGCAATTCACGGAGACTATTGAATGATGAATGGGTTATTGAAGAAATCAAAAAGGAAATAAATAAAGTCATAGAATCAAATGATGAGAATAAAGCACACCAAAACCTTTGGGACACAATAAATGTAGTCCTAATAGAGTAATTTATAGCTTTAGGTGCTGATATTAAGAAATTAGAGGGCTGGAGAGATGGCTTAGCGGTTAAGCGCTTGACTGTGAAGCCTAAGAACCCTGGTTCGAGGCTCGGTTCCCCAGGTCCCACGTTAGCCAGATGCACAAGGGGGCACACGCGTCTGGAGTTCATTTGCAGAGGCTGGAAGCCCTGGCATGCCCATTCTCTCTCTCTCTCTCCCTCTATCTGTCTTTCTCTCTGTGTCTGTTGCTCTCAAATAAATAAATAAAAATAAAAATTAAAAAAATTTAAAAATAAAAGAAATTAGAGAGTTCACAAGTAAACAATTTACTGTTTCACTTTAAGACCTTGTACTCTATCTGAAAACAATGGAATTAAGCTATAAATGAGCAGTAAGGAAGACTAAAGAGCATACAGAAATTCATGGAGACTAAGTAGTACACTATTGACTGATGAATGGGTCATTGAAGAAATCAAAAAGGGCTGGGCGTGGTGGCGCACACCTTTAATCCCAGCACTCAGGAGACAGAGGTAGGAGGATCACCTTGACTGTGAGGCCACCCTGAGACTACATAGTTAATTCCAGGTCAGCCTGGACCAGAGTGAGACCCTACCTTGAAAAATAGAAAAAGGAAAAAAAATAAAAAGAAATAAAAAATAAAAAGAAACCAAAAGTAAATCAAAAAATACATAGAATCAAATGATGAGGAGAATACAACGTAACAGAACCTCTGGGACATAGCAAAGGTAGTCCTAAGAGGGCAATTCTAGCTCTAAGTGCCTATATTAAGAAATCAAAGAGGGCTGGAGAGATGGCTTAGCGGTTAAGCTCTTGCCTGTGAAGCCTAAGGACCCCGGTTCGAGGCTCGGTTCCCCGGGTCCCACGTTAGCCAGATGCACAAGGGGGCACACGCGTCTGGAGTTCTTTGCAGAGGCTGGAAGCCCTGGTGCGCCCATTCTCTCTCTATCTCTCTATCTGTCTTTCTCTCTGTGTCTGTTGCTCTCAAATAAATAAATAAATAAAAATTAAAAAAAAAAAGAAATCAAAGAGTTCACAAGTAAAAAATTTAATGCTTTACCTTAAGGCCTTGGTAAAACAAGGCAAACCAAAAATCAGCAGATGGGAAGAAATAAAAATGATTGGGGCAGAAATTAATGAAATAGACTTCAAAAAAATTCAAAGAAACAATGAAACAACGAGTTGGTTCTTTAAAATGATAAAGGTTGATAACCCCTTAGCAAATCTGACCACAACAAATAGACAAAAGACAAAAACTAATAAAATTAGAGATGAAAAATGTACCATTATAACAGATACCAAAGAAATTCAGAAAATCATAAGGACATACTTTAAGAATATATATATGCCTCTAAGTATGAAAATCTGAAAGATGGATGATTTCATTGATTTGTATGACCTACCAAAGTTAAGTCAAAATGAGATAAGCTGGGCTGGAGAGATGGCTTAGCAGTTAAACGCTTGCCTGTGAAGCCTAAGGACCCCGGTTTGAGGCTCGGTTCCCCAGGTCCCAAGTTAGCCAGATGCACAAGGGGGCGCACGCGTCTGGAGTTCGTTTGCACAGGCTGGAAGCCCTGGCACGCCCATTCTCTCTCTCTACCTCTATCTGTCTTTCTCTCTGTGTCTGTCGCTCTCAAATAAATAAATAAAAAATTTAAAAAAAATAAATATTAAAAAAATGAGATAAGCTAATTAAATAGACCTATTACAAGTACAGAGATCCAAGCAGTTATAAAAAGTTCCCAACTAAAAAGAAACCAGGCCCAGATGGACTCATTGGCAAATTTTACCAGACCTTCATGGAAGAATTAACTAACACCACTGCTTCTCAAACTTTTCTATAAAATAGGAAAGGAAGGAATTCTACCAAACTCCTTCTATGAAGTCAGCATCACCTTGATACCAAAACCATACAAAGACAAAAAAATAAAAGAGAGAAAGAAAGAAAATTAAAGACAAATCTTCCTCATGAATATCATGCAAAAATTTGCAAAAAAATATTAGCAAACAGAATACAAGAATATATCAAAAAAGTTATTCACTTGGACCAAGTATGTTTTATACCAGAGATGCAGGGATGGTTCAACATACACAAATAAATAAATGTAATATACTATATAAATGGACTGAAGGACAAAAAAAAACATGATCATCTCAATTGATGCAGAAGAGGCATTTGACAAAATCCAACATCCCTTCATGCTAAAAGTCCTACAGAAACTGGGAATAGAAGGAATGTGTCTTAACATAACAAAAGGTATTTATGGCAAACATACAGCCAACATAATACTAACTGGGGAAAAACTTAAAGCTTTTCCACTAAATTTAGGAACAAGACAAGGGTTTTCACTGTCCCCACTTTTATTTAGTATATTACTGGAAGACTTAGCTATATGAATTAGGCAAGAGACACACATAAAAGGAATACAAGTTGGAAAAGAAGAGATCAAATTATCATTTTGCAGATAACATGATTCTATTCATAAAAGATCCTAAAAACTCTACCAGAAACTGTTAGATCTGATAAACACTTTTAGCAATGTAGCAGGATACAAAATAAACACACAAAAATCAGTAGCTTTCCTATTCACTAACAACAAACATGTGGAGGATGAAATCAGGGAAATTCTCCCATTCACAATTGCCTCAAAAAAAAAAAAAAAAAAAGTACTTTGGAATATACCTAACCAAGGAAGTGAAGGATCTCTACAATGAGAATATAAAACACTCCAGCAAGAAATTGCAGAAGATACTGAGCATGGTGGCGCACACCTTTAATCCCAACACTCGGGAGGCAGAGATAGGAGGATCATTGCCATGATTTCAAGACCACCCTGGGATTACATAGTGAAATCCAGGTCAGCCTGAACTAAAGTGAGACCCTACCTAGAAAAACCCTAAATAAAGAAAAAGTAAAAAAAGAAACTGCAGAAGACACTAGGAAATGGAAAGTTGAAAATGCCAATTTTACCAAAAGCAATCTACACATCTAATGCAATCCCTATTAAAATTCCAATGGCATTCTTTACAGAAATAGAAAAAAACAATCCAAGAATTAATCTGGAAGTACAAAAAACCTCAAATAGCCAAAACAATTTCGAACAACAAAATTAAGGCTGGTGATATCACCATACCCGATTTAAAGCTATTATAAAATTATTGTAACAAAAACAGCATGGTATGGCACTAAGAAAGACACATAGATCAATGGAACAGAATAGAGTACCCAGATGTTAATCTAAGCAGCTACAGCCACCTTATTTTTGACAAAAAATGCCAAAAATATTCATTGGAGAAAAGACACCCTCTTCAACAAGTGGTGCTGGGAAAACTGGATATATATATATGTAAAAAGAGGAAAATAGATCCTTTTATATCTCCATGCACAAGAATCAAGTCCAAATGCATCAGGGACCTTAATATCAAACCTGAAATTCTGAAACTGCTAGAGGGAAAGGTAGGGGAAGCCCTTCAACATATGGCATAGGTAATGACTTTCTGAATATAATCCCAATTGCTCAGGAACTAAAAACACTAAACAGCTACTGGGATATCATGAAAACAAAGCTTTTGTATAGCAAAGGGCACTGTGAATAGCGCCACCTACAGAATGAAAGAAAACCTTTGCCAGCTATACATCTGACAGAGGATTAACATCCAGAATATGCAAAGAACTCAAAAAAACAAAACAATAAGTAATCAAACAGCCCTCCTATGCTGGCACCTGACAATAATGACATCACTGCGTTTCCTGTTTTATCACACAAATAGAGTTAAATGGTGGCTATGAAATGAAAGTATAGAGCTGAGGGAATCATTGGGCGTCATACCTTTGCCATATTATATTGATCCACAAAAAATCAAATCCATGACTTGAGTATCAGCAAAAAAGAAGGTTAGTTAATAGAAGTGCACTGCCATAGTGCATTCAATTGAGTTTTTCATCTCTTCTTTGTCCCTGATAAGTAATGATCTCCAGAAGTCATTGAAAAAGGCAACTAGAACAAATTGTTTTCAAATTAATTCTTCAGGTTGGCAAAACTCAATGGCATTCTGTTTGAGTTAGATATATACTTATCCTAACTCTAATATTCCATGTACTTCAAGCTTTTAAGACTAGACTTTCTTTCAGAATAGATTGAGTCCTCTCTACTAACCTTAAAATAGAAAGAATAGATAGCAATCCCTAGCCAAATATTTCTTAAATTCTTAAACAAATAGGAATCACAGTGAAAATTTTTCATTAAAAACAAACATAAACCATATATAAATTTTGTTTAAGATAATGAATTACAAAGAATTTTGCTTCTTGTTTTTTTTTCTATAAAGAATATATTATTTTTTAAAGCTGTGCATGCATGCAATGAAATGCTTTTGTCTTACTAGTTTCATTTTTTATACTCAGCTTTTAGACAGCTGAGAATTATGAGCTTACAGAACAAGATGTACTTTTGGTGCTTATTTTATGGCCTAGTACTATGGCATGCACTCTTATGAAAACAGTTCTAAACTGTGCTTTATTATATTATATTGTGCAATTTGTATTCAGAAGATATTATCAGCACTGGGGAACAAATTTAATAAAAGACACAATGTTCATGTTGTCCTAATACTTATTAAAATAAAACTCTTCCCAGAAGACAGAGTGTGTTCTCAAAAATATTCTGCATGCTTTGGTGGACCCATTGGTATCTATAGAATTAAGCAGCTGCATCAAAGATCCTAATAACATACTTCCACTAAGCTGGAGGTCTCCATAATCATCCAGACCAACTCCTTCATTGTGGAGATGAAGACTCGGAGACTGAGCCAGAACCACAGGAATCTGGAATCAATGTCTAAGTTGTGTATAGACCTGCAGACCCCTAATGTCTAAGTGAGGAGTCCCTCCACTTTAACTGTCATGAATGTTACTAACATTCTAAGTTACATTATACCCATCATTCTTAAAACAGCTTTGAGAAAAGATTTTTTTAACCATCTTTTATAGTTAGGATTGAGTTGATAAGACACTTAGTTTCTGTCTCTTATTTTTTTGATTATTCATCTGTTTATATATTTTTACAATCACTTGATATAATTCAAGTCCCACATGAGCAAGAGGTGCTTATTTGAGTACTGTTGAATTTTTTAAACTTATGACGTGCCTAACACATATAATTCATCCAATAAATATTTGTTAAGTACAGAATGATGGGTTGAGGCAATGCAAACCTTTATTAAAACTTATGATTGCCAGGCATGGTGGTGCACACCTTTAATCCCAGTATTTGGGAGGCAGAGGTAGGTGGATTTCCATGAGTTTGAGGCCATCCTGAGACTACAGGTCAGCCTGGACTAGAGTGAAACCCTACCTCAAACAACCAGAAAAAAAAAAAAAAAAAAAAAAAAACCTTATGACTGACCTCTAGGATATGCAATGAAGGACACACACGAGCACAACATAGGGCAGAAAAATTAGAAATATATTACAAGGGACCATTGTGATTCTTTAAGCATGAGGTGCATAAAAAATGCTAAGTAGCTAGGAAACTTTGGTGAACTTACTAAGTAAGAACAATGTGGTGGACACAACTTAATCCTGTGACAACCTCCAGCTACGCTGTCTGCCCCTAGGTACCAGGACACAGGGACTGGGAGAGTTGATACACAGAAGTTAGCCCTCTCTGAAGTCTATAAGGTGAATGGAATCCCTGGTTCATAGAGGGAATTGGAGAGACCAGCCAAATGTGATCTGAGAAAGAATCCAACTTTTGTTCAAATATTTTGGTTAAAACTTGTGGACATACAACAAATAAGTTACTGACAGTAAGAGGCTTGGCTGTGGCACATGCTTATACTGGGAAGAGATGGTAGATGAAAGGCGATGGAAAGGAAGATGAAAGTTAAGAGTCACAGAGGAGCTGGAGCAATGAATTAGTGGCTAAGGTGCTTGCCTGAAAAGCCTAAGGACCCAGGTTTGGCTCCCCAGTACTCACATAAGCCTGATGCACAAGGTGGTACATGTGTCTGGAGTTTGTTTGCAGTGGCAGGAGGCTCTGGCATGACCATCCTTTCTATCTACTCTCTCTCTCTCTCTCTCTCTCTCTCTCTCTCTCTCTTTCCCTCTCTCTCCTCCTTCTTAAATAAATAAATAAATAAATGAACAAAATAATTTTTAAAAAGCAAATAGGGATACAGGAAAAGAAAATAATGGAGCAAATGAATTATAAAAGTACTAGATACATAATGCTTTCACACATATCTTTGTTTAATTGTCAGTAAAATTATCTTTATTCAAATGAGAAAATTATCAAAGTATAAGACTCAAAGGAGTTAAGTTGATCTACCAAATATGCTTACAGCAAATAAAGATAACATCTACCTTAAGTATATAAGCTGCAAAACTATTCCACCATGCACAATTCAGCCTATTTTGTATAGTTCCTTTATGAAGTTCTATATTTTATTTTGTTTTTGATTGGCTTCCAGATTACATGTCAGGCACAGGCCTGGAGTCTTCAGGAGAGGGGTCTGAGCTTCTAGGCACAAATAAGGACCCCCAGGCTATAGGCCACTTCCTCTCCAAGCCCAGCACACCTGAACTTAGGCTCTGCCCATAGCCCTGTGACCTTTGGCCAGTTGCTTAGGAAACTCCTTATCAGATGGCAGCCTTTACACAGTCCTGAGATCCTCTGTAGATCACCTGACTCTCTCCCTACTGCTGCACCTGACTCCCTGCACCTGACACCTGATTCCCTACATGCTGGAAAGAACACCTCTAGGCATAGGCTAGCAGGATCTAAACCCACCAATGCCCTTAGGACCCTTTTACCACCCTCAGATGCTTATAAACACATTTCCCTGACAATAAACTGAAAGAGCTGTTCAACTATGTCCTGGGAGTGATTCTCTCAGTTCTCACTCACCCTGATTGCCTGGGTGCCTTTGGGACCATGGCCGGGCCCCAGATGACACAGGAACCCACAATTATAGAGCATTTTCATGTATTTTTAAATGATTATACTAACTCTATGAGGACGCTTTCTTATTCTTTTGTGCAATTTTTAAAAAAACCCTAAAATTTAAAATGCAATTTGACTTTTCTAAAGTTGAGCCCCTATAAATGACATGATATGGATAATCTGATGCCTTGGGCCTTTAAGTTGACCATCATTCTTCTGCAATGTGTACTGAATTGTATTACACAGTTCATAGAACATCTGTGCCTACACAGAGGGGCTACAGAGAGGGCTTAATGTTTAAGCTGCTTGCCTGCGAAGCCTAAGGATCCAGGTTTGATTCCCCAGTACTCACATAAGCCTAATACACAAGGTGGTGCATGTGTCTGGAGTTCATTTACAATTTACAGTAGCTGGAGGCCCTGGTATGCCCATCCTATCTCTCTCTCTGACTTTCTCAATCTCTCTCTCTCTCTCTCCTCCCTCTTAAATAAATAAATAAATAAAATAAAAGAAGGGATTTTTGTTGTTGTTGTTGTTTTTTCGAGGTATGTCAGGCTGACCTAGAATTAACTGCGTAATCTCAGGTTGGCCTCAAACTCATGGCAATCCTCCTACCTATACCTCAAAATAATTATTAAAAGGCAAAGAAGGATCCAGGAAAAGAAAATAATGGAGGAAATATCGTGTGAGGAATTTTACATTCACAAAAAAATAAACTTGGGTAAATTATTTGCTAACATTTCATGTACATACAAACTGGCTCAGATCTCTACAGAGAACTGTAAATCTCAAAATTCATAAACAGCCAGACGTGGGGAAAAAAATCTCACAGCATAGAGGAGAATATTTTTCTCATTTATAAGCCCTATGGCCGTAGTAGTTGCGCTCAGGAGACTGAGGCAGTAGGAATGCAAGTTTGAAGCCAGCCTATCTTCCCCAACAAGACCCTCTCTTTAAAAAAGAAATCAGGAAGGAAGAAGTAGAGAGGGAAGGAAATCCTACACCACGCCTTATTCCCAAGTTAACTAAGCTATTGCTTTGAACTCCTCTACCTCTTACAGCCATCCTTTGTATGCACTAAGTCAGTCAGAAAACCTTGAGAAGTTCCAGTGGAACAGTAATAAACCCAGCGTGTAGCCATAAAACTAGGTTTTTCACTAGCTCACCAGAGGACTCTGACATAGTCTGTTGGCTTCCTTCTCCATCATAATAACATAACTTGCCATATGTCCTGGAAATTCACAGAAGTAGCAGAAATATTGTGACTCTTTCCTTGCAAGATGCTCTTGAAAGACTTTTATAGATTCTAACATTAGTGTGGAAGTATTTAAATAGCTTGTATTTTGAGAATTAAAAGCATAGGCCTGTCTTTTCAAATTTAGAAAGCAGAATTTTTTTCAACAAGCACCAGCAAAATTAGCATTTACTTATAGTTCAGTGATCCTTTTAATTAAATCCAAAGCTTTACAGCATGTGTCTGGAAATGCCTGCCCATCCCTCGATCTTTAGCCTACAAAACTTTCTTTGGTAAATCTTTTTGTCCCGGCCAGCGGGGAGTTGAACAAGGACATGAGGGGAAATTAACCTGAATGGGAAAAGGCAAACAGACTCAAGAAGGAGGGGCGGGAGAGATGGCTTAGTGGTTAAACGCTTGCCTGTGAAGCCTAACGACCCCGGTTCGAGGCTCAGTTTCCCAGGACCCACGTTAGCCAGATGCACAAGGAGGCGCACGTGTCTGGAGTTCCTTTGCAGTGGCTGGAGGCCTTGGTGTGCCCATTCTCTCTTCCTCTATCTATCTGCCTCTTTCTCTCTCTGTCGCTGTCAAATAAATAAAAATAACAAAAAAAAATTAAAAAAAAAAGGAGACCATGCTAGATGTTTGTCAAGGCCTCAGAGTCTTTATTTTTTACACAGTGGTTATAGGGGAAGAAAAAGCGGGGGGGGGGGGGATAAGCTGGCTGACATGAATTGTCAGGTAACCTAGAGGGGATGTAATCAGGTGTTCATCTAATCTTGCCTCAATGGCTTAACATCCTGACTGTACCAGGCTTCACATCCTGACCATAAACTGGCCTTTTGCAAAAGATAACATTCTGTTAGCAGTCTGCTGACCAATGTTCCAGAAGTACCTAACAGAAAGCTGGATGGACCAGCTTTCTGAGTAATGAGTCAGCTTATGAGCAGGCCCAGGCAAAATGGAGAGGCTTTTGCTCTATGGCTCCTGACACCTTTTGCCAACTCTCTAAGCAGACTTCAATATTTTCCTATTCCGTTTCCAGAGAACTCTGAGTCTCTTCTAGCTCAATACGCTTAATCTATACAGCAAGAGAATGAATGAATATGTGCAAACACAAACACACACACACTATACACACTTCCCCACAAAAGATCAGCTGTTCTGAACGTGTGTGTGTGTGTGTGTGTGTGTTCATGTGTATGCGTATGCACACATGGATGTCATAGCATGCATGGATACCAGAGCACAGCTCTCTAGTCTCAATCCTCCTAGCCCAGCGCTGAATTCACCAGGCTAGCTGGCCTGCAAGCTTGAAGTGGATTCTCCTGCCTGGCTTCTTTCATGCAGTAGGTGCTGAGTTTAGAAATGCCTACCACAGGGCCAGGTTTGCTGTGGGTTTGGGGTTCTGAACTCAGGTATTCATGCTTGTGCAGCAAGCATTTTATCTGCTGAGCCATCTCTCTAGACCAGCTGGGCTTCCTTTAAAAAAGGACGACCCACCTCAGGAGACAGGGTGTGGCGCATTGCTAAACACAGGCTGGGACTGCGAGAAAGCTGGCCTGGGCTGTGGGATATGGCGGCCAGGGACCTTGGGCTGCAGGCGTTGCAGCCGGCCTTATCGTCGGGACTCCACTCTGGTGCCGAAGTTGGTCCTCTCTTCTCACAAGGTGATATTGTGCCTCATCTTTGCCCAGAGGAAACAGGACTGGAAGGCCTCCCCACCCCATCCCAAAGCCCCTGAGCATTCCATGGGCTAAGGTTCTCCACCCCCTTCTCCCAACACACACACAGTTCCTGGCCTTGTGGTCAGCTGCCCAAGAGACCCTTATATAGTAGCAAACAGTCTCTCTGCTGCTGTAGCCATCTAATATGTGGCTGAAGTCATGTAGCTTTTCCTGCTACTTCTGCTATCTCCCTTGCAACTTCTCCCTCACAACTTCTGCCTTGCAACACCAGCTAATTAGATAGCAACCCATAAACCTATGTATCCAATCACCTTAGAGTCTGCATGTGCCTTCTCAACCATTCCCAAGTGTTTATAAACCCACTCCCCTTTTAAGTAAAGGAGGCAAAGTGCTAACCATCAGACTGTCTCCCAGGTGGTTCATTGCCAGTCGCACTCACCTTGCTCCCACCAACCACTCCTGTGCCCGGACGTCAGTGGCCAATGACCCCCGGGGATAGTGAGGACCCTTAGTGGAGAACTTGTTCTTTCTGTTTTTTATTTGTTGTTGTTGTTATTTGTTATTGTCGTTGCTATTGTTCTAGCCCTGCAATCAACAAATTGAATACCTACTTACATGTGGATGGCCAGATCGTTATTCAATTCACAATTTCTCATGCTAATAGTATTTCACCTGGGCATTCCTCAGAACAGACAAGATGACACATAGAATTAAAAATTAGCCATCATAAATACATTGTGGATTTATTTATTTTCAAATTGTATGACTAGATTGTACATTTTTCAAGTTAATATTGAAGTCCTTTCCTATATTAAAAAGCTTAATCATTAGATTAATTCTACCATTTATTTATCATGAAGAAAAGGAGTAACACATTCTAGGAAAACCTGGAAGCAGATATAGTGAAATTTGAATGTTAAAGTTGGTTATTCAAGTACAAACTGAAAGAGCTTCAGAGTAAAAACATAATAATAAAATGTAAGAATTTTTAGAACCTATACTGGTGGCTAACAGATTTATTGTTTAGCAAAAATCTAAATAGTTGCTAGAGTGGTTGGGGAAATGGCTTTAGTGGGGAAAGTGCTTGCCATGAAAGCGTGAGGACCCATGTAAAAGGCAGGTGTTACCACACATGCCTATCATCCAGCACAGGAAAGCTAAGGCAGCTGATCCCTGGGGCTGGGGAAATGGCTCGGCAGTTGAAGGAGCTCATCTGCAAAGCCAGACTGCCTGGTCCAACTTCTCAGTAACAACAGATGCATAGCCGGACAAAGACTCACGCGTGTCTCAAGTTTGTTTACAATGGTATAAAGTTCTGTAGTCAGTCTCTCTGTCTCTCTCCCTCTCCATGCCTCTGCTTGCAAATAATGAATAAAACTAAAACGCAGTACAGGCTTACTCTCAGACAACTCCTAATTTTGGTTCTCCTATTTCCTAGGTTTTTACCTTGAACAACTTTTTCTACTTGTCTAAAATTCATTACGTCAATTTTAAAACAAGTAAAATGATACTTTTTTCCTAAGCCGATATAATGATGAAAGCAGATGATGGAGGTAGAACACTATCTGGAATGTAGACAGTGTCCAGTAAAGCATAATGGGAATATTAATTGTTACCTGTTTACTTTCGTATAAAAGGTAACAGTAAAGACACTTCATCAGATAAATTCAATAAAAAGGAGACACAAATACAGACGTTCCATGACCAAAAACTTACTTGTAGTGCTACCACAATCCTAATGCTTTTCAAACCTGGGAAAATTAACACAACTTGTAAGTATTTTGTAACAGAATGCAAGAGTATAGATAAATAAGAAAAACATTTTCAGATATATCTATATGCTGAGAGTAATTTTCCAAAAGTCAATAAAGGCTGTTTTTGACCTTAGTTGGCAATGATAAAACATGGAAATTATAAATAGCACAACATATATTATATGCTATATTTCATAACTCACTTGGTTATGAAAGAACAAAATCTTCATTAATGATAAGTCATGTGAATTATTTGTCCACTGATGTGCAATGTCATTTAAAGACATTCCATCATTCTCTGCTTGGGCACTCTTCTATAATCTCATGAAGTGTCCAGGGAAGAGACAATGATAGCCAAGACATTAAAATGTAATCAAGATATGCAAATTCATATCTAAATGTGATTTGCTGGGAAAAAGAAATTAATCTAGGCATGGTCAAATAAACAATGTGTAATATGGATAATTAATCACCAAATTAGCAGCTGTAGTCCCTTGAGGAAATTATGCAAATTGAAAAGGCCCTATCCACTGACACAATTAGACCACTTAATGGCAAAACTCTCAACAAAATAACTCCTGGGAGCGTCACAAAACAGTCCAATCTACCTTAGTGTCCCAGACTCCATTGCGATTTTTAACACTACTTAATAATGTTTCTTCCAGGTTTGGGTTTATTCAAAGCACTCCACCACAGCTTACTAGAAAACACTGACAGATTCCACACCAAGGACGATCATCATGTGCTTCCTTGAAAGAACAGTTGTCCTACATCCACCATTATATTATATGTTATATATTATGATTGAAATGAAAAATATTGCAAGTGGTAGAGCTTCATAAACAAGAGAATGTTAATTATGTATTTCCTGCTAGCAATACTGAAAGTGAGAAGACGTGGATTCACCATGAAAACGAGTGCCCTCAGAGGCCAGATGCCAGCCACTCACTATGTCAGCAGCAAAGAAAGAAGCCCTGCCCTTTGTGACAGCGAACGGCATCTCACAAAAGAGCATTTTTGTCCCTAAGAATGTCAGAATGCAGTGTCCTGTCTGCCCTTGATACATATACGAAGCTCATCTTCTCTACTCCACCACACAAAGCTACTGCTACAGATCCCAGTGAGATGGATCACAACAGAATCTTATGCTAAATCTCCACAAATACGTGGCTCTGCTGCTGGAAAGATATCAGTGCTTTCCAGGTAGAAATAAATATCTCTCCCTCCCCCCTAGAAAAAGGTTTATTATTATGACAATGTTTATGATGATTTATTGCTATGTATTATAATTGCTGCTGACAAACGTAGTCACAGAGAACAAATTGCATTAGTGCTATGGCTGCTGCTGGTTTAATTGAACCTATAATTTATAGATAACATTTCTGTGCCTGACGATGTGGAGAGGAGTAGTTGTCTGTTCCTCCCACGTCTGCAACGTGCCTGCAGATTCGGGCTTTCTGGAATCTCCAGGTGTCATGAGAAGCGACACCGCAACCACTACATCAAGTGACTACCCAAGATCCCACAGCAGCCAGGGCATAACTAAATTGAGAGCAAACCGCAGCTGTGGCATGCACTCTATTCGACTTCTCCTGGTCCCGGAAGCCAAACTTGATGTGACAGCCAATGCTGCTCATCATGTCTGCCAGATTCCAGTTCCTTCGGTTATCTAGAGGATGGGTTGGACCTCCCCAGAAAGCAATGAATCAGCTGACTTTTTGAGAAGAGGTAACTGTCCCTTTGACATGTATTTTTTTTTTTCCCTCACTCCCTATTGGATTTCTAAAAGCAAATGGGATGGAGATCTGTTTCTCTGTAAGAAAGGTATTTAAGAAGGCTTTGACGGGTTCTGGGGAGATGGTCCCATGGTTTAAAGTGCTTGCTTGCAAAACTTGCCCACCTGTGTACAATTCACCACTACCCATGTAAAGTGAGATGCATGAAATAGTGCAGGTGTCTGGAGCTCATTGCAGTGGCAGGAGCCCTTGCTATAACCATAAGTTCTCTCTCTCCTTCTTTCTCACTCTCTCAAATAAAGAAATTAAGTATTTTTATCCACAATTTGTACCTCTATAAACTAAGCAATGGCAATGACTCCACGATTCTTATTGTGTGCTGTGTGCATGCTTATGTGTGAGTGTGTTCATGCGGTGGGAGAGAGTACATGTGGAGGTGAGAGCCTGACCACAGGTGTCTTCCCCAATCACTCTCCACAGTAGTTACTGAGGCATGGTCTCTCACTCAACTCAGAGCTTGCTTATTGAGGAGGCTAGGGTTACAGCAGGGCTGCCATGCCCATCCGACATTGATGTGGGTTCTGGGATCTGAACTCAGGTCTCCATGATTATATGGCAAGTACTTTATTCACTGAGACATTTTCCAACCCTCACCACCTTTTCTTTGTTGTTGTTTACTTTTATTTATTTATTTGAGAGTGAGAGACACAGACAGAAAGAGGCAGTTAGAAAAAGAGAGAATGGGTGTGCCAGGGCACCCAGCCCCTGCAAACGACCTCCAGATGTGTGCGTCCCCTTGAGCATCTGGCTAACATGGGTCCTGGGGAATCAAGCCTCAAACCTGGGTCCTTAGTCTTCACAGGCAAGCACACTGCCAAGCCATCTCTCCAGACCCCTTCCCACCCTTTTTAATCAAACATGACAGTGTATCTGTATGTCAAACCACAGCTTCCCAGTATTCTTAACATATTAAGAAAACTGACTTAATCCACTGTACAGAATATGGGGGATGCTGATTCTATTCCAGGGCGCATTCCAGCGCATGGATGGGTAGGAAAGGACACGATTTTAGACCCCCGAATTTAAGCCTCAATCAAAGCAACTCCTGGTATGCCAGTTGAGGGCAAACACATAATGTCTTCTGTTATTCAAATATGTGTTTTTCCCCTGAAACTTGTGTGGAAATTTGATTGCCATCACAGTACAGCTGAGAAGTGAGACATTTTAAGAGGTGATGGGTGCTGGGGAAATGGCTCAGTGGATAAATCATTGGCCATATAACTCTGAGTACCTGAGTTCAGATCCCTAGACAGTACATAAAGGCTTTGGTGCTTTTATAATCCTAGTGTTCCCAAGATGGAAAGAAGCCAGGAAAAAAAAAAAAAAAAACTGCCCAGGAGCTCATGAATGGAGCAGTTCACAACGACAGAAGACCTTGCCTCAAACAAGGTGGAAGGCGAAGACCAACACGAAGGTTGTCCTCCAGCCTCCACACAGAGGTTGAGGCATGAACGTGCCATATCGCATATATGAAAACACCCCCCCACACGTGTGTATGCTAAATAAATAAATCATGTAGCAAATGATAATGTTCCTAAGAAAAATTAACTCATGTCTTTAGCATAGAATAAGTTACCAAGAAATCAGCTGTGCTGGGCATGGTGGTGCACGCCCTTAATCCCAACACTCTGGAGGCAGAGGTAGGAGGATCACTGTAAATTTGAGGCCAGCCTGAGACTATAAAGTGAATTACAGGTCAGCCTGGGCTACAGTGACATCCTACCTAAAAAAAAAAAAAAAAAAAAAAAAGCAAAACAAGAAATCATGTGTCAGGAGCTCTGTTCTGTCTCTTTCACATGTACCCATTAGCTCTCCCAATTTTCTACCACATTAGGATATAGGGCAAGGCCTTTGTCACATGTGGCCATGTGACCTTGGGCCTTCGGCTTCTAGAACTATGAGCTGAATAGTCTTCTTTCTTTATTAATTTACTCCACTTCTGGTTTCCTCTTATAACAACAGAAGACCATCTCAGATAATATCTTTGAAAGAAAGGGTTTTGGTGCTAAGAGTATTTCACACATTCCTTCTGTGGTCCAACTTCACCAATTTATCTGAGAATCACTGAGAAATTGTGAAATAGTAAGACTTATGTGTTTGTCTTTGTCTTGAGCTCCTGGCTAGAGCTCTTTACACCCTATAATTTCCTTAGTGGTAAGACTAGAATAATGGGAGCATTCTGTTATTGTTGTTACCTTTGCTTTTGCCCATTACCTTTTCTGGAAAGCTTCAGAACCAATAAGGCAAATGGAGTGTCTCTTGTTCATAACAAGCTCCTTTCTGCCACACTTGATCTTATGTTAATAAACTTACATGGAGCTCCTAATGATGGGGAGCCAATTGGTAAAGTCAGGGGGCCAACAATGTTATCAGATGGTTGCGACTTTTACACCGCCCTACCCTCAACCTCTATATAAGGGAGGATGGATAGTGATTTTTAATCATCAATGGCCAAAGACAGAATCAATCAAGCCCTTGTCATGGAGCTTCCATAAAATCTGAGCTATGAGGTTCGAGGTCTTGGGGGTTGGTAAGTTCATTCTGTGTGCCAGAGAGTGGTTTCCAAATTCCATGGTGACAGAGATCCTGTGACTGGGACATGGTTTCAAATGTTTTACCTGGGTATTTATGTTTAGTCTTTATACTTCCCTCTGCAATCAGCATAGCCGTAAATAAGCTTTTTCCTGAATTCTGTGAGCTGCTTAGAAAATCATCAAATAAAAGAGGCTGTGGATACCATTTTCAAGTCAGAAAGAAGTTGTGGGTAGACTGGGAACTGCTTCAGTATGGCTTTAAAGTGAAGGACAGTCTTATGGGCCTAAACTCTTAACCTTTGGGGTGTGAACTAACTTCCAACAGTTACTTGATATCTTCTGATAAATGGAGGATGGGAAAGCATGCCACATACATTTGATGTCACAAGTATTCTGTGAGGCTAGATAAACAGCCCACGTTTCCTTCATCATCACACTATATAAGTCAACTCCTGAAGGTCAGAGACAAGTGTACCATCATGCTTTCCATGCATGTTGGTACCTGGGGCCTTAACTTTGCCTCTGAACTAGCAGTATCAACAACATTCTATCCCTTAGTCACGACTACTAATTACTCCATTCCCAATTCAGAGTCAGTCAAGATTAAACATTGATTTGACAAAAGGAATCTTAGAATCAATTTCTCTTCCTTTCATAGTTGAGGGCTTTTGTCTAGAGAGTCACCATTATCTACTCAACATTTTGCAACTTCCTGCTAAATGACTTGTGGATTTAGCAAACTTTCAATGCATAGCCCCACTGGTTTCCCATAATAACCACAGATTCTCACATGTATTGGAGTCCCTCATTGTTGCAGTCCGGTTCGCATTGCTGGTAGAAATCACCCAACCAAGAGCAGCTTCTGGGAAAAAGAGGTTTATTTGGCTTACAGGCTCGAGGGGAAGCTCCACGATGGCAGGGGGAAACAATGGCATGAGCAGAGGGTGGACATCACCCCCTGGCCAACAGAAGATGGACCACAGCAACAGGAGGGTGTGCCAAACACTGGCATGGGGAAACTGGCTATAAAGCCCTTAAGCCCGCCCCCAACAATACACTCCCTCCAGGAGGCATTAATTCCCAAATATCCATCAGCTGGGAACCTAGCATTCAGAACACCTAGGTTTATGGGGGACACCTGAATCAAACCACCACATTCCGCCCCTGGCCCCCATAAACTGATATCCATACATGATGTAAAATACAATGCATTCAGTCTGACTTTAAAAGTCCCCATAATTTTTATCAATCTCAATGATGTTCATACATCCCCATAGTTCAAGATCTTTTAACTGAGCCATAATACCAAAATATAACCTCAGAAAACCCAGAATGGCACAGAATAAATATTCACACTGCAATAGATGGCATTGGGCATAGCAAAGAAACATTCAACCAATACCAGATTTAAAACAACCAGGGCAAATATCAAACTCTGTAGCTTCAAGTCCAGCAACTCTAGCCAATGACAAATCTTCAAGTTTGATAATTCTAACCAGCAACAAGTCTCTGGCATTCCAATTCCGCCCCTCCAGCTAGGCTACTCACAGTCCTGGGAAACTTCATCGGGGCCGGCAGCTCCTCGGCAGCCATCTCATGGTCCCGGCATCTCCACTGGGTCTCCACTGCAAGCCACGGTTCGTCCTCATGGCCCCATGGTGTCTCTGTGCAGGCAACCAGCAAACCCGCTTCACACTGCCCATGGCCATTTCCAAAACACAAGACCGTGTTGCAAACTCAATGACCCTCTTTCTAGCATTTCTTATACTCCACGATACCAGGTAGGGTGCCAATTTGTTAATCCAGGGGGGATTAAAGCAGTCTTTGAAGAACAGGACACTCCTTGAGCACTCAGGCCCCTTCAAAAGAGTTGACATTCTTCTTGTTGCCCCAGCGCAGGTCAGCTAGCCCAGTCTCAAAGGTTGTAATCTCTCAGTTGCAGCTGAACGGGCAGCAGTTCACCCAAAGATGTTCCTTTCTGTGCCATATCCCTCTGCACACACCAGTTCATTTCTACACAAAGCAACCCTGCACAACTTCTCAGGACACGGGCACAAGAGCAAGCTTCTCACACAAACTGCTAGCCCAGTCCAGGCACAGCTCTTTCTCACCCTCATAAGCCAAACCTCACAGTCCATAGTTCTTACTGCATTCAGGTCTTAGAGCTCAGACCAGAATAGTCCTTTAAGCTGTACTTACAGCACTGCAAGGCATCTCTTAGGCCAAGGTTTCAACTCCTTCCACATTCCTCTTGAAAATCAGTTCCAAAAGGCTGAAGCCACATAGTCAGGTATCTAGCAGCAATCCCACTCCTCGGTACCACTTTACTGTTGCAGTCCGGTTCGCATTGCTGGTAGAAATCACCCAACCAAGAGCAGCTTCTGGGAAAAAGAGATTTATTTGGCTTACAGGCTCGAGGGGAAGCTCCACAATGGCAGGGGGAAACAATGGCATGAGCAGAGGGTGGACATCACCCCCTGGCCAACAGAAGATGGACCACAGCAACAGGAGGGTGTGCCAAACACTGGCATGGGGAAACTGGCTATAAAGCCCTTAAGCCCGCCCCCAACAATACACTCCCTCCAGGAGGCATTAATTCCCAAATATCCATCAGCTGGGAACCTAGCATTCAGAACACCTAGGTTTATGGGGGACACCTGAACCAAACCACCACACTCATTGTACTGGGTCACTCTGATCACTAGCTGGACTGCCCATTTATAACGGTGCTTCATGTACATAACTCGATTTCTCACTCAAGAATTTTGGCTAGGAATATCAAAGTCCCTGTTCTATCGTTTCCTACCTTTGTAAATTTCAACTTGCACTGTTGGAAAGACACTAGAGTAGATAATGTCTGATCATATCCCTCCTGCAGAATACTCACATTTAAAATCTTAACTCTCAGGCTGGGAGATAGCTTAATGATTAAAGCCCTTGCCTAAGAAGCCAAAGGACCAGGTTCAATTCCCCAGGACCCACATAAGCCATATGGACAAGGTGGCACATGCACCTGGAGTTTGTTTGCAGTGGCTAGAGGCTTCAGTGTGTCCATTCTCTAAACAGAAAGCAAAATAAATGAAATATAATCTTAACTCTCTAGACTGAAGAGATTGTTCAGTGGTTAAGACACTTGCTAGCAAAGTCTAATGGCTTGGGTTCAATTCCCTAGTACTCACATAAAGCCATGTGCACAAAGTTTTTCATATATCTAGAGTTCATTTGTAGCAGCTGTTGGAGGTCCTGTCATGCCTATTCTCTCTCTCTGTCCTTGCAGATAAATAAATATATTAGGATAAAATAAGAATAAAAATATCTGGGTAAAATGTCTTATCTGTTAAGTTGCTTGACAAAGAAACCTAAGATTGCAGTGGCTAGAGGTCCTGGCATGCCAATTCTCTCTCTCTGATAAAAATATATATCTGGGTAGTCTTTTTCTGGAATTGCTATGACATAACTTCTATGTAAATAATTCTTATTCAGAATATATCATAGAAAAGAAATATAGTGTGATTTCTCAGACCTGGCATCAGTTACATCCTGGCTCTGTAATAAGGCAAAGTTGAAAGAAACTTAAGGCTACCAAGTTGTGCTACTCTTGTGTTTCTTTCAAACTCTCTTGACCTGCATACCCTTGAATTTTCTTTACACTAAGATATGAAATCCCTGAGCTTTGTGACATTTCTTTGATCATGGAAAAGAAAATAACACAACAAATCCTATCTAAAGAAGAAGTGGGTCCAGAACATCAAAGCAGATAAGGAGAGATGAGGGGAATTGTTCAGACCTGCAAATATTGATGGAAAATTTGTACTGTTACAAAATAGCTGCCTCAAACACATTCTTTCAGATAAAGGTCTAAGTAATGATGCTGGGGTAAACAAAGAAAAACAAGTGTAGGGAAAGAGAAAGCTTTAATTCCTAATCTGATTAACCTCTAACTTATTGTTATTTCTTTTCTACTAGCATGTAGTCACTGTGTAAAATTATAGCACTCAATTCATGAAGGCCTTTTCATTCATATTGTGTTCTTTGAGCATGCTCACCCCTCTTGCCCTCTCCTGTCCCCATTTCCCCCTACTTGTCTTTCTTCTTCTTCTTTTTTTTTTTTTTTTTTTTGGTTTTTAGAGGTAGGGTCTCACTCTAGCTCAGGCTGACCTGGAATTCACTATGTAGTCTCAGGGTGGCCTTGAACTCACGGTGAGCCTCCTACCTCTGCCTGCCAAGTGCTGAGATAAAAGGCGTGCGCCACCACCATGCTCGGCTTTGTCTTTCTTTTATCCAAACACTCCACCTTCTATTTTCATGTCATTTCATAAATATGAAGTTTTATGTAAATATACTTAAATAAATCATATGAATATGATTTTATACAAAATCTAAGTTCCACACTTGAGGAAAAAACCTGATATTTGTGCCTCAGAGTCCTGCTTATTTTGCTTAATCTAACAATCTCCAGTTCCATCCACTTTCCTACAAATGACAAAATTTTATTCTCTTTAAACCTGAACAAAACCCGATTGAGTATGTACACAATCGGGTATTGAATCAGGTAATTAATGAGTAAATACGATTGTGTATATCCATAATGTAAAATCATATATACATCACTATATATAACTGCCCTGTATTTACTCCTTCATCTGCTGAAGCACTCCTGGGTTGATTCTATTACTTGACTATTGTAAATAGTGCAGCAGCAAACATGGATGAGCAGGTAGCTCTGTGGAAGCTGACCTAAATTCCTTTGCATATGTTCGCAGGGTACAAGATGGCCATATAGATAGCTCTGTTGTTAGTTGATTTTTATAGGGTTAGACTAATTAGTATCTTCATCAATGGTGTAGATGTGCCTTCTTCCTACATCCTCCAACTTAATCAAAAATCTTATTTTGCATCAAATTTTACACCATTATACATAACAAATAGCCTATCCACATGCTGTCCATATGCCAACTTCCTACTACCAAAAACATTTGTAGTAAGGCATATAACCCCAAGTTTGCTTCAACAATATCATAAAAGGTAAATAAAGGGGAGACTCCCCCTTATCCCCACTAGATACACATTTGCATCTAACTTCCCTCTGCACGTTGGTGGAGTCAAGGCCATGTGTCCTCAAATCAGAGAGAAGTTAGCATAAAACAGTTAGCTCTGAAATAAATTTGCTCATGTTATCCTAATGATGACAAACATTTAGTCTAATTATCTCACTTAACTGACTAAAGCTATCAACTTTTTGATATCTATAAAAAGACACTAACAAGAAGATAATTCCTGCAATCAAACTACCAGAGAAAAGTGAAGTAAAGCAGTACCAAAGAGGAGATTTAAATAATGAGCTGGAAAATCTCCCCTCTCTCTTTCATACCCCTTTTCCTTATCTTCTTGCCTTTATCTGTCTTTCTTTCCTCCCTTCCTTCCTTTCTTTCTTTTTCTCTCTTTCCTTTCTTTCTTTCTTTCTTTCTTTCTTTCTTTCTTTCTTTCTTTCTTTCTTTCTTTCTTCATATGCTCCAAGAGTAAGAACTTGTTTTGTGTGTGCGTGTGCTTTCCAACAATTGATTTTCATAGTCATACTTTATCTTCTTTCCAGTTTTAAGTTTCAGTTTCAAAAATTCAGGTATAACAGAGATGGTTAGGGCTCCACAATCTGCATTTCTCAGTACTATATGCTGACTCTGCAGAAATGAAAGTTGGATGTGAAGCCAGAAAAAGAAGCATACTTACATGAGGTACATGGTGGTTTGATTCAGGTGTCCCCCATAAACTTAGGTGTTCTGGATGCTAGGTTCTCCAGCTGATGGACATTTGGAAAGTAATGCCTCCTGTAGGTCATGTATTGTTGAGGGCGGGCTTATGGGTATTATAGCCAGTTTCCTGTTGCCAGTGTTTGGCACACTCTCCTGTTTCTCTGGTCTTCCTTATGTTGGCCAGGAGATGATGTCCATCCTCTGCTCATTTCATAATTTTCCCCTGCCATCATGGAGCTTCCCCTTGAGCCTGTAAGCTGAAATAAATCTCTTTTTCCTACAAGCTGCTCTTGGTTAGGTGATTTCTACCAGCAATGTGAACCTGACTGCAACAGTAAAGTGGTACTGAGGAATGGGATTGCTGCTAGACACCTGGCTGTGTGTTTTTGGCCTTTCAGAGCTGACTTTCAAGAGGAATTATGGAAGAACTTGAAACCTTGGCCTAAGAGATGGCTTGCAGTGCTGTAAGTACAGCTTGATGGACTATTCTGGTCAGAGTTGAAAGACCTGAATGGAGTAAGAACTATGGACTATGAGGTTTGGTTTATGAGGGTGATGAGAGCTTTGCCTGGACTGGGCTAGCAGTTTGTGTGGGAAGCTTGGTGTTATACCTGGATCCTGAGAAGTTGTGCAGGGCTGCTTTGTATAGAAATGAACTGGTGTGAGCAGAGGAATATGGCACAGAAAAAAAATGAAATTGCTGGGCCTAAACTGCTGCCCATTTACCTGCAATTGAGAGATTACATCCTTTGAGATTGGGCTAGTTGACCTGCACTGGGCAACATGAAGAATGTAGACTCTTTTGCAAGGCCCTGAGTGTTCAAGAAGTGTCCTATTCTTCAAAGTCGGCTTTATTTCCCTCTGGATTAGCAAATTGGCACCCTACCTAGTATTGTGGCATGTAAGAAATGCAGGAAAGAGAGGGTCATTGAGGTTGCAACATGGTCTTGTGTTTTGGAAATGGCCATGGGCAGTGTGAAGCAGGTTTGATGGATGAGACCCCATGGGGCCATGAGGATGAAACATGGGTTGCAGTGGAGACCCCATGGAGATGCCGGGACCACACCACAAAATGGCTGCTAAGGAAAGCTGCCAGCCCCAATGAAGTTTTCCAGAACTGTGAGTAGCCTAGCTGGAGGGGCTGAATTGGAATCCCAGAGACTTGTTCCTGGTTAGAATTATCAGACTTAGAGATTTGTCATAAGTAGAGATGTTGGTCTTAGAGCTATAGAGTTTGATGTTTGCCCTGGCTGTTTTAAGTCATGTATTGCTTGAGTATTTCTTTGCTATGCTCAATGCCACCTTTTGCAGTGTGAATGTTTATTCTATGCCATTATGGGTTTTTTTAGGTGAATGTTTGGTATTATGGTTCAGTTAAAAGACCTTGGACTATAGGGATGTATGGACATCAAGGGAATTGATAAAAACTATGGGGACTTAAGTTGGACTGAATGCATTGTATTTTATATCATGTATGGATATCAGTTTATGGGGGTCAGGGGTGGAAAGTGGTGGTTTGATTCACATGTCCCCCATAAACTTAGATGTTCTGGATGTTAGGTTCCCAGCTGATGGCAACTGGAAATTAAAGCCTCCTGGAGGTGATGTATTGTTGGGGGCGGGCTTATGGGTGTTATAGCCAGTTTCCCCTTGCCAGTGTTTGGCACACTCTCCTGTTTCTCTGTTCCACCTTATGTTGACCAGGTGGTGATGTCCACCCTCTGCTTATGTCATCGTTTTCTTCTGCCATCGTGGAACTTCTTCCCAAGCCTGTAAGCCAAAATAAACCTCTTTTTCCTACAAGCTGGGTGATTTCTACCAGCAATGAGAACCTGACTGCAACAAGGTGCTTGTTACAAAAGCAATGTAGAAAGAATAAGGGAATAAGATAGTTATAAAGTGAAGCTATGACCACGTATCCAGTCACAAAAATAAAAACTGCATCCCTGGTAGTTCAGTTGGTAAAGCATCAGAGTTGTAGTCTGACTCTCCCGTGTTCTTTTCCCTGTCTGGGTACTATTGCAGGCAGCTCCACATTGCTGAGATGAACTTCCAAACAGACACAGTTCACGGGAAGAAGGGAATGACTTCAAGCTTATAGATGCAGATGATGTTCAAGCAATGCTAGAAGAAGGTGCTTACTTCTGTACATCCAAGGAGAAGGGACAAACTGCTGCAAGCAAACACAGACCAGCAGATAGTACCCCACATAAGCACAACCAGATATCACATTCTATATGTCTTTGGCTTGGAATTCAGATCCACCCCCCCAGAGATACCCCCCCCCCATAGCATGAATCTGCCTGTTATTGACTGAAGCTAAAAACTCAATTTTAATAAAACACCTAGAGTCTATGGGGCCATACATTCAAACTACCATCGGTACCAAAAAGGAAAACTGTAAATTGTTAAATTACATAGCTCAGATTGGAAAACATGCCTTTTGTACCCTACTTCACCTGCATGGAAAATCGGTCTTTATGTGCATGCCACTAAAATAGCAAACATCAAGTAATCTAACCCAGTATTGTTTAATAATATATGCTGTATGCTAATTATGCCCAGAGCCATGGGAGTCAACTTACATAAGCTTTAAAATCCTCCCCCTCCAAATGTTAGGCCATGTCATCTGATGAGAACAGAGAAATCACAATAAAATCCATAAGCCAATGTATCTCTTCTTACTGTTACTTGTGCACACAGAGCCACCAGTCTCTGTAGGATTCCCCCCACATGATTTCCAGGAAGCCTCAAAAAGTATGTTTCAGGTGTGTTTGCAACCCAAGCTACGAGCCATAGTACCCCTGGAGCCCAACATGTTTTGTTTTTTCCCTGATCTCCCTTGTGAAGGATGTAGAGTCTGGCCATTTCTCCTCCCTCTCATAACACATCACTTTGGCTAAATTTTGTCTCAAGTTTCCAAAATAAAATGTGTTATGCACAAATTTCCAAAGTGCATCATCAAAATAACATCTAAGTTATCACCAAGAACTTAATGAGCCTAAGAGAAAAATAGCCACACAATTTATTTCCTCTTCTTTTTTCTTGTTTCACAAGATAAAAATCTATAACCAGTACAATAAATGTACACACATACTGCTTCAAGACACAGGTAAATATAAGGAAGAAAACACCTGCCAAAATTCTTGTGGCTAGGGATGTAGCTTACATAAGTGGCATATACAAGGCCCTGGGTTTAATCCCTAGCACAGTTATAGTTACTAAACATATGTGACTAAAAGAAGACATGACTCCCCCAGACAGGCAATCTAAGTTTTATCTAACCAATCTTCACAACTTAGTATCCTTGAATCAAGATAGTGCTTACATAGAGGCTAAGGTATGTTGCTATATTTTACTAGTGTCCAATGACATACACAAGAATTTACTTAGCTGTTTAAACATTATACCAAATGTAAATAACATAATTTTCTTTTAAAAATAGTGATATTTTAATGTCTACAACACCAGAAAGCAACATGACTCTTATTATATCCCTTAATAACTACTTGTAAAGAGTAATTTCAAGCAAAAATAAAAACTGTAAGAGGAACTAATTATATATGCAACCTAAAGTAAATGTATCCATGATACCATTATAGTAACTACATTTTTTGTCTAATTATGATTGAACAGATAATACTATCCAGATGAAGAAATACTGTATCACTTGAAAATGAGTCTTTTCAGAAAAGCATTTCAATTTGGACAAAATTGCTACATTTTCCCTCAAATTTCTGAATGATATCATTAAATACTAATGATATGTACAGGCATGTTTTATAAAACACATACTTACATAAAAAGCCTGCACTTAATCCTCACTAGTTGCCATAAATATGAAAGTCACATTTAGAGTGGTGGTGTTTTAGTTTATATACTCCTCATCAGTCATACATTAGTAGCACATGCAAGGAGGCAACCATAATGACACCAACATTCCTTACATGGTGTCCTTCTTGAGGGACCTACCAGGTGACTAATGCATCATGACTATTTTTGGCTGGTTTGCTCTAATTAACCCTCAGAAAACACACAGTAATAGCCTATGTAGAAAGACAGTAGACATGATGCAGTATAAAGAAGCTAATGTACCAGGAAAGCACACAGTGAGAAGATCTCAATGACTTATTTTTAATGGTGGAAGCTTAATTAGTCATGATATTTTGAATGGTCTCCTGCCTGTTATCATTCTGTCATCTCCCCAGCTCATCCCACTGCCTTCAATTTTCAGCAGAAGTGGGATATAGGAGGAACACTGCCTGCATTTTTGGGGGGCAGGCATAAATACTGGAATATCATACAAATACTACTCCACCTCTGATGGGAATACATTCTGAAAAATCCCATTGAGAAGTAGAAAATATCCTAAGTCAAAAATGCGTTTGGTACTCCTAAACTACTCTACTCTAAATGTGAGTTTCGTATTTATGGCAACTAATGAAGATATTGTTAGCCACATGGGTCACTGAAAGATGTTCTTTGTTTCCTATGAGAATCCCATGACTGAAAGCAAGCGGACGCATACTGCCCCTGCCCATCATGAGACAGAATCACATGGCATGTCATTAGTCAAGGAAAAGATGTGAGTTCAACGTTCAAAGTGTTGCTTCTTTCTGGTGGGTATTCATCTCTTTCACTGTATCTTAAAGATGAAAACCTGTAAGTCAACCCAATGTAAGCCCAGGACTTTCCATATTCCAGGAAAAGCTGGTTATTCTGATTTGCTATATTCGCCTCTAATACTCCACAATGCAGATGTTTCAAGAATGCTTGACTTCAGTACCCATAGAAACATTTTATCCTAATCTATACACATGCTGTTCAGAAGTTCTTTTACTCTGAAAACCATAATGACTCAGAATGGACCTTCAACTTTTCTCCTATCATATTTCTTCTTCCTTGATCTTGTTCGTTCCCTCTTTGTACTCACCATGACTAAGGACACCTAAAGCCCAGAGACTGTTTCTATTCATGCCTGAGAATGATGTTCTTGATTTTATTTGAGACTTCAATGGACTGGAAGAGATAATTGCTACCATCGTGAAAAGCATTTACAGTGTTGGGGGAAGCCACTCTGGTTTCACTGATGTCCTGGAAGTCACATATGTGGCAGCAAAATTCAGTGCATTCACAAGTAAAGTGCAGTATCTTTACAATTTTCCAATGTAATACAAAATGCTGAAGATAACTTTTAAGAAATAAAGACTGAAAGAAATTAACAATAAGATATAAAGACTGAAAGAAATTAACAGTATGGGGGAAAACTGGAACTCAGTGTTTTGTAAGTTAATTCAAAGAAAGAAATATTGATAAGTATTAGTATATTTTTGCTCAATCTACCTATGAGAAAATGATATCAAGAAGTTTCATTTTGATTTCACAAATGAAGATAAAGTAGTTATAAATAATCATGTAAAGGCTTAAGAATTTAGATACTAAAGCATTAGCTACTTTTTACTCAAAGAAAGGCAGAATATCTACATTAAATCCTGACCAACACTTCCAACCACCTTTAGCTACTGAGCATGACTCTGAAAGGGTCATGAAGTTAAAAAGTAAATATCAGGGTATGAAATTAATTTTAAGATCAGACAGATGAGGGGCTGAGGAGATGGCTCAGTGGTTAAAGATGCTTGCTTACAAAACCTGCTGGCTCAGGTTCAATTTTCTATTACCAGGATGCACAAAGTGGCACATATGTCTGGAGTTTGTTTGAAGTGGCAAGAAGCCCTATTGAGTCCATGTGCTTGCCACTGCCCCTCCCCCACCTTGTGTGCACACACATGCACGCCTAGAAATAAACAAAATATCTTTTAAAATGATTTGACAGATGGTTTATTTATATGATCTAATGATATGATGTGATACATTTGTTGCAGAGTAAACATATCCTTCCTTACTTACCCTATTAAAAACTCTTTAACTCTAGCCAATTTTTCCTTTGTTCCCTATGTCTTTCCCTTAAAGCTTATTTTCATCAATATTTATACTGAATATTTAATTTAGTCCTTTATGTTTACAGAAAAGCACATTTTATTTTGAAAATATTGATTTTAAGTCTTGCTTCCCAATATATGATCAGGCAGATGAATAGTGACATTTAATTCACTATCCAGAATAATGCTCATAATTTGAATTTCAGGAAGATTTCCAAAAGTGCATGGCTTGTTTGAAAGATTTAACATATTGCAATAAGATTTATCACAACTCCCTCCCCTCCAAATCAGACGCTAATAAAATGTATGTTGAAATTGTTTATTGTCCAGATGGGGGGAAAATAGAACACTATCAGAACAGTAATGGAATAGCACTGTTGGGGGAGATATTGTAAAAGGATAGAGTCTCAAGGGGAACTACCCATGAATCACTGTTCAGAAGCACAGACTGAGCACAGGAATTGCAACATAGAGGATCAAGTTTAAACTAAACTTCCAGTATTTGAAAGAAAGATGAGGCAAATGCAGGCAGTGCATATGAAAGTTAAATATATTAGGTATTGCATGGTTTCTATTTGGCAATACTAAGTATGTTTTGTCCTGTGAGTAAACCATAGGGCCATTATAATTACAAACTCTTTCTTGCTGGTAGTTTTGTTCCTTACTATTGTAGATGACAATTCTAGGGAGAAAACGATTGAAGGGTTACAAAGACATGTGGGCTTTACTCTGAGGTCCTTGTTCTCTCTAGCAGAGCCCATTTTGAGTGACCCATGGTTCACGGCAAACTATTTTCCTGGGGAGATGATAATAAATGTCTGTTCACTTCAGACAGGGCATAGATGACAGGCTAATGCATGATTGCACCAAAATCAGTTTTGGGGAACTAGTGAATTTACTGGGGTTACTTACAGAGCAGTGTGAGGTGTTGCTGACAGGAGCATAGGTGACTCAAAGGCAGCTGCATCCCCCAAAAGCCCACCCAGGCATAGGTGGCAACTCACAGAAACTGTGTCTGTAGATCTGAGTGCATTGTGAGACTTGCAGGTGGCTCTATTGACCGGAGAGTCTCCTCCCACCCACCCACCCCGCAACTTCCAAGTTATTTGTTTTACACTTTATATGTCCTTAGCAACATTTTAAATTTAGAAAATTATATCGCAATACTGGTCACAGTCTGCACTTCACAGCTGCTCCCTTTTCCTATAACCTTAAGGAGTGGGTCTATGACCTTTGAAGTTTCAGCACTCCCAGACTTGTTGACTTCCTGAGTCTATCCTTCCTCCAGGACAGTATATTTCAGATCAGAGAAAAACTTGCTATACAATGCACTGGTTCTCAATAAACCATGTATCTGCCCACTGTGGTGGCTTCATATTGAGAAAAATATCCTATTGCCTTGGGTCTTATTCCTCTAATCACAGAGAGGTAGTTGGAGTCAACCAGTCTCTTGTTCTGCATCCAGTGCTCCTTCTATGTGTCAAACGGTTTACAAGTAATAATGCGTCATCATTATATTTCAGATGACAAATAGTAGGAGTTGTCTCCAGGGCATACAGTGTAATCATACAGTATTCTCTCAGTATAGAACCAGGGTTTCTCACAGGCAAGCCAGCCATTGAAAAGAGAAGACCAAAAAAATGCTATGTATTATAACTCTCAATCTGTTTTGCTTAAACTAGCTTCCAATCAGAATTTTTCCATATGATTTTGAGAATTCGAAATGGGTTTCTTCTCATTGTGGCACTCATCACAATGAATTGAAATGGCCCCTTCTGTTCCACTTCTCATTACACCATAAGCTCTTTCATGGACAGGTGTCATGTTTGATTCTCCCTGTCATCCAAATCCTACATCTAACTCAGGAAAAAAATTCCTTCCTCTACTTCTGAAGTAAGCCTGTGTTCTAATTTGTTCTGACCAATTCTACCACTACAACCTGTTTCAAAACCTTCATCACCATACAGAGGCTATCTCTATGAGCTTCCCAATTCTGTCACAAGGCCTCTACATTACACCCTAGACTGAAGAATCAGGGAAGTGTTTCTAACACATTCAAAGCATTCACCTTAATAAACCCCTCAGGTGGCTTAATGATCAGAACCAAATCTTTCACCCATTAGCTTCTCCAGTATGCTTACTTTATACCTTATTTCTTTCCTACCTTATTTCAAACACTTTGGGGAGAATGCCTTTTATACTCTTTCTGGAATGTTCTGAATTTATTTTCAATCATTGTCCTTGCCTTGGCTGCCCTTCTGCTTCTATTCTCTTTCCCAGATTTTTTGGCAATTTCCTTCTTCTAATCTCTCAGCTCTCCATTCACGTGTCACTTCTCCTTGTACTGACAACGGGGATACCTTCTCCACAATTCTTTGGATAAAATTTTTCAACCTGCTTCAGTCACCTTTCCTCACATTGCCCAATATTTTTATAGGACATTTGGAGAGATAAATTCTCTTATTTGTTTGCGTGTTTATTTTCTCCCTCATCTCATTTAACAATTAACTCATTTTATCCCATTTATTGCTGTATTCTCAGCTTTTAAAACTATTACTAACATATAGTAGATATTTAATAAATACTTGTCACTGGCTACTTGATAATCGGAAAGTCTGTCTTATGAACCACTAGTGGTTAGCACAATCTTAGACAAATTGCAGGGTAGTAACAAATAACATTGATTGGTATTCTCTCCAGGAACTAATTTTTTGACATTTATTTATGTATTAATTGCATTGTGTTCCCTACATTGTTAAGTTTTAGCTCCTAAGTCCCAATACCTACCAAGATGGTTAATTTTTATTGCTAACTTGATTGGATCAATGAGAAATCAAGTTATAAAATTGTTCAATGCAGGCATTTCCAAGATGTATTAACTGAAGGGTGAAGAACTTTCCCCAAAGTAAGCGGGGACTTTTAGGGAAATTCTAAATATAAAGAAGTCCCAGGAATTAAAAAAAAAAAAAAAAGCAGCTGTTTTGTCTGACTGTTCTTTTTATTTGCTAATGAGTTCATTTACCCTATTGCTGCCTTATATCGTGAACATCAGTGCTGAGCTTATTCAGACTGCCAATGTGGACTTAAGACCAGTGACTCTTCAGGAATCCTCCAGGACTTAAGTGCCAGATTGAGACTTCTGTGCCATGCATCTTCATGGACTGAGCGGCTATCAGATTTTCAGCCTCTTCAGCCTGCACACTGCCATTGTTGGACTGCCCAGCCATACTGTGTAAGCCCTTTATAATGTACACTCATTTTATTGGTTCAGTAACTCTAGAGACTATGACCAAAAAGCACCTATGGATGTGACCTTACTTAGAAATGAAATCTGCATAGGCAAGCTAAAATGAGGTTATAGTCTAATTAAGCAAGTAATCTAAGTGAATAGTTTTGTTATAAAAAGAGGAGAAGGAATATGTAGGCAGACATATCTGGGGAAAGAAAGCTATCTACTGAAGGAGGAGAGATGACTATGTTTAAAGCAAAGAAATACCAAAGTCAGCAGAAGCTAAGAAAAGGATACAACAGGGAAACTTTTCTGTGGAAGCCGTTAAGTGAATCAGTCTTCAAACACCTTGATTTCAAACTTCTGGATTCCAGAGCAATGAAAGAATAATTTTTTTTGTTTTCTTACGCCATCTAGTTTGGGAGTTTCTTTTAGACAGCCCAACAAAATGCATATATGTAGCAAAGAGAAAAGGAAAACTCCACATTAGAGTGAGGTGTAAGAGTACTCCTGTTTTCATTATTTCCTAGCAATGGGACTTGGGTATGTTTTGGAACTTCTTTGAGACTTCCCTAACTTACAGGATGGGGCTCATAATGCCCATCCTACAGTGCTATTGTGTATCAAAATAGTTAATTTTGTAATGCCCTTAGAACAGTGTACCATGTAGAATAAAGATTTGATAAATATTAGCTATTGATCTTGGGACGGAGGTAACTGTGACTACAAAGACCAATGACTGAGTTAGCCATTGGCTATACAAGCCCTTCAGTCTGCACAGCTGTTTCTTCTTTGCACAGTGTCTGATGAGTCCTGTGTATGATGTTTGCCTCACTTTGTTCCAGATGCCAGGTGGGTTCTTCAGTAGCATTTCCTTGACATCTTCTCTATTCAAGGACTAATAAAACATGAGGGAAATTTTACATTGATGCAAACATTAATAAATTATAACCTGAGTGATTTCTGTCTAAACCTGGGCAGGGATACTCATGTGATAATGGTTACCTTCATCTGCATAAACATCATGAGAAGGGTATAGGTGAGATTCATTCAAAGATTGGGTGAAATATGTCTTGTACTGAATGCTGTCATGCTGTCAGGGGCCCTCTAAGAAGCCAGGCATACAATTCTCTAGTTTCTAAGACTACACTAGTCCCTCCTGGACTCACTATTGTATTTAAGATGACAATTCTCCACCTTTTCCTAGAGCAGCCTGCATCCAAGGATGTGCGATGTAGATGGACAGAGACTCAGCCTCTTCTTCCCCACTGCATCCAGGTTAGAGGTGCCCAAAGAATCAACTGACAAACTTTCTAAGTCTTATCAAAACCAAGTTTTTTTTTTTGTTGTTGTTGTTGTTTTTACCTCTTCTAATATATCTTTCTCTTGCCACAGGTATTAAAACCAAGAGTACTTCATAATAGGCATCCTGTAGTCAAAGCCCTGTCTCAAACATTTGCTCTGGGGTAATCCCAACCAATAATAATAATAATAATCTTTAAAACTAACCAACTAGAATTGAGAGTACAGCTCAGTGATAGAGAGCATACCAAATATGCCTGAGGACCTGGGTTTGATCTGCAGCAACACAAAAGGCATTAAAACATGAAAAAAATCATACAAATTATTAGCTCATACCAACTTTTCAAACCTAATATTTTTTTTTCTGGAAAAAATTTGCAATTTTTAACTAAACAAATTAGATCATTTATCCCAAGGAAAAAATCAACTAAAGGAAAAATGTCTATATTATCACATAAAAATAACACATGAGTGCATCCTCCTTTCATTATGTTATGAAAACTGAGTCACACAGAGATGGCACCAGATATAGAGTGGAGAATCAGAAAAATTATTCATGTTGACATGGACTCAGGAGAACCACTTCCAACCCTCAAGTACTGAGTTCTGATGGCTCAGAATTTTTATAGACAGTATGACAGACTGTCTGACATCATTTGTGTTCTTTATACAATTGGTGGGTTGCAACCTTCTAAGGTTACATGATTTTGGAGCACAAACAGAGAATTCCTTAGCAATAAGCCAGTGATAAGGAAGTACAAATGTAGAACAGAAAGCTGTTTGTTCAAGAATGTTTATTCAGGGGTATTTGTGTGTATGGCTGCACTAAACAAAGAACATACAAGCAGGGTGCAGCTGAATAGATAGGGAGGGGACTCAGGGCCATCCTGTCTCTCTGGTAAAGGCTCATACACCAGAAACTTATTTTACTGTATCATATTGGACTGGTTCCTTTGTTAAATTTCTTCTATCACATCCCTACTTTTTATATCTTTTGTAAATACTACCAAGAAACATCAACTATTCTGGTATCATCCTAAATATTAACCCTCTGATACCCCTAGAAAAATATTTGGACTTCTTATATTTAGAATATAAGGGCCAAACAGAAAGCCCATGAAGAGAATCAGAATATGGCCAGCAAATGGAAGAAGCCAGTATCTTTACCAGGTCCTGACTATCTCTGACTTATAGACTCCAATAGAGCAGAGGCTGTTACAGAAGCAGATAATTTCTCTAATAAGGCACAGCAAACATATGAGAAACATCGAACTATTTCTTTTAGTTCCAGTAGGACTGATGGACATCATACCATTTGTAGCAGACAAATTCAGGTTCACTGAGATGAACTTCCAGACCAGGCATAGTTATGGAGGAAGGGATATTTATTGAAGCTTACAGATCAAGGGGAAGATCCATAAATGGCAGAAGAAGCTGGGCTACCTTCACAGGACCAAACAGAGAAAAAAAAGCACAAGCCTAAAAACCAAAAGGCCACACAGCACAGTACAATTCAGGAACTCCAGTTAGGCATACTTTGCATATCTTTTGATTGAAATCTGAAACCTACCACCACAACTTAAGATCCACCCAGTTACATTGCCTCCAGCTGGGTAGCCAGCAGATGCAAACTACAAACAATAAGGAACTGAATATATTGGGGGCCATCTATTCAAACCACCACACCATTTTTCCAGGTATCTCACGTTGAATTGCTTAAGGCTTCTGCCATGTGTGGCACAGTTGGTTTCTAGGATTGCAATTTGAGCAGAGCTTTAGGCTCCTCAAACTTCTGCTGTGCACAGACCAGTCAGCTTCCAGGGTGAGTAGAGCAGGCCTGTAGTCTTCTTAGTAAGGGCAGGTGTCTTATGGAGCTTTACCTTGAAGGGACTCTCTGCGTTCCTGGTGATCTGTCAGCCATTACAGTCTGCTGAGGAAGCTGTCCTCTTGATTCAATGTATAAGTCTGGACTGATGGGTATTGGCCCAAGTCCCTAGGGGTAGGTGGTTACTTCCAATGGCCTAAGAATCTAGCTGCAGCAACTGGGCACTCATCCATCATCATCTTGGGCCTAGGACTCTGAGACTCCCTGTGCCTGCACCCCCCTCACCCTCCTGGTTATACAAGGGAAGGAAGCCAAAAGAGCAGAGCCATCAAGGTTTATTCCTAGGGGTGGACTTTGGGTCTGGGGCCAACTGGGGTTCTGGCACCCATCAACTAAATAGTAAGGTGCCCAGAGGACAAAGTAGCAGCCATGTGGCAAATGGTACTCTGCGGAGATCCCAATAGGAGCATGGATTCAATCCTCCCCAGGCTCCCGTGTCCACCTGGGATCAGACCTAGTGTCGAACTTATCCTCATCAACCCTCAGCCACTTCCCAGTGGGACAGCATGAAACCCACCCTGCCCCCAGCAAGATCTTCACTGTAATCTCCTCTCCCAACCCCTTCATTTTCAGCTTGTACAGAGAAAGGGATACAAAACAAACTTTTGAAATAGGTAGTTGTGGTGGTTTGAGTCAGGTGTCCCCCATAAACTTAGGTGTTCTGAATGCTAGGTTCCCAGCTGATGGAGATTTGGAAATTAATGCCTCCTGGAGGGAGTGTATTGTTGGGGGCTGGCTTATGAGTTTCCCCTTGCCAGTGTTTGGCACACTCTCCTGTTCCTGTTGTCCACCTTATGTTGGCCAGGGGGTGATGTCCACCCTCTGCTCATGTCATCGTTTTCCCCTGCCATCGTGGAGCTTCCCCTTCAGCCTGTAAGCCAAAATAAATCTCTTTTTCCCAGAAGCTGCTCTTGGTTGGGTGATTTCTACCAGCAATGTGAACCGGACTGCAACAGTAAAGTGGTACCAAGGAGTGGGATTGCTGCTAGACACCTGACTGTGTGGCTTTGGCCTTTTGGAGCTGATTTCCAAGAGGAAAGTGGAAGGAGTTGAAACCTTGGCCTAAGAGATGCCTTGCAGTGCTGTAAGTACAGCTTAATGGACTATTATGGTCAGAGCTACAAAACCTGAATGCAGTAAGAACTATGGACTGTGAGGTTTGGCTTATAAGGGTGAGAAAGAGCTTTGCCTGGACTGGGTTAGCAGTTTATGTGAGAAGCTTGCTCTTATGCCCTTGTCCTGAGAATTTGTGCAGGGTTGCTTTGCGTAGAAATGAACTGGTATGTGCAGAGGGATATGGCACAGAAAGAAAATTCTTTGGGTGAACTGTTGCCCATTCAGCTGCAACTGAGAGATTACAACCTTTGAGACTGAGCTAGCTGACCTGTCCTGGGGCAACAAGAAGAATGTAGACTCTTTAGAAAGGGCCTGAGTGCTCAAGGAGTGTCCTGTTCTTCAAAGTCTGCTTTATTCCCCCCTGGATTAACAAATTGGCACCCAACGTGGTATTGTGGAGTATAAGAAATGCTGGAAAGAGGGTCATTGAGTTTGCAAAACGGTCTTGTGTTTTGGAAATGGCCATGGGCAGTGTGAAGCAGGTTTCCTGGTTGCCTGCATAGAGACCCCATGGGGCCATGAGGATGAACTGTGGTTTGCAATGGAGACCCAGTGGAGATGCTGGGACCATGAGATGACTGCCGAGGA
This sequence comes from Jaculus jaculus, assembly GCF_020740685.1. Lineage (NCBI taxonomy): Eukaryota > Metazoa > Chordata > Mammalia > Rodentia > Dipodidae > Jaculus > Jaculus jaculus. The sequence goes on from NC_059107.1 coordinate 134,903,811, forward strand.
GCTGCCGGCCCCAATGAAGTTTCCCAGGACTGTGAGTAGCCTAGCTGGAGGGGCGGAATTAGAATGCCAGAGACTTGTTGATCGGACTTGAAGATTTGTCACTGGCTAGAGTTGTTGGACTTGAAGCTACAGAGTTTGATGTTTGCCCTGGTTGTTTAAATCTTGTATTGGTTGAATGTTTCTTTGCTATGCCCAATGCCATCTTTTGCAGTGTGAATATTTATTCTGTGCCATTGTGGGTTTTTGAGGTTATTTTTTGGTATTATGGCTCAGTTAAAAGATCTTGAACTATGGGGATGTATGAACATCAGTGGAATTGATAAAAACTGTGGGGACTTTTAAAGTCAGATTGAATGCATTGTATTTTACATCATGTATGGATATCAGTTTTGGGGGGTCAGGGGCGGAATGTGGTGGTTTGATTCAGGTGTCCCCCATAAACTTAGGTGTTCTGTATGCTAGGTTCCCAGCTGATGGAGATTTGGAAATTAATCCTCCTGGAGGGAGTGTATTGTTGGGGGCCAGCTTATGCGTATTAAAGCCAGTTTCCACTTGCCAGTGTTTGGCACACTCTCCTGTTGCTATGGTCCACCTTATGTTGGCCAGGGGGTGATGTCATGTCATCGTTTTCCCCTGCCATCGTGGAGCTTCCCCTTAAGCCTGTAAGCCAAAATAAAACTCTTTTTCCCAGAAGCTGCTCTTGGTTGGGTGATTTCTACCAGCAATGCGAACTGGACTGCAACAGTAGTATATCTCAGAGCCAAAGCCATGGAAGGACAAGAGCTGGAACTTCCAGAATTAGCATCGAACCAGAAGCAATGTGGCCCCTCAAGTCTGGCTTAAGCATGTCATCCACATTAAGCTCAGAGGTCTTGGCATAAGCCCACAGCCTGACTTTCATCTTGGTTTATCTCTCTTCCCATTGTCCAATCTTTTCCCCATTGTAAGACTGTAGAGTGAATGGTACAACTCCGCAGTATCCCAAATATTACCACCCTCCTTTCTGTGGCCTTGGGCCTAGCCATCCCCAGGCCCAACCAGCCAGCCCCTAATCCCTAATCCTCCAACTTTACTGGAAAGTGAGTTTGGAAGCAAGTGTGTATGGGGGTGGGAGGAGGGAAGCTCTGTCTTTGAAGCTTCTGGTTTGACTCCTGCTAAGCTGTGTCCCTCCATCCTTATTCCAGGGAGAGTCTTGAATTTCTCTCAGTGCTTCTGGACAGGTTCCTGGCCTCACAGTTTTACTTTTTATTTATTTGTTTTTTTTTTTTTTTTTTTTTTTTTTAAGAATAGTAGAATCTTGTATCTGCCCTGTCTATAATCTTACTTATATTCAGAGTTACCGTTGGGGGCCATTCAACATTAAAAGCTGGCCATTCTAATTTGCAGAGGGTCTTTAATTTCCCTGGTGTCATATTAGTAGAATAACCTCCTGAATAACCCTTTCTGAAGAATTTCTTTGGTCATGCAGTCTAGGACAGTGGGTTTGATGGAGACCTCTCCTCAGTGATGAATTTCCCACTGTGTTGATGCTGCAGAACAGACAGAAAGCTAGACTTCCTGGGCATGCATTGCTTTGGAGAGAACTCACTCTGAAGCCTCAGAGATGTGAGACACACACACACACACACACACACACACACACACACACACACACACATTCCTACAAAGTATGCTTTTCATGCAGATTATAGACAGCCACTTTCCTCTGAGGTGATCTAACTGAGCAGTCCCAATAACTGTGGCAGTTAATTACATTCCTAATCCACCTTCCTTGGGGGGTGGGGTGATTGAGCACCCCAGGGTTTCTTACCTTGTTTCTGATGTCCCAGATGATTTGTCCACTCTCCTCTTCAGACCCACTGGGCAGAACACAGTCTGATAGCACAGACTATAGTCCATGGAGTCTGCACACAAAGGCCAGGTGGCACCTTCTAGTTGTCCTTGGATGCTAAGTCCCATAGCAATGGTGCCTCAAATGGCTATCCTTTTCTGTGAGCATAGAGCACAATGGGGTTTCCCAACCAATACACCAAAAATGTTATAGGAAACTGAGTCACACAGAAATGACACTAGAGATAGAGTGGAGAAGCAGAAAATTTACTCATGTCAACATGGGCTTAAAGGAATAACTTCCAAACCCTGAGTACTGAGTTCTGATAGCTCAGAGTTTTTATAGACAGTGTGACAGGCAGTCTGACATCATCTTGAGTCCTTTATACAATTGGTGGGTTACAAGTTTCTAAGCTTGCATGATTTGGGGACACAAACAGAAAATTCCTTAGCAATATGCCAGTGGCAAAGAAGTACAAATGTAGAAGAGACTGTTTGTTCAGGGATGTTTCTGTCTATGGCTTCATTAACCAACTAACCTACAAGCAGGGGCGGCTGCATAGATATGGAGGAGACTCCAGGTTATGTTGTCTCCCTGGTAAAGGCTTGTACAGTAAAAACTGTGTTTTAGAGTGTCATCTGGGCCTGGTTTCTTTGTTAAGTTTTCTACTACAATTATATCATTCAACAATAGGGTCTAAGCAATAAAAATTTCACCTCAAAAATCATGAATGCATGAGTGGGAAGGAAAAAGATATCATCAACCTAGTTATTGCTGCCTTTACCTTGCTGTCACACATCAATATTTATAAACCTTTCATGTTCTTACTTTCAGTTGAATTTTAGTCCAATGCCAACAAGGGTGGAGAACATGTACTACTATTATTCCACCATTAGAAATGAGAAGAACAGGGCTGGAGAGATGGCTTAGCGGTTAAACACTTGCCTGTGAAACCTGAGGACCGCGGTTCGAGGCTCGATTCTCCAGGACCCATGTTAGCCAGATGCACAAGGGGGTGCACGTGTCTGGAGTTCAGTGTGCAGTGGCTGGAGGCCCTGGCATGCCCATTCTCTCTCTCTCTCTATCTGCCTCTTTCTGTCTGTCTCTGTTGCTCTCAAATAAGTAAAAATAAACAAACAAAAAAAGAAGAAATGAGAAGAACAATCTGACTTTGCTTTCTTTTTGAAGACCAGTAGAAGAGCTGAGAACTCACATTGGCTTTCTAGCCACATTCCTATAACTCCTTGACTCGCCCATTCTGCCTAAAGCAGTTGAAACTAGAGACATCTTCATTCATTAAATAACTCAGAAACAATTATAAGGTTTCCATTACATATGTACCTGTTAGATGGCACTTATTTTTGGTTTGTTAGCACTGAAAGAACTTGAGGGCTTCAATATAAAGATTACATAAAAGAAAAACATAAGTATTGTTGCTATACTCAACTGCTAAAAGCTAGCATCTTTCTTTCAGGCATTTGTGCTATGCATTTTATATGCATCATGTAAATTCACCCCAGGAAGATGTTTATGGAGTAAGTGCTAATTATACTGGCAGTGTGGTCATTAAGACCAACTATTATAAAGACTTTTCTTTTAAATCCTATTTTTGAGTCTTACGTAACATTGGTCAGGACTTGCTATCTCTAAGCATTAGTTATGTCCTCTACAAAGGAAATCATGGGTATATGAATATCCCAGTCTCATAGGTATAACACTAAGTAGAAGACCACAAAAAGGTAATAAGAAGTATTAAGGAAAGGAAAGAAAGGTCAAAGGATATATGTCATGAAAGTAGCATGAAGACTATTGGGGGTAGAAGGACACAAGGGTGAAGGAAGGATGTGGAAGAAAAGAGACAGAACAACAGAAATAAATTTCGTCTAAAAAATGCCAACATAAACCCTGATTCTTTGCATGCTAACAAAATAAAGAAAGAAACAAATAAATAAATAATATGCTTATCTGCAATGTTGTGAAGATTCTAAGAGGTAAATTGTGAATGAGTGCAGAGCTCATAATGCAGCTTCAATAAACTATAGTTACACCTTTTTACAGATGAAGAAATATGGTCACAGAAAAATTGAGAACTTGCTTTAGATCATGGAGCATTTTGTTTTGTTTTTTATTAAGTTTTTACTATTAGAGCATGTATCTTTTGATTTTGTGTTTTTCACTATTATTGCTATTACTGCTTTAATCATTATTGTTCTTTACTTAGTTAAAAACCTTGATTTTATGATTTTTACTAATTTAAAAAAATATTTATTCATTTATTTGAGAGAGAGGAAGAGGAAGACAGAAAGAGAGAATGGGCACACCAGGGCCTCTAGCCACTGCAAACAAACTCCAGACACATGTACACCTTTGGGTATCTGGCTTATGTGGGTTCTGTGGAATCAAACCAGGGCCCTTAGGCTTTACAGGCAAATGCCTTAACCACTACACCCTTTCCTCAGCCCAATTTTGGCTATTTTTATTTTATGCTTTTTCTATTTTTTTGTATGTATGTTTTGGATGTGTTCATGTTTGTACATGTGCTCATATGTGTGCATGTGTGTGGAAGCCAGATGTAGACTTTGAGTACCTACCTTAATTGATCTCCATCTTATTTTTTCTCTCACTGAACATGAAACTTTCCAATTGAAATAGAATAGCATTCCAGAAAGCTCCAGGGATCCTCCTGCCTCTGCCTTTCTAGCACTGGGAATACAAGTACCTGCCACTGTGCCCATTTATGTGGGTCCTGGGGAGCTGAACCTGGGTCTTTGTGCTTGTAAGGCAATTTACTGAATGAGATATCGCCCTAACTCTAAATCATACTGCTTGCTAATAACAGTGGATATCCCAGTGTTATTGTTAATCTTCCCCCCGACCCCCAGGGAAGGGTCTTACTCTAGCCCAGGCTGACCTGGAATTCACTATGTGATCTCAGTGTGGTCTCAAAGTGATGGAGATTGACAACCTGATAGGATTTAGATTCGCCTAGGAGAAGTGCCTCGAGGGATTATTTTGATTCAGTTCACTGAGGGGGGAAAGATTCACTTTAACTTTGGCCTCACCCCATGGGCTAGGTCCTGGACTGTACATAAAGGAGGAAGATAGCAGAGCATGAGGTGTCATTACTCTGATTGCTCTCTGTAGACTGAATGTAATCAAGTCTGCTTCATGCTCCTGACACCATGCCTCCCACAACATGAGGGACTGTAACCTTGTCCTGTGTGTTGAAATAAACCCTTCCTTCCTTAAGTTTCTTCTGGTCAAGTATTTATCTCATCAATGAGGAAGTAACTAATACAAGAAATTAGTGCTGAAGAAAAGCAAGCAATGATAGTCACACCACAGCCAAAATTCCATTCTGTTACTTCCAGTATCAATATGTTGTATTAATTCCTTCCTCATTGTTATGACTAAATGCCTGAAAGGAAACAGCTTAAAGAAGAAATGATTTTTTTTTTCCATTTTACCCTTCCAGGATATAGTCCCTCGTGGTAGGGAAGGCATGGCGGCAGAAACATGAAACAAAAGCTGGTCACCTTGCAGGTTCCAGAGTCAGGAAGCAGAGAAAGAATAAGTGGAGCCACATAAGGAAGCCTCCAGCCTGTCCCCAGTGATTCACTCCCTCCAGCAGGGCTCCATCTCCTAAAGTTTCCACAACCTTCCCCAACAGGGCCATCAGCTGGGGACCAAAGTCTTCAAACGTATGATGAGCCCATGGGGGAATATTTCACATCCAAATCACAACACCCAGATATATACTCTTATCTAGTGTGTCTTTTGTGAAAGAGTTTACCATTTTTATCTTTAACTGAAACATATTTTTTCAATTAAACATATTTGTATTGGAACATAGGAAGTATTTCTAATGATCACGTTATTAAGGATATTCAACTCAAAAGAGAGAGCTAGGAAACCTTTCTGCTGTTAATTTCCAATTTAGTCTCCATTCACCATGGTCTCTACAACAATGCTCCAAGATTCTACTTAGAAGCGCTGCCTAAAACTATTGATCTCTCATATTTGTGAAAGATAAAGATGGAAATGAATTCAGACAGGTCTTTGATACAATGCCAGATGGATTCAAATTCAGAGAAAACATAAATTCAGATTGTGAGGGATAATTTGCTTAGATGATTGCTTATTGGCCAATGCAGTTACTTTCCATTCATTCTTGCTTTGAAGAATGGAAATGTGTTCAAATGAAATATTTTTTATCCTCCAAAAGCACTCCTCCAATACTGATCTTAATGAACACATTCCTACTAAGTATAACGATCTGAAACTCTGAATCCATTATGCAAGATATGAAGAGAAATGGGCTAGCCTATACACTAGCAGTGTGTGTGTGTGTGTGTGTGTGTGTGTGTGTGTGTGTGTATGTATGTGTGTTGTATATTGTCTAGATCACCTTTAAAATAATTACATGCTGATTGTATGTCTAAATTGTCACGTTGTGTTCTCTGTTTATTTTATTATTTATTTATTTATTTTGGGTTTTTCAAGGACCTGGAATTCACTATGTAGTCTCAGGGTGGACTCATACTCATAATGATCCTCCTACCTCTGTCTTCCAAGTGCTGGGATTAAAGGTGTGCACCACCAGGCCAGCCCTATGTTTGATTTCAAAGTTGAAGTACCTTTCTATCACAAAAGTGAATAAAGCCCTAGAATGCTGAATGATGGAATGAGAATGAACGGCTCCTTCTGTTGTCTGGATTTCCACAATTTGATGGCTTTGTGAAATTTGAATAATTCTTAGCTTCCAGCATGTTGATAGGTTCGCCAGTACTACTAATATGCATAAACATGATCCTTCCCTCTTGGAAAGGCCATCACCTGCCATTCCTGTTCCTTCCATCTAGCATCAGCAACACTTAAGTTGTAGCTAGTACCTCTGGTCTTTCTTGCGGGGGGAGGGGGGGTCTCACTGGTACTTTTCTTTCTTTTTATTCTTTAGCCTGACCTGGTTACTGATTTACTGGTAGCACCAAGGAAGCATGTGTCCAAATTTACCTGTCACAAGATAAAGAAAATGCTATTTTTAAGCAGGAAGTTATTTATCTTTCTTTGTCTTGTCTTGTTTTATAAAAAATTTATGATGGTTACTTTTCCATGTCAACCTACTTGGGCCAAGATGCCAAGACTCATAACTAAACATTTTTGAAGATGTTTCTATGAGGATGTTTATGGCAATATTTGCAGAAAAGTTAGTAGACTTTGCTTGAAACCAACTTCTTTCCATGATGTAGCATGGGTCTCATGCAATCATGTGAAGATTCAAGTAGAACAAAATGTCTCCTGTGAGCAAGAGGGAATTTTGCAACAGATTTCCTGCAAGTATTAACTACAACATCAGCTTTGTCCCAGAACGCCAACCTCATGGCCTTTGAACTTGACCTCCAATGTTGTCTTTGCATGGATCCCTAGCCTGCTTCAGTCCCCAAGAGCCCATGTAAAACCACAGGTGGTGATGCATGCCTATAATTTCAGCCCCGGAGAGTGAGAGATAGGAAATCTCCAGGGTTACCAACTAGCTAGGCTAGCCAACTTGGTGAGCACTAGGCTTAACAGGAAATGCTGTTTCAAAGAATGACCCATTGTATCTAATGATGATTAATTTAATTAAACAGTGGGAGGTCTTGAACAGTCTCTCTAAAAATGAATGCTTTCTAATCTATATGAAGATGTTAGAAGTCTTCTTCGCATCCTATAATTCTATAAAATCCTGCTGTAGTTTTCTGAACTACAATAATTTGCCTTCATTGATCATTTATGAGAGGCAAGGGGACAGCAACTGGCAAGTACACACTTCAAGTTGTGCAACAGATTCAAGGATACTGTTTCATGCAGACATGGCGGTGAGAGAGCCCCACATTTCTAGAGCCGACTGGACTGTTGCACAGTCCCCTCTCTTCATATGGCTAAAGGAATCTAGACATTAAATAGATAGAACAGCTTTAGTCCTAAATAGGAGAGGGCATGTCTTTTTCACTTGTGCTCCCAAAAGAATTCAATTTCCTTCCTTCTCCACATGGTTTGCTTAAAAGAATTTGATGTATCTTCATCTAGAAGTTCTAACATTCAATACCAACTTGAAAAATTGCTAGAAAAAGAACTACTTTCTTCATACATCACCCTAGGAACAACATAAGTCATGCAGATGAGCCATGGATCCCACTCTCTGAAACAGATCTTTGATGTTAATAACTAAAATTTGCCTTAGGTTGCTCTCATATGGCTTAAAGATGGTTGCTTTCATTGATCTAAATGTGAGAGCAGTGCAAGTGAGTGTGCAAACAGAGCTGATAATGGTAGGTGTGAAAACCAAAGAGGTGGGAAGTCCAAAATCATTAGAGATACTAGCAACCAGTAATCTAAGAGCAGCAGTTCTGTCCCTGAAGAGTTTCTTTTTCCTATTGATGGATTTATAGTTTTCAAATCCTTTTGTTCTTTTAATTTGACATGTAATTTATAATGAAGTGGGGCTTAGAGTTCAGGAAGAGCTCCAATTTGGGTGTTCTTATCTGTTTTAACAGATAATTGAAAAACAGTCTGAGAAGGATTGATTATAAACCATTAAAATATTTGGGGGTAGTTTAAGAGAGTTTATAAGTCTGGGTAAAAGGCCTGGACTGGTACATGTGTCCATATGCAGACAGGGGTTGGGAGCCCATGTGCTGAGCAGACCATGGGCTCTGAGTAAAAACATGAAGGGTGAGGGGCTTTCCAGTTAAAAAGGGCCAGAGATTAAGAAAAAGACTCAGAAGTAGCAAGAGAGTGAAGAAAAAAATATCTCCCATTCTGTCAGCCAGACGACCAAAATGGGAAGAGGTTTTACTTGTCCTGAAACCCTGAAATTTAGGCAAGGAGAGGTGAATAGCCAAGAAGAAAAAGAAGAATGCCTTCCTCACTCAGTAAGCCCCTCTTTATAGCACATTGGGGTGGGTTCAGGAGAGTTCTGGGAGAGAGCTGACTGGGCTGGGATTGGGGCTGGCTCAGGAAGATGAGAGCATTTCTGAATAGAGGGCAATGCCCTTGAAGTATGAGATTGAACACTGAATTTTCTTCAGGTGCATCCCTAGCTGATTATCTGAATATAAAGCTAGCTGGCTAATTCTCCTTCAAAAATAACCCCTGAAAGACTCATGTCCTCATATACATAGATACTCTTTGTACTTTCCCTTTCTGAGGTGGAACAATTTTTGTTATGGACTATAATATAAACCTGCTACCAAAAGTGACTTCTGGAGCTAGAAATATGGTTCAGGACATAAAACATTGGCTGCACAGCACAAGTCCTCACAGAAAAGCTGAGGACGGTAGTTTCACTCCTCGAATCTGAACACTGCAGAGGCAGAGACAAGAGGGACACCAAGACCTGCTGGTCTAGCCAAATCAGCAAGTTTTGAGTTCAATGAGACTCAGTCCCAAAAAGTAGAAGCAAGTTGCAAGCAGGATTGAAGAAGATGCTTGATGTCGATCTCTTTCCTTCATGCACAGGTGCACACATACATCTACCAACATATGCAATATACATAAGAACATACATACACACATGCATGTACACATGTACACTACATACGCATACAAAAGTACAAAAAGTAACTTCATATACTAGACAGGTGGTGGGAATTCAGCCTCTTTTTTGGGGGGTTTTGCTTCTTCCTTAGACTTGCTGGTAATTTGAAGCTATTCATACAGTGCAAAGGGTCAGGAGCTCTTAGAATAATAGTAAAGCTCTCATGTTATTGGTACTCAGCATAGGCTTATGAATTCATCTGCAAGTCTCAGGAGAGGGGTGGGAGAAGAATGCCTCAGGATGCCCCTTTTCACCTTGTGGCTCTTTCTGTCTCTTCTTTTGCAATGTTCCCTGAGGTGGGTGTGTTATGGTTCTACTTTGGTGTTGTGCTATCTGTACCCTCTGGATTTATGCTTTGGTGAGCTTTGGGTGTCCTCCTTGTGCATCACCATCTCCCTGAAGCAGGTTGTCAGGATGGCAATGAGAGCAGCACTCATGTTTAAATGGGTACTTCCTCTGCGATGTCTCCTGGATCCCAGCAGATGTGCTACAGGTGGCTTGTCACAAAAGCAATGCTTTTACATAGTCTTAATTTTACAACTATGTTTATTTCTAGGCCTATTTGTTTGTTTGCTTTTTTTAATAACCAAGAAGCAAGGCTTATTTGTCACTGTTGTTTGAACAAAGTGCCCCTAGTGGTCTTAGTGTTGTGAGGGGACAAGTAGCATTGAGATGGCTGAAACTCACAGCAGAACAATTTCATTCTCTGCTCTTCTCCATTGGTTGACTTAACAAAGATCTTAAAAAAAAAAAAAAAAAAAAAAAGGAGGGGGGAAGACATGGAGATGCTTCTCATTTAGATTTATTTCAAGGTGATTTTTATTTATATTCTTGGAGGTTGGTACTCCTTTTCAGCTCTGCAATAGTGCTTACAAGGTAAGGCCAACTAGCAATGACTTAAAACCATGTCAAAAGACAGTGTTGAGTATACATTAGTTTTGATTTCCTTGAGAGAAAAAAACACAATTTCATATACATGTAATTAAAAAAAATACATTTGGGGTGAAAATTGAAAATGAAGATAGGTCAGAAAAACATCAGGCAGGAATTTAGTCCCATGGGATTCTTGTTATAGAAAAGCCCTTGATTTCAATTGTGTTTTGTGTTGTAGGTAACCATCAAATAGTTACATCTTGTAGCCATTCAAAATTAAAATAGCTGGAATCATTCACTATTATGCCAGCTAATATTGAGTCTCATTTACATAATTACAAAGCACATTAAATCAGAGGGATCAGCTGGATAAATAGCAAGAATAGAGGAAAATGGTGCCTTGCCACCATGCTTAACCACCATCAGTCACTTGTGTGGGTTTTAGACCTTGACTCTGAACACCTTGCTTAGCATTTCTGATTCCTAAGTATTGGTGTTTAATAACTCATGCATCAGTATTTTTTGTGTGAGAAAAAAACATTGTGTTTCAAAAATGTACAGAAGATTAGGCTAAATAATATTTAATCACTGGGAAGCATGCTGTTGATATTTTGCTATCTGATCTCCCAAGATTTTTTTAATGCATGTTTACACTTATAAACTTTTCAATCAAAATGAAGTCAGCCTCTATCTAGTACTTAAAGCCAGCATGTTTTATAACATATCTTTCCTGTTTTCTTTTTAGTTACACCATAAAAATAGAATATCTATGTAATTTTTCCAGTAGAGAAAGAGTGACGGTGATGGCTCCAAGCTCTAGAATGCTTTCCTAAACAAGGTAATAGATTTCCCATTGTAAAAAATATTTACAATCAAATAAGGTTTAAGAAATGGGAAATGAAATAGTTACTCATGTTTTATTTATAGAAGTAAGCTAGATTCCAAGTGGAACACGATGGGATAAAACATATTTTAATGCTGATTGGGTTGCGGAGACTTACTTGAGCAGAAGAGTATGACATATGAAGCAATGAAACGACACCATGGAGGCAAATGGACTCTAAAGACAATTCAGTGTCCCCAGAACCTTTCCAGGGAGGTCAGACTGTGGTCCTGCAGAATGGCTCCTTAGGTCTTCACTGTTCTTAGAGTACCTCATGGACTGGACCATCTTCCCCTTGTCTAACTGTCTAACATTTGCGCCTACTACTTCCTCTCTTGGTTTTGTCTTTCTTTCTTCTGAGGCCTTCAAGCTTCTCTCAGACTAATGATCTCTGTATCCTCTGCTTCCTGTGCCCTTGTACCAGATCATCTCTTTGGCAGCTTCCCATGGTTCAGTTATTCCCAAATCATAGTTTTTCTCTATCCATCCTTCATGGAGAAAAACAACTTCTATGTTTATACTTTTTCATTTTTTTTTTTTACAAACAAGAAATCAACACCTGATGTTCATATCCAAGTGTTAATTTAATGTCTTGCACTAGAGCACTTAAAGGCCACCTAAAATATATTAAGCAGTAGTCTGAAAGCATTTATTATGTTATTGATCACTTGAATTATTTTCCTGGCACTATGTCAGTAAGAGACACTACAATTGGGGATATTTATAAGTTGTACATGCTCAGGAGATGAGGAAGGAGAGGGCTGTTAGGATGACTGTAGGCTCAGAATTCCTGTGCAGATAAAATTCAGCTACAAAGAAGAGTGAGGGAGAAGCTTGATCATAGCATGGGGAGAGGCTAGCTGGCGGTACTGCGGAGAGTGTGACCCAGGCTCTGACACTAAGAAAGCAGCGGTGAGCAGGGTAGCAGAACAAACATGCAGGCTGTATGCAAAGCAAATGGGCCCTAGACAGTGGGAGCTGAAGACAATAGGAAGTCATCATTTTCATTCATAATATTAAAAGTGATAAAAGCATGGTATCCAAAGTGAAATGTATCTTGCTACTGGCAAAAACAGTTTTCTATCAAATCCAGTCATACTTTTAAAGAATTTTCAGTTAAATGTATACTATGTATATTAAAAGAAATATTTCAAATGGTCTTATACTATGTGTTATGATCATGCTTAATATAAAATTGTATCAATTTAATGAATATTGTACATATAGAATCTTGCAGATTATAGAATATAATTCAAAGAGAAATATCTATAAGGGCAAATTAGAGTGAGTTTAGAATACTGACTGGATCAAAGAACATAGGTTACATTTTTCTTTCCACAGTGTTTGTCTACAAGACGTGTCTAGGTTGACACATATCCAATTCATAGCTTGAATCCCAAGCCAGGTCACCCATCATCCACCCACCATCCAAATTCTAACACTTTTATATTCTTTGTAGATTAGTACCTGGGAGGAGGAAAAGGAAGGGGATGAGGAAGGGAGAGAGAAAGAAAAAGAGAAGTAGGGAGAGGCCTTAGCTACAAACCATGGCTCTACCATCTTTTGTTGATATTTCTATGTTTTGAATGTGAAATGCCCATACATAGTTTTGTGTGTCGGAACCTCTGGTCCTGAGCTGGTGGCACTGTTTGGAAAAGTTGGTTCAATCACACATCTTGGCTTTTCCAGCTCTGTTAGCATATTCTGTCCTCATTAATAAAGTCATAAAAAACACAGGTCATACCTTGGAGAAATGAATGTCATGTACTACAAAGTCCATTTTTTGAACTGCATAGACATGCCACCACCTAGGAGCTCTGGTCTATGAACTTTGTTCCCAGGGTCTGAACCAAACCCTGCTAAACTCAGATAATTGTTCAGCTTCCAGTTGCAGCTCTACCCTCAAGGGTTGTGTGCCAAGATCTGCAGTGCATTGCTCAAAAAGCTAATAAAGTTAATGTCTTCTGGGGCAGGGGGGGATGGTAGGGTAGCAAAAAGGAGTCTATAATGAAGAGATTGTGAGAATTTCTCTCCGTTTTCCCCATGACATAATCCAAAATTGTTTAGGGAACTCTTGGCAAGTACAGACTGAGCTCCTGGGTCTTAAACATTTGTTACAACACAGTATATAAAGAGGGGTAAAGATAGCCTCTCTTCTACCTCCCCTTTGTTGAAGCATGTTCTCTCCTCCCCCAGGTCCTCCCAGAAGATCTGCACACAGGCTCTTTATGTTTATATGCATTCATATCATGCTGAGGGCAGCAGAGTCACAAAACATCCCAGAAAAACAACACCCAGGATACAATATGTTCATTGTTTTGATTGAGACATTACTGTTAGAAATGCATTTATTTCTGCCTCTCATAAATACTCCTCCACCATAGGAAAAGAAAAAGTATCATAATAATAAATGTGTTGCAAATAAAGGCCCAGACATCTTACACTTAAATTATAGTCACGTCATCCCAGTCCTATCCCATCTTTCAATTATAGTCATTAATTGAGGATGTAACCCAGAAACAATTACATCCGTGAAATTCTAATGAGTCTCCTGTAGTTAATATACAAAGAAAACAATGGGAAGTGCATGATAATGCTGGAGTCTAATCCAATTTTGTCGATTTAAATAAAGAAAAGCATTTTTGTAACATGTAAATCTGACTCTGTTCCTCTCCCTCCACTTTCAGAGTGACAGACACTTTGCATAGATTTGCTTATTTAACAAGCTTATCGAGCTGCCCTCTCTCAAATATGTGGAAAGCACATTTTGAAAACTCACCAGTGAGGAATATATTCTGCTCAGGGACCCACCTTTGAGAGAGACTCACATTTCCATATGAAAAGTCCATTCTTCATTTACCTGACTGAAGTGGGAATGTGCTTCATATTTCCTCTCAGCAAAAATCATTACATTGATGAAGATCACAGGAGAACGCAGTGGCAGCTTAGTTCTGAATCTTTCTGCTTTCCTGGAATAAGCAGTCAGATAACAAAAAGAAAAAAAAAAAAAACATTAATTAGAACCCTTAAAAAATGGAGACAAAGAAAACTCATAAAGTTAAAAATGTATGTGTGTATGTGTCTACTGCCAAGACCATCTGAAATTAGTAAAAACAGGTAAGAAGTCTTCAAAACTGTAGGGAAGATAGAGACATCCTAGCCCTATAGAAGTCCAATCAACCTCAGGGCTAGAAGACACATCAATAGATAATGCCTTCACAGTTAAGCTGGAGTACCCAAGTTCAATCTCCAAACCCCATGTAAAAATTGGAAGCTGTAGGGCTTCTGCAATCCCAGCATGCTGACACTGGTGAGATGAGCGTAGAGACAGAAGAATACCCTGGAAACTCACAGCAAGTACAGCAAAGTACAGCAGAATGAGAAGCCTGCCTCAAATGAGATGGAAAGGCAGAGGACTGATCTAAAAGGTGGTCCTATGACCTCCACATGCACATAGTGGCAGAGCGTGACCATACTCACACACTGACATGTATGAACATGCATGCATGCACACACACATACACACAGAAAGAAATTTAAAAATAACAATGCCAAAACCAGAGTCCAAAAGAGAAATAGTCACTCAGAAAGGCCGGAGGTCCTGCATGAAGGATAAATAAAATGCTATGGCAATGCCGAAAATGCCAAGAGTCGAAGGAAGGCATAATATTTACCCATGGGCTGAGGAGATTTCTCAGTGGGTAAACCAAATACTTATGGTACAATCATGAGAACCAGTGATCTAACCCTCAGAGCCCACGTAAATGTGTGCCTATCATCTCAGCACTCAAGGAGGCAGAGACAAAAATTTCCTGGGTAAACTGAATAGCTAGGTTGGTTGAAATGTTAATCTTTAGGCTCAGTGAGAGATCTTGTCTCAGAACTAAAGTGGGAAGCAACAGAGGTAGACACCCAAGCTCGACCTCTGACCTCTATATACACATGCACAGATACTTGCGCCTACACAGTACACATACATACACTCACAAACATCACACGCACATACATATACATATACATATACATATACATATACATATACATATACATATACATATACATATACATATACATATACATATGAAAAAAAAAAACACTTACCCAACTCTATTGCTGAAGACATACTTGGGACATACTTGGACTGAATCACTGAGGAAACAAGCTGGAGATGAGCTGGAAGTCTCCTCCCTATTGACTAGTTGTCAAAATGCTAGAAAGAACTATGCATGATGGGGGAGAAAAGTCATTAATTATCTTAACTATCAGTGGACCTTCCAAGTTCTATATCTGGCCAGCAAGGCCAAATGTTCCAATGGGAGCACTGGTAGTATGTCTGCTATGGGGGAACCCCCCTGCTCTCTGACTTGAGGTCAGCTCCATTGGAGAGAACTCCTTCCTAGTTTTGAAAATCTAATCAAAACCCTATGGCTTGGGAAGACATAAGCCCTATGGGGGAAATCCCTTCTGTTGTCTAGCTAAATGAACATAGTATGTCAACTAAACTTCCTTCTAAATACTTATGTTTATGCTCATATATTAATGCTACTCACACTTTTAGTTAGAGAAGGTTTACTTTACAGATGACAGTGATCACTGGGATGATTCGAGACACACTAAAGTGCTGAGAAATGGCAGTGGAGCATTCAGCATGAAGTGAGACATCTCTGTCATGCCCTCCAAGGCTCAGGGACAATTGCTGCAAAGGTGGTGGAACAAATGTAAGAGCCAAAGAAAGGGGATGTGTCTTTATAATACTGTCTTCCAAACACAAAGTGGCCATGGCATTCATGACTTCACACTGGCTGATGATACCTATGCAAGCCCTGAGTAATGGGATCTAAAAATATGATGACATCAAAATAGAAGAGAAAATAGTTGGCAAGCAGGGATTCAGTGGAGGATTGCGAAGGGGGCGTGGGTGGGAAGGAACTATGCTCATGGTCTATGCATATGGAAGTTGTCAAAAGTTTAAAATAAATTACCTAAACATGCTCCAAGGAATTCACATTGTTCAAGTGTTAATAAAATTTCACCTTTGGAAAGTCCTGCGTCCTACAAGGACTATGTTCCTTGGTAGCAGCAGTGAATAGTAAGCATGGGCAAAGAGAGTGCTCCAGAGCCAAGTTAGAATGAATGTCATAACCATAAGGGAATGTTTGGAACATAGGACTGATGTCCAGTGGAAATAAACTCCTGAATATTTTTATGTGTTCTCTAGAATTCATAGTAGCTGGCTGAGAAGTCTGTTTCAAATTGGTTAGTCTCCATAGCTGTGATTTCAAGGCAATTCTTGACTTAATATTGCATGCTCATTTACAAATGAAACTGAAGAGATTAAAGATTAAAAAAAAATATATAGCATAGTCTTATATATGAAAATTTTAGACATGAAAATTTAGGAAGGTTTTCTACTGAGAAAGGAATACTTATTAGAATTATCTTACTACATAGCAGGTTAGAGCTATAAAATTCCTATAGAAATCTTAGAGGTAATTATTAATTATTTTCAACTATGTAAGAAGATCATAGAGGTGATATAAATAAATACCAAGAAAGATTTTTTAAAAACTGGTTGAACACATGAGAAGGAAAAGGCAAAATGACTCCAAGAATGAAGATGACTTTCAAGGCTTACAGGAAGGAAGGGTCATGGCAAGGGGACTGTAGAAGGGAACATGGTGAAGCAAGAAAGAAGAAAGACAGCATAAGACAATAGAGAAACAGCAAAGCAAATGCAAGACAGGTAAGCAAAAGTTAGTATTTGTGCAACTGAAGGCTCTAAGAAAGAAAAGCAGTGGAAGAAAATAAGTATCTTTAAATGTCATTTAAAAATGTATGCACTAAATGAACATGTGACTCTATGAACTGAATGTATGCCAAGAAAATCTGCCTACAGACAGCTTCAAGTTATACCCCAATAAAGTTATTAGATATGAGAGAGAAAGACATTCACTGAGTGAAGAGACAAGAACATCTACCATCTGATGAGGAAAAAGCACAAGGCTAGTTTCAGTGTTTCTAGCCTTTATTACCTAAACACAGTAAAAATCTATATATGCTTAAGGAGAGAAAGTGCATTTCAAAAAAAATCAACAGAAAACAGATCAGATTGAAATAGATGCAAAACATGGAAAAAGCACAAATTAATATTATTGTAATATACATAACATACATATTATATCTGTGTGTGTGTGTCAGAGACATCTGCACACTCATGTTCATTATAGCAGTATTCACAATATTCAAGTCAGGGAATGAACCTAGGTGCCCATCCTTGAGTGAATAAAGAAAATATTCTATTAATTCAAAAATAAAGGATTATTCAGTCATAAGAAAGAACAAAATTTCATCATTTTCATGAAAATGGATGGAAGTTGAGAACATCATTATTAGGCCAAATAAGCCAGACTCAGAAAGGCAAATACTTCATGTTTTCTTTCATATTGGAATTTAATTGAAAGGGAGAGACAGAAGCAGAAAGGGGACTGTTTAGAGGGAAAAGGAACTACCAGGAGGGGTTGGAAGAGACAAGTCAGAGTGAAAGGTGATGAGTGAAGTACATTGTCTTCACGTATGAAAATATCATGATAAGTAATATATACTTATCATGACACCTCATAATGACAACAATTATAATTTACTATGAAAGTATTGCCCCGGCCAGCGGGAGTTGAACAAGGACTCGGGGAGAAGATAACCTGAATGGGGGACGCAAACAGACACAAGAAGGAAACCAAGCTAGGTATTTGTCAAGGTCTCGAAGTTTATTTTTACACATAGGTTTTTATAGGGTTGTAGGGGGAAGGAGTCATAATCAGGCCAGAGATCACAGGGTTACTGGCTAAATGCAATTTCTTTGTTTCTTCATCAATTACCGGCAGCACCAGGAGAGGCTATCACCCAGGCGTAACGGCTCCTTCATTTCTGGTAATAGATCATTAGATGAGGGAATAGAAACTTAACATGGCCGAGGTTTGGTTCATAGCTCCCAACAAAGTATTATACTAATGATTATCTTTACATCAATACCATGGTGAAAACTATATAAAATATGTCTCTATTTATGCCACTCTGGTAGAAAAACAAAAGTGTTTCTACTATTGTCAGAAAGAAACTAAAGCAAAAGATGTTTACAGTAGTTTGTGTTTATTATTATACAAAGATTCACACCCATCATAAATATGTAAGAAGTTAGGATTATAGCCCAGGGTCTTGGCACACACCTTTAATATCAGTACTTGGGAGGCAGAGGTAGAAAGATCACTGTGAGTTCAAGGCTACCCTGAGACTACATAGTGAATTCCAGGTAAGCCTGGGATAGAGCCAGACCTTACCTCAAAAACAAACAAACAAACAAACAACAAAAAAGAAGTTAGGATTATAAATGCCAGAATAGAAGAAGTAAAACCTTTCTAATTATATAACTTGCAACCCATGGAAAATCATTCATAAAAATAGTATGTAGCACAACTTAGTGAGGTTGCAATACATGACTGGATATAACAATCAGAAATTGGTTATTACTTGTAGGGGATGATGATGAGAGAGTTGTGGAAATAGGGACAAAGAGAAATGTGATCATTCCTGATGTATGCCTTATAATTTTTTACCTATGGCTGGAGAGATTGTTCAGTTGTTAACACACTTCCCTGTGAAGCCTAAGGTCCCAGGTTGGATTCTCTACTACTCATGTAAGCCAGATGAACATGGTGGCACATACATCTCCAGTTTGTTTGCAGTGGCTAGAGGCCCTGACATGCCCATCCTCCCTTATAAGATAAAATAAAAATTAAAAAATTTGCCTACAATTTTAAACCATGAAAACTGTTCATGTGATCCAAAAATTGCAATTATATTTATTTATTATGTCACCACAAACCAATAAACAACATTAATTCAAAATTGTATTTCACCAACATTTTAATTACAAAGGAATGGAAGTTCAATAATACATAATGTACTTGCTATAAAATAATCATGGGAAGTTTAATAAGAACATAAGAGACAGTGTTCTAATGGTTCAGTTTTAATTATCACTATTTTGACAATCAATTCTAATTTAAATGAATCTTTCTGTTGGAATTTTGAGCTTTTTGGTTGGACTATTTTAATCTAAATAACCCAATCATAGCTTTTCATCCATAAATATCCCAATACATGGTTACTTACTCTTTGTATGACCACAGAGCAATTATTACCACTAAATTAACATCTGTTTATAAAGTGGACTTTTAGGGCTGAAGATATGGCATGCTGTTAATGGATTTGCATGCAAGGCATAAGGACACAAGTTCAATTCCCCAGTAGCACATGTGGCCAGATGCACAAGGTGGCATATGCCTCTGAACTTTGCAATGGGTAGAATATGCCCATTCCCTCTCTCCCTCCCCACCTCTCTCTCTCTCTCTCTCTCTGCCTCTCCATCTTTCTCTCTGTCTTTCTCAAATAAATGATTTAATAAAATATTTTTTAATTGATTTTAAAGTTTTATTTGTGTAGGTGAGTGGCAGGGGTGCATGCCATGAGGCACACGTGGAGGTCAGAGAATAACTTTGAGGTGTCTGTGCTCCATCTTGCTTGAGACAGGGTCTCTTGACACTGCAGATGAATGGCCAGACCACAATAGAATCACCCCAGCTGGCCCAGGAGCTTTGGATTCTCTTGGCTCAACCTCCCACTGACCACAGATGCTGTGCTACTTTGCATCCAGCTTTACATGGGTGCTAGGGAATCGAACCTATTATGTAAGCAAGAGCCTTTAACCACTAGCCACCACTTGGTACCAACAACTGTTTCTTTCTTTTTTAAAACATTTTTTATAAACTTTCTAAAAATTTATTTGAAATCACAGAGAAATAAAAATGAGACAGAATGGGCGCACTAGGGCCTCCAGCCACTGCAAAGGAACTCCAGACACATGCATTACTTTGAGCATCTGGCTTTACATGAGTACTGGGGAATCAAACCTGGGTTGTTATGCTTTATAGGCAAGTGCCTTGACCACTGAGCAATCTCTCCATCCCTCTTTCCTGTTTTAAAACTTATTTATTTGCATGTGTACATATGCAAACGTGCATGTGATCCAAAGTCTCTTGTCACTGCAAACAATGCCAGATAAATGTGCCACCTCGAGTCCAGCTATACATGGATGCCAGGGATTAAGCCTTGGGCAAGCAGGCTTTGCAAACAAGTGTCTTTAGCAGCTGAGCCATATCCTCAGGCCCCAACGCCTGTTTCTTAACACCATCTTATATTCAGTGCACATTTAATTCTCCTCTTCTCATGTGTAGTCATCTCTTTCTCTGAAATCTTACTTATGCACCTACAGAAGAGAACCTCGACAGTGTATGGGCATACAGTAGTGTGCTGCGTGAGCTCCCTGTAGAGTCACACCTAAACTCTTTCAAAGGTTTTGCAATTTTAAACAATGTCACAATCAATATCCTTATGCATACATCAGTTCACATTTTTGCAAGAGTGTCTTCAAGTAAATTTCTAGAAAGAATTGCTAGATAAACGAATAAAGACATTTATTTTCTGGTTATTTCTCAGTTCCATTAGGAAGACATTTCATTCTCACCAGCACAAAAAAGAAAGAAAAAGAAAATGCCTGTTTTCCCAGACACTTGCCAAAACATTTATGGTCAAAATATTTGATTTTTGGCAGTCTGGTGAGTGAAGAATGTGATCTCCATGTGTTTCTTTATGTACCAGTCTGTCATTATGAAGAAGTGCAAGCTTGTCAGTCAGATGTTACAATGTCATTTTCATTAGTTCTGAGTTGTCACTTAATGATAGTTTTTATTTTAAATATATATTTTTTAATTTTATGTTTGTTTATTTTTATTTATTTATTTGAGAGTGATAGACAGAGGGAAGGAGGCAGACAGAAAGAGAGAGAGGGAGGGAGAGAGAAAGAGAGAGAATGGGTGTGCCAGGGCTTCCAGACACTGCAAATGAACTCCAGACAACTGTGCCCTCTTGTGCATCTGACTAACGTGGATCCTAGGGAGTCAAGTCCCGAACTGGGGTCCCTAGGCTTCACAGGCAAGTGCTTAACCACTAAGCCATTTCTCCAGCCCTATTTTAAATATTTTTAAGTATTAAAGGAGTTTATTCCATGTAGCCAGGTTAAAATGTTTGTTTATAATTTGTTATTATTTTAGTAGGTTTATTGTATCTTTTGAATTTATTCAAGATGCATAAAAGTATTTTGTTATAAATTTACAATTTCTAGAGAAAATCATGACAATTTGAGAATATAAGCAAAACTGAGAAAAATAAAATAATCTCTAACATATCTAATAATATCTAAACTATAATGAATATATGCAGAAAATTACCTCCATTGTGGTAAACCTATGGCAGCTTCTCCATTGATATATCCTTGCTGGAACAATAAAATAAATCATCAAGTTAATCAATCAGAAATCTTTCATCAATGTCTTATTTGTGCAGAAAAAGAGGATTGGAAAATAAACTTTTGCAAGCTCATCTTGTCTAATTTTTTTTATCATTAATTTCAATCTTCCTCTATTGGTGCAAGTAGAAATGGACCCAGATAAGAAGTGTTAAACAATCAATATGCACATTCAACAATGTTTATTCTCAACACTTAATCACATATACACACATGCTCAGAATATTAGCCACACAACTGTTTGTGATACCAGTAACATAGAGAAGAATTGATTTTTCCTAAAACTAGTGAATTTAATAAAAGCTAAAACCACAACTCTCACTGCATTATTATTTTAGAAAAAAAAAAGATGAACTGTGGACTGTTTTAGTGTTATATACTCCTCTGCACTTCTTTATCTACTCATGTGCTCATTTGGACAGCATTTTATTGAGCATCTGCTATGGCAATAGGCAGAGAACTAGATTGTGCAATGCCTCATGAGACAATGGAATGATTTGTGTGTTATTGTTTGGAGGAATCAAAAGTGAATAGAACAGACATAATCCTTGCCTGCAAGGATTTAGAATCTAGAAAAATAATATTTGAGTATACTTGGAAATTAAGAACATGACCACCATTTCAAGCATTCAGAGTAAGCTATTCATCACAATAGTATATTGTGGTACCCAAGAGACTTATCCAAATATATCACAGTAGTATAGGTTTTATTTTATATAAACAGTTCATTCCATTAATAACATACTTTGCACACTATTCAGTACCATTCTGAAATATATATTTCAAGGATTAACATTCACAGACAACAAGATAGCAATTAGGAAAATAAATACAGCATTTCAATTCTGGTTAAAAAACATTGCTAACTGGAAAAAAAAAAACAGCAAACTTCTGAGAAATTGCTTTTTAAAGCCCCAAGTACATCTATTTTCAGAATAACTATGCTCATGGAAAATTAGCTGCTTTCCTTTCATAACCTCTGTGAATGGACATTATAAATATAGTAGATGACACTCATGATTCCTATGAAAAGAGAAACAAATAAATAATTCCCTTTCAGCTAAGGGTACCAGTCAGTGAACAGTTCACATAAACCATGTGTAATTATAGCTTATCAGCTACTTTGGAATTAGTCTAAACATTTATGTTCTTGCAGGGGTCAAGAGAAGAATGGGAAATACATATGCTTACCTACTAAGAATCACATGGCTGCAGTGCTATTTCTGATGCTGTCCCATGGTTGGTGAAATACAGAGTCTCACTCACCATCTGTCATCAGTAACCCTTGTCAAAAAGATTTGGGAAGCTGGGATCAGATTTTGGCAGTTCACTACCTGTGAAAATATTGTTGGAGGCCAACGTGGGAAGTCCTGGTGCATTTCAAGGAGACACAAATGTCTCAGCACATGGGCGGCCTGAGCCCAGGATGGAGAAGTGTTTTATGAAGCAGAGGCCCGGGTTTCAGTGCACATCAATAAAGAAGAGAAGCACAGCTGTGTTTGTATATTGAGGCGCTGGTGCCAGGCTCCACCACAGAGCACTTGCAAGGGCTCTGCGAAGGCAGCAGTGGGAGGCAGCAGTTGTTGAATGTATTAGG
The DNA here is from genome assembly GCF_020740685.1 of Jaculus jaculus. NCBI lineage: Eukaryota > Metazoa > Chordata > Mammalia > Rodentia > Dipodidae > Jaculus > Jaculus jaculus. The sequence goes on from NC_059107.1 coordinate 134,926,994, forward strand.
GGAAAGTCCCCTGGCACTCAGGAGAAAACTGGAGCAGAAGAGCATTAGGGATCAGTCAGAAATGAGGCTGTGAAGTCAGGTTTTGCTGATCAGCCTCAGAAAAAGTGCTTTGCCTAAAATTATGTCATTCTAGACACTAAAGTGTGCTCATATCAGGTCAGGAGACAGAAAAAAAAAAAAGAAAAAACGGAATGAGGCAGAAATGAATAGAAATGAAGAGTGATGAATCCAGTTAAACATAAAATGAGAGCCATCTTTACTTTTCTTTTATTTTTTTTGTTGTTGTTGTTTTGTTTTTGTTTTTTCGAGGTAGGGTCCCACATTAGCTCAGGCTGAACTTGAATTCTCTATGTAGTTTTAGGGTGGCCTCAAACTCATAGGGATCCTCCTACCTCCACCTCCGGAGTACTGGGATTAAAGGCGTGCACCACTACACCCGGCAAGAGTCATCTTTAATAAAGGCTTGATAGAACTATTATAGGATATGTCTCTTTATAGGCTCTGGAAAGTGGCCTAGTAGATTAGATCAAGGAAAACAATGACCAAGGGATTGTGTGGGCTCAGCTTCCACTGGCTCCTGGCTTAGTTTCCTAAGACACTAGGAAGTTGAAAAAGTCACCAGGTACACCTGCATTAGCCAGCAATTATAAGAAGCATCCAAGCACAGGGATTTCCAAGTGTTCTGATGTGTTCACACAGATTATCCTATGAGGCGCTAGAGCTGATCTGTGGTTAGGAGAGTCTGATGATGGAGTGAGCGCACTTGGAAGCTGACTTCATTTAAACATTAGAGACCATGTTGTTGGCAGAAAAGAGAAGGTATGGAAAAGTATGCAATTTTTCTATTAAAAAAAGTTTGTAAGAGGGCTGGAGAGATGGCTTAGCCGTTAAGCGCTTGCCTGTGAAGCCTAAGGACCTGTGTTCAGACACCATTCCCCAGGACCCACATTAGCCAGATGCACATGGGGGCGCATGCGTCTGGAGGCCCTGGCCGCTCATTCTCTGTCTCTTTCTGTCTCTCTCTCTCTCTCTCTCTCTGTCATTCTCAAATAAATAAAACAAATAAATAATAAAAAGCTTGTAATAAATGATTTAGGCTTTAAAAATTGGTTTGACTGGGAAACCAACTGCTCGCAAGTTGGCTAACTGATCTGCTCAGTGGAATGGAACCCATAGCTGGAGCTGGAAAACAAGTCAGCATCATATGGGAAAATGAGCCTGTTCTCCCTTAAACTCTCTCTTAAAAAACAATGGTCATCACATTTACTTAGTTCTAACTTTACTCTCTGTTGGAGAATCTGCTTCTCTTTTTCAGACAGGCGCAGATCTTAAGGAGACAACCACCCCCACGTACCTTAAAAGGGCCCCTGCTGAAACTAAGAGTAGTGAGGAAACAAGCAAGAGTGCTGTTTTCTTGGCGGGAACCAGCACAATGGTGAAGGAGATAGACACAGAGAACAATCAACCCCTACCATACCAGATATCCAGAGACACAGAGGAGCCCAAGATCTCAACACTGAAGCAGACCAAATATGAACCCAACCTGGCTCAGGGAAATTTGCGGAAGAGTGGGTGGAAAGAATGTCAGAGCCACACTTTGGGTCATGACATGCAAAGACATTTCCTCCTACCAAAAAGCAAAGACTAACCACCACAATGCTAGACCCATATACCCGAACAAGGAGGGTCCCTGCGGAGAGGGGAGGACAGGGAGGAGGCTAACAATGGTGCCAACCTGACTGTATTCACTGACTACAAAAAAAAAGGTTAACTGGGGGACTGGGGAAATGGCTTAGTATTTACAGCATTTGCCTGCATGCCCATTCTCTCTTTCTCTCTCATCAATAAATAAAATATTTTAAAAAATGGGTTGACTGAGTGAATCATAACACTAAAGTCACCAAAAACCCTTTTAAAAGTGACACTTTGTTAATTCTCTGTAGAACATCAGCAAGTCTATTTTTCATTTCCTCCCTTTATTCATGCTATAAAATGGAGATATAAATCCTGGTTTCATAGAATTGTAGTGAGAATTTGCTGTAAGAAGTATCTTTAAAAAAGAGGTCAAATCAAGTTAAAACTTAATTTGAATGTTCTTAAATAGTACACAATATGTATGCATATACGTATGTACGTAGGTAATGATTGCCCCTTAAATGAGGCGTCTGCCTTCCTGAAATGTACAAGATTAACACTCATCAATCTGTGCTGATTTAATGAAGCTTGATTGGGAAACGGGAGATAACATAAGTGACTTCAGGCACATGGTCTCTCTGGCTGATACTGCTTCATGCTCAGATTATTTTTATGTATATGTTTTAAAGTAGTTTTTCTTTTTACTTTTCAGGTTTTTCGATGTAGGGTCTTGCTCTAGCCCAGGCTGACCTGGAATTTACTATGTTGTCTCAGGCTGGCCTCCAGGCAATCCTCCTGTGCTGGGATCAAAGGGGTGCACCACCACACCTGGCTTTAAAGTAGTTTTAAGTATATTTATATGTATATGTCTTTAAGGTACTTTTGAATGCATTTCCATATAGTGTATATCTATTTGATAATTCACTGGCAAATCAGAATTTTTTGTGATAAAGAATAAAGAAAGACGACTGTTTCGTCTACATTTTTCACAAGCCTTTGATTGGCAAATTACTAGTGATGGTCTAAAGGGAAACTATATGAGACGATAGATAGAGTCTCCAGCATCAATAATGTTGAATATATTTATTGTACATTAGTATATACCTTGGGAGTATGATGCTTTATCAAGAAGAGACAAAAGGATTTTAATGTAACCAGTGGAAAAATGAAGTGATGAGTAAAAAGCAATGTCTTAGGTATCTGTGAGTATAACACAAAAGCTCATGTGTACACGTGAACATACTCATATACCCAGTCCTTCCTTTCTGGTTGGCTCTTTTTGTTCACACAATTCTGAAGACTCCTTAAAAAATGAAGAAAATATGTTAATAAACAAAAGTTGATTTGTCTTATTTTAGATTAATGATTAAAGCACACATATATACTCACAAAATAAAGCCACTAACTGGGGCTTGAGGAATGGCTTAGCAGTTAAGGCATTTGCCTGCAAAGCCAAAGGACTCAGGTTCAATTCCCCAGCACCCATGTTAGCCAGATGCACAAAGGGGCACAGTTGTCTGGAGTTCATTTGCAGTGGCTGGAGGCCCTGGTGCACCTATTCTCTCTCTCTCTCTCTGTCTCTCTCTCTCTCTCTCTCTCTCACACACACACACACACGCACACTGTCAAATAAGTAAATAAAAATAAAATATTTTTTTAAAAAATAATGCTACTAACAGCTGCCAACACTAAACTAAACAAAATTTGTGTTGAAATCATTTTTATTGAGCCACTGTTTTTCCTCAGAAATAAGGAAGCCCAGCATTTGCTCTAATTATGTATTCATTTGCATATGTTACAGCTAAAGGGGGGAGGATCCATGTCTTGGCAGGCAAGAAAAGTTAGAAAATTCAAAGCAACACTCTATTCCCTTAAGTAATTATTTAATTAATGTCTTCTATCTTGATTGCAGCTCTAGAAATGGAAATAGCTTTCATTTTTACCAGTATATTTCTAGATCTATTATATATAAGAATCAAAGTAAATAGTTTATTTAAATAATAAGCAACAAAAAAAACCCACCCATTGAGCACACATATAATATTACCACATCAAACAGTGTAAGCTGTCAAATGATTGAACTTTCTAGTAATGATCCATTATGTAACTCAACTTACAGCTTGCAAGAGCCGAAGACAAGCAAACATGATGCATATTTTTCTGAGGGGTCACTCGGCACAGGAAAGTGAGTGATCTGAAGCAGCTGGTCAGGTGAAGCAGGCTTTGTAGACACAGTGACCACTCAATGTTCACCAGGCACTGTTTTGTATGTTGTCCTTAACTTGATCCTCACAGTAACAATTCTGCAAGGCAAGAGCAGGAACCTCATTCAAAGCAAAAAGATTAACAACCTGATCCAGACCATCTTACTGTTAAAGCCAGGATTTGAATTCAGGTTCAGGGTGACTCCAGGACTCCTGGGTCACAAATCTACCTTTGCAAACCAATCTTTCAAAACTAAGCCCACACTTCATATGTAACTTTTTTAATGTTGTGTTTTAAAAGCTTCTGTATAAAGAAATGTGCTAGCTATTGTGTTAGTCTGGGTTCTTTCAGAAAAACCAAATACATAGAACGCAAGTGCACAGAAAGAAAGACTTCTTTTTACGGAACTGGTTCAGCAGTTTTGGAAGCTACCAAGTCTGAAAACTCCAGGATAAGCCAAGTATCTGAAGATTCAGGAAAGAGCTCCATTCAAGTTCACATGAAGTCTATTAACACAATCTCCTTTCCTCCAGGAAGGTACTATTTTTTAATTAAAGTCTCCGACTGATGGATAAGGCCCACACACATTACAGAGGGTGATCATTTTTTGTCCAAAGCTTAATTATTTACCATTTTAAACCTGTCTTATAAAAACAACTTTATAGAAGCACCTAGACTAATATTTGATGAAGCATCTGAGTACTCTGGTCCAATCAAATTGATTCATAAGTTAAGTGGCATAGCTATCCCCATGTATGCTTTGCCTATTTGTAAATTATGACTGATACAGGTAACCAACTTTCTTAATAGGTAGAAGTAGAGTTAGATCACTCTGAAATGACAAGCCAGATGACTATGCTGGCCATCTATACTACAAAGACCCATGATTTAAAGTTCTCTCTCAGTGCTCAGTGAGGGAAAGATAGGTAGGTAGGGATACAACCAGCTTTGCTGGTGTCTCATGAAGAGGTTTGGACAGAGAGGTAAGAAACAAGAAACTCTTGCAACTTCTCCAGAGCTGGGAAAGATTCCCAGAGAGGAGATCACATTTAAGCCCCATCGGGTAACAAGACTCCCCAGGAATAGAATAATAATGAACAAAGAGGAAGATACCAAACATAGAGGGAGATTTAAGGATTTGTTGGAAATCTACTAAAATAGGAGAACTACATTCTTGTAACAAGAAAGACAGGAATAAGCTCATCATTCATGATATGTAAAATTTAGACTTCATGTTGAAGCTAATGAGAAATTATTGAAGTTTCTAGCTAAGAGACTGACATGATTGTAAGGGATTTTAAAAGGTTTTATTAGTGCATTTGGGAGGCTAACCTGGGAGAATCCTTTCTTTGAGGCCTGCTCTATATGGACAGAAAGATGCTACTCATGGTATGAGGAAAATCAAAATGGACATCTAAGGGGGATAAAACATGACTTGAATCAAGATAATTGCTTGAGAAGAAAGATTCCAAGATGGTATTTAAATTAAAATTAATGTATCCTTCGAATATATTATTTATAAAGAAGAAAGAATTAGTTCATTCAAAGAATATGTAAGTACCTACAGTGTTTGAATACCTATGCATGTGGCCCTGCAAATTAATGGACGGTCACGAGGAAATAGATGTTATTAACAAACACTTACAACATGTTACAGACATGTTACAAAAAGGGAAAAGACATGACCTTGACTGAGGAGTCAGTAAAGAGCACAAAAACAATGCATAGACTGGACTGTGCTGGAAGACCAATAGCATGGGAAGGCAAGGCTGATAAGGGTCTGCCAAGCAGGAAGGGAAAATCCAAACCTGCTTTATGAGTGAGACAAGTCTTGTGCTGCCAGGTAATGAGGCACCGGTAGCTTGAAAGTGTGTAGGAGGGGAATAAGGAGAGGCACAGAGGCCAAGTGGAGAAAGGTCTCCGTGTTGTTTTCTTGCAGACACTAATCAGGCGCGGCAGGGTCAGAGAGTGCTGCCTAGAGAGCAGAAGATGGTCTGAGGATGGGAAAACCAGCTAGTTTCTTACAGATACAAACTTCATAGCAAGTTACGGCCAACAGGGTGGTTTAAAGCAACAATGGTCAGTAGAGCCACACTCCCCGGGAAGCCTGTGAGGGGAAAAACCTCCTTGCTTTGTCTAGCTTCCAGCGGCTCTGGCTTTCCTGGGCTTGATTCCTATCTCTTCCTCCACTTTGACACAGGCTCCTTCCCTATTTGTGTGTTTCTCTGTGACTGTATTTTTATTTTAATCAATAATAGAACCCGTCACTGGCATCAGACTTAAGTCTAGTGCTAATCCACCACAATCTCGTCTCCATTTTGCCTTAAGAACATCTACCAACACCTTATTTATAAATAATGTAGAATTCTGAGTTTCTAGGTGTATGTGTTCACTCCATTCCAGAAGCTATTAGGACACAAACAAATGTTATTATTATCACAATAAGAGCTAAGGTAAAACAGGGTGGAAGGGAATAAGAGAGGCAGGTGTGGTGGTTTGAATATAATGGTCCCTATCAGCTCATGTATTTTGGAATACTTGGTTCCCTGTTGGTCACAACTTGAGAAAGTTGTGGGGTCTTTGAGAGGTGGAGCCTTGCTGGAGGGATGTGTGTCCCTGGGGGTGGACTATGAGGTAATATAGCTCAGCGCCAGACCCAGAACTTAAACTACTTCTTTTTCACTGATGTGGAGATGTGACCAGGCTTCCTGCTCAGGCCTGTCATGCTTTTCCTATTATGATGAAAGTTCCTCTTGAAACTGGAGCTGAACTGAAATATTTCCTCCAATAAGCTGTTTCTGGTCAGGTACTTCGGTAACTGCGACAGCAGAAGATCTCAGAAAATCACAGTCATGCTTGGCTGAAGTGGAGAATTAGGAATTGAGTGTGCTCTGATATTTTGGCTAGAGTAACCAGGTGGGTTTTTTTTTTTTTCTTTTTTTTGATGTCACTAGTTAAGGCAGGAATGATAAGAATATGAAAATATTTGAGGTTTGGAGAATGAAGGTGTGATTAGCTCTACATGAGTAAGATACACTGAGTAAGGTCATCCCCAAGGGAAAAGAAAACAAGATGACTTTGATGGTTGGGTGGATGAGGATGTGACCAACTGCTTAGATGAACAAAAATTGGCCTGTGGGAGAAAAAAAAAACAACAAAAAACAGTTACTTCTGAAGTCATGAGTTTGATTAGGGTGTGGAATGTAACATGCAGAGTATGTGTAGGAAATTTGCTTAGTACTCGGGCAAAGACTGATAATGTTTATCAGCTTGACAATGGAGTGCATAAATCAGTGGGAGATGGGCGCACATGGAGAACATTGAGCAAATACTGTCAGCAAAGGTGAAAGGAGTTTTGATAAGGGAAAGGAGGTAGTATCAAAGACTTCAAAAATAGATGGAAACAGGGACATCTCATCACATGTGATTGGGCACCATCGCTTGCCTCTGACAAAGTAGATAAACCACACACAGCCTTAGAGCTTGTGCAATACCACACATGATGAGTCAAGAAAGACAAAAAGCAGAGACACAGTGTGTCAAATGACATATCGAGTTGCTAAAATTTGTACAGCAAGGTCCCAAATAAAATCTATCTAAATATATGTGGGAGGCAAAGTCTAGAACTACACATTAACTATGAAAATGACAAAGACATTTATAGTTTTGTTTACTAGCTCTGAAGGAGAGCTTTGCATGCATTTATGTTCACCTGTGTAAGTTGCACGGGAATTCTATCTGCCATACAATTTGCATAAAAAGAAAACACACAAACAAAGGTGAGGTAACTTGGTCCAAATCACTCAGCTCCTTCATGGTAGAGGCAGAATTGGAAACTCGCTATAATCCAGAGTTTATTCAAATAAGACGTCATCGCTCAACTTTCTCCTCAAGATGGTGAATCTGTGTTTGGTGTTTCCTTCTGTTTTTATGATTCTTAATCATTGTGTAAAATTGTGTAGGTTCATTGTCTAAGAAGAAAAGGTCAAATCCTGGTGTGAATAAGACACATGGGTGTAATGTTAACACCTAGGAAGCTGAGGCAGGAGGGACGTGAGTTTGAGACCAATTTGGAATACATTGTGAACAAGACCTTGTCTCAGAAAGCAAGAAAAAAAAAATCTAAATAATACATACTTAAAGAAAATGTTAGTACCAAATATAGATCTTTCAAGGATGGAGGAAAGAGAAGACTGCAAAAATGCTATAAGTAAACAATATTAAGGAAATGTTACTGGTCTGGTCCAGAGAAGACTCTGCCTTCAAAAAAGTTATCATGCTTTTCCTACATCTTCTACTTCCTTTGCTCACTGGTTTATATCTTTAGCTTTCAAATAATATGACATACTCAAGAAAACGGCTTTTTAAAATCAGTAACTTTTTTCTGTTTTGTAAACTTTTTTATAATTTTTGACAATTTTTATATATGTACATAATACATTTTGATCTTAATCCCCTTCTATTACCGTTTTTGGTCCTCCCTGCCCCCAGTAACTTTCCCTTAATGTTGTTTACTCAACATTTTTTGCAGCTTTCTTTCTCCTTTTTGCTTGGTCTAGGGCCTCAGCCCATGCAATGGTGAAGCCACAGTGAGGGTGGGCTTACTTAATTCAACTTACTTAATTCACTAGAAACCTTACTTAATTCAACTAGAAACTTTCTCACTGAAAGATATTTATCTTCTTAGTGAACTGAGAGCCAATGAAGTTGACAATGGAGATTAACCATCACACTCCAAGGCCTCTGGCTCTTAATTTTGTCCACTAAATAGAACCCAGAAGACACTTAGTGTTGAAGTTATGGGACCCAGGCAACTAGGCAGGTTGTTCAGGAAAGATCAAGGTTCCACATGTGTAGGGGCATAATAGGTACTGTCGCCGTTTCCTTAACATGACCCTGGGCAAGTGTTTATCAGTGCTTGGCCACCAAATATACCTGCAACTTATTTGACAGGCTTACTGGCCTGATTCGATTTTCTTGTGTTATAGAATCAATTTCAAGGACATTTGACCACCTCTACCTGATTCACACCATTAGCATGTCCAGAAATTGGCCCCATGTGATTTTCATCACAGGGTTGGTTACGCATGAAGTCAGACAATATGACTTAAAATGTTTCCTCCCCCCCCCCCACCACAAAGTCAAGCAACCACTTCAACTGGATTAAATAGGAATGTGATAGGGGTGGGGATGAGGCAATCCTCAGGAAATTTCATTATTCTTTTCTATAACTTGATAGGTGAAATTGAGAATCAAAGTATTGTTGGATGTTTTGGAATGGAAGTTCAAGTAGGGAAATGGAAACTCTGGACCAAGAAGTAAAGTTTTTTTAAAGGTAATTGTGAGGCTAATATCTACTTAAATGTTGTGAAGCTTGATTTTCTGAGCAATGTGGATTTCTACATAGAGATGAAAATGCATCTATTAACATGCAGACACAAAAAGCTTTTTGCTCTGAGTTTATCAAATTGGACTTGTTTGAATTTTGTAGCTATGGCTCCATCCTAAATTATCAGCCTTCAAGGAAAGTGCTGGAAAACACATTATAATTAGACATGCCACCTCAAGAGTTTGGCATGGTGCACCCCCAGAGACACTTGCTTCTGGTGCCTGTGAGGTCCCAGAGACAAACAACAGGGCTTCTAGAACATGTCATTTCTCTTAACAGTGACCTTTGTTTGAGTTTCAAAAACAACAATTAAACTTTTAAAAGTTACAATCTAATTCAGAAAAAAAAAAAGAGGTAAGTTCTTTCTGTAACAACAGAAACAGCCCAGGAATACTGATTTATGTTTTTGTAGTTTTCACATGGGAAAGGCTGAAGGCAAAGGACTTGACTTTGGGAATGTACCCAATTCCCATCTGCCACATTTGTTTCCCTCCCCACCTGCAATTCTGTGACCAGTCATAAAAGGAACCATCCACCCACCCTAAATAACCTATGCTGAGAACATTTATTATACCTAGCTCCTTAAATTATGAAAATGACAAGTACATAAAATTTCCCACACAAGTCCTTCTGTGATTTACTTAGCAGGCATCCTGGGCGAAGTAGGAGCTAAATGAGTTCTACTGCTGAGTTATACACATCAAAATTTAATTAAGTTCTGACCTAATGTGCCTCTGGTTTCATTGATTAGGGAAGTCACGGATGGACCACGTCATTCTTACAAGGACTGTGTAATTGTCAAATCTGAGCAGCCTACATATTATTTTTTTTACCCAAATGTTCTTTTCAAGTCTCATTAGATCATTATGCATGTTACAGCTACGCTAATCTTTTTTCTAAGAAATGAACTTTTGAAATTGCACATTTTTACAGTGACTTCTAAGTTACCATGGCAGCTTCATTATAATATACAGAGATGAACATTATCACAGCTATGCCTGATCTATCCAGAGATGTCAGGAAATGAGAATTCCACATAAAGTACATCTCTGACAGGGTTCATAAAACTTACTAGATCAAGTGTGGAGACTTTCAGCTTAACAGTTTTAAATGAAAAGCTTTCTATCATGTACTGCACACATCTCTGTTTCCTTAAATGCATTCTTGATGACTTGGGGTTTCTGCCATCAATAGCTTATTGTATTTAGAGGTACACACAGTGCTGGCTTATAGGCTCCTTTTTCATCTCTGTGGGCAAGCTTCCTGTCATGTCCAGGGACATTAAAAGCCTTTTCAGCCCATGAGAGAGTAGCTTTGCCGCACCCTTCCTAGGAAGGATAGGCTTATGCAGATATGTCATCAAGAGCATCAAGTCTTTTGATGGATTCTTGGAAGTCAGAAATAGAAGATGGGTTTTCTTTTTTTTGTTGTTGTTTAAATATGTTATTTATTTACTTAAGAGAGAGAAAGAGAAAGAGGCAGATAGTCATCTCTCCAGCCTGGCAGATGGCTTTTCATGTGCAATATACTCAAATGCTGGGTCATCTTCTCAGAGGCCTAGGAGTAGCCATTTTATTGGCTTTCTAATCTCATAGTCTAAGATATCCACCCTGAAGAAAGCCATTGATAACAGCATCAGTTGGCCAAAAGGTCCTAACAACCCAGCCTATCTCTGCTTTCTTCTGCCGGCCTCACTGTCTTCAATGTCCTCTCAAATGGAAATTTGGCAATTTATCACTTTATTTAAAATTGCAATGTTCTATCTACTCCCAACCCTGTTCTCTGCAGAACTTACCTCTTCTAACCTAATTACAGAATCTTTTGTTTTAAGTCTAGTCAAGTGCAGTGGTGAGAAAGGGGGAATTGTAGAACAAGTTCAATCTATGACTGTGAACAATCACTGAGGCAACTCTCTACCTTTGGACCGCCCTATATAGGTTCTTTCTCTTCTTCTCTTTTTGTTTGATTGGCTGAATTCCCCAATAAGAATGTAAGTTGCAGGACAGAGACCCTTACTCACAGATGGGTCTCAAGTTTCTTAAGCACTGGCCAGCACTAAATAGTAATTAAACATGTGGGTGATGTTTTTAGGATTGCTTCACAAACACTCCGTGTGGAAAAAGGAAAAGCAATCAAATCTAGCAGTATTTTCTTCAGACTAAATTTACAAAAATGACTAATTCCAATTAATGAAACATTGGAAATTTTTATCACATTAAGACAAAACAAAGTACGCCTGTTTTGATTCTTTTCTTTTGATCTTTCAGTAATTTTTCAATGAAAATATTTTGTGTGAATTCAATCATATTGCCTTCATTGGTCATTCCAAGGTGCTGGTAGGTAATTTGGATTTATGTAATCAAGTGACTGAGGTTGCTTGTACTATTTTGGGGTTAGTTGCCAATGGTGCATTCCTTTTTTTCTCTATGTGACATCATGCTTCTCAAATTTCCTGGTGTGTGCAAATTTTGTTAGTATATATACCTTGGTTGATAGGACTGTGATCGGGCTCTTGATCCTATTAGTATGGTCAGCTTCTGGGTGATGCCAATGCTATTCCTGCAGAAATACCCTTTGAAGGACAAGCACCTGGATTAGAAATAATTATGGGCATAGCTCATTCTGCAGTTGAATTTTGAAAGGTCAGTGGAAATAGAACATATATATATATATATATATATATATATATATATATATATATATATATATATATATATTTTTTTTTTTTTTCTTTCACAGTTTAAGACCTCAGCCTGGGATCATTTTCACTCAATAACGTTATGTATGGATTTAAAGTTTGTCTATAGTAGCATTCACTGTAAATAAAAGTGCTGTTTTATAGAAATATTCTTAAGACAGGTGTAAACTTTAACCTCTAATGAGGCTCAAATTTAACACTGTAATTAACCTCACTGGAAAAACAAACCAGAAATGGCAGATTTGTTTTGGTTGAGACTAAGAATTTTAAGTGTGTGTTGGCCTTACGCTGCATTTGAAATTTCGCTTGTGGAAACACAAAACACAAGAAATGGGCCTGCCAAAAGACTCTGCCCTCTACCAAAGCCAAAGTCACTTCTCTGCCACATCCAAATGCTCCTCTTTCAGAAGTGAAGTAATGAAAGGTCTCCATAACTTGTGGCTGCTTGGTATACCCAGTGGTCTCCATCATTCATGGCCACCTGGTACACCAAATGGACTCCATCCTCTTGCACATCAGCTGGAGTCTCTTAAGTGAAAGCACACATCCACTTAGAAACAGCAAAGATTGACATGTTGTTCTGTTTCTGCTATAAATGGGTAAAATAAATTATTTTCCCCTTGTTTCCTTAAAGAACATGAAACCCCACAGTCTTGGGGTTCATTTAGTCACAGGTGATGGTGTAAGTGTCCAGGCATATCTTGGCTTCTTTTTTGCCTCCAGCATGATAAAATAGAAATTTCTTTGACCAGCTGTCCTGCGGTGGGCTGCCTGAGTTTCCACTGGCCAACAGGATATCAAACGCTCCATGTCTATGGAGCACGCATTCTCCTCATTGTCCATTCCTGTCTCTACTTGGAGTTCTCTCTGAGGACTCACTGCAACCTTCATTGGGGACTAGACAAATTAACTTATTTAATTCAACCTTACACAGTCACATTAAAGACAGAGTTTGTTCCCAGTGATGCAATCACTATGGCTAGAGCAATGAAGACAATAAGAAAATGATGGCTTGACTTAGAATTCTAATCCAGCAGCAGGCAGATGATCTTAAAGTCACACCATCTCAGTGGAATGACAGCATTTGCCTTCAAACTCTGGTAAATTGAGCTTAAAATCTGCATGAAACAAATTAGATGTAAGATTTCATAATTCTCTAAGAGCACATCAGTTTTGTGAAGACAAACTGGCAGATCAGGTTTCAATTGGAAGCTGAAAACATCTATGATTAAATCAACTTCAGCACTTCATGTAAAAAAACAAGGTTTTTAACCTAGGCCCCATGTCAGGACCCATGTACCTTTAGAAATGATATGGGACAGAGGTGTAAGCCATTGAGAGAAAGAGCTCATTAATTCCCTTCAGATTGTCAAAGAGCTTCACGATTCTCCCCCAAAAAAGTTGAAGATCAATTTCACTAGTATCTTTTGACACTTAAAACATTTATATTCCGGGCTGGAGAGATGGCTTAGCGGTTAAGCGCTTGCCTGTGAAGCCTAAGGACCCCGATTCGAGGCTCGGTTCCCCAGGTCCCACGTTAGCCAGATGTACAAGGGGGCGCACGCGTCTGGAGTTCGTTTGCAGAGGCTGGAAGCCCTGGCGTGCCCATTCTCTCTCTCTCCCTCTATCTGTCTTTTTCTCTGTGTCTGTCGCTCTCAAATAAATAAATAAATAAAAATTAAAAAAAAAAAACATTTATATTCCATTTTCAGGGATTTCATCAAAGTTGTGTATTTATGGTAAAAGTTAATCTCAGGAATGATTTTTTTCTGTGTTGTTTATAATAGCAAAAGGTAAAATAAGTTAAATATTCATCAGTAGAAAATGGCTCAAAATGTTACAGCATATTGATTTTTTTTTTTTTTTTGGAACACTGTATTGCCATTAAAAATAAAGCTCGCCACTGGAGGGCTGGCTTAGCAGTTAAGGTACTTGCCTGGAAAGCCAAAGGTTTGATTCTCCAGGGCCCACATAAGCCAGAGGCACAAGGTGGCATGTGCATCTGGAGTTCATTTGCAGTGGCTGGAAACCCCAGCATGGCCATTGTCTCTCTCTCTCTCTCTCTCTCTCTCTCCCTTTCTCAAATAAATAAATAGCATGGTTCAAGATATGGAATCAACATGTTGCTCAGTGATGGATGTTCTCATTTGAATGTGAAATGTTCCCCATAGACTTACGTGTTTGACAAATTGTTCCCAGGTTGGTGGCTCTGTGTGGGAAGATTGTAGAGCTCTTAGGAGATGGAGGACTGCTGGAAGAAATATATCCCTGGGGGTGGGCCAGGAGATTTTATAGTCTAGCCCAGCTTGTTTGCTTTTGCTCTATACTTCTGCCCCGCTGAGTGCAGATGTGATCCAGTTGTCTGCTACTGCCATCCTTCCCCATGATGACACTGACCCTGAAAACTGAAGGCCAGAAAATAAACCCTTTCCTTCCACAAGATGCTTCTGGTTGTATCTTTTGTACCAGCAATGAGAAACAAATGGGATGAATATATTTGCATATACATATATAATCTATATATGTTATATAGAAGAAAATCTAATACATATAATATATGGTGGAATATTATTTATACATGCAGAGACTTAAAACTGGACATAGTGGCTGATACCTAAAACCCTAGCACTCGGGAATCTGAAGCAGGAGGATTGTCACAAACTCCAATTGGGCTGCACAGTAAGTTTAAGGCCAGCGTGAGCTACAAAATGAGAACCTGTCTCAAAATTAAGTGAAGAAATCAGTTAACTAATTAGTTTAATTAATTATATTTTTATAATATGTTCTATGCACAGTTTTTGGAGCCATGAATACAAAGGTGAAATGTCAGTAAGCTGCCATAGCACTTGAATTAGAACCTTCTGGAATTCTGCTGGAAAGGAAAACCTTTATAAGCTATTTCAGATGTATCAGAAAAGAAAGTCTAGGCCTGAAAAGAACATTACATGCTTCTTAGGTGAATCTTGAACACCTACGTGACTAGGATGTAGAGAAAACACATTGTTTGAGTTACTGTGATATGTATGAGGGGAAGAGCTGTAGCTACCTCATGAGAACTCCGGAGTTTTGCTTAGCTTGAATAGACCATGGGATACTGTTCAACAAATGCCAGTACCAGCAGCACTGTCTCAATAACTATACAAAGACATTTTGGTTATCATAGATCAGATCTTAATTTCCAAAATTAATGGAATAAAACAGATATGTTAACTATAATAGAACTTAGCCTAATGTTTTTTAAGTAATAAACCATTCATGTTTGAGCAACAATTAATAATGTTAATTCATAAATGCATACATTAAACATCAATAATAGGATTGGGTACACTGACTAAAAAAATAATGAATATTTAAAAGAGGGTTTTTGAATCTGTATACGAGTAAAAACCTAGAAACTAAAAACATTTAAACCACACTTTAAAGAAAATTGAAATAAAAGGAGGTCTTACTCTCTGAGCAAGAGTATCTGACCCTGACATATGCTAAGGAGATGTTCATACCCATGTTGCTCTCATATGACTGCTATGTGGTTTCAACACACCCATGCCTTTATCCTAGCATGGATCCAAATATAATGCACTTTGAAGATCAATAAATAATTACCATACACAGATTTTATTTGTACCATTCCCATCACTTGGATGTCTGCAGTCTGTCAAAGGCATTTGGGCTGAATTTAGCATTTGAATGAACATCATGCAAATGGATTATCACGACCCATGAAGGATTTTATGAGATGAGAATGCGTCTTTTCACCATCCTGTTGACAGCAAAAACTGAAATTATTTGGAAGGTAAATAAAAATTTACCTCAACAGTCTCAATTTTCAGAACTACTGTTTATGGATTTTCTGCCAAGAAGATATATGGCTCTTGGAACATGTTGCTTATTTTTTCTTATTTATTTATATATTTATTTACTCATTCATTCATTTTTGTGGTGGGGTAGCTATTTTCTATCAAATACAATAAGCTTCTGACATAGTTTGAGTCTCTCAGAGCCTTTATAAAATGCACCTAATATGTAGAATACATTCCCTTTAAGAATGAAAAAATAAAAATAACTAATTCTAAGAGTAGGTGACCCAGGTTGACAGTTCTGGCCAATTACCCATAGTCCCACATGGGGTATAAGGAATTATCCTAGTGGTTCACAATACATGAAGCTTTTGGTATAATTCAGTATTTGTCACAGTAAGAATACCATCCTATATTCCAGTAGAAACCCCCCCCAAAAAAACCTCTACCACAATCTAAATTATATACCACCCCTTAAATGATAATTTGTCACCTCTCATCATTTTTTTACTTTTTACTAAGGATATCTAAACAACCACAGGTCAGATAGGTGGGCGTGGCACTTTACACTTTCAATCCCAGCACCCAAGAAGTATAAGGGTGAGGATAGCCATGTGTTCAAGGTCATCCTGGGCTGCAGTGTGAGTTCTAGGTCAGCCTGGGCTAGAGTGAGACCCTGATTCAAAAAAAAAAAAAAAAAAAAGGAAGAAAAAGAAAAGAAAAAAACAGAAAAATATTAAACAAAAAAAATTAAGAATTATAAAAGCCTAAGATAGCCATTTAGACCAAGAATGTTGAACACAGACCATTTGTGGTACATATTCTTACAGTGAAGTATCTAATGAGTTCTACATTCATGGCACAGGTTTCCCTAGTTGCTCAGACTATTATTTGTAACTTTCAACAGACTCTATGGAAAATCCAGGCTATCTAGCTCTACGGACTCATTTCTCACCACTCTATCTCAGAAAGCCATGCATGTGTCTCCAGACCTGCAAGCTTCACAGACCCTGTCTTCCTTTCTTTTTTTTTTAATTTATTTTCTCTTCTCTAGCACCATGTTGCAGTTACCTTTTCCTTACTAGGACAAAAATCTAACCAGAAGCAGCTTATGGGAAGAAAAAGCTTATTTCTGGCTTACTGATTCCAGGGAAAGCACCCTCAATGGCAGAGGAGGATGACTCACTTCAGCATCCACAGGGGAGAGACACAGCTCCCAGCAACAGCAAGTGCAAAGATCCAGAGCTCAGACTAGCCTGGAACACACCTTGGGGCTGGACTCAAAATCAGCCTGAGGGACACACTGCTTCCAGCAGGCTGCTGGAGACTTAAGCAGGGAGCTTAATCTAAACTACCTGAGTCTACAAAGGACATACATTCAAACCAATACCCCTGCCGCAGCTTTAATGGACTAACCCTTATATCTAGTCCAGGTCTCAGCATAGTTATCACTTTACTTGTAAAGTTTTCCCAAACACTCAACTATTCACACCTGTCAATGGTTCTCTACCAAATCCAGTTCTGTTACAACTAAAATTGCCCTTCATTATAATTATGTATTCAACAATCTTATTTTCCTGTTGAAAATATATCATAAGCTGAATATAATGGTATGCTCTGTTGTCGTATTCAATATTTCATTCAGGCTATTCATAGTTCTTGGCACATCATAAATTATAAATAAATAGTTTATTAAGTGGACATAAATATCTTGAACCATCAATTCCACCATAACTCCTCATATAATTGTGCTTTTGACATGATGGGGCTGCATTTGGCCATAACAGTTGCTTTGTTTTAATTAATTTCACTGTGTCTTATTTTTACGTGTGCCTATCTTGAGGACATAGTATAGTTCACTAGCTAAAATCCAAACTTCAGATACCTGGAATCCTGTTGCCCTATTCTACTTGACGTAACTCCATAACATGCTGGTTATTTCTCATTTGCATTGAAATACTTCTCATACTTGACATTACACTTGAGCATTTTGCTGCCCTCAAAAGACCTAGAAGCCCATTGCATGCTTGTATGGAACTGAACAGACTTGGGCTGGTTCCAGATTCTTACTGTGATTCTCATATCCAGTGTAAGGCATCTGTGAATATGTATGTGTGCGCATGCTCACACATGCACACACATGCACACACACACACACACACACACACACGCGCGCGCGCGCGCGCGCGCGCAGGCCTTTCCAGACCATGACTTTCCTCACAAGAAGCAATAACCGTCATTTGCATTCATGCTACTCAGGCAAGCTAATGTTCATTACATGAGCTAATGGTGCTTCTGAGGCATGGGACCATGGCTCACACTCTGACCACTCTTGGAAAAGTTTGGTAACATGTCCATCCTCAGTCAATCTTGGCATTTAAGTCTCTATGGGTGGAGTGTGACATTGATAAATGTATTGACTCAGTCTGTCAGTATCTGTGAGCACTGACTAATCATGGTGCTATGTCTGCATACAACACAAGTCACCCATCTCTTGGAAGAATGGCTATGGACACCGTGAAAAGAGAACAGATGCAGCCATCCATCAGGGTAGTATGGAGGGAGGGGCAGCTGGCACTTGACAATCAGAGATCCCTGTTACCCTTCGAAAGTGACTCTTGGCCTTTAGCAAACAGTTGAGCAGTATATGCATTGAGACCTAGAAACCGTCTTCCTTTTGAATGATGCCACTGATACTTTCCAGAAGTTATATCCACACGTTTGCATTTATATAGGGAGGAACATTTTCTAGAATTCAGACATTTGTTTGTATGTGTGTCTAGAGAAAGAAATGGCATTATGTAAGAATTGTTTAAATCCTTAGTCTTACAACTGGATGTGAAGTCAAATTTACTTAACCAAATAAACAATAAACCAGAATTTAGTACAATTATATGATTTAGAAATTAATAAATAAAGTAAATTGAAGATAAATGAATTAAATTTTTTCAGAGTGAGTACATATAAATGAGGAAATTGTAGGTTATGCCTTACTTTTATGAATTTCCAGTACTATGAAACAGTAGCAAGGACTTACACTTTTTAAGTAAAGTATTTTTTCCAATTAAAAGAAATACTGGGTTGGAGAGATGACTTAGGGGTAAATGTGCTTGCCCGCAAAGCCTAAGGACCCATGTTAGACTCTCCAGATCTCATGTTAGCCAGACGCACAAAGGTAAGGTCCGTGCAAAGTCACACAGGTAGCAAAAGCATCTGGAGTTCGATTGTAGTGGCTGAGGCCCTAGCATACCGATTCTTTCTTGCTCTCTCTCTGTTTTTCCCTCTCGTTTCTCTCTCTCTTCCTAAAATAAAAAAGAAATAAATAAAAGAAATATTAATTTTATAATTATAGGAAATATATAATATCATGTTTGTTTTAAAATGATGGTGAAACGTGTAGGTGGAACATGGAGGGGTTGGAGGGATAGCTCAGCAGTTAAAGTTCCTTGCTGGCAAGGCCTGCTGGCCTGGGTTAGATTCCCCAGTACTTATGTAAATGAAGCCAGATGCACAAAGCATGCGTCTGAAGTTTTGTTTGGTTTGCAGTGGCAAGAGGCCCTGGTGTGCCCATTCACCCCCCCCCCATACCGTCTGTATATCTCTTTTTTCTCCCTCCATCACCTCTCTTTTTCTCAAATAAATATTAACAAATAAGTAAATATATTTTAAAGAAAACATGTACAGTCCATGAAGTGAGGTCTTCCTTCTCCAGTATTACTGGGACATATCCTTTAATACCAAGGACTGGCAAAGAGTCCAAAAATTATAGCAGAAAAGACGTGTCAGTATTCAATAACTGCTTGGCATTCTACACCCATCCTATCCCTACCCCAACACACACACATGCACTACTGGT
Source organism: Jaculus jaculus (assembly GCF_020740685.1). Lineage (NCBI taxonomy): Eukaryota > Metazoa > Chordata > Mammalia > Rodentia > Dipodidae > Jaculus > Jaculus jaculus. The sequence goes on from NC_059107.1 coordinate 134,946,574, forward strand.
CTATTATATCATAAAAACCTCCCTCCTTAAATTACCTCCTGCAGCCTTTCTACAGCCCTGTCCATAAAACTACCTTGCCTATCTTTGGAAACACTCTCTCCACACATAAACACACTCAGAAAAGCACAATTTGATCCCATAGTACTAAAACCCACTGCTGTCAGTGATTGTACACATGCGTGTGCCTGTCTTATTCTCACACTATGAAACAACACTTCCACTTACTATAACTAGTAATATAAAACGAATGATTGACCTTGCTTATTCCCCATATTCATATTTTATTTATTATTGTGATAAGTTTGATGCATAGTGGAAGCTGGAGTGCCACTTGCATTTTCTGTGGATAGATTTCTGGACTTTGTTTCTTCCTTACTCTTCAGCTATCCATTAATACATTTTACTAAAAAGTAAGAAAACCAGCAGATAGAAAAAGCAGAACCTCTGTACTGCTTATGAAAATGGTCTGAAATTACTTCCAAACAATGCAAAGGAAGAAAAGACAAGAAGAGGGATGATAGGAGGGAGGAAAATTCAAGGGAGAAGGTGAAGAAAATTGAGGAGTGTGGTTTTAGGGGCTAAGAGACGACAAGCCTTCCTCATACATTAGTGATGCAATCATTATGTCTGCCTCTTGTGTGTCTTACATTGCAATCGGCTTTCAGTCTTGAGGTACACTGTTAATTAGAGCTTATGCAACTCCAAGTCAATTCAATTTGTTTTATTAATGCATAATTCAATATTGTTATGTACAGCAAAAGCCTTAAAAAGGATTTTAAAATTCTTTCTGTGATGCGGGTCTGAAATATTTCAAGGAAACACCCACTGTCAAGTGAGTGAACATGAATAATTATGGGAGCCCTAAAACCCCACAGTTGAGCAGACAAGACAGCTGCTATTATTAAGTGCTGCAAATTGAAAGTATGGATTCTATCATTACAAGAACAAAGACAGTGCTGGGATAATTATGAAAAAGCTATAGCTTCCATTTTGGCTAATGCTTTGGGTAGAATATTTAGAAGCCACAAAAGGGTAAGATAGAGAGCTCAATTTCTGTATCTTGTTACTCACTCAGAGGAACAGATTTTTCTACCAATTGTAGTCATAACAGAGCTTGCAATCCCTGTGACATTGTAAGAAAGCACTGATTTAGGCACGAAATTAAATGATAATAAACATAGTGTTGACTCAGTGGGTGTGATACTATCTAATGTCAGCAGTGATTGGACCCGCCCTCTGGATGACTGCAGCTTGGTTGGCTTCCTCTGTTTAGATTAATTTCTCCTTTCCCAAGGCCATCATCTTAAACTGTATGTTATATAACTCGGGCTGCCTCCCTCCAGCCCACAGGAGCACTTGGAAAGCAACTTGGTGATGCAGATTTCAGACATTGAAGGGGGAAAAAAATCATTCCTAGGCTTAGCATCCAAGATTACAATCTTGAGACTGTAATGGGAATGGATTAAACTTTGTACAATTTCCTTTTGTCACATGAATTGAATCCTGCCGTGCTATTTTCTTTGCTCCTTTCAATCTTTGTCACAAAAAGATGATCTGTGAAAGTTTTAGCACCCCTTAAGCCACTCTGACCTGGTTTCCAGTCAACCAGAAGCTTACAGCTTGATTGGCTCTTCTCTAAGAAAATGAAATAAGGCTGGGACAAGCCCACCCAACAAATGATCCAACATTAAGAAGGTCATTGCCCTTTGCCTCAGGCAGATTTAAAAAGTACATTTGAGATTTTCATGTTGGTCACATGCCAAAAAAATTTAAGGGAAAGGGGGTCTGTGGCAACATAAATCCAGTCTTATAACAGCAATCACACCCCCTTGGCAAGAGAGAAAATGAATCAGTAGCAAAGGCATCATTCTGCAGGCAACTTCAGCATATCAGAGTCCTATCTTGGGCTTTTATTCAGACAGCAGACACTACCTCTGAGGTTAAAATGGAGTCATTTCAACATTGGTGGTGTCCACAGACTTTGATATTGCCTTGAGCTGACCAAGACCAGGAGAGAAAACACAAACAAGGCCATTAAGGAGGAGAATAAGGGAATCGCTTCTTCAGAACTTGATTCTGTTTTGATCTTGGGTTCTTTGATGTCTGGCAGAGCTGTGGTGTGCAACACAGTCCTCAGGACTTGCATGCAAATTACACTCATTTTGTTCAAGTTTGAAAGTAAATTATTTTTGCTTCTTATTTTGATGGATTTCAAGTAGCAACATGATAACCAACATCTAATTTCCTCAAAATACATAAGATTTGCAACATTAAAGTATGGAGACATATTAAAAAAACCTACATGATTTTACTTAGCTATGACCTAAAGTTATTTGTATCTTATGTGGCTTGAGCTAGCCCATTTTAGTTTTGTTTTATTTTGCTTAAGCATAATTCATTTTTTGGCAATGTATTTCAAGTGGCTGCACCGAAAAGGGACCATGATGACAGAGGGAATAATGTCTTGAATATGTGAGTTATATTGACCATGTGCTTTCAGAAATTAGCTTTATCTGTTAAATCAATTTTGAGCTATGTGTCTTTCTCAACTCCAACTCAGAGACTCTCCCTGAGGCTTAAGTTTAACGCAAATCACAAGAGAGGCTGAGAAAATATTTCTGAAGAAACAAAGTTGGTTTTATACTTACATGTTGTTTACTCAAAATTGCAAGTAAGAACTGGTGTAGTATAATCGTAGGGTAACCCATCCTGAGTGGTTGCAAACCAGGCTGAAAGCTACTTCATTCAGATCCTACCCTCTTCTTTATCCAGAAATTTCTGCTCAGATAAAAATAGATGAAACCGAAGCAGCAGCTGGTAAGTAATACACAGTCATGTTCCTCTTAAAGGCAGAGACTTTTCTGAGGGGAGCATGTTTCCATCAGTGTGCCAATATCATAGTATGCCTTTACACACACCCATATAATATGATTTAGTCATTCAGTGTGGCCTCTTAATGCAGTCAGGGGACGGGGTGATCACAAGATGCCTGAGGTTGACTGTTTTTAAACAAGAAGAAGCACACTCTAAAATAATGATAAAAAGTTGTATTAAATGCATAAGCCAGTAACCTTGGTGCATTATAAAGTTTCAGTATTAAATATTATACACAATGGTAAGTTTCTTTACCATCACAACAACAAACACACGAGGAACTCATTTCATTACAATCACTGTAATGCTACAGGGGTTACAATGCCGCTAAGTGATAGGAACTTTTCAATTCAACTTCATTATAATGTATAGGGATGAGATCATTAATGGTCCATCACTGACTAAAAGGCCTGTTGCATGAGCCATGGCAGTATTGACTGAATTTGCCCCATATTAGTAGGCCCTATCCTAGCACTTCGTGTGTGAATATCTTTACAGCATGACATTGCATATAAGGGAGATGTTATGATAGTACCTTTGTATACAAAACTTACATTTGAAGACAACCCACAATTCTATCATGCTGGCATAGCTACTGATGCCTGACTCAATTCTATTGCTTTTCTAACTTCGCTTATTATACTGGCCTTCCTAATTAACTGACTAAGGCAGCTAATTCCCCAGGTCTTTCTAGAGATTCATTTGATTTGATTGTGAGTCAACTCTAATTTTACTACCATGTTGCTAAGAGGCCTTTCAATCAGCAGGATCAGGGCAGTTGCTAGGGTCCCCTTTACTTATTCCAGACCCCAAAATATCTCATGTGCTGCCATATAAAACTAGTAACTTGAAATACACATGGGGATATTGATGTAGATCTGGATATAGACCTTAAATCAAATGATGAAATGAGAAGATGGGAAATCTCTTTTGTTGCAACCATAAACTAAATCAGAATCAAAATGTTTTCTTTGGAGGCAGGGTCACATGCAGCTCAGACTGGTCTCAAACTTTCTGTTACAGCCAACAATGTCTGGAACTTCTGATCTTCCTGCCTCTGCCTCCTGAGGGCTAGAATTAAAGCTGTGGGGCAGCATTCATGGTCTGTATTGTGCTGGAATCGAACCCAAGGATTCCGGTATGCTAACCAAGCACTCTACCAACTAAGCTACATCTCCAGACTCAGTGTCTCATGTCTTAAAATAAATGAAGATGGCCTTGAGGTTAAAAACACACACTGGTTTAAGTTCTCATTCAGAGTAATCACTTCACTACTTAGAACAAGTCTTCACTATATTCTGACCCTGCCTACTAAGGGCACTTTCCTTGGTGCCTGATGGCCTTGATGTGGAGCATCAGGGTATCTGAAAACAGAATTAGATGACTGCACAGAAATTCTTAGTGGAAGTTGGTGCTCCATTCAAGAGTGACTGTCCTTTAGAAATCTGTTTAATTTATGATGATGGCACAATAGGACTTTAAAATCCCCCCAAATCTCTCAACCTAGATTAACATTTTCTGGAAAAGTTGACTTAACTTACATTGTCTCTATGCCTGCAATCATTGCTAATTGCTCAAATGAAAAACAGCAAAGGAACAACTCTTTTAGAAATATATTTTCTCTGCTGGAAACAGTTGATGTAAGATGCTCCTCTACGTGGAGTGGGATTACATGACAATAAAATCCTCAGACATTAAAATCTCAGTAGCCAAAAGTGAATTTAATACACCTATCCTATAAAATGGTATATGACTTACCAGCACAGGACATTGTAGAATGACGGTTACGCTCCTGATTGTGTGAGTGTCAAGAAGCTGTCCAGAATATTTGTAACAGTTAGTTGCTGTAAGATGCTAGTAACTTGGAAGCACACTTAATGCTGGTAACTTTCTGTCATGTTGAGTTATGACTTACTATCTTGTAGGGTTGATAGAAATAATAGTAAGGAGAACATCCTAGCTTGTGTTAGAACTTAAGGGAGTGCAGTTTTAGGTTAACTCCATGATGGGTGTTGCAGTTAGGTTCACATTGCTGATAGAAATCGTCCAACCAAGAGTGCCTTGTGAGAAAAAGAGGTTTATTTTGGCTTACAGACTTGAGGGGAAGCTCCACAATGGCAGGAGGAATGTTGGCATGAGCAGAGAGTGGACATCACCCCCTGGCCCACATAAGGTAGACAACAAGAAAAAGAGAGTGTGCCAAACATTGTGTTATGAGCATGTAAGGACCAGCATATGGTCCAGGGACAGTTTAGATAAATAAGTTTGTTTTTCTTTGTGTGTGAGAGTAAAATTGCAAAGTCAACCTTTGTAAGCAAAAATCTAAGAGTAAGCTGAGTACAATGACATAGTAAGAGATTACCAGAAGGTGTGTGTGCAACCCTAGATAAGTAGTGGAAAATACAAAAAACCCAGCTGCTCAGCAGCCGTTGTCCCAATCCTCCTGACACTATGACTGACTGAATGGCTGCTCAGCAGTCCAGACTGAGACCTCTGCAAGACGCATCACCGATCCGAATTCATCTGCCCGACACGCTGTCCGAACGACCGAGACGACCGAAACTCGCCTTGAAGCACCGCGAACCGAGGAAAAAGTCGGAGCATGGACCCCACGCCACCAGGTGGTAAAACGTCAGAAATCTCGCAGACCAAGTCTCGCGTTGAGACCGAGTCTCGCGATACTGCGTCCCAAGTCTCGCGATATCAGGTTGTATACATGTTAGATTCGTTAGAAATATTCTTGTGTTAGTAGTGATGAATATAATTTGGTTATATATTATATTAGCTATAATATTAGTTGTGATAGTTTGGACTTGCTTGTGTGTGACTTTCATCCCAGTAAACTCCTTTGCGAGTACACCAGCATCTGAGTATTATTGACCTTCGTGGGCGGAATCCTCTCAACCAATCATCTTTGAGAGTGCTCACGACACATTGGCAAGGGGAAACTGGCTATAACTCCCATAAGCTGGTCCCCAACAATATGCTCCCTCCAGGAGGTGTTAATTCCCAAGTCTCCATCAGCTGGGCACCTAGCATTCAGAAAACCTAAGTTTATGGAGGAAACCTGAATCAAACCACCACAATAGGTGTGTGGAGACCAAAGTGAGGGAGGCTCTAAGTATCCCATACATGCCTAGTTTATTCTACACAATGTTTAACTAAGGTCCAAGATATTTAGAATTCTTAGATTCTAATTAAGAACTTTTAAACTTTTTATTGACAACTTCTTCCATAATTACAGATGGTATACTATGATCATAATCCCCTCCTATCACTCCCACTGACCTGCTGCCAAATCCTGCCTCCACTGAATCTCTTCTTTCCAATTAGTCTCTTCTATTTTGATGTCATTCACCATTTTTTCCCACCTGTTATGCAGGTCTTGTGCAGGTTGTGTCAGCCACTGTGAGGTCATTAATATCAAGGCCACTTTGTATTTGGATGATAGCATTGAAAGCACTCTTTTCTTTCCTTTGGCTCTTATATTCCTTCTACCACCTCTTCTGCAATGGTCCCTGAGTCTTGGAGGGTATGGCAGAGATGCCTCATTTAAGACTGAACACTCAACTGTCACTTCTTCTCAGCACTTTGATGAGTTTTGAGTCATATAAATGGCCACCACCATTTGAAAAGAGAAGCTTCTCTAACCAAAAGTGAGAGTAGCATTAACATATGGACATTAACTAAGTATTTAGAGGGTAGTTTTAATGGTGTAATATGTGCATTTAGCCAGATAACAGTAAAAGTTTCTTGCCCCCAGGGTCTATGACCTCCTTAGTCATAAGTTTTGACTAGATTTTCAGTATGAGAGACTTTTTAAAAATAAAATTACTAAAGCTAGTTATGACATTAACTTTTAAAAATTTACATTGATCTTAGTTTTATCTGTTCATTTCATGAAGGAAAGAATACATGAGAAAATATTTATTATCTAAAGATTGTTATCTGTAGAGCTGGAATCAACAGGGTGAGAAATGAAAAGGCATCATTGAATCAAAAGCATAAGACGGAATGTGAGAAATTCTCACACTAGAACATGCCCAAACAAGTGCTATTACAGCAATGAATTGAGCGGTGGAAGGCATTGATGTGATGCTTTAGTGCCCAGCTTTGGTTTAATAGCTTGACCTTTTATGCTTTCCTGCTGAAGCAAGGAGGTGAATGCTGACTTCAGTAATCTCAATAGCTTCTAAGAGAACACTTTAGGATGGCCCAGGGAAAACTTTCTTCGCTGATATTGTCTGTGCCAGGTTTTCATTGTATGTTGTTGATGCCGGTGGTTTCCTGTATAAGGATTATTCCTGACACTTCCACCCAAAACTCTCTGAAGCTAAAGCAACATCTAAGAAAAACAATCTAGAAGTCCTTGCTTTAATAGCTATAACTTCGAAGTATTTACATTTCTTTGTATTGAAGCCCATCTGGGCTGTATGAGTGAAGTCTTGCCCAAAATCATGAACTTTGAATTGCCTTCAAATATGCAATGGGCCAGTTGGAACAATATTCAAGAGCATCAAAGAACTCTCTTCAGAGAGAAGGATCAAGATGAAGGCACAAGTAACCACCCCCAGTGGGATTCTGTCCATCTTATTCATAATCCAATCACCTGGATAATTATAAAACCTAAAATATATTCATCTCTGTCCTTTTTCTCTTGTTAAACAAACATTGACATTTAGCTATATACTATGGACCTATCTTCAAAGAACATCAGTTCTATTTCCTTTAAATCCAAAGGATGATTAATGTTGACAAAATGCAAATCAAGACAGGGCATCTTATTAATTAAAATCCTAAATTAAAAAGCATAAAATAAGATTGTTTATAGATAGTAGCTTAATCTTCCTAAAAACAGAAATATGCATGAACATATGAAATGTTCATTATCTTATTTCATGAAGGAATGAGGAATATAATTAACAAATGAATATACCTTTGTAATGTTTGGAAATGCTCATTAAAACTATATTGAGAGATGGCTTAGCTGTTAAAGTGCTTGTCTACAAAGCCAAAGGACCCAATTTCAATTCCCCAGGACCCACGTAAAGCCAGACACATGTCTCTGGAGTTTGTTTGCAGCAGTTGAAGGCCCTGGCATGCCCATTCTCTTTGTCTCTCTCTCTCTCTCTTTGTCCTCTAATAAATAAAATAAAAATTTAAAATATTACTTTAAGAAAACTCCATTTTACAGATACTAGTTAATATCCAGGAACACATCCACTTTCAATTGTCTTACTGAGATTTCATTAGCCAGCAAAGATTAAGCTCTTATCACAGAGAAAGAGACTGAAAACTGAATACCACATACTCACGGCCCAGAGGAATTTCCTCCCAGGGGGTTGTTCTTTGGGCTCATTATTAACCCTAAACATAATTTGCTCCCACTCTGAAAGTGCCTTCAACTCCCACCCTCAACCCTCAGCTCACTTTCCTTTCCCTTGTGAAGAAAGTCTTTAAGCTTTAACTCTCTGCCTACTCCTTTTAGTTCACATTTTGTATGGCTCTCATGTATGCATATGCTACCGAATTTGCATGCCTTTTCTACTTCAATCTGTCTATTGTCAGTTTGTTTCATCATACTCAATTACCAAATCTTCAAAATTAAGGTTCAAACAACAGCCATGACAAAAGCAGAAAGCTTAGTCCCATTGAATACAGTGAAAAGTAAGACAGAAATAGACTTATGACTAATCCTGTACGTAAGATCTATTGAGAGATCAAGTTTGAGACCAGCTGATTGATAAAAACAGACACAGTCATATCAGATAACTATTGCCTCATAAATTGTCCCTTTTTCTCTCTAAGCAAATAACATTTCTTATTTTATTTTATTTATTTGACACAGAAAAGAGGCAGAGAGAGACAGAGAGAGAGAATGGGCACACCAGGGCTGCAAACGAACTCTGGACCTATGCTCCCCCTTGTGCATCTGGCTTACTTGGTTCCTAGGGAATGGTACCTAGGTCCTTATGCTTTGCAGGCAAGTACCCTACCTACTAAACCATCCCTCCAGCCCCACCAAGGAACATTTTTATGTAAGTAAGTGTGACATGTCTCTAATACCAGGGAACCATCTCCAGTAGGAAGTCTGGGATGATTCTTCTTCCTCTCATGTGCAGGCAGTCCTTTCTGAGTAATGATTGTGTTACCCTTGGTTTAAGGATGCCGTTGTGGTTCTATCAAAAATATTTGCATATGTTTCATGAAATAACTCCTCAGAGTGATCCTCTCATCTTTATTGTTCTGATTTTTGGTAGTTTAATCATGAGAAAGTGGCCTTTCATGTTCATATGTGCATACAATACACATATATGTCATATAAACTATAGCTTGATTGGTCTTGTGGACATTCGGTAAGTAGTTACTTAAACAAAAGATGGAAAAGTCAAGAGCACAAACTGAATGGAATTATAATTAAAGTACAAAAAGATAAAAGTAAGGGAAGTGATTTAATACCGTGGGTAGCAGGGCCCATCAACATTCTGCAATTGAGGGTGATGGGCTTATGTCACTCCACCCCTCCCTGAGAAGCAAGTGGCAGTTACTAGGGGATGGAAAGATATTTTCTACAGTCATGTGCCCACTGGTACATTGTCCAGTTCCTCTGATAAATAACTTCCTACCCATGATCATGCAAGAAACTCTAAAATCAACAGATCACAAAAAAAGAAGACATGAAAGTGGAAAAGGGACCCACTGAAAAGAAGTGATTCTTCAGGAGTGAGGGAAACAAGATGAAGTAGTGAAGATGAATATGATCAAATTATATTATGTAACTGTGAAGTTATAAATCAATAAATAATTTCTTAAAAATACATTTTCTCCCCCTAAACTCCATCACCAGTATTCCACACCATTTACTAATAGGGAGTGGGGAGGATTAAGCAAAACTAATGATGTTTTATGAAAAAAATATAGAGTAATCTACTTTTTTGTTAGCTACTTAAAATATAATTAAAGAGAGGAAGAGAGGGCTGGAGAGATGGCTTAGTGGTTAAGCACTTGCCTGTGAAGCCTAAGGACCCCTGTTCGAGGCTCGATTCCGCAGGACCCACGTTAGCCAGATGCACAAGGGGGCGCATGTGTCTGGAGTTTGTTTGCAGTGGCTGGAGGCCCTGGGGCACCCATTCTCTCTCTCTCACTCCCTCCTTCTCTCTCCATCTGTAGCTCTCAAATAAGTAAAAGTAAAACAAAATAAATAAGATGTACACAGAGATGCCAGACATTTATCCTGCCACATTGATGCTTTAAAGAGAGAGAGAGAGAGTTTAGCAAAACTCCTATAGATGTGGACAGTGCTGCTCTCTGAAGTCATAGGCTGCAGGAAACCCCTCATACAGGGGTGGGATACTTACAGTAAATTGTTGGTCAGGGAGGTCCCCAAAAGAACACTGGCTATTACCAAGGTTCTTGGTTCCCCACCATAATTAAATGGTAAGGTCTTATTCCTGAATATACTACATGCACCAGTGGCAAAGCACTAAATAATCAAATTGGAACTGACCTGGAAACCTCCTCCCTATTGCCAAGCTGTCTGAGTGAAGAAAGTGCTATGCAGGCTGCTGGGAGACAAAAATCATCAACAGTCTCACTCGATATTGGATCCTTCCTTGCTACACAAGTGGCCATCCTTATTAAATCCAAACAAAAGAACAGTTGGTTACCATCGTAATGGCCATGCCACTATTGCACCCATAGTTACATCTTATAGGACCATTAAGGGGTTTCCAATTGCTCTTTGATTTGGATTTAAGGCCCACTCCACAGGAGATAATCCATTCCTGGTTCAGAAAACCTAGTCAAAAGCCTATGGCTGAGAATGTAATAAACCCTAGGATGGGAAGCTACTTCTGTGTTTATGACTAAATGAATATAATGTGCTTAGCAAGTTGCCCCATAAAATCTTACATTATGTTTAAGCTTATAGAGTAGTATTGATCCCACCAGTCACCAAGAAAGTTTCCTTTTGAAAAAGCCAAGAGATACTGGGGAGACTCACAACTCACCAAAAAGGCTTAGAATCAGAATAAGAAGGCTGGAGAGATGCTGCAAAGCCAAAGGACCCAGGTTCTATTTTCCAGAACCCACATAAGCCGGATGCATGTGGCACATGTGTCTGGAGTTCGTTTGCAGTGACTACAGATCCTGGCATGCCCATTTGCTTCCTCTGCCCCTGTCATAAATGATAAATAAAACTAATTAAAAAAATAAGACTGTTGACTGCTCAGTGCTAAATGGAACATCTCTAATGTGCCCTCCAAGACTCAGGAAACACTGTAGAAGAGGGAGCAGAAAGCATGTTAGAAGCGGAGGGCAGGAAGGAGTACTCTGGGGGCACTGTCCTTCACACATGAAGTGGCCTGCATAGGAATGACTTCATAGTGGCGTTGGCTGTCAGTACTCCACAAGACCTGCATGATATTGATCCTATCAATATTTCCACACAGATCGGGGAGGAGGGAAGAAAATAAAAGAAATAAAAGAAAGGAAAGGAAAGGAAAGGAAAGGAAAGGAAAGGAAAGGAAAGGAAAGGAAAGGAAAGGAAAGGAAAGGAAAGGAAAGGAAAGGAAAGGAAAGGAAAGGAAAGGAAAGGAAAGGAAAAGAAGATATCAATAGAAAGCGACTGCTGGAAAGAAGAATGGGTTCAATGGGGATAAGAGTGGGGGACAAAAGGTGGGGGAATAAGGCACAAAAGAAGGCTATGAAAGACTTCATGATCCAATTACAGTATATTTATGAATGAAAATTCACTATAAAAAGAAGAAACTCCCTTGCATACATACCCAACCCCCCCCCACACACACATAAGCTTTTTCCTCAAAAAAAAGTTTCCATTTTAGAGATATATTCAAAGTTCTAAATAAAACCTTCACTTTTTTTTAACTCATATTCTTTTCTTCTTCCTCTTTCTTGGATGTGAATTAGGAAATTCTGACTTTTTAGAAATTATTTAAGAGTTATTTAAGTTACAGAGAAAGGCTATCAAAGAGTTATAGAGTTATTTAAGTGTGATAGAGAAAGACTACAGAGAGACAGATAGAACACAAGAGTGTATGATTTATTTTATTGGGCTGAAGATGTTGAAGAACAGAGGTAGAGAATTCCTGTGATCATAGTATTTTATCTAAAAGTCCTGTCACACCGTCATGAGATTAAATAGCCACCAGCGGCCTAGTTTGTCATCTGAAAGCCAAATTAAAGATAAAAGAAAATTCCTTTTGTCTCGTCCATAATGCTGGTCTGGAGATGTGCATATCCCCATGGTAAACATGCAGCAGGTGTGAGAGCCTGTGGCTATTGCTGTTGGTGGTTGATTACTCTGTGCTATTTGAAAAGCTCTGTATTCCCACAGCTTCATGTAATATATCAACAGTAACAGATTCATAATCATTATTCAGCCTATTGGAGGTTTGGTCACTGTGACAGATGTCTTCTTAATTTTCATGTTGGAGGCTCTTGATTTTTCTCCTCTTCCCTCTGGAAAATATCTTCTATAAAAGTCTGACTTAATTGTCTGGTAGGATGTTTACATCCAGCGCTGACACTAGTTATCAATCTCTAACTCCAAACAAGTACTTAATTAGCCTAAAGGAGCAGAGAACTCTAGCACCAAGTGAGCTCACAGGATTTTAAGGAAATGATAAGAAGATGAGATACAGTTTAAAACTAGGTTTTAATATTTGGCATGTTATGTGGTTTTGGTCCTACATTTAAAGTAGGGGTTTGACCTTAGAGTCATGGAGGTTTTTGTCTAATAATTTATTTTACCAAGTCTTAGATTTTGGTCTGAGTGATATTCAGTGCTCAGATGTGTAGGGTTGTCTGCAAACAGTAACCTGATTACAGACAAGATGGCCCCCCTTTACTTACTGTTACTGTAACTCTTATAAGGAAAAGTACGCACATAAGACCTACTTTTCTTTTCTTTTTTTTTTTTTTTTTTTTTTTTTTTTTTTGGTGTTTCAAGGTAGGGTCTCACTCTAGCTCAGGCTGACCTGGAATTCACTATGGAGTCTCAGGATGGCCTCAAACTCACAGCAGTCCTACCTCTGCCTCCCGAGTGCTAGAATTAAAGGTGTGCACCACCACGCTCGGCTCTAGATGGGTTTTTTGATTGTTTGGTTGGCTGGTTGTTTTTTGTTTGGTTGGTTGGTTTTGCGAGGTAGAGTGTTGCTGTAGCCCAGGCTGACCTGGAATTCACTATGGAGTCTCAGGATGGCCTCAAACTCACGGCAATCCTCCTATCTCTGCCTCCTGAGTACTGGTATTAAAGGCATGCACCACCATGCCCAGTTCCATACTTCATATTTTTGTCTCTCATCTAATAAATTTCCTGTGAATATGTAAGAAGGGAGTACCTGCATATCCCTCTGATTATTATGTATTTTTTAAAGAAACTGTTGTTCCAAAAGCATATATATGTGTACATATTCTTATATTGTATTTCCTATATATATGAATATATTATATATTTTTTCTTATCATTAATTGAGACTTTAAAATTACCTTCAAGATATTAATTATATCACTGATTTATTTAGATTTGAATGCAATTTTTTTACTTATGTATTTAACATCTAGTTTGTTTCATCTAATTGCTACTTTTTATTCTTATGTATTTTAGTATATTGTACCCATTGCATTTTTTAAATAATATTGACACTATTAGAAACTTAGTTCATAATGAGTATATATATCTTACAGAAAAACAGAGACAGAAAGATATGTAAAAAGCAGATTTTTGCCATGCATAGTGGCGTATTCCTTTAATCCCAGCACTTGGGAGGCAGAGGTAGGAGGATCAACATGACTTTGAGTCCACCCTGAGACTACATGGTGAATTCTAGGTCATCCTGAGCTACCAACAAGACCCTACCTCAAAACAACAACAACAACAACAACAACACAAGCAGATTTTTCCTACCAGACATGGTAACATAAGTCTGAAATCCCAGAACTCAGGACACAGAGGCAGGAGGATTGAAAATTCAAGGACAGGCTGGTGTACATAGTGAGTTCTCTGGGCTACAAGCAACAAAGCATGTCTTTTCCAAATAAAGCTCTTTTGATATCTCATCACCAGATCACTCACAGAGCAGAGCACAAGGTAAAGCTTTAAGGAAAAAATCTGTCTTTCTCTGTTGAACTGGAAGCCTTCTGGAAGCACTTACATTTCCTCTCATTTGTATGTTTTTATTGTTCTGACAGTGAGAGGGAGGCAAGCTGGAAAGAAGGAAAATCATATGCTTGGGCATGGGTGAGTCTGAGATTTCCATAAGCAGTCCATTTTCTAGCATGTGATATCAATTTCCTATGATTTTGAATAAGAATTTATTAATGCATCATCTATAAGCCTGTTATCCCAAGTACATCTTCCAGTGGCTTTCATTTACTTTCTTTATCCTGCTACAAGTATATCTCATTGTATTAAAAGTAATTTATTGAATGGTGGTAAGAAAAGATGTGCCTAAATTCTCCCTTCCAAGCAGTAACTGGGCCCTAGCTAAATTCTAAGATCATACTTTTGTACATATCAAAAGTCCTGGACATATCTGAAGAGCCAGGAACATCTTCCTAATAAAACTTGTACATAACCAAAATAATAGAAAGGAAGGACACTTTCCATCAACAGAGCCAAGGTAGATTGCTCGGTGCATAAAGCCATGGACTTTGACAATAAGATCCACTTCTCCACTTAAACCCCATGATGCACTGGGCAATGTGCTTAATTTTCCAGTACCTTAGTTTACCCAACTGTAAAATGTATCATGAGTGTGAGAGTTTAGTGCAAAAGTCTTGAGCAGTAAGCTCTGAGGAGTCTTAAGTACTATATATGATAATTATGCACCACCTTCAAAAAAACTTAGATTTAATTGATTAGGAGCCTGGATAACTCCATTTCTCTTAGGTGGGGATATTGTTGGAAGACTGTTAAAATAATAGACCTGTGTATTACGTGTTTTGTCCTAAGAGGACATGAAAAATTCACCCCAGATAAGGCATGAACATGACATCAAAGTCACGATTACATCAAATTCCAACTTGGCAATCCAATGAGTGTATGGGTGAGGGGTCAATCACAGCAATATGGGTGAGGAGTCACACAGCAGTATGGGTAAGGGGGTCAGTCACAGCAGTAGGTATGGGGGGCCTGTCACAGCAGTATGGGTGAGGGGTTTCTTACAGGAGCATGAAGGATGTAAAGGCAGCTACATTGGTAGAAATCCCAATGCAGCACAGGTAAGGAAGGAGTCACAAGGCTGCATCCTAGATCTCCTCATACAACTGACCTGAAGCTAATTTTTATTGCTTGAAGAACCTATGGTAGGAACCTTGTGAACCTTGTAATTTTCAGGAGTCCTGAGAATTGAGAGACTTTTTTTTTCTTCCTGACCTTTGTAAGTTTGGTTTACTTTCCATGTCTTAAAGAGCCTTCCTCCGGGAGAGAACATTTCACCTTAGAGGAAATAGTTAAACATCACTGTTAAAAGCAGAGTGAGTTCTCTCTCACTCCAAACTCCTGTAAAGTCTGATCAGACTTTTGTCATGAATAAAAAGGAGAGAAACCCAAAATCAGATTGAACTGTCTACAAAGTGACCAAGAACCTAACTGGGAGGTTAGAGTTGTTTCACTGGTTTTTGTAATTTGGGTGGCAGGGGCTGGGTAAGAAGACTGCTAAGGCAAATTGAAAACTAGGGGGAAATATTTGACAACTGGTTCATAAAGAAAAGAAGTATAGACATTTGCTATGGCATAGCACATATTTGAAATATTAGGTTCCATTCTAATGTCTCTGCTAGTTGGTTTTAGAATGGGGGCTCTCACAAAATTCTGGCCCTTTCTTAGAACAAAGACTACATGACCTAGCAAACCAGAAGCACTGATTTACAAGAAAAGTGCAGACTCTTCAGCATGACCTTCAAGGTGTTTACCAGTCTAGACAGAATCTAAAAAAGTCCTGCATATTATGGCTTGAAATTTTCACCAACAGATGGCTAGTAGCCCACTATGGGAACAGATGACAGTGTGTGTGCTTTACGTATAGTATCTGAGCATGGCTTTGGGCTTCCATGTAACTTCACTTCAGAAAAAGAGATGGCTGCTATTATGTAAATCAAGTAGTGGGCATTCACATGCCATTTCCTATGAAATGTTTTGTGGACAGATTTCCTGGTTTGATGCCTGTCTCTCCTGCGCACCAGTTTCAAGAACATAAGTGCTTCCTGAAATTTACTATGCTTTTCTTCACATGGAAGATGGGATTGTAGATGATACTCTGGAGCCTTATTCCTGTGGTTACAGTAGGCACTGAATGTGAAATGCTTTAAAAACTGTAAATGAGTAATTCTCAAACTTTAGCATATACCACAGTCACTTAGAAGTCTTGTTGAAGTAAATATTTGGGTCTTACCCCCAAAATTTCTGATTTGTCACAATTCCCATTTTAGCAAGACGCTCGTTGTGATTTTGATGGGAGCACCTGCTGAGAATCACTGCTCATAGCAAATGTTCTGCTCAAGTCAAAGAATGAGTTCCATCTGCCTATATGATTCTATGCAAAGATGTGCATTATAAAATCCGAAGACATGCAAGTATAAAACAAAGAAACACAAGCAACTATTTTCAAAGAAAAGGAATATCTCATCTGTGTGAAGAAAATAATGAAATGTCTATGAAATCAACTATTGGCTTCATGCAAACTAAAACCAAGGATTACACTGTAAGCTTAGTTTCAACTTTATAATGATTTTCTTTAATTACTGTATGAAACCAAACATGAAGATGCAGGGGTGTGAAATTAATACTGACAATACTGGGCTGGCCTGGGCTCTGCAGATTAACCAGCATTTTACCCCGTTGCTAAAGGAAGGAGGAAATAAAATTAAAAACTGATAGTGAATGGAATTACTTATTGGAAGCCAGTGATTATGTCAAGCTGTCACTCCCACAGACGGATTAAGCACAGAAAGACAAGCAGATAAATTATAAAGCACTCTCCGAAGCCTGTATCCACCTCGTCCACAAGCTTGACTACAATGGAGATCTGAAATCGACTTGGTCACGGTAGATTTGGGCTTCGTGTTTAGCATTTCATAGATTCTGAGTGTCTTGAAGAAGAGAGATCAAAAAGACCTTCGAGGTCATGTGAGATTAGATTTTACTTTCTGAAGCACTATACTGAATTATTAAATGCAAAGAGTCTTTCTTCCCTTTTTCTAAATAAAAACCACTGTGATACAATTGAGGGAAAAGGTAGTAGACTTAACATAGTGGCAGAGGTTGTAGGAAGCACAGAAGAGCCATATGGTGGGAAGGTATACTACAGGGCACTGTCCTCCCAACAAGAGCTAACTGGGCATTTGTGACTGCACAGTGGTTATTGTTAGCCTCTGAGGAGGGCTGTCAGTGGAATGCATGTGGTGGCAGAGGGGACAAAAGAGGATAAACTGATGGGAATATGACCAATTTACCACTTACAGTACGGAATGAAAATAAGGGCTGGAGAAATGACTTAGCAGTTGAAAGTTGAGGCACTTGCCTGTGAAGCCTAAGGACCCACATAAACCACATGCACTAGGTGACGAATGTGTCTGCAGTTCCTTTGCAGTGGTTACAGGCCCTGGTGTGCCCATTCTCTATCTGCCTCTTGCTCTCTCAAATAAATACAGGTAGAATCTGACTCTAGCCTAGGGCTCATCTGGAATTCACTTTGTAGTCTCAGAGTGGCTGTGAACTCATGGCAAATCTCCTACCTCTGCCTCCTGAGTGCTGGGATTAAAGGTATGTGCCACCTCATCTGGATAAATAAAATAGTTTTTAAAATAAAATAGAACTTTGGGGAATATTTGAGATCCCAACAATAGCAGTGACCAACTGATTTGTCACCTATGTATGTAAAAAGAAGACACAATCCTTAGTTAAACTAAGGAAGCTGTCAGAACCAAGGGGCACCTTATACAAATGGAGAGGGGTAAGGGGTCCCAGAAAGAACCCTGTATCACCCTCTTCTCTTAGCCAGTACACAAAGTATTAGCTTGGTTCATACATTGCTTCAAAGCTGTCTTTATCACATAGCATAGTAAAACAAGATTTTTAATTCTAACATTTAAGATTGTACAGGGCTTCTGGATTTTAAACTAATTTTTGCCCCAGTCAGGATCAGCCACATAATTTTCTAGACTTAGTGCCAAATGAAAATAAAAAATCTCTTTTGCCAAAATATTAACATGTCAAGATAACAAAACAGAACAGTAACATTAACAGCAAGGCCCCGTGGGGCCTGCATAGGTCATGTGACCGCGGACTCCGGCCACTATCACAGCGGACCATCTGGAGGCATGCTGCATGCTGGCTTCTTCTAGTTTGTCTCCATTCATCCCCGAGTGCCTTTTCCCTAATTTCCTTTCTCTAACGGACATGTTGGGTTTGAGTCCAACTTTCAAAAGCTCCCCCTTCCTCGTGAAGGCCGTTTTGGTTCTGCCAGTCTGAAATGACCTCAGGCTTTTCCCATCCTATTCTGCCTGCAGTTTCCTTTCACATCATGCCCGGTTTTCTCTTATTCGCTTTCATCGTTCTCACCACCCAGTTTCCAGTTCAATTTAGTGATGTAAACAGTAAGAATTCCAAGAAACTGTGCCAGAAGACTGTGTTGATAAATTCTTCAAATTCACTTCCTTTCCCAAATATATAGAATATTACTTGGCAATATTATTAGTCCCCACTTCATTATAGGCCTTAAAATATTGCCTAATTATATTGACTCATCCCCATTTTGGGAAACTCTTCAGTTTATGTCTTACTCTCTGAGACTGCCCTTGCTCTGTGCCTTATTCAGAAGGGAAATGTTACTCACTGAAAACAGGAAATGCTCAGTTATGTAACCAGAACATTCTCAGAGTCCATCCATTGTGCTGTTTACAAATCCCATGCATTAGAATGCCCACATGGTATCTTATTTTTTAATTCTTTATTTACTTGTGAGCTGAGAAGAGAAAGAAAGAGGGAGGTGGAAGAGAAGTATGGGTGCTCCAGAGCCTCATTACTGCTGCCAATGGACTCTACACGAATATGGCACTTTAAGCATCCGGTTTATGTAGGTACTTGGAAATTGAATCCAGACTGGCAGGCTTTTCAAACAGTGTCTTTTACTGCTGAGGCATCTCTCCGGCCAACAAGGTCATATTTTAAATATTCTAATGAAGCACATAGGACTCAAAAGACGAAGTTAATCATCCCATATCACACAGCCAGTGACAGGATTCCAAAGAGTATCTGCCCATCTCCTACCATTCAATCTGCTTTCCTAAGAGTGCTTTATATCACAGGTGGTAACAATGGGGCCCATGGGCTGAGGCTGCCTCATTACTTTGAATTCCTATGTGACTAATTCAACCCAACTTAGGAGTATACGTTTGTCACAATGAGCAGCAGTTTGAGCCAATCAAAAAGAGCTAGACTGAGGATCTGGCAGGGCCTTCTGGGGTACTGACACAGCCCTGACCTCCTCTCCCTTCTGAATATAATGAGAAAGCCTTTGGATGCTCTGACCTCTCTAAACAGTTGTTGTCTAAAGCATGAAGGCGTGGAGGTCTGAGGTGATGGCTCAGTGGGCAAAGTGTCATTTAGACAAGCAGGAGGACTTCAGTTCAGATCCCCAACAACCATACAAAAATGCCCAGTATGGTGGCGACATTCACCTTTAATTCAAGTATGGGAGCAGGGAGATTCCCCGGGCTTACTAACTAGCTTGTTGTCTAGCTGAATCAGTGAGCTCTGAACTCTGTGAGAGACTCTGTTTTGGAAAACAAGGTGTACAACAATTGAGGAAGACACTCAACATGGAACCTCTGGCCTCCACATGCACATGGTCATGCACCCCCCCACACAAATGCACCCACACCTATATATATATGTATACATGTCCATCTATCTATCTATCTATCTATCTATCTATCTATCTATCTATCTATCTATCCACACACATATATATACACACACAAAGCACAAGTGGAGCTATTACAAAACTGCTGAATTTCTATGTCTAACAATGAGAAGCACACCACTGGTAGCAATCCTGGAGGGAATTAAACACTCTAACCCCACAGAACCTGCCCCCGAGAGCGGCGTCTGTGCAGAACTCCAAAGTCCAGTCTGGAGCATATGCTAATTCCTGGTTATTTGGTGAGTTAAGCCTTTTTTTTTTTTTTTTTTCTGAGCCAGAACTCATTGTCCTGAGTTACCTAGTCTCTGTGCCGTCCCAAGAGAAGCCCCCAGAATCAAGGCTTTGTTATTTACATCTGACAATTAGGAAATTAGAAAGAACACAGGGCACAGGCATGGAGTAAATGTGGGTACTTGTAAGAGGTTTGCTTTAGGGACATCACTATGGGTGACAGTAGGGTCTGAGAAGCCCTGAGAAATGGAAACAAGTTAGAACAATCAGGGGGAGCATTAGACCTAAGAGACTAATTAGAAACCTCCCTTTCTGAATCCCAGGGTATCATGAACTTTGCTGCTCTATTCCTAAAATCTGTCAGAGGCAGCAGAAAAATTGGAAGGCTATTTCGCCTCCACTACTGTGGTGCTTTGATTCAGGTGTCCCCCATAAACTTAGGGGTTCTGAATGCTAGTTTGCCAGCTGATGGAGATTTGGGAATTAATGCCTCCTGGAGGCAGTGTATTTTTGGGGGCAGACTTATGGGTATTATAGCCAGTTTCCCAATGCCTGTGTTTAGCAAACTCTCCTGTTGCTATTATCCACCTTATATTGGCCAGGGGGTAATGTCTACCCTCTGCTCATGCCATCATTTTCCCCTGCCATCAGGGAGCTTCCCCTTAAGTCTGTAGCCATAATACCCCCCCCCTTTTTTCCCCCAAAACTGCTCTTGGTCGGGTGATTTTTGCCACCAATGGGAACCTGCAACAACTACTGACCCGCTCTTGAAGATGCAACTCCAAAGCAAAATTTCTCTAAGCACCCCTCAATTTCCCAAATAGAGTTTGGAAAATGTTATGGTCAAAAAGGATAGATTTTTTTAAAATTATTATTTATTTATTTGAGAGCGACAGACACAGAGAGAAAGACAGATAGAGGGAGAGAGAGAGAATGGGCGCGCCAGGGCTTCCAGCCTCTGCAAACGAACTCCAGACGCATGCGCCCCCTTGTGCATCTGGCTAATGTGGGACCTGGGGAACCGAGCCTCGAACCGGGGTCCTTAAGCTTCACAGGCAAGCACTTAACCACTAAGCCATCTCTCCAGCCCTCAAAATGGATAGATTTTTTTTTTTTTTTTTTTTTTTGGTTTTATGAGGTAGGGTCTCACTCTGGTCCAGGCTGACCTGGAATTAACTCTGTCATCTCAGGGTGGCCTCGAACTCACGGTGATCCTCCTACCTCTGCCTCCCGAGTGCTGGGATTAAAGGCGTGCGCCACCACGCCTGGCAAAATGGATAGATTTTTACACACAACTCAAATGCCCATCTGCCTGCTGCTGCCCGTGGGTGAGTGCCTTCTCTGAGCTTCAGTTTTCTCCTGATGTGTAGCTAATAAATACTGATTCTCTTTCTTGCTGCATCCATCTCATAGCTGATCCCACCATCATAGCCAGTCTCATAGTGTGCCCTGTAGCAGGGATTGAATACACATGCCTTATTTTCTTTTGTATAATGCAAAATACTAGTCAATTATAGGAAATACACACCCTGCTCTCTGTACCTTCCACAATATGCATTCAGCATATCCTCATTACAACAAATCAAATTGCCTTGTTTTCCATGTAAAACAGTGAACTTTGCTTCAGAAGTCAAAGTAAATAATCACTAATATAATGGACATTTTTTTTCAAACAGGACATGGTAGTGACCAGCACATACATGCAGAGATATTTCCTTTAACTATCAGTGGGGAACCTAGAAATCGAAACCACAACAACATGTCACCTTATCACCTTATATATGATAGGATAACAATGATTGAAAACAAAACGTGGGCCCAGTGGTTAAAGACATCTGCTTGCAAAGTCTGAAAACCTGGGTTTGATTACCCCAGTGCCCACTTAAAGCAAGATGCACAAACTGGAGCATGCATCCAGAGTTTGTTTGCAGTGGCAGAAGGCCCTGGTTTGCCCATATTCAGTCTCTCTGCCTCTCTGTCTCCCTTTCTCTTTCCCTCAAATAAATAAAAATGGGAAATGACACACGTTGCAGAGAATATAAAAAAATTGTAATTGTTAGAAAGCATGAAAAAAACAAGACTATTGCTATGCCCAATAGTATGCAAGTCCCTAAATTATTACAAATACCACTGGGCATGGTGGCACATGCTTTTAATCCCAGCACTTGGGAGGCAGAGATAGGAGAATTGCCATGAGTTCAAGGCCACCCTGAGACCACGTAATGAATTCCAGGTCAGCCTAGGTGAGAATGAGACCATACCTCGGAAAAAGAAAAAAAAAAAAAAGAAAGAAATTACAAATCGATATATTGGGAAAGAATATGCATTTCAAATAATTGTGTGTATATGTTTGTAATTGATTTATTTTATGCAGGTTGTCCCTATAGCAGCTTGACTAAGTTGCTTCTATGGTCTGAATAGTTACTTCATTGTTTTGTTAAAATTCAAACATTTTTTAGAATTAATTTATTCATTTGAAAATGATAGAGAGAGAAAGAGGTAGATAGAGAAAATGGGTGCGCCAGGGCCTCCAGCCTCTGCATATGAACTCCAGACACATGTGCCCACCTGTGCATCTGGCTGATGTGGGTCCTGAGGAATTGAGCCTCGAACGGGGTCCTTAGGCTTCACAGGCAAGCACTTAACCGCTAAGCCATCTCTCCAGCCCCAAATTCAAACTTTTTAAAAGTAGGACCCACATTGCCAATTTGTCATTCACAAATTAAGGACTTTTCAAGGATGAATTACATATGTTTTCTTTCCTCATCTTCCTGTCAGTAGAGCAGGTTGTCCACTTGTCTGCTGTACACTCCTTATGAATATTTTTGAATGAACACATTTAAACATATATATATATATATATATATATATGGCAAAAATTTCATCAAAAGATAAAAGAATTTGCACACTCTTCAAGTATTTCTCTGCCTTGAAGGGAGCCATTAATGGGAAGGCTCCTATTTTATACAACTGTATCAATCAGGATTATAACAGACTAACAGCTCATTTACTATGATTTCTTATTTTACCAAAGAGCACACTGAAGCCCAAACTGATCGTGAGAATTGACTCCTGGAGTGCTCAGGCCATGGTCTTCTGGTCCCTCCATGGGACTGCATTTCGTCAAATCTCTGACTCCACTCTAACTCAATCATTAATCTAATAGCTTTAAGTGGATATACTTCTTTGTATGGAGAAAGAAATGCATTAAAATTCACTCCCACACTCTCTTGGTCTCTCCTGACTTCCTTCCAAGTACACACGCGCACATGACACACACAGACATACATGATTTTACACACAGCCAAGGAAAGCTTGCAGAATCCATCTGGCCACCAGGGGGCGACGATGAGACTGGAAAAGCACAGAATAAACTGGTGCCGAAATAGTAAGAAATCAGTGTGTGACTATGGCCATGTGAAAAATAATTGCTTTCCGGAAACTGGAATCTTTAAATGAAAGTTCTATAGCTTCTTAGTATCATTAAAACTTTGTATTATTATGTACCAGTTGAAAATAATTTTCATTTGCGTTTTAAAAAATAAAGAATAGGTAGATGTCTGAGCAGATGTCTGGTAGATGTCTGAGCAGTTAAAGTGCTTGCCCTTGAAGCATGAAGGTCTCTCGGGTGGGAGACCTCCAAGTTTAACTCCCCAGAACCTACGGAAAATCTTGGCATGGCCATGCACATCTCTAACCCCAGTCTGCAGGAGGCAGAGACCAGAGTTATTGGGCTCGCTGACAAAAGCAGCTTCAAGTTGAGGAAGAGACACCTTCCCAAGAAACACACACACACACACACACACACACACACAGAGAGAGAGAGAGAGAGAGAGAGAGAGAGAGAGAGAGAGAGATAAGAGAAGCACTCCATATGTTCTCTGGCCCCAACATGCACTGCACACACGTGCATATACCACACATCACACACACACATATATGCAAAATAAAAATAAGGCATAAAAACTGTTTCAAGAAAGAAGAGGAGATGTTTAAAAATAAAAACACTGGGCTGTAGAGATGGCCTTGTGGTTAAGTCGCTTGCCTGCAGAGCAAAAGTACCAGGTTCTACTCCCCAGGACCCACATAAGCCAGATGCACAAGGTGGTATATGTGCTTGGAGTTTGTTTGTAGCAGCTAGAGACCCCGTGTGCCTCTAGCTCTCTCTCTCTCTCTCTCTCTCTCTCTCTCTCTCTCTCATCTCTCTCTCTCTCTCTCTCTCTCTCTCTCCTACCTCTCTCTCTCTCTCCAATAAATAAATAAAAATTTTAAAAGTTATTTTAAAAACCATACCTATATGTACTTTCAGTTTTTAAACAACACAGTTTTTCTGATGCTATATCTATATTTATGTCATGACTTTGTAGTTAAGTGACGTGACATAGATGGACATAGAGATCTTAGGTGAACCTCAGTTGTATATAAGAGTTAGGTTTGAATGTCAGGGTTACAATACTTTTGATCTTTGAGTTTTATATTTTACATAACAAATATGATTAATATAACAAAAATGTAATTGTTCAAAATTATATTGGGGGGATGGAGAGATGCCTTAGCAGTTAAGGCACTAGCCTGTGAAGCCCAAGAACCTAGGTTCAACTCCCCAAAACCCACATAAGCCAGATGCACAGGGTGGTGTATGTGTCTGGAGTTCATTTGCAGCGGCTAGAGGCCCAGCATGCCCATTCTCTCCCTCCTTCTCTCCTTCCTCCTTTCTCTCTTTCTCTATCATAAATAAATAAAATAAAATAATAAAAAGAATGCCAAGTCTTACTAGTAACAAGGGAAGATGCACATTAAAGAGACTTTTTAAAAAATTATATTCTTATACAAATTTGGAGATTCTGAGTATTGAAGAAGAATGTAATATACAGACATACGTATACCTATGTCTCCTGGCTGTGTTTCAGAGTCAGACCACTGCTGAAATGTAAGGATGTATTAGGCACTTTATGTGCAATATACATGTAGATTCTTCCTCCAAATTTATTTGTGACTTAAGCACTTCCCAGGGCAGGAAAATGTATTGCCTCCAGGGAATATGGGCAGAGTTCAGTGACATTGGGAGAAAGACTGTACTGCCATCTGTAAGTAGAGGCCAGAGAACTGCTAAGTCTCTCACAGTGTACGGGAGCCCAACACTGAGTCACCCAGCCTGCTATCTATCAGCAGCATCAGTGAAATATGCCTCACACTCAGTTATTTCAGAGCAGAAAAGATCCTCAACTCCACAATTCATTTTTCCGCAGTAAGAATAGCCTTAGGGCTGGAGAGGTGGCTTAGCAGTTAAGCACTTGCCTGTGAAGCCTAAGGACCCCAGTTCAAGGTTCGATTCCCCAGGACCCACATTACCCAGAAGCACAAGGGGGCACACACATCTAGAGTTCTTTTGCAGTGGCTGGAAGCCCTGGAGTGCCCACTCTCCTCTCTCTCTCTCTGCCTCTTTCTCTCTCTGTCTGTCGCTGTGAAATAAATAATTTTTTTTTAAAAAAAGAATAGCCTTAAATACTCTGTAGAGCTAACTTAGACCCAAGTTACCAAGTCTGTTGTCACGGTTCAAGTGAAACACTTTTGTTCTGAGAATTATACTTTATTCTTTAGAGTGTCTTCAAATGAAGATTCAATACTAATGGGGCTCAGCTTGGGCTCCCCCTTACACAAAGGAAATACTTAGCAAAATTGTTGAAAATTTTCCAGACAGTATACATTAAAATAAGAAACTTCATTTTCGAACCCCAGCATTAGGCTCAAAATAAGATTTTTTAGTTGGACACATGGCAAGAGATGTTGTTAAAGTTTTATGAATGTTCATGGTCATCTTGACATTGTTCTCGTGGTGTTCTGTTATTTGTTTGATTCTTTTTAGTTTTGTTTTGAAACCATGCTATACTATGTAGCCCAAGTTCATTTGGAACTGGCTATGCAGCTCCAGATGGTCAGTAATTTGTGATCCTTTTGCCTCAGTCTCCTGGATGCTAGGATTATAAGCCTGTACAACCATCAACTTTGAGCCCAGTTTTTCAGCAGTTTTAGATTGAGCTGTTTCACTACTACTCAGATAACAAAATTGCCTGTAATCCCAGAGATGGGAAGGCACAGGCAGAAGGACCACTTGCTGGCTGGCCTGTCTAGCCAAGTCAGTGAGGTCTAGGTTGAGTAAGAGACACTATCTCAAGAAATAAGGTGGGAAGTTATAAAGAAAGATACATGATGTTGACCTCTGGCTTCCAGATGCCCACATACACATGTCCATGTGTATTTTTATATTTTTATGCACAAATGCACACACAAGCACATACCACATATACACAGACACAAACCAAATAAATGGGGAAAAAATCATAAGGTAGAATGAAAATAGTAAAACTCATCTACATTAGTTAATTCTACAGAGAAAAATAGAAATGTACCTAAGCCTCCTTGTTACCAACTTAATAACATAACAATCACACACATTTTCAATAGATTAGAAAGTTATACATAAATTTTTACCAACCCTCTCATAAGAAATCAAGTCCCAAAAGCAACCATTAGATTCATGGATCTCATAGCAAGAAGCTCCAGTGGCCATCAAGGTCACAAAAAATGGAGATAAAAAGGCATGCCCCTGCCCCTGTTGGAGGAACACATCACCCTTTTGTCTGCATATCACCCTCCAAAAACAGAACTTTAAAGTAACCAAACTATTCAACTACCAATTGAGAGGAAATCCAGACTGTTCCACACATTATGACTCAAATGACCATGTTCTCACACAGATACATCGACACAAACAAGCTGCTTTCAAAAACGATGGGCAGGAAGAGGAATGTTTAGATGAAAGGACATCCCAAACTAAACTATTCCAGAGAGATGCTCACTGCAAAGCTGTGAAGAAATGACAGAACAGGACGAAACTATGATTCAAAGTCACTTTGAGGAAGAGGACACGGGACTATGGTTGAGCCAGTTCCTGCAGGATTTCTTGGCTATCAAAATTCTGTCTTTGGCTGAGATCATGGCACAGTGTGTAAAGTCATCACCATGCAAGAATTATGACGTGTTTGGATGCTTGGTAAAGTGTGTGGGTGGTGCAGTGGTGCACACCTGGAATCTTAGCACTAGAGAGACAGAGACAGGAGCATCCCGAGGACTTTCTGCCTAACTAACCAAATCCATGAGTCTAGGGTCAGTGAGAGACCTTGTCTCAAAAATATAACATGAAGAGCAATTGAGGAAGACACTTGCCACTGACCTGTCACCTTCATGTGCACACACAACACATGCACCATGAGCCTCCATACACATACACGTACATATCACACTCACACAAGTGGACTCGTCTTGCTCTGAGTAATGGGTGTATCATAATAATTAGTTAAAATTCACATTCATTCTATCCAATGTCTTGTAGATTTTTATAGTAACTGCTTTGTAAATTCTATAGTATTTCCCTAAAGTATCATTCCATTATAAACAAATATCTTACAGAAGGAAACCACAGTGGTCTAGCTTGTGTTCAGATGTCTCAAGTAATCTAGCATACAAAATGGAGCAATCTTTGCAACACTCATACACAGTCCTCGATCTGATGTAAGGGCAATGTTGCCTGCCTAGAGGGGAACCACGCAAGCAGAGTTCGAGGGGAATATTCTTCATACATGCTTTCAGCACATACCCTGTGCCTCACACCTAAAACCTCTTTCCACTTTCACCGGCATACACAGGGAAGAGGCGTAATATATATATAAAATAGGTGTTCCCATAATTGTGGTACTTAATCACTATTTCTATAACAGTTTACTACCATTGCAAACTCATGTACCCAATCCATCACATGCGATGATGAGGACTGCGTGTTTAGCAAAATTACATTAGCATTTCATTAAACACACACAGTAAAACAAGTGACATTTCAGAGTCCTTAATGACTTGTTATTTGCTGAGATTGTCTAAGTCAGTAATTCAAATCCACATTGCTTGTTTGTAGCCAAGTCTCAATTATCCATGAGTAGATAATCCATAGAAGACATTGCATTAACTTTCACATCAACAGTCACTGGTTCCTATCTAAAGGTGAGACTATCAGAGGAGCTAAGGGAAGCACTGGTTGCAATGACTAGTTTCACAGACAACGACAAAACACAGAGGTGAAATGACTCCCCGAAGGTCAACCATCCTATACAGATAAGGGTAGAATCCGGGTTTGTTTGATGCCATGACAATATTCCTTAAGCAGCCTTTAAAATTTCATGAAGAATCAAGTGTCTTAAGATTTAACCTGGCTGGGCGTGGTGGTGCACACCTTTAATCCCAGCACTCGGGAGGCAGAGATAGGAGGATCGCTGAGAGTTCGAGGCCACCCTGAGAGTACATAGTGAATTGCAGGTCAGCCTGGAATATTAATATGATCACATATGTGTAAAGGAAAAAATGCTTCAGTGGAAGTACATACATTGTCTCTAGCATTCCTCTCCCCACTTTCTTTCTGTCTTAAGTCTTTATTATTTGGTGGAAGGACATGCTAGGGTATCTTGCTGCTACAAAGAAATGACTGTTTGGCTTTATGTGGGTGGCTAGTGAATTGAACTCAGACCAGCAGGCTTAAAATCTAACTGCCTTTAACCACTGACCCATCTCCCCTGCCCCATTGCCCTATTTTTGAAACACTGATTATACAGAAGCTATTTCACAGCTCAGTAAGCCAAAGGCAGCAGCTATCACCAGTGTAAACCACAGACATGTTTCACCTATAGACCTGGGAGTTTTGTCCTGTGGGTCTCCAGCGGTCTGCCTTCCTCAGCATGGAAGAGGCACATTCACCTCTATTTTCACATTCATTCTGATACACTGAGTCTACAAGCGTGTACACCAGGACTCCCTTCCGAATAGGTGGTGGCAATTGTTTCACGTCTTCCTTCAGTAATAACAAAGTCTTTAACATGTGTTCACTTTTAAACCTACGTAAGGGTGGAGATTTAAACTCTCCTTTGAATATTATCCTTTAACACCAGTGATTACCATTATCACTGTAGCTACGTTAACACATACTGATTCTATGAAACAAAAAGTATTCTCACAAGCTCACCATAGTCTTCAAAATGAGTTAATATTTGCTTCCACTAACTTTTTATCTTCACAAATACACTATCAGGTAAGTAAGTCCTACTGTCATCCTCATTTTTCAAATGAAGAGCCTGGGTTCAAGAAAGGCTAAGGAACTTGTTCATAATAATCCAACTGTTATCATTTCTGGACCTTGACATTCACTCATACTTGACTCCAGAGCTGGCGTCCTTGGTCAGAGCTCTGTTCTGTCAGCATACCACTCCTGCCAAATGATTTTCTTTGCTGGGAATGAAAACAGAAATACTATTTAGAAAAAGTGGGAGCCTTCAGATTAAGTGGTGTTTCATATCTTTGTATTAGATGACTGTCGTAATGTCTGTCCAGTTACATAAATTTGAATTGGAACATGGAGGAGGGGGATAGCATAAGTCAAGTTAATGAACTTGTATCTGTGTACTTCTCTCTGAGCTTATTTATTAGGCCTTGGTCATTATATTAGAAATATTTTGGATTCCCAAAGCATCACAGCTCTAAAAGATATGGTGCAAGTATACAACAACAACAAAAATCCAAATGGCATCAGGGAAAAAAGGTTGCTAGACAAAAACATTGTTGCCAAGGGTTAATTTACTTATTTTCTTCATAATTGTTATGTATTAAAAATTGGACCATGTCATCAAGTCAAATAAAATATAGCTAAACTGAGTACAGATGCACCTTTATTTATCCAACAGAAACACACTAAAAAGGGTATTTTTGAACATTTTTATAAAATATAATAAAAATATGCAGCTTGTTGACATCATTTTTTATCCTTATTAAAATGAAAATAAGGGTGGGAGAGATGTCTTAGCAGTTAAGTGCTTGCCTGTGAAGCCTAAGGATCCTTGTTTGAGGTTTGATTCCCCAGGACCCACGTTAGCCACATGCACAAGCAGACACATGCATCTAGAGTTCATTTGCAGTGGCCGGAAGCCCTGGCACACCCATTCTCCCTCTCTCTCTCTCTCCATCCTTCTCTCTCTGTTGTTCTCAAATAAATAAATAAATAAAATAAACAAAAAAAATTAAAATGAAAATAACCATGCTACCGGATTAAAACCCTTTTTTGCATTTCGAAATGTAACCAAATTTTCCCCTCTCCAGATTTTATATTAGTTCTTTTGGAACTAATCATTTTTCACTGTTATTTATTATCAGGGCCATTATTGTATCCTCAATTTTCATGTCAGGGCCACTAGCATGAAGACCACAAAGTGTTCAAAGTCAGTAAATCACAGCTTTTAGTTCAACAGAACCTTGAACCCTCACTGATGGAAACATCCCTCCATTTGGAATCATCAGAAGCCAGGTATGAGGTGCTGGAGACCTTGCTGCACACATGCGGGCTGGTGAAGACGGTGAGAGGCTACCCTGGATCTGGCTCCTTGGGTCCTGCCTAGGATGAGTTCCAGCTGCAGGTTGCACGTGCCTTCCATTCTTTGTCCCCAAGCACAACGTGACCATTCTCTGTGCCTGGCTTCTCAGCCACTCAGTCATTGGTTACTAAGTATGATGCCTTTTGCCTTCTAAATGTGGTATACCTGACCTCAGTAATGCATTCTATTTTTTTTTGTTTTGTTTTGTTTTGTTTTTTCAAGGTAGAGTCTCACTCTGGCCCAGGCTGACCTGGAATTAACTCTGTAGTCTCAGGGTGGCCTTGAACTCATGGCTATCCTCCTACCTCTGCCTCCTGAGTGCTGGGATTAAAGGCGAGCTCCACCACGCCCGACTATGCATTCTGTTTTAAGACCTCACCACCTACTTATTGAATCCTACCATTGCCTCCTGCCTGATCCTTCTGTTTACCTTTCAACATTGTCAGACGGTGCCAGGAAACATGATTCCAGAAGTGGCCCACCTGACCCACCTCTGGACCTGCTTTGAGGCCTGGTTGACTTTTCCTGCACATGGCTTATTATCTCACTGCGAGCTTGAGCTGGCTCTTTCAACTTGACCACTGCCATCACTCTCTGCTGAGTTTGGCTGCATTCTTTGCTGTGCTGAAAATCTTTCCTCCAGCTATACTGCCTGGAGCTAGCCTACCTTGTCTAGACCTGGCCTGAGTCTCCAAGGTCTAGTCCAGACAACTGATGGCCAATTCTCTGGCCAAGTGTATCTGGGTCAGCCAAGAAAGGTCTGACTACTTCTACCAGTGAACTGGCTCATCCTTTTATGTCCTGGATGCTTTGTTCTTGTCACCTCTGTCAGAATGTCCTTCGCTGATCCACACGGGTGGAATCACCTATCAAGGAGCAATATATTCATTGCTTTCCCTTGTATGCCTCCCCTAGGTACAATACCAGTATTCAGGCATTCTTGCAACAGTCAACACAAGGAGGAAAAATAGTACTCGTCTTATTTACAGAAACATTGGTTGTTCTAGGGGAGATTGCTCAGTGGGTAAGAGCCCTTGGTACACAAACACAAGGATATGAGTTTGATCCCCAGTGCCCATTTAAAACTCTGGGCATAGCTGTGCATGCCTGTGACTCCAGAGCTGAGGTGGATGAAAACAGGAAAATCACTGGGGCTCAACAGTTGGCAGACTGCCAAAATAAATAAGTAAATAAATAAAAACAGCAGCTCTCAGGGTCAGTGAAAGAGTCTGACCCAGGGAAATAAAGTGCAAGAGTGATAGATAAGGATGTCCAGAACCCCACCCCAACTCTCCTTTCATCACCAGTGGCCTCATCCGATCCGGAGCATGACCTCCAGCACCCTCCCTCTGATCTCCACATACCTGCACTTGGGAATGTGCATCTGCACACATGTGTGAACACCACATACACACACACAGAGACCGCATACACCAAACAAATAAATAAATGCAATGTAGCATTATTAAGATTACACAAGACTTACTATATGCCCATTACATGATGGTGGCTGCATCTACCACAGGTATTATATAATATTGACCTATGTAAACCATTTAACATCATACTGTGTGCTCCTTAAGAATCTTTTAACATCTACCATACAGCCCAATTCACATATTCACATATAATATTCATATATAATTATTGAAGTGAATTAAATTGCCTGGGATACACTCAGTGTATTGGACCTTTTTCTCTTTAGCTGTGGTTAACAAAACAGTAATTCATTCATATTTTCCCTCTTCAGACATTAAAATTTCAATCTAATTCTTGCCAGAGAATTATTCTTTCAGACAACTGGCTTTCAGTCTTGGTAGTAATTCTCTCTACCTTGATTGGGGCCTTTCTGTCACAAGAGTAACAGCTTCTAGGGCAAGAGAATGAACTTTAAGACTTGTTATTCCAGCGGGGAGTGGCAGAGGTGAGGCCAAGTACAGCAGGAAAGGCCCCAGCATGCTTGGCAAGTCCAGTGTTTGCTATACTTTCTGGTACATGTGCTTGATCTCACTGAGTTGAGGACTCAAGTAGGCAGCCAGCAAAGAATTGTTCATCTCTCTGGTAGGTGGGTTTCATTCAGTACTAGTTGAAAAAAACGGTGTGGCCTACGTGCAGTGTTTTCTGCTCACCTGAACACATTTAGTGCTCTGGCCAAGGGAAACCCGAAGTCTGTCTGTCCTCTGGGCATCAAAGCCTGAAACAAATTAAGTTTCCACCTCCCCTCTGGCTATCTGGGTTTGAACAATCTTGCAAGCAGTAGTAAGCACACAGACAAGACTCCACTTGCGTTGCAACCCTGTTTATAACCTAAAGCTAAAGAGTTTATGGAATCACAGGCCAGGCTGGGGCATGTTAGCTCCACACTAAGAATCAAAGAATCACAATTTGGAGGTAGAGGCAAGGCAGGGTAGGGCTGCGAAATCAACATGGGCAACTGGCTTTGCTTTTCAACATGTCCAGATATGAGAAGGAGGTCAGGAAAGCAATGGGTGTGCTCAGAAGTCAATCAGGGATGGGGCAACGTGGCAGTGAGCCTATGTAAATTAGATATCTAAGCCAATGTGGAAAACACACTTGCAGCAAGTAAATAATTCCATTTAAGGGGATTGATTGCTAAAGCAGCCTCATTGCCTAATGGAGGCTAGTCATTCATGCAACAAATATTTACTGCTGGGCTCTGGAACTGGCATTGTAATCCAGCCGTGAGCACTAAGCCCTGCCCCGAAGTTTCTGTGTTTTTATAGAAGAGGTCTAAAAATACAGAGACATTTTTGAAAGCCATCAATTTGTAATAGGAACATTAAGGAGGAAAAAAAAAATCTGCTTTTCTATTGATATAATTACATGAGCAACATGTTCAAGCATATTCCTATTCTGACCTGTATCTATGGGAGTCCCTCTCCTCCCAGCATAAATGAACAAAAAGACACACTTCAGACCCTAATCCTTCTGATGCTTCCATTGTATTCTCTCACAAGCATAAGTTTTGACTGCTCTGCGCATTCCCACTAGTCAGGAGGAGCAAAAAGGTCTGAACTATATTCATGAAGGACACAATTTCTTGTTGAACTATAACTCCAGGCTTGTAGTTTTAAAGTTTAAATTATCCAAATCAAGGTGGTATACGTTATGTGAGGTAAATGGCTGAATTGTTTTTCTACTTCATTTAGTCCGGGTAGCCTATGAATGGTAATTGCTTAATATCAGTAATAATTATCATTGTCACCTTCATAAAGAATGCAATAACCAAGTTGATAGGCTGAAATTATATATATATATATATATATATATAGAGAGAGAGAGAGAGAGAGAGAGAGAGAGAGAGAGAAGAGAGAGAGAGAGAGTAGAAAAAGGTCAAGGTAGAGTTGGTATGAAGCCTGAGAACCTGAGTTTAGATCCCTAGCACCCATGTAAAAGCCAAGCATATTGCCTATATTCCTGACACTGGAGGTGAGAAACAGGAGGATCACCCAGATTGTTTTAGGCTCAGCAAAACATCTTGTATTGCAGTCAGTGTCAGGTTTCTCTGATGAACTTCCAAACCAGGCTCAGTCATGGAAGAAGGGGTTTATTTGAAGTTTACAGATCCAATGGAGGTTCCATAACAGCAGAAGCAGCTGGCCTGCTTTCATAGGTCCACCCAGTGAGAGATACCACCAGCAGCACCACAAAGCAAGCATGCTCCAGGAA
The DNA here is from genome assembly GCF_020740685.1 of Jaculus jaculus. NCBI lineage: Eukaryota > Metazoa > Chordata > Mammalia > Rodentia > Dipodidae > Jaculus > Jaculus jaculus. The sequence goes on from NC_059107.1 coordinate 134,980,781, forward strand.
CCCTAGGCAGAGCTCAAGCACTCTGCAAGTCTTTAGGCTTGAATTCCAGATCTGCCCCCACCTCTTAGGGCTGGACCCTAGGATCCACCTACTCTGAGTTCTCTACCATGTGAGAACCCTGCTGTCTGACTGAGGGGAGGACCCTCACCAGAGGATGATCATTCTGGCCCAATGATCTTAGACTTCCAGCCTCCAGAACTGATAATTATGCATTTACAGCTGTTTTTAGCCACTCAGACCATGGTATTTTGTTATAGCTTACTGAGCTAAGACAGTTTGCTTTTTACATGGTAGTGTTATTATACATAACATATACTTAAGCAATATTTTATGCTAAATTGTTTTTGTATTTTTAAAAAGGCTCTTATGATATATCTATATCTATATATATGTTTTGATATTTCTATTTCAATAATAGCTATGATTCATTCATGTTTATATAGATACAGTTTATTCATTTTCACTGTTGTATTATCACTTTTATAAACAATTTTAGCTTCTCCTCTTGGTGGTTATTTAAGTTTATAAAGATTTTTTTTTTACTTTATTTGTGAAATTATTTTCAGTGCTACTATAAACATTTTTACACATGTCTTCCAGAGTCACTTGAATTTATGTCTAAAAGAGGGATTGATGGGCCAGAAGATTGTACTAATTAATTGTCAATTTTCACAAGATGATACCAAATTCTTTTCCAAGGTGGAAATACCATTTTATCCTCTCACCAGCAATGTAGAACACATTATTGATCCACATCTGTCCCACAATTGGATATTAACGAAGTTCCAATTGTTTTGATCAAATTGAGGCAAAATGGCATTTTCTTGTAGCCATGATTAATGGTAACCAATTGCTAACTAAGCTAGCTTCATGAGCTTGTTTTCTAATGGCTTTCTGATAGGTGTATTAGACAGCTGTACTAAATAGAGGGTAATTGATTCTGGGCAGGAAAGTGTTCCTAGCCAAAACGCTCTAATTAATTTTCTAGAATATTAGCTTTTTTCAAACACATTTATAGATATTCTGTTCATGTTCTCTGACTTGTAGTGCTGATCTATTTGCCTCTTTTGAATACAATTCACCCTGTGTGCTTCACACAGAAACACTAGTTGTTCTTCACTCTGTCCAAAAGTGGTGTGAGTAAGGGATGAGCACTGGTCTGGAATGTGTGTTTTCTTCCTTTGGAGATTAAATATATATATATATATATAAAGTGAAGTATTTAAAAAGCCAGGAGCATAGCATCATCAATTTTTGTAATTAAGATCTGCTTTTATTTTTTGGCAAAAAAAAAAGAAAGACAGAGAGAGATTTGGTTTAGAGCTCATTTAAAATGCATTTTACTTTATACTAATCAGCACAGAATTGTTTAGTTGCTTTGTTGAGTAAAATTAATATTCTAGTTGCAAATAATATCTCCTCACAGATTAATTCAGTTTAAACAATAAATGATCCTTAGATCTATTATATCTTCTATTTCATCATTTTATAACAGCCAAATAAATTATTCACTTCTACATCTTTGTTAATGCAGACTCTTGTGATTGTTCGTAGTTTAAGTATATTGTCATCTGGATATAGAAATTAACCATATTATAAATTAATAATGCCCCAAGGGTGGTTATAGAAGATGCTTTCATTTAAAGGGCCCACTCTGTGTGTCACTTGTCTTAAGATATTTGCTATGTGTAACAAGTTGTGATCAATAAGGGCAGAGGGCAACCACAGCAGAGCCAAAGTGGTAGATGACCTGTCACTAAGAGAGAGAGAGACCATGAGATAAGTCATACCGTAGCTCAAATGGGACATTTAGCAATGGAGGAATTACTCTTGGAATCACTTGCCGAGACAACTGTCAGTAGAATAACATTCTAAGCCCATTCCTGATGCTTGATCTGTGGGGAGGAGGCACATGGAAGGTTCTCAGTGAATTCCAGTTTGTAATAAGATGATGCATTTAGCTCTTCACTTGTGTGGTGGTTTGATTCAAGTGCCCCTCATAAATTTATGTGTTCTGAGTGCAAGGTCCCCAGCTGGTAGCAATTCAGGAATTGGAGCCTCCTGCAGGCAGTGTAATGTTGGGGGCAGACATATATATATAGCCAGCTTCCCCTTATCAATGTTGGCACACTCTCCTACTGCTGTTGTCCAACTGATGTTGGCCAGGAGGTGATGCTCACCCTCTGCTCTTGCATCATTTTTGCTGCCATCATGGAGCTTCCCCTTGAGTCTGTAAACCAAAATAAACCCTTTCCTCCCACAAGCTGCTCTTGATCAGGTGTTTTCTGCAAGCAATGCAAAGCCAAGCCCTCTAAACTCAACACCCCTCTACGGTATGTTTGTGCTTCCACAGTTTTAGCAAACCAATCAATAAATCTGTATCAAGTATCTACCATGTGACTAACACTTTGAGGGAATCAAATGAAAATTCTGTCCCCAAAGAATCTGAATTTTACATTAAAAACATCACTGGCATCACTGATAAGCATAGCCTTAACACTCAAAAGCATCTGACATATTCATTTTCTTTTGCTTACTCATTTTGTCATTTAGCAAATATGTTTATCAAATAATACAGGAAGTATAAGAAGTCTCATAACAAATAAAAATATAGTTGGAGAATGGAATTTCAAAGGGGAAAGTGGGGGGAGGGTATTAGCATGGGATACTTTTTATAATCATGGAAATTGTTAATAAATTTGAGAAAAAATATATATAGTTGAGATAATCTTCTTTCTTTGAAGGAATTAATGTGTACTGAGGAAGGTAAATATGTGCCATAACTATCCATAATGGAATGCAGTTTGTGGAGGATAAAGTAAGTAGGTACATTGAAGTGTACAGTACTTGTCATATCGGGGGGAAAAAAAAAACCTATTACTACTTTGGTTTGGAAGTTGAATGCTCCCCGTAACCTCTCTCTGAAAGATCTAGTCATCAGCTTAGTGCTATTGGAGGTAATGAAATCTTTAAGAGGCAGAGTCTGTTGAAACATTGTGAGACTGTCCTGGAAAGAGACACTGAGAATCGAATCCCTTTTCTCTCTCTCTTTTGCTTCCTGGCCATGAGGTGAGCAGTTTTGCCCTGCCATGCCTTCTTGCTATGTTATGAGACTTCAACATAGACCCAAAGCCTCAAAACCAATTTATCACTGACTGGAACCTCTGATCAAAACGAATGTTTTCTCTTTAAAAGTTAAAGCAATCATTGTTAAATAATATTGTTAGGGCTAGGTCTACATAGATATGCAGTGGCTTATCAAATGGAAGAGAGAGAAAGGCATGGCTTCTTCATTGACCTGTGCATCAACATCCCTAACTCTGCATGTTCATAGCCTCCATCTTTCTTCTAAATGTGAAATCTTTACTCTCAGCTTGAATAACCCTTTTTCTTGAATGACAAAAAAAAGACAAGTGAGATTAAACCATTAACAGTTAATAGCAAGAGAAGATGCAGGTTTTAAGCTTGAAGATTCTCCAAATTTCAAAGAAAAAAAAAAAAAACCCAAGAACAAAACGGAGCCAAAATAGCCAAGGGTAGTAAAACATCACAGATACCAAAGTGAAGGTTGAGGTTTGAAGCAGAGCAGTCAGACTCTTCCTACACATTATAAATATTTTTTTCCAACTTTAAAGGAAACCCAAACATAAGGGGTGATACTTTCTGAAAGCCTCTATAATCCTTCCCCCAATATAATTATGAAATTTCTTCTATCCAAGTCTCTCCTATATGTAATAAATTTCATGATTCATGGAACTTGTGGGATTATTTTATATATAATGCTCATCAACAACAGAAGCCACTGTACGGTGATTGAAATTTTGCTAACAAAACCAACAGCTGGTGAGGGCATTGCTGCCTGTGTTGCAGAGCCGTGCCATCTGTTTAGGTAGTACAATTTGCAAGATTTCCTACATGACATATTTCATGATCATTTCATATGTGGAGCTCATGATAAATTGTCCTAGCAGTATCCCTGGAGGAATCAAATGTGCATTTATTATGGAGCCTAAAAGAGCCCTATCCTAGGAAGTGATATTGCTGTAGATCCCAAATTAAAAGAAAGAACAGTGTCTCATGTAAATGGCCCAACCATACTGGCAGAAATCTTGATGCTGAGAGCTACTGTCATAAAATCACAAAACTATAGTCATTCAGATTCATGGTCTCCAACCTCAGCTGTTTCTAGGCTACGTTTCCTTGAGCTCATCAACATTTCCCATCCACTTTTCCTTCAGAGCTGATATGAAAGTTCTCTATTCCCTATAAATCAATGATGTGAGGCCTACTTCCTCACCCTTACTTATAAATGATGTAATATGCTACTAGAACAAGAAAGTAAGATGGAAGAAGTGCTCCTTCACTCTGTCTCTATATTCCTAGAGTGTATGTTATCTATTTTCATCTTTCCAGATTCTTAGTGGGAGTCTTAATCAGTTCTATAATGCTGGGATGAGCTTCCAATCAGACATAGTTAAGGGGAGGAAAGGATTTATTTCCAGCGTACAGATCCAGGGGGGGTTTCATTAATGGCAAAAAAGCTGGATCCCTTTCATAGATACAAGCAGAGAAAGACAATCAAACAGCCAGTAAACACCAAAAGCAGCAAGCATGCTCCCCATGACACCTTGGAGCTGGGTTCCAGGTTCTGCCCCATGACAAGTCCTCCAGCCAGGAGGCCGGACACCAAATTACAGCTTAATAAAACACCTGCTTCTATGGTGAAATGCATACACATTCAACACACCACAGTAGGGCAGGATTTCTTTCTGCTTAAAGCTTTGCTTCTCTCTTCTCCTCTCTCTTTCTCTCTGTCCTCACCTTCTTTCTTTTTTTAATATTCTACTTTTATTTGTTTGCTACAGAGAGCAATAGAGATAATGAAGCAGGTAGAGAGAGAGAGAGAGAGAGAGAGAGAGAGAGAGATTGGGTGTGCCAGGGCCCCCAGCCACTACAAACAAACTCCAGATTCAAGGGCCACCTTGTGCATATGGCTTATATGGGATCTGGGGAATTGAAACTGGGTCCTTTGGCTTTGCAGGCAAGTGCCTTAATCACTAAGCCATCTCTCCAGCCCACCTTCCTTCTTTTAATTCTCTCTTCTCTTATTGTTCTTTTTCTTCTCTATCCAAGATTATTCCTAAAACTTATATACACACTTAAGTACACGTGGATAGTTAGGTCTTGAATAAACATATATACTTTTCTGTGACTCCATAGCCTCCTCTTTCTTTTCTTACTGTCACAGTTCTATAAGAATTCCCTAGTAGTTATTAACTCTACTTGTTAATAAGCAATTTACACTTCCTCCCACCTTTTGGTTCCTGACTCCGCTGGAAGTGATCTTACAAAAGTCATCAAGGACTTTCCTAAATGGCAAACTGATAGGACAGTGAGCAAAGCCACAGCTCTCCCTCGTGTTCACAGAAGCTCCGTCTCTGCATCGACGCAACACCATGCCTCACTCCTTTTTGATGCTTTATAAACATCAGGCCCTTTTGGTTTTCTTTAGCTTTGATTTTCTTTTCCTATCTTTGAGTGGTGTGCTGCTGTTAGAGTATCAGGAACAAACTCGCTAATTCTGTTTCATGCTTCCAACAGAGCTTCCAATATGTTCAATATTCTTCAGTCATAACTATTCTATTATATTCTGAATTGCATTTAACAAAAGCATCCAAACAATACAGCCCAGGCCTTCAGCCAAAGACACCCGTAGAAAGGAATAAAGGAATTATTGCAGTGGCTGCCACTGGTAGGGGGACTCAAGTTTTTCCACTATGTTCTTAAGATGTGCTACATTCTTGTCTTCCCAGTCAAAGATATTAGTGACAAAATGATGCAAAGATATGGCAGACTGTGGGTGAGGTGCCTTAGAACATGCAACTTGCTGTTCTTGGCATCATCAGTTCAAGAAAGAGTAGAGGAAGGTGAAGAGGGACTGAGCCTGGCCATGACGAGCCTTGTAATCTGCTACAAGGCAGTGATTATGCACTAAGGACAGAGGCACAGTATAGAAGTCATGTGAAGGCACATGGCGGGCCTCTGAGGAAGAAATGTGGGGTTTTTTTGGACTTAGCCAAAGGACAGAATAAAAAGCTTTTGTGTAATTCTAATGACAACTACTGATTGAGACCTTTTAAAGGAGTATGACTTTTAGGAGAAAGCTTGCATAACTAGGATACTTGCCATAAGTAAGCGTTCCGGATTTCTTATTTCAGTAGGGCTCACAGTTCCACTGAGCAATTTAATCATATTTCTCCAAAACGCTTCTACCCTTGCTTGCTATAAGTTGCATCCATCAACTATATATCCTGCTGTTTTCCCCCAACCAAATCCACCAATTGTCTCATATGTATCTATCTGTTTCTTCTTATTTCATGCAACTACAGAATTAATGTTCCTTTTCTTTCAAACAGCCATCCCTCTACCTGCATTATGCACACCACACATACTAATGTTATTAAATAACTTTTTATACTTGATTTTTCAGATCTCTCTCTCTCTCTTTCTCTCTCAACTTGATCTTTCTTATCAGCATCCATTGGTTTTAGCAACTTTAGTTTTAGAACAAACAAAAGTTCTAAAACCTGGCAGCTCTCATCCTTCATCCTTTCTCTTATCTGTCTTTCATGGCCAGATCACTTAGAAGTTTGCACAACTCTCCCCTTCTGTGGACTCTGCAATATATTCCATGCTAATGTGCCTGCAATGTCTTTCAGGATGGCCGCCCTAAGACTGAATTTATGGGAGACTCCCCAGACAGTTTACACCTCGCAGCAGGGCTCAGCATACCTAGCAACACGGTCTCTTTCAGCCATCCCTCCTGGCTCTTCTGATGAGAAAGTGAGGTGCACCAGGCTTGCTAGGGTGCCACCTTATTTCACCTTCCTCACACTTCTTTACTTTCTGCTCCAGATATGCGTTCTTGGTTCATACTTGCCAGTTTCACCTCTAGTTGTTAATAATAGCATTGGCTTGAAACTTAGGAAAGACTAGAACAATGTCTTCAAAATTCCAAGAAAAGTTATACTCAGCTTGGAATTTTGTATCATGCGAAACTATGTGAAGTATAAGAATAGGAAACAGGCATTTTTCTCTGCATATAAAGTATAAGGCCAGCTGCTGGAGCACCTAGACTGCTCAGCTCTGAGCTCTTCATGCCATCCTCGTTGCGGAGGCAGCAGCTGCATCATCCACAGCCATGACTGCATAGATGACCTTTGTGGGATCCTGAGGAGCTACAATGGCTGGGCAACCTAAATCATGACCACCTGGCAGTTCTCAAGGCAGACCATTATCATGGGGAAGCTGACCGGGCCTGAGACTAACCATGGCATACCACAGTGTGATTTTCGGGCTCACCCCTACTTGGTCAGTGAGTGGTTATCTCCTCAGGTGGCCAGTTTGCCCTCTTGGGCTCTTGGGATGGAACTTTGTGCTTTTGGGATCTCACAAGGGACACCACCACCAGATGATCTGTAGGCCATACCAAGGATGTCTTCAGTGTGTCCTTCTCTTCTGGGTCCTGAGACAAAAACCATAAAGTTCTGGAATACTCCAGATACCTGTAAGTACAGAATGGGTATCCTGCATCCCTTTCTCCTCCAGTAGAAGCAACTCAATCATTGTTTCCTGTGGCTGGGACAAGCTGGTCAAGGTTTGGAATTTGGCTCACTGCCAGCTAAAGACCAACCACATTGGTCACAGACTATCTGAACACTGTGCCTGCCTCCACAGGTGGATCTCTCTGTGCTTCTGTGGGCAAGGTTGGCTGTGCTATTCTGTGGGAGCTCAGTGAAGGCAAGCACCTTTATTCACTAGATGGTGGGGACATCTTCAGTGCCCTGTGCTTCAGCCCCAAGCCATATTGGCCATGTGCCTCCACTGGCCCCAGCACCAAGGTATGGGAGTTGGAGGGCAAGATCACTGTGAGTGAACTGAACCAAGAAGTTATCAGCACTAGCAGTGAGGCCCAGCCACCCCAGTGCACCTCTCTGACCTGGTCTGCAGATGGTCAGACAGTATTTGCTGGCTACACAGACAACCTGGAGCAAGCATGGCACATGACCATTGGCATGTGTTAGAAGTTTATGGCAAAGTTTTACAAATATAAACTAGCTTTCAGAAAAACAGAAAGGACAGGGAATAAGTATTTCAGATACATGCTTGTTCAAAACATTTAACTTCCTTGAACTTACTTTCAGAATGCTATTTGAGAATATTCAACATTGAAACAAGGAAATAAGCCAAAAAAATACAGATGTAATTCAAGAAAAGAAATCCAACAAAGAGAGGTTAAAGAATTTACTAAGAGGATAAGTAAACAAATTTCTAGATTTTGAAGAGGAAAGTTACAGGCTGGGGGAACTGGTTGACTTTTTCAGAAAGCAGTGAGAACCCAGAAGATAAACCATTCCTCCCACATCAGCCAGGGCCCAGGTGAAACCACAGAGGGATGGGAGAGCTGAACAAGAGTGCTGCTTCCATGGCAAGCCTGACAAACAGTGCCAGGGGGATGGAGACAGACGCTGAGGATACCCAACACATGCAAAAGTCAAAATCCAAAAGCTGGTAAGAGCTCAACACTAAAGTAGGCTTAAAACACACCCACCATGGCTCAGGAAATATTGCAGAAGAGGGGGCAGAAAGATTGGAAGAGCCACAAAGTGGGAGGGAATATCCAGATGCGTTGATCCCCCACCCCCACAATGCTGTCTGCTGCTCTGACAACTCATACCCCACAAACCTATGGTGAAAACGAGCAATCCCACTGAGGAGGGATCTCAGTGGAGTGGGGGCAGGGAGGAGGGCAATGATAATACCATCATATGATGTGTCCGTACAAAGTTTCTCCTTAATAAAAAAAAAAAAAATAGAAAAGAGTAAAGTTACAAATTATTAAGCACAAAATATAAAAACAAACTCAAGCTTATAATTAGTTTATTTCTATAATCATTTTAATTCTCACCAAAATTAAAAATAAACTCCTACTATGAAAACAATTATGTTATCTGTAAAACTTTTGAACAGCATTTACAAGGTAACTCAAAGGTCCTACTGTGTTGCTGAACAGTTGTAACTTGACCTGGACAGTTCCCCTGGCTCTATACACCATCTCTATCATCCTTTCTGAGGAAAGGCAGAACTTGTGAAGATGATGAGATTCACTTTTGTGATTATTTTAGATCACATTCCAAAGATAAAGGAATTTTGAAGATGTAGCTATATTATCTGCCTTTAAATTCATCAAAAGAGAGATGTGCCTGGAAGGGTCTGATCTAAGAAGCTGAGGCATTCAAAGAAGAGTCCAAGAATTCTCCAAGAAAGATTCAAAACAAGCTAAATTTTCCCATAGTCCATGAAGAAAAACCACATTGTGGACTGCCTGTCAAGAGGAACTGCTTCTGGCAACTTTCCTAGAGCAAAAACATGAGGATAATTTTTAGTAGCTGAGAATAGTAATAGATTCTCACCAGAAGTAAAAACAGGCACGCCAGTCTTACAACTGCAAGGAGCTGGGCTCTGCCAATAGCCAGTGAGCTAAGAAGATGATCCTCAGCCTCAAATGAGCTTGCAGTCCTAACTCATAACTTGCTGGGCTCTAGGCAGAGGACTTGGCTATGTCACACCCCAACTCCTGACCCAAAGAAGTGCTGAAAAAAATAAATGTATGTCATCTTAACCCCCTAATCTTGGTCTGGTCTGTTCCTCGGCTACACAAAAGTAATTCAACACCTTGGATGACTGATTTGACTTTAGCAAGGTGAGACTTCCCAGTCTTAAGATCTATTGGTAACTGCAAAGGAAACAATCACAGTGAAGACATCACCTACAGAATAAGGAAAAATCTTAGCCAACGGGACTAAAATCCATGACTTTATAAAAAATTAATAACTGTAAAAGTTAAACACCAAAAACCATTCAATCGTCAGTAAATGGACTAATGAGCTAAATAGACAGTATGCAAAAGAAGAAACACAGCCAATAAATACTTGAAAAAGCATTTAACATCCTTAGCCATCAGGAAAATTCAAGTTAATACTGCTTTGATATTCTATTTCACCCCAGTCATAATGGCTATCATCAAGAATACAAATGACAATGAATGCTGATGAGTAAAGAAGAACACTTGTCAAATGATAGTGGGAATATAACCTAATACAACCTCTATGGAAGCTGGTGTGCAGGTCCTCAAAACACTGAACATACAATTACCATTTGCCCCAGCTCTACCTCTCTTGGGTATATACAAAAAACAACAACATAAAAAGGTCTAGGGGAATATTCCTCAGGATGTTTGCATATCCACGTCTATTGCTGTAGAAGTTACAATAGTGAAAAACTGGAACAAGCCTAAATGTCAGTATAGATGAGTAGATAAAGAAAACATGGTACATACACACAATGGAATTTTATGCAGCCATAAAGAAAAGTGGGATCATGACATTTGCAGGAAAATGGATATAACTGGAAATCATTATGTTAGGAAAATAAGTAACCTTGGAAAGGACAAATGCCATGTTTCCTCTCATATGCAGAACATAGATCTAAAATTATGTGTGTTTGTGTCTTTTGATATGTGTGTACAAGTCCCAAAACTAGAAAGGAGATCATCACAGGGGAGAGAGAAATCTTAAAGAAGGTGGGAAGATAGAAAGAGTAATGGAAGACATGTGGTTATACTGCCTTGTGGTCATTCTACTGAGAAAAAAGATACTTTAAATTATAAAATAGGGGGCAGGAAAAATAGCTTAGTGGTTAAGGTGTTTGCCTGCAAAGCCAAAGGATCCTGTTCAATTCTCCAGGACCCACATTAGCCAGATGCGCAAGGTGGCACATGAATCTGGAGTTCATTTGCAGTGGTTGGAGACCCTAACTAGGCACCCATTCTCTCTCTCTGACTTTCTCTTTCTTAAATAAATATACTTTTTTTAAAAAGCAAACAAAAAAGTTATAAAATAGCAAGTTATAACAAATGGTGTAAAGCCCAAGAAAGATCAGAGAGTATAGGATCCAGAGAAGAATTAGAAAGATCAGTACTAAAGTGTCCAATGAATCTAATCTTAATGAGTATGGAAAAGATGCATACAAAAAAAAATGGAATGTTGTAAAAGATATGCTCAAAATTTATGTGGTCCCTGATGAAAGATCTCTGAGTTTCCTTTGAAATTGAATTTTACCTTATTTTCCCAGAATAAGGTGTGTTAATAAAAAGATTCATATATTGAAGATTATAAATGGCTTTCTGGTACAATTATAAAAAAAAAAAAACACTAACTGGAAACACACAGAAAAGATAAGAGGTGTCAGAGTGGATAGTAAAATATTGGGATACATTATGTCACTGTTCAGTTTCTAAGTTTGTGAGGTGTACCTCTTAGCTTCAGAATCTTGCTGAGTATGTTGGTTTGCTTTGAACAATGATACATGAGCTGAGAGAACAGTAAGCCAGTTTTTATCCTTGGCCTTAAAAGTATTCTATATTTTAATTTCCTGCATGTATCTGTGGGATTTTCTGACCACATAAGAATGTACCTCAGACAGCTGCTACCCTTCAGCCTGGACCTCAGAAGGGGTCATAGGTGATGAACCAAAGCCTGAAGACAGCCAACCTGCAAACCTGTCCAGATGCACTAGCAGAAGTGCCAGTAATGGACTCACAGTGACTCTCAGGAAGCCTGTTTGAATTTCAACTAGCAAAGGTGACTGTTTCAAGAGTATAAGCAGAAACACAAATGGTTAAGTTGATCTAAGGGCAAAATTTCTCCAAGGTGAAGCTAAAAGGAAAGTAGAAATGAAAGGTCATGGCAAAGAACTCTGGGAATAATGCAGATCTTGTTCTTCAAGATTAGGAAAGAAAGAGACAACAGAGGGGCGGAGTAGCTTCATTTAAAGTTCTATCTACAGCACTATTTTTCCCTCCTAAGAAACCCTTACTCATTATAAAGCCAACAGAATTAATTTCCAGTTTCTGTCTGACTTTTCAGTATCCTTATTTTCCTCTTTCCAACTTTATTCACTTAATTCAAGCATTTATCAAGTGTTTCCTGTTTGGAATATAAAGAGAACTAATCAACTTTCTTCCATTTGCACTTTATACCAGGTGATGGTCAGGCAGAGAAACAACATTCTAACGAATGCAGACATTGCACTTGCGGTGAATAACTGCATACATCTACCACCCACACACACTACTATTCTGCACATCCCTAGAGAGATTGAAACTAGCAATCCTCTCGAGCCTTTTATTGCTTTGTCCACCAGCTGAGGATGGAAAGTATGAACCAAAGTTCTCTGAAGAAAATGCATCTGCTTTGAAGATCCTGGAGGCTGATTAACTGATCAGTACCTTAATCACTAAGCTATCTCCCCAACCCTATATCTCTATTTTTCTAAGTTATTGTAGGGTTTTTAGAACTGGGGTTATTCTCTTGTATAGTTCAACTCAAGAAAATAGCTAGCTGTGAATCCTAAAATGCAGATGTGCTTTAATGTTTAGAGATATGCAAGAAAGAGAAGCAAGTAGGGAGAAAAAAGTAGCAAGAAGAATTGCAGAGTTCAATTCTTGGCTCGGGCCTTTGAAGGAGCCCTCATTCTTTACCTTGTCAAGCTGACTTGTAAATGCATGTAAATAGTTGCTATTTGTTGTGAGGATAACCTGGCTTAACACAAAAAAAAATATGATTAGGCTGAATTTTAATTTAAAGATAATTCCAGGCAACTACAAAAAGGCAAAGCAGGGCTGAAGAGATGATTTAGCAGTCAAGCTCTTGCCTGTGAAGCCTAAGGACCCTGGTTTGAGGCTCAATTCCCCAGTACCCACGAAAGCCAGGTGCACAAGGTGGTGCATGTATCTGGAGTTCATTGCAGTGGCTCCAGGCCCTGGTACACCTATTCTCTCTCTCCCTTTCTCTCTGTGTCTGTCACTCTCAAATAAATAAATAAACAAAAATTTTATAAAATTTTATAAAAGGCAAAACATCATTCTACCATGATAAAGGTGAAAGGTCATACTACCAGTCACTCACCTCTAGTTGGCATTAAAATCCTATATGCACAGGATGTGGAAGCTATGTCTCAATCTGAGAAACATTTGAGGAATTTTTTCAAACAGATTTTTGTTTCATTTTTGATGTCATCATCTTTTCCTCCTATTATGATGGTCTTGTGTATGTAATGTCAAGCACTGTGAGGTCATGGATATTCACGTCATTTTGTGTCTGGAGGAGCACATTGTAAGGAATCCTACCCTTCTTTTGGCTCTTACATTCTTTCTGCCTCTTCCATAATGGACCTTGAGCCTTGAAATGTGTGATAGAATGTTTCAGTTTTGAATACTCTTTGTCACTTCTTCTCAGCACCATGGTGCCTTCTGAGTCATCCCAAGGTCACTGCCATCTGAAAAGAGAAGCTTCTCTAACCAAAAGTGAGAGTAATATTAATATATGGGTATGAACATTAAAAGAAATGCTTACTGGGCCAGTTTGGTGAGCATAGTATATCATAGTATATGCATTTAGGCAGACACCAGCAGACATTACACCCCTAGGGCTCATGACTACCCCTGTTGTAGGTTTTCAGTATCAGGTATGTATTCCCCTTCTGTGGAGCGGGCCTACCAAACTGGAAAATTAAAACAACAACAACAACAACAAATAAATAAATAAAGATTTCTGGGCAATATGCAAGCAAAGTATTAAAAAAAAAAAAAATGGCCACTAAGTACATTTACTGTTAAGTATCTAGTTAAATCTGAACAAACTTGAAAGCCATAGAAAATGGACTCCTTTCTCCTAATCAACAGTTTGTAAAATCAGGATTTAACCCAGCAGTAGTCTGATTACTAGACAAAAGAATGGGAACTGAGTCTAAGAATACAGCTCAGGGGTAGACTGCTTGTCTAGCATGCATAAAGCCCTGGGTTTAATTCTCAGCACTGCATAAAATGGGTGTGGTGTTGCATGCCTGCAATTCCAGGATTTGGGAAGTGGCGACAGTAGAAACAGAAATTCAAGGTAAATCTCAGCTGCATGGCGGGTTCAAGGCCAGCATCCTGGGCTATATGAGATTACATCTCCTAGAAAAAAAGTGCACCTTAAGGACTACATGATGATAAAACTGTTCCAAGATCAATGAGCACCTCAACGAGCTTAAGTGCAATACACTCCAGTATATAGATAAATACAATCAAAGTCTAGGGAAAATACTGCCAACCAAAAATTCGGCATCTAGCTACACTTCCTTCAAAAATGACAACTTAAATCATTTCCAGATAAACTAAAACTACAAGGATTATTCATAGTAGTCCTCCTGTGTAATAAATGCTAGAGAAAATCCTTATGGGGTTTACCTTACTGTTATAGCTCCTGCCAGGCTTCCACAGAGCCCTGGGATAAATCCTTAGTGCGCGCACTCATGCACACACACACACACACACACACACACACACACACACACACACAAACAAGAAGGAAAATGGAAGGAAAAAAGTAAAGAAGGAAGAAAGGAAGGAAGGCAGGAAGGCAAGGAGGGATGAAGGGGGAAGGGAAGGAAAGAGGTGAAAAAAAGGAAAGGAAAGGAAAGGAAAAGAAAAGAAGAAAGGAAGTATGTAAAAACAATACAAATAATGAAATGGAGTACATAAAACCTATCATATCAGTATGTAAATGGATTAAATATTCCAAACAAAAGACAGAGACTAGAAAAATGGATAAAGGAAAATAAATATAACCATGTGCTAGTCTAAAGAGAATGCTTTTGCCTTAGGAGACATAAATAAATGAAAAACTAAAATGATTTTAAAAGAAAGTACCATGAAAGCGATAACCAAATAATAGCTGGAGAGCTATATTAATGTCATTAAAAAGCACACTTGGGGGCTGGAGAAATAGCTTAGCAGTTAAGGCACTTGCCTGCAAAGCCAAAGGATCTCAGTCTTATTTCCCAGAACCCCTGTGAGCTGATGCACAAGGTGGTGCATGCATCTGGAGTTTGTTTACAATGGCTGGAGGCCCTGGCAAGCCCATTCCATTCTCTCTCTTTCTTTCTCTTCCCCCTGTATGTGTCTGTCTCTTTCCCTCTCTTGCTCTCTCAAACAAATATTTTTTTTAAAAAAAGCACATTTTAAGATGAAGAATATTAAACTAATGATGAATATTTTGCAATAATTAGTCAACTATAGAGAATATAATTTGATTTTTGCATGCAATAACATTTTACAAACATGCATGAAGCAAAACTGACTCTAATGTAGGAATAAATGGATAATTCAATATGTAAAATATCATGAAATTAATATATTTAAGTGCCCTAGTTTCAATAAACAATAGAACAAATACCCTGAAGAACAGTAAGAAAATCATTGAAAAATACTTAAAACATCTCCACATAACAACAAAAACATCTACAGAATTATCTATCCACACCACAGAATACATATAGACCTTTCTCTAGAAGACACAGGACATTATCTAGAATGGATAATGCCATAGAACACAAAACAAGTCTCAAAAAATTTCAAAGTTCTACATTATGCAAAATATATTCTCTGACCACAAAAATATTAAATTAGAAGTCCACAAGAGAAAAATACTTGAGAAATTCACAAATATGTAAAAATTTCAAGCATTCTCCTAAATAACAACAAGCCAAATCGACTTCCCAAGACAAATGGGACAAAGGAGAAGGTTCTTCACAGTGGCTGAGAGGAGCACACAGCACCGCGAGATGGAGCTGCGTGGAGAGCAGCAGCCGGGGGGGAGACTGGCAGGTGCTCAAGCAGAGCTTACACACAGCAAACGCATTTTCCACTTCAGGATTCCAGAAAGCATGAAAACACTGAACTCAAATCAAGTGAAAGAAGGGAAAGCCAGAGGACAGCAGAAGTTAATGCAACAGAGACTATAAAAACAATAGAGAAACAGTAGAACAAAAACTTGACTGTTTGAAAAGATACAAAATTCATAGGTCTCTAACCAAACAAGAAAAAAAATATATATGTATATAACTTAAATTACTCAAAGAAGGAATGAGTGAATATCACTGCCAACTTTACAGAAGTAAATGGGAATCTAAGTAGATTTGATTGGATGAAACTGACAAATTCTTAGAAATACCCAAACTACAAAAACTGACTCAGGAAGACAGATAAAAACTCCACAGACCTATAACAAGAGATTGAGTTTCTAATTTAAAAAACAATTCTTATAGATAAAATCCCAAGAACAGACATGCTTTCAAAACAAATGTATTCAAACAAATGTTTGAAGAATTAATATTAATTCTTCAAAATGTCTTCCATAAAATAGAAAAGTAAAAAAAAAAAAAAGAAAACAAAAAAACCAACTCTTTCTATAAGGCTAATATTACCCCAAAGCCAAAATAAGACCATGTAATATTAAGAGAAAAGTAAGAAACAGATCCCTCCCGTGAATAAGAATGTAAAAATTCTCAAAAAAATACAAATAAAATCTAACAACAGGGCTGGAGAGATGGCTTAGTGGTTAAATGCTTACCTGTGAAGCCTAAGGACCCTGGTTCGAGGCTCAATTCCCAGTACCCAGGTTAGCCAGATGCACAAGGGGGTGCACGCGTCTAGAGTTTGTTTGCAGTGGCTGGAGACCCTGGAGTGCCCATTCTTTCTCTCTCTCTCTTTCTCAATCTCTCTCCCTCTCTTTCTCTCTCTCTCTCTTCCTCTTTCTCTCTCTGTCTGTCACTCTCAAATAAATAAATCAATAAACAAAAAAAGAAATAAAATCTACCAACATATAAAAAATATACTCAGGATTAAAATATTTTCATTGTATAGGCAAGGCTGGCTTAACATCAGAAAATCAATGTTAGATATCACTGGATTAGGTACAATAATTACAGGAGTCATCTCTACAGAGGCAGAAAATGCACCTGATTATAAAACTATCAACCTTTGACCATAGTTTAGGTAATGGCTATACTTCATGCTGGTCAATATTTAGGAGACAAATGGTAAATGTGTTAAACAGAAATAATTATTGTTACTCTTGTTTTTTTTTTCCCCCTCTTTTCAGTGTTGTAAAAAGTTTCCTGTCTCATCCATTTATTGTTTTTTAAAGGTTCAGTCTCTGTCTCTTGTCCAGCCCTCTTTCTGCCTGCTCTTGATTTTACTTTTTCTTCCCTACTCTCTGGGTCCCATGCTCTGTTTCTGGCAGTCTTCTGTGGTGTGGAGCTGTACTTTCTGCAGTGATGTCCTGCCACCATCTCTTAGCAAGAACTCCTATCTGGACACTCACTGTCAGGTTACAAAAGCTGGTAGAAGACACGGGAGCCTCTATGCTCTAGTCTCTCATCTGGAGTAGGTCATTACAAATGAAAGAATATCTGAGAATGTTTGTGATATTGATAGAAATCACAAGGAGCAAGGTAACCTTTTTGGTAGGTAGGTAGTTAGGAACACAAGCACAAATGAAAACAGATGTCAACCTGCCCCAGTGAGTAAGGCGAGAAGGCAAGTCCAGTCCAGTTCTAAGTCTGGCTTGACAAGATAGTGATTAAGGGGAGGGGAATCCCTGTTATCTTTACTTCCTAGTCTTCCAACTTTCTAGAAAATAACTTTTTGTGGGCTTTTCCCGACTGTCCCCAAGTCCTACTGCTAGGCAGGCCCCTTCTGAGACTACACTCTTTTCCCAGATCTACCAACTAATCAAGGTCCTCTAAATACAGCTAAGCTTGACCAGTAAAGCTCATCCCAACTCCTTCACTCATTTACATCCCCAAGGATATAAGATATCATAACCCACGTCACCCTGTGGTTAATTGCTCAAGACCACTGCCATCACAGAAGATTTCTGCTCCACTTTCACATTTCTTTCTATTAAAACTTTGCTTAGCTTGCCCTCCTGCTGTGCCTGCACTTGTCATTCCTTTGCGAGACTCAAGAAAACAAGAACTCAAGGTTAAAAAAAAAAAAAAAGGTAACAATATGGCTGTAAAACGTAGCTCTTAAAAATAGCCCACTTTCAAAGGGGAAAGTGTCAGGGGGAAGGAAGGGAATTACCATGGGATATTTTTTTATAATCATGGAAAATGTTAATAAAAATTAAAAATTAAAAAAAAATAGCCCATTTCTCTGGGCTTGATTTTGTGGGTCAGAGAATGGAGGATAGGATGCAGGAAGAATAGGGTGTTTCCATCAAGAAACTTGGAATCATCAGTCAGACTCAGTGGACATCCTTTTGGGTATCTGGAGCTATCTTGAATGATTTCACACTTGCAGCTCTGAAATCTATCTTTTTCAAAGATGAATGAAATTTTGTGGTAATGGGTGAAATTTATGGAGGTCATATCTTATGTCTGTTTTATTACAAACTAATCTTCTCTGACAGTTTATAATGTGTAGGATATTTAGAACTGTGAAACCATCATTGTAACATAATTTTAAAACCTTTTTAAAAATCCCTAAGGAGACCTTAACCCATATCCACAACTTTGGGGTTTGTTTAAAATAATAATAAAATAATATCAAACATCAATCTCTCATACCAGCAAACAAGTAAATAGGAATTCATCAAAAAGTGAAATTGTCAACCACTTGATCTTGCCCACCTCCAGAACTATGAAAAATAAATGCATATTATTTAAGACATCCATGGCATGGTATATCTTTAGACACAACAGATACTTATAGATATACCTATATCTATGGTATAATTGTTAGAGCAGCCTCAACCCAAACTGATGAAGACCTCTAGAAATAATGTCCAAAAAGATAGAAAAACAAGCAGGAGAATCAGGTGAGCATTAGATTTGTCTAGTCCTCTATAATGAAGCATTCTTCAAACAAAAGAGATGAACTACTTACTGAGTTAGATGATAAATAAATAAGCTAGTTGATTTCATCCAATTTATAATTAATTTTAATAGGAAAATGATGCAAATGAAATAAAAATGCACACAACAAAAGTCATTGTTCACTTTAAAGTTGACAAAAGCATAACTTTTTGATAAAATTCCTATGTCAACATTTGATTTACAATGGCTAAGCTTGGTGAATATAAACCCACACTACAAAACTTTCAGACTGCAGATGCTATAATTATTGATATGAATTTAAAAACTTGATTTAAAAGACTACATTTTGTTGAAAATTCTACATGGAAAATGGCTCTGATGAGAATAATTTCAGCAAAATGAACATTAAAAATTTGAGCATGATTTGAGTGTGCTTGGTAGGAACTGAATCAAGGCATTAAATTGGCTTACTGGGAAATAAAAAATGCTTCCCAGTACAGATCTCTTTGATCCACCAACCTTCTTCCCTCTGTGCTCTGGAGATGTTTTGAATTTGCATAGATGAAACCTAAGGAGGCCCTCTGCATCTGCTTCTGAGAAAGCTTTATTAAACCCTGATAAACAAGGGCATCGGTGGCTCATGTTCCCTGGGCACTGCTTGAACAGGGAACAAATGAACTAATAGAGTCCTTTGCCTTGAACTTTTCTGACTAAATGTAAGAGGCTCTCTTGTGAAAGCACCCGGTTCCAGGTCCATTCTGATTTAGCTAAGATATCTGGAACAAAATGTACTCTTTCCAGTAGCCATGTCCTCAAAACTGTCCTTTGCAAAGACTTAATAAGCAAGCCAGGAATAGTTCTGAGTGGCCATGAAGCTTGCCAAAGACACAGGGAAAAATCTCAGTGACCTAATTAAACTCAGACAGTGGAGCTCATGTCAGGATGTGAGGTTCCTCCCTTTTCCTGGCTCGAGAATTTCCAAGAAGGGAGCACTGTGGGAGAATGATTCATGTCTTGTTCATTCTTGTCTCCCTCATCCTCACTGCTCTTTATGTGACTAGTCAGTTGGAAGAAGAAGCTAGACCTAATCTTCTCACTGTTTCTTCTAACTCTCTAGGGAAGTCGTATCACCAACAAGTAGATTGTGGCTCGGTGCTGTTGCTATAAAATTGGCAGAGGCTCACCTACCACACACAATGCACGCATATACACACACACACATACACACACACACACACACACACACAGAGAGAGAGAGAGAGAGAGAGAGAGAGAGAGAGATTATATCCAGAACCCAATGGCTTTTCTGCTTCTGCCTGATGAACCCATTAAAACAATTGCCTCATTCTCAGATTCACTACAATCTTGTAAATCAAGTTCTCCAAAAGACCTTAGTTACTCTGAAATAATGCTCCCATCTTTTTTTAAAATATTTTTTGTTCATTATTTATTTGAGAGTTACAGACATAGAGAGAAAGACAGATAGAGAGAGAGAGAGAATGGGAGTGCCAGGGCTTCCAGCCACTGCAAACGAACTCCAGACACGTGCACCCCCTTGTGCATCTGGCTAATGTGGGACCTGGGGAACCGAGCCTCGAACCGGGGTCCTTAGGCTTCACAGGCAAGCGTTTAACTGCTAAGCCATCTCTCCAGCCCTAATGCTCCCACCTTGATGATCATTAGTTGGAACTTTTATTTTTCAAATGTTTTTATACTTTGACAGGGAAGAAAGCCGTGTCATATAACTGATCACAAAGGTCCACAGGAACCTTGGATGGTTCTTTCTCTCCTGAACTATTTCCTTTCCTGGAAAACAAAAGCTGTGGGATTTTGTTTATAGTTTATGTATGTGTTCCTTTGTGGGGTTTTGTTATTTTTATGCAAAGTAACTAAAAGGAGGAACGGGGGTATTTAGAAATCAAGTAATATTTAAAAGCCACAAGACTTCTTTAAGCTTAGATGAAATAAAATTCTAAGGTGACAAAAAGAAGGATTTAGTCAAATAAAAAGAGCTTAGAGGGACTGGAGAGATGGCTTAGCGATTAAGCGCTTGCTTGTGAAGCCTAAGGACCCTGGCTCAGGGCTCAGTTCCCCAGTACCTACATAATCCAGATGCACAAGGATGCATCTGGAGTTCATTTGCAGTGGCTGGAGGCCCTGAGGCATCCACTGATCTCCCTCTCTCTCTCTCTCTCTCTCTCTCTCTTTCTCTCTGTCTGTCTCTCTTTCTCCCTCTTTCTCTCTCTGTTACTCTCACATTAAAAAAAAAAAACAATTAAATAAAGAGCTTAGAATGGAGAGAGACAGTGAAAGACATGTGTTTATCAGAAACAGGTTCATTTAATATTGAAAAGAAGTTTCAAACAAAAAGTATATCTCACATGAAATCCAGGAAGGATATAAAATAAACAAAATTCTACTGAATAAATAACATCTTAAAAGTCTCAGGATACATTCACATGTTCATGAAATCAACCTTCGATTTAAAAAAGTGGCTTCAAATTTCATAAGGCTTTGTTATAAAATACAGTGGGTATGGCTGCTTTGCAAATAAGTTGGTAGGCTTTCATATACCCCTAGCTATATTGGGTTTATCAAATGACAATACTTATACTCTTCTAAAGGGGAGTATATGTGTCATTGGGATTGAACTTCTACTTTTGTTCATTTATATCATTAACATTAATAGGCACCAGAAATTACTGTCACAGGAACCTGCAGAAAACTTTGAAAAACAAAAGGAAAAATCTTAGCAATATGAAAAATGAAGTGTGCTTCAGAGTTATACTCCCCACCACCCTGAGGTGATGAGGAGATAGGTGTTTTTCTTTTCATAAATTCCCCTTCTTGGGCATTTCCTAGTTGCTCCACTGCCCTTCTAGGGCTGAGATAAAGGAAAGAGAACTCTACCTGCTCTTATCCAGCACTCTAGCCCATTTGCTGACTGTTTCATGCCCTTCAGCAGTTGACTGAAATGCTCTTATCTCTGAGGTAGAATACTTCCCTCTTCTTCAATGTTAGTCTCTCTCTTTCTATAATTCCTTGGGTATGGCCACACAGAGAAAAATAGAAAAGAATTATCTTTGCCCAGAGCTACCCTATAGGTACAGGAAAAAATAAAAAAGAGCACCTGCTCACGGCTACCATCATGATAGATGCTTTTGTCTGTCACTCCATTCCAGGATGGTTGAGATTGGGGGACAGGTGCCTGCTACACAGGAATGTTCTCATTCTTAAGAGAAACATTCTTATTCAGAAAAAAAATAGAATTGTTTTACTCTATATGTACTACAAATTTTCACTGGCATTGCTAATGGATGTGAATCCAATTAACTGACTTGAGTTTTATAATTGTCATTGTCGTCAACAAACATTTAATGGGTATCCCTAGAGGATCGTGCATCCTACTAGACACTGAGAACACTTCTTGTTCCCAACCCCCTGGAGGACATTTTAGATGAATATTGAAATAGCTAAAATCTAAACATGAAAGAGAAAGACAAGAAAAATAAAAGAAATTAATAATTTGTCCCTAAGTAAAAAGCTTGCCTGGATTTTTCTCATCCCTCCTAATATCAGTAATCATAATCTATTTGCATATGTAAAGGCATCTATTTACATACACAGTGCAGAGATAGATGATAATGATGATGATAGATGATAATGATGGGTATGTAGATGGATGTAAACAAAATGCAAATGTACATAATGATGTATATAGATCCAGACAGAGATATTTACAGAACATCCATGATCATAGATATCTATCCAGACCTAAGTACACAGATACAAATAGTAAAATATTCTTGTATATCCTAATATATTTCATAGAAATGAACCTGAGTTTTTATTTCACTGATTAGAGTAGGTGGTGTTAAAGACATTCCTAAACCATCACTCCAAATTCCTAAGTCAAATGTGGCCTGTATGATTATAAAGTGACAGAAATCTTGGACAAGATCTAGATAAGAGCAGAGATCCTCAGTGAGAACTAAGTGAAGAAATCTCAGGGCCAAATGCACACAGCTAAGGGAAGATGCAAGTCTAGGCTTCGTTTAATTTGTAAGCTCCAAAAGAGAACAGGATTAGTAAACTAGTACAAATGAGCTCCCCACAAGGTCTTTATCTTTAGCCCAAATAATGGGAAATGAGTAAGCCCAGAAAATGAAAGGATTTGACTCATTAGTCAATAAAAGAATTTTTTCCAAGAAGTATGCTAACACTGAGCACAATATTAATTAAATTAAATATTGATGTAGACTGCATTCCAGGGATGCAATCCAGCGTTACCTAGGTGACATACTGTATAAGGGGGAAAAAGCACTTCAGACCTATGCATATTTGTGTACTCCTTTAAATAGCTGTTTTATTTAAGATGAGGTCTACTTAGGCACTGTTCTAATGAAGGAAAAACTCTTGCTGATAAAAGAGAATAAATGTCAGCTCATTTTGTGTGGACATTCTGAGGAGGAAGCTATTAACAGATCTGCAGCCTACATTCTGTGGAAGGTTGAAACTGTCATATCTAGTGAGCAACAGGCGTCTCAGAGTTTTGTCCCTAGTGGCCAGGACTCACCTGCTAGTCACAGACTGCTCATGATGACACAGAAGAAGGTCAACAGCTGCTACCCTCTTACCAGTGGGCATTACTCTGAATTGCTGTTTCTGGTCTATTTTCCCGTGTAGCCTTGTCTGAATTCTAGGGTCCTGAGTCATCAGGCCCCTTCCTGGGTCATGATGTTCCCGATCTTCCATTTATGCCTTGTACCATCATGTTCTCTACTATCTTAATTAAGATTCTCAGTTTTCACTGTCTTGATTGTAATAAGAACGGAATAGCACTATGAACACAAGTCGTACTCCATCAAGTGCAGCTATAACAAAAATAACCGAGACTTGATAATTTGCAAAGAATAAACAAATGTCTATATTTTCTACAGTTCTGGAGGCTGGGAAGTCCAAGGTTGAGGTCCTCGCATATGATAAAGGCTTTCTTGAAGACAGGCAACAAGCAAAAGAGAAAGAGAACAAAAACAAAAGCAAGAGTGAGAGAGCCAAACTTGCTTTGATAATAAATACACTCTCATAATAGTGAACCTATTCCCATAGCAAACTCCTGTGGTAACATTAATCCATTCATGAAAGCAGACCCCATAGTGCCAATCACCTTTTAGAGCTCCTACTTCTCAACACTGTTGCCTTGATGATTAAGTTTCTGACATATAAACTTTGGTGTGATCATGCAAATTGTTGGTCAGCTTTTCATTGCTATGACAAAATACCTGAGAAAAAATAAGTTTATAAGGTAGAAAGGTTGGTCTATGGCTCACAATTTCAAAGGTCTCTTTGAGCATATGACAGCAGAGTTTGCCAGACTGGAATGCATGATGAAGGAACTCTGTTGACCTCCTGTACATAGCCAGGAGTGGACTGGGGCCCCAGTGTCTCTTCTGAGGTATACTCTCCATGACCTAATTTCCACACACTAGGTTTTAGTTCCTACAGGTTCCATCGTTCCCCAATAGTACCACAGGCTGGGAACCACTCTGTCAATTCATGGGACTTGAGGGATACTCAAGAATCAAACTGTAGCACAAACCCTGGTAGGAATGTTTAGTAAATGAGAGTTAGTTCCAGTGTTGGTGCCTCTCCCACCAGACTCAGGTTTATTTGTCTAAACCATGGGAGCAGGTGGTCTGGGGGAAGTGAGAGGTGACACACAGAGAAACACCAGAATGAACTGGCCATGACAACAGACCTAAACAGTACTGAAAAGCTTGGAGGACAAAGAGCTAGCAGTAGATAAACTAAAGACCACATGGGAGAATGCAAGAATAAAGTCCACAAACCATCTACTGTACTTAAAAGAACACTATGAGAATATCCATAGGTTTTATGATTCTCAACCTCAGTGATAATCATACATGTTCCACTCTCACAACCACATAGTATTTAATGCCTGATGTTTTCACCTCTGTTAACAAAAGGAACATTCCTCAAAACCTGAAGACTAGTTGCTATACTTGGGATGAGGAGATGGCTCATGGTGCTTGTTAGCAAAACCTGCCAGCCTGGGTTGGATACCTTAGTACCCATGTAAATCCATATGCACAAAATGGTGCGAGTGTCTAGCCCTGGCACACCCATGTTCTCTCTTTCTCTTTCTCCCTCTCCCCACCCCCAGCACCTCTTTCTTAAATAAATATATATTATATATATATTTAAAGAACACTGCCTTAGTAGTATCTAAACAACTTAGAGAATAAAATTAACTACATTTCAGTAAGTCATATAGATGAGTGTATATAAAATGCCTGTAAGAGTTACCTTCCTTTTAAAAAAAATCAAATTCTTTTTGCAATCTGCTAAAAGACTAACCTCATTATAAACCCCAGGAGTATTCTCTCTTCCCCACAAAAAGAAAGAGAGAGGAAAGATAAATTTCCAAGGCTGCTTTTGCACACCAATGACAGGCATCGGTTTCTAAAGGATGGTTTGCAACCTGTTAATAGTTTTCAATACACAACAGCTGCAATCCATGAAAGAGATAAATATTCATGGCACAAATCTTTTATATGTATCAAATGTATATTCATGAACAAATGGCTTCCCTTGCCTTTAATATGTTTGCAGTGGGTGAAGAATGGACCAACTCTCCCCTGGCTGCTCCTGCTTCGGAGTCTCTGCTGCTGCCCCTGAATGTCATCGCTATTGTTATTGTAGACAGGACAATAGCCATGGCAAAACAATGTGCCTGGAATACATCCCCGTTGGCTCAGACATTGAGTAGTTCAGTCTCTCTACATCAAATGTGAAGGCAGATTTTTGAGAAGTATTTGATATTCCGGCCTTGTGAAACCATATGGGCACTGTGGTAGCCACGATTGACCCTCCCCTTTCAAGTATGTTTTGTGTCAGCATCACCCTCCCAAAGAGCTTTCCTAAGAATACTGAAAAAGGAATTTGCATACATTGAATAGCACTTTCAGGTAATCTTCAGTATCAGGTTGTCAGGGCCTCAATGGGGTTGGGTGCAGCACTGTGGCAAGAGAATGACATTGCAAATTCTGTGACCAAAGTCCTTGTTCTTCAATAAAGCAAGTGGATGGTATACGCCTTAAAAATTGGCATATTTGTCTATGGCCATACCATTCTGAATGCGCCTGATCACATCTAAAAAACTGGCACATTGTTTCATGAAAGTGTTGTTTGACACATTATTTCCACTAAAGAAAGGCAAGAGAAAGGACAGGTGAGAATGGGTGTCTCTTGCTGAGCAAGAACAGGAAGTTATTATAGGGTCTGGGGCACCGAACAGAGCCTACTAGAAATTCAAAGAAATAAGATAAAGGAATCAAATGTAATAAGATAAGCTAATATGCAGTCAAGGGAGCACTTCAGCTTTGCAGATCCAGTCTCTGAGTTCCGTCTTTCAATTTTTCCTGGTCAGCCTCCAGCCTCACTTTAGGGTCTCAAGAAAATCATTCTCATTCTAGCAAAAAATGCCAACTTTCTTCTTTCTCTCTTTTTGCATTCCTTGACTAATTTAAGAGGTATTGTTTTAAGACCATTATGATTGACTCAAATGTTATTTGAAATCATTTTCTCCTACCTAATTTCATAAAAGAACTTAGTTATACGCGAATTTTTTTATTTTTTAATTTTTTTTCTGTTTTATTTATTTATTTGAGAGGGACAGACAGAGAGAATGAGACTGATAGAGAGAGAGAGAATGGGCATGCTAGCCACTGCAAAGGAACTCCAGATGCGTGCGCCCCCTTGTGCATCTGGCTAACATGGGTCCTGGGGCATCAAGCCTCGAACCGGGGTCCTTAGGCTTCACAGGCAAGCGCTTAACCGCTAAGCCATCTCTCCAGCCCTATATGTAAATTTTGATTTGCAAAGTTAAATTGTTCCTAAGCCTCTCAGATTACCTATCATATTGTATCAAAATCTAAATTATAACTTAGTATAAGACATGAAAAGCTTTTAAGTCTCAGATTGTAAGATGAAGATTACACATGATAACAGGTGAGGAGGGGCCACCTTGTTGGATATGCCAAAGTCCCTGAAATATAATGACTTGTAGTAACAATTGGCTAGGATGAAGTAATGCCACCCAATAGAAATGGTTTTGTATTTAAAATTGTTTCAGCATTTCAAAACTAATTTGGTTTGGGATTGTATTTTGAACTTTAAACCTTATACTGGGAAATCTCCATAGCTTTTCCATATGTTAATAGAAAAGATGTTCTACAGAATCCCTTCAGAGCCACAGCTCATTCCCCAGGATCCTTGAAGTCCTGGTTAGAGAACACAAGGCATACCATTGGCCTCATGTACCTCCATCTCAGTGAAACTGTTCATTTAGAGTCTTTTGTGTCAACCTTCCTCTTCTCACTGCTGGAGTTTCCACTGAAATCCAGCAGCAGATCTCAGCAGCTCACAGTTCACTTCATCTGAATAAGAAGTAATGTCAAAGCTGATCTCATTTCATTCATTTATGTTTTAATATTGTGTTCTGTTTTATTCTTTCAACTTTTTATTGACAACCTTTGCACATATAGACAATATCCAATGATCATTAACTCCTCTTCCCTCTGCCCTCGCTTTTCACCTTCCCCAACCCACCTCCATTGAATCCCTTCTTTCTAATTAGTCTTTCTTCTATTGTGATGCCATCATTTTTCCTCCTCATGTTACGCAGTCTTGTGTAGGTGTTACAAAGTACTTATCTGCTTCCTTTGGTTTTTACATCCTTTCTGCCACCTCTTCCACAATGGTCCCTAAGGCTTAGAGGATGTGGTAGAGATGTATTATTTAGTACTGAATGCTCCACTGTCACTTTTTCTCAGAACTTTGGTGAGTGCTGAGTCACCGCAGAGATCACTACCCTATGAAAAGAAAAGCTTCTGTAACCAAAAGTGAGAGTAGCATTAATATATGGGTATGAACGTACATATTTAGAGGACAGTTTGGTGAACATAATATATCAATTCTGCTAGACAACAGTACATTTCCCACCCCCCTCCTAGGGCTTTTAATCTCCACAGCCATAAGCTTTTCAGTAGGTTTTCTGTACCAGACATGAATTCACTCCAGTGGAGCAGGACTCAAGTCCAATCAGAGAGCAGTTGACTTCCCCCTTAACAGACACACCACCATTGCATCAGATGGTATATTTGTCCTGGATGGGAAATTGTAAAGCTTGCAGAGCCTACTTCTGTTTAAGGCCATGGATGACTTTTCTCCCCCAGCAGGCTGCATACCTCTTTTTAGCATTCTGACACCCAGTCAACAGGGAAGAGTTTCCAGCTCATCTTCGATTTGATTTCTCAGTGATCTGCAGCCGAAGCATATGGTGTCCTCAGGATTAGGGTCTTACCATCTAGATCGGGAGGGGGGGAGGTAACCAAAAGTCTTGGCAATAGCCTGTAATATTTTTGGATACATAAGGGCTCCTCTGGCCAACAACTCATAGGAAGGTATCCCATCCAGGGCATTGAAATATTCTTATAACAATCTATGGTTTCTGAGCATCCACTCCCATGGGGTTTCTCTGCCTAATTTTTAACATAGATATTAGTTTGCTAGTGAAGAAGTAGGTTTTCATATGGCTTATTCACAACACCTTTAACTTTGATTAACCCTTCTCCCATGCGCTTCTCCCTGCTATCTCCTCCCCTGACCCCACTTAGCATTCATTTTCCTTTTCTTGAAGAACCCTTTCTACCTTTCTCATGGGCTAGTACTGTGCTTCTAACTGTAGATGCAGTTCTTTTCTACAGAGAAACAGGAAACACTTGATGTAATCAAACAGAATTTAGTGTTTTAGGTGCTCCATCACATAAGGAGTGATAAAATTCAGTTTGAGACACTTGCCTAAGGTCCTATAGGAAAGCAATAAAGTCTGGGGCTGACTCCAAGCTTGCCATTCTCTTAACACTCTGCATCCTTTTACAGCAAATACTGACTTAGCTGTGCCCAGCTTCCTGCGGCTGCCCACTGCTCAGTGTTTCAGGATTAGAAGAAGTCTGGGAAAGAAGCTAGAGATCAGAATGGAAGGAAGGTAGAGTGAGAGGAGAAATGAGACTAACCACAAGCCAACACTGTGTGGGGCATTTTTAAATACTGTACTTCATCAACAATTCAAAATAACCCTAGCAGGAAGATGTTATTGATTGACAAAAGGGAGTGATGAGGTTAAATATCATTCCTGAGCTCTCCCATCCAATAAATGCCAAGTTAAAGACTGAAACTCAGCCATCTCCCCTGCCTTCCCCTGGCCCTTGCTATTGAAGCAGATATGGTATCCTGACATTACTACACTGAAGGGGGAGATGAAGACAACTTACACAGAAAGCAGCTTAATGCTGCTCTTCTCCAAATACAGGACAGTGGCAGGCTGAATAACAAGATGAGAAAACTACAAAGACCCATCGACATTAATGAATACCAGAAGGGTTGCTAAATGAGATGCAAGGTTGAGTGCCTCTGAGTAATGAGGATGGCGAAGGCGAATGCTCCCTGGAACTTGGATCCAGTTCTCTCCACCTGCTAAGAAGCTACTGCACTGCCCTCTGCTCCCAGGACTCCCATGGGGGGGGGGGGAGAGACGTACAAATGCAGATCCAGCATCCTACTGGCAATGGAACTGGGGGTGGAGCACCCTAATGTCACACTAGCCCAAGGTTACTTTGTAGGGGCTGGGCTCTTGTCTGGAAGCCTAGGGAATCCCACGGTGATATCAACTAAACTAAGCTAGGATAGGGAGAGATGAACACTGAGAGGAAGGTGAAGAAATACTACATGCATGGCTACTTTCTGTGATCAATTCTCTTTTCACCCTAGAATACACACATATCTATTATATATATATATATCTATATCTATCTATCATCTATCTATCTATCTATCTATCTATCTATCTATCTATCTATCTATACAGAGAGGGGGGAGGATGGTAGTTTTGGGAAAACTACAGAAAATCTACAAATGAGAAAGTGGGCTATTTACCAGTTATAGTTCTTAGAAATCACCCATAAATATTGAGGGGTGTCATAGCTTTTCATTTTGGAACAAGAAGAATGTAGCTATGTAAGTTGGAACAGTTTTAAACCTGGGAAGAAGACTGTAGTTTGTCCCCTGATCCCCGCAGCCAACGTTCATTGCCCTTCTTCCAGGACCACCGTCCAAGGCGGTCCATGCAGGAAAACCTTCCATGCAAAGGGGCCTTGGTTCCTCTATGGGAGCAAAGCTTCCACCTACAATGAAATATAAGATGTTTTTTGCATTTTTATTAGTTTTCTATTCTGCAAGTACAGGCAGTTTGGTACCATTATTAGGCTCATCCTTGACCTACCCACTCCCCATTGGCCCCTCCTTGTTGAAGTATATGGGTCGTGCATTGTGGAGTTAGCCCACGGTTATTGGTACAATAAATGTCTCTGCATATCTTGACCCAACATGTGGCTCTGACATTCTTTCCGCCCCCTCTTCCACAAAATTTCCCTGAGCCATGTTGGGTTCATTTTTGGTCTGCTTCAGTGCTGAGGTGTTGGGGGCCCCCGGGGCTCTGGCTCTCTGATTTGGTAGGAGTTGATTTTTCTCTGTGTTGGTCTCCTTCCCCCTTGTGCTGGCATCCGGTTAATCAGGAAAAGAGCACCCTTGCTTGTTTCGCCAATTTTCCTTAGTTTCAGCCGGGGCCCTTTTGAGGTATGATGGGGTGGCTTTCTCCTTAGGACCTGCATCTATCTGAAAAAGAGAAGCAGATTCTACAATGGAGAGTAAGTTAGCTCCAGGACAAATGAAATAACCCTTACTTTTTTTTAATAGGAGTTTAATAGGGTTAGGCTCTCTTGTAGCCCATGATTGATGGTAGCTTGATATTGGAGAGAGGGCTTATGTTTGGATATGATCCTGACTTGTTTCCCAGCTCCAGCTATGGGTCCCATACGACTGAGGGGATAAGTTAGCCAAATCAAGAGAAGTTGGTTCCCCACCATGGCTGTGTGCCACTATTGCACTTGTGTGGGCATCACAACTGGTTATTTGTTGCTAAGTAGGTTAGACCATGAGTTGCTTGGACAGATATTGGTCATTTCCCCCAGTCGCCCATGTAGCACCTTCTGGCACTAGACACGCTGACTGTCTGGGGACTGACTCTTTCCTGGCTTCCAGCCATGTTGTTCCATTTTATGTGTCAGCTGCATATGGAGTCTTCAGCAATAGAGTCTTACCACTGGCCTTTGGTGGGTCATCAAGTACTCTGACAGAAATCTGTCATTCTTTTAGGAAACCTTGTAGGTTTCTCTGATCAAAAGCTCATTGTGGATGATAGCCCCATGCTGGTACTGGGAGTTACAGGTCAGTGCCCACTAAGAAAATGTGGAAAAATATAACTAATATACAAGAGTTAGAGAGGAGGGGGGAGAGGGGCAGGGAGGGAGGGAAGATGTAGAAGGTTTAGGTTAGACTTGATATGAAATATTTTCAACATAAGTCACCACATCATTAAAGTTTTCTGATGGTAGTGTTTTTACACATACATTTCCATACACCATGGAGTGATCCCCAGTTGCCACCTTGCGCTCAGGATTCTTTCTTGCTAACAAAGACTCTCCACAGGTTCTGGGTGCCATTGATACCTCTGGGCTCAGGCCTAATTAAATTCTTGCTAAACCACACATCTTGTTTGAAAGGACTTTGGGTTTCCTGAAGATAGAACAATTTGCAATATCGCTTCATTGCAAGAAGGGATGGGAGAGCTGTGTGAAAGCTGTTCTGCACACAGTCTAGCTGCATTTGGTGTTCCACACCACAGAATCTGAAAACGGAAGTGTCTGTGTGCTTTTCCCATATTTCACAACTCCACAGAAATATACTGAAACAAACAACATGACAAAAACATGACTTTCGCATACTAATCAGGCACAATGTCGCTCTCACTCCCAAGTGACGAGCTTTTAGGGACAAGCATGTGCTTTTCCTACTAAGACAGGCCTAGGTGTTGGCCCACAATGAATGTGACTATGACCTTTTAACATTTGTGGCTACACAGGTCTGAGAGAGTGGATGTCAGCTTCCACTTTTCTGATCTTGTGACTACTCATTTTACAAACCCCGCCTCCTCCTGACGCGTCTGCTTTACAGCAGGGTCTGGATGCCTAGGCATTGTGGCTGGAAGCGAGGCAGCAGGTGTCAGAGGAAGCGGTGTCGCAACACCACTGGTGCAACAGAAGCACTGCTGGTTGTAGATATGAGCACACTCACACACTCAAGATGAAGACAGAGGGTCAGTTAACTATGCCATGTGCTGGCCTTGGACAAGTGTAGGAGCTTTGCTACTCCTCCACACTATAAAATTCACGGAACATAAGAACCCAAAGGGACTCCTACTCGGGGCCAACACCTTCCCTGGCCTTACATCCTTAGATTGTTCTTCCTTTCTGTCTCATGTAGGTTTCAGCATCAGCAAACTGTGTTTCCATTTATATAAATGTGTACTTTACCATAGGATATGAAGCTGTCTCAAAAGCTTCATTCACCATTATTAGTTACAGATTTATTCTTCCTCATGACTCCTGCCAAGAATGGAGCTGAGAGGTTGTGTGTGGGTTTCCTTGACCAAGTAGAAGTGACTTGGACATAGATGCAGCCCAGTTCATCCTCAATACAAGTGTGTGTGTGTGTGTGTGTGTGTGTGTGTGTGTGTTAAAAGAAGTTTCTCACTGTAACCCAGTCTGACCTGGAACTCACTGTGTATCCTAGGCTGGCCTGGGAACTCATGGCTGTCTTCAGCTTAGCCTCCAAGGGGTGAGCTATTATTCCAGGTGTTTAATCCTTCTTTTTTTTTTTTTTTTTTTTTTTTTTTTGGTGTTTCGAGGTAGGGTCTCACTCTGGTCCAGGCTGACCTGGAATTTACTCTGTAGTCTCAGGGTGGCCTTGAACTCACGGCCATCCTCCTACCTCTGCCTCCCGAATGCTGGGATTAAAGGTGTGCGCCACCAGACCCGGCTTCAAGTGTTTAATCCTTTTTGAAAACCTGGGAGGAGAAAGTGGGTGATTTGCATATACTTAGTCTGGTACTAAAAGAGACTTCTTCATTTTATTTCATTTGTTCCCAAGGTCCATATCATCTATGATGTTATTAGTCCTTTTTAATCCTCTTCCATCTTCTCTTTTGTTTTCTTCTTTCTTCCCAGTGGACTGAACCTAGACATACATTCTGCTACTGAGCTCCATCCTCAGCCTGCTTCTAATTTGTCATTTTGACACAGGTCCTCACTAAATTGTACAATCTGGCCTTATACTCACCTGCAGCCTAGGCAAGCTTGTGTTGTGTTCCTCCTGCCACAGCCTCCCAAGTAGCTGGAGTCAGGGGCCTGCAATCACCAGGTCAGCCGACTTCAATTATTTCTTAATGGAGTGATCTGTTGTTTATCTTCCACTTATTCTTTGTCCCAAAACAACTTGACTTCCTGCCCTCCCACATTCAGCACACAAACACCCTTCAAAATCTTCATCAATGACCTCTAACATCCAGTTTTGTGGACTATCTTGTAATCCTCATTCTATTTCTCTTATTGTTTGTTTATTGTGAGACAGCGTCTCTTGCAGCCCATGCTGGCCTTGAGCTTGCTGTATAGCTAGGAATGACCTTGATGTTCAGATCTTCCTACCTCGTCCTCCGAAGCACTGTCTTACAAAACAGGTGCCATTGCCCTGAGTTTTATGCAATGCTGGGAATTCAACCCAGGGCGACATGTATGCAAGACAAACACTCTACCAACCGAGCTCATCCCAACCCTCTACTTTCCTTCTCTGCAGTATTTCCTAATGCTGACACCCCTCTTACTTTTGAATATACAAACATGTCCTCCTACCAATCTGTCTCCCATTTTGTGAGCCACTTGCCCTCCATCCTCCTACCTGACTTAGACACTCCCCACATTTTTAGATAGCTGCTGGATCTGTCCTTCACCTCCTTCCCTTCTGATTTGGGTTCTAAAGCAAGAAACTCAATGAACTATAGGACATATAAGATGCAGGTATGTCTATCATTTATGCTATTCACATTATCTTCCGAGACCTTGGTTATTACTGTTTGAATGTGACCCACCCCAACACACACAGGCTCATGTATTTGAGTACTTGTTTCCCAACTCATAACACTGGTTTTGGGGAGTGGTAAACCTTTAAGATATGAGACATTGGCTAACATGCGCTACTAGAGGCAGGTTTTGAGGGTTATAGTTCTATTGCCTCTGGTCCTGCCCTCTGTTTCCTGGTTTACAAAGATGTGAAGAACCTCTGATATATGTTCCTACCACCATGAACTCTATCATGCCTTCCTTGGTGTGATGGGCTGAAACCACACACCAAAATAAATCCTTCCTTCCCAAGTTTTCTCTGTCAGGTATTGTTTCACAATAACAAGAGAAGTAACAATTAAACCAGTCATTGGGTACATCCCAAACTTTGCTGGGGAAAGAGGCAAAAAGTACATTATCCTATACCTTAATGTCTAGTGAATGTCTTCATCCAATGGGCTATGCTTCCCTCCCCCCGACCTCTAAAATGGGGACTATTCCCAAAAACAATGTTGCCTGCTTTAAAACATTTTTTTTTTTAAATGGTAAACTAAAAATAATGGAAAGAAAAAGGGAGGTTGAGAAAGAGAAAAGATAGGCATGCTGAGACGCAACAAAAGAAAACATAAACCAATAGGAGCTGCTACAGCCACTGACAGAGTCCCATCGCTGTGGGGAAGAAGCTGAGATGGCAGTGAAGAGCGAGCAGTGCACCATGCCCTGGTGGGCTGAGATCCCACAGCACCAGGTACAGAGACAGGCTTGACTATTCTGTGTATTGAGGGGAGAAAGGCATGTTTGGCAGTAAATAAGTCCAATGAATAGTAAAGATATTATCTGTTGGGCCTTACATATTGCTCCAAGATCTCTCTATCTAGTATCTCCCTTAACCTTTACAGCAATCCCATACAGCAGATAGAAGAATTATATTCCTTTTTCAAAGGAACAAAAATGAATCCTTCAAAAAAATGGCAAGAAATTCATCTAGGGCCATCAGATTCTAAGACCAACTTTTCTTATGCAATATTATTGCACATCTAAATGACCCAACGTCATTTGTCATCAGACAGAAAAAATTCAAACCACAATGACATCCATCCATTAGAACAACTTCAGATGTCGCAGTTGCAGTTAGCAACAGCAAGTGCCCATGAGGATGTGGGATGATGTAACTTGCACACAGTGCTCACGCACATAGAAAATGCTAGAAATACTTTGCAAGTTCATCAGTTTACAATAAGTTTAAATGCACAGTTGTCCTTTGGCTTCAACAATCTCACTCCTAATATAATTTACCTAAGAAAAATGAAAATGTATGTCCATATAACAGTGTCTATAATAATGCTCATAATAGCTTCATTTGTGGTATTCCCAGTATAAAGAGAATAAAAAAAATGTGGTACATTTTCTTTAGTGGAATACTTAGTAATACAAAGGAAGAAACTGAATAAACCCAATAGTATAAATGCATCTTCCAGACATTACACTGTGGAAAAGAAGCCAGACACAAAGGAGGCTTTGCTATATGGTTCCATTGCTCTATGTTCTCAAAGTGGCAAAACTAAACTATGGTTTTACAAAAAGAAAAGAAATAATGGCTACTTCTTAGCAGAGGAAGAGAGACTAACTTAGAATGGATACAGGGGAAATTTCTGAGATGAAAAAACTATTTTATATTTGATGAGGTGTTTGTTATGTAAGTGAATGCATTAATCAAAACTGTTCAGTGCATTTGAAAGTGTATAAATGGCTTCCAGAAGAACTAAATGCTAGAATGGGAGGAGATGGTGAGAGCAAGGACATATGGCACAAAACACAGGCAGAAGGTCATAAACCTCCGAGGCAAGGGCATCAGCACATGGGAAAACATACTATTCTGTGTGCTTTGTATTTCTGGATTTTTTTTTTCCACAATAAAGACGTCTTCTAAAAAGGATCAAATTCTTAGTCATCTGTTAGGATAATTCAATGCAAATAAGTAGTTGGTTGAAGGCTGCACTGCTGATCATCAGGGCCCATTACCAAAAGAAAATCTGATCATGCTCCTTCCTTTCCAAGAAATTTTGATGAGTTTTCCATTCTTTGACGTGAAGAATAAGGTATACGCTTCACAGTATGGCTCATAGCATTCTTCACAGTGTAGATACATTGCTGAAACTATAGGGAGAGTTCTTTCAGATACACAATTGGTCCACTCTCACAGTGAAGACAAGCACAGACTGAGAACATTTAAGAAGCTGCATCTGGCTTTTTCTTGACATCATTCCCTAAAACTACAGTATAACTACTTACTCAGCATTTACATCTTTATAGGTATTGTAAGTAATCTAGGTGTGATTTGAAGTGTACAGGAGGATGTTTAATTACATGCAATTACTATATCATTTTATATACAGGACTTGAATATGCTTAGATTTTCATATCATGGAGGGCCTGGTACCATTCTCCACAAATATCAAAGTATTACTGTATTGTTATATTTATTATTTAGACAATATCTTTGAAGGTCATTATCTCATTTTATAGTTTAAAATTTTCCATGCAGGCATGCAAAATTATGTGGATAATAAGTAGGAGAGCCTACAGAAAATGCATGTTTGGGACTCCCTTCAACTATGTCTATGTTCCCTGCTGAATCCCTAAGATTCTAACTCCATGATTACCTAACTACTACAATATGCTCCTTTGAATGTGATGGGATATCAATGATGGGATATCATTGGTTAATAATCATCTGAGTTTGTGTTCATCAAAAAGGCAATTCTCCTATATGAAACTCAGTCAAGAGAATATTTTAGGAGAAACTGGAGTGTCAGGTAGATTTTTCAAATACTTTTATTTATTTTCAGGAAAAGAGAGACAGAGACAACGGGCACACCAGTGCCTCTTGACACTTCAAATGGACTCCAGGTGCATCTGGCTTTATGTGGGTACTGAGGAATCAAACCCGGGTTTTTAGACTTTGTAGGCAAGTGCCTTAACTTCTGAGCCATCTCTCTGGGCCCAGATGGATAGTTCTTCATTAGACTCAAAGATGAAGTAAACTAGCATGTCATATAGCACAGCTTATAGAGGGATCAGGTATAAGGACATGAGGATTACTTCTGCAGTGCTAAATGTTGTCTGGGCCATATCTAGTAACAAAATGTCCCTCAATCATATACCTTCAACTGAACCCCACCAACAATCAGGTGAACTCCAAACAGTTATGTGGGATTCTGATGCAATTATAAGCCCAGCAAGTTATGGTGATGCACTCCTCTACTTTCAATCCTGGGGAGGTGGAGGCAAGCGGGTCAAGAGTTCAAGCTTGGGCTGCATAAAACTGTCATAAAAATAAAGATATATAAATATATTTATATATAAATATATTTTATATTATATATTTATATTATATTATATATAAATATATTTATATATAAGTATATATTTTATAAATATATTTATATATAAGTCCAGCTGACTCCATAATTTTATCCAAGCAAGACTCAATGTAGAGGGTCAGTTAACCTGTCTCCAGAATCCAGTCCCACAGAAGTGCTAAGATGGTCATTGTGTGGTGTTTTAAACTAATGACTAGGCAGAGTGTAAGCTCATATCAGCAGCAATAGAAATAAATGCACTTATTTCCTTCTCTCCTGTGCCTCTTCTCGATATTCTAGGCACTCTGAAGCTGCTTTTGTTCCCATGATGAGGTTCTGCAAAGGCTACTCTCTTTACCTGAACCCCATCAACTTCTTTCCTATATATTGAACATCATCAGTTCTTTAGACTTCAGGACCAGATTAACTCTTCCTTCTCCTTGTCCAACTGACACAGGCAGAGTCCATTCCTCCCTGCTCAGTACATATACCATTACCTCTCTCTATCTCCACCACTTCTCTCTGTCAGTCTCTTTTTCTAATTAGCTTATAGCTTGGTTGACAAGAACTTGTAGAATTAATGTTAATATCACTTAAAGTAGGAGAGTAATTAGAACCTATTTGCCACTGATCAATGAGTTAATGGGTTAATATACACATGATTTTTATTAAAATGCTCCTAGAGTTTAGTTAGTATTTGTCTCCTTGGCCTCATATAGCTGCTCTAGACAGTTTTGAAAAGTCATGTTTCCTGTCTCTAGTCAGAGAAATGAGAGTTGCACACCAACAATAATTGGAGTCAGAACAAGAGCTATTTCACATACAGTCAATGGGGTGGTTTGGAGACAGGGAGATCATGGTTGTAAGGATGGGGCATCCTGCTGTCATGCCTCACTGTATTTTAGGGGCGACATCTCTCATTATCAAGAAAGTTAGAGCAAGAAAAGGGGCAGAGATGGTGTTTCTTATCCTTCAGCCACCCAAGTGGTGGCCTGGATTTTCCCAACCATCTTATTGTTTGTGAGCCAACTGTTGTATGAAATTATGAAAATAACTAGAAGTAAAGTCAGGTCACAGAGGTGTGGTGGGAAAGGCCGTTGACAATATTAGCTTCCCTGTGGGCAGCGGAGACAGGAGAGATGCTGTAACAGTCTTGCATGATGAGGTGTGCGGTGCAACTGACAAGAGTGGGCTCAGCTGCTGTTGGTGTGAAACCCCAGGAAAGCGTCCTGCCAATGCTGATGTCAACATGTGCCGCATGCGGCTGGCTTGCACTGTGACTCACACAGCCACATCCTGTTGCTGTGAGTTCTGCCTCCAAGAGATGTATCAAAGAGGATAGATATGCTTTGTGTTTTCAAAAAGGCGTGTTGTACTCCTTTAGCAGTGCATTGTGGGTTCTGGGCAAATCTACCAAATGTGGGCCATGATCCTTTCCCCTCATGGTTGTAAGCTTAGGCCACATGACTAACAGTAATTCAATACACTAAATCATTTGGGATCAACTGAACACTCTTTCAAGAAGTCTCTCATCTATTTAGTTTGCACCATCGTCATTCAAATAAACTTGCCGAGAAGGAGACCGTGTTTGTTAATATTAAAGTCCACTTTAACTTGAAACCAATCAGACTTTTGCTCTGGCTGATTCTCTGAGCTTTCAAAATATTATAGGTATAAAATCATGATTAAGTTTGACTTGTTAGCATTTTTGAACTTTTTCATTTATTTTATCAGGCAAAAATAATAATCAGTTCAATGGATCACTATGGGTCTTCTTATTTAGCTCTTTATTTTGAGTTGAATACATTTTAGATGTGAAGAAGAGGGAGGAGGAAGGAGGCCAAATTTTAGTGGAAATTAGCCAAGACTCTGGAGAAACTTCCTCTGTTTCTCTAGCTTGGAATACCCTTGCTGATATGATTCCCAATCTCTGTTACATTCATTGTAGTAGAGGTGGCACATGCCTTGGCAAAACGTCTCCTTGTTCAGAAGTGGAACTGTTCCAGTGTTCTTGATCTAGTTCAGGCTGATATTGATGTTTTCTAGCTGCAGTCTGACTTGCTTATGCCTGGCCTAATGTTTTGTAGAGCTTACTAGGCTCAGTCATATTAATTTCCCAGAAATTAAGTAAAAAAGTCATATTGCCCAGAGCTGCAGCTAGTGGGTAGAGGAAGTGTTATGTCAAGCCATCCATTTCCCAACATGGTGTTTCTCATTTTATTTGGTAGATATTTATGAAGTACTATTGATTTTTCTCATGAAATGTGACATAAGTATTATAAAAAAATATGCTCATGACTTAGCAAGTATCAAGAAGCTCTAGGAAAAAGTGTTGTATATTTCACTTCTGTTTTTATGACTTTTAACTTTTCTGATCTGATTTTACACTAACATATGGTCTGACCAGACTGAATTCTAAAAGTCTGAAAGGTAATATGGGATAGGAAACAAGATATGTAAAAGAGATATATGAGAAGCAGACATCCATAACTTTTGCAAATTAATTTCTAGAATCAGTCAAGCAATCAATAAATAGTAACTCATTCTCATCCACTAAACATTAATTTCCTTTTTGAAAGCATGTATGCTACTGGATAAATGAACAAACATATTACTTAAATTCCCCAGTGGTGTTATTTGTTTGCTTGCTACAGCTCAGAATTAGAAGAATTTAGTTTATGTTTGTAAAGCTGAATTTATTTTATTGTATTCTGTCTCCATTGCTGACCCAAATGCATTAAAGTAATCATGAATTTTTGACTTCATATATCTACTAGGAGGGAAACAGAGATAAAAGTGAAGATGACAAAGGCTGGAGGGATTTCTCAGTGGTTAAGGTGCTTGCTTTTACACCTGCCAACCCAAGTTAAGTTCCACAGCCCTCCCACAAAGCTAGTTGCAAAGTGGCACATGTATCTGTAATCCCAATGTGTCTAAAGAAATGGTAGGTGGAGCCAAGAGAATTTGCTAAGCTTGTAAGAGCTGGCCAGCCTGGGGCACACAGAGCTGTGAAACAAGAGACACTGTCTCAAAAATAAAGCCGAAGGAGAGGACAAATACCCCAATGTTGTCCTCTGACCTACACACGTGCCCACACACACAAATAAATAATAAAAAATGAGCTGGGCATAGTGGCAAATGCCTTTTATCTCAGCAATGGGGAGGCAAAGGTAGGAGGATCACTGTGAGTTTGAGGCCATCATGGGACTACAGAGTGAGTTCCAGATCAGTCTGGGCTAGAGTGAGACCCTACCTCAAAACTATATATATATATATATATATATATATATATATATATATATATATATATATATATATAAAATAGCACAAAACAGTGGAAGTAGATCACCAAAGAATATTCTAAATAAAAGAGGCTTAATTGGGCATAACTTTATATTAATCTCTGAAACCAGATCATTCTCTATCTGATTTTCATACACTATAGATCATTGTGTTTATTTGCAGGACCACAGAATACATAAAATGTGCTAGCTCCAGGTGCTCAAAAGATACACTTTGAAGTTAAGTGGGTTAGGTCATCCACTTATCTAACCCAAACTGGCAATTATCATTGCATGTTAGTTTTCTAACTAGGATCATCAAATTGGTTTACTTAAATTTGTTTATGAGGGAGAAAGGACATGTTTGGGAATGTGAAAAGGTCCTACTATGCTATCTGGCCCAAAGCAGGCTTTCACAAAATGTTGGTTTGATATAAGAAACTATAAATTGCCAGACATGATAGTGCACACCTTTAATCCCAGCACTTGGGAAGCTAAGGTAAGAGGACTGCTATGTGTTCAAGGTCAGCCTGAGACTATACAGTGAATTCCAGGCCAGCCTGGGCTTCAGCAACACCACACCTTGAAAAACAAAAACAATAACAAAAAATGAACCCAAAATTCAGACCGGGCAGAAATGTGTTCAAACTCTTAACCCCTCAGCTTACCAGCTGCATGTTAACTATACAACTCTCTAGCTCTCTAGACAGTTATAAACAGGAACCCAGAGACACACAGGACAAGGTTGCTAGGCCTGCTGTGAGAAATTTAACAATGCAGTTAAGGTATTGTTTTTAAATTTTTTATTTATTTATTTGAGAGCAACAGACACAGAGAGAAAGACAGATAGAGAGAGAGAGAGAGAGAATGGGTGCGCCAGGGCTTCCAGCCTCTGCAAACGAACTCCAGACGCGTGCGCCCCCTGTGCATCTGGCTAACGTGGGACCTGGGGAACCGAGCCTCGAACCGGGGTCCTTAGGCTTCACAGGCAAGCGCTTAACCGCTACGCCATCTCTCCAGCCCTAAGGTATTTTTAATTGTCCCTGGCATATAGCATGTGTTCAAAGCTGAGGCATGCTTTCCTGATGAAAACACAATAAGAAATCTGGTTGAGGCCTGGAGAGATGGCTTAGCGGTTAAGCACTTGCCTGTGAAGCCTTAGGACCCTGGTTCGAGGCTTGACTCCCCAGGACCCACATTAGCTAGATGCACAAGGGGGCACATGCGTCTGGAGTTCGTTTGCAGTGGCTGGAGACCCTGGCACGCCCATTCTCTCTCTCTCTCTCTCTCTCTCTCTCTGCCTCTTTCTCTCTCTGCCTGTTGCTCTCAAATAAATAAATAAATATTTTTTTAAAAAAAAAAGAAATCTGGTTGAAAGAGAATGAGGCAGAGGTCTTGCTGATGGCTCAGCCTGGCTCCCGGCACATTTCAAATTGTATTTCCTCTAAATAGTGCCTTTTTTTGTTTTTTTACTGTCATTAAAATAAAATAAATACAACACTCCATTTTCATACTTTTAAAATGTGCTTCCCACCCAGTTCCTCTTCCTGTGATTTTTTTTTTTCCCTCCTGTGTGATGCACGCTGTTATTTTCTATTGCACATTTTCTGTCACGTTGAATTGCCAGGTACAGGTCAGCAGATGTCACGAGCACAATAAAAGAAAGGAAAGGCATTTTGTGCTTCTATTCTTGTCAGCACAAAAACTGCTCGCTGTTTTTCAGTCAAGAGGCCAAGAAGTGAGCCAGGCAATTGAACCTCTCCCCGAGGAGAGTCTACATGGGAGGGTGGATTAAAGTATTTGAACGGAAATGGACTACTGCAGCTTTCAAAAGTGGGATGACTACCTTCTCCATGCACTTGTCATTAGACCCATAAATGTACACACATATACATGCACGATTCATCCTAGAGGCTGCAGAATGTCCTGGAAGTGGCATGTTTCTACACAAATATGTCAGTAGCTCTCAGTGGCATGTTAATCATCCAGTAAAATTTTCAAGGAACCATTCATTGCACATCCCAGTCAACATCTTCAGAATCAATAGAACATGAGTGACAGTGTGTAACATGAGCTGACTATAGCCTTCCCCCAGGTTACTGTAATTTAATATGGACTAGGCATGGCTTTTAGATTAGGTAGTTCAGTAACCAAATCATGATTATCATTAGTAGCCATGAAACTCAAAATAATGCCACCTGCAACATCAACAACAAAATCTCCTAGAAAAATCTTTCAAGGATCAAGAATCTGGGGTGAAAGACATCGACAATTAGTTGTGCTACGATGTTGTGTGGTCAAAGCTCACTGGAGGTGGTGTAAATTCAGTGCTTGGTCTAATTGTAAATAAGGCAGAAGCTCACCCAGCATGATGTCAGGATTGTTGCTGATGCTGTTTGAAAGAATTTATGGGAAAGTACTTTATAAAACAAATATGGGCTACTAGAACTGGCTAGCAGTAGCAGCTATTGAGTAATTAGTATGTACTGGATGTATGTGTGTGTTTCTCACTTAATTTCCACACCTTAATTCAGAAAAAGAGGTTGTTATGTTTATGTCACAGATGAGAAAATTGAAGCACTAGAGATGAACATGGTCCTAGCCACAGTAACTTAAAATAATCTGACTTTGGATCTAGCATGCCAGCTATAGGAGTCCATGAACAAATTTCTACCACCTTCAGTTCGCATTCAAAACTTGAAGGCTTGCTAAAGTTGATGCCAAGGGTGAGAGCAAAATCATGTGAATGTAATGTTCTCACCAAAAATTCAAAGCACAAGCATTTCTTCTAACACCTAAGTTATTGGCTTCTTCTCTGAAGGAGGACGATGACCAGGAAAAAGACATTTATTGAAATTTGAAGTCCAGGTGAAAGATTAAATACCTCAAAACATGCATACTACAGAGTCAGATGTTGGAGCCAATGGAGACAGAACACAGATGATAAGAAAAGGGTACAGGACCATAGAACTTGGCAGGGATGAAGATTTTATATCTTGTTTTGCATTCTCCTTATTAGTTGTAGAAGTGTCTGGAGCTCTGACAAGCTGAGAGGACCACTGTCTGTTAGCTTTTGACTCAGGCCAGAGCCTAAATCCTTGGCTGGCAGGGATTAAATTAAGAAACAGGCCCTTTTGCTAGTTATACTACTCTGATCCCTTTCGATATTTACCTGACACCACAGGTACAATGAGAAATGCCAAAAAAAAAAAAAAAAAAAAAAAAAAATCAGGACAATGTGGTTAAGATTGCCTGACAAGTTTTAACATTTGTCAGGGCAGATACCTA
The DNA here is from genome assembly GCF_020740685.1 of Jaculus jaculus. NCBI lineage: Eukaryota > Metazoa > Chordata > Mammalia > Rodentia > Dipodidae > Jaculus > Jaculus jaculus. The sequence goes on from NC_059107.1 coordinate 135,024,569, forward strand.
TCCACAATGAACTGGACTCTAGAAAAGTCTAAATTGGTTGAAATATTTCTGTTTTCCTATTTTTTTGTTTGTTTGTTTCTTGTGGTGCTGGGGATTGAACCCAAAGCCTTGTACATGCTAGGCAAGTGACTGCCCCTAAACTGAAGGTGGTAGAAATCTGTGCACAGACTCCTGTAGCTAGTACGCCTAGATCTGAAGTCAGGTGATATGAGTTCAGTGCTTGGTCTAATTGTAAGTAAGGCAGAAGCTCATTATCCAGCATGATGTCAGGATTGTTGCTGATGCTGTTTGAAAGAATTTATGGGAAAGTACTTTATAAAACTAATATGGGCTACTAGAACTGGCTAGCAGTAGCAGCTATTGAGTCAGTAGTATGTGGAAGTCAGGTTCTATTAAATACCATGCAAAACATTGGAGAGAATCGGCATGGCGGGTTCACATCTTAATATAATAAAGGCAATATACAAAGCTCCAAAGGCCCAAATAATACTTAATGGAGAGAGACTGGAGGAATTCCCATTGAGATCAGGAACAAGACAGGGATGTCCTCTCTCACCTCTGCTTTTCAATATAGTTCTGGAAGTCCTAGCCCAAGCAATAAGGCAGGAGAAGGACATAAAAGGGAAACAATTTGGAAAGGAAGAAGTTAAGTTAGCTCTATTCGCTAATGACATGATTGTATATGTAAGAGACCCGAGAGACTCCATCCCAAAACTCCTGAAGGTGATTAACTCATATAGCAAAGTAGCAGGATACAAAATCAATGCACAAAAATTGGTAGCATTTCTGTATGCAAATGACAAAGACACAGAAAAAGAAATAAAGGACATAGTCCCATTTTCAATAGCAACAAAAAAAATAAAATAACTTGGAATAACGTTAACCAAGGAAGTAAAAGATCTATACAACAAAAATATAAAAACTCTCAAAAAAGAAATTGAGGAGGACTTGAAACGATGGAAGGACCTCCCATGCTCCTGGATAGGCAGAATTAACATTGTGAAGATGACAATCCTACCAAAGGCAATATATAGATTTAACGCAATTCCAATTAAAATCCCTAGTTTTCTTCACAGAGATAGAAAAAATGATCTCAAATTTCATATAGAAAGGCAGAAGGCCTCGCATATCCAAACATATCCTCAGCAAAAGAAATACCTCTGGTGGCATCACCATACCCAATATAAAGTTATACTACAAAGCCATAGTAAAAAAAACAGCATGGTACTGGCATAAAAACAGGAGTATAGACCAATGGAATAGACTTGAGGACCCGGATTTTGGGCCAAGCAACTATAGCTACTTGATATTCGACAAAGGCCCAAACAATACAGACTGGAAAAAAGATAGCATCTTCAACAAATGGTGCTGGACAAACTGGATAACCACATGCAGGAAACTAAAACTTGATCCACACATTTCACCGTGCACAACACTCAAATCCAAATGGATCAAAGACCTCAACATAAGACCAGAAACTTGAAATTTACTGGAAGAAAATTTAAGAAGTACTTTCCATGATATAGGAATGGAAAAAGACTTCCTGAATTAAACCCCAGTGGCTCAAGTTCTTAAACAGTCACTCAACCATTGGGATCATATGAAGCTGAAGAGTTTCTTTACAGACAAGCATATAATAAGCAAAGCCAATAGAATACCCACAGAATGGGAGAAAATATTTGCAGGTTATCCAACTGATAGAGGCCTTATCTCTAGAATTTACAAAGAACTCAAAAGTCTAAACAATAAGAAGACAAATACCCCACTCACAAAATGGGGCACAGAGTTAAACAGGCAATTCACAGAGGAAGAGATACAAATGGCAAACACACACCTAAGAAAATGTTCATCATCCCTAATCATCAGAGAAATGCAAATTAAAACAACTATGAGATTCCACCTTACCCCAATAAGGATAGCCAACATCAAAAGGTCAAATGAAAATAAATGCTGGCGAGGATGTGGAGAAGCAGGGACACTCATTCACTGTTGGTGGGAATGCAGGATGGTACAACCACTTTGGAAAGCAATATGGAGACTCTTGAAAAAGCTGACTATAGAAATACCAACAGACCCAGTTATACCATTACTGGGCATGTACCCTAAAACCTTCAAACCAAAAGCCAGAGAGATTTGCTCAACCATGTTTGTAGCAGCTCAATTCGTAATAGCTAAAAGCTGGAATCAACCCAGACGTCCATCATTAGAAGAATGGATAACAAACTGGTGGTATATCTACACAATGGAATTCTATACAGCAGTAAGAAAAAACGACATAAAGAAATTTGAGGAAAAATGGTTGAACCTGGAACAGATCATTCTCAGCAAACTTACCCAATCACAGAAAAAAAATCGACACATAGTCTCACTCATCTGCAACACCTAACCTGAATCTGCCCAAGATGCCTTACATACCCAGCAAGCACCTCATGAACTAGACAATAAGATGGATGGGAGGGCGGAGAGGGAATCAAAGGGTGGAAAACAGTAATCCAGACCCAAGTGGCAATGGTACCATAAAATTCTACTTCCTAAAAGACAGACCAAATGGCTGAACCTTCACTAGACCCTTACAGGAAACACCTGAACCACAAGACACTGGAGAGGGTAGGATCAAGGCTGACCTAAATCTCCTACATCTTCCCTCCCTCCCTCTCCCCCTCTCCCCTCTATCTCTCTCCTCTCTAACTCTTGTATATTAGTTATCTTTTTCCTCAATTTAATAGTGGACACTGACCTGTAACCCCCACTTCCAGCTTGGGCCTACCATCCACAATGAGCTTTTGATCAGAGAAACCTACAAGGTTTCCCAAAACAATGACAGACTTCTGTCAGAGTACTTAATGACCCACCAAAGGCCAGTGGTAAGACCCTATTGTTGAAGACTTCATACGCAGCTGACGCGTAAAATGGAATGACATGGCTGGAAGCCAGGAGAGAGTCAGTCCCCAGACAGTCAGCGTGTCTAGTGCCAGAAGGCGCTACATAGGCGACTGGGGGAAATGACCAAGATCTGTCCAAGCAACACATTGTTTAACCTAATTAGCAACAAATAACCGGATGTGATGCCCACACAAGTGCAATAGTGGTACACAGCCATGGTGAGGAATCAATTGCTCTTGAGTTGGCTAACTGATCCACTCAATGGTACTAGACCCTTAGCTGGAGCTGGGAAACAAGTCAGAACCACACCCAAACACAAGCCCACTCTACAACATCAAGCTACCATCAATCACGGGGTATAAGAGGGCCTACACCTATCAAACTGTCTATCAAAAAAGTGTTATCTCAATTTTCCGGGTGCTAACTTACTCTCCATTGGAGAATCTGCTTCTCATTTCCAGATAGATGCAGATCCTAAGAAGAGAGCTGCCCCAACATACCTCAAAAGGGGCCCAACTGAAACTAAGGACAATTGGCGAAATAAGCAAGGGTGATGTTTTCCTGTGAACCGTATACCAGCACAAAGGGGAAGGAGATTGACGCAGAGAAAAATCAACTCCTACCAAATCAGAGAGCCAAAGCCTCAGAGGCCCCCAACACCTCAGCACTGAAGCAGACCAAAAATGAACCCAACATGGCTCAGGGAAATCTTGCGGAAGAGGGGGCGGAAAGAATGTCAGAGTTACATGTTGGGTCATGATTTGCAGAGACATTTATCATACCAATAACTGGGGGCTAACTCTACAATGCACGACCCATTTTCATTAACAAGGAGGGTCTAATAGGAGGGGGTAGATCACAGATGAGCCTAAATAATGGTACCAAACTGTCTGTATTTACTGAAAAGAAAACTAATAAATTAAATTTAAAAAAAAAAAAGATACCTTGAGTGCAAATAAAAAAAATAATACCATGCCTAAGGACCCTGTTTATCTCTAGTGCTTCAATTTTCTCATATGTGACATGAACATAGCAACTCCTCCTTCTGAATTAAGGTGTGGAAATTAAATGAGAAACACACACACACACACACACACACACACACACATCCAGCACATACCAAGTACTCAACATCTTCCATAGCTAGCCAGTTCTAGTAACCCATATTAGTTTTATAAGATACTTTCACATAAACTGTTTCAATAGCTCCGGCAACAATCCTGACACCATACTGGATAATGAGCTTCTGCCTTATTTACAGTTAGACCAAGCAGTGCACTCACATCACCTCCAGTGAGCTTTGACCACACAACATCGCAGCACAACTACTTGCTGGTGCCTCCCACCCCAGATGCTGGACCCTGGAAAGATTTTTTTTAGGAGACTTTGTTGTTGATGTTGTAGGTGGCATTATTTTGAGTTCCATGGCTACTGATGATGATCCATTCTGTAGATTTCTTTATTCCACGCCTAGATCAGTAAAATATAACTCTCAAATAAATTAGAGAAATAAATATCAGTTTCAAATTTAAAATTCAGAGCCTGAGGAATGTGAACAGCATGATATGTACAGAAGAGAAAAAACAATCAAATCACAATATAAAACCCCCTTCTTTAAGGTATTTTTTTAAATATTAAAATCCAGAGAAAGATAAAGGACTTATGATTGAATCATATACTAATTTTACTTCTAAGATAATAAATATCTTTTTCACTTCTATTCTCAAAGTCACATATAAAAAAAACAAGTGAGGGGCTAGGGTGATGGCTCAATGAGTAAGGCACTTATGCAACTCTAATTACCTCAGTTCAGATCCACAGATCCCTCTTAAGAAAGACTGGATTTGTGGTAGGCTTCTGTAATCCCAGTGTGTCTATGACAAGAAAGAAAGTAAAAATAGGAGAATATCCTATTTTTGCAAAAAAGAGTAATGAACTACAGACCCTGCCTCAAACAAGGTGTAAGGTGAGGCCCAACCAGAAAGTTGACTTCTGACCTCCACATCCATGCTGTAGCACACACACACTCACACAACACACACACGTCACACAAAATAAACACAAATTTAAAAAAGTTAGTGAAAGTGCATCATAGTCAATATTGGCATACTCTGTATTTCCTTTCTTTGTAAAATTCTAATTTTTAAAAATATATTTAGCAATGGGACCAGATGACCAGAAACTAGATGTAAGTCAAACTGACCCAAACCTATAATCGCGCATCTTCTGACAGAGGGAAATGTGAGTGGGGCGATCATCAGAACTACCTCCCCAGGAACTGCACAGCTGCGTTTATTGTCATCCTCAGAGGGAGTCATCCAGTCAGCCATGCTCTTGATTTCTTAAATCCCTGGGGAAGGAGTTCCACTCAGTCACATCTTCAGCTCTGCCAAGTGGCAGGGCTCCTATGCAGGAAAACTATACAATATGAACAAGAAAATTACTATTTATTTAAAGACCTAGTATGGGTAGGGAATTACATGCATCATCCTATTTAGTCGTCCTAACATTTTAGGAAGAGATTGTTTTTCTCATTGTAAATATGGGTAAACAAAGGGCTCTAAAATCTATATAATTTGATTAATGGTTGTATCTATCCTACATGGTTCATCCCATTATAGGTAATGTGACTGATCCTGGAATCATGTAAGAGTGCAAAAGTTAGAAACTCAACATACATCTTATCCACTGCAACAGTAATACCCGTTTGTCACTTTGGAGCAAATGAAAAATAGTTGTGAGAAACCAAGAAGGACATTAGGCCTCTTAAATAGGGTTGATAGGTTTCTTGGGAGCAGAATAACTTCAGAGAATGCTTTAGAGAAAAATTTCTATCTGTGATGTAAACAAAGGATTGTCCTGAATGATGAAGCTCTACATTCATAAATGATCATTACTCACTGGGTCTAAAAGAGAAACAGAACTGAACATGTTTCTCAATGAGAATTGAGTGTCTGAACAGGCCACACAAAGGTAAGGATTTGCTATTCACAAAAAGCTATACAGGTGGGTTACCACTGCATACTGGAATGTGTACTCAGGACATAATTCAGCTGCTTAGAATCCTCTTGTCTCAAACCTTCATGTTTTTCCCAAGAGTTCTATGAAAAGATAAGACATTTCCCCCTTTGAGAAGACTAGAGAGATATGACCATGGAAATATACCAATTCCCAATGAACCAAGTGTCATTTAACAACAAGATTCTTGGCCAATTCGACAAGAAATATCATATCTCACCTGAGTTTTTCTATTCCTACTAATAAGTAAACCACCAACCACCACATGCTTGCCTCTATTAATTTCTTTCCTTTCCTTTCCAGTTTTTTTTTTTTTTTTCACTCCCTATTTTCTCTGTCAGTCCTCTCACTCTCTTCTACTGGTCTTACAAGAGTCATTGAGTGCTTATATTTTTAACCATTAAGAAAAAAAGCATTACCAAGGGAAAACATGCTTTCAAAACCTAGGACCATTAATATTCACGTACACACAAAGAAATGCAAAAAGCAAATGAAAAAGATTTAATCAGAGCCATGCTGAGACTGATGCTAAGTGTTAGATTGGTTGACAGGAGACTGTGTTGTATTTTTATCTAGTGACTTTTTTTATGAAAAGGCTTTTAAAAAAATCCTTTCTTTTTCAAATCCTAATAATAAGCAATTATTTTACTTTTGGAAAAATATAACTTAAAGAAACAAATCTTCTCAAAGATAAAAGCAAAGGAAATATTTTAATCCTGTCTCTAGAATATGTTTTAGACCTACTTTAAAAAGATTTTGCTTAGTAGTTTACATTTGGATATATGTTTTATAACTCAAATTTGGAGAAGGGAGCACCTTCTCTAAATCTCCCATTGTTAAGAAATTGTGCTGAAATTCACTAAGTCCTAGACGTGTCAAGTAAATTGCTGCCCATTCCAACAAATAGTTTCTTAGAGTTTAGCAGTGGGCTTGTAGGAAAGTAGTTTTAATTGCCTGATGTTTTTGAATTCACATAATGACAGGCAGGTTTTCCTTAACAAAAGGCTTCAAGAATGACAGCTTTGGTCAAACCAGTTATGCCTGTATGAAAAACCTTTCACTCATCAGAAGAATATCCACATTTTTGTACTAATCTCCTCTGACCATCTTGTCTAGACAAAATGTCTCTATAAAGAAAAAAATAAAACTAAATTTGTTTCAAACAACATCTATAATATTTGGAACTTTGAATCATCAAGACTTTGGAGCCACTATCTGAAGTAATAGGCAAATAGGAAAAACATCTATTGAAATCCATTATGATAAAAGACTTTTGAAAAGACTAAACAAGCAAAGGATGCAAATGCGTGACCTCTCTAGGTTGAACTCTAAATTCCCTGGACTCAATCCATTCCATCAAAAGGGCTTCATGTCTCCCACGTGTCCTCAGAAGGTAAAATAGGTCATTCTCTCAGTGTCCGGGACCGTTCTCCCGCCAGCTGCCTCCCCAGCCACAGATACATGTGAGCAAACCCTCCCAGATTTCCTGGTCTGAACTGCTGATGAGATTGCTGAGAGATGGGATATTTTTTGTAATCATCTGATATTGTTCATGTTTACTTAGCCTGACCCATCCAGTCCCTCTGTGCAAAGTATTTTCAGAGGCACAATGACTCATTCAAGCTCTAAAGTGCCATTTAGGACGTTGCTAAATGCCACCTGGGTCTGGGCCTCACTGAGTCTACATACCCAGTTCCAACCCTCGATTTTGCTGAGTGATGGCGAAGGACAACTTAGCACCTTGCAATAAAAAGGTTTGAACCCAGCCTTCCGTCAGTTAGGAATTTTCCAACAATGGCTACTGTTTAACTTCAACTCCTTTCACAGGAGCTATCTCAGAGGATTATTCGATGATTTTACATAATTCCCAAGAGGTCAAAGCTGGGCTTCTAGAGCTGTATATGGAGGGAAAAAAAAAAGGTTTTGTCAAAGGAAATGTGCTGTTTTTTATTCTGCTTTGTTCATAAATGCCAAATCATGAAAGCCCATGTGTGGGCTGGGGAGACAGCACAATGAAGGAGTGTTCACTGGGAAGGCATGAGCAGCTGAGTGCAGATCCCCAGGATCCACACAATTTCCGGGCTTGATGGTATACAGGAAAGCATGGACAGGGCATCCCTGAGACTTACAAGGCAGCTAGTCAGACAGAATTGGAAAGTTTTAGGATCAGCGAGGGACCCTGTCTTAAAGAATAGGTGGAGAGCTATCAAAGAAGACACCAGAGGTCAGACTTTGGTGTTGACATGCAATCAAGTACATGCATGCCCACATACATATGAACATGCACACGTACCACACATGCACAAACATGCAAAAAAAATTTCTATATTCTAGAAGCTTTGATATTTATTAGCTGAGAGGACACGCTATAAATGTGGGTGCTAGGATGTAAAGAGCTCTCTCCCACAAAAGAAAAAAAAAATTGTGTCACATCTAATATTCAGAAAATCAATTGTAAAAAACAAACTTTGGACTGGGAGATAGCTCAGTTGGTAAAGTGCTTGCCCCACAAGCGTGAGGAGCCCAGTTTGGAAGCCCATTTGAAAACCAGATATGGTGGTAAGTGCCTGTACTTCCAGTGCTGGGAAGACAGAAACAGAATGATCCCTAGTACTTGATGGCTAACTAGTCTAATTTAGTGAGTGAACTCTGGGTTTAACAAGGGACCTTGTCACAAAAATTAAATACATAAATAAATAATGTGGAGGGTAATTGAGAAGGACACCTGATTTTGACTTCCTTCCTCCACCCACACATGCACTCACCCCACCCACCCATCCTCACATACAAATGCACATACACAGAAAACAATGGTCCAAGTTTCACATCGAGTTGAAAATTTGACTGAAAACAGTTTAACCCATGTGCCAATTCTTGTCAAAATACTATTGCTTGCTGGACGTGGTGGCAAACTGCTTTAATCCAGGCACTCAGGAGGCAGAGGTAGGAGGACTGCCATGAGTTTGAGGACAGTCTGAGACTGCACAGTGAATTCCATGTTAGCCTAGGCTAGAGCAAAACCCTACCTGGAAAAACCAAGAAAAAAAACAAAAACAAAAATACTATTGCTCAAGCCCAAAGATTTTATTCTGTGAAATCTTAGGGAATGTCACATGGAAGAGCTATTGTGGGGCACACTTCCTGATTGATAAAATGAAGATTTAGATAATCTTTCCTGTCTACAGCACAAAAGAGTATTTATATTATTCAGGCTTCAGGCTATATATGTAATTTATAATTAGACACATGCTTATTGATAGAAAATCCCATGTCCACGTGTGTTCTTCACATGTTGTATAGTATTGCTTGTCTTCCTAAGCTTCATTGCTTTCACCTTTTAAAAAACAGGCCAGAAAAAAAAAAAAAAAAAAAAAAAAGAAAGGAAAAACCTAACCATATCTCTGGTTGCCAAAACTAAACAGCATATTTCTGCTAATCAATTCAAATCTCTGAGATGCAGTTTTCTTGAGTATAAATTAGGGATCAAAGCCCGGTACGGTGGCACCTGGCTGTCATACTGGCTCTCAGAGGCTGAGGCAGGAGGATCATAAATTCAAGACCATCCACAGCTGCATAGTAAAATGGGGGCCAGCCTGAGACCTTGTATCAAAAAACCAAAACCAAAGCAAAGGAAAGCAAAGCAAAATCCCAGGGACCATAACTCTGGGAAAGAGTGCAAAGTTGGGCTCTTAGAAGGCCCCCAACAAGCCACAATCATAGCTATTCCAAAAATAGCAGCTCCAGATTACTTGAAACATCAGGTTTGCTTCCAAAAACTCATTGGGGGAACAACTGAACCCAAGCAAAACAACTGTTTGCTTTGAATACCATTCAGTTATACTCTCAGAATATTTTCAGCCCTTCTACATTTTCCCTCAAGTTGAGAGGAAGCATATTGTTCTGTGCTTACACTTCAGGTGTGTTCTAACTTAGATAACTGGCACATGTGCTTAAAAGTTAACATGAGCTTTACTCCCACTATTATTTAGAGAAGCTTCTCTTTTCAGATGGCAGTGACTCCTGGGGAGCCTCAAAACTCATCATGGTGCTGAGAAGCAGTGACAGTGTAGTGTTCAGCACTAAGTGAAACATCCCTTTCATAGCCTCCAAGGCTCAGAGACCATTATGGAAGAGGTGGCACAAAGAACGTAAGAGCCAACAGATGGGGAGGAATGTTTAGAATACTGTCTTTTAGACGCAAAGTGGCAGTTGTATTTATGACTTCACAGTGGCTACCACTACCTGCACAATTTTCATAATATGAGAGCAAAATGACATTAAAATAGAAGAGGGACTAGTTGGAAATAAGGGAGTGTTCAGTGGAGAATAGGGAAAAGGGAACAAAGGAGAAAGTCAGCAGGGGTTTATCATCAGAGTATTTTGTGTATGTGTATGGAAGTTGTCAGTAACGGTTTTAAACAGGGCTGGAGAGAGGGCTCAGTAATTAAGGTCCTTGCCTGCAATGCCTAATGACCAGATTCGATTCCTCAGTACCTATATAAAGCCAGATGCACAAAGTGGTGCATGCATTTGGAGTTCATTTGCAATGTCTGAAGGCCCTGGCACGCTCACACTCATATTCTTTCTCTCTCTTTTTCTCTCTCTCCCTCTCCCTGTCCTTGCCAATAAATTAAAAAAAAAAAAAATTTAAGTAAAACACAGAAGAAAATGTTCATCATCACTAATCATCAGAGAAATGAAAATTAAAACAACTATGAGATTCCACCTTACCCCAATAAGGATAGTAAACATCAAAAACTCAAATGAAAATAAATGCTGGTGAGGATGTAGAGAAGCAGGAACACTCATCCACTGTTGGGAGGAATGTAGGATGGTACAACCACTTTGAAAAGCAATATGGAGACTCCTGGAAAGATGACTGTAGAGATACAAACAGACCCAGTTATACCCTTACTGAGCATCTACCCTAAAACCTTCAAACCACAGGCCAGAGAGATTTGCTCAACCATGTTTGTAGCGGCTCAATTCGTAATAGCTAAGAGCTTGAATCAACCCAGATATCCATCACTAGAAGAATGGATAAGTAATATGTGGTATATCTACACAATGGAATTCTATATATCAGTAAGAAAAAAATGACACAAAGAAATTTGAGGAAAAATGGTTGAACCTGGAACAGATCATTCTCAGTGAACTTACCCAATCACAGAAAAAAAAAAAAAAATCGACACATAGTCTCACTCATCTACAATACCTAACCTGAATCTACCCAAGATACCTTACATACCCAGCAAGCACCTCATGGACTAGACAATCGGCAATGGTACCATAAAATTCTACTTCCTAAAAGACAGACCAAATGGCTGAACCTTCACTAGACCCTTACAGGAACACCTGAACCACAAGACACTGGAGAGGGTAGGATCAAGACTAACCTAAATCTTCTACATCTTCCTCCCTCCCTCTCCCCTGCTCTCCCCACCTCTCCTCTCTAACTCTTGTATATTAGTTATCTTTTTCCTCAATTTAATAGTGGACACTGACCTGTAACCCCCACTTCCAGCTTGGGCCTACCATCCACAATGAGCTTTTGATCAGAGAAACCTACAAGGTTTCCCAAAACAATGACAGACTTCTGTCAGAGTACTTAATGACCCACCAAAGGCCAGTGGTAAGACCCTATTGTTGAAGACTTCATACGCAGCTGACGCGTAAAATGGAATGACATGGCTGGAAGCCAGGAGAGAGTCAGTCCCCAGACAGTCAGCGTGTCTAGTGCCAGAAGGCGCTACATAGGCGACTGGGGGAAATGACCAAGATCTGTCCAAGCAACACATTGTTTAACCTAATTAGCAACAAATAACCGGATGTGATGCCCACACCAGTGCAATAGTGGTACACAGCCATGGTGAGGAATCAATTGCTCTTGAGTTGGCTAACTGATCCACTCAATGGTACTAGACCCTTAGCTGGAGCTGGGAAACAAGTCAGAACCACACCCAAACACAAGCCCACTCTACAACATCAAGCTACCATCAATCATGGGCTACAAGAGGGCCAACACCTATCAAACTCTCTATCAAAAAAAGTGTTATCTCAATTTTCCGGGTGCTAACTTACTCTCCATTGGAGAATCTGCTTCTCTTTTTCAGATAGATGCAGATCCTAAGGAGAGAGCTGCCCCAACATACCTCAAAAGGGGCCTGAATGAAACTAAGGACAATTGGCGAAACAAGCAAGGGTGATATTTTCCTGATGAACCAGATACCAGCACAAAAGGGAAGGAGACCAACACAGAGAAAAATCAACTCCTACCAAATCAGAGAGCCAGAGCCTCAGAGGCCCCCAACACCTCATCACTGAAGCAGACCAAAAATGAACCCAACATGGCTCAGGGAAATTTTGTGGAAGAGGGGGCGGAAAGAATGTCAGAGTCACATGTTGGGTCATGATATGCAGAGACATTTATCGTACCAATAACTGTGGGCTAACTCCACAATGCACGACCCATTTACATCAACAAGGAGGGTCCAATGGGAGGGGGTAGATCATGGATGAGCCTAAACAATGGTACCAAACTGCCTGTATTTGCTGAAAAGAAAACTAATAAATTAAATTAAAAGTAAATTAATTAATTAATTAAACAATTAATTCATGTCTTCATGATTTATATAACATCTCATCTAAATATTCAACCAAATGTTCCATTTCAGAGAACTTTATATCATGTGAAAGACTTTCAATACCAAATGTTCATCAAAAATATTCATATATATTGTTAAAGTATATTTGTATATAAGCCATAGAATGACTACACTCCAGGCTTAGCTAGAATGTTAGAGCATACAATATATTAGTTCCAAGTGACAGGAATTGCCAAGTTTGTCTCCCATTTATCATTGAGAATTAAATCATATGTTCATTATCAAATGCTTACAAACATAAATCATATTCAAAAGTTTCATATGCATTAAATAAACTATCATCTAATTGTTTGAATACTGTTACATCAGAGGCTGGAGAGATGGCTTAGTGGTAAGGCATTTGCCTGCAAAGCCAAAGAACCTCAGTTTGATTCCTAAGGACCCACATAAGCTGGGTGCACAAAGGGGCCTATGCATCTGGAGTTCTTTTGCAGTGGCTGGAAGCCCTGGTGCACCCATTCCCTCTCTCTTTCTCTCAAATAAATAAAAATAAATAAAGTTTTTTTTTAAAAAAAAAAAAAACTGTTACATCAGACTGGGGAAATAGCTTAGCGGCTAAGGCGTTTGCCTACAAAGCCCAAGGAACCCAGTTTGGTTCCCCGGGACCCACATAAGACAGATGCACAAGCAGACACATGCAGCTGGAGTTCATTTGCAGAGGATGGAGGCTGTGGTGCACCCATTATCTTTCTCTCTGCCTCTTCCTCCCTTTCTCAAATAAATAAATTAAATATTAAAACAAAACTGTTAATCTACATGCTAATCAAACAAAAATACCTAGATTTCAGCCCAGGAATTGGAAAATATAAATGAAATATAATAACTAATGGTATAAATTTTATCATTAACATCTTACTCTAACCAACTTGGCTAATTGTCCAGCTGTGAATATATTTTAAACTTAGTAAACTTTACCTACCATAAGATATAAATCTTCTTCCTTATTAAAAATTAAGTACTCAGGAATCCAAATATACTGTTTTCTCTCATCTGTGCAAACTGTGTGTAAAATACATGAAAGAAATAGGGAACCTATTTGGGAAGAGGACAAGGACCAGCAAGAAGGGTAATAAGAGAAAATAAACTAGGACAATGAAAATTATCAAAGTATTTCATATATATCTATGACATGCATTATATATCAATATATCTAACATGAAAATATTGTAATAACATATTTTCTACAATTCACATGAACTAATAAAAATTAAAGTAATAAAAAGAATATGTTTACATGTACTGAACTTAGGAAATAATGGGTGCTCAATGAATGACTGTTCAGTAATGAAATTATTGACTCTAAATTCATTTTTAGGCACTAAGATTTGTATTTAATAAACATGTCAAGAGACTTCCGGTTACAATGGCGGCATAGGTACCACGCCAACGAAGCCTGGGGGGTGGGGGGAAAGCCAGAAAAAAAAACCAGCAAAATACACACTTTTACTAAAAAGTGAGGTGTATAGGAAATTGAAATGGCAGCAGAGAAGTAAGAGAGATCCAGAGCATCCAGAGCCCGCGCAGGCCGGCAGAAGCAGCTCCAGCTGGTCTGTGGACCTCAGTGGTGGTGCACCAGCCATGTGGCTCAGTGCCGCAGGAAAAGCCAGGCGAGGGGATTCTCCACTCACACCGGAGCTCTCTGCAAACTCAAGAAACGTGAAGGGAGAGCGGTAGTGAACAACGGAGGAGCAGATCACAAGGTAGAAGAACACGTGGAACAGCGAGAGAACTTGAGCAGCATCAGCAACCTGCCCTCCCCCATCACCTGTGCCCATCTTCAGTGAACAGAGCAGCTGTCCAGAATCTGGCCATGCCTACTTGAACCAACATCAGGACCCAAGCAGGAGCAGAGGTAACTGGGATTACACCAGGGAAGGGTTTCACCTGGTCACAAGCTGACTTGGAATCCTCAATAGACCAGAAATTTTAACCTCCTTGTTGTCAGGATTAAAGGAGAGGGTGAGGCACCATACAGCCTAAGGGACAGACAGAGGATCTGTATGTCATATTACCTATTCTTGGATAAATACTGTGAACTGTTTTTCATTGAAAGTGTACATTGTTTAGTTAAATTTTAGAAACTATCTCTATATGGTTCCACTCAGCCCACTTGAATACTCTCATAGCAGGCAAACTCAACACCTAGGGTCACTTTTGTAGACACTCTGAGAGTCTTGAGAGCCACACCTAGCACCTTAAGCTCCTATCCTGAAGTCATATAACATCAGATTGTCTGATACATCTAATAATACCTAGCTAACTAGAAAATCCAATCATTAAATAATCTAGGATGCAAAAATATATACATTGTAAAACATGTCAAGGATAAAATAAATGACAGAAACTGAACATTCAGTTGGATTTTCTGAGTATGAAAAGGAAGAAGGACTATATATATCCACCTCTTTCCCCTTGAAATAACTTGCTATCACTTGGAAATAAATTGACACATTTGAACAATAGATACTAAATTAATAATAGGTAAGTGTCTAAAATCATTATTCTCCCCCCAACTGGTAATAATATGTACCATGATTTAGGCATCTTGACCAAAGGTAAAGATATTTTTCCCCATTTTACTCAGAGCTCTTCTTGCCCAGTTTAATATACTGCTCATCTGCAGGTTTTAGCCAATGGACAGGAGATTACAATGCAAGATATTGGGTGAATCATGAGAAATTAACAGAATATCTTATCATACCTTTCCAAAATATCATTTTATCAGAAAGGCAAGGCATAGCAGCTTCTACCAGATAAAAATCATATAAATTAAGATTTCACCAAGTGTTTTTAATTCCAGCACTTGAGAGGCCAAGGTAGGAGGCTCACTGTTGAGTTCAAGGTCAACCTGAGACTACATAGTGAATTCCAGGTCAACCTGGGATAGAGTGAAACTCAATCTCAAAAACAAAACAAAAATAAAATATTATATAAATTAAGATTTGGTGTTTAAAACAAGATTGGCTTTTAATAATGTTAAGTCCACAAAAACACAAGCCAATATTTCAGTGGGGTAACATTGGCTCTCTTCCACTATCATGCTATAAAAATAAAATTTCAGGCTGGAGAGATGGCTTAGCAATTAAGGCACTTGCCTGAAAAACCTAAAACCTCATGTTTGGCACTCCAGGTCCCATGTAAGCCAGATGCACAAGGTGAGTCAGCACGCAAGAGCACACATGTGCACAAGATGACAGACATGTCTGGAGTTCAATTGCAGTTGCCAGAAGGCCCTGGCATGCCTTTTTTTTTCCCCCTCTCTCTCTCATAAAAATAATAGTAATAAAAGTAAAATTTATTTTTTTCTCAAATTTTTTTTTTTACAATAGAAGATGAGTAAGGAGGGGTTTCTCCAACTGTTAATGTCTACTCACACTGAATTACACTGGGAGAATTACAGAATAGCAGTGTTGCTAAAATTTAAACAATAAGTCACTTCCACACATAATTTTTTCAAGGTGATTACCTGTCTGTGTGGATGCACTTGGTCCTGGAAATCCTGTGCTGGATGTTGTTATCATTCCTAATTTACAGACAAGGCACCAGAATTCTGGAGAGTTGATTTACCCAAAGTCCCCTTTGCTGGCACCTGAACTTAGACTCTCCTGTCCCATCAGCATCTAAAGTCACAAATCAGTTCTCTCATTTCACACATACATGGCCTTTACAGGCTCGTGAAAAAATATTTGTGGGGTGGAGAGATGGCTTTGCTGTTGAAGGTGCTTGCTTGAAAGAAAAACTGATGGCCTGTGTTTGAATCCCCAGTACCCATGTAAGTCCAGATGAAAAAGTGGCACATGCATCTGGAGTTTGTTTGCAGGGGCAAGAAATCCTGGTGCATCCATTATCCCTCCTTCTCAAATTGCTTATTAATAAACAAAATATTTTAAATATATATTTAAAATGTATAGATTATAATTGAGAATCCCTTTGTATGTTCATAAAATAACATTATTTTTCTTTTTCACAAAGTTTTCCAGCTTTCAGAGTACTTCAAGAATTGTCTAGATTGTTCTTAAGGAAAATTTTTAATATGAGGTATTTCAATGAAACAACACTTTATTGTTTTACTCTGTTACCTTTAAAACATCCATTAATAAGATTGATGTAAACTCTGACCATCAATTTAGGAGAGCAGGTGTTCTAAAAGGATTCTTCCAACATATTAACCACTCAACATGTGTGGCTACTTAAATTTATTCTATGTTGATTGGGTATGATGCTTTATGTCTATAATTCCAACACTTGGGAGGCAGAAGCTGGAGGATCAGAGGTTCAAGGTCATCCTTAGGCTACTTAAGAAGTCATAGCCCAGCTTGTTTTATATGAGTTCCTGTGTCAAATTGACTAACTGAATAATTAATTAATTAACACTAATTTTAAAACATCAAGTGAAATAAAAATGACAATTTCTCACACTATTCATATTTCAAGGGCTCTATAGCCATGAGGACTAATGACTGCTATATTGGACACCATGGACACAAAACAACTCCATCGTTACAGAAAGTTCCATTGGAAGTGCTGGTACCACAATAACTGTTGTCATTGGTGCCAGATTGCTTCTTTTTCGGGTATCTCTATTGCTTATAACTCGCCTTCCTGGCTAAGTGATATATCATAGGTGGTATGTTGTGGTGTGTGTGTGTAAGATGAGTCATGGTTCTATTCTCCAAAACAATATTAGGAAATCCAGCAAGTCACTAATAAGCATGAGTAGTTATGTGGGTTCTCCGAGTGTCTGAAAACCCATCAATCCCTGTGATTGCTAGTCATCCCTAAGATCTTCATGTATCAACAGCTCTGCGTGGTAGAAGAAGGCAGGACAGAGCAGCGCAGCTTCTCTAGTTTTGTGGATAGATTACTTTAATGAAAGGGTTAGAATGTGGATTTAGAATCACAGACAGAGAAGAACTCCCCAGAGAAAACTTCATGCAAGAAGCCAGCAGGGTCCAAGATGCACCCAGAGACTCCATTCCTTCAGTACCACCTGGGGATTTCCACTAAGGAACAGATGGTTGCCTTGGCTGGGAAAATGAAAACAGAGAAAATAACAAAAAATGCAGGATAACGGAATATATATGGTTCTTGCCTGTCTGTCACAGATGGCCAGGCATTCCTAGATGAGGAAAGTTGGCTAATTTGAAGAGGTAAAGCATTGGTGGAGGCAGCCTTCGGAGGCCAGAATCCTCCATCTGCTACTTCCTACCTCTCTTGCTTGGGTACCAAGTTTAACCTCTAGAAGCCCTAGTATCCAATCTTATCCATACTACTGAAGGCTAAGCATGTGAAAGGGTAGATGCTGAGATACAAAGAACTCACACACATGCACAGAATTAGCACCCTGGTTGCATGAAGGCAACAAGAAGCATATGCACAGGGACAATATCCACCTCTGGATGAGCCTCTGGAGGAGGAAGTGACCCAGGGCTTAATCATCAAGGGTGAGAAAGAGAGAGATTCAGTTGAGGAAAGGAGAGATCATGAAAAGGAAAGCAAAGGCATATAGAAAATGTTACACACATATGTATTTATATAGAGAGAGATAGCTCTTCTTTCTCAGTACAAGAGAGACGTTTGTAAAACAGAAGCTCCCTCTGTGACCACACAGGGAAATTGTTAAAGGAGGTAGCACAAAAATATTCATTGAGAAGGAAGAACAACAAAATGAGTAGCTAGGCACACCTAAATACTTTCCACTAAAGATAACCTATCTATCATTTATCTTCTTTCTATCTATCTATCTATCTATCTATCTATCTATCTATCTATCTATCTATCTATCTATCTATCTATCTATCTATTATCCAATCCATCTATCTGTCATCATCTCCATGTCCTGCACCTGCCTACACTGTTCACTTACATCTGCACAAAACAATTTAGCATCTGTGTTCATAGAAATGCCCCCTCCCTTCGGCTCCAGCCAGGCCCTGGAAACACACCCACTAGGCAAGCAGCTGTGCAGAGCACAGAGTCTCAGAGATTTCAGGAGCAACGTGGACTCCCCACATCAATCAATTTCTTGGCTGCTGGGTGGTCTGCCAATGCCGGAAACTCTTCTCCCACAGCACTTATACCACAGGCCGGACAGTGCTTGACCCTGTATCATATAGTTATTTCATATCGTTGAGAAGCTGTTTCTGGATTTAGATACCAATCATAGCCTACATAACCAACAGCCCATAATTCAGCTCTTTCTGACTGAGATGTCTCCCGAAGTGCTCTTTTTCATGTCTAGACATCTCTTCTTTGAAATTTAGGTATTCCAGGGTGCTGATGCTTAGGATACAGCAGCACACCCTGAACCCTGAAGAGAGGCTCCCCCATTAGTTCAGAGCCGATGCCCCTGAGAAGCTGGGTCTCTGGGAGCATGATGCTTTTTGAGGGACTGTTGCTGTCATGGAGAACTGCCTCATGTGATCTTCCTTCAGTTTTTTGCAAACAACAAACAACTGAAAAAAAATTATTTATGGCATCTTTTGCTACTGGCACTTCCTGACACTAGATTGACCCTTATTAGGACTTCCTTAGCCTGGTGACAAATTTGTGAGCTAAACGGAAGATAGTCATGGCTTTCCATGGAATTGTTGGTGAGCAGAAAATTGTCAGAAAACAAAATCTATCTCTGTAGTCACAACTCCTTTTACACTTCTTCCCATCACCACTTCCAACAAGAATTTTGACAAATCAACATCACACTCAAGGTTTTAGGGTTTATGGTAGAGATAAACTGACTTCCACCCATAGGTTAAAGCAAGGCTATCACCTGTTTTTCGACAGTTTTAATTGAAGTAGTAGGGATTAAAAATAGGGCTTAAGGGCTGGAGACATGGCTTAGTGGTTAAGCGCTTACCTGTGAAGCCTGAGAACCCCAGTTTGAGGCTCAATTCCCCAGGACCCACATTAGCCAGATGCACAAGGGGGCGAATGAGTCTGGGGTTCATTTGCAGTGGCTGGAGGCCCTGACGCACACATTCTCTCTATCTGCCTCTTTCTCTCTCTGTCTGTCACTCTCAAATAAATAAATGAAAAATAAACAAAAAATATTTTTAAAAATAGGGCTTCAGGATGGAGAGTTGGCTTAGCAGTTAAGGTACTTGCCTGAAAAGCCTAGGGGCCCAGGATTGAGTCCCCAGAACCCACATAAGCCAAATGCACATGATGGCACATGTGTCTGGAGTTCATTTGCAGTGGCTGGAGGTCCTGGTACGTTCATTCTCTCTATCTGCCTATTCATATCTCTCTCTTGCTCCCCCTCTCTCAAATAAATAAATAAAATATTTATAGATCCTTTTTTTTATTTGAGAGAGAAACAGGGAGACAGGAAGAGAGAGAGAATGGGCACACTAGGCTCCCCAGCTGCTGCAAATGAACTCCAGACACATGTGCCACCTTGTACACCTGGCTTATGTGGATCCTAGGGAATAAAACCTGGGTCTGTAGGCTTTGTAAGCAAATTCCTTCACCACTCAGCCATCTCTCCAACCCCAAATAAAATATTTTAAAATATAAAGCTTCAACCATAATAGCAAATGCTTCATTACTGAGCTGTATCGGCAGCACCCCTAGCCTTGTTTTAGTTTATTATATGTTTTGAGCTGAAGAGTTGCCCAGGCTAGGCTTGACCTTGCTCTGCAGTTGACATATGCCTCAAACTTCAATCTTCCTGCCTCAGTATCTAGCATACCTGGATTAAAAACCTGTTACCATGTCTAGTTAAGTTTTATTACAACAGAATCATATATATTCACTTCCATATTGTCTGTGGTTACTATCGTGCTGGAAGATTTGAACAATTGCAAAAATAACCACACAGCCTACAAAGCATAAAGTATTTACCACCTGGCCATTGGCAGAAAAAAAACAAATTGTTTGAATACAAAGCAGAGAGAAACATAGAATCCAGTAGTCACCTGTTGATTCTTTTGATAAACAGTAATAGAATGTGTAGAGTACTAAGCTCTGAAAATATAGTAGGACACAAATCCAGTACAGTCTTTTACCTCAGTGTATGTGTGTGTGTGAGTGAGAGAGGGGAGGGAAGAGAGACAGAGGAAAAGAGAGAGAGGGAATGTAGGTACATTTGTGCCTTGGATGGAAATCAGAGAACAACCTTGGGTGTTGGTCTTCCCACCTTGTTTGATGCAGAATATTATTTTGCATTTGCTGCTTCGTATACCAGGCTAGCTGGCCCACAAGTTTCTAGGGCTTCTCCCATATCTGCCTCCCATCACCCTGTAGGCTTGGTGGGTTACAGACATTCATGATACCTCATCTGGTTTTATATAGGTTCTGGAAATCCAAATTCATGATTGCCAGGCAAACACTTTACCTATTAATCCATCTCCTCACGCCCCTAAAACATTTTTCAGGCTTCCTTGCAATGTTTCTGTTCAACTTCCCCCTCCCACATTTGTTGAAGGGCACAGGCAACATGACAGTACATAGGGCGTTTAGGATAAGGTATTATCTAGGATCACCAGAGAAAAATACAACATTCCCAGTTAAGTTCAGTAAAAGTATACACTAAAGTATACAGCTGTAAAAGAAAGTCATATACAGCAAATTTATGATCTCCCTTTGGGAGACAGGAAGAAAGACAAATGTTCAGTAGGCTGATCTACTTCTTTCTGTAGTGCTGTGGTTCTAGTCCAGGCCTTCCACACAGTAGGCGAGCACTCTCCCACTGAGCAATACTTCAGCCTTTCCGTGGGCTTGGTGTTCATTTCACTATGAAGCCAGTATAGAAATGATGTAAGAAACTGACTTAGTTATTAGGGTGAAGCAATCTCTAGAAAGGATGCTCATAAACATTTAGTTCCTTTTCCTCATGATAATCATTAAGAAAAGGAGGTAAGGGCTAGAGGGATGGCTTAGGGGTTAAGGCATTTGCCTGCAAAGCTAAAGGACCCAGGTTCGATTCCCCAGGGCCCACATAAGCCAGATGCTCAAGGAGGTGCTCGTGTCTGGAGTTCTTTTGCAGTAGCTGGAGGCCCTGGTGTGCCCATTCTGTCTGTCTGCCTGTCTGTCTGTCCCTCCCTGTCTCTCAAATGCTCACTCACTCTCTCAGATAAATAAATAAGTTTAAAAAAAAATAAAAAGAAAAGGAGGTAAGAAACAGGAGAGAAAGCCCTCACTCATCATTTCTGATGGAAGAGAGAAGAGACTCTGTACTGGGTGTACAGAGGAAAAACCTAAGTTCAACAATTCATGAGTGAATTCACTGAGAAATGTGAGGGTGCCCATGCGTACAGTGAGCAGCTCATGCTAAAAATATCTGGCTTGACAAATACAAGTTCTTACTCTTGTAATACCAAGAAAAGAGAATAAGGGGAGGAGGAATCTGGTATAGCTAAACTTACCACATATAGAAAATCTGGATCCAAGCCAAGCATGGCGATGCACACCTTTAATCTCAGCGCTCAGGAGGCAGAGGAGGTTTGATGTGAGTTTGAAGCCAGCCTAAACTACATAGTGAATTCCAGGTCAGTCTGAGCTAGAACAAGAATGAGACCCTACCTTGAAAAACTTAAAAAAAAAAAAAATCTAGATCCAGAGTGCTCATGTCAGCTGAATGGAAACCTGCCTTTGCTTACGTTAGAGGCATAGCTCAGTGACACACCACTTGCTCAGCATATGTAGGACCCAAGTTTCAATACATCACAGTACAAAAAAATGGGGAAAGGAAGGATAAGGGAAAGGAGGGGAGAGGGAATGACAACTTGTTACAGCCTGAAGGCAATTCCTGCAGAGCCCCCAGACAGCCAAGCACATACCAGGAGACAGTAGAAGACAGCACCAGCCCTACTGGCTGATGGAGAATTTATATTTATAGCATCAGTGGATATTTATTTAGCACATACATAGAGATGGAGTTTGTTGAGGGAGTTTTAAAAATCAAGCCTGGCAGTGGTCGGAGGCTCTGGCGCGCCCGTTTTCTTTCTCTCTGTCTCTGTCTGTCTCTCTCAAATAAATAATTTAAAAAAAAAATCAAGCCTGGTCTCTGTTAGCTAAATCTTAAGCAGTCTAAAAATTTAAAATAGAAATGAGAAGTGGCTTGCTTTCAAGTCCCCTGAGGGACCATCACCACATCTTCAGATTGTCACAGTAGCCGACTGCATATTTCTCTGCCCAAGCCTTTCCCAAGAAGGATTTTCTGATTTGACACACATGTTCTCATTCATTGGTCCAGTGCCCTGGCAGAAGCAAAGATTCTAAACTTGTCTAGGAAAGAGTTTCATAATTCACCATGCATACCATTCTGCTTGGCACCCAGAGCCAGAGTTTCATCCAAGTGCATGCTTTTGGACATTCACGGTTGACTAAAGGGACCAGATTTTTGATAAAACCATGTAGGACAAAGGGAAAGAGCCTGATGTCACAGGCCCTGCAGCAAGAGTGGACAAGGGAAGAAGAGAAGGAGAGGTAGAAGTAAAGTTGCCAAGGTATAAAGACTGGAAGGAGTGGAGCATAGGTGCTTTGATGGGTTCCCAGGAGAGAAATGTGTGACCATGTCTGCTGAGGAAAGATGCTCCTGGAAGCAAGGGAAGATTACACCAGAAGAGTGATGAGAGGCTTGGGAGGGAAAAGCGGAGGAGGGCAGGAAAAAGGGAAAAGGAGGGCCTGGTGAGAGAGCAAATGTGCCTGCACAGATCATTTGGAAAGCACGATACCAGCCAGCTAGCACAGGAAGTTCATGTGGAGAGCCACCCTCATGTCAAGGCCAAGAGAAGCACAGGAAAGTGCTAGGCAGTGACACATGGATCCAGACCATGCTTAATACTCTTTGAATGCTCCAATTTGAGGAGAACCAAAATAATCCTGAAGTTTCCTGTTTCCACTGTGTTCATAAAGATTCCTGCAGTGAATTCACAATTAAGCTTGACTCTGCTTGAAGTATTTCACCTTAGAAAGATGGGGCCGAATCATAAGAAAGGAATATGTTTAACTATTGTTGTTAAATCTAACTATTCAGTCAGCCTTCTTCTCCAATTTGAATATTCAAATTGGAGAACCACCGAGGACAAAGAAAAATAAATGCATTTCTGATTAGAAAATGCAAATTAATGCCTGTGTTCTGCCTAAAGTCCTTCAATATATAATATATCTGCTCAATTGTTTTCTCTGTTACCATTGAACTATAAACTTTATATATTGTTTGTACATGATGTGTAGGTAGTGAGACTCAGTACAATTTTTTCTATTGTAAAAAAAATGGAAAAATATTACACTGTTAATCAAAGAAATGCAAATTAAAGCTATGAAATAACAATTCCTCTATCAACTTAACAACAAATGTAAAACACTGACAATTCCTCTGGTTTGTATAATTGTGACAAAACAGACACTAAATAGTCTCACCAGTCTTATAGACTGACAGCAAAGCAAAAAAGAAAATTTGGAAATTATATATACTTTAAATTCTTTTGTCCCACCTATTTTAAATTATTTCTTCTTTTTGAACTATTTTATTTATTTATGTGCATGTGGGTGGGGGAAGTGCCAGAGTCTCTTGCCACTGCAAACAAACACCAGATGCTTGCATCACTTTTTGCATCAAGTTCATGTGTATGTTTAAGAATGAAACCTGAGCCAATAGGCTTTGCAAGCAAGCATCTTTAACTGCTAAGCTATCTACTCAGCCTAAATTATTGTTTCTATGCCACAGAGACACCCATGCAGTTGGTCCAATCTATAGGAATAAGGATATTCACTATTGAATAGACCATTGGTACTAAGAACTGGAAATGATGAAAATGTCCAGCATTAAAGAATAAGTCACAGCCAATCATTTCAATGAAAATACTCAACAACCCTTGGGAGAATGAGCTACATTCCCATGGCTTGGCATATATCTTATGTCTTTTTAATATGTTAAGAAACAAAGTAACAAAATAACATTGTAATGTCTTGGTTCCAACTTATTTAATTAACATGTCAATGGATAAGTTCTACAAATACTTTACAGGATTGGTTATTCAAGGAGAACATCTGGAAGGAGCCACAAAACACCACGTGAGTCATGGCGACTCTTGCAAAGTGGCAAAGCTGGGAGACTTTTACCCTTTCTTCTCACCACAATGATTTATTTCTCCTTGTTGATCTGCAGATCAGAATTCTTACATAATTCAAGGACAGATCAGTGTATTGACTCAGACGTTTCTGTTCACTTCTTTCTAGGGATCGTGGGAATCAAGAGGTATGTATCATCAAACCTGGAAAGTTACCATCTTATACTGAGCCTGCCACTTTGGGTCAGAGATTGTTGCCCAGGTAGATTCCCAAAAGGCCTGCGCATCCATGGTGTCCTGTGCATTCAGCTATCCCTCTTCTGCTCCTTTCCTGTTATGTGGGTGCAATAGCTGCACCCACAGATAAGCTCCCAGAGCCTCTCACCTTGTAAGTAGCATGAAATTCTAGTCCTTACCTCAAAACTCACTAGAAGGCTAGAGTAGTTCTCAACATCAAAGCACAGTAGAGGGCTGGAGAGATGGATTAACTGTTAAGGCATCTGCCTGCAAGGCCAAAGGACCCAGGTTTGATTCCCCAGCACCCATGTTGGCCAGATGCCCAAGGGGGCGCATGCATCCAGAGTTTGTTTGCAGTGGCTAGAGGCCCTGGCACGCCCATTTTCTCACTCTCTCTCCCTCTTTCTCTGTCAAATAAATAATAATTTTTTTTTAAAAAAAGCACAATAGAATCCTCTGCAAAGGTGTACAATTGTAGAGATGTCTGGGCCGTCTCGGGACATTCAGAGACCAACCATATTTCAGATGTCCTGTCAAGATTAGACCTTCTCTGAGCCTTTATCAGAAAGATAAAGACACTGAGTACCAGAAAGAAAGAAAGATGTGCCAAAGGTCACTCATTCATGAACAGTTTGGAATATGTGTGATTCATGAGATTTAATTGTTTGCCATGGCTTCATGGTAATAAATAACTTGGGGTGGAATTATGCATAAACTTAATTTAAACTTGTTATTAAAGTCAGAAAATTATAACGTGTTTTTCCATTCCAAGACATATCCTGCCTGAAAAGCAGAATCATTGATAATAATTCATGTTGTTCCAATATTAGAAGGACAGATCTCCTGCTGCCCTGGAAGCAGGTACACAGCTTTGAGAACATTGTGTCTAGCACATCTTAATTACCATCGTCGCTTGCATCATAACTTACCAGGTCTTCAAACACACAGATAAGAAGATTCAGTGGCAGATTGAAATTTCTTAATAAAAGAATAAAACAAGTCTTTTTTATCTCTGGGTAGAGCTCAGCAGAAATTAGAACACAAAAGTAATTTTTGTAATCATTCCTCTTGTTTAAATTGAGGAAAGCACCTGAAATGTATCAAATTCCCACAGGAATAAATATACAAATCTTAAGTTTATGAGATGTTGTGTAAAGAAATCCCAGCACATGTCTAATGATGATGAGTTCTTTTGAAAAGTCATTTTACTCTTAGAATTTATATTTGTGTCTCAACCTTTTAATCAATGAAGAATGAGGAGATGATGCACCCACCCTTCCCCCAACCTCTCTTCATCATGACCACAAAGGAGAGAAACCATAATTGTTCAGCAGCCCCTTTAAAGAAGCCAGAGACCTGGAGGCTGATACTGACTTCAGACAACACTCTAAAATTGTCCCTATAGCTGTTCCAGCTATAAGAACTGAACCAACTATAGCATGAAGCCTGTCATAAGGATGCTCCCCATTGTCTAATGAGAGATTATAGAATAAAGAGGAAGGATTCTAACCCTCTCTAGCACTTTGAGTCATTTTCTATCAGATATGCCCTAATGTAAGTGGGGTGCAAGATAGACAAAGTGGGGCTGGAGAAATGGCTTAGCTGGTACTTTTCTGTGAAACCTAAGGATCCAGATTCTATTCTCCAATAACCACGAAGCCAGATAGACAAGGTGGCACATGCATCTGGAGTTCGTTTGCAGTGGCTAGAGGCCCTGGTATGCCTATGCTCTCCCTCCCTCTCTGTCTCTCTGTCTCTCTGTCTCTCTCTCTCTCTCTCTCTCTCTCTCTCTCTCTCTCTCTCTCTCTCTCTTTCTCTCCTTTATCTCAAGAAAAAGAAAGAAAAAGGATCGACAAAATGCAAAAGCACATATAGGTCTGGAAGCCCCATGGTGGATCATAATGTGTTTAGGGGTACACAGAGATCTGAAAGCCAGGTTCCAGGTTTTGCCTTAACATGTAGGAATCAGTCTTTTGTTTTGTTTTGTGTTTTCAAAGTAGTGTGTCACTGTAGCCTAGGTTGCCCGGGAACTCACTCTGTAGCTCCAGGCTGGCCTTAAATTCACACTGAGCCTCCTACCTTACCTTTCCATGTGCTGAGATCATATGTGTGTGCCACCACACCCACCCCTATATAAATCCATTATCCTAAAAATACAAGTAATTCCTGTTGCTCTGTTTTGGTTTTGTTTGTTTGTTTTGAGAAAACATCAATCCTAATGAACTTTTTAAAATTTCTACATCAAAAATGGAAATGAAGCAAGATTCCAACTTTAGTTGGAATATATATATATATATATATATATATATATATATATATATATGTATGTATGTATATGTATATGTGTGTGTGTGTGTGTGTGCGTGTGTGTGTGTGTATTTATAAGTATATATATATATACTTTCCCACTCTCTGAATGAGAAAATTTCTTCAACAGCCTGGGAGAACTTATTATTACTCTGTTGCTCTGTTTTTTTTTTCAATGTTTTAATTTATTTTGTTGTTTTTTCCACATGTGGAAATGATTCATTTAAAGATGAATTTTTATTGGTGTATTTAGAAAAGCCTCATTAAATCTATCAAAACCCTAAATACTCCATCTTGTTATTTTTCTTTTCAATAGCAAGATAAATCCTAGGGTCTTTGTCTGAATTTGACCTGGTAACATTTATTTGTTAATTCAAAACCAATTTCAAGAACCACCTAAATAAGTTTGTTTCTAAATTCCTTAATAGTACCATCCTAATCCACGTTGTTCTGGCTGTTTGCACAGTTATTTCACTGGATGGTTTATAAAGAGTGGGAATGGGAAGGTTTGCTTACACTACCATTTTCACAAGACTTCTGGACTTATGAGCTCGTTCCAGTCAGTTTCCTCTGAAGCTTCCTGCGATTGGTCCCAAATTCTGCAAAGATGTGAGGCTAACCTGATCCGGCTGGTCCTTTGCTTAGCCATCCCCTCCTGTGCTCCAGTGCTCTTCCCGCTGAGAGTTCCTGGAGGTAGTGTTTGGGAGAAAGTTCTCAGAACTGCCATGCAAATCTATGCAGCTAAAAGCACAAAGTTTTCAAGACAGCTAAAGTATCTAAGGGGTTGCAGAGTGAGCTTCAGGTCAGCCTAGATTAGAGTGAGACCCTGTCTTGAAAAAAATAAAGAAGGAAATTTGGGCTGGAGATATGGCTTGGTAGTTTAAGATGCTTGCTTGCACCGCCTGATGACTCAGGTTCAATTTCCTAATACCCAACATAAAGCCAGATGCACAAAATGGCCATGTATCTGGACCTAATTTGTAGTGACAGGAAGCCCTAGTGTGGCCATGTTTTCTCTCTCCCTCTCAGTCAAATAAATAAAAATATTATTTAAAAAGTACAATTAAATAAAAATAAAAGTTAATTAATAATGAAAATGAAAATTTAAAAATAAAGGTAAGCCGGGGAAGAAAGACCTATTTAATCCTTCTATAGTTTGCATCTCAAATGTGTCCCAAACCTCCATGTGCTGAATGCTTGGTCACCAGATTATGGGGCTAGTGAAAGGCAGTAAGATCTACCTAAAAGAAGTTAAGTCATTGAGGGAATGGACTGAAAGAAATCCTTGGGCTCCATGAGCTTCCTCTTTCCTGCTTCTTGGCCAACATGAAGTGAATCACATCCTCCACTACATGCTGCTACAGTGACATACTGTGCTGCCACGGTGAGAATACTGTACTTCCGCAGGCCCAAGCCACTGGGAAGGGCTAAACAAAGGTGGAACAAAGCCTCTGAAACTGTGATTCTGATGAGATGGTTGTCTCAAGTATCTTTCTTGTCAAAGGGACATAATTCTAACTAATAGAGACCTTTTGTGGTGTTAAAGATAAGAAAGGGCATTCAAATGTTCTTCTAAATGAGATGGAAGGGGCTATAGAATTCAGCAGTACAGACAGAGCCCTTTATGAAGACAATATCTGAACAGTTTAAATAAAGAGGCAAGGGATCTGGATGTAGCTCAATAATTGAGTACTTGTCTAGGATGAAGGAGGCCTCACATTCAATCCCCAACACTAAAAGAAGAAAAAAGAAGGATTGAGTATACAAAGCAGTAATGAAGTATGCCAGACACACAGCAAATTAAAACTAAATGAGTGTTAAGAATTAGGCTCAAGGACCGAAGACATCTGCTGAAGCTTTACTGCCACAAGAACCCATGTAACTGTGTGGCTGTTTAACACAAGCAAGTAATACAAGCTCAATTACTTAATCTAATGCATACAATTTTGCATCTTCAGTAGAAAATGAACTAACAAGACTCTGATGAATGGCTTATACTTCTCACCTAAATATAAACATTATCTTGTAAAACTGACTACTCATGGAGCTAAGAAGACAGCTCAGCATTTAAAGACACTTGTCAGATTGCAAAGCCTCCTGGTACAGGTTCAGCTCCCCTGACACCCAGGTAAAGTCTAATGGGAATTCATTTGCAATGGAAAGAGACCCCAGTATACAATCATATATACATACACACACATGCACACATGCACACACAAATAAGTAAATAAATATTTTAAATTTAAATTGAATTCTCATAGAACAAATTATAGTCCCTCTACATTTTGCATTTCAGATAATCTAAAAATATATTTTCTCTGGAGACAGGTATTTATGGATGTGTAGCATCAAACTAGATAGACACATAAGGTTAGAAATTAGTAGAACAGAAGACTTTTTTTTTTTTCATGGTAGGGTCTCACTCTGGTCCAGGCTGACCTGGAATTTCTCAGGGTGGCCTTGAACTCACAGCAATCCTCCTACCTCTGCCTCCTGAGTGCTGGTATTAAAGGCGTGCACCACCACGCCTGGCTCAGAAGACTTTTTTGTCATAAGGCATTTGGTACCATTAGCCTTGTAACCCTAGATATCAGTATTTCAAAAGTGAACATGAAAAATGTTAGTTGTGCTACCTTAAGAACTTTCTTTCTTAAAATTCTCCAGTGATTATATAAGACTGAAATAGGTTGTAATAATGACCAGAGATGATCATTTGTTTGCAGTGCAACTTTAAAAGACAGCACTGCATTTCACAAATAGCAAATTTTCTTCCAGCTCACATAGATGAGAGTAGTCATAAGACAGTTGAACTTTTTCTTAAACATCTATAGTTGTAGCCAGAGTCAAGTCTCCAAGTGGTACTGAGACATTATCAGAGTATATTAAGTGCTTGCCATTGTTTTGCTATTTGGTTGACTGATTGTTTTGGGCTACTAAGTAGAATTCAGAAAGATAAACTACAAAAAAAAAATGCTTAGTCAAATGTCTGCCACTTAGTGGGCAATAAAAACTATGTAACAGTGAGTTGTTGAGTGAGTAAACTAATGTGTCGGTGTTTGAGCAGAAATGCAGCTTGTTATGAAGACTAGAACTGTGTCCTAGGAAGTTACCTTGATATCAAGCAATGCATTTTTTGCCCTTTATTTCTGCATCAGTTTTCTCCTCTATTAACTGGCTTTCTATGCCATGTTGTTCCAAAGACTGTCTCATTCCTTCTGAGCTGCATTCTTTGTAATGTGTTGACATGCCAGTGCTCATTGAACAATAAGAAACTTTCTTTTGTTGCCAGGGCCAAATCTCTGTGATGATCTGATTGGCTCATCTTAAATCAAGGACCTACCCCTGGTCTGGATTGGTTTGCATTAAAATGATAGGTTTCTACATTATAAACATGATTCCTGAATGATCTCCTTAGATATTTTTTTCTTCAGAAATAGAAAACAGTTTGTAGAGAAGAAGAGCTGGGATAAGTTGGATAAATAACCAAAATCTATTTTTGGTGACTGGGTGGTTAAGTAAGTTTTTCTGAGACATAACTAAATGAAAGGACATCAGGAAAATGCAAAGGAAAAAGATGATGACTGACAGAGTGCAGAGATTTGGAATCTATCCCTAAACAATCTCTACTCAAGGTCCAAACACACTGTAATTAAGTATTGACAAATATATATATATTTTTTTAATTTAATTTATTAGTTTTCTTTTCAGTAAATACAGGCAGTTTGGTACCATTGTTTAGGCTCATCTGTGATCTACCCCCTCCCATTAGACCCTCCTTATTATTGAAAATGGGTCGTGCATTGTGGAGTTAGCCCCCAGTTATTAGTATGATAAATGTCTCTGAAAATCATGACCCAACATGTAACTCTGACATTCTTGACAAATATTTTTAAATGCATATAATTTAGATCAATTATATTTTAGGAATTTTATTATAATGATCTTATAAACTATGTAAGTTTTTAGTAGATTTGTAGGACATATTTATATAAAGATGAGGAAATAAGAATCTATGAATATTTTCACATTTTCTGTTACTTCCTCTAAATTTATAGCTGGAGCACAAAAAATCTATCTCAGAATACATTATTTTGACACTCTTTCATCATTGAATGGAAAGTAGGCTTAAAAAAAAGACAAGCAGCTAAAGCTGGATTTCTGTGGAAGCAGCTGAGATCCAAGGTGCTCTAGGCTACAAGCTCAGGTATGGAAAAAATTCAGCCTACTGACTTTTATCCTCCTTCGGACAAGATGGCTGTGGGTCATTAGGCCTCTGGTTATGAAACATGAATATGTCTATTTTCATTATTAGAGGATGTCTGATGGGATGAACTAACTGATTTTTGTTTCTTTGCAATAATAGCAAAAGGAAATTTCTTGAGATGAAAGAAGTCAAATGGACATAAATGTAATAAAAACAACTAGCATTTACACACTACATGTGATGAACTAGGCATTGCATCAAGTGATTACAGTGGTATATTTTATTGGATATTTCCAGTCAACCTATGACAGGAATCAAGTCATCAATCTATTTTAAAGATGAAAATGTCAAGGCTTGAGGAACTTAAGGTGAAGCATAAGGAACAGAATGAAACTGAAATTTCTATAGAATACTGACTATACTTCAGTGAATCCTCTATGTTACAGGTTACATTCCACAGTGAGTCAACAAGTCGGGGAAGTAAGCTGTCTGGTACCTGAACCCTACCTGCATTCATTTAAGCAGGAGAGGAAAAATTCTGATTTATTGAGACAAGTGAAAAAGATATATCTGCATTTATTTCCTACTTAATATAAACAGCATCTAGCTATTACTCATTCTCTAGCTACTACAAATTGTTCTGAGCTGGAAAGTTGAGATTTCTTATTCATGAATAGGGAAAACAGCGGTGGGAAGATATGAATACCAGAGTTATTCCAACATGCTGATTAATTCTCTGCAGGAAACATTGAGGAGCTACTCCATAAGGAGTCTTCCACCTTTCAAATGACCTCTGCTCAAAGTATAGCAGACACTCAGAAAGAAACCCAGTTACAATCAGCCTTCACTTGGGGAAAAGTCCAACTCTGACCTCTACCCTAGGTGGAAAACATGATAGTAATTATTTTTGCTTTATTTGGGATAGAATTGGGCATATTTCCCATTTATATATAAATCTGGATGTTATATGAAAAGACATAGCAATATTTAAATGAACCCAAATAAAGGAAATTTAAACTGATATTTATAATCTTTAATGAGGTAGGTGGGTATCTTTTAATTGAGATTTAAATGATATTGCTCAACATCATGATTTATCATTTTCAGGTGTTCTTATGAAAACAAGCTATTGATATTTAATTCTCAGTAACTTCAGGACCATTTTTTTCTTTTATCAGTGATATTCTTAAGAGTTCCCCACCACAAACTTCCTCCTAGGATGTGGACATAGAAACAATAAGAAGACAGAAACCTCCTAGAAGCAACCTAATATAGGACAAGGAAAACAAAGTCCAATAGATTTTCACTGGTAAGAGAAACTGTTTTCCATATTATTATACTCACGATTATATTCAAGACTAAAACCCCAGAGAAACAGATTCTTTTAACCTCACCATAGAAGCCTTCATGAATAATACTGTTTTGTCTTGACACAGTATAAGTGCCCATCATAAGCCTGCTTCAAATGCACCTTGTCTAAGTTCATAACCAGATTTAGAATAAGAAAACATAATAAAATCCCACTCTATAATGTATTTTCAAAACCAAATTTGAATTTGAACATATATATTGAATTTTTTAACTGTCGTTTGTATTATTTTCAGTGATTGTTTTTGAAGGACAACAGATATCTTTCAGGTGTCTTAGATCCAACAATATGCCTCACTACACAAAATAAAGAATTTGTCAACCACATAGAAGCTTTCAGTTCTGTCTCCCATCCTTAATACTGTGATTATCATTGTCTTATGTGGTAACTAGAATGTAAAATGTTCCCATGGGTTCATATATTCAAGCAGTTAATTGCCAGCTTGATGGTGCTGTTTGAGAAGGTTGTGGAATCTGTAGGGGGTGGAACCTTGCTGGACAAACTGTGCCCCATGGCTTGGCCTTGAGGTGGTATAGCCAGCTCCATACCCTCTTCTCCCCCCCCCCCAACCCCCACTCTTGCTCTCTCCCATTCTGGCCTGCCATTATGAAACTTCACTCACAACTGTAAGCTGAATTAACCTCTTTTTCTTCCATATGCTGGCACTGGTTGGGTATTTTGTCTAAGCAACATAAAAGTAACTGATACAAAAAAAACTGGTACTGAAAAGTAAGGGCACTGCTCCACTAAGCCCAATCTTGTTCTTAGACTTTAGGCACTAGTGTGTGGGAGGAATAAAGAAGACTTTGGAACTTGTGACTAGAGAAGCTTTACTGTAAGCAGATCTTAATGAATCATTCTAGTGAGAGGTAAGAAGACCAAAAGCCTAAGAG
The DNA here is from genome assembly GCF_020740685.1 of Jaculus jaculus. Classification (NCBI taxonomy): domain Eukaryota; kingdom Metazoa; phylum Chordata; class Mammalia; order Rodentia; family Dipodidae; genus Jaculus; species Jaculus jaculus. The sequence continues at coordinate 135,058,159 of NC_059107.1, forward strand.
AATTGTGTACTGTTGAATCAGGCTTGCTGAGTTTCAGAGGGGAACAAAGGTTTTTGGAAAGTGTGCTCAAGGTAGTTTGTATGATATTCTGGCAAAGAAGATGACTACATTCTGCTCATGTCCTGAGAACTTGTGTAAAGTGGAATTGAAGGAAATAGACTAGGGTAGTTTGAATGTATGTTCCTGATAGACTCAGATATTTTATTAGAGCTTATAAATGGGATTTCCATCCACCTGGATAAAGGAGGTATCATTGGGGGAGGATACCAGGGTCCAACTCTAAAGAGTGTTAGTGGGAAGATCTGATTTACAGCCTAAAGGTATGCAAAATAGTCTGAGCTCTGCCTGGGTCCCTACTCTTTTGTGTTGCTTACAGTGCTGGATGTTTGGTGATGTCTCTCTGCTTGGTATGTATGGGAGCCAGCTTCTTCGGCCATTGAGAGAACTTCCCTTGGATCTGTAAGCTGAAATACATCCTTGCTTCATTAAACTGTGTCTGGCTTGGATGTTCATCCAGGAACATGAAGCTGACTACAACAGAAAATTGGTACTGAGAAGTGGGGGTTGAGTGGCTGGGATGAATCAGACCACGTGGATTTTGTTCTTTTGGAAATTGTGTGCTGGAGGAATGTATATGGAATTGGTACTTACAATTGAAAACTCCTTCCAGAATGGTAAGCTAAGGTTTATGTACTATTCCTGTGAGACTTTGAAATTACAAAAAGAAAGAAATGTTTTTGGAGGCTTTACTTATGGACTTTTGAAGGAAAGACATGAGAGAACTTTGTTGGAACTGGGCTACTGGCATAAGGGCTGTTTGCATTTTTCTACTCAAGCTCTAATAGTTTGAACAAGGTTTAATTTAAATGTAATTTGATGTGCTTGCCAGAAGATATAGAATTGAGAGATGTAAGATTTAAAATTGAAGAAATTCAAGCAAGTTTAAAATTATAGGCACAGAGATTTGTTTTAGGTTACTGAAGCTGCTATTGTCAAACACATTAACAATCTTAAGGAAGATGACCCAACTACTTTACAATGAAACAATAAAAAGAATACCTGAGGTGGTTATAACCAGAAAGACTAAATGGTAGAAATGCAAACTCTTTTAAAAGGAGATGACTGAAAGGAAGGAACCTGCTCTTGAAGGTCATGATTTATTTTGTCCATGGTGTAACAATATGGCTGTGTCCTACACACCTGGTATTGATTTTGGAAGTATTAAAAATGTATGGAACCAGATCACAAAGTGTGCATGGTTCTAGGACAGAATTAGACAATACAGAGACTGTTACAGGTGATTGGTTATGGATGTTGGACTTGAACTGTAGATGTTTGCCTAATGGCTATTGATTTTACATTGGTCCAGTCTCTCTTGGTTCTGCCTTATAGGAATGTAAATGTTTATTCTGTACCATTATGTGTTGGAAGTGTGCAACTTGTTTTGACTTTATAGGATTCAGTTAATAGACAGCCATTAATCTCAGATTAGACTTAGGACTTTGGAATAATCTTAAAGTTGGGCAAACACTATAGGAACCTTTGAAGTTGAACTGAATACAATTTATAATGTGGTATTGTAATGATTCTATTGGGGGGCCAGGGGAGGAATGTGGTAGTTTGAATGTATGTCCCCTAATAGACTCAGAAGTTTTATTAAAGCTTTTATCTTGGATTTTCTGCCACATGGATGGAAGAGGTGTCTACTGGGGATAGATCCTGAGGTCCATCCCTAAGGGATGTTTGGGGGTGGATCTGATTTTAAGCCTGAAGTAATGTAGAGAAGTCTGAGCTCTGTCTTCATCCCTACTGTTTTTCTGCCTGGATATGCTTGCCTGTGGTGCCGGCTGTTTGGTGGTGTATCTCTGCTTGGAAGTTTGAATGGAAACCAGCTTCTGTTGTTGATGATAGAGAGGAGAAGGATATGGAGAAAGGAAATCAAGAAGAATTTGACCAGAACTCAAACAAGCTTGAAATTACTCCAAGATTCATATTGTGGAAGAACTTAAAAGTATGGATGGGAAGACTCCAACTAATATGGAAGAGAGAGGGGAATGCCAGTACAGAATTTTGTAAGGAAAACATGATAAGATCACCATAAAAAGTTATTGAAGAAAATGATGCTGTGCTGCCTAATAACAGACACCAGCTTCGAAGAGTTTCTCACCTCCAAAATTGAAATGGCAGGTCCTTTATGTAGAATTGGGCAGGTGTCTTGAGAAAAGGAACAATGAGGAGTTTTCAGTATATTTAGGCAAGCAACCTTCCTCTGTGATGTCTTCCTATCACCTTCTAGGATGAGTTGCTATTGTTTGAGAAAATACAGTAAAGGATATTGACTCTTTACAAGAGCTTTGAGAATGAATGCTGAGTTGCAAGGCAATTGCAGCTACCTCTTTAGGATTCCAGTTAGTTCATTAGTAGAACACACTTCCTGACCACCTGTTACACACAATCCCTGCTGGTGAGTCATTTACACATTAAAGACCACATGGATGGGGATTGACAGAAACAACCTATTGATCAATCTGAACAAGTGTTTGTATTCAATCATAATTTATACCATGCATAAACCAAGGTAGTTGCAGTCATGATGGGGTGGCAGGTAAAGAGCCTGGCAATTTCTTGTTTAGACAAAAGCACCTGACAAAGAAACCCTCATTAGGGTCTCTGGAGAGCCACTGACAGCTGAGGAGCTGTCTGCTCTGTCAGAAGACCTTTGAAAATAGTTCTTGTTTTTGAATCAGAATTGTCTGCATTGCCAGCAGGAATCCAGAATTACATTGTTTGCTTCCTTGCCAGTTTTCTCTGCCTTTCAGCACTCATAGAATTCACCCAAACCTTTAGCTGTCTTCAAAACCTTTTTGCTTTTGGAGTTCATGCCCACCAACACAGAAGAATCTATTATCTTAGAAATCATTTATGCGTCCTTGCTTCTGTTCTGCCTAATTACTTTCAAGCCTCGCCTTGAAATATACTGAGATGTAGCTTTGCTGGGCAGTTACGGGAACTGGGACCCTGAAAGTAAAAAGCAGGAATCTTTTGGGGCTTTGTCAGAAATCAGAGAGGAAGCTGGCTTCTCCTTAGTTCTTGCCTAAAGGAGTTCCCTAGATTTGTACACAAACAACCTGAGCTGCTCCTGGGAGGAGGTCCCCTTCCCTAGAGTTTAAAGCTAAGCCTGACATTGTGGCTGGTCAAGTTCAGTGTCATGGCTGACCTCTTCCTGAGCCAGCCCCTAGCCGAGACCAATCAACTAGCACTGTGGCTCACCTGAGCCAGAAAGTAAAGCCCACTACAGTAAGCTTATAAATACATTTACGAGGGCAGGGCAAGCTCTTTTAGCTGCAGGTTCATTACCTCTGAGCCCCCACGTTCTGGTAAGTCTCTCTTGACCCCTCTCTACCCCCTCCTGCCCTCCACATGGCAGGAAATCTCTATGCTTTCTCCTCTTTTTCTCTCTCTAAATCTCTTCTCACCCTTCTTCTAGGCCAACAAGGGATCTCAGACCACGTGGGTACATTCATTTTCCCTGCCTTGGTCTTGTGCTCCCTTAAATAAATACAATAATTTAATCATTGTCCTTCTCAGTTTTGTTTGCCCAATTCTTTGGTTAAGTACAAACACGAATCTGGGGTTAGGGTTTCAAGGACTCTGTTTCTGAACCCCTAACACCCCATTTCAATACAGTTACAGATTGTTAGTGATTGTGTGTGTGTGTGTGTGTGTTTGTGTGTAAAAGATATACACATACACAGAGGAACAGAAACTGACCTTCACTTTGTGTTTCTACAAGAACAAAAGGAAAAAAAATGGTAGAAACAGGGAAATGGACTTTCAAAAGTAGAAATTATCCAAATAACTGCTATTCAAACAACAACGAAAAAAAGAAGGCTGGGAAAAATGTATGAGTGGATAAAATGCTTGTCACTCAAATATAAGTATTTTAGTTAATATCCTCAGAACCCATTTAAAGCTGACCATTGTAGTAGGCATCTATAATCCCAGTGTACCTACAGCAAGATGGGAGGCAGATAAAGCAGAATTATGACAGTACACAGACCAGCCAGCCTGTCAGATGAGGACATAAACAACAATAGAATTTACTTCAAATGAATTGGTAAGTGAGAACTAACACTCCAGGCTGTCCTCTGACCTTCACATGTGTACCACAGCATCCACACACCTACAAACACATCCACACATAGACCAAAATATAACAATAAACAAAAACAAAAACTGCCTCGTGGAGAACCAGTGTGAGTGTCATGCTTTGATGAGCTGCCTCTCAGATAGCTCTCAGACATCTTTTGCCAGCCATATAGCACATTCTTTTTTGTTTGTTGTGTTTTGTTTTTCAAGGTAGGGTTTCACTCTAGCCCAGACTGACCTGGAATTCACTATGTAGTCTTAGGCTGACCTCAAACTCATGGCAATCCTCCTGCCTCTGCCTCCCAAGTGCTGGGATTAAAGGTGTGCGCCACCACACCTGGAACATTCTAATTTTATGTGCTGAAATAATAACTTGACTCAAGAAGTACAGAGGTCATTTCTCAGCACCACCATCCTTAAACCTCCTGGTGCCCCATTGACCTTGAAGGAGAAATAGAAATCTCACTTCTTTTAGGCAGTTTAAGTTAGAAATTGAGACCCAGAGAGCACCAGGAGATACTACTACACATGCCAGCCCTCCCTGGCACAAATGGAACTTTTGGCAGGAATGGAACTCATGTCTGATCAAGACTCATCTACTACACTCATCTGTAAGTAACTGCAGTGTCCCCCACTGCCCATGGGCTAGCACACCACCTTGGTGCACTTGCTCTGGGGTCCACCCTCCAAATCTACAAGCAAACTGGATCTTCCCCTTACATATAGAAATGGGTGAAAGAATGCAATTTCTATACTATAAAGACTGTGGCCTTCTTTATATCTCTCTGCCTGCCTCTGCTTGCTCTGGCCACAGGGATACACCTGAGTCTAGCCTTTATCCACCACCCAGCCTGGATGAGTGAGGGGGAGAGCGTAGTACTGTTTCTTGATCTGAATAACTCTCTGCTTGCCTCTATTTTATACTTTGGGGTAACTTCTCACTTTAATTACATGTATAATTTTCCTTTGGTCTCAGTATCTACTACATACCTATTTCCCTACAGTCCAAAACTACCACATGAGTGCCTTCTCTAACTCTGGGCCTCTTAACTGTGTACCTTTTCTTAACCACTAAGCCATTCCTCCATTTTCTATGTGTAACTTTTCTAAACTCAGGAAACCATGGGTATAACTGTCTTTAGTACTCATTTCTGAATTTCTTGGTCTCTGCTTTGATATTTTCCCTCTGCTATTCTTCCTTAAGCTCCCACCATTTGCCCTCTTAACTCTCTTCCTTAGAGAAGCATGAAGTAGATGTCATGTTTTTCTTCTCACTCCCAACCAAAACCTGACAAATCTAGATTCCTACTCAAACATGTATATAAGACCATCACCCCTGAAACAAATTTCACTCTCTCATTGGCTGGTGTGGCAGCCATAAGTTACGGATGTATGGATACTAACTCCAAAGCTCACAGTAGTCCAAGAATCCCTCCTGGTAAATGTCATTGCTCTTTGGGATCACTAAATTTCTATTTTGCCTTTGGTGTGTGGGCACCCTAACTTTTCTTCAGTATCTAGTGGCTGTTATACATGTATTATGGATGTATTATAGTGGTTGAACTGGAAATGGGTATAATCATCATCTCTGTCTTCCAGATCATGAAAGTAAAGGTTAACAAAGTTGTGCATAGCTGGGATCAAACTCAATATCTTCCTGTGAAAAAAAAAAAATTGGATGCCTTATTTTTGTATCACTCAGACACATTCCATATCCAACATATTAATTGGCATGAATTGTCCTAAATCACTACATTAGTGACATGTCTTTCCATGCTAATTCCCTCATGCTAAGATGACTTTCTAAATATGTCCCCATATAACCTGACCCATCTCTAATATGATCATAGTCCCTACAAGAAAAAATTGCATTCTCGAAGGTTTTAAATTTATAATATAACGAGTCTGCCCCACCTTCTCAATGCTTAAGAAGATATTCAGTGAGAAAAACTAAATGAGGAACATCCTCAATGCATATCTATGATTACTCACTGGGCCTAAAAAGACAGGGAAGAAGGGTGATGTTAATGGGAGCAGTGAGAAACAAGCCTTAAAAGAGGGCTGTCCAACAGAAGCAAGGTATGTACAGAAGAATGAAGCCATTCTTATGGGAGGAGAACCATAGAGAAGACCCATAGAATAAACATTGCGTTCTCTGTTCTGTTCTTAATCAACTGCTAGTTTAACTCTTGCTGGAAGCCAACCAGGAGCCAAAACACAATGAAACTACGGTAAACAGAAAATGGATCTAGAGAGGCCAAGAGAGAACTTCCAGTGTATTTCTCATTAAAATTCTCCTTTCAGAAAATAGGTGTGGTGTTTCCTACCACAGGGTCCAGAAATTTCATTTCCTTAAATATATATAAGAGAAATGTTTATAGTATATATGCTCACTAAGCTGCATAGTCAAGAATATTTTTAAAATGTTGTTTAAAACAGTCAAGAACTTACATCTAAATTTCTATTAATTGCAGATAGGATATAGCATGAGCTATTGATAGAATATAAGATGCAGTGATGAGAAAGCCACATGCTAGTTATAAATACACTCACATGGATAAATCTCAACAACATAATGTAAAGTCAGACAAGAAAGAACCCGATGAATGACTGCAGTTATAAGATTCTAAAATTATCCAAGCCAGCTTGTGGTGATAAAAGTCAGAACAGTGTTTACCTGTTGGTGTGTGTGGGAGGGGAGACAGAAGGAGGTATTGACTGGTGAGGAACAGGAAAGAGCCTGTGGGTGGTAGTTACTTGGGTACAGACACATGTAAACATTCATTGAGTTGGATACTTAAACAGGTTCATTTCATGCAGGTTCTTTCTCAGCTCAATCAGCATAACAGCCACCAGTACTACTATTGTATGTATGTATGTATGTATGTATGTATGTATGTATGTATGTATTTACTAGAGAGAGAGAATGGCCGCCCCAGGGCCTCTAGCCACTGCAAACAAACTCCAGATGCATGTGCCATCATATGTATCTGGCTTATGTGGGATCTGGAGAATCAAACCTGGGTCCTTAGGCTTCTCAGGCAAGCACCTTAACCACTAAGCCATCTCTCCAGCCCACCCACCAATACTACCCCTAAGAGGAACCCATTACAGCAGTAACCTTTTTGTTGCTAAGTCAAAATGCTCAGCCAGAAACAGCTTATGGGAGGAAAAGTTTTATTTCATCTTACAATTTTGAGGTGAAGTTTCATCATAGCTGGTAAAATATGGCAGAGCAGACAGGCAGGATGTCATATCTTGTCACTACAGAAGAAAGGAAGTAGTTCTGAGTTATCTCTCCACACCCAGTAGGGCTGGACTAGTAAAGCTCAAGGTCTGTTCCCAATGACATACTTCCTCCAGCAAGGGCCCACCTCCCAAAGGTTCCACCACCAAAAACCTCCACTAGCTGGAGACTAAGTAGGAGGTTCAATCACAACCACTGGGGTATATGGAATACTCTTTACATCCCCTTACAGCAAAGGCATCCAGACTTAAGATGCCCACCAGGTTATAACAGAAAGTCAAAAGTTTAATCAGAAAAAAAACACTTCTGATATATAAACTGGATGAAAAAAAAAAAAAAAATCAGGGTGGGGGAAGAACAGGTTGCTAAGAAGAAAATGGCAAAGCCCAAACATAAAAATTGCCATTTTCAAGAAACATTTGAATAGTGAATCTAAAGCAGCCTTTCAGAAACACAGGAACAGAGTAGAGAGTTAATATTCTGAGGAGGTCATGCCTGTGGGGCCCCTCAGATCTTGACATGCTGACTGATGCCTGTGTAAATCTGTCCAAAAATGTTACTATTTCACACAGGGTTAAAGCTTCAGAGAGCTATGATAGATAATCCATTTTTATGAAAAGTGGCCAGAAACATTGCATGACTGATTCTCAAACATAATTTATTTTTTCTTAGTAAATTGAGTAGAACATAGAATTGAGAGAAATTATTCAAACTTACCTAGCTTGCTGTTTTCTCATTTATTACTAAGTTGGTTTTCAATGCAATAACAATGAATATTTCTAAGTTTGACCTCCAATTACATGGCATTTTAATGTCCTGACCCACCATTACAAATTTAACAGATATCTTCGCTCTGAAGCTATCTCAGTGGACCTGACACTATGGTGAGAAAACCTCCTCCTGGGAATAGATTGCTCCCCATTAGAGTGGAATTAATGTCTCTAAGCTCCATGGCTCCATTTTGTAAATTGCTTCTCCATGGTACATGATATGGCACAGAGCCATGTGACCATTACCATCTGGCTGCTGGGACAGAATGCACCATCAGAAGCAGCTTGAGGAAGGAAATGGCTTATTTCAGCATACAGTTTCAAGGGGAGATTTCATTATGGTAGTGAATGAATGGCATGATCAGAAAACTGGCTCATATGACCACACATCATGTGGGAGGAAATAGAAAAACTGAGTGGGCTAGGCATCATATCTTCACAGCAGCGGGAAGGAAGCAGTCTCTCTGCTGAGCATGGAGCTGGGCTATGATAACCCCAGTGCCTTTCCCGAGTGACATGCTTTGCCTAGCAAGGCTGCACATCCCAAAGGCCCGACAACCTTCCGAAACTGCCACCAGCTGGGGACCAAGCATTCAAAACACATGAGACTGGGGACATTTCACATTCAAATCACCATATACCACAGACGGCAGGACACAAAACTGAAACATAAGAGAAAGACAACTGGGTTTCAGGGGGACTGGGTCTGAATACAGATGTAGTATCCACAGTAAATGAATCCTCTCAAGACCAGAGAGGGTCTTAGAGATATTGTGGTTATATAATTTGTTTTATCCATGTTGCTAGAGCCATGCTAGTGTCTAGACACTGTATATCTCTAATCCATCATATCTGTGGAAACTTCTTCCTAAATTCTCCTCTTTATGTATTCCATAAAGGAACACACAAGAAGTCAGGTGTGGTGGCACATATCTTTAATCCCAGCACTCTGGAGGCAAAGGTAGGAGGATTGCCATGAGTTCAAGGCTACCCTGAGACCACATAGTGAATTCCAAGTCAGCCTGGACTAGAGTGAGAGTCTACCTCGACACTCCTCCAAAAAAATACAAGGTTGCATAGCCTACTGTTTTTCCTTTTCCCACCCCACTATAATCTGAGCCACACTGACTCCCTACAGCATTATGTCTATGTGAGATTCTGAAGTTCTTTCCTAGAGAATGCTTCAAACACTCTCTCTCTCTCTCTCTCTCTCTCTCTCTCTCTGTCTCTCTCTCTCCCTCTCCCTCTCCCTCTCCCTCTCCCTCTCCCTCTCTCTCTCTTTCTCTCTCTCTCTCTCTCTCTCTCTCTCTCTCTCTCACACACACACACACACACACACACATAACCTGAAAGCTCTTTAGGTAGATTGGGAATGCCTTCTTTTTCTTTTTTTTAAATTTTTTTAAATTTATTTATTTGAGAGAGACAGACACAGAGAGAAAGACAGATAGAGGGAGAGAGAGAGAATGGGCGCACCAGGGCTTCCAGCCTCTGCAAACGAACTCCAGACACGTGCGCCCCCCTGTGCATCTGGCTAACGTGGGACCTGGGGAACCGAGCCTTGAACCGGGATCCTTAGGCTTCACAGGCAAGCGCTTAACCGCTAAGCCATCTCTCCAGCCCGGAATGCCTTCTTTTGAAATCACTGTTCTGGTTTCAAACTTTAAATCATCCTATAATCTTGTGTTCTTAAAATTAATCCAACTTTTCCTCCCATGCGTATTTTTCTCCCTCATGGACCTAAGTATCAAAGTATGCTTACTTTGTGATTCATCTGAAAACAAATGCTTCAGGAAGTAGGAGTTAAAAACTCCTCCTGGCTGATGTCATCCCTCAAAACAAGGTCCCCTTATTTAGTCCATGATGTCCCTGTCTATACTTACTTCAGAGTGAAAGGTAATAGTAGGCTTATGAAATCAACATGCTGGACCACGTATTTCTATTTTATAAATGCAGAGTAAGTCAAGAATGCCAGATGACCATGTTATAGTCCTTTTGTTCCCTGCCAACCCATAGCCTTATGGACTCAAATATGCTACTATTGAAACAGATGGCTCTCCCTGCTCCCCAGGTTATTACATAAGGAGATAAGGGGCAGTGGACTTGGCATGCCTGATTTTCTAGGAAGACAAGAGCAATAGCAGTGACACGACCCTAGGTGTAGAGAGAACTCAGCTTCAGAGCCAGGCTTGCCTAAAGTCAAATCTTGGCTGAGTGCCATTCTGATCGTAAGACCTTCAGAAACTCACTTCAATTGGCCTCCATCGCTGTCCTATGCAGCAGAGATAATACTACCCTTTCATATGTTTATTAGGAGTTTGATCTCACTAGAATTCAGTGATTCCCAACTCAACTAGTCTAGCTAGCCAGCTTGCCATCCAGAGCCCCTGTCTCCACCTTCCCAGCACTGGGATTATAAGTGAAACCCCATGCCTACCCATCATTTACGTGGGTGCTGGGCATCCAAACCCAGGTCCTCATGCATGCAAACCATGTGCTGTGGCCACTGACCTCTCTCCTCCAGCCCCCTACATAGGAATTTTTTTTTTTTTTTTTTTTTGGTTTTTCGAGGTAGGGTCTCACTCTGGCTCAGGCTGACCTGGAATTCACTATGTAGTCTCAGGGTGGCCTCGAACTCTCAGCGATCCTCCTACCTCTGCCTCCCAAGTGCTGGGATTAAAGGCGTGCGCCACCACGCCCGGCTACATAGGAATTTTTAAACAGATTAGTTTAAATCTACCTGCTTAAAATAAGTGATAAGTAATAGAAATTCAGAGACTATTTTGTTTTCGCTCCTAAACAGGAATTAGTGAAATGACAACAATAATTATGAGAATCATTCAAGAGCAACATAACACCTTTCATATTCTGCTGGGGATTTTGTGTGCTATGCACCCTTGCAATACTATACTAGGTAGAATGTTACTTACTTGAATTACAGTTTCTGATTTCTCACATTTGTTTTAAGGAATCTTTTCAAATAATTTTTTTAAATTTATTTATTTATTTATTTATTTATTTATTTATTTATTTATTTATTTATTTGAGAGCGACAGACACAGAGAGAAAGACAGATAGAGGGAGAGAGAGAGAATGGGCGCGCCAGGGCTTCCAGCCTCTGCAAACGAACTCCAGACGCGTGCGCCCCCTTGTGCATCTGGCTAACGTGGGACCTGGGGAACCGAGCCTCGAACCGGGGTCCTTAGGCTTCACAGGCAAGAGCTTAACCACTAGGCCATCTCTCCAGCCCTCAAATAATATTTGTTATCAAGCCCTCCATCAAACCTTTTATTCCACCTATGACAGCCATACACTTTCCCTAGCTGCAGCCTGTCAGCACCCTGCCTCAGGTGTGTTGCCTTCCCTTGTTTCCTGCCCTCGCCTCTGACCTGGTACACTTACACAAAAACTTGATTGGCATAAGGGCATTTATAAATCTAAAATCCTGGCATCATATGGGACAATCCTTTGTGAGTATAACTAAAGAAGGCAAATAAATAACTGCTGTTATTAATTTCACACTGAAAATTTAGAGGTGCCTATGGCCTCTCGGTGAAACTGGAAATTACAGCTCTGAGTGGCTGTGACTAAATCCCTATCCTAGGAATCCCTCCTTCTCTCCTTCAGTCTTCTACTCATGCTTCCGAAATCACATTCCCAAATAAATCATTTTCAAAAAGGTGTAACTTAAGCCAGGCGTGGTGGTGCATGCCTTTAATCACAGCACTCGGGAGGCAGAGTAGGAGGATCGCCATGAATTCGAGGCCACCCTGAGACTATGTAGTAAATTTCAGGTCAGCCTGAGCTAGTGTGAGACCCTACCTCAGAAACTCCCACCCCACCCCAAAACAGGTGTAGCTTGAATACAAAGTATCACCTATGGGCTCATGTGTTTGAACACTTGGTGGCATTATGGAGATTGGTGAACTTTTGAGGCAGCTGAGATGGCTGATAGAGGTGGATCACTGGGAACAGGTATTTGAAGATTATACTACAGCCCCACTTCCTGCCAGAGCTCCTTGCTTCCTGTCTCTGCTTCCTACCTGCTGTCAGGAGCTCTTGCTACCATGACTGGAGCAGCCTTGACCACCATACTGCGGTGGTTTGATACAAGTGTCCCCCATAACCTTAGGAGTTCCGAATGCTAGGTTCCCAGCTGATGGAGATTTGGGAGTTAATGCCTCCTACAGGGAGTACATTGTTGGGGGTGGGCTTATGGGTATTATAGTCAATTTCCCCTTGCCAGTGTTTGGCACACTCTCCTGTTGCTATTATCCATCTGATGTTGGTGAGGGGGTGATGTCCACCCTCTGCTCATTGCCACTGTTTTGCCCTGCCATTATGGAGCTTCCCCTTGAGTCTGTAAACCATAATAAACCCTTTTTTCCAAAAAGCTGCACTTGGTTGGGTGATTTCTGTCAGCAATGCAGCCATGACTGCAGCATAAACCAAGATGGATTGGTCCCTATAAACCACACCCAAGCCAAAGTAAATCCTTCCTCCTTCCAGGAGGTATTTGGCCAGAGCAGTAAGAAAAGTAACTGACACACCAGGCAGAGAGTGTCAAAAGGCTAAACAATTAGCTAGGCAAAATTGCTGAAGGCATGAGCTTACATAGTATAAGGATAACTTGCTTTAGCTATAGTTGTGTATTAGGTCTGTCCGAGTAGTTCTTATTTTCTCCTTGTGCTTTCTATGTCTCTAAGCTAGGGCTACTGTTCCAATTCTATTGGTGTCAGGTAAAAAATTAATTTTTTTTTTCAGACAAAAACATGGAGCTCAAGACTCTACCTATATAATAGTATTAAACCTGTGGAAGGAGGAAGGATTTACTCTGTTTTCATACAAATAGTTCTGTAACCTTGTTGGCTCCATTATTCCACTGTTATGTTTTCTATAAAGCTTCCCTTAAAATGTGTGAGCTCTATATTTGTTTCCTACAACATCTCTTTCTCCGACCTAGTAAAGCAATAATATAACCCCTCATCAATTTTACTTGGTATGGATTTTACTGTTGGTAGACAATATCACCAGGCACTCAACAATAGAAAATCACAGCACCAGGAAACACATTCTTGGTACAAAAGAAAAAAAACACAACTCCTTGATCCTTTAATTTTCCTGCAGAAGGACTTTCTGCTCTTCAGCTTTTGTGCCCTGTGTCGGGCAGAGATCTCTGTTGTGTTCCTGTTTTCACATTGCTACGGGTGCTGGGCTTTCCCCTGTAAAGGTGAGGAGAATCAATCTGCCAAGTGGAGGAGCCACCATATTCCTTCCATCTGGCTGTGAAGAGACGACTAAGGATGGTAATCCTTTCATTGTAACTCTGAGACTCACCTGAAATATCTTCTTTTCCCACAGAGGTCAGTTTTGCTTCCTCCTTTTAACTACCCATAACTTTCTGTTGGATTTTCTTTTATTTTCACAACAGGCCATTTACCCTTTTCTTCAAAACGCTAAAAAAAAATAAATAACAATCCCACCAATGTTTTGTTTACATGAATTTATCTTTCAGCATAACTCTTCTTTTGTATTCCTTTTCTAAAGAAAAGAGAATAAATTTCACAAGAGATAGAATAAGAGTTAATTTTGGAGTCAGACTGGCTTGGGTTTTGATCCCTGTTGTATGATGCTTAGAGGGTATTTCTACTTCTCAGTCTAGTATGTTTCCCTATAAAATAATGTTTCACAGAATCACAAAACTCTTGCAAAAACATACAGAGCATACTCTCTACAAGTAACTGTTTCTTCAGCTGTTTTGATAGTAGTGATACTTTTCTTGACTACATATGCATACGCATCTACGTACATGCACAGTTATAACTTCTAGTTGTGTGTTGCAGCCAGTTTCTCATTACTGGCAGAAATCACCCAATCGAGAGCAGCTTGTGGGTAAGAGGTTTATTTTGGCTTATAGGCTTTAGGGGAAGCTCCATGATAGCAGGGGAAACAATGGCATGAGCAAGGGGTAGACATCACCCCCTGGCTCACATAAGGTGGGTGACAGGAACAGAAGAGTGTGCCCAATACTGCCAAGGGGAAACTGGCTATAAACCCCTTAAGCCTGCACCAACTATACTCTGCCCTCAGGAGGCTTTAATTTCCAAGTGCCATCAGCTGAGGAGACTAGTGTTCAGAATACCTACGTTTATGAGGAACACCTGAATCAAACCACCACATTGTTCATTTCAGGTAGATTTGCCTTTCTCAGCCAATTCAGCTCCAGTTTTCCTAGGTTTCATGCTCATTCTATGGAAGGCTCCTTGGACATTTTCCAGTGAGTGCCTTTGGCCTCTTACACAGTTCAGATTGTTATTGTAGGAGTTATCCATTGCCGAGTAACAACAAATGTTAATTATCTTATATAGTTTGTGGGGGTCAGGCAGCCAAGGGCATTTTAGCAGGGCTCAGGGTCTCTCACAAGGCTGCAGTCAAGTAGTTTGCTGGAGCCACCATCCTCTCAAGGATCTCTCAGGCCAGAAACACAAAACACAGTATGTTCCACAGACCCAATTTCAGCAGCAAGGAATGCTCTAAAACTGCATGGTTGGCACCATAATGTTGACTGAGTTCCCTGTGGTGGGCTTCAACATGATTCTTATTGTCTAGACTAGATCTAGGCTAGGATAAGGTTGCTGTTCTAATTTGGGGAACCAGGGATTTGAAGGTCATTAACCTTAATTTATGGGATCTTAAACAAGTGAGAGTCTATCTTGTCTCCATATGGAAATGACCTACAATTAATCCAGGATTATCCTTATGGAACCATTTTGTGTGTGTGTGTGTGTGTGTGTGTGTGTGTATCCCAGAAGCTTAAATGCCCTTGTTGGACCAGAGTCCCACACAATCTAGTCCTGCAGAGATGGTCTAGAATGGCCACCAATTTGATGTACATTTGAGTGGCTCCTAAATCAGCTTAGGAAAAACAATTGGTAGTATCTACAACTCTGCTTGATTCCTGTGTGCTCCTCAGACACATTCTTCACTGCTCTGGGCCTTGAAAGATGCTGGAGGATGGCTTAGCTATCAAGGTGCTTTCCTGCAAAGCCAAAGGACCCAGGTTTGATTCCTCAGTACCCATGTAAGCCAGATGCACAAGGTGATGCATGCATCTGGAGTTCATTTGCAGAGGCTGGGCCCATTCTCTTTCCCTCTCTCTCTCTCTCTCTCTCTCTCTCTCTCTCTCTCCAATAAATAAATAAAATAAAAAATATTTTCTTTAAAACTGAGAGACTGAGCTGCATGGCCTTCATCAGCAGATCCCTTGACCTTGGCATCGGACAGGCTTTTGCCACTGAAGTTCAGGAAGGGGATCCAAATAGCAGGAAGAGTGTGAGGAAAAAGGAGGGGAAAAATACCACACATTTTTTTTTGTCTAACAGCTTCTAATTCAAGCAATTATTTCTAAAGGGTCGATTTCAGGATGAAAGTACATTCACCTGAAATAGATACTAGAAGAAATGAAAACCAAAGACGATAGTTAATATGCACATGACCTCAAGCAGACACAAATAAAATAATAGTGTCTTGGGTAGACTTTATTTCAAGCTTTCTCTTAAAATATTGCTGATATATGAGATATATAAACATGTATGTAAACATGGAATTCTTTTTTATTAATTATGCACACAGTGCATACAGTCATGTTGGTACCATCATTAGCCTCCTCCCTGTCCTGCCCCCTCCACAGGGACCCTCCTCATTGGGGAATGTGGGTTGTGCATTGTGGGCTTAGCCATCAATTATGGGTAAGAGGCAATGGCTCTGTGCATAATGACCCAATATGTGGCTCTAACATTCCTTCCACTCCCTCTTCTGCAAATTTCCCTGAACCATGTTGGGTTCGTTTTAGGTCGGCCTCAGTGATGAGGTCTTGGGAGCCTCTGTGCCTGTGGATATCTGGTTTGGTAGGAGTTGAGCGTTCTATATGTCTGTCTCCTTCACCCTTGTGCTGGTACCAAGTTCACCAAGAAAGCAGCACTCATGCTCATTTCTCCAATTACTCGTAGTTTCAGGTGGGGCCCTTTTGAGGTGTGATGGCGCTCTCCTTAGAACCTGTAAACATGGAATTCTTAAGAGTAACATTTGTATCAAATTCTGCAAAAAGACATGGTAAGGGGCTAGAGAGATTGCTCAGTGGTTAAGCTACTTACCTGTAAAGCCTAATGACCCAAGTTTGATTCCCCAGTATTCATGTAAAGCCCGATGTACAAAGTGGCACATGCATCTGGAGTTGGTTTGCACTGGCTAGAAGCCCTGATGCATCCATATCCATTCTCCCTCTCTTTCCCACGTGTGGTGGCCCAGGCCATTAATCCCAGTATTCAGAAAGCAAAGGTTTGAGGATTGCTATGAGTTCAAAGCCAGCCCACAATTGCACAGTGAATGCCAGGTCAGCCTGGACTACAGCAAGACCCTACTTCAAAAAAAAAAAACAAAGAAAGAAAAAAAAAGCCTATTGCAGAATACACAGTAGCCTTGCTATAAGACAAAAAGCAGGCAGACTAAAATGACTAACAGAATACACAAATATCACCAAACCCCATGAAAATAAACTGCTTTAAGTGTGGACTACAACACACTGCTTCATATTCCTGCAGTACTTTTGTGATAATCATTTAATAGAAAATGATAACTTTTTTGAAAAATAAGATACAATGGGTTGATTTTGTTCCCCCCCCCCCAACTTTCAGAGATAATTCTCTACCACTTGTCTGGTATCTGTTGATGGAAAACTATTTGGAAATGGCTCCATCTGTCAATGAAATACAAACACCTCTGGAGTGAAACCTAGCAGCTGCTTAACCGCTCAAAGCTTCTCTTGACAAAGCAGCTCTCTTCCCAGCATCGGCTCTGTTTACACTGTGCCAAAACAACGACCCATTCAGGGGAAAATTCGCTACTTCCAGGTTGTGCAAACACAACCATTATTTATAAGAAGCTTTATAAGCAGTCCTAAGATTAACCCCTTCTCCTCAGAGGAATAACTAACCCCAAGAGTTAGACTTGTAGGCTGTATGTGTGTGTTTCTCAAATTCAGAATCAATTGTACTTGTGGGTCACACTTAAAAATTACAATAGTTCCATTTTCCCTTCTTAAGAAACCAAAAAACAAAACAGTTACCGACCTGGGAATAAACAGAACTCCCAAAAGTCTTTATATAACTTAGCATTCTAAATAGCCTGTTTATGCCATGTAGAAATAAGCAAGCATTTCCCACATAAATGAAGACTGTCCCTGTCACTCTTTCTTAGCTGTTTCTTCACCAGGGGAAATTAGGTGGCACGTGGGCTCCAAGTTTGGCTTAGTTCACACACACCAGCTCTGTCACCAGGTGCCTATACTGCAGTAGCTACACCCTTCTCTCCCTGAACCTCGGTTTCCCTGCCAATCTGGAAAAACACAAAAACCCTCTCAGCATGGTAGTGAAGATTAAAATAAGTGCCAGGGTATAAATCTTGGGCTGGGGATGGCTCTGTGCTTGGTGTGCAATATGATGGCCTGAGTTTAAATACCCAGAACCTATCTGAAGATGGAGTAAGTAGTAAAAGCGTGATTCCAGAACACCTGTGGTGAGACAGGAGGTGGAGACAAGTGAAGCCCCAGGAGCCCGGAGGCCAACTAGCTTGGTGTATGCAGCAGCAAACAGAACAACCAAGGTTGTCCGCTGAACTCCACACACACTGCAGCAAGCTCCCACCCACACTCTCACAAACATGTACACACACACACACACACACACACACACACATACACACGTGCACGCACGTCATTAGGTACAGTGGTTGACATTCAGCACTCAGTACAAAGAACTTATCTTTAAGTCACGGAGCAGTCCACTAGGTTTAATAACGGTGACCCTCCACTCATTACTATGCAGTGCACGTAGCTTTTAACCATGAGTGATGGTTCACGTAGATTCTAGAAGTGAACACTGATGCCGGTTACTAAGTAAATAGCAACTAAGCCATTCAGCAGTGTGCTGTTTTGATTCCTCGTGGCTCTACCTTTGTCAGTACACAGCTACAGGCGATTCTGGGAAGCTGTGTGCTGTTTACAACCATCCACTTTATACTGAGGGTCCTGGCAGGAAACAATGCTGATTCCAGCTGGGTCACGGAGAAGAGGTTAATGAAGGACTGTTTACAGAGGTGTGGGTAGGGTTGAGGAAGGAAAGGCAGTAATGAAGCACACTGGAGTCTGTAAACATGGAGGGCAGTTACCAACCCTAAGCTTGAATAGCAGGAAGGGCATGGCTACCGGCACCTGGAAGAGCTGCGCAGGCTGACCTGCTGACACCGCGGAGGCCCTTGGCAGAGGGGCGCTGCTCCTGCTGCCACCTGGCCAGGAAGGCCAGTTTACCCCCGACTGCTCTCTAGTGCCATTCTTCCAGATGTGATCACCGGTTTCTGGTCCCCAAAGCTGCTGTGAATATCTAATCAGGCAGCAGGGATGATCGGTGTTATTCATATTACGTAGTCACACCCTAAACTAGATGTTATCAATTACTTTCCTCATGGCTCTGACAAACTATCTGAGAAAAGCAACTTAAGAAAGGAGGGTTTTATTTTGGGGGGAGGGGGCAGGGCTAGGCCATCGTGGCTAGATGGCAAGGCTATTTGGAGCAGAGGATGGCTGCTTCACACCGTCACCTTGTGTCCAGAGTCGGGAAGCAGAGAGAGATGAATACTGGGGCTCATCTTGCTTCCTCTGGGTTTCAGTTACTTTCTCCTTGCTGGACAAGTGCACAAAAAGCAGCTCCATTAAGAAAAGGGTTGGTTTCAGCTTACAGTTTTGAGGGGAAGGGTCCATTATATTGGAAAACCACGGCAATTGTAGGAATTACTTCAACAGGGAGGAAGGAAAGGGAGAAAGAGAGAGGAGAGAAATCAGAAAATAGGGCTTGGCTGTCATACCACAGGGCCAAACTCCAGTGACACCCTTTCTCCAGCAAGGCTTCACCCCCTAAAGATTTCTGTAGTCTTCCCAAACAGCAACGTCAAACACACAAGTCTTTGGGGAACATTTTACTCAAGCCACCAGGGTCCTTTTTCCATTTTCTTCAGGCAACTGGACACTGAGCTGGTGCCACCTACATTTTGATAGGCCTTCTTTCCCCAGTTAAACCTCTTTGTAAAGTCCCTCAAAAGCATGTCCAGGAATGTGTTCTCTAGGTAACTCCAAATCAAGTCAAGTAAACAATGAAGCTAGAACATCACAAAGACTAACAATCTATCTCATGATATATGCTGACTACATTGGACCCTTTTCTAGAAAGAACAAAGATTGATTCTTACTTGTATATAATTTTGACTTCCTATGCACAACACAGTTATTTAGGCTTAAAGGACCTGACAGTCCACTCCAGGTGGGATTATCACATAACATTATAGCAGACCAGTGCACTCTCTTCATGACTAGGGATACAGGGTGCTACGCAAGTATTATGGAATCCACTAAACTTGGAACTTATTTACCTGATGCAGGGAAGAGAGAGGAGTATCAGTGCTAAGTGTTCTGGGGATTGGCTAAGGCTAACAATCTGAGGAAAGAAGATTCAAGGGGTCCACATCTTATTTCCATAGGGTATGGGGAAGGCCATGGATGTCAGTGGGGAAATGGCCTAGCTGGTGTACTTCATGCAATTGGAGCAAGGACAAAGATCGTGCCAACATACCAAGCAGAGGTAATAAGGACTGCAGAATCATATGTGAAGCAAACATGGCCCCTCCAAGTGTCATGATGAATATAACAGCCTCACTGTAGCCCAGGCTAACCTGGAATTCACTATGTACTCTCAGGCTGGCTTTGAACTCACAGCAATCCTCCTACCTTGGCCTCCCAAGTTGTTGGAACCAAAGGTGTGTGCCACCATGCCCATATTTTAATTCCCTATTGCATTTTAAAAGCAGAAAAGACCATCTTCCCTTTCAATGACAAGCTTCAGAGGTTTCTTAAGATTTATTTTTATATATTTTATTAGAAACAGAGAGAGGGAGAGAAAGAGAGAATATAAGAATGGGCACACCAGGGCCTCTAGCCACTGCAAATAAACTCTACATGCATGTACCATCATGCGCATCTGGCTTATGTGGGACCTAGAGAATTGAACCTGGGTCCCTTAACTGCTAAGCCACCTCTCCAGCCCAGTTTCAAAGGTGTTTTGTTTGTTTCGGTTGTTGTTGTTGTTTTTTTTTTTTTTTTTTTTTGGTTTTTTGAGGAAGGGTCTCACTCTAGCCCAGATTGACCTGGAATTCACTCTGTATTCTCAGGGTGGCCACAAACTCACAACAATCCTCCTACCTCTGCCTCCCGAGTGCTGAGATTAAAGGTGTGCACTACCACACTCAGCTAGTTGAAGAGTTGTTTTTTTTGTTTTTTTTTTTTGTTGTTTGTTTTAACATGGGAAGAAACAGAAGCAGCAGTGCTGAGCAGAGTCAGAAACAGAAAGGGTAAAATGTCTTTCTGAACAGCTAAGCTATGATTACTTAAAAACCCTACACAGGTAATCTCTCTCCACATAGGTGCTCTGACATCCAGCTTTCAGAACTTTCCAGACCCAACTCATAATTAGCCATCACAGTGCATTCAATCAAGAAAGAGGAGATAATTTTTTAAAAAAATTTAATTTAAATTTTAAAGTTATGAATCAATTTTCTTTCTTCACCATCTAAATATCATTTAATGATTCACTTAGTGATATGAGCAGTTTTAGACAGACTTTTATGATTCTCCCAAACTCATCTTCACACGTTAGGGGGTACGGATGTAAAATTGTTCAGCCACCATGGCAAAAGCAAACCTCAGTGGATCTTTGGTAAAGTTAAACATAGACTTATCAGGTTACTCATGGACATAAACCAAGAATAATTAGAAGCACATGTGCATAAAAACTTGTGCACAAATATTCATAGCAGTGCCTTTCACAGTGTCCTAAAGATGGAAACTACCCAAATCCCCATCAACAGATGAATGAGTTCGCCAGATATGACCTGGCCATACAGAGGAATAGTATTCAACTATTCAAAGGAATGCATGTCCCATCACAAAGGAAGCTTGAGCACACTGTTGTAGGTGAAGCAGACACAGAAATTTACACATTGTATAATTTAATGTATTGAAATATGCAGAATAGAAAAACCCATAAAGACAAAAAGACTTGTGGTTTCTATTGTCTAGACCGAGACAGAGGGAGTTAGAAGTGATTGCTTAGTAGGTAAAGAGATTTCCTTTGGGGGCAATGAAGCTGTCCTGGACCTAAATACTGATAATGCTGTAACTTCATAAATGTAGCTACTGCCACTGATTTTTGTATACTTCAACACAGTAAAAATGGTAAATTTTAGTATCATGGAATTTTTAAAAAATTCTCCAACATTTAATTGATAGGTCTTTGACTTATTTCTCCAAATTGTTTTCAGACGGGTGGAAAGTTCCCTTAGTATTAACTGAAATGGGTCACTGGTTTTCCCTTGTGGGAAGCAACCCAAGTCTCTGACTGTACTGACTGAAATTGGTCAGCTATTTTACAAGGAAAACACCTGGCACAAACCCTGAGATCTTCAAGGTTCTGCTAGCTAAGCCTGGTCCCCAGGGGAAATTCAAGCTCAAGTGTGGTAAGTCTGAACTTGCCAGGTTTGTGTGAGCCACACCCAGCAGTTAATAAGTTGTTCCGAACTCCGCATGCCCCATCTTAATAACTAGTTCTTCTCCAAGCTTGAAGGTTCCCATAATCATGTGGCCACTCAGATGAGAACAGCAAAAACCACTAACAATTTGAAGACGAGACAGAGTCCAGAAAAGGAAGCAAAAGTCATGAAAATGTAAATTTAGCTTGAGGTGTTTCATGAACTTGAGGCAGAGACCTAGAATTAGGGCTTGTTCTAAATTTCCCAACTGACAAAATCGTGGTGTCTCTGAAACAGAGCCACTTGGGTAAAGACATCTCTCAAGTAGCAGCCAGACTCTGTTGGCATGGTTATAAAGGAATGTATCAAAGAATTAAAAACTTGGGGAACTTACAGAGTGTTCGGACTCTCTGGCGACAACTCATCAGAAAGGTTTTCCATGACCTACAGCTGACAAAGTCAATCTTCAAGTAGCAAATAATGGAAACTGTAGCTCCCTGTACTCCAAAATGCCAGTTAGAATAGGAGCTGTTTAGTTAAATTGGACCAAGAGTCAGCATGAGAAAAAAATGTATGTATTGGGAGGTACACAGGAGCCAAACCATATAATGTAAAACACTGAAGTCCAGATCTGGCATTTTGGAGCAGAGATGACATCGTGTAATTGTGCTAATAAAAGATTCCTCTCTGACTGCAGTGAGTGAGGAACGGACAGACTACAGGAATTGGAGAGCAGAAGCAAGAATATTGCCCAGACGATAGTTGCCTTAGATAATGGTGGTGTGCACCAAGCAGGTAACAATGAAATCTAGAGTTGTGGATGGATTTTAAGGTGTTTAAAAGCACAGCCCATGAGGTTGCTGATGAAATGGGACATATATTTCTGTTTTTAATTTCTTAAGTTTATTTCATTCAAAACATAGGACACAAAAATTGGACATATGATGCTTCAGTACCTGCATACATTGTGTGAGCTTTAAACCAGCTTAGATGTACCTCTCCCCTCAAATATTTACTATTTCTTTATGGAGATGAGATTCAAACTTAATTCTCCTAACTCTTAAATACAGAGCACCTGGTCGCCATCACCATCCCACAGTATAGCGACATACAGAACTCCTCCCTCCTCTCTAATTAGAACATGATGTTTTCTTTGCAAATGTAAAAAAGAGAAAGTAGTGTCATGCTGGATTTTGTTTTAACTTCTGGGTTAAATGTGTTAATGTATCTGTTGGTCCCTTGTGTTTCATATATTGATCACCCACTGCATGTATCCATCCTGCTGGTGAGTGAAGCCTGGTAGAGCCTTGGCATGTCTTAGCTTCTCGAACACTGTATCCTGAGTTCCCTCTTAGCTGCCCCACACATCCTGCTCAGAACCCTTTACTGCCTCACTGGCCTCCCGTGCCCTCTCACCTTTCCAACTTCTGCTCAGAAGTCCCTCCGCTCCTTTCCACAGTGCCCAAGATGATTTCTTCTAATCCCACATTTCAGTAACTTTTTTCTGTGAGCACCCCAAGTCTCCATCCAAGCACAGATGCTCAAACTAATGATTCTAATTACCTAGTCCACATTTTCTTGCCTATGCCCAGTGAACATCTTCATGAAAATAGGTCCGACACATAGGCCAGTTCTTCAATTTCCACCAGCTTTTACTCACTTTATTTTCTATTTCCACCAATAGTGTCAAACTTATCTGAAGTTCTCACACTATAACTTCTACATTCATATATTCACTTTAAAAGACATATTTATGGAGAATTTGCTATGTACCAGAGCGCTAAAGCTCTATATGTTGGTTCAAAGCCTTCACTCCTTAATCTCCTTCCTTGTGTTAATCCTGTTACTAAATCTTGTGGATTGTTCCTTTGTGGAAACCTCTGTAAGTTATTACCACCTTCTTTTCCTGTCTCTGCTTCTCAGTTCCTAATCTCTTCTGTGGGCTTGTCTCATCTGTCACCTCATCTACTACCAAGTCTCACAAATGACAAGAGTGAACCTCATCCTACACTGGCTCTGATCTCATTACTGCCTTCATGACACTTTACAGATGAAGCTAATGTTGGTGGCCCTCCAACCATAACTCTCACTGTACCCTGCTCTCCCTCTAATGCTCCAAGGACAAACCTGCATTATTTGGTGTTGTGTTAACTTTTCCTTGGGAGAAGGGAACAAATGTTTACTTGCCTCAGATAGGATAACCAGGAAAAAAGAAACTAAAGGATTCCACCCATGTCTAGAATGAATCAGTGAGTTTCACTGGAGTTACTGACAAGCTCAGGTGAGGGATTATTTCCAGAATTGCGGTAATTTATGAGCAATTATGAGAAGCCATACCACTGGACAACAGTGTCTCCTCTATCAGCATGTTTTAAATTTCCCAACATGCCGTGTAACTGTTTTGTAACCTCAAGGAGTGTTGTCACCTGTTGAGCCCTTCCCTCCTACTCAAAATGTTGATAGTGGGCTTGATCTCATATAGGCTTCCTGAAATCACAGCTGCTGAGAGGGGGGGGGGCAGTGAGTCACACAACATTTGGCTCTCTTTCTAACTTTCATCTTGTTATTTTATATTCCCTTTAAAAAAGAAGAGTGTGTGAGGAGTGGGGTCTATAAACATATTTGCCTTGAAAGCACAGGGATGTGAGTTCCATTTCCAGAACCCACATAGGAAAGCCAGGCAGAGTGGCATGCCTTATAAATTCAGTCCTGGGAGGTGGAGGT
This sequence comes from Jaculus jaculus, assembly GCF_020740685.1. NCBI lineage: Eukaryota > Metazoa > Chordata > Mammalia > Rodentia > Dipodidae > Jaculus > Jaculus jaculus. Next base: position 135,082,678 of record NC_059107.1, read on the forward strand.
AGGCAAGATGCTGGGGGTTCTGTGTCCAGCTAATCAAGCTCAGTTGAAAAGATCTAAACCAATGACAGACCATGTTTCTAAAATGAAAATGAGTAAATGGTGCCTAAGAAACAACACCTGAGGTTGTCCTCTAGCCCACGCACACACGTGTGTGCACATCTGCACAGACTGTGCCATTTCACACCCTCAAACACAATACCCACAGAAGCACATGTATGCATTAAAAAATGAAGGTTGTTTAGATGCATAGTTTCATGACTTTTAACAACACACTCACTCAAAAACATAGGTCAAAATGAAGATAAGGAATATTTCCCACAAATTACCCCAAGCTCCTTTCAAATCAACCTCATCCTCAGCCATTGGAAAATGCTATTAGTATTTGAAGCATAGGTTCCCTTCTCTTTTCTTGAATAATTAGAAGCATCTGCGGTTTAAGTCTTTGAGCTAAACACGTCTGTAGACTTTACTCATGATTTTCCCCGTGTCTATGGCTTGTTCCTTTCATGTTGATGGGCAGTGTTCCAATTACAAACACATACCACAATTTGTTTATTCAGTTTCCTGTGAATGAACGTTTGGATATTTTCAGTTTGAGGCTATTATGAGGAAAGTTTCTATGAATATTCATGCACAAGTCTTTTTACAGATGCATATTTTCATCTCTTGGATAAATATTTAGAAATATAATTTGTGCATCCTGTGGTATATGTATGTTTAACTTGATAGTTTCTCATTCTTCAAGGTCTATAATAGTTGCTCAATCCTTGTTGATATGGATTGTAGGAAGCCTTTTTGATTGTTACTATCCTAATTGGTGTCAAATAATAACTAATAGTGGTTATCAAGTTGACTAGCAATTTTGATCACCTATAATATGCATCTTGTCTGTTTCTATATCTTGTTTTAGAGTGGGGAATATGGCTCAGTTGGTAGAGGCACTTGCTTGCAAAGGCTTCCTTCTGGGGTTCAATTCCCCATACATCCATGGAAGGTTGGACAGGCCTTCATTTGCAACAGAAAGAAAGAAGAAAGAAGAATCCCTTAAGCATCCCATACACACAGACATATGCACAAGCAAATGTGTGTTTTAGTTTGTAAAATGATTCTTTAGACATTTTCTTGCTGGGTTTTTGTCTTTTATTATAGATTTGTTATGGTTATCCATATATTCTGAATCTAAATATTTCATATGTGATATATCAAATTCTCTATCTTAAAATAATGTATTTTAAAAATTATACATTTTTTTATTTAGTCTGTGTCTGCCCCTCTATATTTTTTAAAATGTTCTATGTATTTATTTGCATTCAGAAAGACAGAGAGAAAAAAATGGATGTGCCAGGATCCCTCACCACTGCAAACAAACTCATGATGCATACACCACTTTTTGCATCTGGTTTTACATGGGTGCTTGGGAATTGACCCAGGCTTGCAGGCTTTGCAAATGCCTTCAACCAGTGAGCCATCTCCCCATCCCTTGCCTTATATTTTTTAATTTTTCTTAATGATGAAAAGAAAGTTTTAATTTGGATAGGATAATTTATTCTACATTTAAAAACATGTTCATTTTTATTTATTTATTTGAGAGTGACAGAGAGAGAAAGAGGCATATATAGAGAGAGAGTGAGTGAGAATGGGCAATCCAGGGCTTCCAGCCACTGCGAATGAACTCCAGACGTGTGTGCACCCTTGTGCATCTGGCTAACGTAGGTCCTGGAGAATCAAGCCTCGAACCGGGGTCCTTAGGCTTCACGGGCAAGCGCTTAACTGCTAAGCCATCTCTCCAGCCCTACTTTTTCTTTTAATCTTAGTGTCTCATGGGCTCAAGAACACTTGGCTTTTTAAATATGTAAAATGCTTGATTCTTTTTAAATAAGAATGTAATAAAAATTATTAATTTTTAAATGTATAAGACTCCAAAGCATTTGCAATGGTCAAACAAGAACTTTAAAGTTAGAGGACAAAAGCTACTTAACCTTAAGACTTACTATTAAACAAACTTAAAGAAGACTGTAGTGTGGGAATTACATAGGAAAAGACCAATAAATTGACGGGAAAGAAGAAACTTCAGTAGATTTACAGCAAATCAGTTGATTTTTGTCAGGAGGACCAAGAGAATTCAATAGATAAAGGAAGGTCTGTTAACCAAGTTGTTCTTGAATAATAAGGCAAATATTTGGAAAACATGTGTACTAAAAGCCCGGCGTAGTAGCACACACCTGCTATCAATCCAGCACTTGAGAGGAGGAGGCGAGGGAATCACCAAAAGGTTTGGATTCACCTGGCCTATCAAGTAGGTTTCAGGCCAGCCAGGACTACATAGCAAGACCCTGTCTAAAAAGAGAAATTATACTAATTCATTCCACACACCAAATGTTATTTTTATGGGTCCTACAGCTAAGGATGAAAACTAAAACTATTCAATTTTGAATATTGTTACTGAAATATTTCTCCTCTTTGATTTTCTTATGAAAATTTACCATATTTCCTGATGGTATTTGTGACCATCTTTATGGGAAACAACTACTACTTACCTACCGACAATTTGCTTGTAGCATTTCTGACATTGTGCTGTGATCTAGTATGCAGATGCACTGGCTTGTCTACACATCACAGCCACCCTTTAAATGGTATCTTTCTTTGCCACTTATGGTTTCTCCCAAGTCCTTTTTATCATGCAACAGAGTATGCATTCAACTCTGTGACCCACTGTGTCAGAAGACACACACAGATTAGAACACACACCAGAAAAAAGGAAGTGCTTATTTCAAAAATATAACCCCAGGGCTGGAGAGATGGCTTAGCAGTTAAGGCTCTTGCCTACAAAGCAAAAGGACCCAGGTTTAATTCCCCAAGACCTACATAAGCTAGATGCACAAGATGGTGCATGCATGCATCTGGAGTTCATTTGCAGTGGCTGGAAGCCCTGCACACCCATTCTTTCTCTCTCTCCCTCTCTCTTTTCCTGCCTTTTTCTCTCTCAAATAAATAAAAATAAAATATTAGCCAGGTGTGGTGGCACATGCCTTTAATCCCAGCACTTGGGAGGCACAGGTAGGAAGATTGCCATGAGTTCAAGGCCATCCTGAGATTACATAGTGAATTCCAGGTCAACCTGGGCTAGAGCAAGACCCTTCCTTGAAAAACCAATATATATATATACATATACATACATATATATATATATATATATATATATATATATATATACACATATATACATAATTACATATATACATATTTTTAAATTATATACATATATATGTATGTATGTATGTATATCTATCTATCTATCTATCTATCTATCTATCTATCTATCTATCCATATCCCCAGGGTCTGGAAAGATGGGTCAGTGATTAAACACACATGCTTGCCAACCCAGCAGCCATGTCAAGATAGATACAAAATGGTGTACATGTCTGTAATCCCAGTGCAGCTATGGAAATGGGAGGCAGTTAAGGAGAATGCCAAAACCCACAGGCCAGCAGCAAATCACAATAGGAGAGATCTTATCTGAAACAAGGCAGAAGAAGAGGACCACAGCCTCAATAGCACATGCACATTCACACACACAGATCACACACATACACACACAATTTAAAAAAAAATAAATAAAAAGGAGAGGAAAAAATAACCCTGCACCAAAGAATAAAATAAATGAAAGTGTTCTTCTTTCTTGCAGAATGACAATGAAGCCAGATCAAACACAAATGAGTTTACTACTTTGCCAGTCAATGGCTAGTAATGCTTGAGTAAAAACATTTTAGCAAAATGAAACAGGCCCTTTGCTCAAATCACTAAGAAACATTTATCAAGAAAAATAAATAAATAAACTGAAGAATTATTCTTCTGATGCGCTGGAGAGATGGCTTAGCAGTTAAGGCACATGCCTGTGAAGCCTAAGACCCAGGTACGATTCTCCACCTCCCATGTAAACCAGATGCACATGGTGGCGCATGTGTCTGGAGTTCAGTTTGCAGTGGCTAGAAGCACTGATGCACCCATTCTCACTCTCTTTCTCTCTCTCTGACTGTAATAAATAAATTAATTAAATGAACAAATAAGAATTGTTCTTCTGATGAAAAGTTCAATCCATTCATGAGTAAGCCGGGAGAAATAAAGTGGCACTGTGTGACCTTCCCTTAAGTACTTCTATATCTTTCTATGTATAACAAGCATATGGAAGACAGTACTGTGAAACTCTCCCATAGCCAGCTTCACTTTCGGTTTTGTCAGGGTTCAATATTTTTTCCATAGTTCATTTTAAAATAAGCCTATTGCTCTGGCTCTTCCTGCATTGTCTCAAACACAATTCAGCAGAGGCTGTATTCGGCTGTGTGAGTCACCCACCCTGACTCCCAGTGATGGTGCGGGAAAGGAACAACGCTAATGAGCACGAGGAAACCCAGAGACAATAACCAGGAGAGAGTTAAAACTGTGCCGGTTTTTAATTTAGTTTGAACAATATAATGAAGCCTATTAGAATCTCAGCTTATTTGTGAGACTCTTATCTGTCTCAATAGGGTCCCCATTTATTCTTTGAAATCATATCTTTGTTTCAAAGTCTGACTCACTCTAGTCATATCAGTATTTTAAGATTGTCTTTTTATAGAAAAATACCTCCATGTTTATAGGTAAGATGTTTTTTAATGACTAAAGAACAATGTAAGAATAAGAGAGGTTTTTTGCTTTTTTTTTAAATTCTTAATGCTTTATGGTGGAGGCACATTTATTTTAAATATATGCAGTCTCTTCAATACTCAGATGAATAAAGCTATTACTAACCAGATATGACTGTTACCATCATGACCCTTAATAAGATTCCTTGTGGAAAAAAATAAAATAAAAGATTCCTTAGAAACACTGGAACAAAGGACCAGGCTGGTATGGAAACTTCTGATGTGATTTCACACCCCACCATGTTTCTCCCACCACTAGTTCTTCCTTATAAAGATGCTCCCAGTGGTCACAGGAAGTACACTGGAGGTGAGATCCTCAGACATCAGGGGCCAGTTTGTGTAATCTCACCCAGATCAGGGTCTCCTACTCCAGGGAGAATGTACATATTAGAAACTCACCTCTCCTTATCACTTCTTTCTCAGGACATAGTTTCCAGGTTTTTTAGTCCTCCTTTGATAGGATCTCTGAAAGTGGCATTCTTCACTTCACCTTTGTACACATAGATCACAGTTTGTCTTGCTTTGTATTCACATCTTACTTTGCATACTAATCTATGGGATATCTGTAAAACTTCTTCAAATTTACTTAGTTATTTCTGCAACCACATCTATGCTGGAGTGGCAAGCCTCTCCCCTGCCCACAACCAAAACATGAAAAACCTGTACCTTTACTCTTGATACTTTTTTATACAAGGGTTTTTCCTCATTCTATTCTATTCTCTGTTATCTACATTCTATTCTGTTCTCAGTTAAAAACAAAAAAGAAAGAAAGAAAGAAAGAGGGCTGGAGAGATGGCTTAGCGGTTAAGGCATTTGCCTGAAAAGCCAAAGGACCCAGGTTTGATTCCCCAGGACCCATGTAAGCCAGATGCACAAGAAGGTGCATGTGTCTGGAGTTCATTTGCAGTGGCTGGAGGCCTTGGCATGCCATTCTCTCTCTGTCTCTGTCTCTGTCTCTGTCTCTGTCTCTGTCTCTCTCTCTCTCTCTCTCTCTCTCTCTCTCTTTCTCTCTCTCTCTCTCTCTCTCTCTCTCTCTCTCTCTCTCTCTCTCTCTCTCTCTTTCTCTGTCCAATAAATAAATAAATAAAATATTAAAAAAGAAAGAAGAAGGAATCATTGCATTTACATAAATAAGAGAAGATTAAGAAAATTGGGACAGGAGTCTTCAGCAATAGGGTCTTACCATCTATTCCTGGTGGGAAACCAAGGGCCTTGGCAATGGCCTAAAATATTTTAGGGGCATCAGGGACCTCCCTGGCCAACAACTCACTGGAAGGTATCCCATCCCTGGCACGGAAAAGAAGACTCCACATACTTGGGCTGCAAGGCCACTGAGAAATCCTGCTGGAACTGAGCTGAGAACCTCCTCCATGTAGACTAGCTGACAGAAAGCTAGAAGAAGCCATTCTACATGTAGTTTATTGGGAGAAAGCGATACCACCAGTGAAGATACTCAACAGTGGACATTGAAAGCCTTGTTTGGCCAGCCAGGCCAAATGAGCCAGCAGGTGCAATAGTGGCATGTGTATCATGGTGGAAACCAGCTGTCCTCTAATTGGACTAGAGGCCTGCTCCAGGGGAGAAAATACATCCCTGATACTGAAAACTTAAAACAGGGGTAGTCATGAGCCCTAGGGGTGTACCATCTGCTGATGTCTGGATAAGTGTATATTCTATGCTCATCAAACTTCCCAGTAAGCACTTCTCTTAATATTCGTGCCCTTATATTAATGCTAGTGTCACTTTTGGTTAGAGAAACTTCTCTTTTCAAATGGCAGTGACCTTGGGACGACTCAGAAGGTATCATGGTGCTGGGAAAGAAGTGACAGGAGTGCTCAGCACTGCAATATCTCTATCACATCTTTCAAGGCTCAGGGTCTAATGTGGAAGAGGTGGCAGAAAGAATGTAAGAGCCAAAGGAAGGGTAGGACTCCTTACAACATGCTCCCTCCAGACATAAAATGGCCCGGATATCCATGACCTCACAGTGCCTGACACTACCTATACAAGACCATCATAAGAGGAGGAAAAGATCATGACATCAAAATAAAAGAGAGACTGATTGAGATGGGGAGGGGATATGATGGAGAATGGAATTTCAAAGGGGAAAGTGAGGGGAGGGAGGGTATTACCATGGGAAATTTTTTATAATCATGGAAGATGTTAGTAAAAATGAGAAAAAAAGTTTAAAAAAAATAAATTTAAATAAAGAAAATTAGGACAGGAAACATTTCAAGGATATCTTGAAATAAATAAACCACCACATCATGGGTTGCAGTGTAATTCCTCTTTTTTAACATACACAATCCCAGGTTTTATTTTCTTAAATACTTGCACAATTTATACTTAGCTTAAAAGTTACTCCTGGACTTCCGGTTAAGATGGCGGCCTAGGTACCATGCCAAAGCAGCCTAGGGGGGAAAAAGACCAAAAAAACTCAGCAAAATACACACTTTTACTAAAAAGTGAGGTGTATAGGAAATTGAAGTGGCAGCAGAGAAGTAGAGGAGTTATAGAGCATCCAGAGCCTCCACAGGTGGGAAAAGCGGCTCTGGCAGCTTGGCCAACCGCCGCGGCCGCGGCGCAGCAGAAAAGCCGCCAGACTCGGCTCGAGCCGCAGGAAAAGCCAGGTGCGAGATTTTCATCTCACACCGCGCTCTCCGCAACTCGGGAAACGTGAGGGGAGAGCGGCAGCGAGCAACGGAGGAGCAGACTGCGAGGTAGAAGAACACGTGGAACAGCGAGACAACCAGAGCAGCCGCGGCTCCCTCCCCTCCCCCACCGCCTGAGCCCAGCTCCAGCGAACAGAGCAGCGGCCCGGGACCTGGCCACGCCAACATGGGCTGACAATGGGACCCAAGCAGGAGCAGAGTTCGGCAGCAACTTCAGCGGCTCCAGCACCGGTACCAGCAGCCCCAGCAGCAGCAGACCCAGGAGTGGCAGCAGCGGCAGACTCAGCAGCAGCAGCTTCAGGGGGAGCAGCGGCAGTGGACACAGCAGCAGCAGCTTCAGCAGCAGTGGTGGCTCCAGCAGTGGCAGCTACAGCAGCAGCACAGGCAGCAGCAGCAGCTCAGTTTGCCCCGTAGGAAAAGCAAGTGCCCAGCTCCAGAAATCAGAACGGTAGCCCGACGACCCAGGCAGCAACTTGACTGAGACCAAAATCACCCAAGGTAACTGAGATTGCACCAGGGAAGGGTCTCACTTGGTCACAAGCTGACTTGGATCCCTCAACAGACCAGAAATCTAAACCTCTTTGTCGATAGAGGATCTGGTCATTATAATAACTACTCTTGCATACATACTCGGGGCTGTTTTTGATTGAATGTGTACAGTGTTTAGTTAAATTTTAGAATCTACCTGTATTTTATTCCACTCAGCCTGCTTGAATACTCCTATAGCAGGGAAACTCAACCCCTAAGAACATCTTTGTAGATACTCTGAGAGTCTTAAGAGCCACACCTAACACCTTAAGGTCCTAACCTGAAAATATATTACATCAAATCAATTGATACAGCTAAGAATTCACAGCTAGCTAGAAAATCCACGCATTAACTTAATCCAAGATGCAAAAATATATACATTATAACACAAGAAACACTAAAAAGCAAGACGATATAAATCCACCTAAAAGTATTAATGCATCAGAAATGTCCTCCAGTGAGAAAGAGTTAGAGGAAATGCCTGAGAAAGAGTTCAAAAGAATAATTATAAATATGTTCAAAGAGGTCAAAGAACACATGAAAACAATCAAAGAAGAAATCAAAGAGGAAATCAAAGGAATCAAAGAAGAGGCAGGACACCAATTTAATGAAATAAAGAAGGCAATACAAGACATAAATAGGGAAATAGAAATAATAAAGAAAAACCAGTCAGAATTACTAGCAATGAAGAACACAGTTAATGAAATAAAAAACTCTGTAGAAAATCTCACCAGTAGGATGGATGAGGGAGAGGACAGAATATCTAAGCTAGAAGACCAGGTGGCAGACCTAATGCAGTCCAACAAAGAGAAAGACAAACTTATAGAAAAGTATGAGTGGGAATTTCAAGATATTCGGGACACTATGAAAAGATCCAATATAAGAATTCAGGACATAGTAGAAGGAGAAGAACTCCACTCCAGAGGCATAGTAGGCATCTTCAACAAAATCATAGAGGAAAATTTCCCCCAAATTGGGAAAGAGGTGCCAATACAGATACAGGAAGCCTTTAGAACCCCAGCCAGACAAAACCTAGAAGAACCTCTCCTCGCCATATTATAATCAAACTTCCAAACACACACACCAAAGAAAAAATATTGAAAGCAGTTAGAGAGAAAATCAAGTTACCTACAAAAGCAAGCCCATCAGGATTACAGCAGATTATTCAACACAAACTTTTAAAGCCAGAAGGGCTTGGAGTGATATATTCCAAGTTCTGAAAGATAACAACTGTCAACCAAGGTTACTTTATCCTGCAAAGTTATCCATTCAAATAGATGGATAAATAAAGACATTCCATGACAAAAGCAGGTAAAAGGAGTATTTGAAGACAAAACCAGCTCTACAGAAAATACTTGATAGAATCCTCCATGCTGAACAAAAGGAAAAGCACAGATATAAGGAACCTAGAAAAAGCAAGCTATACTCAAATACCAGTTAACAGAAGAGAGCACAGGTAGAACCAGAAACACACACACACAAAAAAATGGCAAACATAAATACACACCTTTCAATAATATCTCTTAATATCAACGGTCTCAATGCCCCAACGAAAAGACATAGATTTGCAGACTGGGTTTTAAAGCAGGATCCTACAGTTTGTTGTCTCCAAGAAACTCACCTTTCTACAAAGGATAGACATTATCTTAGGGTGAAAGGTTGGAAGACGGTGTTTCCAGCAAATGGGCCTAGAAAACAAGCAGGGGTTGTTATCCTAATGTCAGACAGGGTAGACTTTAGTCCTACGTTAGTCAAGAAAGATAAGGAAGGTCACTTTATATTGATTAACGGCACACTCCAACAGGAGGACATTACAATCCTAAACATATATGCACCTAACATGGGGGCTCCCAAATTTGTCAAACAAACAGTATTAGAACTAAGGTCACAGATAACAACAAACACAGTGGTGGTGGGTGACGTTAACACCCCACTCTCATCAATTGACAGGTCATCCAGAGAAAGAATAAACAGAGAGGCATCTGGACTAAATGAGGTCATAGAAGGAATGGACCTAACAGATATATACAGGACATTTCATCCAAAGGCTGCAGAATATACATTCTTTTCAGCAGCACATGGAACATTCTCAAAAATAGACCATATATTAGGACACAAAGCAAATCTTAACAAATTCAGGAAAATTGAAATAATTCCTTGCATTCTATCTGACCACAATGGAATTAAACTATAAATCAGTAGCAAGAAAGGCTATAGAGCAAACACAAAATCATGGAAACTAAACAATACACTACTAAATGATGAGTGGGTCAATGAAGAAATCAAAAAGGAAATCAAAAAATTTATAGAGTCAAATGATAATGAGAACACAACATACCAAAATCTCTGGGACACAATGAAGGCAGTCCTAAGAGGTAAATTTATAGCCTTAAGTGCCTATATTAAGAAATTAGAAAGGTCGCAAGTAAACGACCTAATGCTTCGCCTTAAAGCCTTGGGAAAAGAAGAACAAGGCAAACCAAAAATCAGTAGAAGGGAAGAAATAATAAAGATTAGGGCAGAAATTAATGAAATAGAAACAAAAAGAACAATCCAAAGAATTAATGAAACAAAGAGTTGGTTCTTTGAAAGGATAAACAAGATTGATAAACCCTTAGCAAATCTGACCAAAAGAAAGAGAGAAGAGACACAAATTAATAAAATCAGAGATGAACAAGGTAACATCACAACAGATTTCAGAGAAATTCAAAAAATCATAGGGACATACTATAAAAGCATATACTCCACAAAGTATGAAAATCTGAAATAAATGGATGATTTCCTTGATCTATATGACCTACCTAAATTAAATCAAAATGAGATTAATCACTTAAATAGACCTATAACAAACATGGAGATCCGAACAGTTATCAATAATCTCCCAACTAAAAAAAGCCCAGGCCCCGGATGTATTCACTGCTGAATTTTACCGAGACTTTTAAGGAAGAGCTAACACCATTGCTTCTTAAGCTTTTCCAGGAAATAGAAAAAGGAGGAATTCTACCAAACTCCTTCTATGAGGCCAGCATCACCCTGATACCAAAACCAGGCAAAGATAGAACAAAAAAAGAAAATTACAGACCAATCTCCCTCATGAACATAGATGCAAAAATTCTCAACAAAATATTGGCAAACAGAATACAAGACTATATCAAAAAGATCATTCACCCTGACCAAGTAGGCTTTATCCCAGAGATGCAGGGATGGTTCAACATACGCAAATCTATAAATGTAATACATTACATAAACGGGTTGAAGGACAAAAATCACATGATCATCTCATCAGATGCAGAGAAAGCATTTGACAAAATCCAACATCCCTTCATGATAAAAGTCCTACAGAGACTGGGAATAGAAGGAACATATCTCAATATAATAAAGGCTATTTATGACAAGCCTACAGCCAACATATTACTAAATGGGGAAAAACTGCAAGCTTTTCCACTAAAATCAGGAACAAGACAAGGGTGTCCACTGTCCCCACTTTTATTTAATATAGTTTTGGAAGTCTTAGCCATAGCAATAAGGCAAGAGACACACATAAAAGGGATACAAATTGGAAAGGAAGAAATCAAGTTATCATTATTTGCAGATGACATGATTCTATACATAAAGGACCCTAAAGACTCTACTAGCAAGCTGTTAGAGCTGATCAAAACCTACAGCAATGTAGCAGGATACAAAATAAATACACAGAAATCAGTAGCCTTCATATATGCTAACAACAAACACACAGAGGATGAAATCAGAGAATCACTCCCATTCACAATTGCATCAAAAAAAAAAATAAAATACCTTGGAATAAACCTAACCAAGGAAGTAAAGAATCTATACAATGAGAACTTTAAAGCACTCAAGCGAGAAATTGCAGAAGACACTAGAAAGTGGAGAAACATCCCTTGTTCCTGGATTGGAAGAGTCAATATCATGAAAATGGCAATCATACCTAAAGCAATCTACACATTTAATGCAATCCGTATCAAAATTCCAAAGGCTTTCTTCATGGAAATAGAAAAAACAATCCAAAAATTCATTTGGAATCACAAAAAACCTCGAATATCTAAAATAATACTGAGCAACAAAGAAGAGGCTGGTGGTATCACCATACCTGATTTTAACCTATACTACAGAGCCATAGTAACAAAAACAGCATGGTACTGGCACAAAAACAGACATGTAGATCAGTGGAACAGAATAGAGGACCCAGATGTAAGCCCAAGTAGCTATAGCCACCTGATAGTCGATAAAAATGCCAAAAATACTCATTGGAGAAGAGACAGCCTCTTCAGCAAATGGTGTTTTGAAAACTGGATATATATCTGCAGAAGGATGAAAATAGATCCTTCTCTCTCGCCATGCACAAGAATTAAGTCCAAATGGATTAAAGACCTTAACATCAGGCCGGAAACTTTGAAACTGCTAGAGGAAAAAGTAGGGGAAACCCTTCAACATATTGGTCTTGGGAAAGACTTTCTGAATACAACCCCAATTGCTCAGGCAATAAAACCACAGATTAACCACTGGGACCTAATGAAATTACAAAGATTTTGCACTGCAAAGGACACAATGAAAAAAGCAAAGAGGCAGCCTACAGAAAGGGAAAAAATCTTCGCCAGCTATATATCTGATAGAGGGTTAATATCTAGGATATACAAAGAACTCAAAAAGTTAAATAATAAGGAATCAAGCCAATCATAAAATGGGCTATGGAGCTAAATAGAGAGTTCTCGAAGGAAGAAATACGAATGGCATATAAGCATCTAAAAAAATGTTCTACGTCACTAGTCATCAGGGAAATGCAGATTAAAACTACATTGAGATTCCATCTCACTCCTGTCAGATTGGCCACCATCATGAAAACAAATGATCATAAATGTTGGCGGGGATGTGGAAAAAAAGGAACCCTTCTTCACTGCTGGTGGGAATGCAATCTGGTCCAGCCATTGTGGAAATCAGTGTGGAGGTTCCTAAAACAGCTAGAGATTGATCTACCATATGACCCAGCTAAAGCACTCCTAGGCATATATCCAAAGGACTCATCTCATTTCCTTAGAAGTACATGCTCAACCATGTTTATTGCTGCTCAATTTATAATAGCTGGGAAATGGAACCAGCCTAGATGTTCCTCAACAGATGAGTGGATAATGAAGATGTGGCACATTTATACAATGGAGTTCTACTCAGCGGTAAAGAAAAATGAAGTTATGAAATTTGCAGAGAAATGGATGGACCTGGAAAGTATTATACTAAGTCAGGTAACCCAGGCCCAGAAAGCCAAGCGCCACATGTTCTCTCTCATATGTGGATCCTAGCTACAGATGACTGGGCTTCTGCGTGAGAATGAAAATACTTAGTAGCAGAGGCCAGTAAGTTGAAAAGGAGACATAAAGGGTGGAGAATGGAAGGGAGGAGGATACTTAATAGGTTGATATTGTATATATGTAATTACAATGATAATATAATACAATGTAATATGATGGAAAATGGAATTTCAAATGGGAAAGTGTGGGGGTGGGGAGGGAGGGAATTACCATGGGATATATTTTATAATCATGGAAAATGTTAATAAAAATTAAAAAAAAAAAGTTACTCCTACTCTGTACTGTTGCTAATTGATGGAAAAGACAATACTTTAGAAAAAAGTAATCTGATTTTAAATGGAATATCTCTTCAGATATATTTCTGTGCCTATAAGTATTTATTTGTTCAAAGTAACCTTTTAAAAATATTTATTTGCAAGGAGAGAGAAAGAAAGCACACAGCAGAGCCTCTTGCCCCTGAACAAATTCCAAATGCATGTGCCCTTTTGTGCATCTGGCTTTACATGGGTACAGGGGAATTGAACCTGGGCTGGCAGTCTTTGCAAGCAAGTGTCTTTAACCTCTAAGCCACATCCTCAGCCCTTAGATTAATTTTTTAAAGAAAATTATTTATAAAAGAGTGAGAGAATGGATGCATCAGGACCTCGAACCACTACAAAAGAATTCCAGAAGGGTTGGGGAGATGGCTTAGCAGTTAAGGTGCTTGCCTACAAAGCCAAAGGATCTATGTTTGATTCTCCAGGACCCATGTAAGCCAGATGTACAAGGTGGCACATGCAACTGGAGTTCATTTGCAGTGGCTGGAGGCCCTCGCACGCATATTCTTTCTTTCTCTCTGCTTCTTTCTCTTAAATAAATAAATAAAATAAAACTATTTAAAAAAAAAAAAGAGGGCTGGAAAGATGGCTTAGTGGTTAAGTGCTTGCCTGTGAAGCCTAAGGACCCTGGTTTGAGGCTTGATTCCCCAGGCCCCACGTTAGCTAGATGCACAAGGGGGCACACACATCTGGAGTTCGTTTGCAGTGGCTAGAGGCCCTGGCGCACTCATTCTCTCTCTCTCTCTCTCTATGTCTCTCTCTCTTTCTCTCTGTTGCTTTCAAATAAATTTTAAAAAAAATTTTTTTAATGAACTCCAGACACATGTGCTACCATGTGCATCTGGCTTGCATGGGTTCTGATGAATCAAACCTGAGCTTTGTAGGCAAGCTCTTTAATTGCTAATTTGTCCCTCCAGCCCCCTCAAAGTAACTTTTAATGATTATAAATGGGCACCATGAATGTGTGTACATAGTCCTTCCTCATAAGCAAGTACAATTTCTCTATTATTTAATGCATGTTGTGGGTGGTAGTACACAAGAAACCTGTCTTATTTCTTTTTTCTTTTTTCTTTCTTTTTTTTTTTTCACCTCAGACTGTGCTCTCTCCTTCTAACTCTCCTAGGAGGAGAGAAGAATGCTCATCAGTGGCGATAGGCACTTGCACAGAACAACACCCAGCACCAGCCTCACGCTCGGGACAGAACATTACACCTCCTCCTCATGGTTTCCTGTACTTACTCGATCAGAGATGCTTCTCTAGTAAGGGACTATAGAACTGATCCCTGAAAGTAGAGTCTCTTGTTTTATTTCTTAATAACACAGATACAGAAAGGATTAACGTTTTCATCTGTTATTTAATTTGGGGGCTGGAAAAGTGACTCAGGAGGTAAAAGCATGTGCTGCTAGCAATGAGGGCCTGAGAGGGCCTGGAGCCAGCTGCATTCAATTCCCAGCATCCATATAAATAGCTGGGCATTGCCACACATGCCAGTAACTCCTGTTCCATAGTGAGTGAGGACTGGAGAATCTCTGGGGTTCCTTGGTCAATCAGTCTGACAAGGGGATGGTGAGCAGGGAAATCCAGCAGTTCCAGGTTCAGTGAGAGAGTCTGTCTCAAACCATATGGACTCTGCACATGCACTGAGGGCACACACACATGCACAAACATGTGCATATACCACACGATCATCACACCAAACAAGATAACCACACCACACATACTACACATACATGCAAACACACGTGCAAAATACATATCTATAACTTTAGAGCACAAACCTACATCTGAAGTAAATTCCAATGCTTAAATATTTTCTTTTTCATATAATTAGGTACTACAAAATATTTTTTTTAAAAGCCTTCAAGGCAAGAAGTCATGATTGAAATAGCTACTGGTTTCATCATGTTACATTGTTTATAACTAGAAATTAAATTAGTATTTCCTGTTAATGACCCAGGAGGAAATGTAGATGAGAAGTCAGACCAAGCCTAGAGAAAGAGTGCTCTTACTCCTTCCCCAATTCAGCTTTCAGCTCATTATTTCTATTGAGCTCCAAAGAGAACCTTGGTCAGGCCGAACACTTCCTCAGACCAGGGAGTAGAAGTGCACATGACAAACCATGTTTAGCCATTTCATATACCTCCTCCACAATTTAATAGGTTGCATTCATAACACCTTGCTATCCTATTTCCGAAGGCAGAAAATATCTTCAGCTTCATTTTATTTTTTGTCTGAGTCAGATAATTTACTCTCAACTATACATGCTTCCCCCTATTTATGAAGAAAATAAAAGAACATTTTGAAAAATGGGTGTAGCATAAAAAGAAGGAAAAATACTTCATGTCTACAAGTAAGTCAAGGCTATGAATCTCCCAAATGATAAACTGGCTTGCTGCTTGGGCATGCTATGGTCTAATTTTTATAACTCATCCTATAATTAGACATGTTCAGTGACTTCAGCATTCTGTCAAACTATATGTCATGACAAGGAAGGATTAAAATTTACTGAGGTTTGCTTCTAGAAAACAGTGTACCTCGCAAGCAAAAAAGAACAATTTTCTACAATTATAATGTAAAGAGAGCCAGTAATGGGAAAGGTACTTTGCTAGGCCTTGGGGGAATCTTTGTTGGATCCAGAATAACCAAAATATGACCTTCTCTTCCAAGGAGTTCAGAGTCCAGTGCAGAAATGAGAATGAATATAAATTATGATTTTACAAAGCAGGAGCCATGTCTAATGTGTGATTTATTCTGACAAGGGTAGGGGTTGAGAAAAGCTTCCCAGAAGGAAGTAATGTTGAATTTGGCCTCAGATGAGCAATTCAGCAGGGAGAAGGAAAAGACCCTGAAGACCGGGATAGGTCATTTCAACAATGATATAGACTCGGGGTTGGGAGGGAAAAGTAAGGCGTTAGTTAAGAAACAAAATGGCTATACAGAGGACATTGGTCCAGAAATAAAGTAAACAGGTGGTCAGGTGAGAGGGCCTGGGTAACAGACAGAGAATTGTGAGTTCTACATAGTAATAGATGCTCTATTTAGCCAGAACAGTTCTAGCAACAGTGTCTTAGAGCCATGAGGGTAACTCAGAAGCAGACAAAAGTGGGAAATGAATTCCACTTATTTAGGCAAAAGTGTGTCAGGTAAACAGGCCTTTTGCTGAGAGATGGAAGAGAGTGGAGAATCCATGATTTGTAGAAAGGCTATCAATGAGATTTAATGACAGACATGGGAGAGGAAGGAAAAAAAAGGGAAATAAGTCCCCAAAGGTTCTTGCCTCGTTGATTGGATGGTTGACAATCAGACACATGTGCCATTGAGACATTCTATCTGGATGAACTTCATTCCCTTTCTACATGCATTCTGGCTCTCTTTCAAAGATGGAGAGACAGTCTCCTTTTCATATAGCAGCAGCAACAAGGTGGTGACTTTGCCCCAAAGAAACCTATCTTCCTTCCAGGCCCACAACTCCTCACTTTCCTGCATACAATACTACATATAGAATCATCTTTTCTTCCACTATAGGTCACAGCTAATTACTTAGATGCTTGTTTCCCCAAAGGGATGTTAATACTTAGAGAAGCCATGTTCCGCTCATCCTTGTTTGTTTACAACACCTAATGTAGAGATACCAAGCAAATATTCCCAGGGATATTTTAGTTCATGCCATTTCCTGATATCACCTATAATTAAGACAATTTAGGCAAGATAATAATTCTCAACGTGTGATGCATTTCAGAAATCTGGGAAATAAAAATAATTTAGATGTGGAAATTGTTAATGGTGTTTTCATTTTTGTAGGTGTTGTATAAATGTTAATAGAAGAATTGATTAATGGGGTGAAAAGGCCCAAAGTAAGGCCAGGGGAAGAGATTTAGTAAATGAAGAGTGGAGGGAGGGCTAATCAAAATCTAAGAGGATATAAATAAATCATATGGAATCCTCCAGTTTTGGACAATGGAACACTCAGGAGGCATAGATTGATGCTAATAAATTTTCAGTGCCAAGGATTGGATACCTTCCAGTGAGCTCTTGGTCAGGGAGGTCTCTGATGCCCCCAAAACATCATTGGCCATTGCCAAGGCCCTTGGTTTCCCACCAGGAATAGATGGTAAGATCCTATTGCTGAATACTCCACATACTTGAGCTGCAAGGCCACTGAGAAATACTGCTGGAACTGAGCTGATAACCTCCTCCATGTAGACCAGCTAACAGAAAGCTGGAAGAAGCCATTCTACATGCAGTTCATTGGGAGAAAGAGATACCACCAGTGAAGATACTCAACAGTGGACACTGCAAGCATTATGTTTGGCCAGCCAGGCCAAACAACCCAACGGGTGCAATAATGGCATGTCTATCATGGTGGAAACCAACTGCCCTCTAATTGGACTGGAGGTCCACTCCATGGGAGGGAATACATCCCTGATACTGAGAACTTAAAACAGGGGTAGTCATGCGTCCTAGGGGTGTAACATTTGCTGCTGTGTGGATAAATGTATATACTATGCTTATCAAACTGCCCAGTAAGCACTTCTCTTAATATTCATACCCTTATATTAATGCTACTGTCACTTTGGGTAGAGAATCTTCTCTTTTCAGATGGCAGTGACGTTGGGATGACTCAAAAGGTATCATGGTGCTGGAAAGAAGTGACTGGAGTACTGAGTAATATCTCTATCACATCTTTCAAGGCTCAGGGTCTAATGTGGAAGAGGTGGCAGAAAGAATGTAAGAGCCAAAGGAAGGGTAGGACTCCTTACAATGTGCTCCTTCCAGATATAAAATGGCCTCATCCCTGAACCAAAGGAGCTGCATATTCCACTCACTGTGAAGAGGAATTGCTCAGCCAGGGCAGCATACAGAAGCTGTGAGCAATCAGTTCACCCATTCATGAAAATAAAATCAGCAGCTCTAATAGACATGATCTCAGGTAGAGACAGGCAGGGACAATGGTGCTCTCCATCAGGTTCAGTGATCCTCTGGACATGTGGCACACCGCTTCTTGGAAAAGGAGCAAAAGTATATGGGAGAAGAGATGGAGGGAAACCCACATGGTCCCATTCAAGAAGGCCAGGTTCCCATGAATGGATCTAAGGAGAAATTCTAGCAAAGTAAATAGCTCATCCCCCAGCACAACAGAGGCTGTGATGGTGATTAGAGCAGTGAAGATGATGATCTTTTCCATTCCCAGTTCACTGCTGAGATGACCAGAAACAAATAGAATGATTTTAAAAGGAGACAGTTATCTTTTTTTTTTTTTTTTTTTTTTTTTGCTTTGCCAACCCATAGGGTTTCTATCATTTATATTCTGAACCCAGGAACTCTTGCCCACCCACCCCCAAAAAAATGCACACAAAGAAAATTGGGTGTCTTACACTGAAGAGATAATATTACTTTCTAAGAGGGATGTGGCAACCTACTAGGCAGGGGAATGGAGGCATATTGGATAATAAGAGTATGTATTTGTGGGCTGGGGTGATGACTCAGCAGTTAAGCTTTACTATTGTAAAACCTGCTGTCCAGGTTCAGTTCCCCACTACTCACAGAAAGCCAGGTGCACAAAGTGGTGCATGTGCTTGGAGTTCACTTACACTGGAATGAGGCCCTAATGTGCCCATTCTCTCTGTCTCTCTGTCTCTGTCTCTGTCTCTGTCTCTGTCTTTCTCTCTCTCTCTCTCTGTCTGCCTGTCTGTCTCTCTCTCTCGCTCTCTCTCTCTCTCTGCTTCCTTCTCTCTATATCACTGTCTGTCTTTCTCTCCCCTTCCTTCCTGCTTGCAAATAAGTTAAAAAAATATTTTAAATGAGTGTGTACTTGAAAATTTTCCAGAACCAAGCTAGAATTAAGTATAAACTTATATCCTGTGTAATTTTGGTCAATTTACTTAACTTCTCTATGCTCTAGTATGTCAGCCAAAGAACAGATAAATAATGGTGCTTCCTCTATAGACTAATTCCAGATAGTAAATAAATTAACATTTAAATGATAAAAAAATTTAAATGATAAAAATCTATAAAGATTCAGCAAACATTAATTACTAGCATTTAATTTTCTTTCATGAACATTAAAATGTGTTTTATATGATTCAAGATGTATTTATCTATCTGTTCAATTCAAACAGTGGACTGTTTTTCCTGGGAGTAATCATAACATAGGAAGTAGAATTGGTAATTATCATTTACATGCCACAATACAGCCAACCAAAAGTAGTCATGTTCTTATATTCTCCATCAATAATTAAAGTTTGAGGCTGCAAAGATGGCCTAGCTGTTAAGGCACTTGCCTGTGAAGCCTAAGAACCCAGGTTCAACTCCCCAGAACCCACATAAGGCAGATGCACATTAGTGGTACAAACATCTAGAGTTCATTTGCAATGGCTAGAGGCCCTGGCATGTCCATGCACTCTCTGTCTCTTTCTCTCTCTCTGTGTTTCTCTCTCTCTATCTCAAATAAATAAATAAATAAATAACATTTGGGCTGGAGATATGGCTTAGCAGTTACAGACACTTGTTTGTAAAGCCCGATGGCCCAGGTTTGATGCCCCAGTACCCACATACAGCCAGATGCACAAAGTGTGCATATGTCTGAAGTTCGTTGGCAATGGCAGGAGGCCCTGGCCCACTTGGCCATGCTCTCTCTCTCTCTCTCTCTCTTTCTCTTTCTCCCTCTCTCTCTTTCCTCCCCCCCCCTTTCTTAAATAAATAAATAAATAAACATTTTTAAAAATTATAGTTTATTTAACTCCTATCCCCTTTTCTCCTGATAACTGCTAAGCATCCAATGGGTGAAAGACTGAGACTGCTCTTGTAGCAGTTCTGAGGGAAGAGACGAAAAACAGAACCTATAATCCATATACAGCCCAAGCTTTGACTCAAAAGCTACTTCGTTGAGGTAATTTTAGTTTAGTAAATTGTGAAAAAAGAACTATACATTGGACTCAAGGAAACCACTTACCTGTTCCCAAATTCCACAGTGAATCCATCCTATTAAACATTTTTGTTAATGCTCTGAATGAAGATTAAGGTAGCATGCAAATGTAATCTGCCAATACCCCAAAGAATGGCAACATGATGAAGTGCTCAGATGGCCTATTAGAGAATTAAAAAGCACAGGTCAGCCCGGATATGAGAGTAAATCAACTAGCTGTAAGAGGAGATAGGTGTAGAGTGGTGTTTATTAAGATGTGGAAGGGTGCAAGTAGTGAAGATTCCATGTGGTGGTTAATTATTCATTCAGGTTCTCTGCTCAGAAAGCACAAATACTAAAAAATAAAAATAAATTATATATATGTACATTCCCAGTAACTCTCAAGGATAGGCATGTTTAAACATGCACACAGATGGAGGAGGCAGAGAAAGTCAAGTGTCCCACTGGAATGGGGTCTTGAACTGAGGGTGTGAGAAAGGGCACAAGTGAAACCTATGATGCATGCAGATATTCTGGCACTAGGACTCAGTATAGGAACTGGAAAGTGAAGAAACCAGAGAAGCAGACAGAACGTTAGCCACGGAGATACTAGCCCACATACCAGGAGCACAACTTTCTCAACTAAACATGAGGAGCTAGAGGAGAGCTGAGACCAAGAAGCAGGGCGCTCATACTGTACCTCATGCTGATCACTGGGGCAGTAATGTGGAGAACAGATGGGATGCAAAGAAGGGAGGCAACGAGGTAGCGGGAACAAAGCTGGGTGGTGGCACTGAGAGAGCCGAGCTTGTCCAGAATCACTGTGGACACTCCAGGGTTTTGGAACCAGAAGGAAGAAAGAGGCTGCATAAAGACACAGAGAAGGATGGGCTGAGAGCTACAGGAAAACAAGCACCCTAGCTGTAGATACCATGGAAATCAAATTTTGTGAAAGAAGTTATTTTCAGTATTGAATGTAACCCTGAGATCCATTAAAATGTGGACTTTAAAGTGACCTTCGAAACTTCACAGGTAGACCAATTGTTAAACTTAATGGGTCACAATTTCAGTAGAGTGGTTGAGATGAAAGACAAATTAAAGTGAATTTTTTTTTTAAATAAATGAGAGGTAAGTGTAGCCTGTACTTCTTAAGGAGCTTGATACAGAGAGATAAGATAGAAAGAATCTAAAGTGAGATTTCATTTCACATATAATAGAAGCAGAAGAAATTTGATTCCGTTTAGAAGCAGAATTGGCAGTGACAGTAAAAGAAAAGAGAAGAAAAATGAATGAAGAATAATACCAGATCCCAGGGCAGAGAGGTGTCCATTTGGCTTGTAAAAGGAGTATATATCACCTTATCAAAAATTGGCAAGAAAACAAAAGCATAGTGTGGCTAAGTCTATAAGTGAGAATGTCAAAAATCTTAGAAGTGACCAATTTCTGCAATGAGATCTTATTACTAACTTTTTATTGCTAACTTTTCTCTCTCTAAATCCCACATTTCTTATTTGATTTTTTTTTAGCCTATACAAAGGCAATTAAGAATTTGAGAATTCCTATTTACAGACCACAAGCACAGCGACCCACCTCCCCTGAAAATGCTATCAGAACAGACATCTTGTTCAACTCACAGGTTTGCATTTCTGAGCAACAAGGACTCTAAAGGCTGGGTGCGAGGGTCTTGGTCTTGTTTGCCCCTATGGTTTCTTCCTTCGATATCGTGGGCAGTGATGTCAGCTCCTTGCCCCTCTTGGCCATATCCTAGCAGCCAGCATGACGGCATGACAGGGAAGATTCACCTCAGCCTTCACCTTTATTCCACAAGTCACATAGCAGCTGGGTTCTCTGGAAGGAAGAGCCATGACATAGACAAGTGAAGCAGTCAGGTTCGCATTGCTGGTAGAAATCACCCAACCAAAAGCAGATTTGGGGGGAGAAAAGGATTTATTTTGGCTTACAGACTCAAGGGGAAGCTCTACAAAAGCAGGGAAAACGATGGCATGTGCAGAGGGTGGACATCACCCCCTGGCCCACATAAGGTGGACAATAGGAACGGGAGAGTGTGACAAACACTGGCATAGGGAAACTGGCTGTGACACCCATAAGTCTGCCCCCAACAACACACTGCCTCCAGGAGGCTTTAATTTCCAAGGGCCATCAGCTGGGGAAACTAACATCCAGAACACCTAAGTTTATGGGGATACCTGAATCAAACCACCAAAACAAGTTGTCACCAAATGATGCAAAGATGTGGCAGACATCAAATTCATGCTTGCCTTTTGCCACCTGAATCCAAGGCTGATGACCTGGTCTTCCTTCATTCCCTTCCCTTCCTTCCCTTCCCATTCCTGCAGATCATCTCCAGATTGTGCCAATAGAAAGAGTGTTCTCATTTTTAACCTAATTAATGCAAAGTTCAGGCTCAAAACCCTCCCTTCAAAAAAACACTCTGGAAAGGTGTTCTATACCATTTTTGAAATGTGGTTGAATTGAAAGTTGGAAGGAGATAATGGAGCTACAGAAAGCAAGACATCCATGAATGCTAGGGCACTGGAAGCGGATGGCTTACTGGTTCATCTCACCAGTAGTTCTAAGCCAGCACTTGGCATTTATCAGATCTAAAGAAATACATGAGAAAAGCCAGAATGTCAGACATCTATAGCATGCCAATGTCATAAAATAGAGCTTAGAGCAGGAGGCTTTTCCATCGCACCCCATATTATTTTTCTACTATAACACCACAACAAAAGTGAATTTTGTAATGTTAATTTTCTTACATCCTCAGTTATGTGAAGGAAAATAAATGTGGACAAAAGGGCCAGTGGAAAATACTATTTCTGTAAGCACATAGGTTTTTTGTCCCCTGCTACCTTGCATTTTTCTGTGCTCTTTTTCCTTAAAAGATTAAGAAATGTAAGTATTTATTCATTTGATCATAAAAAATAAAATAAATTAAATTATGGAAAAAAAATGTTCCCATGAGACAAGTGTCCACTAATGTGTTGCAGCCTGGAGGAACCAATCTATAGCTTCCAATGAGGAAAAAGGCTTGGCACATCCAGGCATATTTGGAAGCAAGTCACTAAGCAGGAACCTGGGGACTTTCAACCAGCTTCTCCCTCTGTGAATAGAGATAGCCTAATGGTTTATTTTCAGTTTCCTATTTCTTTCTTTTTTTTTTTTTTTCTCCATAGCAAACAAGACCAAGATTCTTTGAAGGGCATGGACAAACACAGAATGAGTCACTAAAGCTTGGAATCCTAAGTTTATAATCCTTATGGGCTCTGAATCATATGCAGTCCACCCAAACTCTGAAACTTTCAAGCTCAGAACTTAAGCAGACATTGGCCTGACTCTTGCCTTTCTCATGAGATTGTACCTACAGAGAGTTTACACCGCTGAGGACACACAGAATAACCTGTTCCATTCCAAAGTGTGTTCACCAATCTAAAATCCCTGAAATGTCCAAAGGAAACCAAATAGGAAAGGGTTAGAAGAGAATCAAAGAACTTACGTTGAAGTAATGCAAACAAAAAGTATAATTTTAAAGTGAATATGTTTAAATATTCAAGGAATTAAAGGAAAGAAAAATAATAATAAAACAATGAATTCTTCAAAGAAAAAAACAAAAAGAATGAGAAGAGATAGAAGTCAGGCATGGTGGCACACACTTCAATCCCAGAAGTCAGGAGGCTGCAGTAGGAAGATGGTTGTGAGTTTGAGGCCAGCCTGAGACCCCATGGTCCACATAGAAGAACTACAAAAGTATACATGTTGGGAAGACAGGAATTCAATCCCAACACTGAAGGAACAGGGAAGCAATTGTGAACAAATAAATTAATCTAAAGAACAGGCAATAGCAACCAAAATCAACCAGTATCTGGAAATGTTCAGATATATAATGTTACAGAATTTTCAGTGTTTTTCTTCAATTTAGCTATTTGTACATTTTTTTCTTCAAAAAGTGATAAGAATAATGCTGCTGTCAGTGCTAACCAGAGAACTGCCTCCAGAGACAAGATAGTAGACACTGAGGAGACTCAAAACTCATCAAAGCAGAAAATCAAAAGCTATTGAGAACTCAACACTAAAGGAGACATATAGCATGCCCTCCAAGACTCAGGCAACATTGTGGAAGAGGGAGTGAAAAAATGTAAGAACTACAAGGTAGGAAGGTCTATGCTGAGGCATTGTCCCCCAACACCCACCCACCCACCCACCCACCCACCCACACACACACAGAAACTGGTATATTCATGACCCCACAGTGAATATCTAAAACCCCACTAAGGAGGACCCTCAGTGTAATAAGGACAAGGGAGAAAGAATAGTATAAATAAGAATAGTATAAACATGACCAATATTGCAATGTATTCAGATATTAAAGTTCTCAATTTTAAAAAATGTGAAAGGAATAAAAATAGTAAGTAAGCCAGATAGAGGCCATATTCTAAGGTTTATATGAAGATTTGTTACAGATTTTTTTCATTTATTCCTTATAATAATTACATAAGACACATTGACTTATTATTCCCATTTTATAAATGTAACAGCTGAGGCATTAGGCAATATTTTTCCCAAGTTTATATAGTAAAAAAAATGATAAAAATACATTTATGGGATCTAAGAAAAGTCAAATCCAGTTTTTTTTAGTCCATGAAACATAAATACAGATATTTGCTCTGGCCAACAAAAGTGGTAATGCAAAGTTTCAAATACTTCTAATATGTGATAGAATGCTTTCAGAATTGTAAAATATCAAAATGATTACAAAGATAAAATAGAACATGCACACAAATTTGAGAAAGTGAATTTTGTCAGTTATTGATAGATGACAGACTTCATATTCATTCATTCTAACATATTTAATAGGGTTTCAGTAAGCAATTTCAAACTATTGAGGTTTTTGTTTGCTTGCCTGCTGATTACTAGCTCACCTTACCTTGAAACATTTGGACAACTAACAAAAGTATATAAATTTTTAATATAAAAGGACTCATCTTATTTTTTATTTTAAAAATATGCCTTAGATGTAATTTCTAAATATATACACACACATGGTGACAGAAACTCATTAATTTAAAATATATCTCTGTTCCATGTGTCCTCTATCATCAGCCTCATCTCAAAACACATACAGAAGACAAACTTAAGCAGCAGGGAAATTTCATATTGCCTTTTTTTTTAAGACTGAAAATTGCTAGTTTTCATACTGCCATGGTGTGTTTAGAGCTAACGATGTGCTAATGTGGTATTAAAGCAGTCACTCCTGCAGCTACAACAGCCTCCTCAGGCAGCTGACATCACAATAGCATTGCTAAAATGTTACATTTTATTTCATTTCCATAAGTAAATGGAATCTGAGGCTCATTGCATACTAATCACTGTGGTTTCGTGAGTCCTATATTTATGTTGGGTAAGCATTGCATTCTCAAATTAAAAAAAAAAAAAACATGCGAAACAAATAAAATGGGCCAGAATTTGATAGAGATACTGGTGGGTACTCATTTCTTTTGGCTCCCATAATGAATAGAGAATTTTAAGCCTATAGAAAATGAGAACAGATGTGGATAATGACACAATTTGTTATTTATGAATGCAGGTTTTCTCTGAAGATTTAGAAATTATCATGAAAACCATTCATTGGACCTCAAAAAAAATCAATAAATATTAATATCAGAATGCAAATGTTTTCACTATAATTTAAAATATGAAGAATATTTACCCATGTATGCCTTTGAAAAATCCAGGGTGCCTTGAATACTTATTAACTGTGTGTCATTGGATGATTCAGAGTACATCTCTGAACTGCTTAGCATTCTCAGCTAAACAGTAAGAACACATTCTTAAGAACAGAAAGCCTGCACGTGGTCTTGTTAGAATTTTCTCTGGCTCCAGTAGCTTATGAAAAGAGGAATAGCAGTGGAATCAAGAAATCTAGCTCAGCTGGGAGTGGTGGCACACACCTTTAATCCCAGCACTCGGGAGGCAGAGGTAGGAGGATTGCCATGAGTTCAAGGCCACCCTGAGATTACCTACTGAATTCCAGGTCAGCCTGGGCTAGAGTGAGACCCTACCTTGAAAAAAAAAAAAAAAAAAAAAAAAAACAAGAAGAAAAAATCTAGCTCACATTGCATTCATGACCTCACAGTGACAGTCATTACCTGGAAAACACTGTACAATGTTGGACCTGTCAACATTCCATTATGGATAGAAGGGGGGATAAGACATTAAAGTAGAAGAGGGACTAGTTGTTAAAAAGGGGTTCAGTTGAAGAAGGATCATGGATAAGAGAAGTTACAATGGGAAGAGCTTTTAATTAAACTATATTCTGTACATGCATAAAAATCGTCAAAGAATTTTAAAAAAAATGGCTGGGAAAATGGATCAGAGTTAAAAGCACTTCATGAAAAGCCTACTGACCCTAGTTTAAATCTCCAATGCCCTCATATCCCCAGATACAAAAAGTGGTACATGTATCTAGTGTTCATTTGCAATAGCAAGAGGCCCTGGTCTGCATGTGTGTGCGCACGTGCACACACACACACAAATAAATAAATAAATAAATAAATAAATAAATAAATAAATAAATAAATAAATAAATAAAACAAAACTTTTAAATAACAGACATGAGTAAGAAGAGAGGCTAGGGAAAGTTGCAAGGGCACAAGGAACCCCTAAAAGGGAAGGATATTGAGGGGGGAGGAAAACTGGGAAGGGAGAGAGGGAATTGTAGTTGGAAGAAGGATGAGAATCCTCTAAAACAAATTGTATTTGAAAATGCCACAATTCATGATACTTAAGCCTCTATATGTGTTGAATTCTGATTTGCATTGCTAGCAGAAATTACCTGACCAAGAGCAGCTTGTGGGAGAAATGGTTTCTTTTGGCTTAGAGACTCAAGGGGAAGCTCCATAATGGCAGGGGAAAATGATGGCATGAGCAGAGGGTGGACATCACCTCCTGGCCAACATCAGGTAGACAACAGCAACAGGAGAATGTGCCAAACACTAGCAAGGGAAAACTGGCTATAATACCTATAAGCCCACCCCCAACAATACACTGCCTCCCAGAGGCATTAATTCCCAAATCTCCATCAACTGGGAACCTAGCATTCAGAACACCTAAGTTTATGGGGGACACCTGACTCAAATGACCACAATAACAAAAAAAATAAAAGAAAATATTTTCCAAAAGAAATGTAAATTAGGACTTCAGATAACTTCCTTAAACACGAGTTACATTTCCAAATACCAGTCGTTGGGAAAGCAGAAACAGGCAGATCAACATATATAGCTATATAATGAGAACCTCTCCCAGAAAAACCAAAGAAAAAAGAGTTTTCATTGCTTATCTATCCAACCTTCCTTATTTTAGAGATGAGGAAATTTAATTCCAGTGATGTATCACCAACCCTCTAAAAGCCTTGAAAGTCATCTTTTGAGCCAGGAGCAGGCAAAAGTTGTCCATACTCTCAATCCATGCCATTGCATCACTATGTAGATGGTAACATCCATTGCTACTATGTAGTGAATGTCAAGCACCAAGTCAAATGTTCTACCTGTGTTTACTGATGAATCCAACAAGATCTCCCTTACATTCCCTCTCTCTCTCTGTCTCTCTCTCTCTCTCTCTCTCTCTCTCTCTCTCTCTCTCTCTTTCTCACCATTTAAAGGTGCAGTTCAAGAATGTTAAGCAGTTTGGACAAACCTGCATTCAACTCCAGTTGAACTCCAAACACTGCCAGAATTTACCAAATTTAGTTAAACGTGGATGTTACTTGTGAGACATCAAAACAACAGACCATCTTAAGGTAACCCAGAAGGCAAATAAGTGAACATTGTTTGGGTAATTGCAAAATTTTAGTTCTACTTATTATGAAGACTTCATTGAAATTGAGTCAGAAAGGCCAAATGTAAACCTCATTTGAGAATTACTCTCATCTCTTTCTGGCCTGGGACTATCAATAATCACCTCTTATTTTATGTTAGTTCTATATTTGGCTTCTACCCTATGATGCATCATATGTTTGTACATATTAATTTCTTTCCTTGTTCAAAAGATCTTCTACTTATACTGAAAATAAAATTTGTGCATATGCTCATAGAAGGAGAATATGAGATTTTTCTTATTGGCATTTCATCTTGCAAGTTACAAGCTTACATGAAAAGAAAGAAACCTTTCTTTCACTCAGACATCTTCAAACACAGATAACTAACATCCTTTTTGGTATAAGTGTGTCATCACTCTGTTTTTTGTTCTCTTCTGTTGTTGGACAAATATAAACTTGGATTGCATCTGCATTCAATAACATGGTAAAAAATAATGTTTCTTAAAAGAGATATCTATAATATGAGACTATACTGGATAGAGCTAAAAGGAGATTATAAAAGGAAAAATGGCCCATAAAAGAAAATCAAAACTTAAAAAACAGAATGACAATAGTTGTATTGTGAATAGTCAGATAATCAGAAGATATTTCGAGTCTTGTTATCATGTAAACAAGTTCTTAAAAGTTTTAAGCAGTTACCTAATGTTTAAATATAACTCATTAATTAATTATAACCTCTATTCAAATAATGAAACATATTACTGATATAGTAAGAAACTTTCAATAAATACTACAACTGCTTCCTCTGACTATTTGAACTATTGTTGTTAGATATTGCATGTACTATATGCAAAGAATATATTGCCATTGTTTTGTTTAGTTAGACATGTAATTAACTCTTAGAGTGATCAAAATCATGAGAAACTATTTTATACTTGTTGTAGTCAGTCTCATATTACTTTCACAAAACACCCAACTAACAGCAAATTGTAGGAGGAAAGGGTTTATCTTGATTTACACTATCTAGAAGAAGTTCCATGATGGCAGGGGGAAACAGTGGCATGAGTGGAAGATGGACATCATTTCCTGGCCCACATCAGGTAGACAACAGAAGCAGAAAAGTGTGCCAAACACTGGCAAGGGGAAGCTAGAAATCACGCCATAAGCCTGTCCCCAACAATATATCACCTCCAGAAGATTCCAATTCCTAAATTGCTACCATCTGGTACCTAGCATTCAGAGCATATAAGTTTATGGGGGACATCTGAATCAAACCACCATATCCCTCCCCTGGCCCCCATAAACTGATAAGCATACTTTATGTAAAATGCAATGCATTTGTCTAAGTTTAACATCTGCATAGTTTTTATCAGTACCAATGATATTCAAAAACCCCCATAGTCCAAGGTCTTTGAACTAAGCCATCCACTCTGCAAAAGATGGCATTAGGCATATCAAAGAAATATTCAACAAATACAAGATTTAAAACAAACAGGGCAAACATCAAACTCTATAGCTCTAAGTCTAAAAACTCTAAGCAGTGGCAAGTCTGCAAGACCAGTAATTCTAACCACTGAGGAGTCTCTGGAGTTCCAATTCCACCTCTGCAGCTAAGCTATTTATAGTCCTGGGAAACTTTATCTGATGCCAATAGCTTTCCTTGGTACCGTCCCATAATCCTGGTATCTCCAGTGGGTCTGCACCTGCAACCCACACTTCATCCTTACGGCTCTAGAGAGCCTCCGTGCAGATAATCCAACAAGCCTGCTTCACACTGTCTATGGCCATTTCCAAAATATAAAACCATGCTGCTAATTTAATGCCCTAGTTTCCTGCATTTGTTGTACTCCATAATAAAATATGGACTACAAATTTGTTAATCCTGGGGGTGGGAATAAAGCAGACTATGAACAATAGGACACTCCTTCAGCATTCAGTCCCCTTCAAAGATCTTCAGTTTCCTATTGTCCCAATGCAGATCAGCTGGCCCAGTCTCAATGGTTATAATCTCTCAAACAATTGCAGCTAAATGGGCAGCAGTTTTGGCCTAAATATATCTTTTATTCTCTGTGCCATATCCTTCTGCTCATATCAGTCCACTTTTATGCAATGCAACCCTGAAAAAATTCTCAGGAAGCGGGTATAACAGCAAGCCTCTTGCACAAACTGATTGTAGCCCCATCCATGCAAAGCTCTTTCTTCCCCTTATAAGCCAAACCTCTCATCACAGTCCATCGTTCTTACTGCATTCAAGTCTTTCAACTCTGATAAGGATAGTCCATCAAGCTGTACTTCATAGCACTGCAAGGTATCTCTTGGTCAAAGGTTACAAATCCTTCCACTTTCCTCCTGCAAATCAGTTCTAAAAGGCCCAAGCCACAAATCAGGTTTCTAGCAGAAGCGACCCCATTCTTGGTACAAATTTTAACTATTGCAGTCAGCCTCACATTACAGGCATAAAGCACTTGACCAAGAGTAGATTGTGGCAAGAAATGGTTTATTCTGGCTCACAGACTCAAGGGGAAGATCCATGATGGCAGAGAAAAATGATGGCATGAGCAGAGGGTAGACATCACCTCCTAACCCACATCAGTTGGAAATAGCAGAAGAGGAAATAGCAGAAGCCAAACATAAGCCAACTCCCAACAATACAGCATTGCCACCAGCTGGGGACCTAGCATTGAGAAGACATAAGTTTTTGGAGCACACCTGAATCAAACCACCACAATACTTAACTTTATTTTTATTATTTTCATTATTCCTCATCTGTCTGGAGACCATGGAGTATGTGTGGGGTGGGGAGAATGAATCTCTCTGTAGCCCAGGCTCACTTCAAACTCAGTCTTCCTATCTCAGCCTCTGGAAAGCTAGGATTATAAGCATGCACCACTACAACTGGCTGTGTATATGCAGCAATATTAGTTTTATATCTATATTTACTGATTTTAGAAGGTTTGAGAAAGTTTTCAGTCACCCTATGTAATGGTTAATTTCAGGTATATATTTGACTGGATTGAGGGGTGCATTGTAGAGTATTATCCTGGATGTATCCCTGCAGATGTCTCTGGAGGTTTCTATCTAAATCAGGAGTTTGGGCTGGAGAGATGGCTTAGCAGTTAAGCACTTGCCCTTGAAGCCTAAGGACCCTGGTTCGAGGCTTGATTTCCCAGGACTCACATTAACCAGATGCACAAGGAGACGTACGCATCTGGAGTTTGTTTGCAGTGGCTGGAGGCCCTGGTGAGCCCATTCTCTCTCTGTCTGCCTCTTTCTCTCTGTCTGTCACTCTTAAATAAATAAACAACAACAACAACAAAAACGTTAAATCAGGAGTTTGCATGGAGCAAATCTGTCCTTCCTCACTGTCACTATGCAATTGGTTGAGACCATGGATACAACAAAAATACAGAGAAAAGCAACTTTCTCTATCTGGGGCTTGAGACACCATTCTTCTTTTGCCCTTAGCTTAACTTCAGGTTCCCTAGAATTTCTCTCTGGGGCTTACACAAAGTGCCCCTCCTTCACATCCTCAGGGCTTCAGATATAGATTGAGAGCAGTGGTTCCTTTCCTTGGTCTTGACATCTTTCTCCCTGGACTGAGCCACTTTAGTGAGATCCCTGGTTCTCTAGCTTCCAGATCATTTGTCATGAGACTTCTCCCAATAAATCTTCTCTCTTGCAAACCCATCTGTGTTAGTTACTTTTCTCCTCACTGTGACAAAATGCCTGTCAGAAGCAAATTCAGAGAGGGAGAAAAGATTTATTCTGGCTAGTGGTTTTAGGGAGCACCAGGCCATGGTGATGGGAAAGCAGCAGCACCAGCTCCTGTCCAGGACAGTGGGAGCTCTAGATGGTTGGTCACATTATGACAGCCCACCAGGTGCAAGGAGGGCTAAACAGGAATTGAAGGTAAGCCATCACCCTCAAGGACTCATCCCTAGCCTATACTAACATCTCCAACTACACCCTACCTCATAGGGGTTCTACAACCTTCCAAAACAGTGCCAACTGGGGAGCCAAGTGATCAAACACATAAGCTTATAGGGAACATATCTTATTCAAACTAAGACTATATAGATGATAAATAGATAAATAGATAGATAGATACATAGATACATCGATGCATAGATACAGATATACATAGATAGATACATACACAGATAGATAGATACATACATACATAGATATATAGATATATTCTTTTTCCCTAAAGAATCCTAACAAACACAGCCTATAAAATTAAACTGACTTAATAAAGTTCTCTTTTCCCCACAAAAGAAGATAGCCTGTCATAGCCCAAACCTTGTTAAAGATGTTTATGAAAATGTCACAGCCAATCTTGAGTTTCCTACTTCCAAAAGATTATGTAATTTTATTTTGTTGTATGGGAGTGCATATGTGTGTTCATAATTGTGCACACATGTGTGTGCGTATATGTGCATGAGCTTGCACCTGTACATGGGCACCAGAAAACAAGCTTAGGCAGGAATGCCATGCATTGTGAGGCAGAATCTTTCACTGTTTGGAACTCACCAATTAAGCTAGACTGGCCAGTCAGGGAATCCCCAGGGATCCTTTGGCCTCTGCTTCTCCAGCACTTGGATTTCAATCATTTTTCACCACACCTGGCATTTTTTATATTGGTACAGTGATCAAACTCAGGTCCCGTGAGGCAAGCGCTTAACTGACTGAGCCATGTCCTCAGCCCTGTAGTATTTTCTGAATATAAGATTAAACCTATTAGGCTAGTTGATGGAGTCTTACCAGTTAAGGCTACATAGCTATACTACAAATGAGGGGTATGTGAGTTGCTAAGAATATTTCATATAATAAATGCCTGTGGAGTACTGATAAGGCTTTAGGTATAAAATGAAAGTGCCTTTCCTACCTCCTGGAGCCCTACAAATATGTAAAGAATGCCAAAAGAAAAAAAGGGAAGCACATAACCATAATTAATTTCTAACTAAAATTATGTAGTTAATTTAGTTAAATGAAAATACAGTTTAGAAAATTGTAAAACAGTTCTCAAGTTTCCTACAAGACTACAAGTTTCATGGCTTTATTGCAATACTGCAAAGAAATCACATATAAGGGAGAAGTTCAGGAGGACTCATCCCTCTCTGAAAGCTATTGGCAATTAACAGTTGCTGGGGAAAGGAAACATTTTCTTCAGTAGTGTAGTTGCTGGTAAGTTGTCCATGAGAGATACGTTACACCTTCCCCCATTCTCTGCAAGAAGCCCTAATTAAACCCAGTTGTATATCTCCCTCCCTCCCTCTCTCTCTCTCTCTCTCGATCTCTCTCTCTCTCTCGATCTCTCTCTCTCTCTCTCTCTCACACACACACACACACACACACACACACACACACACACACAGCTAGTTGGGAAGAAGAGGGTAATAGTAGGGGTAAAGGAGAATGTGATCAAAATATTATATATATATATGTATAAAATTGTCAAATTAATAAATATATTTTTACTTTTATTTATTTATTTGAGAGACAGAAAGAGAGAGAATGGAATAGGTGGGCCAGGGCCTCCTGCCAGTGCAAAATGAACTCCAGATGTATAAACCACCTTGTGCATCTGGATTTACATGGGTACTGAAGAATCAAACCCTGAATATCAGGTTTTGCAAGCAAGAGCCTTTAACCACTGAGCAATCTCTCTATCCCTAATAAATATGTTTTAACTGGTATAAAAAGAAATTATAGAGCTGGATTAGAGGTTAAGGCACATGCATGCAAAGCTTAATGACACAAGTTTGATTCCCCAGTACCCATGTAAAGCCAGATGCACAAGGTGGTATGTGCATCTGGAGTTCATTTTGCAGTGGCTAACACCCATTCTCACTTCCCCACCCATGTCTCCTAGGCATAGTGGTGCACACCTTTAGTCCAGGCACTCAAGAGGCAGAGGTAGGAGGCTCACTGTAAGTTCAAGAACATCCAGGAACTACAGAGTGAGTTCCAGGTCAGTTTGGGCTGCAGTGAGACTCTACCTCAAAAAAAAAAAAAAAAGAATAAAAAAATTATGCTTAGAACTTAATCAGTAACTGATCTTTAATTCATTCATTCTATTTATTATTTTTAATAATTTTGACAATGTTTAAAAACAGATTTATGCTATGGATGTATAACCAGTTCATACAATATTTTACTTGGCACATTAGTCATTCCCCAATACATGGTAATTTCTCAAGACTAAATCATGATAGCATGTGTATACTGAGAAGCCCAGAACCAAATCCTGAAAGGGCATGGAGCAACAAGACTCTCACTTATTGTTAGTGGTAGAACAAAATGGTGCACCATTGTGGAGGAAAATTTGGCAGTTCTCACAAAGCTGAAGCACTGTTGCATTACAATCCAACCTGGCCCTGTTGGTATTGAACTAAAGGAGTGGAAAAGTTACTTATGCCCTCACCAAAACCTGCATATGGTTGGTTATCACAGCTCTATTCATAACTGCCAATGCTCAGAACCAATGAAGTTATCCTGCAGTAGACTATAAATAGATGAATGAGCTGTGGCACAGCCAGAAAATGAAATAGTACTCAGCACTAAAAAGGAAATGATCCATCAAGACTTGAAAATACATAGAATCTGAGATGCATATTGTTACATGAAAGAATGTTAAATGAGTGTTACTACATCCTAGAATCTTAAGTGCAAATTACTACATGAAACAATCCTTTGTTTTTTAATTTTTATTTATTTATTTATTTGAGAGTGACAGACACAGAGAGAAAGACAGATAGAGGGAGAGAGAGAATGGGCACGCCAGGGCTTCCAGCCTCTGCAAATGAACTCCAGATGAGTGTGCCCCCTTGTGCATCTGGCTAACGTGGGACCTGGGGAACCAAGCCTCGAACCGGGGTCCTTAGTCTTCACAGGCAAGCGCTTAACCACTAACCCATCTCTCCAGCCCGAAACAATCCCTTTTGAAAAGGTTACATATGGCTTTATTAACTACAAGCCATTCTGGAAAATTTTCAGTGATGCTAAAAAGATCAGAGAGAGAGAGAAGATGGAGAGCATAATGTGGAGAATTTGTAAGGTATGCAGTATAATGCTGGATATATGCCATTATAGCTTTGACCAAACTCAAAGAAGAAACACCACCAAGAGTGAAAATTATCAGCTTTGGAGACAATCTACTCTGGACTATCATTGTAATAGTAGATTGTAACAAATGTACCACTGCATGGAGGTGCTGTAAGTTGAGGGGTACTGAGTGTGGAGATAGGATGAATGGAACTCTATGCTTTCTGCTCAATTATTTTGTTAATCTTCAAGTGTTCTAAACATTAAAATCCATTTAAAGGACATAGGGTTTGGGTAAGAAATGTAACGCATAGGCCCACATATCTAGAAAAACACTGAGACAACCCCTTAACCTTTTCATAATATTCTCAAACAAAACCTAGTTTTAGAAAACTGGAAACCACTTGAACACAACAAAATAAAATGTAATACACATTTAGGGAGGAATTGTAAGGTGGCAGTACGTGGGTAAACCTTGGCATCCAGCAAGCTTGGAAACAGGGCCAGAAAAACAGAAAACTGTACCAGATGTCTCCAATCAGATGTGTGAATCTCCAGTCTCAGCTAAGAAGATCAACTTAGAAACAGGAGGAAGTAGTAACAGTTCTGTGCAGGACAGTGATATGGAGAAATGGGGTCTCTAAGAAACTCCAACTGATGGCCAATCAGAGACAGCCTGAAAGTGAGAGAAACCAGAAACAAGGGAATGAATGAAATATTTAGTATAATAACCAAGGTATCAAGCAATCAAAGCCCAAATTAGCATGTTCCCAGTACAAGTAAGTAACCTTGGGATGTGCTGTTGACAAAGAATTTCTGGAATCGGTTGACTGATTTGGTCAGAGTGATGCAGGAGGAGAGACCAAATATGCAAGGCTTCATGATGGGTTAATAACAGCACAGATTTTGCATTAGTGTATTCAATTCCTCTTTTCCCAAGAGCCTTTCCTTTCTGCTTTTAAACTTTCCTGTGCTAGAATTAGCATAAATGTTTGAAAAAGGTAACAAACATTTACACTCAAAATGTTCTTGAGGTAAACTATTTCTGAAATGAGAACTTGTTTGCCAGCCAAAACTCAATTTCTATTCCAACTGTAGTTTAAACACTCTGTTCAAACATGACAGATGTTGGAATCAATTGGTTTGCAAGTCTTATTTTTTTACATCAGTTTCAATAAATAAAATTGTCTTAATTTATCTCCCATCAAATATATTTACCAAAACCTTGCAGTGCATATAGACTTTTATAAAGTTAATTGAAAATACAATTCTTGGCCTCCAAGAGAGAAAGAAAGGTAATGTAGATACAATTTTTTAATTTTTTCTTTACTTTTACTTGAGAGAGACGCAGAAGCAGAGAGAGACAGACAGAGAGAGAGAGAGGCAAAAAGAGAGAGAATATGCCAGGGTCCTCAGCCACCTTAAATAAATTCCAGACACATGTGCCATCTTGTGCATCTGGCTTATATGGGTACTGGGGAATCAAACCTAGGTCCTTTGGCTTTACAGGCAAGTGCCTTAACCACTAAGCCATCTCTCCAGCCCAATGTGGATACAATTTTTTTGCAAAAGATTTTAAATTGCAAAAATATGTCAGGGACCACACACACACACAAACACAGAGCAAAAAATAATTTTCTCTTTTAGTTCTCTAAATTTTGTACAACGTTATTACCTAAAGGTTCAAGTAAGTTTGGCACTAATTCCCATTAAAATACCCTTTAGAAATTCATGATTTTTTATCAGATCCTATAAATTACAAAAGAAAGCATGATATTTTATAGTACTGATCTCCAGTTCAGTAATTTAAAATATGTGTTTTTTTTCACATTAACTCCATATGCTAGTATCTGCTAACAATACCATCATTAAGTGGGAAGAGGCTGAGGTTGTATACATATATTGTCTTGGGCAATAAATATTTATTGATATTCTCTTTCACAGACATGATGAGAATAACAATAGGCTATATTCAATAAATACAAGACAAATAAGACACAAAGCTCAGCCCCTAAGGTCACCTGGCTTCTCTCCTCCTATTCATTCATCTATAAACTAGGGATTCTTCCAGGATTGTGAAAATTAAGTAATATGTGCAACTCATACCATAATACCTAGCACATGCTAAGTGCTATTAATACAACTAATATCATTGTATTATAATATCCCTTTCATTTCTGACCTACTTCTACTCCTATTTTAAGATAAATTATTTCCTCTGTGTTCCTTGCCTAATTGGAATTAAATCATTTAATTCCAATTTAGTTTGCTTTATATTAAAAATATTATACCTTCATTAGGTTTATTGTAAATTCATTTTCAATATTTTTTTAATTTCAATTTTTATAGCATAAGGAATTTTTTTTGTTTGTTTGTTTTTGTTTTTGTTTTGTTTTTCGAGGTAGGGTCTCACTCTGGTCCAGGCTGACCTGGAATTAACTCTGTAGTCTCAGGGTGGCCTTGAACTCACAGCGATCCTCCTACCTCTGCCTCCCGAGTGCTGGGATTAAAGGCATGCGCCACCATGCCTGGCACAAGGAAATTTTTTGAGTCACAATTTCAGTCTATAGTCCAGACTGACCTGGACCTCACTGTATGGCACAGGCTAGTCTCAAACTCACAATCCTCCTGCCTCAGCCTTCCATGTGATGGGATTCCAGGTATTGCCACCTCACCCATATTTTGGGTGGTTTTGATGCTATTACTTCTCTTAATCTTATCTTCTTGATATTTACTATGGCTCACAAATATAGAAAATTTTCCTGTTCTAGAAATATATTTCAGGCTTTTTCCTTTGTTTTCTCCTGGTAAAAACTGGACATTTTTTTCTCTATATACAATTATTTTATTACTCTTGAGTCATTAGCAATGTTTGCATCTTCTTTTTTAATTTATTGATTTTTTTTATTAATTAGTTTTGTACTCAGTGAATATAGTCAAGTTGGTACCATTGTTAAGCTCATCCATGTCCTACCCCGACCCCTGACCCCTCCTTTTTGAGGTATATGGGTCATGCATTGTGGAGTTAGCCCACAGTTATGGGTAGGAGAAATGTCTCTGTGGATCATGGCCCAATGTGTGGCTCTGACATTCTTTCCACCCCTTCTTGTGCAAAATTTCCCTGAGCCATATTGGGTTCATTTTTGGTCTGCTTCTGTGATGAGGTGTTGGGGGCCTCTGGGTCTCTGATATGGTAGGAGTTGATTGTTCTCTATGTCGATCTCCTTCACCTTGTGCTGGTACCTGATTCACCAAGAAAACAGCAACCTTGCTTGTTTCACCAATTGTTCTTAGTTTCAGCTCAGGCCTTTTTGAGGTAGGATGGGATGGTTCTCCCCTTAGGATCTGTGTCTATCTGAAAAAGAGAAGCAGATTCTCCGATGGAGAGTAAGTTAGCACCAGACAAATGAGATAACCCTTACTTTTTTTATATAGAGAATTTAATAGGTGTAGGCCCTCTTGTTGCCCACAATCAGTGGTAGCTTGATAATGGAGAGTGGGCTCATGTTTGGATATGTTTCTGACTTGTTTCCCAGCTCCAACTATGGGTCTCATTCCACTGAGGGGATCACTTAACCAAGTCAAGAGCAACTGGTTTACCACCATGGCTATGCGCCACTATTGCACTTGCATGAGCATCACAACAAGTCAGTGGCTGCTAAATAGGTTAGACCATGAGTTGCTTGGACAGATATTGGTCATTTTCTCTGAGTTGCCCATGTAGCACCTTCTGGCAGTAGATGTGCTGACTGTCTGGGGACTGACTCTCTTCCAGCTTCCAGCCATGTCATTCCATTTTACATGTCAACCACATATGGCGTCTTCAGCAGTAGGGTCTTACCACTAACCTTTGGTGGGTCACCAAGAACTCTGACAGAAATCTGTCTTTCTTTTAGGAAACCTTGGAAGTCTCTCTGATCAAAAGGTCATTGTGAATGAAAGCTACATGCTGGTACTGGAAGTTACAGGTCAGTGACCACTAAGAAAAGGAAGGAAAAGATAACTAATATAAAGAGTTAGAGAGAAGAGAGATGGAGAGAGAGAGAGAGAGAGGCTATAGAAAATTAATGTCAGTCTTCATTATACCCTCTCCAGTGTCTTGTGGCTCAGGTGTTCCCTCTAAGGGCCTGGGGAAGGTTCATCTATTTGGTCTGCCTTTTATGATGTAGAATTTTATGGTACCATTGCCATTTGCATCTAGATTTGTGTTTCCCACCCCCTCCCTTGTCCTCCCCTCCCTCCCCACCCACCCTATTGTCTAGTCTTCAAGATGTTTGCTGGGTAAGCTGGCATCTTGGGACCATTCTCAGAGAACTTACCCAATCACAGAAAGAAAATCACCACATAGTCTCACTCATCTACAGCACCTAACCTGAATCTATACAACTAGACATTTTACCTTTAACTCTCTAGCACAGTGGAATCGTGGGAAAGAGGGTGTGTGTGTATGTGCGTGTGTAGTGTATATGTGTGTGTGTACTGTTGATCTGTGTGTGAGTACTGGGTGTGTGGTGTTTGTGCATGTGTGTATTGTGCATATATGTTTAGTATATATATATATATATATGTGTGTGTGTGTGTGTGTGTGTGTGTGTGTGTGTGTGTGTGTTTATGAGTGTGTATGTGTAGTGTGTATGTATGTAAGCATATTCATATGTGTATGGACAAACATGGGAATGCAGGGGCAGAGTGCATGTGCAATGTGTGTGTATGTATGTATGTGTGCATGTTCATATGTGTATGGGTAAACATGGGGAGGCAGGGTGCATGTGGCTGTGTATACATCTAATGTGGAGGCCAGAGATTGACAGTGGGTGTTTTACCCCATTGTTCCTCACCTTATTTATAAGACAGGGTTTCTCACTGAACTTGGAACTTGCAAATTCATCTAGACTCTCTAGCCAGAAGGCCCCATGGGTCTTCCCTTCTCCACCCAAGCACTTTAATTTCAGGGATGCACTACTGGGTCAGGCTCTTATGTGAGCCCTGGTCTGAACTCAGGTCCTCATGTTTATGTGGCAAGTACTTTACAAACTGAGTCATCTCCCAAAGCTCCTAGCTTTGATTCTTTATTGAGCATTGATTGCAACACTACCCCACATATTGCATAGCTATCCTTCATTATTGATATATATTATATGGTCAGCTTGGAATATTTCCCCTAACTAAAATCTAGTGGCTCAAATTCCAGCCACACAACTCTCACCTCTTTCTCCAGTCTAGCACTAGGTGCAGTACCCTCCTGCACATTGAAGTTCCCTTCCCTCCCCCTACCTGCCTTTTGGATAATTTATCCCAAGCTCTTGTTCTGTATGCTTTGCTCATTGCCATGACAAAAGCAACTTAAGTTATACAAGGGTGATTCGGGCTTGCATTTTGAGGAAATATGACGTTGCATGCATTTGGGGTCTTCATAGGACTGGGGTCAGATACTACCAAGTCTGCTACTGATCTGCCAACATTTTCAGGCTCTGAGCTTCCCCTTCCATCCCATGATGTCCTGTGAGCCCTGCAAACTCACCCCTGTGGTGATTAATTTAATTTACATTTGGAGACATTGTCAAGGCCAGCTCAGTGATCAGCTCGCATTTCTGAGTCCTAGGTTTTAAGTTATCCTTTACTATTCCAGATTAGACCTTTGGTAACTATAAAGCATTAATATTTTATCACTCTTAATTTTCATTGTTTCCAGCCTCCCCTTATCAGGCACAGACTGGGTTGTGCATTGTCAAGTATCATTCCTATTAAATGTTCACAGGTTGGCTTTCTATCTGAAATGCTTCTTCAGTATATAATCATTCTAAGTGGCTAGTTCAACGTTGAGTCAAGGCAAACACATGCATGATATTTGACAAGCATTACAGAGAGCAAGGATGATGTCAGCCCATCAGAGTGCTCTGAAGATTGCAAAACTGGCCAAATAACTTGGCAACTCTGAAGTGCTGAGTCTTCTATATCACATTTCTTACTACAGACTATTTTAGAGCAATTGTAACATGATTTCAAGACAGACAATCCGGACTCTACCTATAATATAGGGCTCTGTACTTTTGTTTCGAAATACTTGAAAGACAAACATGGAAGAAGTGATCACAAATAAAATCTGGGAGTAAGAGGAAGTGCCACGATAAGTCTGGTCAATTCTGCTCTTCAGAAAGGCATGAGGAATAAATTGCTTTATGTCCTAATTGTATTCATAGTACAGAAAAAAAAAACTCCTCATGGTTAAATGGTTGTGACCCATGTGATTATACATTAATTTACCACATGTCTGCATTCCCTGCACATCCATAAGGCTGTATGTAGAAAGGGGACAGTGGGTTTATCTGTAAACTTAGTGTAGTACCATGTGTATTTCTTAACAGGGGCCACATAGTAGGTGCCAAATAAATTTGTATCAACTGAAAGCATGTGTACAATATGTCCAGAGACATAAGATATGGTTGTGCCTCTGGAAATTTCACAGAAGAAAGCAGACTGAAGGACAT
Organism: Jaculus jaculus; assembly: GCF_020740685.1. Taxonomy (NCBI): domain Eukaryota; kingdom Metazoa; phylum Chordata; class Mammalia; order Rodentia; family Dipodidae; genus Jaculus; species Jaculus jaculus. The sequence continues at coordinate 135,124,473 of NC_059107.1, forward strand.
GCAGCTATCTAGCATTTATTGCATACCTTGCTTCATATATTATATCACTCACAGCTTGCAAGGAACTCATGAAGAAAATGTTACTAGTACAATCTTTGAATAGTGCCATCTGCTTTCAAGGCTGAGGAACTTGCCTACAAAGGACACAGCTTGCTCATAGTCACCTTGTCTTCAAATGGAACAGCGTATAGTTACATTAAAAACGTGCACAGGAGTGGCTGGAGAGATGACTTAGCAGTAAAGGCTCTAGCCTGCAAAGCCTAACAACCTTAGTTTGATTCTCCAGTACCAATGTAAAGCCAGATGCACAAAGTGGCACATGTGTCTGCAGTACATTTGCAGTGGCTGGAGGCCCTGGAGTACCCATTCTCTCCCTTTCTGTCTGTCTTTTATTGTTTTCTCTCTCTCTTTCTCATTGAAAGTAAATAAAAATATTTTTAAAATGTGCAGGGTGACTATGAAGGATCTAGAGATGGCAGAAATGATAATTATAAAAATAAAATAGAATAGGCTCCATGAGGGGTTCTGATCTGTGCTAACTCCTCATGCATAGACATACAGAGTGGTACAGAGGTCGTGCCGAGAAAAGCAATTTCAGAGCTCTCATCAAGACTTTTTTAAGTCAATTAAGTTCTTAATGGTATTGGCTGATTAGCACTATAAATACTGTGAAGATGAGAAATGGTTTACTCATAAGCCACATAGAGGAGCATAGCCATTATGTTGGCATACGAAGAACGAAATTGATGCCATCTTAACTTTTGCCTCTTAAGACGATCCGGAGAAATAATTGAGTGGGCAATGTTCAGAATATTCACACAGTCCTTCACTAATCTAAATGATAATACTCAATATAGGAGCCCTGTTATGTCTAATGAGGACTGTACAGTTAAGCCTGAAGAGCCAATGGCATGCCCTGATCCCTGCAAGGAGCTAACACGGTAATTTCACCACTTGATGAGAAAGGGGGCATTAATTGTTCAGTGTGAAATTGGCAATGACCTCTATGATGCTGTGAAGTGACTGGACTCGAGATTCAGAGGAAAGGTAGGAAGGATTATGTCATAGTTAAGCCTTTCTTGTCTCTAAGCAATGCTTACTGGCATTATGCTGATTTGAGAAACCCCATCCTGACTGGTAATGAAAACTTAATGGAGCTGACATAAGTGAGATGATCTTAGCCAGCCTCTCTCTCCATCTCTGATACTTTCTTTTTTTTTTTTTTTTTTTTCTTCTGCCTTCTGGAAAGTTTCTGGGTCATTGAACACTGATAACATGCAAGGGTGTCAGAGAAAAACTTGTGAACAACATTGAGAAGGTGAAGTTTGTCTAGAATAGAGGACAGCAGACGCATCTTCACTGAGAGATGAAACAGCAGCTCAGGGGGATAGGAGAGCCAGGGCTTGACATTAAAAACACACTTGTTTGGGGAATGCATATATTTGATATCTCTTATATATTGCTATATATCATGATGGTGCTAATTGTTAGATGGTGTTGTAGTAACCTTCTCATTGCTGAAGCAAAATAGCTGACCAAAAGAAGCTGATAGGAGTGAAGGGTTTATTCTGGATTATAGTCTTTAGGGGAAGATTTATGAAGGCAGGAAGAGATGGGCGACCAAAGGCTGGATATCACAATCTTTTGACAGCAGGTGTAAGACAGCAGCAAGAGAGCGAGCTGAGCTAACACTGGCAAAATGGGGGTTAATCAAAATCAAGGCCAGCCCCAAGTGACACACCTCCTCCAGCAAGGCTCCACCTCCCAATTGCCACCAGCTGGAGACCTAGCATTTATATCACATTAATTTATGAGGATTATCTGATACAAACCACCACACATAGTTTATAGTTCCATAAAAACTCACTGGAACTGTATACTTAAGATATGCATATTCTACTATATATAAATTATATTTAATAAGGAGTATTTTAAACACATTTTGCATGCACATATATGTGTTGTACATGCTTTTGTTTGGGTATTTGGATGTAAGAAGGGAGTGCACATGTATGTGTAGGTATGCTTGAATATAAGAGGCCAAAATTCAACATTGGGTGCTTCCTTCAGTTGCTTTTTGCTGTATTTATTGAGACAGAGCCTCCCACTTAAACTCAGAGCTCAGCAATTGGCTAGTCTAGTTGTCAGTTTGCCCCAAGATCCCTTGTCTTCCAAATGCTGGTATTACAGGCCATCATGCCTGCCTGACATCTACATGGGGGATAGGGGTCAGTCCTTATGCTTACACAGTAAGTGCTCTACTGACTGAACATCTCAAAGTCTAAAGGAGATTTCAAGGGAAAGAAAGGCCTGGTTGATGCTTTATCCTCTCCAAGCCCAGAGTCAGAACTTAAAGCTAGGTGTTAGTTGATTGGCTAGTTAGCTAATATAGCAATTAGCTAGTGCTCATGAAGCTGAACTTTGACCTGTAATTGGTACAACACTCTGCTCTTTTTTCTCTTATCTTGAAAAGTACCTAGATAAATGTCATAAACTAAAGTCTTGAGGTCACAGAAACATGACTTGGTGACATGGCTCAGTTACTAAAGCAACTGTGGCTTTGGCCAGTTTGGGGGCCCTCTCTGAACTAGCAACCTTTTACCTATAGTTTAATTGGAATTAAAGGATTCTTAATAAAGATAAAATAATAACATGCAAAGAATGACCAGAAAATGGAAGACACTCATGAAATTGTACCTATAGGAAGTGTTAATTCATCTGATAATATGTTCCAGACCTGGGCTTATGCCTTAGATAAACCCAGTCTTATAAGGCTGAGGACAATGCCTTCAATCTATATCTAGTCATGTTTGCCACCAATACCACTGTGATTGTCAGTCTTGATTGTCACCGTGATGGGATCAAGAATCACCAAGGAAACAAACCTCCAAGCATGTCTGTGAGAGAGTTTATAAATTAGGTTACTTAATGAGGGAAGACCAAGTCCTGGACTGATAAAAAGGAGAAAGCTAGCTGAGTAGCAACATTCATTCATCTCTCTCTACTTCCAGGAGCAGTGCGACCTGCCACCTCTCCTCCTGCTGATGACTTCCCCACAATGATGGGCTATACCCTCAAACTATAAGTTGAGGGCACAATCCAAAATAAATCCTTCCTTCCTTGATTTTGGAACTTTTGTCAGGTGTTCTGTCACAGCAGGGGGGACAGTCACTGATACAGTTATTTGAGGTCTCAAATATGGCAGGCACTGGTCTAGAGTAGAAGAAGGCCCCAAATGAGACATCTCCCAGGGGAGTGCTTACAAACAGTTATGCTAATACATTCATTGTATGCCAGATGGAGAAACTCAGAAACAAACACAGAGGGAAGGAGAATGATAGGAAAATTCCCTAAATAACTTAGAAGCACCTAGTCTAATATGATATTTGATGGACAAAGGAAAAAGGAGTTAACACAGAGAAATTGATGAGTGGCAGTGTTTTGTGTGTACAGTTGAAGATCAGCAAGACCTGGGGAGCTTTGCACATTGCTTTGAAGATGGAGCAGACAGGTACTCTTACAAGGTTTGATGCCCCATACAAGTTACCAGCTGTTGATGATTCCAGGCTTTGCCTCTTCTGTGCTTGTAATTTTATTTTCTTCCTACCAAATTCTCATTTCTGTCATCAAGCTTGGCTCACAGTTATAGATCCAGGAAGCCATAGTTACCTAGCCATGTCTACTTTGTAAATAGAAAAGAAATTACTAAAATAAAAACAAAGCAACAAGCAATACTTGTCCAAGTTAGTTGCCTCTTTTTCTAGAAGAGATATCAATCCACATACCCATGGAGATAAGGAGTAGTGAAATTCCAAGGTGCAATTTTTCATCAACATGGGAAATAATATTGTTTTTAACTCCCTGGGAGCAGGGAAGAAAAAGACAATGGAGATGGAAGAGAGAAACCTTTATTCCACCACACCTCAATCTAACTTCCTTCTGTGTCTTAAGGATGAAAAGCACAAGAACCAAAAGTGCTCAGACAGTGCTTACATTAAATATTACCTATTCATCTCGCTCCATAAAGTGAAGTACAGGGAAGCTGGAACCCCCATATCATCACTGGAAGAGCAGATAGATGCAGGCATCAAGATAGGGGTCAACCATAAATAACCAATCCCCTTGCAAGTAACACTGAGCCTTAAGCTCACTCTTGAGGCAGACAATTTCTTCTCTTACACTGACTGGTCTTGATCCAAGGCTTCGAAAAGTCTGAGCAATTTCCTTCCCTTCTGAAACCAGCACAGCTTCACTGCACATTACTCCGGCCACAAAGATCAACACAGAAGAAGACAGTCCCCCAAAGCCTCACCACCGAATTATCTGATGACCCAGTGTGGTTAAGAAGTACAGTCAGAGTGTTAATGGACAGACTGCCCTCCCCTAACCCTTCCCCCCCAAAAAAAATTCATAAGAAAATAAATGTGGCATCAATGATAAACATCCATATAGTAGGTATGCAAAAGCAAACTTGTGAAGATACATGAGGGGATTCCAGAGAAGAACCATTTGGTAAGGATTCTGTTAAAGTGCTAAGAAAGTACCTCCCCTTCAATGCCATGGTCATCTACCTTTCAGTAGCTTCTTTTGGCTCGTCTCATAAACGTGTGATAACCTGTGTCTGAGCTTTACTCTCAGTGGCACAAACAGTGAACATAAATAGCATTAATAAATTCTCTAAAGAAAAAAGCACTGGGAAAGAACTTGGTTAGGGCTGCAGTTCTTCTGTGGGAGGATCATTGAGTGCTTAGTCAATTCAGCCCACTAGCCTAGACTAAACATTAAATAAACAGATTCTAGTTTATTTGGCTATTACTGAGCCACAAAAACACCAAGTTGAAATCCAAATTTAATTTTCAACAAACATGGAGATACAGCACTCCTGAGTTGCCTGAAATTTGCAGGATGTTGCCTATACTCATTCCCCACATGGGCCAACAAGGAATGACCACACACTCATAACAGAAGACTATCTACATCAATGTGGGTAGAAAGCTATCTAAAACCAGAAATTCAGGTGAAATGGAAATACTATAAAGTCTAAGTTCAATGCTATCATCTCTGTGAAATAGAAAATGGAAAACCAGGCTGGGAGCTGGCTTAGCAGTTAAGGTACTTGCCCTCAAAGCCTAGGGACCCAGGTTCATTTCCCCAGTACCCACGTAAAATCAGATGCACAGGGTGCCACATGTGTCTGGAATTGGTTTGCAGTGACTGGAGGCCCTGCCATGCCCAATCCCTCTCTCCCTCTTTCTTTTATCTCTCTCATTCTTACCCTCTCTCTCTCAAAATATAAATAAATAGAAAAATTTTTTAAACTAAAAAAGAAAACAAAACCTTGTCTTTCAATTCCAAATTGTAAGTAAATGTTCGTAACAATATTGACATATAGTCATCATATTATGTGTGGATTTTTATAAATATATTGTCATTTAATAAAAATTGCCCATATTTGTCAGTGATTTATAGTTTTCAGGTATTGCTAAAAATGTTTACTCATTTAATCTTCATAAAAACCTTGAAAGGTAAATAATTATTATTTTTTTTATTACTGCCAAGCTATTTTCCTGAGGAAACCAAGACTTCAAAATAGTGAATTAATTCCCCAAATTCCTGAAGGCCAGCATCTTTGGCAGTACCATGGTTCATAAAAAGGCCTTTGATTTCAAATCCTTTTCAGTATTCCCATCTTGCCTTTTTTAGAAAAAAAAAAAAACTCCAAGTGTAATCTGACACAAATAATCAGACTAGTGGAGATTCTCTCCATATACACGGTATGCTTTATGGTGTAAATACTAAATACAATTGTTTTAGGAGAGAAAGAGAGACAGAGAGGAGGAGGAGGAAAGAATCAACTCATTTCATCCCTCATGCATTTCTCTCTATGTCCTCCATGTATTTTTAAATTTTTATTTTTGTCTCTTCAAATGACCTGTTGATGTTGCTCAACTTCAAAGCAAATTAGTTTGCATTTTCTGAAATCCATGCAATAGGAACCCTCAACATGAAAGAGATTTTGTTAAGATGTGTTCTAAACACAGGTTTCTGATGTAAATGGTCATTGTAAGACTGGTTTGCACAAGCAAAGAAGCGCACAGTTGTGTTTGACTACACAGACTTGGTGTTTTCATTACTTTTAAATTCACTATTTTTAAAGAGTGCATAAGATGTGTAGGACAAGATGTCAGCTTTCTTCTGCTATATATGCAGTTAGTTAAACAGAACACCATCTGGTACAGAGAAGGCGATTGCAAGCACACTCTAATCAATGGGTAGTGGCCAGGCGAGAACTATGTTGTAAAGCATCCAGAGACTAAGAGCAGACCTAGGAAAACCGAGAGTACATGCAGTAATGATCATCTGCCACGGCTTCATGAGGAGGGAGTGGCACCTGCTTCCCATCCTGAACTTATTACATCGTTCTTGCCAGACTATGAAATAAAATATTAAAATGTCTCTCATTAGAAGTCAAATTCATAATTTACAAATCAGTCTATAAAGAGAATCAAATACTTATTTCTAGTTCTCTGGACTTCTGGATGGGCTTGCAGGGGTGGTGTTAATCAATGACACATTGAGTGCATAATTTTAGAGTTGGAGGCAGCACTGTCTGGCGTCCTACTGGGTGGGTTTCAGTGTTTCAATACACAGGCAGTAAAGCAGAGGTGTTTAAAAGGAGGAAAAGGCAGGAGGAAGGTAACACTTGGAAACTGATCAGTATATTTACAAGTGTGCTAGCTATTGGTGACATCTGACATGGTGCAGCCACCTCAACGTTCAACACATCTGGGCTGAGCATCACTGTCTACTCCACTTCCATCACTGACATATACCCTTCCCTCTCTCTCTCTAGCTTTCTTGTGAGGCCTGCTTAAAGACTAAAAGGGTCAGCACGAATTTCAGAAAATGACAGTAACATGCAAAACATTCTAATTAAGTCAAAATTACAAATAACTTTTGATTCCTGTCTTCCTCTTCTATCTGACATGCATCCAAGGTGGGTCTACTTTGCTGAAGGAGCCTTTAGCTCCCTTCATTGGTTTTGCAGAGTCCTGGTTAATTGTTGATAATACCACCACACCTAGAAGATTCACAGTATAACTAAAGTCTGAATAAATAGTAAATGCTCCTTTCAAATACCAAGAGACTACAAGAACCTCTGTGTCCCCTGGTCATTCACTGGGAAAAACTGAATCCATAGTCAACAGAGAAAGCAACACTAAATCAGATCCCTATCTTGCCCACCAAGGCTCAGGGAGTATTATAGAAGAGGGGCTGCAATATTGTAAGAGCCTCAGGGTGGGTGTGAATAGCATGAGACACCATGTTTCCCCATCCCTGCAGAGACTGACTGAGGACTCTTGGTGCCCCACAGTGAATACCAATGACCCCACCGATGACCCTCAGCAGAACTGGGACAGGGAAGAGGAGGGTCTATGTGTGCAACTATTTTATTTTTTAAAAATCAAGAAATTAAAATAAAATAAATGAAAAGAAAACTGAATCCTTTTTAGGAGTTGGTATGAAGCTATGAAATTATTGGGCTGCACTTGACTTATGTACAGCTTCAAAACTCTCTTCTCATTTGATCACATTGGCTTTCAAGATCTTTGGTGCTAGAGGCAGCTATAGGAATATTCAGAAGACAGATGCAACCATTCTTAGCTTGCTTGAGTTCACAGTTAGTCAGGAGCAGAGGTGAGATTTGATACACAGCCATCCAGAAAATGTGAATGGGACTCTGTTAGATGTGTTGATTAAAGGCTGGTCTAGAAGCCGAGCCCAGGATCTACATGTTAGCTGATGCCACACTTCAAAGGAAGAAAAAAAGCTATCCTTAAAAAAAAAAAAAAAAAGACACAAATTGGAATCTGAGTAATTAACCCAAGGTGAAAGAGATGAGAAAGAGAAAGAGAGAGACTAGAATAAAGAAGGGACAATTTCACTTGGAGGATGGAATGTGAACCCGTGACAGAGTACGTTAAATTCAGTAGCTTTGATAACAGAAACTTATTGTCACACAGGTTTGGAAGCTTATGTTCAAGATCAAAGTGTTATGGGGATGGTTCCTTCTGGGTGTGTTAAGAAGGGAATCTGAACCCTCTCTTCAGGCTTCTGGTGGTCTTTCAGCAGTTTTTGGCATTCCTTGGTTTATACATATCACTGGTCTCTTTATCTTCACATGGCAAATCCATTGTGTCTATCACCAAACTTCTTTCCCCTAGTACCACTGCCATAGAGGACTAAATAATACTTCCTCTTATCTATTTACAGCAGAAACAACCCTACTTCTTCTAAGTAAGGTCGCATATTAAGGTACTAGAAATTGGAACTTAACCAAATAAAATTTTGTGGTATATAATTCAGTTCATAACTCATGTAGATTAGATTTCTTGTGGATATTTTTAAATAGGTTGAATTCTATATCTGAATTGGCATGGAAAAAGAGACCACTTTATGGAACAGAACTGTGAAAAGAAATTGTGGAGTGGACTAGTGCTTTTTGAAGTCATAAGAGGCAAAAAGGGTCAGAAGCAGGCCTATTCATGGCTCAGGGGATGGGCGACTCAACTAACATAATGAGGACAGTGTCTTGAAATGGATTAAGTTCAAGGGCTACTATCAATGCACTACCCCCTACAATGATCTGATGACCTCATAGAAGCAGTCTCTCTTCCCATGCTATCCCTCCAAAAAGACCCTCTACTCCTATGAATCTTCAAGCCCATTAAGAGAGAAGTTTCCTTCTACTTCTTTCGTATCCTTTAATATGCCCACAGGAAAATACCCTATTGGACTTTGATTACAGAGAATTTCTGCAAGGAAGCTCACAATACTTGACTACTTGTGAACATATACAAATTTTGAGGAGATATTATTGCTCAACTGGTAAATATTACTTCTCATGGGACCTGACTTTTAAAAAAAAAGGCTGACCTATCAGTAATAAAGTTCTCATAGTATAGAAATTTCCTACTCAAATGGCTTGAGCTAAAAGTCCAGCTCAATCACTTTGTAGTTATATGACTTTGGGCAATCTGTTGAATCTTTCTGTGCCTCAGTTCCCACATCTATAAAACATCTATAAAAAGGATAATAACAGATTTCATTTTAATGGGGCCTTGTGAAAATTAAATGAGGTAAAGCCCTTAGAGTGTGGGCTCTTACATGAGAGCAGCTATTATTGTTATGGCTGCAACTTTCTTTCACACTATCAAAAGGTGATGCAATGGAAACAGTTATAAGAAATAGTCACATTAGCTACAGCCCTTAAAATTAAGTAGAGCACAGGAAATGTCTACTTGCATGATTCATCCTAGCTGTTGGATGAAGCAATTCAATGATCAGGGGCCAGACAGTATTCACCAGATACTTCCTGCACCTAAAGTCCATATCCTCAGTCAAGGTAACTGCATCATCATAAACAAACATGCTAGGCTCAAGCCTCTGATTCAGTTGCTTGTGTTGTTCACTAATATCATCAAATAGATGTTAAGGGACTAACAAAAATCAATCCTAGGCCAAGATGCAATTTCAGTATGGCTTGTATCCTTATCTCCCTTTCGACATGTCTTAGAACCAGATGTGATGACTTGTGCATGTAATCCTGGCACTTAGGAGGATGGAGCAGGATTTTACAAGTTTGGGGCGAGCCTGGACTACATAGCAAGGTTATCTTTCAAACCAATGTCTTAGGGCAAAAAAGAATGACACTTCATAAACATAGTTGCGATGAAAAGTATTGGAATAAATGAAAAAGTGTAATGCTATGCTGGTTTTATACCACACAATAAAAATCTGATTTATTTACCAGGTTTGACTCTGTAAAGAAAATTCCAATCTGATTGTATTGCTTCTTAGGCAAACCTGTCCATAGTTTTAGCTTTATAAATTTCCACATTCAGAAGGTATCAGAGGCTCTTCATGTGCAAAATGAAAAAGGAAAATGTTTTTCAGGGCAGAAGCAAATGAAGTAATATATACAAAAGCAACTTGGAAACTGTGAAATGTGTCTCTAGTAGGTATTGTTATATTTACAAGAGGGTCTATAACTTCTCAAATAAATACTAGATGCTAGAACATACAAAATAAAAACAAACTGAGCTGGGCTTTGTGATGCATGCCTAGAATCCTAGCACGAGAGTGCCTGAGGCAGAAAGATTGCAAGTTCAAAGCTAGCCTGCCCTACTTAGTGATACCCTATCCTATAAACTAAAGCATGCATAAATTGGACATAGAGTTTAAAAATATGTACAGGCTGGAGAGATTTTCACTGGTTATAGGTACTTGCTTGCAAAGCCTAATGACATGGGTTTGATTTGCCAGTATCCTCATAAAGTAGTGCATGCATCCGGAATTTGTTTTCAGCAGCAAGCAACTCTGGGTGTGTCCATTCTCTCTCTCTCTCTCTCTCTCTCTCTCTCTCTCTCTCTCTCACTCTAAATAAGTAAATATGTGTATAAAATAGGAACAGAATATCACAGGAGGTTTTATAGAATATTTTAAAATTTACTATATGTTCTCATTATCACTAATAGCTTTGAAAGACAACAAGAAGTGCTAGTTATATCTACTGACCAACTCTTCACAGACTTAGTTCCAAGGTAACATGTATCAATGGAAAACTCAAAGTTAGGTCACCATTTCCTTTTCTTATCTCAGATCTTAGTCTCGTTTTCTATGCTTCCTTTAGAAAAGGAATGTGCATGTATACTTTGGCCTTTGGTCTCTGAACTAAGAATTCCTTCCCTTCGTGGAACACAGCTTTATGTTAGCAGCAAAATGAATATAATATGAGCTAACTCCCTCATTCTCACATCATTATGGAAGAAGCAGTATAGTTTACAATGTCCCATCTGCTGTCTTTCAGGAAGAACCCATACTTGAACCATTTAACTGGGTTAGAGTTCTGTGTTGAGGAGGTTATCATACCTTTAAATTATGCTACAGAACAAAGCACCCCAAACAAAGGGAAATTATGCACATTTATTAACCCTTACAAGTCTGTAAGTCAGTTGGATAGTTCTGATCTCAGCCTAGCTCACTGGGGTATCTGTGGTCAGTTGTACATTGAAGAAGGTCTCACTGTTGGCTGATCTCATTTGGCTTCAGCTGGGACCATGTTGATTATTGCGATCCTTCATCCCCCAAAGGCTGTCCCAAGCTGATTTTCTCAGGTCAAAGTCAGAAATCTGAGAAAGGAAACAGAAGTGAATAGTCTCTTGAGGACTGATCTCACAGCTGACACTTTGTTCCTTTTATGCAGCCCAGCAAGTCACAAAACCTGCCCAGAGTCAAGGACTGTGAGATCTTTTATATAAGCTGAAAGTTATTTTAAAAGAGAGAGAGAAAGAGTAAGACTGGAGAGGTGGCTTAGCAGTTAAGGTGCTTGATTGAGAAGCCAAAGTGTCCATGTTTGATTCCCCAGGACCCACATAGGCCCAGATGCACAGGGTGGTACATGCTTCTGGAGTTTGTTTGCAGCAGCTAGAAGCCCTGGTGTGCCCATTCTCTTTCTCTCCCTCCCGCTCTTTCTCACTCTCAAATAAATAAAAATGAGACATTTTTAGAGGAGGGGATGAATAAGGAGAAAATTGGAAAATTGGAATCATCTTTGCATGCCTTCTACTGTAGCCATAGGCTAGGAAGGCCTAGCATAGTGACCCATGGATTATGCAGAGGCATGGAAGAGTTGAATGTCATCTTACAGTAGGTTAATCAAGCAAATGATTCCATAATAAACAATAATAATTTACTCATATTTTATTCCTAGCATTTGGGATCCCATCGCACAAACTGTAGTTATTCTATACAATAATTAATAATGACAAAAGTGATGGTAGGGGGCAATTACTGTACTAGAACTCAGAGAACAGCTAAAGTGCAAGTCAGTCATACCAAATTACCCATTTAAATTCAAAAGAGAGTTCTGTCTCCAGAGGTTTTGACAGAGACAGAGTTAGACTGCTGGTTCTCAAAGATCTCTCTGACTTTATTTTAAAATATTAAGGATATAATAATTTTGGAAAGTACATAGCTCCAACCCACTCATGATACATATGGTTAACACTGAAGTGAGAAGAGATGTTCAATACAAGAAACTGGAACTCAGAGCTAGTTTATGACCCCCAGCATAGGCCTCCACCATGCATTATTCTGACCACTACCTCCCAGACTGTACTCCATGGATATGATCCTCTGGGAACCTGGTAAAAATACAGAGCTTTACAAGAATACAAAACCATACCTGGACAGGAAGAACCTATTGAAGAAAAAACCACATGCATGGCCCTAGGAAGGAAACTACTACTGTCTGGCTAAATGCATATATTGTGCCCACCACCCTGCCCTCTAAATACGTATGTTTGAGTCCATATATTAATGTGACTCTCATTTGAGTTTCAGAAACTTTTCTTTTCAGGTGGCAATAACCACTGAGGAATCCTGAAACTAAAGTGCTAAGAAAAAGGGACAATGGAGTGTTCAGCACTGAGGCATCTACATCACACCCTCCGAGGTTCAAGAACCATTGCAGAAGAGGTGATGGAACGAATGTAAGAACTAAAGGAAGGGGAGGGACACTTTGAAATATTGTTTTCCAGACACAAAGTAGCCAGGACACTCATGAACTTACACTAGCTGAGGCTACCTACACAATACCTGAATAATAGGAGGGGAAAAACTGAAGACATCAAAAGAGAAGAGAGACTAGTGAGAAAGAAGTGGGGACTCAGTGGAGGGGGGATTCTGGAGAGGGGAAGGGAGAAGACTTTGGGGGGATTCTAATCATGGTACATATTGTCTGTTTGTGTGGAGGTTGTCAATAAAAAGTTTTTAAAAAGTAAAAGTGAATGACGTGCAGCAGATGATAGGGACAAAATTTTAAAAATACAGATCCTCTATCCCAAGCATATTACACATCTGGACTTTTAACCAGATCTCCAAGTAATACATGTTTTTCATTTTGTTTGAGGCAAGCCCAATGGACTGCCATTTTTTTATGCAAGAGAGACAAAGCAAATTGGTGTGCCAGGGCCTCCAACCACTGGAATCGCACACCAGACATGTGCACCACCTTGTGCACATGTGCAACCTGACGTGCTTGCATAACAGTGCATTTCATTTATGCGGGACCTGGAGAATTGAACATGAGTCCTTTGGCTTCACAGCAGGTGCCTTAACTGCTCATCTATCTCTCCAGCTGGTAATATTTGTTTTTATTGAAGTTGGAGACCTAGGCTTCCTACTGAAGAACTGAGAGACTGAAGCCCTAGTATCACGGAACTGGCTGTGGTAGAGCATGCCTGTAATAAATAACACCGCATCAGGGGTCTGAGGTAGGTGGAGTGTAAACTGAAGGCCGGTCTGAGCTATAGAAGGAGACAGTCTCAAAACAAACAAATAAAAACACTTAAAATGGTTTGTCTAGTTAAAGTAATGTTCCTTTGGCTGTCTTAACACTGAGCCCTTGTTTCTATCACTAACTCAATTACAAATTCTTCCTGAGTATTCATTCCACCCCCCTCAGTGGAAGGTGTTAGGGACCTTGCCCCTCTAGGATCACATGTGTAGAGGAAGTGAAAACCCCTCGGCCCTTTCCTAGGCCTCCTTGCTCCTTGGTACCCTCTTACTGCTCGTTCTTTCCCAACATGCTTCTGTTCCCTATCATGATCCTGTGACTAGGGTGTCATTTCTGATGTTGTTGGTTTAAGAGCACAGTATTTTATTCATTTGAAATTCTAATTTGAAATTCCAATAATGATTTTTATTTATTTATTTATTTATTTATTTATTGTTTTTTCAAGGTAGGGTCTCACTCTGGTCCAGGCTGACCTGGAATCCACTATGTGGTCTCAGGGTGACCTTGAACTCATGGTGATCCTCCTACCTCTGCCTCCCGAATGCTGGGATTAAAGGTGTGCACCATCACACCTGGTTTCAGAATAATGATTTTAGAATGTTTTAAAAATTTGACTTGGCTCACTTCCATGTAGCTAACATTATCATATCAGCATGAACCTAAACCAGCATGAAGAAGACTAAGGCATTCAGAATATTCTGTGAGGAATTCTCTATGAACATAGCATAGGGAAGTCATATTTTTTAGTTTTCCTTTCTTCCTGACTTCAGTTTTAATTTGGTTCTTTTCTCTAAGAAGATACAAGGTCAGAAAGCTGAAATACAGAAAAGTTGAAAGAGATTGTATTTTTTCCTTCTCAATTGTTTAGAGCCAGCACATCTCTAGCGAACTTTTCTTCAATGAGGAGAAAGGAAATTTTTCAATAACAGATTAATTTCCTTTAAGAACTTATGTGACCCAGAGACAGTGTAACAGAACTTTGGTATACTAATTAATTTCTGATGGGTAGGACAGGACGAAGTCTTTTAGTTAAGCAGTTGGACCATACCATCATGGTTATGTAAGTTTAGGTGTCTGGTGTTTTAAGTGCCAGTGTTTGAAAGTATTACATTTTCTTTCTTTTTTTTTTTTATACTCCCCCATAGTTCTGGAAAGCTCTGAACTCATTTCATTCTTCTTTCTTTCCCTTGTCTTCCCTCTCTTCAAAGATATTCCATGCCGATTCCACCTTTCAAAATCAAGACTGCTTGAACTCTAGCTGAGAGTAATGAAATTTCAATCTTCCACACAATGGCAGCTGCACCCTCTTTTCTTCATTCCTGGAAGAGACAGAATAGCAACTGCCGGCAGGAACAATGGGGCTCTCTTTCCGTGCTGAACAGCAGCGCATAGAAATGGTCCTTGGCAATCCCACAGGTGACATTTCTTACTCCTTATCATGCATGCTGCACACAGCCAGAACTTGATAAGACACCAAAAAGAAGATAATGCCTGCTATCAAGTTGTCTAGGTAGAAATAATAATAATCATCTGTTTATGGGGAAGCAGCTGCCCCATTGTTCTGGATTTTATGACACCTCAAATCAGATCTCTCCCAGGGCAGGCCCAGCCCCCTGCCTCATGCCATGCCAATCCAATCACTATGAGTCTTTCATGGTGGGCATTTTGCTCATGATCTTTTGATATAATTGACAAAAATATGTGTTAGGGCTAAGAGATGGCTTAGCAGTTAAGTGCTTGCCTGTGAAGCCTAAGGACCCCAGTTCGAGGCTCCACAGGACCCACATTAGCCACATGCACAAGTGGGCACACACATCTGGAGTTCGTTTGCTGTGGCTGGAGGCCCTGACATGTCCATTCTCTCTCTCTTTCTCTCTGTGTGTGTGTATCTATCTGCCTCTTTCTCTGTCACTCTCAAATAAATAAAAATAAACCAAAAAGAAAAAGAAAAAAAAATGTTAGTATCTCATGACCATACATAGTTCCAGGATTTCCTTATAGTGAAACTCCAAAGAACTGGGATACTGTGACTGTCAACAGTTCAGGTCACACCCATGTTTGCTGCTTTCATTTGTCCTGAACAGAACAGCCAAGGCTTAGAAGCAGCCTGGCAGTAATATCATTCATTATTCTTTCTTTCCAGCCTGATCCCTACCCTGGCTGCAAAAAGGTTTGTTGTGCTAAATTAACTACTCACCAGTGTTCAGACAGTGATCTCTTCTTGGAGGGGCTGGGGGTGTGGAGGTGCTACCTTTCCTGTCTGTGGTGGAAAGAACAAGGCAGTCATGCCCTTCAAAGGGAAACAATCAACCAAAGATGAACAATGGGCTCAATGGTTTTTGTGTCCCTCCACACCATGCTAGACTTTGCCTTTTCACTTTCAGGGAGCACACACACCTTCAGCTTAAAAACAATTAACCAACCAGTAAGGATCCCATCATTTTAATGAGCAGGTTAAAATATTCTATGACTTTCCTAGAAGCATAATTTCCAGTTAAGCTGAGTTTTACTTTCTCCTTGAGACTCCTTTTAACAACGGCAAGTGGCGAAGGATAATAGAGAGGGGAAACACAAAGACAGGATAGGTGCAGCAACAGCTTGAAGCATTGCCCACCTAGGCTGGAGCGTTGGCTCCAGAGTCAGTTGTACTTCCTGCATGAGCAGGAGGGCCTGAGGTGGGGAAAGGGGCTCAGATGGCTGAATTTTGAATCTCCAGAATCCTTATAGGAGCTCTCTGTGGGGAGCAGAGACAGGAAGATCACTGGGACTCACAAATGATGAGCTCCAGAATCAATAAGAGACTCCATCTCAAGGGAAAATGGGCACATGAGTGATGGAGGAGAACACATGATGTTCTCCTCCTTTAAGCAGTGTACAGAACCTCAGCAAGAATATGTGCATACACCACCCACACATGCTATGCCCATACAAGAAAAAAATCCAAATTGCCTACTAACTCATACTCATGATATTTTGTTGTTTTGCTTTTTGAGGTAGGATTTCACTCTAGCCCATGCTGACCTGGAATTCATTATGCAGACTCAGGCTGACCTCGAACTCACAGCCATCCTCCTACCTCTGCCTCCCAAGTGCTAGGATTAAAGGCATGTGCCACCACGCCAGGTTTATTTACTCATTCTGTGGGATAGAATTACTTTATAGATAGAAATGCCACTGGCTCTGAGATCTTTTGCACAACACACACCCAGCAAAAGGACCTCCCTGAAACATGAATGTCCCAGGAAGGACAGGCACACTTCAAGGACTGCTTTCTCTGACCCCTTCCACACTCCTACTTCAAACTGCACATAGATTTTTTCCGTTCTGTGTGGTATGCCTTTCCTGCCTACCAGAATGCAAATTCCAGGAAAGGAGGTCAGTGTTTTTGCCTTTTTTTTTTTTTTTTTTGGCTTTTTATTCATGTTTGGGAAGGAAATGGAGCAAAGTGAAAAAGAGACTGTATTACAGCAAATATACCAGGATGTGAATCCTAGCTCTGACATTACTTACCTCCCTGAATGCACTTGAATTATTATTATTATTTTTTTTTTTTTTGAGGTAGGGACTCACTATAGCCCAGGCTGACCTGGAATTCACTATGGAGTCTCAGGGTGGCCTCAAACTCACAGCAATCCTCTGACCTCTGCCTCCTAAATACTGGGATTAAAGGTATGCACCACCATGCCCAGCAGCCCATGAATATTTAAGGACAGAATTTACTAGGTAAGTGCTCTACCAGTGAACAACAGCCCAGTGCTGGAATTAAATTTACTAAACCAAAATGAGGCTATGGTATAAAATGGATAGAAAGAGGTATCTACATTAACATGAAAAAGTTACTTGTCAAAGGACTGAAAACAATCAACTGAGCTCCAAATAACTGTTGTTAAAGCTTGGAAAAAATTCCAGAAATAAGAGTGCAGGAGAAAGCACATGCTGTGTAGTTTGAATGAAGGAGAGAGAATACAGTGTAATATGAGTGCAGGAGAGAGCAGACGCTGTGTGATATGATGCAGGAGAGAGCAGACACTGTGTGATATGAGTGCAGGAGAGAGCAGACACTGTGTGATATGAGTGCAGGAGAGAGCAGACGCTGTGTGATATGATGCAGGAGAGAGCAGACACTGTGTGATATGATGCAGGAGAGAGCAGACACTGTGTGATATGAGTGCAGGAGAGAGCAGACACTGTGTGATATGATGCAGGAGAGAGCAGACACTGTGTGATATGATGCAGGAGAGAGCAGACGCTGTGTGATATGATGCAGGAGAGAGCAGACACTGTGTGATATGAGTGCAGGAGAGAGCAGACACTGTGTGATATGATGCAGGAGAGAGCAGACGCTGTGTGATATGATGCAGGAGAGAGCAGACGCTGTGTGATATGATGCAGGAGAGAGCAGACGCTGTGTGATATGATGCAGGAGAGAGCAGACGCTGTGTGATATGATGCAGGAGAGAGCAGACGCTGTGTGATATGATGCAGGAGAGAGCAGACGCTGTGTGATATGATGCAGGAGAGAGCAGACGCTGTGTGATATGAGTGCAGGAGAGAGCAGACGCTGTGTGATATGATGCAGGAGAGAGCAGACACTGTGTGATATGATGCAGGAGAGAGCAGACACTGTGT
This sequence comes from Jaculus jaculus, assembly GCF_020740685.1. Lineage (NCBI taxonomy): Eukaryota > Metazoa > Chordata > Mammalia > Rodentia > Dipodidae > Jaculus > Jaculus jaculus. The sequence goes on from NC_059107.1 coordinate 135,142,462, forward strand.
GATATGATGCAGGAGAGAGCAGACGCTGTGTGATATGAGTGCAGGAGAGAGCAGGTACTTTGTGATGACCTCTATGGACTCTGATGTTATGGGTCTTTGAGTCTTGGTTCAGTTCCCGCTTGCTAGCCCACTTCCATTCTTTGGCATGTTTTATTTTTATTTATAAACTGTCTCTATTCATATTACTAACATTATGTGTTTGGTCCAATTAATTGTTCCAAAACACAAGAACCTGAATATCTCAGCAGGTGCACTCCAACTGCTGATTGCCACCTATAAAAGGGGCATTTCATACATTTTTTAAAGTTTTAATTTAATTAAAGTATGTGAAACTAGGACTGGAGAGATGGCTTAGCAGTTAAGCCACTTGCCTGAAAAGCCAAAGGACACACATTCAATTCTCCAGGACCCATGTAAGCCAGATGCATAAGGTGACAAACGCATCTGGGGTTCATTTGCCGTCGATGGAGGCTGTTCCCAATTCTCTCTGTCTCTCTATCTTCTCCCTCCCTTCCTCCCTCCCTCTGTCCTTTTCTCTCTCTCTCTCTCCCTCCTTCCCTCCATCTCCATTTTTTCCTCATAAATAAATAAATAAAGTGTGTGAACGTAAAAGTGTGATGCTGGCGTGCTATATAGTTCTGGATACATGATAGAGATTATATCATAAATAACGTGGTATCCCCAGTTACCACATAGTTGGCTCATCCAATAATACATGGTGATGAATTATGGGGAAGAATGAAGAGCAAATGAAATACCTACGTACAATACGTAAACCCACATGTAGATCTACATAGACACCAGTCTACTTCTGCACACTTTCCTCCTCTCACTGCAAACTGCATTTCTTTTTGCTTATCTGAGATCTGAGTGCAAACCTACTTGAGAGAATATTGAGGTGTTCTTCTTTCCAGCAGCTTTGAGGTGCTGTGCTGCCTTCAGGCACCCACAGGGCTTCCCATGTGAGTACAGAATTTGACACTGTCTCCTGACATGGAGATGACATGGGAAGGAGAGATAACAAGTTTCTCACTCATGCCCAGGCAGGCCCACAGAAGGAAGAATGGAGGTGATGGGGGTCTAAGATCTGCCTCCTTGCCAGAATGACTAACCACAGAATTCAGGAAGCAAGGAGATGGGCATTATAACTGGCACTTCCTTCTCCCAGAAGCCGCCATGCATCCATTACATGATTGTGTACCATGAGTGCTGCAGAATTCTGGACATATCTGGATTCACACTTGGTCTTCCTTCCCTAAGACACCAAAGGGGTTACGTGTTGGGTCAGTCACCAAAATCTGCCAGCTCCTAACCCACACATAATAGGCATTGTTTTTTCTTGAGAGTTTGTTTTATCTGGCAGGCTTGCCTACTTGGAGCAGATTCTAAAACAGAAAGGAAAATGTCAGTCTGCTTTTTTTCTTTCCTCTTCTTTTTTTTTATAAATGACTACATAAAACAAAACATGAGGTTGGTCAGACAAATGTTATTTTACTACATTTCCAGGAAAGTTGATAGCTTACTATTCAGAAAAAATGATTTACCAATTTAAAATGTATTTACTTCAAAAAGGAATTAATTTATATGTATACATAAAGCATCCATAAAATCCTAAGGTGGCTGCCATTGCTTACATAGGAGGTAACACATCACAACTGTATTAGCCGATAAGAGAGCTGTGGCCAGCCCACTCATCTTCATAGAAAATCCATTTGCATGACGTTATTAATGTGCTTGTTGATCAACCTTCCCGGGTCACTTGCAAGCTCACAATACGTTTGTCATTACCACCTGACAGGCTTCCGGATGTTTCCATCTGAAACCACACAGAAACATCTTAATAACCTAGAACAGCATACACAACAAAATTCCATTATAAAACATTAGCTCTCTTCCAATGGAAACGACTAGAATTTTTGTCGTTTTGCTTTTTTTTTTCTAACTTCCAATCTGTTGTGAGTGAATACTTTGGCATAAACCAAAATTATAAACTTTGTTTTCAATGGCAATTTGTTATCAAAGTTTGGGAAGGCTTCACTCTTGGTTTTTGCACTTGTCACGTCAAAAACCAGTCATAGGCAGTTTGAGAATCAGTTTGGTCATGGACCACATTTTATGGAGATAAAGTAGTGTCCTAAATAAAGGTTCATGAACTGTTTTACATTGAAGGGCCAGAGTAAATAGTGTAGGCTTTGCAAATCATACACTCTCTCACAACCACTCTGCTCTGCTGTTGGGACATGAAGGCAGACCTCCACAGACAAAAGACACTGAGGGAACGACGCTCAATGAAACATTATTTGTACACAACAAAACAGGCCACACACTGGAATCGGCCCACCAGGGATAGTTTGCCAACCCCAGATAATGTTGATTAATGTGATGTCAAGTCACATATACTGACCTGCTGCTCTGGGGCACGCCAGTCCTTTCTGTTCTCCCCCTGGACCCAAAGGTCAAGTGACACTGCTTCATTTTTACAGGTAACCAAAACATGATAGTAAGTGAATTATTTTTGATTTAGTCAAAATGTATGGCTCTAGGGCTGGAGAGATGGCTTAGCGGTTAAACGCTTGCCTGTGAAGCCTAAGGACCCCGGTTCGAGGCTCGGTTCCCCAGGTCCCACGTTAGCCAGATGCACAATGGGGCGCACGCGTCTGGAGTTCGTTTGCAGAGGCTGGAAGCCCTGGCGCGCCCATTCTCTCTCTCTCCCTCTATCTGTCTTTCTCTCTGTGTCTGTCGCTCTCAAATAAATAAATAAATAAAAATTAAAAAAAAATGTATGGCTCTACATCAAAACCATGTTCCTGGACTCATGTTATACTACATTATGAAGCTTCATTTTGTTTTTATTTTATTTTATTTATTTATTTGAGAGCAACAGACAGAGAAAGACAGAGAGAGTGAAAGAAAGAGGCAGAGAGAGAATGGGCACACCAGGGCCTCCAGCCTCTGCAACAAACTCCAGATGCATGTTCCACCTTGTGCATCTGGCTTATGTGGATACTGGGGAATCAAACCTCAAACTGGGATAATTAGGCTTCACAGGCAAGCGCTTAATCATTAAGCCATCTCTCCAGCCCTGAAGCTTCATTTTGAATGTGGCATCTTTTTCACTATAAATGAGAAGTATACTCATTATTTTGGTCATTGTTGATTATCTTGCTCCTTTTATCATATCTACACCCATCCTCTTCCTCATTAGTATCATTCATGGTTATATTGACCAATCATCCTACAGGGTCCATATGGAGTCTGTGTCAGGCATGGATGGATACAGCCTACAGCAAATGTACTCATTCCAATATTCCCATATTCAACAAATGTATGTTAAGTGCTTACTGTGTGTCAGGTACTGGTCAAAGTAATAGCTCCAGAAGGGATCAAGACACCCATCTTCATGCCCTTAATGATCATGTATTTGGACTGAGGAGATGATTCCGCGGTTAAAGGTGCTTACTTGTAAAGCCCACTGGCTCAGGTTTGATTCCTCAGTACCCAAGTGAAGGCAGATGCACAACATCTGGTGCATTTTTCTGGAGTTTGCTTGCAGTGGCTGGAGACCCTGGCATTCTCATTCCCTTTCTCTCTTAAGTAAATAAAAACATTTTTTAAAAAGTCATATTTTTAGCTGGGTGCTGTGACAAGAAATGCATTCTGAGCACTTGGGAAAGTGAGGCAGGAGAATCACGAGCTTGGGGCTAGCTACATAGTAAAACCTGTGTTATCATGTTAAAAAAAAGAAAAGAAAAGACAAGAAAAGAAAAGGAAAGAAAAGAAAATAAGATATTCTATTAAGTGGAGGTGGAAAATAAGCAAAGAAATGTGGATCATATGTGGTGTGGCTACTCAGTGTTAGGAGAAAGATAGTGCAGAAATGAGTGTATAGGGGTGGCCAGCTCATGTAATCCCAGCACTTGAGAAGTTAAGGAAAAACCCTGCTTCATACAAAACACCATAATTAAACTCACTTGGAAAGAAAGAATGGGGAGGGGAGGGAGAAAGGCAGCCAGCCAAGAAGGAAGGAGGCAAGAAGAAAGAGGAAGGAAGGAAGAAAAGAAGGAAGGAAGGATGGGAGGGAGGGAGTGAAAAGTACACTTCTCTTTGATACCACCTTTCATTTCTTCTTTACCAGCTACAGTTCATAAGCTCCAAGTAGACCCAAACTAAGAGGGTATCTACTAGATAGAAGCATATTTATGAGGTCCTCCTCCTGCTTTTGATCTGTTATTTCCCCTAATTGTATAGGAGAGCTGGCTAAGGAAATAACTAGATCGTGTATTCTGCTACAAGTGTGCCTTAAGTGCAGACTATGGGGTGGGGTGCCATAGAACAGGGGATCCCACTGAAAGGAAGCAAAGGCTGTCACTCTTGGGAAGGGGGGAGTGTCTGATATGACCATAAGAGTCAGAATAAATAGAAAAATAATTAATGATAAACACCGGCCAGAAGACAACAAGTGTAACAGAGTCAAGAGAGGCACCCCAGCCATGGGGCTGTAGGGGGAACAAGGACAGGTTGTGATTTCAAATAGCCCAGCAGCATTCTCTCCCACTGGTGTGCAATGGCCACCCTAGCTGAACATCCAGCCTTTTACTTCACTGGTCACTACAGGGAGGGTGTCTGACATGGAAGGAAACACAGGATGTGTTATGTCCGATAATCTGTTTAAGTGCATAGAAAGAAATGTTTTTCAAGTCATTTTTGCCCTTCCCTTTCCCTTGCTTTCATGAAAACATTGAGGAACTGCCTGCTGAAACAATGCCCAGATGGGTGAGGGAAGAGGAAGGACAAACCAGGGGCCAGCATCACATGACATCACATGACCATCTGTATGGGGATGTCCCTATAGTCTCGCTTTCTTGGATCCCAGCACAGCCTAAAGAAAGAACCCAGAAAGGCAAGGCTGCCAATCACTGTGTGTAATCTCATTAAGCATGGAGTTCACTTTTTTCAAAAGAGTAATAAGATGTTAACATGGGTTTAAGTTTTAATAAGCTCCAACCTAGGAACCAGGTGTTTTTCATCAAATGTGAAATATTTCTAGACTTTTAGAGGAAAAATGTCATCTATAAAGGGATACTACTATTTTATATATAAAACTGCCATTCTTATTTTTTAAAAATATATTTTATTATTTATTTATTTATTAGAGAAAGAGAAGGAGAGAGAGAGACAATGGACTTTCCAGGGCCTCTAGACACTGCAAATGAACTCCAGATGCATGCACCATCATGTGCATCTGGCTTCCATGGGATCTAGAGAATACAACCTATATCCTTGCTCTTCTCAGGCAAGCGCCATAACCACTAAGCATCTGTCCAGCCCTAAAACTGCCATTCTTCATTGGTTTTCTAGGGAGAAAAAATATATAATGATAAAATGAAGCATTACCAGAAAGGTTTCCTGTGAACACTAATTGCTTCTGGGAGAGGGATTTCTTCGTCACTTTTATAAACTAAGGGGAAAAACAAAGCTGTCATAAGCTTAAAGCAAAGATGAGAAGAGTTTAGTTAGTGTATCGTGAAATCAGTAATAATAGCATTCAATGAAGGGAGTTCAATAAATTCATTAAACTATTATACAGCCTTAGTGTTAGTAATAGCAATAACTCTGCCTACTTACCCAGAGGGGTTCAAAGTCAAGTCCACCAGCCTGAGAAGGATGCAGTGAGTCATTCCCACGTTGGGTTACAGCACTCTATTCCACGTTCTTACAGTGCATGCTTGAGCAAGCCTTTCCCATGTGGGGAAGATAATATTCCCATTTAGCAGATGAGAAGACGGCTCAGCCATGTGGGTTCGGGGCACACAAGTAAGGCTGGTTTCAAATCCACAGGTTCTGAACAGCACTCTAACCTATACTCTCCTCCTTTATTTTCCTGCATTCCTCTTATCCCTGTATTCTCACTGAGTAACATACTTCTTTTGTAATCAAGATAATTCTGTTTCAGAATATAATGATTGTATATTCATTACACATAGTGAGTCACTAATGGACCTACTCTGTAAACCTCACAATTAAGTGTTCTGGGACTCTCTGGAGCTAGCTGAGCCCTGGAAGTGTGTGCTACCTTACTTTTATATTTCACTTTTGTTTTTGTTTTTATTGAAGAGAGAAAAAGAAGCAGAGAGAGTGAGAGAGGAAGATAGAAAGAGAATGGGTACAACAGGGCCTCCAGCCATTGCAAATGAACTCCAGACACATGCATTGCCTTGTGCATCTGGCTTACATGGGTCCTGGGGAATTGAACCTAGGTCCTTTGGCTTTGCAGGCAAGCACCTTAACCGCTAAGCCAGCTCAACCTTTCTTTTATAAATCAAGCTGGTTTCCACATGATTAGTCTACCCAAACATCAAATAGGAACAAGACCCTATCTTGAACTGACTTCCCACCTACCCTTATATAATTTCTCTGAAAGCCATGGAGAAAAAAAAAAAAACACACAATGCCAAAGACAGCCATTGATCCATTCTAGAAAATGAGGGAGAAGAATTCCTTCAACATGGGGTTGGCGAGATGGCTCAGAGTTTAAAAGGACTTGTTTTGAAAGCCTGATTCCCCAGTACCCATGTAGAACCAGGTTCACAAACTGGCACATACATCTGGAGTTCATTTGCAGTGGCAGAAAGCCCTGGCATGCCATACTCACTCTTTCTTGTCTCTCCCTTTCTTCCTCGCTCAAATTATATATATATAAAAAGAATTCCCTCAACTTCTGTTATTCAACTCTAACTTTGATATTCCTTAGAAAAAAAAAAAATCGAAGAAACCCTCCATGAGTGTCCATGTTTCGGAGAAGTGCCTTTCCTGTGGCTTGATGTCTTCCATTCATGCATATATTTGGATGCTTAAATAATTTTTTATTATATATAACCCTATTATTAGCATTCATAGTAATAAGACAAATTTATTGGAGAAGCAATTATTTACCCTGTTATTGGATTTTTCACACTAAAATATATATCTCTATTACATTCCTTTGCTAAGTGAATTGCTTGAAACTTTGTGATGCCAATTTTTCTATCAATCCTGAGAAGACAGACTGGGAACCAAGCATGCTGTGGCAAAGTGAAATGAAAATACAGACATTGAAGAGGGTTAGTCCACGTAGCCTAACAGGTTTTTCTCAAAACTACCATCTCATACCAGGCATGGTGGCACATGCCTTTGATCTCAGCATGCAGAAAGCAGAGGTAGGAGGATTGCCATGAGTCCAAGGCCACCCTGAGACTATATAGTGAATTCCAGGTCCACCTGAGCTAGAGAGAAAGCCTACCTACAAAAATGGCTCAGCAGTTAAAGGTGCTTGCTTGCAAATCCTGATAGCCTGGGTTTAACTCCCTAGGACCACATAAAGCCAGATGCACAAAGTGGATAATGTGTTTGAAGATCATTTGCAGGGGTAAGAGCTCTGGCATGCCCATTCTCTCTTTCTGTCCTCTCTCAATTAAATATTAAAAAAAAAAACTACTATCTCAAAAGAACTGAAACGGATATGGATATCCATTTATATGAAGGAAACATTCATTTTTCAAAAGGTATACTCATGTTTAAAAGATCTTCCTAACATTGCAGAAGAGGTGGCAGACAGATTGCCAGAGCCACAGAGTGGGTAGGAATATCCTGAGACATGGTCCCCAGGTACCCCACAAGGCCTGATTGAGGTCTCCATCTCCCTATAGTGAATACCATAACCCCACTGAGGAGGACCCCCAGGGTAATGGAAGCAGGGAGGAGGAGATTTTGAAAAAGTACCTATATTGAGCTGGGTGTGGTGGTGCATACCTTTAACTGCAGCACTCAGGAGGCAGAGGGAAGAGTTCAAGTTCAAGGCCACCCTGAGACTACGTAGTGAATTCCAGGTCAGCATGAGCTAGAGTGTAACCCTACCTTGAAAAGCAAAAATAAATATATAACAACAAAGATTCCTACTTAGCAAGCTTGAACATTTGTGTCAGTGAGGAAACAGTATTTGTCTGTGGGTGTCCTGGTGTGCAAAGAAGCACATAGAGTGGTTTCTAACCTAGATTATTTGGACACCACGGCTGAAAATTCTCATTCAGTATAGAGTTAAAATTTCAGACATCTAAATTTTAGTAAGTCCTCCTCCAGTTCCTCCAGCTCCCACACAACCACATGTGTCTACATGGCTCTAAAACATACCTCACTCTGAAAAAAAAAAAATGGGCTAGTTAATGGGAAATGATATCTTCTTCAAATTGAAAGAGACAAGGAAAATACTTCACAAGACAGCTTGGAGGCAAGCAGTCACTCCTGACCTTTGTGCAATGTGAACCAAAAGGTCATATATAGCCTAGTATAGTCACAATGAAGCTACAGCTCATCCCTGTAATTGGTTTATAAAATGCATTTGGTATAAAATCTAAAGAACCACTGGAACACATCTCCCGAAGCCATCTCTCACATCATTTCCATCCTATTCTTGCACTTCCCTTCCCATCCTCCATACAACTGTAGTTTCTGACATGGACTTCAAATAAAGTTCAATAGATGCTTTTGTTTAAAGCAAGAAAGTGAAAAGTGCTATGCCTTTGAGATACTAGTTAACCTAGTGTGCTTTTACATACTACATTAGTCCATTTTCTGTTGCAATAACAAAACACCCAGCACTGGGAATTTCATCAAGAAAAGAAGTTTATTCAAAAGTTTGGAAACCAAAGGGCTAAGATAAGATGGCCCATCTGTTCAACCCCTGGCGAGGGCTTCTGACAGATGGCATCACGACGAGAGAAGCATCTATGAAAGAAATCACATGGTAAAAGGAGAAGACAGAGGACTTTGAGGCCAAGCTTGCTCTTTTTATATTCACTCTCGCAAGAGCTCAGTCTACAAGGTCAGTACTAATACTTTCCTAGGGAAATAATCCCACTGACTGGGTTGGCTTGTACTGGACCACACCTCTTAACATTTTATCACTTCAATGCTGTTGCATTGAGAATGATGCCTCCAATACATGGGAATTTTCAGGGTCACATCCACACCATATCCAAACTCACTATCTTGGTTGTCTCAGGCTGCCATAGCAAATACCCTTGGCCAGGCATTTTAAACAGCAAGCATCTATTATCCATAGGACTGGAGACAAGGAGACCCTTGATTGAGGTGCTAGGGAATTCAGTTCCTCAATGAGGGCTCTCCTCTTGTCTTGTAGATAACTTTCTTCCCATAGTGTCCTCACATGAGAGAGATGGGGTAGGCAAAAGAGACAGTCCCTCACATGGTAGAGAATAAACATTCTAGTATCCTTTTCTCTTCTTCTTTTTTTGTTTATTTTTATTTATTTATTTGAGAATGAAAGAGGCAGAGAGAGAAAATGGGCATGCCAGTGGCCTCCAGCCACTGCAAACGAACTCCAGATGTGTGCATCTTGGGGAATTGAGCCTCGAGCCAATGTCCTAAGGCTTCATGGGCAAGCACTGCACTGCTAAGCCATCTCTCCAGCCCCTTTTCTCTTCTTATAAAAACACTTATCCCATATTGGATGGGGTCAATCTGGCCCTTGGGAACTCATTTAAATCTCAGGGCCATCATTTCCAGGTAAGAACGCATTGAAGGTTAGGAGTCCAAAATGTAGATGGAGTTGGGAATATGCAGTTATTCAATCTATTATATGCATATTTCTCAGAGAAGGGGCCATAAACATCAGCCTCACAGCAATGCCATGTCACTATTCCCTTCAAATGGATCACTGCAAGTGTGAATGCCATTTTATTTGAAAGAATGTGAGTCGATATTACTCTAAAAGGGGGGGATGCTGATGTCATTTGACCTTTTATCAATAATAAAGAATTTGTCAGAACATAAAATGAAGACTAAAACTCAAGAATCTGGTGTGAAATTTATTATTTACTTGATAGTGGATTGCTTGGTTATTGATACCAACTGTTCAAAATGAAACAATAAAGAATGAACAAAGTTTTCCATCTACTTCTGAATTCTGTGATTCTCTGCATGAATTATCCATTTTACTTCATGTAGCTATCTTAGAAGATATGCCATACTTCCTATTTCATTTCTTTCTCTTAAATCAACCAAAATATGGTCCATATTTTATAAAAGTGCTGTATGAGCAAGTAAGTTTGAAACTTACTTATATTTATACATGCCTGAGATTGGACAGTTTCTTTTTTCTCTTGTATTCCCCTTAGTTAATACTTTAAAAGACTGATGAAATAGGATCAAGTCATGCATGTTCTATCATTTTACTATCTGCTTCCTCCCCTCCAGCCCTCACTGGGAAGATTTTAAACACAGACATGTTATCAGATCTGCACTCCTAGAAATAAGGAGTTGGTGCAATGAATAGCAGTTACATTCTAATTATATTAATTCAGACTGCAATTTCATTGAAATATAAAGGACCTGCTGTCGGGGTTGGTGTGGACAATGGAGGCTGAACATGTCAAGGACATGACAAATTCCTCGAGCAGAGTGCCAGATGTATTCTTGCCTGGGATCCTTTTCTAAGAGCAAATTCAGTGAGTATGATCAGTTTTGACTCTGGAGTAAGGAGTCGTCTCATTTGTTATCGTTCCAAGTTTCAGGTTCATCTGCCAGAAGAGTCTGCCAACAGATGAATCGGTAATTAAAATCATTTCCGTAGTTGGGGGGAGTGATCCAGAAATCGTTCCTCTTTTATTTCTTTCTTTTCCTGTGTAGGGGAAAGACTGCTTGATGAGGCTTCACTGTGGACAGTGATAGACGTGTGCTTTCCTAATGCCTTGCTATTCACTTGAGCCCTCAAGTACTGTCACTGGGATTGAAGCTTTTCTTGAAGGAGTACTAAAGTTCTCCTCTTTATTAATACTGTATCTCCCTTTGTTTTGTGAAAGTTCTTTGCAGCAAAACCTAGTAGGGGTTAAATATATCTAACAATGTAACTCAATAACAGATAAGGTATAATGCAGCCTTTCTGCCAGCTACTGTGCTAAAATAAATAATCAGTCATGGTGATCCATCTTTCCTGGGTTTCTTTTACTTCAGATAACCAAAAAATAATGAAGGGGGATTGTATCTTCTTATAGTAGTACCCCTGTCAATAAATAGAAAAAGAAACTATTGTTTGTAGGTCATTCTGTATAGGTCAAAACCAACAGAATGTACACCAAGAGTGAGCTCTAATGAAAAGATGGACGTTGAGTGATAAGTTTGTCAATATAAGGCCATGGATTTGATAAATAAATGTGAAAGATGGTTATAATGAGGGGAGATATGTGCGTGTAACATATGGGAATTTCAAGTATTTTTCATTCAATTTTGTTATAGACATAAAACTGCTCTAAAAATAGCATATTTTAAAGTATAGTAATAAAATTAAAATTAAATCACTGAAATAATTAATGGATGCAAGTAAAAATCCTTAATATGTGGCTCCATCTCTCTCTCTCTCTTACACACACACACACACACACACACACACACAATCTACTTATGGAAATGTCACTGCTTTACATATCCTCGTGGCTTAAGACACAGAATTGCCAAAAAATATAGAGCCAAAACCAGATTAAAGTTCCCATTCTAACTGAATTTACAGCAAGTTCAAAGGACAAGATAATGAAAATGTTTGAGAACTCCTCAGGGAATGAAATCAAAGAAATTCAGATTGTTGGAAATATTTGGGGAAACAATCACATTTCTTCAACCAAAAAGCCTAAGAACACACTGAAGATGAAAGGGAGACACACAAGTCAGAGGAGACACTGGAGACACTTCAAACAATCATATACAGTGGGAATCTAGATTCAGCTCGTTAAAAAAAAAAAAAAAAAGTAGAGCCGAGGAAGTGCCTCACAAGCATGAGAGTCTATGCTTGATTCCTCAGAACCCAAGTGCACAGTGGCAGGTTTGCAACCCCAGAACTGGGAAGGCAGAAGTAGGAGAATTTCTGGGGCTCGCTGGCCAGTCAGTCTAGCGTACGTAATTGGCAAGCTCCCGACCAATGAGAGACCCAGTCTCAAAAAAAGATGAATAGAGATGAATAGTATACTCAAGAAGCAACACCCCAGGTTGTCCTCTGGCCTCCACATGCCTGCACACACATGCACATGCGCTTGCACACACACATGCATTAACACACATGCACACAAACATACCCACATTAAATAAATAAAAATTAAAACTTCAATTAGAGATATTGGGAATTGGCTGAATATTTCTTGCTATGAGGAATTATTGACAATGTTTTAGGATTGACTATGATATGGTAGTTACTTTATTTGAAAGAATGCTATCTGAGCCTGGAGAGATAGCTTAATGGTTAAGGCACTTGCCTGTGAAGCCTAAGAACCCAGGTTCAATTCTCTAGTACCCACATAAACCAGATGCACAAGGTAGAACATGTATCTCGAGTTTGTTTGCAGTGGCTAGAGGTCCTGGTTTACCCATTCTCTCTCTCCCACCCCTACTCTCTCTATAACAAATAAATAAAAATGAAATATTTTTTTATAAAAGAATCCTATGTCTTACAGACACATGAAGACATATGGATGAAATTAAGTGATACCTGGGTCTGCTTCAGAGTAATGGGGTGGGAAAAGTATGGATGAACAAGACTGAGCCTTCATGGTAGAAGTCAACAGTCATAATGGTTCACCATACTACTTACTTCTTTTTGTATATATTTGAAATGTTCTATAATAGAAGTTTATAAAACTTATAAATTTACAAACTAACCAAGCTATAGTTCTTTCATTTGTAAAACAGAAATGGCAATAGAAGGCTGGAGAGATTGCTCAGTGGTTAAGGCACTTGTCTGCAAAACCTAAGAAACAGAGTTTAGTTTCCCAGTACCCACATAATGTCAGATATACAAGATGGCACATATATCTGGAGATTATTTGCAATGGCTAGAGGCTCTGATGCACTCATTCTCTCTAACTAGCTCTTTCTCTCTCTCTCTCTCTCTCTCTCTCTCTCAAATAAATAAATAAATTAAATATAAAATTGGAAATGGCAATAGGTAGAGAAGAGATAATATCAACATATTCATTTTTCTGAACATTTAAGTAGCACATTAAAAGTACCTGGTGCATGGGCTGGAGAGATGGCTTAACAGTTAAGGTGCATTCCTGCCAAGCCTAAGGAGCCAGGTTCATTTCTCCAGGTCCCATGTAAGCCAGATGCACATGGTGGCGCATGCATCTGGAGTTTGTTTGCAGTGGCTAGAGGCCCTGGCACGCCCATTCTCCCCTCCCCCCCCCTCTCTCTCTCCTTCTCTCTCTCCCTCCCTCTGTCAGTCTCTAATAAATAAATATAAATAAATCTTTAAAAGTACCTGATGCAGACTGCATATAGATCACTTCTTAGGTGCCACTTTGTCCCACTTTGCCCCTCGTACCTGGATGATCTTCAGGTAGTGGTGTTGGTACTTTTCTTGGCAGTGAGCAAGGCTGGGAAGAGTTAGAAGGGACAAGAACAGCCTGTGCCTTCAAGCGCCACCCTGACAGGCACTGTTAAGATACTGGTTGGAGATACTTTTCATTTCCATCTAGTAGAGTGTTGCTATTTTTAGCTTTAGGTATCCTGGGATATACATATAGGTACCTTGGCTTTATTAAGTATTTACTGAATCCCAGGCATTCTCAGATGCAGAGAGGAAATGTGCAAACATATCATATGTCAGAGCCATTTACACTGGCTGCATCTCCTTGCCAGATCCAGTGTTCTTTCATGAAAGGTCAAAAGTGTCAGATTGCTTCCATAACTCTATAACTCTAAGTCCAACCACCAATTTCCCCACCTCTCCCTGACCATTCTCTTTTTCTTTGCATCCTGTCTCACCTCACAAACCCCTGCTTCAGCTCAAAATTTAAAAAAAATAAATGAATAAGTGAAGCTAGTGCAAAGATTAGATCCTTGGGGTGATAAGTCGGACCCAGAAGGAATTCTGCTTAGCCTCTCCATGGTTTGTTTGCTGCTATGGGTCCTGCTGCACAAGCTGGTTTCCAGCGAGCTGTGCTTGGATCCTCTCCAGCTTCTGTGTGTATGTTAACTCGCCTTATTTCTAATCAAGCCAATTCTTATTTTTCTAACTTGCTTCCAATTCTCAAATGTAGCTCCAAAGCAAACAGAAAGTAATTAAAATGTCAACACTTCCCTGACAAAGAACATAAACTCTCTTTGGATTTTCTTTCCATTACAAATGTTGATTTTCTTCATAACTCCCAGTCTGAAGCATGGCAACCAGGAGCCGCCACAGCTAGGCTAGACCAACAGGACTGGTGCATAAATCCCCTTTCCCATGTCCTTGCTTTCCCTGCTTCCTCTTCCTTTTAATTTCCCAAATGGAGAAATTCTATAAATGAAGTACTTAAAACTGCCTCTTACAATGGACTAATATCCACTCTGTTGTAATGTGTCCATGCTTTATACTATATGAAATAATCGCCATCAGCAAGAAGCTATTTGATCCAACCTGAAAAAAAGCCACATGGAGTCTGAGCGCTTATTATGCAGTCCAGTGCAATAAATTAACTGAGCTCCATTTTGCATAATGAGGCCCTGATTATTCCTTTCACTTCATTGGGATTGGTTTGGATGGATTATGACTCTCCTCAGAGTTAATCAGGTTCACGTGAAGCAACTTTAAAAATGTATCATCACAGTAAAGAATGGATATGAGAGAAGAAATATGCCATCATTTTCATGTGTGTGTGTGTGTGTGTGTGTGTGTGTGTGTGCGCGCGCGCGCGCATGCACAAGCTAAGTAGGCTAGTTTGTCTGAAAACAATTCTTCAGAAAGAAGAGAAAAATTGGGGCCATTGGCCCAAGAACTGTTGAATTAGGCAAGAGTTCATGCCCCTCTGGAGCTCTTTAGCTACTTTCTTCCCATATTTTCCCACCACTTTTTTGGCTTCATTTTGCAAAGTACAGCAATCCCTTGGGATCTCAGGGAGCCTGGTTCCAGTTCCCCATCCCACTCAAGTCCCTACAGAAAATGACATGGAGTTCACATCAACCCCTGCTATGATACAAATACTAGCAGATAGTTACGGTGCTGCCCCACTGTGCAGAGGGTAATGACAAGAAAAGGTTGGCACATGGTCAGTGCAGTCTCAAGTTTTCTTTCAATAGTTTTGGCCTCTGGTTGGTTGAATACCTCACATGCGGAATGTGCAAGTGCTATTGATGAATTGGATTTATTTAGAGAGAATCATCATTGTTTTTTTACTTGTGGCCAAGTACTTTTATCTAGGGTACCTACATCAGACTGACCAGCACTGCATCAAAATGCATGCTGACAAGAGTGATAGAGAAAAAGCAAAGCTATTACTTTGGGAACTAAGAATGATCAAAGCATCTCTTTAGTCCTTATAGTCACCCTAGAAGGTAGGTCTTATCCCACTGCAAATTGAAACTGAATCTAACAGACATAAACCATCTTACCAAATTTGCACAGGTGAAAGTGTGGTGCTATATAACTTGGAGCCCTGTGTTACATGTTAGGTTATCTACTGGAAGAAAATAGAAAAATAGTCTTGCTAATTGTACATTATTTGCAATGGAAAATCAACTTTTCAAATGGTTCTCTCTTATCAGAGAAGCTGAATGTCACATGAATAGGATTATTTTTATAGTGAATGATAAATATGGGCACCAGTTCTGCTTTTTTCAGAGACATTGGAATTTCCCTGATTAAAGTGCTTGAGACCAGCACTACTTATTTTCTGTAGGATAGTGTTGGAACAAAAATAAATAAATACAATAAACCTGTAGGTTTCCATTTTAACTCTCTTTACACTACCATAGTAAACTCCAATTTGCTTAACACAAAAACACACTTGACAGAGCTATTGAGGGAGTAGATAATGGAGGTCATGTAAACACAGCATAGATAATGCGGCCATCAAACTGACTCCTCCTCGCTCCCATACACACACTCCTATCCCACCAAGAGAACCTGTGAAGCTTTTCCATACATACTATATAAGGACAAAGGTGTTGTGGATGAAGGAGATCTTAATTGATATTTTTCATGCATTATTTTCTCTTATAACAATCCATTGGCACATGTTAATTCACTTCACTAAAATACTTGTAAAAGATGATCTTAGTTCCAAAATTTGTAACAATAAAGTGGATGAAGGTGATGAGCCTTCATCTTTACCTCTCTTTCTTCTAATTCTTTCCTCACTTCTTTATTACAGGTTGTGACAAGAACTACTCCTGGCAATTTAAGAAAGATTTGGATCAAAACCAAAGGCATATAATTTCAAGCTTTTATCTCTTGACTCTTATAACAAGAAAGCTTTCACTTTATGGAGGAAAAGTACAAAAAATGAACCAAAAGGTATATATGAACAATTTTATTTAAGGATAAATTGGAGAAAAGGATGAATGGTCATTTTCTGCACAAAAATAAAATTATAACATAAAGTTTTGTTGGTAAGTGGCTTCAAATTTTAAAGATGTATAAAAGTAACTTTTGGAGATAGTTACCTTTTGGGGAATCTTAATAAAATGTTTGATGACAAAATGCTATAATCTTTAATAACAGTTATTTCATTTTTGATTTTTAATATTTCTCCCATGGAGATCTTAAAGTAGTATATGCATCTTCTTAATTAGAAGACAGGATTTGGATTGATAAAATGGCAGCTCAGCAAGGTTAAGTAAAATTATGCAGTCATTCCACAAATTAGTGCCAGCCATGTTAAAAGTAGAATTAAGAGAGTGAGGAACTGTAAAATGGGAGAACAGTACATACCACACCACACATACACAGAAACTTAGCTCTTGACTATCCCTGTCCATGCCCAAGAAGAATATAGCTCCCAACCAGAAGTTGGAGGTAATGGAGGATTATGAGCTTGGACTTTCCTAGAAGACTGGGAAGAGACACTATAATGTTTAAACACGTGTTTGAGGCTGAACACCATGATGTGACTGTTGTATAAGATATACATGTGAAACTTCAGGTTGTATGCCATGAATTTACAATTATTATGTATCCATTAAAGCAAAGCAAACCCACAAAGAAGGAGAAAGTGACACTTAAAAGAAGCCTTTCGAGATCAAGATGGCTTCCAAGGTCAGCTCTGTGGGGCAGGGGAAGGAAGCACTCACGGCAGAAGGGAGGGTGGGAGGAAGATGGGTTGTGCTGTTAGAAGCTGGATTGTTGACAGGTTCTCCTTCCAGACAGAAGATAATGGCAAGAGTAAAGTAGGCAGGGAAGAGACAATTAGGGAGATCTTATCCTCATCAGCCTATGGGGCCAAAGGGGATCCACACAGTACAGCTCACGTGATTGACTTGAGCAAAGGGATTCTGAGTGACTAGCCAGGATCACTCATCACAGATGTCCCTTGCCCCTGCATGGCACCGTTTTCTTGTATCCAGATCCCAGTCATGTCTCAGGTGAGTCACAGATCTTTGGGAATGATATGGTTGCAAAGCAAATGGAGAAGACAGGATACTGGGGAAGACCTGGTGACGGAGGAAGAAAGAGAAGAGCCATCCATGAGGATATCCGGGAGGAGAGAGGAAAGAAAGAAGGGAGCTCTGGGGTAAAGGATGGAGTGGACAGAGAAGGAAGCATGTCAGGAATAGGAGGGAAGAGGCCCCAGCCAACAATGTGGGCAGGACGCGAGCAAAGATGCAAGGCAAAGCGAGCCCAAGGGCCCGGGGTGAAAGCTTATATGAAGGGAGAGTGCATAGCTGCTATTACAAGTAAATTGGAAGCCAGGCATAGTGGCACGTATCTGTAACCCCAGCGTTCAGAAAGCTGAGGCGGGAGGATCCTCAATTTCAGTACAGACTGGGCTATATAGCTAGACCCAGGCCAAAAATTAAAAAAGTAAATTGTGAAATGGAAAAAGGGAAGAGACTTGTATAGTATATGTGTGTACATATACATATACAGACATACATATATACATTCATGATATATATATATTTACACATGGAGAATACAAAGTTATCGGCTGGAGAGATGGCTCAGCAGTTAAGGTACTTGTCTGCAAAGCCTAACAACACAGGTTTGATTTCCCAGTACCCACATAAAGTCAGATGCACAACGTGATACATGTATCTAGAGTTCATTTGCAGTAGCTAGAGGTCCTTATGTGCGTGTTCTCTGTCTATGACTCTCTCTGTCTGTCTATCTATACTTATGTCTCTCTCTGCTTGCAAATATATATCGTGTTTTAATTATCCATTAGCTGGGCTTGGTAGCACACACCTTTAATACTAACACTTTGGGAAGCAGAGGTAGGGGGATCACTGTGAATTTGAAGCTAGCATGAAACTACAGAGTGTGTTCCAGGTCAGCCTGGGCTAGAGTGAGACCCTACCTAAAAAACTAATGATATAGATAGATAGATACATATTTTTTCATATATACATGTGAACAAAGGATGAAAAGAAAGGAAGAGGGGGGCCAAAGGAGATGTGTAGAATTAAAGTTGGAGTTGTGGCATGTTTGTTTTGTTTTGTGTTTTCTTTCATTTTACTTTATTTATTCATTTATTGATTTATTTATTAATGTATGTGATGCTAGAGATCAAACCCAGAGCCTTGCGCATGTTGGGCATTCTACCACTGAGCTATATCCCTAACACAGCCCTATTCTGTGTTTGTTTTTGAATAGTAGAGAGCTGTGGGTAGGTATGCTTAACGAACATAATGGGCTAGGAGAAGGATGTCATCCGGAACAGTGTTCTAAACAACAGAAACATAGGTACTGGAAATGAATACCTTGGATATGGCTGAATATGGTTCCTAATCCAATGAAATAAAGACTTACAATCAGTAGAAGCAAAATAATCTTGGCTTTGGTGAGGATATAAAAAAAAAACAAAAAACAGCACAATAGAAATAACACCTACCACCCTAAAGATTTTAAAACATTTGGCATCAAGTCCCAATTCTCTTTCTCAGTTGCTGTGCCCTTTCCACAAGCACTTCACCTTTGTAAACCACAGTAAATAGTAAGAAATACACTTACTTTAATAGGGGTGTGGAAACTTCCCATTCACTTTTCCTCACTGATATTCTCCTATCCTCTCAGTTTTGTTTTATTCCTTGGTGCTTATGACTTGTCTGGTGGGGCAGTTGGGCTATAGTGTCCCCTGCAGCCTCATGGGTTTGCTGCCAAGCCTCATATTCATTTGAGCATCTGGGAGGTGGAGCCTTAACAGAGGAGGGGAGTCACTGGACGGCAGGCCTTGACGTTTACTGGCCTGGCTCCACATCCAGTACTTAGGACTATTTCCAGCCAGGTAGGTGACAAGATGTGAGCCAGCTTCTTGTTCATGCTATGCTTTCTGTCTCCCCTCCCCCTGTGATGACATTTCCCCTAAAACTGTAGAGCAAAATAAATATTTCCCTCCCATAAGATATATATTTTTTTCTGGTATTTTCTCCCAGTAACAATAAGGTAGCTGCAACATCTGGAATGCTCAGTGCTATACCTCTTGATCTTTATCATGTTTTATGCAAAGCATTAAAGAGTGACAATTTTTACCCAGTTTTGTTCACTTCTATATCCTCAGCATTACCATGCCCGGTACATACTAAGTTCTAAATGAATGGCCACTGAATAAATCAATTTAGCGCTGGTTAATAAGCTACAGAAAAGTTCCTCAACATCAGCCTTATTGACGTTTGCAAGCAGATAATTAGTTTAGTTGCAGGATGCTTAGCAACATCTGTCTCTAAGCCCCCAGATTCCCAAGTAAGATGGCACTTATACATTACCACTTGTCCAGGGAGGAGCAAACCCTGCCTGAGTTGAGAAGTTCTGCTGCAGAGGAAGTGCTAAAAGTGATTGCTTCACAGCCAGGCACAGTGGGCCACACTTATAATCCCAGTACTACACAGACTAAAAGAGGAGGATGGCAGTGAGTTTTGTGTCGACCTGGGAATACAGTGTGACACTCGATTTCCAAAGGTGGGGGAGAGGCAGTTTTCCAATGTTATAAGGAGAAAGGAATGCAGTACAGTGAAAATAGCATTTGATCACCAAATCCTCATAACCTAAGGTAGACAAAAATGGTACATTTATGACAGTGTTGACTTCATGACAAACTGACATTTTCCTCTTATTTTACCAAGAAACATGATTAGGAGAAAACGGCTCGTAAATTTGAAAAAAAAAAAAAATGCCTGTTTAACTTCTTGACTGGTTGAATGTGAATATGAGATGTTATCTTCCTTGTAGCCTCTCTGGAAAAACAATAATAGCAAAAATAATCACCTCTACCCAAGGAATCTTACATCATCAAAGTTGTTAAAAATGTATGATAGATCATTTATGGACAGACGCCTGCAAGACAGTGATATTTTTGCCTTCACATTCTAATTAATAAAGGATTGCATGGAGCTGGAATGTACAGCTGACATTTCTGTCCTCAGGAGTACCTTCCTTTTGGACTCTCCACTTTTACCACTCCGTCCCTTTGCTTTAAAGAGAAGTCAGTTGCCTTGTGTCTATCTTTTTAATTTTTTAAAACATATAGCTATGTATTTAAATGGTCAATATTGACCTCGCAAACATGCTAGGATCTCATAAATGAAAAATATTCCAAAAATTGCTCTGGGTAACATGACAAAAGGGTGGGGGACACAACATATTTTGGTCTGATAGGCTTCCTGTAAGCACAAACCCCACTAACTAGGGAATAGTTGTCACACCAACAAAACTTTCAAGTTTGGGCAACCATATGCCTGGTTTGTCTAGAAAATTCCCAGCTGAACTGTAATGTCCCAGCACCCCAGTGAATAGCAGTCATTTCTCCCCGCAAAGTGTGTGGTTGTGTATGATAAATACAGTCACCCCACTGAAAGCTGCAAAGCATCAGACTGCTTAAGCAAAAGCCAGGCAAACATGGGGGACTTGCTCAGGATTGACTCTTGGCCCTCCCATCTCTGAGCCATGAGCCAACTCAAATGTCTCTCAGCCCTCTAAGGCTGACCCAGCTCAAAGATAAAAGAGTCAATAAATGAATCAGTCTTCCATGTAGCTTTCTGATCTATATGCCGTTTCTCTTCTGGCTCCAAAGACAAGCGAACAGGTAGCTCAGCTGACATGTCTGTCCCATTAGAGTCTGGCTTGGGCAGGTTTTCCGAAGACACAGAGATTTCTTGAGGCCAGCAGTGGAAAGAGCTGACTGTTGGTCACAGCCCTTTTTCCAAGACGTGCATAAAGGGCTTTCCAAACTGCACGATGCTGGACAGAAAACACCCTGAGAGATGTGGCAAATGCCTTCTTGCCTCATGTCCCAGTACTCCTCAGATTAAGTTAGGAGTGCTGGGCATGACCAGCTGACCAAGAATGGCCCGTCCTATTACTAGTAAGATAAGCTGCTCATTTTTAGAACAAGAACACAGCCTAGGAGATAACTCAAGGATCCAGGCTCCGCAGTCTAATGGGCCGCCTGCTTCTGTCAGAAGTCCTAGGGGTCTGCAGAATAGCAGGGCTCTTGTTTCAAAACAAAAGAACTGAGATCTCACCGGTGCCTAAGGATAGCCTGAGATTGGACAGCCTGTGCAGGATGGGCCCCAAGCCTCCTTGAGACCTCAGGGCCCTGTTCCCCGCTGGCCTACAGGCTCACCACCTTGCTCTTCACATTCATGAGTGAACTACTTGGGGTTCCCTGGGTATTGCTGCTCCCTTCATCTGAGCACCTTTGCATATTTAATCCTGCAGCATGCATTACCAGCCTCAGATTCCCATTTGAACTGCCTTGGTGTGAATATGATGTGTTCTTTGGAAAATTGCCCCCCTTGAACTCTCTAAATTGGAGTGTGGTCCCCTCCTCACCATGCCCTCCTCCCTCACTCTGATGTCAAAGTGCCACACTTGGGGTGATTGCTCTTGTCTACCCGTAGGCCCAAGAAAGTCACAACCCTTCTAAGCAGGCAGTTCTGCTGTGGTTTATGTGTGCTTGTTTTCAACTTGAGCGACTTACTCAATACCTGGTAAATTCCCAGCATTCAGGGAGCGTGTGTGGGCTGATGACAAGAGTTAGTGAGCTGTGTCTCTTTGGGAGCAGGACAGTGGAGGTGAATGGCATGAATAATGACACCCCACCTTTAGAACGCATGTGGAATATGTATATGGAACATGGATTACAAGAGTAAGTAGCCATGTCTCCTTGGGATCCGGGCAGTGGAGGTGAAGGGAGTGAATAGTGACACCTTGCCTTGTTAGACTTGACACCTTTTACTTGGAAAGTTGTTATGAAGATTGGCTAAGATGGTATAATATAATTGGTGTTTAACAAACAGTAGCTGATACTACCATATTAATTGAGCCTCGTGACAACTATGGGATGAAAATAGGTGATTCTTAAAGCATATGAAATGGAGCCTCAGAGATGTTGAAGTAATTTGAAAGAATATGGCAGCCAAAGTTCTAGATAACTGACTGAATCTAAAATCCAACTTGTTTCACAACAACATTAGGACTTCCTAAAACAAATGGAAGAAAAGAACGAAGGGAGGGAGGGAAAGACACAGGGAGGGGATTAAAAAGGGAGGAAGAGACTGGAGAGATGGCTGAGTGGTCAAGGTGTTTGCCTGCAAAGCCAAAGGACCCAGGTTTGATTCTCTGGTACCCACATAAGCCAGATGCACAAGGTGGCACATGTGTGTGGAGTTTAGTTGCAGCAGCTAAAGGCCTTGATGCACCCATTCTCACTCCTCCCCTGCCCCTTCTCTTCTCTTTCTCTCTCTCTCCCCTCCCTCCCTCTTTCTTTCTCTGTCTCAAATAAATAAGAATAAATTTTTAAAAAGGAATGAAGGAGGGCTGATATAAGTTTTCCTTTCAATGCTGCTACCCCATCTTAATCCTTGGAAAATTCCTTAAGCAAGTATTACATCACTCTTCCTAGAGCATCTAAGCTTTAACTGTAAACTGACATTTGTGTGTGTGTGTGTGAGAGAGAGAGAGAGAGAGGGGAGAGAGAGAGAGATGCAGTTTGTGTGGCATATGCACATGTATATGTCTTTGCAGCACGCCCTTATCTGTAGTGGGCTGTACTCACCTGTGCTGGCTGGAACAGAGTGTCTGGTGTCCTGCTCAACCGTTCTTCTGCCCATTCCTGTTTGAGCTGGAGTCTCTCACTGACACTGCTTGGTTCTATTTTCATGAGCCAGGATAACTGTCTGACATTCGCTGGACTGGGTTTAGGTTTCAGGCATGCATGGCCACACCCAGCTGTATAGGTACTATCTGGAGGTTCAAACTCAGGTGGTTTCAGGACCCCTGGGGGCTCTCGTGCTTGTGCAGGAAGCACATATATAACCACTGAATCGTCTCACCAGCCCAACAGATATGATTTTGTGACACAATCAGAATCCCAGATACAGTGAAGCTGCCACTTCTCTTGGGCATGGCATCACAGCATGTAGGGACTGAAGCCCTGCCACACTGTCCCCACTTAAGCAGTGGCTTCAGTGGACAGACCCAACATTCATGCATTTGGTTGCAGACAGCTTCAGGTTCACTGAGAAGAACTTCCAGACCAGGCACAGTTATGGAGGAAGGGATATTTATTGAAGCTTACAGATCCAGGGGAAGTTCCATGATGGTAGAAGAAGTTGCCACTCTCTTAAAGGACCAGGAAGAGAGAACAGAAAGAGAAGAAGCCACAAGCCGAAAGCCATATAGCATCCTTCGGGAACTCCAGGTGGAACTAGGCACTTTACACATTTTTAGGTGGGAATTCCAAATCTAACACCACATCTGCAGCCCAGTGACACCTCCTCCAACCAGATTACTGCAGATCCAAACTACAAACTAATAAGACACCGAATATGTTAAGGGGCCATCTATTAAAACTACCACATATTTTATCTGCATTCTGGACTGGCCGTGATCCAGTGAATGAGTATTCCTATTTCTCCACAGCCTCACCAACATTTGCTTTCATTTGATGCTTTTTAAAATTTTTTTTGTTTTTATTTTTATTTATTCATCTGACAGAAACAGAGAAAGAGGCAGGTAGAGATAAACAGAGAGAATGGGCATACAGGGGCTTCCAGTCACTGCAAAAGCATGCACCCCCTTGTGCATCTGGCTAACATGGGTCCTGGGGAAACAGACCTCGAACCAGGGTCCTTAGGCTTCACAGGCAAACTTTTTTTTTTTTTTTTTTTTAATAATCAGGGTCTCATTGGTTGTTGTGTTTTCATTGTGGAATGAATTTCTGTTGATTTTTCTATGATTTCATTGTAAGCTTCCATTGTAGAACTAGGTAGCTCT
Organism: Jaculus jaculus; assembly: GCF_020740685.1. Classification (NCBI taxonomy): domain Eukaryota; kingdom Metazoa; phylum Chordata; class Mammalia; order Rodentia; family Dipodidae; genus Jaculus; species Jaculus jaculus. The sequence goes on from NC_059107.1 coordinate 135,166,694, forward strand.
TGGCTTTCTGGGCCTGGGTTACCTCAGTGAGTATAATCCCTTCCAGATCCATCCATTTTCCTGCTAAATTTCAGAACTTCATTTTTCTTTACCACTCCATTGTATAAATGTGCCAAATCTTCATTGTCCACTCATCAGTTGAGGGACATCTAGGCTGGTTCCATTTCCCAGCTATTATAAATTGAGCAGTAATAAACATGGTTGAGCATGTACTTCTAAAGAAATGAGATAAGTCCTTAGGATATATATGTCTAGGAGTGCTATAGCTGGGTCATATGGAAGATCAATCTTTAGCTGTCTTAGGAACCTCCACACTGATTTCCACAATGGCTGGACCAGATTGCACTCCCACCAACAGTGTAGAAGGGATCCTCTTTTTCCACATCCCTACCAGCATTTATGGTCATTTGTGGTAGCCAATCTGACAGGAGTGAGATGGAATCTCAAAGTAGTTTTAATCTGCATTCCCCTGATGACTAGCGATGTAGAACATTTTTTTAGATGCTTATGCGCCACCCATATTTCTTCTTTTGAGAACTGAACTGTCTATTTAGCTCCATAGCCCATTTTTTAATTGGCTTGTTTGATTTCTTATTATTTAACTTTTTGAGTTCTTTGTATATCCTAGATATTAATCTTCTATCAGATATATAGCTGGCAAAGATTTTTCACATTCTGTAGGTTCCCTCTGCTTTATTCACAGTGTCCTTTGCTGTACAAAATCTTTGTAATTTCATGAGGTCCCAGTGGTTAATCTCTGGCTTTATTGCCTGAGCAATTGGGGTTATACTCAGGAAGTCTTTGCAAAGACCAATATGTTGAAGGGTTTCCCCTACTTTTTCCTCTAGCAGTTTCAGAGTTTCAGGTCTGATGTTAAGTTCTTTAATCCATTTGGACTTAATTCTTGTGCATGGAGAAAGAGAAGAATCTGTTTTCCCCCTTCTACAAATGCATATCCAGTTTTCCCAGCAGCATTTGCTGAAGAGGCTGCCTTTCTCCAATGAGCATTTTTGGAATTTTTATCAAATGTCAAGTGGCCTTATACCTGGACTTATATCTGGGTCCTCTATTCTGTTCCATTGATCTACATGTCTATTTTTGTGCCAGTACCATGCTGTTTTTGTTACTATGGCTCTGTAGTATAGGTTAAAATCAGGTGTGGTGATATCACCAGCCTTATTTTTGTTGCTCAGTATTACTTCAGATATTTGAGGGTTTTGTGATTTCAAATGTATTTTTAGATTGTTTTTTTCTATTTCCATGATGAATGCCATTGGAATTTTGATAGGGATTGCTTTAAATGTGTAGATTGCTTTTGGTAAGACTGCCATTTTCACAATATTGATTCTTCCAATCTGAAACAAGGGATGTTTTTCCATTTCCTAGTGTTTCCACAATTTTTCGCTTGAATGTTTTATACTTTTCATTGTAGAGTTCCTTTATTTTCTCTGATGCAATTGTGAATAGGAGTGATTCTCTGATTTCATCCTCTGTGTGTTTGTTGTTAGCAGATAGGAATGCTACTAATTTCTGTGTATTTATTTTATACCCTGCTACATGATTGTAGGTGTTTATCAGCTCTAACAGTTTGCTGGTAGAGTCTTTAGGGTCCTTTCTATATAGAATCATATCATCTGCAAATAATGATAATTTGATTTTTTCCTTTCCAATTTGTATTCCTTTAATGTGAACCTCTTGCCTTATTGCTGTGGCTAAGAATTCCAGTACTATATTAAATAAAAGTAGGGACAGTGGCCACACTTGTCTTGTTCCTGATTTTAGTGGAAAAGTTTCAAGTTTTTCCCCATTTAGTAATATGTTGGCTGTAGGCTTGTCATAAATAGCCTTCATTATATTGAGATATGTTCCTTCTATTCCCAGTCAATGTAGGACTTTTATCATGAAGGGATGTTGGATTTTGTCGAACACTTTCTCTGTGTCTAATGAAATGATCATGTGATTTTTGTTCTTCAGCCCATTTATGTAACATATTACACTTATCGATTTGTGTATGTTGAACCATCCATGCATCTCTGGGATAAAGCCTACTTGGTCAGGGTGAATGATCTTTCTGATATATTCTTGTATTCTGTTTGCCAATATTTTGTTGAGAATTTTTGCATCTATGTTCATGAGGGAGATTGGTCTGTAATTTTCTTTTGTTGTTCTATCTTTGCCTGGTTTTGGTATCAGAGTGATGCTGGCTTCATAGGAGTTTGGTAGGATTCCTTCTTTTTCTATTTTATGAAAAAGCTTAAGAAGCAGTGGTGTTAGTTATTCCCTGAAGGTCTGGTAAAATTCAACAGTGAGTCCATCTGGGCCTGGACATTTTTTAGATGGGAGGTTTTTGATAACTGCTTGGATCTCCATGCTTGTTTTAGGTTTATTTAAATGATTAATCTCATCTTAATTTAATTTAGGTAGGTCATATAAATCAAGGAAATCATCCATTTCTTTCAGATTTTCATACTTTATGGAGTATATGCTTTTATAGTATGTCCCTATGATTTTTTTTAAATTTCTCTGGCATCTGTTATGATGCTGCCTTTTTTATCTCTAATTTTATTAATTTATGTCTTTTCTCTCTTCCTTTTGGTCAGACTTGCTTATCAATCTTGCTTATCCTTTCAAAGAACCAACTCTTTGTTTCATTGATTCTTTGGATTGTTTTCTTTTGGGGGGGGGTTCTATTTCATTAATTTGCCTTAATCTTTATTATTTCTTCCGTCTACTGATTTTTGGTTTGCCTTGTTCTTCATTTTCCATGGATTTAAGGTGAAGCATTAGGTTGTTTACTTGCGACCTTTATAATTTTTTTTTAATTTGAAAAAAAATTGTTGTTTATTTATTAGAGAGCGACAGAGAGAAAAAAAGTAAGAGAGAGAGAACTGGCATGCCAGGGCTTCCAGCCACTGCAAACGAACTCCAGACGCCTGTACCCCCTTGTGCATCTGGCTAACATGGGTGCTGGGGAATTGAGCCTCGAACTGGAGTCCTTAGGCTTCACAGGCAAGCACTTAACCTCTAAGCCATCTCTCCAGCCCTCTAATTTCTTTTTTTTTTTAATTTTTATTAACATTTTCCATGATTATAAAATATATCCCATGGTAATTCCCTCCCTCCCCACCCCCATACTTTCCCATTTGAAATTCCATTCTCCATCATATTACCTCCCCATTACAATCATTGTAATTACATATATACAATATCAACCTATTAAGTATCCTCCTCCCTTCCTTTCTCCACCCTTTATGTCTCCTTTTCAACTTACTGGCCTCTGCTACTAAGTATTTTCATTCTCACGCAGAAGCCCAGTCATCTGTAGCTAGGATCCACATATGAGAGAGAACATGTGGCGCTTGGCTTTCTGGGCCTGGGTTACCTGACTTAGTATAATCCTTTCCAGGTCCATCCATTTCTCTGCAAATTTCATAACTTCATTTTTCTTTACCACTGAGTAGAACTCCATTGTATAAATGTGCCACATCTTCATTATCCACTCATCTGTTGAGGGACATCTAGGCTGGTTCCATTTCCCAGCTATTATAAATTGAGCAGCAATAAACATGGTTGAGCATGTACTTCTAAGGAAATGAGATGAGTCCTTTGGATATATGCCTAGGAGCGCTATAGCTGGGTCATATGGTAGATCAATCTCTAGCTGTTTTAGGAACCTCCACACTGTTTTCCACAATGGCTGGACCAGATTGCATTCCCACCAGCAGTGCAGAAGGGTTCCTTTTTTTCCACATCCCCGCCAACATTTATGATCATTTGTTTTCATGATGGTGACCAATCTGACAGGAGTGAGATGGAATCTCAATGTAGTTTTAATCTGCATTTCCCTGATGACTAGTGACATAGAATATTTTTTTAGATGCTTATATGCCATTCGTATTTCTTCCTTTGAGAACTCTCTATTTAGCTCCATAGCCCATTTTATGATTGGCTTGATTCCTTATTATTTAACTTTTTCAGTTCTTTGTATATCCTAGATATTAAATCTCTATCAGATATATAGCTGGCCAAGATTTTTTCCCATTCTGTAGGTTGCCTCTTTGCTTTTTTCACTGTGTCCTTTGTGGTGCAAAATCTTTGTAATTTCATTAGGTCCCAGTGGTTAATCTGTGGTTTTATTGCCTGAGCAATTGGGGTTGTATTCAGAAAGTCTTTCCCAAGACCAATATGTTGAAGGGTTTCCCCTACTTTTTCCTCTAGCAGTTTCAAAGTTTCCGGCCTGATGTTAAGGTCTTTAATCCATTTGGACTTAATTCTTGTGCATGGCAAGAGAGAAGGATCTATTTTCATCCTTCTGCAGATATATATCCAGTTTTCAAAACACCATTTGCTGAAGAGGCTGTCTCTTCTCCAATGAGTATTTTTGGCATTTTTATCGAATATCAGGTGGCTATAGCTACTTGGGCTTACATCTGGGTCCTCTATTCTGTTCCACTGATCTACATGTCTGTTTTTGTGCCAGTACCATGCTGTTTTTGTTACTATGGCTCTGTAGTATAGGTTAAAATCAGGTATGGTGATACCACCAGCCTCTTCTTTGTTGCTCAGTATTATTTTAGATATCCGAGGTTTTTTGTGATTCCAAATGAATTTTTGGATTGTTTTTTCTCTTTCCATGAAGAAAGCCTTTCGAATTTTGATAGGGATTGCATTAAATGTGTAGATTGCTTTAGGTATGATTGCCATTTTCACGATATTGATTCTTCCAATCCAGGAACAAGGGATGTTTCTCCACTTTCTAGTGTCTTCTGCAATTACTCGCTTGAGTGTTTTAAAGTTCTCATTGTATAGATTCTTTACTTCCTTGGTTAGGTTTATTCCAAGGTATTTTATTTTTTTTGATGCAATTGTGAATGGGAGTGATTCTCTGATTTCATCCTCTGTGTGTTTGTTGTTAGCATATATGAAGGCTACTGATTTCTGTGTATTTATTTTTTAACCTGCTACATTGCTATAGGTTTTGATCAGCTCTAACAGCTTGCTAGTAGAGTCTTTAGGGTCCTTTATGTATAGAATCATGTCATCTGCAAATAATGATAACTTGATTTCTTCCTTTCCAATCTGTATCCCTTTTATGTGTGTCTCTTGCCTTATTGCTATGGCTAAGACTTCCAAAACTATATTAAATAAAAGTGGGGACAGTGGACACCCTTGTCTTGTTCCTGATTTTAGTGGAAAAGCTTCCATTTTTTCCCCATTTAGTAATATGTTGGATGTAGGCTTGTCATAAATAGCCTTTATTATATTGAGATATGTTCCTTCTACTCCCAGTCTCTGTAGGACTTTTATCATGAAGGGATGTTGGATTTTGTCAAATGCTTTCTCTGCGTCTAATGAGATGATCATGTGATTTTTGTCCTTCAACCCGTTTATGTAATGTATTACATTTATAGATTTGCGTATGTTGAACCATCCCTGCATCTCTGGGATAAAGCCTACTTGGTCAGGGTGAATGATCTTTTTGATATACTCTTGTATTCTGTTTGCCAATATTTTGTTGAGAATTTTTGCATCTATGTTCATGAGGGAGATTGGTCTGTAATTTTCTTTTTTTGTTCTATCTTTGCATGGTTTTGGTATCAGGGTGATGCTGGCCTCATAGAAGGAGTTTGGTAGAATTCCTTCTTTTTCTATTTCCTGGAAAAGCTTAAGAAGCAATGGTGTTAGCTCTTCCTTAAAAGTCTGGTAAAATTCAGCAGTGAATCCATCGGGGCTTGGGCTTTTTTTAGTTGGGAGATTATTGATAACTGTTCGGATCTCCATGTTTGTTATAGGTCTATTTAAGTGATTAATCTCATTTTGATTTAATTTAGGTAGGTCATATAGATCAAGGAAATCATCCATTTCTTTCAGATTTTCATACTTTGTGGAGTATATGCTTTTATAGTATGTCCCTATGATTTTTTGAATTTCTCTGGAATCTGTTGTGATGTTACCTTGTTCATCTCTGATTTTATTCATTTGTGTCTCTTCTCTCTTTCTTTTGGTCAGATTTGCTAAGGGTTTATCAATCTTGTTTATCCTTTCAAAGAACCAACTCTTTGTTTCATTAATTCTTTGGATTGTTCTTTTTGTTTCTATTTCATTAATTTCTGCCCTAATCTTTACTATTTCTTCCCATCTACTGATTTTTGGTTTGCCTTGTTCTTCTTTTTCCAAGGCTTTAAGGCGAAGCATTAGGTCGTTTACTTGTGACCTTTCTAATTTCTTAATATAGGTACTTAAGGCTATAGGTTTACCTCTTAGAACTGCCTTCATTGTGTCCCAGAGATTTTGGTATGTTGTGTTCTCATTATCATTTGACTCTATAAATTTTTTGATTTCCTTTTTGATTTCTTCATTGACCCACTCATCATTTAGTAGTGTATTGTTTAGTTTCCATGATTTTGTGTATGCTCTATAGCCTTTCTTGCTACTGATTTGTAGTTTAATTCCATTGTGGTCAGATAGAATGCAAGGAATTATTTCAATTTTCCTGAATTTGTTAAGATTTGCTTTGTGTCCTAATATATGGTCTATTTTAGAGAATGTTCCATGTGCTGCTGAAAAGAATGTATATTCTGCAGCCTTTGGATGAAATGTCCTGTATATATCTGTTAGGTTCATTCCTTCTATGACCTCATTTAGTCCAGATGCCTCTGTTTATTCTTTCCCTGGATGACCTGTCAATTGATGAGAGTGGGGTGTTAAAGTCACCCACCACCACTGTGTTTGGTGTTATCTGTGACCTTAGTTCTAATAGTGCTTGTTTGACGAATTTGGGAGCCCCCATGTTAGGTGCATATATGTTTAGGATTGTCATGTCCTCCTGTTGGAGTGTGCCCTTAATCAATATAAAGTGACCTTCCTTCTCTTTCTTGACTAACGTCGGACTAAAGTCTACCCTGTCTGATATTAGGATAGCAACCCCTGCTTGTTTTCTAGGCCCATTTGCTTGAAACACCGTCTTCCAACCTTTCACCCTAAGATAATGTCTATCCTTTGTAGAAAGGTGAGTTTCTTGGAGACAACAAATTGTAGGATCCTGCTTTTTAACCCAGTCTGCAAATCTATGTCTTTTCGTTGGGGCATTGAGACCATTGATATTAAGAGATATTATTGAAAGGTGTGTATTTATGTTTGCCATTTTTGTGTGTGTGTGTGTTGCTGGTTCTACTGTGCTCTCTTGTGTTAACTAGTATTTGAGTATAGCTTGTTTTTTCTAGGTTCCTTATAGGTGTGCTTTTCCTTTTGTTCAGCATGGAGGATTCTATCAAGTATTTTCTGTAGAGCTGGTTTTGTCTTCAAATACTCCTTTAACCTGCTTTTGTCATGGAATGTCTTTATTTCTCCATCTATTTGAATGGATAACTTTGCAGGATAAAGTAACCTTGGTTGACAGTTGTTATCTTTCAGAACTTGGAATATATCACTCCAAGCCCTTCTGGCTTTAAAAGTTTGTGTTGAATAATCTGCTGTAATCCTGATAGTCTTGCTTTTGTAGGTAACTTGATTTTTCTCTCTAACTGCTTTCAATATTTTTTCTTTGGTGTGTGTGTTTGGAAGTTTGATTATAATATGGTGAGGAGAGGTTCTTTCTGGGTTTTGTCTGGCTGGGGTTCTAAAGGCTTTCTGTATCTGTATTGGCACCTCTTTCCCAATTTGGGGGAAATTTTCCTCTATGATTTTGTTGAAGATGCCTACTATGCCTCTGGAGTGAAGTTCTTCTCCTTCTACTATGCCCTGAATTCTTATATTGGATCTTTTCATAGTGTCCCGAATATCTTGAAATTCCCACTCATACTTTTCTATAAGTTTGTCTTTCTCTTTGTTGGACTGCATTAGGTCTGCCACCTGGTCTTCTAGCTTAGATATTCTGTCCTCTCCCTCATCCATCCTACTGGTGAGATTTTCTACAGAGTTTTTTATTTCATTAACTGTGTTCTTCATTGCTAGTAATTCTGACTGGTTTTTCTTTATTATTTCTATTTCCCTATTTATGTCTTGTATTGCCTTCTTTATTTCATTAAATTGGTGTCCTGCCTCTTCTTTGATTCCTTTGATTTCCTCTTTGATTTCTTCTTTGATTGTTTTCATGTGTTCTTTGACCTCTTTGAACATATTTATAATTATTCTTTTGAACTCTTTCTCAGGCATTTCCTCTAACTCTTTCTCACTGGAGGACATTTCTGATGCATTAATACTTTTAGGTGGATTTATATCGTCTTGCTTTTTAGTGTTTCTTGTGTTATAATGTATATATTTTTGCATCTTGGATTAAGTTAATGCTTGGATTTTCTAGCTAGCTGTGAATTCTTAGCTGTATCAATTGATTTGATGTAATATATTTTCAGGGTAGGACCTTAAGGTGTTAGGTGTGGCTCTTAAGACTCTCAGAGTATCTACAAAGATGTTCTTAGGGGTTGAGTTTCCCTGCTATAGGAGTATTCAAGCAGGCTGAGTGGAATAAAATACAGGTAGATTCTAAAATTTAACTAAACACTGTACACATTCAATCAAAAACAGCCCCGAGTATGTATGCAAGAGTAGTTATTATAATGACCAGATCCTCTATCTACAAAGAGGTTTAGATTTCTGGTCTGTTGAGGGATCCAAGTCAGCTTGTGACCAAGTGAGACCCTTCCCTGGTGCAATCCCAGTTATCTTGGGTGATTTTGGTCTCAGTCAAGTTGCTGCCTGGGTCGTCGGGGAGGAATTTGAAAGAAGAGAACCATCATTTCTTCAATATGAAAACATGACATGAATTCAGGTAGACTACAAATGACAAGCATTTACTTCATACAATACAGTCATGCTAACTTAACACCAATGCAGAAAATGAGTAAAATAAAATTTTGTAAATTCAATTAAATTCTTAAGGCTTTCTTTTATTTCATTCATATATATATGTACTCTTTTAGTTATATTATATTGTATATTATATAGTTAATTAGGTTGTATATTAGCCTCTTTTCTCTCCTTACCCCTGCTCCAGTTTCCCTGTAATCCTCCCCAGTGGGGTTATGGTATTTGCTGCAGGGTCATGGGTAACACATGGGGGTACCATATTTCAGGCTATTCCTACCCACTCTGTGGCTCTTGCAATTTTTATGCCTCCTCTTACACATTATTCCCTGAGCCATGGAAGGCATGTTGACAGTCTGATTTAGTAGTGGTGAATTTTCTGTAGCCTCTGGATTTCTGCTTTAATGACTTTTGGTTGATCACCATGTCTGTCACCATCACCCTGGTAATGGTTGTCAGTCTAGCAATAAGAGCAGTATTCATGTTCCTGCTTCCTTCGCTATTTCTTCCGGGTCTCGGTAGATATGGTAGAGGTAGCATATCTCATGGTGGGCAGTCAGCTACCTTTTTGTCTTATTCAAGGATCTTGGTCCTCTTCCATTTTCTCTGCCTTCTATAAAATAAAACATTCTCCAAACAAGAGTAGAAACATTTTAGTGTGTAAGCCTTTTCTTGTTCTCCAGAGAGCAGTGGGGGCTGAAGTCTATGAGATGCCTAACTACAGGATTCTGACTTGGTTTCCAGTACAAGATATGAATTCTCTCCCATTGAGCAAACCTCGTGTCTAATCAGACGACAGCTGGCTACCTGCAGAGGCTGTGTGCTACTATTGCACAAGTGTGTATTTCCTATCAGGCTGGTGGAATTTTTATTCGCAGGGTCCTCTGCTCATTCATAGTATCGGTGACTGTTGTCTTCCAGCAGCTCTCATAGGGTTTCCCAGCACTGTGAGGGCTAGCCAGGAGGGAGCTGTCTTCTTCTTGGTTCAGCATGGTATTCTGATGTCCTGTGACCACAGCCTGTGATGTCTTCAGCAATAGGGTCTTACCTTTTAGCCCTGGTAGGTAATCAAGTGTTTTGGCAATGGAACACATCATTTTGGGAACCTCATGGGCCCCCCCTAGCCAACAGCGCACTAACTGGGGAAAGGACCCAATTCTGGGCCTGAGATTTACCAGCCAAAGTCCATGATTGTAAGATTTTTCTTATTAATCATTCTGTCTGAACTGTCCCCCTTTCCCACTTCTAGTGGTTATATCTTGTTAGGCTTTTACATCATATTTTTTTCCTTTTTGCATTTATATGTGTGTGTGGTGTGTGTATGCCTGTGTCTGGGCTCACATATTAGTTTGGGTGGACATGCACAAGGGTTCATGTGTGTAGAGGTGAGAAGTCAACATCAAGTGACTTCCTCAATCACCCTCTAGCTTATTTATTCATACAGGGTCTCTTACTTGAGCCCACAGCTTGCTGATTCAGGTAGTCTAGCTAACCAGCTTACCCTTGGGGGTCCTTTAATTCTGCCTCCTAAACCCTGGGATTACAGGTGAGCTGCCACACCTGCCTGGAATTCTTTGTGGATGCCAGAGATCCAAACTCTAGTCCTCACTCTTGGAGAGCAAGAGCTTTTACTAACTGTGCCATCTACTTAGTCCTATAATTTCAAAACTGGGATTCCATGGTAAAAGCTAGAACTGACACCAACAGATGAAAACCATTTCCCCTAAAGAGCACAGGAGTAACCAGGTATGGAGGCACACACATATAATCCCAGCATTCAGGAGGCTGAGGCAGGAGGATTGATAGTTTAGGACCACATATGTAGAAGACACGCCCTCATAAAAATAAAATAAAATACATAATGAAATAAAAATATAGAAAACTCTCCTTGAAATGTTTTATAGAAAATATAACTTTTGGCCAGAAACAGTGATATATGCCTATATTTCTTAGTCTCAGCATTTGAGAAGCCAAGTTAGGAAGATTATAAATAGTTTAAGATCAAAACTTGGCTATAGAGAAAGAGAGAGGGGAGAAAGAGAAAAATGAATTAAACTTCCTAATAAAATATTAATTATTTTGTACAAACTAAAATATTAAGAAATTTTATGACACAGCTCCAGAAAATGGAGTGGTTGTCAATTAAGTGTGAGAGGAGAAAATATCCACTTCCCTGAGGGATGTACAGAGTTCCTTTGAGGTTAGCATATTACAAATTGTTTTGGAAAACACTGTTTCTACATATCCTGTACCCATGAGAAACCTATACTGGAAATGTCTTCATTATCATTTGGCAGAGTAATCACAGTGAGTGAGGATCAGAGGTAGAATTGGGTTGTTGGCTTTTTTTATGTGAGGCTAGCTAGGAAGGACTTTGGCAAAGATTATGTTACATAAAGATGGATAAACAGATTTTCAAAAACATAGGAACAAGCTGTTGTGCATGCCATTAACAAGGCTGAGGCAGGAGCATTTCACATATGAGGCCACATTAGGCTACATACCAGACCCTATATCAAAAAGAAAAAAGAAAGGGAAAGAAACAGAGGAGGGAGGGAAGGAGGCAGGGAAGGAAGAAGGGGATTAGGGGCAAAACCAAAAGAAGAAAGATCAAATCAATTTTCTTTATGAAACAAGAAACAATAGTAGATAGATTGGTGATCAAGGACATTATGATAATGTGTGTCCAGAAATAGGAAAATGGCAGATTAAACACACACTCTCTCCTATATTAATTATTCTGATATGAACAGATTAATCAATGCATCCACAACAACACTAGAAAACAAGAAGGAAGCACGTCAACAATAAAGGTATTAAAAGTCATAAAAGATACAGAGCAGATAGGAGTGAGTTCTTGGTAAAGCAAGAGTAGCAAACAAATGCGTAGGAGAAAAATGTGTGGAGTGAGAGTGATTATGGAAATTTCAGGCCCAGGGGGGTCAAGGAGAAATTGTTTCTGGAGTCAACACAGTACATCTAACATGGCTTGGCTACTCAGACAACCCTCACCCTCTATACTATGCTGAGTGAGAAAACAGCAATTTCTCACAAACTAGAACCATGTGACTCAGACAGGAGAGATGGGTAAATTCTTTGTCACGATGATGCCCTTGAGATAGGCTAGAGGCTCAAATTTCCTTCTATAGTCCTTTCTACTGCAGGCAAGCTGTCATAATCTGAAATGATGACATGCCTTCAAATACATATTACAACAAAAGGAAGACGCTGAGAAAAGGAGAGATTGGGATAGAAGAAAACATGACAAGGAGAAAAAGAAAGAAAGCATAACAAAAACATGTGCTACTCAGTTTAAATCATCATAATAGTTTTAATCTGCATAAAATGAAAGTTATTACTTTTATTATAACTTGAAATTAAAATTTCAAAGGTTGCCAAATTTGGAGGTGGTGAAGCATGAGAAATTGAAAGCACATTATCATTCTTCATTCTGTTTTCTGGGAACATAAATGTTGATGGACTCGGTAGTCAAAAGCAATTATGTTTAAATATCTTACAAAGTTAAAAGTGAAATTTCAGGTTAAACAAAACATATTATCTACATCTTTACATTAGTTTCTTTTAAAATACTACTATACGCTTTAAAAGAAATTAAACACGCACATAGGGAGAACAAGAAAAAGACATATCTGGTGAGTCAATAAAATCCAAGAGAATAAAATCAAATGACAAGTGAGGTTTATAAAGTAAAAGCAGGAGGAGAGAAGGCCTCTGCGTGAAAGGTTATGAGGGGCTAGGGAGACGCTTCACAGGGTAAGAGCTCTTGTTGCACAAGACTGAAGGCCCGAGTTCACCTCCACCAACAGTGAACATGGCTGTGCACAGTGTAACCCCGGCACTGAGGGGCAGAGACAAGAGGCTCAGAGGATCCATGGGGCTCAGTAAGAGGCGTTGTGTCAAGGAAAGAAGGGAGAAGAGCAGTAGAGGGAAGCACCCAACATCCTCCTCTGACCACTGCACAAGCGCACAGGTTGCACATGCACACACACACACACACACACACACACACACACACAGGCGCACACAGTGATTGCATTAATAGACTGTCACCTGAAGTCTGCCACCAAGAAGCATGGAGCACAGGAAGCATGGAGCCAAAGAATGAGGGAGGAATGTCATCACACCCTAGAAGTCCTCCCTTACCAGGAGGCAGGAAAGCAAGCATTCCATCCGAAAATTGTGTTCTAGGGACCTACAGCCCAGTTGACAGGTTAAACGAGTATTTGCTAGTCTTCCCATAAAATTCTGGAGCCCTCCAACCTTGGTAGCAGGACTGTTTCCTCATTTCACTTGAAGACAGATATTGCAGCATCTCTCTCTGGGGAAATGCTTCCACTCAAGAAAGACCTACCTACCCAGGGGCTCAGTCCGACTTGTAAGCACGGTGTGTGCAAATGAGTCTGACTGAATTATACTCATACCATATCAGTGGTTACATAACTCTTTCTAGTTTACTATGAGGAAATCCAGAAGCCCATAAAGCCCAGCCACTCATTCAAGAGGCTGAAGCAAGAGGATCAGACCAGCCTGGACTACAGACTAAGGCTCTCACAAAAAAATTAAAATTAAAAAACACAATAAAATAAAATAGCAAAATGGGGCTGGAGAGATGGCTTAGGGTGAGGGACTTGCCTGCAAAGCCAAAGGATCCATGTTCAAGGACCCACATAACCAAGGTGGCACATGCATCTGAAATTTATTTGCAGTAGCTGAAGCTTTTGGTATACCCATTCTCCCCACCCCCAAATAAATAAAATTTAAAAACAAAAAAAAGAGCAAAACAAAACAAACAAAAAGACACAGCCTGGTGCACAAACATTCATCCAGATACTTAGAGAAACCCAACAGTCACCAGATATTTGCAGGATGCTCTTAATGTGGAAACCAATGCCAAAATTTTAAGTAAACTGTGTGTGAAGCATAGCTCAGGCAACAGAAGAAAAATCTACAACGTGTTCTTTAATACTGAGGCCTAGCTCAGTGGCAGAGTGCTTGCCTTGGATGAAGGTGGCTCTGGTTACCATCTGTGGTCCTATAGTAAGAAAAAATAAATAAATAAACTATACTTAGAGGAAAATATTAAGCAATATCATATCTATGAAACAGGAATAGTTCTTTTAAGCAAAGAAGTCATCACACATGCTTAAAATATGATTCTTTCTACATGAAGAGAAACACTGTTAACTAAATTGGATTAAAATAACATTGTAGAAACTATACAAAAATCAAGTGAAAACAATAAAGAAATAGCAAAGAGGTCATAAAGGGGAAAATAAGGACCAATTTAGGACATCATAAATATGAATTATCATTTCATTAAAAAAAAACAAGACAAAGTAGGCTTTATCTCAGAGATGCAGGGATGGTTCAACATATACAAATCAATAAATGTAATACATTATATAAATGGACTGAAGGACAAAAATCACATGACCATCTCATTAGATGCAGAGAAAGCATTTGACAAAATCCAACATGCCTTCACAATAAAAGTCCTACAGAGACTGGGAATAGAAGGAGCATATCTCAACATAATAAAGGCTATTTATGACAAGCCTACAGCCAACATACTACTAAATGGGGAAAAACTGGAAGCTTTTCCACTAAAATCAGGAACAAGACAAGGGTGTCCACTGTCCCCAGTTTTATTTAATAAAGTACTGGAAGTCTTAGCCATAGCAATAAAGCAAGAGAAACACATAAAAGGGATACAAATTGGAAAGGAATAGATCAAGTTATTATTTGCAGATAACATGATTCTATACATAAAGGACCCTAAACACTCTACCAGCAAACTGTTAGAGCTGATAAACTCCTATAGCTGTGTAGCAGAATACAAAATAAGTACACAGAAATCAGTAGCCTTCCTATATGATACCAACAAACACACAGACGATGAAATCAGAGAATCACTCCCATTCACAATTGCATCAAAAAATAATAATAATAATAAAGTACCTTGGAATAAACCTAACCAAAAGGAAGTGAAGGATCTCTACAACAAAAACTTTAAAACACTCAAGCGTGAAATTGCAGAAGGCACTAGAAAATGGAAAAACATCCCCTGTTCATGGATCAGAAGAATCAATACTGTATAAATGGCAATCTTACCAAAAGCAATCTACACATTTAATGCAATCCCCATCAAAATTCCAAGAGCATTCATCGTGGAAATAGAAAAATCAATCCAAAAATTCATTTGGAATCACAAAAATCCTCAAATATCTAAAATAATACTGAGCAACAAAAATAAGGCTGGTGGTATCATCATACTTGATTTTAACCTATACTACAGAGCCATAGTAACAAAAACAGCATGGTAATGGCACAAAAGCCAACATGTAGATTAATGGTACAGAATAGAGGACCCAGATGTAAGTCTGGGTACTTATAGCCACCTGATATTCGATAAAAATACCAAAAATGCTCATTGGAGTAAAGACAGCCTCTTCAGCAAATGGTCCTGGGAAAAGTGGATATGTATCTGTAGAAGCATGGAAAATAGATCCTTCTTTCTCTCCATGAATAAGAATTAAGTCCAAATGTATTAAAGACCTTAACATCAGACCTGAAACTCTGAAACTGCTAGAGGAAAAAGTAGGGGAAACCCTTCAACATAGTGGCCTTGGCAAAGACTTTCTGAATATAACCCCAATTACTTAGGCAATAAAACCACAGATTAACTGCTGGGACCTCATGAAATTATAAAGATTTTGTATGGCAAAGGATACCTTGAATAAAGCAAAGAGACAAGCTACAAAATGGGAAAAATTCTTTGCCAGCTCTACATCAGATAGAGGATTAATATCTAGGATATACAAGGAACTCAAAAAAATTAAATAATAAGAACTCAAACAAGCCAGTCAAAAAATGGGCTATGGGCAGGGCGTGGTGGCTCACGCCTTTAATCCCAGCACTTGGGAGGCAGAGGTAGGTGGATCACTGTGAGTTCAAGGCCACCCTGAGATTACATAATGAATTCCAAGTCAGCCTGTGCTAGAGTGAGATTCTACCTCATAAAATCCAAAAAAAAAAAAAAATTAAAAAAGTAAAATAAACCAATGCAGCAACTCATTCTCCCACTCCCTCCCCCTCCTTTTTCTGCTTGCAAATAAATAAAAATATATTAAAAATAAAAAATAAACCAATGGGAAAAATATGAATGAACTTATGCAGGAACAGTATACTAGAGATGGCAGCCTATAACCCTCAGCCCACAGGCCACATGCAGCCCAGAAGATAGCTATGGATGCAGTCCCACTCAAGATCAGAAGCTTACTGACAGCCCTGTGAGAGTGCTGCTTTGCAATGCACACTTTTTTTTTTTTTTTTTTTTTTTTTTTTTTTTTTTGTAACTCAATTGCTTGTATCCTCAAGTGCATGACTCTTAAGCATTAGTTTTGAAGATGACAGCATGCATGTCTCATGTCAAGGTTTGGATGTTCCAGAGTCAGAATGGCAGTGTTATCCTCACAGTGACTTAACACAATGTGTTGAAATGGGAGTTTTATTGATAAACTACAAATGCTTGCTGCACAAGGACAGTCATGAGCCCAACTGCCTTGTGCTAAAATAATTAGTGGCAGTCTTCCTGCAGTTGAGGATTTCATCAGTCATGAGACCACATCATGCCATCCATGAGCAGTTGGGCTGAGAGACGTTGTTCTTTTGTGGTTAAGGAGCCTTTCTGCAGATAAGAGGACTGATGGACCGAGTCTCTTCTAGAACTCCAGACATCAGATGTCTGAAAGCTTAGGACTGCCCAGAGAAGCTCCGCTGAGTAGCTTGAATAACGTGTACAATTCGTTCCTCCGTCTGATTTCCATGGAGAATGAAAACCTTGAACAGTGCTAGGCAGCCACTGTCAACAAGAGCAGTGTGCTTGTTTCTGAGCACTGAGGACTTCCTATGTGAGCTCACACACCCTGGAAAACAGGGCTATCAGATTCCACGGCACAGACATGAGCAAAGCAAATCATTTGTTTAAAACATTTTAAATGGAAATTTCAAGAATATGCAAAGGAAAAATAATTACATAAACTCTATCAGCTTTAGGAACCATAAATTCAAGGTCAATTCTGTTTTATTTCTACCCCCATCCAATTTCCCAGTACATTGCTAGGCTATTTTAAAGTAAAACAAAGACATTGCATCATTTTACACCCATCGCCCCCCCCCCGACACACACACTCACACAGTGTGAAAATAGCTTTTCCGTAAACATAACTACTATTCATTATCATCATTAAAGATAATTAGAAGTAAGCACAAAATATTGATAAACATTTAGTCCATACTTCCAAACTCCTAATTGTTTACAAATTTCGCTTCAATTTTGCTAATTTGTATAAAAATTATTTGCTATTCAGTACAGGTAGTCAAATGTGGATAAATCCCTGCATGGCCGGAGAGATGGCTCAGCTCTTAAGACACTCGCTTGCAGAACCCAATGACACAGGTTTGACTTTTTAGTACCCCTTTAAACATGACTGCATAAAGGGGTACACACAGCTGACGTTCCTGTGTGGGGACTAGAGGCTGTGGGATGCCCATTCTCTCTCTTACTCTCTCTTTCTTTGCTTGCAAATAAATAAATTTTTTAAAAAGAGAGAAAATACATTTGTTCTTTTCCCCCTTAATGCCTTACTTATTTTTCAAATTTATGAGTTGTTTAACTGACATCCTATAAATAATATCATCAGTGTACAGACTTTGAAGGGTTTTGTTTGCTGTGTGCATGTAGGCTTTAATATCTTTATTGATTTAAACATAAAATTTAAAATATTTTATTTATTTACTTGTGAGTAGAAAGACAGAGAGAGAGAGAGAGAGAAACATGCCAGGGTCTCTTGCCACTGAGAACGAATTCCAGACATATGCACCCCTTTGTGCATCTGGCTTTACATGGGTGCTGAGGCATCAAACCCTGACCGGTAGGCTTTGCGACTAAGCATCTTCAAGCACTGAGCCATCTCCCCAGCCCCAGATTCTACTCTTTACTCATGAACAAACTTGTGTAGCTTCTACAGATGAGTGAGGATAAAGATAATTGTCTCCTGTGCCCAGCTTATTTTGCTCAGCCACGTTGCCATAAATGGCAACGTCTTGTTCTTTTTATGGCCGAGTAATGGACCACTGTGCATATATACCCCATTTTGTTTATCATTCATCCAGTGATGCACATGTCAGTTGATTCCATTTGCATTGTGAGTGGTACTAGGATAAGCATGGGATACAGCGGTCTCTGATATAACGATTTCCTTTCCTGTGAGTATACTCCAGTAATGGGATTGCTGGATCAAATGCTATTTCTCCTTACAGGGTTTTGTTGCTGTTGTTGTTGTTATTTTTTTGAGAACCCTCCAAGCTGTTTTCATATTGGCTATACTAATTTATATTCCCACAAATAGTAAATAATCTTTTTTTTGTTTTTTTCCTCAGGCTATATCTATAGACTATGTCACTCGAAATAATTTGATTAGGATGCTAATTTGAGATCCAATCTCATTTGTGTCATTTAGCTTTCAATTTTTAAAGCTGGCTTTGTTTTATGGTTAATTTTTTATAATCATGTTAAACATTTATATGCTTTTGAATTTGAAATGGAAACAAGATAGCTTCAGATACATCCAGCCTCTAATTCTGTCTCTTCCATCCCATTTCCTCACTCTCACATACATAAACTTGCTTGTAATTTTTTGACACAAGTAAATTTATACTCAGATTACCTTTCTCTTAGACTGATAATAGCATACTACATATGCTTTTCCTACCTTATTTTTTTAATAACAATAAACTCTAGACATCATTGCATAAATTTACTTTTTTTTAAGTGTGTTCCTTCTTAGCCCTGGTGAGAAATTTTGCCACAAAATGGAACTACTATGGAGCTGCTGCTGGGAAAATGGAAGATTTAATCAAAATGGATTTTTATTTTTTAAATGCAGATTGGAACTGTGTAGTAAACCTTCTTCCAAATGACTCACCAAGTTCACAGCCTCACAGCGTCGTGCTGGGAGAAATTAGAGTAGGTGGCTTTGCTCCTGAGAGGCGTACACAGTGTACAATTTTACCATGAAAAATGCTTTCGCTACTACAATTTTCCTCTGCTTTGCCTTGTTGAAAAGTAACGTTCCTTCCTATTTTAGTGGCACCATTTGCATTCCTATTATTCACACTGAACTGTGATTTCCATTTTTATCTTCCTTTTGTTAACTTGTTTTCTTTCCAGCATTTCTTCGCCTTTCCTTTCTTTATCTTGCCCTTAAATGAAGGCCTCGTGGTATGGGAACAGTGCCACGAATTCTCTAGCCATCATGCCAGGCCTTGTCCCAATTTAATGACACAAGTTCCCCTGAACCATTGCCAACAAAGCTAGGACATCCCACATGCATTTGCTATGGAAACACCTTCATGACTAATGGTCTCTCAAATGAAGGTATTTGAAAATTGAAGCTAGAAGTGGTTTTCTTTTTTTTTTTTTAAGCATATTCTACAGCTAAAGAAAAAAAATAGGACAATTCTCTAAAAATTACAAGTTGCCATATTATTCTAGGGAGCTTATTTTAGAGAAAGAGTCCTCCAACTCCAATCTCAAGGTATGCACCACATGTAATGAAAGGCAGACTCGCTTGGGTCTTTCACTGAGCAGCCTGGTTTTCTGCTGCTGCTGCTGCTGCTGCAGCTGTGGCTGCGGCTGCACGTTCACAAGCATGGGCTGGGGTAAGTTTTCTTCTGAACAAAAGCAAAGACATTTTCTTTTCTTTCTTCCTTCTATCCTTTCTTCCTTCCTCCCTCCTTTCCTTCTTTCCTTCTTTCCCAGAAGCTTTATTTGTAAACATTTTTTATCAACAACTTCCATAATTATAGATAATAAACCTCTATAACTCCCTCCCCTCCCCTATTTCACAAATCTCCTCTCCATGATATCCCCTCCCTCTCTCCATTAGTCTGTCTTGTATGGTGATGTCATCATCTTTTTTCACAAAGTCTTTTGTAACCCAGGCTGGCCTCAAAGCCTCACAGCTACTGTGTCGACTTTGAACGCCTGCTCTTCCTACCTCTGCCTCCTGAGCGCTGTGGTTACAGGTATGTACGGCCATGTCCCGTGTGTGTAGTGCTGACAGCGCTGGGAACTGAACCCGGGTCTTCATGGATGCTAGGCAAGCACTGTGACAGCTCAGCAACATCACCAACCTCAAAAGCAGAAACCCTGATTACAGAGTTCTGATTCCTGACCACTGCAACATAAAAATGGCGATCAGCCACAGCAAGACAGAAAGAAGGTAGTTTCTCTGTTTATGTTTTTTTTTTTTTTAATTTTGTTTTGTTTTTCAAGGTAGGGTCTCACTCTCACCCAGGCTGACCTGGAATTCACTTTGTAGTCTCAGCAGGCTGGTCTCAAACTCATGGCAAACCTCCTACCTCAGCCTCCCAAGTTCTGAGCTTAAAAGACTTGTGCCACCACGCCCAGTAGATATTTTTTCTTAATTTAAAGAAGCAAAGTAGGCTTTGCTAATACTTTTTTTTTTTTCCCACATGTGTGTCATATGGTTGGTTTGGCAGGGTATACGTGTGTGCATGGTGTGGTGTGTGTGGTCTATGTGTGTGCATGCATGCACGCGCACATGTCCCATGCACAGTCAAACAGAGACCAGGGGAAGATGCTGGGAATACTCCCATGTTCCCTTGAGACACAGTCTCTTCTCTGAACCCAGAACTGCCACTTTCACTAGCCCCCATAATTCTTTGGTCTTTCCTGCCCCATGGCATGCATGCATGGCTATGACCAGCTATTTTTGTGGGTGCTGGGCAATCAAACTCAGGCCTTCTCAGGCTCTCATGCTTGAACTATACACACACATACCCCCTGAGTCAGCTCTTCAAACCAAACCTTTAAGACCCAGGCAACCATGTCAGGAAACTTCTTTGCCCTATGTTAGGCCTTGCCTTGCCTCAATGCTGCCCATGTTAATCCAGCTTTATTTCTACTCGATACTTCTAATTTTCGCTTTCCAAGACAATAATGGTATCTCACACATATAATCCCAGCATTTGAGAGACTCAGGCAGCTAGACTGTCATGAGTTCAGGTCAGTCTGGGCTACAGTGAGACCCTGTGTCAATAAAACAGGAGAAAAAAAAATACCTAATTAATGGAGGGTGGACTTCTATTTGTATACGTGTCCCTGATTGAAGACTAGCCTGCCTTAGAGTCATGTCTACGGCTTCCAATGAACAAATGGCCAGAACCGATACACCTTTCCCAGTTAGGGAAGGTTAGAGAAGTGACTCCCTGGTTGATTATAAGATTCATGGATATAAAATTCATGGCCAGATATTGTTCAGTAAGTGTATGACCTCCCCCCCCAAAAAAAACCTCTCTATCCTACTTAAGGCATTAAAGCATTTTCTTGAACTTTCAGGAACTGCTTCAGAAAGTATCTTAGAGCACTTTCTGACACTGATGAAGCAAGTTTTGCAACTACTACAATCACAAGACACAAACACAGATAAATATCAAAAACACACTGTGCTGCTGCTACCTGTTTCCTGGATGCCAAAACAGACTTTGTAACTGAGTGAAGAGAGAAGGGAAATACCTTCCTTCCTTTCATGGGACCAGCAGAATTCATTTCTACATGGACCTTCGGAATCCTGGAATGTTCCCTGACCATAGAAGCAAGATTTTATTCCTTATTAAACATATACCTCTGCAGTAGAGTTAATTGTAGACACAAGTTCATTGAAAATCTAATGAATATATACTATACAAAAAAGGGGGGCTGGAGAGATGGCTTAGTGGTTAAGTGCTTGCCTGTAAAGCCTAAGGACCCCAGTTCCAGGCTCCATTTTCCAGGACCCACGTAAGCCGCTCTAAAATAAATAAAAATAAACAAACAAAAAAAACCCCACTTTTCCCAATACACCCCAGCCCCACCCCATCATGCAGAAGCCAGAAATCCCAGCAATAGGGAAGGTGGCTTTCCCCTCCCCTGACTATTCTTTACTAGGGATTCTTGGCACGCCTTCCTCCAATGACCACTTCCTTTCCTGACTCTGAATGTCTGCAGAGCAGCTTATCACATGATTTTGTTGGTAGTGGTAGTGATGGTGGTAAATTCTTTCCCAATCACTGATGATCTCTGGGCTCCCAGTAAAATTTTAGTCTGACAAATATCCCGAAGGAACTGAAGCCCTAATATATTCTCAGCGGAACTGTGGTAGTCCCAGAGGAGGAGGGGGCGGCGGCAGCCCATTTTCTCAGTCTCCCATGAAAGCGGAGCTCCGCTGTGACAAGCCAGGGCTGTTATCTACCCTATCACAGACTGCAGAGGAGAACAGGATGTTATGGTAGAGTGAGGACCTCCTCAGAGACCAATGGCACCAAACTGATAAACCCCCTTGTTTTCATTTTATTAATGAAAAGAAAGGTCAGGCTGGATGGCTGAGACCCATGCTCTATTCCCAGGTCTGCTCTTCTGGGGCTGGGACAAGCCCTGGAGAGTTTCCTGCAGTTGCTCAGGCTATTAACAGAGGTCAGTGGGGACTCATCTGGTGAACAAGGTGTGCTACTCAGAAAGCGAGAATAGTCAAAGAGGATCTGATGGGGAAGTGAAGGTGGAGCGCGCTCAGCCCCTAACAGGCGGCCGTGTGCCTGTCTGTTGCAGAACGGAGTGAATGCTCAAGATGTGCAGGCCACTGGCTTACACAGAGCGTCCCGCGCAGTTGCCAGCGCGCAGGTTGAAGTAGCCAGAGGGCAGGTTGAGCTCAGAATGCCAGAAGTTCAAATACAGCTGGCTTTGAATCTGAACTTAACGTTTCTTAGCTTCCTTCCTTTCTTAAAAAGAATTTTTGTATTAAAAGAGAAGGCACACCAATCAGTATGTTAATCAGGATGCAAGTGCTTATAAGTGAAACAGACCTAACTTAAATTGGCTGAAAGGAGGAAGTTATTACCAGGCATAGTTGAGAACTCCAGAGAAGAGTTCGATTTAGCTGGAGGCACAGGACTTGATGTTCATCCTACCCCCTCTCCCCACCTCCTTCCATCTTAAGACTGGCTGTTTTGCCTTCATTCTTTAGCAGGTTGTAAAATAATCCCAGGGTTATATTCGCTCAGCTGAGAAATGTGACTCTATCAAAAGCTCTTTCTCAATCCATCATTATGGTACAAAGGGACAGAAGGGGAGTGAGAGAAATGGAAAGAGAGAGAGAGGTCTGTCAAGAACCAAGCCTGAGTCATGTTCATATGCTAGCTCTGGAGCATGTCACCAGACGCACTGAAGCAATCCTCATAGATGGTGCCGGAAGGGAGTTTCCCAGAGGAAGAGGATGGTGGCCAGCTGCCCAAGAAAGTGGGCATGCATGCTGAGCAGATACCTCTCAGCACTCTAAATGCCAATTTGCTTTCTCTTAGAGACATTTGCTAAGGAATAAAATTCAGCTTCAAATTGAAAAGCCAAGGTGGGTAAAGATGAAACGTTTCCTAGTCCCCTTTCAAAGCAAAAGAAGTAGAATGTCTGACCCACAATCCCTCAAGACCTTGGGCTTCCAGAGGTTTCTCCACAAAAGACTTCCCAGCAATTAATGCTGCTGTTCCTTGTGTGATCTGTGGACTAGCTTTTTCCAGGTGTGGTTTTGACATGTATGAATTCCTTTGGATTTATTTAAGTCCTTTAAGGGTGTGTTTTGTTTTGTTTTGTTTTTCTGATGGGACAAGGGTGATGGCTCAGTAGGCAAAAACACTTGGATGTTGAGAACACTCATGAATAAAGACTGTCTATGACAGAAACAAGGAAGAGTTGGTCCCGGAGAAAAGATATCTTGTAAAG
This sequence comes from Jaculus jaculus, assembly GCF_020740685.1. Classification (NCBI taxonomy): domain Eukaryota; kingdom Metazoa; phylum Chordata; class Mammalia; order Rodentia; family Dipodidae; genus Jaculus; species Jaculus jaculus. Next base: position 135,190,350 of record NC_059107.1, read on the forward strand.
AACAGACTTTTCCCATAAGCTATTTCTTAGAGAAGACGTTTCAGGTTCGGAGACTTGCTGGCACTATCTTCATGTGCAACAAATAAATATGTATGGAAAGAAAATGACCCTTGTCTATATTATTCTGGGAAATGTGCAGTACATACAAAATATGGCCCAGTTATACTGCCCAATAAACATATCCAGAAATGCAGCATCTGCTGAGAGGGTAAGTGGTCCTGTGGAGCCATGGGGGTGCTGGACCAAGAGGGTGTTCTGGGGGCAGACTTGGTTCTTTTATGTTGGTGCTCTGGCCCTGAAAGATGCTGCCACAGAAACGTCATCCCTTACACAGCCTGTTGTCAGCAGGAAGCAAAAATGAACAGCCTCAGGAGTTCACTGGGATGCTGTGTACAGTGAAACATGAAATCATGCATGCCCTTGGTTTCTCTGCTGGGCCTTTTGCTTCCTTCCATGATAAAGATGGAAATCCTCTAACCTCAAGGTTTTAATGATAGTCTTGGATTATAGCAGTAGAGTGATAAAGTTGTTTGAAAAGTGGAGATCATGGAACGTTCGAGATAGTAAGATAGTACGTCACACTTTGTAGATAGTTAGATTACCTCATGTTGATGAAGCATGAAAATATTTGAATTGTCCAGATCTAGAAGGAATGGAACTTGAAAATCAAGGTGGTATGAGTGGTATGGACACTGAACTCAGCCACTGGGAAAAACGGTTATTGGACAATGAAGCAATGGCCAGGTCTCACACCCAAACCAAGTCCTGTCTTGAATCCCTCTGGCATTAACGGAGGATATTGGTTGGTATAAACCAAATTACAACATGGCTGAGAAGTTAGACTGGGGTCAAGGAATGGGCTGTGAATTCGCCTGGAAGAGTTGTAAATTCTGGATTGATCAGAGGCAAAAAGAAAAGGAAATGAGAATCACTATATCAAGAATGTAGGGTTGGAGGGATGACTTAGCCTTTAAGAAGCTTGCCAGCAAAGCCAAAGGACCTAGGTCCAATTCCCCAGGAACCACGTAAGCCAGATGCACAAGGTGGCACATGTGTCTGAAGTTCATTTGCAGTGGCTGAAGGCCCAGACATGCCTATTCTCTCTCTCTCTCTCCATATATATAAGAGAGAGAGAGAATATATATCCAGCCCCTCTCTCTCAAATTCTGAAATAAATAAAATAAATATAAAAACTTTAAAGCATAGGGCTGGAGAGACGGCTTAGCAGTTAAGCACTTGCCTGTGAAGCCTAAGAAGCTTGGTTCGAGGCTTGATTCCCCAGGATCCACATTAGCCAGATGCACAAGGGGGCACACGTGTCTGGAGTTTGTTTGCAGTGACTGGAGGCCCTGGCACTCCCATTTTCTCTCTCCCTCTCTCTTCCTGCCTCTTTTTCTCTCTGTCTGTCATTCTCAAATAAATAAATAAACAAAAAGAGAAACTTATAAAAAACAGAATAAAAAATGTCCCCAAATATTTTAGCACACTTACCAAAATTATTATCTTCTTAATGTGTATGTGTGAATGTACGTGTGGATGAACATGCATGTGAAGGTTAGAGGACAACCACAGGTACTATCCACCAATTTTATTTTTTTTTTAAGATTGGGTCTTTCATTGGCCTTGAGCTTACCAATTAGGCTACGCAGCAAATTCCAGGGATACTCCTATATCCACCTCCCCAGCACTGGGATTACAAATACATGCTATCACACCTGGCTTTTTTTTTTTTAATTGGGTGATTAGAGATCAAAATCAGGTCTTCATGCTTTAAGGCAAGCTCTTAAACCACTGAGCTAGTCAATTACAACTCTTTCAAAAATTAATGAGCTTTAATGACATATTTCTTAAGCAATTATAGAGAGGAATGGGGGTGGAAAGGCCTAAGTAAGGTCAGGGAGGATATTGAGTAGAGGAAAGGTGGGGGAGGGCTTATCAAAATCTAAGAGGATATAAATAAGTCATATGGAAACCTACATTTTTGGACAATGGAACAACCAGAAGCCATAGATTGTTATTAGAAAATTTTCACTGCTAGGAATGGGATACTTTCCAATGAGTTGCTGGCCAAGGAGGTCCCTAGCACTCCCAAACATTAGAGGCTATTGTCAAGGCTCTTTGTTTCCCATCAGAAATTGATGATAAGACCCTATTGCTGAAGACTCCGCATACTTGGGCTGTAAGGTCATTGAGAAATCCTGCTGGAACTGAGCTGAAAACCTCCTCCATGTAGACCAGCTGACAGAAAGCTGGAAAAAGCCATGCTACATGAAGTTCAATGGGAGAGAGAGAAATCCCAGTAGAGATACTCAATAGTGGACATTAAAAGCCTTAAATTTGACCAGCCAGGTCAAATGAGGCAACAGGCACAATAGTGGCATGTCTGTTATGGGGAAAAAAAACTGATCTCTAATTGGAATGGAGGCCCACTCCATGGGAGGGAATATATGCCTGATACTGAAAACCCATGACAGGTGTAGTCATAAACCAGAGGGGTATAATGTCTACTGGTGTAAGGCTAAATGTGTACAGTATGTTCACCAAACTTCCCAGTAAGCACCTCTCTTAATGTTCATACCCATATATTAATGCCACTCTCACTTTTGGTTAGAGAAGCTTCTCTTTTCAGATAGTCATCTTAGGATGACTCAGAAGGCACCATGGTGCTGACAAGAAGGGAAAAAGGAGAGTTCAGCACTGAAACGTCTCTATCATATCTTCCAAGGCTCAGTGTCCATTGCAGAAGAGGTGGCAGGAAGAATGGAAGAGGCAAAGGAAGGGTAAGACTCCTTACAACATGCTTCTCCAGACACAAGTAAGCACAACATGATGGAGGGCTAAGGAGATTGCTCTGGGGTTAGGTGCATTTCCTGCACTAGCATGAGGCCCTGAGGTGGCTCGAGACTGGCCAAGTTCTAATCTCCAGATCCCATCTAAAGTAAGTGGGCATGGTCACATGTACTTGTAACCCCAGCCTCACAAAAGAGCAGAGACCTGAGAATTAATGAAGCCCTGAAAGTTCTGGAAACAGTGAAGAAGAGACACTAGTTCAAGGATAAGATCAGGTGGAAGAGCTATGGAGGGTGACCCCAGATATTCCACTCCAGCCACCATAGGGGGAGCAATTCCATGACACAGGTGAGCTTATGGGGTGCCATGGGCAAGCATGCACCACACATACCACATTACACACGCATGCACACACAGTATATAGAAGCACATGCAAAAAATGATGAAGAGAATGAAGGGAGGAAGTCAGAAACAGGAAAGAAGGGCCAGAGGGAGGGAGGAATATCATAAACATAAACATCACCCCCAGCGGAACCACTTGAGGTTCAGTCTTTCAAAACTTTTTCATATATAATAGGTTATTTTGGTTGTTTGCTTTTTGTTTTGAGTGGCTGAGGTAGCTCAGTTTAGCAAGCCCAAAGTCCTGAATTTGATCCCCAATACCACATAAACTGGGGATGGTGGTGCATTCCTATAATCCCAGCACTTAAGAGGTCAGGTTGTGGCCAGGAGGAATAGCAGTTGAAGATCATTCTAGGCTGCAAAGGGAATTCAAGGCCAGCCTGAGCTATCTGAGACCCTATGAAAGAACAAAGTAAGTAAAAGAAAGAAAGATGGATAGAGGGATGGAAGGAAGGAATGGGAGGGAAGGAGGGAAGGAGGGAGGAGGAAGGAAGAGAAAGAAAAAGGAGGGAAGACAGAGAAGGGAGAAGAGAGAGGGGAATAATGTGCTGTTATAACATGTTTGTGCCACTATTCCATACATCCAAATCGTTACATATTATTTCTAAGTTTAAGGGTGTTTCTAACTTCTAAGTGATAGACAAGAGCCTTTTGAAGTCCCTTGATTCAGTGTGAAAGTGCAGCACACTTTTCAAGACCTGGGTGAGAGTTTAACAAGGATCTAATCTGAAATCATAAACCTACTATTTTATATGTTCCCTTTAAACAGTAGAAATAGCCATCTCCAGAAGAAAGAGAGAGATGTATGGACATTATGGTTTATTTAATCAAATCTTCTTGTGAGCATTTAGGTCAATTCCAGAGTGGAGGTCAACAACGCACTGTGAACCTAAGTATACGTTCAAAACTTTAACCATATAACGATGTCCCCACAATACTGGCAGAAATGTCATTGCTGGGAGTTTTTAACGGGTGTAGTAACAGAAACTGACAAATTGTCACAACTCAGAGCAGGTGGCTTTTTATCTCCAAAAAGCTTTCTTTGTTCAGTCACCACAACCTAGGCTCTGAAGTAGGCCACGAGAGATCCCATCCCCCTGCAAACCCAGCTGCCTTGTGGGGAAGGAGCAACGTTTCCCGCCTGCACTGGGGCACTTAGTCTCTCAGGCCTGCCCTCCACTCCAGGCCACAGTCACAGTGCCTGGGTTTACATTGTGCAAAGGCGCCCAGGCAGGGCAGAACAGCACACTGGTGCAGTCACACACTGAGCGTCCCATGATCCTCTGGAGAGCCAGAGGGATTGCATGAGTTGGGGCCTTGCGGGAGGAAGTTCACCGAGATAAAGAGATGGGCTCCTGCTGGTAGTTCGAAGACATAGAGGAAAGAGGAGAGGCAGAAACGGGATGACAACAGGAAAAGGAGGGCTCCCCGGAGTTTCACTTTTGTGGATGAAAAGGTTTGAACCTGGGTTTGAAAATACCAGAACTGGAAACTGAAGGAACAAGATTATTCACTGCTAGGGTAAGGAGACATTTTCTCTTCAGTGGTGTAGCCACTGGTAAATCGTCTATGCTCCTGTAAATAATAACCTGTCATCCGTGCTTATGTCAGCAACACTAAATTCACTGGTTCACAAAAAAGAGAAGATCCTGGGGAAATGCTCAGTGGACGAGGGGCTTGTAGACAAAGCCTAATGACCCAAGTTTGATTCCCCAGTACCCAGGTAAGGCCAGATGCACAAAGTAGCACATGCACCTGGAATTCATATGCAGTGGCTGGAGACCCTGGAACACCCATTCTCTCTGTCTCTCTTCTCTCTCTCTCTCTGTCTCTGCTTGCAAATAAAAATATATTTAAAAGATATGTAAGCAAAAGGTTAACTAGCTGGCAAGAAGAAAAGAATCTGCAGGAGTAAGAGGGGGACAAGAAAAGGTATAGATATCATCAAAATGTATTATATAAATTTTATATGCATATATGAAAATGTCATAATGGAACCCATTATTCAATATGATTCCTATAGTGCTGGGTGCCTTTAATCCCAAAACTTGGGAGGCAGAGGTAGGACTGTTGTCATAAGTTTGAGGCCACCCTGAGACTACATAGTGAATTCCGGGTCAGCTTGTGCTAAAGTAAGACCCTACCTCAGAAAACCCAAACAAAACAAACAAAAAAGAATAATATATACTAAGAAAAAATAAATAATTCTGTGACATAGATATATTTGCATCATATATCTCATTAAGAAATTTAAAGGGGTAATTTCAGTGATCCCCAGTTAATCCTGATCAGTTCCGTGTGTGTTCCCAAAAACATATCTGGTCTGGAAGATTTAGGGCAGCAGTCGGGATCATGACAGGAGAATAAAGCCGCGCATGTTGACCTCTGTGTCTTTGAAGCCTGGCCTTGCTGAGGCCTGCGTGTGGATTCCGCCCTCAGCACTGCTCACCCCTCGAGGCAAAAGACCAAAACTCCTAGGACTTCGCTGGCCCTCTGTAAGGTGGAGATGAGCACCCAGAACTTTGTCTTTGTGCTGCGGATAGGTTTCCCTTGGACTCACACCTAATACTTTCACAACTCCATATATTTGCAGCAGATTGCACAAGGCTCACAAGGTCTAAAAGGGGTCACCTCCACATTCATAAAAAGGTACCAGGAATAAGCTGGCCCTTCTCCTGGGTTCATTGTTGCCCTGACAGCACTCTTCCTTGGGTTATTTTACCCTAAAGTTGTCCAAGCGCCTGAAGATGATGCTCTTCCTAGAGACTGGGAGCAGAGCGCCTCTGGCGAAGCTCTTCGAATATAGGAGACGTATCTTCTATATGCTGCTAACGGCACTTCACCTACAATCCCATCATGCGAACTCATGCTTGCACAGATGGGAAAGATACAGCACAAAGACCCCCGACAGCTTTTCTCGGGTGACCCAGTAAACCTTCCCCCGCACGCATGACCTCTGACAACTTGTGACACACGAGAGCTCATGCTGACAACTGGACTTCGTCCGCGCTCCGTGCAGAAAAACCAGGAAAATTGTTTACTTATCCCAAAGAACCAAAGAAGTCAGTCAGATCCTCATTAAGGAGATCCAAATCGAGCCTGACAGTGTCTTCATTAGATCTCGCCATCCTGCCCAGGCTAGCTCGGCCTCTCCTAATTGCTCACATCCCCATACGAGGTTGCTTTGAGTCAGAAAAGACAGACAACACCACAGACTGCCTGATGACCGACCATCGGCCGGTATGAGACGCAGACATGAGGTTAGCAGACAAAACACAATGACACAGCATCTCAGGGGCTCGTCCTGTTAGGAGATGTGTGCTTTCTCACGGTCTGCAAGTTGATAAAAGAAATGCAGTCACCTAAACAAACGGAGGAAAAATGACAAAGACATTGTGCCCATCTCATGCCATCATGAACACAAGTTGGAAATATCTCTTCTAAAACTTGAATTTTCAGGCCAGTTAAATTCCATTTTATAAATTTTATTTTTCTAGTCAGAAAAAAAATACCATCTTCTAGATTTTAAACAAAACAAAATACCCTAGACAAGCTATTTTCTTCCTTTTCTAACAATGGAATCAAATTCTGTCACTTTATTTTAATGTGGTGCCAGTAAGTCCAGCTGTTCAGATAGGCAGTCAAGGACCATTGAACTAATGAGTCCTGAGAAAGGCCAAAAAGCCTGCCTGCCAAGGTGTGAAGGCTCCCACCATTAAACTCACTCCCATGAATGGGCATTGCATTTTTAAAACGCTCCAGTCACAAACACTAATGCTAACCCAGCACAGGGCCTGGGCCATCAGAGTCACTCAATGTTTATGGAACAAATAAAAGAGCGATTGTTGGGCCGAAGGATAATACACTGTGAGTATATTGGTGAAAGTTGATGCCAAAAGTCTGTAAGAATCTGGACCACATTAAGTCATTTGCTCCCACTACACATGGTTGTGAAGTAGGTTCTCAGCTGGGCCATCTGCCAATGAGCCCAAGCCAGCTCTTACAGAAAGGGAGCCCTTTGGGACCAAGGCAGCAGAATATAAGAACCAGGGTCTGGAAATTTCCTGAGGCTTGGCAGAAGCAGGAGAAACCCAACAGGCTCCCTCTGTCCTTGGCATCCAGCACTGCATGAGTCGCACAGTGTGCTCCCAGAGGCCAGTGGCTCATCAGCTAAGTCCAAGGGTTCAAATCCCAGCTTTTCTACTTTCTAGACACAGGACCTTAAGCACAGTGCTTCACTTCCATCTACTTTAGATAATATCACCTTGAATTAAGCATAACAACACTCTTTGGGCTTTGGTGATGATTAAATAAAACAATAAAGTTGCTCCTAGACTTACAATGAAGCTACTCTCCAATAAAAACAATTAAAAAATCACCAGGCATGGTGGCACACATTTTTTTTTTTCAAGGTAAGGTTTCACTCTAGCCCAGGCTAACCTGGAATTCACTATGGAGTCTCAGGGTGGCCTTGAACTCACGGCAATCCTCCTACCTCTGCCTCCCAGGTGCTGGGATTAAAGGTGTGCGCCACCATGCCAGGCTTGGTGGCAATGGACTAGAGTGAAACCGTACCTTGAAAAACCAAAAAATAACAATAAATAAATCAAAATATTATAAATCAAAATATATTTAATATATCTAACCTATGGAATATCATAGCTTGACCTCACCTGCCTGCATATGTCTAGAAAACTCATTTTTGCCAATAGTTGGGCAAGATTTCTTAAAACAAAACCTTTATTACTAAAATATGAATAGATCATGTACATTACTAAATACTCATGTCCACAAACACTGGCAACTCAGTATATTGTAGACTATCAATGGTTTACCCTGTGATCACGTGGCTAACTTGGAGGCAGGCATGATTGCCACTGATTGGTAAAATAGGAGTATCAATTCTCATATAACCAGTCTGGAAAAAGACCAAAATGAAAACTTGTTGGTGGGCGGGGGGGTGCTGGAGAGATAGCTCAGTAGTTAAGGCTCTGGCCCGCAAACCCTAATGACTTGGGTTTAATTCCCAAGTACCTACGTAAAGCCAGATGCAGAAAGTGGAGCAAGCATCTGGGGGTCGTTTGCAGTGGTTAGAGGCCCCGGCACACCCCTACTCTCTCTCTATTTATCTCTCTGCTTGCAAATAAATAAATAAAATATTAAAAAAAGAAAATTTCAGAGTTAGAGAGATGGCTTGGAGTTAAGTAGATTTCAGGTGTAAGTGTGAGGGCCTGAGGGGCTTGAGACTGCCTGAATTCAAATCTCCAGATCTCACATAAACAGCTACATGTGACCATGGCCGTCTGTAAGCTCAGTCTTGTGCGGACGGAGACCCCGAATCACCCGGCCTTGTGAGAGGCAATCTCTGCAATCAGCGTATGTAGAAGCAGGTGGGTGAGAGATTGGTAGGGGGCATACACTACTCACCACACATACTGCACACATGCAAAACATGTGAAACTTTGAAGTATGGTTTCTGTTAAATGCCTACAAAGAACAATCACTGGTGCCATTGTGAACTGGAAAAATCTGTATACACAACGCTGATGGGAAAGTGCTGGCCTAGCCGAGAAAACACTCATGCCATGCTAGGTACCATCGTTAATATCCTCATGGCTTTATGATCTGTATGATAAGTGATTGGAGATGAGCCATTCATGTCCGACCATTACCGCTTCCACAAACACAATAGAGAAGTTGGTTGCCTGTCTCTCCCAGCTGTTGCCAACTCTGCTAGTGCCTGATGCCTTCAGGAAAGAGACACTCAGGGCAGTTTGCACTGGCACTCCTGCCTCTATATTTACCCCTGCCTTAGTTCCTCTACAAAAAAAAAAAAAAAAAAAAAAATGCTGGTCAAAGACAGTATATGTCTCATCATGGTGCAAATCTCAGATTGAGAGAATACAGTCAGCTGAGTTCTCTCCCAGGCAGAATCTGTAGCCGGCCTAAGCAGATCCAAGGCTAACCACCACTTCTTCATGCCCTGGGTATGTGTCCTCAGCTTTTCCAAAGATGAACATGAGGTCTGTAATCAGCTTTCAAGTTAATGAAAAATCTGAGAGGTATGGATTATTTTTCCCCAAAATGGATTCTTATTTTATTTTAAAATTTTTGTTCTTATTTTTATTTATTTATTTGAGAGCGACAGACAGAGAGAGAGAGAGAGAGAGAGAAAGAGACAGAGAGAATGGGAGCGCCAGTGCCTCCAGCCACTGCAAACGCACTCCAGACGCGTGTGCCCCCTTGTGCATCTGACTAACATGGGTCCTGGGGAATCGAGCCTTGAACTGGCATCTTTAGGCTTCACAGGCAAGTGCTTAACCACTAAGCCATTTCTCCAGCCCCATTATTTTATTTTATTTATTAAAGAGAGAGAGAATGGGCACACCAGGGCCTCCAGCCACTGCAAATGAACTCCAGATGCATGCACCCCCTTGTGCATCTGGCTAACATGGGTTCTGGAGAATTGAACCAGGGTCCTTTGGCTTTGCAGGCAAACACCTTAACCGCTAAGCCATTCCTCCAGCCCCAGAATGGATTCTTTAGCCTACACAGTCCAGCTGCAACTTGTGTGACAAGATTCAGCTCTGCTTCTGTACTGAACTGCTCAGAATAATAAGCGCAGGGCAAACTGTGGCTCTGCAGTGGATGTGCCGCTCAGTGCTGCTGGGGTGTCCTTGAGGCCACATGAAATGAAGACAAAAAGACTGTGGTAGACTTTGTGAAAGAAAGCTTGACACAACCACTGAATTAGCAGGCCTCACTTTCTAGAGAGTTCTGGGCATCAGCCTAGAATCACAAACCTCTGCATCCAGCCTCCATTTCCCCAGTGGTCCTTAGGGGAGAGACTAGCACACCATTTATTTCCAAGTCAGAAGCAGACATAAAGCTGGGAAAGGTGTTGGTGAGAATGAGGCAATAAACCAGGAAAACAAGTTGGGGGTTGTTTTATCTGACTTTCTTATTTAGGCAAAGCTATTTGTGTTTTTATTCTTTTTTGAAAAAAAAATGGTCCTCATGTACATGTATTGCATCCAACTTTGAAAACTCAGGATGGCGCTTCATAAACTACCCTTACAAAAAAAAAATACATACATACATACATATATATATATGGAAGGGGAGGTGGCTCTGCAGTTAAAGACACTTCCTTTCAAAGCCTGATGGCCCAGGTTCAGTTCCACAGTACCCATGTAAAACGTGGCACACATGTCTGGCATTCATTCACAAGTCAATTCTCTCTCTATCACACTCTCTGAAATAAATAAATAAATAAATAAATAAATAAAATATTTTTGAAAAATATATACAGATACACCTATAACATACGAGAAGTAAACAACTTAATTCTGAGCTTACAACTACAAATATGCATTCAATAATGGTAGCCACCTCAGCCGCCACTGCCTGTGCTTGGGACGTGTGTGTGTGTGTTAGAATGCACTGGACGTGTGGTTCCCACCAAAACATTGTGCCAAATCAGGACACGGCAGACTGCAGAGTAAGCAGAGACTGTCTGCTCACCGACAGACAAGGACAATGGCAGGCACTCTGCCCTGCCTAAGGAATCCCATGACTGGTTGGAGCACAGCAGGTTATTAAAGTGAAAAAAAACCTGTTTTGTCCCCCTAGTGAAAAGCCCTGGCCTTGCCCAGTGAGTGGCACATTCAGGGCTATTTACATTTCAACAAACAATAAATGGACATAAACACTCTTTCAAATCCACTTTCCTTTTAGAAGAACAATAATAGCTCACAATGTGAGAGTTACACAAGCAGAAGCAATCAAAGTTTTGTCAAATTTTTTCTGTTTTTTTTTGTTGTTGTTTTTGTTGTTGTTTTGTTTTGTTTTTGTTTTTCGAGGTAGGGTCTCGCTCTAGCTCAGGCTGACCTGAAATCTACTATGTAGTCTCAGGGTGGCCTCGAACTCACGGCGACCCTCCTATCTCTGCCTCCCAAGTGCTGGGATCAAAGTTGTGCACCACCACACCTGGCTGTATTTTGTCAACTTTATATAAATTAAGTCAAACATAAGGAAAGTCCTGGAGGAAAGAGGAACCTCATTCTGCAACCCCAAAAACAGAACTAAGGATGGTCCCTGTTTCCAACCCAGGCCCCTGTTGGAACAGCACTCTTGGCCAGTATGCGCTCTTCCTTTCCACAAACATTCATTGACAGAACTAGGACTCCCACATCCTGAGGACTCCAGCAAGATGCTTTGCTCAAGACAGGACAAACACAAAGTATTGTGGTTCAATCTTTAGAGCTGTTCACTCTCACAGAGAATGCAAACCTGTAATCCTTGCATTTGGGAAGTGAAGGCAAGAGGATCAGGAGGCCAAGGTCAAGGTCGCCCTTCAGCTGCATAATGAGTTCAAGAGCAGCCTGGGCAACATGATACCCTGTCTCAAAAACAAAAAAAGAGAGAGAGAGAAAGAGAGAGAGAGAGAGAGAGATTAAAAAATTTTTAAAAGGTGAGTTACCCATAATAAATTCCACCATTCATTTGCTTTTCCCTACAAGCAATATTTATTGAGCAGTTAATGTGTGAGGCACAAGGCAGAAATGCAGTGAACCAGACAGATGTGGCCTCAGCTACACTAGGTTTACAACCCACTGGGGAGAGGGGATATTAGAAATAATCATTCACTACAACCATGACAGTGTTCAAGAAGAAAAGACCTCAAGGCAAGAAAATCAGAAGATGCTCAACCTAGTCTGGGAAAACCATTAAAAACCTGTGAGGGCTGGAGACTTGATAAGAGTTCTCCAGATACGAGAAGACTCGGAAGAGGCAGGGGAGCCAGGCAAGAAACTTTAGATGCTCATTGTTGGTATCATAGAAAACCCAGGGATGTTTTGCTTAAACCAATTAGGAATATGGATTCGGTACTGAGATTTTGACATCTTCAGGCATATCTTGATCAGAGTTCTGACTTTGTTTCTCAGAGACTGTAACTATACTTCCAAATTACATAATTACATGCCAGTTGCAGTCTGGATTTTGAGCATAGTAAAGTCTACCAAAAACCAGAGTTTACTAATGCATATTTACAAAAAGTCCCATGTTTATGCTGACGAGTCACCTCCAAACCAGCCCTTGCCATGAGGAGATGTTTGAACCAACCACTGCAGAAAGAAGGGTGGATCGATCTGTGTTCCTTTAGGTTGAAGAGTAAAGTCCCTTCCATCCCAAACCATAGGGCTGCAAAATAGGATGGGATGTGTATGGAGGAAGCAGTCACCACTCTCATGTCAAGGAGAAAGCTACTCTAGGCAGTGAGAAAAATATGCAACACCACAAGCTGTTTGAGGATCTATTGTATTCTCAACTTAGAAATGAAGAAATGAAGAGGAGAATATTACGGGGCTTATTGCACAGTTAGGAGAGAAGTGGACAAGTCATGCAGAGACTTGAAGGCCAGGTTTAAAATGTGGGGTATTATCCTAAGATTAATGAAGAGATTATGTCTTAAGTTGTGAGATACACACACACACACACACACACACATACATACATACATACAGTTATACATATAGTTACATACATATATATTTATGTATAGAAAATAAAACTGATAAAAATATTAGCATCTACATGGACTGTCAGAAAGCTACCCAATCAACAGTTAATACAACTGCTTATACAAAGAGATCCTTGAGAACTAGTGAGCTAATTTAATGTGGTTTGTTTTTTTTGTTTTTTTTTTTTTTTATTTGGTTTTTCGAGGTAGGGTCTCACTCTAGCCCAGGCTGACCTGGAATTCACTATGGAGTCTCAGAGTGGCCTGGAACTCATGGCAATCCTCCTACCTCTGCCTCCTGGGTGCTGGGATTAAAGGCATGTGCCACCACGCCTGGTTAATGGGCTTATTTTTCATTACATGCACTTTGGAGCTCATCTTTAAAGCAAAAATTAAATAAATAAAAGTCATGCATTGCTATTGTTTTTCAATTAAAAAGAAACAATCAATTAATCATTGTACTGACTAAACCTTGAGGTGGAAAGAGTGTGGAAAGACTAGCTAAGAGGATGGCTGGCCAGGAGGGAGACGGCAGCGGGTGGGCTCTGGGTGGTAGAGTGGCAGGCCCTGAGCCTCAGTCACCTCAGGTGGCGGCTTCTCCGCTGACCACCACCACAGCTGATGGCCAAGCCTATGCTCTTATGGGGGGGATATGCCAAGAAACTGCAAAACTGAATTGTTTTTCTTTAAGTTTTCCTTTAACTGGCATGCAAATTGCATGTATTTGTCATGTACAGCATGTTTTGAAGTACATATACATTGCAGAATGATTGATTTAGCCATTGCATCGTCATTTTTGTGATAAGAACACTTAGCAATCACTCTGCATTTTTCAAGACCACAATGAACTAGGGCTGGAGAGTTGTCTCAGCAGTTAAAAGTACTAGCCCGCAAAGCCCGCCAAACTGTGATTGTCCAGTACCCATGTGAAGCCATACACACAAAGTGTGCATGCATATGGAGTTCATTTTCACAGGCAAGAGACCCTGGCTTGCCTATACTTTCTCTCTCTGTCTGTCTCTCTCTGTCATTTTTCTCTTATCCCTCTCTCTCTTTCTCTCTCCTTGTCTTTGTTTCTCTTTCTCTCTCTCTCAAATATATAAAATATTTAAAAATACAATGGTGGGCTGGAGAGGTGGCTTAGCGGTTAAGGTTGGCTGCAGAGCCAAAGGACCTGGGCTCAATTCCACAGGACCCAAGTAAGCCAGCTGCACAAGGTGGCACATATATCTGGAGATCGTTTGCAGTGGTTAGAGGCCCTGGCATGTCCATTCTCTCTCTCTCTCTCTCTCTCTCTCTCTCTCTCTCTCTCTCTCTCTCTCTCTCTCTCTCTCTCTTTCTAGAAAAAAGGAAAAAAGAAAAAAATTAAAAACAAAACTACAATGGATTGTCTTTCTGTATGGTCACTTCACTGTACAGTAAATCTCAACTTCTTACTCTTACCTGATTGTAGTTATATATCATTTTCCTAACATCTCCCTCCCCCACTATCTTGTAAAACTCCTCAACTCTGGTAGTCTGGCTTCTATTTAATTCTTCCTTGAAATCAACTTGTTTAGATTTGACATGTGTGTGAGATCATTTGGCATTTCATATCACTTAACATAGTGCCTTCTTGGTTTGTCTAGGCTGTCACAAAAAAACAAGAAAAAGAATTTTCTTCTTTTAAGAGTTGAATAGTATATTCCAGTGTATAAATGCATGTCATATATGGTCCATTCTTCTGTTGGTAGACACTTAGACTGATTTCATACTTTGCGTAAAATAAGTCACGCACAATGAACATGGAAGCATCGACCTCTTCGACATCCTGTTTTTATTTCCTTTGCATACTTAGTCCATAGCAGCCATTGTGCTTGATCCAAACTATTTAAACACAAGCTACACTAAGGTGAGGAAGTCTGGGAAAGACCCAGGACCACAATAGGATGATGGGGACTTTGGGGAAAAAAGGAAGTTAGTATTTGTGCAGAGGTGCAAACTTACTTGACTGAACTGTGCTATGATACACCAAGTGCTGGGAATGATGCAAAGGTCATCCTCCCATAAAGGACACTCTGCACCTGAACTGGACTCCACAGATCCAAGAGTGTCAAATGGCACGGGAACCTGGAAGCCTTCTAGCTGGCAGCCCACATCCAGCAGGAAGGTGGAAAGTTGGAGCAGACTTACCTGCAAGTTGGCTACATGAGCTCCCTTGCTTCAGGGAAAGAGGCAATATGTGCACATTAATCGTACCAATAAATAAAGACATGGTTACTAAATGAATTAGTAGATATGCATGGCAATGTTGGTGATAACTATAAACCACTAGAAAAACAAAGTGGTGTCTGGAAAACCCTATTCACTTTGTTAGCTGAGTTTCTCATGAACAGAGCTGGTAATTTGCCAGCTCCATCAAGGCTAGACATATGTCTGCAGAACCACTGAGTGACCACATAGGAAATTTACAGATAAAAATATGAAGAAGCAGGCCAGAGAGATGGCTCAGTGGCATTTTCTTGCACAGCCTGATGACCCAGGTTTTAATCCCTAGCACCCACATAAAGCCAGTTGCATAGAATGGTACAAGCATCTGGAGGTGGTTAACAGTGGTACCCCTGCCATGCCCATATTCCCTCTCTCTCTTTCTCTCTTTCTTTCTCTGTTTCTTTGTGTCTCTGTCTCTCTTTTCTTCTCTCAAATAAATAAAACTTTTTAAAGAATTTAAATAAAATTTTAAAATAACTTAAATAAAATATTTTTACAAAATATGAGGAATGAATATTTGAATGGGAGGGTCAAAGGATACTAATATCTCTAAATACCATATAGTAATACTATACTTCAGATTCTGGGCATTTTTGTTTGTTTGTTTTTATCGAGGTAGGGTCTTACTCTAGCTCAGGCTGACCTGGAATTTACTATGGAGTCTCAGGGTGGCCTCGAACTCATGGCGATCCTCCTACCTCTGCCTCCCAAGTGCTGGGATTAAAAGCGTGCACCACCACACCTGGCTTATTTTTTCTATTTGTTGTGACATCCAAAGACTGTAAGAATAGAATATTAAATGATAAGGTGACTTGCACCTTGAAGAGATATGTCTTGGAAGGAATATTAAATAGAATTAGACAGAGAACAGAATATAGGTATTGTTTGAATGAGAAATGTCCCCTAAAGGTCCATGTGTTTGAACCCATAGGCCCCAGCTGGTGGTACCATTTGGGAAGGTTGTGAAAGCTTTGGAAAGTGGGTCCCCCTGGAGCAAAGTAGGTCCCTAGAGCCAAACCGTGAGGTTTTACAGCCCTGCCCCACTTCCTGCCTGGCTTTGGCCCCCTGACTGCACATACAATGTGACCGACTGCCTTGCTCCTGCCACCATGGAGCTGCTATGTATTTATTTAATTTGGATTTTCTAACTAATATCTCACTCTAGTCCAGGCTGACCTGGAATTCACTATGTAGTCTCAGGGTGGCCTCAAACTCATAGCTATCCTTCTATCTTGGCCTTCAGTGTGCTGGGATTAAATGTGTGTGCCACCGCGTCCAACAAACCCTTCTCTTACATTGCTTCTTATCAGGTGTTTTAATCATGGCAATGAGAAAAATCAAGACTTGGGAGGAAGGGAATGAAAAGTAAGCCAGGACAAATCCTATGAGACTGCACTAAGCACTGTACTTCAACGAATATGGCTTTCCTGACCAATTTTGTCTCTAGGAAAGGAAGGTCTTCCCCATGGGCTTTGCTACTGATGGCCTTGAAACAGACAGATAGACAACACCATAGCCATGTCAGTCTCATGATTATCCTTCCATCCTTTGGACTTTGCTCTGGTTCTCAATGGAGAATCTTTGATACTATCCATTAGTCCCATTAAATTTACTACTTCCTACCGACCAATCACCTCCTTCATAAATTCCTGTTCTTCATGTTGTTGCTGTTATTTATTTATTTTTCAAAATTTTTGAAGAAGTATACGGTATACTCCAATGATACTCATCCCCATTTCCTTCTCTTGTCCCTCTCCCCATTCCACAGAGCCTCTTTTTCTTCCCAAATAGTCTTACTTCTACACAAAATCCTATTCTTATCTCTCAAACTGGAGGTGATTACCCCTTTGACTCTCTTACCATTTCAGGATTATGTCCTTGTCTTATCTGTGGGTGCATTTCAGCTTCATAGGAACAAACAAGCCATCTGGATAGTAGGTTTAGAACTTTGTTCTACCATCTCTCACCTTTACATCTGTGTAACCTTGAGTAATACACTTACCCTTTTTATGACACTGTGAGATTATATCACTTGGATTGTTGTTGCAAGGCATAGGTTGGGATACACGGTAAGTTCTTTGGAGGAATTATTTGCTATGATTATGAATGTATATAGAGGTATTAGTATATTATACCATTTATTATATGTACTTTAAGTAATTTAATTTAAGCTGGGTGTGGTGGCACATACCTTTAATCCCAGGACTCAGAAATCAGAGGTAAGAGGATCACTGTGAGTTCAAGGCCACCCTGAAACTACATAGTAAATTCCAGGTTAGCCTGGGCTAGAGTGAGGGCCTACCTCAAAAAATACATATTTAATTCAGTTTTTAAATTTTTGTCTATTTATTTATTTATTTGAGAGCGACAGACACAGAGAGAAAGACAGATAGAGGGAGAGAGAGAGAATGGGCATGCCAGGGCTTCCAGCCTCTGCAAACGAACTCCAGATGCGTGCGCCCCCTTGTGCATCTGGCTAACGTGGGACCTGGGGAACCGAGCCTCGAACCGGGGTCCTTAGGCTTCACAGGCAAGTGCTTAACCACTAAGCCATCTCTCCAGCCCTAATTCAGTTTTTATATGCATTTGTGTTCATCTGTTTTATGTTCCTATCGGAGAATAACAGACTTGGTAATTTATAAAGAGCAAGAGTTTATTCCTTACAATTCTGGAGGCTACGGCATCCAAGGTCAAGGGGCCACATGCGGCTAGGGCTTTTATGTTTCATCATCTTACAGCAAAGGAGTACCCAAGAGAAAGAAGGGGTCCAAACTCATCCTTTCATCAGGAGCCCACTCCTGTGATGACTAAACCACTCCCACAGTCTATCCCATGACTGAGGCACCTTTTCATGGTCAAGCTTCTCAACACCACTGCAGTAGAGATTAGCTTCCCAGTGAACCTTGCAAAGGGGACACTTCCAAACTGCAGCAAAGTCGTGTATTTCTCATCTATTGATGCTTGGAAAATCACCCCAACATGTGTTAGTCTGAAACAATAAGTACCTGTTACCTCACAGTGTATGTGTGTTGGAAATCTGGGAGTACAGTGCAAACTCTCATGAAGCTGCACTGAGGTGTTAGCCAGAGTGGCCATTATCCCGAGATTCATCTGCAGAAGTGCCTACTTCTGGGTTCATTTATGTGGTATGAGCAGGCCTCAGGTCCTCACAGGATGCTGTCTGGAGCTATCATGTCTCCACCACGTGGGCTTCTCCACAGTGTAGTCACAGCAGAGCAGAGGTTTCCATCACCAGAGCACAGATGAGAAAGAACAAGTCTGAAGCCACAGTAGCCTGATCTCAGAAAGGACAGCCCATTGCTGCTGCAGTACTCTGTCAGACGTGGATGGTATCTCCAGCCCAGACTAAGAGGAAAGGAATATAGGGAAACGTGAGTACCAGGAGGCGTGGTCATCAGAGCTTATCTCAGACACTGCCTTCCACGCACACAGAGAGATCTGTGAACATGCATTTATGTTGCCATTGTCATCCAATCCTTTTAATTCTAAAATAGCATCTCTTGAAGAGACTGGGTGTGAGACCTGTACAGAGAAACTCTACCCTATCTATTTGGTGACTCACTTACTACACATCAATTAACCCATTTTTAAAAATAAATTTTTAATTAATTTATTTATTTGAGAGAGAGAGAGAAATGGATGCATCAGGTCCTCCAGCCACTGCAAGTGAACTCTAGACATATATGTCACCTTGTGTATCTGGCTCATGTGGGTACTGGAGCATCCAACCTAGATCCTTAGGGTTTGCAGGCAAGCACCTTAACCAGTAAGCCATCTCTCCAGCACTGACCCAGTTTTTATGTCTGACATTGTGTAAGGAGCTGGGAATATTAGAAAATTAAATTACCAGGCTAGATCAGATCTAGCCCAATCTCACATAACAAATAAGGACAACAAGTTGTCCCAAGTCATACACACACAACAGATATCAAGGACACATGTCCCGATTTGGGTTTCCCACCTTCTCTGATGGAAATGTAAGAATTCTTTGCCTTAATGTCCTTTTTAACCATCCCACCCATGTGTAGTCAAATGAACTAAGCCACAGAGAATAATTGAACCAGTGGGATATCCAATCTCTTTAGACACTTGTGATCTTATTAAATGTAGTAATTTGTGTTAAAATACTCATTTGAAAAAGACAAATTATAATCCCTGATGTTCCCACACTCCTGACATAGATTTTCACTGGTTCTATTTTTTTCTGTCTTCCCTGTTGTACAGGTCCAAGCTTTAACATGCCACCTGACAGATATGACAAGTCAGATATCTCCTGAGTGAAACATCTTCACAGAGAACAGGGCCACTCTGCCAGAGTTGCAAACATAACTGACCTTCCAACCAGTTTCCCGTGGAGAATGCTGCTCCTTTGTTATTTTGTTTTGCTTTGCTTCCACCAAAAAGCAATGTTTATATATAACAAATTAAACAATGTCACTTTCCCTCCCTGAAAAAATAAAATAATCCCTGCCCTATTCATGCCTGGGAATGGAATGTACTTTACAAGGCAAATACAAGAATTTCATGCGATATAAATAAGCTCCATCCATTCAAGGAGTGGGTGTAGAAACTTAAACATTGACAGGTAATTATCAACAGAACCTTAGAAAAGCAAGTTTCTGTGGACAATCGCTGCAATTCATTATTATTATTGGTACTAGCCTCCCTGATGGTCTCCATTTATGACTCAGGTAATCTTGTCTCTTCTGATGAATCTAACTATTGTTTTTCATTAAGGTGTCAATGCATTAGACAAAGGACCTGCTGAGTACAACAAAATCCAGAGTCACATAACAGGAAAAGCAGAACTTTATGCCTGTCAGCCAAAATGCAATTGCCCTTGCTTGAAGGTAATACATACGTAAGAAAACATACACAGTGGGCTAGGGAGATGTTTCATTTGGCAAACTGCTTGCTATGCAAACATGAGGACCTGAGTTCAGATACACAACACCCATATACACAACCAAATGAGGGTATGGCGAAATGGCTTAGCAGTTAAGGTGTTTGCCTGCAAAGCCAAAAGACTTAAGTTCAATTCCCCAGGACACACATAAGCCAGATGCACAGGGGGCACATATGTCTAGAGTTAGTTTCCAGTGACTGGAGGTCCTGGCATGCCCAATCTCTCTCTCTCTCTTTCTCTCTCTCTCATAAATAATATATTTTTAAAAACCTTTAACAAAAACAGATGTGGCAGTACATATCTGTCATGGGGAGGCAGAGACAGGAGGATCCCTGGGCTTAGTGGCCAGTTATTCTATCCAAATCAAATATGAGGACTGAGAAATTGCTCAGTGGTTAAAGGTGCTGACTTGCAAAGCCAGGCAGCCTAGGTTTGATTCCCAAATACTCATGTAAAGCCAGAGGCACAAAGTGTCACATTCATCTGGAGTTCATTTTCAACAGCAGGAGGCCCTGGCATGCTCATTCTCTTTCTCATAAATAACACTTTTCAATAAATAAAATAGATAACTGGACATAATCGTTAATCCCAGCATTTGGAAGGCTGAGGAAGGATGACTGCCATGAGTTAGAAGACAACCTAGGTTACAGAGTGAGTTCCAGCTCAGCCTGGACTAGAGTAAGACCCTGCTTCAAAAAAATAAAAAGGAACCTGGGCATGGTGGCACTGCATACCTTTAATCCCAGCACTCAAGAGGCAGCGATAGGAGGATTGCTGTGAGTTCGAGGCCACCCTAAGACTACATAGCTAATTCCAGGTCAGCCTGGGCCAGAGTGAGACCCTACCTCAAAAAACCAAAAAAAAAAAAAAAAAAAAAAAAAGAAAGAAAGAAAGAAAAAGGTAGAGATCAATTGAGAAAGACACATATCAATATCATATCAATCTTTGACCTCCACACGCACACACATACACATAAACCCACAAATGTATGAAGACATATGTGAACATCACACTCATATACACTCTGTACACCCAAAAAGAAAGAAAATTGGGCTGGAGAGATTGCCCAATGGTTAAGGTGCTTGCCTGCAAAGCCTAACCAACTGAGTTTGATTCCCCAGTACCCACATAAAGCCAGATGACAGTGGACCATGCATCTAGAGTTGATTTACAGTGGCTGGACGCCCTAGCCAGTCCATTTTCTCTCCCTCTCTTTCAGTCTTTATCTCTCTCTCTCTCCTCTCTTTATCTCTCTCTGCTTGCAAATAAATAAAATTATTTTTAAAAAATAAAAAAAGGAAGAAAGAAAATGTGTACAGAAGTTTACATACATTCTCTCTTTCACACCATACACACACACACACACACACACATTGTTCTCGACAGTCTTTTAGATTATGTTAGCAGTCTTTGAACCAAGTTACAGAGGAATGAATGTCAAACTTGACACTTCTAGACCATATTTAATGGAAACCAACAGCTTTCTGTTCCTTCTGACATCTTATGTCATTTCCTGATGATCCCAATGAACCCCTATACTCATCTTATAGGAGTTTGAATAGTCTCCAAAAGTGATCTAGCCCTCCCCCAACTAAAAATTCTGAGCTGCATTTGATGTTCCTCAAAACATTATTTATCCCTAGTCTCTCTCAGCTAGAACAACTACCTTAAAATCTTTCCAAGCTCCTCTGGGAGAGGAGGGGTTGGGACATCAGTGGTCAATCAGAGTCAGTGGAAGCGTGAGGTGGGCACATCACAGGAACAAACCAGAAGCAGCACAGGGGGTGTAGGTCAGCATTTCATTAAGAGTCAACCCACTCGTTCAGAGACATGTGGGCTGTTATCAGCTTGACATCCCCAGCCAGTGACACAGTCTTGGAGAGTTGTCAAGACTAATAACCTGTCACCACCATATCCTCCATGAGCAAGAAGGAATGGAATTTCCTAAGTGCTGAAGGCAGAATGTCTGAAAAAAATTAAAAAGCCATTCACAAAGCACTTAAAATTAAGAGGAAAGAGCAATGTAAATTAAGCTCCTTTCATTTATAATATAGGAGGAAATGTTAACTGTGTGTGTGTGTGTGTGTGTGTGTGTGTGTCCCAGAAAGCAAAGAAACTTTTAGAAAAAAAAAAAAAAAAAGCTCAGATCTTAAAAGAAAATATCCAGAACATACATTTTCAGGAAATAAGGAAAAGTTATTTTCTAGTTGTCAGAAATCAAAGTTAAATGCATCCTGGATCAAGACTTTGCTACCAAATCATGAATGGCCACAGACTGTGAAATCCATTGTCCATATTAAGTACCCTTTAGCCTGGCCATTCTCAAAAGAAGACAGTACAATGGAAAATACATTATTAAAAGAAAAAAAGAAACTATTTTCCCTACTCTCATTGTCTCAAGAAAAGCAAATATTTAAAATCAAAGGATACAACTGGAAGCAACATCCTCGTGACATGTCACCTTAGTTACTGTGAAGGCTGTTTGTTCATTCACTCACTCCACAGCATCCACAGGGCTCCCTGCTCCTTTGACCAAGCACTTTAACAGAAGAAGTGAATGAGAAAGTTACTCATGTACTGGGTACCAAGAGGAACTCACTCCTCAGTGAAATGGATACACATGTGAGGAAATCATTATGCTGCAAGTAACTGCTGCCCAACACACACTATGTCACAACACAGTGTCACTGGAGCCCAAATGCCATGGGGCGGACACTGGGAGAGAGTGAATGGTCTTCACACAGGAAGGCTCTGGGGTGTCATGAGGCAGGGTGGGAATTTCACACATATTACAGAAAGGATGGTGTATTTGCTTTGGTTGGAGCAGCACATGCTTGGGGATGGATGAAGAAAGTGATAGTTGATGAGAAATGACAAGGGATAGCATTTAATTGACTCATATTTCAATGCTAACATAGTTGAACTTTACCCCATAGGCAACAGAAATCCATTTGTGGCTTATTGCAAAGAGGAAAGATTTTTATTTTCATTAAATAATTCAGGTGGGATCACAGAGGACAGCTGAAAATGTTTGCTAACCATCAATATTTTGCATCCAGGGTGGCCCCAACTCAGGAACCCATAGCTGCTGCACCAGCAGGATCCTACACATTCCTCCATCTCTCTGGTTTGTAATTTCCATGCCATTTGCCTCAACTTACTTCTTGTAAATCATGTATTTACTTGATCCATCATTCTGTCATTGAATTCTTACTAAATGTCAGCTCTCTGATAGGAGCTGGAGATCCTGTACCACAGTAGAATGACATCTAGACCCTGATTCAGCTGATAGTTTAGCAGGACTGACAAGCAAATCAAATTGCAATCATGTGTAGTATGATATCCTGAATGGATGTCCCCTAATCAGGAGTTTATTAAAGCTTCTAGCTTATTAGATTTTCAGCTGCCTGGCTGGAGGAGGTGTCACTGTGGGTGGATCTTAGGTTCCAGCCCTAAAGTATGTTTGGGGGCAGATCCGAATTCCAGACTTAGGATATGCAGAGTGCTTGAGCTCAGCCTGGGGCTCCAGGCGTGTGCTTGCTTATTGTGCTGGTGGTAGTATTGCTCTCTGTGTAACCTATAAAAGGTCTATAAAAGTCCTATAAAAGTCCAGCTTCTTCTGCCATTACACAACTTCCCCTGGATCTATCAGCTTCAAAAAAAATACTTTTTCTCTCATAAGCTGTTCCTGGTTTAGAAGTTCATCCCAACAACATAAAGCTGACTACAGAATTGGTATCAGAAGTGGGGTGTCATTGCACAATGAATTTGATCTTGAGGATTTTGTTCTTTTGGAACTTTTTTTTTTTTTTTTTTGAGGAATAGACATGCACTTGGTAATTGCAATTGAAGGTGCTTTCCAGAATGGTAATCCAAGTTTTATGGGCTTATTCTGGTGAAAGCTTGAAAATTCTGAGTATAGAAAAAAAAATTATATTTGGAGGTTTTGTTTATAAACTTTTAAAGGGGAAAGAAAGACCACAGAGAACTTTGTTGAAACTAGGCTATTGGTAGAAGAGCTGACTGCATTATGCTGTCCATTCCCAAAGAGTTCAATCAAGGTTATATTTGTAATGGACTAATATACCTGGCTGAAGATATAGAATTAAAAATCTTAAATTCAAACAAGTTTAAAATTACTGGCACTGAGACTGGCTTGTGATGCTGCTATTGTTAAGGAGTTATTACCATGAGTAACGATGACCCAACTGTTTTACATTAAAACAATAAGAAAGATGCCTGGAAAAAAACAATAAATAGTAGAAATACAAACTCTTTTCAAAGGAATTGAATGAAAGAAACAAACCTGCTCTTCAAGGTCTTGATTTATTTCTCCCTGAATTAAGAGTATAGCTGTGTCCTGCACACCTGGAACTGGTTTCAGAAGCATGAAAATGTGTGGAGTGGGTCATGAAGGACACACGTTTCCAGGAGCTGCTGCTGAGATGCAGCATGAGACAGGGTATGATTACCCTGATAGAGAGGCCAGGGGAGCCATTAGAAGATGGACTGTGGTTTATAGTGGAGACCCACCTATGCTTATGTATACCAGGACTGTACAAGGACTACCCTGGAGTGCTGTTGGCACGGGATAAAAAATTTTACTGGCTAGTCAGCCCAGCTGGAGGGGCAAAGCTAGAAAATCCAAAGACTGTCAGTCACCAGTTATTATATTGGACTTAAACTACAGATATTTGAGCTTTTCTTAATGGTTATTAAGTTTACGTTGGTCTAATATCTCCTTGTTATAACTTATAGTGGTTGGAAATGTTTACTGCATACCTTTATATATTGAAAGTATATAACTTGTTTTGATTTTTATAGAACTCAAAGTTAAGAGACAGTCTTAAATCTCAAATGAGACTTGGGAATGTAGAACTATTTTAAGTTGGTAATGACTATGGGACCTTTGAATTTGAACTTAATACAATATACAATTTACAATGTGAAATGGTTATAAATCTATTGGGGGCCAAGGGCAGAATGTGGTAGTTTGAGTGGATGTCCCCCAGTAGATTGAGATATTTATTAGAGTTATAACATATTATATTTCTGCCTGCCTGGCTGGAGGAGGTGTCACTGTGATTAGACACTAGCATACAGCCCTAAGGTGTGTTTGGGACAGACCTAAATTCCAGACTAAAGAAAGGCAGAATGCTTGAGTTCTGCCTGGGGTTCCAAGAGTGTGTTTGCTTATTGTGCTGGAGGTGGTATTTCTCTCTCCATGAACCTGTGAAAGGGAGGCAGCTTCTCCTGCCATTATGAGATTTCCCTTAGATCTATTAGCTTCACTAAATCCTGTACCTCCTATAAACTGTGCCTGATTTGCAAGGTCATCCCAACAATGTGAAACTGATGGTGACGTGCAATGAACAAGCTGATGGGAAGCTATGGAAGGGAGAAGTCACAGGGCCTTCCCTGAGGAAGTGATGGTCAAGTTGTGACCTAAAGAATGACTAAGACTTAGCCAAAGTGCATGCTTTTGAAGGAGGAGGGGGAAGAGATTGATATTACCAAGCAAATGAGACATAATCAGATGTCAGACAAAAGCATGGTAATTTGGAAGAAGTGAAAGTCTCTCATATGCCTGTAGAGTCAAACAGAGTAGTGATGGGCTGTAGTAGAGCTCACAAGGCCGTGGTAGTCGGGGACATTGAGCAAGGAGGCCAGGCTATGTGGCCGAAATGAAACCCTACACCTTGGTGGTTTAACCAATAAAGATGTATTTTTCTGTCTATGCATGTGTCTTTGCAAACTCTAAGACAAATCAGATGACATTTACTCCATGTATTCCTAAGACTCACAGGATCGCACCATCATTTGATGTGAGCTCTTGGAGATAACAATAATAGGAATACGAGGTGGTGGACTTGGCACCCAACTCTTATATGCTTTGTCTCCAAAGTGACACCCTAGTCCTCTGATGTTTACATCTAGCCACAAAGACCCAAGAACCAGAAGCAGGAAGCACATAGAACATGTAGGGATCACCAGTATTTCTGCCAAGGCATGTAAGCATTAGTAGCCTTTCTCTTACAGGTAGCTGTGGTGGTTAGTTAATCCTGATTCTTGACTTGACTGGGTTAAAAAAATGTCTGGATAATTAGTGAAGCTGGGTGTGCCTACAAGGGTGTCTCCAGAGACCCTAGAGATCATAAAGGCTCTGGCATAATGGAGGGATTAACTCCTTTATGGATTTGGAATATGACAGCAGTATTGGGAGATGAAGACAAGAATTGGAGCCTACCTAAAGCAAATCGGCCACTGGATGCGTGTCTCAGACTATATTTTGCTCTGGCTTCTTCCCAGATACCCCTGGTCCTTGTTTTCAGTCAAGAGATAGTAGCTTCAAATAAGGTGATGCCAGTTTAATGAACATATAAATCCAGATATGAGTATAAAAATTCTAACAAGGGGTGCTGGGGAGATGGCTCTTGGGCCAAGTACTCTCTGTGCACGTGTAAGGAATTGAGTTCAGATCTCCACCACCCATGCAAAAGCCAGATGCTGTAGCAGGCAGCTGTAATCACAGATGCCTACCAGAGAGTCCATTGGAAGCTCACAAGGACTGCCAGTGAAAATTACCCTCTGATCTCCGTGCATGCATAGTGACCAGTGCGTGTCAGCGCTCATGGCATGCACACACACACATCAAAAAAGCGGGGACTGGAGAAATGGCTTAGGGCTTAAGGCACTTGCTGGCAAAGCCAACAGACTCAGGTTAAATTCCCTAGGACCCACAAAAGCCAGATGAACAAGGTGGGGCATGCGTCTGGAGTTTGTTTGCAGTGCCTAGAGGCCCTGGCATGCCCCATTCTCTTCTCCTCTTGCTCGCTCTATCAATCTTTCTGTCTCTCTCAAATAAATAAATAAAAATAATATGTTTTTTAACAAAAAATTGATTTAAACTGGTACTTGGAACAAATGATATTTTTTTAAAAATAATAACAGCTGTAAAATGTGTAACCAAATGGCTGGATTTATTTGAATTTAACATTGTAACAGGTGAACTTTCCTCCCACAGAGTGATGGAGAAGAGACCCTGGGTGGTAAAAGTGCATCATGAGCTGGTCTATTATGAATTGTGGATCAGCTAAAGCATGGCTGGGCCTCTGATTCTAGTGGAGTATCCTGGAGCTGAGACTAGCCCTGTGATGGAGGAGCCGCGCAGAGCTGACATTCAGATGGAGAGCTGGGTAGCAAGAGAAAGGATGGGCGATTTCTCAGGTCTCAACAAGCAGTGCAGAGGAAGAGTTGACAAGTGAGCACAAGAAGCAGTGGGCAGGATTCTGAAGGAAATACTCCAAAGTGACCTCACAGACTCTCCGTAACCTGCAGATTCAGGGACAGCCGTGCTTGCAGAGCTGGAGGTAACATGGGAGGGAATAACATGCTCTTGCCATCAGCCCTCTATCTTCCCCCGATCATGAGCTAGATAGACCTCCTGCTATTTCCTACTTCAATAAAATCATGTACCATTCACTTGACTCCTCCAGCAATGAGCCTCTCTTGATTCCTTTCTAGCCTCACCTCCAATCAATGGTCTCCTGACTGTATCTTGAAATACCCACTTATTATCCCCACCCTAGCCCAAACCTCATCATTCCTTATTTTGACTACAGTAATCACTTCTTTTCTGTTTTGTTTTTTTTTTTTAATTTTTATTTATTTAGAGAGACAGAAAGGAGCAGATGGAGAGAGAAAACCAGAGAATGGGTGCGCCAGGGCCTCCAGCCACTGCAAGCGATACCTGCATCACTTGGTACATTTGGCTTTACATAGATACCAGGAAACTGAACCTGGGTCCTTTAGCTTTGCATGCAAGCACCTTAACTGCTAAGCCATCTCTCCAACCCTCTGTCTGTTTTTGTTTGGTTTTGTTGTTTTCGCAGGTTTAAGAGAGATTCCTTCTTTCCTAGAACTTGCTATATCCACCAGACTGACCTTGAACTCTTGGGTTATGCTCCAGCTTCTGCCTCTTGAGTGCAGAGAGTATAAGTATGTGCCATCAAGCCTGGCTCAGCAATCATTTCTTAACTGGTCCCATCTTTTGTTTAAGAGGCTGTCCCCCCACCACCACATCTTCTGTTTCTGCCTGCTGCAATATATTCTCACAGCAACCAGCATGTCTCTACAAAACAGGCATATAGCCACATTTGTCTCTTCTGGTCCTTTCAAATCCAACTATGAATAAAAACCTTGACCTATAAATCCCTTCAACATGTGACCTCTGCTCTCTTATGATCACACTTCCTTTCCCTTACCCACTGTCATTGCCTTCTGATTCTTTTTTTTTTTTCCTCCAAATATGCCAAGCTTATCTTGGAGCCATTGCACATCATTGACTCTACTTCAGGTCTCTTCCTGTGGGTCTTCACATGACTGCCTCCTTGTCATCCAGCCCTTAGATGGGCCAGTCCTGAATACCCAATCTAAAGGAGCCACATATAAGAAAACTGCAAGTCTATTTTACTGCTCTATGTACATGTTACTCTCTAAGGTTTACTTCCTAAATTGCTTTCATGGTGTGCTTATATCATTGGGTTTCTTAAATATATTGTATTTGTTTATCTGAGAGAGATAGACCAAGACAGACAGAGAATGGGTGCACCAGGGCCTCTAGCCACTGCAAATGAACTCCAGACACATGCGCTACTTTGTGTATCTGGCTTATATGGGTACTGGAGAAGCAAACCTGGGTCCTTAAGTTTTGCAGGCAAGCACCTTTACCACTAAGCCATCTCTGCAACAGTATATCATTGTTTTTAGCATCTGTCTGCTCACTAGGATATATCCTCTTTGGAAAGTACAATCTAACCTTCCTTGATTATTGTCACATCCAGTACACAGAATAGTTCTGAGCATGTAGTAGGCACGTTACTTCTATGGCGCTTGACTAACAAATGAGTGAAGAAATGAGGAAATGGGGTGGAGAGATGGCTTACAGGTTAAGGTGCTGGCCTACAAAACCTAATGACCTGAGTTTGGTTTCCCATTACCCACATAAAGCCAGATGCAGGGAGTGGCACATGTATCTAGAGTTTATTTACAGTGGCTGCCTCCCTCCCTCCCTCCCTCCCTCCCTTCCTCTCTCTCTCTCTCTCTCTCCTTCCAAACAAGTAAATTAAATAATTTTTTTAAAATTTTTTAAATTAATTAATTAATTTATTTGAGAGCGACAGACACAGAGAGAAAGACAGATAGAGGGAGAGAGAGAGAATGGGCGCGCCAGGGCTTCCAGCCTCTGCAAACGAGCTCCAGACACATGCGCCCCCTTGTGCATCTGGCTAACGTGGGAACTGGGGAACCGAGCCTCGAACCGGGGTCCTTAGGCTTCATAGGCAAGCGCTTAACCACTAAGCCATCTCTCCAGCCCTTAAATACTTTTTATAAAAGAAAGAAAAGAAATAAAATGAAGAAATGAACCAACTTATCCTTTCTTGCTGCACCTGCAACCTCTTCCTTTTCACTGTCTTCTTTCTCTCAGCTGAAATCTTGTCCAAATATCTGCTCCTTCCCACGGAAGCTGTTCCTGAGAATTACAAAGCCTCCTATGCAGGGCTCCTGGGTGGGGCTGTGTTCACCCTTCCCCCAGTTTTGACATCCTTCTCCTGAAGCATCTTCCTACTTATGCCTCTATGACCACTCTCTCAATGAGTTTCTCTGTGTGTGTGTGTGTGTGTGTGTGTGTGTGTCTGTGCGCGCACGCGCGCACCAGGCACATGTGGAAGATGCCAAGGATTCAAACTCAGATTAGAAGGCTTTGCAAACATTTGTCTTTTACCACTGAGATATCCTGCAAGCCTTCACTCAGTTTTCTTGAAATAATTTCCTTGGGACTGGGGACGGGCCTGGGGTCAGTTTGCCCAACACCCATGTGAAGCCAGGTGCACAAAGTGGTGCACGCAACTAGATTTATTTGCAGCAGTAAGAGGCCCTGCCCTTCTAATTGCCATTTTTCAGCCCCTGGCCCTTCTCTTCTTAACCTTTCCTATCTAATTTCATCCTCCTCTCAGGACTCTAAACATTCTCAAAAAAAAAGAAAGAAAAGAAATAAAAACCGAAGTTTTTAAAGCTATATCCTAAGTCTAGATGGTCTTGCCCTATTTTTTGTATACTAAGATATTATATGGAAATTTCAAACTCAGTACATCTCTTCTGGAGCAAGGTCTGAAAAGAAAATGAAAAACAGCAGATGTGAGCCCAGGAGATGACTCAGTGGGGAAAAGTACCTGCTGTGCAGGCTTGAGGCCCTGCATTTCTTCTCAGGTACTATGCAAAAAGCTGAGTGAGTCTAGGGAGAAAGCTAAGGATTAAGATGCTCACTTGCGAGTCTGGCGTCTGGCGTGGTGGCGCATGCCTCTAATCCCCACACTTGGGAGGCTGAGGCAGGTGGAGTGCCATGAGTTCAAGGCCACCCTGAGACTACATAGTGAATTCCAAGTCATCCTGGACCAGAGTGAGACCCTACACTGAAAACCAAAAAAATAAAATAAAATAAAATAAAGATGCTCACTTGCAAAGAATATTTTTAAAGGCTCAGTGTGGCTGAGCGTACCTGGAACCCCAGAGCTGAGGCGGGGTTGACATCAGAGCACTGGGGCTCACTGGTTCACCAGTCTCACTGAAAAGCGGGCAGCTCCAGGTTCGGAGAGAGGCCCTGCCTCAAGTAAGTAAGGTGGGAGAGCAAAAGAGGAGGACACTCAACCTCCTCTGACCAGCACACGTGTGTATGGGTGCACACACATCTGCACACATATGCATATGCCACGTAATGCATATCACATCTAACATACACACACACCCCAAAAGCAGAATAAAAGCTTTTCAAAAATAAAACCACTAAAAGTTGTCCTTGTGTGGTGGCATGACCATGGTTTACGTAAACACCCTGTTTTCCTATACTGCTCTCCTTCAGGCAGGCACCTTAGTGTCCTTTTAGAGACGCCTCTTCACATCCTCAGGAGAAAATAACTGAGGATCCTTGTCCCTCACTAGGAAAGCTGGAGAAGGGCACCGGAGGTCCCTGAAGCAGTCTTTTGCTCAGTAGAAACCCGGGAGCTTACAAAATATCTCTATTACATGCTCCAAGGCTCAGGGAACATTGTGGAAGAGTGGCAGAAAGAATGTAAGAGCCAAGGGAAGGGGAGGAATGCTTTGCCATGCTGTCTTCCAGACACAAAGTGGCCATAACATTCACGACCTCACCGTGCTGATGCTGCCAACCTACAACCTGCATAATATGGGGGGGATAAGATGGCATCAAAATAGAAGAGAGACTACTTAGAAAGTAGAAGGGTTTCAGTGGAGGGGGGAGAGCAGAAAAAGAGAGGGCGAAGGAAAATTATAATCATGGCATGTTGTCTATATGTATGGAGGTTGTCAATGATTTTTTTTTTTTAAAGAGAAACAGAGGCAGAAGAATCCCCTGGAATCTTGCTGGTCAGCTTGCCTGATAAACACAGCAATGAGCAATGAAAGATCTTCCCACAACAAGATGGAAGGCAAGAACCAACACCCAAAGCTATACACACACACACACACACACACACACACACACACACACAAACTGCAGTACACATGCACCCATGCTCACACACACATGAATGCACATACACACACATACATCATACACCCACCTGCAGAGATGTCACATGCAGCCAGATGCAGTAGCTCACACCTATAATCTCAGCACTTGGGAGGTTGAGACAAGAGTATTGTCTTTAGCTCAAAGCATCTTGAGGTATGTGGTAAAAAACTGTCTCAGGAAATAATCTCACACACATAAAAATTATTATAAATGTTAAAAAGAAAATAAGAGGGCTGGAGAGATGGCTTAGCAGTTAAGGTGCTTATTTGTGAAGCCTAAGGACCCAGGTTTGACTCCCCAGTACCCATGTAAGCCAGCTGCACAAGGTGGCACATGCATCTAGAGTTTGTTTGCAGTAGCTAAAGGCCTTGGTGTGCCAATTCTCTCCTTTCTATCTGCCCCCCCTCACACACACATATAAATAAATAAAAATATCTTAACAAGACAATAACAAAGACCTAGCATGTATTGCATGAGTTAAGTGTGCTGCTTGCTATCAGAGAGGACATCCCAATGAGAAAGTACAAGAAGGAAGATACTGTTCACTTTTCATCAGAAAAAAAAACATATACAGATACTAACTTCTATTTCTTTTTAAAAAGCAATGGCAAGAGGCTCTGGTACACTCATGTCCTCCCCCCCTTCTCTCTCTCTCTCTCTCTCTATCTATCTATCTATCTATCTCTCTTTCTCTCTCCTTACAAATGAATTTTAAGTCAGGTGTAGTGGTGCACACCTTTGATTTTAGCACTCAGGAGGCCAACGTAGGAGGATTTCTGAGGGTTCAAGGCCAGCGTGAGATTAATTCCATGTCAGCCTGAGATAGAGTGAGACTGTACCTTGAAAAACAAATTAATAAATAAGCAAAATTTTAAAATGTAAGTGCATCTAATAAAGCATACATAAAAGTATAAATTAGTTCCTTTAAAACATATAGTAATGTCTTTAAGAGAAATTTTGTCAGGCATGTTGTGCGCACCTATAGTTTCAATACTTAGGCGTCTTAGGTAATAGGAGGGGTCATTAATTCAAAGTCAGCCTAGGCCATATAGCAATATTTATCTCAAAAAATAAGGGAAGAGAGGGAAGGAAGAAAGAAGGGAGGACAGAAAGGGCAGGCCAAACTTGATGGCACACGCCTATAATCCCAACACTTAGGACACTGAGGCAGGAAGCCTGCTGTGAATTCAGAGTCAGCCTGGGCTACGTAACAAGAGCCTGCCTCAAGAAGAAAGAAAGAAAGAAGGAAAGAAACAAAAGAAAAGGAGGAGGAGGAGGAGGAGGAGGAAGGGGGAGGGAGGGAGGAAGGGGAGAAAAGGGGGGGGAGTAGAAGGGGAAGGGAAAAGGGAAGGGGCTGGGGAGAGGGAAGAAAGGGGAAGGAGAAGGGAAGGGAAGGGAAGGGAAGGGAAGAGAAGGAAATAGAAGAGAAGGGAAGGGGAGGGGAGGGGAGGAAAGGGAAGGGCAGGGCACAGCGAAGTAGCAGGGGAAGGGGCAGGGGAAGGAAAGGGGAAGGGGAGAAAAGAAGAGGGAAGGGGAGGGAAGGCAAGGGGGAGGTGAAGGGAGAGAAGAAATAATACACTTTTGGCTTTTCCTTCTAATCAATCTCAGTGGTGTTAAAGTTTTCTAAAATCCAGTCATTTCTTCTCAGTTTCAAAGGTCCTAAGAGATTACTTAGAATTTTCCACTGAAGGACCCACCTAGATCTGTCTTCTGAACATAACTTGGGTAAGATGGACAGACTTTTCCCAAGTATATCTTCAGATCTATTCATACCAACTATAGATTTCCTTCTTACAAGACATAACCTGTCAGCTGTCCACAACAGAGGAAGTGAAGCATGGTGACATTACTTCCAGATAAATGCCTCCATTAGAATTGGACAGTCTAGAGAAAATGTAAAGAATAATGATGATTTTGATGGGAATGTTGCAGAGATTGATAGAAAAACAAAATTTCTCTAAACCTTTAATACCCTCTCATTAGCTTCTCTTGTTCCCCATCTTCAACCCCTTCCCAGCTAGTTCCTCTTCTACTTTGATGACTTTGTTTGTTTGATTATTTGTATGTTTTGAGGTAGGGTCTCGCTCTAGCTCAGACTTGGAATTCACTATGCAGTCTCAGGCTGGCCTCAAGCTCACAGTGATCCTCCTACCTCTGCCTCCTGAGTACTGGGATTAAAGGCGTGTGCCACCACACCCGGCTAATGTCTTTTGTTCCCCTGGGTTTGTTTGTGACCCACTGAGTTTCACTAGGGTTCTTGTGTGAGTATGCAACTTAGCAGTGGCTATACCTCTGGAGAAAATGTCTTCCTCCTGCCCCCAGCAACAATTAACAGCCAGTAACTCCTCAGGGAGGGAGGGAGACTTCACAGCCTCCTCCACCAACCAGGACACAATGTTGAGAGGCTTAGGGCACAGGCCACAGGTTTCCTACAGGTGATAATAGTTGCTTTGAAGTCACGAATGCAACAGACATTTTGTGTCCAGAAGACAGTGTTCCAAGCACTCCTCCCTGTTTCTGGATCTGACATTCTTTTTGCCCCATCCTCTACAAGGTTCCCTGAGCTTTGGAAGGTGTGATAGAGTTATCTCCTTGAGGACTGGGCAGTCAACAGTCACATTGTTCTCAGCACTTCAGTGAGTTTTTAGTCTCACCAGTAGTCACTGCCAACTGCTAAATAAAAAGGGGGGGGGTGCGTCTCTGACCAAACCTGAGAACAACACAACACTGGCCTATGGACATAAACATAAATAACTGCAGGGCCATTTCATGGGCCCAACATATCCAGACAACAGAAGCAGGCCCTCCTAGGGATCTAATTCTGGAGCTCGGATGTAAGACTTAGAAAACTAAATGAATCCTTAGAAAAGGGTTTTGAATTTTCCTTCCTTAGAAGATGCAAAGATTGAGGGAGAAGTCTGGGTACTTAAGGAATGAAACAAATAGGCATCTTACCACAGTGTATGCAAATAAGCTCCAAGCCAAAACAGCCCGGTCTGTCCTACTCAGAGAACTGCACCAGCACAGAAAGACAAATGCCGCAAGCTCTCACTATCCGTGTCCTCACCTGGACGGCGGCGTGAGTTGCGGGCATACTTGATGGGCAACTCGAGAGCCAGACTATAGGGACGGAAGGGTGGAGGGGGGGAGGGAGGTTGGGAGGAAATAAACACAAAACTAAACCCAAAATGAACTGGTACCACAGAAACCTTTCCCCTCCATAGAAGATGAAAAGATATAAGCCTTCACAGAGAGTGTGGGGGGACCATCTGGTAACAAGAGCACTGGAAAACGTGGGATGAAGCCTAACCTTAAAATATTTGGCCCTGAGCCAGGGATGGTGGCGCACGCCTTTAATCCCAACACTCGGGAGGCAAAGGTAGGAGGTTCACCATGAGTTCAAGGCCACCCTGAGACGACATATTAAATTCCAGGTTAGCCTGGGCTAGAGTGAGACCCTACCTTGAGAAACAAAATATATATATTGAAAAACAATATATACACACACATATGTGTGTATGTGTGTGTGTGGGGGGGGGCTCTGGGCTGAAGAGATAGCTTAGCAGTTAAGGCGCTCGCTGGCAAAGCCAAAGGACCCAGGCTCAATTCCCCAGTACCCACGTAAAGCCAAATGTACAAAATGGTGCATGCATCTAGAGCTCGTTTGCAGTGTGAAAGCCCATTTTCTCTCTACCTGCCTCTTTCTCTCTCTCTCTCTCTCTCTCTTTCTCTCTCTAAAAATAACTAACTAACTAACTAAATAAGTAAGTAAAATACTTGGCTCTGGCCTATAACCCCCAGTACCAGGAATTGGCTGCTACCCACCTTGAGCTGTTGGCCAGAGAGACCTACAAGATCCCTAAAAAAAAAAAAAAAGGCTTCTCTCAAAGCACCTGGTTATATGCCTGACATAAACCAGGTGGGTAACCAATGGCTTTCTGATTGGCTACGAGATCTGCTCAGTGGGAAAGAACCCATGACTGGAACTGGGTACCAGGTCAGAATCCCATGAAGACCAAGATTATGGTCTCCAATGTCAACCTCCCACTAGTCTTTGGCCAAAAGAGGGACTACATCCATCAAAACCTCTCTGATGGAGAATCTGTTCTTCATTTTTAGCAGATGACAAGACCTGAGGAAATACACCACCTCTTGCACTTCAGCCAAGCCACAGCTGAAACCACAGAGGATTTGGTGACATGAACAAGAATGCTGCCTTCATGGTGCGCCTGACGGTCTACACCAGGATGAGGATATAGACCCGGAGGACACTCAACACCTACGACAGGAGAGATGCAGGGGCTCCTAAGAGCTCATCACTGAAGTGGACATAAAACTCACCCGCCATGGCTCAGGGAATTTTGTGAAAGAGGGGGTAGAAAGACTGTAAGAGCCACAAGTCAGGGAGGCGTACCCAGAGGCATTCACCCCTCCACTGACTGACTTCTATTCTTACAAGGCATAACCCACAACCACATGGGGAATACTAACAACCCCACTGAGGAGGGCCCTCAGCAGATTGGGGGAAGGGAGGAAGGAAATGATGGTACCAACACATATTGTGTCCATACTAAGCATATGCTTAATAAAATAAATAAATAAAGATTCAATTTAATGAGAAAGAATATACTTATGGCATAAATAATACAATGGAAAATATGTTTAAAAAATGGTCCATGGGCTGGAGGGATGGTTCAGTGGTTAAAATGCTTGCCTGCAAAGGCAAAGGACCCAGGTTTGATTCCCCAGGACCTACATAAGGTAGAGGCACAAGTTGGTAAGTATATCTGGAGTTTGTTTGCAGCAGCTAAAGGCCCGGGTATGCACATTCTCATTCTCTCTCTCCCTCCCTCCCTCCCTCTCTCTCTCTCTCTCTCTCTCTCTCTCTCTCTCTCTCTCTCTCTCTCTCTCTCTCCCAAATAAATAAAAATAAAGTAATTAAATACAAATGCAGTCCAATTTCATATATACATACATAAGTATTTGGGGACAGGCTGCATGTGAGGTTATTGATGTCTGATGCTGGCTACTTTTCTCTTATCTGCCCTTACAGGGTAAACTTTACTTCTCATAGGAGCAATTAAGCAGTAATAGAGAATGAACTCTGGGACAAAAAAAGTAAACAGTGCCACTTAGAAAGAGTGTGATCTCAGACAAGGAACTAAATGCCTGTTAGCCTTGGTATCTTCATCTAAAAATTAAAGTACCTTCCTTGCTAGGACACTTGGAGAGCTATGTGATATCATAAGCATGTTCTCTGATTCATGGAAGCGACTCAGTGATTAGAAGCAGTGACTACCCTTGGAGTCATGCATTTGTCAACAGTCGCAACACACCCGGCCTTGAACTCCCAAAATAACACATGATTCAAAAGGATCCCTTCTTTTCCAAACCAAGCAAACAAACCAATATGGCTACACCCTCCTTGAAAACACTCTTTACACTAATTCATGCCAGATTATGGCTTTGTGCTACAAGATACCTCTAAGAAGATACTTGAAGAGTGGGCACCTGAAGTTGCAGGGAGCATCCATTGGATGCTGGTAGTGTGTCACAGCAGGTATTATAATGTAACTGGCATTGTCATATGTCTACGATTATCCACACCAGGTGTCTGTTGGCATGTAAGCTTCCAAGAGAGTGTGGCCTCAAGTCTCACCACATGGAGGGATGACCATTCTGTGGACCACGTGAGTGCAGGTATATGCCCTGGGAGAGTCTTGGGAGAACTACTTACTGTTTCATCGGTGTTCTGACAGAAACTCTAAGTACATTTGTTATGTGAACATTTTCAGAACTGGAAAAGAGCAGGCCTAGAAAGCAGCTTACAACCGTCTAATGTGGGTAAGTCAAAGTATGTATGGGTTGTGGAGTCCTTGAGATGAGACCATATACCTACATGTTAAGCAAGCATGTCAGAAAACTCTGAAGCACTTTTGGGATTAAAAAACAAAAACAAACAAGCAAAAAAAACACTAAAGGACTGAAGAGACTTCTCAGTGGCTAGGGCTCTTGCATGCAAAATGTAATGACCAGGGTTTATTTCCCCAGTACCCACTTAAAGTCAGATGCACAAAGTGATGCATGTGTCTGGAGTTTGCTTTCAGTGGCTAGAGGTCCAGGAATGCCCATTGTCATTCTCTACCTATCTCTTTATCAATCTG
This sequence comes from Jaculus jaculus, assembly GCF_020740685.1. Taxonomy (NCBI): domain Eukaryota; kingdom Metazoa; phylum Chordata; class Mammalia; order Rodentia; family Dipodidae; genus Jaculus; species Jaculus jaculus. Next base: position 135,227,996 of record NC_059107.1, read on the forward strand.
TCATCTGTCTATACCTATCATCTATCTATTTACCTCTCTCTCCTTGCATATAAATCAATAAAATATTTTTAAAACAATTAAGTAACCAAAACACCTCATTTCAATGTGAGAATATGGATCAGGGCATGGTGGTGCATGCCTGTAATTCTAGGACTTGGGAAGCTGAGGCAGGACAATCACCAGATCAATGTCAGCTTGAGCTACACAGCAAGTTTCAAGCCAGCCTGAGCTATATAATGAGTAACATTCTGAAGGCCTGAAGAAAATAAATAGCTTGTTAAAACCCCGTGTCTGAACATGAACACTATTGACATTGGGCTGAGTAATCTTTGGGGAGGGGGCTGTCCTGGGTAAATCAGGAGGGTTAGCAGCATCCCTGACTTCTTCTCAGTAGATGCCACTAGCAGCAGTCCCCTTTGTGACAGCTACAAGTGTCACCAGACATGACCAAACATGCCCTGAGGATCAAAGTCACCCCTGGAAAGAACCACCTTATTTTATTCGCAGTCTTGCCAACTCTCCCCCACCCCAAATCAGCCACCACCCCTGCCTCAACTTCTGGTTCCTCCTCTCTTGCTGTGAGAAACAGCACACAGCAGGGTGGGGCACCCAGGCCGCAAGGCCCTGTGGTAAAGAAGTGGGCGCCGGTCCTCACTGCAGCGCCGCTTCTGCTCTGGGAGCTGCCGTGTCGTTCCTGGGTTTTTCCACGACTCACCTTGTCGGTTCGTCATGACTTCTAGTCCTCCACCTGCCGAAAGCTTGATCTCATGGGCCAACTGGCAGAATTTGGATGGGTAACACCTCGGAATCCCACGTGGAAAGTGCTATACCACCAACTTTTAAAGCTGACATTGAGTTCACGGTGCCCCTGCTTAAAGCCAGAGTGTCATATTCTAAACTTGGTGCTGCACCAGGTAGAGGAGGGCAGTAGGAACCTAGCAAAGAAATGAGGACATGTGGCCTTGGGTCCCTGATCTGTGGCCTTCAGCAAGTCACTTCAGATTTCTGCTCTAGCAGCAATGTCCTGTCAAATGGACAGGATAAAATAAGTGACCAAAGCTAAGCTGGCACTCATCCTATGATGAAAAGACATTTTCACTGGTCATCAAAAACACAAACCCAGGGGACAGGAGAGATGACTCAGTGTTTAAGGCGCTTCCCTGCAAAGCCTAACAACCAGGCTTTGATTCCCCAGTACCCATGTAAGGCCAGGTGCACAAAGTGGCACATGCATCTGGAGTTCATTTGGAGTGGCTGGACAACCTGTTGTTCATGCGTATTCCCTCTCTCTCTATAGCTCTCTTCCTCCCCTCTCGCCCCCCCCCATCTTTCTCTCTCTCTTTCTGTCACTCTCTGCTTGCAAATAAATAAATAAAATAGTTTTTAAAACCCAAATCTGAAGGAGCAGCCCAGCTTGGCTAGCATGCATGAAGCCCTGGGTTCAATCCCCAGCACCACCTAAAACCAGACATGGCAACATTTGCCTATGATCCCAGCACTTGCACGGTGGAGGCAGGAGAACCAGGAGTTCAAGGTCATCCTCAGCTGCATAGCAAGTTTGAATCCAGCTGGGCTAAAGAGACTCTCTCTAAAAAAAAAAAAAAAAAAAAAAAAAATCGGGCTGGAGAGAGGGCTTACCCCTTAAGCGCTTGCCTGAGAAGCCTAAGGACCCCAGTTCGAGGCTCAATTCCCCAGGACCCAAGATAGCCAGATGCACAAGGGGGCACACGCATCTGGAGTTTGTTTACAGAGGCTGGAAGCTCTGGCCCGCCCCTCTCTCTCTCTCTCTCTCTCTCTCTCTCTCTCTCTCTCTCTCTCTCTCTCTGTCTCTCTGCATCCTTCTCTCTGTTGCTCTCAAATAAATAAACAAAAAAAATTTAAAAAAAAATCTAAACCCTGTGTTTCCTCCAAAATCCAACTGGTTGCATAGTTTTCTTTGGAGATATTAATATGAGGCTGTGGCTATAGAGGAATGTCCTTGCTCACAGGAAACACTGTGAAGTATTTAGGAACAGAGTATCATAACTTGCTTACTCCAAATGGTTCCCAAAATATAAAGTGCAATGTGTGTGTGTGTGTGTGTGTGCGTGCGTGCGTGCGTGGGTGCGTGTGTGTGTGTGTGTAGATGGGGGGAGGGGATGAGCCAATGGGTAACGCCCTTCCTGTGCCAGCCTGACAGTCCAAGCTTGAGTCTCCAGAGCCCAGGTAAAGAAGGACGCAATGTCAATGTGGGAAACTTCAGCTCGCCTACACCAAGAAGAGACATGGACACAGGAGAACCGGAAGCTCAGGAACCAGCGAGGCTCGCACATGCGCTGGTGGACTACAAGCCACTCTGCCTCAAAACAAAGGGCACGGATTGGCATTGACCTCCACACACATACAAACACACACATCAATTGAAAAAGCACATAGGTGGGGCTGAAGAGATGGTTTAGTGCTTAAGGCACTTGCTTGCAAAGCCTAAGCACCCAGGTTCAATCCCCCAGTACCCACATAAGGCAGATACATGTGGGGGCGCATGTATCTGGAGTTTGTTTGTAGTGGCTAAAGGCCCTGGTGCATCCACTTTCCCTCTCTCTCAAGTAAATAAAAATAAAAATAAAAATCATATATATATATATATATATATGTATGTATATATATATATATATATATAATATATATGCAAGTATTTTTGTATTTAGAGAACAAATAATGCCAAGAGATTGCTATATGTTGAATTTCACTGAAGCTAATTAAGTGTTCAAGATTCTGCCATTTTCTATTTGTTTTAATATTTTAGTTGGAACAAAAACAGCTCCAGTTCCATCTCCTCCATAAAACACTTCCTGAATTCACTGACTAATTCCTTCAAATTCCCACAGCACTTATGCACTGTTTCTCTTCTTCCACCTTGTCCTACAGTTATTGAAGAGCTGACATAGTGAGAATCACTGGAGTTTGAAGCCAGTCTGAAACTAGAGTGAGTTCCAGGATATCCTGGACTAGAGTGAGACCCTAACTCAAAAAAAAAAAAAAAAAAAAAAACTATCACATTTGGATAAAGGTCAGGACCCAGATATTCCTACTGCCATTGTGAAAACCCAAAGTTTATTGAACGTCTGGTACTGGGAAAATCATTCAATAAGTGTAAAAAAAAAAATCAGCTAGGTTTCTGCTCATCACAATGGCATTGCCCAAAAGTGATGATTTTTCTTTTTCTGCTAATGAAGCATTTGGGGGTCAGAGGTGCTGAGTGACCTGCCCAGAGCCATGTCATTAGCAAATGGCTCCTGCGAGACCTGGATCCTCCTCTTCTGGCGGCTCTCTTCAAAGCACACCGCACGGTCAGGTTTGCTTGCTGGGTCCTGAATCAAGCTCAGGAATGCCCCGAGAACAATGAGGCGGGATGGCATGAAGGAAAGAACGTGGTTTTGAAGGGAAACAGACCTGACTTCAGTTCTCAACGACGCTGTGAACTTGTGCCACCCTGGGCAAATTCCTAAACAACTTTGTCGCTGAGTACTGTCATTTGAAAATCACCATGGCAAAAATACGTATAAGAAGCCACTTACCTCACAGGGTTGCCACGGGGATGAAGTGACATGATGAAGACTGGAAGAGCATCAGGGGCGTTCATAACAGGCCAGACGAGGCTGCATCTCTCCTCTTGTCGCTGCCCCTCGCCAAAGGTTTGCCATCTACATTCTCGCTGTGCGCAGAAATCCCCAAGTTCGGTGCTGAGAACTACCAGCAGAAGGATCTTTCAAGCACAAGCAAGGATATTTTAAAAAGGCAGACAGAGAAGCATTGCCCCAGAGACGTAACGGCCACACCAAGGAGAGGGCATGGAAAACCAGTCTAGAAAGAGGGCGGTGGGAGGTGGTTACGTTCCTGTTGTTAAGAAAGCTTTCCCAAGGCAGAGCCCTGGAAGCTTTTGTGTAGCAAAAGCATTTTAAATGCTCTCCTTGGTGCACTTATATGGAACTGCTTTTGTGGCAAAGAAGTATGGGAATATCAAAATGCTACTGAATCCCCCCACCCCCGAAGGAATCTAGAGAGGTTATTTACGAAGCCTTGAGACTAGTCCGAAAACCTACATTTTCTTATTATCTTTTTCTTCTATTTGCTGGCCACCTACTCCAGGGCATATCATGACTAATAAACTAAAGAATCACATTAATTCAGTCTTTACTAAACACAAATCGATTGCATACACCTTCCATTTTATTGCTCCTTTAGTTAAAAACCTCCTGAGTGTTGGAGAAAATGCTCAGCGGTACAACACTTACCCAGAATACACAGAGCCCTGGGTTCACTCTCAGCACTGAAAAAGAAAAAAAAAAAAAAGGAAAGCTGTTTTAGCATAAAGATGATTGTTTATTTTGCTACAAGTGAAGACACTGGGATGCACAGAAGCTAAGTATCTTATGCAACATTACATAGCTACAGGTGTTGGGAAAACTTCAGTAGATTTATTCATTTATTCAAAATATTTATTGAGTGACTACATTGTGCCAGGTTTATCTAGTTGCAAAGTTAATCCTCTTCCTAGTAATGCAGAATTTGGGGAAGAATGAAATACTATAAAAATGCAGGGCATCTCAGGCCTGGGACCCAAGCTTTTGGATTCTTATTAAATTAAATTTAATTTAGATTATTAAATTTAGCAAATAATTTAATGAAACAAACTCCAAAAAAGGTGTTGCAGTGAGGTTTTAAAGACAACTTTAAAAGACCCCATAGTTTTTATCAATTTTAATGATGTTCAAACATCCCCATAATCCAAGGTCTTTTAACTGAGCCATAATACCAAAAAAACTCAAAAAAAAAAAAAAAGCCATAATGGCACAGAATGGCACTCACACTGAAAAAGATGGCACTGGGCATAGCAATGAAATATTCAACCAATACAAGATTTGAACAGGGCAAACATCAAACTCTGTAGCTCCAAGTCCAACAACTCTAGTCAGTGAAAAGTCTCCAAGTCTGATAACTCTAACCAGCAACAAGTCTCTGGAATTCCAATTCCAAGCCTCCAGCTAGGCTATTCACAGTCCTGAAAAACATCATCCAGGGCTGGCAGCCCTTCTTGACAGCCATTTCGTGATCCTAGCATCTTCACTGAGTCTCCACTGCAACCCATTATCCATCCTCACAGCTCTATCAGGTCTCCAGACAGGCATCCAGCAAACCTGCTTCACACTGCCCATGGCCGTTTCCAAAACACAAGACCATGTTGCAAACTCAATGACCCTCTCTTTCTTGTATTTCTTATACTCAGTAATACCAGGTAGGGTGCCAATTTGTTAATGGGGGGGGGGAATAAAGCAGACTTTGAAGAATAGGATACTCCTTGAGCACTCAGGGCCCTTCAAAAGAGGCTACATTCTTTCTATTGTTCCAATGCAGGTTCAGCTGGCCCAATCTCAATGGTTGTAATCTCTCAATTGCAGCTGAACAGCAGCAGTTCAGCCTAAAGATTTCTTTCTGTGCCATAACCCTCTGCTCACACCAGTCCATTTCTATGCAATGCAACCCTGCACAACTGCTCAGGACATGGGCATAACAGCAAGCCTCTCACACAAACTGCCTCTAGCCCAGTCCAGGCAAAGCACCTTTTCACCCTCATAAGCCAAACCTCACAGTCCACAGTTCTTAATGCATTCACGTCTTTCAGCTCTGACCAGAATAGTCCATCAAGCAGTACTTACAGCACTTCAAGGCATCCCTTAGGCCAAGGTTTCAAATCCTTCCACATTCCTCTTGAAAATCAGCTCCAAAAAGCCAAAGCCATACAGTCATGTGTCTAGCAGCAATCCCACTCCTCAGTACACTTTACTGTTGCAGTCAGGTTCACACTGTTGGCAGAAATCACCTGACCAAAAGCAGCTTTTGAGGGAAAAAAGGTTATTTTGGCTTACAGACTAGAGGGGATGGTCCAGGATGGCAAGAAAAAATGATGGCATGAGCAGAGGGTAGACATTACTTCCTGGCCAACATCAGGTGGACAACAGGAACAGGGGAGTGTGCCAAACACTAGCAAGAGGGAGCTTGCTATAATACCCACAAGTCCACCCCCAACAATACACTCCCGCCAGGAGGGGTTAATTCCCAAATCTCCATTAGCTGGGAACCTAGCATTCTGAACACCTAAGTTTATGGGGGACACCTGAATCAAACCACCACAAAGGGTAAATGAGAATTATGCAGTTTATGTTAGGATGAATTAGGATCCAGGGAGAAGTCTAGCTGAAAGACGCAAATCAGAAGGGAATTCCCTCTACCCCAACTGGCAAGGCAAGGGGAGATGGAGAGAATCTCTATCTCTGAGAAATCTTTTGGGATGGGGGAGCATGAGGAAGACACACCCACTTGGAAGCAAAGCCTGGGGAGCACAGGCCAAAGATTCTGAAGCGGCACACGCTTATGCACATACGGGAAACAAAGCCTGTGGATGCAAGCCCTTGGTCTTCGCATAGAGGCTCAGGAAAGGCTGAGATATGGGGTAGGGAAGAGCTCAGAGCTCGAGAGATCAGGCGTGTGACAGTGAGAAAGCATGCGGAAACAAAATGCAGGTAGCAAGCAGGCAGGAAGAACCCAGGCAAGGAAGCGCCGCCCTTTGCCAGCCGGAGGAGCACACTTGTACTCAGGTGGAAGTTCAGAAGGAAGGGGAGCAAGACAAAGAAGAGAGATTACAAACCTGGTCAGACTCCTTCCTAAGATCAAAAGTCTAATTAGGATGACCCTCCTCATCTGACTTAGATGTATAAGGGAGAGATGTGATTGGCTGGTAGACTCAAAAGACTAACTCAGGAGGGGCCAGCCCACCTAGGTGTGCCAGGTGTGTGGGGGGGTGAATTTGAAGATGAAGCAGGAAGCTGCTTTTTTTGGGGGGGGGGGTTGCTCACAGTCATCTTGGATGAGACTGGTTCTAGTCTTGCCAGTGCAGACAGGGTGACATCCATATCCCTTGGGGCCTCTGTCCTTGGCTGACTGCCTATAAGAAAGCTCTCTTTCTCCCCCACTAGTATCTGATTCCTCCTCGTAAAGTTAGTAGTGTCGCAGTATTTTCTGTCATTCATAACATTCTCTCAGAACATGAAAGCAATTTGGCTGAAACACAGGACTCAGGCAGGGTGATGAGGTCAGTGGGCATAGCTAGGTGACAGGTGTCCACCTGTTTCAGCAGCACTCCCAAGTGCCCATCTCCAAGCTGGAATCTGGTAAAGGATGGCACTGCCCTTCTCAGGCAAGTTGTGTGCCTAGCTATGCTTGTCTGCTTATAAACTTTACATCAGTGACATGCCTCGGAGCCTTCATTTGCTAGGAAGCTGACAAGAGGCGAAGACGGGCGCACTCAGCTGCAGTAGTGTGTGACTTTAGGCAGAGCGTGGTCCTTAGGGGCTGTCACCTGTATGACGATGCAGCCTCTCCCTGTGAAGCAAGGAAAGGCATGTATATAGTATTAGTTATTTTTCTTGTTGCCATAACCAAATACCTGATAAGAAGCAACTTAAGGTGGGGGAGTTTATTTTAGCTTACAGTTTTAGAAGGGGTACAGCCCATCCTGGCAGGGAAGACATGGTGGCAGGAATGGGAGGCAGCTGGTCACACTGTAGCCCCAATCAGACAGCCACAGCCAGGAAGTAACGCCAGGCTATCAAGCCTCAAGACCTGCTCCCCCCCCTCCCCCCCAGCGACTCACTTCCTTCAGCAAAGTTCTATTTCCTAAAGGTTGTACACTATTCAAAAGACACCTACTGGGCTGGAGGGATGGATTAGCTGTTAAGGCATTTGCCTGCAAAGCCAAAGGACCCTGGTTCTAGTCCCCAGGACCCACGTTAGCCAGTCATGTCTGGAGTTCATTTGCAATGGCTGGAGGCCCTGGTGCTCCCTTCTCTCTCTCTCTCTCTCTCCCTCCCTCCCTCCCTCCCTCCCTCCCTCCCTCTCTCTCTGTCAAATAAATAAATAAATAAATATTTTTATTTTAAAAAGACACTCACTGACTAAATAGATGAGCCTATAGTCCACATTTAAACCACAACAGCAAACCATAACCGGTGGCTTCCTTCTTTAATCCCAGCACTTGGTCAGTTAAGGTAAGAGGATGGGCATGAATTTGAGGCCATCCAGGACCACAGAGTGAGTTCCAGATCAGCCTGGACTAGATGGAGATCTTGCCTCTAAAAAACAAGAAAGAAAGAAAGAAAGAAAGAAAGAAAGAAAGGAAGGAAGGAAGGAAGGAAGGAAGAAGGAAGGAAAGAAAGAAAGAAAGAAAGAAAGGAAGAAAGAAAGAAAGAAAGGTGCTGGAAAGATGGTTTAGCGGTTAAGCACTTGCCTGTGAAGCCTAAGGACCCCGGTTTGAGGCTCGATTCCCCAGGACATAAACCAGATGCACAAGGTGGTGCATGCATCTGGAGTTAGTTTGCAGTGGCTGGAGGTGCTGATGTACCCATTATATCTCTCTTTCTCTCTCTCTCTCTCTCTCTCTCTCTCTCTCTCTCTCTCTCTCTCTCTTTCTCTCTGTCTATCACTCTCAAATAAATAAATAAAAACAAAAAAATTCAAACCATCTTTGCTCATTTCTGCTATGTGGAAATATATTTGTTATAGAATTCTTCAGAACTTTAGAAATGTCCAAATTAGGTTTGGTAGTATACTCCTCTAATTCCAGCACCCGACAGCACTGCTGCAAACTGGAGACCAGTTTGGGTTACACTGGGAGAGTCAAGCCAGCCAGGACTACATGGCACAATCTGAGGCTTGTACAATCTGCACTAGTCATGAGAGCAAGGTTTTACTGCCATAACAAATGGTCCCTGATTCTCTGGGGCTCACAATAATAAAACTTGGCTTCTGGGAGCTGGGGAGGGGAATGGTTGAGAACAAAAAATGCATTTACATATTTGAAAATGTCATAACGAAACATGTTACTTTGTGCGGAAACCTAAGGAAGTGATAATAAATGATAGCCCCTTGTCAGCTGTGGCTCTGACCTACTTGGTAGTTTGCCCCAGAATTCCCTAGCTGACAGCTGGCTCCATCTGGACCCTTAGGAGTCACATGACAGTGTGACATACTAGTAATCACCCCTCCATGCCAGCTCTTTTGGCCTCTGATAGACAATGTGCCTTTCATTCTCAGTTCAAAGCAAGTCTCAATGCCTTGCCCCCCACAGCATGGCATCATGTTTTCTTCTTCCTCAGGGAAGGCCCCCCAAAGGGGAATACAAAGGTTTCAATTCCTATATTTGTGGTTATGGGTAAAGTGATTGTGAATTTCCCTTCCTTGTACTTTGGAACCATTCTCTAATAAATTTACTCATTAAGAAATAGTTCAGGGCTGGATAGATGGCTTAGCGGTTAAGCACTTGCCTGTGAAGCCTAAGGACCCTGGTTCGAGGCTTGATACCCCAGGACCCACATTATCCAGATGCACAAGTCTGGAGTTTGTTTGCGGTGGCTGTGGGCCCTGGCATGCCCATTCTTTCTCTTTCTCTCTCTCTCTCTGCCTCTTTCTCTCTCTGTGTCTGTCGTTCTCAAATAAATGAATAAAAATAAGCAAACAAAAAAAGAGAAATAGTTCTAAGGGGTTGGAGGGATGGCTTAGCGGTTAAGGCGCTTGCCTGCAAAGCCAAAGGACCTTGGTTTGATACCCCAGAAACCATGTAAACCAGATGCACAAGGGGTCACATGCATCTGAAGCTCAATTACAGGGCTAGAGGCCCTGGCATGCCCATTCTCTCTCTCTCTCTCTCTCTCTCCCTCTCTCTCCCTCTCTCTCTCCCTGCCTATTTCTGTATCTCTCTCTCTCAATTAAATAATAAAATATTTAAAAAAGAAATACTTCAGGGGCTTCTGGAGAGATTGCTCAGTGGTTAAAGGGTGCTTGCTTGCCAAGTCTATCAGCCAGGGTTCAACATAGGTTTGATTCACCAATGCCCATGTAAAGCCAGACACATGAAGTGGCACATGCATATGGAGTTAATTTGTAGCAGCAAGAGACCCTGGCATGCCTATTCTCTCTCTTTCTCTCTCATATGTAAATAAATGAATAAAATATTAAAAAACAGATATTTCAGAATCAGACAAGTGGTCACCTTAAATAATGTAAACATTTAATATTTTAAAACTAGCTGTTGTAAGTTATGCCTGAAGGATAGTAAATCTTCAGCATTTGCAAAGAAAGCAACTTTCAGTCTGGGAATAAACTTTCCTTTTCTGGCAGGAGGCTTGGATAGCAACACTGCAGCTCTCAGTGAATGGGTGTCAGGGCGTCAGATTTGAATGTGTAATGAGTAAACATTGGCAGAAACCCCCTTTGCCACGTGACTTCAAAACAAACACCAGTCAGCAGGGAACTACCAGCTGTGTGAGTAGAAAAACACTCAAGCTCTCTTCCTCTGTGCAGAGAAAAAAAAAAAAAAAACCTCCCTGGCTCTGATCACATTCCCTTCTCAAAAGCTGTAGGGCATAAGATGATTCTTACACAGGCTCCAAGTATAAAGCCCCACCCCTGGAGAGTCCTGGCAAGGCCATTTAAACAAAGTTCAGAGGAAAACAGAAGTAAGGCAGGAGATCAAGTTCAGGTATTTACAGAGTCTTGCCTTCCTTTAAATAAACTGATCTCTGGGAAGAAGAAGAAGGAAAAAAAGAGTATTTAGCAAAGAATTTAAAGTAGTTGATTTCTAATGTAGGCTGTCATATATAACCCTCCCCCCTCACATTTCTAAGATTCTATGCTGGTAGAAGTGTGTGTGTGTGTGTGTGTGTGTGTGTGTGTCCATGTGTGTGTGTGATGAAGGGAGCAAGAACAGTATTTTGAGTACAAAAGAGAGTGAAAAGAAATGTACTTTATATAATACAATTGCACAGCAAATAACCTCTCCCCCCCTCCACCACTGCAGAAAATGAATGTCCTGGGAACTATGAAGTTGTCTTCCACGATGCAATCTGCATATGGAATTTGATTCCTTAAAAATCTTTGGCACTTTTTTTTGGTCTGCTTCAGTGATGAGGTGTTGGGGGCCTCTGGGAAATTTTGCAGAAGAGGGGGCGGAAAGACTGTCAGAGCCACATGTTGGGTCATGATATGCAGAGACATTTATCGTACCAATAACTGTGGGCTAACTCCACAATGCACGACCCATATACCTTAACAAGGAGGGGCCAATGGGGAGGGGGTAGGTCACAGATGAGACTAATAATGGTACCAAACTGCCTGTATTTGCTGATTAGAAAAGTAATAAAAAGAATAAAAAAAAAAGAAAAGAAAAAAATCTTTGGCACTGAGTCAGGACTTGATTTGTAGGAATGACACTTGCCCAGTGCTTCGTTCAGAGCAGCAAGGGGGAGGTAGGGAGGACACCGTGAGAGCTCTGCCTAGTCCCTAAAGGTCACCAGAGAGAAAACCCATAAGGAAGCAATGCCCTTAAGTCATTAGCAAGTTGAGGCAGGCTGTCCTAGGATGAGTGAGAATCCCTGCTGAACATCACATTTCACTTCAAACAATTGTCCTGTCTGTGTTTTCCTCCCATGACTGTCAACAGAATTCAAGTGAAGTAAGCCTGGGTAAATAGGAAATGTTTCTAAATAAGTCCAGTGTGCTTCTTTGACTTGCATGGATGTAACTGTCTAATCTAGCCAGCATGGTGGGAAAATCTCCACAACAAATGCTCAAAACTTCAGTGTTGATATATGTAAAATTGGGTCTCGTTACCAAGATACCACAGAGAATATCTGAGCAAAAGAAATTAAGGGGAAAAAAAGAGATAAATGTGCTAGGCTCATTCTTATCTTCTCTGACAAGCAGTGTGGCTCCCTGCTGCCCTTCGCCAGCTACTTATTATAGAAAGGGTGCTGGTCAGGAGATGTGTGGAATTTTAAGAGTGTAACTAAACGCACACACACAAAATTATCTCAACACGGCTGATGATAAGTAGTATAAGAGACAGATACTGACAAAAAAAAATATGGTTCATCTTGAGAAAAGTGTTACAAGTATGGTCACAAGATTAAAATTCTTGAAAGATTTAGAATCCATGGTTAATGTGAAATCTAAACTTGCACAGAGCTTTCTTCTTATCTACAACCAATTCAAGTATCTTTTGGACTGCTGAACAAAATGGCTGATAGAGGCCTATAGATAGCAATAGAAGTCATGAAAACTAAATAGAGCATGAATATCTCATGTGTGCATCTGTACACAGCAAGGTACATGTGGACATTTATGTGTCCAAACACAGTGGGGACCAATAGACACATATATAGAAAGATGTGTGCCATCACAGATTCCAAATTAACTACAGGTTCCAAATGCACCCAGCTTTTATATGTACAAGCGGGGAGGGGAATGCTCCTATATTACTGAGAAAATATTAACTGCAAAAATTGTTTTTGGAGAGCCATGTAACAGTGTATATAAAAATCAATAGATCCATATGTTATTCAACCTTACAACTTATCTCCTTGGCCCCTCTCACACATCTCTAGCACCTAAGGCGTGTGTGAAAGGTCACTATTGTGGGAGTATTTTTACTCACAAGAAAAGGAGGGGCATGGGAGGAAAGTAGATGCCAGCTGAAGGAGAATATAAGGCAGCTTACAGGTCACGCTCCCTGTGAATTATTAGCAACCATCTCAGACAAAGACCTAAGTCTGTCAGAGCTGAGTGGTTGCTCATGAGGGAGTTCATAGGTTCCTTTTTGAGGGGGAAAAAAAAAAGAAGGAAGAAAGAAGGGCTGGGGAGATGGCTTAGCAGTTAAGGCACTTGCCTTCAAAGCCAAAGGACCTAGGTTCAATTCCCCAGGACTCATGTAAGCCCAGATGCACAAGATGGCACAGCCATCTGGAGCTTGTTTGCAAGCACAGAACATCAACCACCACCTGTGTTGTGGGTGTTCAGACCCCATGACTCCCTGATCTCTTCATTCTCTCCCAGAATCCCTGGCAAAGTCAAGATGCTGAGAGAGGAGCTTATGTGAGTCAGATATGGATGCAGAAAAGTCACTAATGAATTTATTAAGTTACCTCCACTGAGAAAACCCAGAGCAGTGATCCACTGCTGTGCATTTGGATCCGGATGAGACCCTGAATTTGTAGGCACACGAGTGAAGAAAGAGCATTGCTGTCTCGCAGCTCGGTCTGTTACGGAGCCAAGCTGGTCAAGTGCGCATGTGTTCTCCTGGCTCTCCCTTCCCGTCCTTTCTCTGGCATCCTCCTGCACCGTTTTTGGAAAGCTTCACTCTAGAGAGACCTGAAAATGTGTCCACCCAGCCAATCCCTTCACTTAATTATTAGCAGCTCCGGTAAAAGTTGTCGGTGGCGGGGCTGGAAATAGCTAACTGGAAAAGGCTTCTCAGAGTTCGTTTGCTTGGGGGATTGCAGAAACCTTGTCCTAGGCACACGGAGATAGATAACAGTGGGTACTGGTTAGACACTAAACTAAGAATGAGGCATAATTCATTCTCTGTGACTAATTGGCTGAGTGACCTGAGTCAAAGGAGGGAAGATCACTTGTAGAGACAAGTTAGCAACTTTGGGCTCTCTCCATTTTTTCATAGCAACTTTTTATGTTTTTACAAAGTTATATTTGAAACACAGAGCCTTCCAACTTTGCCTTAAACCATACAGCAATTTACTTTGCCCATATTTGAGTGTCTTTACCTAAGTAAACAAGAAGAGTCAACTTGTTGCTCTCTCAAAAAGGTTTATCTAATTCTCGTAGCCTGTGAATCATTTGACCCAATGAGAAAGAAACAAGTCCTCTCTTGCTATTTCCACATAGCTTTTCTCTTCTTGGCCTGTGTTTCACAGTAAACTTTGGGGACATAGAAACAAAATTGTGTTCAGCACATAAAGACGATGAAGCAGTGGTTCACTCATTAGTTGTCAATATAACACAACTCCTATTCCCCAGGGGCTGTTGCTTCGCCCTTGGCCGCATTGCTCAGCTCCGTCTGTTTAGAAGACACTAAAAAGCAGAACTGGGCTGGCCGTTTACGTTGGTGGTGAACTTTGTGCCTCATTTGTGTTGTAACTACAGAGTTTACTCAAGTCCACCTGGTAATTCAGCTCTTTGAGATAAAGGAGGTTTTCCCCAGGGGAATACTAACAGCTTATCTTCTTGCTATAGGGCTGGCATATAGCTGGCAGGGCCTTGAAAACAGTGGGCAAGCATTGAAAAAAAAAAATTTTTTTTTTTAATGAAACGAAAAGGTTACTGCTATATAAAAGAAATGAAAGCCACTACTTAGGGACAAAGCATAAGAACTTCTTTGGAGAAACCGCTTTATCTATATGTGAGTCTACATGCGTGTGCACATGAGTGTTAGCATTGTGTGAAAGTGTGCCTAGAAGGAGGTGAGGATCCTGAAGAAAATAGCTAGTGAAGATCCCAAAGCAACTCTTGTTTTCTACAGCTATCTACACCGTGAGTTCTGGATCAATTTCTCGTGGCCGACATTGATAGGTTCATTTGGTTGATCTTTTCCAAGTCATTTCCTTTTGGAAAATTAAGTTGAAAGTAACAAAATAAAGCCGGGTGTGGTGGCGCACACCTTTAATCCCAGAACTAGGGAGGCAGAGGTAGGAAGATTGCCATAAATTCGAGGCCACCCTGAGACTACATAGTGAATTCCAGGAAAGCCTGAGCTAGAGTGAGACCCTACCTCAAAAAAAAAAAAAAAAAAAAACCCTGAAAGTAACAAAATAATAACAAGAGTGTTCTATATCCCTGACCAACCTAAAGCCTTCTCCATATTCAAGACCTAGTACAGAAAAACAAGGGCCTGTTCCAGCTCCCACTAATCCTGGTGCTGTTTCTACCTGACACATGTGCATGATTTTAGCCTAACACCCATGAAAGTAGCATTATTGGGACCTTTCTTCAACAGGGACTGTTTCTTAGAGAAAGAACGTATGTGGACAGAGAGGAAGGCACACACATATGCACAAGGCCACTGCCACGTGATTATTAAGGTGGATGTTGGAATAATGCCTCTGAGAGCCAAAGAGAAGCAAAGATTCACAGCAAATAAGCCAGGAGAGAAGGGTGGGCTTCAGAAGGAAACAACCCTGCCCATACCTTAGTCTTGTGTTGTTGGCTCCAGACCATAACATGATACGTTTTTTCTCTTTATGCCACCTCTTTGTGATCCTTTGTCATAGAGCCTTGAGGAACCAAATGCGGTTAGGCTTGCTTATCGTCAGCTCCTGTACCCACACACCCTTCCTGTGGCCCTGTATCCATACACTTCCCAAGCACAGGAGAAATGTTCACTTAGGACTGAGGTTCCCCTCTACTTTCTTCCCTTCTGATCCTGACTTTTCTAATGTTCTAGAAATATCTATAAGACATGCCCACTGTAAAATTAATTTTTTTTTTAAAAGTGACTAATTCTACCTGTGGGCCAAATAGAAAGGAAGTGAAAGCAGAGCTATTGAGCCGATTCAGGAGTTTTACCCAAGGGCTCCAGTGGAAGGTTCTGGCTGGCCAGTCTACCTCCAGTGAAGAAAAGAACAGAGGCAGGATTTCCCTGTAAAGGACCTTGCAGTGAAGTCTGATACCAAGGAGCCGATTACATTCCGATATCCTGCTGACAGTACATGCTTCCCCCCTTCAGCACTGTCTATAATCAGCCCATGTGGACCATACACTTAAACAAGTCGGAGTCCCTGGTCCTGATGTTTCCTTTTAGAGGACTATCAGGGGCTTAGGTGTATGGAAGTGCCTGTAATTAGGCTAGAGTTAGCAGTTGCCCGAAGGACCTGTCAAGAAGATGCCTATTCAGAAGATTCGTATGGTATGGTTTTTCCTGAAGAGACTGACCAGTGATCTGTTTAATCACCCCAGATAGGGCACCAACCACAGACCAAAGAAACTATCCATCTGGGCTGGAGAGATGGCTCGGCAATTAAGGCACTTGCCCGCAAAGCCAAAGGACCCAGGTTTGACTCCCCAGGACCTACATAAGCCAGATGTACAAGGTGGCGCATGTGTCTGGGGTTTGTTTGCAGTCACTGGAGGCCCTGGTACACCCATTCTCTCTCTCTCTCTCTCTGCTTGGTTGTCTCTCGGTCTATCTAATAAATAAATAAAAATAAAATATTTAAGAAACTATCCATCCACATCTAGCTTGGTGACCCAGTGAGTTTATTGGCACTGCTTAAGAATATGGTCAATGGTTAGACAGCTGCCTCACCAGAAAGTTCACCCCAGCGGGGTGAAAACTCACAAAAGCTACATTTCTGGAGCTTCCTACCCAGCTTCCAGGCAGTTCTACTGAAAAGTCCAGTAAATTCCTTATATAAACTCAAAAAGGGGCCTCTGGGATCTTGTAACTTTCTGACCTTCCTTAATCGGTGAGTTTCAGCAGCTTCAAGACTTTCCTTTGCTTCCTGAACCTTACAAGCCTCCCTTCTCCTTCCAGAAGGGAATATTTCCAACCAGAGGCCATGCCTACACAACAATGCGTTGTGGCATTACTTTAGGATAGGGGACAAGGTCAAGCATCAGAGAGGTGAACAGATGGCAGTGCATGCTGGGAATTTCTGGCCAGGAATCACTCATTGGGCATTGTGGATGAATGGAATGCTTTTGTGTCCAGGTCACAGGAGGAAGCTAAGACTAAGTTTAGCTGCTTCTAATATAAGATTCATTAAAGAGGAATGGATTTGATTATTAACAAATGACAATATATTCCACATATCTCTAATTTCTTCAGAGAGAGACTTTTCCTAATTCATGACTCTTCATGAGAAAGAAATTCAAATATGACCACAAGACCCCAATGGATAACATCATTAAGCTGAGAAAAGATGACAGGAATCTAAAACAAGCATCCAAACACAGAGATGATTTATTTCTTTCTAGCTCGGAAAAAAATAATAATAATAATTACCAAAAGATACGGTACCTGAACAGTGTTAGTGAGAATGGGATAGTGATTTGTAAATAAGTAAGCTAAAGCTTCTAGGGAGTGAACTCCCGGAAGCCATCGTCCTTTGTGAAGAAGGCTTCTGCGGCACATCATGGTTGCTGTTGACAGGAGATACTGGCAGGTAGGCCAGCTGCTTTAAGCAAGCCTCTGCAGGGACACTTTCGTGCTGGCCTGTGCTTCCAAAGGAAGCCATTTTCAAACACTCTTCTCAGCCCAGTAATGCTCACACTGCCCTTGCTGCTCTCAAGGCATATCTCTGAGCCACCTACCCAACAAGCCTTCTAGCAGACACCAACGATGATGGAAAAGCAGCTTGAAAAATACCTTGGAAATCTGCTGCAGCAGACAAGGGTCCAATGACACATGCACGTTTCAAAGTCGAAATGTGTCAGTGCCTGAACACATCAGCTTTATTTTCAAGCAAAAGACAAAGCTTCTCTCAGGAGTCAACAGGAGTCCATTTCCACAGCATCCATCCACTCTGTCTCTGTCATCCATCCCCATATCCAATGAGGCAGCTAATCAATAGAGGGAAACCTCAAGTTGTGGAGGGGATGCTAATGGGCCTCATTCAACTCCACTAGTAGTAGACAATCACACTTCCACAAGGCAGGGCACTGCAGGAGAAAAGAAATAATGTTAAATATTTGTTGACTCATCATTACATGACAGGTACTGTTAATAGTCAAATATATTACTCACACTTTCCTTAAAATAACTTCATGAAGGCTGGAGAGATGGCTCAGCAGTTAAGGCATTTGCCTGCAAAGCATAAGGACCTGAGTTTGACTCCCCAGTACCCAGGTAAGGCCAGATGTACAAGATGGTGCATGCATCTTGGAGTTTCTTTGCAGTGGCTAGATGTCCTGGCACACCCATTCTTTCTCTCTGTCTCTCTTTCTCTCTCTCATTGTCTGCCTTTTCCTCTCACACTCTCTCTTAAATAAACAAATAAAATATTTAAAACATAGCTTCAAGAGATTGAAGCTACTATTAGCTTTATTTGAAATGCAAAATGTTAATTAAGTTGCCCGTGGTCTTCTGCACAATCAGCCACACAATTAGAAAATCAAAGAGCAGAGTGTGGATTTAAAGCCCAGTAATTGGTCCAGAAATGTTGCATTCTCCAGAAATTTGAAACCTCCTCTGATAGCCTTGAAGACTGAGTGGAAGATGGAGTTCATGGTGACGAGAAGAGCTATAAGGACATCGACTCACCATTAACTCAGGGCAGGATCATTCTTCCTTGGGGACGTCCCTGTACACTGTCACATGCCCTGCTTAGGAGATTCCCCTCCCCTGATCTATGAAAACAGTGTGGGAGGGGAAGGGTAGGAGAGGAGTGCTCTCCATTCCCGGTAGAGTCACTGACTTCACATTCTAAAACGCATTATTCCACTGCATAGCATTTTCCCTCAAGCTTGTAGGAATTCTAATATCATTTCTAGGAATTATTTACAGAAGGTTCCCCAATGTTTTTGTTCCCCATGCCTTCAAGATAAAGTTGCTCTAAGGTAACTAAAGACATAGCAGAGTTGACAGAGGAAAACACAGATGAACCGTCATTCTATTCAGCTTCCTTCTTGGCGCTGAGTTAATGGGATGCTCCTGTGGGGTCTTGTGTTTCTCTAGAAGTGAAGCACCAGCTGACTGAGGGACCTGGCCCTCCTGATGTTGTCAGGAGTTCTGCCATGAGTCCAATTCCTAGAGCCTTGAAGCTGAAAAAGAAAGGATGAAAGGCGCCCTTGTCTGGGCTGTAGTTGCCATGATGTTGCTGAGACAAATCACCCCACAAAAGCAGCTGATGGGAACAAAGAGTTTACATTGGCTTACAGTCTCAAGGGAAGTCTTCATGGTGGAAGGGAAGGATGGAAGAACAGAGGCTGGACATCATCCCTACCACACAGCATATGGATGGAAGATAAAAACAAGAGATTGAGCTGAGCTCTGGCAAGGGGAGCTGGTTATAACACCCCCAAGCCTGCTCTCCAGAAACACACCACTTCCAGCAAGCCTCCATCACTCAAATTGCCACTAACTGGGGACAAAGCATTCAAAAGCGCATGAGTTTTTGAGGAACATCTGAATCAAACCTCCAGTCTGCTATCTGTGTCTTTGTATATGGTACTCTGGAATATTTTACCTTACCCTCTTGTCTTCTAGCCCTTGCTTCTATAGCTATTTTCCCGGTAATGCTATCAGGAGGCATCCTGTTTGTTCATAGGTTTATCTAATGAACATGTTTCACCGCTCCTCTAGGGTACATTCACTGGAATGTAAGCTCCATGGGGTAATGACCCAAAATTCTCCTCATAATTCCTAGAAAAAAAAAATTGAATGTTATGTAATAATTACTTGGTAAATGCACTAAACGAATTCACTAATCATAGATGCTACCATCTTCCACACTTATTATATCTTTCCTAAACCACAGACAAATCTTACTCATGAGTCCAAGGAAAGACTCTTCAGATTTGAACTGTCAGGTGTCATAGTATTGCATGTTGAATGAGAGTGATTTAGATGTCCCAGTAACCCCAGGAAAGGCTTGGAGACCAACTCCCTTGTCTCTGCCAGGATATTGCCCAGTGTGGAAGCTGGGCCCCCACCTCGACAGCTTCTCGTGCCTACTGTGCACCCACCCTTGTGATTCCCCCCTGAGAAGAGACTTGGCACTTGGTCCAGCTCACTCCATTCAACACTTCATCATTTTTTCCTCTTTCTTTCTTACTCTTGAACTCTCATGGGAAACAGAAGTGTTGATGTGGGACAAAGAGAAACACAAATGTAATATAAAAACAAACTGTGAAGAGAAAAAAAAATTAATGAAACTATGCAATGACTGTAGGTTGATTCATCAGTGGGAGCACATGGAAATAATTAGACCAAAGCTCAATGGCTATGAGAGTTGCAAATATTCAATATTTTATTCACAACTACATATTTGGTGTTCAGGAATTGTATGTTCATTACTTGCTCAAATATTAATGAAATAGCTAGTTGTCCAAAAGACTCATAAAGATATAACGTAGCTCTTCTGAATTGCTATGAGAGAAACAAAACATAAGTCATCTATGGATTGGGAAGATGGTTCAGCAGTTAAAAGTACTTGCTTGCAAAATCTGATGGCCCAGGTTCAATTTCCCAATGCCCACATAAAGCCAGATTCACAAAATGGCACATGTGTCTATATTTTGTAGTAGCAGGCACCCAAGCATGCCCATATTCTTGTTGTCTGTCTGTCTGTCTTTCTCTCTCTCTCTCTCTCTCTCTCTCTCTCTCTCTCTCACACACACACACACACACACACACACAAGTACATAAATAACTAAAAATATTTATTATGTCCAGCATGGTGGCACACGCCTTTAATCCCAGCACTCGAGAGGCAGAGGTAAGAGGATCACTGTGAGTTTGAGGCCACTCTGAGACTAGACTACAGTGAATTCCAAGTAAGACTAGGCTAGAGTGAATCCTTACCTCAAAAAAAAAAAAGAATATATATTAAAAATAACAATTGGAGCTGGAGAGATTGCTTAGTGGTTAAAGGTGCTTGCTTGCAAAGCCTGATGGCCCTGGGTTCAATTACCCAGCACTTACACACAAAGTGGTGCATGCATCTGGAGTTTGTCTGCAGATTTTTCAAGAAAGGCCCTCTTGTCCTTCTCTCTAAAATAAATAAACGGGTTTTTAAAAATAAAAATAAGGGCTGGAGACATGGCTCAGAGGTTAAAGCACTTGCCTGCAAAGTGTAAAGACCTGGGTTTGATTCCCCAGTACCCAGATCAAGCCCACATGAAGATGCACAAAGGGACATGTGCATCTAGCGTTCATCTGCAGTGGCAGGGGGCCCTGCTATGCCCATTTTATCTCTCTCTCTCTCTCTCTCTGTCTCACTTTCTCTATGCCTCTCTATGTTAAACAAATAAATAATTAAAAATAAACATAAGCCATTAAAGTTGAAAAATCTTCTCCAAAATTTCATTCAGAGTTACATATTTGGTGTTCAGGAATTGCATGTTTATAAGGCTCTGAACAAAAGCCTTGATGCTGGATGTGGTGGAGTGTACCTATGATATAACCCTAGCTCTCTGGAGTCTCCGACGATGCTAAATTCAAAGCCTGCCTGGGCTACTTGGCAAGCCTGAATAAAAATAAAGAATAAGGAAAGAAAGAAAGGAAGAAAGAAAGAAAGAAAGAAAGAAAGAAAGAAAGAAAGAAAGAAAGAAAGAAAGCAAGCAAGCAAGCAGGCAAGGCTGAGTTGATGCCTCTCCAGAAATTTTAAATAAAGCTTGCTTTTCTTGCCCAAGAGCTGAAATGAGGTCACCATGGAAGCCATAGGTGCAGGTTGCTTTTCTGACCCTGGATTTCGTGGTCAGTTCTAGGATTGGGCAGTCTAATCACATCCCTCAAGTAGAAACCACGCATGAGCTTGGAGTCTTCTTTCCAGGTTTGATTTCTAATAGGCTTTTATGCTTCAGGCATAATGGCCACATAGCGATAGCACCTGAGTGGACCTTAAAGGGACCCAAAAGGCTTATGTGCCGGCAGTTTGATTCCATCTGCGGATGCCAGTGAGAGGAGATTGGATCACACGGTGTTGACCAGACCCTCTCAGTGGATGAACCCATTCGTTTGTTCCCTGTTGCCTGGGCTGTGAACATTCTTTTGAAGGCGAGAGCTCTTCTCCCGCCCCTACGTTTCTCTTTCTGCTTCCCAGTCCCCATGGAGTAAACGCCTTTGCTTTGCCATGGCCTTCCCACCAAGTCTAGCCTCAAGGCTACAGTGATGAGGTGAAGCAAACACAGACTAAACCCTATGAAACTGTGGCCCAGAATAAATAAATCTTCCCTTTTCAATTTTTTTTCATGAGCATTCTGTCACAGGAGTGAAAACAACCAATATACCTGTTGAGCCAATGACTCAAGAATCCCGAAAGTCATGCAGTAGTTGAATTAGGTATTTTTATTTTCTCTTTGCTGTGACCAAATACCTAAAAAGAAGCAACTCAAGGGAGGCTCATGGTTTGAGGAGCAGTGCATCGTGGTGGGGGTAACAGGAGCAGGAGGCTGCTTGCTCTCACCTGGGCAGACGGGAAAGAAGAGAATATTGCCACTTAACCAGCTTTCTCCTTTTTCTCCGACAATTCAGTCTGGGGCCCCAGCCCATGGGATGGCATCACCTACATTCAGGGTAGGTCTTCCCTTCTTTGGTGATCTTCTCTGAAAGTACCCTACATCCTGTCAACTTGACAATAACAATTAACCATCGCAGTAACCATAACCAAATGCCTTTTAGTACTAGTGCATCGACAGGGCCATAACATTTCTTCGATATCTCTATGAAGAGATGCTATCAAAGTTCTGCACTTTTCTGGTCAGCAGAATTCAGCGTGGATAGCTAGGAAGTTTATAGCCAAAGAAGAAGGAAAGCCAGTGCCTGACAGAAGACAAGGGGTGGCGGGACTTGCTAAAGCAGTTTAGGGTGCTGGTTTGTGAAATTTGGCTCCTAGGCCAATGTTGGGTCCTAGTCAAGCTGAGCCCTCCAAGGAGCA
Organism: Jaculus jaculus; assembly: GCF_020740685.1. Taxonomy (NCBI): domain Eukaryota; kingdom Metazoa; phylum Chordata; class Mammalia; order Rodentia; family Dipodidae; genus Jaculus; species Jaculus jaculus. The sequence continues at coordinate 135,250,474 of NC_059107.1, forward strand.
CGACTGAAATCCAGTCAGGGAGAATCATTGTCAATGGACAAGTGATGTTGAGAAATTAAAACTAAGGATCCTCCACCCCACAAAGTTACAGAACACTCTGTAGGTGTTATTTATAAAGTTGGGGAGAGAAAGAACATTCTGGGTGAGAAGTGTCTGCCTGGCATGTGGCCTGGCGACTCCCAGAACTTCCGTAGTGAAGCATGACATGGTGAAGCCTCCATGAGTGCCTCATGAGGAGGGCTCTGATTCTTCTGCAGTAACAATCAAGTCAGGCTCTTGTGGGTCTTCATCACTCCACTGGGTGTACTCAGCAAAGGCTTATATTGCAATATAGGAATGGATATAAACATATCCATTTCAGTGCTGGAGAGATTGCTCAGTGGTTAAGGCACTTGCCTGCAAAGCCTAAAGACCTGGGTTCAATTCTCCAGTACCTGCATAAAGCCAGATGCACAAGGTGGTGCATTCATCTGCAGTTCCAGTGCAGTGGCTGGAGGTCCTGGCATGCCCATCCGCTCTCTGGTGCCTCTCTCTGGGTCATAAGTAAATAACTGGATTCAAGAGTTTGTTGATAATTTTTAAAGATAACACACAAAAGGGACCTGATATACAGAAGATACTTGACAGCTGTCTCTCCTACCATCAGCATTACTCACTGTCACCTAGTATCACCCTCACTAGCCCTTCGTTGTATGGTGTCTTATAAGCACTTTCCTTAGGTCCATGTGGTGGCTTTTCTCAGACTGCCTTTTGTTTTGGGTGTTGTTGTTGTTACTGTTGTTGATTTGAAGTGGTATTGCACACTCACTCTGAGATTATGATAGCTTGCATAGGACCATTCCTACAATAAGGACACAGTATGAATTGAATGAACAATAAGAGAGAGAGAAATGAGGAGTTGTTAAGTTAAAGGTTATATGAAGACCTAGGAACGGTTCTTAGCAAAAAATGTAAATGATTCACTCAAATGAGCTGACTGACATATATTAAGGCTCCCTAGGGGGAACTGTTTCATTTCTATCCCTAGCATATACATTTATCTGTTCAGAGTCCCTCACATACAGTCTGCTTGAAGAAAGAAATGACCTCCAAGATCTTTTCTTGACCTATTATATACTCTCTAGATAGATAAACGATAGGCAGATAGATGTAGATGACACAGATATAGATCTTTTTCTTCATAGTCAATTCCTAAATAAATTTAGATGGAGAAAAGACTACAGCAGCATCTGAATGAGATACGTATCTCCCCATATGGTTCAAATGAACTATTCCAAGAGATAACAGTTACCATTCAAAATATTACTAAGTAAAAAAAGGAAAAACAATCTACATTTTTATTGCATGAAAGAGTCTCACTGCCAATAAATCAACCTGCTATTTTAATCCTAAACAGAAAAACCCTGATTTGTGAAAAAAAAAAAAATCTTCTGGCAATCACAGAAGGTATTACTAAACATAAAAACGTGTCCTATACTGACTACTGTGGGTGATCTGGGTGCCGAAGGATAAATTTAGCAATGTAAGGCAAATTGACACATGGGGAAAGATTTCACAAAATGAGCCAAACTGGAGGCAATGAACTAGGAGATTTATAAATCTCCTTAACTAGAGCACAGCTAAAGAGAACCCTCCTCTCTGTTTAAGTACACCAGAGTTTCCCAGTCTGGACTCAAGGGCCATTGGCACAGCCACTGACATCATCTTTTTGTATATTTTACTTTTATTTATTTATTTGAAAGAGAGGCGGGGGGAAGAATGGATATGCCAGGGCCTCCAGGCACTGTAAATGAACCCCACATGCATGCACCACCTAGTGCATCTGGCTTACGTGTATCCTGGGGAATCAACCCTGGGTCCTTAGCCTTCACAGGCAAGGGCTTTAACCACTAAACTACCTCTCCAGACCACATCCTCTTTTTTTTGTTTATTAACTTTTCATTTAGCATACAAACTAATAGGGTTCTCTCTGAAATTTTTATGCTTGTATAACATGGTACCTTGTTTTTGTTAGCAACCTCATACTACCCTCCCCAATCCTTCCTCCACCAGAGTCGTCTATGAGATCATGAATTATTGAAAAGTTTTTAAATTGTGCATACTAATGATATTTTTATTTGATTGTTTGTAGGTTTTTAACAGAACTATGTTTTGAGGGAGAGTTTTTGTTTGTCTTTGTTTTTGTTTTTCTGAGGGAGTGTCTCGCTCTAGCCCAGGCTGTCCTGGAATTCACTATGTAGTATCAGGGTGGCCTCGACCTATTGGAGATTCTCCTACCTCTGCCTCCTGAGTGCTGGAATTAAAGGCGTGTGCCATCACGCCTGACTATGTTAATTTTGATTGCTGTTATAACAAAGTTGTTTTATTACCTAACCATATCTCAGCACAACTGCTGACTTAAAGTCAGAAGACTGACATAGGTCTCTCACTGGGCTACATACAAGTCATCAGTTAGGCTGGGTTCCTACTTAGAGGCTCTAAGGAAAACTGTTTTTATTTTTTTATTTTTGGCTTCTGTAACAACCCCTTTCCTTGGCTTGTGCCCCACCCACCCCCATCTTCAAGACCCATGGTGCAGCATCTCTCTGACCTTGTGCCTTTCCTCACCTCTCTATCTCTTAGATGGCCTTTAAAGGCTACCTAAGCATAAAGGTTCTGACCATTAGAGCTCACCTGAGCAATCACCCAGCTTGAAGGCCCTTAAGCTTAATCTTCAAAGTCCCTTTTGCCGTGCCAAGGTAAACAACCTCACATTCACAGGTTCTAGAAGTGAAGAGGTAGACATAGTAGGAGAAAGGTCAGTCTTTGTATAACATGAACTTTTTTCTGTCCTATTTGAAACTCAACTCTTAACTCTTTTTTAAATGTACTCAGTGTGTGTATATGGGGGGTGCATGTATATGCGTTTTCCTATGAGTCCAGGCATGTGTCAGAGGACATCTCTCAGGATGGTCCTTACTGTCCGTCTCATTTTGAAGCAGGGTCTTGAACCGTTCTTCACTGCTCTGCTCCTTTCACAAGCTTTGGGGAAATTTTCTGGTTTTCACTCCTCTTCTCACTGTAGACATGGGGGGATAACAAAAGCCTGCCATGGCTTCCAGCTTTTATTATATACAGTGTGGGGATCTGTTTTATCCACAAGGTCATCTTCCATGCTCCACATTTTTTTTTCATTTTTATGTAATTGAGAGTGACAAAAAGAGGCAGAGATAGAGACAGAGAGGCAGATAGAGAGAATGGGCTTGCCAGGGCTTCCAGCTACTGCAAATGAATTCCAAATGTGTGTGCCCCCTTGAGCATCTGGCTAACAAGGGTCCTGGGGAATCGAGCCTCGAACCACGGTCCTTGTCTTCACAGGCAAGCACTTAACCACTAAGCCATATCTCTAGCCCCATGCTCCACATTTTTTTTTTTAAATTACATTTGTAATTAGCAGCTGAAAAGCAAGGCCTAGGAGTAGGATTTTAGCTTCATAAATCAGCATTTTTCAAATTGGAGTGAACATAAAATCTTGAATGACTACAATATTTTTAAATGTATCTTAAAAAGCATGGACATTTAGAGTCTTCTATAAGTTGTAGACCTTTGGTTTAATCACAAATAGGATTCCTGTGGAAACCATTTAACTTTACTCAATGCTGCCTCCAAAGACCCCATTAACTGGAAAGACCACCTTGAAAACATGTGCTTTGACTTCAAGAAGGGCCGTGTTAAGGAGAACGGGGAGGGTCGTAGAGCACATGTGGACCTCGCTGTGAAAGCAGCTCACTGACCGGGTTCTGCTCCAGCGCGCCAGCACCCTCAGCGCCTGAGAGGCAGAGCAGTCCCTTGGGCATGAACGCTTCACTCCAGCACAGGGAAGCACAGTCTTTAAACTTTTAAAAATATCTTTATTTATTTTCAAGCAGAAACAGACAGGGACAGAGAAAGAGGCAAAGTATGGACATGCCGGAACCTCTCTGCACTCCAAATGAACCTCAGATGCATGTGCTGCTCTGCGCACCTGGCATTACATGGGTACTGAGGAATTGCATCCAGGCTGTCGTGCTTTGCAAACAAGGGCATTTAACCACTGAGCCATCTCCCCAACCATGGAGGCCCTCGTACACTACCTGCTACCCTCCACCTCTTCGTGATACAGAAGAAACACAGCAGCTGCTAGGGTTTGAATGTATCCTCTCAAAGCTCATGTGTTAAAAAGCTAATCCTAAATTCATGTGTCAGTTGTACTAGAAGGTATGCCCTCTTGGAGATAATCAGAATTGAATGAGGTCTTGAGGGCAGAATATCCATGATGGCATTAGTGGCTTTAGAAAAAGGAGATGTGTATCAATAACTTTCTTGTTGCTTGTACAAAATACTGGGCCAGAGGCAGCTTAAGGAAGGAGTTTATTTAGGCTTCCAGATTTGATGGGAAGCCTAGCATGGCAGAAAAAGCATGGTAGAAGCCGGTGGCCAGTGTCCCATTATCACATCAGCAGGGAGGACAGAAAGGAAGAGAGAGAGAGAGAAAGCTAGCTGCCTACAAGCAGGCCTGGCTGTAATGTAGCACCTCTAAGTCCTCCATCAGTGACACACTTCCTCCAGCAAAGATCAACCACCTAAAGTTTCCACAGCCTTCCTTAACAACATTCGTAGTTGGAGATTAAGTATTCAACTACATGTGTCCATGGGAAACAGTTTATATTCAAACCACCACAGACCTGAAGTTTGGTTTTACAAAACAGGGTCTCACTCTAGCCCAGGGTGATCTGGAATTCACTATGTAGTTTTAGAGTGGCCTTGAACTTGTGGAGATCCTCCTACCTCTGCCTCCCAAGAGCTGTGTGCCACCACACCCAGTTTCTGAGGTTATAGTTTTAATTTTTTTTAAAATATTTTTAGCAAGCAGAGAGAGAAAGATGAGAAACAGAGAAAGAATGGGCATGCGAGGGCCTCTGGCCACTGCAAACAAACTCCAGATGCATGGGCCGGTGTGTACCTGGCTTTGCAGGGCTACTGTGGAATCAAACCCAGGTTGATAGGCTTTGCAGGCAAGCACCTTAACCACTGAGCAATCTTCCCAGCCCCTACCATTATAATCTTAAATTTCCCCCAAAGCCCATGTCTATTTTGAAAGCTTTGCAAGCAAAGTTGATAGCACTATTTGGAGGTGGAACCTAGTTTAAGGAAGTGCTACACTGGAGTTATGCCTTTGCAGGTGATATTGGGCTCTGTGCCCTCCTTCTCTCTTTGCTTCCTGATAGCCATAAAGGAAGCAGCCTTGCTCCCACCCTGTGTTCTGCTCCATTACAGAGCCATAGCAACAGAACCAAGTGACCATAAGCTGAAATCTCTGAAATTGTAAGCCAAAATAAATGTTGCCACCTTATAAGTTGGTTATTTCAGGTACTTTGTCACTACAATGGAAACTGATTGACACGCCTGAGAGAACACATTTCTGTGTCTTATCAACGCTAAGTTACAGCAAGAGGTCCTCCCTAAACACCACACCATACTTTTGGTCATAACATTCAATAGAACTATCAGCCAAATAAACGTGTGTGCTTTCTCAATTTCCTAGCCCTGGTGATTTTATTATGGCAACAGAAAATGGACCAGATCAACAGCTTTGATAATTAATACTCAAAACAAGAGCTCCTAGCTCAGTGAAAGAGTCCTACGGTGACTATCAACCACCAGAATAGTGCTAGGGACAAGGGAGACAGGTCACTGAATGTGGCTCTGGATTAGGGATCCACTGATGAGTTGGGAGAGTCTCAGAATCTTTAATAGTCTGAGAACTTACCAATTTCTCTTAGGAGAAAGAGCGTGTGTAGCTCATAGGATTCAAGGACATGTGACCCCAGAAAGGTAGCAAGCCACTATTCCTACATGAACTAAAAAGTGACCCTTGACATTTGAGAGCTATCACCAACCAATAAAGTAGAAAATTAAAAGGAAATGACTGATGGGCTGGAGAGACGGCACAGCAGTTAATTCTGTGTTCTGCACCAACAGGAGGGACTGAGGAGGCCTGGAACTGCTGAGTTCAATGCCCTAGAACCCACATAAATAGTTGGCCATAGCCACACATGGTTGTAACCCTAGTCCTGTAGGGAACAAGTATCAGAGAATTACTGGGACTCACAAAATCAGCAAGCTCCAGAATCAATGAAAGAGATTCTGTCTTAAGGAAATGAATGGGTGGGCAATGAAAAGGACAGCCAGCATTCTCTGGACCTCTGTGTAGGAGGTGCCACTTCTGCACATACATGTGTATACACCACACACACACACACACACACACACACACACACGCACACCTAATTTTACTCTCACTCACAGCTCCTCAAATGCCTTTCCCCATGGTCATAATACTATGAAAATATTCTTTTTATAGCATTTTTTAAAACAACTGCTTTCCTATTAAACCTGTAACTTTTGTCTTTGCACTATTGGGGATGGGGGCTTTCATGTGTGTTACATAGGCACTTTACCACTGTGTTATGTTCCTTCCTGTGCATAGCATATTTTTAATGATACAATTTAAGCCCTTCTTCCCACAAAAATTATACCCCCCAAAAGAAGAAAGTGCATTAGTAGCAAATTTCAATGGAAATTTACTACAGAAATAGACAGGGTGTAAGTCTTCTGGAAAGATTTGCTCATGTTAGCTTGTGTTTAAGGTGTTGAACACCAGCTTCTACAACTGAGTCCGCATACTCTGATCTCTCCACTGTCTTTTTTTTTTAATCATTTTTTCTCATATAAATAGGTTGAGTTTCCAACTCTCTGCTATTCCATTATAAACACAGCTCATTCACATTTCGCTAAAACACCCCATGTAACTTCTTGGATTCCAATTACCCAACAGAAGGTGCATTGAGTTTGCCTAGGAAACAAGAACAATGTCTGATTGTAAAAATTTATGGCATTCCCAACCTCCCCTCAGAGTATTTTCGACATCTAAGAAAGTTAAGCCCTGAGGGGAAATATAAACAAGCTGCTTGAAATATATACACAATTACATATCTTATTTGTAAAAAATACTGCTACCATCTTGCCAGGCAGTGTAGAAAGCAAACATTTATCCCCATGTACCTCACACAAGCATTCTTTTCTGACTCTCCTCCATGTCTAAGTGGCCTAACTGATAAACTTAATGTTTGGCCTAAACATACCACAATTCCAAATGGAAATAGTAAGATGGCATCCTGTGGTTATTAATTAGCAAGGTAATCAAGATTAGATGAATTGATATACTTTACAGAATGACTAATCAAAATTCTAAGAACAGCTGAACAAAAGCAATGTCTTTAATCTTTTCTTTTTGATGATTGGGAAACACTTTTAATTCCCTATACAGCAAGGGAATTCATCAAGCCTGGGTACACATGTGTGTGTGCATGTGCATGCATACACACACACACACAATAACAAAAACATAAACAAAGCAAAAATCCTGCTTCCAGGACTCCCTAGTGCTATAAAAATCCAAAAATTCTCAAATCCCTTATTTAAATGGTATAGGCTGGGTGTGGTGTGCACACCATTAATCCTAGCACACAGGAGGCTGAGGTAGGAGTATTGCTGTGAGTTCAAGACCAGCCTGGAACTACAGAATGAGCTCCAGATTAGCCTGGGCTAGAATGAGGTCCTACTTCCAAAAAAAAAAAAAAAAAGCTATGATATGTGCTTACATCCTAGGCACATCACTCTGTGTACTGTAAGTCATATCTAGGTGACTTCAAATATCTACTATAATAGAAGTGGTGTGTAAGTAGTTATTGTACAATATTGTTTAGGGAATCATGACAAGAAAAATAGCTATCCATGTATACACACTTCATACCTCACACTGGATCTTATATGATAAGCACCTGATAAATGAAACAAAATTGATGGTATAGAAAGGGCCATGGGGATCATTAAGGAATTGAGAACAAACAGACCCGTATAATCTAGGTTAGAATCCTGCATTTGCTATTCACCAACTGTTTGATTTGGACAAAAGATGTCACTTCCCAGAGCTTCTTGCTGTCCTAAGAAATAAATGGGAGAAACTATGCTCTCCTCATGAGATTATTGGAATGAATAGCTTTTACTTGGCATATGGATAAATGAAAAATGATAGCATTAATGATGTAACTGATTAAGTAGTTCATCCGACAGTGAGATACTACTCTCTTCTCTGCACTATGACATCATGCAACACTGGACATGCCCTTATTTAATGCCATAGGTACATATGTCAGCTCACATACTGCTTTTCCTATTTAATTTATATTCTGACCCTTCATTGTATATGTTACTAGCTATTTAGATGAAGGTAAACCAGTGTCCTTCCTCTATATTTTTTCTAGGATTATGTCATGATTTAGAGAGTTAATAAAGAAAAGATATAAGGTCACAGACTAGTTGAAGGAGAAAATTAAATGATCTATTTTGAGACAATGTGAGCACTATTTCAGGAGGATGTCATCTTGAAACATTAACACCACTTCTTATTTAGCATTCCTTTGCCCCATTTTAGCAATGTGGGTTTCTTTGCCAAAAGGGATGGTAGAGCAAAAGCTATAGTAAGATTTTTTGAGTTTCAAAAGCCCAGCCCTAAGGAAACTCAGAGACAACAGAATGGGGTTAGAGGAAGCCTACTCTTGTCCCACTCCAGCCCACGCCCTGTCTCACCACCCACTGCACAGTATTTTCTCAGGGAGTGAGGAGCAAGAAGAGTCAGGACAGAGGAGAACATAGAGGGAGCTGGCTCGGTGAGAAGGACCTGCTGGCGGGAAGGGAGAAGGAAAACGGGAGGAACCCTGGAGAAAACAAGCTCCAAAGACAGAGTCTTTGTAGAGTATTCACACCCCAGGGCAGAAAGACCAGCATGCTGCATCTGGAAGGCAGGGGTCTCAGGATACTCCACCCAGTTAACAGAGTGACCCCAGGTATCTAAGAACAGTCTACAAAGAAAGTACTTTTAGCAGCCCAAACTTCCTCTTTTCTCAGCATAGCCTGGGAATATAAAGTGCTGTGTCCAAGAAGGGCTCTGAGGCTGGGAGTTTCCCCGAATCTGGGAGTCCTTCCAATCTCTTACTGACAGTAAGGTCAGAGACTCTCATCTGGACCCATAGCCACAGAAACAGAGAAGGCCATGGGCATCAAGTGGAGGCTTGCTCAAGAACAACTGATGACCAAGAACACATTCCTCCCCCATGTGCTTTGGCTCTGTATAAACCAGGTGTTTCGATGTGACCCTAGAAGAACGAGAGGAAAGGGGCCCTGATTTGCCTGGGTTTAGGTAATAAGAGGTAGAATGAGGATTCCAAACTGAACATGTGAAGCAGTTAGAGGCCATAGCATAAGGCTCTCCATAAGTTAAAGGTTATTCTTGGCTATATCTAATGAGTTCCAGGCTAGCCTGAGCTACAGAATGAGACTTTTTTAAAAAAAAAAAAAAAGGTGAATTAAAGAGAGATAGAGGAGGGAAAGGAGGAAGGAGAAAAGATAAGGAGGATGGGAGGGAAGGAAGATAGAAGAAGGAAGGGAAGAATGATAGAATGGAAGAAAGGAAAGGAGAGACAGAGGGAAGGAGAGAGGGAGGAAGCCAAAATGCCTATCACACTAAAGGCAAAAGTCAAGGTAGATCCAGGACCCCGGGATTGCAAAGCAAGAAGTTGGAGACATCAGAAGAGGGAGCATGACCATGGGAAGGAAGGGGTGCTATGTGGGCATATCAGTGCTCTGGACAGAGGGAAGCAACACACAAGTGGGAAGTGTGAGGAAGGGGGACTTGACCTGCTGGCCTCAGGAGACAGGAAGGGCAGCCAGAAAGGAAACCTTCATGGGCCACGAAGACTGATATAGCAAAGGCCCGGCACCAGAAGAAGGTCACTCTGCAAAGGGCACATGGAGTGATTTAGGATGGAGAGATAGGAAGCTTACACTGGGCTGGAGAGATGATTTAGCAGTTAAGGCGTTTACTTGTGAAGCCTAAGGACCCAGGTTCGATTCCACAGTACCCACATAAGCCTGATGCACAAGGTGGCACATGAGGCTGGAGTTTGTTTATAGTGGTTAGAGGCTCTGGCATGCCCATTCTCTCTAATAAATAAATAAATAAATAAAAATAAAATGTTTTTAAAAACAGGGGGAGAAAGCAGCTTATACTAAAATTAGAGGCCACAATTCCAGTTGAGCACAGATAGAAAAATAAAAAGACAACTAACTCCAAGGAGAAAGCAAATAAGACCAGAGCTAAGGAAGGCACTCCCTCTAGGAGCAATAACTACAAAAGAACAGGCAGAAGTAAATGTCAATGGCATTGATGCTCCTTGTCGAAATTCTACTTGTGACGAAATTTGATTTTGTTTTTCAAACACTAAACTCCCAAAATCAGAAGTCTTATTAGAAATTCTTTTAAAGATATCAAATTCTAACAGAACAAAATATTTTAACTTGATTGCTTTAGTTAGATATTAAGATGTACCCAGATTTTTAAAATTTTTCCCCAAAAAATTATAAATTTTATTTATTTATCTGAGAAAGAGAGAGAGAGAGAGAGGGCATGCCAGGGCCTCTAGCCACTGCAAAAATAAATAAACTCCAGATGCATGTACCACTTAGTGTGTCTGGCTTTATATGGGTACTACGGAATTGAATTTGGGTCTTTAGACTTTACAGGCAAATGCCTTAACTCCTAAGCCATCTCTCTAGAACAATTCTTTTCTTTTTAAGGGGATGAAGAGATGGTTCAGTGGTTAAGAAGCTTATCTACAAAGTCTAACGACCTGAGTTCAATACCCCAGAGAGCCCAAGTAAGCCAGATGCGCAAAGAGGAGCTTGCATTTGGAGTTTGCTTGCAGTGGCTGGAAGTCCTGGCATGCCCACTTTCTCTCTCTCTCTCTCTCTCTCTCTCTCTCTTTCTCTCCCTCCCTCCCTCTCTCTTGTTGCAAATAATAAATAAAAAAACAGGCATGCCATGGCCTCTTGCCACTGTAAATAAATTCCAGACTCATGTGCCACTTAGTACACCTGGCTTTACATGGGGACTGAGGAATTGAGTCGGGGCATCGGCCTTTACACGCAAGCCCCCTTAACTGTGGAGCCATCTCCCCAGCCCTCGGTACATTTTTGTATGTGCATGTGTGTAGTATGTGTGGCATGCTGTGTGTGCATGTCTGTGTAGTATATACACATGTGTTCAGATATGTGAGGACCCTATACATGAGTGTGGAGGCAGAGAGAATACCAGGTGCCCCCACTTCATCACTCTTTCGTGTCTCCTTAAGATAGTCTCTCAGTACCCCTGGAACTTGCTGGTCTCACCAGCCATAGTGATTCTTCTATCTGTGTGTCCCATAGGACCGGGGTTATACATGTGTGTAGTCATGCCCAGTTGTTTACCTAGATGCTGTACAGTCAAACTCGGGTGATCTTAGGCTCTCTCTCAAGCCCTTGTGCTCTCATGGGAAGTGGTCTTATGGCTCAGCCATCTCTCCAGGCCCATTTCTGTATATTTTAAATAAGATATGAACCCAGTTAGCTCTAAAATGGTATTTACTTCACTGATCAAATGTAAATTTCAGGGACTGGAGAGATGACTTAGCAGTTAAGGTGCTTGCCTGGGAAGCCTAAGGACCCAGGTTCAATTCTCCAGTACCCATGTAAGCCAGATGCACATAGTGGCACATGCTTCTGGAGTTTATTTGCAGTGGCTTAGAGGTCCTGGCTTACCCATTCTCTCTCTCTCTCTCTCTCTCTCTCTCTCTCTCTCTCTCTCTCTCATAAATAAATAAACATTTAAAACAGGATAGATTTCAGTTCAAAAGATTGCATACTTTTGGGATATTCCTGTTGTTGTTTTGGCTTCTCCAATCTTGTTTAAAACTCTGGTAATGTGCTGTTCTTACCACATCGTAAGTGAGGTGGCGGCATGTGGCAAGTAGAGAAATTCAGAGCTCAAAAGCAGATGGAAACGCAGGCAGAAAGCAGGGTCAGAGTAAAGCACCTTATTTGCTGCTATTAATTCCCTTCCATGCCCCTAGGTACCTGTTGCAGCTTCTCAAGTACCTTTTAGTTTCCTGCTGTGATACATGGTGAGACTTCTGGGATATAAAAAGCTTTTATCAGGACAGAGAAATACTTAAAAAGCAAAGTTTAGTTCTTCTGTGATTAGGAAAAAAAAAAAAGCTTAATCAGTGTCTTGTGTGTTGCTATGTTCAAAAACATAATCAGGCATCAATTCTTACATTAACGCTGGGGTTAAACACTCTGCATTGCTTAGGAACTGGGTCAAGGTTAAGGGAAGGTAGAAATGAGTGATGGAAACATGCACATACAAAAATGTACCGAGGGCTGGGGAGATGGCTCCACAGTTAAAGGGGCTTGCGTGTAAAGGTCGATGCCCCTGACTCAATTCCTCAGTACCCATGTAAAGCCAGGTGTACAAAGTGACACATGAGTCTGGAATTTATTTACAGTGGCAAGAGGCCATGGCATGCCCGTTTTTTTTATTTATTATTTGCAACAAGAGAGAGGGAGGGAGGGAGAGAAAGAGAGAGAGAGAGAGAGAGAAAGTGGGCATGCCAGGACTTCCAGCCACTGCTTCCATCCTGCTTCTGAGACACATAAATCACAAATACTATTTTCTCCAACATTCTTCTTTATTGTTTTCATTTTTCTTTTGTAAAGTACTAAAATCATAGACCCCAAAATAAGCTGGGAAAGGGGGTCAGGGAAAAGTGGAACTTGGAGGAGTGGGATTGAGTGGGCAGACCAAGACTAGAGTACAAGGGATCAGAAAGCATTACAGCCCACAGGAAAGAATGTTCTAGAGTAAAGATGCAACAGCCATAGATGTCCATAGAGATGTCCTTAGAGATGCCCAGTGTATACAGCACTTGAGGTACAGGAATGAAGTCCTGCATCTGGATCCTCAGAACCCACCTAAAATGCTTGCCAGTACCTTGGCAAGTATTTGTGATACCAGCATGCCTAACAGGAGAAAGAAGGCACAGAGAGACAGATCTGGGAGTGGTGGGCCAGCTGACCTGATGAATGGAGTGGTGAACGATGAGAGATCCTGCTTCAAAAGAAGTGGGTATTGGAACCCAACCTGAAGTTGTCTGCTTACCCCTATACCCACACCTGCATGCATGCAGGAATGCGCACACACACACACACACACACCCAAAAATGGATCCATAGGAAAAATTCCTGTGTTGTGTGTGTTAAGACTGGGGGCAGTGCATCCCTTCTTGCACACAGGGCAGATGGCGACAGACTTCCAAGAGAGAGTGCTGGAGCACCACTGTGGGAGCACCGCAGGACCAGGCAACAGGAGCACATGCTGACAGCTTCTGCAGCTCCTCATATTATGGGATGGCACAGACAGGATGAGCACCTCAGTTTATCTACTGAGGGCTTGTAAGCTACATGATTCGCAGGGCACATCTTCGACAGAGGCCAAGGACGATTGCAACAAGATGGCAGAACCAGGTCCCTGACTGTCCTTCCAGCTCAGCTCTTGTGGTTTGGGAAATAACTGGAAAGTAGTCGGAGGCTGAAGCCCGGGCTTTGCAGTCACAGTGCGTGATGCGGCGGGGCATCAGGAGGACTGGCTCCCTGTCATTCCCAGGTGGGTGGCTCGCCACTCCTGCCTGGCGTGATGACTAGTGGAGCATCACACTTGGGGGTCAACGTGGATGGTGGCACTCTACAACCCTAGAAACTGCTCTCTATTTTGTCCATGTTGTTGTAGAACTAGACTCTGTGTGTGTGCGCGCGTGTGCACATGCACTCACGTATGCAATCGCACATGTGTGTGCAGGGGAGTGTGCAAACCAGAGGACAATACTGAATGTTAGCCTCAGGAACGCAGTCCACATCTTTTAAGACAAGAACTCCTGGAGACTTGCAGTAAAGATGGCAGCATAGGAACCACACCAAAGCAGCCTAGGGGAGAAAAAGCCAAAGAATACCCATCAAAATACACACTTTTACTAAAAAGTGAGGTGTATAAGAAATTAAAACAGCAGCAGAGAAGTAGGAGAGATCCAGAGCATACAGAGCCCACAAAGGCAGGCCTAAGTAGCTCCAGCAGCAGCTGCTCCGGCAGTGGCAACAGAAGCAACGGCTCTGGCTCTGGCTCCAGCAGCTCCAGCAATGGTGGTGCCAGATCTGTGGGGCACAGCTGCCAGGCTCAGCTTGCCCTACAGGAAAAGCCAGTGCTCAGCTCCAGAAAACAGAAAAGTGGTGCAGCGATCCAGCCAGCCTACTTGAACCCACAGGGCACCAAAGAGGGACACAAGCAAAGTGCAGCATAACTGAGACCAAAATCATCCAAAAAGGTAACTGGGATTACACCAGGGAAGGGTCTTACTTGGTCACAAGCTTCCTTGGAGCCATCAGCAGACCAAAAATCTTAACCTCTTTGTTGATAGAGGATCTGGTTGTTATAATACCTACTCTTGCATAAATACTCTATGCTGTTTTTCATTGAATGTGTACATTGTTTAGTTAAATTTTAGAATCTATCTGTATTTTGTTCCACTCAGCCTACTTAAATACTCCCATAGCAGGCAAATCCAACCCCTGGAAACACCTTTGTAGATACTCTGAGAGTCTTCAGAGCCACACCTAACATCTTAAGCTCCTACCCTGAAGATATATAACATCAGATCGATTGATACAGCTAAGGATACCCAGCTAACTAGAAAATCCAAGCATTAAATTAATCCAAGATGCAAAAATATATACATTATGACAAGGACTTGTGACACCACTTATGCTAGACTATCTGGCCAGCAAACCTCAAGGGTCCTCCTGTCTCTAGCTCCTCAACACAGGGATAAGAGGCACACACCACCATTCCAGGCATTTGATGTGAATGCTGGGGATCAAACCCAGGTCCTCACGCTTTCAAGGCAAGAACTTTAACAACTGAGCTATTGCCCAGCCCCTGATTTTTGGCAGAGCATTTGGCTATGTCAGGTAGAGACAATCTGCCATGCATACTTCCTTTCAGGAAGATGTGGGATTGCATGCTGCACCATGGGATGGAGCAAAAGTGTCATGTTGGGCTGGAGAGATGTCTTAGCGGTTAAGCGCTTGCCTGTGAAGCCTAAGGACCCCGGTTCGAGGCTCGGTTCCCCAGGTCCCACGTTAGCCAGATGCACAAGGGGGCGCACGCGTCTGGAGTTCGTTTGCAGAGGCTGGAAGCCCTGGCGTGCCCATTCTCTCTCTCTCCCTCTATCTGACTTTCTCTCTGTGTCTGTCGCTCTCAAATAAATAAATAAATAAAATTTAAAAAAAAAAAAAGTGTCATGTGGCAGCTTCCAAGTCCCTGCCTTAAAAGGAATAAAAGCCTGCTTTTTGCAGTCTGATACATTCTCCAGCTTCTTTCAAAACACAAGCACCACTATCTTGGAGTGTAGGGTTGTACTGAGCAGAGAAAAGATACAAGGTTTGGCCTTGGACCTGTGACATGATGAAACACTGTGCCTACTTTGGATCCATCATCAACTGGGACTTTGACTTGAATCATAACTAACGTCTATTTTACTTAAGGCGTTTTTTCTGTTACATCTAAATAATTCACAAGGACATGTTCTGTTGAGGGCAGAGATATACTAGCCAACTTGTGACGCAAGCCAGTGATTTCTCCTCACTGCTTTTGGGTGAGACATTTCTCCCGGCATTAACATGGAATGCATCTGACACTCATGACCTTTAAGTACTTGCATCATAGAAAAAAGTTAAAATAAACCTTTCCTTGGCCTGATCCCATATTCATCCAGAAACTTAATTATAATTATAATTATAATTTGACTTTCTTCGATGTAGGAAGAGCCTCCTCTGACCTAAAGGTGAGAGGACTTGGTTCCCCTGACAATTGTAACACTCACTGCATACTTATGCCCTGGTCATGAAAACAGTCTCCAGGAGCTCATCCCAGAGAAGGGGAACCTCCCAGTGTACTGTCTAAGGCAGGTTTCTGTAAAGTGGTAGGTAGCCTCTAGGTCTGCATAGATTCTCCAAGTTTATGGAAATCTTTAAAACCTCTTTAGATAGTTACCCTTACTGCTCTTGCTACCTCTGCAATCTGCCAATGTGTTTCTTTACTAAATTTTAACACTTTGTGTCCTGGCTGGCTGAAACCACCCAAGTTCATTCAGATTGCATGGTACAGTTGATCGTCCTTGCTCCCTTAGCCAAGAGAAAAATGGGAACATGTGTTTGTAGTGGCCAGCCATGGATTTCTATAATATTCTATTTTTAGAAGTTATTTTAAAGATAATTAAAATTACTAGGGATCAATTCTGTACTGCTATGATTAAAAGACTGTTCCAGAGTCATGGAGACCATTCATGTAGTCATGTAGCCAGTTCAATGACTGGCTACACCTCTTAGCAGCTGTGTGACACCAGCCAAGTTACTCTGTTTCTCCAAGATTCGGCCTCTTCATCTGGAAAATCAGAAACATAATGGTAGCATCTCAAGAGGTCTTCCTCCTGATTAACTGAGTAGAGTGTATCTAAAGCTTTAGGAGCAACGCCTGTCATATCCTGAGTGTTATTCTCTCTTATCTTCTGAGGCAATCTGTGTAAAACACAAAATGTTGCAGCGAGAATAACATGTACATTCTATGTTAGCCATTACCATAATTAGTAGCCAAAGTCCCTCAATACAGCCTGTCCCTCTTCAGCCAGGGAGGGCAAAGGATGTTCACAGCAAGAGAATGGAACACAGCAGCTGTAGTGGTAAACATGGCTTCAGCTGTTACCAAGTGTCCTCCAGCTAAGGCTGCCCCAGTCAGATAAGGCTAGGGGGCTATCTTATCTCCTAGCAAGGCCTTTGGGAAACTCAAAAGAAGGGCATTCCTCTTGAGTTTCCTTCCCCAGTCTTCCAGAAACAGTCAGAGATAGAGTGGGCACGTCACTGAATATCTGTACCCAGAGAAAGAACCAAGAAAGCTGCCTTGCTTACTAAATAGTTCCAAGAGCACTTGGGGCCCCTGGTGTCTCACGCCTTGTCCCCATTGTCTTTTTTTTTTTTTTTTTTTACTTCTCTTGTATAGAACCAAATGCCAGTCCTCCCCAACTGTGACAATGAAGCTATTTATAATGGCAAACAACTTCAAACACCTCAAAAACATAAATAAGGGCTTCAGAAATCTCTTGGCAGTTAAAGGTGCTTGCTTACACAGTCTGTAGATCCAAGTTTGATTCCCCAGTACCCACGTAAAGCCAGACACACAGAGGCACATGCATCTGGAGTTCATTTACAATGGCAAGAGGCTCCACTATGCCTATACTTATATTGGCACTCTCTTTCTCCCTCTCTTAAATAAATAAAAATATACTTAAAATATATACATATATAAATAAAGTTTTTTATTTTTACTTATTTGCAAGAGGGGAGAGAGAGGGTGCATCAGGGCCTCGAGCTGCTGCAAACAAACTCCAAATGCATCTGGCTTTACATGGGCACCAGAGAATCGAACCCCAGTCCTTAGGCATTGCAGGAAGTCTTAACCTTAGCCACTGAGCAATCTCTCCAGCACTAAATAAAATATTTTTAAACTAGGTTTTATTTCAGATTTAGAAACAAAGTAAAATGAGTTAGGATAAGAAGCACAGAGAGTTCCAGCTCAGCTCCCCCGCCACATCCCCACAGGTAGCCTTCCTCACTATCCACACTTGAACTAGGGCATCTGCTGCAACCAATCAACCTACCTTGACATATCGATAATATTCAAAGTCCATGGTTTACATAAGGGCTTACTCTTAGCAGTGGGAGGTCTATAGGCTTGGGCAAACGTATAATTACATAAATCTACCCTCTGTGCACCATCTGCACTTTCTGTCGCGCCACCTGACCTCTGACCACTGACACATCCTTGTCTCCAGTCTCCAACCTGCCCCAGATGTCATACGATTGGAATGCTATCATATAGAGCCTTTTCAGTTGGCTTCTTTTCTCTAATAATATGCATTGAACTATCCTGCATATCTTTTTATGGCTCCACAGCCCTTCTGTTTGTCACATTAAATTATACTCCATTCTCTAGCTCTCCCACAGTGTATTTATCTACCCCGCCCCTGAAGAACAGCTTGGTTGCTTCTAAATTTTGGCAATTATGAAGAAGCTGCTATGGATATGAATATATGAATGCAGGTTTGGGCAGACATAATTTTTCAACTCATTATGCTCACTACAAAAGAACCTGATTGCTGAGCCATATGATCTCAAGGTGTTTGGCTTTATAGGAATTACCAAACTTTTCCAAAGCAGTTGTAGTCTTTTGTGTTCCTACTCACACTGAACGAGCTTCCATTGCTCTACGTCTTCACCAACATTGAATACTGTCAGTATTTTGGACTTTATCCATGCTAATAGGTAGATAGTGACAACTCACTGTTACTTTAATTTGCAATTCCTTAATGATGTAGTTTTTTCGATTAATTAGTTTATTTATTTACAAGCAGAAACAAAGAGAGAGAGACAGAGAGAATGGGCACACCAGGGCCTCTCCAGACACTGCAAATTAACTACAGATACATGTACCGCTTTGTGCATCTGGCATTATGTGGGTACTAGGGAATCAAACCCCTGTCATTATGTTTTCCAGGCAAGCGCCTTCACAGATCAGCCATGTGTCCAAAATTTGTTTGCAGTGGCTAGAGGCCACGGCATGTCCATTCTCTCTCTCTCTCTCTCTCTCTCTCTCTCTCTTTGTCTCTCTCTCTCTCATTCTCCATATATATATATATATGTATATATATATATATATATCTGCTTCTTTCTCTGTCTCTTTCTCTCTCTCAAATAAGTAAGTAAAATATTTTTAAACAGAAAAGGAAAAAGGAAGAAGGACAGAGAGCTCCTGCCATGTGGACGGCAGGAGAGGGTATGGAACCCACAAGGGAAGAGGGGCCCCTCCCCCACCATCTCAGCCCAGCTAGGCTGAGACAAGGGGGGCTTACCAGAGAAGTAACACTGGAAGTTCAGTACAGGTGACAAGCCAAAAGGAGGTCATATAATTTTTCAGCATGGTTATTTTCTACCTATACCTCCTCTTTGGTGAAGTGTCTCTTCATGTTTTTTGGTCATATTTAATTGGGTTGTTTGTTTTCTTATTATTGAGTCATTAGTCATTCTTTTATTCTTTATAATTACAACTTTAAGCTTATAAATTGAAATATACACTATTTTTTAATGCAAGAGAGAGAAAGAATTGGTGTGCCAGGGCCTTCAGCCACTGCAATCAAACTCCAGATGCGTGTGCTATCTTGTGCACATGTGAGTCTTTGAGTGCTTCTGTCACCTTGTGTGTCTGGCTTGTGTGGGATCTGGGAGTCGAACGGGTCCTTAGGCTTCATAGGCAAGTGCCTTAACTTCTAAGCCATCTCTCCAGCCCCAGGCAGGATTTTTTATATACTTTGAATAATAGTTCTTAATCAGCTATGTCTTCCACAGATCTTTTTTCCCATTTTGTGACTTGTCTTCTCTTCCCCCTGCTAAGGCTTACATTATAACATCTCATGTAAATGCTTTTCTTTTTCTGCATCAAATCTATTGGTATTGCTCTTCTGTCAGTCATAAAAGGAACCTATGCAGATGGCAGAGAGACCACAGGTGGGAGAAACAGAACACTTTGCAGATACATTCAACTCAGAAGGTACAGACGAGTTCTCACGGGCTGAGAACGTTAAGTAGTTTGCTGGGCTGTACCTGGTGGTAGAAAGCATGTGATAAGACTTAAGGCGTAAGAACGATTTGTAATCACTGTGCTCCACATGACTGTCAAGTACAACTTTATTTAGGAAAATATTCCAGGGACAGCAATCACTTTGATGAGTCAATCATCTGAAATCTATGACGAAGGGAATGTTTTGGGTGGGGGGGAGGGAATTTCCAGGAACACCACCCTCTCCTGGAGGTCTGTACTATTGCCCCAAGTCCAAACAAGTTGTCTGAAGAAAGTCAGGTGATTTTTATGAGCCTCTGAAGACCTTGAAAGACTGAGTTAAAAAAACAAAACAAAAAAAAAAAAAACTCTTAATTGGGGAATGCAGGCCAACAGTGCACACATCTCAAAATCTGTCATCGAAGGATGGTCTAAAGCCATGGCTCTGCTCTCTGTGCTCAAGAGCATGGCGATTTCCACAAAGACAAGTCATGGGTAACCTCAGTCCACTGTTCCTGACATATAAAGATATTTTAGGTGCTGTTCAAATTATATAGGAAGCACAAAGAGACACTTTTCTCTTGATATAGCATCAAGTGTCAGCTTCATCCATCTAGGCAATTTATCTACTAAGCTCTGATATTGCCCACGGTGGATGTCCTCATGAAGCTCAATCCTATATTAGCCATTATGGAAGCCTAAGACTTGGGATTCTTCCTGTGGAAATGGCTGCAGCCATGCTCTAATAAACTCAGCCCAAAAGACATGTCATGCCATCCTAAAAGTTAAGAAATGACGGGTGGAGAGATTGCTCAGTGGTTAAGGCACTTGCCTACAAAGCCTGAACAACCTGGGTTCGATTCCCCAGTACCCACGTTAAGCCAGATGCAGAAAGAGGTGCTTGCCTTGATTACCTGCCTGAGGTAAAAGATAAGACCCTATTGCTGAAGACATCACATGCTGCTGACACAGAGCATCGAGAGACCTGGCTGGAATCTAGAAGAAAACCACTCCCCAGACAATCAGCCCATCTAGTGCTGGAAAGTGCTACACAAGCTACTGGAGGAAAGTGGCCAACAATGGTCTGAGCAACCAGAGGTCTAAGCAACTCAGAAGCAAACACCCTGACATGATGCGCATGCCATTGCAATAGTGGCACATAGCCTTGGTGGGTAACCAGTAGCTTTCAGATTGGCTAAGAGATCCACTCCGTGGAAAGGAACCCATATCTGGAATTGGGAACCAGATCAGAACCCAATGGAGACAAAGATTATGCTTACCAGTGTCATGCTTTCACTAGTCTTTGGCTAAAAGAGGTGTTACATACATCAAATCCTCCCTAAATTAATAATGCTGATCTGGGTTGGAGAGATGGCTCAGCAACTAAGATGCTTGCCTACAAAGCCAAAGAAACATGGTTCAATTCTCTCCCTCTGTGTGTGTGCGTGTGTGTGTGTGTCTTTCTCTCAAATAAATTAAAAAAAAATACAAAGACTTTAAAAATAATAATAATGTTCCTATCCCATTTAAACTAAGCTGACTTCACTCTCCATTGGCGAATCTGTTCTTTTTCAACAGGTGGTGAGACCCAAGGAGATAAACTGCCCCTCACACTTCAGCCAAGCCACAGCTGAAATTACAGAGGAATCAGGGAGACAAGCAAAAATGCTGCTTCCATGGTGAACCTGATAATCAGCACCAGGGTGAAGGAGACAGACCCTGAGCATTCTCAACACCTACCAAAGCAGCAATCCAGAGGCTCCTAAGAGTCATTACTGAAGGACACTTAAAACTTAACCCCACGGCTAAAGGAATTTTGTGGAAGAGGGGATAGAAAGATTGTAAAAGTCACAGATTGAGACATCATGCCCAGTGGCATCCCTCCTCCCCAAAATAACTGACTATTGCTCCCAAAATGCATAAACCACAACCCCATGGATAATACCTGCAACCCCACTTTAGAGGGTCCCCAGCAGAACAGGGACAAGGGAAAAGGGTATCAACACATGTTGTATCCATGCAAAATATATTGCTGGTAATAATTATAGTAAAAGAAAGTGGTGTGTGCATCTGGAGTTCATTTGCAGTGGCTAGAGGCTTTGGTGCATCCATTCCCTCTGTCTCTCTCTTCTCTCTACCTCTCTCTGCTTGCAAACAAATAAACAAAAAGTATTTAATTTTTTAATATTAAAAAAAGGAAATGATTTCTAACAGCCTCCCAACTCCAGGGAAGCTTAAGCTCATGGTACTATGAGGTCACCTAGGGCATTCCTCCACTCAGAAGAAGCTGTGGTAGATTTGTTCCCAGAACTGCTAGTACAACTGAATGTCCCCAGTCCCAGCAGGACAAGCATTCAGCTAAGCTCTGGATATGTACCCTTTATTTGTCTCTCCATAGCTTAACATGTAGAAGGAATAGTAAAGAGTGCATGGAGGCATCTGGGCTTTACCACAGTCCTAGTTAGTTAGTTAGTTAGTTAGTTAGTTAGTTAGTTAGTTAGTTAGTTAGTTGTGAAAGAAAGAAGGAAAGAAGCACATCAAGAGAGAAAGTGAGTGCACCAGGACCTCTAGCCACTGCAAACAAACTCTAGATGCATGCGCTACCTTGTGCATCTGGCTTATGTGATACTGGGGAATTAAACCTGGGTCTTTAGGCTTCTCAGGCAAGCACTTTAACTATTAAGCCATCTCTCCAGCCTTTGGCCACATTTTTTAAAGGATGTTTTGGCCTGGGAAAATGGCTCCATGGTTAAAGGCACTTGCTTATAAAACCTGACAGCCAGAATTCAATTCCCCAATACCTATGTAAAGCCAGATGCAAAAAGTGACACAAATCTCTGGTGTTTAATGGCAGTGGCAAGAGGCCCTGCCATGTACTTATGTGTCTGCACACTCGCACACATGCACGCACACATGTGAAAGAGAACGTGAAAGAAAGAGAAATAAGCTTCTATATTCATTTTGCATTTGATGATTCATGCTGCCCCTTATGCCAAATCTCAACAACCATAATAAAGGCCAAAAATTCTATTTTTACTCTTATTCAAATGACTATATTTGTAAACCTGGTCCCTTTTTTTAAATTGACTTTTTAAAAAATACACTGAATAATATGGTATAAGTTAGAATGTAGTCTTAAGTGTCATGAGTCCAGCCACTTCTTTTTGAGAAAAAAGAAACAGATGAAGGGCCTTCCCCTCATGCATATGATAAATCTGGCTCTGCCAAGGAGCTTATTCAAACTGAAAACCATCTGCCCTTATTTTGGTACCCCAGCACTGCTTAGGGGAACTCCTCTCCTTTTCTCATCGTCACCCAACCCCCACTCTAAAGGAGTCATAACTACTTTCTCAGGCTATGTCACTGTGATTGAGGAAGTAACATAAACATAAAACAATGTTTGCTCTGACCACAGTTCAGAAATGGGTAATGGCCCTATCAAAGCAAAAGAGACAGAGAGAGAAAGAGATGATTTTTTTTTTTTCCTGGTAATGCTACAACAATGACCTTCCCTCTGTTCACAGAATGATAATACACAGATGTAAGCATTAGTAACGTTCCAGCTATCTCAACCACAAAAGGCCAACCTATGTAAGAATGGAAGAGGAAATGAAGAGAGGAAAGCATAGAGTCTTCAAAATTCAATTAAATGATCATCCCTGAAGCTACCCATGCACCCTTGAGCTTTCAGCTAGGAGAGAACATATTCCTTTTCTAACCTAATCTCAGAGTCACATGGGTACTTGTCTTCCTCCACCTAGAGCGCATTCCTTCTAGGTAACACTGTCAGTGAGGTCCCCTCATCAGGCCTTTATTATAATGTCACTGTGGCTATCTAAATGGGAAATGGCCCTCAGAAAAAGCTCGTGTGTTCGTTCTCTTGCTCACCAAATGGTGGTGCATCTTTGGGAGGCTGGGGAACTTTCAAGAAGAAGGAGCTAGCTGGTGGAATTGGTAGGGGAGAATATTTAAGAATTCTGGTCTAGCCCCACTTCCAGTCCCATCTTCTGCTGCCTGATCTATGAAGATGTGTGGAGCCTCTGCCCCATGGGCTCGCTGCCGTGCACTCTGCCATCGCTTCCTCGCTACGGTAGACTCGAAATTGTGAGCCAAAATAAATGTACTTTCCATTTCATTGTTTCTGTCTGGTATTTTGTCACAGTGGCAAGAAAAGTAAATAACACAAACACATTTTCAATGAAGCATTTCTTTTTTAAAAAAAATATTTTATTTACTTACTTATTTATAAGAGAGAGAATGGTTGTGCCAGGGCCTCTAGCCACTACAAACCAACTTCAGATGCATCTGACACCATGTGCATCTGGCTTCTGTGGGTACTGGTGTATCAAACCCGCTCCTTAGGCTTCACAGGCAAGTGCCTTAATCGATAAGCCATCACTCCAGCTCCTCGATGAAGCATTTCTTGACTATTTAAATTTGAAGTCCTCGCCATGAACATTTTCTATCATCTACCCTCTTTCTACTCCATGGTATTCAGCACCTAACACCCTATAGATTTGGTTTGGTCTGCCTCCCCATTAAAATGAAAACTCAATGAAATCAGGAAGCTTTTCTAGGCTTACCACTATTTTCTCTGACCCAGGAAGAACCCCAGGCACAGAGGAGGAGTTCAGTAAAAATTGGCAGATGGGGCTGGATAGATGGTCAAGGCGCTTACCTGTGAAGCCTAAGGACCCAGGTTTAATTCCCCAGTACCCACATAAGTCAGATGTACATGGTGGTATCTGTCTGCAGTGGCTAGAGGACCTGGCATGCCCATTCTCTCTCTCTCTCACTCTCTCTCTCTTTCTTATCTCATCTCAAATAAAAAATATATATATTTTTTAAGTTGGTGGATGAAATAATCTAGCACATCTATCACACTGCCCACAAGTGAGTTTGACTTTGAGCACTCTTGTGGTAGTTATGGTGGGGAGCAGAGATCATCATAAAGGTCAAAAGGACAAGTCAGAAAAGCCATGGAGCCTGTTTCTCTTCTCATTTCCTGCTTTCTGTCCCACGGAGAGGGTTACGCTGTAATCCAAAGACCTCAGCTGTCTCTGCTAGACTGGTCCTTGCCTCTGGGAAGAGGAGAGACATAGTCTCCTCCCTTTTGGAAGTCCCTTATGTCAAAACAGCAACAACAAACACACTAAGTGCTGTATTGGACAGCTGAGGGACTTGGGTCTCAGTGCCTGCAGAGTTAGGAATAGCACCTTTCCTGACCCTCAGAAAAAAATGGCTTCTCTTAGGGCTTTATCCATCAGCTGTAATAATAGAAAAGGTAAATGGTCTATTTTCTATTTTTAAGCCACATCCCACCAACATAAGAAAACCGCAATATAGCCCTAGAAGATTGTATTGGTAGGGCTGAAGGGATGGCTTGGTGGCTAAGGCGTTTGCCTGCAAAGCCTAAAGAGCCAGGTTCAATTCCCCAGGACCCATGTTAGCCAGATGCACAAGGTGTTGCATGTGTCTGGAGTTCATTCTCTGGCACTCCCATCTTTGCTTTCTCTTTTACCCTCTTTCTCTGTCAAATAAATAAATTAAAAATTATATAAAAAAGAAAAGATTGGGCTAGAGATATGGCTTAATGGGTAAGTGCTTGCCCATGAAGCCTAAGGACCCCAGTCAAGGCTTGATTCCCCAGGACCCACGTTAGCCAGATGTACAAGGGGGTGCATGCGTCTGGAGTTTGCAGTGGCTGGAGGCCCTGGCGCACCCATTTTCTCTGTATATATGCCTCTTTCTCTCTGTGTCTGTTGCTCTCAAATAAATAAATAAAAATAAACAACAAAAAGAAAAGATTGCATTGATACAAACCCACCTAGTAGCTCCAGGATACAGGAGTTCCCAAGCTCTGCCTATCCCCTTCTAAGGTTGTTACTATGATTCCAAATGTATATATAGGCTGTCCCCCAAAATTTCCCAAGCCTTCTGTGGCTCAGTACAAAGTGAATAGTGTAGTGCCATTTTTGAATAGTGTGTTTTAGGAAAGATCATCCATTAGCTAAAGTGATAGCTGGACAAAAGCTAGCTGATGGATTAATCATTTTGTTCTGAGTAGAATTAAAAGTAAATAGACTCATGGCCTTGATAGAACTTACACATTACAAGCAGAATTGAATAAACAAAGGTCAAATTTTTCTATGAGGATTTAGGTCTCTAGGTAGAATACAGTTGCCAGGACATACTCCAATTGGTTAAACATTCATTTCTGTCATTTCTTATATGTCATTATTCACTAACATTTCTTAACAAGATAATCAAGTCAGGTGTGTAAAATCAAACCAAACAGAAGTGTAAAAAGATGACATTAACCCACTGGCACTAATGCTAGGATTTCTACTTGTAATTGTGGATTCCCACTAAATTCATCAAGCAGTCCATTCCAGTCTCCCTAATTAACACCCTCACACGTTGTGAATTGAGTGGCTACGATATAATAAGATATAAGGTATAATCAAAGAACACTCTTTCTCATAGGTTTCTGACCAAACTGTGGTCCCATTGGAGGCATGATATAATATGTTGAGTATTTTAAATCCAATTAAGATTTTGGCTTGTATAAATCTTTATCACTCAGTCCTATGAACAAAGCCTGTGTTGAGCCACCCTTAAATACAACGCTGACCACATTCCTGATATAAATAATCTATAGGAGCTATCATTTACTAGAGAAGCGGTAAATGTGATGGGTCTAAGGGAAAGAAAGAATTCAAAATTAGGTTTTTGAACAGCTTCTGAGAGAAGATGGGGTCAAGATCAGGGATAGAACTTTTCTTTTTATTTATTTGCAAGCAGAGAGAAAAGAGAGACAGAGAGAAAATGGATGTGCCAGGACCTGTAGCCACTGCAAACCCCAGATTGATGTACCACCTTGTGCATTTGGCTTTATGTGGATACTAGGAAACCAAACCAGATTCATTAGACTTTGCAGGCAAGCACCTTAACTGCTAAGCCATCTCTCCAGTCTGAGGTAAGACATTTACAGGCAGTGATGCATTCATTCATTGGATGTTTAGTGTGTATTCCTTTGCTGGATACAGGAGATACAGTGCTGAGTATGCAGCCCCTGTTGTCTTCTCTCACTAAGGTTAAAGTGGAGGAGATAGTCCTTAATCATAAGCCATGCACTATTTAGTACCAAAGCTAGTACTGAAGGTAGTATAAAATAGGAGAATTGGGAGATGAGGAGATGGCTTAGCAGCTAAGGCACTGGTCTGCAAAGCCTAACAACCTGGGTTCAACTCCCCAGTACCCACACAAAGCCAGATGTCCAAAGTGGTACATGCATCTGGAGGGGTTTTGTGCAGTGGCCAGAGGCGCTGAAGTGCCCATTCTCATCCTCTCTCTCTCTCTCTCTCTCTCTCTCTCTCTCTCTCTCTCTCTCTCTCTCTCTCTCAAAAAAAAAAAAAAAATCCTCCAGACACAAAAATGGCCTGGATATCCATGACCTCACAGTGCCTGACACTACCTACACAAGACCATCATAATAGGAGGAAAAGATCATGACATCAAAATAAAAGAGAGACTGATTGAGATGGGGAAGGGATATGATGGAGAGTGGAGTTTCAAAGGGGAAAGTGGGGGTGAGGGGTAGGGAGGGAATTACCATAGGATATTGTTTACAATTATGGAAGTTGTCAATAAAAAAAAAAAAAGAGGGGAATGGGGAACAGCAGGGAAAGACCATGGAAGGCATCACTAAAGAGTGCCTGGCAAGAGACCTGGAAGAATGAGTGGTGAACTTGATGCAGCCAGCTGCAGGCGGGATACAAGCTGGAGAGGACAGCGCTGGCAAAGACTCTGGTGGGCGAGGTCATGGAGGAGCAGATGAGAAAGGACCTGTGTGGCTGGAACGCAGAGAGGCTGAAAGAAGGTGGCAGTTGAGACATGTGAGCTGTGTCCAGGAATGACACTGGAGAAGAGTGGGCATGGAGGACACCAGTCGAGTTAGAGATGATGGTGGGTTCCCTGCACATTCTGCAAGCAAGTTGGAAGGCTTGACTATGTTCTCTGGACAGCAAGAAACTATTATGAGCACATACTGACAAGGTCAAACCTATTTAAGGATAATTATTCTAGAAGCGATCTGAGAACAGACTTTGACAAAGAGGGAAGTAAGGGGGGGAACCGTGAAAGGAAGGGATTATAATGGGAATTATAAGTCAGGCTGCATGAGAGCACGATCTGGAGCTGGGTAAAGGGACTTGAAGGAACAGAATGGTTCGACAGACACCAGCAAACAGAAGCCAGACAT
This sequence comes from Jaculus jaculus, assembly GCF_020740685.1. NCBI lineage: Eukaryota > Metazoa > Chordata > Mammalia > Rodentia > Dipodidae > Jaculus > Jaculus jaculus. The sequence continues at coordinate 135,278,409 of NC_059107.1, forward strand.
CAGCTGAAATCAGATGGCTAACACAGTATGGATTGATGGAGGGTGGGTCAGAGAGAAACTCACTGATGACTGAAAAGGTTTGGGCCTTGGCATTATGAGGAGGACATCCCCGTTTAGCTGGATTTTAGAATAAAAAGAAGCAAGGCTTCCGATTTGCTTTAGATCTGCTCTGATGGCATTGGCTCAGATCAGTGGCTGAGGCAGAGCATCTGGCATTCATCAAAAGTTGTGCTTGAAAACAAAGGTACCAAGCCAGATGTGGTTTCACATACCTTTAGTCCCAGCACTCAGGAGGTGGAGGTAAGAGGATCACCATAAGGTGAGGCCACCCTGAGACTACAGAGCAAATCCTCAGGTCAGCCTGGGCTAGCACAAGACCCTACCTCAAAACAAACACACACAACACACACACACATATGTAGAAAACAAAGATAATAAAGTCAGGCAATCAAAAAAATTTAGTAGGTGTTTACTGTGTTTTGGTACTATTACATGCAATGAACTTGAACTAAGAAACCTCACTGAATTTCTGCCTGCATGGACTATGACTTGTGTATGGAAGGTACTTTGCAAAAACAACTTGAAAAAAAAAAAAAAACAGAAGAAGAGGCCAAAGGTCATGTTTACTTGAAAATAAAATCAAAAACAAATGAAGCCAGGCATGGTGGCACACGCCTTTAATCCCAGCACTCAGGAGGCAGAGGTAGGAGGGTCACTGGGAGTCTGAGGCCAGGCTGAGACTACAGAGTGAATTCCAGGTCAGCTGAGCTACAGTGAAACCCTACCTAAAAAAAAAAAAAAAAAAGCTAAAAGCAAACATGAGGAATGCACATAAATATCTATGAATATATGAATATATCTCTATATTTATATGCAAGACAGGTCAGTTAAAAAAATTGAGTTTTATAATCATGGAAGCTGTTAATAAAAATTTGAAAGAAAATAAAAGGGGAGCAGGGATTGCCTTATTAGCTACCAACAGAATGTAGCATGAGATTTTAAAAGGTATAAAGTTGATGTACCACAAAAAGAAAATTAAGGTAGATGATTAAAACTAAAAGTTATACAGCTTGTCAATGATTTATTAAAATCTCATCATTGGGCTGGAGAGATGGCTTAGCAGTTAAGGCACTTGCATGCAAAGCCAAAGTACCCAGGATCCATGTAGGCCAGATGTACAAGATGGAAGATGTCACATGCATCTAGAGTTAGTTTGCAGTGGCTGGATGCCCTGGCATGCCCACTCTTTCTCTCCCCCTCCCCCCTCTCTCTGCCTCTTTCTCTCTGAAATAAATAAATAAAATGTAAATCTGACTCTGGGATGTACAGCACACACCTGTAATAGTACACAGGAAGCTGCGGCAGGTGGATCACAAGGTTGAGATCAACCTTGGAAATATACCAGGAATCTGTCTCAGAAAGAGGTTTAGTTATAATGAGCTAATGCTATAGTTCTGTGGAAGAGTAAATGTGAGACAGTAACTAACATAATGTGGAAAAAATAATTCTAGCTGTTAGGAGAGGAGATTCAACTTGTTGCCAGTACTATCATACTAAATTTGGCCTGAGGCAGTCACCATACTTCGGTCCTTATAAAACAAACCGCAACCTAACTTGGTAATTAACTGAAAACTTAACAGAAATTTGCTTTTACAACAAACAGCTGAGTCTCAGCCAATTACAACTGCTGTACTTCAACCAGCCGCAAAGTGCCCGGTGACCAGACCATGTTTAAATAAGGAAACCGGAAGCACTAAGCAATCAGCTCAGTCCCTCGCCTCCGTCTCCTGCCTGCGTGCACTGCGACCTCTCGTCTCTTCCTCCCTGAACCTCTCTGCTTTGAGAACTGTGCGATTTACAAGTTGTTCTTTTAACTTTAATTTGTCTGATTTTTTTCTTTTTTTCTATTTGAGAGTGAGAGAGCAGAGAGAGAGAATAGTCATGCCAGGGCCTCAAGGAGCTACTGCAAACCAATTCCAGACACATGTGTCACCTTATGCATCTTAAGTGGGTACTAGGGAATCGAACATGGGTCCTTAGGCTTCACAGGCCAGCATCTTAACAGCTAAGCCATCTCTCTAGCCCTTAAGATTTATTGTGTTTGTTATGGTTTGCAATGTTTCACTTTTACATGTCATTGTAAATGGACCCAGAAACTAGATATCTGGGCTACATTTCAATGTAAATACAACACACTCTAGACAGTCTCTCACATACAGAATTTTTTTTTAAGGTATGCTTTCACTCTAGCCCAGGCTAGCCTGGAATTCACAATGTAGTCTCTGGGTGGCCTTGAACTCACAATGATCCTCCGCCTCTGCCTCCCAAGTACTGGGATTAAAGGTGTGAGCCACCCATGGCCAGCTACACACAGAATTTTTAATGTGTCATATTAAATAGAATTGATCCACTGTCATTAGTGTAAGAACTTTCTGCACATGTCTGGGTACTCATCCATAAGAGATGGGAATAAATGCAGATCCTCATCGGCAGCAACAGGGATTACTTACCGTACTGACGATACAGGAATTGTGGGTTCTTTGCATGCCAATGCACCAGTAATTTTGAGTGTTCCCGGATCCTTGCCCTACGAGTTTAATGAATGAAATCCACAGATAAAAGAAAGGCTCCGAAAGATTTTACTACAGCTTAAAGCTTTAGGAGGATGAAGAGAAGGGGCTTCAGCCTAGACTGACTATAAGAGAAGGAAGCAAGGTGGAGCTCTTGCCCAGGGAGGCCAGAGGGGCTTGAGAACCCCACCTCGAGACTCAGATCTGGGTTTTTATGGGGAGTGGCTGCATGAGGAAGACCAGGTAGGCAGGTTACTATGGACAGAAACCAGATTTTACATCTTTGTCGATAATCTAAAGTAAGGATCAGAGTTTCTGTCCTCTAGGAAGGGTGCAAGCTTAATCTCGAGATCTTTCCTGGAGGGTGTAACAGGCAGGTTTCTGCAAACTCAGTGTCATTTCCTGCTTTTACTCAAGGAATAAAATAACCATTCACTCCTGGGATTCTGATACCCTGGCCCCCTAGCCAATTCTGTCTATCATTAATACTTCTAGAACTTTTCTTTAAACCTTTTTTTCTTTATATAAATGTTCCCCTTAGGAAACATAGAAAAGTATAAAGAAACCCATTACCAATAACCCACCTTACAGAAACAACCACTGTTAGCTTTTTTAAAAATATATTTATTTATTTATTTGACAGAGAGAAAGAGGGAGAGAAAGAGAGAGACAATGGGCACACCAGGGCCTTCAACCACTGCAAGAGAACTCCAGACGCGTACACCCCCTGGTACATCTGGCTAACATGGGTCCTGGGGAATTGAACCTGGGTCTTTTGGCTTTGCAGGCAAGCACCTTAACCACTAAACCATCTCTCCAGCCCAGACCACTGTTAACTTTTGATGAAGATGCCGTGATGCAAACAGCTAGAACAGCTGTGGTTAACAGCCTTGCAAAAATGCTTAAGTTTAAAAGGAAGACCCTGGCACTGTAAGATCAAGTTGAGGAAGTAGGAAGTTATAGACCACACACCCAGCAGACCCTGACAAACATCATGAAAAGGAAGCCAAATGGTGGTCAGTGACTCATTTTGAAAAAGCACATGGTGATTCTCTCTCCTGTAAAGATAATATTCATTCAGTAGGCAGAGGTAGGAGGATCACAAGTTCAAGGCCACCCTGAGCTACCAAACAAGCTCCTGTCTCAAAAACACCAAACAAAATGAAAGACAAAAAAAAAAAAGGGAGCTCAATGTTCTGTAAAGATAAAAAAGGAAAGAAAGGAGAAAGAGTGAGGGAGAGAGGGAAGGAGGGGGAGGCACTGTATAGTTGAACAAGCATCGATTGCAAAGGCAGAACCTCAGGTTCAGAGATGAGCAGGTTCACCCTTCTGTTGATTCAGAGAAACCTGTGACCTTGGGCTGTGAACCCAGCCTCTGGACTGGCTGGGAGACCCTGTAATGTGAAAATGTCTCAAGTTTTACCATCTAATGCCTTTCCCCCTATGACCCACCACCACCACACACACACACACACACACACACTCCACTTGAATTTTCACTTGGACTGAAATGTCACCCATTTATGGCATTTCCAATACTAAGTATTTGTTTAAGGGCCAACCTGGGTGTGGACTGAGGACAAAGGCTGCATACAGGAAGGAAGCTTTAGAAAGGATTTCAAACATCAGTTCCATTTGAAGCTCCGTTCAAAGGAAAGTGCTTAACCAGTGGCATGCATAACTTGTTTTCAGACACAGGTGAGGAAAAGTCTGGGGTTATAGGGAAATTCTGACCAGGCCAAAGCCACCTTGAGCCTTTAGATAAGTCCAGAGGGATGAACCAAGCACTAAGCATCAGGGGCAGCACTGTCTTTCTAGAAGGAAACACAGAGTAAATACTTTCGTCTCTGCAGGTAGTCAAGGTCGGAAGGCCCTGCACAATGCTGCCAGCCTTGGAGGTGCCAAAGCTGTCCTGGGCCATCCCACAGGCTCCTAAATCCTATTTAGGGATACTAACCTTCAAAAATTACATGCAAAGCACCTGGTCATACATGCCTTTAAACCCAGCCCCAAGGATGGCATAGGAGAATTGTCTGAGTTGGAGGTAGCCTGGAGCTTCTGAATAAGTTCCAGGGCAGCCTGGGCTAGAGAGAGAGAGAGAGAGAGGGAGGGAGAGAGAGGGAGGGAGAAAGAAGAACAAGAACAAAAACAAGCAGCAGCAGCAACAGCTGAGCCTGGTGGCGCACACCTTTCATCCCAGCACTCACTCAGAGGCAGAGGTAGGAGGATGGCTGTGAGTTCTAGGCCAGTCTGAGGCTCCATAGTGAATTCCAGGTCAGCTGGGCTAGAGTGAGACCCAACCTGGAAAGAGAGAGAGAGAAGGGGGTGAAGAGGGAGGGAGGGAAGAAGAGAGGAGGGAATAAAAGAAGGAAATTATAGAAAATTACCATGTGTTTCAAAGTAATCTTGATTTTCCTGTACCATTCAAAAATACTTTTTGCCAGGCATGGTGACACAAGCTTTTAATCCCAGCACTCAGAAGGCAGAGGTGGGAGGATTGCTGAGTTTGGTGGTTACCCTGGGACTACATAGTGATTTTAGGTCAGCCTGGGCTAGAGTGAGACCCTACCTCGGAAGAAAACATAATTTTTGTTGTATTTATTTGCAAGCAGAGAGAGAGAGAGGGAGAGAGAAAGAATGAGATTGGGCACACCAGGGCCTCATGTCACTGCAAATGAACGCCAGATGCATGTGCCACTTTGTGCATGTGGCTTTACATGGGCAATGGAGAATCAAACCCGTAGAGGCAGGTTTTGCAAGTAAGCATGTGCCAAGCTATTACTAGCCCTCCAAAACATTTTTTTAACTACCTCTTAGTTTGTCAGCCAGGTTTATGGAGCTAGCCTGTGCTTTGCTAGCCTAACCAAAGAGCAGAATGCAGGTTTACATTCCAGGAACCAAAACCAAAGCAAACAGGAGCTGGCGGTGGGGGTACACCACTGTATCTCAGCACTCCGGAGGCTGAGGCAAGAGGGGCTCAGGTCTTAAACCAGTCTGTGTGGCACAGTAAGACCCTGTCTCAAAACAACAGAAAGTGCAGACAGGAGGCTTTTTAAACAGAAAGAATTTTTTTCTTTAAATTTTGCTTATGTTGGGGCACAAGGGTGGGGGATTTGCATGGCGGAAGCACTTTCAAGATGCAGAAAGTCAGGTGTGATTGCCATAGAGTTGTGGGGTCACGAGGTGCTGGAGCACTAAATCTCCAAGGTGTATCTCCATGGAGTTGGCTGGTAATAGCAAGGAGTGGGTGAGAAAAGGCCTCCCTATCCCATTATGCATGCTCTACTTGCCCAGTGAACCAGGCCTCTGAAAAGATCAGCACCAAAGTCAAAATTAGCAACCCCCCTCCTCATTTTTGCATAACGATGAGGCCTTACTTTGTGGACACAAGAAAACCAGCAGCTCTCAGTACCACCACATCAGTTGTCTGAGGAAAGCTTTGTTTACCTGTAAGCACAGGCTCTTATGCAAATTCCAACAGTCAGCTCAAAATAAGCCCCATCCTGGCCCTGATGGATTTATTTCTCATTGGCTGTAGGCACAGACCGGTTCTATTGAAGAAAGAAAGAAAAAAAAAATACCAGCCCCTCCATAGCGGCTTGCCCAGGAGTCTGCCTGGCAACGAGCCTCTTTGCCCCTTCTGCAGCTCGAGCCTGACACTACCTAGCCATTGAATAGTTTGATGGGAAGGGTTCAATGCAGGGTTTGCACTTTCCCAGCCATTAGCCAGCTGCCAACGCATTTCATTATCTTAGGAGTGTTTTGTACATCAAAGAGAGCCCCAAACAGTGTGATCAAGTGGAAGTAACCGTGCCTGGTCAACATTATAACTTGCAGCATTTTTTTTTTTCATGGATATAATGCCATCTGGCACCCAGGGACAGCAAAGGCCAGTGATGGAAAAAAACCTCACTGCCCTGTTTTGCTTATTGGTATAACAGTTAATCCTGGTAAAGGGCAAGGCCACAGAGCAACTGCCCTGTCATTATCATGTGTATCCATTGTCTTACACAGGCCAAGCTGCCCCGGACACCAAAAGCAGAGGTTGCACATGGGATTGCCAAGGATTTTTTTTTTTTTTTTTTTTTTTGCGGGGGGAGGGACTGTACATCAAGGAGAGCTGGGAAAAAGGTCTCTTATTTGTCTCTGTTTATTTAATTGTTTAAAGCCACACACACACACACACACACACACACACAATTCAAAGGCTTATTTTTTTTTTTCTAGATGACAAGACTCTGAGGAAACTTCAAGCAGCTGGCTTTGAAATTCCTTGACTACACTTTCTTATCACATAACTCCTTAATGTCTTTTTTTTATGCTAACTATGCTTTTAGTTATTTTTAAAATTCTTTTCCTCATCCTCTCAGATTTTAGATTACAGATCATCAATCCTCCCTCACCAAATCATAAGCACCTAAAATGATTTCTGGTAAGAAATTTCTGAGCCCTTTGTTATTCTCTTACAATTGAAAAGAGAAAAGAAAATTCTCAAACAGCCACTAGCAGAGATGTTGAATAAATGAACATGTGGTACTTTCAATATCATGCTTCCTAGGGTAGTTGATTTTCCACTGACAAATAGGGAAAGAAAATACTGTGAGTATCTCCTTGTTTTTATTTCACCATCAATCTTCAAAACATAGAAAACATGAACTGGAGGCTAGAGAGATGGCTTAGCATTCAAGGTGCTTGTCTGCAAAGCCAAAAGACCCAGGTTCAACTCCCCAGGACCCACATAAGGCAGATGCACAAGAGGGCTTACACATCTGGAGTTTGTTTGCATTGGCTAGAGGCCCTGGTAAGCCTATTTTCTCTATCTATCTATCTATCTATCTATCTATCTATCTATCTATCTATCTCTATCTCTCTCTCTCTCTCTGCCTATTTCTCTCTCTCAAATAAATAAATAAAAATAGACTTAAAAAAACAAACATGGGCTAGAGAAATGGTTAATGATTAAGGCGCTTTGCAAAGCCTAAGGACCCAGGTACAATTCCCCAGGACCCATGTTAGCCAGGTGCACGAGGTGGCACATGTGTCTGGAGTTCATTAGCAGTGGCTAGAGGCCTTGGTGTGCCCATTCTCCACTCCCCCTTCAAATAAATAAAACAAAATAATTTAAAAAAAAAACATAGAAAACAAAATGCAGACGGACAATTGCCTCCTCTGCTGAAGTGAGGACAAATGGCCAGGTTTTGTTTTTTCTAGGGTGAATGTGGTCGCCTCAGCACACTGCAACTGTCTAACAACGCTTCAATTTTTTTCCCACTCATTATACCAGCCCCCCCTCTTCCAGTCTTCCTGACCAGCTCTTCCCTCTCCACGGAGCCCTTCAATCTTGGCAGGAGGAGCGGCCTGCAGTTTTGAGTCGCATACTTCCGTCTTGGCTATAAACTCACATGATTTTGCAATTGCTCTTTAAGCAATTACAGAAGCTTTCAAAGCATGGAAAATTTCTAGGGCTATTAGTCCCTAGGTACAGTTGTCACAGTCCAGATGTGTGTGTGTAGATATGTTTTCTGAAGTGACCTGGAATGTAGTCTATGTAGTCTCAGGCTGGCCGCAAATTCACGGCAATCCTCCTATCTCTGCCTCTCGAGTGCAGGGATGACCTCCCCAGATGTTTTTAAAAATGATTAGATACCACCCATTCATCAACCTGTGGCTGGGAATTTGCTCAGAAAATCCAACTTAATCTACTCCCTCCCTGTTTTTCAATCCACGGTCATAAGCCGCATAAGTAGAACCCCGATAAGAAAAGAGACTCCATTGCTACCCCAGGCTGGCATGGAGAAGTGAAGCCCCTCGAGTGAGCAGTGATCGCTGAGGCCTCTGACCCTGCATAGCGTCCATACAGTGTCATTCTGTGCCTCACTTGGTTTCCCTCCTGAGAATCAGTAGAAGGTCCTAAACAGAATGAGGGAAGTAGAGTTGAAATCTTTCACAAAGTGGGAGAGACGGAGTATATAATACTCATGTTTTAGTACAAGGTAGTGCAACATTAAAACTTCAATTTCAGGCTGGAGAGATGGCTTAGTGGTTAAGACGCTTGCCTGCAAAGCCAAAGGACACAAGTTCAGTTCCCCAGAACCCACGTTAGCCAGATGCGCAAGGGGGCGCATGCGTCTAGTTTGTTTGCAGGGGGTGGAGGCCCTGACATGCCCATGCTCTCCCTCTCTCTCTCTCTCTTTTTCTCTCTCTCTCTCCCCCCCTCTTTTTCTAAAAAAAAATAAATAAAAACAAATTTTTAAAAACTTCAATTATTCATTTATTTTCTTAAAAATATTTTTATTTACTTGCAAGCAGAGAGAAAGAGAAAGAGAGAATATGGGCATACCAGAGCTTCTAGTTGCTGCGAACAAACTCCACATGCATGGGCCACTTTCTGCATCCGGCTTTTCATGGGTGCTAAGGAATTGAACTCAAGTTGTTAGGCTTTGCAGACAAGTGCCTTAAGCATTGAACCATCTCTCCAGCATGAATTATTCATTTATAATATATGCTTAACATTTTATAAAATGCTGTGCATCTCTTGCACAGAAGAAATATTTACTGGAAGAAAACTTACACTGAAGGTGATGAAACATCAAATGAAACATTCTAAGTAATTACTGGGGGAACTGCAACGGAACTGCGGCCTTCTAACTCGTACGTGGCTCTCCTGCGCTATGTGCGTGTGCTCTCAGCACTGGTTGGCTGACCGTTGGGTACCAAGTGCTGTGGCAATGGCCGATGATATCTTTTGTAACAGCCAATAAGAAGAGATTCCTGCTCTCAAGGAGCTCACAACTTTATAATGGATACAAGCATTTAATCCAAGAATTATGAAATACATACATGTTGCCATCAGGAAGTGATACAGCCTGGGAGGGCCCTCACGGCAAGCTATGTCAGGTTTGAATCCCCAGAATCATGAGCCAAATTAAGCTTCTTACCATAAATAAGTCAATAGGGCTGGAGAAATGGCTTAGCAATTAAGGCACTTGCCTGAAAAGCCAAAGGGCCCATGTTTGATTCCCCGGTACTCACATAAAGCCAGATGCACAAAGTGCCACATGCATCTGGAGTTCATTTGCAGAGGCTAGAGGCCCTGGAGCACCCATTCTCTCCCTCTCTCTCTCTCTCTCTCTCTCTCTCTCTCTCTCTCTCTCATAAATAAAATACAAATAAAAAACATTTTTAAATAAATAAATAATCAATAGATAAATAAGTAAAAATGAGAATTGGAACAGAGGAGGATGGAAAAATGGCTTAGCAGTTAAAGGTGCTTTCTCTTTTCTAATTTTAAATATTTTTATTTACTTTTTGCAGAGAAAGAGAGTTGGGTACACCAGTGTCTCATGTCTCTGCAAATCTCTCCAGATTCATGAGCCACTTTGTGTATCTAGCTTTATTAAACCACCTAGGTAAGCCAAACACACACACACACACACACACATACACACACACACACACACAAATGACACAAGTGTCTGGTGTTATTTTCAGTAGCAAGAGATCCTGGCACATGCATGCACACACACGTGCAAATAAGTAAAATTTTTAAAAAGTGTTGCAGCAGAAACCGACAGGCACTAAAATAGAAGGAACAATAAAAAAATAGGTTTGCAATATCAGAAAAGGATTTTACCACTCCTGCTTTCATATTAAAGAAGTGACTTTCTTTTGTGTCAAGTAAAATGTTCTTTTGTACTCAAATTATTCGAGAAAGAAAATCAATTACTGGTGGCATGCCTTGAATTCTACTTTAAAAGGCATTTGATGTGTCGAGTAGCATCCTCTGATTATTCTGGATTTGTTGGTGCATAATTTTAAAGAACTGGGTCTCTGATTTTCCGATTCTGACTGTTGAAAGTGATGTTCACTATAGTATTTGGTAGACATGCTAAGTAGCCAATGTTTGTAGGCAAAAGACTGGCCTGGATAAGGAAATTATACATAATTCCTTTTGTTCTCATTTTGTGAAACTCTTAGGCTCACAGTTGCTGGGACTTACATAGAACTTGAGGCAAATCCCTGTTTCTACAAGGGTTTCTGTTTTTTATTTTTATTGTTTGTTTTACTTATGTGTTTACTTGCTTATGAGACAAGCTCTGATACACTATCCAGGCTGGCCTCAAACTATACATTCCAGGATGACCTTGGATGTTTGTTTTTGCATGTGTGGTATAGGTGCATGCGTGTGTGCACGCATGTGTGTGTGTAGTGTATGCATGTATGTGTGCAGATGCATGTGACCTGTGCACACACATGCAGAGGCCAGAGGAGAATGTCTGGTGTCCTCCTCTATCACTCTTCCACATGGTTTCCTTGAGACAGAGTCTCTCACTGAGCCAGGAGCTGCTGCTGTTTTGACCTGTGAGCCCCAGCAACTCTGTCGCCACCCCTCACAGAACTGGCATTACAGGCACACATGGCCATGAGCAGCTGTTTATGTGGATACTGGAGATCAAGCTTAGGATTTCTCAGACCCTCTCAGGCCCTGATGCTTACATGGCAAGTTGATGCCTGCTGACCCATTTCCCCTGGAGTGCTGTGATGACAGGCATGTGTCCTCAAAGTTGGCTTTATTCAGTGCTAGAGATCAGAATTCTGAGCATGCTAGGCAAACTCTCTGCTAGCTGAGCTACATTCTCAGCTCTTATTTTTGAATGGAAGTCCAAATCGTACACATCATTGCTTCCCTGTGCATTAATTCATTCTTTTTGTTAAAAAAATATGTTTATTTATTTATTTGAGTGAGGGAGAGAGAGAGAAAGAGGCAGATAGAGAGAGGATGCACATGCCAGGGCCTCTAGCCACTGCAAATGAACTCCAAATACATGTGCCACCATGTGTATCTGGCTTACATGGGTTCTGGGGTATCAAACCTGGGTCCTTAGGCTTCCCAGGCAAGTGCCTTAACTGCTAAGCCATCTCTCCAGTCCTCGTTAATTCACCCTTAATTACAGGGCTGTGAGTTGAGTCTTCCTGATGATTTGAAAGTTTCAAACATTCATTCTATTTTTCCCACACCCAGGTGAGTGTTCCTAGGGACTACCTTGAGATGACATACAGTTCTGGACAACACACGTGGAGCAGGAAATAGCCAGTAAATATTATAATGTTCACGTGGTAGAGAAATAGAGAAGACAAAAGCCCAGCCTGCTTGAAGCCCAATATATCTTCCAGAATCTTTAATTATATATAGTTTTCAACTTGGACAAACTCAGTAAGACCGAATGATATTCATAGATGATAAAATTGCATTATTTTTTCATTCTAAGGAAACTTTATTTTATTTTTGGTTTTTCGAGTCAGGGTCTCACTCTAGCTCAGGCTAACCTAGAATTCACTGTAGTCTCAGGGTGGCCTTGAACTCACAGTGATCCTCCTACCTATGCCTCCAGAGTGCTGGGATTAAAGGCGTGCACCAATAAGCCCGGCCTTCTTTTTCTTTAAAAACATGGAACGCTTCATGAATTTGAGAGTCATCCATGTGCAAGGGCCATACTAACCTTCTTATAAGTGCTACCGAAGTGAACACTCAAGTGAGTTTTTAAAAGAAAAATAGAACTCAAATTGCAATCAGTCAGGGATAATGCCTTCCTAGAAGTCTTTACTTTCCTTGGCATTGTCTCTGTTTTTCTTCATCTCTGTCTCTCCTTGTCCTCCTTCTGCCTCCTCTTCTTTTTTTCCTCCTCTTCCCTTTCTTCCTCCTTTTTCTTCTTCTCCATCACTGTCTTTCTATCTCTCTAAAGCATAAAGTAGAGAAAAGATGGGCATATAAGGCAAATAGAAGGCAGACAAGAGTTAAACACATGTAAAGAAATTAACACAACCCACTATTACCATTGGCATAGTCTTACTACTGGTTTACGAAAGGTTTATGATAAACATAACAATAGTATCTGTCTCACAAAGAGTACTGAATATGCTCCTAGGATTAAAAAATTCTATAATAGGGCTAGAGAGGTGTCTGTGTTGTTAAGGCCTTTGCCTGTAAATCCTAAGGACCTAGGCTCAATTCCCTAGTACCCACATAAGCCAGATGCACAAAGTGACACATGCATCTGGAGTTCATTTGCAGTGGCTAAAGGCCCTGGTGTGTCCATTCTCTCTCTCTCTCTCTCTCTCTCTCTCTTTCTCTCTCTCTAGCTCTCTCTGCTTGCAAGTAAATAAATAAAGATTCTATAATAGTTCTCAGTACATAAAAGCTGTCAGTGAATGCTAGATAGCTATTATTATTCATGCTATTATTTTTATCATTATTACTATAGTCATAGCTTACATAGCTATGCTGAAAACAATTTGGCAAGTATGAGATCACATTTAGTTGGTCATAATGTATCATAAGAAAAAAATATTCTGAGAGAAAGAGAGAGAAGAGAGAGAGAGAGAGAGAGAGAGAGAGAGAGAGAGAGAATGGGCATGCCAGGGCCACTAATTGCTGCAAACAAACATCAGGCAAATGCCCCCCCTTGTGCATCTGGCTTGCTGGGTTCTGGGGAATTGGACCTGGGTCCTTTGGCTTTGCTGGCAAGTGCCTTAACTGCTAAGCCATCTCTCTGGCCCCTAAAATTTTTATCAAGATAAAACCAGTACTGTTCACAAAAATCAAGGTGTCTATTCAATGTATTATTAGACTTAATATTTATGTCTGTAACTGAGAATGTTCTTACGATATGTGGTATGATGCTGTGCAACTCTGACAGATGAAGCATAATGAAAATGTTATTAGAGATATGTTTGCTGTTTTGATTTTCGAATACATTTTAGTGAATATGTAATGATTATATCTGTAAATGCTATCTGTAACTTGGAGTATACTAATAAATTTGTAAGGCTTATAAAAAAAAAAGAAAGAAAAAAATATTCTGTTTCTAGACCCTAAAATCAGAATGTTATTCATTTGATTATTCAGGGAACATTTATACCAGATTTCCTCCACAAACCAAAAGATACAGCCCTGTCTTAAGTGGGACTTGAACGTTTATTGTAAAAAATCCAGCAATAAGATAATGTTGAAATGTTCTGAAATACTTAGAAAATCAACTGTAACTTAATTCTGGTGCACTTGGTGTACTCCTCTGACCTCACCAAGAGCCACTTCTCCTCAAGGATGGTCTAGACACGGTGAACAATTTGCCATTCCCCAGGCCTGCCTGGGACTTCCCTGTCACCTTACCTCTGCATTCGCACTCTTCTTATTTATTTATTTATTTGGGCACGAGAGAGAGAGAGAGAGAGAGAGAATGGGCACACCAGAGCTTCTAGTCACTGCAAACAAACTCCAGATGCATACATCACTTTGTGCATCTGGCTTTATGTGGGTACTGGAGAATTGAACCCAGGTCCTTTGGATTTGCAGGCAAGTGTCTTAATGGCTAAACGATTTCTCCAGCCTTCACACTTTTCTTCTTTCTGGAATATTCTCTCCCGTTTTCCTTTCCAAGGTCCAGCTCCTCTTCGACTCACTATGAAGCTTTCCTCAGCCAGACACACTTCTCCCTCTAGTCTGCCCCATGTTACAAATGAGATGCATCCTTCTCCATGGTTCCATTTACCACCACATGGAAGCCCTTTCTTCACAGTTCTCTGAGCTACCTCAGGGCACAGTCTATGTCTTACTGAAGAATATTCCCAGAACCAACCAGTGTACTTAATAAAGACTCCTTTAGTGTTTACCAGAGCCTAGCAAATTTTATTATCATTCTTGTATAATATTAGGTTTGTTTGGAGATAACATCTTCCTCTGTACTCCAGGCTGACCTCAAATTCATGGCAATCCTGCTACCTCAGCCTCCCAAGTGCTAGAATTATAGGTCTGAACCACCATATCCGACCTAAAAATTCTTTTTTGCTTTTTTGTTTTTTGTTTTGTTTTGTTTTGTTTGTCAGGTAGGGTCTCACTCTAGCCCAGGCTGACTTGGAATTCTCAGGGTGGCCTCAAATCTAGCGATCCTTGAATCTCTGCCTCCCAAATTTTGGGATTAAAGGCATGCACCACCACACCCGGCCCCAAAAATCTTTTAGTTTATAATTAGGACAGAGCAAAGCCAGCAGAGGAAAAAGGCCATTTTAGACTGGTCATGTCACATTTATAGACTTACCAAATAAACATTTAATGTAGATACTAAAACAACAGCCTAGGTAATTGCCACAATTATTGTAACAATAAAAACAATGTCTCTTAATTGTGATTTACTGGGAGCAAGTCACTGTTCTCATATTGTATGAATATTAGCTCATTTAATCCTTGTGATTAGTTGCATTCTTCTGTCATCCCCACTCTGCATATAAAGATACAAAGACAGAAAGGAGGGGAGAGTCTCTGCCCATGCCCAGACAACCAGGAACTATCAGATGCAGAATGTGAGGATGGAATTTGAACCCAAGTTAATTAAGAGCTCTTATCACCAGGAAGATAATGGTGCTTCATTTATGACTTGGACACGAGCCAGGAGTGATGGCCCATACCTTTAATCCCAGCACTCAGGAGGCTGATGTAGGAGGATTGGTGTGAATTTAAGGACAGATGGAGCTACAAAAAAGGGCTAGAGGCCCTGCAGCACCCATTCTCTCTCTCTTATCTCTGTCTGCCTCTTTCTTTCACTCTCTGAAATAAATTATAAATAAATAAATATTTTTTAAGTTTTAAAAAATTATTAAGAACAGACATTTTCTTAGCCAGAAATATCTTACACCTTAGATCTCCCCCCCCCTTTTTTTTCTTCTTTTTGGTTTTTCGAGGTAGGGTCTTGCCATAGTCCAGGCAGACATGGAATTCACTATGTAGTCTCAGGGTGGCCCTGAACCCGTGGTGATCCACCTACCTCTGCCTCCCAAGTGCAGGGATTAAAAATATGCACCACCACACCCAGATCATTCTCTTTTTGATTTTGCAGTGCTAGAAACTGAACCTAGTTCCTTGCATATGCTAAGCAAGCACTCTATAAATGTGATATTGTCTTTGTCCAATTTCTTATGTTTTTTTTAAATTTTTTGTTTATTTTTATTTATTTATTTGAGACTGACAGACAGAGAGAAAG
Source organism: Jaculus jaculus (assembly GCF_020740685.1). Classification (NCBI taxonomy): domain Eukaryota; kingdom Metazoa; phylum Chordata; class Mammalia; order Rodentia; family Dipodidae; genus Jaculus; species Jaculus jaculus. Next base: position 135,294,013 of record NC_059107.1, read on the forward strand.
AGGCAGAGAGAGAGAGAGAGAATGGACTTGCCAGGGCCTCCAGCCACTGCAAACAAACTCCAGATGCGTGCAGCCCCTTGTGCATCTGGCTAACGTGAGTCCTGGGGAATTGAGCCTCGAACCAGGGTCCTTAGGCTTCACAGGCAAGCGCTTAACTGCTAAGCCATCTCTCCAGCCCTTATGTTTTTTCTTTTTCTTTCTTTCTTTTCTTTTTTTTGAGACATCTCCCTAGGTAGCCAGACTGTCTCCAATCTTCTGATCCTCATGCCTTAGCCTCTTAAATGCTGGGATTATAACTGCTGGACACCATACTAGGTTGCATTTGGCTTTTTGGGTTTTACTTGTGTGTTTATTTGTGTGTGTGTTTGTGTGTCTATGTGCTCATGCACGTGGAGGTAAGATGACAACTTTCAGGTCTATCCTCACAGGTCCAGCGCATCCCAGGCCGAGTTTCTCTTACTGTAGTTCTGCCATTGTTTTTGCTGAACTCACTGAGATCTTCTGAAAAATTTTGTCTTCACTCTCCATCTTGTCATCAGAGTTCTGAGATTTCAGAAGCCTGCCAGGGCCTCTGTTTTATTCATGGTTGGTGGTGGGGGGGGTCTAAGGATCAAACCCCAGCAGGAGGAAGCAATTATCCACAAGTCGTCTCCTTAGATGCGTGCCTTTGGCTTCCGATGATGGGAAATTATAAATACATTCAGTCATGAGACTTATGTTAACTTCTTTTCAATATTTACCTGCCTTTTTCTGTTCCTTTTGAATAACTACTCATTAGCTTGGGTGGGAATGTATCTCAAATCTCTGCTACGGGCTTGAGGCTTAATTCAGTAAAACTATGCATTTATCGTATCATATCGGATCAATATCAACTATTTCATCAAGGTTACTGTCACAGGCTTGGAACCACTGTGGCATGGCACACGCCCAGGTTGGCCATAGACTCCCAGAGTTTCTGAGGTCTTCAGAATAGGAGCCACACTAGTCTCTCATTGCTGTGAGCAAATACCTGACCAGAAGCAAGGCAGAGAAGGAAAGTGTTCGTTCGGGCTTACTTTCCCACCGCTATGGTGGGGCAGCCACGGATGGTATGGCTCCTCGCAGTTCTGCCCCAGCCAGGAAGCAGAGAACTAAAGGGGCTGGGACCGGGCTAGAAAAGCTCAAGAAGGGCCCCAGTGGCTCACTTCCTCCAGCAAAGCCCCGCCTCCTGAAGGTTCCACAGCCTTCGCAAAACAGTTCCACCAGCTCGGGATGACTTAACCAAATGCATGCGTCTATGGGAGGCACTTTGCTTTGAAACCATGATAGAAAGTCTCTCTTCTTGGCTATAAGCTATAAATTCATGGGATAGAGCTGCTGGAAGCAAGTCTTTGAGGTTTTTCTTGTTGTTGTTGTTGTTTTTCCAGTGAAACAGCACACAGCATACAAAAGAAATTCAAAACGAACTGTGAGGAGTCAGGGATGGGCAGATAGCTCAGTTGGTAAAGCTCTTGTTCCAAAGCATGAAGATCTGAGTTTGATCCCCAGTAATTATGTCAAACTTCTGGTATGGTCACATGCATGCCTGTAATCCCATGTGCTGGGGAGGACACAGGAGAATCGCTGAAGCTCTTTGGTCAGCCTGTCTAACCTAACTGATGAACACCAGACCACTAAGAGAGGAATGATACCCAAGGATCTTTGGTGCACATGCACCCGCACACATACAAACATGCAACCACATACAAGCTCACAAAATGAACACTTTTTAAATTAAATTTTAAAAAAAATAATTGAGGAAAATTAAGCAACACTATGGAAACAATGTTTGAAATCAGATCTACCTTGGAACTTTATAAGAACAAACATAACACACTTCCCTTTTTCAGCCAGTGTATTTGCAAGTCAAATTATTCTCATGAAAACACCCACTCAATGCTATGTTCAAGAAACATGCCTAAGTAAGAATAGCAGGGAAAGTTTAAAAATAAAGACATGTGGAAAATTACACCAGTGAATATATGCAAACAGAAAGTAGGAATGGCAAAATCAACATCAGATAAGAATTCAAGACTGAGGGGCCAGGGAGATGGCTCAGCACTTAAAGATGCTTGCTTGCAAATCCTGGTGGCCTGAGTTCGAAGCTCCAGCACTCACATAAAGCCAGATGCTCAAAATGGTGAATGCATCTGAAGTTTGTTTGCAGGCACAAAAGACTCTGGCACACCCACATTCATATTCTCTATCTATCTTTTTCTCAAATACATATTTTAAAAACTCAAGATCAAGACCATTAAGCAAGAAAAGGAGGGTTGCTACAATGTCTAAATGTATAATTAGGAGATTCTTATTTATCTGAATCCACAGCAGGAAAATGCACAAGGCAACATTCTGACAAAGACAGACACAAATTACATCCTTAGTGGGGAACTTTGTAGCAAAATATGATAGACTGAGTAGACAAAAATAAGGCAGGAGAGGAAGAATTTAGTCAATATTATGTAAACACAAAGATTTGGTCTTTTCTTCCCCATCAACTTTAAGTAAATTGATTCTACTCCTCTACTCCTAGGAACATATTATTTCTCCTCTTTTCTTATGGGTTTTTTTTTTTTGTTTTGTTTTTGTTTTGGGTCTCGCTCTAGCTCAGGCTGACCTGGAATTTACTATGTAGTCTCAGGGTAGCCTCGAACTCATGGCAATCCTTCTACCTCTGCCACCCAAGTGCTGGGATTAAAGGCCTGAGCCTCCATGTCCTGCTTTGTTTTCTTGTCTTTAATAAAACAAATCCCAGCCGGGCATGGTGGCATATGACTTTAATCCCAGCATTCACCTTTAATCCTAGCACTCGGGAGGCAGAGGTAGGAGGATCACCGTGAGTTCAAAGCCACTCTGAGAATACAAAGTGAATTTCCAGGTCAGCCTGAACTAGAGTCAGACCCTACCTCAAAAAAAAAACAAAAACAATAAATAAATAAATAAAAATCCTAGCCAGGCATGGTTTTAATCCCAGCACTCTGGAGACAGAGGTAGGAGGATGGCTGTGAGTTCGAGGCCACTCTTAGACTACATAGTAAATTGCAGGTCAGCCTGGACCAGAGTGAGACCCTACCTTGAAAAGCAAAAAACAAACAAAAAATAAAAAACTCTGGGCTGGAAAGATGGTTCAGCAGTTAAGGTGCCTCCTACAAAACTGAACAGGTTTGATACCCCAGTGCCCACATAAACCAGATGCACACAGTGTCATATGCATGTAGAGTTCGTTTACAGTGACTGGAGGCCCTGGAGTGGTCCCCCCCCCTCTCAAATAAATAATATTTAAAAAGAAAACCCTCTGTTAACCTCACCACCCATCTTCCACCTGCCTTCACACCAAGCTGTGATGCACTTCTCACTGGTCTAGATCAAAGTTCACTCCCCCTACCCAGGGTGCTGGCCCTTATGTGAGTCCATTCCATACCCTCACTGATGGGCCCCATGTCATCACTGACTCCATATTACTCATTCTAATTCAGCTCATCCTTACCATAGTTGGTCTATGATTATGGCCTAATGTCTCCATTAATCACCCCTCCACTCAGAAACCCTTTTCTGGCTTGTTCAAAGATAAACCCATGCTGGGCGTGGTGGCACATGCCTTTTTTAGTCTTAGTCTCAGCACTCCGGAGGGAGAGGTGGGAGGATTGCAGTGAGTTCGAGGCCACCCTGAGACTACATAGTGAATTTCAGGTCAGCCAGGGCTAGAATGAGACCCTACATCAGAAAAAGAAAAAGAAAAAGAAAAAGAAAAAGAAAAAGAAAGAAAGAGAGAGAAAGAGAGGGAAGGAGGGAGAGAGGGAGGGAGGAAGGGAAAAAGGAAGGAAGAAAGAAAAGAAAACTATATCCTAAAATCTACACAATCAGCGGGGGAGGGGGCAGCTGGAGAGATGGGTTCCACAGTGAAGGGTGCTTGCCTTGCAAAGCCTTCCACCCTGGGTTCAGTTCCCTAGTAACTATGTAAAGCCAAGTCTAGCATTGGTTCACAGTAGCAAAAGGCCCTGGCAGGCCCATTTATTCTCTCTCTCTAAAAAAAAAAAAAAAGAAAGAAAGAAAGAAAAGAATTAGAGCCAGGTGTTGTGGCTCACACCTTAATCTCAGTACTTGGAAGGCAGAAGTAGAAGGATCACTGTGAGTTCAAGGCCACCCAAATACCATAGAGGGAATTCCAGGTTAGCCTTGGCTAAAGTGAGACCCTACCTCAAAAATACACACAAGAAAAAAAATTTTTTATACATAGTTTGGGCTGAAGAGATGGCTCAGTAGATAAAGTGCTTGCCTAAGAACCCAGTTTGATTCCCTAGTACCCAGTCAAAGCCAGATGCACAATTGACACATGTGCCTGGAGTTCCCTTGCAGTGGCTAGAGGCCCTGGCGTGCCTATTCTCTCTCTCCCTCTCTCTGCTTCTTTCTTTCTTTCTCTCAAATAAATAAATTAGATCAAATTTTTAAAAATTGCACAATTTAAGAGCAGAAGTTACACTTTAGATAATGTGTAAAAACATGCTCAAAAATTAGGGTGTGTGAATGTGTGTGTGTGTATATCTATGTAGGTTGTCAATAAAAAACATTTTTTTAGGCTGGGTATGGTGGCACATACCTTTAATCTCAGCACTCAGGAGGCTGAGGTCAGAGGATCACTGTAGTTCAAGGGTAGCCTAACAGTACATAATGAACCTACAAAAAAAATAAAATCCTTTTTAAGAAGTCTCAAGATTGGGCTGGAGAGATGGCTTAGCAGTTAAGGCACTGTGAAGCCTGAGGACCCAGGTTGGAGTCTGCAGTACCGACATAAGCCAGATGCCCAAGGTAGCACATAACTGGCGTTCATTTGCAGTGGTGGGAGGCCCTGGTTTGTCCATTCTCTCTCTTTCTATCTGCCTCTCCCTCTCTCTCAAATAAATAAATAAACATTTTTTTTTTTAAGTCTGAAGATCAAGGCCAGGTGTGGTTGCTCACACCTTTAATCCCAGGACTCAGGAGGCAGAGGTAGGAGGATCCCCATGAGTTCAAAGCCACCCTGAGACTACAGAGTGAATTCCAGGTCAGCCTGGGCTAGAGTGAAACCCTATCACAGAAAACCAAAAATAAATAAGTAATTAAATAATAAGTTATTTATTTCTCAAGGGACACAGAGATGATGATGTGTTTTCCCATTATTCATATAACAAAAGAATGAGCAGACGAGGGTGGGGTGCCTCTTGGTGGTAGAACACTTGCCAAATGTGTAACAAAAGGGGAGGGTGGCGATAGCTGGGGGAGTAGGTATGTAGAAATTCACCAACAACATATTTTCATTATTTATTTGCTTACTTAGTTATTCAGTTATTCATGTGCTTGGTTTGGTTTTTGGAGACAAGGTCTTTCTGTGTCGCCCAGGCTGGCTTAGAACTTCTTTGTAACCGTATGGCCTTGCACTCACTTTCTTCTTGCCTCAGCGTCCTGAGCGCTGGGGCTGCACAGCTGTACACCCCCACATCCAGCCTCATTGGGAGATTTCTTGATCTCACCCCAGCCAATCCCACTGGGAAAGCACCTCCTAAATTCTCATCTAAAATGAAATGGTAACTCTACTTAAACTCAAGCCCATGTGCAAGCTCTGGCTCAAAGGCCTCTGGATGAGTGCTCAGTCCTGGTTTAGCTTAGCCAACTTTTCAAAAATGTTTGACGCTCACACGCCCATGTAGTGTCCCAACTCAATATTCTTCCAGAGCATTCCCTTTTTAGGAGTAAGGCAAATTGGGCTGGAGAGATGGCTTAGCGGTCAAGGCACTTGTCTACAAAGGCTAAGGACCCAGATTTGACTCCCTGGGACCCATGTAAGCCCGATACACAAGGTGGCACAAGTGTCTGGGATTCATTTGCAGTGGCAGGAGGCCCTAGCATGCCCATTCTCTCCCTCCCTCCCTCTCTCCCTCTCTCTCTCTCTCTCCTATGAATAAAGTTGTGTTTTTTTTAAAGAGTAAGGCAAATTTAAAATATCCCAGATTACAAAGGTCTCCCATTCCTGTACAGCATTCCCTTCTGTAATCGCGCTAAGACTTGCTAAATGTGCACCTTAGAAGCCTTATCACTTTGTCTCAGTGACTCTACCATGTTAAGCAGGGGTGAACTCTGAACTCCGTGTCTTCATTAAACTTAACATTAACTGTTTAAATTTTAGGGTGTACTATGAGACTGACTATCTCACAGTTGGCAGAGCATCAATATAAACATGAGATTTTATGAAAATAGGGGAGTTGTGTGCATGAATGTATATATGATTCACTCTTATATCTTGTTAAAACTGTTAGGTAGGGGCTGCAGAAATGGCTCAGCAGTTAAGGCGCTGGTCTGCAAAACCTAATGACCTGGGTTTAGTTCCCCGTACCCATGTAAAGTCAGATGCACAAAGTGATCTGGAGTTCGTTGGCAGTGGCTGGAGGCCCTGGCATGCCCATTCTCCCTTTCTGTCTATGTCACTTTGAGTCACTGTCTCTCTCTGCTTGCAAATAAATAAAAATAATTTTTATGAAAACTTTTAGGCAGACTTGAGATTCACTTTTTTTTTTTTTTTTTTTTTTTTTTTTGGCTTTTTTGGAGTAGGGTATCACTCTAGCTCAGGCTGACCTAGAATTCACTCTGTGAATTCTAGCCTCACAAGTGCTGGGATCAAAGTTGGGCACTGCCATGCCAGCTCAAATTTCTTTTGTTTTAATTTTTTATTTGTGTGTGTGTTTACCAAGGTCTCTTGCTGCTACAACTGAATGCCTATCCAGCTTTCAGTGGATGGCTGGGGAATTGAATCCAGGCCAGCAGGCTTTTCAGGTAACCACCTTTAACCACTGAGCCCTTGCCCCAGGCCGCAGGAATCCACATTTCTAGTAAACTACTAGATTATGCAGATGCTGTTGGCTGCAAATCACACACTGGTCAACGTTCTCCGCAGAAATAGCACTAATAATACATATATCATATGAGTGACATACAGAGAGACATGTATACTGAATGTAAGCATTAGCCGTGTACACGTTACCTTGTGGACTGGAGTGGCCTGAGTCATGAGAACTGGTACAGCACACGGCTGTGGGGGTGTCTTGGCGTGGGAGTCAGCGCAGCAAGCGAAGAACCTTCCTGAACGTGGCAGCACCGCCTTCTGCGGAACAGAAAGAGAGCAGGGGAGCCTGGGCAAGCCCTCAACTCCCTTTATTTAAAATGTCGTTTATTTTCATTTATTTGAGAGCGACAGACAGACACATAAAGAGACAGAGAGAGAGAGAGAGAGAATGGGTGCACCAGGGCCTCCAGCCACTGCAAACAAACTCCTGATGCATGTGCCACTGAATCGAGCCTCGAACCAGGGTCCTTAGGCTTCACAGGCAAGCGCTTAACCGCTAAGCCATCCCTCCCGCCCCTGACTCTTCTTGATCAGGTGTGGTCTTCGCTGCTGCCATCACCCACCCGTATCCGCCTCCAGATTCTTCAGCCTCTGAACATGGAATTTCACCAGTAACTCTCATAGGCCTCCAGCCTTGGACAGGGCTGCATCATTGACCTGCTTTGTTTGGGGACTTCCAGCTTCTTGCCCTGAGATGCTACTGGTTTCCCCAACTTCCATCCTTCAGACTGGGACTGTTTGATATGATTGTGTAAGACAGGCTAATGAATCCCTCTTTATAATTACATAGATATTCTAATTGTTCTGTTCCTCTGGAGAACCTTGACTAATACTAACATAATATACAGATTCATACTAATGGTATAATAATACACGGCTAATACATGTGTATGCATATATAAATGTCATCCAGTTACATAGGCTGAGAAACCCATGATTTGCCAATGAACTGGAGATGCAGAACAGCCAGTGGTATAGTTCAAAGAGCTGAGAGCTGGCAAGCTGACAGAATGGATTCCAGGCCAAGACTAAAGGCCTCATAACCAGGAAAATCAAGGTCAGCAGATCAGTATCCCAGCTTAAGCAGCCAGCCAGATCTCATTCAATCTGCCTCTGCTTTCAACTCTACTGGAATTCTGGATGGGCAAAAGTCATGGATATTCTACCAATTAAAATGCAAAATCTCTTATGAAAGTATCACCAGGGACATATCCAAAAATACTGCTCAACCAGATACGTGGGCATTCCACGGCCCAATTGTTGATAAAATTGCCCATCACAAGCTACAATCATGCAAAGTCATGTGATGTGATCACAAAGCAAGGAAGGCCTGAATAGATGGCAACTACTTTTAAATACTAGCAAATATTTATTAAAATGTACACTGTAGGGCTGGAGAGATGGCTCAGCAGTTAAGCGCTTGCCTGTGAAGCCTAAGGACCCCAGTTCGAGGCTCAGTTCCCCAGGTCCCACGTTAGCCAGATGCACAAGGGGGCGCACGCATCTGGAGTTCGTTTGCAAAGGCTGGAAGCCCTGGCATGCCCATTCTCTCTCTCTCTCCCTCTATCTGTCTTTCTCTCTGTGTCTGTTGCTCTCAAATAAATAAATAAATAAATATATATATAAAAAATGTACACTGTATACAGCCATGACACTAAGTGCCCTCTGTGGATTATCACATTTAATTCTCACAATGATCCTGTAAGGTCCCCTGTGAACTAGAGAATGGGGCTGGAGAGATAGTGGTGGCTAAAGTGCTTGCTATGCAAGCTTGAGGACCTGCATTTGAATTCCCGGCACTCTGCCTGTAAGCCCAGAACCCTGAGAGTCAGAAACGGGCAATCCTTGGGGCTTGGCAGTTTGCTGTCTAGCCAAATCAGTGAGATCCAAGTTTAGTGAGAGACCTTGCCTCAGAAAGTGAGGTGGAGATTGAGGAAGACACCAGACGGTGTGCTCTGGTTTCCACACATACGAGCACCCATGCACATATGAGCATACATACCTACACCACACTCATATACAAGCAAAAAGATAATTAATTTTCAGAAGGAGATATGGCAGCTGGAGAGACGGCTTAGTGGTTAAGGCATTTGCCTGTGAAGCCTAAGGACACAGGCTCAATTCCTCAGGACGCACGTAAGCCAGATGCACAAGGTGACACGTGGGTCTGGAGTTCATTTGCAGTGACTAGAGGCTCTGGCATGCCCTTCTCATTTTCTCTCTCTCTTTCCCTAGCTATCGGCCTCTTTCTCTCTCTCCCTCCTTCTCTCTCTCTCTCTCTCTCTTTCTATAAATGAATAAATTAAATATTTTTTAAAAAAATAAAATAAAAATGATGGGCTAGAGAGACTGCTCAGTGGTTAAGGTGCTTGCCTGCAAAGCCTAATGACCCAGATTTGACTCCCCAGTACCCATATAAAACCAGAGGCACAAAGTGACACATGTCTTGGAGTTTCGTTCCAGTGGCTGGAGGTCCTGGCATGCCCATTCTCCTCCCCCCTCTCTCCCCCCCCCTTGAAAACAAATAATAAAAGAAAAAGAAGATATGGAGGACTGAGTAACTTGCTGGAGATTACACATTTAGCAAGTGACAGAATTGAACAATGGGACTACAGAGTCTCAAATGGAAAGCTCATGTTATCCGCATCTGCAGACAGGTTTCTCTGCCATTCTGGGGAAAAGCACGGTCCTGCTATGCCTTCAACTCAATTTTTTTTGGAGGGGAGGGGTTGAGGTAAGGTGTCACTCTAGCCCAGGCTGACCTGGAGTTCACTATGTAGTCTCAGGCTAGCCTTGAGCTCACAGGACTCCTCTTACCTCGCTGCCTCCTGAGTGCTAGATGAAAGGCGGGCATCACCATGCCCAGCCCTCAATTTTTGCTCATTAATATAAAGAGGGGCTATGGCAAGACGGACTGGAGCTACAGGTAGGGAGAGAACAAAGAGATTCATTAAGAGGAAATGATCGATGCAGGAGCAGATGAGGAAAACACTAGGAAATTGTTCTGGAAAGGAAAAGCAGAAATTGGACTCCTTTACACTTCAATTTACAGGAGGCAGATCTGCTGCTTCATGTAATCTTTAAGAAAAATCTCCTTAGAAAGCTCCAGCATGTTTGAGTGTTTATTATAAATGCAAAAAATAAAGAGAATCTGTGTCCCTGTGTGTGTGTTTTATTTCCTTATTGCATTGTGGTGTGTGTGTGTGTGTGTGTGTGTGCACATACATGCACATGCTGAAGACTGGACCAGGGTTTTGCCCATGCTCTTCTATAGAGTGGCAACCTAACCATTTTATTTCTATTGTACAGATCATGCCACTGCAAAGATTTCCAAACAATTTAAAATATTTAAGGGCTGGGTGTGGTGGCGCACACCTTTAATCCCAGCACTTGGGAGGCATCAGTAGGAGGATCACCATGAGTTCAAGGCTAGCCTGGGACTACATCGTGAATTCCAGGTCAGCCTGAGCTAAAGTGAGACCCTGCCTTGAAGAAAAAGAAAATATTTAAGGGTGTGTATACTCAGAGAGACCCTACCTTGAAAAAAAACAAAAACAAATCTGTACAATAGGAAAAAGTTTTGATTATTTTATCACTCTGACAAAATATTTAATTTCTTTTTTTTTTTTTTTTTTTTGGTGGTGGTGGGGGGTTCTGAGGTAAGGTCTCACTCTAGCCCAGGCTGCCCTGGAATTCACTCTATCATTTCAGGGTAGCCTTGAACTCACAGCAGTATTAAAGGTGTGCACCACCATGGCTGGCCTTAATTTCTTATTTTAATCCAACCAGTTCTACTGGCCCACACCCATCTACTCTTCCTTATAATCAACTTCCAAACTTTTTGTGCAAGGAGAAAGAATTTTATCTACCTCAAGTGATGGGGCTTACAGGAAGAAACCACCAAACAACTTGCTGTTCTCCCCTGGTCACCAATCATCCTACATTTACAGCCTGGGTTTAATAGTTTGTGTTCGTTTTTCATTTCCTGAGTTGAGAAGTTCTTAGCCCCTGGCCCCTGAGAAATGTCCTGAGAGCTTTGGGGAATGGCTGCCTAGCACTCAGCCTCTCTTCACCATTAATCACCACCGTGAGACAAAGCCCCTGCCACCTCCAGAGTCGCTGGTTCTTCATTTCCCAGAGATCCTTGGATCCTGAGGGGAGGGAGGGGGTGGGGGGGTGGGGAGATAGAGAAAAGCAAACCAAACCCGGGAGCACCAGGTGGGGGGCACATGCAGGAGGATGAACTCAAATTGGAGGCCAGGGTGGTTTCCATGGTGAATCCCCTGGTCTGTATAACTATGTAGCAAAACCCTATCTCAAAGAACCAAGACACAAGAAATAAAGAAGGTGGGGTCAGGATAAAAAGAAACAAGTAAAGCAAAAAAAGAAAGCAAAGAATAAAAGTAAACTTAAGAGGAATTGAGAAAGTGGTTAAAAAGAAAATCAGGACCTAGTTAGAAATTGAGACAGTTGAACAACCACTGCTAACAAGCTTCACTGTGTCAGGAAACCCTCTACCAGAAAGCTTTAGGTGTTTGTGGAAACAAACACCCATCCCATCGCATGTTCATTCAAGATTACAACTCAGGCTGAACATGATGAACATGACCTTCAATCTCATCCCTTGGGAGATAAAGGCAAGAGAATCAGGAGTTCGAGGTCACCGTTGGGCATGCAGCTCATTTGAGACCAGCTTAGGCTATGTGACACTAACTCTCAAAAGCAAAGCAAAACAAAAACCCTTTAGTGACAGTAGAGGCAACATCAGCTTTGTTCTTTTTTGTTTTGTTTTATCAAGGTAGAGTCTCAGGCTGACCAGGAATTCACTATGCAGTCTTAGGGTGGTCTTGAACTCGTGGCAATCCTCCTATCTGGCTTCCAGAATGCTGGGATTAAAGATATGTGCCACCACACCCACCGGCTTTGTTCTTATCATTCCCTTGGAATTTTGAGTAGCTGAGAAGCAAAACTGGGAAGAGAATAAAGTGAAGAGAAAGGAGTGTGGTGAAGGGAGGGTAGCGGAAGAGAAAGGAGAGGGAGGAGGAAAGGAGGGTGAAGAAGAGAGGGCAAGGAGGTGGGGCAGAGGCCAGGCCGCGATCTGCACACACTGTGAGCCGTGAGCGTTGGCTGTGCCCGGATCCTCCAGAGCACGTGGTCAGTCCGCTGCACAAGGAGGCGCCTGCCTCTGGAGAACAGCTTCACAGCTGGGTCATCTTGGAAAAAGAATAGCACAGAGACACTGGCAAAATACTCACCAGCTGGCTTCGCCTGGCAGAGGCTGGGGTCCCACGCCACAGCGCAGAAGAGAAGGTTTGTAACCTGGGAATGTATAAAAGCCGGAGAATGAGAACGTCTTGAGACACCGTGACGCCGGAAGAGGGAACAGTGTAGCTCCTCTGCCCGGGAGAGGCGCAGAGTCTTGGTTGAAATCTGGATTAAGTTTCTGAAAGCATACTTACAATTACATTTGTGAGCGCTGTTGATCTTCTTGTCTCTTATAGCCTGTCATTCTTTCTTTTCTTTCTCTCTTTCTCTCCTTCTTTCTTTTCTTTTCATTTCTTTTCTTTTCTTTTCTTTTCTTTTCTTTTCTTTCTTTTCTTTTCTTTTCTTTTCTTATTTGGGTGTGTGTGTGTGTGTGTGTGTCAAGGTCTCACTCTAGCCCCAGGCTGGCCTCCAACTCTTGGGCAATTCTCCCACCTTGGCCCCTTGAGGCTGAGGTTAATGGACATGCTCCACCATGCCAAGCCCTTCCATGCTTTCTTCAGGGACAAAAAGGAGTGGATTATGAATACTTTAGGCTTTGCCTGTCAAAGCAGTTAAAAGTGGTGGTGTCTATCGGATTGTTGTTTGTAAATCCTAATGATTGGACTTCAGTGTTGTGATCACATTAATACCAAAGGTATCAAGCTCACAGGAATCATAGGGCTCAGTAGCGTTGGTGTCTGTCTTCCACCCTTCAAGCTAGAGCAGTCAGTCTTCTGAAGGCTGCTTCTCAGCTAGTATCTTTGTGCTGCTAAGGAATGGGCATATTTGAAACTGGGTGTGGTGGCTCACTCCTGTAATCCCAGTAATCAGGATGCTGAGATAGGAGGATTGCCAAGAGTTTGAGGCCAGTCTGGTGCTACAGAGTAAATCAGCCTGGACTACAGTGAAGTCCCTACCTTTTAATAGTTTATTTTTATTTACTTATTTGAAAGAAAGAAAGAAAAAGCAGAGAGAGAGAATGGGCACACCAGGGCCTCTAGCCACTGCAAACAAACTCCAGATGCATGCATCACAGTGCGCATCTGGCTTTATGTGGAGACCATAAAATAAATAAATAGGTAAGCATTTGATCTAGGTCTAAGGTTAAAGATGAGATTTTAACATCACTTTTTCTTTCTATAGGTGTATGTTTCAACTTACTCCTGTTATTTTTGTTTTGGTTTGGATTGAGATAGGGTCTCATGTAGCTCAGGTTAGCCTCGAACTTGCTAGGCAGCCAACACGGCCTTTGTACTCCTTCCTGATCCTCCTGCATCCATCTCCCAAGTATTGGGATAACAGACGAGTGCCACCATCAACGGCGTTCCTTGGCTCTTTGTACATGCGTGCTTTGGGGACCTCACATCCAGTGTACAGAGGAAGCTTCGTCCATCTGCTGCCCTGTGGATGGCCTACGTCCAGTGAGCAAACAGAGCTCATCACAACGAGAACCCCTGTGCAGAAGTTGATTGGAAAAAAAAAAAACCTATGATCGATCTTCCTTCAGACTCCAAAGTTGTCTGTCACTTGCTTTCATTTAAATAGAAAAGAATAAAGGTGTGCATTTTAGGTGCACAAGACACAATGAAGGACACATGGTGGGGGAAGAATTTCTGTTTCTTTCTCTGTAGCTTTTTCTTTTATAAAAACTGATGGCCAGGCATAAGAAGGAGGTGTGTGTGTGTGTGTGTGTGTGTGTGTGTGTGTGTGTGTGTATGTGTGTGTGTTGTATAGTTTTCCTTGTTCTAATTTAAATAAGGACAAACATATACACATACACTTTTATAAAATCTTTTAAAAAATATATTTTTTGTGGTTCGTAGTGGTACATACCTTTATTGCCAGCACTACTGAGGCAGAGGTAGGAGGATCGCCGTGAGTTCGAGGCCAGCCTGAAACTACATAGTGAGTTCCAGGTCAGCCTGGGCTAGACTGAGACCCTACCTCAAAACAACAATGACAACAACTTTTTTTAAAATTTATTTCAGAGATAAAGAGGGAGGGAGAAAGAGAGAGAGAGAGAGATTGAGGGAGGGAGGGAGGGAGGGAGAGGCCGATAGAGAATGGGCACTCCAGGGCCTCCAGCTATTGCAAATGAAATCCAGTTGCATGTGCTACCATTTGCATCTGGCTTATGTGGACACTGGGGAATTGAACTTGGGTCCTTAGACTTCGCAAGCAAATGCCTTAACTGCTAAACCATCTCCCCAGCCCTAAGAAATATTTTGCACAATTTCTTGAATTTTATTCTGTTCTCTCCAATGCTAACTCTACCTATTCTACTTTCCCTGCAAACATTCCCCACAGTTAGTATTTTGTCCCCTCAAGATAAGTATCTAGTGAAAAAAATTCACTGAAAATAATATATGTATGTGTGTATATGTTTCCAACACAGAACTATACTCTAAACATTTAGGTATATTTTTAGTGTAACACTCTAAAACCTTGAATTATGAAAAAGCCAACCAAGTAATTCTATTTCAATTAGTTTTATCATAACTTCATTGCCTGACACAGTGTTATGCCAAATGTCGCAATTTAAAAACAACTTTTCCAACCACACATTTAGATATTTTTTATTTCATTCTATGATGCAGAGTGACTTCCTAAGTGGGCAACTTCAGTGAGTGGGTAGAAAGAAGGAAAACACGGGGTTCTCATTAGGAAATGAAAGTAGTACTCTTTTTCATGAAAGCAGCAGGGTGAACACACCTTTCCTAGCCAGAGAATGATAGCCAACATTTTGATAAGAGAATGAACTTTGATCCACAGTGATGAATCTGAGAAATCTGGGAGATGTGCCATAGATTATTGCAACAAATATTATTAGCAGATTCATAAGTCTGAAATCATTATCAGTATCCATGGTTATTTTTCTTGAGCTCCCAAATTTAACATTAGGGAGTTTTGATTGTGGGCCTAGCATCATTAGACAAATAGATATATATTGGTAATGAGATAATTTTGATATAAGTAAACAGCATTTATAAGAACAGGTTTGGGGATTTAAGAGTATACCTAAATCCCTCCCCTTTCAAAACAAGAAACAAATAAAGGTCACATGTCAACTTTGATGTTTGCTTTGGTTTGTAAAATGTCTAATTCTACATGAAATGCTACCACTAGTTTTTAGAATTTTTCTCTACTTTTTGAATATTTTTTCAGATATTTCAGAATATTCTTTCAGAATATTTCTCTTCTTTCATTTTTCCCTCATTTCCTATAATTCCATTCCACCAAATGGCCAAGATTATCTGTTAGCTTTTATTTCTAAGCTTGAGGAGGGAATCTTTCCTCAAGCCTAGAAAGGACTTCTGACTTCCTGTTTAGCCTTTCTAGGCCTCTCTCAAAACTGGGGGAGAACCATTCCACAGCTATTTGGACTCAACTGTACTGCAGAATGACCTTGAACTTACCATCCGGCCTCTACCTTATGAATGTTGGGGTTAAAGGTGTGTATCACTAGGCCATGTTTATGTGGTGCTAGGAACTGAACCTGGGACTTAATGCATGCTAGGCAAGCACTCTACCAACTGAACTACCCCATCCCTGGCCTGTCTTAACATCCAAAAGTATTCAGCCAGTTAAAAAATATTTATTTATTTATGAGAGAGAGAATGGGCACATGAGGGCCTCTAGCCACTACAAATGAACGCCAAACACAGATCATCTTGTGCATCCTGGAAAACACCTTAACATCTCTCCAGCTATTCAGCCAATTTTATGCAAAGAAAAGAATAATCCCTAGAATGGATTAATATGACAAGTTTCAAACTCAGCAGGTGGAAATAACCTCATCTTTTTGCCTAGGAAGCACGACAGGGGTAGAATTCAGGATGAAATATATTTGAGAAAGTGCTTTTCCACTCATCTTTGTTAAGGAGAATGTAAATGGAGAAATATTCACTTTAAAATCTTAACACTGCACGGTGACGTGGCACGCATCGGGTGGTGAGGACATGCCCCCTCCCCTTCCTTTTTCTTGACTCCACCTTCACGGTGTAGCAGACAGCTTCAGGTTCACTGAGATGAACTTCGAGACCAGGCACAGTTATGGAGGAAGGAATTTACTGAAGCTTACAGATCCAGGGGAAGTTCCATAATGGCAGAAGAAGCTGGTCTGCCTTCACAGGTCCAAGCAGAGAGAGAGAAGCACAAGCCTAAGGGCCAAAAAGCCACACAGCACAGCACACTTCAGGAACTCCAGCTAGGTGTATTTTGTGTATCTTTAGATTGAAATCTCAAACCCACCACCACACCTTAAGATCCACCCAGTGACACCGCCTCCATCCAGGTGGCTACAAATGTAAACTACAGACTAATCAAACACTGAATATATTGGGGGCCATCTACTTAAACAACCACATGTGGCAACCGCATGTGGTCTTTGTCCCCACCCAGGAGCTACATACCCTTGCAATGACCAGCCAGGAGACAGTCGGTCACCCAGATCCAGGCTCATGTGGCCTTGCTGGACGGCATCACCCCAGAAGATCAAGATGAGGTCATCCTAGCCCAGTGTGGGGTGGAGGTCCTGACCACTCTGGAAGTAGCTGGGCGCATGCCGGGAGGTAAAGTCCATGGTTCCCTGGCCTGTGCTGAAAAGTGAGAGGTCAAACTCCCAAGGTGATCAAACAGGAGAAGAAAAAAAGAAGGAAAAGGAAGAAGAGACAGGCCGGGCCAACCAGAGGATGCAGTACAACGGGTTCCTCATCAGCGTTGTGCCTGGCTTTGGCAAGAAGGAGGAGGGCCCCAGCGCTAACTCTTAAATCCTACATAATCTTGGCTTTTGCTAATGAAGTCACTTTGTCCAGGCAAAATAAATAAATAAATAAATAAAATATTAACACCAAAGCTGGGCTTGATTGCTAGTATCTGAAATCACAGCACTGGTCTGGAGAGATGGCTTAGCAAGTTAAGGCACCTATCTGTGAAGCCTAAGGAGCCAGGTTCAATTCTCCATGTTCCACGTAAGCCAGATGCTCATGGTGGCACATGTGTCTGGAGTTCGTTGGCAATGGCTGAGGTCCTGGCATGCCCATTCTCTCCCTCTCTCTTTCAGTCTCTAATAAATAAATTTTTAAAAAATAAATAAATAAAAGAAATCACAGCACTTAGGAAGCTGACACAGGACATTAGGATTGCTGTGCGTTTGAAGCCAGTTTTGGTTATAACAAGACTCAGTCTGAAAAAATTCAAAAACAAGGGCATGGTGGCACACGCCTTTAATCCCAGAACTCGGAAGACAGAGGTAGGAGAATCTCTGTGAGTTTGAGACCAGTCTGAGACTACATGGTCAATTCTAGGTCAGCATGGGCTAAAGCAAGCCCTTACCTTGAAAAACAACAAGAAAAAAATTCAGAAACAGGTATGGTGATGCACATTTGGGAGGAGGAGGCAAGAGACCCGTACATAGTTCAAGATTACCTAGTAGAGTTAAAGGCCAGCCTGGGCCACATGAGTCCCAGATAGCTATTTTTTAATGAAAAGTTTGTAAATTTGTTTTATAAGTTATATTTGATATTAACTTATGTAATTTCAGATGCTTTCTTAAAGTTTATTATACTTATATGAATAAAACTTCCTTTTATTTCCATGAAAAAAAAAAAAAATGCTGTGCCTGGCGGCACATGCCTTTAATCCCAGTAGGCAGAGATAGGAGGATCACCACAAATTCAAGGCCACCCTGAGGCTACATAGTGAATTCCAGGTAAGCCTGAGCTAGAGCAAAACCCTACCTCGAAAAAAACAAAAAACAGCTGAGCTTAAAAAAAAAAAAAAAAAAAAAAGCCAAGTTGTGGAGAGATGGCTCAGCTGTTAAAGTGCTTTCCTGCAATGCCTAATTACCCAAGTTCGATGCCCCAGCACCCATGTAAAGCCAGATGGAGCAAGTGCTGTGTGAATCTGGAGTTCATTTGTAGTGGCTAGAGGCCCTGGGTGCATCCACTCTCTCTCTCCTTGCAAATGAATAGAATATAATAAAATCAGGGCAGGCTGGAGAGGTTGTTCAGCGGTTAAGGTGCTTGCCTGTAAAGCCTAATGACCAGGGTTAGATTACCCAGTATTTACATAAAGCTTGATGCACAAAGTTGTTCATGCATCCGGAGTTTGTTTGCAGTAGCTGGAGACCCTGGAGTGCCCATTTTCTTTTTTTTTTTCTCTTTCTCTCTGCTTGTAAATAAATAAATATATATTTTTTAAAAATCCAAAGCAGGTCAGGCATGGTGGTACACACCTTTGATCCCAGCACTTGGGAAGCAGAGGTGGGAGGATTGTCATGAGTTCGAGGCCACCCTGAAACTCCTTAGTGAATTCCAGGTGAGTCTGGGCTAGAGTGAGACCCTACCTCGAAAAACAAACAAAATATAATAATAATAAAGGAATTTAAAAAAAACACAGAAAACTGAATTTAAAAAGAAAACCAACACAAAAGCTTAACTTAATATCAAAGACGTTTTGGAACTCAAGAAGGCCACATTCTTAACAGTACCTTAAAAATCAGCAATAGTTCCATGATTTTTACATGCCTATATGACAAAAGTAAAGTACTCTGGTTTTTGTTTTTTTTATTTCATCTCATACACAAAAAGCCAAGGTCTGTACATATAATAAATCTTCATACTAGAATCTCTAATTTTGTAAGGAGTAGTCATCTGGGATAATTGAATTTTCTAGTTATCTAAATATCAGCATAAGTGTTTCTGTGCTCAACACTTGTTAGTTTGCCTAGCTATGCATCCTGACACACCACCAAGCCTAGCTGAACACTAATCTTACTTAATGTTGCTCACAGAATTGAAAGAAAGTGTTCAAATTCAGCTTTTCTTATCAGCCTTCTATTAGGACTTACAATTTTCTCTATAGTAGAGAGGGGAAGGGAAACTGCTAAGGTTTTCCAGCTGTCAAGAGGTGTGCTGACTCGTGACTCAATCATTAGAAAGGAGAATGTGGTCAGGAAACCAGGTTGAGTGATATTATCATAAAAACAGCCCAGGATGCCAAGTCCCAATAACTTGGGAAGAGGCGAGGCAGGAAGGACTCTGGAATTCACTCAATTATTTGAGTAGAATGTTCTTTTCCCTGATAGCTACAAGCTATTTCTTTGGTCTACTTCAAGTTTCTATTTAAATGTGATCTTATCAGTGACGACTTCCCTGGCCATTTTACTTAAAATAGCCTCCTGCCTTCCCACCACCATCCCAGGACCAACTCCCTATCTCCCTTTACGGCAGACCACACACAGCGCTGCCCAGGCCACATGCAGCTTTCCCAGGACCAACCCAGCAACCCTGTGTCCTGTCTCTAATGCAGCATGCAATTTCCTCCCTGTTCACCTGTCTCTCTGAGAGCACAGGATTTGTATTATTTCTACATGCCTAAAGCAATGCTGAGTACACAGTAGGTGCTCAGTGAGTATTTAAAAACATGCGACCGTGGGCTGGAGAGATGGCTCAGTGGTTAAGGCACTTGCTTGCAAAGCCTATAACAACCTGGGTTCAGTTCCCCAGCACCCAGGTAAAGCCAGATGCACAAGGTGGTACATGCATCTGGAGTTCATTTGCAGTGGCTAGTTCACTCTCTCTCTCTTTTTCTATCTGCTTCTTTCTATCTCTCTATCTCTCATAAATAAAACATCTTTTCACCTAGTTTTAGCATCTTGTAAAGCTTCCATCTCAGAGTCCCTGTGTCCTCCCCAACTTTTTGTGTGGTATATGTGCATATGGTACATGCATGTGTGAGCAGATGGCCATGCCCCACGTGTAGGCAGATGAGGACACCCAATGCCCTTCTCTACTGTTCTTCCACCCAATTCCCTTGGCACAGAGTCTCACTGAACTTTGAAGAGAGACCCTGCCACCCTCCCCTCCCCTCCCCTCCAACCCAGCTCTAGGGTTCCACTTGCGTATGGCATACCCAGCTAGATTTTTTATTTTTTTTAATTTCATGGGTGCTGAGTATCAAACTCAAATCCTCATGCTTGCACAGAAAAGCATTCTTACCCATTGACCCCATCGCTTGATCCCCCAAAGCCCCTGACTCTAAGTATCTTTCCATCTAATGGGAAATCAGACACGAAAACCTAATGGTCAGAAAAGCAATGTTTGGGCTCAGGCATGGTGCACAGTTGTAATCCCAGCACTAGGGACACTATCGCAGGAGGATCATGAGTTCAAGCCTAGCCTGGGTGACATAGAAGGGGTGGCTTAGGGAGGTGATATTGCTAGTTGCTATTTGACATTACTACTTAAGCATGAGCTTTGGGGAAGTCAAGTAACACTTTTGAACCACAGTACCATATCCTTGAGTTAAAAATGACCAAGGGGGCCGGGCGTGGTGGCGCACGCCTTCAATCCCAACACTCAGGAGGCAGAGGGAGGAGGATGGCCACGAGTCCACCCTGAGAATGCACAGTGAATTCCAGGTCAGCCTGGGATAGAGTAAGACCCTATCTCGAAAAATTTTTTTAAAAAAAGAAAAAGAAGAAAAAGACAGAGGCTGAGGAGTTACCTCCTCAAGCTTGAAGACCGAGTTTGATCCCCAGTACCCATGTCAAATACCAGGAATGTTAGTGCACACTTATCATCCCAGCTCCGGGATGGCAGAGAGAGATGGGGAAGATCCCTGGAGCTTGCTGACCAACTAATCTAGCCTACTTGTGAATTTCAATGACAGTCCTTGTCTCAGTAAGAAGTAGACAGCAACCAAAAAAAAAAAAAAAAACTACAGAACTGGTATAGTAACAGCACTTGGGAGGCAGAGGTAGGAGGACTGCCGTGAGTTCGAGGCCAGCCTGAGAGTACATAGTGAACTCCAGGTCAGCCTGGACTAGAGTGAGACCCTACCTCAAAAAAACAAAGAATAAATAAATACTTAAATTTAAACTTATTTAAATAGACAGTACACCTGAGGAACAATATGCAAGGTTGTTCTCTGGCCTCTACACTCACATACACCACACCACATATAGACATGCAAAAAAGAAAAAAAGAAAGAAAAAGAAAAGACTATAGCTGAGTGTGGTGGTACATGCCTTTAATCCTAGCACTGGCTGAGGTAGGAGGATCACTGTGAGCTCAAGGCCACCGTGTGATTATATAGTGAATTCCGTGTCAGCATCTGGGCTAGAGGGAGACCCTACCTCAAAAGAACAAAAAAAGAAAAAGAAAAGAAAGAAGACAAATGTCTGCTCTTACAGACTTGTGAGCAGGGGTCCTTAGCAAGCTCACTCTGGCACTTGGGAAATGGGTGGTAAGAGGCATCAAGACCAGCCACATTTGAGCTGCAGAATGGGGAGATGAACTGTCTGTGGCACCAGGAAGACCTGGCAGTTAAGAGTACTAAGGTAGCAATGTAGGAAAAAAAATGCTGTCTCTGTATGAATATGCTGAAACATATATTGACATTTCCCATTTCCTGTGTCAATGCATGGAATTTCTTTTCTTTTCTTTTTCTTTCTTGGTTGTTCTGGGTAGGGTTTCACTCTAGCCCAGGCTGACCCAGAACTCACTATATCGTCTCAGGGTGGCCTCAAACTCATGGCGATTCACCTACCTCTGCCTCCCAAGTGCTGGGATTAAAGGCGTGCGCCACCACGTCTGGCTGGGGAATTTCTTTATAAAAGCAGGACTAGCTGGAGAGATAGCCTAGTGGTTAAGGTGTTTGCCTGCAAAACCAAAGGATCCCACTTCTATTCTCTAGGACCCACGTAAGCCACATACACAAAGAGTTTGTTTGCAGTGGCTATAGGCCCTGGCACACCCATTTTCTCCCTCCCTCCCTCCCTCCTTCCCTCCCTCCCTCCCTCCCTCCCTCCCTCCCTCCCACTCTCTCTCTCTCTCTCTCCCTCTCTCCCTCTTTGTCTCTCTCAAATAAATAAATAAAATATATTAACCAGGCATGGTGGCGCATGAGGTAGGCGGGTTGCCATGAGTTCGAGGCCACCCTGAGACTACATAGTGAATTCCAGGTCAGCCTGGACTAGAGCAAGACCATATTTTGAAAAACAAAACAAAACACTAAAGATCCTGAAGATAGCAACATGTCCTCATAGCAGGGACTTCTCTGATTTGGATCAGGTCACTGGCAAGTCTTTCCACCAGCCACATCTGACTTTCACTATCCTTCCATCTGCACTGATCTGATGTTCTTTCTCAGAGTTGCAGGGGAGCAGAGGCCGCTCCGCCAGTACTGAGAACATTAATGTTGTTGTATGAGAAAGAAATGCCGCAAGCCACTCACCACTACCATCGCAGCCCACCCCTTGCTTTGGCAGGTCACACTGCCCTTTTCAGGAAAAAAAAAAAAAAAAAGCGTTAATTCAAGATCTGGTTCCAACTGGAACACTGGGCAGAAATAGCAAATCCCTTTCCAGTCTCTGGGGAATTATCGCCTCTCCCTATCTCTCAGTAAATCCTACTCATTACAAAGTCTTTTTATGACTTTGGTCTTTCTATCCCTGGTTCAAAAAGCTTTTGTTTGTGTGTTTTTTGTTTTGTGCCTTTTAATGCATTTTAAAATATTTTATTATTTACTTATTTGAGAGAGGGGCACAGAGAAAGAGAGAAAAATGGGCATGCCAGGGCCTCTAGCTACTGCAAACAAACTCCAGACGCATGTGCCACCTTGTGCATCTATCTGTCTTATGTGGATACTGGGGAATCAAACCTTTAACCACTCAGCCATCTCTCCAGCCCTGTTTTATTTATTTATTTATTTATTTATTTATTTATTTATTTATTTATTTATTTATTGTGATAAGGTCTAAGGTCTCCCTTTATTCTCCAGGCTAACCTGGAATTCACTATACACACCAAACTTACAGTGATCCTCCTACTTCTGCCTTCCAAGTGCTGGAAATACAGTGTATACAACCAAGCCTGTGCCTGAGTTCAAGAATCTTAGAAGACCTCAGAGGAAGAGGAGTGCTTTGCAGTACTGTCTTCCAGACACAAAGTGGCTGTGAGCCCACAGTGACCATGGTCATGAGCTCACAGTGACTGACACTACCTGCACAACACCTGCATAACAGGAATTAAAAAATGATGACATCCAAACAGAAGAGTGACTAGTTAGAAAGAAGGGATTCAGTGGAGGAGGGATTTGGGAGAAAGGGGAAGGTGGAAGGAGGGGATTATGATCATGGTATATTGTCTATATGTATGGAGGTTTTATATATATATATATATACACACACACACACACACACACACATATATATATATATATATATATATTTAAGGAATCTTGGGTTGGAGAAATGGCTCAACAGTTAAGGTGCTTGCCTGAAATGCCTAACGACCCAGATTCAATTCCATGGGACCCATGTAAAGCCATATGCACAAAGTGGTGCATGCATCTGGACTGTTTGCAGTAGCTAGAGGCCCTTGCACACTATTCATTCATTCTCTCTCTTTTTCTCCTTCCAATTATATAATCAAATATTTTTTTAAAAGATAGGGGGCTTTGGGCTGGAGAGATTGCATAGTGGTTAAAGTGTTTGCTTGCAAAGCCAAAGGATTCTCTAGGACCCACATAAGCCAGATACACAAGGGGCTACATGCATCTGGAGTTTGTTTGCAGTGGCTGGAAGTCCTGGTGCACCCATTCTCTCTCTCTTTCTCTCCCTCTTTCTATTTGTTGCTCTCAAATAAATAAAAATTAACAAAAAAAAAAAAAAACTGGGCTGGAGAGACTGCATAGTGGTTAAGACACTTACCTGTAAAGCCTAAGGACCCAGGTTTGAGTCCCTAGTACCCATGTAAGCCAGATGCACAAGGTGGCACATATGGAGTTCATTTGCAGAAGCTGGAGGTCCTGGTGTGTCCCTTCTCTCTCTCTGTATCTGCCTTTCTCTCTTTGTCCCTCTCAAAAACTTATATATATATATATATGTGTGTGTGTGTGTGTGTGTGTGTGTGTGTGTGTGTATATATATATATTGGGCTAGAGAAATTGTTCAGTGGTTAAGGTGCTTGCTTGCAAGGCCTAATGGCCTGGATTCAATTCCCCACATAAAGTCAGATGGCATAAAGTGACACATGTATCTGGGAGTCTGAAATGGCTAGAGGCCCTGGTATGCCCATTTTCTCCCTCCCTCTCTTGCTCTCTGTGGAAACAAATAAATAAAATATTAAAAAAAATTTATAAAACAGTGAGTGCTACACAATTCTCAAGGAGTCAGTTTCATAAATAATTGTGCAGTGACTTGGGTCAGTATTGTCACTGCTCTGTGGTGACTAGCGGTGAGAATTCAGTGATAAAAGGACATACTCAAGGCTGGGCCTTAGCTATCCAAATAGGATCAACAGTGCCCTCTCATTTTAGCCGCAGAACTAAACAGAGTGGCATAAACTCAAGGGAGGGGGAGGTGGAGAATACTATGTAAATGAGCACTATCTTTCACAGTCTGGAGTTGATGTAGAGTTTAGGCCTATAATGAACAGGCCAAACTTAGTAATCTTGTGAGTCAGAGCTGGGGCTGTGACTCAGACCTTACCACTCACTCTGCTGGACCAAGAAGCCATAGCAAACTGGGGAGTGCTGTGCTGTATTAGTAACCACTAAATCACAACTGGTTGAAAGGGCATGGTTTCTTCTGGCACAAATTTGTTTCATATTTAGAGTAACCATTGCCTCATGTTTAAGAAGCAAAACTAAAGTTAGATGAACAGCAACTCATTTCTAATTGGAGGTCTGGCTCCGAAATCATGCTTCTTAATCAAGTTATAAGTGCTCAAAAGGAAATGTTCCTGCGTGGTGGGGCACGCCCTTAATCCCAGCACTTGGGAGGCAGACGTAGGAGGATCGCCATGAGTTCGAGGCCACCCTGAAACTACATAGTGAATTCCAGGTCAGCCTGAACCAGAGTGAGACCCCTACCTTGAAAAACAACACAAAAAACAGGCAGGGGGAGATGCTTAAGTCTCTTGATCTCGGTTTGGATTCTGTGGGTGTGCAAATATCCTGAGCTCTATAAACTTAATTGTTAGAAGATACTTTATTTTGAGTTGGAGATGTGGCTCAATAAATAGAATGCTTGCCTAGCATGCAGGAGGGCGGTCTTGAGTTCAATCCCCAGCACCGTATAAAACGGGGCATGATTACCTACGTCTGTTATCCCAGGCATGGCAGGTAGAGGCAAAATTGTCAACAGTTCATCTTCAGCTACACAGTGAGCTTGAGGCCAGTGTGAGCCACATGAGACCCTATCTCCAATAGAAATAAATAAATAAATATGTGCATCTATCTATCTATATGTGTGTTTATCTCTCTCTCTCTCTCTCTCTCTCTCTCTCTCTCTCTGTGTGTGTGTGTGTGTGTGTGTGTGTAGACATAACAGAGAGAGCAATAGATATTTTCATTTTTTTCCCCTACCTCTGCCTCCCAAGTGCTGGGATTAAAGGTGTGCGCCACCACACCTGGCAGATATTTTATTTCAATTTAAAGAAAAAAGAAACTAAGTAGCCCATATTTTAAAAGTTATGCCCAAAAGGTTCATGTTACTCAAACTATAAACAGAATGCAATTTTTTTTGACCTTTACAATAGACTGTGTTAATTATTTTCTGCTTGTTTCTTTTGACATAGGGGCAACTTTAACACAAACTAGATGTACCAAGGATCCCAGGGCTTCTTTTTTGTGTGTGTGATAACTGGGAACTGAAAGAGCCCCATGCATGCTAGGTAAACAATGTACCACTAAGCTAGGTCCCCAGCCTTGGTATATGATTTTTTTTTAAAAAAAAATTTGTTTATTTTTTATTTATTTATTTGAGAATGACAGAGAAAGAGAGAGAGAGTGAGAGGCAGATAGAGAGAGAGAATGGGTGACCAGGGCTTCCAGCCACTGCAAACAAACTCTAGATGTGTGTGCCTCCTTGTGCATCAGGCTAATGTGGGTCCTGGGGAATTGAGCCTTGAACTGGGGTCCTTAGGCTTCACAGGCAAACACTTAACCACTAAGCCATTTCTCCAGCCCTATATGATTATTTTTAAAATGCTATTTAAATTAACAATCTAGGGCTGAGTGGACATATAGCACTCTTAGTAGGGTGCTTGGCATGTGAAAGGCCCTTCGTTCAATCTTCAGTACCTTGAAAAAAATTTAACCTTTACAAAAATGACAAGTACGATAACAAAAAAAGTGGAAAATGATCAAGATATTTAATCTGTGCTATTTCATAAACCATGACAGTGACTCTAATATATCTATCTACTAGCTCAAGCTAAAATTCATCTTTTGATGCCTGATCCTAAAAGCACAGAAGAACCATTCTCTATTCCAGAACAAACCGTTCAACCTCACTATCTGGAAAGATACACTCGGAGTTTGTCCATGTTGTACCTGATAAGGTGTTCTCACTCCTGGACACCTGCACCAGGAAGTGGACACAGGGCCAGTTGCCAAATCCTTGAGAAGAGTTAATACTGCAAGCAGGGGCCTACAAGTGAGTGCACGTGTGTTCTGGCTAATGCCTGCAGTCTTTAATTATTAACAACAGCCCTTTTACTATCCAGAGTCACAATTTAGTTGATAAAGTTATCAAATGCTATGGTCACTCTAACTACGATACAAAGCAGACCTCCTCCTCCTCCTCCTTCCTCTCTGCCTCCTTCCTTATTCTTTCAACCTCAGGCTCAGGTCTGCTGGCCTCGAGCACTTTCTCCCGAGGGCCTGCCTTCTCCACTAGAAGGATTCTAACCCTTCAGCCCTGTGTCCCTTTCTCTGGAAAACCTTTCTGGGGCGGTCCCATCGATATAGCTCTCACCACATCACTGTGTGGCACTTGACATGGCACATCAGATAAGGGCATTTGCAATTGTCTGCTAGCTCTTTCTCTGTCACTAGCTTCTATGGGGCCCTGAAGCAAAAACATGGACAAATGTATACAGACACAGTACTTAGCAAAGAGAGACTCAGTACTTGTTCAAGGGACTCGAGAGGTAGGTAATCGATAAAAGGACAATATGCCAGTTTAAGCATCAGAAAACATTCCAGGAATGCCAAATGTGGCGGTGCACACCTTTAATCACAGCACTCTGGAGGCTGAGGTAGAAGGATCGTCATGAGTTCGAGGTCAGCCTGGGCTACAGACAGAGCCCAGGCTTCCACCTCTTCCCCATAAACATGAAAAGTAAATGTTGCAGGAGATTTAAATAACTTCCAGATTTATAGGGTAGCAGGGAGAATCCCAAAATCTGGGAATTAAAGGAAATGTGCTTATATGTAATGTTCAATATTCCATTAAGTACATCTTTAAATTGATACCTCTAAGTAGCATATCAAAGGACAACTGTTCTGGCAGCATTGTCCATTTAACCTTATTCCAATTAATTCCAAACTCATATTCTCTCTTAACCATTATAGCATAATGACTGGTTGCCAAACCCTGAACCACACAGAGGCTTTAAGAAGCACCATTTCGAGCCAGGCATGGTGGCGCATTCCTTCAATCCCAGCACTTGGGAGGCAGAGGTAGGTGGATCGCTGTTTGTTCGAGGCCACCCTGAGAATACATAGTGAATTCCAGGTCAGCGTGGACTACAGTGTTACCCTACCTCAAAAAACCCAAAAATAAATAGAAGCACCATTTTGCAGGGCCTGGTGGCACACACCTTTAACCTCAGCACTTGAGAGGCAGAAGCAAGATTGCTGTGAGTTTGAGGCCAGCCTGGAACTACAGAGTGAGTGTCAGGTCAGCCTGAGCTAAAAAATGAGACCCTACCTCAAAAAAAAAAAGGAAGCACCATTTCTGGAAGGGGAAACAGGACTTTCTCCTTTTTAAGCCTCCAGAGGTTCTTTGCAAAATGGGCCCATTTGGCCAAGCCCGGTGCCAAAATTCAATAATCCCACCTACTCAGGAGGATTGAGGCAAAAAGATCGCAACTTCAAGAGCCTTGTCTGGGCTACAGAATTAGTTTAAATCCAGTCTGGACAACCTTAGTGAGACCCTGTCTAAAAATTGAAAAAGATAGATAAAATAAAGTCAAAGGACTAGAGGGGCTGGAGCGATTGCTGAGCAGTTAGGGGCACTTGATTGCAAAGCCTAGTGGACTGGAGTTCAAATCCCCAGCCATTCGTTTACAGCAGCAGCAAGACTGGACTGCCCATACACATCAATACAAATGTGCAAATAAAGAAAAGACCTGGGGCCAAGAGGGAAAGAACTGGAGATAAAAGTCAGTGACAGAACACTTGCCTAGCAAGTACATGGCTCAGGGTTTAATCTCCATTACCACAGGAAATGAGGAGGAGGAGGTGGGGCTGTGCTTTGTTTCTATTACCTGAAACTCTGCTGGCCATGGGATTAAGACGTGCCTGTGGTATTGCCATACAAGCCAGCATACTAGTATATCTTCACATAGCTTGACTTTAAAACAAAAGAAAACTCATGGTCAATGACTCATGAATGACCAGAGGCAGACTCAAGCAAACGTTGCATTAGGTTACATTAGAAAACACTCAAGTTCAAGCCACTAGCGTATATATAATAAAGGCTGACTTTCTTTGTAATCAAGGAAGTACACTCAGCACCCCAGCTTAATGAAGAGACTGAGAACCGCGGACTTTTACTGAAAAGCCAAAGCTGTAGAGCACGGCCAGACAGAAATGCCTCAAAGGACTACAGACCCTGGGAAAAGTCAACTGACTTCACATGACAAAGGATGACTGACTGTGAGGACTAAGCAACCTCATGCATGCAGACCTGCTTAACCAGGGCTACACACGCCGGCAGAATTACTCCATCTCTCAGCTCAAGGTATATCTAATATAGACAACGAATCAGAAAGCTCCCTGTCTGTTTACTGGGAATAGAACTCTGAAAAGCATGATGTTAAAGGATTTGGCTCAGGAAAGTGTAAAATAGATATTATGCAAGGCCTGGGCTGTCTGTATTTTCAATCCTTCATAAGAAGGGAGCATTCATATTCTTTCCTGTATTATTTCTTATAGGGATTAGCTATGGTGGATTTTGAAGAAACTCCAAATACAATCATGTTATGATAAAATACTTGAAGGGGGACAAAAAAAAGAATCTACCATATTTAATTGGCTCCCATAAGTTTTCAAATTCTAAGTCCAATATGTAATTTCTTTTAAAAAATATTATTTATTTGAGAAAGAGGCAAAGCGAGCGAAAATGGATGAGCCAAGGACTCCAGCCACTGCAAATGAACTCCAGATGCATGCGCCACTTTGTGCATCTGGCTTACATGGGCCCCGGGGAATCAAACCTTGGTCCTTTTGCTTTGCAGGCAAGTGACGTAACTGCTAAGCCATCTTTCCAGCCCACAGTGTACAATTTCTTGCTATATACTTTCGTTTCTTGGTCTTTATCAGTTTCATCCCTAATTTTTTTTTAAATTTTTTTTTGTTTGTTTATTTTTATTTATTTGAGAGTGACACAGAGAGAAAGAGGCAGATAGGTAAAGAGAGAGAGAGAGAATGGGCGCGCCAGGGCCTCCAGCCACTGCAAACGAACTCCAGACGCGTGCGCCCCCTTGTGCATCTGGCTAACGTGGGTCCTGGAGAATTGAGCCTCGAACCGGGATCCTTCGGCTTCACAGGAAATCGCTTAACCGCTAAGCCATCTCTCCAGCCCTCATCCCTAATTTTTATATGTGGAATGATGGACTTAGAGAGGCTCAAGGACTACTCCAAGGTCACAGGCTGATACAGGTCAAGTCCAATTCATTCATCTGAATCCCAAGACTAGAGTTCTTTACACCTAAACCCAACTCCGAAGCCCAGGTGTGGTGGCGCACGCCTTTAATCCCTGCACCTGGGAGGCAGAGGTAGGAGAATCGCTGTGAGTTCGAGGCTACCCTGAGACTACATAGTGAATTCCAGGTTCAGCCTGAGCTAAAGTGAGACCCTACCTCAAAGAAAAAAACACCAGCTCCCTATGAAAGAAGCCTGGCTATAAACTGCTTTCTGTTTCTTGGGCAAGGGGAGCATTTCAGGACTGAAGGCAACCAAAGCTGGCCAATCACCAATGAGAAGTTAGAACATACAATCCCACAATGCAAACAGATCATACTGTATCATAATATAGCTACAGTTAAGAGCTGGGTCTATCATACTGTATCATAATATAACTACAGTTAAGAGCTAGGGCTCTGGGGTCAGAAGGGCCTGAGTTCAAATTATATATTAGCTGTTTATCAGCTTTTTGGGTTTTGAGACAAATTGAGCTCTACTAGTCTTCTAGATTAAAAATGACTTGTCAACCTCACCCAAATGATGAAAGATCTCATGAGCATATTGATAACAAGAAGGTTCATAACTGCAAATTATAGGAAAGGCAACTCTACTTAGTTCACTGACCTGAGGATGCAAACTGTCATAAATCAGAAGAACTAGAAAATAATCTGATCCTGTTTATGGTCCTTCAAGTGTCCCATCTAATCCATTAAGGTTTATATCCACCTATAAAATCTCAAATAGAATTCTATTTGTCATCTTTCCTTCCAATATGTAGGGATAGTTCAGAACAAAAGGAAAAGACCCAGAGACTTCTGGCTAAACTGTAATACTGAAAATAATTGAGATACAGATCTGACTTCCCTAACTCAGTTTTCTTAGACCATGCATAACAATGTTAAAACAACCCTCAGAAGCATAAAATATGAACTTCAACACATTACAATGACCTACTTGAATACAGAGTGACAAGTGGACTGTGTGGGGACTAATTTGGGATTATCTGTTGACTCTGAGCAATGATTTATGCAGATAAGCTAGAATTATGTAAAGTGCTCCAACAGCTTCCCATCTTAACACCACTTAAAAGACGAGGTTCTGAATTTCCAGTCATTCTTGGGAGAGCAAATACTCATTTGGTAATAACAGAAATTATCTGGGAAATATTTTGATCATGTGCCCTATCAATAAAAAATTTAATATAGCCAGGCGTGGTGGTGCACACCTTTAATCCCAGCACTTGGGAGGCAGAAGTAGGAGGATGGCTGTGAGTTCAAGGCCAGCCTGAGACTACATAGTGAATTCTAGGTCAGCCTGGGGAGGCTAAAGTGAGACTCTACCTCAAAAAGTATAGTGTATTTTATGTTTCCTTATATACTATGTATCTTTTGTTCTTGCATGAAATCACGCAAAAGTATTTTAAAGAAAGACCTAAATTTAGAGATGATACCTAAACGTGGGTGACTCTTCCATCAATGTTCATTTGAGATAGTGATGCTTGAATATTCTCTAACTATGGGATCTCAGTTAACAACTTTTCTTGCTGTTTGATGGTCCTTGATCATCCTACCACCAAGAATAGGGGCACAAGTGGCCTTCACAATCTAAGGATACAAGGAAAGAGTATGTAATTATTAAGTGGTTCTTAACAGCCTAAAAAGCATCTCCCTACCTTTATAAAGTGAAGAAACACAGGGCAAATTTGTTTTTCTTGAAAGAGGCTCTTAGTATCTTTTATTCACTGTTCTCATCTATACCAACCTTAAGGCCAGATTCTAGACGGACCCATAAGCCTGCACTGCCACCCTGACTGCACGTTACCCTTCAGCTTTGGAATCCCCTATAAGCACACAGACTCTCAAAACACCCCATCTTCAATGCTGAAAAGATAATGGCAGGAAAAGACTCTTAAGTTAGAATTGAACCTCAAAATGTCCCTTACAGGGCTGGAAAAATGGCTTAGCGGTTAAGGTGCTTGCCTGCAAAACCGAAGGACCAAGGTTTAATTCCCCATAACCCACATAAGCCAGATGCACATGGTGGCACATGCATATGGAGTTCATTTGCAGTGGCTGGAGGCCCTGGGGGCATCCATTCTTTCTCTCACTCTTTCTCTAAAATAAAATAATATTTTTTTAAATGTCCCTTGTATGTTTTGACCCTATGAGCCACGTAAACAGTTGACAAACCAAGTTAACACTGCAGTCAAAATAGCTGGTGTCAGTTAGTAATCCAGAATCATGGAGAAAATGCTATCAATCCTCACTATTAATGCCAACCAAGATTTCTGTATCTAGGAGCATCTCAAAAAGCCAAAATGTTTCTGCATCTATAGTACAAACTCTATAGATACAACCAGTCATCCGAAGTTATGTAGATTTTTCTGGTTAGTCTGGATGCATATATATAGTGATTGAAAGCCTGTCATGCAGATCAACATAATTTGTAATATAAAGATTTTTTAATGCTGCTACTATATATATTCCAAACAAAACACTCTAGGTATATTTTGATTGGAACCACATATAAAAGTTCAACTGTAAAGACTGAGATTGAGTCTAGGCTATTTGCAGCCTATATATCTTCAGAGAATTAAAAAATCCAGGCAATTTTAAGTGATCTGGAATATTACTTTTTGAAATTTCCTACGTATCAATAAAACTACTGGCAAATTCTCTCCACGTAGCTTAAAAAGAACAGAATTATCTGAAATAGAAGTGGAAAGTACAGAGAAGTTACCTTTAAACTTTAATATGCAAAATGTAGCTTGTTGTATTTTAGAAAGAGGAAGAGACTCAATTTCAAAAACCAACCAGGAGGAAAAAAAAAATCCTTCCTAAGATTAAAAGGGACTAGGAACCCTTTAATCATTCAGCAAACACTGCTTCCTTCCTTAGCATGTGAAGACCAATTCCATAGGATACGGTACCTACACAACACAATTCCCTGCTGACTTGTGAGCTGATGACATAAGGAAACCTTGTGTGCAATTCTAACAGAAAGCCATTCAGGGGCCTTTCCAGTCGATTATTACAGAAATATTTAAATAATGGTAAGGATGTGATTCCCTTTGCAGATGACAAGAGATTATCCAGCATAAACAGGGTAACTTTCACTATAAAATCCATTTCAAGCCAGACTTGGTGCTTGTAATCTCAGCACTTGAATGTTCAAATAGTAAATTCAAGGCCAGCCTGGCCATGACACCCTGTCCCCAAAACAACAAAAGAACACAAAACAAAACAACAACAACAGAAAAACACTTCAAATCTTGATTCAGCATTACAGAGCAAGACACTACTAACATCTGGAGGAAAACAATTTTAAAGCTAATAGTTATGAAGTAACATCCCTTAAACTTCTTAGATAATAGCTATAAACTCCTGATGCCAACCACAACTAATAATTTGAAGAGTTACCAAAAAAGAAAAATAACTAAGGTGGTTACAAAGCTATTGAATTAAAGAAAAAAAAAAAAAACTGGCATAAATGTGGAAGTTGGTACAACACCTGTGTGTGCATACAGCAGACAGACATCCAAGTGTTTTGGTCAAAATAACTAAACAAAACATTCCCCAGAAGCAATGAGCAAAACCTATCCAACAGCTACTGTGCTGCAGACATAGGCTGGCAGCTCAATTGCCTGGGGAACAGAAGGTTAAAGGCACAGGAAACAGCTGGATGCTTAGGTCTAAGCGGTTTGCATGCCTTTTAAGGAGGAACTTAATCACCCTTCACATGGCAGACACAACCTGAATTCCAAAATGAATTTTTATTGTCTTACCAAATTTTTTCAAGTGCCAAACACTCTGAAGATCTTAAAAAAAAAAAAAAAAAAACCTGTTTATAACAAGTTTCAGATACTGAAATGTAGCCCTCAGCTGTCAGGAAGTCATCTTCAATTTGCCTTAGGTCTCAAAGTCTGGGTTCAAAACCTTATTAGTGAAGTAGCTCCCAGTGAGCTACTCCAAGCGCAGTTCATCAGTGGGGGGCTTAAGACTAAAAACTACTTGCTTCCACTCTACTAGTAGTAATTATAAATTTGTCTAAAAAAAAAAAAAAACAGAAAAGACTGAAAAAATAAAGCATTAACTATTGGCAAGGGTAGTCTATGAGACTATGTGTTCTGGTTATAAAAACTCCAACTCTTTAAGAGAATATGAACAAAGTACAAGGAATACATATTTGAAAATGTCCTAAAGATGTCCCATTATTCTGTAATAACAACCAAAAAGAATTCAAATGCTTAGCATAGAATTGTGGCATCATCTGTGATCTCAGCAACCTGGAGACTGAGGCAGGAATATCTTAGAATTGGAGGCCAGCCTGGGATACACAGCAAGAGCCTGTCATAAAAACAAAAATAAACGGACAAAAAAAGGCAACCTCACACTCTTAAGAATGACTTGCCAATAAAGTACAATAAAGTACATGGTATTTTTATCAACACCTGACATGTTTAGTAGTATAATTCTGTATAGTGTACAAAATCAGAAAAAAATTACTGTTTAGTAGTAAAATTCTGTATAGTCTACAAAAATCAGAAAAAATTACTAATAGATTTTTTAAAATTCCAATTTATTTGGGATTCCTGCCCTCAATGACTAATGTAATTAAAAATTGCTTAATGTATTTATGCAATGTGAACACATTTACATGTATACCCCCCCCACACACACACACACAAAATCAAAAACCTCTTGCCAAACTGGAAAGGAAAACTCCTTTCTCTGCTGTCAATTTCCACTGACATACCAGTTGTTATCCCACAACCAAAGAATTACCAACAAGTCTTTATTACATTGGACCAGGGGAGTCACTACTTACACTACGGCATTCTCGAGTATTAAAATGAGGAGTCAGCATATTAACTTTTGAGAATAAAAGTTCATAAACATACCTTTTGTTGAATTTAGTGTAAGTCTTGCAGGCGATGAAGCAAACATAACCAGTGTTTCTGTAGTAACTAGCCTGTTCTGTTAAGACTATACAGGTCACCTGCCCTAGGATTCTCCTAACTGAACAAGGTATCCGTGGGGCAAAGTAATTGTTTCTCAAAGGTGGGCCAGAGGGCAACATTACATCTTCACTTCAACAAGAAGCAGATAATCCTTTTATTTGGAAGATGTTACCTTTGTCTCACATCCTTATTTAATGGTATCATTGCCTGTGAATGTGTCCATGTTTTAACTTTAGTTTAAAAAACAAAAGCAAAAACCCTGTTACTCCTGTTCGCTCTAACACCTAATGACGTACACACCTTCATTCTTCATCAAATGTGTTTGAGTGACCAGTGTGCAGCTGACGTTCACACAGCTTACCAACCTGACTCCAAAGAAAAATGCTTTTTAGCTGAACCTCTATAATCATGACAAGAGATTGATTAAAATGCCAAGATAAGAAACAATTTATTATAGAGAGAAGAAAAATTTCTCATCCAAAATATAGAAATCTGTACAACTTTGCCACAATCAATATACATGAACTGTACAAATTTACACCAGTTCATAATTTACCAAATAAAAGATGACTAACAAAGTTCACAAAATAGATGGTGGTTTGTGGAAAAGACTTTTACCCAATTAAGTACAAGGAAAGTTACAAACCAGACCTCCACTTTCTAAAAATAAGAAGTTTACTCAGTCTTAGAAAACTACAAGCTAGCAAATGTACAGAGAGCTGGCTGGTGCTAACAACCACAGTTGAGACAGTGTCTTTTTAAAGGTCTTTTAAAAGCCTGTTGCCAAGGCAGATTCTGGTCACTTGCTACTTTCAAAGCCAAAAAACACAATACAAGGTATGACCATTTCCCCAGGTCATGCGTACTAGTTTGTATGTACATTTATACATTTAAGTGCTAGGTAAAAGTCTTGTTGTAAAATTTCCAGTACTACCATGCTTAAAACATTGAGCTTTCCTACCGAGCTGCCAAAAAAAAGTTATTGATAACTTTCAAGTGTAATAGTGCAAACTCCTCTGCAAGATCCACTGCAGAGAAGGGTTCTTTGAAATACAGATTTTCCTTAAAGGGACTGATGTGAAATTTTAGGTATGATGTCTGGGAGAAACCGAAACCGCCCTAGGACTTCACTCCCTAGCAAATAAAGTGATCATTAACTTGGACTCACAGGCTATTAAATCACTGAAAGGTACTGTCCAAACTATGGCACTGTCACTTAAAAAAAAAATTATTACCATTCTATCTTGTGCCAGATCTTCACAGCTGTGACATGGTTTAAATTCCATAATCCATCCCCAAGAGGAGCCCACCCAAAGCAAAAATCAAATTTATCCATCCATTATAAGATGATCCATCCATAGACTATATCTTAACCCGATACAGTCATCATATTGTAGTTCTTGGAAGGGCTTGTTCTGCCCAAGAGAAGTTCCTCCTTACAGCTGATTCGGCTGTCTACCATTTGCACGTTGGAGTTGTTCTGAGTGCTACCTCCTGCTGGTGAGGCTTCGTACAGCACGCAGATGGAGCCGTCCTCTCCAATTCTGTAGGACACTTCGTAGGGGTCCACCCAGAGTGTGAGTTCACTTGGGAGAAGCCTGAACAACTCTTGACTGCTCAGTCCAATCCGCTGGGCTGCCTGTCCAATCAGTGGATCCATTTTATGGTTGATGCGAATACAACGGTAACCTGATCCCTTGCACGGCTTTTCTGGGAACCAGTGATGTTTGTAATGTTCTATAGAAGAAAAGAACAGAGACAAAGCTGAGAAATCGGTTGCTTAGCCCCGCCTTTACTTTCCTCCTCCCGGGCAGGATCCTCTCCTGGGTGAAAACTGGAAACTACCAACTTTGGGAAATGTCCACAATTGCATTGGTGGTTCTAGTCAGAGGATGGAGAAAAGAGCAGACAAGGGTCTTCCGAAGGCCAGCACGCTCAGGGGTGTGTGTGTGTGTGTGTGTGTGGCGGGGGCGTGGTGGGGGGGCAATCAACCCGGTGGAGCCTCCAAAACAGGACTCGGGGTGCACAGCAGCCGCGGCTCTAGCCCAGGCGGCCAGCTGGACGGCCCGGCGGGAACCTGTTTACTTTCTCCACCGCACCCACCCCGGTCGCGCATGCACGAGCGCGCGCGCACGCACACACACAGACACACATACACACACAAACACACACACACACAATAGACTT
The DNA here is from genome assembly GCF_020740685.1 of Jaculus jaculus. NCBI lineage: Eukaryota > Metazoa > Chordata > Mammalia > Rodentia > Dipodidae > Jaculus > Jaculus jaculus. The sequence continues at coordinate 135,330,999 of NC_059107.1, forward strand.
TATGGCTTGGGAAAGGGGTCAAAGCGCCACCGGACTGGTAACCCCGAAAGGGAAGAATAAAAAAGAGGAAACCCTAAACCACGAAGATCAGGGCTGGGCTGCAATTGTACGGGGTGACAAATCCGATGATTAATGGGGCCAAGGGACGGGAGGTGCGGAGACACACACACAGGACAACATCAGTCCCGACCTGACGTTGGGAAAGGGGGGGGGGAGGAAGGGTGAAAGGACAGCGGCGCGACATCCCACCCCGGGGGTCCGACCCGCACACCCCTCCTCGCCCTTCGCACCGGGGGTGGGTGGGGGCAAGGACCAGGAGGAGGATGAGGAGGAGGGGGACCCCGAGCCACCCCCTCCGGCTCAGCAGTTCCTTTGTCGTCGTCCCCCACCCCATCCGCGGCGGCTCGCGGCTCCGGTGGGCTCGAGTTTCTTTGTTGTGCGTGTTTCCTTCTCTGTCCCCCCCCCCCAGCCCCATCCGCTCGGCAGCCGCGGGCAGGGGGGCGTCCTGCGCCCAGCTTCTCTACCCCCTCCCGTCTACCCGCCCCGCGGATCCCGGCCGGGACGCGCCCGTTAGCGGCCGTCCGCCGCGGGGTCCCCCCCAACCCCCGCCGACCCCGACCCCGCTCACCTGCCAGCAGCTCCTGCAGGCTCTGGCTGAAGGTCTGCAGCTGTCGCTCGCTCGTGAGCCCCTTGGTGCGGAGGAACTTGGAGATGAAGGACACGGCGGCGGCGATCTCGCCTATCATGGTGGCAGCCCGAGTGTAGAAGGGATGCATGGGGGCGGCGGACGAGGGTGGCCCGGGGCGGCCGGGGCTCGGCGGTACGGCCCCCCTCACCCCCGACGGATGGACGGAGAGGCCACCCCCCCCTCCCCGGGCTCCCTTCACAGACCAGACACGACTGAGAGGAAAAAGAAGAGTGTGAAGGAAGAGGGGGGGGGTGGGACGGCTACTGGAATTATCTTTTTTTTTTTTGGTTTGTTTTACCCCCTTTTTCTTTAAAAAAAAAAGAAAAGAAAAAGAAAAAGTTATTTTCGAGACAGGAGGCGGCGGGAGAGAGACAGAGGCGAGCGACCGCGGCCTGGTTCACATCGCTCGGATCTCCCCAGCCGCCTCCGCCTCCAGCTCGGTAGCGTCCGAAGATGCCGCGACTTGCATTGCCAGCTCCGTGGTGGGGCGAAGAGGCGCCGCCGCCGTGCAGCCCATTTTATAACGCCGCGGAGAGGAAGTGGCGTACGCGGAGCGTGACGGCCGGCCGCAGCCAATCGGGAGATCGCACCATTGTGACGTCAGCAGATTCGGAGCCGAAGGGGGGCGGGAAAAAGCGCGCCGGGGGGCGGGTCCAGAGAGCGGGAAGAGAGAGGGAGAGAGAGAGAGGGGGAGGGAGGGGGAGAGGGAGGGGCTGACGTAATCCGCTTGTAAACAAATAAACCCCGGAGCGGGCCGCTGAGACCGCGCCGCCGCCGCCGCCGCCGCCGCGGGGAGGGAGCCGGGGAGGCGCGTGTGAAAGCTCCGCCCTCGGCTCCGGCTCCTCCTCCCCGCTCGGCCGGCTCGCTCGGGGCTCGGCGGAGGTGCGCTCGCCGCTCCGGCCGCTGAGAATCGGCCCCCTCCGTACTACCCCCCCACCCCCCGCCCCTGCCCCGGCCGCGGCCGTGCGGAGCTCCGAGGCGCCCCGGGCGAGCTCCGGGTACACTTCGTACCGCCGCCGCCGCTCGGGATGTGGCGGGCGCCCAGCGGCGGGGTGCGGGGACCTTCCTCCGAGGGCCACCTCCTCCTCCCCCGACACGCACACCTCCCCGGTGCCGCCGCTCCAGCCGCCCGCGTCCCGGAGACCCTGCGTGTTCCTGCCCCGGGGGACGAGGTGGGGGGACGTGGCTTTGTGCGAGGGTTAACGCGGACAGGTTCGTGGGAACGGGGCCGTTGGCGGCCGCTTGTTTCAGTTACTTCCCGAGACGGGAGAGGGTTGAAGGCGACCGGAACCTGGCAGTAGATTTCGGTGAGAAGTTTTGGGGAAGAGCAGAAATCTACAGACGTCGTTTGAAAAACGGACGCACAAAAAAAAGGCAAGAGATGAGGTTTTTTTCCCCCACCACCCCCCTCCCCGCTGCACACACAATTCAAGTAGCGTCCCAGCAGTGCGGTCCTCGATGTAAACTCCTGATGTAAACAAAAGAAGACAAAAAGGTGCAGCTTGTTGCGGTGTGAAGTGTAGACGTCTGAAGTTTTTACTTGAAACTTAACTTGCAGTGACGTTTGGAAAGCGGCCAGTAGGAAGGCTGGAGCCTGCTAAAACGATTAAGCCTAAAACAGGGTTAACCCAACCTCCATTCGGCAGGAGGAGGGGAAGAAAAGACAAGGCCAGGCAGGCAGATGGAGAAAGCAAACAAGAGGCAGAAGTTGAACTCGACCAGATGGAAATAAATATCCCAACCTTAATTGGTCATCAATATTGCAAAACGCACCAATTTTTTTTTTCTTTCGTAATGCTGAAGTAATTTCTACATACAGAAAAGAAGCAAAAGTTTCACTTGTTATAAAGTTTTTGTTTAAATGAAATACACGAAGCTGGATTTAAAGGAGCAGTTAATAGGTTATTTTTGTTTTCATTAATATACAATAATTGGGTAGTTACAAATGGAATAAATAAAAAATGTTAAAAGCATTGGTGTGTGAAAGTATTTTCTTTGAAAAATGCATACAAAATAATGGTAATGGATTTTTTTTTCTTCTATAACTTTGCAGATGGGATTGTGCTGAAAAGCAAACATAATTACTTCACTGGAGGCATAAAGCCTATTTTACTCCAAAAGGAGATAAAAGTAAACCTTTGAAATAAATCACCCTTGCCCTAACATTAGGGTATTGGGCTGAAGTGGTGGCTTAGCAGGTAAGGTGCTTGCCTGCAAAGCCTAAGGACCCAGGTTCGATTCCCCAATACCCACATAAGCCAGATTGACAATGTGGCACATATGTCTGGAGTTCATTTGCAGTGACTAGAGGTCCTGGCGCGCCCATTCTCTCCCTCTCTCTGCCTCTTTCACTCATAAATAAATACTAAAAAGAAAAAGGGCATTAGAGTAGGAAGTGCTGATGCCTGCCTTTAATCCCAACATTTGGGAGGCTTGAGGTAGGGATTACCTTGAGTAAGAGGCCAACCTCAGCTAGAATGACGGCTGGTATCCCTCCTAACTCCACCCACACCACCCACCTCCAACTATTGGCTCTGTTCTGTATAGTATCTGTCCTTTGAGTTTATTTGTCCTTTGAGCCTGGGCCAGAAATCGGGAGGAAGTGTGTCTTTTCCAAGCCTGATCTGAGTGTATAGACTTACACAATAGAAAGAATGAAATTTGACATGGACTTCTCCCAAATCCACCTTTTCTCCTCTATTCCTATTTTCCCAACCATCAGCAGGACGGAAGTCAGTTTGACAAGCTGGTTGTAGTGTGCTTGAAATCCCAGCACTAAGGAGGCTGAGGCAGGACAATTTTAAATTTCAGGCCAGACTGGGCTACATAGGAAGATACTGTCTCAAAGAAAAATAAATAGTTGCGGGGCTTAACTTGTCCCTCAGATTTTTAAATTGTGTACTTGTGCTTCCTTCTTTATATAATCTTTTATAAATCTATTTATTTTTTGGTTTTTTTGAGGTAGGGTCTCACTCTAGCTCAGGCTGACCTGGAATTCACTGTGTAGTCTCAGGGTGGCCTTGAACTCACAGCAATCCTCCTACCTCTGTCTGGAGTACTGGGATTAAAGGCATGTGCCACCACACCTGGCAGTATCATCTTTTTAAGATAAATGGAATTAAATTAACCTAGTGAATAATGGTGTCACACCTGCCATCCTAGAACCCAGGAAGCTGAGGCAGGAGGAGTGACCTGAGTTCAAGATCAGTCTGGACTATAAAGAGAACACCAACCTAGAAAGTGAGACTTTGTCTTAGAAAAAAAAAAAAATAAAAAAGAAGAAGAAAGAAAAGAAAAGAAAGGAAAGGAGCCAAATATGGTGGCATGTACAGCAGGCAGAGGTAGGAGGATCACTGTGAGTTCGAGGCCAGCCTGAGACTACTTAGTAAATTTTAAGTCATTCTGGGCCACAGCAAGACCCCTGCAAAAAAAAAAAAAGAAAAAGAAAAAGAAAAAGAGGAGGCAAGGGAAAGGAGGGGGTTGGCAAAATGTGTTCAAAGCATTAAAATCTTGGGAATTCTTTCAAAACAAGTTCACAAGGTGATTCTGTGCTTTAAAATAAGTTGGCAAATAACACAAATGCCAGGGCCTTGGCAATGGTGGTTTCACAGTTCAGGAAGTACTTGCTATAGAGGTAACTGTTGGACAGTTAACCAGAATTTCAAAGGGCTGAAGGTTTCTATTCTCTTTTCACAGGTCAGATGTTACTAGAACAGTTAACTAAAAATTGAAAGCATGCCATAGACCTTTTGAGTAATTCATGTTATAAGTAAAGAGAAAGCGAAGGATGTGCTTCTGCAGGGTAAGGAAATGAACTGTGTGTATAGCGTATGAATATGTGGGGGATCAGCTCAGAGCTGAAAACCATTTCTTTCTGCCAGATTTATTTTTTTCAAATTACATTACCATCTGCTATTGCTATCAGTTTTTTTTTTTTGGGGGGGGGAGGGAGGTGACACTGAAACACTCCAAAAGTAAGACAATCCATTTCAGAATGTGGCATGGTGCTTGTTTTAATTGAATAAATAGGGATGGTGGCTCACACCTGTAATCACAGCATTTAGGGTAGTGGAGCCAAGTTGATCCCCAGCTACATAGTGAATTCAGGGTCAACATGGGCTGTCTCAAAGAAAAAACAAAAGCCCACCGTGATGATGCACGCCTTTAATCCCAGCACTTGGGAGGCAGTGGTAGATCACCGTGAGTTCGAGGCCACCCTGAGACTACAGAGTGAATTCCAGGTCAGCCTGGACCAGAGTGAGATCCTACCTCGAAAAACCAGAAAAAAAAAAAAAGCAGGAGAGGTGATGAGGGGTAGTTGGTGACACAGTCTTGCTAAGTAGCTCAGGGACGGGTAGGTGGATAACGGGATGGGTAGTGACTGGGTCATACTAGGTAGCCCAGGTTGGCCCTGAAATCTGGATCCTCCTGCCCCAACTTCCTAAATGTTGGAATTACAGGCAAGCAAGCATTACTAAAGTAGAAAATTCAGTGACTGAATGTCATTTGTTTCATGTTATTATAGCCTTGTGCTTGGGAACTCATTATATTATTAATCTATGAAAATATTAAATTTAAGTGCTTAATATCTGGCTATATCAGCACTAAATTAAGTTGTACTTAGTTTATATTTCATGCTTGCCTAAGGAGCCTTCTTTTCCCCTTTATCTAACATCTGCCTTTTCCTCTTGAGTCCATGTTTCTTTCTCCAAGAAGCTTTCCCTCTCTGTCTACTTCCTCTGGTCCTAGCTTGAGTACTAACACAGTCTGATCTCACTGATCTCAAAATATGAAGTCCTAAATGTTCCGAAAATCTGAATTCTGAACACCCGCATGATGCTACAAGTGGACAACCTCACCTCAAAAGACATAACACAATTTATTCAAGGTCCGCAAGGGATAAAAGGCGCTCCCATCCTCCTTCCAACGTGATACCTCTGTTCCTTGCACTTCCAAGTTCTCCTATGCAAGCATGTCCACAAAGGGTAATGAAATTGCACATGTGCAAGCCAGACACGCCAATGGCCGATTCTCCGTGCTACCCTATGTGGGGCCAAGAGGAATGGCATTATTCACTGTTCTGTTCTCTCTGCTCCATCTTATAAAGATCCTGTTGAAACCTTCAAAAAAGGCATTCAGATACCAGTAAGAAAGATAGAGAGCATGCGAGGACGACACCCAACTTCAGTCTCTGTCCTCTACACAAGCACCCATACACGTCCGCACACACACCATAGACAAATACACATGCAAAAGAAAGATGGTAGATGGGCTGGGGAAATGGCTTAGCACTTAAGGCACTTGCCTGCAAAGTCTAAGGACCCAGGTTCGATTCCCTAGTATCCACATAAACCAGCTGCACATGGTAGCACGGGCGTCTGGATTTTGTTTACAGTGGTCCAGGTATAATTCTTAGTACCCATGTGAAGCCAGGTGCACAAAATGTTGAATGAAGGCATCTGGAGTTCGTTTGCAGAAGCAGGAGACACTATCATGCCATTTTCTTCTTTTTCCCACTCTCTTTAAATAAAAAAATATTTTTTAAAAGTATTTGAGCTGGCCAGGCAAGGTGGTGTACGCCTTTAATCCCAGTATTCAAGAGGCCAAGGTAAGAGGATCACTGTGAGTTCATGGCCAGCCTGAGACTACAGAATGAATTTCAGGTCAGCTTAAGCTAGGGTGAGATCCTACCTTGAAAAAAAAAAACATAAGAAACAAGAAAAAAATATGTGGGCTAGAAAGATGGCTCAGCAGTTAAAAGCTCTTGCTTGCAAATCCTGATGGCTGGCTTCAATTTTCCAGTACCCAGGTATTACTAAGATACACAAAGTGACATGTGGATCTGGAATTTGTTTGCAATGGTAAGAGGCCCTGACATACCCAGCCCATTCTTTCTTTCTCTTTCTCTGTCTCTTTCTCTCTCTCCCCTTGCAAATAAATATAGAAATATTTTTTCAGCCACGTGTGATGGCACACGCCTTTAATCCTAGTTCTCAGGAGGCAGAGGTAGGAGGATCACTGTGAGTTTGAGGTCACCCTGAGACTATGTAGTGAATTCCAGGTCAGCCTGAGCCAGAGTGAGACCCTAAAACCAAAAATAAATAAATAAATAAATAAATATTTTTTAAAAGACACTTAACAAATGAGTTCATGAATCCAATTTTCAGTTATGTGCCATGTATCTCAAAAGCTAGACAAGCCAGGTGTATGTTAGGTGTGTAGCTTAGCGATAGAACACTTGCCTAGAATATGCAAAGTTCCTACATCAATTCCTACCTAACTGAAAAATACAAAGACAGAGGGAAGGAAGGGAAGAAAAATGAAGAAATAAATTCGAGTGAGAACTACACATGGCAGTGGTCAGCACCGCGGTCGGGCTCACACAGGCATTCTTGTGGCACTACTGCGGTCCTGCATTAACGATGTGTCTTTTATTGATTTATTTGTTTGTTTTTTTGAGGTAGGCTCTTACTCCAGTTCAGGCTGACCTGGAGATTCCAACATAAGTTCTTTTATTTATTTATGTATTTATGTATTTATTTATTTGAGAGCGACAGACACAGAGAGAAAGACAGATAGAGGGAGAGAGAGAGAATGGGCGCGCCAGGGCTTCCAGCCTCTGCAAACGAACTCCAGACGCGTGCGCCCCCTTGTGCATCTGGCTAATGTGGGACCTGGGGAACCGAGCCTCGAACCGGGGTCCTTAGGCTTCACAGGCAAGCGCTTAACCGCTAAGCCATCTCTCCAGCCCACGATGTGTCTTTTTGTTATTGGTTTTTGGAAGTACAGTCTCCCTCTAGCTCAGGGTGGCCTCGAACTCACTGTGATCCTACTATCTCTGCCTCCACAATGCTGGGATTAAAGGCAAGCGGCACCAGGCAAGAATTTTTTTTTTTTAAATTAAACCACTAATTACTTATGTGTGAAAAAGGTAAGGAATGGATGGGAATGGATGGATTGAGGATTGGATTTTTTGTGAGTTGTTTTTTTTTTTTTTTTTTAGCAATAAATTCATCATCAAGACAGAGATGCTAAGCAACCCCAGATTGTCCCCATGGATGTGTGAGATAACATTTGATTTTCAATGGTTCAATGGACATGAATTTTCTTTCATGAACAGAATGTTTTTTAAAAATTGTATGAAATTACCTTCAAGCTATGTGTAGGAAACATAAATGAATTTGAGTTTAGAATTGAGTCCTATCAAAATATGTCATTATGTCTATGCGAATTTCCAAAATCCCAAATATCCTAAATCCCAAGCACCACTGGTCCCAAGTACGTGAATACTGGGTGTTCAACCTGTACTGTTTCCTATTTACTAGTTTGTTTATTTTTTTTTTTCTTTCTGGTCTGTGGGCTTTTTGAGGACAAGCTTGTCATTCATTTATCCCCAGGCAAGCCACTCCCTAGTGCCTATGACCAAACAAATGGCCCTACAAACAGATGAATGAGCTTAATCAGATGACGCAGGGGTGGTGGCACCCCATGATGCCGGTATTCCCAGCTGATGGAGGAGTAAAAGCTAAACGCCAGCTGAGCTAGTGAAACCCCATCTCAATAAAACAAAACAACTCATCAGTGAATCAAATCAAAACCATCACTGGCAGCTGGAAAGATGGCTTAGCGGTTAAGGTGCTTGCCTGTGAAGCCTAAGAACCCATGTTCGATTCTCCAGTACCCACGTAAGCCATATACACAAGGTGGCACATGTATCTGGAGTTCATTTGCAGTGGCTACAGGTCCTTACATGCCAATCTCTTTCTATCTGCCTTTTTTCCCCTTTCTCTCCAAATAAATAAAAAATATATTTTTTAAATCACTGGCGGGGGCTGAGTTGTAGCGCCCTAACAGAGCATTTTCTTCTGATATAAAAGGCAAAACACAACAGCAAACAAACAACATGATAATAGCTTGCATTGTTTAAGTGATAATATAGAGAGCAATTCTGTGGTTTAAAATCAGTATTTGCTGCAAGAAAATAGGGAACGACAGTCTGGCACTTTTTCCTCAGGTGTCCTAGGAGATAAAATATTACACCAATTAAATTACTCTTGGAGGGGACGTGGCAGGGTTGGGGAATAGGAACTCACTATGTAGCCCAGGCTGGCCTCAGACTTGGAACATTTCAACTGCCTCAGCTTCCATAATGCTGAGAGTAAGGTATGAGCCATGCCCTGCAAAATGCTTAAAAATACTTATTTATTTATTTGCAAGCAGAAAGAGAGAGAGAGAGAAGAGTGACAGACACAGAAGAGACACAGATAAAGAGAATGGGTGCTCAAGAGCCTTCAGCGGCTGCAAATTCCAAACACATGTACCATGTTGTGCATCTAGCTTTATACAGGTACTGGGGAATTGAACCCTGGCTGTTAGGTTTCGTAGGCAAGTGCCTTAACTGCTGAGCCATCTTTCCAGCCCAAAATGCTTATTTTAATTGACAAAACTTACATACATTTATGATATATATCATATTTTATATGTATATATGTGTATACTGGTAAACATGTTATGGTAGACTCCATTTTCTTTTATTTATTTTTTATTTATTTATTTTTTGTTTTTGTTTTTCAAGGCAGGCTTTCACTCTGGCCCACGCTGACCTGGAATTCACTATGTAGTCTCAGGGTGGGTTCGAACTCACAGTGCTCCTCCTAACTCTGCCTCCCGGAGTGCTGGAATTAAAGGTATGCACCACTACGCCCAGCTAGTTCCAGGCCGGCCTTGAACTCACAATGATCCTCCTATTGCTGTCTCCTAAGTGCTGGGTTTAAAGCTGTGTGCCACCATGCTCGGCTGTTTATTTATTTATTTATTTTTGAGACAAAGTCTCACTTTGTAGCTCAGGCTGGCCTAGAAACTGCTGTGGTACCCAGGTTAGCATTAAAATTAAAATCATGATACTTTCTTTTTTTCTTTGAGGTAGGGTTTTGCTCTAGCCCAGACTGTCTGGGAATTCACTATGTAATCTCAGGATGGCCTCTAACTCATGGTGATCCTCCTACCCCTGCCTCCTCAAAATATAAACAAAAACAATCATTTGGGTTTTATATTTTCAGTTAAATTTTGAGCTAAAATTATATTTAAAAATTTACATTACTCAGTTTTCGTAGTTTTAGTTTTATTTTATTTATTTATTTTTATTTATTTGACAGAGAAAGAGTAAGAGAGAGAGAGAGAGAGAGAATGGGTATATGCCGGGGCCTCCAGCCACTGCAAACAAACTCCAGATGGGTGTGCCCTCTTGTGCATCTGGCTAATGTGGGTCCTGGGGAATTGAATCTGGGTCCTTTGGTTTAGCAGGCAAACGCCTTAACCGCTAAGCCATCCCTCCAGCCCTAGGTGTTTTTTTTTTTAATTTTTTTTAAAATTTATTTATTTGAGAGCGACAGACACAGAGAGAAAGACAGGTAGAGGAAGAGAGAGAGAATGGGGGCGCCAGGGCTTCAGCCTCTGCAAACGAATTCCAGATGCGTGAGTCCCCTTGTACATCTGGCTAACGTGGGACCTGGGGAACCGAGCCTCAAACCGGGGTCCTTAGGCTTCACAGGCAAGTGCTTAACCGCTATGCCATCTCTCCAGCCCTAGGTTTTGTTTTTTGAGGTAGGATTTCGCTCTAGCTCAGGCTGACCTGAAATTCAATATGTAGTCTCAGGCTGGCTTCAAACTCACAGTGTTCCTCCTACCTCAGCTTTGCAAGCAGTAAGAGAGAGAATGAATATGAGCATGCCAGGGCCTCTTGCCATTGGAAAGGAACCCTGAGTGCAAGTGCCAAGTTTTGCATCTGGCCTTACATGGGTACTAGGGAATCAAGTCCAGGCCAGCAGGCTTTACCAGTAAGCACCTTTAACTGCTAAGACATTAAACCCGACATTATTTATTTTTAAAGTGTATCAAATTGAAATACATAGGTTCGCTGGGCATGGAGGCATATGCCTTTAATCTCAGCACTTAGGAGGCCAAGGCAGGAGGATCACCATGAGTTCAAGGCCACCTTGTGACTACAGAATGAATTCCAGGTCAGTCTGAGGAAGAGCAAGACCCTCCCTTGAAAAACCAAAAAAAAAAAAAAAGAAATGCAAAGGTTCAAAGGTTCAAACTACTTGAGGTTTACACAAAACAGTTTTCCAATGCAACACAGGCCTATCTTGAAGTCACTATAGCGTCAGCACGTGATGCCTGCAACTCTGGGTCATTTCACATAGGATAGCTCTTCTATGCAGCAAGCAAAACCCCATAGGCCCTGAAGCTCAAGCCTGTCACACTGAAATACCTGATCCTTCTGTCTCAGTCTTCCCAGCACTGGGATTACACAAGCACATCACCATACCAGGAGTCTTAGAGACTTTTGGTCTTTGTCTAGGGCCATACTTCCTTGACCGGGCCCGAACTGGTCTGATCTTGGAAGCTAAGCAGGGTTTGGTCAGTTAGTACTTAGATGGGAGATTTTTTAGATACTCTCTTATTTATTTATTTTTTAATTGTTGGTGTTTTTCAAGGTAGGGTTTCCCTCTAGCCCAGGCTGACCTGACACTCACTCTGTAGTCTCAGGCTGGCCTTGAACTCACAGCGATTATATTTTTTTTACATATATATTTTATTTTTTTAAATTGTATTTATTTATCTGCAAGCAGAGAAGAGAGAGACACACAGAGAAAATGGGTTCACCAGGGTCTCCAGCTGCTGCAAATGAACTCCAGATGTATGTGCCACCTTGTACATCTGGCTTTATGTGGGCACTGGGGAATTGAACTTCAGTCATTAGGCTTTGCAGGAAAGAGACTTAACCACTAAGCCATTTCCCCAGCCCCCTACTTTTTTTTTTTTTTTTTGGAAAGGGAATAGACACACTAGGGCCTTATGTACTAACAACCTCTTTACGTGGGTGCTGGGAAATCAAGCTCTGGTCCACAGATTTAAAGAACAAGGCCCTTCAGTCACCGAGCCCTGTGTTCTCTTTATTCACGTGGGATTTCACATGTAAGGATACAGCCAGTTGTTGTTGCTGTTGTTGCTTGAGACAGGGTTTCCCTGTGTAGACCTAAGTTCACCTAAAATTTGTCACACTCCAGCTTGAGCCTCATTGCCTCCAGCATGCTGGCATTACAGGTATGAGCTATCATGCTCATATCATGCTTGAGAAGTCTTAAAACAACAACAACAATAACAACAAAATTCTTACAACCACATTGGAAGTCTCAAGTCGTGGGCTGAAAATAAAGAGTTCTGGCCCTGAGTGGTAGTGCACATTATGCCTTTAATCCCAACACTTGGGAGGCAGAGGTAGGAGGATCTCCGTGAGTTCGAGGCCAGCCTGAGACTCCATAGTGAATTCCAAGTCAGCCTGGGCTAGACCCTACCTCGAAAAACAAAACAAAAAGAAGTTTTGAATCTGAATTTCCCTTTGGTGCTGTAAGTGTTCCTAATGTGTTGTAAGTGTTCCTAATACCATCTTTTATCCAAGAGGGACCGTGAGAAATAAAACCTGATAAAAAGCCAGACACGGTGGCACATATCTTTAATTCCAGCACTCCAGAAGCAGAGGTAGGAGGATCCCTGTGAATCCAGGGCACCCTAAGACCATGTAGTGAACTCCAGGTCAGCCTGGTCTACAGCGAGACCCTACCTGGGGTGGGGCAGGGGTGGACCTGATAAAGTGACATGTTTGGAGATGGCACACGGGGGGTGGGAGGTGGGAGCTATCAACGCAGCTGCAGAGATGTCTCATGGTTGAAATACCCCGGAAAATGCAGCTCCGCTTACTGAAAGGCTGGCTGGGAATGATTCAAAAGGGCAAATTAAAAAAAGTTTGTCTGCCAAATAATTTTTGCTGGAATGAAAAATGTCCCTAGGGGCAGAGAAGAGAAAGTGACAAAAATGCTTGCTCTTTGAGTACATTTTAAGCTTGTCACTTCCCCTTGGTCTAAAGGTGGGAGCATCCAGGAGGCAGTCTACAGTCCTAAGCAAACAAGGGGAAACTGGTGACTCCCAGGCCTCAGGTGGAGAGGCTGGAGGGAGGCTGGAGGGCAAGCGCTCTGCTGGATCTGATCTGTCCTCCAGAATTCTATTCTGTTGTAAAACTACAGAGCCATACCTCAAAATCAAACTCTGCCCCAAACCTTCTCCTTCCTTCGAGAAGAGGCTTGGACTCCATCTGCTTATCTGTTTTCAAAGCTCGCACCATCTCCTCCTGAAACTTGGGCACCTCATGGCAAGTGAGGTGCTGTATGTTTACCTATACCTGCATCTCCCAAGTTGTTAAGAAAGAAATTTTTGGTTATGGGCAGAGAGATAGTTCATTTGTTAAAGGTGCTCACTTGCAAAGCCTGATGGCCCAGGTTCAATTCCCCAAATGCACAAAAAGTATTGCATGTATCTGAAGTTCATTTTCAGTGGCAAGAGACCGTGGTGCCTAGACAATTCCCTTATAGCAAGAGGCCCTAGGGCACAGGCAAGTGCCTTAACTGCTGAGCCATCTCTGCAGTACCCAATTAAAAAAAAATATACAGCTTTTTTTTTTTTTTTTTTTTTTTTTGAGTCTTGCTTTAGCTCAGGCTGACCAGGAACTCAATATGTAGTCTCAGGCTGGCCTCAAACTCACAGCAATCCTCCTACCTCTGCCTCCTGAGTGCTGGGATTTAAAATGTGCACCACCATGCCCAGCCATTATGACATTTATTATTATTATTTTTTTAAGGCTGGAGAGACGGCTTAGTGATTAAGGCGTTTGCCTGCAAAGCCAAAGGATCCCAGAATCATCTCCAGGACCTACGTAAGCCAGATGCACAAGAGGGGCCCATGCATCTGGAGTTCATTTGCAGTGGCTGGAGGCCCTGACATGCCCATTCTGTCTCTTTCTCTTTCTCTCTCAAATAAATAAATAAATAAATAAATATAAATATAAATATTTTTAATTATTTATGAGAGAGAGGGAGAATGAGCACACCAGGGTCTCTAGCACTACAAACTCTAGACACAGGCACCACCATGTGCATCTGGCTTATGTGAGTTCTGGGAAATCGAACCTGGGTCCTTAGGCTTCACAAGCAAGTGCCTTAAATATTAAGCCATCTATCCAGCTCAAATTTCACTTTTTTTTTTTTTTTTTTTTTTCCCCAAAGTAGGGTTTTGCTCAAGTCCAGGCTGACCTGGAACTCACTCTGTAGTCTCAGGGTTCCTCAAACTAACAGTAGTCTACCTACCTCCGCCTCCTAAATTCTGGGATTAAAGGTGTGTGCTACCACGCCCGGCTCTGACAGTTTTATGCAGATATATCATTGTGCTTTCTCTTTTTAAAAATATTTATTTATTTATTTATTTTTGTTTCTTGTTTTGAGGTAGGGTCTCACTGTAGCCCAGGCTGACCTGGAATTCACTACAGAATCTCAGGGTGGCCTCGAACTCACGGCAATCCTCCTACCTCTGCCTCCCGAGTGCTGGGATTAAAGGCGTGCTCCACCACGCCTGGCTTAATATTGATTTATTTGAGAGATAGAGAGAACTAGTACACTAAGGTCTCCTGCTGTTGCAAACTCCAGATGCATGAACCACTTTGTGCAACTGACTTTACATGGGTAATGGGAAGGTAACTCCACCATCAAGCTTTGCAAGCAAGCACCTTTAGCTGTTGAGCCATCTCCCAACCCCATTATGTTTCTTTTTATTCACTCCTCCTGCCCACCCACAGCCCTGCTTCAACCCTCTTATCCTCCTCTTGTTGGTTTTCTTTTCAGCCCTCTAATTGTTCCCTTCTGTCTTCCTGACATACACATTCCATGGCCCTCTTTTGTTCCCCACTCTCCATTCCTTTTAAACCTCTTCCTTCTCATCAGCCCCTTTCTACTTTCATATCCTGTGTACACACACACATATATATTTAGTTCTACATTCTGCATATGTGAGCAAACATGGAGTATTTATCTCTCTGAATCTGGCTTATTTTACTTAACATACTGATCTCCAGTTCCATTTTCATGTAAAAGATCTCTCATGTAGCTTAGGCTGGCCTCAGACTCACTAAGTCCTTGAATTTCTGATCCTCCTTCCTCAGTTAGGACATGCCTTGGTTGTTGTTAACAGGGCAGCAATAAACATTGGTGCAAAACATCTCTTTGGTATGCTGACTTGGAGTCCTTCAGCTATATACTCAGGAATGGTATAGCTAGATCATATGATTAGCTCTATTTATATTTTTTATTTGAGAGAGTTAATATGGGCACACTAGGACCTCCTGTCACAGCAAATAAACTCTAGACATATGCACTACTTGCATCTGGCTTTACATGGTACTGGTGAAATCAAAGCCAGACCTTCAGCCTTTGTAGGCTAGTGTCTTTAACCACTGAGCCATCTCTCTAGTTCTCTGTTTATATATATGTTTAAATATTTTACTTTTACTTATTCATGAGAGAAAGACATGCAGAGAGAGAGAGAGAAAGAGAGAGAGAGAGAGAGAAAATTGGCATGCCAGAGCCTCTAGCCACTGCAAATTAACTCCAGACACATGCACCACCATGTGCATGTGGCTTACATAGGTTCTAGGAATCAAACCTGGGTACTTAGGCTTCACAGGCAAGTGCCTTGACTGCTAAGTCATCTCTCCAGGACTGTTTATTTTTGTTGAGAATGCACCATTATGATCTCCTGAAGTCTGTACCCGTTCACATTCTGCCCAGCAGCGTAGAAGAGCCTCACCTCCTCCTTCAGCCCTCGGTACTCAGCCGACCACTTCAAGGCTTAAGAGTAATCAGGTGAGCCGGGCGTGGTGGTGCACGCCTTTAATCCCAGCACTCAGGAGGCAGAGGTAGGAGGATTGCCATGAGTTCAAGGCCACCCTGAGATGACATAGTTAATTCCAGGTCAGCCTGGACCAGAGTGAGACCCTACCTCGAAAAACCAAAAAAAAAAAAAAAAAAAAAAAAGAGTGATCAGGTGACAGGAATCTGGGAAGATTGAAAACTCTGATGGATCATCCTACAGGTGCTTACAAATGGTCCTGGCCTGCTGTGTTTATAACTTTCCTTATATGGCACATCTGGACCTTTGAAACAGGCAGGTGACTAGGCTTTTCAATCCTTCTCCCAGGGTGTTTCTCAAACCAGCAGCCCAGCCTCACCCTGAGAACTTGATAGAAATGCAGACTTTTGGTCCCACCCTAGGCCTACAGAAACAAATTCTGGAAGTGTTTGTAACTACCCTTTGAAATCAACTGCTTTCTGGTTGAGGGTGTGACCTGATGGTAGATCACTCGCCTATCATGGCCCAGTCCCCTGGTTTCCTTTGTAAAAGTACTGGCAAAACTCCATAGTTTAAAAAGTTGGCTGGCTTTCTGTATTGTAGAAATGTAGCTGCCTATAGTATTTGCATGATATGAGACTTTGGTATTTAAGAGTACTTCAGCCAGGTCTGGTAGTCCAAGCTACTAGGAAGCTGAGGCAGGAGCATCACCAAGAGTTCAAGACTAGCCTGGGTTACATAGATAGTTTCAGTGCAACAGTTAAACTCTATCTTAAAATCTTAAAACACACACACACACACACACACACACACACACATGCACGCACACGCTGTAGAGATGGCTTAGCGGTTAAGCACTTGCCTGTGAAGTCTAAGGACCCCGGTTCAAGGCTCAATTCCCCAGGACCTATGTTAGCCAGATGCACAGGGGGCGCACACGTCTGGAGTTCATTTCCAGTAGCTGGAGGCCCTGGCACACCCATTCTCTCCCTCTCTCTCTCTCTCTCTCTCTCTCTCTCTCTCTCTGCTTCTTTCTCTTTCTGTCACTTTCAAGTGACTAAATAAAAATAAACAAAAAAAAAATTAAACACACACACACACACAGCACACATCTTATGAAGTCCATCATCCATTTGGACTGTGAATGAGATTTTAATAAATTTACAGTTATGCAGCACAATCATCAGTTTCAGAACATTTAACCACCTGCAATAGAATCCTAGCATGTCCCTAGCCACCCCAAACTACAAATCTAAACCCTGTCTATAGATTTGCTCATTCTTCACATTTCATTCCATTCAAATAAAAGCACATGTGATCTCGATGTCTGACTTTCATTTTCTTTCTTTCTTTCATTTTTTTTTTTTTTCAAGGTAGGGTCTCACCGTAGCCCAGGTTGACCTGGAATTCACTATGTAGTCTCAGGGTGGCCTTGAACTCACGGCAATCCTCCTACCTCTGCCTCCCAAGTGCTAGGATTAAAGGCATGTGCCACCATACCTGGCTTTCCAGTTTCTTTTTCAGTCCTGTTTGTGGAGGCAGGATCTCTGTAGCCCAGGCTGGATTCAAATTCCATATGTACCTGAGGCTGGCTTTGAACTCCTGATCCTCTTGCTTCTATCTCCCAAATACTGGGATCACAGTTGTGTGTCACCACTTCTGACTATCTAACATCTTTAGCTAAACATAATGTTTTTGGAGTTCATCCACGTTTAGAGTTTGTGAGCCATTTATTTAATTTTTAAATTTACCTGAGAACATTATTGGGAAAGTTCATTTTATCGTTGTTTGCTAAGTTCACTAGGGCAACTGTGGGGTCTACTACTGTTTCTTTCTCTGGCTTTTGGCCTTTGGATGTTCTGCTTCCACCTCTAAAGCCTTCAAGGATGTCCCCCAAAGCCTGACTAGTCCATTTCCAAGCCCTTTATCTGCTGCAGAATCAACCCATTGCTCAGTTTTGGTGCCTAGCACATTCCACACACCTACACTCCAGCGTGTGGCTGCTCAAAGAACAAGTCAGCCAGCAAGAGAGAAAGCTTCCTTCTCAAGGCATTTACCTCAGAATAGTCCTCAGGGTTGGAAAGAGGTAAGGAGAACATTCCAGTTACACAGTCTTAAGTGCAAAACTCTGTTAGATCATTTAGCCAGGAGAAGTGAACTAAACGAACTCTTAACAGAAGCCTGATTTAGTCTCAGTCTAACAAACATGGTCAGCAGACACATCCTTTTTAAGAAAGTTCTCTTTCATCCGACTGAAAAGAAGGCACACATTTAAACCAAAACAGGAACTACTCT
This sequence comes from Jaculus jaculus, assembly GCF_020740685.1. Classification (NCBI taxonomy): domain Eukaryota; kingdom Metazoa; phylum Chordata; class Mammalia; order Rodentia; family Dipodidae; genus Jaculus; species Jaculus jaculus. The sequence goes on from NC_059107.1 coordinate 135,348,718, forward strand.
GGCAACATATGTGTATAAAAATAAGCACCCTATGGGGGCTCTTTTAAATTAGCCAGAAAGCACAGAGAAGTCTTTGAAAAGAAAACTCTTGGGAAAAAAAAAAATCTCATTTCTTGATTCCATAAACACTCATTGTTTAATCATCTGAAGAAAATGCAAATTTATGATTAAATTCTACCACCTCCTAAGATGATGAACTTTTTAAAAAATATTTTTAAATTTATTTACAAGGAGGGGGATGGATATACATGTTTCAGGGCCTCTAGCCACTGCAAAAAAAAAAAAAAACCTCAAAAACAAAACCCTCCAGGTACATACACAACTTTGTGCATCTGGCTTTACATGGGTACTGGGGAATTGAACCCAGGTCATTTGGCATGGGAGACATGCTTCTTAACTGCTGGGCCCTATATCCAGCCCTGATGAACTTTTAAAATTTCAGCTTCCCTCTGCAGCCAGATTGGGCATAAAAGGAGGAGGTAGAAACAGTGACATGGTCCACCAGCACCTGCTGTTCACACAGAAAGAATTTTGCCTAGTTCTTACTAAAGAGTATTAGTCTATTTTCTCTGTTCATGTATCAGTTACTTTCTTGTTGCTGGAACAAAATTCCCAAGAGCAGCTTACGGAAGGAAAGCGTTTATTTCAGCTTTGTTTTGAGGGGCAGTTTCATCCTGGCAGGATAAGCATGGCAGGAGCAGGCAGCTGGCACCACATCTTCCCATCAATAGGGACCAAGCACACAGTCAGCAAGCTGTGTGAGGCTATAAGACTCCAAGGCCCCAGTGACACACTTCCTCCAGCCAGGTTCCACCTCCCAAAGGCTGTGCAATATTACCAACAGAGGATTAAGTATTCAAGCACATGAGACTTTGGCTTTGGGGGACATTTTATGTTCAAACCACCAGTGTATGTTATTGGGGATTGAACCTAAGATCCGTCTTATGTTAGGCAAGTGCTCTATTACTCAGTGACATACCGGACTTTATTATTTTTTCTTTCCCTCTCTCTCTTTCTCTCTCTCACTTTCTGAAATAGGGTCTCTTGTACCCAAGGCTGGGCTTGAGTTCTCTATATAGCTGAAGATGACCTCATGCTTCTAATCTTCCTGTCTCTACCTCCTCAGTGCTAAGATTATAGACATCTGTAACTGCGATAAATTTATGTGGTGCTAGAGTTGTAGCTGAGCTACATCCATACTCCTATTATTTATTATTATAATTATTGGAGGGAAAGTGGGGCAGGACCTCATATATGGCCTAAAACTCTCTATTTGCTGAGGATGACCTTGAACTCCTGATCCTCCTGCCTCTGCTTTCTGAGTCTTGTGCTGTTATTACAGGCTTGCCCTACCACATCCAGTTTTATGCAGTGCTGGAGACTAAACTGAGGGCTTCATGCATGCTAACCAAGTCCTCCACCAATAAGCCACATCCTCACTCCCTATTCTTATTACTATTGTTATTAACTATTTTGAGAGTGTCTCCCTAAATTGAACTTGAACTTGAATTATGTTGCCCAGTCTAGCCTTGAACTTTTTTTTTATAGTAAAATAAATAAATATACTTATTTATTTATTTGAGAGAGAGAGGGAGAATGGGAACATTAGGGCCTATGGGCACATTAGGGCCTTCAGCCACTGCAAATGAACTCCAGACACATGTGCCACCTTTGCATCTGGCTTACGTGGGTCCTGGGGGAATCAAACATGGGTCCTGTGGCTTGCATAGCCTTGAACTTTTGATCTTCCTTTCTCCTAAGTAGCTGGGTTTATATGTATGAGCCACCATATAAAGCTAATAAAATCTTTCTATTTCATAAACAAATGGGCAACTGATTTCTCTTAATTTTTAAAAATTAATTCTTAGTTGTGGAGGTGCAAACCTTTAATCCCAACACTCGGGAGGCAGAGGTAGGAGGACTGTCATGAGCTCAAGGCCACCCTGAGACTACATAGTGAATTCCAGGTCAGCCTGTGCTAGAGCGAGACCCCACTTTGAACCCCCACCCCCCCAAAAAAAAACTTTTTGTAGTGCTGAGGATTGAATCCAGGGTTTTGCACATGTTGGGCAAGCACTCTGCCACTGAGCTACCTTCCTCACCCTTCTTTCCTTGGGTTTGCTTCTTTAAAAAAAGATTGACTTCGCCGGGCCTAGTGGCGCACACCTTTAATCCCAGCACTCTGGGCAGAGGTAGGAGGATCACCATGAGCTCGAGGCCACTATGAGAATACAAAATGAATTCTAGGTCAGCCTGGGTTAGAGTGAGACCCTACCTTGAAAAATCAAAATAAATAAATAAAATAAAAATAAAACAAGATTAACTTCAAAGACTCTAGTCATTCAGTGTTTTCCCTTTTCACTTTTGATGCAGTCCTGTAGTCTCCCTCAGTACCCTCAGAAGGTTGGGCCAAGATCCCCAAAGGGTACCAAACTCCTCAGGTGCTTGAGCCCTTATAGAAGGTGGTGCAGTTCTTGTAGACGTGCCACGCACAGCCCCTGCACACTTTCAGTCATCTCTGGGCACTTGTACTACCAAGTACTATGTTAGAGCTATGTCACCATCGTTCATTTCAGATGCAGACATCCTTAGGCCTCACTCTGTTGTCAATCAGAGATTGCTTGAATCTGTGGGTGCAGGACCAGAGGACATAGAAGGACAGCTGTCTTCATTCACTTCTGACTGGCTCCATCCTCATCAATTGTTCAGATACTCTACAAAATGTGGTGTATATGTATGTATGTATATGTATGTATTTGTCCTGTTATTGTCTTAATCCGTTGAGAAAAATTGTGAGGCAAGGACATAGCCTGGTTGTCTTGGAGCTTACTAGAGAGACCAGGCTAGCTTTGAATTTGCAGCTCTGCCTCCCGAGTGCTGGGATAAAGTTACTTTTGAATTTTATTTATTTATACATTTATTTATTTATTCAAGAGTGACAGACAGACAGACAGACAGAGAAAGAGGCAGAGAGAGAGAGAGAGAATGGCCATGCTCCAGGGCCTCCCCCCACTGCAAATGAACTCCAGATGCATGTGCCACCTTGTGCATCTGGTTTATGGGTCCTGGGGAATTGAGCCTCGAATTGGGTTCCTTAGGCCTCATGGGAAAGCACTTAACCTCTAAGCCTTCTCTCTACCCTGAACATTTTTTTTAATGCATATATTCTCTCTCTCTCTCTCTCTCTCTCTCTCTCTGTGTGTGTGTGTGTGTGTGTGTGTGTGCATGCACGTAAGAAAAAAACACAGCAAAGTACATTGCTGCTACTAACCAAATAGACGCTATCAATAGAAAACATCAGCCGGGTGTGGTGGTGGCACACGCCTTTAATGCCAACACTCAGGAGGCACAGGGAGGAGGATGGCTGTGAGTTTGAGGCTACTCTGAGACTATATAGTGAATTCCAGGTCAGCCTGGGCTAGAATGGGACCCTACCTCAGGGGAAAAGAAAAAAAAGGAAGAGAGGAAGAAAAGAAAAACATTTATTAACATTAAATACAGATCAGTTGATGGGTTTGTAATGCAGATTTTTATAGAAGGAAAAGTTTCACACAGGTTCTTTAGACAGAAACATGATAGCAGTACTTCCCTGTCATCTTTACTCCCCCACAGACAGCTGAGAACAAGTTCACTGCTCCACTGTTCTGTGTCTAATCTGTACGTGTTCTGAGTTAGTCATCAATTCAGTCCATAAATTTGATGGCCTACTATGCATTAGGTATTGGCTAAGTACCAGCAATAATTCAAAAAGCCCTGTCTCATATTTTCTAAATCTGGTAGGAAGGCAAAATTGGAACCGGGCTCCATGGTGTAGGCCTTGTCATCCCAGCACTTGGGCGGCAGAGGAAGGAGGATCACTATGAGTTCAAGGCTACCCTGAGACTACAGTAATGAATTCCAGGTCAGCCTGGGCTAGAGTAAGACCACAAAAAAAAAAAAAAACAACTAAAAAAACCTTAGTAATATGTATATCCATATCTGCCATTTTGAAAACAGCCATGGAAGAAAAATCTAAGAGTGACAACAGTCTGATAGTCTAAAGCAGATGCTGACAGAGCAGAGGTGCGTAAACGAAGGCTTTCTTGTTAGCAGTGTAGAAATCTGAAGGACAAGGAGAACTTAACCTGCATTGGGCTGAGAAGAGGTTAAGTGCTGAGTGATTCATCCTCTCTCTCTCTCTCTCTCTCTCTCTCTGACTTCTCGATATGGCCCACACTGGTCTTGAACTCATTATGTGCCCTAGAAATCTTCCTGCTTCAGCCTCCCAAGTACTGAGATTATAGGTGTGGGGCACCATGCCTGGCAACATTTCTTTTATTTTTCTTTCTTTAAAATAAAAGCAGGCTCACACCACTACACCTGGCTTTTACTTGGGTGCTGGGAATCCGAACTCAGGGCTCCGAGCTTGCGCTGCAGCAAGCGCTTTACCCACTGAGCCATCTTGACAGCAACTATTGTCAGCATTTCATCACTCCACGTCCTGTGTCTGGGGAAATCCATCAAAAAGGGATGGGTGATTCCAACCTTGTCCTTGAATGCCAAATGACTGTGACCCATGGCAACTATATTGATTTCCATAAAAAGATGTGAAGTGTCCAACCCTGTATGATGTTGTGTGTTAGTGCTTGAGGCACAAAACATCTCTTCTAGATTGGAATCCATGCTTAGTTTGATACTTTTTATGGCAGAAGGGCATAAGGAAGCCAGAAATCTTTTTAAAAATGTTTACTACTGCCGGGCGTGGTGGCGCACGCCTTTAATCCCAGCACTCGATAGGCAGAGGTAGGAGGATCACTGTGAGCTCAAGGACACCCTGAGTCTATATAGTTAATTCCAGGTCAGCCTGAGCTAGAGTGAGACTCACTTGAGGTGGAAGGTGAGGACTGACCCTGGAAAATTGTCCTTGGACCTCCACACACATGCCCATATTCACACACACGAACACACCCATATGGGCACACACCTTTAAATAAAAATAATAAAACTTAACAAAACCCCACAAAATAAGCAAACGATAAATATCCTGAAGCAATTGGCTTCTGGGTTGTCATGGCTTCTTAGGACTCTAGTGAGTCAAAAAGCAAACAAGTCTGTTTCCTATGTACTCCGATTGTGAGTGAACTTTTTCTAGAAGGGTGCAGAAGGAGTCGAGAGAAACTGCAGGCAACACAGACGTCACCACTTAACTGAGTGTCGCTCTTGTGAGTTCTCCATCTCATTGAGGTCATGAGCAGGGCGCAGCCTCCAGTCAGGACGTGTTTATTGCAAGGCTCAGCACCTATAGCTTCAGTCTCAAAGGCACAGACAAGCAAGGAAAACCTACGTTGTAGACACTTGCATTATCCACACAGCACTTCCCTTCTTGGGAGTCCCTCAAACACTTCCTCGATTCCCTTCCTAATTTCTGACTACAGGAGAAAGCATGACGGGAAGCTATGTGTGGCCACTGATTGGATTCACTGGGAGTTTCGAACCTGGAAACCCTGAGCCCAGGTGGTCTTCTCTTGAACTCGCAGCCATTGATAATCTTTCCTGCCCTATCCCCACCCCAATATCTGAACCATACCCTGAGCACAAGTGGATGGCCGGGGACGGTGTGTCAGTTATTCTCACATTCCTGGGACCAAACGCCCAACCAGGAACAGTCTAGGGAAGGAATTTTTGCTCAGGTTATAGCCACTGAGGGTAGGTAGAGTCCTTCATACCAGGGAAAGCAAGACAGGAGAGGAAACCGTAGCCCATCGTGGAGAGGAAATGGTGGAACAACAGACAGATACTGTGTGTGTGTGGGGGGGGGGGGCAGATAGCATAGAAGGCCTGAGGGAAGGAGGGAGGGAGAGAAAACAGCAATGAGGGCGGGACTAGCAAAACTCAAGGCCCGCTCCTCCTGACACCTCCCCACACTGCACCACCAACTGCAGGCCAGGTATTGGATGGCTGAGGCTGTAGGCGATGGTTTGCAGGTGAGCCTCCAAGGCAGGGGAACAAGGGGAAAAGGGCATGAAGGTACAGAGAGCATCTGTGGGCTCTGAATGGTTCCAGCGGCTTCTGCTGCCTTCAGGACTTCTTGTGACCTGGGCTCTTCACCCATGAGACCCTCATAGTTTTTCATTGAGACTTTTTCCTTCCCCTTGATGGTGGTGAGCAAACCCCAAACCCTATAGGTGTTAAATAGATGCTGTACCCCAGCCTGCTTGGCGACTTCTGAGTTTTTCATTCAGGTAAAAGGCAGCCTGCCAAGGGCTGTATGTTGCATGTTATGTAGACAAATGTAGTATGTAGATAAAGTAGCAAGAATAGGTGGGGGACTAGTGGATTTCATACATAAAAATGTCTGTCCTTTGCTGGGCGTGGTGGCTGCTGTTTGAGGTCAGCCTGAGACTACATAGTCAATTGCAGGTCAGCCTGGGCCAGAGCGAGACCCTACCTGGACAACAAAAACACAAAACAACTAAAAGGCTTCTGTCCTTTATCTGAAGAGAGCAAACGGGTGGGGGGGGGGGTGAGGGGAATCCATGTTATATCCCATATGATCAATAATGCAGAGAAAAACCAGTTTAGCCAGGCAGAAGTAAGGACGAGCTCTGTAGGTCTGGGACTACAGAGTGAGTTTCCAGAGCAGCCTGTACAAGGTACAGTGATACCTTGAAACAAAAAAGAAAGAAAGAAAGGAAAAACCAGTGAGAAATGTGTGCAAAGAGGAAAACAAGGAAGAAGGTAAGGAGAGAATTCCCAAATCAAAAGACAATGCTGGCAGAAATAGGAAAAGCACAGCAGGGCGATGGTGATTACTGGAGACCTAACCTTTGGTCAGTGAGCTCTGGGGCTGTCTTTTCTGGCAGTTTCTAGACGCTAGAGGGCTATTTGCTTTGCCTCCCAGAGGAGTCATTTAGCCTGTGGTCTTCCTAAATTACCTACACAAGTATTTTTAACTTAGGTTTTTAGTTCTCTCTCAGGCCTGGCAAGAAAATATAATTTGAAGTGCAGGAAGGAAGCTTGCAGAGCCACTTCGGAGGCAGCCCCTTCTCTGGGGTGACTTCCTCTTCCCCATCGCTAAAAGTGAACTACTAAATGGAGACTGAAGTTAGTTAAAAATTAAATTAGCAAAGCAATGAGATCATTGGAACCAGAAGATATAGTCAGAACCAGACAGAACCACTCCTAACAGGCTGAAATCAGAAATAATTTAAGGCAATGTGGCTGACTTATTCTGAGTAGCAAATGTGACATTGAGAGGGGCATTTTTCACCTAAGGCTGACTTGTCCTGAGGCCATAAGACAGAGCTCTTCCTTGGACAACCCCAAAGGTTAATGCACTCTGATTTACCCATGGGGCTGATCAAGCTGATAAGCAGGGTGCAAGTTCCCTATGGCTTCTTGATGGGAAAGATGTTCCATGCACAGTTCAAAACCAAAGAAGGAGGGAACCTAAAAATAATGCTTCTTTCATACCAGCACTATTCCAATTCTTAGATTCAGCACTTGGAGCAGACACATCCGATCCACACTCCATTTTCTTGTGTATCCTTCTGTCAGTTCTGTAAAGTCGTTCATTATATTTTGTTTGGGGTTTGTTTGGGCTAGGATCTCTTTAGATAGCACAAGGAGGACTCCTACTTGTGACTCCTGCTTCAACCTCCCCAGTGCAGGGATTACAAGTGTGTGCCACCGTCCTTGGCTTTAATTTGGGCATGGGACAGGGGTGCAGGAGGAAAGTTTCATAAAATTTGATTATCTGGTACCTGTTTCGGAGATGGCCACCCTTATCAAAATTATCACTGCTTTTTCTGCAGCTCTTCACTGTGAGACTGTTAAAAAGCCAGTGTGCAATAGTTGGAGAGACTCATATTAATGCTATGAGCAAGAATGAATGGTGTCCCAGAAGACAGCCTGCTTGGAGAGTAGATCTTGAAATTTCATTAATCAGGGAGCAGCCACATATTAAACCACTTTGCTAATTGCTGATTGAATGTTAGTAATAGTATATTTCAGTTATACTTGCATGTAAAATAAAATATCAGTTGGCACAATAGTATACATGTAGAGTGTTAAATAAATTACACACCTGCTGCCCACCACTCTCCCACCAGAGCTAAGCCAATCAGAAGTCAATGTTTCCAGTCTCCACTTTGTGCATTCTAAATCCTACCAGATAGTAAGCAGGTGAAAACCCAGATGTGATATGCAAATCAGTCCCCCTCTCCACTTCGGTTTACTTCTTTGCTTTCTAGAGGAGGTTAATCTTAACCGTGAGGTTATTTGTTGACTAGGTTTTTTTAAATTTAATTTCATTAGAAGGGAGAGAGACAGAGAGAGAGGGAGGGAGAGGGGGAGGGAGGGAGAATGGGCGCACCAGGGCTTTTAGCCACTGTAAACAAACTCCAGATGATATGCCACTTTGTGCATCTGGGCTTTACGTGGGTACTGGGGAATCAAACCCAGGTTGTTAGACTTTGCAGGCAAACGCCTTAACCGCTGAGCCATCTCTCCAGCCCAGTTGAGTAGTTATATTTTTGTTTCTGTTTTTAAAATTATTTTTATTTATTTATTTGAAGGAGAGTCAGAGAGATAGAGCAGAGAGAATAGGCACGGAAGGGCCTCCAGCCAGTACAATCGAACTCCATGTGCCTCCTTGTGCATCTGGCTTATGTGGGTCCTGGGGAATCGAACCTTGTTCCTTTGGATTTGCAGGAAAAAGCACCTTAACTGCTAAACCACCCCTCCAGCCCCCTGTTGACTAGTTTTGATGCACCCCTACCACAAATCCTGGAGAGTCTATCTGATGTGAATTTCTTCATGGAAATCAGACAAATCTAGATCCAAGACAGGTGCTGGGTAAGCCGACTGGACCTGTAGGACTTGTTTATTGAAAGACCAAATCAAAAGTTCAAATCAGTGAGAAAGGAGAGAAAAACAAACATTCTCCAGATGTGACAAGTTTTGTGTGTGAGTAGCAATGGCTGACATGTCCTATTCAGCTAAAAGGGTCAGTGTCACAAAGGAACAAATAAAGCTGCCTGGTGGGGAGTGGACTCCCAGGGAGCCTTGGCATTTCCCTTCATGACCTGGATTAGAGAAGAAAGAAGTGCTCTTTGAAGCTGTAGGAACCATCAACGTTGAGCTCTAACATATTTTACGGAAAAGAACTGGAATAGGGAGGGGGTAACGTTGCTGGTAACATTCAGGGTACTATGTTTAACCAAAATCTCAAATAAACAATATTTTTTTTAAAAAAATATGCAAGTGCATCCACACAACAATTGGGACATCCATGGAAAGACATTCATTGCTTCTCTAAAATTCAAGTTTAACTGGTTGTCTTGTTTTCTATTGCACATTGTGGCAACTGTAGATGGAGGAGTTATGGAAAAGAAAACCTACGCCCAGGCAGGGAAAAATGTCTGACATTGAGTGCTTTCAAAACACTTTGCCTTCTTAGAAAAGAGAAAGAACTTAACCTATTCTGTTTTACAACTTAAAATGATCCCATAAAGTTGAAGAAATTTTCAGATTGTAAACCAATGAAACTGAGTGAGAGCAGAATGTAAGATAGTAAAGATAAGAAACATAATGAAATCCCAGTTGTGGGTCCCCACAGGGCTGCTTTGTTTTGTGTTTTGAAACTCATTTTTGTATTCCCAGTTTGCAGTTTTCGCTTTCAGTAGGTTAGCAGCAAGCAGTTTGTGAGTGGATCAACCCCTTCTGCAAAGACAGTTCTCTTTCCCCTGCCCTTAGTACATACTTCAGCATGATTGGCTCCATAGGAATTGACACATACCTATCTGTTGGTGAACAGATTGGAGGTTTTTGTGCAACCAATCAAAGTGAGAAAAGATCCATGTTTGGTGAGAGCCATCACATGGTTGCAAAATCTACAGGGTGTAAATTACCTACTTGAGATAGCTTTCAAAACAGCCTGAGGTCTTTCTAGAGAGAAGAAGGAAGAATTGAACCTAAGCTAAACAGAAGAAAGAAAATTAGGTAGCAGCCATCCAAGGGTGATTTTTCACAATATTAAAAAAAAAATTTTAATGTATTTTATTTGAGAGAGAGTAGAAGGCGGGGGCAGATAAGGAGAACCACACTCCAGGGCCTTCAGCCACTGCAAACGAATTCCAGATGCATGCACCACCTTGTGCCTCTGGCTTACGTGGGTCCTGGGGAATTGAATCTGGGTACTTAGGCTTTCATAGGTATTGCCTTAACTGCTAAGCTATCTCTCCAGCCCTCCCACAACCCCTTTAACAGGGAATTGAAGTCCATTTAAGAATTACCCTTTAGGTGGGTGTGTTGGTGCACTCTAATCCCAGCACTCCGGAGGCAGAGGTAGGAAGATCACGATGAGTCCAAAGCCACCCTGAGACTACACAGTGAATTCTGTTCAGCCTGGGCTAGAGTGAGATCCTGTGCCGAAAAAGCACAACAAAAAAACCAGAGTTATTCTTTGCAAGTTCCCTATGATCTTTGGAATCCTGGCAGTTTTACCTCATAGTGATTGACAGACAATCCTTAAAATAAATAGGGTCAGTGGATCCAGAGGAGGGGGACAGTATGGAAAGAAGCCATTCAAAATCCAGTCTAGCTTAGAAGGGGAGAACAACTCCTACCCCGGACACCACTCCCATCAACTCCCAGAGGCCAGTCTAAGCGTGGCCTCTAGGGAGAGGAGTTTGGAAAACATGTGAACCCACCAAAAATATTTGCAGTATTTGTAAGCTATATTTTTTCATATTTTTGGAAAGCGAATCCACATCTTTTTTCATATGTGTGTTTGTGTGTGGAATACATCTATTTGTGTGTGTGTTTATGTGTGTGAGCACTCATGAGTGTGTGTGTGTGTGTGTGTGTCATAATCACACAATTATGCCACCCACCTCCTTTTATTTATTTATTATTTAAAAAATATTTTATTTATTTGACAGAGAAAGAGGGAGGGAAAAAGAGAGAGAGAGAGAGAGAGAGAGAATGGGCACGCCACTGCAAACGAACTCCAGACGCATGTGCCCCCTTGTGCATCTGGCTAACATGGGTCCTGGGGAATCGGACCTGGGTTCTTTGGCTTTGCAGGCAAATGCCTTATCCACTAAGCCATCCCTCCAGCCCCCACCCACCTTTTCTTTGAAACAGGGTCCTTCATTGACATGGAGCTTGCTGATTGGAATAGAGTGGCTGGCCAGTGAGTGTCAGGGATCTGCTGGCCATTGCTTGCCCAGAACTGAGGGTTTACATGAATGCCCTACCACATCCAGCTTTGACATGGATACCGTAGTTCAAATTTAGGTCCTCATGCTTTCAAGGCCAACACACTCATGAACTATCTTCCCAGCCTATATATGAATCATTTGTTTTGAAATTTTCATACATGTATACAACAGATTGTGTTCATGTTCACATATTCACCCCTACCTCCCCCACATCTCTCTCCAACTCCCACTGCCACCTTCTTCCCAACTAGCCCCCTCCTGCTTTCAAGTCTTTTGTGTATGTGTTCAGGGCTTGTGCAAATAGTCACAGCTACTGTGAGTAATGATTGCAAAGGCCATGATATTTACAGAAAATAGCGGCCTACAACACTTGTTCCATCCTCCACCTCTTGCAATCTTCCCACTCCCTTCCTCCACCTTGGAGGGCCTTGGAGAGAATAACATAGGTGTCCTTTTTCGGGCTAAGCACTCAATAGTCACTTATTTTCTGTACATGCACTATTCAGAGTCTCTGCATTAACTGTTGCTCATTGTAAAGAGCAACAGTTTGGTTTATCGAGGTAGGGTCTCACTCTAGCTCGGGCTGACCTGAATTCACTATGTAGTCTCAGGGTGGCCTTTAACTCACGATAATCCTCCTACCTCTGCTTCCCGAGTGTTGGGATTAAAGGTGTGTGCCACCACACCCAGCTTTTATATAGATAGATAGATAGATAGATAGATAGATAGATAGATAGATAGATAGATAGATATAGATATAGATATAGATATAGATATAGATATAGATATAGATATAGATATTTATTTATTTATTTGAAAGTGACAGACAGACAGAGAGAGAAAGAGGCAGATAGAGAGAGAATTGGAGTGCTAGGGCCTCCAGCCACTGCAAACAAACTCCAGATGCACATGTCACCCTGTGCTTCTAGCTTATGTGGGTCCTGGAGAGTGGAGCCTCAAACCAGGGTCTTTAGCTTCACAGGCAAGCACTTATCCACTAAGCCATCTCTCCAGCCTTCCCATAGATTTTTGACCAGGCCTTATGGTACCAGGCCTCAAATCCAATCAAAAAGTGTTTGGCTTCCTTTGCAGCAGCCATGTCTTTAGGATAGGCGTTCATTGTGGAGCCCAGGCTGGTCGTAACGACTTATCACCCGCCTCTGCTTTGCTTCCCGAGTGCCAGGACTACACATAGGCATCACCATGCCAAACATTCCGAGTGCTTCTTCGCCACCACACAGTTTTTCTCCATTTGTTTAAATTGTTGTTTGTTTTTTTAAGACACTCTCATGCAGCCCAGGATGGCCTTCAACTTTCTATGTGTTAGGGATGGTTTTGAACTCTTGATCCTCTTGCCTCCACCCCACCGATGTTGGAATTATAGGCACATTCCATCGTGTCTGATTTATATGGTGCCAGGGCTCAAACTCGGGGAGCCTCCTGGCTTCAGGTAGATTATGAGGGAATGGAACCTCAGGCCATCAAGCTTTGCAAGCAAGTGCCTTTTGTTGTTGCTGTCTTGTTTTTTGAGATAGGTAGGGTCTCACTCTAGCCCAGGCTGACCTGGAATTCACCATGTAGCCCCAGGGTGGCCTCGAACTCACAGCGATCCCCTACCTCTGGTGGCTTTAAAGGCGTGTGCCACCACTCCCCGCTCGAGCAAGTGCCTTTAACCACCATCTCTCTAGCTTCCATTTTCTAATTCTGAAAGTGATAAAGCATTAACTTAAAATTCAAACATAACATTTTAAAAAATATATATTATTTATTTACTTATTTATTTGAGAGAGAGAAAGAGGAAAAGAGGCAGAGAGAGAATGGACACACCAGGACCTCCAGCCACTGAAAACAAACTCCAGATGCATGTTCTGCCTTGTGCATCTGGCTTACAGGGGACCTGGAGAGTTGAACCAGGATCCTTTGGCTTTGCTGGCAAGAGCCTTAATAGCTAAGCCATCTCTCCAGCCCTAAACATAACATTTTGTGAACTGCTTCAAAAAGCTCCATGTTCTCCTAATGTAGTCAGACATGGGGTCTAGCAAGGAGAAGGTAGAGAACTCTGAAATAGTTTTCCAGTTTCACAGTTGAACTTAAGGCCATGTCCCGTCTGATTGTCCCAGATTCATGTCTTCAGTGGGCCCCAGTGCCCTCTGAAAGCACGGGCATTTTGAACTCAGCTTCAGACTCTGGTTCTGGGCGGAGGAGCTTCCGTTTGCACCTTCCAGTAGAAGCAGTCATAGACGTGTACTAAAATCCGAGCCACGCCTGGCTCCTGTGATTTCTTTTTCTCTGAGGACAAAGCCTCTATCACAGAAAACATAACACTCACCAAGAACCTAGGTGGGGCGGAGCTGGGAGGTGGAGGTGAACGAACGTCACAGACTCGGAGATAACACATTTGACACATCCCGAGTGCTGAAAATAAGTGTTCTTGCACCTCTGAAGTGATTCTCACAAAACGAGGTGCAATGACAAGGTAACATCTAGGTTTCAGTTACCACTTAGCTGCAGGGGAGTCTTAAAATGATAACATTTATGAAATTAGGTTGAATTTGAAAATTTTTCCTTAAAAAAAAAAAAACATAACCTAAATGTCGCCAAGTAGCATGGCCATCTGGAACCAATTAAACAAATAACTTAGAAAATCCGTGACCTGTTGTAAACTGATAAAGAGAAATGTGAATTCTGCAATACATTTCCTCCTTTAAAATAAGCACGTGAGAGGTGCACGAAACACCCTGGCTTGACCATGTATGTACCAATGAAAACATCACATTGTACCCCATAAACATGTGCATTTATTGTCAGCCAAGAATTAGCTTAAAATTAGAGATACATTTGTTTCTTAAACAGGAGGTTGAATATAATAATCGCTTTTAGTTGAATGCTGCAACCCTATGTGTGGCTATGTATGGAATCTGGGGTGCCATTGTGTTTGAAGCAAGAGGTTGAGCATCCAGGAGAGTGTCCCAGTTTAATTTCCTGGAGGGGGCAAGGATCGCCACCCCACCCAGGCCCTTCTTTCTCCCATATGCTTTCATTTAGTTCAAGCGCCTTGCAGTAGATACATAAAGGCTTTGGGAGAACTAGCTGGGCGTGGCGACACATGCCTTTAATCCCGGCACTCAGGAAGCAGAGATAGGTGAGACGCCATGGTTTTGAGGCCAGCCTGAGACTACATAGTGAATTCCAGGTCAGCCTTGGGCTAGTGCGTGTAACACCCTACCTCAAAAAAGCAAGAAGCAAACAACCAACAATGATAAGAAAACTTTGGAGAACTGCAGCTCTTACCGACTTTAGGAAGTCCAGGAGGTAATTAATGCACTATCTCTTTACTTTTTCTTACTTTCATGCCCGAGGTCCTACTTAATGTGCATCTTTCTCAAAATTTTATGTACTCAAATGCACCATCTTTGTTTCCCAGAACTTGGCACTGGGTCTGATACAGCATAGGTCCTCTTACAATGTTAGCTGGAGGAGTTAGGTTGAAGTGAAAGGGAAACGGGCAGGAAGGCGTTGGAGGTATCTGGAAGCATAGCTGCGTTATATGCTAGCTGTGCCCCTCCCTTCACTTGCACATAGATCCCAAGAACAGGCATTTACTTGAAAATAGGTCTTAGGAGCTAGAGAGATGGCTCAGCAGTTAAACGCACTTGCTTGTAAAGCCTGACAGCCTTGATTAGATTCCCCAGTACTAGCATAAAGCCAGATGCACAAAGTAGCACATGCATCTGGAGTTTGTTTTCAATTGCAAGAGGCCCCAGTGTGCCCATTTCTCCCTCTCTGACCCTGTGAATATACAAATAAAAACAAGTAATAAAAAATTGAGGGGCTGGGGCTGGAGAGATGGCTTAGCGGTTAAGCGCTTGCCTGTGAAGCCTAAGGACCCCGGTTCGAGGCTCGGTTCCCCAGGTCCCACGTTAGCCAGATGCACAAGGGGGCGCACGCGTCTGGAGTTCGTTTGCAGAGGCTAGAAGCCCTGGCGCGCCCATTCTCTCTCTCTCCCTCTATCTGTCTTTCTCTCTATGTCTGTCGCTCTCAAATAAATAAATAAAAATTTAAAAAAAATTGAGGGGCTGGAGAGATGGCTTAACAGTTAAGGCATTTGCCTGCAAAGCCAAATAACCCCAGTTCAATTCCCCAGGACCCTTGTAAACCAGCTGCACCAGGTGGCAAATGCATCTGGAGTTCATTTACAGCAGCTGGAGACCCTGCTGTGCCCATTCTATTTGTCTCTCTCTGCCTCTTTCCCTCTCTCAAGTAAATAAATGAATAAAAATTGAAAATAGGTCATAGTTAGGTATGGTGGAGCACACCTTTTGTCCCTGTACTTAGAATGCTGAGGCAGGAGACTAGCCAAATTCAAAGCCAGCCTAGACTATGTATTGAGATTCTGGCTCAAAAAGCAAACAGCCAAAGGTTGGCTATGTGGCTTAGTTGGTACAGTGCTTGCTCTGGGTTCAGTCACCAGCGTTCATAAAAGTGGATGTGGCAGCCCACACCTATTGTTGTGGTTTGATTCAGGTGTCCCCCATAAACTTGGGTGTTCTGGATGCTAGGTTACCTAGCTGATGGCACTGAAAATTAAATACATCTGGAAGAAGTGTATTGGTGGGGGCAGGCTTATGGGTGCTATAGCCAGTTTCCCCATGCCAGTGTTTGGTACTCTCCTGTTGCTATGGTCTACCTTATGTTGGCAAGGAGGTGATGTCCACCCACTGCTCATGCCATCATTTCCTCCTGCCATCATGGAACTTCCCCTTAAGTCTGAAAGACAAAATAAATCCTTTTTTCCCAAAAGCTGCTCTTGGTTGGGTGATTTCTACCAGCAATGCGAATGACTGCAATAGTAATGTTGGTACCAGAGGAATGCGGTTGCTGCTGGACAACTGACTATGTGGCTTTGGCCTTTTGGAGCTGATTTTCAAGAGTAATGTGGAAGGATTTGAAATCTTGGCCTAAGAGATGCCTTGCAGTGCTATAAGTACAGCTTGATAGACTATTCTGGTCAGAGTTGAAAGACATACATGCACTAAGAACTATGGATTGTGAGGTTTATCTTACAAGGGTTAGAAAGAGTTTTTCCTGGACTGGGCTACAAGCAGTCTGTGTGAGAGGCTTGCTGTTAATGGCCGTGTCCTGAGAAGTTGTGCAGGGTTGCATTGCAGAGAAATGGACTGGTATAAGCAGAGGGATATGGCACAGAAAGAAATCTTTGGGCTGAAGTTTCTACCATTCAGCTGTTGTTATTGTATGAGAGATTACAACCTCTGAGACTGGGCCAGCTGACCTGCACTGGGGCAACCAGAAGAATGTAGAGTCTCCTGAAGGGGACTGAATGCTCAAGGAGTGTCCTGTTCTTCAAAGTCTGCTTTATTTACCCCTGGACAAATTGGCACTCTACCTGGTATTGTGGAGTATAAGAAATGCAGGAAAGAGAGGGTCATTAAATTTGCAACCTGGTCTTGTGTTTTGGAAATGGCCATGCGCAGTGTGTAGAAGGTTTGCTGAATGCCTGATGGGAACCTGATGGAGTAGTGAGAATGAACCATGGGTTGCAGGGGAGACCCAGTGGAGATGCCAGGACCACGAGATGGCTGCCAAGGAAAGCTGCCGGCCCCGATGAAGTTTTCCAGGACTGTGAGTAGCCTAGCTGGAAGGGCAGAATTAGAACTCCAAAGACTTGTTGCTGGTTAGAATTATTGAACTTGGAGAACATTCGCTAGAGTTGTTGGACTTGAAGCTATAGAGTTTGATGTTTGCCCTGTTTGTTTTAAATCTTGTATTGGTTGAGTATTTCTTTGCTATGCCCAATGCCATCTTTTGCAGTATGAATGTCTGTTCCATTATGGGTTTGGGGGGTTCTTTTGGTATTATGGCTCAGTTAAAAGACCTTGGATTATGGGGATGTTTGAACATCATTGGGATTGATAAAAATTATGGGTACTTTAAAGTTGGATGAATGCATTGTATTTTACACCATAGATGGTTATCAGCTTATGGGGGCCAGGAATGGAATGTGGTGGTTTGATTCAGGTGTCCCCCATAAACTTAGGTGTTCTGGATGTGAGCTTCCCCAGCTGATGGCAATTAGAAATTAAAGTCTCCTGGAGGCAGTGTATTGTTGGGAGTGGGCTTATGGGTGTTATTGCTAGGTTCCCCTTGTCAGTGTTTGGCACACTCTCCTGTTTCTATGGTCCACCTTATGTTGGCCAGGGGGTGATATTCACCCTCTGCTTATGCCATCATTTTCCCCTGTCATCATGGAGCTTCCCCTCAAGTCTGTAAGCCAAAATAAATCCTTTATTTCCCCAAAAGCTGCTCCTGGGAGGTGGGGGGTAATTTCTACCATCAATGTGAACCAGACTGCAACACACATAACCCCAGTACTCGGGGGATGGAAGCAGGAGCATCAAAAATTCAAGTTCATCCTTAGCTACACTGAGTTCAAGGAAACCCTGAGATACATGAGACTCTATCTCAAGAAAATAGGAACAAGGTTAAAAATAAAACCAAACAAACAAGGAGAGAAAATTGGGTTTTTATAGATGCAGTCACTTAAGGATCATGAGACATGATAACCCTGTATTTAGGCTCTACCTAAATCTAAGACGGATGTTTGTGTAAGGATGGAAAGGGAGATTGGAGACAAACCCAGAAAAGATGTGCTGGTGGATACAGAGATTGGCGCTGTGAGCACCGGGAATGCCAGGGGCTGGGGCATTTACGGATAGCTGATCTCCGAGAGCCTTCTCAGAGCACACGGCCCTGCTGAGACCTGGTCTGCAGACTGCTGGTCTCCAAAAGTGTAAGAATACATTTCTGTCATTTGAAGTCATCCAGTTTGTGGTAATTTGCCGTGGCAGCCTCAGGAAACTAATGTATCATCATTTGGACTGCAGCTGTGACTCTAGATGAAGGCAGAAGGACTGTGTACTCACTTTGCCTTCTAGGTTCCCCAAGAACTGACAACAGCAGAGCAACCACAAAAAGGCATTAAGATGAATAAGTGTATGTCACATGCAAAGGCATATGCTTAGCTTTATGTATGCCGCTGTAAAATCACTTCTTCCCATTTGACAAATGAAGATGTTGGGCTGACAGAGTTTATTGTGCTGGGGATTGAACCTGGGGCCTTGTCTATTCCAGAGATGTACTCTATCACTGAGCTATGTTCCAGTCCTATTTTTACTTTAATTTATTTATTTATTTGGTTTTTCAACGAAGGGCTTCAGTCTAGCTCAGGCTGACCTGGAATTCACTATGGAGTCTCAGGGTGGCCTCGAACTCATAGCGATCCTCCTACCTCTGCCTCCCAAGTGCTGGGATTAAAAGCATGCACCACCATGCCCGGCCTTAGATTAATTATTATTTTTTTAAATTTTTTTGTTTGTTAATTTTTATTTATTTGAGAGTGACTGACACAGAGAGAAAGAGGCAGAGGGAGAGAATGGGCATGCCAGGGCTTCCAACCACTGCAAATAAACTCCAGACGTGTGTGCCCCCTTGTGCATCTGGCTAACGTGGGTCCTGGGGAATTGAGCCTTGAATTGGGGTCCTTAGGCTTCACAGGCAAGTGCTTAACTGGTAAGCCATCTCTACAGCCCAAGATTAATTTTTTTTTTAAATTATTTTTAAAAAGAGAGTATCTCACTATATAGTCTAGAATGGCCTGGACCACACATATGCAGCTCTGGCTGATCTTGAACTTGGGATCCTCTTGCTTCAGATTGCCAAGTACTGGGATTATAGGTGTGCACTGCCACGGCTGAAAGGGTTTAAACTAATAATGCCAAAAATGTATGTAATAAAGACTGTGACTGTCAGTCAATAATAAAGCACTTATCCAGTATCCGTAAGTTCCTGGTTTCAATCCCAAAACCACAAACACAAGACAAGTATGCAATAAGAGGTAACATCTAGATGGTTACTTAAAGCAGGGCATGGTGGCACATGTCTTAATCCCAGCGCTCTGGAGGCTAGCCTGAGACTACATAGAAAATTCCAGGTCAGCCTGGGCTAGAGCTAGACCCTAACCTCAAAAATTAAAAAGAAAAAAAAATTTAAAAGAATAAATGGTTACTAATGGTTCGGAACTATGACAGACTCTATCACAAACAACAAAGATGGCAATTCTTAAATATTTACACACAATAAATTAAATATTTATTCCCAGCTAGCTAAGTCCATAGCATATGAGATTCTTCAGTACTTAACTACGTAAGAATGAAGAAACCGTCAAAGAGCATTAGTTATGTGCTAAAGGGTCTAGTACTTGGAAAAGGTAGGCTTTGAACACAAGTATTAAAAGTATTACAGCTGAGTGCCCGAGAAGCTTTGTTACGCTCTATGTGGGAACTGAATGTTGTTAGCACCTTGTTCATTTCTGCCTCTGACTTTCAGGTAACCCAAGCACCTACCTACTGTCTATTAGAATCCCACACACATGACTGCATTACTTAGTGATTTCCAACAAAATGCTTTCATTCGCTTTCCCACTAGAACTTCTGCAACATTTTTTTTTAATTTTTTTTGTTCATTATTTATTTATTTATTTGAGAGCGACAGACACAGAGAGAAAGACTGGTAGAGGGAGAGAGAGAGAATGGGCGCGCCAGGGCTTCCAGCCTCTGCAAACGAACTCCAGACGCGTGCGCCCCCTTGTGCATCTGGCTAATGTGGGACCTGGGGAACCGAGCCTCGAACCGGGGTCCTTAGGCTTCACAGGCAAGCACTTAACTGCTAAGCCATCTCTCCAGCCCCTTCTGCAACATTTAAATAGCAATAAATTGTGCTTATTTTCTCTGATTTCAGAGATAGTTTTTACAAAGTGCCTTTATATTTTATTTATTTCAGAGAGAGAGAGAGAGAGAGAGAATGAGCACACTTGCCACCTTGTGCATCTGGCTTTACATGGGTACTGGGTAACTGAACCTGGGTCCTTGGGTTTTGTAGGCAAGTGCCTTAACCACTGAGCCATCACTTCAGCCCAACCAAGTGCTTTTAATGTATAAAGCATGTCTGGTGGTCCACATATAAAGCAATCATTTGCAATCTGTACTGTGTGGAATCCCTTGGAAAGTGCAGCGCATCCACTTAGCTTTTCCACAATGTTTGCTAACAGTCTGCTCATGCTTCTATAGGTGTGGGCGGTTCTGAGGGACCTTTGGGTTTGTCAGTTGTCACAATTACACAACTATACCCTGGTTACTACTCATCCTGTTGGCACAAAAATTGATCTCAGATTCTTTTCCCTATCTTCGCCTGCGTCATATCAGTTTTTCCACTTGGGTAGGACAACAGAGCAGAGGTTTGAAAGAACTTGAACTGGGATCAGGTGAGATGTTTTGGTTGAATTCAAATGTCAAACCATATCCTTCCTGAAGAATCAAGGCTGTCAGCATCCCTCACTCTGCTTGTTGTTAGAGCTTTGCACCATCAGCCATGACATATTTTCTAAGTGGGAAGGTGTTTTTACTTCTTTTGTTTACTTCTTAGGTTTTGAGTTTGTAACAGTTTTTAGTTTGATAACTTAAATCATATAATTGTTAGATTTTTTTTTTCTGAGGTAGGCTCTTACTTTAGCTAAGGCTGACCTGGAATTCACTATGTAGTCTCAGGCTGGCCTCAAACTCAGCAATCCTCCTACCTCTGCCTCTCAAGTGCTGAGATTAAATGTTAGATTATTTATTTATTTGAGACAGATGGAGAGAGAGAAAGAGAGAGTGAGAATGGGCACAACAGGGCCTCTAGACACTGCAAACAAACTCCAGAAGCATGTGCCACCATGTGCATCTGGCTTACGTGGGACCTGGAGAATTGAACCTGTGTCCTTAGGATTCGCAAACAAGTGCCTTAACTGCTAAGCCATCTCTCCAACCCAATGTTAAATTAAAAAAAATACTTTTATTTATTTATTTATTCATGAAAGAAAGAGAGAGAGAGAGAGAATAGTGCACCAGGGCCTTGAGCCACTGCAACTGAACTCTGGACATATGCGACACTTTGTGTATCTGGCTTATGTGGGTCCTAGGGAATCAAACCTGGGTCCTTAGCTTCACAGGCAAGTGCTTTAACTCTCCTGCCCTAAATGTTAGATTTGAAGACAAGTTTTTAAAGTTTTTATGTATTTCTTTTCTCCCCTCTCTCATTATTTTCATCTCTTCCACTGAACACCTCTTCTTGCCAACTAATCCCTCTTTTATTTTGAGCTCATTGAAACAATTACTTATTTATTTTGGCTTTTGAAGACAGTGTCTTGCCTTGTAGTGCATGGTAGACTTATACTCACTATGTAGCTCAGGCTGGCCTTGAACCCATGGCAACCTTCCTGCTTCAGTCTCCCTAGTTCTTGGATGACAAGTGAGAGCCACCATGCCCAACTCTTCAAGTGTCATTTCAAAAACACCCCATCACACCAATGCAACTCAGTCCTTAGGGATAGTGCCTCCCATCACCAATGAGGCGGTGCCATGAATAATGAACTATTAAATGAGTCTAGCCTAGAACTTTCTCTCCTTGGGTTAAAGGCAGTACTTTATGGCTTCTCTTTAGTACATCAAAATTACCAGCATCACTCCTCTTGTGTTGAAGGGATGTTATTAAGGAGAACAGGGTTACTGAGCACAAGTACTGAGTCTTGCCACAACTCCTATCTGCTGACTTTTCGGTTAGTACTATATATAGCCTGCATCCACTGAAGAGGGTACTCTTGGGTGGGATGCTGACATGGGCACAAAATTATTTATTTACTTTTGGAATTTTCTGTTTATTATTTTCAGATGGGAGTTGATGCTATGTCAGTAAAACTGGAAAGCAAAAGCACATTTGGGGTTACTGTGTTGGGAAGTAACCCTAATATTCCTGCAACAAACAGATCCTACTGCTTGCCTGAGCTAGCCACATGTTTTATTTTCTTCTTCTTCTTTTTTTTTTTTTGAATTTTTTTACTTATTTATGAGAGAGATAGGAGAATGGGTGCTACAGGGCCTCCAGCCACTGCAAACGAACTCCATACACAAGCGCTACCGTGTGCATCTGGCTTACGTGGGTCCTAGGAAGTCTAACCTAGGTCCTTAGGTTTTGTAGGTAAGTGCCATAACATATAAGGCATCTCTCCAGCCCCCTCTTTCCTTTCTTTCTTTCTTTCTTTCTTTCTTTCTTTCTTTCTTTCTTTCTTTCTTTCTTTCTTTCTTTCTTCCTTCCTTCCTTCCTTCCTTCCTTCCTTCCTTCCTTCCTTCCTTCCTTTCCTTCCTTCCTTCCTTCCTTCCTTCCTTCCTTCCTTCCTTCCTTCCTTTCTTTCTTTCCTTCCTTCCTT
This sequence comes from Jaculus jaculus, assembly GCF_020740685.1. Taxonomy (NCBI): domain Eukaryota; kingdom Metazoa; phylum Chordata; class Mammalia; order Rodentia; family Dipodidae; genus Jaculus; species Jaculus jaculus. The sequence continues at coordinate 135,371,239 of NC_059107.1, forward strand.
CCTTTCTTTCTCTTTCTTTCTTTCTTTCTTTCTTTCTTTCTTTCTTTCTTTCTTTCTCTCTTTCTTTTGCTATTGCTCACAAGAAATCTTACATATAGTTTATCACTTAATAAAATCCAAATTTAGAGTCAAAGGGTAATTGTATCATGAGAAAATTTCCTGCTATACTTGTGAGTTATTTTCACAAATATGTATACATCTAACAGACTATTTAGTAATGACAAAAACTGAAATATGAGAAAACAAAATTCAGGACTCTCAGCAATAATGTAATGAAGCTTATAAAAATCCCTGAAATCTCCAGGTAGTCAGTTAATGTATAGTCATTAGTGGCTTTTCCTCTTTTTGAAAATACTACCATATCTGTACTTGGGAGGCAGAGGTAGGAAGATCGCCATGAGTTTAAAACCACTCTGAGATTACAGTAGAGTGAATTCTAGGTCAGCCTGTGCTACAGCAAGCCCCTGCCTCAAAAGAACCAATAATGATAATAATAACAATAACAATTATTATTATTATAAATACTACCATAAATAGTACTGTGGAGGATTATTTTTTTAACTTTCCAAATATCTTAGTTGTTCTCATCACATCGAGCAGTGAAAAAAGTAAACAGGAAGAGCAACAGTAATAAAACAAGACAGCACAAGGAGTATTTTTGGAATTTCTCCACTTCCGATTATGAGATAAATTTTTGCAGTCACTATAAAAGTTGTAAAGTATTAATGAAAGTCTCTTATATTGAGTTACTATTTCAATCTGTAAGGAGGTTAAGTAGCTATGAAAAAAAAAAAAAAAAAAACCTTTCAGAAAAAGGCCCCTTGCTGGTTGTTTTTCAAACATTAACCTCAAACATTTACTTCCTTCCATATTATTTATACATTTAACCTCAAAATTTCATCTAGGAAGTCACAAGCAAATATAAGAAAGGGCGTAAATGTCAGGCATCTGTAGACCAGACTTGACAGGTTTCCTGGGGGAAATGAAAACTTCTCATTTCATCTGTCTGAGAAAGGGCTATTGTACCGCCAAGCCGCTGGGGCATTCCCTTTCAGGCCCCACCGCCCAAAGGAGAATCCTATAAATATGCACTTTCAACCATATAAACAGGTTCTTTTTCAGTTTCTGGATTAGACTCTGTCTTTACTGTGCAGAATCAATTTAACTCAGGGCAGAAAATTTTGAAAGGAATGAAAAGGGCAAATTTAAAAAAACAAACAAAAAGACACAATGATCAGATTTCTCAAACATACCAGGATGCAGCCATATGTTGGATTTATGAAATCACCAAAGGATCATTTTGGGTTGGGTTCTTATTTGGGTAAAGAGTTCTTCTTTCTATTAGTTCTGACAACTAAAATAGATGCTACAGGATACAATGATGTTATAAATTATGTCCCAAAGACCTCTAAGTTAGAAAAGGAAGTTGTGGTTCCTCCAAAATGTCTTGAGAGTGGCAAGAGAAAAATGGTGGATATAGAACACCTTTCCCTGGTGTGTTCCTTGGATCTTTTACAGGTCTAAAGTAGAAAATGATAGAAAAGGAAAAAGACTCACACAAGCCTTTCCCATCAAGCTAGCATACATTTCTTTCCCATTTTCCCTTAGTTGATGAGCTTCCAAGATAACATACTTACAGTCAAAATCCTTCTTGCTATGCATTTTCTGTACTGTCTTCAACCTTGTATGTGTCGCTTGGGGTACAACTGCTTCATTCTGCTGATGTTTTCCCACAGTGCATCCATCAATCTACCCTGACTGACAGTCCTTGTCTGCAAGTACTGGAAGCTTAGCCTCATTGACCACACCGGATGGGCCCGTTGATCTCCATGTGGATTGCGTATTAGAACCACCTGACAAGCACTGGATTCATAGAAAAGAACTCGATGCCTCAATTTCTCTCTGGATCCATTCATTCTGGGTTTCTAAGGGGTGAGGTTCAGACACTGATGTTTGGAAAATTTCCCCCGTCGTTTCAATGCATAGCTAAACTACAACCTATGCTGGCTGCTGTTCTGGTGGACTAACTAGGTACTTGTGTGTGCATGTGTGTGCATACATATATATGTGCATGTTCACGTGTGCACAGGTACATGTTCATGTGTAGTGTAGAGAACAGCTTGAAGTGTCCTTCCTCTCGAGTACTGTCATGGCCGGCTTCACATTGTTGGGATGAACTTCTAAACCATACACTGTTTATGGGAGAACAGGATATATTTGAACCTTACAGATCCAGGAGAAGTTCCATAATGGCAGAAGAATGTGGACCCCTTTACACAGATCCATGCAGGGAGAAAAGCCACTACCAGCACCACAAACAAGGACCCTCCAGCAACCCCAGACAGAGCTCAAGCTGTCTGCACACCTTTAAGGTAGAATTCGTATCAATCCCCAGTAACACCTTACAGTCTCACTCTAGCCCAGGCTGACCTAGAACTCACGATGTTGTCTCAGGCTGGCCTTGAACCCACAGCGATCTTACTATCTCGGCCTCCCGAGTGCTAGGATTAAAGGCGAGTGCCATCTCGCCTGGTTCAATTGAAGTTTTTATAACACATCATTCCCTTTTCCCTCCCTACTTTGCACTCAGACCACTATTACATTCAATGCATCCTTCTTTCCTGAGCAGTATTATCAATGAATCACACGTATGACTGTGTGAATGTGTGGCGGTGACTGAATCCAGGAACTTGATCGTGATAGCCAAGTGCTCTGCTTCTGGGCTCCGTCTCCAGAAGTCTCCAGTCTCCAGTGGACACTGTGATTTTGATAGTGTTTAGCTGCCAATATTTCTCCCGCTGTAATAGAATCCCAGTAATTCTTGATCATTTCTTTTTCTTCATTCCCAGTCCATATGCTTTAGATGGGATTAATTCTAGTGTTTTAAGGGCCAAAGGTAGGAATGGCCCAGACCATGCTAATGTGTTCAGTTGCCCTGGCCACAGTAATTGGCTCAGAACAAGTACATGACAAGATACGCATCCCTTCTATCAAGGCACACTGAGGTGCTTTGCTAACTGGACTGTGAAGGAAGGGGATGCTAATTTTCTACTACAAATGGAAAAACCAGAGCTTAGGAGACAGTGTCCCAGAATAAAGGCAGCCCAAGGGAATGAAGACAGAACACGTAGTCCTGTGAGCATCGTTGGATCCCTGGCTCCAACTTTGCTTGGTGTGGGCTCTCCCTCTGACCTTCACCTCAGTGGACCAGTGACTTCTCTAGGGCTTTGGTAAGAAGGGTTTGGGCTTTTTGGCTTCTACCACCCAATGTGGCTTGATGACTACAGTGATTTTTGTTTTTTAATTTTATTTAGTTACTTATTTGGTTTTACATGGTAGAGTTTCACTGTAGTCCAGGCTGACCTGGAATTCACTATGTAGTCTCAGCATGGACTTGAACTCATGGTAATCTTCCTACCTCTGCCTCCTGAGTGTTGGAATTAAAGGTGTGTGCCACCACACCCGGTTAGTGATTTTATTTTATTTTAATTTTTTTTAAGACCAAGCAACTCTTTTTTTTTTTTAATTTTTTTAAAATTTGATAGCGACAGACAGAGAGAGAAAGAGGCAGATAGAGAGAGAGAGGGAGAATGGGTACACCAGGACCTCCAGCCACTGCAAACAAACTCCGGATGTGTGTGCCACCTTGTGCATCTGGCTTACGTGGGTCCTGGGGAACTGAGCCTTGAACTGGGGTCTTTAGACTTCACAGGCAAGTGCTTAACCACTAAGCCATCTCTCCAGCCCTAGTGATTTTATTTTTAACCACTGAAATTCTATTTGTAAGCAGGCAGTAGACAAACTGACATAAAGTACATCCTCAGCAGACTGTGTCCCTCAAGGAAGTGCTCAGTTATCTTGAGCTTTTGTTGGTCATCAACCTTTCTTTCATAAGGAATGGAATCTAAGAGTATTACAGTTCATTATTCTTTTGCTTTCACTGAAATAGGGAGAAAATAACAAAATTAAAAGTATGATCTTTATAAATCTGTCTTTTAAAAGAATTTCAATACTCTACCAAGTACTCTACCATTGAGCTACCTCAGCAGCTCTGGTAATCAATTGGAACATATTATTCATAGACTATTGGTAAGTATTTACAGACACTGATACCATAAACATTTAGCTATCATGAGCTATAATATCTGAACATGTAGATGCAAGGACTGGGATGTGTGGCTCAGTGGCCACCCCTTCCAAGCATGTGTGAAACCCCTAGTATCTGGGCTACCTTGCAACATTGGAGTAAACAAACAAACAAACAAACAAATACCAGGTTTTCATAGACAATTATATCAGTGTTTTACTTTCTGGTAATTTGTTTGCATCTAAATAGTTCCAATTCAAAACCAAAGATGTGTGTTTGTGTGCGTGTGTGTGTGTGTGTGTGTGTGTGTGTGTGTGTCAAATTTCATAGTGAAACCCATTATTTTGTAGGATAACTAAGGAAATTTCATAACGAAACCCATTGTTTTGTAGGACAGCTAAGGAAATATTAATTTTAAACAAACTCTGATTTCTCATTTGGACTTTTGAGGTAGGGTTTCGCTCTGGCCCAGGCTAACCTGGAATTCACTATATAGTCTCAGGTTGGTCCTGAGCTCCCTGTGATTCTCCTACTTCTTCCTTCCCTGTACCAGGATTAAAGCATGCACCCCCATACCAGGCCAAAAGCTCTGATTTCTTTACCAGAGAGGTCAACTGCATTAACCACTCTTCTTTAACTTTATTTTGTGGACTTTGAGTGTGACCTTTAATTTTTTTTTTCTTTTTTTGAGGTAGAGTTTCACTCTAGTCCAAGCAATTTCTTTCTTTTTGATTTTTTTTTTTCTAGGTAGGGTTTCACTCCACCCCAGGCTGACCTAGAACTTACTCTGTAGTCCAAGACTGGCTTCAATTCACAGCAATCCCTTTACTTCTGCCTTCTGCCTCCCAAGTTCTGGGATTAAAGACATGCACCACTATGTCCGGCAATATGACTTAATTTCTATTATTCAGATTTAGACAGATTGGGGATATTATTGTTTGCTCCACTTGTCCAAGTTACAAAGTGTGCAAAATACTATATTTCAGGTGTTTATATATTTCATGAAATACATTTTATTAATTTTATTTCTTCATCCTATATAAATATGGACAGAATGCTTGCATCATCTCAAAATCCATGTGCTGAAGCATCCACCTGAAATGTGACAATATTTGGTGTTGGAGTCTTTAGATGGTTAAGTAGTCAAGGTTATGTGAATGTGTAATAAGATTAGTGTCTTTTTAAGGACACACAGGGGGAGATTGAAAGAGGAGAAAGACAGAGATAGAGAGAAAGAGAGACAGGTGGAGAGAGTTCCACCAAGTGAAGACACAGCAAAGAAGCCATCTACGAGTCAGGAAGAAAACCTTTCCCCGGAACCAGACTGGCCAGTGTGACCATGTGGGACTCTGCAGCATCCAAAACACAAAAATAAATTTCCATCATTGAAGTTACCCAACTTGTGGTCCTTTGTCTAGCAGCCCAAGCTGACTAAGACACCTTTTATGGATATTTCAAGATTATCTGCTCTCAAATAAATTATAGAATCATTATCTTTATATGCTAAATATATGAGTTTAGAAAAAAAAATGTCTTCTAAAATTAGAGGTAGCCAGTGTGGTGACCTTTACCCTTAATGTTATCTTAGACTATTAAGAAACAAGGAGTGCTGGGCATGGTGGCGCACGCCTTTAATCCCAGCACTTGGGAGACAGTGGTCGGTGGATCGCCGTGAGTTCAAGGCCACCCTAACACTACATAGTGAGTTCCAAGTCAGCCTGGACTAGAATGAGACCCTACCTCGGAAAAACAAAACAAGGAGGACTGGAGGGATGCCTAGAGGTTAAGGCATTTACTTGCAAAGACAAAGGGCCCAGGTTCTATTCCCCAGGACCCACGCTGGCCAGCTGCACAAGGGGTGCACATGTCTGGAGCTTGTTTGCAGTGCCTGGAAGCCCTGGCACACCCATTCTCTCTCTCTTTCCCCCCTTTCTCTGTCAAAATAAATAAATAAAAATAAAAAAAAAGAAGCAAGGAATGCAGCTGGGTATGGTAGTGTGTACTTATAATCCCCGGTAGGCTAAGACTAAAGGACTGGCACGAATTCAAGGCTAGCCTGGGCTACAAAGTAAATTCTGGGCCAGACTGGGCTATAGAGTGAGACTCTGATTCAGAAAACAATAAATAAACAAATAACTAAACAACTAAACAAATGTTGTACTTTATTGTTATGGTTTAATAAAGAGCTTCCATTAATAAAACCCCAAATTTTTCTTTCAAAGTTTTAACAGGAGAGTTCTTGAAAATGAACTTCATCTGGTTAAAGATCTGTTTCTGTTTGTAAAACCCGAGAGAAGCTTTTGGTTTATTCTACAGCCCTTTAATTTGAGGCTCACTTGGATTGTGTTTCACACACATCCCTGAGATTTTTGCATTGTTTCCTCTTCCTAGTGACAGGCACACAGCGCAGGCGGCACTTTCATCAATGTGGTTTGTACCCCTTGAAATATTTGTCATCACCAACACCCACCCTGCAGACAGCATGGTGTCATCAATTTGATGACAAAAGTTGGAGCTGGAAGGCAAAGCACAGTCAGTGACACCTTTTCAGCTTAAAGAACTTGAGCCATCTAATGACCTCGTCACGGCTTCTTCTGTTAGTAAGATCAGAAGATTAATCCTGGCTAATTTACTTTATGTAATTTTAAAAAATTAAAATTTTAATTAATTAATTAATTAATTTGAGAGAGAGAAAACGAATTCCAGATGCATGCACTGCCTTGTGCATCCGGCTTACATGGATCCTGGAGAATTGAACCGGGATCCTTTGGCTTTGCAGGCAAACGCCTTAGTGGCTAAGCCATCTCACCAGCACCTTTTAAAAATATTTTATTTTTATTTATTTATTTGAGAGAGACAGAGTCAGACAGAGGGAGAGAGAAGGAGAGAGAGAGAATGGGCGCACCAGGGCATCCAGCCGCTGCAAATGAACTCCAGATGCATGCATCATCTTGTGCATCTGGCTTACATGGGTTCTGGGGAATAGAACATAGGTCCTTTGGCTTTGCAGGCAAATGCCTTAACAGCTAAGCCATCTGTCTAGCCCAAACATTTTTCTTTAATTTACTTGTACTTATTTGCATACACATGTGTGTGTGTTGTGTGTGTGTGTCTGCCAAGGTCTCACTACTGCAAATGAATAGATATTTGGCTTTACATGGGTGGCTGGGGAATTGAACCTGAGCTGGCAGGCTTTGCAAGCAAGTGCCTTTAACTACTCAGCCATCTCCACAGCCCCTACAGAGTGACACTTTATGATTTCATTGTGGTTGTTTCAGGCAGCATCTCCATCTAACCCAGGCTGATCTGGAACTCACCCCATAGCCCAAGCTGGCCTGAGATCTGCAGTGATCCTCCTACCTCAGCCTCCCAAGTGCTGGAACTAAAGGCCTGAGCTGCATGCTTGGCCTTCATGTGATTGTTACAAAGATTGCAGGAGTAATTCAGGCAACTGTGATTTTGCTCAACAATCCACTTATAAAAACCTGCCATGTGCTATATGAAAAGCATGTGGAATAGAATGACAACATAGTCTTAAACATATACATATATATTTTACTCTCTCTCTCTCTCTCTCTCTCTCTGTGTGTGTGTGTGTGTGTGTGTGTGTGTGTGTGTAGTATTTGTGTCACAGGCATGCGTATGTAAATACATGTACCCAGTGTGCGACTGCAGAGGCCAGAGGAGAGCCTGTGGTGAACTCCTCTGATGCTCATTTAAGTATTTCCTTTGAATCAGAGGCTCCCCCTCCATCCAGGACTTGCTGTCTTTTGTTCTGTTGGATTGTTTTATCTCAGATCAGGAAGCTTCCAGGGGTTCTTTGTTCTCCATCCTCCTTCCGCCAGGACTGGGATTGCATACTTTATCCAGGTTTTAAAAATTTTATTTTTATTTTTATTTTTTTATTTGAGAGCAACACACAGAAAGAAAGGGGAGAGAGAGAGAGGGAGAGAGAGGGAGAGGGGATGGGTACATCATGGCCTCCAGCCACGAAAAATGAACTCTAGATTCATGTGCCACTTTGTGCATCTGGCTTACGTGGGTGCTGGGGAATGAAGCCTTGAACCATGGTCCTTAGGCTTCATAGGCAAGTGCTTAACCACTAAGCCATCTCTCCAGCACCTATACAGGTTTTTACGTGCATGCTGGGGAATCAAACTTAGTTGGTCTTGGGACCTCTCAGTCCCTCACGTGTCGTCAGCAAGCACTCTTACCTGCTGAGTCAACTTCCCAGACTTAAAAAAAAATATATATATTTTATATTTATTTACTTAAGAGAGAGAGATGGAGAAGCCAGGCGTTCAATCCCAGCAGAGGTAGGAGGATCACTGTGAGTTCAAGGCCAGTCTGAGACAACATAGTGAATTCCAGGTCAGCCACTGCAAATGATCTCCAGACGCATGTGCCACCACTTGTACCTGGTTTAAGTGGGTTCTGGAGAATTGAACCTGAGTCCATCAGAGCACAGCTCAGTCTGGGCCTCACCCCTACAGCCACCAAGTCAGGACTTGGGTGCTGGCAGCCGTGGACCACGACAGAAGCTCTGGGCCACCTCCCCACCTTGGACACCAGCTGTTTGTAGCAGGGCCTTTGGTCCTTTGCAGTCCCTCTAGAAGGGAGGCACTACTGTATGAGACTATTTGGTGCAGAACTGTCCTCACATTTTCTGGACTGCATGCACTCAGCAACTATTTATTAACCTGCGAGACCCAATCACTCAGCCCATCCTTATTCAGTGGGGTTAGGAAGTACAGAAATGCGGTTTCTGTCCGAATTTTGAACGGGTATATGGGGTATATGGTGACCCCACAGCTCTTCACCCTCAGCTGGTAGTGGCGGATGAGATGGGGGAGGGCTGCCGCAGGGGAATCACGATCTTAGATCTTAGATCTTAGATCTTAGATCTTAGATGCTGTGGGCCAGGCACACAGCCCACTCGGGTCATGGGGTTCGCTGTTGGTAGCGGGCTTTCCCGCAGCTCAGACATGTCTAATGAAGACTGAGGATAAACAAGCGGCACATCTGTGACTCGGTTTAAGTGGTCTGTGGTTTCCCTTCACTTGAGCCCTGCCTGCAGCCCCGGGGGACCGTATTGCTTGCCATAGATTCCTGGTGGGAAATGGTCCTGAGTTGAAACGCACTGTGTCAACAGCAGCCCCCCCTCCGCCCCTCGGACGGGAGACGGGCGGAGAGGTGCTGCCGTGCTCGGTCACTTGGACACGTTGATGTTTCCAAAGGGAGCTCATGCTGGTGCTTAAAGCCACCCTCCTAGACATGGCAGTCTTCAGAGAAGTCCGAGAATGCAACAGAAACTCCCAGGCCCTTTCTCCAAGCCCAGGCCAACAGGAATTGTTCATGAGGATCCACTACTGGGAGGCGAGAGGTCGGCGGGCCTGCATCCCTGCCATCGAGCTGCTCGACAGTGCCTTTCTACCACCCCGTTCCACCTGGACAAGAGTCATACACCCCCAGGTGCCAGGAAGGTCCCTGGGGACACGCATCCTCGGGCACCTATTTTAGCATCTTTGTAAGTATTTTGTCTGAGAAGCCCTTCCCTGCCCGGTGCTGCCAGGCCTAGCTGCGTGCCACGCAAACACGGGCCGCCGGCACTGCCCCCATCCTCCCTGGTGTGCCGTCTCCCTCCGCCTCTCTTCATGCACCTGCAGCCGTGGGGAGCGGGGTGCCATGCGAGACTGGTTTTGTTTGAGCTGTCCTTCCAAGCCAGAAAACGTTTGGAAGTGGAGGCTGGGGGAAAATTCTCGCAATGTTTGCTGTTACTGTTAATAAAGACCTTGACTATCAAAAAAACAACAAAAAAAATTATTTTTATTTATTTATTAGAGAGAGGGAGAGTGAGAGAGAATGGGCAGGCTAGGACCTCTAGCCACTGCAAATGATCTCCAGACGCATGTGCCCCCACTTGTATCTGGTTTACATGGGTTCTGGAGAATTGAACCTGAGTCCTTAGGCTTCACAGGCAAACTCCTTCATCGCTAAGCCATCTTTTCAGCCCTGAGCTTTTACTTCTTATGACTGAAAATCATTTAACTACATCTAATCTCTGTGATGGATCCTTTTTTTTTTCATCTTGGTTTTCTATTTAGTAAAAACTAAAGTCAGGTACCAGTTTCCGTCCCTCAGACTACATTACACCAGACCAACCACAATGAAAGCAAAGACTCAACGTGATCATTTTCATGTTGCGAGTACACAGAGATGCTCCGCTGAGATAGCTGCCTCCAGTGTTTCATGGTAAGACTCCGACCACGCTGTCTGGTTTCAGGCTGCAACTATGTCCGGCGTGTCCTTGCCGTAAATGAATCATCAGGGTGTGTAATCTTGTTCCATAACCTGCTGCAAATCCTAGGGATGTGCAAGGTTCATTTGCTCCAAGGTTGAAGAGGAAAATTCCTTTCCTCCCAAAGAAACTCCCTTAGTGGGTTTGTTTGCACTGACAGGTCATCTTCCCTTTGGTGACATGGATGTGTGTTTAAATCTTTTACCAGTTAAGTTTTCTGGAAACCAGGCATTGGAGGAATGCTGATGTGTTTTGTTCTCTAAAGTCTAATTCTCTAGAAAAGAAATGCATTTGAAATTATAGGGAGGAGTTAATTCTGGCTAAGTTGTTATTATACTTTAAAATTATATGCACTTAGAAGCTGGGGAAACGGCATGTGAGGACCTGAGTTTGATCCTCAGCACCAAGAAGCCAGGTGTGGCCATGTCTGCCTATAATCCCAGTGTGGAAGGGTGTGGTGATAGGAGAATCACTGGGATGCCCTGGCCATCCAGTCTAAAAAAAAAAAAAAAAAGGCAGTCTTAGGTTCGGTGAGAGACTCGGCCTCAGGGAAGGCAAGAGGAAGAGAGAAAGTAGCTGCCTCCAGCATTTTCTTCTGTCTACATCCATGTGTGCACACCACACACCATCTATGCACTTAGAATCCAGAGCCTGTTATAAAGTTAGCAAAGAAACTCAGGGCTGGGGAATGCGGCTTTAGCGGTAGAGTGTTGTGTAGTGTGTGCCAGGACCTGGGATCTATCCTCAGCGCTGGCAAAGGGGAAAATCTTAAGAATGATTGCGGTTTAGGAACTTTGCTGTGATTCATATTTATTTATTTATTTATTATGTTTCAAGAATGAAGGTAAGAGTGAAAGAATAGCATTGGTGTAAACAGGTCCTTTATTCTGAAAGTCAGCCCAGTGGTAAATAGTGGAGAGTTTTCTATTCATTTAGATCTTATTTGAGAAGGTGATCTTAGTCAGAGAGCTGGGTGTCCACTTTCCACTGAAAGACCCGGCAAGCAAGAGTCAGCACGTCTGGCCACACAGAATGTCATCAGCCCTTGACCAGTGGCGCTGCTCCTGCTCTCTGTTGCAGAAATCGTGCAGGAACCCGCTGGTGTGTAGGAAAGAAATCTTCACCTCGTTTCTCTCCAAGCAGTGGATGACTCAATGAATATGGGAAAAAATAAGAATATTATTGAATTTTCTTAATAGCATCAACTTACTACCCTCAAGACTGGTATTTTTCAAATCCTATTAAAGGCTGGAATACAGAGCTTTTTAAGAAATCCTTTCTCCTTTTTCCAAAAACACCGAGGAAAAGATTTTGCTGTTGTGTAGAGTAGAGTATTGTTCACCTAAAGGTTGAACAAGCACTTACTATTGAAAAAAGAGCTAATTTCACATTTTAGCCTTTTTTTTTTTTTTTTTTTTTGAGGTAGGGATTGCTTTAGTCCAGGCTGACCTGGAACTTACTATGTAGTCTCAGGATGGTCCTGAATTCACGTTGGTCCTCCTACCTCTGCTTCCTGAGTGCTGGAATTAATGTCACCACACCAAGCTCCTGGCTCTTTCTTATACTTAAATTTTGTTTTGAAGTCCTGCCTTTGATTTTATGTTCTGTCGCTAATTGTTCCTTCCTTTCTTTTTTTTCTTTTTTTCTAGGTAGGGTCTCACTCTAGCCCAGGCTGACCTGGAATTCACTATGGAGTCTCAGGCTAGCCTCCCAATGGTTCTCCTACCTCTGCCTTCCAAATTGCTGGGATTAAAGGCGTGCGCCACCATGCCTGGTTCATTGTAGCTTTCTTTAAGAGTAACTTCTACTGTATCTATGGAGGAAAGGAAGGAGAGAGAGGGAGGGAAGGAGAGAGAGAGAGAGAGAGAAAGAGAGAGAGGGAGAGAGAAAGAGTATGTGTGTGTGTGTGAGAGAGAGAGAGCAAGGGAGAGAGAGAGGGAGAATGACTGACAAATCTCTAAGCTGTCTAAGTTTGTCTGAGTAATTTGATCTTTTCCTCTGGGGCACACAAACAGAATTATATTTACTGAGACTAATGTTACCAAGATGGTGAAAATCTGCCCATGATATATAGGCTTTCAGATGCTGAAAAAGCAAATGTAAATAGGTCAAGCTAACCTTTGTTATTTTGTTACTTAGGAAAGACATACTATATCTCCTACCTCCTTCCCTTCCAAGTGTCCTTTCTCAGTGCACACTCACTGCCACACCAAGTATATTCTAAATTTATAATCAAATTACAGGCATCTGGAGGGCTCAGCCACCAGAGTAAATTGTTTTCCATAAGTCATGTTTGTGATTTGCAAATGCTGGAAAGGCAAATGCTAAAACTGTAATTTTTAAATGATAGATTGCCTTTGGAAACATTTAATTTTAGAGCAATACATATAACCCCAAATCCTTCCAGCTCCTAATCTTGGCATGTTTGATTTGGTTATCTTTTTGCAAAGGTTTAAAAATTGTATTTATTATTTTTTTTTACTCAAATCCTAATTCATGTCATGAGAATTGGAATAACCAAATCCTAATATGGAAGAGTTCTGAAAATGTTTACAAGCTTTGTATCATTAAAAAAAAAATGAATAGGCTCAAAAGAGTTGGTATGAATTCAAGTTACCATATGTCCTCTTAATGATTGTTTGGAAACAAGGAACAGACCTCCCACAGACAATTCTCTACATTGCTAGATTTCTTCAAAGCTTGGACCTAGAAGACAATTTGCATCGAGCTGGAGAATGGGTAAGAGACAGTCTCCGAGTATTTATGTTAATGAATTGAACTGGCTTGGAGGGTTATCCAACAAGACCTTTATTTAAATACAGATGATGAATTGTAACCTTTGATCTTTTTGTATTCAAAGGCATTATACTCTCAAAATTAAAAAAAAAAAAAAGTGCAGGGAAAGGCATTAGGATGGCTGTCAGAAATAGAGGGATCTACCATGCAAAATCTCTGCAGCAGCAAAGAGCCCTGACTTTGGAGAAAGCAAATCGGTGTTCAAATTTGGGACATTATCCGTCAAGTTTTAGCATTTTGTTCCAGCTAATTATATAAAAAAAATAGATAGATAATATATGAAAAAGCATGGCAAAAAGCACTATATGAATGAGATACATTCTCCTTTTTAAATTGTATTTGTGAGTGTGTGTGTGTGTGTGTGTGTGTGTGTGTGTGTGTGTGTGTGTACATGTGCCATGGTCTCTCTTGTTGCTGCAAACAAACACCCTTCAGCTTTACATGGTTGGCTGGGTAATTAACTTGAGGCCCACAGGCTTTGCAAGCAAGGTCCTCCAATTGCTGAGTTATTATCTCCCCCGCCCTAGGATACACCATTCTTACTTGAATTGTACATTAGAAACATCAAAGACATCTATGTGTATAATAAAACCGGCTTTACTTTTGTAGTGGGCATGGTACCACAAGTTTATAATCCCAGTAATCATTAGGCTAAGGATGGAGGATTGTGAGTTCAAGACCAGTGTGGGCTACCTAGTGAGACCCTGTCTACGAGCAAGCAAACAAACATACAGAAGAACAAAGGATACCACCTTGGTAGGGATACATTCAAGGAAAAAGTGCTGGTTTGTGGTGACTTGTGAGAGCTGACACATTTTCTGGAATTACTTGAGCTGCTGGTATCTTGATGGTACTCTGAAACTAGTCTTACATGGTTCTGATATCACAGAAATTGGAAAGTACGACAATTATAACGTGTTCTCCTTCATCGTCTCCGGCCCAAGAACCAGTTGGCCGTCACAATGCTGGGTCACTCATGTGTGCTGTTCTAACAATCTGCTGCCATGTAACAAAGCCACTCCAAAATTTAACAGGTTAACATAGGGGCCACTCCCTGTTACCCACCACATTCCTGAGCACTGACTGGTCTTAGCCCGTGATCCTTTTGTTTGGTGAAGGGTTAGTAAGGGGTGCTTGAGCTACAGGATCTGAGGTGATTTATCCTCACCACTAGAAGACACTGCTGGCTTTGCCTGGGGAAGCATCTGGCGCTGTCTCTCGGTAGGATCACCTAGGCTTTTCTCCCCCATGCCTCTCAGATGGCTTGGGTTTCTCACAATACTAAAGCTGAGGTTCCAACTGGAAGCATTTCAAATGTGAATAAGGAAGGTAGTGATAGCCTGAAGTCAAGTCTTGGGAATTACATAGTATTTGCTACTCTGTTAAATTCATCAGAGGTGTCATGTTTCTGAAGCCATTTCAAATGAAGATGCAGGCTGGAGAGATGGCTCGGTGGTTAAGGTACTTGCCTGCAAAGCCTAATGACCCAGGTTTGATTCCCAGTCCCCACTCACTCACGTAAAGCACAAGGTGACACATGCATCTGGAGTTCGTTTGAAGTGGCTGGAGGCCCTGGCTTGTCTAGTCTCTCTCCTTGGAAATAAATAAATAAATAAAAATATTTAAAAATAAAACAAAGACTCTTCATTAAGTTTTAGACGCCAATGTTGTTAATGGTTTCTTTCCTCTTCCAGTGTCTCTGGCCAGAAATAAAGTTTGCTGCTTTTTGTTAATTTGTTTGCTTATTTGTTTTGTTATTACTATTATTTTATTTTTAGTTATTTATTTTTGGGGGGTTTTTCGAGGTAGGGTCTCACTCTGGCTCAGGCTGACTTAGAATTCACTATGCAGTCTCAGGGTGGCCTCGAACTCTCGGCGATCCTCCTACCTCTGCCTCCCGAGTGCTGGGATTAAAGGGGTGCACCACCACGCCCGGCTTATTATTTTATTTTTGAGACAGGATCTCATGTAATCTAGGCTTGCCTTCAACACACTAAGTAGCTGAGAATGACCTTGAACTCTATCTTTCTGCTTCTACCACCGTGACAGGATTACAGGCTGCACTACCAAACCCTGTTTTATGCTCCATATTTTGCCACACTTAAAGTAACTAGGCAAATACACCAAACTGCTGAAGACTTTCTGAAAATAGAATTAAAAAAAAAAATCAATCCATCTCCTTTAAAGCACAATGGATGTTTAAAAGGGTGTTTCAAGTGTTTAAAAGAATGAAAGGAAGCCAGTTCTCAGCCTAATCAGGAATTGTTTGAGTAGTGGGTGGTTCAGTTTTGTAAAGCTACAAAAGACAGTCTGACAGGCATCTTGATGTGGAAGAGGAAGACAGCTGGGTTAGATGTGGACCAGGATGTGACACCATCAAGTCTGGAGAGGCTCTGTGGTCAGTAAACATCACAGGAAGCACACAGGATATGAGATGTGTGTTAGCTAGAATCCTCCTAGCTGCAAGAAACAGAGAAACCAGTTCAAAGAGATTAGTTATCTTACATCATAAGCACTTGAGCTTGGAGATTGCAGGGTTGCTGAACACAATAGCTGGGTCAGGTCAAGGGCTGGGACTTTTTTTTTTTTTTGTATCTGGGCAGCCCCTTCATAGTGGGTGCTATACGGTTGTATTGTGTTGGCTGTGATTCCTTCATGGTTAAGTTTAAAGGCAAGTAGATGAAGAGGTAAGGGAAGAAGGACTGGTGGCAAGTCCTTCAAAACACACACGCGCACGCACACACACTCTCTCTTTTTTGATCTGGAAAGAAAAATCTTCCCCAGTATATTGGTTACATTTTTTTATTGCTGTGAACTAACCACAAACAACCTTAGGAAAAAGGGGACTGAAGAAATGGCTTAGCAGCTAAGAGCACTCATTTCCTGAGCTAGCATGATGTCCTGAGAATACCCAAGGGACTCTGCAAGTGCCATCCCCACGACCCACATCAGCAGCTGGGTGCGGCCGTACTTGTCTGTAACCCCGGTCCCTAAAGGGGTCAGACACCCTAGAAGTTCAGGAGACCACAAAAACATGGCATGCTCAGGGGTCAGTAAGAGACTCCAGCTCGGGCTGGAGAGATGGCTTAGCAGTTAAACGCTTGCCTGTGAAGCCTGAGTACCCCAGTTTGAGGCTCGGTTCCCCAGGACCCACAATAGCCAGATGCACAAAGGGACACAAGTGTCTGGAGTCCGTTTGCAGTGGCTGGAAGCCCTGGCGCACCCATTCTCTCTCTCTCCCTCTCTCTCTCTGCCTCTTTCTCTCTCTGTCGCTCTAAAATAAAATAAAATAAAATAAAATAAAATAAAATAAAATAAAATAAAATAAAATAAAATAAAATAAAATAAAATAAAATAAAAAGACTCCAGTTCCAGGGACAGCGTGATGGGGTGGGACATATGCTGTGTGCTTTGGCCACTGCAGGGGAGCACACCCACATGGGCACAGTAAGGCAAACACACACGCATTTACTACACCTCTCTCTCAGTCTCTCTCTCTCTCTCTCTCTCTCTCTCTCTCTCTCTCTCTCTCTCTCTCTCTCACACACACACACACACACACACACACACACTCCAAAAAGGGAGGGGGAAGGATTTACTTTGGCTTATAGTTCCAGAGGACACAGGTCGTCATGACAGGGAAGATGGCAGGAGTGACAGGCTCAGGTCGCCTTGCCTCAGGGAAGAGCAGGGGATGAAGGCTGGTGCTCAGTTCGCCACGTCCTTTTCATTCTGCCCAGGACGCAGCCCATGGAGCAGCGCTGCCCACAGGTAGGACCTAGTCTAGAAACTTTCTCACTGATGTGTTTAGAGGTTTGTTTCCATGGTGAGTCTACAGCCAATCAAATCGACATAGATACTATCGCACCCAGATACCATTCACCAAGTTTCTTCTCATTGGCCAGAACTGGGTCTCCTGCTCATCCTTCAACCACTCACCTGCGAAGATGAATCCATCAGCCTTGCTCACTTAACCCCGCCAGCTTCTGAGGAAGGCCGGCCCTCTTGAATGCGTACTATTTGACATCTCTGCCAAGCTGTCAGCAGGAGGCTGTAGCTTAATGCAGCAGCCAACAGTATGTGCTGGGTCCACATTGAAATTGCAGCCTTGGCCTGTGGGAGTCACCCTCCCTGTAGTACCATGGCAGGAGCTGGAAGTGCCAGGCCATGTGTAGACCCAAGGAGTATGCATGGGGCGCTAGACAAATAGACTGTACTTCAGGGGAGTCTCAGCAGAGTAAAAAAAAAAAAAAAAGCAGAAGTGGGCTGGAGGGACGACCCAGTGGGTACCGTGCCCTTAAGGATGAGGGCCTGAGTCTGGACCCAGAGAAGCTATGTACAAGCTGGGTGCAGCATGCCCAGGATGCCAGAGACGGAAGGATTCCCAGAGCTTATTTGTTAGCTAGTCTAGCTGAGTCAGTGAGCTCTGGGCTCAGTAAGAGACTGTCTAAAAACTAACATGGACAGCAAATGAGTAAGACACTTGGCATCAGCCTCTGGCCTCCACTCACAGGTGCACACAGGTCTACCCACATACGCATGTGCTCCCCCCCACATATAAACATATATACACATAGACAAAAAATAACAAGCAATTTAGAGGTATTAAGCAGTAACTGTGGAGCAACTGTAATGGTTGGTGTATATTTCCCATGCTTCAATTTTTAAAAGTATTTTTAATTATTTATTTATTAGAGAGAGAGAGAGAGAATGGGCATACCAAAGCCTCTTTCTGTGTCCAGCTTTATATACTGTGGACTTGAACACAGACCAGCAGGATTTGCAAGCAAGTACCTTTCACCACCAAGCCATTTATCTCCTCAGGTCTCTGTCCCTCATTTTTAATATATGAAAAGAAGAATGTTTCAGCTTGATTGTAGAGAGAAGACCATGAAGAGTTTCTTTCCAGGGGCCAGAAATTAAACTCTGGTCTTTTCGACATCAAGGGTGGTGTGACTCCACACAAATTGATGGGCAGTTACCTCAAACTCCCTTTCATGGTAAGACCCCTCTTTATCATCTCAACCACCCCCTCCCCAGCACATTGCAAGGATGAAGGTGATGAATGATAAAAACTGGGAGTCCCAACCTTCCTAATATCTCCTCCCAACCACCCTCCCAAAGTTCTGTCCTGAGGGAATAATGAGAACAGCAAAAAAAAAAAAAAAAGAAAATAAGAGAAAACCACCCATCATCACAAACAATGGTGGCAGTACACTGTGCCTTTTATTTCATGTCACTGACCTCATCAATTTGACCAATTTAAGGTGGACTGATGGTTGGATGCATCAGTACCAAGGGTGAACACCCTGAATACTCAGATGAAAACTCAAATTGGTTTTGAGATTCAGAATCATTTTGATATTGGATATTTTCACGGTTAATGGTACTGAAAGACCTCACTGTATAAATGCTTTGACCTCCGAGATGTGGCGAGATATGGAGGAGATTACCTGTATGTCCTTATTACTTCTAGCTGTCTGGTAGAGAAAGTGCATGATCGACCTCCGCCAGAGAGGACATTTCAGCAAGAAAATAGTCATTAGACTCTTCAAATAGTTTTGCCCGCCCGACCGAGGAGCCAAGTTTACCAAAGATGATGTTTTCCTCGGCCACTTTAGGAGACCATTATACATAAGCCCCTCTCTTTGGGAAATATTTTTCAAGAGGAGCTTATTTTAAGAGAGGCTTTCTTGAGAGCCAAAGGCAGCCAGGGGTCAGTTTGGTCAGATATTTTCAGCCCGTAGATGTGGTTGTTTATAGGTCCACAGACATCTCCTTCTGCTAAACGGAGTGAAGTGCTCCTCATTACATGTCCTAACATATGTTTCTTTTCTGACCTATAAGCTCTTTTGTAGGATGATTGCCATCCGGAGGGAATTGCAAAATTTAGGCAATTACTTGTGTCCCCTACTCCCCAGATTATTTAATTTTTTTATTTAAATATTTGCAAGTGGCCTCAAGATGATTAAGGTTTTTGCAACTTTCATCCTGAAAACATGGCTCTTTAAACTGTTCTTCAACATTAAAACTACAGGAGCATTCTCTCTCTCTCTCTCTCTCTCTCTCGTGTGTGTGTGTGTGTGTGTGTGTGTGTGTGTGTGTGTGTGTAAAAGGGATCAGGAATTTGGTGATGATGTTTCTAGAAGCAAAGTCATGGCAACAAGCAAAACTGGCCAATGGTGCCTTTATTCTAGTTTCTTCTGGCTCAAGATATCCTTACAAGTAGCAAGCATGTCTCCAGGGACATCACTCAACTAACAGCTTGGGGAAAAAAAAAATACTTTTGGAAATCTTTTGTTTGTAAAAAGGAATTGAGGTTATTACCCAGATGATTGCTTAGCCAGACTTTTCTTTGTTCTGTAAGTCAAATGGCAGCAGTAAATATGAAAGAAAAACACGTTTTAACAAAAGAAAACAAATGGAACCCAGACCACATTGCTCTGGCTATGGCGAGGGCTGAGTCCCGGACGGCACTGGTCCCTGGCGCCTGTGTGCAGGGTGCTACAGGCGAGTGTTGGGGCAGGGGACAGCGTCACAGTGCAGCTGGGCATCTGGAGGGGAAGGTTTATCCAGCTGCTATTGAACAAGAGCGGGTATAATGCATGCATAGCGCAGGCTGGTGATTATGCATGCCCGTGCATAGCAGACGTGCGTGTCGCAGAAGGAGCAACGGGTCACGGTCATTTTCACCCTCAAGTGGTTCTCCAGAGGGTAGAATGAAAAAGCCCTTTTGTCCTTTTGTGTACCTTGAAAGTGGGCCTAGAACCAGGTCCACAGGCAGGGCTGTGAGAAAGACCCCGGTCACCCCGACAGCTCCTCTCTCACCAGTCTGGAGGAAACGTTTTGAAGTATGTGTGAATCAAGTATGCATCTTGATATGGAAAATAGAACTGCTTAATTTCTCTCAGGTTTCATGATGATTTCCTCAGAAAAATGTACTTGAAGCTTTTCCATCTCACCTACTCTTTCTCTTTGGTCTTCTTCAGCCATCGTGTTCAGGACGAAATTCACTTCCTGCTTTGGTAAGGGAAGGGTTTCGTTTCCAAAACAGACCAACTTTTCTTTTCTGTCTTCCAAAACTCTGTTTTCCTTGAATCTTCTAAGGAAGAAATTCTGTAATAGTAAGTATCTATATGTAAGTTTAGCATCTTTCTAGCTAATAAACAACCCCACTCACTATTTTTTTTTTTTTCACTGACTTACCAGTTTTGTAGTGATATGTTTGAAAGCAATCTCAAGAGTAGGAAGTTTCACAATGCCTCGGCTGCGCTGCAGAGTTAGCTCAGCGTGTAAATTTAGCAGCGGCTGCACAGGGTGAGATCTGGCTTCGGACGGCTCCCAGAACCCTGTAAGTAACGCTGGGTGCTGGAGCACGACGGTCCGTACTCTCAGCACGCCAATGAAACGAAGGGAAGCAGAGACAGGAGAATCTTCCAGAAGCTTGCAAACCAGCTAGTCTGGCAAACACAGCAGTGAATCACTAAATACTCTGCCTCAGACAAGGTGGAAGGTCAGGACCAACTCCCAGAGTTGTCCCTAGCCTCCCCATGTGTGCGGTGGTGTGTGCGTCCCCTCCCCCCCCATACACACATCACACGTGTATCTGCTCTCTAAATAGTGAATAGATATGACAAATCATTGTGGTGATTCTTCTGTAAGAATATTTATTTATTTATTAGAGGGAGAGAAACAGGGAAAGAGAGAGAGAGAGACATTGGGAGAGAATGGGTGTGCCAGGGCCTCTAGCGGCTGCCAACGAGCTCCAGATACATGCACCACCTTGTGCATCTGGCTTACGTGGGTCCTGGGGAATCGAACCTGGGTCCTTAGGCTTCGCACTAAGCAATCTCTCTAGTCCCTCTGTGACTGTTCTTATGAGTGCCCCCTAGGATGGTGTATCTGTGTGGCTTTATCCATGAGAAGCATGTAGCAGAGATGAATGAGTCACATTGTAACTCTGGTACCAAGTTGAAGTGATTGGTTCAGGGTTGGCTAATGCAGTGCTTTATTATTTGTGCCCCCGGGACAAGGAAAATAAATGACTCAACTACTCATAGCTGGAAAATTCCAAAGATATTGACTATAGTGTATTCAGCATCCATCCAAAACTGGTCTGTGCTGGTAGAAAAGGGAATGCTGGACTGGAGAGATGGTTTAGTAGTTAAGGTGCTTGCCTGCAAAGCCTAAGGACGGACGCAGGTTGTTTCCCCAGGACCTGTGTAAGCCAGAAGCACAAGCAGCACCGCAACTGGAGTTTGTTTGCAGTGGCTGGAGGCCCGGGCACGCCCATTTTTCTCTCTCTCTCTTTCCCTCTCTCCGCTTTCTCTCATAAATCACTAAAAAAACCTGAATATTGACAATTTTATTGCTATTTGTCTTTATCTCCCTCTCTCCTCCCTTCCTCCCCCTTCCTTCCTTTTCTTTCTTTTTTCTTCTTTTCTTTCTTCCTTCATTCTTTCTTTCCTTCTTTCTTCCTCTCTCTCACTCTCTTTCCCTTCCTTCCTTCCTTTCTTTCTTTTTCTTTTCTTTTAGTTTTTCAAGGTAAGGACTCACTATGGTCCAGGCTGACCTGGAATTAACTATGTTGTCTCAGGGTGGCCTTGAACTCTCGTCTATTGTCCTACCTCTGCCTCCTGAATGCTGGGATTAAAGGTGTGTGCCACCACACCCAGCTCTCTTTCTTTTCTTCTTTCCTTCTTTCTTTCTTTCTTTCTTTCTTTCTTTCTTTCTTTCTTTCTTTCTCTCTTTCTCTCTTTTCTTTCTTTTTCTCTCTCTTTCTTTCTCTTTCCCTTCCTCCTTCCTTTCTTTCCTTCCTTCCTTCCTTCCTTCCTTCCTTCCTTCCTTCCTTCCTTCCTTCCTTCCTTCCTTCTTTCTTTCTTTCTTTCTTTCTTTCTTTCTTTCTTTCTTTCCTTCTTTCTTTCTTTCTTTCTTTCTTTCTTTCTTTCCTTCTTTCCTTCTTTCTTTCTTTCTTTCTTTCTTTCTTTCTTTCTTTCTTTCTTTCTTTCTTTCTTTCTCTCTCTTTCTTTCTTCATACTTTTAACATGAAGTCTTATACCCTTCTGGGTTCTGTGAAACTGCTTAGTATCCTCAGTCACAGTAAATTATCTTCTTTATGTGTCAACCCATCTGACCAGTTGTGTCTCTACTGGAAAGAGTATCAGGCAGCATAGCAATGGTTTTCAGGAAAAAGCCATCCAGTTGCTCTGGTATGGGTCTGTGTTCGTCATTGGAAGAGCAGCACCTTGACTTATAGACAGGCAGAGGTACAGAGCCAAAGGTGGCTTTCTCTTTCCGCTTTGTCATTTGCAGGCTGTACCCTAGGGCAAATCACTTAACCTCTCCCATCCTTTTACTTCCTTCATAGCATTGCTTTTAGAGCTGGAAATCGGCACACATGAGGGAGAAGGTATAGTAGGCATCCGGTGAAGCAGTCAGGTTCGCATTGCTGGTAGAAACCACCCAACCAAGAGCAGCTTGTGGGAAAAAGGTTTTATTTTGGCTTACAGGCTCGAGGGAAGCTCCATGATGGCAGAGAAGATGATGGCATGAGCAGAGGGTGGACATCACCCCCTGGCCAACATTAGGTGGACAATAGCAACAAGAGAGTGTGCCAAACACTAACAAGGGGAAACTGGCTACAACACCCATAAGCCCACCCCCAATAATACACTCCCTCCAGGATGCGCTAATGCCCAAATCTCTATCAGCTGGGGACCTAGCCTTCAAAACACCTAAGGTTGTGGGGGACACCTGAATCATACTGCCACAGAGAACTAGACTCTAAAAATAGCTATTGTGATGACAATAAAGAACTCTTCAAAGTGTAAACCTATAAAATAGAGTCACAGCGGATTTGGATTTGGGTCATTTCTTTCATCGTTGCTTCTCTTCCTCCTTCCCCATTTTTTTGAGGTGCAGAGGATCAATCCCAGGACCTTGCCCATATTAGACAATCACTCTACTACTGAGCTACACCCCACCCCCCCAATGAACTTTCTGACTCTTCTTTTTTTAAATCTTTGTTCCTTCCTTTTCAGTTTATTTTCCTTTCAGAGAACTAGAAACAGCACAGAAGTTCAAATATATTCACTCATTTGATGGCTAAGAGGCAGCTTTTCGGGGTAGGCAAGAACTCCTTTGCAGCACACCTTTTTACCTGAGTACTTTGCTCCATGGTTTCAAAGGCTCTGCTTGGGGCCCATATCACTACTCTCCATGTGACCTTCTGTCTTGGGTTGGGAGCCTCAGGGATTCAGTGACAGAGCTGTACATCATGTGTTAGACTGAGGAATGTTTGGGGAAGCCCAACTCACTGAGCCATTGTCAAGGTGAGACAGATGGAGAAGTTGGCCCTGGAGGCAGCTGTGTGGCCACTTCAGTCTGTGCAGCATAGAGAGAGATCTCAAACTGGAATGGCTTCCCAGAGCTACCTCAAACAGAGGCAACGTGGCTTGGCCCTTGTGCCTCTGCATACTGGGTGAATCTCAGGAGGCAGACCACTCCCAGGAGATACTTACTAGCCCCTAGTAGTGAGCCCCTGGGTCCCTGAGAGGAGTATCTGGTCTGTGCAGCCAGCCTCCTCCACCCTCTGACTCGGGAGCCTGTCTCTGAGTCCCTCTCTGTTATAACTGACCACGGAGCAAGGGGTCCGTATCCATTAGAGGCATCAATTACATCAGAGCATCCTTTCATTTCAGAGCATCTGGAAACTTCTATGATTTTGGGAAAAAAAATTCTGCAGTCCCAGTGTGATAGCAGGCAAACATTCTTTGTGGCAGGAAGGGACAGTGTGACTTACTAGTCATAGCTTCCTTTCTAGTGCTCCAATGAGGTGCTAAATTCCATGATTTGTGGCCATCACCTCTGTTTCAGGATGGTACATTTCAAATCCCTAGATAGGCTGATCCTAGGAAATGTGTCCACTAAGCTCTGTAATCCAATCGGGCATGGAGTCAAAGGACTTGCATAGTCAGCACAGGCAGCGAAGGCCTGATGTACTAAAATGCATGAGGCATGAAATTCAGGGCTGGATATAATGGATTAAGGGAAAAGAGAATAATAGAGGTGAATTAAAAATTTCACACTGTCTTATTTTGTTTCCCATTCAAAATAGAATGTCAGCTTACATGGTCATTTTAGTCAAGTTGAAAGAATTTTCTTTTGAGGATATTTGAGTGATTGTCTGAGATTTAGGTCCTAAGCTGGAGCATCTGGCTCAACTAATTCTGCTGTAGGATTGTTTTTCTTTTTTCTTTTTATCACAATCCATAACCTTTTATTGACAACTTCCATATATATACCATATATATACCATAATCATAATTATCTCCCACCACTTTCCTTTCCCCCCTCCCAAATTCCCCCTCCACTGAGTCCCTTCTTTCCAACTAGTCTCTCTTGTATTTTGATGTCATCATTTTGTTTCCTTCTATTACACAGGTCTTAAGTTGATAGTGTCAGCCACTTGAACATTAAGGTCACCACTGTTGGATCTTGGGTTTATTTAAGACTTGATTTCTCTGACTTATTGGGCTCCCGTGACAGCAAGTCAATGGGTAGCTCTGTTCATGCTTTCCATTCATTGTTTTTGCTCCCACTGTGATGATCTAAGGTTTGGTAAAGTGATTAAGTTCATGAAGAATGGGAGTAGCTATTATTGATTCAGTCATTTGGTATCATGCTTTCAAAATGTATTGATAGAAAAATTATTTATTAGCCAATTATGTTGATATATATATCATGGTAGATATTTATGGATTTTGGATATCCCAAGTTTGCTTTTCTTTTCTTTTCCTCTTTTTTTTTTTTTTTTGAGGTAGGGTCTCACTATAGCCCAGGCTGACCTGGAATTCAATCTGCAGTCTCAGGGTGGTCTTGAATTCATGGTGATACTCTTACCTCTGCCTCCCGAGTGCTGGGATTAAAGGTATGGGCCACTATGCCCGGTTTCCTCCCCGCCCCCCAAGGTAGGATTTCACTGTATCCCAGGTTGACCTGGAATTCACAACAGTCTCAGGGGAGCCTTGAACTCATAGTGATACTCTTACTCAGCTCTCTTGAGTTCTGGGACTAAAGGTGTGTGCCACCACATACAGCCCAATTTTTTCTCTCCTATAAAGTATTGGTCTTGTGATCCTGCCCATGTGATTATCTTAAGGAATATCATCATGATCTGTCTTGCCCTTGCCAGAGTTGACCAAGACAAGATCAACATGTGTGCGTGTGTGTGTTGCTGGGGATAGAACTCATTGCTTCATGCCTGTTAGGCAAGCACTGAGCCATTCCCAGCCCTGAGCTTAATGTGATTTTGTTTCTAGAATGAAGGCAGAGAAATGAGCCCAGCATTACCTATGGATGCTTCTAGATGTGAATCTTGGAGAGAACAGGTGGTCTTTGGTCTTCACCATATAGAACATGGCATTGTCTAGACAGAAGGGAGAGAGGAAGGGGCTGGAGAGATGATGGCTTAGTAGTTAAGTGTGCTTTCTGTGCAAGCATGAGGGCCCGAGGAGATGTGAGAGACAGCTCAAATTTGATCCCTGGACTAGGACAGCCAGGTGTGGCCATGCACATCTATAACAGTTCTGTAGGGAAGCAAAGACGGCAGAATCACTGGGGCTTGCAAAAAGCCCACCAAACTCCTGAATCAGTAAGAGAGTCTACCTCAGGAACAAGAGGGGAACAATAGAGGGGACACCCTGTGTTCTCCTCTGGCTACCATATGGAGAAGACCCCCACTACAGGCAAGAGTGCACAGCGTGCCACATGGGCACGTACATGTGTATACATGACATGTACCACACATACACATACACGCACACATGAGAGAGAGAGAGAGAGAGAAAGGAAAAGGCAATGTTTATGAATCTATTTTATTTTCATTTTTCTTTTTAAATATTCTTTTCTTTTTATAAAAATATATTTTATTTTTGGGCTGGAGAGATGGTTTAGCAGTTAAGGCACTTGCCTGCAAAGCGTAGGTTCAATTCTCTAGGACCCACATAAGCCAGATGTACACGGTGGCACATGTGTCTGGAGTTCATTTGCAGTGGCTAGAGGCCCTGGCATGCCCATTCTCTCTCTTTCTTTCTCTCTGTGTCTCTAATAAATAAAAATAAATTAATTTAAAAAAATTTTGCCTTTCTGCGCCTGGCTTTCTGCTGGTGCTGGTGAGTCCTTCCCTTGTGCAGGTTTTTAATTGTTGTTTCCAGGCCTCGGCAGGCCTGCAAAACGCATAGTGCGAGAGGAAGGCGTTGCTTGCAGGCAGGCTCGGTGAACCGAGGCACACTCGGCTGTGGCCTCGCTATGAGGAAGCCTGTGTTGGAATGATGGGGAGGACTGATGCGATATTACTGCTCAAGACAACCTCGGGGCAGAAACGTGCCAAGGATGGATGAGGACTGAGGACCTACAGAGCAAGACAGTTGAACCATGGCTAAACAGCAGGTGGTGGGACAGAAGTGCAGACGCTAACATGGTGCCGTTTTAAACTGTCAGGACCAGCTCTTGTTACACGCTGCTCCTTGCATGCTTTGATCTGGATGGCTTGCTTGGGTAAGAAGACAGCTTATGGGCTCCTGGCATCTACGTTTTGTAATGTGGTCTTTTAATTAATAGCCACCTACGGTTAAAAGTTAAATCATGCTACATACCAAGTTAATGCAATTACTGAAGACATGTCCTCTAAAATTCTTAGGTCCAGAATATGGAGGCCTGCTACATGAAGGTGTTCCTAGTCAGCTGGACAGATGCCCAGCACAAGCTTCATGCAAAGGTGGACAAGTTGGCTTGTTGTCCTGACAGTTTGAAGGGCTCTTTAAGGCAGCAAGTATGGCGGCATATAGCCCCTCATGAGGTGAGGATTGAAAACTTCCCTGTGAGGTGGCTGGCCACTCCAGAATACAGGATGATCACCCCAGCTTGAACTCTCTCACTGATCACTTGATGATAATTAAAGATCTGATATTCTGTTGTGTTTTCCAAGTACCATTTAAATTGCGATCTGGACATAAGACTGAAAGTGTTCTTTTGTTTCAGGCACCTGAATGGAAGCTCTGGAGTAAGAAAGTAAACAATCAGTCATAAATAAAGACATTTTGTAAACTTAAAAAAAGTTTTATTCATTTACTAGAGAGAGAGAGAATGGATATGCCAGGGTTTCTAGCCATTGCAAATGCACACCAGATGCATGCACCACCTTGGGCATCTGTCTTACATGGGTACTAGGGAATCAAACTTGGGTCCTTAGGCTTTGCAGGCAAGTGCTTTAACCATTGAGCAATCTCTCCAGCTCCCTCTTTTAATTTTCTGAAACTTAAATAAATCCTTAAGTTTTGCAAACCTGCTAGTCAGTCCTTGCTTGATTGTTCCAGGCATCAAGATACTCTTTCCAGGAGTGCTCTTTTCTGTTACCACAAACTGTTCCTCTCTGCTGTAATTCAGTAATTATAACAGCATATGCCCATGTAATGTGCACTGAAGTCTTCTTTTCCCTTAGACCAGCAGCCATTTGTTTCCCAGAGCTGTCATGACTAATGACTGCAAATGTGGGGACTCAATGAAAGAAACTTACTTTCTCAAAATTCCATAAGCTAGCCTGGCCGTGGTGGTGCACGCCTTCAATCCCAGCACTAGGGAGGCAGAGGCAGGAGGATCGCCTAGTGTTTGAGGCCACCCTGAGACTACTTAGTGAATTCCAGGTCAGCCTGAGCCAGAGTGAGATCCTACCTTGAAAAACAAAAACAAAAAAATCCAGAAGCCAGAAGCAGAAAACTTAAGACTTTGATCAAGCCCTGCTTTTCCCAACTGGCTCCAGGGATGAATCCTTCTTCACTACTTCCTATTTCTGGCTGCTGGGGGCTGTCTTTGGCAAGGCCAGTTTAACATCACTTCCTATCTGTTTTGTATCTACCCTTTCCCTGTCTTTCTGTACCTCTGCCTTTCTTTCATCAGAATACCGATCACTGGATTTAGGGATGGACCTAATTCTGGATTCTTTTACTTTAAAGCCTTTTACTCTCTGTGAAGGAAACCCTCCTCTCAGATGAACTTACATTTCCAGTTCAACTTCTGCTGAATTTATCTGCTTAAGGGACTCTTTTCAGTCTAGTGCAATCAGCTGTCACCTAGGGGAGATTGGCCGGCCCTTCAGGGTTAGTCAGTTTGGAAGCCCTGTTGATTGTCACTACTTGGGAGGTGGTAATGACAAGTAAGGGGTGGAGGTCAGGGACATTCCTCAGCAGTCTATACAGGATAGTTGTGTGACAAATTATATCTGATCTACAATCACTAGTGGCTGAGAAACCCTGCTTTAGATCTATGACTATTGTCTGTGGCCTTACCACCACCCTGCATGCCCAATCTCATCTGACCTTGGAAGCTAAGCAGGATCCAGCCTTGTTAGTATTTGGATGGGAGGTATAGAGCTATTGTGACATACTAATCTGACTAATTCTGGCTGTGGACAAACAGTACTGACAGTGACCTTGTGAATTGGTATTCTCGTAGGGGAGTCATTAGTAGATGATTTTATTTATTTATTTTTTTTTTTGAGGTAGGGTCTTGCTCTAGCCCAGGCTGACCTGGAATTCACTATGTAGTCTTAACCTAACAATGAACCTCCTACCTCTGCTTCCTGATGCTGGGATCAAAGGTGTGTGCCACCACGCCTGGCTATAGATGATTTAATAAATAATCAATTACAACTGATATAACCGCTATGAAGCATAAAATTTCTTTCATTATTTCACACACATAAAGTTTTACCCTCCCCAAAGAGTTTGTATACTCATTTCCACAAGCTTCAGATTCAAATGTTTTATAAGTTCCTCACTCCACAATCTGAAATGACTGTAAGGTACACATTTAACGTGTGCTTTCAGTGTGGCGTTGGTTTTTTTACCTTCCTTTAAAAGCTTATAAAATCGATGGTGCATTTTATACTGCATATTATCTTGGAATCAAAAACATAATGCATTTAAATTTTTTCCTCCCCAAAACAACAAAATAAAAGGAAAGCAATGAGGTTAAGTAGATAAAAAGCACTCTTCAAGTTCCCTGTTTTCCTGGTATATAGACTGCAAGGTGCTATAGAGGAGGTATTGAATTAAGATTTCTGAGGATGAGACCCAGAAGTAGCAGTTGAAGGAATTCCCTATTGCTTCACATCGAGACCATCCATCAGGTCACTCAATATATATGGAGATTACTAGTTTACAGAAAATCCATTGCTTGTTCAGGGCGAGGCTCTTAGCCCTCTACTCATTGTATGACCTTGAGGAAGGACATCAAGGGACATAACTGATCTGACTGGCCATTACTTTTCTCATTCATAGGTTCCTTTGGCTTTAGATTTGTAGGTGGCATTCAGATCATCTTGATTGATACTGCATGATCTCAGATAATCTAGCAGTCCAAAATAATATAAAGAACCTGGAATCCTGCCTCAACCTCCCTAGTAGTACTAAGATTATTGGTATATATGACCATAATGTGAGATGCTGCATTTTATTTATTGATTTAATCTATTTAATTAATTAATTTGAGGGGCAGAGGGGAGAGAGAGAGAGGGAGAGAGAATGGGCATGCAGGGCCTGCAGCCACTGCAAACAAACTCCAGACGCATGAGCCACTGTGTGCATCTGGCTTACGTAGGTACTAGGAAATTGAACCTGGGTCCATAGGCTTCAAAGGCAAACTCCTTAATCACTAAGCCATCTCTCCAGCCTGATATTTTAACAAGTTCCCTGGATTCTAGTGTTCTAAATCCTATACTTCAGAAAGCAATGAGTACAGCATGTGTTTTCTGACCCACTTGTTCAGATCTGCTGGAATTCCTGGTCATGTCCATCTGTCTACACGCCATTGATGGCAGAGTTGACAGTTGCAACAAAGTCTGCACAGCCCACATAACCTTACATATTGAGCATCTGACCTTTTATAGGAAAGGGCTACTGATCCCTTGTCTAGAGTGATTGCAACCACAGAATTTGGATTCTGAGTTAGTATCTTGGCTTTGCCACGTGTCTTTGTATTTGTCGGGTGGCTTCTCCAGAGCAGTTTCCTGTCTGCAGGGAGGTCATCATCGAGTCCACACCATACAGAACAGTTAGAAGATGAAATGAAGCAGTACAGTGAAGAAATCCACACACAAGACACTTGGGGAGTGTGTTTGAAACTAGATTCCAGGGCTGGAGAGATGGCTTAGCAGTTAAGGTGCTTGCCTGCAAAGCCAAAGGACAGATTCATTCCCAGTACCCACGTAAGCCAGATGCACAAGGGGCACATGCGTCTGGAGTTTGTTTGCAATGACTGGAGGCCCTCTCTTCTCCCTCCTTCCCATCTTCCTTTTCTTTCTTTCTCTTTATCTCTCCCAAATAAATAAACAAAATAGGAAAAAACCCCTAGATTCCAAAGGTTCAATTATAGAGATTCCACCCAGCAGTTCTGCAGAGGAACCTAGGAATGTAACTCTCAAGAGATTCTCCAAAGGGGAAAGTGTGGGGGGTGGGGAGGGAGGGAATTACCATGGGATTTTTTTTATAATCATGGAAAATGCTAATAAAAACTTTAAAAATTAAAAAAAAAAAGAAGAGATTCTGTCTGATCTAAGGGACCCACAGGACCACACTTGGAGATAAACACATAGCAAGCTCCCTGTTCAGTGAGTGCTCTTGCCCGCCCTTGGTTCATGTCCGGTCTCACTTTCAGAAGTGAGAATAAGCTTGTTGCTTGAATCTCTCTGAAATTAAATGTTCCTCAAACAATCCTCATGTCTAGATTCGTCCCTAGGCAGAAAGTTCTTGATTCTGTCCCTCAGAACACAGGAACTCTCTGGAACAAACATTTTACTCATGTCATGATTGTTTCTTTTCCGCAGATTTGTGATTGCTATCCCTCGACGTTATTTTGAGATGGGTTCTACAGGTACAATTAGTGATCAGAACTCATTCATCTCTTAGGTGGGGCTTGACTGCCTTTTATGTAAAAGCAAATCAAGGACACACTTAAGGACATGTATATGGTTCTTTTTTTTTTTTTTTCCTGCGATAGTGTCTCACTCTAGCCCAGGTCGACCTGGCATTCACTCTGTAGTCCCAGGCTAGCCCTGAACTCACAGTGGCCCTACTATTGCCACCTCCCAAGTACCCAACCAGGTAAGTGGTTCTTTTTATTTTTATTATTATTTACATTTCAAGACAAGTGGTTATTGTTGCTTTTGTCTGAGGATAGAAAACTCCACCTGGGGGCTGGGTAAATGGCTTAGTGGTTAAGGTGCTTGCCTGCAAAGCCTAAGGACCTCGGTTCGATTCCCCAGGACCCACATGAGCCAGATGCACAAGGGAACACATGTGTCTGGAGTTCGTTTGCAGTGGCTAGAGGCCCCGGCATGCCCATTTTCTCTTTCTCTCTATCTGCCTTTCTCTCTTTCTCTCTCAAATAAATAAATAAAAAGTATTAAAATAAAAGAAAACTCCTCCTGGTAAGCAGATGACATAAAAAAGATGATATGGCTTTTGAATGTATTATTTCCCCCTTCCTTGAAATATTTTGTCCTAGTAATCATAGATTCAAAAATTTTGGAAAAATTGTCAAGTGTGGTGGTTCACGCCTTTAATCCCAGCAGTTGGCAGGCATAGGCAGGAGGACCTCCGTGAAATCTAAGGCCACCCTGAGACTACATAGTGAATTCCATGTCAGCTTGGGCTAGAGTGAGACTCTACCTGGAAAAACAAAAAACAAACACACAACAACAACCCCCCCCAAAATATTTGGAAAAAATCAATGTGATTCAGTCCCATTTCACAATATATGTCTGCTAATGTGACAGTGGGTTTTGTGAAAAATGTCAATTGCCTTCTAGCCCTGATCCAAGTAAACACACACACACACACACACACACACACACACACACCCCACTGATTTGAATAGATTTTGATATTTATGAAGAAACTATAAATCACACATTGTCTTAAGAACACAGTTTAAATCTCTCAGGGTTACTTTTCTTTTCTTTTTTTTTTTTTAATTTTTTATTTATTTATTTGACAGCGACAGACACAGAGAGAAAGACAGATAGAGGGAGAGAGAGAGAATGGGCGTGCCAGGGCCTCCAGCCACTGCAAACGAACTCCAGACGCGTGCGCCCCCTTGTGCATCTGGCTAACGTGGGACCTGGGGAACCCAGCCTCGAACTGGGGTCCTTAGGCTTCACAGGCAAGCGCTTAACCGCTAAGCCATCTCTTCAGCCCAGTTACTTTTCTTTTACTTGTTAATGTCACTCGTTAATTATTCCAGCTAATACCCATTGAAAGCTATTGAGTTAGGTGACAGGTGTTTTCTGTCTGGTATGCAAGGTCTAGGGCAAGTTTCTGACAATCATTTTTGTTTTCTTTCAAGTTTTAGATGTTTGGGAAACTTTTCCTTTGAAAAACATACTTTTTGGTTTTTTGAGGTTGGGTCTCACTCTTGCCCAGAATGACCTGGAAGTCACCATGTAGTCTCAGGGCGGCCTTGAACTCACAGTGATCCTCCTACTTTGGCCAGAGTGCTGGGATTAAAGGTGTGCACCGCCATGCCCAGCTTTAAAGTAGCATACGAAGAAAGGAGTTTCCTCAGGGCAATCTCCTGCCCTCTATTCTTGGCTGAGCTCTCCCTTCCTCTTCTTCATTTCCTTGCCCCTCCCCCAGCTTGTAACATTCGGCCTCCCCTAGTCCTCCCTCCTCTTTCATAGCTCAGGAGTTCTGTTGATCTTCCCACCTCTTTCCTCAAGCCTCCTCCCCATCTCATGGGTCTCTTTCTTGTTTCATGATCTCTACCCACACTCAAGCAGTGCTAATATACAAACGCACATAAATAGAAAGTAGAAGCTAGTATTTCCACATGAGAGAGAACAGACAGAATTTTTTTTTGCTGAACCCGGGTTACCTAACTTAATAAGTAATGTTTTCCAGTTCCATCCATTATCCTGCAAATTTCATTTTTATTTATAGCTGAAATATAATTCCAGTGTGACTAGCGTTTTTTCATTATGTATTCTTCTGTTGGTGGGTAACTAGTCTGATTCCATTTCTTTGCTACAGTGAGCAGAGCAGCAATAACCAAGTATCACTGTGATAGGGTATAGTCTTTGGGGTATATGCCCAGAAGTGGTGTTTTTGTTAAAATATTTTATTTATTTATAAGAGAGGGAGGGAGGGAAGGAGGGGGAGATAGATAGAAAGAGAGAGAGAGAATGGGCATGCCAGGGTCTCTAGGCACTGCAAACTCCGGACACATGTGCCACTTTTTACATCTGGCTTACGTGGATACTGGGGAATCAAACCTGGGTCCTTAGGCTTCGCAGGCAAGTGCCTTAACTGCTGATCCATCTCTCTAGTCCTCAGAAGTGAT
Source organism: Jaculus jaculus (assembly GCF_020740685.1). Lineage (NCBI taxonomy): Eukaryota > Metazoa > Chordata > Mammalia > Rodentia > Dipodidae > Jaculus > Jaculus jaculus. Next base: position 135,404,814 of record NC_059107.1, read on the forward strand.
ATTTTGTTTTAACTATTTATTTACTTTTTTTAAAAAATTTACTTTTTATTTACTTTTTTGTTTTTCAAGGTAGGGTCTCATCTAACCCAGGCTGATCTGGAACTCACAGTGACCCTCCTACCTCTGCCTCTCAAGTATGTGTGTGTGTGTGTGTGTGTGTGTGTGTGTGTGTAAATCTAGATTCCTCATATAGGAGAATCTTATGATTTCTTAAGAATATTTTCTTACCTATCAAAAATTCAGTGGAGTGCAGCATTTTTCATTTGCATCAGTAATTAGCTTAGCTGTACATAGAACCAGACATTGAAACTTTTTGAGTAGCCTCAGATTGCCCTTTGACATTCCAATTAGTGCAAAAATTAGAGATGTCATTTCTGAGGAAAGAATCAGAGTATTAGAGCTCATTTGTGAGGTAATTGAAAGGCACATTTGAATGTCAGTTTTTATAGTTCAGAATTTCTAATCTAGAGCTAACTTTGACCCTGGTTAATACCATTGTAAGAGGGAAATTTATTTTTTCTACACATACCATGTCAGATGGAATATTATACTTAAACAAAGTGTGAGAGAGTTTGTAAATACTTTTTTCTATTCAGATAAAAAAGAATCATATTTATCTTATCTTAAATCTAGTCCTATGGTTTGTTATGGATTTCATATAAAAAACTGAGACCCTTGGGTTGGAGAGATGCCTTAGCAGCTAAGGTGCTTGCCTGTGAAGCCTAAGTACCCAGGTTTGATTTTCCAGGACTCATGTAAGCAAGATACACAAGGTGGTGCATGTGTCTAGAGTTTGTTTGCAGTGGCTGGAGGCTTTAGAATGCCCATTTTTTCTCTCTCTCTCTCTTCCTCTCTCTCTCAAATAAATACAAACATACATAAACAAACAAATAAAATAAAAAGAAATTGAGACCAAAAGCTGGAATGGTGGAACTTATTGTGATATGAGAGTGTTGGAAACAGAGGCAGGAGACTCATTCATGATTTTAAAGCCAGTCTGGTCTATATAGTTGAACCTGTCTCAAAACACCAAAATAGGAAAAAGAAAAAGAAAAAAGTATTTGAGGTACTGAGAACCATTTTGACTGAACATCACTCAATCAAGCAGAAATGGTTACCTTTTGTCATGATTGTTATATTGTGTTAGTCCAGTTCAGTATAAGATGTGTTTAATTATTTTCTTCCGCATTTAGCAGATATTGAATTATAAATATTTCCCTCCTTTTGCCTTTCTGGGTTACCATTTCAACTTCACTCTACAGGTACAGAGCACAAGAATGCATCATGGCAGAGATGTGAAAATGAAAAGTTAAAGGATAGAGTTACATCAAGAATGATCAGGGGGGCCGGGCGTGGTGGTGCACGCCTTTAATCCCAGCACTTGGGAGGCAGAGGTAGGAGGATTGCTATGAGTTCAAGGCCACCCTGAGACTCCATAGTGCATTCCAGGTTAGCCTGGGCTAAAGTAAGACCCTTCCTTGAAAAACCAAAAAAGAAAAAAATAGGGAATGGTTAGGGCACAAGAATGAAATTAGTCTTGCATTTTGCATGATCTTTTCTTTTTTGAAAAAATCATAAAGACATTTAGAAAAATCACCATTGTTACAATCTAACAGAAAAACCTAGTAGCATACGATGATACCATTTACTTATAGCTAAACCATATGCTAAACAATTAATTAACTTTAAAATTAAAAATAATATTTTTATTTATTTATTTATTTATTTATTTATTTCACAGAGGAAGAGGGAAGGGGGGAGAGAGAGAGAGAGAGAGAGAGACAAAGTGGATGCACCAGGGCCTCCAGCCACTGCAAACAAACTTCAGACTCATGCGCCCCCTTGTGCTCTGGCTAACATGGGTTCTGGGTACTGGGGAATTGAACCTGGGTCCTTTGCTGTTGCAGGCACACACCTTAACTGCTAAGTCATCCTTCCAGCCCAACTTTTTTTTTCTTTTTAATTATTTTGAGGTAGGGTCTCACTCTAGCTCAGGCTGACCTGGAATTCACTATGTAGTCTCAAGGTGGCCTTGAACTCATGGTGATCCTCCTACCTCTGCCTCCCGAGTGCTGGGATTAAAGGTGTGCACCACCACACCTGGTGCACAACTTTTTTCTTTTTTAAAAATATTTTATTTTTATTTATTTATTAGAGACACAGAGAAGGTGTGTGTGTGTGTGAGAGAGAGAGAGAGAGAGAGAGAGACAGAGAATGGGCCTGCCAGGGCCTCTAGCCACCGCAGACAAACTCCAGATGCATGCACCACCATGTGCATCTGGCTTACTTGGGACCTGGAGAACTGAACCGGAGTCCTTCGGCTTCACAGGCATGCATCTTAACTGCTAAGCCATCTCTCCAGACCCCAAAAGTTCAGTAACTTTGTTCATTTACTAAGCTCCTGTGTTATGCACTGCCCTTGGCCTCAAGAGGCTGAGGATACACAAATTTTCTTCTATGGGAGAAAGCATTCTGATCTTGAAGGAGAGGCATTAAACAAAGAAGCAAACATAGGATGTCAAGCATCAGAATAAAGGGAATGGAGATGGGATTGTCTTAGATGGGCCATTCAAGGAAGTGCACCTGAAGGAAGTAAGAGAGTAAGCTCCCACTCTTGAGGAGGAGGAGGGCTCCAGGCAGAGGGAAATGCAGACACGAGTTCCAGGGCGGAATGCAGAATGAGTTCTGTACCGTGAGGGAAGGTAGGGTAGCCTGTGTAACCATAGTGGAAAGAACATGGGAAAGACATGGAACCCAGAAGTGAGTGGAGATCAATCACACACAGTCTCAAGGTCATGACAAGGATTTTGGAAGAAGGAAGAAAGATGGAAAACCAATGGAAGACTTTGAGCAAAGGAAGAAAATTATCTGAATTAAGTTTTGTTTTTTAAAAAAAGGGGGTGCTGAAGAGATGGCTTAGTAGTTAAAGTGCATGCCTGTGAAGACTAAAGACCAATGTTCAAATCTCCAAGTCCCATATAAGACAGATGCACAAAGTGGCACATGCATCTGGAGTTTGTTTGCAGTGGCTGGAGGCTCTGGAGCACCCATTCTCTTCCTCTCTCATGACCTCTCTCAGATAAATAAATAAATAAATAAATAAATAAATAAATAAATAAATAAATAAATAAAATATTTTAAAAAAATAAACACAAAAGTAGAAGGTTGACTACTAGGGAAGAGACAGGAGTCAGCAGGAGTTGGAGAGGGATAAGAGAGGGTAATGAGAGGTGAATATGATCAAAATACATTTTATACACATCTGATAATGCCATGATGATACATATTACATGAGTAATTAATAAGGTTAACAAACAACTTACAGGATAACCAGACGGATAGCTTGAGAAAGAAACGTAGGAGCACAAAGGTGGAAACAGAAGGATTAATTAGGTCAATTAGGAAATGCTTGCAAGTTGACAGTGGCAGAAATAGGTGAGCTATTTATTAAACCATTTCCTCTTTCTCCTAGTTACACAGCGAGGTGATCTTAGCTTCCTTTAGCTATGTGTGGCCATGTGGCGTTGATCTATTTAATATTATGCACAAGTGATGTAGGCCTGATCCACAAACCCTCCTCTGTACAGCCCTGCACATTCCTTCCTTTTGTGGCTTTAGATGCCAAGGCTTAAGATGCCACAGGGCATAGGAGGCCGGACCCCAGCATCATAGCTACTCACTGATCAAGAGTGAAAATTAGCTCTTTTGGTCTAAATGACTGCTGTTTCGACATAACCTCTAATATTGCCTTCACTGAGAATTAATGAATAATTTTTCCTTAAACCCAAAAGCTAAAGATGAAGAGATTCTGTATATATTTGACCAAGAAAAAAATAATTCCTGAGCTTTTGGATATGACTGATAGGGAAGTAAGAATGAGTACCAGGCAATGAGAATGTCTTTGCATTGAACATTTGGAGGACAGAGTTATCATTTATTGAGATGGAAAGATCAGAGAAGGAGTAGTGCCTGTAGGGCAGAAAAGTATGATTTTAACATGTTACCCCTGGGGGGCCTGATATGGTCTTCATCACCATTCTTCCACACAAGTGCTATCACCTTAATGTTTGAGATGAGGAAATCGAGTCTTGGCAAAGAAAGGTGATTTGCTCAAGGAAAGAAGTTTGTGGAGAGGATTTTCATTTAGGTGTCTGTGGCTTCAGTCCTGAGTTGACCTTCTTAACCACTTTAGCGTCCTGCCATGTCAAAAAAAAAAAAATGCTTTCGATGATCACATGCAGCCTAATGGATTTATTATATGCAACAAATAAAATTCCTTACGATGCAGATGGCTTAGTGGTTAAGGCACTTGCCTGCAAAGCCAAAGGACCTAGGTTCCATTCCCCAGGACCTGCATAAGGCAGATGCACAAGGTGGCATATGCATTTGGAGTTTGTTTGCAGTGGCTGGAGGTCCTGGCATGCCCATTTTTTTCTCTCTCTCTCTTTCTGCTCCTCTCTCTCTCTCTCAAATAAATAAAAATAGAAAAAAATTGAAAAAAATTAAAACGAATAAAAAAGAAAAGAAGGCTGGGTATGGTGGCACATGTCTTTAATCTCAGGACTCAGGAGACAGAGACAGGAGGGGATCTCTGTAAGTTTGAGGCCAGCTTGGAACTACAGAGTGAATTCCAGGTCAGTCTGGGCTAGAGTCAGATCCTATCATCTCAAAAGAAAAAGAAATTAAAAAAAAGAAAAGCAAAAAAAGAGAGAGGAGAAAAAATAGAAGGGGGTGCTTTAAAAATGACTATTTTAGCAAAGTGGAATTGATGTGCATTTTTCGTTGGCATTGTCTACTGCAAAATCTTCCTTCTTATTCTGCAGGGGTATTTATTCATTTGGTTTGAGGAAGATTAGGATTGTTTCAGCAAGAAAGAAAAGAACAAGACTGGGTAAATATTCTGTCCTTAGCACTCAGAGCAGGAGGGGCATTTGTTTGCAAAGCTTGATGGACCAAATTTGATTCACCACTTAAAGTTGATACAAAAGTATTGAATGCATCTGGAGTTCATTTGCAATGGCAAGAGGCACTGGCGTGCCCATTCTCTGTTTCTCTTTGTCCCTTTGCTTGCATATAAATTTAAAAATATACTCATTTCTTTCTTTTCTTTTGGTTTTTTGAGGTAGAGTCTTGCTTTAGCCCAGGCTTACTTGGAATTTATTGTATAGTTTCCGAGTGGCCTTGAACTCACGATGATCCTCCTTCCTCTGCCTCCCAAGTGCTAGGATTAAAGGTGTGAACCACCACACCTGGCTGTATGTATGTATGTGTATGTATATATACACACATACATATACATGTGGTATTTCAAGGTAGGGTCTTACTCTGGTCCAGGTTGACCTGGAATTAACTATGTAGTCTCAGAGTGGCCCCAAACTCTCAGCAATCTTCCTACCTCTGCCTAACCGGTGCTGGGATTAAAGATGTGTGCCACCACACCCAGAAGAAAAAAAAAAAAAAAAATATATATATATATATATATATATATATATATATATATATATATATATATATATAAAGATTTGGGGTAGTCTGTTTATTTGTGGTGCTGGGGATCAAACTCTGGGCCTCACAAATGCTAGGCAAATACTACCACTGAACCACACACAGCCCCAGCAGACTGGAATATTTTGGAGTTCCCAGCAAGGTAGAAGTGTTTTAACAAGGCTTTACAATGATCAGAAGATTTATTTCTAAAACTCTCTTGTGAACCCTTACAATGGAAAGACCATGAACATTTTTCCGGAGCATAGTGAGAATGATTCTTCCACCCTTCGGCCTGAGCTGGGAGGCGCAGTATGCTTAGAAGGACGCTTTCACTTAGGGGCCGTCTGTGACAGAGATGTGAATGAGGAGAAAGCCTGTTATTTCTCTCCGAATGATGTATCTGGAAGAAGAATGAAATAGAAAGGGAACACAAGAAACCTAGTATCCACTTCTGTGTCCTGACACTGGTTTCCTCCTATTGGACTAGAAGGGCCAGAGAAGAACATAAATTTTCTCTGCTGAGTGAGGCTTTTCTTGTGGCATGTATCTGTAAGTCACCCGAGGAGTCTGAAAGAGTGCTATTGACTGAAGGCTGTGTCTCCTTAAAAGTCATATGCTGAGGGCTGGAGAGATGGCTTAGCAGTTAAGGCATTTGCCTGTGAAGCCTAAGGACCCAGGTTCAACTTTCCAGGTCCTACATAAGCCAGATGCACAAGGTGATGCAAGGTCACAGTCATGCACACAAGGTGGCACACACACCTGGAGCTCAATTGTAGTGGCTGGAGGCCTTGGTGCACCAATTCTCTCTCCTGTTGGGCTTACCTCAAAAAAAAAGAAAACACAAGAAAAGAACATTCATTCATATGCTGAAACCTAGTCCCCATTTGATGGCAAAGGCTTTGGGAAGTAATTTGATCACAATGGCAGAAACTTCAAGACCTACGTTAATGTTCTTATCAAGGAGGTCTCAGAGAATTGTCTCGCTGCCCGTGAGGACACAGTGAGGAGGTGCCAGCTGTGCCTCAGGAAACGGAACTTTACTGGACATGGAATCTCTAGGTGCCCTACCTTGGACTTCTCAGCTTCTAGAACTACGTGTTATGAACTTAACAATCGTTATCTTGATGAGCCCTCTCATCTATGGCACTCTGTCCTAGTAACTCTGAAATCTCACACAGGTTTTAGGGAGAGCCTCGCCTCTGGGATGGGGCTGTGTGAAGCACGGCCTGGGGTAATGAGTTTGCTAAGGAGGCAACTCTGTTGGTGAATCTTTGAATGTTCTCCCTTTCCTCGGTGGTTTAGACAATTGTGCATGACCTGTCAATGTTCCCCAGGTATCCTGATGAGGACGGACGGAAGCAATGAGAGTGTGCAGGGCCAACTGAATCATGAAATTGGGAGCGGGGCTTCTGTCTTTTAATTTAACTCTTAGACAATGTTATAGATATTGTCAAACATAGCCTACGTCAGTAGACAAAATCAAAGGTTTTTCTTTTGATTTTTCAAGGTAGAGTCTCACTCTAGCCCAGGCTGTCCTGGAATTGGCTATGTAGTAGTCTCAGGGTAGCCTTGAACTCACAGCAATCCTCTGCTTCCCGAGCACTAGGATTAAAGGTGTACACCATCATGCTGGCTCGTTAGTTTTTCTTGTAGTATTCATTTTCATTCAGTTACTGTTTCATATGAAACTTTCATAAAAATAACTTTGTCATTTCCTAGCCTTGGTGTTAATGATATAGGCCAACAATATATACATTGCTGCTCAGAGGTCTATGCAGTGCTCTAAGGATTAGAGTAGAGAAGCAAAAGAAATAATCTGCCCAAGGAGTAAAGATACAAGAAAGGATCGACCGAGAAGGCAGGAGACAACTAAAGGATAATTCGGTACTAACTGGAAGGAGCTGGGTGCTGGTGGGTAGATTATCAAGGGTGGAACATCCTAGGACCATCATAAAAAGACCTGGAAACCAGAGGCTTTGGAGTGCTGTGGAATCTCAAGTAGCCTGGGCGGGCTGGAACATGACATTCCAAATGGAGGTTCGTAGGGGAGGGGACAGCGAAGGCAGGCTGGCTATTCTTAGGAAGGGTGGCAGATGGCACACTGTTGGGTATGTGTTCAATAGTTGTTGGTGAAAAGGATTTTAAGTGAAACAGTGATGTGATCACTCGTTTTAAAAGGCCTCTAGCTGAGAAATCAATAGTCTGGGTGGATGGAGATACATTAGGCTAGATGCCAAGTCCAGGCTTGACACACCTTTTAGCATGTACAGTGCTAAAGACCAGCTCGTACCTTCCATGCCAGTATTCAGAGCATGGTGATCAGACTTATCTACCCAGTACCCCAAACACTGCTTTCTTTTTTTCTTTTCTTTTGGTTTTTTGAGGTAGGGTATTGCTCTAGCCCAGGCTGACCTGGCATTCACTATGTAGTCTCAGGGTGGCCTCGAACTCTCAGCAATCCTTCTACTTCTGCATCCCAAGTGCTGGGATTAAAGGTGTGCACCACCACACCCACTACCATACACTTTCTGTATGTATTAACTACAACACATATTTCTCCACAAGCAAAAAAAGAGAATCGGACACACACACACACACACACACACACACACACACACACACACAAAAGAGAATTAGGTCAATTTCTTCATGAAAAAAAAATTGTACTAAAGAACAAAGCATGAGTTAAGAGTTTTGTACCAAACTTTATTGTTAGTAACTGTATGAAAGTGACATCTCAGGTTATCAAAGATCATAATTTGTTTTGTAGAATATCAAAATCACAGGACACACTCCAAGAAGTGCATTAATACATTATTCTTGCAAACAATGATATGCACATGTCCTCTGATGAATATTAAACTACAAACCTTGAACTAAGCTTTTTGTTGTATTTATTCATTTACTTACTTATTTTTTTAATTTTTTTATTTTTTTTAGGTAGGCTCTCACTCTGGCCCAGGCTAACCTAGAATTCACTATGTAGTCTCAGGGTGGCCTCGAACTCATAGCGATCCTCCTACTTCTGCCTCCCGAGTGCTGGGATTAAAGACGTGTGCCACCACGCTTGGTGAAATAAGCCTTTTTATTTTTCCCTAGGGTCACTTACCTAGCTAATGGAAATCTCTGTGTCCCTTGCTAAAGGGAGAAACTAAATGGGCTTTGATTTGAGGAGCAGAGCATTCGTACTTTAAATCCCAGCCAAGAATCCCCACAAACAACGCCAGAGGAAAGATGGCCATTGCACATTTCTTTTTCTTTTATTATTATTTCATATTTTATTTTACTTTCTGCCATTCCATTTTTTATCTGCATGTGAAGTTTTCATGGGCTTCACCATTAATCTCCAACTGTTTCTTATCACCAGCTTTGTATCGGAAAAGTTCGTGGTTAGAAGTATTAGAAGATGACTATAAAGTGTTTTCTTCCTCCACCTCCTCTTCCTTTGCCTCTGCTTTCTGTTCTCTCCCTCCCTCTCTCTGTTCCTTCCTTCCCCCATTCCCATCCTCCTTCTTTTCAAGTAGGATTTCCTTTTATAAGTAAATGTATTTTTATTTATTTATTTACTCGAGAGAGAGAGAGAGAGAAAATGACAGAGAGAGAGAGACAGAGAACAGGTGTACTAGGGCCTCCAGTCACTGCAGAAGAACTCCAGACCCATGTGCTACCTTTTGCATCTGGCTTACATGGGTACTGGGCAATCAAGCCTGGGGTCCTTTGGCTTTGCTGGTAAATGGCTTAACCACTAAGCAATCCCTTCAGCCCATGGTTTCCTTTACTAGGTAGGCTTAGTACTCCCTTTGTAGCCCAGGATGGCCTAAAATTCACGGAAATTCTTCTGCTTCAACCTCCTGAGTGATGGTACGTCAGGTGTGCCACACCATGCCTGGCTCCAAGATACATTTTAGTGCACAAGAAGCAACAAGTTTTTTGGTGTTGTTTTGGCCAGTTAAATAGTGTTTATAGAATATTACACAGAAATATGTAGTTCTGTGCTAAGTCTGGGTGTTGTGTGATCAGAACATTAAAAAGGCTTAGATATCAGGCACCAGCCGGGTTTTACATTTCCTGTAAAGCCTAGGTCCTGGGGACGTGTTTGTTTTATTTTGTTCATTTCTGCAATGTTGGTGATGGAATCTAGACTCTTTCACATACTAGACAAATGCTCTATCACTGAGTTATATTCCCTGCCTTTTTACTTTTATAATTTTGAAACTGGGTCCCACTAAGTTGCCAAGGCAAACTCATGATCCCCCTGCCTTAGCCTCTGGAGTAGCTGGGATTGCAATCCTGTGCCACTAGGCCTGGATTATCATTTTCTTTTAACAAAAGGATAAGATTAGCCCATAGGAACCAAGTATGAAAGGAACAATTAAAAGACTGATGAGGGAAGACAGATTTTGGCTGAAAACAGATGGGAACAGCAGATCTGGAAGAAGCCGACAGTTAGAGCAGGGCTCCTTTCTGGAAGACCAGCATGGGTGAGCAGGTCTCTTTGAAGAAGGACCTAATAGAATGGTATGCATGGAAACACCTTTCCAAATTGAGCTCTCAGATAAGGGTGTGGTTGGGGGGCGGTGACCTCAAACACAACTCATCTTCCAGAAATGCTGCCAAAGGTCAAGTGTGTTTTCTGGAGCATGGCTCTCTGTGGAGTTAGATTCAAGTCCAACCAATGCTCATTGAGATCAGACCTCTCACAGCCAGCTTCCCAGTTGTCTTATGAACTAGTCACAGTTTTGCAATAATTCCAGAGGTACGTAGTAAATGAACCCCCTTTGCAGGTTAGGAAGTTGATTATGGGAGAGGTTAAGTGACTCACCTAATATTAGAGATATGATCATGACAGGGTCTGAATACAGACCTTGGAACCCTCCCCATTGAGATCTGTGCCTTTCCTCTAAAGGTTCTCTCTTTCCCTGTTCCATTTCTGCCCTAAAACTCATTGGAAACAGAAGCTGCAGGAGGTGTGTAATCAGAGGGACTAAACCAGACAGCCTTCCACTTGATGGTTCTCAGGGGACAAATCAAAGCCGGAAGGTAACTGCCAACAGAGCCAACTTGGTTTGGCTCAGGTGGATTAAGAGGTAAGTTAGAACTCACTGAATGATGTACCTACGGGCTCTCCTCTCCTCCCACCTTCTCTGCTACAAATGGAGCTATGGAAACTCTGCTGCTTCACTCCATCCATAAGCCACATATAGAGATATTTCAACAAAGAGCCACTCATTTAGAAATATTCTTTGACTTAAGAGTTAGCTGAGATGAAGCTGAAGCAAGGCATGTTTTGGAGAGTGGAGAGTCAGTTCGTCTTAACACCGGCGGCAGCGTGATAGTGCTGAGAGCAGGGGCGGTTAAGGAGTTGTGCTTTTGCCTGACGCTGGCGCTTCCCGTGGGGCGGTCCATTCTCGGGGCGGTATGTGGACCAGTGTGACCCTCACCACTATAAAGAACGTGCGATCGAAGCAGGTTACATGAAGAGATGGAAGAAAAGAAGCAAACCGCAGGGTAGTCAGCAGCCGACGCAAGCACGGAGCTGTGGTGCAGCAGGACAGGTGGACTCTCAGACAGTAGACATAAGACCACTCCAAGCCAGCTGGAACCAACCTAGCCTACCAAGAGAGATGACTGCTAACTGTCCTTAAATTCATTGTAATGCATCTGCTTATCATTAGCCTTGTAAAGTGTCTGTTTTTATCATGCATCTGACATCATGTCCCCAAATGAAAACTTCACAGAAAGATAGAAAAGGTCACTAAACCTGATTCTGAAAAAATACTGATCCGTTCTTGAAATTCCCACCTTTATTCCACCTTAACTCATGGATGTTCAGTTCCTCCATTGAAAAGTATCCCCCGACATAAGGCCTGGGATATATGTTTCTGGTACAGATCTCTAATTCTGACGACTTCAGAGGCTGACACATAAGGATGGCAAGTTTAAGGCCTGCTTGAAGTATAGAATAAGTTGAAGGCCAACCTGGGAAACTCAGGGCCTCTTGCTGCTGAAACAAGCTCTAGACACATGTGCCACTTTGTGCATCTGGCTTTATGTGAGTACTAGGGAATAGAACTTGGGCTGTCAGGCTTTGCAAGCAAGCACTTTTACTGGCTGAGCCATCCCTCCATCCTGAATGTCATCTCTCAGACCTACCTAGTCTTTACCATCCGCAATATGGTTATTATCCCCAATTCATCAATAGGAAAAAGAAGAAGAGTCACTGAGTAATTTCCCAAGTCACGTAGCTGGTACAGGATACTCACTCATGTAGCCTGGTTCTAGGCTACATGCTTGCCTTTGTGTTGATAGTGATAGGAACAAAAGGTTTCCAATAGAAGATGGAGGTTAGAGTCTTGACTACTCTTACTTCCTGTGGGATTTTAGAACGTGTCACCTGAACATTCTTTAGTTTTCAGATCTGCTTGCAGCATCTTTTCTCTGCTAATTGTACTGGATGCTTGGAATTTATGGTGAATGAGAACAGATCCCTGCTCTTGGGACGTTCACAGCAGAGGCGCTAATTATTATTAATTGATTATGACTGTAGGAAGTGCTGTGTGAGCACAGGGGTGTTCCCTAGGCTGAAGTGTGACATGACCACCCATTTGAATGTCTTCATATTTCTTGCATCATTTAACTATTATGGAGATAAAATGAGTGAGTACATCAGAACAGACTCTACAAAAGAAACAAATACATGCAATTTTATATATCAGCATCATGATTTCAAGGGCAAGTTCATATCTCTGATAATGTGCTTCAAATTGGTTAAAATTTTAATTTAATTTATTTATTTGAGAGAAAGAGAGAGAGAGAGAGAGAAAGAGGTGGAGGAGAATGGGTATGCCAGGGCCTCTAGCCATTGCAAATGAACTCCAGATACATGTGTCACTTTGTGCATCTGGCTTACATGGGTACTGGGGAATTGAACCTGCGTACTCAGGCTTTGTAGGCAAGTGCCTTAACCGCTAAGCCATCTTTCCAGCTCCAAATTGTTCTTTTTTAACATTTTATTTTTATTTATTTATTTATTTGACAAAAGAGGGAGAGAGAGAGAGAAACAATGGGTGTGCCAGGGCCTCAAGCCACTGCAAATGAACTGTAGACACATGTGCCCCCTTGTGCATTTGTGCAACATGGGTCCTGGGAAATTGAACCTGGGTCCTTTGGCTTTGCAGGTAAATGCCTTAACTGCTAAGCCATCCCTCTATTCTCCAAATTAGGTTTTTTTTTTTGTTTTTTTGTTTTTTTTTACTACCCACAGTAATCTATACAGACTCCAGTTATGTTTTAGATATTAAAGACCTTAGTAGGTGGCTCAGAATGATTTTTAGGCTTGCTAGCCTCAGGGGACACCCGGATAAGAAGGAAGTTGGAAAGAAAAACCAAATATACCTATAGCCATGCTGCACAAACGAACCAAACTTATGCTTTACAAACTTCAGAATGTTCATGTCATAAAACCATATAAGTCTATCCATCTTCCCTCTTTTCTCTCTCTATACGTACATACATATATGTATGTGCATATAATAACATATTTGCATATCATCTGAATATTTCCAATTATTTATTTGTTGGGTGTGTATGTGTTTGTGTATATGTGTTCATATATGTGAGTGCGGGCACACGCGAGTGCATGGGGAGGTCAGAGGACAACTGCTGTGCGTGAGCATCAGGAAATTTCTCTGCGAAGGTGTATGGTGATTACAGAAGGTTACCATAGCTTCTGGCTTTTTATGTGTTTCTGGGGACCATAACTCAGGCACTCAGAGTTACACAGCAAGCACTTTATTCACTGAGCCATCTTCTCAGCCCATGTTTTCCAACTTTTTTTTTTTCAATTTTTACTAACAATTTCCATGATTATAAAAAATTATCCCATGGTAATACCCCCCCCCCACTTTCCCCTTTGAAATTCCATTCTCCATCATATCCCCTCCCCATCTCAATCATTCTACTTGCATATATACAATACCAATCTTATTAAGTACCCTCCTCCCTTCCTTTCTCTTCCCTTTATATCTCCTTGTTAACTTGCTGGTCTCTGCTACTGAGTTTTTCCTTCTCATGCAGAAGCCCAATATCTGCAGCTAGGATCCACATATGAGGGAGAACATGTGGTGCTTGGCTTTCTGGGCCTGGGTTACGTCACTTAGTATAATCCTTTCCAGGTCCATCCATTTTTCTGCAAATTTTATAACTGCATTTTTCTTTACCGCTGAGTAGAACTCCATTGTGTAAATGTGGCATATCTTCATTATCCACTCATCAGTTGAGGGACATCTAGGCTGGTTCCATTTCCCAACTATTATAAACTGAGCAGCAATAAACATGGTTGAGCACATACTTCCAAGGAAATGAGATGATTCCTTCGGATACATGCCTAGGAGTGCTATAGCTGGGTCATATGGTAGATCAATCTTTAGCTGTTTTAGGAACCTCCACACTGTTTTCCACAATGGCTGGATCAGATTGCATTCCCACCAGCAGTGTAGAAGGGTTCCTCTTTTTCCACATCCCTGCCAACATTTATGATCATTTGTTTTCATGATGGTAGCCAATCTGACAGGAGTGAGATGGAATCTCAATGTAGTTTTAATCTGCATTTCCCTGATGACAAGTGACGTAGAACATTTTTTTAGATGCTTATATGCCATTTGTATTTCTTCCTTTGAGAATTCTCTATTTAGATCCATAGCCCATTTTTTGATTGGCTTGTTTAATTCCTTATTAGTTAACTTTTTAAGTTCTTTGTATATCCTAGATATTAATCCTCTATCAGATATATAGCTGGCGAAGATTTTTTCCCATTCTGTAGGTTGCCTCTTTGCTTTATTCACAGTGTCCTTTGCAGTGCAAAATCTTTGTAATTTCATGAGGTCCCATGTTTTCCAACTTTTAACCAGATAATTTTTGCAATCTGATCTGACCTTGTTATCTTATATATTAAATAAATAAATAAATAAATAAATAAACCAGGCATGGTGGCTCATGCCTTTAATCCCAGCACTTGAGAGGCAGAGGTAGGAGGACTGCCATGAGATCAAGGCCGCCCTGAGACTACAGAGTGAATTCCAGATCAGCGTAGGCTAGAAAATCCTACCTCAAAAAACCAAAATAAATAAATAAATAAACCAAAAAATTCAAAATTTTGATTATATATTTTGAATGCAGAATTTAAGTAAGTGAGGGAGTCAGTAATGTTCCAGAATGCAATAAGGTTAATATGTCTTAGAGATAATATGTTTTAGAGTTTCATGTTCAAAATCTCTAGCCAACCTAAGTAAATTTTTATCTTCTTGTGGGTAGTTAACTATCATTTCAATGACTATTTTTTTTGTTTGTTTGTTTGTTTTTGTTTTTCAAGGTAGGGTTTCACTCTATCTCAGGCTGACCTGGAACTCACTATGTTGTCTCAGGGTGGCCTTGAACTCATGGTGATCCTCCTACCTCTGCCTCCCGAGTGCTGGAATTAAAGGTGTGTGCCACCATGCCCAGCTTCAATGACTATTTTTACTGAAAATCTCTTTAATTTAGAGTTTTTCACTGTGTCTTCAGCTAGGGAAACACTGTTCAATTTCTTGGAAACTCGGATTTCTACACACATATTTTATGCTTTGAATCATTAAATAAATGAAGCTGCTTATCATTTCAAACAGAAAAGTCTTAACTTTTCAAATGGCCAGGGTTCTTTTAGCTATGATGGAAGGAATTCTATTGAAATGTCCTTGGTTACAGGTGTGGGCTTGTGACTGGAGACAAAGCAGTGCATCACAGAGAAAGAACCAGAGATGAGCTTCACCCTAACATTTAGGCTCATGCATCCCAGCAATCTTCCCCTGTGGGTTTATGGGAGGTAAGACCCACTGCTCATGTCCATCTCTGTCTTTATCCTTCTGTAGCTCTGATTCTACCCAAGAAATCTTTCCTAGGTTTCTGTTGAGTTCTTTTTTTTCTTTTGTAATTTATGCACATACTGAATCCCAGATTTCTGCATATCATTTCATAAGGGAAAAGTTTGATCTATTCAGACAATATCTTTTTTGAAGGAGCACAGTGCCGATACTATTTGATCCCACCTTCGGATTTGAACGGAGCCACTGGGTCTTTGGGTAACAAGTAAGAAAAGGAGGTTTTTTAAAAGGCCAAAGGTTTTGCTTCCTTTGTTGTGTCTTCTGCCCTGCCCATTCTGACCTGGTGATGGCTGATTCGGGGGAAGGATGATGTCAAGATACTCTTGGGCCGTTTGCATGGAAAAATAGGAATTTATGTGTCTTCCCTTCAGGATGATTGATTCTATGGGTCCACATTTATCACCTAGTTCCTCTTTACCAGCTCATCTCTGCCCATTGCAGGGTGACCTCATTAATGCTTCCTGGCCCTTCCTGCTACACAGGGTGCCTGGAGGCTCTGTGTGTAAGGGTTCGTGAGAGGCTGGGTCATGGAGTTAGGCACTCTCCTTCCTATCAACCTGCTGGGAAAAACACAGGGACCATGCTCCCATGTGCCACATGAAGGGGATAGAGAGGGCTCATCTTGTTGACATCATCCATGGTTCAATAACTGTCAGACAGACGACAGGCCCCAGACTACTGAGTCTTCTGCTCTCAGGGGTCAGTTCACCATCCCAGAGGGTCTGCTATGCAGACAGTAGAGAACAGACCCCCACGTGGGGCCAGGCATCAGGCCACAGAGTCAACTGCACACAGCCCTGGAGTGTCTATTCTATTTAAGTAGGATATTTAAAACCTTCAGGGGAAAACCAATGGTCATGTTTTCTATCTAATGTCAAAGTTGGGTACATTTTTTGTGGTGAAATAAAGAAGCTTCAAAGAGATTTTGCACTTGAAGCAGTCCCTTCGTGTCCCTCTCTCACCCTTTCCTACTTTCCCACTCCTCTGCAGCTTAGGGAATTTCAGTGGGAAAATTGGAACATAACATCCCATGACTGTGTTCTCCATACATTGGGTCATGACCCACTAGTGGGTTGTGAAAATAAATTTAGTGGGTTACAGCTGACATTAAAAAATTAAACAAGACATATAAAGTAGAACATCTGGGCTGGGATGAAAAGTATTAGTTATTGATGGTCATGGTAAAGACATATTTCAAAGCTGCTGTCTTAAGTAATAAGTTTTGTTTTTTAAAAAATATTCTTTGGGGAGGGAATATGATGGAGAATGGAATTTCAAAGGGGAAAGTGGGGGGTGGGGAGGGAGGGTATTACCATGGGATACTTTTTATAATCATGGAAAATGTTAATAAAAATTGAGAAAAAAAATTTCTTATTTATTTGGAAGGGGAGAGAGAGAAAGAGAGAGAGAGAGAGAGAGAGAGAGAATATGAATGGACATACCAGGGCCTCTTGCTATTGCAAGTGAACTCCAGACATGTGAACTACTTTGTGCATCTGGCTTTACATGAGAACTAAGGAATTGAACCTGGGCCACCAGATTTTTCAAGCAAGTGCCTTTAACCACTGAGCCATAGCCTCAGCCCAAGCAATAAGTTTTCAATAACTTTTTTCTATACCAAACACAATCATTAAAAATATTAAGGTTATTTCTGGGAGAAGGGAAGTAATATCTTTTGGGGAGGAAGCCACTGAAGGATTGCCTATTCTCCACTAAATAAACATCCAACCCTGATTATGCAAGTGACCCTAATTTAAATCAGTGGGTCAAAAAAATAAAATAAGAGGAACAAGGCAAAGAAGTAGGATAGGGATCGAATTGAGAAGAGTTTTAATGGGAAGGGAGAGGGCAGGGAGAGGCTAAGAGGGATCAAAATGCATTGTATGAAATTGTCAAAAAGAAAAAATAGGTCTGTGAAAAAAATACTAAAGTTGATTAAAAGTAATATTTTATGTGTGTGTGTATGTATCCTACTTCAAGGCAGGTGTGTGTGTTTATGTGTTTATGAGAGTATGTACTCCAGTTCCTGGTTCTTATAGAGGAACACTTTGTTAGAAAATGAAATCTTTTCACACAGTTCTTTACTTTAAGCTCTTTCTGTTGCATGACTACTTTAAAAAGTTTGAAATATGAAATTGTTTAGATATTGGTGTCCAAGTCATATAATTTCTCTTCCAGATGTCCTGCTTAACTGAGTTTTTTCCCAGCCTGTGTATATAACCCCACACTCAGAAGCATTGCTTATGTTAGAATCATCTGTGGCTATGACCTTTGCCTTTATTGATTTGTTTTCTTTTTTCTCTATTTTTAATGTTGCCTTTGAGATTAAAGTCATTTTTCTTCTGCCATACTAGGTGAATAGTGACTGTGCTCTTGGGAAGTGGGAATTTTGATACAAAGAAAGGGCAGTACCATAAAGTGTTTTTTTTTTTTTTCTTTTGTTAGTTTTGTTTATAGTAATTCTATTCAGGGGGCAGGAGAGCTGGCTCTGAGGGTAAGAGTGCTTGCTGTGCCTGAGAACCTACATTTGATTTCCCGTACCCATATAAAAAGTCAGACATGGCCCTGCACGTCTGTTACCCCAGAGCTGATGGAGACAGAGAAAAGAGGATCACTGGGACTCCTTGGTCAGCCAAACTGAAAAAAATGGTGAGCTCCAAGTCAATGACAGACTCTGCCAGAGAAAAATGGTGGAAGGGTGATAGGACCAGATGTCCTCCTCTGGTCTTTACACATGAGCACGTGGGACTGCACCTCTGCACACATACATACATACAGCGCACACACACACACACACACACACCCCTATTCATATAGCAATGAGATATGAACACTGTCTCATACAGACAAAGGTTATTTAGCTTGAACTAGAATGTTCTAATAGCAGCTGGTATTTATGTGACACTTAAATAGCTAGAGCTATTCAAAGCACTTCAGAGGTGTTATCTTATTCAGTCCTCACAACAGCCCTAAATGGGAGGCATTGCTACTATTCCCATTCTTCCTAAGTGGAAACTGAGTATCACATAAGTTATTTTCCTAAAGTGCCACAAGTCTAGATTAAAGATTGTAGAGGCATGGTCTATCTTCTTCAGCCCTGTGTCCAAACACTGGTCCTTCTCTAGGACTCTTTTTATAAATTCATTTTTAAAATTTTTATTTATTTATGTACAAGCACACACACACAACCACACACAGAGGTAGAGAGAGAGAAGACAAACAGAGAAAGAGAGAATGGGTGCACCAGGGCCTCCAGTCGCTACAACTCCAGACACATGTGCTACTTTGTGCACCTGGCTTTATGTGGGTAATGGGGGAATCAAAGCTGGCTCATTAGGCTTTGCAGGCAAGTGTTTTAACCACTGAGCCATCTCCCCAGCCCCCTTTGTTAGTATTCTTAAACTATCTCCTGCTGCTTCCTTATAAATAAAATAGAGACAGCAGATCATATTTCTCCTGTTCATTCGTGCATGTACTTATTTGATTCAACAAATATTGATCGACTACCCACCATCTGCCAGGGTGTATGCTAGGTGGTGGGAAGATGTGTGATTGGTTGCGTCAGATATGATAAATCCACAGTGCAAAGAGAAGTATGCCCATGCTTGGTTTCAACCACGGTTGTCTGTGAACTCTGCCGGTGATTAGAAAAAGGATGGAGAGAAGAGGCATGTTCCGTGGAGCCAATTTTAGGAACCTTAATAATAGCAACGCTTTCAGTGTGTATCATAAATTAATTTTGGTGCCAGCAATCCAGTTATTCCTAAACTTTCTTCTGAAAAAGAACTGCAGATATGATGCAGTTTTACAGCCAATTTGCTTAACTTCACAACTGTACGGAGGTGGCTAATAAACTAGCTTAACTTTTTTTTTTTTTAATCTAATTTATTAGTTTTCTTTTCAGTAAATACAGGCAGTTTGGTACCATTATTTAGGCTCATCTGTGATCTACCCCCTCCCATTAGACCCTCCTTGTTAATGAAAATGGGTCGTGCATTGTGGAGTTAGCCCCCAGTTATTAGTATGATAAATGTCTCTGCAAATCATGACCCAACATGTAACTCTGACATTCTTTCCGCCCCCTCTTCTGCAAGATTTCCCTGAGCCATGTTGGGTTCATTTTTGGTCTGCTTCAGTGATGAGGTGTTGGGGGCCTCTGAGGCTTTGGCTCTCTGATTTGGTAGGAGTTGATTTTTCTCTGCGTTGATCTCCTTCCCCTTTGTGAAAACTAGCTTAACTTTTAAGTATTATCCCATCCTATTGTCTGGGGCTGGGGAGGGGCCGCGGGGGAGCTCAGAAGGTGGCCGTAGCTGCAGCGAGAGCAGTAGCAAGTACGATAATGCTTACGAGTAAGGGGCCTTGGTGAGCTTTTATCATTATTATCTTTGAGACAGGACCTCATGCGTCCTAGTTTGGCCTCAAACTTATTATAACCTTAAACTCCTGACCCTCCTGCCTACATCTACCCAGTGCTGGGATAATAGAGACATGGAGCAGCACACCTCTTGATGTGGTATTTGGGAGCAACCCCAGGGCATCATACATGATAGGGAGCCACCTCGTGCATCTGGTTTTTGTGGGTACTGGGGAATTGTACCTGGGTCCTTTGGTTTTGTTGGCAAGCACTTTAACCACTAAGCCATCCCTCCAGCCTGAGAGTTATATCTTTTTTAAAAAATATGTTTTTATCTATTTGCAAGCATATATATATAGAGAGAGAAAAAGAGTAGATATGCCAGGGCCTCTTGCCACTGCAAACAAACTACAGATGCATGTGCCATTTCTGGCTTTATGTGGGTACTGGGGAATTGAACACAGACCACCAAGCTTTGTAAACAAGTGCCCTAACAGCTGAGCCATCTGTCCAGCCTGCATTGTACTTTTGGTTAGGTTTTCAGTACCAGGTAGGCATTCCTACTGTGTATGTTCCTATGTATAGGTAACACAGGCTATTGTTTGGCATGTTTTGGAGAAAAGTACATAAATCATATTGTTAATATTCTGTGCCATTTGTGTGTCTCATGTAACATTCTGTTCGATAGATGGATTGCTCTGTAAAGTGTGATCAGTAGACATAACTGCATGTAGTACGAAGACTTTAAAATAAGTCAAATGTATAAGGCACAGTATTCGGCACACCATGGAGACTTAAGAGAGAGACATTCCCTTTCGATATCCAGTGAAACTGCATGCCACATCTGGCAGCTGAAAGATAGCTGTCTCTTGCCTTGTTCAACTGCAGTGTTTGAAGTACAGGCTACCACCAAACATCCCCACAGAGAGCAAGAGGGCCACATACAGGACGCTGAGCTGATGATAAGAGTTAGCATCTAATGCTCTCAGCCTCCATAGGCTGCTTCACATGGTCATAGTCACAACTCATTACTTCAAACTTGGCTTAGATTTCCCAATGTGAAAAATATAAGAGTACGTACAAAAGCACCTTACACACAGAATTCTTTGAAAATTCTATATTAATCATGTCTAATGAAGTGATTTCACAAACATAACAAATTGTGTAATTTCATATGTTCCAATCCCATTTTTCTCTGTCTATTCTTTCCAAGCTCTTGCACAATTCTCTATTTTTGCTGTTTTGTCTTTACTTGCATCTGCTAAAGCAAACGTATTGTGAAATTGCCAGTTGTCTTATAAATATTCAAATCTCACATTGCTTTTATGGAGAGGGTTTTAGTGCTCCTGGAACCCCAATAAACTCCGATCAATCATTCGTACTATAAAAATGTGGTAGGTCAGAAATTGAATCATTTGCTCAAGTTTTAGGTTTCTTATATTATGTGGTCTTATGTTGGTAGAAGGCTTGCCTACATAATGTCAAAACATATGCAATTCTCTTATTCCAGTAAAAATGTTCAATTTGTAAAGGGTTATTTTTTAAAGCTGATTTCTTAACTTTGTAGAGGGTAAACAACTGATTTACTAATGAAATATTTTGCTTTTCTACAAATTATTTGTTTCTTGTGTAAATATAACCACAGTCAGAGAGAACACAAACATTTGCTCCTAGTAAACAACATTGAAAAGGAGAAATTCTCACCGCCTCAGTGTAGTAAAACATGTTGAATCACATCTCCACAGTAAAGATCGTGGGAGGGATACAAGCTTATACTGCAAAGGTTTATTATTTTCCAATTGAACTTGACTTCCTCGTAAAAGCCAGCACCCAGACTTCAATTAGAAATACAGTGGATGGCAGTTGTGTATAAATCTGATTAATAACCTATCTGAAAATCCCACTTCCACAAGCTGATTAAAGATGAGGTTGATCATCTAATAAAATGGAACTCCTAGCTCTCTAAATTATACATATGGGCAGAGGAGTTAGTTGTTAACAAGGTGATGCTTTAAGGGATCATTTGGTAGTACTTTTCTTTCTTCTTTTTTGGTAGTTCTTTTCTTGAAACAAGATCAGAACGAGGAGAGTATAATTAACAAGACATCTTAAAAAACTATTATGCCAAAGCTCTTAGCTTTGCATAATTCTTGCTCCCTATTTATAATCATGACATATTGTACAATTGCTGAGGAGATCTTTAAAATGTCTATTGTATTTGTACCAAACATTTTCAATCTTTAGAGGAGGTTAAAATGGTCTACAAATTGTATAACATATTACCACATTATTTATTTAAATAAATATTTAACTGAACATTCAGTACCTAATGGTTGACTTGGTTCTAAGACCTCAAGTACCTGATGACATGAGATTATTCTTTATAAATGAGCCCTTCTCCCTATAGACTGTGCACTGCCTCTGTTCTGCCCTCCCAAAATCCTTGGCTACCTCTGGGAATTCAAATGGAATCCTAATTCAAATATTGTTCAAGTAATTATTTGAAAACGAGGGCAAGAGTTTTGCATAGATTCTTGGCATGAGGTAATACAAAAGACTCTAGTTTCCTAAATATCTTAATCATATCACATTTATGGCTACCATTGATAGTTGTAGACTCTCATTTTCCATGGGGTTACAGGTAGTCCTTACTTGACATAGGAATGTGAAATGACAAAAGTAACCATGTGTATTAGATTTCTTTGGCTGTAACAAAATGCCCAAGATAAACAATCTCTAAGGAGGAGAAATGGTTTATTTTGAGTCACACTTTTTTTTGGAAGCCTCAGCTAATGACTGGTTTGCCTAGTGCTTTGGTGCCTGTGAATCTATCATGGTTGGAGTTAGTAGCAGAGAAGGATACTCATCTCATTGTGTCTAGGACGAGAGAAAGAGAGAGAGAGCGAGAGAGAGAGACTTTGAGGCAAGAGGTACCAAGTTGTTCAGGCCAGCCTGGACTACATAGTAGTACTTTGTCTCAAAAAAACCGAAATCAAACCAAAACAATAACAACCCCCACCAAACAAACCAAGAAACCACCTTAAAAAAAGAGGGGAGAGTCTGGGATTTTAATGTCTCTTCAATGTCCCCTACAAGAACATGCATCCATGACTCAACTTCCTCTCATCAGGCACCACTTCCTGGAGTCCACTGTTTTCCAATTGCTGGGGACCCAGCCTTTAATATATGGTTCTTAGGGGGGCAACTTATTCCAAACAGCACTGTGCAAGCTGAAATATGCAAAGTTATCTTAATCATCAATGGAAAAGTCTCTCTAGTTCTGTGACTTTCAACATATCTTTCAAAATACTAATGTTACTATTAGTGGCATTGTTAATGTGACATTTATCTTACTATGGGTTAGAAAACTATGAGGGTAAAAGCAGTTAAGACTGATACTTTTCAAATTAATTAATTAATTAGTGAGGGAAAGGTAGAGAGAGAGAAGGAGAGAGAATGGGCATGCTAGGGCCTCTAGCCAGTGCAAATGAACTACAGATGCATATGCCACCATGTGCCACTGGTTTACATGGGTTCTGGGGAATTGAACTTGGGTCTTTAGGCTTCACAGGGAATACCTTAACCACTAAGCAATATCTCCAACCCTTTTTAAATTTAAAAAAAAATTTTATTTTGTTCATTTATTTGAGAGAGAGAGAGAGAGAGAGAGAGAGAGAGGAAAATTGGCAGGTCAAAGAAAGAGAGAGAGAAAGAGAGAGAGGATGGGTACACCACAGTCTCCAGCCTCTGAAACAAACTCCAGACACATGTGCTCCCTTGGGCATCTGGCTTATGTGGGTCCTGGGGAATCAAACCTGGGTCCTTTGGCTTTGCATGCAAGTGCCTTAGCCCCTAAGCCATCTCTCCAGCCCTCAGACTCCCTCCCCTTTAAAAAATATTCATTTATTTATTTAAATCTAATTGTTAATTAGTGTACTTTCATTTGAAATACTAGAAACATTGAGACTTAAAACATGATTTTTCTATCCAGTGGCTAATTTGCACAAGTCTTCATCTTATTCTCATATAACTTGTGATGTGGAGCAAATATTGTTTCTATGCCTGAGCTTATTGTTAGACAACTGTTTGGATGAGCTTCCTTATTTTACCTTTTGCATTCAATGCCCTAAAATATATTGGAGAACTTCTTCAATCCGAAGATTTCTGCTGGTGTCTCTTCCTGTGTGATATCCTTATTCATCTTGCTACAATCACTTCCTTGTTTATGGTGAGAAATTGATTCGCTGAGTTCCTTTGAGTACACCTCCAGTTTCTCCAAAGGCCACAAACAGTGTGACCTTCCTATGCTCACTGTTTATTCTTTAACACCATGGTCACTAGTCACCATGCACTTACAGTTACCATTTTTTCTACTTTTGTTAGTCGATTCCCTTTCTCAATCATCCATTTTCGCAAGATGTCCTGTGGGGTTGTCTCTGACAGGTAAGAAAGCCATTCAGGTAGTTGCTCACAGGTACACTCTGCTGAGCCTGCCCACTTCTCTGAGTTCTAACTCAGAAAGCATAACCTTCCCATGTGTTTTCTTTTTTTTCTCTTTCTCTCTCTCTCTCTTTTGATTCTGGTGGAAAACCCAAGTATGCTTGCTTTGACATTTTTGGGCTTTCCCACCTTTTTCTCAATAAATCTCCTTTGCCTTATTCATGCCTTATTATCCATGTGCCTAATCTTTCATAACCATGAGACAAAGGACTGACTAGTATAAAATGAAATGAAGGGCTGGATGGATGGCTTAACCATTAAGGCGTTTGCTTCAAAGCCAAAAGGACCCAGGTTAGATTCCCCAGGTCCCACATTAGCTAGATGCGCAAGGGGGCACTCACATCTTCAGTTTGTTTGCAGTGCCTAGAGGCCCTGGCACACCTATCCTCTCTCTCTCCCTCTTTCTCTGTCAAATGAATCAATAAAATATTACAAAAAAAAAAAGAAATGAAAATCTGCATCACTTTGACTTTGACACGTTCCTTATGGCATTTATATACCCATACACACACATTTAAACACACACACACAATTTATTAAAGTAGGTAAATAAGAGAAGTAAAAAGAAAGCATCACACTGGAACACTTTTCTGTCTGCAGAGACTGAAAAGCAGATGCTCAGTAGCCACACACTTCCCTGACACACTTCAAAAGATATGACAACATCCATCGTGGACCAGGGTGTGCGTCCATTATTTCCATAGCAATCTGTGAACTGAGCTAGTGATGAAATCAAATTTGTGCAATTGCTCACAGCTAATATGCCATGCTCACTAAAACTTGAACCATGCTGTTGAGGAGCTGCTGTTACTTAACTAAACCATGGCGCCTGAAATTGATGTTTATTAAAACTATGCAGGGGTTGGGGCTGGAGAGATGGCTTAGCGATTAAGGCATATGTTCTATTCTCCAGATCCCACGTAAGCCAGGTACACATGGTGGTACATGTGTATAGAGTTTGTTTGCAGTGGCTAGAGGTCCTGGCACATCCATTCTCACTTCACCCCCTCTCTCTCCCTCTGTCTGTTTCAAATAGATAAACAAAATGTGGAAAAAAAAACATGCAGGGCACAGACTCCTTATATTTGATCCCTTTAAACAATGTTAGGTTAAAAGTGCAGGATCAGATGATCACAGCAGGAGAACCATTTATTTCCTTACACTGAGAAAGCTTGTGTCCAATTTTAAATCTTAAGTAAAATATATAATTTTTTTAATTTATTTTTTTTAATATTTTTATTCATTTATTTGAGAGTGACAGACAGAGAAAGAGGCAGGTAGAGAGAGAGAGAGAATGGGCGCACCAGGGCCTCCAGCCACTGCAGACGAACTCCAGATGCGTGCGCCCCCTTATGCATCTGGCTAACGTGGGTCCTGGGGAGTTGAGCCTTGAACCGGGTCCTTAGGCTTCACAGGCAAGTGCTTAACCACTAAGCCATCTCTCCAGCCCAAAATATATAATTTTTTTAAATATATAATTTTAATCAATTTTTCATGTGGAGTATTAAAGAAAAATAAGACTAGTCTCGTTGCTTGTCCTTACAATCAATAACTGGAGATATTGATCAAACTCTCAGTGACAATGTCTTACATTGACATGAAAGTTCATTTCCAAGGATTGTATTTGAGCAATGCACTATTCTTCCCAATAGAATTGATTCTACATTAACTTTTTCTCTCCCAACATAAGATTCAGCACTATAACTAACTCACAACACTTCCTCTTGTTCATTCATTCATACTTAAAACAATGACATTATATAAAACAATGACATTGAATTGATAGGACAAAGATTGGTGTTTAGATGAAGGAATAATATTCCTGTATTATACACACACTAGTTCTGCTGTGAGGCTCCTTTGAGACTATGCATTTATTCCATCAGGGAACAATTTGAGCATAACGTAAACTTTTCATTTGCCCATGCAGGACTTCCCATGAGGGTGCAGAAAACCCAGGCGAACCATGCTGAACAGAAAGACACAAGATGCACACCCCTCAAGTGCTGCCCACTCTTTCCTCTCACCACGTGCACCAGGAGCCATGTCCCTCCACACCTAGTGAGACAGTTGTCAGTTGACATTCAGACAGCGCTCCTTCTATCATGGTATAATAGCAAAATGTTATAGTCTTTCTGACTCTCATTTCTATAAGCACATCTCAGGACCTTTTCAAGGTTAAAATCATATATTTATTGTAATATGTGTGCATTTATTAACTACTAACGATGAGGAAAACTGTTCTACTGGTTTTATTAGGATCCTATCTCTTTTTTATGTGCCTGACAATGGTGTGCCCCAACTCCTTAAGACGTGTAATTTTATCGTGCACTTTTGCATGGTACAGTGATTTTTTTGGAAACATTCTTATTGGTTTTATATATAGATGTATGCTCTAACTAGAATGTATACAAGTTTTTGTCTACCAAGATAAAATCCACTTCTATAAAATTATTGAAGTTTGGGGCTGGGAAGATGGCTTAGCGGTTAAGCGCTTGCCTGTGAAGCCTCAGGACCCCGGTTCAAGGCTCGTTTCCCCAGGACCCACGTTAGCCAGATGCACAAGGGGGCGCACACGTCTGGAGTTCGTTTACAGTGGCTGGAGGCCCTGGCGTGCCCATTCTCTCTCAGTCTCTCTCTGCCTCTTTCTCTGTCTATCTCTTTCAAATAAATAAATAAATAAATATAAAACAAAAAACATTTAAAAAAAAATTATTGAAGTTTGAATGCTTGGGTCCATTGTAAATATTGCTTTTCAAGACTTCCAGCATCTTATGTTTGACAAAGCCAGGTCTTATAAAGAGAATGAGCGCCCAGTGTGACCTCTGTCTACAGCAGACCTGACTGTGGGGCTGTCTGCCTGCCTTGTTGGTAAAATCCAGAGTGGGTGAGATTTTCAGCTCCTGCAGACCAATGCTCTTTTCTTTCTTCCTTCCTTCCTTCCTTCCTTCCTTCCTCCCTCCCTCCCTCCCTCCCTTCCTTCCTTCCTTCCTTCCTTCCTTCCTTCCTTTCTTTCTTTTTTGAAAGAGCACGCCAGGCCACTGCAAAGGAACTCCAGCCTCATGTGCCCCCTTGTGCATCTGGCTAACTTGGGTCCTGGGGAATCGAGCCTCGAACCAGGGTCCTTAGGCTTCACAGGCAAGCACTAAACCGCTAAGCCATCTCTCCAGCCCACCAATGCTCTTTTCATGCCTAGCTTTGAATTGTCTATACCACTTGTTCTCCAATTTGCTTCAGCATCATCTGGAAGGCTTGCCAAATTACACATTGCTGAGTTTCTGGTTCCTTAAATCTAGGGAAGGACCCAAGTGTGTCCATTCCCAGTAAGTTCCCAGGAGATGTAGGGCCAACTTACCCACTAGGTACAGTGTCTGTAATCCATTTGATTTTTAGTGGATCATGAAAGTCTTCAATATCAATTTTGCTTCAAATCACAAGAAAATAACCCAATAATGAATGCATATAAAAATTCCCATATTGGGCTGGAGAGATGGCTTAGCGGTTAAGCGCTTGCCTGTGAAGCCTAAGGACCCCAGTTCGAGGCTCGGTTCCCCAGGTCCCACGTTAGTCAGATGCACAAGGGGGCGCACGCGTCTGGAGTTCGTTTGCAGAGGCTGGAAGCCTTGGCGCGCCCATTCTCTCTCTCTCCCTCTACCTGTCTTTCTCTCTGTGTCTATCGCTCTCAAATTAATAAATAAAAAATTTTAAAAAAAAATTCCCATATTATATTTATCTTCACATCAATGCAGCCAAAATATTAATTGTAATTTGTTTTTGTTTGTTTTGAGGCAGGGTCTTTATTCCAGCCCAGGATGGCCTCAAACTCACAGTGATCCTACCTCAACATCTGGAGTACTAGAACCAAAGGTATGAGCCAACACAGCCAGTTATAATTTCTTTTTAAACAAAGAAAGGGACCTACAAAGACAAAAGTAGCCCTAGTCTCTAGAAGTTTGTCGTGGCCATGGTGGCAGTGCTGTAGAAGGAAGGGTCTTGTGCTCAGTGCGAGAATGGCGTCTCCAGGAGACATGTGGGTGCGTGACAGAGTAGCGCAGCTGACGCTCATTTCTGGCCTCTGCATGTGCCTGCATGGGATGTGAGCCTCGGCACTCACACATGCGTCCCCGGCACCAGCCATACATGCTGCAAGAATAACCACAGATAAGCCGGGCATGGTGGCGCATACCTTTAATCCCAGCACTCGGGAGGCAGAGGTAGGAGGATCGCCATGAGTTCAAAGCCACCCTGAGACTCCATAGTGAGTCCCAGGTCAGCCTGGGCTAGAGTGAGACCCTACCTTGAAAAACCAAAAACAACAACAAAAGAATAGCCACAGATAAACCACAAGCCTACTCCAGAGATAGCAATTATATTTTTGTGTGGTTTAAAAATTATTTTTGGGGCTGGAGAGATGGGTTAGTGGTTAAGCACTTGCCTGTGAAGCCTAAGGACCCCGGTTCGAGGCTGGATTCCCCAGGACCCACGTAGCCAGATGCCCAAGGGAGCGCAGGCGTCTGGAGTTCGTTTTCAGTGGCTGGAAGCCCTGGCAAGCCCATTCTCTCTCTATTTGTCTCTTTCTCTCCCTCTCTCTCTCTGTCACTCTCAAATAAATAAATAAAAATGAACAAAAAATTTTAAAAAATTATTGTTGATTGCTTCACATATGGTATTCTTTAAAATATTTTTGTTTATTAATTTGTAAGAAAAGAGAGAGAGAGAGGCTGTAGAGATGACTTAATGGTTAAGGCACTTGCAAAGCCTAACAAGCTGGGTTTAATTCCTCAGGACCCTCGTAAAGTGGTGCATATGTCTGGAATTTGTTTGCAGCACCTGGAGGCCCTAGTGCACACACTCTCTCCCTCTCTCTCTTTCACTCTTTCTCCCTATCTCTCTTTGCTTGAAAATAAATAAAAATATAAAAGAACTTAAGGGCTGGAGAGATGGCTTAGCGGTTAAGCACTTGCCTGTGAAGCCTAAGGACCCCGGTTTGAGACTTGGCTCCCCAGGACCCACATTAGCCAGATGCACAAGGGGGTGCACGTGTCTGGAGTTTGTTTGCAGTGGCTGGAGGCCCTGGCGCACCCATTTTCTCTCTCTCCCTCTTTCTCTCTCTGTCTGTTGCTCTCAATTAAATAAATGAAAATAAAATATTTAAAAGAACTTTAAAAAAAAGTAGAGAGAGAATAAAAGTGGGCATGCCAGGATCACTTGTTCCTACAAACAAACTCCAGATGCATGATGCACCACTTTGTGATTTAGTTTTACATGGGGCATTGAACTTAGGCTGGCAGGCTTTGCAAGTCAGCGCTTTTTTTTTTTTTTTTTTTGAGGCAAGCCCAACAGACTGGCATTTTTAAAATATGAGACAATAAGAGTGAGAGCGAGAACGAGAGAGAGAGAGAGAGAGAGAGAGAGAGAGAGAGAGAGAATTGACCTGCTAGGGCCTCCAGCTATTGCAATCCAACCCCAGATGTGTACACCAACTTGTGTGCATGTGTGACCTTGCACGCTTGCATCACTTTTTGTGTCTGGCTTATGTGGGACCAGGAGAGTTAAGCATGGGTCCTTAGGCTTCCCAGGAAAGTGCCTTAATCACTAAGCCATCTCTGCAGCCCACAAGCAAGCACTTTTAATAGGTGAGCCATCTCCTCAGCTCTATATGATAATTATAAAAACAGATAATACGGTTTACCATGCTTGTTATTTTACTTTCAATCTTAGCAATATATTACACGTATAATACATCATACACCGCAGAAAAGGTTACGCACTGAGGCAAAGGTTATCAAAGGTTGTACATCATCTTGGTTTTTATATAACTGATTAATGATTGTTGAAGGTTTATACTGTTTCTGATTTTTTGGTTGATGTTTTAAACAATGCTTTGATGACCAACTTTTGTGCTTGTGAGCATTTCTTTAATTTCTACCAATTAAATATTCCTTTAATTTGTAGATATGCACTGTAGGCTATAGAGACTGGTATATTTAAAGTTTTTAGTTCATATTTTTAAACTGATTTTTTTTTTCAAAACGTAGATTTTTACCTATTTATATGCAAGCAGAGAGAAAGGGGGGCAGAGAGAGAGAGAATGGGCACACCAGGGGCTTTTGTCACTGCAAGCTCCAGACGCATGTACTGCTTTGTGTAACTGGCTTTCGGTGGATACTGGCAAACTGAACCCAGGCCCAAAGCCTGTGTAAGCAGGTGCCTTTGTAGTTGCTGACCAATCTTCCCAGCTCCTCAAACTGTGCTTTACTTCTAGGACTTCTCCAGTCATAGGGACAAAGTGGTATTGTGTAGTGAAGTTCATTCAATTATCAGGTGTATAATGATCACATGACATTTATCAATTACTGAGATCTGGAGCAGATCTCAGAAAAGGCCATCTCTAGTGGATAGCAGTGAGTATGGGAAGGGGGACAGCGGGAAAAAAGAAGAGGCAGAGAGAGGCAGACAACCTGGGCTCTGGTAACCTACTTGTTTCCTCTGCTCCCCGGTCCTTCCATTCATATTCTGGCAGAAAATTTTCTCTGCTGCAGCTGGAGAGGCATTGATGGTGGGGGAAAATTACAGAAGCTTTAAAATCTTTAAAAATTTTACCTTGGCTGGGCGTGGTGGTGCACACCTTTAATCCCAGCACTCGGGGGGCAGAGGTAGGAGGATTGCCATGAGTTCGAGACCACCCTGAGACTCCATAATTAATTTCAGGTCAGCCTGGGCTAGAGTGAGACCCTATCTTGAAAAACCAAAAAAAAAAAAAAAAAAAAAAAAAAATTACCATGTTACATTTAGTGCTTTGGGGCCAAGCACTGAGTAACTAGTTTATCCAAGCCACCACTCTGAAGAACTTCCAACTCAAAGGTTACTTGTTTTTGTCTTTAGCTTGTGGCTTTTCTCTCTCTCTCTCAAATGTATACATAAAAATAGAAACAAAATTTAAAAAGTGGTTAAGGTGCTTGCCTGCAAAGCCAAAGGACCCAGGTTTGATTCCCCAGGACCCATGTAAGCCAGACGCATAAGGCGGTAAATGCATCTGGAGTGTGTCTGCAGTGGCTGGACGCCCTGGCATGCCCATTCTCTCTCTCCCTCTCTGCCTCTTTAATTTCCCTCTCTCAAATAAATAAATAAAAATAATAGCTTGTGGTTCTGGAGCTATGGTGTGGCACATCCTCAAGGGCAGATAATTAATTCCAGGAGGGTTGCTTTCAAAGCAGGATGATAATAAGCTTTACTCTTGGGATAACTTTCTGTGACTGTGACACAACATCTGTGGTGATCAGCTTGAAGAAGAAAGATATAATTTCGCTCATGGTTTCAGAAGTTTCAGGCTATGATTGCTCAACCCTGTGGCCTGGACCTTACAATGGAGCATGGTGGCTGGGAAAGAAAGGGGGACACAGGAATGGGTCTGGATCCCATTCTCCCCCTCAAGGCCAAATGACCTAACTTCCTCCATCTTGGCCCCACATCCTACAGGTTCTACCATTTCCCAGTAGAGCCATAGGCAGATGTGGTAGTTTGAATGAAATATATTCCATAGTTTCATGTGTTTTGAGTACTTTGTCTCCAGCTGGTGGCAGTTTGGGAAAGTTATGTGGTATTTGGGAGGTGGAGACTTGCTGGAGGAGGAGTGTCCCTGGAGGCAGGCTTTGGGATTTGATAATCCAGCCCCGTTTGCCAATACTAGCTAGCTCACTGTTGAGGCTTGCTCGCAGCTCTTGTGACAAGACGTGACGCCCTGGGTGTCTGCTCTGCTGTGCTCTCCCTGTCACAGTGAAGGTTCCCCTTGAAACTGTGAGCTGAAACAAATGCTTTCCTTCCATCATCTGCTTCTGGTTGGGCGTTTTGTCCCAGCAATGAGAAGATAACTGCTCTTGCTGAGAATAAAACCTTCCCCATGAGAGCCTTTGGTGAACATTTCAGATCCAAACTACAGTAACCGTTGATGCAGTGGATGTTGGAAGCTTCTTGGAGCGTTGTGCTGAAAAAGATCCTGAAGTCACTACCGGAATACGTGGGGCACAGGGCTGTGACTGGGGGCCATGTCTGCCATGAGCACAGGAATGAAGACTGTCACTGCAGATGCTCCAAGTTTATGACACCATAAAGTTCACTTTTAATTAAAGCCTGACTGTTAGTCACCGAAACAATACCCTACTGATTTACGGACAGTCAGGCCTCTGTGCCAAGCGTGTCTTGACCTCAATTATAGTGATAGGAATCCACGTGGGCCAGGCTTTCTAGTCCATTAAAAAATAAATATAAAACATTTTAATTTATTTCAGTGTTCGCACCCCATCTGTTTCTTTCCTTTTTAAACCAAGGAATAAATATTTAACATCTATTAAAATACATTTTAGCTTTATGTTGTGAATATTGGACATTTGAAAAAGTCACACATAGGAGTCAAGAAAACTAAGGAAGCCAGGCAAGAGCCCAAGGAAGATGCCAGCAAGAACTAGTGGGGAAAATAAAATGTCTGGCTTATGCTACAGCAGAAAAAAAGAATATATATAAATATGAGCCATGGAAGTAATGGGGGCAAAACACAGGGAGGAAGAGAAATGCCTGATATTTCTGGAAAAGACTGAAATGAACACAAGCAAAGAGTAATCCCCACCTCATATTTTTGAGACCATTTGCAATCGGTTTTGAGAGCCTGTCTCCCTGGGAGCCCAGAAGGACTTCTTTGGAATATGCAATTGCATGTTGAATGAGGAATCTAACAAGTTGTATTGGCCAATTTCTTCTAACAACTTGCTTGGGGCATCCTCAGCTTCTATTAAGACTGTTAGTTTGTTTAGGGACCATGAATCACAATGGTGGCATCTCATCATATTCTCATATACAAATTCCCCTAGCTCCGTGGAAGATCTGCTGTCAGAGGCTACAGTGTCTGGCAAGACAAGCAACGGAAATCACTGGTGAGGGGCTGTCATGGTTATAGCAGGCATTTCAAATGGACCTGACATTTTACTGAGGCCAGTGTGATTAGCCTGAACACTCAGAATAATCCTGCAATGTCAATATGGCATATTTAGGGAAAGTTTCTTGAGTCATTTCCTGTGAAAATGTGGGTACATTTGGGAAGCTTTATTTAATATCTTAGTATGCACAAGATCCTTATCTTCTTTTGCCTGCTGATAATTTGAAAAAAAAATTGGTTTAATTTTTTTTTTTTTTGAGGTAAGGTCTCAGGGTGGCCTTGAACTCTTGGCAATCCTCCTACCTCTGCCTCCCAAGTGCTGGGATTAAAGGTGTGCACCACCATGCCTGGCTTATTTATTTTTTTGTTGTTGTTTGTTTTTCAAGGTAGGGTTTCCCTCTAGCCCAGGCTAACCTGGAATTCACTATGTAGTCTCAGGGTGGCCTTGAACTCTTGGCAATCCTCCTACCTCTGCCTCCTGAGTGCTGGGATTAAAGGCATGCACCACCATGCCCAGTTTAATTTTTTGAAATTTGTATTTATTTGCAAGAAGAAGAAGAAGGAGGAGGAGGAGGACAAAGAGGAGGAGGGAGAGAGAATGGGTAAACTAGGGCCTCTTGCCACTGCAAACTAACTCCAGATGCATGTGCCACGTTGTACATCAAGCTTTACTTGGTACTGGGGAATCAAAGCCTGGCTGTCAGGATTTTGTCTTTTTCTTTTTCTTTTTTTTTTTGGCTGTCAGGCTTTGAAAGCAAGCATCTTTAACTGTGGAGTCATCTTCCCAACCACTGGTTTAAAATTTTACGAAGTACACTCATGCAACTACTTTAATGCTCAAAGAATGCATCAGTATACAAAATCAAAACTGAGTACCTCTTCACTTCCCAAGAGTAATTGTCGTTGCATTCCCACTCTTGCTGTTCGGCATAGCCAAATCCCAGCCTCAACCTTTGTTTCTTCTATCACCTGCCTGGAATGTTCTTTTCCCCAGTTATGTTCATGGCTCACTCCCCTGACCTCTTTCTGAAATTTACTCACATGATTACCTTGTCCATGAGGCCTTCCCTGACTTTTCAATACTTCACATTGCTGGGGCAAAACACCTGCCCCAAATCAGCTGATAGGAGGAAAGGGTTGATTTTGGCTTACGGTCTCGAGTGGAAGTTGCAGCATGACAGGGAAACAATGGTAGACCGGAGGCTGGACATCCCTTCCTGCCACAGCAGGTGGAAGATAGATAGCAGCTAGAGAGTGAGCAGAGCTCTGACAAGGAAGCAGGCTATCATAGCCCCAAAGCCAACAACATACCTCCTCCAGCCAGAGTCCACCTCCCGAATTGCCACCAGCTAAGGACTAAGCATTCAAAACACACGTTTATGTGTGTCGGGGGGGGACTTCTGACTCGAGCCATCACAATCTCATTACTGTGGAGTGTTCCACTGGACAATACAAAGCTAGGCACAGGAATTCTTTGAACTTGTCCCACACTCCTACTTAACGCATGATATTCTCTGGTGATTATGTAATATGCACAAGTTCCTAATAACCTTCATGGTGCATGGTCAGGGATTCATAAATGGCAGCTATAGTGATGGCTGTGTCAGCCACAGCCACAGCAGCCTGAACACACCTGGTCTGTATGCTAAGGAGGGTCTGGTCTGGTAGTTCTTGGATGAGAGATGACACCAGTAGCAGGAACAGCCGCATCATTCTGGGGCTTTGCATCCCTGGTACGCACTTCCAGCAATCATGTTACACAAGGCCCTTTGCTGAAGCAATTGAGGCTGCCAGGCAGTGGAAACGATCCCACAGCTGCTCCTGATAAATGCTGCATGTTGCTGAGCCGGGAGACTTCTCAGCGTTTGTTGCTAGGGGCCGTCTAGCAGACTTCCACAGTGAAAGCGGGTCAGGTTTGTCTTGTTGAAGACAGAGCTGTAGCCTGAGACACTGTATCCGGAATCTTCTGAAACTGATAGGCTTTCTCATTTTTTTATTATGTTGATTTAGAATGCCTTCTCAATGTTATTCTTTTCACAGAATCTGATTTTGTTTTCCTGGCATATGAGAAAAAAAAAAACCAGTGGTATTCTAACCTTTTTTATTTATTAATTGATAATATCCATAATCATAGACAATAAGCCATGATAATCCCCTCCTCCTCATTTTCCACTTCACAACTCTACTCTCCATCATATCCCCTCCCCTCTCTAGTAGTCTCTATTTCATTTTGATGTCATTATCTTTTTCCTCCTATTATTGGGGGTCTTATGTAGGTAGTGCCAGGCACAGCAAGGTCATGGGTATGCAGGCCATTTTGTGTCTGGAAGAGTGCATTGCAAGGAGTCTCATCCTTCCTTTGGTTCTTACATTCTTTCCGCCACCTCTACCACAATGGAGCCTGAGCCTTGGAAGGTGTGATAGAGATGTTTCAGTGCTGAGCACTCCTCTGTCACTTCTCAGCACCATGGTGCCTTTTGAGTCATGCCAGAGGTCACCGCTATCTGAAAAGAGAAGTTTCTGTAAACAAAAGTGAGAGTAGCATTAATATACGGATATGAACATTAAGAGAAGTGATTTTCAGTTAGTTTGATGAACATAATAGATGCATTTAGCCAGATAGCAGCAGGTGCTGCACCCCTAGGGCTCATGACCTCCCCCACCATAGGTTTTCTGTGTCAGGCATGTGTTCCCTCCCATGAGCAGGCCTCCAGTCCAATTGGAGAGCAGTTGATTTCCCCCATAAAAGACATGCCATGTCTGTTTAAGTGGCTAATCTCGTCTTGATTTAATTTTGGTAGGTCATATCAGTCAAGAAAATCATTTCTTTCAGATTTTCAAACTTACTGGACTCTATGTTCTTAAAGTATATCCTTACGGTTTCCTGAATTTCTTTGATATCTGCTGTAATGGTCCCTTTTTCATCTCTAATTCTCCCTTTTGGTCAGATTTGCTAAGGGTTTATCAATCTTGTTTATTCTTTCAAAGAATCAACTCTTTGTTTCATTGATTCTTTGTATTTTGGGGTGGGGGAAGGGTTCTATCTTGTTAATTTCTGCCCTAATTTTTATTATTTCTTCCCATCTATTTATTTTTTGTTTGCCTTGTTCTTCTTTTTCCAAGGTTTTAAGGTGAAGCATTAAGTTGTTTACTTGCAACCTTTCTATTTTCTTAATGTAGACACTTAAAGCTATAAATTTCCCTCTTAGGACTGCTTTCATTGTGTCCCAAAGGTTTTGGTATGTTGTGTTCTCATTATCATTTGATTCCGTGAATTTTTGATTTCCTTCTTGATTTCTTCATTGATCCATTCATCATTTAGTAGTGTATTGTTTAGTTTCCATGATTAACATACCAACCCCCACTTGTTTTCTAGGCCCATTTTCTTGAGATACTGTTTTCTAACCTTTCACCCTAAGATAGTGTCCATCTTTTTTGTTTTGTTTTGTTTTGTTTTGTTTTGTTTTGTTTTGTTTGTTTTTAGATAAAGGGTCTCACTCTAGCCCAGGCTGACCTGAAATTCACTCTGTAGTCTTAAGGTGGCCTCCAACTAACTCCTGGAAATCCACCTTCCTCTGTCTCTTGAGTGCTGGGATTAAAGGCATGAACCACCATGCCCACCTGTGTCCATGTTTTATCGAAATCTCAGTTTCTTAGAGGCAACAAATGGAAGGATCCTGCTTTTTAAATTTTGTTTTTGTTTTATGTTTATTTATTTATTTGAAAGTGACAGACAGAGAAAGTGGCAAAGAGAGAGAGAGAGAAAGAGAATGGGCACACCAGGGCCTCCAGCCACTGCAAATGAACTCCAGATGTATGCGCCCTCTTGTGCATCTAGCTAATGTGGGTCCTGGAGAATTGAGCCTCAAACTGGGGTCCTTTGGCTTCATAGGCAAGCACCTAACTGCTAAGCAATCTCTCCAGCCCAGATCCTGCTTTGTAACCCAATCTGCAAACCTTTGTCTTTTGGTTGGGGCATTGAGGCCATTGATATTAAGAGTTATTATTGAAAGGTGTGTATTTATTCTTGGCATTCTTCTTGTTTTGTAGTTCTTCCAGTTTTTCCTTTACTCTCTTGTGTTAACTATTATTTGTGTATAGTTAATTTTTTCCTGCTTCCTTATGTGTGTGCTTTTCTTTTAGCATGGAAGACCCTTTCAAGTATTTTCTTTAGAGTTGGCTTAGGGTTCATATATTCCTTTAGCCTGTTTTTGTTGTGAAATATTCTTATTTCTCCATCAATTTGGATAGGTAGCTTTGCTGGGTAAAGGAATCTTGGTTGACAGTTATCTTTGAGAACTTGGAATACGTGACTCCAAGTCCTTCTGGCTTTTAAAGTTTGTATTGAGTAATCTGCTGTGATCTGGATGGGCTTGCCTTTGTATGTGACTTGATTTTTCTCTCTAGCTGCTTTCAATATATTTTCTTTGGTTTGTGTGTTTTGTAGTTTAGTTACAATATGGCAGTGAGAGTTTCTTTGAGTTTGGCTGTTTGGCATTCTAAAGGCTTTCTGTATCTGTACTGGCATTACTTTCTCTATTTGGGGATAATTTTCTTCCATGATGTTATTGAAAATATCTACAATGTCTTTAGAGTGAAATTCTTCTTATACTGTGCCCTCAATTTTTATGATTGCTCTCTTCATAGTGTCCCAAATGTCCTGAAATTCCCATTTATGTCCTCCTATTAATCTTTCTCTTTCTTGGACTGTATTAGATCTGCCAATTGGTCTTGTAGTTTAGATATTCTGTCCTCTCCTGGATTCATTCTACTGGTGAGACTATCTACAGAGATTTCTATTTGATTTACTCTCTTTT
Organism: Jaculus jaculus; assembly: GCF_020740685.1. Lineage (NCBI taxonomy): Eukaryota > Metazoa > Chordata > Mammalia > Rodentia > Dipodidae > Jaculus > Jaculus jaculus. Next base: position 135,442,818 of record NC_059107.1, read on the forward strand.
TCATTTCTAGTATGTCTGATTGGTACTTTTTACTTATTTCTATTTACTTACTCATGTCTTATATTGACCTCCTTATTTCATTAAGTTGGTTTCCTGTATTCTCTTGGGATCCTTTCAGGAGTCACTTTTTTCCTTTGATTCCTTTGATTTTTTTTTTCTTTCATTTCTATGAGCATACATAGAATCATTTTCTGAAATCTTTGTCAGGCATTTCATATAAAACAGTCTCATTGGAGGTCATTTCTGATGGATTTATAATTTCTGGTGGAATTGAATTATCTTGATTTTTTTGTTTCTTGTATCTTAATGTAGAAATTTTTGCATCTTGAGTTAATTTGATCTTGGATTTTCTAATTATTTTCTAATTATTCAGTGTTCTTAGCCATGTAAATTTGACTTTATATATCTTTAGGATAGGATTTTAAGGTGCCAGATGTAGCTCTTATGCTCCCAGACTGACAGCAGAAGAGGCCCTGGGTGGTAAGTTTGCCTTAGCAAATATTCTAGTAGACTGGGTAGAACAAATTACTTGCAAATTCTAAAATTCAACTGAGCAATATGTACATACAATCAAAACTAGCACAGACTATTTATGTAAGAATGGGGATTAAGACAAACAGATAATCAAATAAAGTCTAATAAAGCTAAAGTCCTTAAGGGTGTATGTTGCCCCACACCCTTAATACTGTCAACTAGTAGGCTTAGAGTTCTGGTCTGAAATGGGTTCCAGTTTAGCCGGGGGTTGAGTCAGACCCTACCCTAAAAAATGACAGAAGAAAAAAACAAAGGCCCTAAAAAAATCAGGAAACATCAAAGGCAACAATAGTCAACACCAAAATACAGCTTATTTGAGAAAGGTAAGGCTAACCAAGATCATATCATTCAAATCTAACACATAACCTGCCCTGACATTGAAGGCGACACTAGCAATTCCAGTGTAGGTCTATGTACCTGGCTTTGTGTAAGTAGTCTCTTTCACCTTTTGAGATGGCTTCCTATCTCATCTGTGCTAAGTGCCCACCTTGATCGCTCTCTGCTATGCTATGAAGTTCAGTTAGGCAGCCTGTGTCACTGGATCTGATGTTCTGATCAGCTGAGCTGGATGCTGTGAGGCCTGGGGGTGGGTGAGTTCTCCAGTGGTTTGTAGCACTGGAGGCTGGGGATGGCAGGGTGCGCATGATGCCTGGAGTGTACCAGAGCTGCTCAGCGGGTCCCACTTATGATCTCCTTCAGCAGCTGCTCAGCTGGTTCCTTCTGTCTTCTCCTTCAGCTTTCTTGATTTTGTGAGGAGACTGATGTGAGTGGAAAATCCCTTCACCTAGTTTTTGGTCCTGCAGCTCTGTGCTGGATGGGCCATGCGAGGATTGGGGCTGCTGGCACCTAAGTGGGATTCTGGCCAGTTTCCCCTTGCAAGAAGATCTGAGTCTCTCCTTCTTATTTGTTGAGGTTGACAATTTCTTATACATCACTTTTCAGTAGAAGTGTGTATTCTTCTGTTTTTCCGCTTACTTCCCTCCTTAGGGTGCTTTGGTGTGGCTGCCAGGCTGCCATCTTACTGAGAAGTCCTGGTATTCTAATCTTTTGCAGGACTTCTAGATATCATCCCATGCTTTTACCCAACCATGTTTGCACTCCCCGCCCCCACCTCTTGTTTTTTCCATGTAAGGTTTCACTCTATTCCAGATTGACCTGGAACTCTGTAGTTCCAGTCTGGCCTTGAACTCACAGTGATCCTCTTACCTCTGCCTCCCAAGTGCTGGGATTAAAGACATGCAACACTATGCCCAGTCATGATTGTCTCTCTTTATCCTGTCCAACAGGTAGTTTGATTCATATCTTAATAGAAATATTTAGGTAACATGTAATCTAATCTATAGGCCTTGCTAGGAATTTAGTAAGAAAGACTTAGAACTCCTAGCATGGATGTTTTGCTCCTTTAGTATAGTGACGTAAGTATTGGCCAGCAACCACACACAACTCATTGACTCTCTTTTTTCCTACAACTAACTTTCCACCTTGCTGAAGGCACTCAGTGTCTTCCTGGTGCACTTAGAAAAGAATCAAAATGCTTGTCCTTGCTCTTCTGTTACCCTTAGAGAACTTCCATGTGCAATTAGGTATTTGCTGTTCTGCTTTTCCTCTAGAGTGATGCTGCACCAGGTGAAGAAACATGTCTGCTCATTGGACCAAAGGTTCTAAACCCCTAGAAAAGTATTGGGACTAGAACAGAAACACTCAAAAGCTTCAAGGGCATGTTCTATTAGCATGTAAAGAGAAAGTTGTGAACTTCTAATGAACAAGCCACCACCTTGCTTACTACATTCCAGTGCCTTCTTCCAGGGCAGTCTTCCTCCAATAAGTTTTGTAAGATTTTTAACCTTGTGATTTGTGTGCCATGGACCTAAAGGGTTGTCTAGTGTGTCCTATGAATTCTTGCCCTTCATACAAAATAATATTGCTCACAATTATTTACAAAGGAAATCAGTTATGCTGATACACAGTGATGGAAATTCTTCAGAACTCTGATCAGGAAAGAGAATAGATGTGCTTCTTCACAGCAATGGGGGAGGCTCTCCAATGACAGGTTGAAAGGAGAGAAGTTTATAAACAATAGTTTTAGATGGCTGTCATAACTGTGATGAGATATGAAAATATTTGTCACATCTGTTGGCAACAAAGTCATGGGTACTATGGACACTTCTGAGATATGTTGTCTATTTTCATTTTAAGAAACTGTTACATCTTAGTTACATGTTCATCAGAATGCAAATGTTAAAAAAAACGCTTGGTGTTTCATTGTATGAAAATAGCACAGTTGATTAAAATTTTTAAACATGTTTTAATTTGCTACTACAATTAAAGCTACATCATGTATCCTGCACATGCATTTACATGGACCCTTGATAGTATTCTGAAAAAGGGTTCTTAGGCCTAGAAATGTTAGAGTGTGCTTGCTTTACATTCTTTCATATAGATTGCAAGTTACTCAGCAAAGAGATACTCAATTTACTCTCACCCAACTGAAGATATATACAATTATTCACTCATCGGGATGATGTATATAAATGTTAGCTTATTACTTTAACTTGATTACTAAGTGAAGTTAGTCATTTCATCATAGCTTTATTGGACAATCACATTTCATATTCTAGACTTGATTCTGTATTTATAATCCTCATTATTGTTTATACTAGGCATTATCTTTCACAAGTTATTTGTAAATTTTTTGTGTAACTTTTTGAACATAACATTTGATCACTATTAGTTTTTGTTTGTTTGTTTTGTTTTGTTTCAGGGTAGGATCTCACTCTAGCCCAGGCTGACCAAGAATTCAGCCTGTAGTCTCAGACTGGCCTCAAAATCACAGCTATCTTCCTGCCTCTGCCTTCCAAGTGCTGGAATTAATGGCGTGCATCACCATTCCCAGCTGATCAGTACTAGGTTTTATAAATACTTTTCTAGGGTCTTGGTTTCCCTTCTTCCTGTCCCCCCTCCCCAGTCTTGTATATGATTAAATGCACCAACACTAATCCTCAGCTAGGGAGGCCTCAGGATAGATAGCTCTCAGCCAGAGCTGAGATGTATTCTTAAACAGGATCATGGTAACACTTCATCTTTTTTTACATTGTAAAGATTCTGGAAGAAATGAAAATATACATTGGGTGAGACTTACTGAGAGTCATGTAAAAGCCGCCTTCTGTATAAAGCACCCGTTCCTGAACACAGCTCATGAAACCCAATAGCGAACAGTTGGTTGTGCTACGTGAGGTCAGACCCGCTAGTCTGATGAGATGAGGTTATCAGACTTGTGTAGTTGCTCAAGTGAAGGAATTGAGTGACACGTTACCAGAAGAATCATGTATTGTTAGCATTTATTGTTGAATATTAGAGTGTCAGATGAGAAATGGCTGAGAATCTGTTTTGGTGACTTGTTTTTCTACTTTCCCTACAGCTATGTAAATTATCTGTCCCATTCTCAGGTTCTCAGGGAGATTGTGAGAGGCCTGCTGAGAGTTGAATGTCATCTGACTTGCTCCTTTGTTTATCCTGAAGTCTGGCTGGCAAAGCAACTTATTTCCATGTTAGCTCTGACTTCACACATGTACACCTATAGTTTTATTCACCTCAAGTTCTCTGTTATCCGAACACAGATTGCCTTAGGCATCCACATGGGATTATTGCCTTTGACATATGGTAGCATCTGTGGAGTTCAGCTCACTCTAGTACCTTCCAGAATTAGAATCCCCCATTTGGAGTCTTAGAAGTGTTGTGATGGGGGAAATGGGAGGAAAGAGATGACTGATCAGAGAATTCATGGTGACATAAAATGAATTTTCATGTCTTTGCTCCTTTCCCTCTACTTTCCCTCTCTGCCTGAATATGTGTTGAATTTTACAGAAATGTTATGTTTTTAAAAAAAGTTGCCTATAAGGTAAATGTCTGCTTAGCACATCATAACCATCTATTGAATACAATGAAGCTAAATGGATACTTGTCAGTGGGCAAAATATGGATCCCTCACATATTAAAATTCACACAGTTCATTTTAAAAGCAAAAACTGAAAGAAAATTTAGATAAAACACGAGGAAAAAACTCAAGAATAAATTACAGAATGAGAATACAAAGGAGCATGGATCTTTCTTTCTTTCTTTCTTTCTTTCTTTCTTTCTTTCTTTCTTTCTTTTTTTTTTGCATTTGAAACAAGAAGCCTGAAGATTCAAAAGAGAAATAACACCGCTATAGCCTGGACTAGACCATGCCAGGGGCAGAGCTAAACAGCTGTCTTATGAAAGACATTCTTCATTTTTAGGCCGATCATTGCCTGTGTGTGCAGGACAACAAATGAATCAAGCAAAGGCTGGGTAATTCGCTACATCAACAAGTTTCTTTGTGTTGAACTGACGCGATGTCAACTGGGTGGTTTGGATATTTTTTTTCTCCTTGGAATAGCTGTCTTAACGAATACCTTCAAAGGAAGGGGGGGGGGGGAATCCAAGTACTAGCAAAGTCATCCCTGACTCCAGATTTAAAAAAACTTGGATTTATTGTCTTGCTTTCCATCTCTGAACAAATCACTGGAAGCTTCAGAATTTTTTTTTCTTTTGAAACCTTTTCTTTATTAACTTCCATGATTGTAATCAATATCCCATAGTAATGCCCTCCCTCCCCCTACTTTCCCCTTTGAAACTCCATCCTCCATCATATCCCCTCCCCACCTCAATCAGTCTTTCCTTTATTTTGATGTCATGATCTTTCCCTCCTATTATGATGGTCTTGTGTAGGTAGTGTCAGGCACTGTGAGGTCATAGATATCCAGACTCTTTTGTGTCTGGGGGAGCACACTGTAAGGAGTCCTACCCTTCCTTTGGCTCTTACATTCTTTCTGCCACCTCTTCTGCAATGGACCCTGAGCCTTGGAAGGTGTGATAGAGATGTTACGGTACTGAGCACTCTGGTCACTTCTTTCCAGCACCATGATGCCTTCTGAGCCATCCCAAGGTCACTGCCATCTGAAAAGAGAAGATTCTCTACCAAAAGTGAGAATAGCATTAATATAAGGGCATGAACATTAAGAGAAGTGCTTACTGGGCAGTTTGAGAAGACTTCAGAATTTTCATTTTCATTTGCCCATCTAGAAAGGAAAGACATGATTGCCTCATGAGGTTATACAGGGAGAATGACACTATTTGCCATACATATTCCTGTGCAGAGGTGATGCCAATAAAAATGGCAAATAGTATGTCCGTATGTATACAATATAGGGCACAGGAATGGCCCATGACCTTCATGTTTTATAGCATGTTGTATATTTCATGAATCATTTGACACTTCTATGTTAAACTAATAGTTTACATGTGACATTCAAGGAGAAACATGATGCAGATGCACTTCAGCCTTCCCAGTGATAAGCTACAAGTGTCTCCTTAGGCAAGCAACTCATTAATTCATGCAACAGAACATCGTTTGCCACACACCATGGACTACGCGTATGATAGCCCTAACTTGGCATGCCTCTGTTCTGAAAGCTTTTATGATCAATTTATGAAAGCGAATTAGAAGCAGAAAAGTATAATAAAATGGTAGACAGGATATAACAAGTGGGCACTGAGTATGGGAGGAAGCAATTGGCATCATCTCTGCAAAATTTCACATTGAGGTAGGTGTTTAGCAAATGCTTTTGGTGAAGAGGACAAAAGAAAGGCTTACCAATTTTGTAATAATCTCAACATCCCCGACTGTGGGTCTGAGTATGCATTTTTTCCTCTTTTCTCAGTTTTTACATTGGATAAGTTAGGAACACCTTTCTTGGTGTCCACTGACCTAACACCCATGTTGAAGACCACTACTAGATTTTGATGGCAAGTCAGCTAATGGGATCTTTTCTTTCAAAGAGGGAACTCACATTTTTGCTTTTATTTATTTATTTTTTCTTTTCACAATTTTTATTAACATTTTCCATGATTATAAAAAATATCCCATGGTAAGACCCTCTTCTCCCCCTGCACTTTCCCCTTTGAAATTCCCTCCATCATATATCCCCTCCCCATCTCAATGGAACTCATTTTGATGTGTTGATTCTCAGTGCTCAGCTGGGTAATTTAGCTCTATGCTGAATATATTTGATTCATGCAGCTCAGGTGACTATCTTTCAAGGTACAGAAAAAGTAAATTAAAGAAAAAAGTCACTATGGATTGTAATCTATATGTGATCTGTACTCCTATATCTTTATGGCTTGGCATTTGGAATAAATTATAACCATTAACTTTCTAGATTCTTGGATCCTAACTACCTGGAATATTCGATTCTCTGAAAGATGTGAGAATTGCTAAGCTGATTTGCTCTTAAACAAAGTTGCTTGCTAAGGATATTTCACAAAAAGCAATTTAACTCCAGGCATCTTAAGAATACACAAAATGAAAAAAAAAAAAAAAAAGACATGAGATTTTCAGTTCTGTTCTCTCCACTGGCTACACTCCTCTGGTCTCTCTCTCCCCTCCCTCACCTTCCTCTTTTCTTCCTTCTTTTTCTTTCCTTCCTTCCTTCTTTTTTCCTTTATTTCCTCCTCTTTCTTCTTTCTTTTGTCCTCTTCCTTCCTTCCTTTCTCTGTCTTCCTTCTTCCCTTCCTTCCTTCCTTTTCTTCTTTCTTTCTTTTTTTTTTTTTCTTTTCCAACACAGGGTCTCACTCTAGCCCAGGCTGACCTGGAATTCACTGTGTAATCTCAGGGTGGCCTCGAACTCATGGCATTCCTTTACCTCTGCCTCCTGAGTGCTGGGAGCCACCACATTAGGCCTCCTTTCTTTTCTTCCTCCTTTCTATCTCCTCCCTCCCTCCCTTCCTTCCTCTGCCTATGTTCTTCAGCCTGACTCAAACTTGCAATGCCCCTACTCAAAGATCCGGAGTGCTAGGATGATAGACAGGTACCAGACCACTCAGTTTGTTTTCCCTTTTTGTCTCTAGACACTCTGAAGGCAGTGCCCTATCAACAGGCTTTTATTATTCTTTTTGGGGTTTTCAAGGTAGGCTCTCACCCTAGCCCAGGTTGACCTGGAATTCACTGTGTAGTCTCAGGTTGGTCTTGAACTCACAGTGATCCTCCTGCCTCAGCCTCAGGAGTGCTGGAATTAAAGGCATGTACTACCATGCCTGGGTGACTTACTCTCTATTTTACTTGCATCAGCACTGGCCTGACATAGTGGTTGAGCTTTTGTGCAGTGTGAAAAGACAGAGGGTCAATAGGAAGGCAAGGTGACTCAGTTATAGTCAGTAGGCTTTTATTTCTCCTTCCTACATCAGTTGTAAACCAGTGCTCAAATAAATTTAAATGGCATATGAATTTGTTCTAAGAGAGCACTCAGGAGGCAGAGATAGGAGGATCACTATGAGTTCAAGGCTAGACTGAGACTACATAATGAATTCTAGGTCAGCCTGGGCTAAAGCAAGAGCTTACCTCAAAAATAAACAAAGAAACAAAACAAAAGCAAACAGCTTTTCCTACAGTGAACCTACTACATTCCAAGTCAACCCTAAGATGTCCTGTGGAGAATCTTTAAGAAACACAAACCACTGGTAGTGGGTTTGGAGTGAAAACAGCTAACTCTTAAATCTGGTATTTGCTGGCAGGGTGAGAATTCCCTAACATCCAAAGATATGGATTAAATAGCATCTTTCCCATTGGGTTCTTGCATGCTAACTGGGATGATGAATGCAGCGACATGGCCTGCATTTAGAAAAATGGACACTCATAACACTAATTATTAGCAATCAATCAAAGAGGGCCCCCGGGCAAGGCAAGAGGGCTGCCTGTGCTTGTTAGGGGCTGGGGGTTTCAGCTGCTGCGCCAGGCAGCCGGGTGAGGACAGTGACAACAGCTGGTAGGAGAGTGGAGGACCTTTCTGGGACCCTGGGGGCCCACAGATTTCACAGAGCAATCAAAGCCAAGTTGGGAGTTGGGGGGTCAGAGATCACGCAGAGGTCAGAGGTCAAGTGTACAACTTCTGGTCACAATTTAGGGAACAGAATGCTCCGAGGCTGAAGCTCAGATCTCTGTCAAGGGTCAAAGGCAGGCAAATGGCCACGCCAGCAGACATGCTTCCCCCAGAGGCCTTCCTTGTCAGAGAGGTTAGCAGGGCTTCTCTGTCACCGTGAGGATGAATGGACAGTGGGCTAGGTGTGCTGAGCCAGCTGTCTCAGGGAGCAGGTATGCCAACAGCCACACGATGCAGCAATCAGTGGGAAATCGTCTAAGGAAAGTGATTGGGTTCTTATTCCAAAAGTTATTTCCACAGTAGTTGAAGTGTTCTTGCTTAGAATTCGTAAGTTCTAGCTAATTTCTTTTTTGCTGATGTCATCTTTCTGACCTGGCCCTGTATCTTTAAATTGGATTTTTGATAAAAAATTCATTTAAAATAAACTCCCGCATCCTTGTGTTTCTAAATGGCCTGTGCTTTAAAATACTTTGCACTGTTCCATTATTTGTCAGTTCCAAACATCCATCCATCCATCCATCCATCCACCCATCCATCCATTCATGATCCAATCATTTAGCCAGAAAATGATGTTGTATCTTCCATATTATTGCCTCAAAGAGTTGTCAGAGTGCAGTGTTTGGAGTTAGCTCAGCCTATGTATGCTATGGGTTATGACTTTCTCCAATTTTCATATATTTTCACCCATTGTATCTGGTACTTTTTCAGCCTCGAGCTTTCTTCTTTTCATGTAACCTTTTGGCGACACAAATGTTAGATCTTCTGGTAAAGTCTCACATGGTTCTGAGGCTCTATTTCTTTTGTTCCCAACCTATATTAGCTTAGTTATTTATGTTTCTTTGTTTCTTTCTTTTTTTTTTTTTTTAAGAAACATGCATTTAAAGCCAAAAGGCAAAAATTTCCAAACTGTTCTTGATGAAGAAGATCGGAAAACATTTTCCTTGATATCCAGAAGTCAGTGAATGACAGCCTAAGACCAATTCACAGGACAAGTTTTGCAACTGCTGATTCAGGGAGGCCCCAGGTACCTCAGGAAGAAACAAAAGAAAACAAAAAATTTCATTATCTCAACCCATACAATAGAACAGTTGTTATTATTAATACCATTTTACAAATGAATTTGTTGAGTGCAGTAGCTCTCCTTACTCTAGAGGTTGAGGCAGGGGGACCTAGAGTTTGAGGCCAGCCTAGGTTACACAGTGATACAGTATCTCAAAAAAGAGAAGCAGGAATGAGCATGGTGGCACAAGCCTTTAATCTCAGCCCTCAGGAGGCAGTGAGTTTGAGCCCAACCTGAGACTACTTAGTGAATTCCAGGACAGCCTAGACTAGAGTGAAACCCTACCTTGAAAAAAAAGAAAGAAAGAAAGAAACAAACAAACAAACAAAGAGAGCAAAGCAGGCTGGTATGGTGGCATAAGTCTTTAGTCCCAGAACTTGGCTCAGGAGGAGGACTGCTATGAGACTTTACCTCAAAAAAGAAAGCAAAGCAAAAAACAAACAAATAAACAAACAACAACAACAACAAAACAGGGGGTTGGAAAGATGGCTCAGCAGTTAAGGTATTGTCTGCAAAGCCTAATGACTAGAGTTTGATTCCCTAGTTCCCACATAAAGCCTGATGCACAAGGTGGTGCATGGAGTTTGTTTGCAGTGGCTAGGGGCCCTGGTGTACCCATTCTTGCTCTCTCTCAAATAAATAAATATATTAAAAAAAAAACAAAACAAAACAAGAGACATGAAACTAGAATCAGAGTAACTTGTTAAAATAACACAGTTAATGGAAAAATGAAGTTTAGAAGCAAGGAGTACCCATGAGATTGTGCCCCATCCACTTCCAACTATAGGATGCATTATTGATTAGAAGCCCAACCTACTTGCCTACAAAGCACGTAACTCACGTAAGCCAGATGCACATGGTAGAGCATTCTCTGAAGTTTCTTTTATGTGGCTGGAGGCCCTGGTGTGCCTGTTCTCTCTATCTGCCTCTTTCTCTCTCTCAATAAATAAGTAAAAATAAAATAAAAATATACTTTTAAAAGTGAAAAAAAAAAAAAAAAGCCCAACCTATTGCCGGGATGCTATGCTAGGTCCACTTCTAGATCAATGTTGTTTTAAGATCTCAAGACCCTTAGAAGACCTCCTTAGACTCCACTGCAGTGTGCAGAACTTCAGCCCAATTGTCGCCCACTCCCTGCTTCACCTGGGATCAGACATGCATCACGTTGACGGCTGTCAGCCCTTTCGGTTCCCCGTCACAGGTGTCCTCTCCCCCAGGTCCTCATGTGCTTGATGCCATCTCGGCGCATTTCCCAGAACACATAAATAATACCGTTAGGCAATGTGACTTTGGATCAAAAGCAACTGGCTACCACTTGATATGTGGAGGAAAGAAATAAGTATTTCTTTAGGGTTATTTGACATTGTACCAGTAAGATTGAATAAAATATGTGGGAAAATGTTATAGTCTTTTAATTGAATGCAAATGCAAGTCGCCCTTGCTTTCTGAAGTTCGCATGGCTTGGTTTGCTCTGGGCTCCGCTTCTGCTCGGCCGGTGGCTGAGATGCGAACCATTTATCACTGAATCTATGATTGCTTTCTCGTGAGAAGTGCTGAGTTTGCATTTAATTTTTAGGCTATTTAACAGGGCGTATCATTCACCAGTTTTGTTAGTGACATTCTGACTCTCAGCTTTTTTTTGTTTGGTTTTTTTTTTTTTTTTTTTGTAAATCCAAATATACTGGAATTTGGCAACAGCTTTGTAGAAATTGATGTAATTTGCACCTCAACAATTATCCCATTCATCACCATTGCAATATTCTAAATTGCGTTAAAAGAAGGGTGTGGTGAGTTCCTGGAGGACTGATAATAGGCTACCGAACCAGACCTACCTGCCCCACTGGAGAAATAATTGAAGCTCACCTGCTAGCATCTGGGCAGCCTCAGCTGGGAAGCAAAGGCCTGAGTGAGAGAAGCTCCTACTCATTGGGTCAACACAGTTTACGGTGACTGAAGCAGAATGACTGTTGTTGATAAACAGACTCCTGGCACTGAAGGCTGTCAGGATGAATTAGAGTTTACCAAAGTGCCCAGAACATTAAACAGGATATATGTATATATATATATATATATACATAATTTTATATTTTGAGGTTTGGTCTCACTCTAGCTCAGGCTGACCTGGAATTCACAATGTAGTCTCAGGGTAGCCTCAAACTCACAGTGATTCTCATATCTCTGCCTCCAAGTTCTGGGATTAAAGGCATGAGCCACCATGCCCAGCCTAAACAGGATATTTTAAGGCATATTGGGAATAAGAGTAAAAGAACCCACCACCCTCTAAGGCTCAGAGAAATCCAGGGAAGAGTGGGTATGGCAGAACTGTAAGAGTAGGAAGTGGGGCTGTGGAATACTGTCTTCTGGATACCACAGATCCACTGTACCCATAAACTTACTGCTGCTGAGGTCTCCTATACTAGACTGAGCCTGCTAATATCTTATGATAGATGATGGAGGGGGTCTGTGAGACCCCATACCTCCCAGAGTAAAAGTGATGAGTGCTGGGAACAGGTGAGTTGTCCATTACTGGTTTAGCCCAGTGGTGGGTTGCATTTTCCAGGAAATAACTTTCCACCCATGATCATGCAAGTGAATCTGATTTAATATGAAAGCAGGGTGAGGACCTAATGGGAGGGTTTCAGTGGGAGGGGAAGAGGAAAGAGAGAGGGTAACTAGGGGGCATGGAATCGAAATGTAATATAAGCCAGGCATGGTGCCACACACCTTTAATCCCAGCACTCAGGAGGCAGAGGTATGAGGATTGCCGTGAGTTCAAGGCCATCCTGAGACTACAGAGTTAATTCCAGGTCAGCCTGGGCTAGGGCGAGATGCTACCTCAAAAAAAAAAAAAAAAAAATTACCATAAACATGGGTGAAAGTGTAAAAATAAAAGGAAGAAATTGAAAAAAAAAATAAAACTGAGATAAGCTATCTGCTTGGAGTTGGTGTCATAGTGTTCATGTGTGACAAAAATGAGCAAAAGTTCTCTGTGCCTCTGTGCTTTCGTTGTTATCACCCAAGAGCAATAAACTGGAAAGTATGGAACAGAGAAACTCAGTTTAACTCAAGGAAATAAAGCCTGAGTTAGGTGAGCAGATAAGAAAGCATGGGATGACGTATAAGCTCAAGTCTGCCTGAATCACATTCCAGGGTAGTGACAATCATGATGAACAAACACTGATTATCTAGCACAGGAAAATTATCTGTCCAAGTGCCTGCTAAAACTAGAACTTGTTTTTTTTCATAACATAAGTTATGGAGGTGATCAATTGCTCTTTGTGTTGAGGTGCACTTAGTGGGAAAGAATCCATGCCTGATACTGAGAACCCAGTCAAAAGCCTATGGCTTAGAAGGTCATGGAACCTAGAGGGACACTAATGCTGGTCTTTGGTTGAAGGGAGATGTTATGCCTATTAAAAAACCTTATAGGGCTGGAGAGATGGCTTAGTGGTTAAGCGCTTGCCTGTGAAGCCTAAGGACCCCGGTTCAAGGCTTGATTCCCCAGGACCCACATAAGCCAGATGCATAAGGAGGTGCACACGTTTGGAGTTCAATTGCAGTGGCTGGAGGCCCTGGCACGCCCATTCTCTCTCTCTCTATCTGCTTCTTTCTCTGTTGCTCTCAACAAAATAAATAAAAATGAACAAAAAAAATTTTTTTTAAAACTTATAAATATATGTTTATGCCCTTTGCTTAATGCTATTCTTATTTTTACTTACAGGATCTTATTTTTATAGATAGTGGTGATTACCAGGAACACCCCAGAGTCAACAAGAAGACAAGGAGAAGAGAACGCCCAGGGTTCAGCACTGGACAAAACATCTTTATCACACCTGCCAGAGAAGCTTCTCTATGGAGATGGCAGGAAACACTGAGGAGGCTCAAAACTCTTCAAAACAGAAAATAAGAGGCTGTTGAGAGCTCAGCACTGAGCAAGACATCTCTGTGATGTTCTCCAAGGCTCAGGGAACAGTACAGAAGAGGAATATCACAGCCACAGGGTGGGAAGGAGCTCTCTGTGGCACTGCCTGATATGAACCAACCAGTCCATTCATGATCTCACACTGATTGCCAGGACTCCCACAGTATATTCACTGTTCTGAGACCATCAACATTTTGACATGGAGGACAGAGAACAAAAGGAATGAGATATCAAAACAAGAGAAAGAACTGTTTGGAAAAAGGAGGGTCCTTGGTGGAATGGGAGTTGGGTATAGAGGACAAAAGAGGGTAATGGGATGGGAATATGAACAAATTATAGTATGTTCATATCTTACGCCTCTCAGTAAAAATGCGCAGAAATGATGTAGTTGATATAAACTCCTGGCAAATTGTAGATTAGTGCTCAGAGATGATCACGAACTATAGTGTAGGTTTTCTAAGTTATCTTTCTATCATGAAACTTCACAAGTAGTAAATGAGGATAATTACAGATGTTAAGCATGAAAACTAGCCATGGTGACTTATGCCTATTATCCAGGCACTATGGAGGCTGAAACAGGACGGCTGTGAGCTCAAGGCCAGTGTGGTATACAATGAATTGGAGGCCAGCCTAGATCAGAGAGAGAGAGAGAGTCCCATGGACTGAAAAACACAAAGCAAAACCAGCACAAACAAACTAGAAAAGAACATGCATGTTTCCTGAAGTAGAAAGGGAAGATTCTCTGTTGTGTTGATATTTGACCAGAGAACTTGGTCATTAAGCCAGAAGCAGCCATGAGAGCAGCTGCTGGAAGACCATCCTGGAACAAGACACATGAGCAGGTATTTAAGGATCTTTTCCCATGTGAGCTGATGTTTGGGACTGCTCAGCCACCCTGCAACCATGAGGTCAGGCCGGGAGGTCTCATAAAGGCCAACCCAGAGCCACCGAGAAAAAAAAAACAAAACCCTGTGAACAACTTGTCATGGACTTATTTTTAAGTAAGAAAATGAATGCCTGCATATTTGAGCTTTCTGTAACTTGAAACCAAAGACATTCTGACTCACATCCATTTATACTTAGTCCTTCAAACTCTTGCGCTTAGATGGCAGCTTGGAGTAAGCCACAGTAATAACGCAGTTAAAAACGTGGTGCTGGAGCCGGGCGTGGTGGTGTACTACTTTAATCCTAGCACTCAGGAGGCAGAGGTAGGAGGATAGCCATGAATTTGAGGCTACCCTGTGACTGCATAGTAAATTGTAAGAATGTGGGGTTAGAGTATATTGTAAGGATTTAAAGCCAAAACTATATTTTATTCATACTTTTAAATCATTAATAATACATAAAGAAAAAATAATAATATAAATAATATATTTGCACTCATGTGAGACTAATCTTTTATTTTTTTTTAAACTTTGGAAGTGAGGGCACATGCCCTTAATCCAGAACTTGCGAGGCTGAGGGAAAGGATCACTGTGAGTTTGAGGTCAGCCTGCAGCTACAGAGTGAGTTCCAGATCAGCCTGAGCTGATTTGGAATTTACCCTGTAGCCTCAAACTCACATTGATACTCCTACCTTGGCCTCTCCAGTGCTGGAGTAAAGGTGTGTGCCACCACACTTGGCCTTGAACTGCCTATTTTCAACAGATATTCGGTATAGTTTTCTTTTGAGAATTGGCAAAAAATCACATCCATTTCTTTCTTTCTTTCTTCCTTTCTTCCTCTCTTTCTTTCTTTCTTTCTTTTTTGTCTTTTTCTTTTTCTTGAGGTAGAGTCTCACTCTGGTACAGGCTGACCTGGAATTCACTATGTAGTCTCAGGGTGGCCTCAAACTCACGGCAATCCTCCTACCTCTGCCTCCCAAGTGCTGTAATCAAGCCCATTTCTTCAGGACATATGTTTAATCATTGTTGCCAGTTAGAAATGGAAGCCATAGGCACTAAAGACAATAGAACTTATTTATTATAATTTATTTTCCATTTTTACTAATTACATGCATTTTGTTTTCATTTTACATGGGCCTAGAATGCATTTAACTTGCAGCTCATTCCATGGATATTTTTAAGCACTTATTAACCACCAATTATTATGTATAAATTGAGACATAAGAGAAAAAAGTCACTGGAGACTTTGGAGTACAGAGTGGGGCATGGCCATTAAAAATTCAAAACATTAGGGCTGGAGAGATGGTTTAGCGGTTAAGCGCTTGCCTGTGAAGCCTAAGGACCCCGGTTCGAGGCTCGGTTCCCCAGGTCCCACGTTAGCCAGATGCACAAGGGGGCGCATGTGTCTGGAGTTCATTTGCAGAGGCTGGAAGCCCTGGCGCGCCCACTCTTTCTCTCCCTCTATCTGTCTTTCTCTCTGTGTCTGTCGCTCTCAAATAAATAAATAAATAAATTTAAAAAAAAATTCAAAACATTAAAATAAAACAAGGAGTGGGAGCAAGAAGCAAGAGATCTACAATAATACAAGAGTGAGTCTGAGACAGAAAGTGACGAGAAAGGGTAAGAAGCAGGCAGAAGAAAGCTACAGCAGGCAAAGGGATAAGGTTGCATCAGGGGAACGTCAAGTTCAGTATTGCTATAACCCCCTGGCACGTGGAGATGGAGACCTGGGCAAGCCCCATACAGCACATTCTCTTGAGCACCAAAGTTTTTGTCATGCTTTTCTGATCATCTTCGCAATACTATGTGAAGTAGATATAAGCATTAGTTGGAATCCCATTGTACAGGGGAGAGGAAACGATCCAAGGAGAATGGACACAGAGAGTGTCTGAACTGGAATATCAACCCAGTCTGCATCAGACCCTCCACTGCTTTCTATGCCACATGTCTCCAGGATATTGTGTCACAGTGAGTACAGTCCTGAATGTAGCCAGTAAAAACAGGAAGCATGCTCAAGAAGAAATACACTTTTCATATATTTATCTCATGTTTTCAAGAAAGTTTCATCTTTAACTTATTTGACTTATCTGCTGTAATGTTCTAAGCCTCATGGAGACAGCTATACTACTTTTCTCACTGCTATAACAAAGCATTGTACAAGAAGCAATGTAAAGGCTAAGGGCTTACTTTTGCTGGTATGGAATGTGGGACATGGCTGCGGGAACATGAGGCTGCTTGTTCACATCTGAGTCAACCAGGCAGCAGAAAGCAGGGACTGCTGTGCTGGCGTTCACTTGGCTTCTTTCCCCCTTTTCATCCCATCCATGGGATGGTGCCTTCCACATTCAGGGTGGGTCTCCCCTCTACAGTTAAACATCTCTAGAAACTCTGAAAGGCACATCAACAGACATGTCTTCTAGGTGATTCCAAATCTAGTCAAGCTGGCAATAAAGATTGACCATCATGGGGCCGGAGAGATGGCTTAGTGGTTAAGCGCTTGCCTGTGAAGCCTAAGGACCCCGGTTTGAGGCTCGATTCCCCAGGACCTACGTTAGCCAGATGCACAAGGGGGCACACTCGTCTGGAGTTCGTTTGCAGTGGGTGAAAGCCCTGGCAGCCCATTCTTTCTCTTTCTCTTTCTGTGTTTCTTTCTCTTTCTGTCACACTCAAATAAATAAATAAAAATGAACAAAAAAATTTAAAAAAAGTTCGACCATTATAACACAGAATAATATCTTAGACATCTTTAATTTTCTAATACATTCAACAGGTGAACAAACATATCTATTTAAACTTATAAAATAGGGCTGGAGAGATGGCTTAGCGGTTAAGGCGTTTGCCTACAAAGCCAAAGGACCTCAGTTCGATTCCCCATGACCCATGTAAGCCAGATGCACAAAGTGGCACATGAGTCTGGAGTTCATTTGCAGTGGCTGGAGGCCCTGGTACACCCATTCTCTCTGTGTCTATCTCTTTCTCTCTCGTGTTCTCTCAAATAAATTAATTAAATTAAAACAATTTTTTTAAGAAGTTTAAAATTGCAAAATATCAAGAACTCATTCCAACCTAGCAAGCTAATAGAAGATCCCTTCCTGAATCTTACCTATTTTATAAATACTTCTTTGTGTTTTAGCCTTATCTGTTATAGGTCTCTAACATAATTTATGATGTTATTTTGCTAGCTTCTCTAGTCTGCTTAATGCTGTGGTGCTTGTATGTGGAGTCAAGGGAAAGAGTTCACATATCAGTCATATTGGAGACATGACCTCAACGATGCACCTAATACATAGTCAGTTTTTCTGGAGGTCAGGGTTTTAGGAAAAGAACATTATGGAGATGTGGGACTTTTAAGAATCTTTGGAGATTTTTGGAGACATTATTGTATCACAATGAACTGAAGAAATTCATTGATAGAATGATCATTTCATGGTGGAAATCTAAAAATATAAAGATATAAGAATTCAGTACAAAATAAAATTGATGGGTTGGAGAGATGTCTTATCAGTTAAGTGCTTGCCTACAAAGCCCATGGACTAGGTTCCATTCTCCAGTACTCATGTAAGCCAGATGCACAAGGTGGCACATATGTCTTATGTTCATTTGCAGTGGCTAGAGGTCCTGGTGTGTCCATTCTCTCTCTCAAGTAAATAAATAAAATAAAATGCCATTATTAAAAAAAAATGACTATCCATTGTAGTTTTAGTCTATGTACTCTGAGAACACAGAAAAAAAAAATAAGGTGTTAAAAATTCAGGGATTCAAATGGACACAGGGGGTAATAACAGAGATGGTGCAGAGTGTTGTAGGGAACAATCAAGTGGAATGTCATTTGTTCCATTCTGAGAGATCTGAGAGCTTTCCTGGAAGAGATAATGCTTTAGCTGAGTCTTGAAAAGATGAGTCAGAAATAATTAGCCTATGAAGGAGGGTGAGATGAGTGTTCCACAGTGAAGGACTAGCTTCCTTAAAGAATGGGGCCAGAAGCATATGTGGGCACTAAAAGGACATTGCATAGGCATAAGGGGCAAAGGAGAATTTATGAGTGGCAACACTGGAAATGGAAGTCAAAGAAAGGATAGATAATTAGTCTTTAGCTCCCTAAGTGATGGGGAATTCACAAGATTTTAAGCATTTTATATGGCCATAGCTGCCATGTGGGCATACCTTTTATGAAAAATTATTTATAAATTATAAAGAAGGAGAGAGAGAAAGAGAGAAGAGAGAAAGAGAGGCAGAGAGAGAATGGGCACACCACCTTGTGCATCTGGTTTTACATGGGTACTGGGGAATTGAGCCCAGGTCTTCCAGCTTTGCAAGTACATTTGACCACTGAGTAATCTCTCCAGCCCCCAATGGCATTCTTTTTCTGGATGTGTGTAAGGTGTTGGGGTTTTGGAAATACTCTACCAATGAGCTATACTCCCAGCCCTTGTGTTTTTGAGACAAGATCTTACAGTATATTATTTAACCTCAGGCTGGCCTTCAACTGTTGAAACTCCTGCTTCTGCCTCCTGAGACAGGGGATTACATCCGGGGGACCAGTAACATAGCTCCTCCAGGAGTAGTCTCAAGTAGTGGAGAGAACGTACAGGGGCCAGTTATGAACAAAGCAGGATGATTCTCTAAGAATCTGCATTATGTCACTTAACTATAGGGATGGAAGAAAACTTTTTTTTTTTTTTTTGCTTTGTGTATAGTTTTTTGAGACACAGAATCAGGCTGACTTGAGTTTATAATCCTCTTGTCTCAGTCTCCTGAGTGCTGGGACGACAAGTGTGAGCCTAACAAGATTAATTTAAAAACATTACAATTGTAAAAAATTTTATATTATATACTACATATATTTGAAATAAGAATATGTATTTATATATATAATATAAAATTAGGTCACTTTGATGATAGGTTGGATGCATGTGAGCATGGGGAGAAATGGGGTACTAAAAGTCACCAGTTTTGGTTGCTACTGAAGAATGGTACCATAAACAGACATGGCCTAAGGTGTTAAATTCCATTTAGGACATACTAAAGGTTTACACTTTACATTAAGGTTGAAGTGTAGGCTAAGGCTCACAAGAGAGTTTGGGACCAGATATTTAGATATGGAGTTCATCAGATACAGTTGGTTGCTGAATCTGAGATTGGAAGCATTAGGCAGGGAATGTGAGAAGAGACATGGTAAAATTAGCTACCCTGAGTTTTCTGAAGAGATGCCTGGTAACAGGTTAGGACAAAGTCACTGTATCTTTAAAAAAGTTAGGCATGGATAAGGGAGATGGTCATCATGTGTTTTCTTCACAGGAGCTCAGGAAATTGGTCTAGGGGAATAGCAGATTGTCTAAGCAGTAAGGAAAACGAATCACAAGACCTAAAACCAAACACTGAAGCTAGTTGTTTTTGGAAATTCTTGGACTCTGTCTCTCAGGGACATGGAAATTCAGAATATTGACCTGTTATTTGTCCTTGTTCTTGAGAAGTTATAATGAAACAGGTGTGCATGTGCAAGATGTTTTTCCAACGGTGAACCTTGTTTCACAGACTCACCTGCCCTTAGTGATTAGAGATTTCCAGAGCCTCTCCAGATCTGAGTTAGAAGGAAAATTTCCAGGTTCCAAGTAGCTGCTGCATCTGTTGCTTGTTTCTATGCTATTAGAAAAGTGAAAATTATTCCAAACCCACTGGGCAAACACTGTCTTGCCCTTGGGAGTAGCCTCACCCCAGAGAATATTACTTGGGAAGCATCAGAGTCCCTAACCTTGTTCACACATGACAGCTGATGAGACCTCCCGAGGAAAGAGATATTGTGGGAGAAATTACCATCAAGTCGCACATAGGCCAGCCTTTCTCACTTCTCAAGCCTTCAGCTCCTAAGCAGATGGTGCCCTGGTACTTGTTAGCAGCCTGGGTCGGATTCAAGAGCACAGTCTTGCTTTCTTGGAGCTATTGAGTCTATGGAGACCCCGGGGAGAATTAATACACCTCAATGTCTCTCTAACATCTTTTCCCTGTGTGATGCATCTATTCTCACCTGCTGTTTTCATATCGCACCCCATTTCATTCCTCAGTCTCACATTGAAAACCCGCTGTGCTGGAATGGCGCTGACTCTGTCCTTAACAAGCCACACACAACACACCTCCCGAGCTTGGAAAGTGACAGTGCACTTCCAGGGGAAACCTTGTCCCCAGGATCTCTTTCCCAAATTCTCCAGGCCAGCAGGAGTTCACTGGAATCCTGGCGGCTGACTTGTTTCCACTTGCCTGGCTGTGGAACTCCTGTGGCCTTTCTCATTAAGCTTCTGAACTGGGTGAGGGAGCTGGGAGGAGGGACCATCGCCGCGGTCCCTGCCTGGTAAGTAATCAAAGCAGGGGTGGCAGTTACATTGCCCAGTGCCATTTAATGAGTAAATCTACATGTGTCCTCCAAGTCCACTCAACGGTCCCCTCCATTCAAGGGTGCTGTATGGTCAGCAAGACTTGTCTTCCTGGCTGGAGTTTCTGGGTTCTACCACTGCAGGAAACATCACCACAAGAATTTTGATAGCCAAGTAAGACTTCTTAGCAGGAGCTTCTCTGCGGTCCCCTCAGGAACGCCACTGATTTGAGCCATGTGATGACTGTGTTTGGACAGAAGTGAGAGCACGGGAGGGCCCGAGTGCCAGCAGGGGCTCTGGGGCTTGCAGGTGGCCGGGCGGCAGGAGGGAAGAGGGAGTTGACCAGCCAAGCAGCTTCCCTGAGCCAGGTGGGGAGGGAAGGAGACACTGCGGGGCTAGCGGAGGGAGGGAGACGCGGTGAGGATCGATGAGGAGGGAGCCCAAGGGGAGGTTCAGGAGCTGGGAAGACTGGTCCACTCTGAAAGTACAAAGGTGCCCGGGGAGGGAGAAGAGAGAGCGTCGGTCAGGAGGACGCCCCCGAACACCAGGAAGACCAGTCCTGATTGAGGAGCACAAGCCCTTGCTCATTCGTTAAAGGAAATTATCTCCCTGCCTTTCTGGAATAGAATTGCCTCGCTTTAACCACTTTTCTCTTTGTCTCCACATATCTGTTTGAATAATTATTAGTCATCTGCTGGCTCCTTCACAGAAAGCTGGTTGGAAGCAGCAGCCATCCTCACTCCTGCCCCAACACACCCCATCACTATAGCTGGTAATGAAGAGAAAAGTGTCGGGTGATGAGGAGAGTAGCCACCATCACAGTAATGAAGAGTAATGCACAGAAACGCCATGGGAATGGCTCTTCTCCTGTGTCCTGGTGTAATTGGCAAGAGGTAACTGCTTTTTTTCTTTTTGAAATCTTTCTTCGCTTTTATTTTTGCAAAGTACTTCCAAATTCCTTTCATTCGTCACAAAGTAGAAAATTGAACTCATGTAATTAAAATGGCAAAAGAATTCGGTTATTGCAGCATCAGTCATAACAGAAGAAAGCAAAGAAAGAAAGGTGGGGGGGGGGAAGGAAGGAGAACTGGCACAGAATTAATTTTAAAAAAAGAAGGCCACCATTTGGGAAAGATCCTCTCTGTTCTGATTGTCATCAGAGACTGACCTTATGATGAAGACAACCCAACACAGAGCCCTGACTAGGCACCATCCGAACATGCAATGCTTATGACTGCTGTGGCACCCGCTCAATGCAGGAAAACTAGACAGGAAGCAGGTCACTTTCCTCTCTTCCTGTGGGTGAGCTCAGGCCTAGGTGCAGCATAGTTTCAGGTCTGTACCTACAATAGTCCGTGTTCCAAAATAAGCCTCTTTGTGGCAACATTTATATTTATACCACATGCCATGTTCCCGATTTTTCCATTCTCAACCCAGTGGCTGGAGCTGCTCCAGGCGTAATTCCGAGAAAGATTAGATAACTCAGGACTCCAGAGACCCTCAAAAGAATTAAGGATGATGAGTAAATCTACAACATGAAAGGAATTGGTTGGGAGGGCTGGTGTACTCCTTTAATCCCAGCACTCTGGAGGCAGTGGTAGGAGGATTGCTGTGAGTTCAAGGCCACCCTGAGACTACACAGTGAATTCCAGGTCAGCTTGGGCTAGAGTGAGACCCTACCTTGGAAAACAAACGAACAAACAAACAACAACAAAACAGTGAAAACAACCCAAATGTCTATTAACAGGTGGACTGATAAAGGAATGTGGTACACAAGACAGTATTATTCAGCATTCAAAAGGAATGCCATTCTCGTATATGGTAAACATGCATGACCTGGAAGGACATTTTGGCATGGGAAATAAAATAGATATAGAAGAAAAGATAGCTGCATGATCCACTCATATGAAGCAGTAGAGTAGGCAAATTATTAAAGATGAAAGTAAAAGTAGGTCAACTGCCATGAGTTCAAAGCCAGCCTGGGCTACATTGTGAGTTCTAGGACAGCCTGAGACCCTTTCTCAAAAACAAAACAGTGCTTAGTTGATGGGTAGTTGTTTAATGGGTACAGAGCTTCTTTTTTAAAAATATTTTTATATTTATTTATTTGACAGAGAAAAAGGGAGGGAGAGAGAGAAACACACACACACACACACACACACACACACACACACACACAGAGAGAGAGAGAGAGAGAGAGAGAGAATGGGTGCACCAGGGCCTCCAGCCACTACAAATGAACTCCAGATGCATGCGTCCCTTATGCATCTGGCTAACATGGATTCTGAAGAATTTTGTAGGCAATTGCCTTAACCACTAAGCCATCCCTCCATCCCCAGAGCTTCTTTAAAAAAAATTCTTTAAAAATTTTTTTTTTACTTTTATTTTTAAAATTAATTTTACTTATCAATAATTTTTATTGTTGTTTTTTTGAGGTAGGGTCTTGCTCTAGCCCAGGCTGACCTGGAATTCACTATCTAGTCTCAGGGTGGTCCTGAACTTGTGGCAATCCTCCTACCTCTGCCTCCCAAGTGTTGGGATTAAAGGCATGTGCCACCATGCCCAGCCTTATTAAAATTTTTGAATATGCATATAATGTAGTTTGATCATATTTGCCTTTCATTACCTTATCTCACCCCCTGCCTCTCCAGCTAAGCTCCTTCTTCTTCCCAACTAGTTTACTTTCTTGCTTTCTTTGGTGACCCACTGAGTTCATTTAGAGTGGCCCGTATGACCATGGGCGGGAGGTGATTTACTGGAGTATAGACAATTTACCAGCCATACACCACTGGAGAAAACGTCTCCTCCTCCTCCAAGCCAATGCGTGCTAATAAGTCCACAGGAAGGGATGGGAGCCTTAGGAGCTCTTCCAATACCCACCATGTAAGGGTGATGGGCCCAGTCATGTACAGGGCTTATACAAGTAATGATGGCCTCTGTGAGCTCATGAATACAATGACCATGCCACCTCTCAAGACAGAGCCCCAGTGCACTCCTCTCTTTCCTCTCGTTCTTACAGTTTTTCTTCCCCTTCCCCATACAATTTCCCCTGAGCCCAGGAGAAGGTGACATAGATGTCCCGTGTAATGCTGAGCACTCAACAATCACGTCTTCTCCGCGTTCTGATGAGTTTCGAGTCTCCCCTGAAGTTGCTACCCTGCCACCTGAAGGTTCTCCGACCAGAGCTGAGAGCAGCACTAGTCTATGGGTGTATCTTGAGGCACTTTTCTCTCTATCAGCTTCAGGTTGTGCATGAAGAACTTGGATGGGTTGGAGAGCTTCTGTTCCGGGTAATGGAGAAGTCTAGAAATGGATAATGGCAATAGTTGTGAATACACTTAATGCCTCTGGATGGTACCGTTAAAACTAGTCTGAATGGTGAACTTTATCTTATGTACATTTTACCATATTCCAAACAGGCCCAAAGACAAATGTTCTGTCTCTGCTCTCTCTCCTTGTGGTTTAAAATTTTAATTAATTAATTAATATGTTTTAAAAAAATACATACATACACACAGAGAGAGAATGGGCACACCAGGGCCTCTAGTCACTGCAAACAAATTCCAGATGCATGTGCCACTTTGTGTATCTGGCTTTACGTGGGTGCTGGGGAATTGAACCTGGGTCATGAGGATTTGCAGAGAAATGCTTTAACTGCTGAGGAATCTATTCAGCAACCCCCCTCCTTCTCTCTCTCTCTCTCTTTTACAAATTCAAGGCACTATTTCACTCTAGCCCAGGCCAACTTAGAACTCATTGTAGTTCCACCCTGGCCTTGAACTCATGGCAATCCTCCTACTTCAGCCTCTGAAGTGCTGGGATTAAAGGTTTGTACTACCTTGCATAGCCAGCTTCTTGCAGTGTCTCAAACTACTCACACTGAGAGAGACCAGCCTCCCTGCCCCAAGTCTACCCAGGCAGCTCTGAAGAGATGCCCTCCCTGCAAGAATTTAGACTTCAGAGAACACCAGCGAGCAAACAAGGACTCATGTTCATGGCCTTGTAAGCCTTCTGGAAGTAGATTCCACAGGCCCACCTAAATCCTGAAGTGTTGTAAACTCCACTGACACCTTGGCTACAATGTGAGACAGAGCCACCCAGCTGAGGAGACACTCTTAGACGACTGTTCTCTCTCTTCCTTCTCTTGTTTTTCTTCTACTTTTTGAATATTTCTGACAATTTCCTCTACATATACAATGTATTTTGATCATACTCACATCCATTACTCTCTTATCACCTTTCCAGTACTGTTTAACACCTTGGGCTTTCCAAATAATTTCCCCTTATACTTTCATGCCTTTATTTTATTTATTTATTTTTTTAAAGATTATGTCACATTATTTATTTATTTTTCTTTTTCAAGGTAAGGTTTCACACTAGTCCAGGCTGACCTTGAATTCACTATGTAGTCTCAGGGTGGCCTTGAACTCACAATGTTCCTCCTACCTCTGCCTCCTGAGTGCTGGGATTAAAGGCATCCACCACCATGTCACATGCCCGGCTGCCTTTATTTTTTTATTTTTATTTTTTTATTTTTTTGTTCATTTTTATTTATTTATTTGAGAGTGACAGAGAGAGAGAGAGAGAGAGAGAGAGAGAGAAAGAATGGGCGCGCCAGGGCCTCCAGCCACTGCAAACGAACTCCAGACACGTGCGCCCCCTTGTGCATCTGGCTAACGTGGGTCCTGGGGAATAGAGCCTCAAACCGGGGTCCTCAGGCTTCACAGGCAAGCACTTAACTGCTAAGCCATCTCTCCAGCCCCCGGCTGCCTTCATTTTTATTTTTTGCAACCCAATGAGTTTATTTATTTCCTTTATTTATTTGAGAGAGAGAGAGAGAGAGAGAGAGATAGACCGATAGAGACAGAGAGAGAGAGAAATGGGCATGCCAAGGCCTTCAGCTGCTGCAATTGAACTCCAGATGCATGCGCTACCTTGTGCATCTGGCTTACGAGGGTACTGGGGAATTGAACATGGGACCTTTAGCTTTGCAGACAAGAGCCTTAACCACTAAGCAATCTTTTCAGGCCTCAATGAATTTAATTAGGGTTGCTTATAATAGCATGGTTGAGAGGTTATTTACCAGAACATGGACAACTTACCAGCAGCTATACCACAGAAGAATTCCCTAGCAATCACTAATTGACAATAGCTCATCATGGAGGTGTCGGGCCTTGTGAGTTTCCCATGCCCATTCCAAAAGTCAAACTGGGTTTACGACCCTCAGAAACCATGAGCCAATGCTTTCATTTTCAAATGTTGGAGAAATCTATTGTCATAGGTATAATATATAAATATAAATGGCTATACAAAGTTATACTAATACTGAATAATGTAAACTCATAATAACATCAGGTGATAATATTTAACTAAAACAAAATTTTCTTTTCTCCAAAGCAATTAGGGGAATTTTGGCTACTGAGATTATGAAAAATGTCTGTGTTTGTATCTTTTCCTTGCAGTCATTTCATTTTGTAAAGTACAGTTATTCCTTCTCAGCTTCCATATGCCCCCCCTTTCCCACACTGCTCTATGTGGGAATGAGTATTCTTCTACAACAGCAGAGCATTCTCACTTTCTTAGTATTAATTCGAAATTCATACTTCAAGTGCAGAATCTGCTTCAAATATATCCTGAGATTTTCAGGTCATATGTATATGGCATGAAGAAAACACACAAAAAGGAATGCAACAAAGTAACCTCTACCTCTCGTCTTCTCTCTCTTTCTCCTTCTCTATCTTTTACTCTTCCCGAAACACTTCTCTGTCACCGATACAAAGATGGTGAAATCAGCTTATCTGTTTCTATGGTGATTACAATTAGCATAACAATGATGTCACCATTCACCCACGTCTGGTGAAAGCTGGGTGGGAGCCAGCCTGTAAGTAGCATGTGGCAGGAAAGGCCTGGAGATCTGGTTGACCCAGGAAGATGGTGACCTGTCTGTGAAGCTGTACAGCCACGGGTGGGGTGGGAGGGGAGACCCAAGCAACTGCAAAACCAGAGTTAGGGTGACAAGTCGTGAGACAAATGTGAGGCAGAAGACAGGACTTTAGCAGAACACCTGTGTAATAAAGCTGACAAAAATGGAGCAAGAAATGCACAGTATTCCCTGTAGACAGCCCTTATCAGTACTAACTGCTGAGTATGGCAGGGCATTTCTATGATGACACTGGGCTCACATTCCGTTTTAAATATTTTATTTATTTATTTGTAATGAGAGAATAATGAGAGACAGAGAGAAGGGGAGAGAGAGAGAGAGAAAGAGAATGAATGGTCACACTAGGGCCTCCAGCCACTGCAAACAAACTCCAGATCTCCAGATGCATGTACCATTTTATGCATCTGGCTTTATGTGGGTTCTGGTGAATCAAACCTGGGTTGTCAGGCTTTGCAGGTAAGCACCTTAGCTGCTGATCCATCTCTGTAGTCCCTCACATTTGGCGTTATGTATTTTATTCATTCTTCTTTGCCAATGACTTACTCGTAGGAGACAGCCTTACAATATGTTAGCATACTACCTTGATTAAGAATTTTCAAAGTAGAGTGAAGTAGGACACAGTAGATAACAACCATGGGTCATTCCCCAGGTTACTAGAGAATCTTTGGTATGACATTAGCCTCTATAGACTTCTTGTGTCAGTAGTAAAATTGAGTCATTCTACCTGTTGTAGTCAGCTCCATGCTGTTGGGATGAACTTCCAAACCAGACATAGTTTACAGTGAGAACCGGATTTATTTGAAGCTTACAGATCTAGAGGAAGTTCCATAATGATGGAAAAGGCTGGGCCCTTTTCATAGATCTAAGCAGAACCACAAGCAAGAGCAAAACAGAAAGATAAACAAACAGCAAGAAACCCAGGCAGAGCTCAAGCATTCTGTATACCATTAGGCTAGAATTCAGATCTACCCCCCTACATACCTTTGGGCTGGACCTCAGTATATCTCTTCTAACCAGGTGGCTGGAAATCCAAGTTATAAGCTTTTATAAAACTCCTGAGTTTATTGAAGGACATACTTTCAAACTACCATATTCTGCCCCTGGTTCCCAATAGACTCATGACCATCTCACATTGCAAATTGTATGTAGTCCACTTTCAAAGGTCCCATAGTCTTTGTTAACCTTAAGACTATCTCCTAACTATGAGTTTTGTACAATCAAACAAGTTACATACATCCAATGTATAATAGCACAGAGTAAACATTTCCATTGCTGTAAGGCGTAACAAGGAGAGACTTGACCAGTGCAAAATCAATAACAATCAGGTAAACATTAAACATCTCCAGTTCAAGGCTGATAATCATAACCAGTGATAATCTTTGGACTTTTCAGTTTCATCCCTTCAGCTGAGCTGAGTAGCCAGAGAAAACTTCTATCTTGAGCCAACAGTGCTCCATGGTCACCCTTGTATTGTTTTGGTATATCCAAAGCATTTTGTATCTTTATGCAAACCACAATCCATCTATCCATCTTCCAGTGGCTTCACTGGTCTCTATCAGGATCATCATGCCCTGCCTCATGCCACATCTCAACAGTGGCTCCTGGAATTGTGTGTACTTTAAGATCCACTCTAAGCTTTTTTTTTTTTTTTTTTTGTGATTCTGAAACCAATACCAGGTGTGCAGGACTCAGCCATATAATTAATCTATGGACGAAATAAATTGTGATAATAAAATAAAATAAATTTCTTCTTTTCAGTTATCTCCTTTTATTTTTGAGTTTGCATCCTAATGTTTAGTCTTTCCTCAGGCATCCTTTCAATTGTTTCAGTATAAAATACTTGAGGCCATCCTTAATAATGCTAATATCTTTTTAACAATACCAGCTTTAACAATCAATCTTGGTGCAAGTAATTTTAAACATGTTTGAACTTACCTAATTTTAAATCAGATCTCTCAATTCCATATCTTCTACCATGCACACCAAGTTACTTTCAAAGTCAGCCTTAATCTAACTCTCAGAGCTTGGGCAGGAGAATGCATCCAGCCCTTATGCCAGTAGCCCAATTACAACAAAGTTCTCTTTGGTCTTTCCTTCCCCTCTGAAAAATCCGTAGGCACAGCTTCCAAATACAATTTTCTCTGCACTTAGCATCTTCTTTCTTTCTTTCTTTATCTTTTTTTTTTTTTTTTTTTTTTTTTTTTGGTTTTTTGAGTTAGGGTCTCACTTTGACTCAGGCTGGCCTGGAATTAACTATGCAATCTCAGGGTGGCCTCAAACTCATGGCAATCCTCCTACCTCTGCCTCCCAAGTGCTGGGATTAAAGGTATGCACCACTACGCCCAGCTGCAATTAGCATTTTCAATACACTCAGAAGTTTTATTAAAACTTATAACTTAGACTCCTAGACACCTGGTAACTTGGTTTACTACACTGGAAGTCATCTTCAATTGCTAGTACCAAATTCTGTACCATTCCTCCAACACAAAATTTCCAAAGACCAAAACCTACAAGGTCAGATTCATCACAGCAATATCACCCCACTCTCAGTATTAATTTCTGTTGTAGTCAGCTCCAAGCTGCTAGGATAAACCTCCAGCAAGACACAGTTTATAGGAGGAATAGGATTTATTTGAAGCTTAGAAATCCAGAGGAAGCTCCATGATGGTAGAAGAAGCTGGCCCGCTTTCACAGATCTAAACAGACAGATGCAACCACATAGCTAGCACCACAATAAGAGAAAAGTTGGCAGCCAAATAGTTGGAAACTCAGGCAGACCTCAAGCATTCCTGTATATCTTTAGGCTGAAACTAAGATCCACCCCCAAACATACCTATGGCTTGGACCCCAGGATCCTCCACTAGTGACACCTTTTCCAGCCAGGTGACTGGGAGTCTAAGTTATAAGTTTTAATAAAACTTCTAAGACTATTGGAGAAAATACATTCAAGTTATTACACTACTCAAGATGTCTAGATTAGATTAAATGATTCATTGAAACAGCTTCTAACTTGAACGTCTATATTTCTGTGGGTTGAGCCTTGGTTTCCACAGGTCGTCCTTAGGGCCTTCCCAGGGAGACAGCCTCACATAGACACTGTGACATAGCAGGCAGTGTGTCAATCTCCGCAATATGAGTCCTCCAACCCAGAGTAGAAGCCTCACTGGTAACCAGAAAACTCAACAAGATGAATGAGTTTAAGAA
Source organism: Jaculus jaculus (assembly GCF_020740685.1). Taxonomy (NCBI): domain Eukaryota; kingdom Metazoa; phylum Chordata; class Mammalia; order Rodentia; family Dipodidae; genus Jaculus; species Jaculus jaculus. The sequence continues at coordinate 135,472,686 of NC_059107.1, forward strand.
TAAATGATCCAGGCTGGAGAGATGGCTTAGCGGTTAACCGCTTGCCTATGAAGCCTAAGGACCCCTGTTCGAGGCTCGGTTCCCCAGGTCCCACGTTAGCCAGATGCACAAGGGGGCGCACGCGTCTGGAGTTCGTTTGCAGAGGCTGGAAGCCCTGGCATGCCCATTCACTCCCTCTATCTGTCTTTCTCTCTGTGTCTGTCGCTATCAAATAAATAAATAAATAAATAAAAATTAAAAAAAAAAAAGAATAAATGATCCAGAGGTTGGTGAAGAACTGGAATCAGGATTTATTTACACATAAACTCTAATCTTAGCAGGAAGGGGTGAAAAAATGGGCTGAATGTATCATTTCATCAGGATGACTACCTGAGTAGCAAAGGCAGTCCCATGAAATTTGGCCCCTATACACATGGGTGGCATAAGGCCAAGAGACAGTTTCCAGGCTAAAAAAGACTTTTTATTGTGAGATGAATGTGCTGACCACCATGCTATGGAAACATGGTCTTCCTTTGTTTTGTAGGCTTGAGAGTAAATGAGGTTAGCTGGTGATCAGAATATCTTCTGGGAAAGCAAAATAGCAAGTAATTGCTTGTTTCAAAAAGAGCCTTTCCATTTCTCATCAAATGGAAGAAACCTGGCACATGAGTTCTTAACCAGTCCTGTGGATAGATCTGGAAATCAGATCTGATGGTGGCCTGGAGGGTCCATAGCTTCCCCAGGGAGGAACATAACAATTTGCTAGAAATTCCTCATTCCTTTCTTGACCTTGAAGCTTCAGAAGAATTGAGAAGCAGCATCCCATGGCAAAAATGATCAGGGACTCCTGCCTCAGGGTATTACTGTTCCTTTAAGGCTTCCATGAAAATGAAAGCTAGGTCAAACCTATTAAGGGAGCAGGTGACACACTTGCCCCATGAAAACTGGAGAATAACAGATGAGAATCTTTATCTGCCAAAATATGGATATCTTTGTCTGATTATGTTTCAAATTTACTTACTGAATGTCAGAGGCAAATAATTTAATTTGAGTGTGAAAACAGCCAATAACTAAGAGATGAATGTCAAAGATGGGATCCACCCTGCCTCTTCCACGTTGATTTCTTGGTCTTTTCTGTCCCTTGTCTTTTGGCCATTCTGTCTCTATCCTCAAGTGATGCTTGATAGCTCAAGCAGACTTGGCCTCAAAGAGGTTTTCTTCTCTCTTGACACCAAGTAAATCATCTTATCAGAATTACTTCCTTTATTGTGGAGCAGGAAGGGTAAGACAAGCAAATATTAACAGATTTCTCCAAATACAGTTGTACAGCTTAGAACACATTTTTATATTAATGTGCTATCCACCATCTGTTTATTTCCTGGAAGCTTGGAGTATTCATTAAACATTGAAAGTGGGAGGGAAAGCCTTTCTGGGGCCTTGCAAATAAACTAGAAGTGGTGTTCAGGCTTCCTAAATTCAAGATTTCTGCTTCCTCAGTGGTGATCCCTGGACACTGGCAGTGTTTGGATCTATAGACAAAGGAGGTATTAAACCATTTTTATTTCAGCTGACCTTTTACAGGGACAGGGAGTAATTTTGTTTGGATTCTCCATTTCAGTATGGGACAATAACAGCTGGGCAGGGATTTTTCTCAGCACTTTGTGAAGCAGATCAGCATTTCATATTAAATCAATAGAACGCTGTTATTCAGACAGCAGACGGCTAACCTTAAGGAAGATTCAGAACCAAGTAATTTTCACTGAACCTCTTGAGTTTCCATGATTGTACAGGTCTAATGTTCTTTAAAAAAAAAAAAAAGAATTATTCCAAGGGCTGGGGAAATGGCTCAGTGGTTATAGGAACTTGTTACTTAAGCACGAGAACCCCTGGGGCCAGAAATTGCCATGCTTAACTCCCAAGATTCCATGCAAAAAGCTATCCATTGTCCATTACATGAATATTTGTAACCATAATAGGGTATGGGGAGCAAAACCAGGGGATGACTGAGGCTTACTGACTGATAGCTGTTCAGGGTTGAGGGAGAGACCCTTTATCAAGGGAAGAAACATACGCATGGGTCATAAGAGGACAGCTGATGTACATACACAGCACACACACACACACACACACACACACACACACAATTTCATTCCATGCTAGGAGACATTCTAGAATCTGAATTTCTTGATTTAAAGATCTATTCTATCACTTTCTGTTGCAGTCTGGTTCGCATTGCTGGTAGAAATCACTCAACCAAGAGCAGCTTCTGGGAAAAAGAGATTTATTTTGGCTTACAGGCTCAAGGGGAAGCTCCACGATGGCAGGGAAAATGATGGCATGTGCAGAGGGTGGACATCACCCCCTGGCCCAAATAAGGTGGGCAATAGCAACAGGAGAGTGTGCCAGAGACTGGCATGGGGAAACTGGTTATAACACCCATAAGCCTGCCCCCAACAATACACTCCCTCCAGAAGGCATTAATTCCCAAATATCCATCAGCTGGGAACCTAGCATTCAGAACACCTAAGTTTATGGGGGACATCTGAATCAAACCACCACACTTACTGACAAATATTGAGACAGTAGAGCCGAGAGGGTAAGAATACAAGCTACAGAGACTGACAGAGCTGGAACCCTATTCTTAACACTGACGTGCTAGATGATCACAGGAAGGACTTCCTCTCTGAGCCTCAGGTTCAGCATCTGTAGAAAAGTCCAACAGAGGGGCCAAAGTAAGCGAATGCAGCCAGACGCTTCAGACATAGGCGGGCATTGTGCTGAGTGCTCACCATTATGTTGGTTGTCGTGACACATTATTCTTTCCAAATGGCCCATACTTCAGCTCAAGCCAGGAAATGCCCATAAATTAAGGAAGCTAACAAATCAAAGGAAACTTTGAGGAAAATGATTGAATTGACCAAAATTTGGAATCATGTAGGACATACTACTGTTGAACATTAGACTCTCTTCTCTTTGGCTCTTTCTTTGCCTCTTAGTAGGTGTTTCTCCTGTGACACTGAACTCTGTCTAGTTCCAGAGTTTGTATCTGCTCCACACCAGCTCTTTCCAGCCAGTGTTTACCCATACCATCTCTACTATTTCAGTACTTTATCATTTGCAGTTGACAATTTGAAAATTCAAATTTTATCTACTATTTTTTAAATGAATATTTATTTACTTATTTGAGAGAGAGAAATAGGGAGAGAGAGAGAGAGAGAGAGAGAGAGAGAGAGAGAGAGAGAGAGGCAGATGAGAGAGAATGGGTGTGCCAGGGCTTCTATCCACTGCAATAAACTCCAGACACATGTGCTACCTTGTGCATCTGGCTTTGTGCAGGTACTGGGGAATTGAACCTGGATCCTTAGACTGAGCAATCTATTCAGCCCCCAAAATCAAAGTTTTGTTAAGATACTAATGAATACTAAATAATTTCCAGCTGTGCTTTTGAGGAATTATATACAAATTGTACAAAATAAAGGTTACCTTTATTTACCAGGAGGACTGACCACCATTAGGAACATCAAGTAAAATGAGGGTGGACAGGAATGATCTTTTAGGCAAGTAGAGCATTTGTGAACCACAGCTAACTTGCTGCCTGGATAGCCCATAGCATGAGTGTTGCAGTGCAGTATTTACTATAAAAGATCTGAGGACTAAAGCAGAATGCTGGGCTGAAATGCATTATGCTGACAGGCATGACATCAAGGCCCAAGTGTTACTGGCCTCATGGTTCTCAGAGCCACTGTCAACGAGTCATGACAAATTGGACCAGCCAAATCTTTCCATCACATCTGATTTGACTGAAGACACAGACACACCTGCCAGCTATGTTTCAAACAGGAAATCTAATGCTGCAGACCAGAGCTAGCGAGGGAAGAACTGATCGTCCAAGGCTGCGCACTAGCTCCCACACCGCTCTGCAGCAGGTAGTGAGTTACAACAGGGTTGCATAGTCTCCTCCCATGACCCTTCTTTGTGCCCCTTCTCTCATCTCACCTCATCACTGAACCAACACTCTTTTGCTAAATATTCCTCTTCTATATTAATGTTTGCTTTTGTCTGTCTGTTTTTGCTGTTCTCCATCATTCATGACAACCTGCTGGTGGGCAGATGAGGACAGCTGCTGTGAGGTCATGAATATGATGACCACTGGACTCTGCGAGACAGCATTACAAAGCACTCCTCCCCTTCCTTTGGCTCTTACATTTTTTTTTTCCTGCCACCTTCCCCCCACCCCCGCAGTCTCTAGATGTCATATTTCCTCTGTTGCTGCTGCTTGTTTTGTTAGCTTGTTTCACTTCTTCACAACCTCTTTGCTCTTTTATGAAAGCCATGGACCCAAGACCATAGAAACAAACAGAGAATTTTCTTGGGAGCCCAGGTCAGGAGATCCTTCTTTCGATAGGATCAATAGGGAGACCAACACAGGGTTTATGTTTTAATCAATACGACAATTGCGGGTGTTACTCTAAGACAGCGAGCTAAGATGGAAGGGGATATAAGAGCTGGGCCTGGTGGCACGTGCTGGGATTTCAGTACTTGGGAGGCTTAGACAGGAGGGTCACATATAGAAAGTCAGCCTGGGTTATATAGTTAGACTCTGTCTCCAAAAAGGAGTTGGGTAAGAAATAGAAGAACGGAAGGTGAGTTAAGAAGGACAGTTAGCAGGCTGGAGAAATGGCTTAATGGTGAAGGCACTTGCTGGCAAAGCCAAAGGACCCAGGTTCTATTCCACAGGACCCACATAAGCCAGATGCACAAGGTGGTGCATGTGTCTGGAGTTTGCTTGCAGTGGCTGAAGGCCCTGGCATGCCCATTCTCTCTCTGTGACACTTTTCTCAAATAAAGAAAAACCATATATATATATATATATATATATATATATATATATATATATATATATATATATATATATATATATAGTCAGCAAAGATACTTAGGAAGGTCATTACATGAACAGCTTTCTCTCAAAGAGGTCACTGTTATGTGTCAAAAAAACTCATCATTTTTTTCTCCTAAATACTTTTGAGCATTTTATACCCTCCTGTTCTTTATTTTTTTTAATTAAAATACAGGTGCATTATGTGTACATATACTTCAGAGATCCTGGCAACCCCAAGAAAACATGCAACCTCCTAAGAACTATCTGCCTTGTTCAAGCTTCCTGTATTGTTTTCACAAACAGCATTCTGGCATCTAGGACTTTTGATTTGGAAAATGAAACAGCCTTTGTTAGCTCTAATAGAAAAAGGCAGCTTGATGTTTGATTTCTGTTTTAATTTGGGTTTTACCAGCCAGCGGTTTTATTGGAAGTGAAACCCACATTCCCTCTTAGCTTTAGCATCTCAAATCTAAAATAGGAAAATCACAGCTTCAGTAAAGAAATGAGAATGAGGTCCTGGCATCTTTCTTAAAAGGAATTTGGATAAGACTTCTCAATAAACACTCACAAATTACTCATACCATATGTCTAAATATACACAATTAGGTTTAGAAAACCTGATTGAATTCAATAAAATCATTTGGTGTGCAGAAAATAGCTGTTTTTTTTAATGCCTAGGACACTTTATTGGCATAACATTTTACAGATTTTCATTTATTTAGCTACATATTTATTTATTTATTTTTAAAATACTTCTCATTATTTTTATTTAAATATTTCATTTATTTTCAAAGAGAGAGAAGGAAGGGGAGAAAAAGAGGGATAGAGAAAGAGAGAGAGAGAAAAAAAAGAAAATGGGTATGTCAGGGCCTCTTGTGGTCTCCAGATGCATGTACCATATTGTGCATCTTGCTTTTACATGGGAACTGGGGAATGGAGCCCAGGCCTTCAGGCTTTGTAATCAAGTGCCCTAACTGTTAGGCTATCTCCCCAGCCCTATTTATTTGTCTTTATGCTGGTATGCATGCATGTGCATGTGTGTGCAGGTGCACACCTAGGTGTGTGTGGAGGCCAGACTTGGGTATCATCCTGGAGAATGCAGTCTACTAGACTAGATGGGCTGGCCAGTGAGTTGTATGGACTCTCCTTTCTCTGCCTCCCCAGTGCTAGCATTCCTCATGTGTGACCATGCTTGACATCTGAGTGTGTTCTGGGGCTCACACTTTTGCTTGTAAGGCAAGCCAAGTGAGCTATCTCCTCAGTGTATTTATTTGTTTGGGTTTTTGCAAGGTAGAGACTCACTCTAGCCCAGGCTAACCTTGAACTCACTATGTAGTCTCAGGCTGGCCTCTAATTAATGGTGATCCTCCTACCTCTGCCTCCTGAGTGCTGGGATTAAAGGTGTGCACCACCACGCCCAGTTAAGTGTCTTTATTGTTTACTGGCAATTTTATACATGCATGTAATCTATTTTAATCAGAATCTACCCCCACCACTTGCTCTTGTCCTTGTCCGCTTCCACCAAACTCTTTATTCTTTTGGTCCATCTTCTACTCTGATTCCTTTTCTTGTGTGTTTGTGTGACACACTGACTTTAATTGGGGCTCCTTGCATGAGCATTTATTGGGGATTATTTACCAGACCATGGGAAAATAACCAGTGGCTTCACCACTGTAGAAAAATGTCTCCTGGTACAAGCTGAGGCTTCTTTATAAAATTTTGATTTTATTTTCACTATTTATTTGAGAAAGACAGAAGAAAGCAGACAGAATGAGAGTGAAATTGAACCTTGTCTTGTGTGTGTGGGGGATGGTTACTGGAGTCTCTCTCCTGCCACTATAAATGAACTCTAGACGCAAGTGCCATTTTGTGCATCTTTATGTAAGTACTGGGGAATCTCACCTAGGCCATCATAGTTTGCAAGCAAACATCTTTAACTGCTAAGCCCTCCCCAGCCCTCGTTAGAAATTTTTTATTTTATTTTATTTTATTTTATTTTATTTTATTTGAGAAGGAGAGAGAGAAAGAGAGAAACTGGGCACATTAGGGTTTCCAGCCACTGCAAATGAAACTCCAGACGCATATACTTTGCACATCTGGTTTACATGGGTACTGGGGAATTGAACCTGGGTCTTTGTCTTACCAGCATGCTGATATTAATAATCCATACCAGAACACACCTTGATCAACCTATGGAGCCTGTACTTGAACCTTGTCCTGCTTGGTAACCATCCTAAGTTTACCTGCCTGACTAGAGAGGAGGCAAACTTTTCATTTCTGTGATAAAACATGGAATCAGAGGACTCATATTGATCAAATCAGTCTACTATTGACCTCAACAATTCATTAGACTAAAATTTCCACACCCAATCAACAGCCAATGCCCGCATCATTGTTCACGTTACCTCTACTGCCATGACACCTTTCACAGCGTTTTACACGCTTCTAGACTGTTGTCAGTTATGGGCTACTGTATTGGCTGAATAGTGCCTGGCAGGTTCATGGCTAACCTTGGGAAAGAAGTGACTCCCCCACCCCCAAAAAACAAAAAATCAAAAGCCAAAAATGACACAGATAACAACCTCTGCTACACATCAAAGTAAGATCTTGAGATGTGCACAAAAATCAAGTTACGTAAATTTGGTCTGCTTATCACTATCATATTCAAAATAGTAACAACAGAGATGATAAGAAGAACTAAAAGCCAAGTGTCTAGTGATGTTCTAACATCATGCATCTGTTTAATCTTTACAATAATCTCAAGAGGTAACATGATGATTAACCCTCATTGTCAACTTGAATAGTCTTAGAGACAATTCTGGGGGTGCCCCTGAAGGCATTTCCAGAGGATCACCTGAGGTGGGATGGCATGACTGGCACCATTCTGTGTGTCTGAAGAAAAGGGGAAAGGCAGATGAATGCTGGCATTCTCTGCTTTCTGCTTCCTGATTGGACTGGATGTGAGCAAAGAGCCACATACTCCTACTGCCACAGGCATAGGCACAGCCTGGTGACTTTGGAGCCCTAGCACCCAACACAAAGTGGGCATGATGACATGCACCTGTCATCTGGGCATTGGGGCTGTGGAGATAAAGGACCACTGGGGCTTGCTGGGTAGGTAGTTTAGCCAATGAGGTTTTCCTTCAGTGAGAGACCCTGCCTGAAAAACTAAGGTGTGGCCAGGCGTGGTGGGGGCACGCCTTTATTCCCAGCCCTCATGAGGCAGAGGTAGGAGGATCACCATGAGTTCTAGGCCACTCTGAGATTATCTGGTGAATTCCAGGTCATCCTGGGCTAGAGTGAGACCTTACCCTGAAAAACGAAAACAAAACAAACAAACAAAATAAAATAAATGAAATAAAATAAGGTGGGGAATGACTGAGGACAATACAGACATTGAACTGTTGTCTCCAAATGCATGTGTACACACATACATGCACACCTACAGACACACATGTGTCCATACATATGAGCATACACTTATACATATACACACATGTTTGATTCAGGTGTCCCCCACAAATTTAGGTGTTCTCAATGCTAGGTTCCCAGCTCATGGAGATTTGGGAACTAGCCCCTCCTGGAAGAAGTGTATTATTGGGGGCAGGCTTATGGGGATTATAGCCAGTTTCCCCTTGCCAGTGTTTGGCACACTCTCCTGTTGCTATTGTCCACTTTATGTTGGCCAAGGTGTGATATTCACCCTCTGCTCATGCCATTGCTTCCCCCCACCATTGTGGAGCTTCCCTTCAAGCCTGTAAGCCAAAATAACCCCCTTTTTTCCCAGAAACTGCTCTTGGTTGGGTGATTTCTACCAGCAATGCAAACCTTACTGTAACTTTAAAGTGGTACCAGGAGTGGGGTTGCTGTTAGACACATGACTGTGTGGCTTTGGCCTTTTGGAGTTGATTTTCAAGAAGAATGTGGAAGGATTTGAAACCTTGGCCTAAGAGATGCCTTGCAGTGCTGTAAGTACAGCTTGATCAACTATTCTGGCCAGAGTTGAAAGACCTAAACATAGTAAGAACTATGGACTGTGAGGTTTGGCTTGTGAGGGTAAGGAAGAGCTTTGCCTAGACTGGGCTAGCAGTTTATGTGAGAAGCTTGTTGTTATTCCCATGTCCTGAGAAGGCATGCAGGGTTGCTTTGCATAGAAATGAACTGGTATGAGCAGAGGGATATGGCATAGGAAAAAAAATCTTTGGTGAACTGCTGCCTGTTCAGCTGCAATTGAGTGATCCCAACCTTTGAGATTGGGCCAGCTTATCTGCACTGGAACAACAGGAAAAACATAGCCTCTTTTGAAGGGGTCTGCTTGCTCAAGGAGTGTCCTGTTCTTTCAAAGTCTGTTTTATCACCCCCTGGATTATTAAATTGGCACCCTACCTGGTATTGTGGAGCATAAGAAATGCAGGAAAGAGAGGGTCATTGAGTTTGCAATACAGTCTTGTGTTTTGGAAACATCCATGGGCAATGTGAAGCAGGTTTGCTGGATGCCTGCATGGAGACCCCAATGGGGCCAAGGATGAACATTAGATTGGAGTGGACACCCAGTGGAGATGACAGGACCATGAGATGGCTACTAAGGGAAGCTTCCAGCCCTGATGAAGTTTTCTAGGAATGTGAGTAGCCTAGCTGGAGGGGCAGAATTAGAATGCCAGAGACTTGTTGCTGGTTAGAATTATCGGACTTGGAGATTTGTCACTGGCTAGAGTTGTTGGACTTGAAGCTACAGAGTTGGATGTTTTCCCTGGTTCTTTTATATCTTGTATTGGTTGAATATTTCTTTGCTATGTCCAGTGCTTTTTTTTTGTAGTGTGAATGTTAATTCTGTGCCATTATGGGTTTTGGGGGGGTGATATTTTGGTTATTATGGCTCAGTTAAGAGATCTTGGACTATGGGGATGTTTGAAAATCACTGGAATTGATAAAAACTATGGGGATTTTTAAAGTTGGATGAATGTATTGTATTTTACATCATGTATGGATATCAGTTTATGGGGGCCAAGGGCAGAATGTGGTGGTTTGACTCAGGTGTCCCCCATAAATTTAGGTGTTCTGAATGCTAATTCCCAGCTGATGGAGATTTGGGAATTAATGCCTCCTGGAGGGAGCATATTGTTGGGGGCAGGCTTATGGGTATTAAAGCCAGTTTTCCCTTGCCAGTGTGTGATACACTATCCTGTTGCTGTCCACCCTATGTTTGTCCAGGTGTGATGTCCACCCTCTGCTCATGCCATCATTTTCCCCTGCCATCATGGAGCTTCCCCTCTAGCCTATAAGCCAAATAACTCTTTTTCCCAGAAGCTGCTCTTGGTTGGATGATTTCTACCAGCATGTGAACCTGACTCCTACAATACACCACACACATACATATGCAACAAATGTCATGGGGATATAAGATGGCTCAGCGGTTAAAGGTGCTGCTTGCAAACTCTGCAGGCCTAGGTTCAATTTCCAAGCTAATCATATAAACTCACCCCCCAAAGTGGCACAAATGTCTGGTATTCATTCACAGCAACAAGAGACCCTGGCATGTGCCTTTCCATGTGCAAGTAAATTAGTCAATTAAAATGGTCCTGTTTTTTTTTTTTAAAAAAAGACAATAAAATAGATACTTTCTATGAGCCTCCAAAAAGAACGAAACCTTCTGAATCTTGACTTTAGCACAGTGAGATCCATATTCTGATCTCCAGAACATAGGAAACCTGGTGTTATTTAAGCAACAAGAGACTAATACTATACCTTGTTGATACATTGCTTGGCTAATGTATAGAAGGTTTAAGATGAGAGCTAAGTAGTGAGTGAAGATTATTTTTCTGATGATTTCCCTCTCTGTGATGCCTAAGTTATATGGTTCAAAGACCTCCATGTGTCTGCATCATTGCAGCAGACATGGAAAGAGCTTAGAAGAAAGGCAAGATGGCCTGCGCTATGATATTCATGAAGTCTCCAGTCACCTGGAGTCTAGGACCAGCCCACACTACTCAGAATGCCATCCTAAAGGGATGTTTCCCAGAAGGAGACAAGAGTGCATCAGATGGAAACGGCTTTAAATCTATCCACACAGCTTACTGGCTGACTGAATAGTCAGACTGAAACTGTGCTTAACCTTCCTGAATCTTGCTTTCTTTGATTGTAGATGCGAGTGATCATTTTTAACTTAAGGATAAATGCAGTGCAAATGGTACTGAAGATATTTAAGGGATCTTTTCCCACCTTCCCTTCTTTGTTCACCACTCTTTTTGGAGGTGCCATGCCTTTTCTCTGGTCACATAGTGAGAATCTTCCTGTCTGATTGTAACTCAAGGCTGAATGTTCCCTTACTTTCGAGGAGCCTGGAGCTTCACAGTAACTGGGAGATGAGGTTTTGGACATTTTATTGGTTCTTTTCTTCAGTTTTACATCCTCCGCCTTTTTTTTTTTTTAAACCAGAAAGCACAGCTCACTTGGCATTTACAGATTTACTTTTAATTTCTACAGGTGTGGGAGGTTGATCCAAGAACAATGGTAGCACAAGAGACATTTTCTCCCCCAGCACAGAATTGATTTCAAAAGGGAGGTGTGTTTTTTCCTGATTAACATTTTTTTTGAATATTGACAAGGTTCCAGGCACTGTTTTACATATCTCATGTGCATTTATCCTTTGAATTCTCAGGACACCATAATGCGAGTAACTTGCATGTGTAGAGAAGAATGGGAGGCACATATTGCTTAATTGGCTAAAGTCACACAGCTCAAAGTGGCAGGACCATGCTTTGAACTGAGACAAATCTCATTTTGGAATATATGCTTTTGACCACTTCAACCTCTTCCTCACCTCCTTGCACAAGTAGCTCACTCTACAGCAAGCTGAGAGGAGATGGGGGGAAAACTCAGAAGAGAAGACAATGACTCACAAAGAACACGCGACAGAGCTATTGAGTTTATGTCACTGAAATCTGATGCTGCTTTTAAATATTCATAATCGAAGCCCTAATGTTTTCTATATGGACAGGCAACAGTCAGACAATCCTCATTCTCTTCTAAGTAGTGGTGTCAGAAAGACAAGGCAGAGTCTTGCAAAAAGGTTTGGGGTTTGCTGTTATTTCCCGGTGCTGACGCTCCTTGACCGAGAACAATCTCAAGATTTCCAAGGGTGGTCGGACCTTTGAGCCTGTCTTCTTGGAAGAAGGAAATGGTTCCATTTCAAGGACATAAAATGGACATTTTCTTGGCTGTGCATCTGATAATGTTGCTTTACTGGAAATAAATACGTTTCTTCTTCCTGCACTAGAACTCTAGTATTTTTTTTTTCAATCCTTAGAAAAGACCGCTGATACCACTTACTTCCTGTCCTTTGAGCGGTGACGAAGGCGTAAGTTCTCCCTGCCTTTTCTAGAAGCTCATATGGGGTTCACAGCCAGTCTCCTGTGTCCTCTTCTGTTTCCCCTGCCACTCAGCCACATGGGGTTCTTTCTCTTACACACTAGTTCTTTTTTGGCCACCAGTAAACACACTGACCTTTGAAATATGGAAAGAAAAGCGCTTTGAAATAAAACTGGCATAAACAGCGGTCAGACAGCCGTCATCTGGATGCCGAAACAAAGAGGGGTACAGTTTGCAAGTTGTCTTCAGAATTACGCCGAGCAGTTATCACTCAGGCTCCAGTCTGAGCATGACCCCTCCAAACAAACAGGGGAGGTCTGAGCAAGCACATAGGCCACTTTGTTGTTCTAGCATCATGCTGAAGGGTGCAAAGCCCCCAGCTAAAAGAAAAAAAAAAAAAACAAAAAAAACTCCTATGTCGCTGGGACTGTTCTCCAGGGCTCCAGGCTCTTTCCTTCCTTCTGCCCCGTTAAACCCCTCAGTGCTTCTTGGCAAAGAGGTCTGTAGGTGAGGTAAGTGCCAGTGACCAACAAAGGGCTTGATGTATTTCAAGTTTATGGCTGTGAGCTGACTTCTCCTGAAACACATGCTCATTCTCTCCTCCAGAAGCCCTCATGGGACAGAACAGGGATTCCAAGTGTGGTTGAGCCTTGATTCATTTTGCCACTTCCCTAAAATTATTTCTCTTTTTAGGGTTTCTAAGTAAGTCCAGCAAAGGACAAAAGCACTGCTGGAAACTTCAGCTGCGGAGGTAACTGGAGCAGAAGGCTTAGCCAATTGTGCTTTGGGCTGGAGGGGAGGGAGGAGAACACAAGGACAAAAAAAAAAAAAAAAAACAAAAAACCCACAGTCTTAAATTTCTTATAGGTTTGTTGGAAATGAATATGGCCAGGATTCAGAATGAATTTAGGTAGGATGAAGATATCTAATCCAAAGGCTCTGAAAGCCTTTCCCAGCTTTCAAATTTGGATTGGAGTTTTCTATCCTTGAAATGGCTTGAGTCATGCTACAACCATTTTGAGTGTTACCACATTTCTTCTTATTAAAAATAGGCCATAGTGAGCTGGGACTAATATCTCAGCGTCCTTAAACATCAAGCGATTTGGCAATAGGCTCATACATAAGTGGAAATCAATTCCTAAACAATTCATCTAGTCATTAATTGTGCACCACTGTTGAATCTTTTCAGAGCTTCCTGAATTTAGCAAAAGGAATGACAGATGCATATTAAAATGCATGCAAATAACACACACAGGCCACATTTTAATATATTGTTTTGCATTCATAATTTTAGTCTTGTGATTTGTATTTTCATTTGCTTGGGAACAAAGGCTTTCTTCTTTGCCCACTTGGGAAACAAGGCAAGATTGTTTCTACCAGTGCAGCCCTAGTACTCCTGAAAAGGCAGCAACACCGTGGCTTAGGAATTGCTCTCTATGACCTGCTTCCTGGCTTCTCACAGGGGCTACATCTGCAGGGCACTGAGAGGTGGAAATGTGCAGTCAATTGTATTGTGTTGCCACCAAATGGCAAGCAATCCTCTTTTTTGTTGTATTAAACTGAACAAAGCACATTTTTTGGGGAAAAAAAAAAACTGTTTAAGTGAAGTCTTTTCAGAGAGAGGGTGTGGCAGAGTGATAACTTTGTGTTCATCAAATCTCCCTCACAGGACTCATTCCCCGGCCTCCCTTGCAATTAGGTGGTTTCTAGTCAGTGGAATGAAGGTCAGAGGATTGTATGTGATTTTTAAGTCTTGCTCCTTTAAGCCCTTCTATCTTTTGTGTTCTTTTCTGACTTCTGGTCAGATGGAAAGAACCAGGTGGAGAAAGCCCAGGGCTTTCCAGAAGAAAGGAAGTTGAGTCCTATAATTAAAGCCGCCTGGGCTGAAGAGATGGCTTAGTAGTTAAGGCTTTGCCTGCACATCCAAAAGACTCAGGTTCCATTCTCCAGAACCCATATAAGCCAGATGCACAAGGTGGTGCATGCGTCTGGAGTTCATTTAGAGCAGCTGAAGGCTCTAGTACACCCATTCTCTCTCTCTCTCTTGCTGCTTCTTCCTCTTCCTCAAATAAACAAAAATTTTAAAAAATTTCCTGAACAAAGTTCTGTTCCAACCATCTCCTCTTAGCAAAGGCTCACTGTAAACTATGACGCATATTCTCTGAGTAGTAGTCATTCTCCAAAGTTCCCTGTTTTCTCATTTTCACTTCCTACATGGTACCAGGGCTGTGTGCATGAGCAAAACAGAGGGACAGAAATGATGCATCACTGCCAAGATTAGGCTACAAAGACAGCAGCTTCCGTCTTGGGTGTTCTTATACTCCTTTTATATGAAGGGATGCTGCTTAGTTTTCAGTCTCTGGAGATGTCTATGTGATGAGGAATGGAAATCTGTCAATAGTCAGGTGAGAGAGTTTAGTGAAGAATGCACCAATTTAATTTGATCATGAAGTTCTAGGATATTAGGTGAGGGTACTTCCATGAGCTAGAGTCAAGTAGGCCAGGCTGCTCCTGGATTACTGTTTCCAGAAACTTTTTGAGAAATGTTCGCTGTTTCAAGTTGCTACATTTTGGGGCAACTTGCTCCATACCAATGGATGACTATTGCACTGTAAATAGATCTTCATTGTCTTAAGTCACTGAAATATTGGGACTCTTTGTTACAGCACCTAGTAAACATGGATGCATACAGTCAGCACAGTTAGAACAGGACTCCTTAAACTCTTCCCTTGATGATTCTTTGATGCTTGAGAAATTTTTATATCACTCTAGTTAAGTAGATATATAAAATAAGTATGCAACTAAAACATTTGCTGATGATAAACCATCAAGAAATTTATTTTAAAATATTTGTTGTTATAAATGCAATTTTACCATTTTTTAAAGATGAAAGCAAATTTATATACTAATGAGACAGATATACTTGTTAATTTACATAAAGAATTAACTCTTACTGAATATTCGATACTTTAGCACATAGTCTTTCAAAATTGATTGCTATTTTGATTTTAGAATCATCAGTTCAGAGAATATTACTTCACATAAATTTATAGTACAAAATGCCAGAAGAGTCATTTCAGAAATCATTGGAAATTCTGTCCTAATCCCAAGCCAAAATTCATTTAATAATTTTTTATTTGAAACTCAAGTGAACAACACAAGTGGATGGCAATTTTTTTAAATTTTTTTTTAAATTTTTATTTATTTATTTATTTGAGAGCAACAGACACAGAGAGAAAGACAGATAGAGGGAGAGAGAGAGAATGGGCATGCCTGGGCTTCCAGCCTCTGCAAATGAACTCCAGACACGTGCGCTCCCTTGTGCATCTGGCTAACGTGGGACCTGGGGAACCGAGCCTCGAACCGGGGTCCTTAGGCATCACAGGCAAGCGCTTAACCACTAAGCCATCTTTCCAGCCCTAGGATGGCAATTTTTAAAATCAAGCATTTGATCACAGCTTAACACAGAGATATATTAATTTGATACTTCCATGTTACGGGATGACAGTAGGGAAATAATGCCTTTGTTTTCTATAATTAAACAATTATGTTTCTACATGAATAAAAAATTTGTATGATCTGTAAAAACAATACAATTTGAAGCATACAGTAATTTTCAATGTAAGTGGAGGATGTTTCTGGCCTCATTTCTTCTTTTTTTGTTTATTTTTATTTATTTATTTGAGAGCAGCAGACAGACACAAAGAGTCAGAGAGAGAAAGAGAGAGAGTGAAAGGACACATCAGGGCCTCCTGCCACTGAAAATAAACTCCAGATGCATGTGCCACCTTGTGCATCTGGCTTATGTGTGTACTGGGGAATTGAGCCTCGAATCGGAGTCCTTAGGCTTCACAGGCAAGCACTTAATCACTAAGCTATCTCTCCAGGCCTGACCTCACTTCTTAGCATTGTGTGGTATGAGTAAAGTGCTCATGTTCAGTGTTCAGAACCAAGACTGCAGTGAGCTCACGTGATACAACACAGGTGAGCATAACCAGAAACACCTCAGGTTAATTAAGTGTTTGATTTTGAATTAACTTTTGATCACTAGCCATTCAGAAACCTTTCACTTTTCTCTACTTTTTTACTGCTCTACATTCACTGATGGGCTATGACCCACAGTTCTAGTCCATGGTCTTAACCCCTCAGCCATGACTACATATGACCCACAATTCTTAGAGGCTGGGAGTTACAACTGCCACAACTCTAAGGCAAGACTGTCAGGTCATTGCATACCTAACGCTGGAAGATGGGACCAACTTCCAAGTAGAAAAACTGAGAATTATGTTTTTATCAAATTCATCCATTATTGTTTGCTCAACAGAGAGAATCTCAGTTATCTAATTACTATGTGTTTCCAGATAATCATGCTTGTATTTATGTGAACCAAGTCTGGTCTAATACTATGCTTGCTAAGTTATTCAATTCTCATAAAACGACCTGACAAGGAGGATACTATAGCTGGGTGTGGTGGGCACCTCTGTAATCCCAGCACTCATAACAGTGAGGCAAAAGGATGAACAACTCCAAGGGCGGTCTGTGTTATAAGTGAAACCATGTACCAGGCAACACTAAAACATTCTTCTTATTTTACTGATGAGGAAGTTGGCTAAGTAATGTTGATGCTTTGTCCCATGTCACAGAGCAAGTCGGTGGTAGTGACTGTCTTTGATCTCTGCACTTGCAAACTCTTTCTACTATCATACCCACAATTGTCCAAAGAGACAGGACAGAGCAGTAAAGGCCATGAAAGTGCCACTAAATTGACTGAGTGGATGACGAGGAATTCCCTGTGAGGACAGAAAAGAATAACGAGGAAAGTCTTGAGCGATTCAAGTTAAGTGACATTATGATCAAAGTTTATAAAATCCGGAAGGACGTGTGTTTATTCATCCAAACTGATAAACCCACAGGGATGGGGCCTCCCTTGAAGCTTGTCAAAGATCATTTAGGAGAGAAATGTGTGCTGCTTTCAGATGACTGGATATAGCACCCTCTGCCTCCATCCCAGCTGAATACAGATAAGACCTACTATTCCAGAAGCTACAGCAGAGAGGAAAAGACCATTCCAAATCAAGGGCTACGGGCTTCATGCTGAGTAGCTGACAGGGGGATGTGTGGCCTCCCAGCTAATTGGCAAAACCCTTCATAACTAATACTTTCCAATGCTTGCAAATCAGCACTAGCCTCAAAGATGTCAGGAACGAGCCAAAGAAACACTGGGGATGGATAGACCTCTCTGCCAGCCACATATGTACTCGTTTTTCATGGGAACACATGTGGTGAGATCTCAGCATGTCCTTACCTCAGGCAGCTCCCCGAGTTCTCATAGTCTAGCCTTGTGGGGAGGGATGGAAGTTACCATGCAAAAGGAACCCTGCCAATGGACTAGTGGGGGATTTTTCATGACTTTTGAACGTTCACAGAATGGAAGGCTTTTGAAACCTGATTTTTCAGGGTGACCTGCAGTCTTGATGACATAGATAATGATCTGTGAAAAGAAGTGGTAAATACCCACACATACATAACCCTTACTTCATGTGAATTCTGAGTTTTGGTTACCAGTATAGGCTTCTCTCAATCTTAGATAGGAAGACAGATTTGAAATCCCCAATAGTTTCATCTGCCATTCTCTAGAACAATGCATTTACCCAAATGAAAAAGTTTCCTGAAACTTTTTCAAGAGTAGTACAGCTGGGGGCTGGAGGGATGGCTTGGCTGTTAAGACACTTGCCTGCAAAGCCAAAGGACCTTGATTTGATTCCCCAGTACCTACATGAGACAGATGTACAAGGTGGCACATGCATCTGGAGTTTGTTTGCAATGGCTGGAAGCCCTGGCACACCCATTCTCTCTCTTGATCTCTGTCTCTTTCCCTCTCTCAAATAAAGAAATAAAAATAAACTATTTTTAAAAAAGAATAGTACAGTTGGATAGGATAATATACTAACCAAACTTGAAAGGTCTGTTTAAATAAAATGGAATTGATATATCAGTTATAATCCTCTCAATGTCAATTGCTAAAGAAAGCCTCAAGGATCTAATTCTATCAGAGACTAAGTTTGAATTCTTACCTGTGAAAATGAAAATGACTCAAAATGTTTGCATGCTTAGGCTAGTACTTGCTTTATCAATCATTCTGAATTGATGAGGATTTACTAAAGAAGCAAAGAGCCCATGTTTGAGCATTTTGTAGCTTTGTCCAGCTGTGGCTCACACTTGGCATTAATTAACCCATCATTTTTAGGTTTTTCTTTCAATTTTTTTTTTTTTTTTTTTTTGAGGTAGGGTTTCACTCTGGCCCAGGCTGACCTGGAATTCACTATGTATTCTCAGAGTGGTCTCGAACTCTCAGTTATCCTCCTACCTCTGCCTCCCAAGTGCTGGGCTTAAAGGTGTGTGCCACCATGCATGCCTGGTAAATAATTTTTTAAACAGCCAATACCCATCCTTGTATAAACAAATTCAAGGTCTACTAGCAAATGGACCTTGGTGCGGCTGTGCCTGGGCCCACCCTTTGACTGAAGGGGAAGCCTCAAGGAGAATCTAGGTAACGTCCTGCCTTCCCTGTAACATGTCCCACATAGTTT
The DNA here is from genome assembly GCF_020740685.1 of Jaculus jaculus. Lineage (NCBI taxonomy): Eukaryota > Metazoa > Chordata > Mammalia > Rodentia > Dipodidae > Jaculus > Jaculus jaculus. The sequence goes on from NC_059107.1 coordinate 135,491,505, forward strand.
TCTTCATTCTCTCTCTTATGCTGGCACCAGGGGTGACAGAGTTGACTAAAACACTGGGGTACACTTCAATCCAGAAACAACTCCAAACTTTTTGCTCCTGAGTGCTGGGATTAAAGGTGTGCGCCACTATGCCTGGCTATTTTCACTCTTGACACCACTAGAGATGCTCCTCTTACATGCTCCCTGCAAACTCTCTTGCTTGAGTACTCTCCAGTGCCACAATGACACCTAAATAGTATGTTGAAAATGCAAATTTGGTCACATTACTTCCCAGCTACCAAATGGTTTCTCGTCAACTTTACACAGCCATCTGCCCTTAACGTGGCCTTTCCACCACACTACTCTTCCACTTTCGCACTCAGCTCCACAGCCCAGGGCATCTGAGCTGCTGTAGCTTCTCCACCTTTCTGTCTTTTCTGTTCTCTGAAATTCTCAGTGCTTAAAATTCTCCCTTCCATTGTCTACACCACCTGTGCTGTTATACATTGGGCTGAATCCTACATTATTCTATATGATCTAGAACTTTGTCTTCGATGCTCTCTATAGCTGCCCAGAGTTGAGATCTACTCTTGGACCTTTTCTCTGATTAACTGCAGAGATTTATGATTTGGGCTGCATCAGTATTTCTCAAACATTCTCTAAAGGAAGATTGCCCCGGACTACCTGGCTGTGGGTTGGGTAGAGGGCTCCTCAGTAAGGCAGTCACTGCACTAGCGAGAGGACCTGAGTTGGAATCCCAGCACCCATACAAAAGGTGAGCATAGTGGCCCGTGCCTATAATCCCGACCCTGGAGAGGAGGAGACCGAAGATTCCCCAAAGCTTGCTGGCTAGCTGGTCTAGCTGAATTAGTGAGTTCCAGGTTCAGTGAAAGACCCTGTCATAAGAAGAAAGAGGGTGAGTCATTGATGAAGACACTCGGTATCAACCTCTGACCCCCCCCCCCACATGCACACACATGTGTACAATATGAACCCTCTCACATGTACCAACAAGCATATACAAACATGTACATACACACACAATACCTGGCTATAAAAAATGAAAATGCCTTATTCCTATTTTATATTTTCTTTATATTTATTTATTTGAGAAGGAGAAAGACGGGGGACAGGAGGGAGAGAGAGAGAGAATGGGCATGCCAGGGCCTCCAGTGACTGAAAATGAATTCCGGGTGCATGTGCCATCTTGTGCATCTGGCTTACATGGGCCCTGGGGAATCGTGCCTGGGTCCTTTGGCTTTGTAGGCAAACACCTTAATCACTAAGCCATTTCTACAGCCCTTGTTCCTATTTTAAATCAACATCTTTGGGGCATGTTAGGTTCCTTAACTTGAGTATCACTGCAGTGGACTTTCAACTTAAGGCAGACACCTTCTATTAGTCTTTCCTGTATGTATTTACTTTACCTGACACAAAGAAGGTCATTAATAAGCAGATGGAGCTGATTTTGAACCACAGCCCACAGATGATGCAGGCCAGAATCTGCTAAAACTTTGTTTAGGACCCCGAGGTATTCACTATTGTAGACACTAGCCTCAAGCCTCAGTACATGAGAGGTACTTGGCAAATACTTTATTTATTTTTGACAGAGAGAGAGAGAGAGAGAGAGAGAGAGGGAGAGAGAGAGAGAGAGAGAGAGAGAATTGGCATGCCAGGGCCTCAGCCACTACAACCCAACTCCAGAAACTTGTGCCAGCTAGTACGTATGTACGACCTTGTACTTGCCTCACCTTTATGAATCTGGTTTATGTGGGATCTGGAGCGTAGAACATGAGTCCTTAGGCTTTGCAGGCAAGCACCTTAACCGCTAAGCCATCTCTCCGGCCCCAAGATAGTTTTTTTCATGTACATGTGTGTGTGGTGTGCAGGTTTGTATGTTGGGGTGTGTGTGTGTGTGTGTGTGTGTGTGTGTGTGTGTGTGTGTGTGTATACGTGGAAGGCAGAGGTCATCCTCAATCACTTTCTACCTTATTGTGAGAAAGAGTCTCTCACTGAACCCAGAACTCACCCATTAGGATAGACTAGCTAGCCAGCAAGTTCCCGGGAGCCTCCTGCCTCGATCTCCCTTGCACTTGGATTATAGGCTCATGACAATGCTCCTGGCTTTTACATGAATGCCAGGGATCTGAACTCAGGTCCGCATGCATACAGCATAAGCACTTTCTCATTGAACCATCTCTCCAGTTCAGCAAACACTTTTTCTCATGAGCTAATATAGCACTGACTGGAGAGATTGGGAGGGCTGCTTAGTGGGACAGAAAGGCAGTCCGAGCATCCACGAGATTAGCGCAAGGCCTGCTCGGCTCCTCGGGAGGAGACACCAAGTAAAAGCAAGAGTGGGCATCACTCTGCTGTTCTTTTGCAGAAATCCTTGATGTGGGCTGTGAAATGTCAAACCCAGATTTGATTAAGCCCAACTCCAAATCCCCAAGGCAAGTGTGTATCCACGGTCCTAATGTAATTATCAGAGCCACCTCCGTCTGCTGCTTTCAAAAGGGCTGAGCTAGCACCCACCAGCTCCTACAAAATGAAGCCTGCAATTAATTCATCACGTCCCAGGCGGATAATGCCTAGAAAGCTTGATCTGGATCCTTTCTGAGAACTGATGCATTAAATTAACTCCCCCCACACCAAAAAATAAATAAATAAATAAAACCTCCCTCTGATCTGCTGAAAATCGGGACCAAGCGTGGGCCCTACAGGCCACAGAGGGTAAAAATCAAAGTTCTATTTCTTTGGCTTAGAGCTAAACTGTCTGGGAGATCTCCACTTCCTCCTTGAAATGATACTCTATCAGTTTTCCGTTAGTCCATAGTTTTAATTTTTAAAGACAAAGACCAATAAATAAGATGAGCTCAGGCAAGGGACTCTGGTGGAATGATTCATTGCAAGCAAAAGGGAACATTGCTTCTCTACACTTGAAGGCTGGGCCAAAAACTCCAGGCCAAAGCCGAGTCTCAAAGCAAAAGGCACGCGGGAATCTATCAAATTAAACCAAAATGCCCGGCTTTGCTAGAACAGATGAGATTTCAGCACCACATCCTCAGGGGCAAAGAAGCATTCACTCCCAGGCTTAACCACAAGCCAGAGTTCCACTCTGTTCAGTGAAATTCAGAACAGATTTCTTCTCCTTTTTCCTCCTCCTTTTAAAATTTATTCCTGCCCCCATTTAGGATCTGGTTGGGATGAAAATCACTAGATCCAAAGATACCAGGAGAAAGGCTGTTTTATTGTGAAATCTAACTGGAGGAAAAGAGACACAAAACAGCCATCATTGGACCCTACCCAGTTGTGAAGTCTGTTAGAGAGAACTTGGGGATATCTGATGAGCTGTCAAACTACTGGAAATTTAGAGGATTGTTTGTCACCCTGTACAGATAGCATTCAGAAATCTTTTCAAATCTGTCTGCCTCCTCCAGCAGGATCAGCAAGTGTGAGGAGATAGGTTTCTTGGGTGCCCTAGAACCAGGCTCTTATTTCTGGGAGTGTAGAGATGATCTCACTTCAGATGCCCGAGGCTGCGGTGGACTCTGGAAGAGCATTCTGCACCAGGCTTACCACAAGAGAGACGGTGGCTACTGCCAGATCCAGTGCCATCAAGGACAGAAAGCAGGGGAAAGTGAATGAATGGTTTTCACCAGGGTTGGACTCCTACTTGAAGACCAAATTCCAGAAAAATGACAATGACATTAAGGCTAGGGCTCTGGCAGCAGCTGCCACTGGGATGACTGGCTTAAATATCACAGCACTCTTTCTTGCACAAATTATATTAAACACAGTCTTTGCCATACAGGGGTGCTTCCTTGCCTAATAGCATCCATTGTCTCTCCTTGCCTGTATATGAAACCTAAACTCATGAAAATCCCTTCCAGCTTGTGCTCAGTGAGTCTTCCAACTTCTTGCCATTTTACCCTCTAGACCAAGAAATGTCAAGCTTTTTTTTTCCCCTATGAAAAACTCAAATGTAAATATTTTCATCTTGTAGGCCATGTGTTCTCTGTCATGACTGTTCAATGCTGCTTGTGTAGCACATGAACATTTATAAACAGTACATATGGGAAAGAGCATGGCTATGTGTCAATAAAGTTTTATTTACAAGAACAGGCAGCAAGTTGCATTTTGACCCCACCCAGCACCCAGTGTAGTTTGTCAACTCCTATTTCAGATAGACCAATTGTATCCCTGTTAGGTGATATTTTCTTCTGTCTGGTAGTCTTTTGTCCTTTTCACCAAGTTCAAAATGCTTAATTAAAATTCATTAGTCACAGAAAGGTTATTATCTGCCAGCTGCTGCCCTAGGATGTAAAGATTCAACAGTGTAAAAAAAAATAGACTCTTCCTACTCTGACAGAATGTAAGTTCTAGCAGAGGCAAGTGGCCAGTGAAAACCAACATGTCTAGGTGGAGGGAGGGTGAGCGCAGTAAGAGCCCATGGGGAGCTGGACAGCTGGTTTCTTAGGAGTCATCAAGAAATGCCACTGAGGACATAATAAGGTGGGGGAGATGAAGATCTGCTGTATGAGCAATGGGGAGGGCAGGGAAAGTGCTCCAGATGGAAGGAACATCAATTACAAGGTGGCCAAGGTGGAACTCTCTTGGTTTGTGAGAGGAAGTGAAAAGACTGTTGCAGGGAAATGAGTGAGCAGCGCTGAGCGCCACGCTGAGGCACGGAGCAAGGCGTGGCAGGGCCTTGTGGGCCACAGAAATAACTGTCATTTTTATTTGCAACAAGAGTGGAAGCCACTGGAAGGTAAAGAGCAAAAAGAATCATGTGGTTTTCCTCATGTTTTCATGGGAATGTTCTGGCAGCCAAGTCTGGTCCAGAGTCAGAAAGCAAGTGCGAAGGCAGCGGCGGCACCTGCTGAGAGGCCGTTGCGAAAGTCCAGGGGAGGAATGTTATCCGGGGTGTCGAGCAGAGCTGTGACGTTCTGAAAACAACTTGAAAGCAGGGTTGAGCAGTGAGGTATAAAAGAAATTGAGAGTCAAGTGTAATGCCAAGTGTTTAGAAGGATGGAGTTCCTATTAAGACGGTGAAGACTTTAGGAGGAGCAGATTGGGTAGAAATAATCAAGAATCAATCATAAACTATGTTTGAGAGGCTGATTGGACTTCTTTCAGTGGAACTGTTCAGTAATCAGTTGGATAAGTGCCTTGAAGGTCAGTGGAGATGGTACATGGACAGAGATAGTTATTTGAGAATTATTGGTAATCGATATTTAAAGCTGTGAAATGAAGTACAATCACTTAGGTAGAAGTGAGAAATGGAGCAGTCAGGAAATGAGGAATACAGAGGATATGACCTTGGGTAAATAAAAATAAATAAATAAGCCAGCCAACAACAACAACAACAAAAAAAACTGACAAAGAATGTCCAGTGAGACAGGAAGTGAGGTAAGGGAGAGTGAGCCAAGGGAAGAAGGAACCCAGCAGCTGAGGTTTCCCAAGCATGTTGATTGAGCAAGTCGAGGGACTTCTTGGGACCCAGATTTGGCGACATGGGAACCATTGTTGACATCTCCAACAGTGGTCTGAAGAGTAGTAAAGATGAAGCTGTGTAGACTACAAATCAGACACAAAGCCCCCCATCTTCTTCCTAGTCCTGGGATCCAGAAATAACTTAAGCCATGCATAATGGTTCATCTACACTGTTAGCTGACTAGATTTGAAATGACCTAAGAGATATGCCTCTGGACATGTCTTTGAAGGTGTTTCCAGGGAGTTTTTGTTTTTTGTTTTTAGTTTTTATTTGAGAGAGAAAGAGTCAGATAGAGAGAGCGGGAGAGAGAAAGATAGAGAATGGTTGCACCATGGTCTGTAGATACTGCAAGTGAGTGTGCCACCTTGTGCATCTGGCTTATGTGGGTCCTGGGGAATTGAACCTGGGTGATTTGGCTTTGCAGGCAAGTGCCTTAACTGCTAAGACATCCCTGCAGAGAGATTTAATTGGGGAAGGAAGACACACCGTGACTGTGGGTGGCAATGTTCCATGAGTTGGGGTCCTAGAATAAATGAAAGGGGACAAGGAGAAAGTGAGCTGCGCACTAGCCTTCAACTAGCTCTGCTTCTTGCTTCTGGACACCCTATGCACAGCTTCTTGATGCTGCTGCTATGTTTTCCCCGACAGGGTAGGCTGTACCCCTCAACCACAAGCCCAAGTCCAAGCAAACCCTTTCCTCCTTCCTTAAGTATTTATTTTATTTTAAAGGTGTGCACCACCAAGCCCAGCTGTTTTAAAATATTTTTATGCATTTATTTGCAAGCAAGGAGATAGAGAGAGAGAGGCAGACAGAGAATGGGTATGCCAGGGCCTCCAGCCACTGCAAACAAACTCCAGGTGCATGCACCACCTTTGTGCACCTGGCTTTATGTGGGTCCTGGGGAATCAAACTCATGTTGTTAGGTTTTGCTGACAAGTGCCTCTCCAGCCCTCCGTGAGTAGTTTTGTTGGATATTTTATCACAGCAACTGGAAAAGTAACTTCTACTATTATAATTATTGATGTATATTTCTATATTAACAACTAATTAGTGAGCAGTTTTGGAAGTTGAACCATGCTTTTTTCATTATCCTTTATATAACATAACACTGGGTACATAAAAAATACAGAGGGGTTGGGGAGATAGCTCAGTGGTTAAAGGCACTCACTTGAAATTGCTCACAGAATGTTTGTTCAATGAAAATGAAATTGTTTTTAAAGATATTTTATTTATTTATTTATTAAAGGGGTAGAGATAGACAGGTAGATGGCTAAATAGATAGAGAGAGAGAGAGAGAAAGAAGCAGACAGAGAGACAGTGAGTGTGGTTACACTAGGATTTCCAACCACTGCAAACAAACTCCAGATACATGTGCTACTCAGTGCATTTGGCTTTAAGTGAGTACTGGGGAATCAAAACTGAGCCATCAGGCTTTGCAAGCAAGCATCTTTACTGAACCATCTCTCCAGCCCCAATGAACACAGAATTATAATCTAAGAGTGAAACCTTCTGCATAAATGAATAAGTGCCATAAAGACTGAGAACTACAATACTAATAAGAAGACTTTGATCCTAGGGCAAGTTTCCAATGTTATTTAAAAGTAAGTGCAACTTATATTTTGAAATACAATAAATGGAGCTGGAGAGATGGCTTAGTGGTTAAGGCACTTGCCTGCAGAACCAAAGGACCTAGGTTCGATTCCCTAGGTCCCACATCTGGATTTGTTCACAGTAGCTGGAGGTTCTGCCATGCATGTTCTTTCCCTGTTTATTTGCCTCTTTCTCTCTCTCAAATAAAAAAAATATATTTATATTTAAAAAATAATAAAATAAAAGACAGTAAATGTATCAAAGACTATCAATTAAGATGTAACTTAAACTCCGGAGCTAAGCACGTTCTTGAAAGTATTGATGCCTATAAGCTGAATTGTTAATAAGCAGAGCTTGCAGAGGAGAGGGTACTATGGGCTACAGTATAGTACCATAACACTGCAGGTATCTGAGTTTATATCCTGAGTTGCTGTGTTGAGATTTGAACTTAGGACAGTGTATATGCTCAGTGTACATACTAGGCAATTGCTCCCATATTGAGCTATATTCCCAGCTGAACATGAATATATCCCTCTTATCTCTAATTTATATGTAAATTACCCTCCAGAGCCCACACTGAGATCATTCAGTACAGCAAGCCCCAGTTTGTATAAACAGGAGAGTGAGGCTGCTGACGTAGGAAATTGTTCTCAGCCTGTAAATCATGTATTGTTGGTATCAGATTCCATAGTAATCTCTAGTGCTGCTTCTTTTTGAAGGTTCAAGGTTACAAAACTCATCATTACTGTAAGAAAATTCTTGAAATTCCTATTTTCCTATCTTTTGTAAAGGCTACATTTTTAGAACTGACATTCACCATGGTGAGCTACTTTGGGATCTAAACAACACTGAATTGATGGATTGACTTCCTGTTGAAATGAGAGCATTTAGTCCTTGGAGCTATGACGATTAAGCACAGAAGCACAAATTATTACATGATTATACAAGTGACTTGATGGTTATACTACTTGATGAAATCAACAGTGAGTTCAGAGACATTGTGTCCAAATGTAAAATGGTGATTTTCCAAGGATTCATTTAAAAAGAAAAAACATCTTCATTTTAGAGAACAAGAATTGCAGTGGCTCTGTCTCTGAGTAACAGTTAGTGACTGCAAAGTAATGATCTGATTATACTAGATTTACTCACTATGAGACTAAGTATCTAGAAGTGTTTAGTGGGTCCAAGCCAGGTAAAATTAGAGTACTCTGGTTGGAGATATTTTTTTTTAACATGAGGTTTCTTTTGGGTATACTTGACACAGGTGTGGTCAAAGGTTAGCATCAAAAGTAGGACATGAATTCTAAGGTAATGACCCTTAATGTCTTAAATATGTATTCATATCCAATGATATTTTCTAACAGGAGCCAAAAATGTATGCAACAGAGGAAATTAGGTAGAAGCAGTTCATTAGTTTTTTTTTTCATCCCACTTGTCAGTGATCCCAGGAATGCAAATATCTGTTCTTTATATAAATGAAATATTTTCTGTGTTTCAAAAAATAACCTGACTGAAAACTACTCCTAAAATCTCCTCCTTTGTGCCTTTTTGCATTTGCTATTTTGTGGGTCATAGATTTAATAGGCTGTAATACTATTTAAACATGGTAGATACTCAATGCACCATGAAAAGCCCTGAAGCTATGGGAAATTACAAAAATATCTCAGTGCCATGGTCACAAAAGTGAATGGTCTTCTCAACATGAACTTCAAAGGTAAAATTAAATTATACTTCCTGAGGGTCCACTGACCAGTGACCATGGACACCTGTGATTTCACCCATGCCTCTCTTAGAGATTATGCACCAGTCAGCTAGCTAATAGCTGTAGTAGCTCTGGGAATTCAGCTCCTGGGAACATCGGGAGCTACATTAACAGCTAAGAGCTTCCAGTTACAATTGTCCTTTCGACACGTGAAATAATCACCTGGTACAGAGAAGAGAGGAGTTTTCTAGTGTCTTTGATGTCAGGATAGTAATAGGCTATTTAGTCAATGTACTTTGATTTAAAGAGAATGTCTATCAACAAAGAAATAAAACAGCAAATGCTATAAATATCAATTTGATTAAAACAAATCAATGGGAGTGTGTGGGTCTGGAGGTGTCTGGAGGTCCTGATAGGTCCCACTGTGCCTTGCTTGGGGAGGCCTGGTCCCTATGTGAGCTGTGGAATCAGGTCTTTTGCTCTGGTATCCTGACTGGCCACTGGCTTCCAACATCCCTGTTCACTTGAGTCAGAGGGTGCAAGGGACAAAGGACAAAAACTTGCTTCCTCCTCAATAAAATAGTCTTCCTAAAATGGGTAAACAACAATGCAAAAAAGCCAACAAAGGTCAGAAAACTGAGAGCTCTCTACCAAGGATGCCTAGTTCTACAAAGGAAGCCTCCAATTAAAGCAAAAAGAAATCAACAGAAATTAATTTCCAAAAGGAAAACATAATATCCAATGAGACTTTGATTAAAAAGTAATCACTGAACTGGAAGCAAACCATCAAAGAACCAACAATCATGTCAATGAAATTGAACAAAATCGTCTCCTAGAGTGTTCAGCTTTTGACAGTAGGCTTAACTTCATTGAAGAAAACATTAGAACCCTCCAAAGAGATATTAATAAATTAAAGGTGAGTCAAGAAATAGAAGATCTAAGCAACTGGTTGATTAAGCTTAATGAAGGCTTGATCAAATGCAAGGGTGAATTCCAGGAAGCATCAAGAAAATCAGAACTTGAATTGAAATCGTACCTCAAAACAGAGATGATGCAAAATAATACAACAGAAAACAAAAGTGACATAGGAGTTATAAAAACCTCTCTAGAACCTCACACCAACAGTTACTCATGCTGAAGACAGAACCTCTGATCTAGAAGACAAGACAGAGGAAATTGATTGAGAGGCCAAAAACTTTGCTAAGTTCCAAAAAAAAAACCAAAAAACAAGTGAACAGAATATGAGGGAACTATGGGATACCCTAAAATGACCAAAAATCTGGATCATGGATGTAACAGGAGAGGAAATTCAAGCCAGAGGCATTGAAAACATATCCAACAAAATTATTGAAGAAAATTTTCTGAATTTCTCAAAAGAGAAGCCCATACAGATACAAGAAGCCCAAACAGGACCAAAGAAAAAACTCTCCAAGATACATCATAGTTAAAACACTTAGCAATAAAAACAGTGTTAAAGTACCAAGAGAGAAACAACTTCCAACATATAAAGGCAATCCCATTAGAATTTCAACAGATTTCTCAATGGAAACACAGGAAGCCAGAAGGGCCTGAAGTGGAAGGAAACACTTCACAGTCTAAAAAATTATGGCTTCCAACCCAAGCAACTTGACCCAGCAAAAGTATCTCTCATAACAGATGGCAAAAGAAAAATTTTCCATGGAAAAATTCAAGTCTATTATTATATGAAGCCAAACCTACAGAGAATACTTGAGGGAATACTCCACAAAGAACAGTCAAACAACCAGTCTCAAGAGCCAACAAGAAAAAGATCACAATAACCAAGATAGATCAGGCTCAAAATAGTACAAAACACAAGAAAGCACCAAACCCCATAAAACACCTCATCATGGCAGGTATTAATTCAAACCTCACAGTAGTAACCTTGAATATTAATGGTCTTATCTAACCCATCAAAATGCACAGATTATCAAAGTGGATCAAAAAGCTGGACCTTTCTATCTGTCCTCAAGAAATGCACCTCACCACTAAAGTTAGACACCTCCTCAGGGTGAAAGGTTGGAAAATAATATTCCAAGCAAATTGAAATAAAAAACAAATGGGTGTTGCTATATTAACATCTGATAAAATGGACTTAAAACCAATAGTAATCAAAAAAGACAAAGAAGGCCACTTCTTACTCATCAAGGGAATAATCTAATATGAGCACATTACAACATAAATATATATGCACCAAACACAGATGCACCACAGCTCAGAAAACAAAATCTACTCCACAATAAAACAGAAATAAACACCAACACCATCATAGTCAGTGCCTTAATACTCCACTATCATCAATAGACAGATCATCGAAGTAGAAAATTAATAGGGAAATAATAGATCTCAACAGCATCATAGATCAACTAGACCTAACAGATACCTACAGAACTTTTCACCCCAACTCTCCAGAATACACATTCTTCTCAGCAGCCCATGGAACCTTCCACAAAATTGACTATATATTAGGCCATAAAGCATGCCTTCATAAAGTCAGGGAAATTGAAGTAACTTCTTACATCATGTCAGATCACAATGGTTAAAAGCTAGAAAATTAACAAGAGACACATCAAGAACTCCACCAGCTCCTGAAAACTAAACAGCACACTTTTAAACAGTGAATGGGTTATGGAAGGAATAAAAAAATGAAATTGTAAAATTCCTAAAATTGAACGATAATGAAAACACAACCTACCTGAACTTATGGGACGCAATGAAGGCAGTCCTAAAGGGAAAATTCATAGCCCTAAATGCCTTCATTATAAAGTGAGAGAGATCCCAAATTCACAATCTGACTGTCTACCTAAAGGCAATGGAACAACAAGAAGAGTCCAATCGAAAGGGCTCCAGACAGAAAGAAATCATAAAGATTAGAACAGAAATTAATGATTGGAAACTAAGAAAACAATTTTAAAAATCAATGAAATGAAGAGCTGATGCTTTGAGAACATAAACAAGATTGACAAACCCCTAGCCAATTTGATCAAGCAAAAATAGGAAAAAAAAAAAGAAGTCTCAAATTAACAAATTCAGATATGAAAAAGGAGAGATCACAATAGACATCAATGAAATCAGTAGGATCATCAGGGCATCCTTCCAAAACCTCTACTCCATAAAATGAATAATTTGGAAGAAATAGGTGAATCCCTAGACATAAACCACCTACCAAAACTAAACTCAGAGCATATTAATTGCCTAAACAAATCTATAACATCTATGGAGATTGAAACTGTAACCAAAAACCTCTCCCAAAAGAAAAGTCCAGGACCAGATGGCTTCTGAGCTGAATTCTATCAAACCTTCATTGAAGAATGAAACGTTTTTTTCTCAAATTGTTTCACATGATTGGAGATCAGGCAATACTTCCCAACTCTTTATGCAGCTAGCATCATCCTAATACTAAAACCAGACAGAGATGTAACAAGGAAAGAAAACTATAGGCCTATATATCTGATGAACTTAGATGCAAAGATCCTGAACAAAATCCTTCAAAACAAAATTCAACAGCACATGAAAACCATTATCTACCATGATCAAGTAGGCTTCATCCCAGGGATGTTTTAACATACAGAAATTGGTCAACATCATATACCACATAAATAAACTTAACTATAAGAATCACATGATCATCTCAACTCATACAGAGAAGAACTTTGATAAAATATAACACCGCTTCTTGATCGAAATAATAGGCATGTAGGGTTTATAGCTCAACACAATAAAGGCTATGTATACAGCCCCTAAATCCCATATAATACTTAATGGGGAAAAACTCAAGGAGTTCCTATTGATATTGGGAACAAGACAAGTGCCCACTATCACCACTGCTCTTCAACATAGTACTAGAAGTAGTAGCCCAAGCAATAAGACAGGAGAAAGAAATAAAAGGGATTCAAATTATAAAGGAAGAAGTAATTTAGCCCTATTTGCAGATGTCCTATATATAAGTAACCCATAAGTCTCCATCTCAAAACTTCTAAAGGTGATAAATTCCTTTAGCAAAGTAGCAGGATACAAAATTAATGCACAAAATCCAGTAGCTTTTCTATATGCAAAGGACAAATATACAGAGAAAGAAATCAGTGAGGCTGAACCATTTTCCATAGCAACAAGAACAAAAAAATTTAAAAAGCTTGAAATAACACTAACCAATGATGTGAAAGACCTATATAACAAAAACAAAAACAAAATGCTCAAAATGAAATAGAGGAAGACTTGAGAAAATGGAAAGTCCTCCCATGCTCCTGGATAGGTATAATTAATATTGTAAAAATGGCAATTTTACCAAAATCAATATACATATTTAATGCACTAGCAATAAAAATACTAGCATAATTCTTCACAAAGATTGAAAAAATTATCTCAGAATCCATATGGAATGGAGCCTCAGCAAAACAAAAAACAAACAAATAAAGCCCACCTCTGGTGATATTACCATACCTGATCTAAAGCTATATCATTAAGACATAGTAACAAAAATAGCATGATACTGGAATAAAAACTGAAACATTGACCAATGGAAGAGAATTGAAGACCCAGACATCAAGTCAAATAACTACAGCTGCTTGATCTTTGACAAAGGTGTCAATAATGCAGACTGGAGAAAAGAAGGCATCTCCAACAAATTGTGTTGGACAAATTGGACATCATGTGTAGAAAAATGAAATTAAACCCACTCATTTCACCATGCTTAAAAATCAAGTACAAATGAATTAAAGACCTCAATATAAGACCTGAAACTCTTCAACTACTGGAAGAAAAATTAGGAGGCACCCTCCATGATATAGGACTGGGAAAAGACTTCTTGAACAAAACCCCAGTAGCCTAGGAAATCAAACAAGCACTCAACCAATGGGATCTCATGAAGCTAAAAAAGCTTTTTCACTGACAAACATACCATAAGCAGAGCCAATAGCTTACCTACTATATCACTGACAGAAGCCTAATATCTAGAATCTACAAATAACTCAAATAAACTAAACTATAAAAAATAAAAAAAGCACTCCAAAATTGGGCAGATAATGAAATGGGGAGTTCTCAGAGGAAGAATTACAAATGGCTAACACACAAATCAGAAAATGTTCAACATCCCTAACTATTAATGAAATGAAAATTAAAACAACTATGAGATTCCACCTTATCTCAGTAAGGATAGCAAATATTAAAAAATCAAATGAAAACAAATGTTGTTAAAGATGTGGAGAAATAGAAACACTCATTCACTGTAGGTGGGAATGTAAGCTGGTACAACCACTATGGAAATCAATTTGGAGACTCCTGAAAAGGATGAATATAGAGTTACCAATAGCAATATTCCCTTGCTGGGCATTTACCCTAAAAGCTCCACATCTCAGTTCAGAGATATATACTTAATCATGTTGATATCTGCTCAATTCATAATAGCTAAGAACAGGAATCAACTCAGGTATCCATCATTGAATGAATGTGGTTTACATCCACAATGAGCTGTTGATCAGAGAGATTTACTAGATCTCCCAAAACAAGTAAGACAGACTTCCATCTGAGCACCTGATTACTCACCAGAGGTCAATGGTAAGACCCTACTGCTCAGGACACCATATGCTGTCAGCACAGACCATGGAGAGACTTGGTTGGAATCTGGAAGAGAGCCAGTCCCTAGTCAATTAGCCCATCTCTTGCTGGAAGGCCCTCCGTGAGCTACCAGGGAAAAGTGGCCAACATCTCTCCAAGCAACTCAAAATCTAAAAGACTCAGAAGTAAACAGCTTGATGTTCACACAAGTGCAATAGTGGCACACAGCCATGGTGGGTAACCAACTGCTCTTGGATTGGCTAACAGATCTGCTCAGTGGAAAGAAAACCATATCTGGAACTGTCAGACTCATAACCTGACAGCAATTTTGCTTCCCAATGTTAAGCTCCCACTAATATTGGCATATAAGAGGGTCTACAGTCTTTAAACTGTCTCTAAATTAATAATGGTTATCCCATTTAGCTGGTGTTGACATCCCTCTCCATTGGAGATTCTGCTTCTCTTTTTCAGGTGGGAGAAGGATCTGAGGATATAAATGATCTAGTCCACTTCACCCCAGCCCCAGCTGAACCCAGAGAGGAACTGGGGAAATGAGCAAGAGTGCTGCTTTCTCAGTGAATCTGATACCAGCATAAGGGCGAAGGACATAGACACCATGGACACTCAACATCTACCAAAGCAGAGATCCAGAGGCTCCTAAGTACCCATCACTGAAGTAGACTTAAAATGCACCCAACATGGCTCAGGAAATTTTGTGATAGAGGGGCAGAAAGATTGTTAGAGCCACAAATTGGGACATTTTGCACAGAGACATTGTCACTCCCCCATAACTGAATGCTGCCCCATAATGCATGATCCACAATCCTCATGGGGTTGACCTGCATCCCCAGTGAGGCAGGCCTCTTCAGAAAAGGGGCAGGGAGGAGGGAAAGGGTGGTACCAAAATGTGTTGTTTACATACTAAATACGTCCACATCTAATAAAAATAAATTAAAAAAACCAAATCAATAGAAATTTTGAAGTAATTATTTGTTGCAGTTACCGTCTCATTGCTGACCAAACCTGACCAAAAGGAGCTGATGAGAGGAAAGTTTTTATTTTGTCTTACAGTCTTGAGAGGAAGCTTCATAATACTAGGGGAAATCATAACATGAGCAGAGGCTGGACATCACCTCTGCCACAGTAAGTGGACAATAGCAACAGCATGAGCAGAGCTAATACTGACAAGCCAGAGGTCAATAAACCTCAAGGTCCACCCCCAGCAACAAGCCTTCTCCGGCAAGTTTCCACCTCCCAGGTTGCCATCAGTGGGGCACCAAGCATTCATATAACAGGAACTGGGCTGGAGCAATGGCTTAGTGGTTAAGGTGCTTGCCTATTAAACCCAAGATCATGTTCAAATCTCGAGGTCCCACATAGTCAGAGGCAGTGACCTAAGCATACAATGTTACACATGTGCCATAAGAGGGCACACACATCTGGAGTTGGTTTGAAGTGGCTGAAGGCCCTGGCATGTCCATTCTCTCTCTCAAAATAAACAATAAAAGAATATGTGTTTATGGGGGACATCTGATTTAAACTACCAAAGTATCTAGTATTTATGTTTTTATAGGAATTTTAGATTTTGATATATACACACAAAACCATAGAAGCAATATCATGTCCTTATCTTGACACACAATGGGAAGGTAGACAAAAGTAAATGAGTGATTCTTCTGCTCTGCCTTTATGTTAACTCTCCTTTTTATCTCTATTAAACAATAAAAGGAGAGCTTATTAAACTTCTTCATCTGTTAGTAAATTAGAAATGTATACTTTCTGTACTAAGAGAACACACCATCTTCTCCAGAGCCATAGTGGCCACCAGTCACCATGATAAAAGAGGTGAAAATCTTCTCATGTGGCTATTGAGGGAGAAGAGATAAGCCAAATTCAACAACTGGTTTTCAAACAAGACTTTGCTCCTAACCAAACAGAGACACAACATAGTAGGTTTCCCATACTAAACTGGTTCCCTGAAATGGATGCGGGAGAACTCTGTGGTTTGGAACTCTCAGCCAGTATCTCTCAAGTCTCGGGTTCTTATCCACCTTAACAAAGAATTGGGAACTCAGACTCAGAGAAAGGCAAATGATAAATTATGAGATATATTTGAGAGAGATTTAGGAGGGAGAGGAAAACAGGAAATCCCAAGCCAAAGGAAATTCTCCCCCTTCACGGCCCAGGGAGATCAAGAAGATCTTCATCACATAGGGAAAGAGTGAGAAGGGTTAGGGGCTCACACACGTGTTTCAGGCACATTCATGTGAATCAGACATCCAATTAGAATGAGCCTCATCATAAACCTCAGATGTGTAAGGGAGAAACCTGACTGTCTGGGGCCCTTGGAGGAGCATTGACTCAGGAGAAGCCTGCCCACATGGCCCAGCCCAGGTCACTGAGGTAGGAAGCTGCTATCATGACTGAGTGGGGCTTAGGAGGTTGTTGCTGGCAGCAATCTTGGATGAGAGTGGATCGGACCCAAATTCTAGTTCTGCCAGAGCAGGCAAGGTGGCAAACATGTTTCTGTGGGCCATTGCCTGGCTAGCTATCTTTTAGAAAGAAAAAGAAAAAAAAAAAGGTATGTTGCTTTTAATCTGTATCAAAATCAGGACATTTTATGTCTTGCCTAGCTCAGAATCTAAATCATGTGGAGAATTTGCCTTCCTTTCTTCAATCAAAAACTATCCACATACTATAGGTGAACAGAAAGTACAATCATATTTTCTTCCCTTCTTTCCTTGTTTTTTTTTTTGGGGGGGGGTTTCTTTTTCTTCCCCTTCAGTAATTTTCAAATTGACAGTGCATGAGATTTGAAAGATAGTTTCACATAATAGTTCAAATAAAAATGTGGTACTAAAGAGCTCCAGGTTTCCATACCAGGTCTCACACTTACTAACTGTGTCCCCTAGGCAGGTTATTACATTGAACTCCACACTTCAGATTTCTCATCTATAAAATGATAATGACAGCCACTACTTCTCAGGTTCCTGTGTCAACTAATTGGGTTAAAATAATGAAAGCATGGGGTTGGGGAAATAGCTCAGCAATTAAGGGCACTTGCTTGCAAAGCTTGTGGGCCAGGGTTCAATTCCCCAGAATCCACATAAAGCCAAACATAGAAAGACATATAAAATTTGTTTGCAGGGTCAGGAGGCCCTGATGTACCACTCTGTCTCTCTATCAAATAAATTAGGGGCCTGGAAAGCTTGCTTAGGACTTAAGGTGCTTGCCTGAAAAGCCAACAGACCCAGGTTCGATTTCCCAGGACCCACATAAGGCAAATGCACAAGGTGGCACATGTGTATGGAGTTCATTTGCAGAAGCTAAAGGCCGTAGAGTACCCCTTCTCTCTCTCTATTTCTCTCTCTGCTATTTTCTCTCTCCTCCAAATAAATAAAATAAATATTTTAAAATATAAATTATTATATTTTAAAAATAAAAAATGAAAGCATTGAACAGAGTTTGCCTTGAGTCGCATTATTTAAAAAAAATCAGATTTGGGGACTTTTGGTTAAAATGGTGGCATAGGAACCACACCAAAGAGCCTAGGGGAGAAAAAGAGAAAAAAAAACAAACAGCAAAATATCCTCTTCTACTAAAAAGTGAAGGTGTATAAGAAATTATCAACCACCGAGGACAAGTAGGAGGGATCCAGAGTTCTACACTGCTGGTGGGAATGCAATCTGCTCCAGCCATTGCGTAAATCAATGTGGAGGTTCCTGAGCCAGCTAAAAATTGATCTACCATATGACCCAGCTATAACACTCCTAGGCATATATCATAAGGACTCATCTCATTATCTGAGAGATACCTGCTCAACCATGTTTATTGCCACTCTATTCACAATAGCTGGGAAATGGAACCAGCCTAGATGACCCTCAACTGAAGAGTGGATAATGAAGATGTGGCACATTTATACAATGGAATTTTACTCAGCAGTAAAGAAATATGAAATTTTCAGTAAAATGGATGGATCTGGAAAGGATTGTACTTAGTGTGGTAACCTAGGCCCAGAAAGCCAAACAACACATATTCTCTCTCATATATGGATCCTAGCTAAAAATGATTGGACTTCTATGTGAGAAGGAATAAAACACGGTAGCAAAGTCCAGTAAGCAAGACAAGGGATATAAAAGGAATAGAAAGGGAGTGGGGAGACTTAATAGGATGTTACTGTGTGCATGTAAGTAAAAGAACAGATTAATGGGGGTGAAAAGGTCTAAATTAGGTCATGGGATACCTTCCAGTGAGTTGTTGGCCAGTGAGGTCACTGGTGCCCCCAAAACATTACAAGCCATTGCAGAGGCTATTAGTTTCCTACCAGGAATAGATGGCAAGGCCCTATTGTTGAAGACTCCACATACTAGGGCTGCAAGGTCACTGAGAAACTCTTCTGGAGCTGAGCTGAAAGCCTCTTCCATGTAGACAGCTGACAGAAAGCTGAAAAAAGCTACTCTGCATGCAGTTCAGTGGGAGAGAGAGAGATCTCCAGTGGAAATAAACAACAGTGGACACTTCAAGCCTTAAGTTTGGCCAGCCAGGCCAAATGAGCCTACTGGTATAATAGTGGAATGTCTGTTATGGGGGAAGCCAACTGCTCTCTGATTGGACTGGAGGCCAGCTCCATGGGAGGGAATACATCCCTGATACTGAAAACCTACAACAGGGGTAGTCATGCATCCCAGGGGTGTAACATCTGCTGCTGTCTGGCTAAATGTATATACTATGCTTATCAAACTGCCCAGTAAGCACTTCTCTTAATGCTCATACCCATATATTAATGCTACTCTCACTTTTGGTTATAGAAGCTTCTCTTTTCAGATGTCAGTGATCTTGGGATGACTCAGAAGGCACCATAGTGCTAAGAAGAGGTGACAGAGGAGTGCTCAGTACTGAACTATCTCTATCATACCTTCCAACTCTCAGGGTCCATTGAGGAAGAGGTGGTGAAAAGAATTTAAGAGCCAAAGGAAGGGTAGGACTCCTTCCAACGTGCTCCTCCAGACACAAAATGGCCTGAATATCTATGACCTCACAGTGCCTGACACTACCTACACAAGACCATCATAATAGGAGGAAAAGATGATGACATAAAAATAAGAGATTGATTGAGAGGGGAGAAGAGGTATGGTGGAGAGTGACGTTTCAAAGGAGAAAGTGGGTGGAGGGAGGAAAGTGTCATGGGCTATTGATTACAATTTTGGAAGTTGTCAATAAAAAAATATTAAAAACAGATTAGTTGAAAACATATGAACTATTAAATTCTTCCATAGTGACAATATTGATAAGAGCCTAAGGGACCTTCCCCTACCACACAGCAAAATTGGCTAAAGATGAGATTAATAGGAATGAAATGCAAACCTTCCAACTGTAGGCAAACTTCATTTAGCATAGGCACTCCGAAATACCAGCCTAGAAAGAACAGTGTAGCAAGCCTGGTGTTTAGAAGCTGTGCCCTTCTGCTCTTCATTTGGTTCAAGGAGTGTATTAGAGAGTGCACCAGGCCTAACAAGCAAGACTTTGTGGTATGGGTCAATTAAGGTTATAAAGTAACACAGAGAATAGGCCCTCATCAGGGTTTGGTGCTTGACAATAGATGAAAAAGCAAAGAGACATTCAATCATCTTACTCAGGCCTGGCCTTCCCTTCCTTTCACTTAGACGAAGGGATTCTGCTTTATTCTCACTATTTCCCTAGGAGCGTCCTCTCCCTCCCTCCAGCATTCAGGCTAATTACAAATGGTGAGGTGGTTCCAGGCTGAATAAGAAATCAAAAGGGAAGGGGTGGGGAGCCGTGTGGATTTCAGAGAAAAAAAAATAATTTAAGAAAAAGAATTTTCTCAGAGGGGGGAAAATTAGAGAATTAGGTCACCGAGTTGGAGCCGGAAAAAAAAAAAAAAAACCCACATGAGTGGAAACTGGAGCGATGAAAGTGTTTCATATTAACACATCCAAAGGCGGAACGAACGGGCCTGGCCTGAGGATGCTCCCCCCGAAAGTAGAGGGGGCGGAAAGGCCTCTAGGCTTTCCTCTGTCATATTCATTCACTAATCAGTGCTATTCAGGCAGTCACACACGTGGTCACATATGAGGTGCCCTGAAAAACACGAGGGCCACATAGCAATAATTATAATCAAAACCACTAGAGTCTCTTATTTCAGCTTTTGAAATACGAATCTTCCAAAGCAAACCTGCCTTCAACAAAAACCAGAGCTGTTCCTTGCTTGCTTTTCTCTCTTCCTCCTTTCCATCCCTCCTTCACTTCTTCCTTCCTTCTTTCCTTTTATCCTTCCTCCCCTCTTTCCTCCTTCCCTTTTTCCCTTCTTCTTCCTTTCTTCCTTCCAACTTTCCTTCCTTCCTCCTCCCTCTCTCCCTTCCTTCTTTCTTTCCGTCTTCCCATTCTGCAAAGTCTAGTATTTTATATCCAAGTACTTGACAATTATATCCATCAATAGAAACAGAATATATTCTGCCTAAGCAAAGATGTGAATGGCTTAAAGTGTTATGTGTCAGCAGACATTAGCTGAGGTTAAACTCTGCTGATGTGACCAGAATAATGACACCTCAGTCAGAGTCAATATCTTGAACTTGGCAGTGTGGCCTGGCATACATATTTCTTTAACGTATTCCCAGCATAACACAAAAATACCAAATGGCAGTCCACACATCTGAAAGTCTTAAACATCTTCTCTAGGCTTTGACCAAAAACTGTCAAGCAGTTTTCAAATCTAAATTTCATTTCAGAACTAGGCATGAGGCAGACAATACAATTCTGAAGATTTCAGTTTAAAAGGAGAAAAAAAAAAAAAAGACCCAGTATTTTCATTTATTGTAAGTCAGTTAATGTTGCAACTGAGGAAACCCTGGAGCTGAACTTGGAGGCTGTCTTATTTGGAGAACAGGGAGCATTCTTTTGTTTGTGACTTTCCCTCTCTCTGGTTGCTGCATCCTTCTGAATTTGCTTTCCCACAGCCTACCTGATCTGAGGATGCATGTTGCGGATAACTGTTGAGAGGGAATTTTTGTTTCAATGCATTTATCTGTCTAATCCCAGGTCTAACTGCTCTGCTCCATTTTAGCCTGATTTTCCAACTCAGCACAGCACTCATGATTTTGGATAGACCAATGATTATAGTCCCTTGTTCTATGTGGCAACCTCATAGGAGCTGTAAAATATACCAATACCTGGGCTCAATTGATGAGTGGTGAGTTAAGATTATATAAAACCTTTCAATAAGAGGTAGAAAAAGTCTGTCCAATTTATTATTTTAGTCATCTGTTGTTATGTTATAAGCCATCTCAATTTCTCATGGTTTCAATTAATGATTCACTACTTTCTGAGATTCTATGGGTCAGGAATTTGGGCGGAGCTCCATTGGCTGTTTTTTTAGGTCTAATTACGTCACCTAGCATCAATTGGTTACATTCCCTCAGCAGCTGGATGGGGTGAAGGTTCTCATGCACATGACAGGTGTCAAGCGGTCCTCCACATGCCCTCTACCCCCATCCCTCTACTTGACAAGCCTGGGCTTCCTTGTAGTTTGGTTGGCTCAAGTTAGTCAGACTTCTGAGAGAGCAACTGGTTTTCAAAAGAGAGGAGATAAAGGTGCCAGTCATAAACTAGGTTATGGAAAAACAAATGCCGGGCTGGGGAGATGGCTCAGTGATTAAGGGCATCTGCTCACAAAGCTTGCCAGTCAAGGTTCAGTTCCTTAGTACCCATGGAAAGCCAGACACAGAAAGGGGGTCATGTGTCTAGAATTTGTTTGCATTGGCAAGAGGTGCTGGCACTCATGCACACAAGCATGCACAGACATACACACTGCACTCATGCCATAGAAATATATAAATATATAAATATATATATATAAATATATAATATATTAACAAAGAAAAGAAAAAACAAAAAGATGCCATTTCATGCTGTCATGTATCTTGCAACAATTGCTTATTTTTACATTGTTGGTTCCAAGACTTTCTTCTATAATTACATGTTTTAACATAATTTTTAATATATATTTGATTAAGTTAGCTTCATAAGTTTAACTTTCATTTTCAAAATGTAATATCCAATCAAATAATTTTTCATACTTCCTATGGAATTTAACTTCATAGTTTTGATCAGTTCACTTTAACTGGCATTTTTTTGACACTTGTTATTTTTTAGTAAATTTAACACATAAAGTGAATGTGGGCTGGGGAAATGGCTCAACAGTTAGAGGTGCTTGCTTATAAAGTCTCTCACTTTGGTGCCTCCTGAGGGTTCAGTTCCTCAGACCTACATAGAGCCAGATGTACTAAGCAGTGCTGTGTCTGGAGTTCATTTGCAGTAGCAAGAGCTGGTGCACCCCTTCTTTTTGTTCTCTTTCTTTCTCTACAAATAAATAAATTAAAAAATATATTTTTAGGGCTGGAGAGATGGCTTAGTGGTTAACTGCTTGCCTGTGAAGCATAAGGACCCTGAAAAGCCTAACAATATGGGTTCAAGTCTCCAGTACCCAGCAGCCAGATGCACAAGAAGGCATATGCATCTGGAGTTCTTTTGCAGTAGCTAGAAGCCTTGGTATGCCCATTCTCACTGTGTCTCTCTCTTCTTCCAAATAAATAAAAATATTTTTTTTACAAATGTGTGAAACTCACTGTATGGGTGACGGGGGAAAGATGATGAACTAAGTCACTTTGAAAATGAGTGGAATATCTAAGATTAAAGCCAAAAAGAAACTGGACCCACCACGGCACCCTATCCATAGCTAGCTAGTAGTGAACAATTGCAATTCCACTATATATAACAGGAATGGAACAATTAAGGCAATGCCTGATAGAGCTTTGGAGCCAGGTTCCTTGCTATTAGACTGGGAGGTCTAATAGGCTGTCGAGACTCGATTCCCCAGAACCCACGTTAGCCAGATGCACAGGGGGCACACGCGTCTGGAGTTCATTTGCAGTGGCTGGAGACCCTGGCGTGCCCATTCTCTTTCTCCCTATCTGCCTCTTTCTCTCTTTGACTGTTGCTCTCAAATAAATAAATAAAAACGAACAAATTTTAAAGTGAATGTGATAAAGTATTTAGTAAGTGATAACTTTATTATTTTTAGCAAACTTTTGATTTATAGAAAAGTGGTGACAAGGGTGCAGAGCAATCATATTCTCCATATCATGGCGAGGGTTCGACACCTTTCTCATTAATGACCTTATGTAGACACGGTGTCATGGATTTTAGCCCATACTTCATCCTTAGTCTTATTTTCTTCTTTCTGACCTTTTTCTGTTCCCATATCCCACGCTAATACTACCCTACATTTGTAGTTGTGTTTCCTAGACTCCTCCCGGCTAGGACAATCACATTTTCTTTGATTGTCACAGCATTGACAGTTTTGGGGAGGACTAGTTGGGTATTTTGGAGAATGACTCTGAACTGGAAAGTATGAAGTTTTCCTCATGACTGCTCTTCACTTGTGGGTATTGAGAAATAGGTGTTTATCACATCATATCAAAGGTGTACATTGTCAACACAACTTACTAGTTTTTGTCACATAGTTGCAGTGACTAAGGTACTGTCGGTTAGTTGCCTTACTATATGGTTGCTCTCTCATATTTGTTCCTCTCTTTTCCAGATTTTTCACTGTGGCAAGTGACTCTGAACTGCTCACACATCGTGTGAGAGTCGTGCTTTACTTCCCCAAGGGAAGAGTTTCTACATAAAGTGTTTGGATATCTGTATGGAGAAAGTGTCTATTCCCTTCTTTTCATTTTATTTTACATCTGTATTTCAGCATAGACTCATGGACATTTAGTCTGCATTTATAATCATTAATTCAATACCACTTTAATTGCTCAGTTTTTTCTAGCTTTGGTCATCATTGTCAGCTTTTTTGAAAAATATTTTTATTTATTTATTTATTTGGAAGCAGAGAGAGACACAGTGAGAATGGGCATGCTAAGGCTTCTAGCTACTGCAAAAGAACTCCAGATGCACATGCCTTCTTGTGCATCTGGCTGCTGGGTACTGGGGACTTGAACCCGTATTGTTAGGCTTTTCAGGCAAGTGCCTTAACTGCTGAGCCAACTCTCCAGGGTCTCAGCAACTCTTACATCCTTTTGACATGCTCCCCTCTATGTAAAGCTGCCTTCTGTTGGTGTGGTATCTGCTTGCCTATGTATTTGCTTCTGGCACTTTCTTATTATCTGGAACTGCAAGATACCTCAATTAATTGGTTTCTTGTTTTCGGTGCCAGGTGTGCTTGTTCCTCAGGAATCCCATGGTTCTTGTGCTGGGCAGAAAACATATATGTAGATACTAGTTTCTGCACACATGTATTAATTACATTTCTTTTCTTTTTCTTCTTTCTTTCCTTCCCTTTTTTTTTTTTTTTGTGGTTGCTGGGACAGAATTCTTGACACAGATTAAACGGAGGACTTATTTTTCCCATGGTTCCAGAGGGACTGATTAGTTCATGAACTTGACCATCATGGTGACCTGAGTATGTGGTAGAGGAGTTTCTTCTTCTCATGGCAAACAGGAAGCAAAGAAGAAGAGAGAAAGAGAAATAGGTATAATCTTCGAAGGCATGCCTCCAGCTGCCTACTTCTTCCAATGAGGTCTTACATCCCAAAGTTTCCAGAAACTCCCCAAATATTGGTGGCAAATTGCAAATTGCCACCAATATTTGGGGACAAATGTTCAATACATGAGCCTGTGGGGGCAGACATTTTCTATTCAAACCATAGAATATGTATCTCTAAGCATGTCTATATGTAAATATCTATGCCCACATTCAACTAAACATGAGCTCATACCAATGCCTCCCTCTTTGATGCATCACTACATGAATCATTCCAATCTCTTCCCCTTGCTTACCTGTAACCTCCCAGTCTAATAGCAAGGAACCTGGCTCTAAAGCTCTATCATGCGTTGCCTTAATTGTTCCATTCCTGTTGTTATATATAGTGGAATTGCAATTGTTCACTACTAGCTAGCTATGGATAGGGTGCCGTGGTGGGTCCAGTTTCTTTTTGGCTTTAATCTTAGATATTCCACTCATTTTCAAAGTGACTTAGTTCATCATCTTTCCCCCGTCACCCATACAGTGAGTTTCACACATTTGTAATACAGGTTAGCTTTTTTTCCCCCTCATATTGTGTACTCTACCCAATCTCCAAAATTACCTTTTAAAAGTTTGGATACTTGACAGTTCATTCTTTGCATTGTAAACTTCTAGAGAGTTTGAAAAGTGCATTGTTTCATATTGTCTGCTATGCCACTGTTTTTTTCACTTGTTTAATGGTTTATATGGTACTTCCTATATGATATACATGAACTCACTTGGTTCTTACAATGCCATTATTCTATCATTATTACATCATCCCTGTTATAGATATAAAAATTAGAAAATAGAGAAGTTTAGTAATCTCCATAAAAATCACAAGGCTGCCAGGCATGGTGGTGCATGCCCTTAACCCCAGCACTTGGAAGGCAGAAGTAGGAGGATGATCGTGAGTTCAAGGCTAGCTGGCATACAAGCTTGCTGGAATTCTCCTGGTTCTTCTTCCTGTCCTACCATAAGCACACTGGAATTAAAGACATTCTACTATATTTGGCTGCATGTGGGTTTGGAGATTCAAACATAGACCATCATGCTTGTGTCACAAACACTTTTTAAAAGATAATTTTAAAATTTGCTGGGTGTGGGTGGTGCACGCCTTTAATCCCAGCACCTGGGAATCAGAGGTAGGATGATCACTGTGAGTATGATACCATCCTGAGACTATATTATGAATTCCAGGTCAGTCTGAGCTAGAGTGAAACCCTACCTCGAAAAAAAAAAATAATACAAGGCTAACATGGGCAGACCTGGGCTGAGAACCTACAGCATTATTGCTCTTAACTTCCATCCTCATTTTCTCCCTAAAGTCCTGGTTATTTTTGTTGTTGTTCATTTTTATTTATTTATTTGAGAGTGATAGACAGAGGAAAAGAGGCAGATAGATAGATGATAGATACATAGATACATAGATAGATAGATACAGAGAGAGAGAGAGAGAGAGAGAGAGAGAGAGAGAGAGAGAAGGAATGGGTGTGTGAGGGCCTCCAGCCACGGCAAAGGAACTCCAGACACATGCACCCTCTGTGCATCTGGCTAATGTGGGTCCTGGGGAATCCAGCCTCAAACCAGGATCCTTAGGCTTCACAGGCAAGTGCTTTAACTGCTATGCCATCTCTCCAGCCCAAGTCCTGGTTATTTTTTTTTTCTCTCCTTTAAAAAGAATAGTTTCTTTGTCATTCCTCTATTTCTTCCTGAACTAGGTTCCCTGTTAGCACACTCTGAATTTAACTTTTTTCTCATACCTATTCTTACCATTACTAGAGTTTTCTTAAGTGTCACTGATTCCAGAAATTTGAAATATGAATGTAGATAGGAGCACCAGGTTGATATCGAACCACAGAAGCTGACCATTCTCTGACTCCATTTCTATAATGTATGCAGTGGGCTAGAATCCAAGGCTTTTAAGTGTCAAACTTGAATCTTCAAAAGAAAGACAATTTTAAAACCAGTAACACTTTCCAGCCACTTGTTAATATTCTTCCTTTCTCTATCATAATTTTAAAATATTTAAAAATTTTTGTTTATTCATTTTATGAGAGAGAGAGAGGGAGAAAGAGAAAGAGAGAGAGGCAGACACAGAGAGTGAGTATGGGCATGCTAGGGTTTCCTGCCACTGCAAACAAACTCCAGATGCATGTGCCACTTTGTGTTTCTGGCTTTAAGTGGGTACTGGGGAATTGAACTCTGTTCTTTAGGCTTTGCAGGGCAAGAAACTTAACTGCTGAGCCATCTCTCTAGCCCCTCTGTCATGCTTTTTTAAAAGCACAAAAGCAGACTATCTCTTTTGGAAATTCTAGCTGCTAGAAACTAGATAATACCCTGGAGGATGGGGCTCCGGTCACCTCTATGTCTCTTCTTTGAGGAAAACAAGTATAAAATTGAAAATATTCAATAAAAGCTTTCAAGGAGACTCAAGATTTGGATAAAAGGCTATCACAAACCTTTTCTTCATAGACTTAAAATAAAAATATAAGTACAAAGCATGGATAAATTTATTCAAGCAAATATCACTTGGGTTTTAAGAAAGAAGGTCATCCAATTAACTAATTACATCTTACAGATCCTTGGTGTAACAAGTAGGATCAGTTGCTGTCAGAAACTGGGCTCAGATGCAGCAGACAATCCAAGTCTGAAATCCACTCAGCTTTTAAAATCTCACCAGGCATCATTTATACGTGAGGGCTATGGTATAATTGAATATTGACAAGCAGAAGACATTTTACCTTTCATTACGTTCCTAATAAGCAAGGCCAAAATTCATGCCTATGGCAATATAAATTAGCTTGCCAATCTCTAGATATTCTCTTGGTGATTTCCAATGTATATCAAGGGAAAAAAATTAGCACTCCTTGAATGGCTACTAGATACTATACCTTTTTTGTATGTTTCATTTAAACCACACAAAATCATCATGCATATCTTGTAGACCAGGAAAGGGTCTTATTGCTTCAATACAAAAGGAAGCTATTGAGGGTAGCACATTGGTGTGGTAGTTTGAATGTATATCCCTCATAGACTCCATTGTTTGATTAAAGCTTGTAACTTGGGTCTCCAGCCCCTTGGCTGGAGGATGTGTCACTGGCAGTGGATCCTGGGGTCCAGCCCAAAGGTGTGTTTTGGATGGATCTGAATTCTAGCTCAAAGGTGTGCAGAGATGTTTGAGGTCTGCACACCCTGCTCCCCACCAGCCCCCCTGCTTGGTGCAGGTTTGTGCTGACTTCTTTTTAATGTTTGCTGGCTGGGAGTGATTTTTCTATCTCTCTCTGCTTGGATTTATGAATAGAAGCCAGTTTCTTCCGCCATTGATGGACCTTCCCCTGGATTAGTAAGCTTGAAATAAACCCCTTTCTTCATAAACTGTGTTTGGTTGTCTGTTCATTCCAGCCATGTGAAGCTGTCTGCTATAAATGGTCACAACAAAGGACACCTGAGACTGTGGCACCACAAAGGCCCCTCACAGAAGTGCTCGGTGGATCTGTAACTGGCCTGGCTGGAATGAAGATCTTCTAAAGGACCTCTGTGTCCTCCCTTTGCCTATCGGACTATTGAGATAATGCACCGTAAGTGGCTGGTATGTCCTGGGATATCTCATGCTAGGGAAAGGAAAAGGCTGAAGCTCTGGAGCTAGGCAGGAGGGGGAATTTGTCTCCAGGAAGGAGAGACTGACCCAGAAGGTGACGATGGGAAGGATCATGCCTTGACCAGCACTACTGACCTATGTGTACTTCCTGTCCTTTAAACCTAAATTTCATTCAGTGCGCCCCAGGTGATGGACCTGGAGGATCATTGAGCCTCTTTGTTCCTTTTCCCAATGTGACCATATTGAAAAACATCTCTTCTATTGTCTTGGCTATTTCCTTGGCCTATTGAGGATGATTGCTCAACTTAGCTTGTTAAGGCTGCTGGGATCCAGGCTGTAACGTCAGAAACTCTGGTAATTCAGGTAGATCCTGACCTCGGGACTGGAATCTTTAAGCTCCATAATCGTTAACTTCACAGCACCTGTCGAATCTTCTGAGATCCTATGATAAAGGCTTGGCTTGTGGAAAGTGGTAGCAAAACTTTTCACTAGTGCTTTGAACTAATGCTGAGCTGTACTTCACACTTCTTAGGAATGTAGAAAAGATGAGGTTCATGAGGCAAGAACTGTGGCACTGGACTGGCAGATCATTCAAGACTTAAAGAGGGTCCTTATGTGGGTGGGTTCACTTAAGGCCTTGGGTTTATATTTCAAGTTTCTCTTCCTCTTTTTGATCAAGTTCATAGAACATTCTAGCAGCTCGTTAGGCAGTACCTTCCTTCTTCTGGTGGCATCATGCTAGCCAGAAAGCTGAGGCGTTCTGAGACTTCTTTGGCCCAGCAGTATTTCCTGTCTTTGGCCTATTTTTCTTGGGCCAACCTCCTGAGAAATCTTGGCTTTTCCACCAAAGAAACCTGGGATCATCCAGCAATAATTCTCCAGTTTATTATATCGTTCTACATTCCAGGCCTATGAGCATTTCCAGGCTTAGGAACCAGCTTTCTAAACCCAACTTAGCTGCTTTGATTCTGTCATTGTCCTGTAATTTCACGGAGATGGCTGCTGGAAAGCCAACAAATGACTAATAAAATCCCTCTGCCCACTCATTTTTAATGTCATTCGGGAGCACCAGAACAGAGACCATCTGGTCATGGTGCTTACTTTAATACCAATGAGTGGATAGATTTTAAAACCATATTTCCGAGAGAACATTGGAATGAGTCAAGTCCTCTGTGAGCCCCAAGTACTGACATGCTCACCTGAGCAGTGATGAAATCCACTAGCTGCCACATCCTCAGTTTTGCCTTTCACATTCTCAGGACAACCATTAGTCAATACTCTACTGAAAACCACTGCCACATTCACAGAGCACATCCACGCCCCAAACAGGTACAAAGGTCTCCAGGTTATTATGAATTTTTAAATTTCTCTTTCTCTCTCAGTATGTGTGTGTGTGTGTGTGTGTGTGTGTGTGTGGTGTGATGTGTATGTGTATGTCTGTGTGTACATGTATGTGTATGTGTGTGATGTGATGTGTATATGTGGCATGTGTGTACATGTATGTGTGTGGTGTAACAACATGTATGTGTGGTGTGTGTGTACATATATGTGAGCGGGTGTGATGTGTATATATGTGTAGCGGCACATTTGTGCCACAGCACATGAGGAAGTCAGAGGACAATGTCCAGGGTCGGTCCACACCTTGCACCTTGTTTGAGACAAGGCCTCTCTTTCAGCACTGCATTCTCCAGGCTAGCTGGCTCACAAGCTTGCAGAGATTCTCCTGTCCCCAGTCATCTATCCACCAAAGGGGACTACTATGTCTGCTATGTGTACTACTATGTCCAGTTTTGCATGAGTTCTTGGGATCCAGATTCAGGTCCTCATGCGTGAGCAGCAAACATGTTATCCACTGAGACACCTCCTCAACCCTCCAGGTTCATTTGAAAGATGTAAGGACTTTTAATATATTCACTTTATAGGCAAAATAACTTAAAGAAGTTAGGTAAACTTGCTCCAAGCACACAGCTAGGGGATAACAGAGCTAGGCTTCAGGTTGAAGAGATGGCTCAGTAGTAAAAAGCACTTCCTGTGCAAGCATAGGGGTCTGCAGAGGCCTGAAAGACCACTGGAGATTGACCGCCAGGACCAACGTAAACAGCTGGGCATGGCCACGCGTGTCTACAACCTCAGATTCATAAGGGAGTAGAGACCTGAGAACTTCCAGAGCTAGTGAGAAAGATGACACACTCCAGGATCAGGAAGAGACTCTGCCTATCCCCAGTACCCACGTAGAGCCAGATGCACAAAGTGCCACATGTGCCTCTGTACAGTGTACAGTGGCCTGAGGCCCTGGCATTCCCACACTCTTCTTTCTGCCTCTGCCTCTTTCTCTCTCTCACTCTTCAAATAAATAAATAAATAAATACTCAAATAGATGAAAATATTATAAAAGAGAATAGGTAACTGAGCCAGACATACTTGTCCTTCCACTCTGGCCATCACAGGCAAGCACACCCTGCCACAGGCTAGGGCATGGGGCACCACATGGGCACATACACATGTATACACCACACATACCACCACACCACTTTCTCCGAGTTTCTCTACAGCGCTGGTGGGGTTATGAGGTAAGGTCTCACTCTATCCGTATTTGCCTTACTATCATAGTAAGGACTTTTCAAGAAAAGTCATTGTAAGCAACAACTAACTTGCAACTAGGTAATGAGGTTTACACTCGGTAGAAACCAGTAAGTTTTGTAGAGAAAAGAGATAAACCTTTTATTTGCGGGTAATTTTGGACTTGACAGAAAAGTTGCAAAAACCTCAAAGATCCCATATATTTTTCATTCAGTCTCCTGTAATGGCAACATTTTATGTAT
The DNA here is from genome assembly GCF_020740685.1 of Jaculus jaculus. Taxonomy (NCBI): domain Eukaryota; kingdom Metazoa; phylum Chordata; class Mammalia; order Rodentia; family Dipodidae; genus Jaculus; species Jaculus jaculus. Next base: position 135,522,853 of record NC_059107.1, read on the forward strand.
ATGTTACATTTGTCATAAATTATACTATAACTAAGAAATCTCCATTGGTGCACTACAATAAACTCAAGTCATTCTGCCTCTACCCTCAAGAGTTTCTTACCAAAATCTGGCAACCTGACTCAGAAGTCCTGTGTTTCTGACTTTGATTACCATGTCCCACATCAATTTTCATTCTGCATGCATCTGTGGTTAGAATCCAGTTGTCCTTCTAGCTTGGCCCTTTGGTTTCTATATTATCATGGATCATACCCGGACTCTACTTATTTCAATATCTCATTTTGCAAGGAAGAACTCAAGTTCTTTTCTCTGATATTTAATTTGTCACATTTTATAGAGCAAATTGGAACTAAAATGATTGGTTCAAAATTACATAACATGTGACTGGAAGATTAAATGATCCACAGAAGGAAAAGGAACTTCCCAAGTGTCCTTCAGTTGTTAGAACAAGCACGGCTTAAAATAAAAATTAAACAGACTTCAAACATTATGGAAAGTATATTTTAGAAAATAACTTAAAAGTCTTTTCTCTGCCAAATGGCAGAGACATTCTAATCCACTTTTGGAAAGGAATGCTGCTATTAGTCACAGTATTTAAACTTGGGCTTTCACTGGGTAAAACAAGTATTAAAATCAGACTTAACATGTCTGAAACAAATTTATCATCTGGTTTTTTTACCCCTTAGTTTTTCTTCTTTTGTTTTTTATTTTTCATCAATCCTTCCACTTGCCTTTCCTGGTTGTGTGCCTAAGTCTACATGTCCCTGGGCTGCAGGTTAGGACATGTAGTGCCTCCTTTTCTTCTTTGCTTGCTATATTTTTATTTATTTATTTTATTTTATTTTATTTTTTATTTTTTTTTGAGAGAGGGTCTTTCTCTAGTCCAGACTGACCTGGAATTCACTATGTAGTCTCAGGGTGGCCTCAAAATCATGGCAATCCTCCTACCTCTGCCTTTCAAGTGCTGGGATTAAAGGCGTGCACCATGCCCAGCTCTTTGCTTAATTTTTTGGTGTATGTAAATGAGCATGAGTGTGTGTGTTTGTGTATGTGATGTATGTACATGTATGTGCCTTTGGTGCTTCCCATGCACTCACCTGTAGCAGGGTAGGCTCACCTGTGTTGGCTGGAGCAGAGCATCTGGTGTCTTTGCTCCATAGCTCTTTTGTCCATTCTTTGTTGTGGGGGGGTTATGAGGTAAGGTCCCACTCTAGCCCAGGCTGACATGGAATTCACTATGTAGTCTCAGGGTGGCCTCTAACTCATGGTAATCCTCCTATATCTGCCTCCCAAGTACTGGGATTAAAGGTGTACACCACCACGCCCAGCTTTCTTCTGCCCATTCTCATTTTGAGCCAGAGTCTCTTACTGATCCTGTAGCACAATTCCTTGGTCTCTGCTCCTCTGTGGTACTGGGGTTACAGGTGCCTATGGCCATGCCCAGCTGCTTATGTGGTATCTGGAGATTTGAACTCAGGTTGTTTCAGGCCCCATCAGGCCCTCATGGTTGTACAGAAAATGCGCTTAACTGCCGAGCCATCTCTCCAACCTCTCAGTGCCACGTTTTCTTCTGATATACAACCAACTACCAATTCCTGCCAGTTTTGCCCCTACCATTCTCATATTTGCTCCTGATTTTCCATCTTCACTATTGCCATTCTTACAAATAACTTGGTCTGCATGCCTCTAGTGTATGTGTGGTAGACTCAGTTTTGATGCATACCCATTATCATGTCACTAGTTTGCTCAGAAACTTTAATGACATTCCCATATCTATTGAGATCAGAAGAGTCTGTCCTCTGCGGTTGAGGTCCTCTGTCTCCTGTGCGAATGCAGTCTTCTGTATTCACACTCCACTGGTCCTTTGCTATGAACAAACCCTAGTAACTTATGTGGACATGTGCTGTCCCCAGACACTTGTAATGCCATCACTTATGCTTTGGAGGGGCTTCTGTATCCACATATCTCACCCCAATTTCTTGATGTACAATATACCAAGAGTTAGCACATGCTGTCTAGATATAACCCAGCAGTCTGTTTGGGGGGTCAGTTAGAACCTAGCACCAATGATTCATCTTAATTGTCAACTGGACCATGTTTGTAATCCCTTAGGAAGCACACCTCTGAGTGCTGTATGAAGATGTTTCCAGACTGGTTTAACCTAAGGGTGAGGGAAGCCTCACCATTAATGTGAGTGGCATTATTTCATGAGCTGGGGGCTTGGACTAAATGAAAGGGATAGAGGAAGTGATCACCAGTATCCTCTCTGTTTCCTGACCACAGATGCAATGTGGCTAGTTGCCTCACGATCTGGCCATCATGCCTTCCCTGTCACAATAGACTGTGCCCTCAAACTCTGAGCCAAAATAAACCCTTCCTTCTATAAAGTTTTTGTCATGTATTTTTGTCACAACAATGAGAAAAGTAACTGATAATAGCTGTGTCTCTTTGTTTACTTATGTGATAGACTGCAGACCAAATGGTGGTCTCACAAGATTATACAACCACTGACATTGCAGTCCATGAAGTTTGTATCAGTATACTCCGTGATACTCACATACTGAGGTCAAATAACAACACAGACTGTGTCCCTGCCACTAAACAGCATATGTCTATGCATTTCCATTTGTAACAGCGGAGGTGAGTAACTACAACAGAGACTCTACAGCCCACAAATCCTAAACTAGACTATTCACTCACTGTATGGCCCTTACATAACATCTCTATTATCCTTGTAATACTTCTTTAGTCAATATTAATTCCCCTGGATTGATTCCAATTCAATGTGTTTTAACAAAAAAAAGTTGTTGAACATCTATCATGTGCTAGAAAAATCAGAAAAGATGTGGGCATTCATTCAAAAAATTCACTGTCTAAAAGGATTACCAAGTTATAAAACTATAAATCCCTCTACAACATAAGAGAACAATGGTAGCACATGTAGGAGAAATCCTGTGGCATAGGACAGGGAGCAGGAGGCAGTAAGGAGGTGGGGAAAATATGGATAACAGCTGAGGTGGTTTGAAGTTATTTATAGGAGTTTATAAGGGTACCAACAGGTCAAAGGCATTCATTCTAGACAAAGCATAGACAAAGGCTTAGAGGGACATGTCACACAGTCTCCTTGGAGTAACTTTAGGTAGGCCTTAATGGAAGCCAAGTGCTGTCAGTTTAACCTCAAACTGATCATGGATTCTCATACTCATTAGCTGAGAAATTTTGAAGAAATTCACTCATTTTCTCATCAGCGCAATAATTACATAAATTAACATGCAAAACAGGTAAAGTTTTATGTCATAATGATGGACACTACTTATACAAATCAAATCAAAACAAACCAAAAACCCAAACCAAAACCTCTGCCCTCCAAGTGCTAGGATTAAGGCGTGAGACACCACGCCCAGCACCATATTTTATCTTTGAAATATTTTTATTTTTTTATTTAAGGGAGAGAGAGAAAGAGACACACACACACACACACACACACACACACACACACACAGAGAGAGAGAGAGAGAGAGAGAGAGAGAGAGAGAGAGAGAGAGAGGATGCTCCAGATCCTACTTCCACCACAGACAAACTCCAGGTGGATGCACCACTTTGTGTATCTGGCTTTATGTGTGTACTGGGGAACTGAACCTGGGACAGAAAGTGTTGTAAGCAAGCACGTTTAACCACTGAGGCATCTCCTCAGTTTCCAGACTTTATATTTCAAACAAGGTTTGTAGGAAGGAAAATTGCTAATGGAATTTCAAGCACCAGGAGGAAGCTAGTACACTTTCAAGTCCTTCACAAAAGTAAACCTTGTCTGCTATCTACATCAGAGCAGTTCTACAGATCCTAGGAAAAATAAGATACTTAATTAAGCTATCATACTAGCTACTCTCTATCAAAAACTTACTCTGGCTATGACACTTTATATGAACTATGTGTATTACTCACACCACCTTTTCTAATTATCTTCTCACTTTTACAGATGGGGAAACAGGCTTAAAGCGTTAATCAACTTCCACGAGGCCGCAGAGCTAAAATGTAGATTCCTCAGTGGCCTGCTTCCCCAGGCTCCTGAAGATGCCCTCAATCGCCCTGTGATTGGGAAGGTGGTTAGGCAATCATTTAGGTGGCAGCTCCCTGCTGTTCATTCCTCCTTCCCTACATTTTCCAATAAGCGGTTCCCTGGAATACTGACATAGGAAAGCAAGGCTGACTGAATGGCTTACAGGGGTCAGTGCAAAGTCAAAATGCAAGGTCCTTGTTTGAAAAGGCATGGAAAACAGACCCAGTGAACGATTTGACATATTAGGCTTTGAGCCAAGTAGGCATGGTGGTTTAGACTTTAATGGCAATATTCCAAAACTGAGGTAGAAGAATTGCTGAGACTTTAAAGCCAGCCTGTGCTGCTGAGTTCCAGATCAGCCTAGGTTAGAATGAGACCCTGCCTCACAAAACCAAAAACAGGGTTGGTGAGTTGGCTTAGTGGTTAAGGTGCTTGCATTTGAAGCCTAAAGACGCAGGCTTGATTCCCCAGGACCCACGTAAACCAGATGCACAAGGTGGCACATGTATCTGGAGTTCACTTGTGGTGGCTGGAGGACCCAGCACATCCACTCTCTCTCTCTCTGACTCGTTCTCTCTCTCTCTTCCTTTCTCTCAAATAAACCAATCAAACATAATTTTAAAAAAGTAAGCCTCTGTTCCTTCCTGTATGGTTTGTCTCTTCACTTGACATAATTCACTATGTAGTCTCAGGGTGGCCCTGAACTCACTGTGATCCTCCTACTTCTGCCTCCCGAGTGCTGGGATTAAAGGCGTGTGCCACCACGCCAGGCTATTTAATATCATTTCAATTGAAGAATAAAATAAAAATTTAAATTATCACTATGAATTTACTGTTAATTTTTATACTGTATCGTACCACTTTAAGCGTGAAATGTACAAGCATGTTCAGAGTTACCAGAGTGAGAATCCACGTCTCACAGCTCATACATGCAGGAGCATTTCCCTCTCACAAGACTGGGCATGGTGGGCTGTGTTATGTATTCCCTTCTTAGTACATGCATATTCTTCTGACACTCTGCCTTCAGCTGCCTTTTGAGTGAGGAAAGACTGAGAAAAGGAAAGATGGCCTGCTCCATGTGTCCCTTCCTTGCGTGTCATCCTTTGCTGTGAAAGTGTTCGGGCAACGCAGCAGTAGCATGGATGAGTAAGACAACATGCTAGGACTCCTAAATTGCTGACATCGCTTAGACCCTGCTGCTTCCTTTCTCAGATCACATTCTGGTTCAGATGGGAAGCGTGCACCCTTGGGAGAGCCAGCACCCTGGCTGACCCTGTCTTACCTTGCTCTCATCTTCACTCTCGCTAGTCTGGTGGGCATCTTGGCTTGCTAGTGTTCCGTACTTTGCGAGCACCTCAGACACTATGCAAATGGAGTGCCCAGCAATGGTCATGCATACTCTACTGCCTGTCTCCTCTCTCCATAGGCATGCTGCCACTGCCCCAAGGCATGCCACTTGGCAAACACAAATTCTAAAATCAAATCATAAGAATTTCAAGATGGCAGAAGCAGGTCATTAGGTCAAGGGTGGAACCCATCTGAGCACAATTCCTGTGCAACTACTAAGGCCCAAGATGTGTGTCCATGAAGCTGATGATGCCTAGGTGGTAAGAAGTGCCTTCAGGGAGGTGGGATCCACAGGTCAAACTGTGACTCATTTCTCCAATGTCTTAATAGTTAACCATTTACCAACTTCTTTAGTTAAATATCAACTCCCATCCTCAAACTTTCCACTCAACCAAACTATAAGAAACAGTCAAAAGGAAGCCTCCCCATGCAACCTAGGCAGGTAACCAATGGCTTTTTGCTTGGCTATGAAATCTGCTCAGTGGAAAGGAATCCATAGCTGGAACTAGGAACCAAGTCAGAACCCTAAGCAGGCCAAGATAATGGACTCCAATGAGAAGTTCCCACTAGCCTTCATACAAAAGTGAGACTACACCCATCAAAATCTCTCTAAATTAACAATGCTTATCCCTTTTAACATATCCAGATCTCACTCTCTGTTGAAGAATTTGTTTTTGTTTTTCAGAAAGCAGCGAGAACTGAGGACAACCATCATCTACCAACAAGACAAGAATAGAGAGCTGACTCCCCAACAGGAGATGACCCACCCTTCACACAGCAGCCAGGACCCAGGTGAAGCCACAGAGGAACTGGGGAGATGAGCAAGAGCGCTGCTTCCACCACGAGTCTGACAACCTGCGCCAGGGTGATGGAGACAGACACTGAGGAGATTCAAAATGCACCCAAGCAGAAATCCAGAAGCTACCCGAGAACTCAACACTAAAGTAGAATTAAAGCACATACACCACGGATCAGGGAAGTTTGTGGAAGAGGGGGCAGAAAGAATGTAAGAGCCCCAGGGTGGGAGGGAATATCTAGAGGCGTTGCCCTCCCCCGACAATTACTGACCGCTGCTCTCACAACTCATAACCTACAACCGCCTGGTGAATAACAGCAATCCCACTAAGGAGGGCCCTCCTGGAGTCGGGGAAGGGAGGAGGGAAATGATGGTACCAATATATGATGTGTCCATATGAAGGTTCCACTTAATTTTCTTTTAAAAAGTCCGTGATAGGGCTGGAGAGATGGCTTAGCGGTTAAGTGCTTGCCTGTGAAGCCTAAGGACCCCGGTTCGAGGCTCAGTTCCCCAGGTCCCACGTTAGCCAGATGCATAAGGGGGCATACAAGTCTGGAGTTCGTTTGCAGAGGCTGGAAGCCCTGGTGCGCCCATTCTCTCTCTCTCCCTCTATCTGTCTTTCTCTCTGTGTCTGTCGCTCTCAAATAAATAAATAAAACATTAAAAAAAATTTTTAAAAAGTCCGTGATACAGAGTCACATTTGAATGTTGTGTTCTCAAACCAAACTTCATCTGTTTTTTATTCTTGTAATGAACTCAATCAATTGGCAAGCTACATTTTATATCATCTCAAAATACTTCCATTTGGGATGCAGAGACGGGTCAATGGTTAAGGGTGCTTGCTTACAATGCCTGATGGCCAGGGTTTGATTCCCTAGTACCCAGTTAAAGCCAGATGCACAAAGTGGCAATGTGTTTGGAGCTTGTTTTCAGTGGCAGGAGGCTCTGGGGTACATACTCCCAACCTCTCTCCTTGTCTGCCTCTTTCCCTCTGTCTCTCTCTCTCTCTCAAATAAATAAATAAATAAATTTTAAAAAGAGAAAAAAGGAAGCCTCAAGTTATCTTAACTATATTTTTGCGGGGGGGGGGGAGGGTGTTTAAGGTAGTATCTTGCTCTACCCCGGCTGACCTGGAATTCACTATGGAGTCTCAGGGTGGCCTCTAACTCCCAGCCGTCCTCCCACCTCTGCCTCCCAAGTTCTAGGATTAAAGGCGTGCACCACCACACCCCTTGTCTAAACTATTTAAAAATTAAATTGATTCCTGGTCCTAATAACAGTGCTTATTGTCCTAGCGGCCAGCCCCACACCTCATAGTCAGTTTTCAGGTCTCATTCATACCTTTCACAACCTAAAAAAGTAACATTAGTGGGTACAGAGCCTTTCAGTGTAGGTCTGTGATTTATTATAACCTCTGAAAGAAGTTTTTAATAGAAATAAATCTAATGACATAAAACTGATATGAATTTTGTTTTTGTTTTTATTCAGGATTTAGCAAGCATTAGCCAGTGTGGTCGTTGGAATCAATGTCCCCCATAAACTCATGTGTTCTGAATGTTTGATCCTCAGCTGATGGCAATTTGGGAGGTGGAGCTTTTCGGGAGGAGGCGTGCCACTGGGGATGGACCTTGAGCTTGATTAAACCTCAGTTTGCTGGTGTTAAATCGCTCTCCTGCTGCTGGTTTCCACCTGCTGTGGCAGAGGTGATGTCCCACCTCTGCTCATACCATGTTTTCCCCTGCCCTCACGGAGCTTCCCCTTGAGACTGTAAGCCAAAATAAGTCACTCCCGCCTCAGCTGCCTTGGGTTGGTAGGATGATTTACCCCAGCAACAAGAAGGCAAGTGCAACAGCCAGGTAGCAAGATCTCTTTCAGGAGTGAAAGGACATAAAGGTTTAAAAGGTCTACCCTCCAGACACTCTGCTGCTTCTGACACTGGGCCTTTGTATTGAATAGATGACTTAAATTAAAAAAAAAAAATGTCACCGGGCATGGTGGCACACGCCTTTAATCCCAGCACTCAGGACGCAGAGGTAGGAGGATCGCCATGAGTTCAAGACCACCCTGAGACTACAGAGTTAATTCCAGGTCAGCCTGGACTAGAGTGAGACACTACCTCGAAAAACAAAACAAAATGTCACAGAGGGCTGGAAAGATTGCTTAGTGGTTACGGCACTTGCCTGCAAAGCCTAAGGACCCATGTTCAACTTCCCAGCTGCTCCCATGTAACCTAGACACACAAGGTGATGCATGTGCAAGGTTGCACATGCATACAAGGTGGCACCCCCACTAGAGTTAGATTGCAGTGGATGGAGGCCCTGGAATGCCAATTCTCTCTTTCTCTCTCTCGGTAATAAAGAAGACCAGTCTGTTGGGCTTGCCTAAAAATAGTCTCATGGATGGAGGCCCTGGAATGCCAATTCTCTCTTTCTCTCTCTCGGTAATAAAGAAGACCAGTCTGTTGGGCTTGCCTAAAAATAGTCTCAGAAAACTTCTTCCTTTTTCTCCTTTCTACTTCAGAAGTGTGGCGTGTGAGATAAAAATGAGGGCAAGTGCCATACATCGACCTTCTAAGCCCTCTCTTTGAGGGGTGACTTTGTAAATACACACTGTACCCTAGATTCAAGCAAACAAGGACTTCACCTTGATCTTGAATGCCTGGCCCAATTTTTCATGACCCTCTAACTATAGTAACTGATTTCCAGATTTAGCCCCAGTATGCATGTAAAGCCAGATGCACAAAGTGGCACATGCATCTGGAGTTTGTTTGCAGTGCAAGAGTCCCTGGTGTACCCATATTCCTTCCCTCCCTCTCCCTCCCCCTTAGATACATAAAAAATCACAACTTTTGTCTGTGATTTTGGTAATTGGATATAGTCTGTACTGTTTCATCATGGCCAGAGTTTTGCACTAGGCTAACCAGTAATTCATTCATGATTATAGCAGATAGTTTCTGAATGGTTTACCACATGCCAGATACAGTTCTAGGCTAAGAGACTAGAACAATGAGTAAGACCCAGTCTGTTCTTGAAGAATATCAGGGATGATGTCCAAATAAGAAGTAGCTAAAATAGGCTGGTGAAATGGCTTAACACTTAAGTCATTTGCCTGTGAAGCCTAAGGATCCAGGTTCAATTCTTCAGGTCCCACGTAAGCCAGATGCACATGGCGGCACTTGTGTTTGGAGTTTGTTTGTAATGGCTAGAGGCCCTGGCGTGCCCATTCTCACTCTCCCTCTCCTTCTCTCTGTCTCTAATAGATAAATAAATAGATAGATAGGTAAATAAATAGAAAAGAAATTTGTTTTGTGGCACTCATGCCTTTAATCCCAACACTAGGGAGTCCAAGGTATGGGGATTGTTATGGGTTCGAGGCCAGCCTGAGACTACATAGTGAATTCCAGGTTAGCCTGGGCTAGAGCGAGACCCTACCTAAAAAAAAAAAAAAAAAAAAAAAAAAAGCTAAAAATCTTTTTCTTCCCTAAAGGAAACTCAGTCCCTCATGACCCAAATTATGTAATTGAGCTTCCTTGCATCTGGGAGCACACCAGCACACTGGATGAACCTCAGCCTGTAAGAGAGATCCGCTGTGATCCTGCTATTTCCCATGCCAGGTAAGTAGATATCATCTTGCTCACTGTGTTCCAAAATTTAGACCTTCTGATTCTGTGGTCTGAGGTAGCCAAGAACCCAAATTTTAAGGAGCTTTCACAAGTAAGTTTTCTTTCTTCCTTTTTTCCTTTTACCCCCACCCCACTTCCCAAGCAGGGCCAAGGCCTCATACACACTAGGCAAATACTACCTCTGAGCGAGTCCCATAGCCTTCACATGTGGATCTAATGCAGAAGTTTTCAGAATGCTTTTTTTAGCAGTAGTTTCCTAATCCATATTATATTTTCATTTGGATCTGTGTCATCTTTGCAAAAAATACAGTGTTATTGTTTTGTAATAAGAGGAACAATTATTTTAATGGATCAAAAATTCAGACACACACATTGGATATTGTAGTAATTCAATATATGCATAATGTATATAAAATCAGGGTTATAAGCATTTCTATATTCTTAAACATCTATATTCTTTTTTTTTTTTTTGAGGTAGGGTCTCACTCTGGCTCAGGTTGACCTGAATTTAATGATGTAGTCTCAGGGTTGCCTCAAACTCACGGCAATCCTCCTACCTCTGCCTCCCTAGTGCTGGGATTAAAGGCATGAGCCACCATGCCCGGCTTGTTTTTTTTTTTTTTTTTTTTTTTAATTTTTTTATTTATTTGAGAACGACAGACACAGAGAGAAAGACAGATAGAGGGAGAGAGAGAGAATGGGCGCGCCAGGGCTTCCAGCCTCTGCAAACGAACTCCAGACGTGTGCTCCCCCTTGTGCATCTGGCTAACGTGGGACCTGGGGAACCGAGCCTTGAACCGGGGTCCTTAGGTTTCACAGGCAAGCACTTAACCGCTAAGCAATCTCTCCAGCCCGTTTTTGTTTTCTTTCCAGGTATGGTCTCACTCTAGCCTAGGCTGACCTGGAACTCACTCTGAAGCCCCAGGCTGACCTTGAACTCACAGTGATCCTCCTACCTTAGTGTCCTCGGTGCAGGGGTCAAAGGCTTGTGTCACCATGCCTGGCTATCATCATGCTCATTCAGTAGGGTGGCCCCTCTTATAGTTGTGCGATCACACTGCTGTGCTGTAGACTACTGGAAAACATTCTTTCTGACTCACTCTTTGGTGCCCATTATCCAACTTCCTTCCATACCTCATACTTGTTTCCTTAGCCTCTAGGGACCAGTATTCTACTCTAGTCCAAAATCAACACTGTGTTAGCTTCCACATGCAGGTGAGAATATGTAATTTTTTTGTCTTTCCTTGCCTGGCTTATTTCACTTAACATGATGTTTTCTCATTCCATTCAAGCTCGAAAAGCACAACTCAATGATATATTCCAAAGAAATAGATCACACACAGCACATTTTTTTTGTCTTTCTTTTTTTTTTTTTTTTTAAATTTTTGTAGCCAGTGCATATGGTCAAGTTGGTACCATCGTTAGCCTCCTCCCTACCCTCGCCCCTCCACAGGGACCCTCCTGGTTGGGGTATATGAGTCATGCATCGTGGGGTTAGCCTTTAGTTTTTGGTAGGAGGAAATGTCTCTGCTTGCCATGACCCAACATGTGGCTCTGACATTCTTTCTGCCCCCTCTTCCACAAATTTCCTTGAGCCATGTTGGGTTCATATTAGGTCTGCTTCCAGGTTGAGATCTTGGGTGCCTCTGTGTCTCTGGATATCCAGTTTGGTAGGGTTTGATTGTTCTCTGTGTCTATCTCCTTTACCATTGTGCTGGTTCCTGGTTCACAAAGAAAACAGCATTCTTGCATGTTTCCCCAATTATTCTTAGTTTAAGCTGGGGCCCTTTTGAGGTATGATGGGGTGGTTCTCTCCTTCAGATCTGTGTCTAACTGAAAAAGAGAAGCAGATTCTCCAACAGAAAGTAAAGTTGGCACCAAGTAAATGTGATGGCCATTGTTTTTTAGAGAGAGTTTAATGGGAAGCAGGCTCTGTTTTATTTTCTTTGGCTTTTCATGGTAGGGTCTCACCCTAGCCCAGGCTGACCTGAAACTCATTATGTAGTCTCAGGGTGGCCTCAAACACATGGTGATCCACCTACCTCTGCCTCCCAAGAGCTGGGATTAAAGGCGTGCACCACCACATCCAGCTCCAGCTAATTTTTGGTTATTATTCTGACTTGTTTCCCAACTCCAGTTATGGGTTCCATTCCACTGAGCAGATCAGTTAGTCAAATGAAGAGCAGTTGGTTTTCCACCATGGCAATGCACCACTATTGCACTTGTATGAGCATCATGTCAGGTTTTTACCTGTTAAATAGATTAGACTACACGTTGTTTGGACAGATATTGGTCATTATCCTTCAGCTGCTCATAAAGCAAGTTCTAACATTCTAGCACTAGACATGCTGTCTGGGACTGACTCTCTTCCAGCTTCCAGCCATGTCGCTCCATGACACGTGCCAACAGTGTGTGGTGTCTTCAGCAGTAGGGTCTTACCACTAACCTATGATGGGTCATCAAACACTCTGACATAAATCTGTCTTCTTTTGGGAGACTTTGTAGGTCTCTGTGATCAAAAACTCATTTTGGATCATATCCACCTGCTGGTACCTGTAGTTACAGGTCAGTGCCCAAGAAGAGAAGGAAGAAAAACATAAGTGATATGAAAGAGACTAGAGACTAGAGAGAAGAGGAAGGGAGGGAGAGAGAGAGAGAGAAAGACAAACATAAACAGGAGGAGATAATGGTCAGTTTTTGTCATACCCTCTTCAGGGTCTTGTGACTGGTGTTCCCTCTAAGGGCCTGGTGAAGGTTCGACCATTTGGTCTGTCTTTTAGGATGTAGAGTTTTATGGTACCATTGCCTTTTGGGTCCAGTTTTGTTTTCCCCACCTCCTCCTTTACCCTCCCATTCCCCACTCTTCCTATTGTCCAGTCTTCAAGATGTTTAGTAGGTATGTTTCTGACTTGGGTAGTTTCAGGTTAGGAGCTGTAAATAAGTGAGACTATGCAGTGATTATCTTTCTGTTATTGGGTGAGTTCACTAAGAATGATCTGTTCCAGGTTTGACCATTTTTTCTTCAAATTTCATTGTCATTTTTCCTTACTGCTGTGTAGAATTCCATTGTGTAGATGTAATACACCTTGGTTATCCATTTGTCTAGTGATGAGCATCTGAGTTGGTTCCAGCTTTTAGCTATTATGAATTACGCAGCTATAAACATGATTGAGCAAATCTCTCTGAGCTGAGGCATGGAGCTGTTAGGGTATATGCCCAGTAAGGGAATAACTGGGTCTGTTGGTAAGTCTATAGTCAGTTTTTATAGGAGACTTCATATTGCTTTCCAAAGTGGTTTTACCATCTTACATTCCCACTGACAGTGGATAAAGGTTCCTACTTCTCCACGTCCTTGCCAGCATTTGTTTGCATTTGATTTTTTGATGTTTGCTATCCTTACTGGGGTAAGGTGGAATCTCATCATAGTTTTAATTTGCATTTCCCTGATGCTTAGTGGTGATGAACATTTCGTTGGGTGTGTATTTTCCATTTGTTTTTCTTCCTCTGTGAACTGCTTGTCCAGTTCCTTGCCGTATTTTGTGAGTGGGTTGTTTGACTTTTTATTGTTTAGGTTTTTGAGTTCTTTGTAGATTCTAGAAATAAAGCCTCTCAGTTAGATATTCAGCAAATATTTTCTCCCATTCTGTGGTTTATCTATTGGCTCTGCTTATTGTATGTTTGTCTGTGAAAAAAACTTTTCAGCTTCATAAGATCCCATTGGTTGAGTGATTGTTCAAGATCCCACACAGCTCTTTTTTTGTGTCTTGTTTTTTGATTTTTTGAGTTACGGTCTTACTCTAGCTCAGGCTGACCTGGATTCACTATGTAGTCTCAGGTGGCCTCAAACTCATGGCAATCCTCCTACCTCTGCCTCCCAAGTGCTGGGACTAAAGGTATGCATCACTACGCCCAGCCACACACAGCTCATTTTTATTTGCTAAAAACACTGTGATGATTTTTCTTTACATCCAGTAGGCATCAAAGAGACTAAGAGCTTGCACATAGGGCTTGCCTTGAGACCCACTAATATTGTGATGATACTGACAGTCAACCAATATTTTTGTAGAGAAGAATCATTATTTTCTTATGAAATTATAAATGGGATGCATATGAGAATGTGTACAATATAATAAAGATACAGCAAGAATTAGTCCACTTTCACTTTAACAGAACATTTCATTTCACTTTTCTTCATTTGGCAATTTTTAAAATAGTGTTATTTAGTAATATTTAAAGGAAATGATTTAAAGCATTAAAGTTGACATTTTCAAATTTGCATTTTATAAGGATACAATTTAATTTATGAATCTAAACCCTGAAAGACTCAGTGGATAATTATAGACTTGAAGGAGCTTCAGTCCACCTTAATGGGACTCTATCAGCCAACCAACTAGAGGCCATGTTTAAATTTTTAAACAGTGCATTAAATAATTAAACAGCATAACAAATTATGTTTGGGATAACTGTCATAGTGTAATTTTTTGAGCACTCTTTTAAAAAAATGCTATAAATGGTTCGTTATAGGTACTTTCAAAGCCAAAAATGCTAATACAAGGCACATGAAAGCCCTGAAAGGAACTTGGCAGGAGTCAGAGAATGAACTTGCTGCTGGAAATGGATGAGATGGAAAGTCAATCAGCGTGGCTATAACTGATGCATACGTACAGACATAGCAGATGAGCACACTGCTCATCCCACCTTCTCCTCCCAAACCCACTTTTACACGCCTTTACAAACACCTTCGTTGAACCAACCTCGTGATCGGTGTCACTGCCCTACCTCGTGAAGAAAGGGGAGCCCATGATTTTATGACTTTTAAAAAGCCAGGCCAAAAGCCACAGGAGAACATATCAGGCTTTACCTCCCACTTTGCATCGTGGCTGACACAAATTCATTTCTCCTTCAACTGAGGGGAAACTGCTAGATATTCTAGCGTGATTGTCAGAGAGCTGCTTTCAGGGAACATTTCTCCCCGAGACGCATGTGAGAAGTGTGAAGGAAGTGTTTGTTAGTTATTTCCTTCTTGAACTCTGTTACTCTGAATTCTAGATGCCTTTAAGTTCTAGTCAAAACCCTACCTCTGCATGATGTACGTGTTATCCCATTCTCAATGGTGGCTTTTCTTCCGTGGTGTTGCAAAAATTCTGTTTCTCTATCCACATGATTTTAATTTAATTCTACATAATAGAACCATCATTAGATGAGAGGGTATAATAGCAAAATTCTTCTAATCACACTGGACTACATTTTGCATGGTGTGCCTAAATTCCTATAATCCCACAAGCCTATCCATTTTATATGGTGGAGCCAATCACATTTATTTATCTTTTTGAGACAGGGTCTCATGTAGCCCAGTTGACCTCAAACTCACCACATAGCTATAATTAAGGATCACTTTGAACTTCTGATCCTCCCACCTCTACCTCTGAGTGCTGGGATTATAGCATGTATCATCACACTAGGCTCAAATTAATTAATCTATTTTGGCCAATTGAGCTACAGCCTCAGCCCCTCTAATTGTATTTTTTTGTTTTTTGTTTGGTTGGTTGGGTTTTTTGTTTGTTTGTTTTGTTTTTTGAGGTAGGGTCTCACTCTAGGTCAGGCTGACCTGGAATTCACTATGTAGCCTCAGGGTGGCCTTGAACTCAGTGATCCTGCTACTTCTGCCTCCCGAGTGCTAGAATTAAAGGTGTGCACCAACCACACCCAGCCGCCCCTTCATGACTTTTTAAACTATTTTTTTTCTTTTCCTTTTTTTTTTTTTTTTTTTTTTGAGATTGGGTCTCGCTCTAGCCAAGGCTGACTTAGAATTCACTCTAGTCCCAAACTGCCCTTGAACTCACGGTGATCCTCCTACCTCTGCCTCCTGAGTGCTGGGATTAAAGGCGTGCTCCACCATGCTACAGAACCACTTTTTTTCTTTCTTTTTTGAGGTAGGGTCTTACTCTAGCCCAGGCTAACCTGAAATTCACTATATCCCCAACTCCCCAACTGTATTTTTAAAGGGATGAAATGTTGTACATTTCTTTATTTGGGGGTTAATCCAGATAGAAATACAAAAATAAAAATCTAGAAATAATTAAGTTTCTTACACCTGACCAGCTGTGTCTGTTCATCATTGCTCATCCGTAACATGAACCATCCTTGCAGGAAAAGAATTTACTATACCAGTTCAGTCAAACGACTGATTAATTCAGTGACCATCACTGTTGAGTCATTTATTTGCCTGGGCAAGGAGGGCAGAGTTTGAAGCAAAAGCATCAGAAAACTTGGTTTTTAGTTGCAGTGTCACTACCAGTTGTGTGAGCTTGGGAACAGCATGTCACCTCTATGTTTCTGTTTCTAAAACAATGATAGGAATGGCATTTGGTCATCCCAATATTTGCTCGTAGCTGGGAAATTCAGTCAGTTGAAGCAGTCCTACTGGCATTATTCAGAAGGCACTCAGGTGGGGCTGGGGATATTGCTCAGTGGTAGAACACGTGTGTGTTCAGAGTCCCGCGTTCTAGCCCTAGCACAGAACCAATAAACAAAAATAAATAAATAAAAATCAGCTCAACCAAAAGGATTACAGATGAGGATCCCAAAGACCTTGACTGGCTGGGAGGTGGGGATGCCCCACACCTCCATATATGAAATGATGGCCTCATTTCAAATACCCAGCCTCACCATGCATGTATGGGCTGATGTCTCCACTGCACCCTTGGGGAATGGGTAAATGGACACACATGCCACCTTTCTGACCCACTTACAGTAACACTTTACAATGCGGCTGGTTCAAACGATCTGATTCAGACTCGGAAATGTGCCAGCCCAGCCACAGCCTGCTTCTTCCCTGAGAGTCCAGCAGAGGTAAACAAGATCAACTCCATAAATCGGGGGTGAGGGGTGGGGATGGGGGATGGGGACTGGAGAAGACTAAACATCTGCAGATCTGTAAATGTGCAGTGTGCCCCTTCTGTGGGTCCCCGTGTGGATGAATTCAAGATCTCCATAAAAACCAATAAAAAAGAGAATATTGTTGTACATAGCACATGAAATCTATATTACACTCACATTTTAGCCTATCACGTGTGTGTGATGAACATAAAGAAATCTATATTACACTCATATTTTAGCCTATCATGTGTGTGTGTGTGTATGTGTAATTCTAAATAATTTGTGTGCATGAAATGAATATTTTAAAGGCCCAACCTACTCCAGGTATCCATCATTTCCATCATGACTCATTTTCCTCTTAGACCATGTATAGGTCTTGTAACCTTACAAATACCACCACGTTTTCATAGCTAAAAGAGATACCATATTCAATGTAGAGTAAACTCAAAACCAAATTGGATTTTGAAATGTCATATTTGAAAACCAAGAGAAAATAAACACATCAGATTGTTTGCAAACGTAGTTTTCAGAGCGGCATGTGGACAAGAGGAGCCCCAGAGTTTGGTTGTACTTGTCTTGGTTTGACTTTTATTTTTAGTTGCAATTTCAACTTGGAAAATTAAATTAAATTTTAAAGGTGCTCAGTTCTACCACCTGCAAAATGGGTGTAATCATCTGAAATGTGTGCTGAAGGTCATATGGTGATGTGAGAGGAGTGAACTAATGTTAAATCTAATCATTGGCTTGCTCCAACTGAATTGGACAAGGCTTTGCGAAACTATGGAGTTCACATCCATCCCTAAACTGCTAACTAGGGGAATTCACTAATTCCAGCTGTGATTAATAGCATCTAGAGCATACTTTAATGTGATGAATAACTGAGCATGACTGTGTACACTGCAGAATGAGGGTCAGAAGTTGTTCAGGCTCATTATGTGTCAGATAAGAAAGGTGTGGTTTGGTGTTACTTCCCCCCGACTGTAGGGTTGGTCAGCTCTCTGCCTTACAGGGTCTGGACCCTTCGTCTTTCCATCCCTTGATTTTTGCCTTTTGTAATGCTTGTTTCCTAGGTGTCCTGTGAACTTCTGGACTGATTAAAATAAACAGGTCTTTGTACTGAGCATTTCTACTTCATGGATTATTTCTGGGTTCCTTTTGGGTTTGACTTTTGACATCTGTGTCTCCTGTGTTCTTTGGAAACATGAACTGCTGGCTGCTCCCTACTGGAAAGGTTTGTATCTTGTTTATTTAGTTACTTATTTTGCTGACTGCACATTGGTTCTGCTTGGATCCATTTACCGTTACTCCTACGTGTGCTGCAGGTCCTGTGGGAAGGCCTGGATGTAGTATGACTTGTGAGGAGCTCTTCATCTGCCTCCCCTCCGCCCTGCACTTCCTGAGTTGGTGTGTAATGATGGCAGGGCTTGAATACTCCTGCACTTTTGGCAAAATGAGAAAAATTTTGAGGTTTTGTACGCTTTTAAAATAGCTTCTCTGTGTATTAAATTTAAGGAATCCCAGATACTTCTGGATCTCCCCAGCCTATTGGCCACCATACCATAACTCTCATTCAGCAAGTGCCCCTGATGCTTCCAGCTCTCCACATGCACAACTCTAGAATTCTCATGAAGGCTTCAGTGAAGCGTCTGATTTTCAAGATGAAAAAAGGCACAAGAGCAGGTTTCGGTGGGGTATGGTGGTATATTCCTTGTAATTTCAGCACTTGGGAGATGGAGGCAGGAGGTTCACTGTGAGGGTGAGGCCAGCCTGAGTTTTCATCTTGAGACCCTGCCTCAAAACCTGCAGCAAGAGCTGCAGAGCTGCCTCAGTAGCTGACATACTTGACATGCAAGCACAAGGGCCCAAGTTCAATCCTCAGAACCCAGGTAACTGTTGGGAGTGACGTAATCCTAGCCCTGGGGACCCATGTGAATGTCAGGAGTGCTGGTGCATGCCTGTAATCCTAGCACTGGGGAGGCAGAGCTACATACTTCCCTTGAGCTCTTTGAGCAGCCAGCCGGGCGAGCCTAGCTCCAGGATCGTGACAGTTGGATGGCACACGTGGGGGCAAGGTTGTCTCCTGGCCTCCACAATGCGCATGTGCATCCAGGCTCGCACCTGCACACACACACGCAAGAAAGTACATAAGAACTGATTTTATCCAGACGTGGTGACACATGCTTTTTGTCGTGGTTGTTGTTTTTCTTTCTTTCTTTTTTAATTATTTTTCTTTTTATTTCTTTTTTGTTTTTTGAAGCAGGGTCTCTCTCTATCCCACGCTGACCTGGAATTCACTCTGTAGTGCCAGAGTGACCTCAAACTCATGGCGCTCCTCGTACCTCTGCTTCCCGAGTGCTGGGATTAAATGTGTGTGCCACCATGCCCGGCCACATGCTTGTTTAGTGCCAGTACTTGAAAGATAGAGGCAAGAGGATCTCAGAGTTTGAGGCCCACCTGGGTTACATAGCAAAACCCTGCTTTAACAATTCATAAATAGAAGCTGATTTTCTCCACTTAGTTGTAGCCAGGAACATGTTCCCCTGACCCTCAGCTCCCAATTTTGTCTAATTCCAAAGCCCTTGATGGGATCACATCCATCCATTATGTCCCTTGGCATAGTAGTACCACCTGTAGTCACATGACACTCCCATGTTTAAATTTTTCATGTCTAATATTGGACAAATTATTTTAAAAAGTTAAAAGTCTTAATGAAATACTTATAAACTGGGCACACCTTTATTAACATCTTTTGACAATACAGTGATTGGAGTCTTGCCATCACTTTTAAAATGTGAGCGTTTAATAGTGTAAATTCTGATCCAGAAGTCACATGAAATGCCCTGTCAAGGCTTGCTTCTGTTTGAACAAATTATTCTCACTACCTGCAAAATCACACCATTGCATCCTTGGACAGTGGAGACCATTAGATTGAGTCTTTTGTCAAGGAGCAAAAATGTCAATATTAGATTTGGGGGTCAAGGTTGGCCTAGGAATCTCATCTATAATTAATATCTGAACATGTGACATACTTTAATCACTAGGGTTGGTATTGAGAAATTTCTTGTCTTGTCTTCACTATTGAGATTGTTCACCACTGAAATAAAAGGAAACTTGTATGTGAGTTTACTGCCCTACCCTGCCTTCATTATTTTCCTCATCACTGTGATAAAATACCTGCAGGAAAGATTCACCTTGGCTTGCAGTCCAAGAAGATACAGTCCTTCGTATTGGGAAAGGCGTGGTGGTGGGAGTTGCTTGCTGCCAGGGTGGTGGGAGCCTGCTTTCAGCTGGATGGATCAGAAAGGAGAGATGGGACAGGCAGTGGGTCTGGGCTATAATCATTCAGCTCTTTGACCCTCCAGTGACCAACTTCACTTCAGCTAGACCCCGCCTCCCAAAGATTGCACAGCCTCTCAAAACAGCAGCACTACCACATGCGGACAAGGATCAAAACACATGAGCCTTCAGGGGCCTTTCACATCCAAACCATAACACAGCCCATGCATTCAAGGGGGAAGACTTCATCCTGCTGTGGCATCATTCTGGAAGACTCAGTTTTGCCATTGCAGAAGACTGGTGGACTTGACTGATGGTCAGTGATAGTATGCTAACATTTCTTTATAGGCTATCAGACACTGACTTAAGCACTTTCAAGTCATTCTTTAACTTAATCTCATGGAAAGGAAATACCACCTACGGATGTGATGAGGCCTCTATAAGATAAGACAGAAAGAGCACTTTAAACCACGCCTATCTGGGTTTCCTGTAAGCTCAGTGACCATGCCTATGATCACAATCAGTTACTTCCTTGTTCTTACAGAACAGGAGAAAGCAGGCTGGTCAGGGATGATTGCCCTCAATTTTAACTCAGCTTTCTTTCTTTCCCCTTTTTCATTTTTATTAACCTGACACTATTTTTCAATCATTATGAAACTCTGTCTAGACCCTGGAGTGATTCTCTTAAGCAATCTCAACATGTAGACATCTGTCTTTCACTGCTTATCAAGTGTGGTTTTGAAAACTGACGGATTCAGAGTCGGAGCACAAGTCAAAGAGATGCGCGCATGGGCAGTAATGAAGAGGCCGCCTGGCCCACCACAACCCGAGCCTAGCCTCTCTCATGTTGACATCCTCCTGGGCTGTTTAGCCATGGGGAACAACCAAGGCACAGCAAGCCCTCTAAGTCTCAGGTAGCAGTGTATAGCCAACATGCTGTGCATGACATTAACAGAGTCCAGAAAATATGTGACAGGGTCATATGGGGGCTAAACCATCATTACTCAGCATTTTGAACTTACTAGCCAGAAACTGGCAGAAGGAGAAGGCAGCGAGTGACTAGCAAAAATTGTTTCGGTAATAACCTTAACCATTAGCTCACCTTCCTCTCTTGGATTCCAGAATGTCCACTGACCATGCGATTGATTCGTAAGAATGCTCCTGGAAGTCTTAACGTCTGCATGGAAAATGGGAAGAAGGTGACCTCGGCTCTCCTTGGCCTTCATGAGAACTACCTTTGCTAGTGTGTCATCTGTTCAGTTCATTACTTGTAGAGTGTGACCTTGGGAATGACGTAGAAGAAAAATAAAGAAGGTCATTATGTTTCTGAAGTTGATGAGCTGCATTTGTTAGAATGCTTTATGTTAGCATGGTATTGAATGTAAAGGAGTGGAAACATACCACAAACCCTCTTTGAATGGTTGATCAGTTCCAGGGTTGTCTAGGGCAGTCTGCATAGTCCTGAGGCCATTGTGAATTAGTAATTCTTTGTGCATGAAATGGGAAATCAGACATAACCCCTCGGAGCTTGTGAAAATCGGGACTGACAGGAGAAGGAACTCTTGTTCTTATTATGTATATTAGGCATTTAATTTTTTAAATTTAACTTTATTTACCTTTTATTTTGCACTTGTACATTATAATAGTGTCTCTTGATCCTTTTAAAAAATGTATGTGCATGGACTAGTAAATGATGACATCGGTAGAGAAAATGAGGATTTATGTCTTCTACCTAAAGCCCTTTTTGTATGGGACTACAGTGATCCTATAAAAATTCTAGTTAAATCAGAGTAAATACCATCAAAGTCACAAAGATGCACGCAAGTCGCACTGGCCCGGGAATCTGGCTTTGTGTTTTTCTAGGCTGCGTCCAAGGTCTCAGCAGACCACACACCAGGGACCTTACCAGATCCAACAGAGAGAACCTTGTGGTCACTGCTGTTGAGCAGGCCTCCACGCTGTCCGTGTGCCTAAGTGCCCAGCTGGCACCCCATGCCTACATTACCATTAATGTTGGCCGGCTTTTAAAGTAATTCTCTTAGAAAATATTTTTTGTTATTTATTTGCAAGCAGAGAGACATAGAAGAGACAGACAGAGAGAGAATGGGTATGCCAGGGCCTCCAGTAGCTACAAACTCCAGATGCATGCACCACGGCATCTGGCTTTACATGGGTCCTGGGGAATCAAACCTGGATCCTTAGGCTTTGCAGGCAAGCACCTTAACTGCTAAGCCATCTCCACAGCCCTCTTACAGTAATTCTATTAAAAAGATCAAATATCTAAAACTTTCAAATGATAATTTTTTGTGTACATCAAAATAAAAAAAGCCCTCTTTATATTGATTTTCTGGCTATTGCTAATAGCATAAAGAAGGCTGAGAAGATGGCTCAGTGGGTGGAGCACTTGCCATATAAGCCTGAGCACCTGACTTTGGAAACTCAGTCCCCATGTGAACCCTATCAGCCAGGTGGACTTCTGCAGTGCCAGAGGATGATGAGATGGGAGGGGGAAAGAGAGAAAGAGAGAGTGGGGGAAGAGAGGGAGAGAATTCCCTGTAAGCTTGTGGCACAGCTCTCCTGGCAAGTGCATCTTGGTGAACAAGAATGGACGAGAGACCCCGCCTCCAAGGAGGACTGACCCCATAAAGCTATCTGAGCTCCACATGTATTCCATGGCACATGGGCACCCCCCCACAAACACCCAAAATAAAAATAGTATGAGGAAAATACTTTTATACTTATTTATTTAACATGATCATCAAAAGCTGTATATGTAAATAGGTGGGTTTTTGTATGTGTGTGGTGTGTATGCATGTGTGTGTATATGTGTATGCATGTGTGTGGTGTGTATGCATGTGTGTGTATATGTGTATGCATGTGTGTGTTGTGTGTGCTGTGCATGGTGTGTATGTGTGTGTATATGTGTTTGTGATGTGTGGTGTGTGTGTATGTATGTGTGTATGTGTGTATGTCTGTGGTGTGTGTGTGTGTGTATATGGGTGTGTGTCTATGGTGTGTATGTGTCTGTGGTGTGTGTATATGTGTATGCACGTGTGTGGTGTGTGTGCTGTGCATGGTGTGTATGTGAGTGTATATGTGTTTGTGATGTGTGGCGTATGTGTATGTGTCTATGGGGGATGTGTGTGTCTGTGTGTATATATGTGTGTGTGGTGTGTGTATGTATGTGTGTATATGTGTGTCTGTGGTGTGTGTATCTGTGTGTATATATGTGTGTGTATCTATGGGATGTGTGTGTGTGTATGTGTGTGTGTATGTGTGTATTTATTTGTGGTGTGTATGTGTGTATTTATGTGTGGTGTTTGTGTATATGTGTATTTATGTGTGGTGTGTGTGTGTATGTGTGTCTGTGGTGTGTGTGTGTAGGCCATAGGATGATGAAGGATGTCTGTCAATCTCTCTCCTCTTCACTTACTGAGACAGTGTTACCAGAGCAACCAGCCAGCTTCCCCAGGGACTATCTGTCAACACCTCCCTTTTAAGCACTTGGGATTACAGAAAGGGTGCCATGCTTACCGCGCACTTCATATGGATTCTGTAACCAGAACGCCTGTCATGGTTGGGTGGCAAGTATTTTATCTGCTGACCTATCTCCCCAGTCCCAACAAAGGTTTTCTTTAGTGTTCAGGATTTTTTTAACTTTACCATTTTTTAAAATATTTATTTATTTGACAGAGAAAGAGGGAGGGAGGGAGGGAAAGAAGTAAAGAGGGGGGGGAGAATGGGTGCACCAGGGCCTCCAGCCACTGTAAATGAACTCCAGATGTGTGCATCCCCTTGTGCATCTGGCTAATGTGGGTCCTTGGGTATCGAACCTGGATCCTTTGGCTTTGCAGGCAAATGCCTTAACCGCTAAGCCATCCTTTCAGCCCTGGTGTTCAGATTTTAATGAACTTTGGTTTACAATGGTTTCATGCCCCAGCAACGTGGAGAACAGGGTGGAGGTTGTCCACATATCTTCGTCTTCATACCCACAACCCTTCCTCTTGATTAGCACCCCTGCTAAGTGCCACATTGGTTTGAACTAATGACACATTCTGACACATTACCACCCAGAGTCCTCAGTTTGCGCTAGGTCTCACTTTTGTTGTTGTATGTTTTATTGGTCTGAATAAGTCTGCAATGATGTGTATCTACCATTATAGCAACATACACACTCATTCCACTGTCCTAAAAACCCTCTGTTCTCTTCCTAGGATTTTATTATTTTTCCCAGAAGATTGCCTACAATCTTTCTTAAAATTGCCTTTAAAATAGTTAATAAATTTGACATTTTTGACAACCTTTATTGACTTTTCCCTGTTGACTACAATATTTTTCCTGAGAAAAAATGCTTTCCCTGTAAGTGCTGGGGTATTTTATGGTTGTGGAGCAAATTCTGCTCAGTCGAGGATATTCTTAAGGGAGTTACTGAATTGTATAAATATTTTAGTCTACTTTAAATGTGCTGTCTCATACCCTTTCTTCAGAGGACTTTCTTTTCCAATTTTTTTTAGAGACAAAACACATCAGCTCATTCTTTTGTATTTGCAATTACTATAAGATTTAATAACTTTATATGCCACAAAAGCATAGGTCTTCACTGCACTCTCCTAAGACACCCATCTGAAAATAGTAGTCCTTGAAGAGATTCTTTCAAAAAGTTGAGATATTTCAAAACACAATTATAGCATTTCAGAATTAAGTATGCTCAGCATTTGAGTGACTGTTGTCTAATTTGTTGAATTCCTTTCTTACCTTTATGAGAAAAAATTATAATATCTTTCTATCTGAAAGTTATTGTCTTAAGGAATTGTAATCTCTACAAAATTTAAAAGCAAGTTCGGCTCTCCATTTATTTTAACTTTTTGACAAAGAACTTCTAGTTAACCATGAAGTTTGACAGTTTTAATATACAAAAGTTTAATGCCATGGTAGAGGGTTACAGGCATGTCTGAGGATACTGTAGCTTCATTTCTAAACTGTGCAACAAAGAGATAGATATCTCTATAAAAGTCAACACTGAAGCAGAGCAGATCACACAATTAAACTTGATTTCCCAGTCATGCTTGATGGAACTACACTGTTGCCTTGTAAGTATGAGGAAACGCTATGTGAAGAAAGCTGTGCACATTATCTTCACTAAAAGACATTTTGCTGGGCATGATGGTCCATGCTTGCAATCTCAACTCCCAGGAGGCAGAAGCCAAAGGATAACAGGCTCAAAGTCTCAAAAAGAATTGTAATCATGGTGCATGTATGTGTGCACACTGAGTGGGTATATGCAGGACTATACGTATGTGTGTGCACATATGGAGGCCAAAGATTGCTGTCAAGTGTATTTCTTAAGCATTCCACACTGTATTTATTGAGACAGGCTCTCTCAGTTGAACCCAGAGTTTTCTGACTTAGCTAGTCTAGCTAGCTAGCTTGCCCAACGAGTCTCCTGTCTGCCTCTCTGGCATTGGGAATATAAGCAGGCCACCATGCCTGCCCAGAATTTGTGTGGGTGCTGGGGATCCAAAATCTGGTCCTCATGCTTGTATGGCAAGCACCCTACCAAATGAACCATCTTCTAGCTTCCAAGAATTACTTTTTTTTATCAGTACAAAAAGTTAATAATCATATGAACCTTCAGTAAATCTTAATCTTTTTGAAAGGTTATGAATTAATAAGATGTGACACAGAACTATGAAATAAGCACCTGCTTCCAGAAGAATAGCACCAGTAGATTTACTTACAGTGGAGTTGCCACCAACCTTCAATTGAAAAAAATGCAACAAGGTGAGGTGCACCTGTACAATGGTATACAATGTACTTCAACAATTCAAATATTTCTAAAATCCACTTAAAGATGAGAAATGAAAAAAAAAAACAAACCCTACTCCCAGAATTTACTTTGAATGGTACATAAACTAAACTACTTTTAAGTTTCAACATCTGCAGGGCAGTGGAGGTAGCTCCGTCAGAAAAGTGTTTGCACCACAAGCATGGGACCTGAATTTGATCCCCACAGCCCTGTAAGATGGCAGGTGTGGTGATGCGTGTCTGTGATCCCATGCTAAAGAGGTGGAGATAAGAAGCTCTTCAGGAGTCACCGGCCAGCCAGTCTAGCCTAATTGGTGAGCTCTGGGTTCAATTGAGAGACTCTGTCTCAAGTAAGAGAAACAGTGCTCCTGAGGTTATCCTCTGGCCTCCACAGGCATATGCACTAACACACACATGCATACACATACTCTGCACATACACATAAATGCACACACTCTTCATATGTGCACATACACACGGCTTTGATTTCACTGCAGCTTATTTTAAACCACAATGGATTTGTGTATGCATTATAACTAATTCCAATTGCATTTCTGTTTTGTGTGTTCCATCATTTGTCTCACTAAATTTTAGGTCACTTCATTTCTGTAAAATCTGTTACTGGAGAATGGGGTCACTGTTATGACTATATGATCATGTGGACCTTTGGAGCCTGTTTCCAGGAAGAATTTGGAGGAGTTTGGACGGGTGGCCTAGAGAAGCCCTAGGCTGCTATAACACAGACCTTTCTGGGACATTCTTGTAGAAGACTAGAAAACCAGAATGCATAGAGAAATGCACACAGTAGGGCTTCAGTTTGTGTGGTTTCAGAAGGGAAGAAGGACTCAATCAGGAACTGGGAGGTCATTCTTGTGTTCTGGCAAAGAATCCAACTGTGTTCTGTTTGTAGCCTAAGCATTTGAATTAGAAAAAATTCACAAGTACTGGACTGAATTATTGGATAAGGTAACTTGAAGATAACATAACATTCAGGCTATGGAATGGTTATTACTCACTGTAAATACAGAGTTTTATACTAAGAATTACACATCTGTTTATTATCAGGTATTTGGTCATAGCAGGAAGAAAAGTAATTAATACACTGCAGAAACAAACATTTTCAATATACAATCTTTTTTGTAAATAGTTTTAAATTTTATTTTGCTTATTTATTTGGAGAGAGAGAGGCACATACACACACACATACACACACACAGAGATTGAGAGAGAGAGAGAGAGAGAGAGAGAGAGAGAGAGAGAGAGGATGGGTGTACCAGGAACCTAGCCACTGCAAACAAACTCCCAACACATGCACTGCCTTGTCCATCTGGCTTTCATGGGTCCTGAGAAATCAAAGTTTGGTCCTTAAGCTTCACAGGCAAGCACCTTAACCACAAAGCCATCTCTCCAGCCCTCAATGTAGAATATTTTAAAATCTTACAATAGTACTCTTAATAGTATCTGTCATTCACCTTAATGAAGTCATGTGCTTCATAAGGACCTTTAGGGTAAGTGTAGCATAGCATGCATATAATATAATGGTGGCATCATAACCTCATATCACCTTGTAAGGTTATATCCATCTTAGTACACTCTGTTGTGTTTTCTCAATGACAAGCTAAACACACATTCTCAGAAAAAAACATTGTCACCAAGCAATGCATGATTGTAGAAGGAAACTTCAAAATTCCATTTTGAGTTTATGTGTCAGATTTAAAAACTGAGCCATCACCTGACTTGACCTATTTCTTTTATCATTCAATAACATTAGCATAAAACTGGCATATTTTCAGGTCGTTTTCCACGCATGAGTTTACCATCTCCTGTTTCTGATATATCTGATTCTTGAGTGTCTCTTAATATATACAGACAATATGCACTGTATCTCTCACAGAGAAGTCCAGTCACTAAGTATCTGGGGTAAACAAAAGGTTATTGTATTTGAAAGCTTCTTTTTTTGCACATGTCTGAATGTGCATGTGTATATGTGTATTTGTATGCATGTGGTCACACATGTGCAAGAGCATGTGGACCTGTGTCACATGTATATGGAGGCCAGAGATTGATGTTAGAGGATTTACTTAGCTGTTCTCCACCTGAACTTTTACATATTTTATTAATTATTTGCAGGGAGAGAGAATATGAATTGGTATACCAGGGTCTCTAGCCACTACAAATGAACTCCAGATGCATGCACCACACTTTGTGCATCTGGCTTTATGTGAATAGTGGGGAATTGAACCTGGGTTGTTAGAGACTGCAGGCAAGCACCTTACTGCTAAGCCATCTCTGTAGCCTTCTACCTGATTTTTTGAGACAAGGTCTTTCAATGTACCCAGAGCTCACCAATTCAGCTAGACAAGCTAACTAGTAAGCCCTAGAGATTCTCCTGTCTCCATGTCCCCAGCACTGTGGTTACAGGTATGTGCCATTGTGCCCAGCATTGTATGTGGGTTCTGGGGATCTGAACTCAGGTCTCACGTTAGTGTGACCATCTCCTCAATCCTTCTAACAGCTTATTTAAAAAATATTTTATTATTCATATATTTGCAAGAGAGAAAGAGGCAGATATATATATATATATATATATATATATATAGAGAGAGAGAGAGAGAGAGAGAATGGGTGCTCCAGGGCCTCCAGCCACTGCAAACTAACTCCAGATGCATGCCCCCTTGTGCATCTGGCTCATGTGGGTCCTGAAGAATCGAGCCAAGATCCTTTGGCTTTGCAGGCAAACACCTTAACTGCCAAGCCATTTCACAGCCCCTCTAATAGCTTCTGAAAGGGGATTTCAATCAACCTTTTCTTTTCCTCTCCCTCCCTCTCATACTTCTTTCCTTCCCTTCTTTTTGTGCTGAGTCTTATGTAGCCCAGGCTGGTCTTGAATTTGTTATGTAGCCAAGGCTGGCCTTGATCTCTTGATCCAGACGGCAGAACCTCTACCTCCAGAGTGCTGGAATTATAGGTATGCACCATCAAATTTACTTTATGTAGTGTTTTAGATTGGCTCCAGGCCTTCATGCATGCTTCGTGCACTACCAACTGAGCGGCACCCCCAGCTGCAGCGCATCCTTTCTTCTCGGGGTGGTTACTGCCACCTTCATGCTTAAGCCTTTCAGTGTTCTGCACCATGAGGTCACTACCTATACCGTGAGGTTTCAGCATTTTGTCTGCTTAAGTCAGTATCATTTTCACTGGTCAAATCAGTTATTCTTCCAGCTCCCAAAGGTGGTTGAAGTCTACCTAGCTTTTTAAAAAATTATCAGTTTATCTCCATTTTTCATCTTTTTAGATGCATAGATCATTCCTCAGTTTTGGTGAAGGTTTGGGAGAGAGCAAAGATAGACACATGTTTACTCTCCACGTTTTAAGGAAGCTGTGCCAGACCTCTCACTTTCAATCATTGATAAGGTTGCCAGGCTTAGCCAATACAAACACAGGATGTTTTGGTGCAGTGTTTCCCATGGCTGCTATTCAAATTCCCACACAGTTAATGGATTACACACAATGTACACTTATTCTCTTGGTTGTGGAGCCAGAAGTCCCTAGTTGGTTTCGCTGGGCACAGGTTCAGGGTGTTGGGAGGCGGGTTCCTTCCAGAGGCTCTGAGAAGAGAATCCCTCTCCTTGCCATTATCACTTTCCAGTGGTCATCTGTATTTCTTGACTTGTGGTCCTCTCTCTGCCTCCAAAGTACATCGTCTCCACCTCTTTTCCTGTTACTACCTCCTCTTCTCCAATTCCTACTCCTTCTCCCTTCTCTTGACAATGCAGGATAAAGACAAAAATCCCCATCTAAAAGTTCTCAGACAGCCAGGCATGCTGGTGCATGGAAGACCTCCAAGTTCACATTCTGAATACAATTAGTATATTCAGACACAGATTTGTCAGTATAATAATAGTGTTAGTGAGTATGCTGTGGAATCCAAATGAATAATAGCAGCTCCTATATCAAAATAGCACAGCCTCATATACTCTGGAGACTTCTATCCTCTAACTGAACGGCAGCAAACGTGTGCTATAAAGGGCTCTTCAGTAAATGACTCGGTCCTGTGGATACCTCAGCAGGTCAGAACACTCAGCCCTTTGTGGCACACAGCAGAGAGGCTACAGACAACACAGAAACAAATGAGAGAGGCTAAGTTCTTATAAAACCATTTACCAAACAAAAGAAATCTGAGTTTGACCCAAGGCTATGATACCCATGGGCAGACAATGTCCAGGTTGCTATGACATTTTCAACATGTCTTAAAAAGTTATGAAACCCAGAACCTCTCTCTCTCACAAGCACGTGGGGTTACTATAAAGTCCATTTCTAATTTCTCTCTCGTCTTTTGTTCTACAAAATGAATTCCTCATCTTCAACCTATATATAGACATTCCAGAAGAAAAAAAAAGTGGCATTTTGGCTGGCTGCCTTGCTCCTGGCTGGTAAGTTCATCTGTTCTTTTGCCACCACTGTTTGTGGAAGTCAGCTTCTTCAGCCTTCCAGTGAGCACTGAAGACCAGCAGCTATCCAGGAATCTTCCAGGCCTTCAGTGTCGTTGAGTCTGCTGAGACATCCAGGCTCGTGGACTAAGTAGCTACCAGGTTCTCTGACTCTCCACCCACAGGCAGCCATTGTTGGACTGCCCAGCCGATATCATGCAAGCCAATCTAATAAATCTCCTTTATAATACACATTCATTTTCTCAGTTCTTTTCCTTAAGAGAACCCTGGATAATTCATAGACCATTTTCTTTTTCCTTCCTTCTTTTCTCTCTTTCTTCCTTGCTTTCTTTCTTCTTTCTTTCTTTTATTTTTCAAGGTAAGGTCTCGTTCTAGCCTAGGCTGACCTGGAATTCACTGTGCAGCCTCAGGCTGGCCTTGAACTCATGGTGATCCTTCTACCTCTGCCTCCCAAGTGCTGAGACTAAAGGTGTGCACCACCACCCCAGGCTCCATTTCTTTAGTAAGAGAAGTTCCGCTCAGGTAGCCTCTCATTTAGTCCTTTGTAATTTCCATTGTTTAGTAAAGCACTGCTCCTTGCCCCCATTTAAACTATTTTGTTATGTTCATACATCTATATGGTTGATTGTGATTATACTTCTTCTCTACTACTTTCTTTTTTCCTCTTCCCCTCCCACTTTCCATAGAACCCCTCTTCTTTCCAACTAGTCCCTCTCCTATTTTGAGGTTAATGTAGAGTGATGTGACTATAAGAAGAAGAAATTATTTATTAGTGGTCCTTAACTTTATTGTCAAAACCTCCAGAAATGTCACAATTACCCAGTGTTCCTCTAAGGCAAATACTATAGTAGGTAGAACATTGACTTCTATTCATCCTTATGTCAGAGAAGTTTCCCATTTTTCACTTCCACATTTAACAAGCTAACCTATGTTTAGAATGATGGATTATGATTTTATGCTAATTAATGTAGAAATCGTCAAATAAGCAATATAAACCAATTGGGATAGCTTTTTTTTCCCCCTCACATAATCAAGTCACAAGGTAGACAGTTGAAATCAGAAGTATGACACAGTGGTTTTATAATATGAGATACTTAACATAGTTCATTCTGTTTGCACAGCACTGAAGTATGACCCTGACTTCACGTTCTCAAGAAGGCTGCCAGAGCCCCAGCCTTCAGAGGCATAACCCAGGTAGACAAGACAGAAAAGGATTGTCCATTTGACTTAGTTCTTAGGAGAACTGTTTCCAGATAGCTCACATTGTTGGAGCAAGCAGGAAGAAATGGGTATTCAGTGGATATTAGGAGGCTTGGTTACGTATGCATTAACAGTATCTAAAATGTTGTTCAAATGAAAGTTGCCAGTTCTGAAAGGAAAAAAAAAAAATCTCAAAGCTATGCAGTTAAACTGAGGTAGGCAAGCATAGGGACTAGGTTAGCCACCCAGGACACTGCATGGTGTGAGCAGTAAATACACCCTTTTCCTAAACAATGCACCTAGCAGCATAGGAACCTGAGGCCCTCACCTGCACTTACATATGCCCTACTCATAACAATAAATTAGTTTTTTCTTCCCCTTGGCAATCATTATTGGTGGTCAGTTCCTATTCAAATATGTTATTATTAAAATTAATTTTTATTTATTTGAGAGAGAGACCAGAA
Source organism: Jaculus jaculus (assembly GCF_020740685.1). Classification (NCBI taxonomy): domain Eukaryota; kingdom Metazoa; phylum Chordata; class Mammalia; order Rodentia; family Dipodidae; genus Jaculus; species Jaculus jaculus. Next base: position 135,554,747 of record NC_059107.1, read on the forward strand.
AGGGGAAGATATATATAACATATCTTCACATGTATCTATATCATCTACATCTATATCTATCTACACAGAGAGAGAAAGGATGGGCCCACCGGGGTCTCTGGTCACTGCCATCAAACACCAGACTCATGCACCACCTTGTGCATCTGGCTTAGGTGGGTGCTCAGGAATCAAACCAAGGTTCTTAGAATTTACAGACAAGTGCCTTAACTGCTAAGCCAGCCCTCAAGTATGTCCTTATATAGAGCCAAGATTCAAACAGCCTGGACTGGTAGTGGGTACATGCACAGTAAGGCAAATTGTTTACCATCTTGTACCTCAGAACCAGGAATGCATGTGATTAAAATCTGCTGCATCATGGAAAAAAATCACCAGCAATAGAGAATTTGTCATATAACACAAACCTGTCAATCAAACATAGGACCAGCCAAGCTCTGCTTCCTAGCAACCAATCCATCCTCCTCTGAAAATCGTAAAAGGGAGGAAGGCCCAGACCACTTTCTGGTCTGCCCCTTTACTAGTGTTTTGCTCTTAATTAAGTTTCTTACTTTTCTTCAATTCTTTGAGTAAGATACTTGGAAACACCATGAGACCACAAGCAACAAAACTATTACTTGAGAGAACAGTCGTGAGTTTGCCTGGATGTCATGATGGGTAGAGAAATCCAGGAAGCTGTGACAGTCACAAAGTGCTAAGCACAATAATATTCATTAGAGACATTTTGAATAGCAGTATTTCCTGGAGATGCCTTTAAAAATCAGGTGTGTCATGCACATGTCTCCACTTAGTGTTTCCTTCTCATGTAACCTGTAACCCATGCTGACACAGAGGACTTCTGGAAATGAAGCCAGACAGGAAGTAGGTGGTGTGAGGCAAAGCCCCACAGCTTAGAGCTTTGTGCAGCCCGGGCTCCTTCCGGGACTGGAAAAGGCCATGGCTCACACACGACTTGCTCTCGGTCTTTATCCACACAGTGAATGTGGTGGGAATCAGAGTAAACAGAAGCCCACGCGTTTCAAGGGCCAACAGGAGTTTTCTATTCAAGCTACCAACGCGCTTTCCTGTAACACTAGTTTGCTTCAGTGAGGGGAGAAAATTGCTGTTTCCAGTTCTTACTCAAGGTGAGAAAAGTCTCTTTGCTCAGATTGCTTCAGACTTAGTGAAGGTTTATTCCAAAAGCATCTCTCCCTATGTTTAAATTCAATGTGCCCCTCTAGTGCCCACTTAGACCTGGTCTTCAAGAAGTTTAGCAGATGGTGGAGGACCTACCTAGGCACTCTCTCTATAGGTGGTTCCAATCACTGACAGCAGATGCATTTTCCATTCGCCATGCATTGTTCCAGCATTGTTCCGGTATGCTCCTTGTCTTTTTCTGCCTTCCATCTCCCTAGGTGATTTAAGGCCTCTATGGTCTGGTGAACCATATACTTAAAAAAAAAATACTTTATTTATTTATTTGACAAAGAAAGAGGGAGAGAGAGAGAGAGAAGAGAGAGAGAAAGAATGGGTAAGCCAGGGCCTCCAGCCACTGCAAACGAACTCCAGACAGGTGTGCCACCTTGTGCATATGGCTAACATGGGTCCTGGGGAATTTAACCTGGGTTAAGGCTTTGCAGTCAAATGCCTTAACCACTTAGCCATTACCCCCAGCCTGACCACATACGTTTTTATCCATAAACATTCTTGAATGTGAAGAGGTTTGGTTGTTTAAATGTAAAATGTTCTCTCATAGGCTCCTGTGTTTGAAGGCTCCTACTTGATTCCCAGCTTGTAAAGCCTTTGGGAGGTAGAGCTTTGCTGGAGGACTATCACTGGGGGCTGGCCTTGGGATTTTATAATCCAGCCTCCTTGCCAGTACTAGCTAGTTCACTCCCATTGCTTCCTCCCAGCTGATGTGACAAGATATAGCACCTGCTATCTGTTTTTGCCATGTGTCCCCCACATAATAGAACTTCCTTTCAAAACAATAAGCTGAAAAGAACCCTTTCCTCCCATCAGCTGCTTCTGGTCAGGTGTTTTGTCCCAGCAATGAGAAGATAACTGCTCTGCAAAGTAGCATGTGTGGTCACTCTGTGAAGGTCAAAGGTCACGATTTCTTACTTCTTTTCCTTTCATTCACAGGCTCTAGTGTAATTCACATGCAAGTGGATACTTGACCCTTACAAGTCAGTGGCTCAACCAGACAACAAACAGTTCCTGCTACAACCTCTGTGAAATATGTGGAAGTCAGAGGCAGGTCCCACTGGTGGAGATTTAATGGTTCAATATAGGAAATTACTCAAGGTAGAAGGCTTTAAATAACCAGATAATAACTGTTCAGAGAAGAAAATGGCATAGTATTTATATGCTTATCAACAACAGCCACAGGGTCTAAACAGGCATTCCTTGAATCAGCGTCTCATGTATCCCAGTGTGGTGGTGGTTTGATTTGGGTGCCCCCCCCCCATAATCTCATGCATTCTGAATGCTTGATCCCCAGCTGATTGCAGTTTGGGAGTTAGATCTTTACTGGAAGAGGTGTGTTGTTGGGGGATTACAGATGTTCTAGTAGCCAGCTTCCCCTTGCCAGTGTTTGGCACATTCTCCTATTGCTGTTGTCCACCTGATGTTGACCAGGAGGTAGTGTCTAGCCTCTGCTCATACCATCCTTTCCTCTGCCATCATGGAGCTTCCCCTAAAGCCTTTAAGCCAAAATAAACTCCTTCCTCCCACAAGCTGCTATTGGCCAAGTGCTTTGTGCCAGCAATGACACCCAGGATGTGCATAAACTCCATGTGTAATCAAAGCAGACCTTGAAATTGTGATTCTCCTGCCTCTACCTATGAGTGCTGGGATTATTTGTGGGAGTACACCACCACGCCTTGTTCAAGCAATATTGGGGATCAAACCCAGGGCTTTGTGCTGCTAAGAAAGTACTCTACCACCTGAGCTCCATCCTCAGCTCCATTTTGTTTTGGGTATGTATGAGTTGTATACATATAATGTGTGTGTATGTGCTTATTTTCATGTGCCTAAGTGTGGGGGCAAACATGCCCCACAGAATGCACGCAGAGGTCAGAGAACAACTTTTGGGTTTGTTCATAGCTCTGTTTGCCAACCTAGCTGGTTCCCATGTTTCTGGTGGATTCTTCTCTCTCTGCATCTCTTCTCCTATAGGCAACAAATGCCTGCCACAGCAGCTCTTTTTTCTTTTCTTTTTTTTTTTTTTAAGCTGGGCTCAGGAGATCCAAACTCAGGTATTCTTGCTTGAACAACAATTACTTTATCCACTGAACCATCTCCCCAGATCTCCTTAGCTCCAGTTCTTTTTGGGGATGGGGGGAGGAGAAGGGCTGCGAGACATTGTTTTAGGTAGCTTAGGCTGGCCTCAAATTTGCTATGTAGCCCAAATTGGCTTGGATTACTGACCCACCTACCTCCACTTTCCTAGTAGTGTGCTTACTGGCATGCACCACCATAACCCAGCTTGAAATAGACACTCTATCATTAGAGAATGGGGAAGCATTGTCAACAGGAATTGTAGTGTGTTCTTGTCTTAGAAGCTTTACACCTGCCAGTCAACTTAGCAACATATGCATCAGCTTGTGAGGGAGGGAGCAGAGAGAAGATACTGTAGAAAGACAGTCTCATAGCCAAGAACCTGCTGTGAGACCTTTTCTTGATGCCAGCCCCCTAATGCCAGCCATGGCTCAGTAGAGAGAGTACAGGCAAATGGGATTCTGATAACAAAGCCTGGGAATGGGAATATCTCAACTAGAAGGAGAAGGACACAGGGACACTGTGTCTTAAAGATTAGGTGTAGGACCTGGAGCCACACTGCTGAAATTTGTATCCATGTTCCACTGGCTTAAAAAACCACAGGACTGATGGCAGGTCTCCTCTGTGCAAAGAGTAGAATCCATCTATCAGGCATGGTTGTCCTGAGCAGATGAACTCCTACCTCTAACATACCTGTAGCGGATCCAAACATGTAACAAGCATGCAACAAAGGTTGGTCTTTTGTCAATGAGGTCCTTATCATTACATGAAAACTGGAGAAAAATGTTCCTTGATAAAACTCTATAGCCACATCTTAGCCTGACTTGTAGGCTTGCAGAAATTGATGTGTTATCCATTATGGAATGAAGGTTTATGTCTTCCCAAAGTTTATGTATAGGAATGCCAATCTCTGATTTCCACTGTTAATGTTTTTGGAGGTGAGGGTTGTGGGAGGTGATCAGGGTGAGATAAGGTCATGAAGGCGAGGCCTTCAAGAAGAGCAGGAGTGATCATTCTCCTGCCATTAGGGACACAGTCAGAAGGTAGGTGTCTGCATGCCAGGAGAAGCATCATAATCTGGAACCAAGTTAGCCTGTACTCGGGCCCGAAACTTCCTTGCTTCAAAACTTGCCAACAAAAATTCCTTCTTTTTTTTTTTTTTTTTTTTTTTGCAGGGTTGGTTGAGGTAGGGTCTCACTCTAATCCAAGCTGACCTGTAATTCACTATGTAGTCTCAGGGTGGCCTCGAACTCACGGTAATCCTCCTACCTCTGCCTCCTGAGTGCTGGGATTAAAGGCGTGTGCCACCACGCCCGGCTTCTATTTTTTTAAACCTCTGGTTGATTGAATTTTGTTACTGCATCCTGGGCTAAGGCAACACTTACATGAGAGAAAAAGAGAGAAATAAACACTGGGTTTTGGAGTTGGTACCGAATGTGATGTGCACACCTATTGTTATTCCAGTGTTGGGGAGGCAGATGGCTAGCTGATTTAGCTAAATTGGCAAGTTGTATGTTCAGTGAGAAACCCTGTCTCAAAACCAAGGTGGCAAGATGGATCAGTAGTTAAAAGCACTTGCTTGCAATGCCTGACAGTCTGAGTTCAATTCCCCAGTTCCTAGAGAAAGCCAGTTGCACAAAGAGATGCATGTTTCTGTATCTTCAGTGACAAGAGGCCCTAGTATACCTATGCCCTTTCTCTCTATCTCTCTTTGCAAACAAATAAATAAAAACATGCTTTAAAAGAGAGGGAGAGAAACCGAGGAAGACAATCAATGTTGACGACTGCTGTCCACATGCATGCACATACATGTATATGCACATGAGCCAGCACACACATGCATCCATGCACATAAAAATACATACACACGTGCACACACACCATGCACACACACACACAAAAAGGGAGGGTCTGGGTTCCCTGCCCTGGTCTGTGTGTGGGTGGTGGCTGTGGTGTGGAGTGAGTAGGCCAGACACCTGTTTCCAGGCTCCTCCCACCTCCCTGGTCTGGGTTACCTGAGCAGACAGTGTGCAGGCAGCCCATTGGTGGAAAGTGAGTAGGTCAGACCCCTGTCTCCTGGCTCCTCCAAGTTTCCTGGTCTAGGTTCCCTGAGCCAGTCTGTGTGCTGGAGGGTGTGGCACAGAGTAAGTAGGTCAGATCCTTGTTCCCTGGTTCCTCCCAGTTCCCTGGTCCTGGTAGTTACCACTGTGCCTTGCTTTGGGGAGGCCCAGTCCCTATGTGAGCTATGGAATCAGGCCTTTTTCTCTGGTATCCTGACTGGCCACTGGGTACCAACATCTCTATTCACCTGACTCAGAGGATGCATGGGCCAAAGGACAAAATCTTGCTTCCTCCTCAAGATAAAGAGTCTTCCTAAAATGGGGAGACAACAATGCAAAAAAGCCAACAAAAGTCAGAAAACTGAGAGATCTCCACCAAGGATGCTTAATTCTACAATGGTAGCCTCCAATGAAATCATAACAAAATCAACAGAAATTCATTCCCCAAATGCAAACACAACAATCAATGAGATTCTGATCAAAAAAGTTGCTGAACTGAAGCAAACCATCAAAGAATGAACAATCATATCATTGAAATTGAATAAAATCATCTCCTACAGCACTCAGCTTTTGACAGTAAGCTTAACGTGATTTAAGAAAATGTTAGAACCCTTCAAAGAGATATGAATAAATTGAAGGTAAGTCAAGAAATGGAAGATCTCAACAACTGATTGATTAAGCTTAATAAAGACTTGATCAAATTCAAGTATGAACTCCAGGAAACATCAAGAAAATCAGAACTCAAATTGAAATTGTACCTCAAAAAAGAGATGTACAGAATGCAAAATAACACAACAGAAACAAAACCAAAATATAAATTATAAAAACCGGTCTAGAAACTGTTTGCCAACAGAGTTACTCATGTGGAAGACAGAACCTCTGACCTGGAAGACAAGACAGAAGAAATTGATCGGGTGGCTAAAAAAATCAACTGAACAGAATATGAGGGAACTGTGGGACACCCTAAAATGACCAAACATCCAGATCATGGGTATACCAGGAGAGGAAATACATACCAGAGTCATTGAGAACAGATTCAACAAAATTGTTGAAGAAAATTTTCTGAATCTCTCAAAAGAGAGGCCCATCCAGATACAAGAAGCGCACAGAACACCAAACAGACAGAACCAAAAAAGAAACTCTCTTAGACACATCATAGATAAAACTGTTAATAACAAAAACAAAGAAAGACTGTTAAAAGCAGCAAGAGAGAAACAATTGACAACATATAAAGGCAGTCCCATCAGAATTATATCAGATTTCTCAATGGAAAACCTGAAAGCCAGAAGGGCCTGGAATGGAACACTTCAAAATCTGAAAAACTATGGCTTCCAACAAAAGCTACTTTCCCCAGCAAAGTATTCTTCATAATAGATGGTGAAAGAAAAATTTTCCACAAAAAAAGTCAACTCTATGATTATATGGACACAAAGCCAAACCTACAGAGAATACTTGAGGGAATACTCCACAGAGACCAGTCAAACAACCAATCTCAAAAGTCAACAAGAAGAAGATCACAATAACCAACATAAACCAGGCTCAAACTAGTACAAAACACAAGAAAGCACCAAACCCCATATAACACCTCATCATGGCAGGGATTAATTCAAATCTCACAGTAATAACCTCAGATATTAATAGTCTTATCTCACCCATCAAAGGCACAGGTTATCAGGATGGATCAGAAAACTGAAACCTCTGTCTGCTATCTTTAATAAATCTACCTCACCACTAAAGATAGATACCTCCTCGGGGTGAAAGGTTGGAAAATAATGTTCCAAGCAAATGGAAATAAAAAAGCAAGCAGGGGATGGAGAGATGGCTTAGCAGTTAAGCGCTTGCCTATGAAGCCTAAGGACCCTGGTTCGAGGCTCAGTTCCCCAGGTCCCACGTTAGCCAGATGCACAAGGGGGCACACGCATCTGGAGTTTGTTTGCACTGGCTGGAAGCCCTGGCGCGCCCATCCTCTCTCTCTCCCTCTATCTGTCTTTCTCCCTGTGTCTGTCACTCTCAAATAAATAAATAAAAAATGAACAAAAAATATATTTTAAAAAAAGCAAGCAGGTATTGATATATTAATATCTGATAAAATAGACCTCAAACAACAAGTAATAAAAAAGGACAAAGAAGGCCACTTCTTACTCACCAAGGGAATGATGCAACATGAGCACATAAAAATCCTAAATATATATACACCAAACACATGTGCGCCACAGTTTATAAAACAAAATCTAAACCAGATGTGGTGGTGTGCACCTTTTATCCAAGCTTTAATCCCAGCACACCAGAGGTAGAGGTAGGAGGATCTCCATGAGTTCAAAGCCACTCTGAGATTACATAGTGAATTCCAGGTCAACCTGAGCTAGAGTGAGACCCTGCCTCAACCCCCCCCCCCCGCAAAAAAATCTACTCAACAATAAAGCAGAAATAAACACTAACACCATCATAGCTGGAGACTTCAATGCTCCACTATCATCAAAAGAGAGATCACCCCAGCAGAAAATCAACAGGGAAATAATAGAGCTCAACAACAACATAGATCAACTAGACATAGTGGATATCTACAGAACTTTCCACCCAACTCTACAGAATATGTATTCTTCTCAGGAGCCCACAGAACCTTCTCTAAAATTGACCATTTATTAGGCCATAAAGTGTGCCTTCATAAAGTTAGGAAAATTGAAGTAACTTTCTCATCTTGTTAGATCAAAATGCTTTAAAGCTATGGAAAATGGGACAGCCTCACTTATTTCTTTCTCTGTGTATTTGTCCTTTGCATATAGAAAAGCTACTGATGGGCTGGAGAGATGGCTTAGCGGTTAAGCGCTTGCCTGTGAAGCCTAAGGACCCCGGTTCGAGGCTCAGTTCCCCAGGTCCCACGTTAGCCAGATGCACAAGGGGGCGCATGCGTCTGGAGTTCGTTTGCAGAGGCTGGAAGCCCTGGCGCGCCCATTCTCTCTCCCTCTATCTGTCTTTCTCTCTGTGTCTGTCACTCTCAAATGAATAAATAATTTTTTTAAAAAAAAAAGAAAAGAAAAGCTACTGATTTTTGTGCATTGATTTTGTATCCTGCCACCTTGCTGAAGGAATTGATCACTTTTAGAAGTTTTGAGATGGAGAGTTTTGGGTCACTTATATATCAGATAATGTCATCTGCAAGTAGGGCTAACTTGACTCCTTCTTTCCAAGTTGAATCCCTTTTATTTCTTCCCCTGTCTTATTGTTTGGGCTAGTACTTCTAGTACTATGGTGAAGAGCAGTGGTGAGAGTGGGCACCCCTGTATTGTTCCAATCTCAGTGGGAACTCTTTCACTCTTTACCTGCCCCCCTCTCTCAAATAAATAAATAAATAAAATATATTTAAAAAAAACATATGAAAACAAATGTTGGTGAGGATGTGGAGAAATAAGAACACTCATTCACTGTTGGTGGGAATGTAAGCTGATACAACCCCTATGAAAATCAATATGGAGACTCCTGAAAAGGATGAATATAGAGTTACCAACATACCCAGTTATTCCCTTACTGGGCATTTACCCTAAAAGCTCCACATCTCAGTTCAGACATATTTTCTCAACCATGTTTATAGCTGCTCAATTTATAATAGCTAAAAACTGGGATCAACCCAGGTGCCCATCATTGGACGAATGGAGAACCAAGATGTGGTATATCTACACAATGGAATTCCACTTAGCAGTAAAAAAAATAATAATAATAAAATGACACAATGAAATTAGTATAAAAATGGCTGAACTTGGAACAGATCATTCTAAGTGAACTCACACAGTCACAGAAATAAAACCATCACATGGGCTCACTCATCTCTGGTTCCTAACCTAGATTATTCTGAATTGCTGCTATACCTGAATAGCATATTGGACAGTAGGGAGGGTAGGGCTTAAGGGAAGGGGAAGAGTGGGGATAGGGGACAGAAAACTGAACCCAAATTGAACGGGTACCATAAAGTTTTATATCCTGCAAGTCAGACTAAAAGGTGGGACCCTCAAGTGGACCTGAAGGGAAGCACCCAAATTGAAGGGCCCCAGAGATGGTGAAACAAAACGTAACCTCAAATTTCTCCTGTTTCTCTTCCCTGGATTTTTCGTTTTTCTTTTTCCCTTGCTACTGGCCTATAATTCCCAGTACCAGGATGTGGTTTACATCCACAATAAGCTGTTGATCAGAGAGACCTATTAGATCTCCCAAAACAAACAAGACAGACTTCTGTCAGAGCACCTGATTACCCACCAGAGGTTAATGTCAAGACCCTACTGCTGAAGACACCAAATGTTGTTGGCACTGACCATGGAGAGACCTGGTTGGAATCTGGAAGAGAGCCAGTCCCCAGGAAATTAGCCCATCTAGTGCTACAAGGTACTAAATGAGCTATCAGGGGAAAGTGGCCAACATCTGGCCAAGCAACTCAAAATCTAAGTGACTCAGAAGTAAACAACCTGATGTGATGCTCACACAAGTGCAATAGTGGCACGTAGCCATGGTGGATATCCAACTGTACTTGGATTGGCTAACAGATCTGCTCAGTGGAAAGGAAACTATGTCTGGAACTGGGAAACCAGTCAGAATCATATCCAGATAAAGATTCTGCTTTCCATTGTCAAGTTCCCACTAATCTTGGGCTATAAGAGGGTCTACACCCTTTAAATTCTCTCTACGTTGATAATGGTTATCTCATTCAACTGGTGCCAACTTCACTCTCCATTGGAGAATATGCTTCTCTTTTTCAGATAGGAGCTGGACCTGAGGAGATAAACAATGCTATGCACTCTACCCTGGCCCCAGCTGAACCCACGAGGAATTGGGGAAATGAGCCAGAGTGCTTCTTTCTTAGTGAATCTGATATTAACACCTGAGTAAAGGAGATAGACTCCGAGGACACTCAACACCTACCAAACCAGAGATCCAGAGGCTCCTATGTTCCCATCAATGAAGTAGACTTAAAATGCTCCCGGCATGGCTCAGAGAATTTTGCAGAAGAGGAGGCAGAAAGCTTGTTAGAGCCACAAGTTTGGACAGTTTGCACAGAGACATTGCCTCTCCCTGCCATATGCATGGCCCACAATCCCCATGGGGTTGACCTGCATCCTCAACAAGGAAGGTCTCTTCAGATAAGGGACAGGGAGGAGCGAAAGGATGGTATCAACATGTGTTGTTTACATATTAAGTATGGCCATATTTAGTAAAAATAAATAAAGAGAAAAAAAGAAAAAGGGAGAGATTAATGGTTACATAATTACAAATAGAAGTATTCACTTTGCATTTTCCTGATGGTTACAAAAACCATCTCCCCAGCAGACAAACATGAAATATATCTAGAATCTTAGATAACTGGAGTGTTGAGGCAATATGGCTCTCCAGGTTTCCAGCTCCTTGTCTCTAGGATTCCCTGCTCCTGCCTCTTGTGTTTACTAAGATCTCCAGGCTCATATTTACCACTAATCCAGTTATGACATTCCCCAAAGGTTTGGGACCTTCTCTCTGTGTGTCTTTCTTAGAAAAACCCTCTTGGGAAGGTCTGTAAGCTGATTCCTTACCTTCCATTGGCCAGAACTGGACTCATGGCTGTCTTTAAACCAGATACTAATGAGTGGAAAATAATACCCCTGAAGCTGAGAGGCAACCATCTTTACTTGAGTTCTCAAGCCAAAGGCTATTTTCAAATACTTGGAAAAAGAAACTTTACTTGTAATCAGGATACAGTGGCCAAAATGGCAGACCACATTATAATTCCCAATGGACAATGTCTTGCAAAATATGCCTTCTGTGAAAATATTAGAGTTTATCTTGCATCCCTCCCAACATTTTTGAGATCTTTCTCCATTATTGTTGAAAATGGCATGGGATGATAAGCTCCTCCATTCTTAACCTAGCTAAAACACATCTTTCTATCTAAATCCCCAAATCACAGTGGCTAAATGAATTTCTAAAATAAGACTTAAAAATTGTACTTTATTTCATATGTTCAGGGGTTCTTTCCCTATTTATTTCCTTCTGGACCCATCAGATTAGAGCTCCTGAGGATGGCATTGAAATTTTTTAGTTGATCACATAACATTTGAACATGAACGGGTCAGTCGCTTGAAGCAGATGGGGCACTAGGTTAGTGGAATAAATTGTTCTGGGAAAAACAGGACATACATCCCTCTGTCTCCCGTCTATGCATCATCTGTCAATGTTTTATGTATTTAGACAATGTGAACTTAAGTGTTTCTGCTGCAAGTACTTGACTTTAACTTAAAGTGCCAGTTCTACTATAAGTCCAGGTCAAGTTCTGAACTAAAGACATTTCTTACTTAGTATTTTGGTAAGGATAAATAATCCAACACTATCAATATATACCTCATACTTTACCCCAGAGTCCTAAGATTCAAATTGCCCTTGCTAACATGTTTAAATATATGAGGCTCCTTCCCGAGAATCCCAGGCTTGGGATACTGAATATATATATGGCATTAGAAGAAACCTACCCAGCAATGATATAATAAAATCAACAACCAGATTGAAAACATGGTCCTGGTAAAGACTCATCCCAGCACATTACTAGACTGCACACATATGATACAGGAAAAGACCACCATTTGGAATCATTATTGTGCTTGACTCCTATTCCTGTCACTTTGCTTCAAATAAAATCTCACCTGAAACTCAAGTCTTCTCTCCGAAGAGCCTTTGGGAGGGCTCAGGGAGATAATGTATATGAAAATGGGGTGAACACCAAAGCTCTATCTGGAGGTAGAGTCTCCTTTTCATTCCCCACTTGAATCAACCCTTTCAGTCATGCCTCTCTTCAATAGCCCAACATTGTGTTACCAGGACACAAATGCACAGTTACAAGATTTTTGTTTTTCAAGGCAGACAAAACAACTGGTTGTTACACGATCCTTGACAACAGTTGGGCAGACTTTCCCCTAAATTAAAGTGTTTTGGAGGCGTGTGAGTGCAGCCTAAAGTAGAGCATGAGGAGAGAATTGTTTTCCTTAGGGAGAGAGTCATTTTAACAGTAGTTCTGCTTATACATTTTAGGATCTGTAGTTTGAATGTCTCTGTTAAGTGTAAAGTGAATATAATTAGTTGTGGGATATCTCACCCTTGGCACTGGCATGCATTAAGCTTTAGCATTGTAGCCTGCATAACCTATTCACAATCCACTCTCACGCCTCCTGTGCTATGAAGAGCAAATTGTTTCAGAACCTAACAGTTGTTCCTTCAGAAGGGTTAGTTCAGAGTGGGCACAGTGCATCTGTGCCATTCAAATCCTCTAGCCAGACAGACGCATTCCTACGGACAGGCTCTGAGTGTCTTCATGGGTGGGTCTCCGGCTAGGAAGTGACATCTGACAAGTAAGGCAAGTACACATAGCAGAAATGGCAGAAGAGAGACGTCTGTGAGGAGCCGTACCATTGAAGTCAGTCAGCTCTTGGGCATTTGGCATTTAATTTTGCCCAGCTCATCTGTCAGAAATGATCACTGTAGTATATGTATACTGGGTCAATGGCTCTGGTGGCATTGTTGCCATTTTTGGCATCTCCAATCATTGGGATCATTATCCCAATGCTTAAAATATGGAGCCCCCACAAATGGCTAGAAAAAAATAAACACACTCTCAGACTGTTTCCATGGGAAGCTTGTCTCTCCCTCTTTCTTTCCTTTCCTCCTTCCCTTCCTTCTTTTTTCCTTCTTTCCTTCTTCCCTCCTTCCCTTCCTTTCTTTTTACATGTATGTATATGTGGTGTGTATGTGTGTGTGTATGTGTGTGTGTGCGCATGTGGAGGTCACAGGAAGACATTAGGTGTCATCCTCTTTCACCTCATCTCATACTGAACCGAGAGCTCACCGTTTTCATATAGACTAGCTGACCAGCGGAACTCAAGTGACCCTCCTGTAGTCACCCCGTCTCAGTGGTGGGGTTTTAACTTCCTTAATGGGTACTGGGGATCAAACTTGGGTCTTTGTGGTTAGACAGCAATCTTGAACCCACTGAGTCACATCTCCAGCCCCCAGAAATGTATTCAAGTAAGGGACGTTGTGGGGCTGGGGAGATAGCTGACCGTAAAATGCTTCCTTCATGAGCAGGAGGGCCAGAACCCATGGAACATGCTTGCAATCCCAGCACTGGGGAAGAAGAGACAAGAAGCTCCCTGCGGCTCACTGGCCAGCCCGTCCAGCCTAATAGGCGGGCTCCAGGCTAGTCCAAGAACCTGTCTCAAAGGTGAACAGCATTCCTGAAAATGACACCAAAGGTTGGCCCTCAGCATGCAGATGCACATATGTGCAAAGGCGCCATTTCCCACACATGCATTGAAAAGTAGATGCCACTATTCTTTAAAGAATAGAAGGCAGAAAAAGTTGGACCTCTCATGTGGTTTGTCTGCAACATAGAAAAGCTAACTTTAGGAGAATGAAGACCACAGTATATACAATGGGGTTCTGCTTGTGCAGATTTGCATAAAAAGTGATGCTATGTCTGTTTAGATTTCTTCAGCCAAGAGACAGGTTCTGAAACTTGATAATCATCTAGATATAGTCGTGTATTCACTTAGGAATGACTTGGAAATCACTCCAGGTTCTCCGTTTTGTGTCTGACACTTCCTTATGGCTGGTCCTCCAAAGAGCATCTTGCACACAGTGCCTACTCCATAAATACCGATGGCTGTTTGATTGTAACTTCTTTGTTTGTATGTGGTATGCATGCACACTTGTATGTGTGTTTTGAGTGTGAGTTTGCATGTCTGTGCACATGTATGCACATGTGAAGGCAAGCTGTCAATATTGGGTGTCCTCCTCAATTGCTCTCCGCCTTATTTTTGATGCTGCATCTCTCACCGAGTCTGTAGCTCACAGGTTCAGCTAGACCAGCTGGCCAGCAAGCCATGGGGATCCTCCTGTCCCTTTCTCCCCAGCACTAGGATCACAGACACTTGTTGCCACACCCAGATTTTCACATGGGTGCTGGGGATTCTGACCAAGTACTTTAACAGCTGAGCCATCTCCTCAACCCCTATCACTTCTTATGTACTAAAATGGCATGTTAAAAAGGGAGTCAAGGGCTGGAGAGATGGCTTAGTGCTTAAGCACTTGCCTGTGAAGCCTAAGGACCCCGGTTCGAGGCTTGATTCCTCAGAACCCATGTTAAGCAGATGCATAAAGGGGAGCACGTGTCTGGAGTTTGTTTGCAGTGGCTGGAGGACCTGGTGTGCACATTCTCTCTCTCTCTATTTGCCTCTTTCTCTTTCTGTCTGTCACTCTCAAATAAATAAATAAAAGTAACAAATTTTTTAAAAAGGGAGTCAAAAGTTTTCATTTAATTATACTTCTCCATGCACAGAAAGTCATATGCCAACTACTGCAACTTTAAAGAGTATACAAAAATTTGGAGCATGGAATACAGTTGTTACTCCTAAGAAGCCACAGAGATGTGGCTAGTTGGCTTTTCAAGCAAAAGCATGTCAGCCAACATCTATGGAGGCACATTCATTGTTAGTGGATGTTGTATGGTCATACTTGGCCATCATTGTGAAAAAGTCATTTAATGTTGCAGGTCTAACAAGAGCTTGGTCAATATAACATTTGACAATAATTGACCTGTGGCAAGGGACTTTCGAAACTACCTGTATCTAAGTAGTCACCATAAAAGCCTCCAAGTTCAATTGCTTTAATCAGATTGGGGTTTTGGTGATGGATTATTTGTTTTTCAGTTTGAGGTTGTGATGGGTACACACAGCCTATGAGAGATATCTTCTCATACTCCAAAATGATGACAAAGGAGAGTGTAGGAAGACATGTATGCATGCCGATGTGAACAAAACATACATTTATGTAGCAATAACTTAAATACCTATGCCCACGCATGTTTACCTTGACAGGTGCCATCGTTTTGCTCTCACTGCTCGCACCAGGGCGCGGGGCTCCTAGGGAGGCTTTTCACGCAGGCAGAATGCGCTGCTGTCGTCAGTGTTCCTGAGGCCCGCTGTGTAGCTGGGAAGGTTCACTGAAGGCATCACGGCCTTCGAGTGCTCAGACCGTCACTGCACGTGATGAGGATGGCATCTAAGAATCTCTCCCAGCTTTGTTGCATTTTTCTCCTTAAGGAATCGCCTATTTTTGGTGTGACTGGGAAGAAGCAAGACAAGTAGTTTGGAGCAGGCAGTGTTAAAAACTCTCATGAGGGCAATGCAGAAGTGCGACAAGAAAACTACAGACAGAAAGCAAAGGACAGGAAAGCACGAGGTTTGAGAATGATTTATACATAAGACAAACAGCTCGTGGCTTTGAGAAGGAAGGGAGAAGCAACATGAAACAGCCCAATAATGCATTTTAACTGTTCAATAGCGGCAGTCTCCTGTCATAGTAAACGTCAGGGCCTCAGCCTCCAACACTGAGCTTGAGTCCTGGATCTCGGAGCTCCTATCTGCAAGTTGTGTGTCTCTGATCTCTTCTTCTCTTTCTTTCTCCTCCCCTTCCCCCACTCTCTCTCTACACAGGAAGGCTGTAATGGGAAGGTTTATAGTAACAGTATATGACATTTATCATGTTCCTGTCTGTAAGACACTGTAGAAACTATGCCACATGAATAAGCTCATTGACCCTCCTGTTAATGCAATGAGGCAAGCACTGCTATTCTTCTTCCTGCTTGACATATGAGGAACCTGGGGCTACACTAGATTAGATGACTTTCCCAACGTGATAAGGCCAAGATTTAAGCCTGGCAGAATGTTTTGAAAGCCTGCGGTTTAAGCATTAAGCTATCATTTGCTTTATAAAGTGCTTGTTTTAGTTTAACTTAATTGGGCTTCCATATACAATTGAGAGAGAGAGAGATAGAGAGGAGAGAGGAGAGAATGGCTATGCCAGGGCCTTTAGCCACTGTAAACAAGCTCCAGATGCACATGTCACCACCATGTGCATCTTGCTTATGTGGGTTCTGGGGAACTGAATCTGGGTCTTTAGGCTTCAGTGGCTTAGCCACTAAGCCACCTCTCCAGCCCTTCTACCTTCTTTTGATACAGGGTCTGTCTTGCCATTGCTGATTTCTCACTGCTATAAAAACAATGATTTTTACAACAGTGTTCTCTATAGCCCAGGCTTCTCTTAAACTCCCTGTCCTCCTGTCTTATCCTCCTGGGATTTTAGGTGAGCCTCTCCAGGCCTCGTAGAATTATTCTGAAGAAAGAAGGAAACAAGGAGATCTTCCCAGGCTCCCTTAGCAGAGGGCTCTCCCACCCTTACTTCAAAGGAAGCTGCCCCTCAATTGCTCACCAGAAACTAAGGCTGGGCTTGCGCGCATATCCCGAACAAAGCAGTCGCTCCACCTCCTCTGCATTTCAGCCCGTGCCAAAGGCAGAGATGTGGTCAGAGGACAGCAGGTCTCAACCTTGGCCTTTATCTTCGGCTGACTCGGATTCTTTGTTCACTGCACTTTTTGTGACCAGGTCAGTTGGCAGGAGTGTCGAAGCTTAGACAGAGCTGGCCTTGCATCTGACTCAAAGGACGGACTCCATTACAGAACCCGACAGCGTGACAAGTTCAAGGAGGACGCGGGGGAGAAAAGTTGGGCTGAGAGAAGTGCTAGGCACTTTGCTCTAACCACAGACATGACCGGGGCTTAGAATTTCGGTCCATCTCTGTCCTTAGAAATGTCTGACATATATGAATTACACTGTGACCTCCCTGCCATCTTTTCCTGTCCGTGACATTGGTGTCAGGACATGCCCTCCCCACAACGACCTTTACTGAATTAAAGCATACAGGAAACCTGGGCCCCAAACAACTGTCCCATCCTCATGTCACCAAAAGAATGTCAGTATCTCTCTCCCCAAGCATGGGGATGAGGTGGCAGCCAAGTACTGAAAGGATCCTGTCTTGTCTCCCAACAAGAAGGGTCTGTGCAGCCACAGGGCTCAGCAGACAGAGGCATGCAGTGGCAGCTGCCACCCCGGAAGGATCTTTCTGCCCACTTCCTGTGTGTGGTTTTGATTGCTTAGGGGGCAGATGCTCTTGTCAAGAGTTCTCCCCATTCTGCTGGGAAAACAGGTCCAAGGTAACCCTTCCCTTGCCTGTAGCCCCTCTTCCCTGTCTGGGACTATGCTGAGTTTTGTACTCTGAGTTCTGTCCACATAGGGTAAAGTGTTGGAGTGCTAGCCAGTAGATCCTAGCTACCAACAGCCTTGGTTAAGAGGCATGGCTTTGATGCAGAGGCTAAGATAGTTAGGTAGCAGAACAAAACCCAACCCAATTTCTTAGTAAGGCACCAACAAAATAGGAACCAAGATCCAGCCCATCCTCTGGGTTGTAGTGGTAGGATGGAGTTCTGCCAACTGACCCCTGCCTGTGGTTCCATCTCTGCTCCCATCCCTTCCCCCTTGAACTCTGCTTCAGTGGCAGGATTGAATTTTACCTACAAAATAGGGGTGTCTCACATTTATGTGTCTTTTTGGACTCTTT
This sequence comes from Jaculus jaculus, assembly GCF_020740685.1. Taxonomy (NCBI): domain Eukaryota; kingdom Metazoa; phylum Chordata; class Mammalia; order Rodentia; family Dipodidae; genus Jaculus; species Jaculus jaculus. The sequence continues at coordinate 135,572,521 of NC_059107.1, forward strand.
TGTTTCACACATGTATGTTTGTGTGTGCATCTGTGTGTGTGTGTGTGTGTGTGTGTGTGTGTGTGTGTAGGACAGAGAGTCACTTCAGCCGTCTCCCTCTATCACTTTCCGGCTTATTTATTGAGTCGTTATTGATTGATTTTTATTTCTTATTGAGAGTTGTGATTCATGAATCCATGGTAACTAATTGTATTCCCATCCTATTACTCTCTTTTGTCCCCACCCCCATTCTTGCTCCACTGAGCACGCTCCTCTTTCCAAGTCCTTCTTCTTCTGGTTCAATGTCTCATTCTTTTCGTTCCCCTCCATCCTCTGTGTCAAAATGTTGATGGACTCAGAAGTGTGCAAATCTTGTGGGGTACCAACAACCATTGTGAGGTCTTGAATGTACCAGTCAATTCATGGCCGGATGAAAGCGTCCCAGAGCACTCCTGCCCACTCTGTGGCTCTTACTGGTTTTTCTAACCCTCCCCCATTCAGCATTTCTTGAGCCTCGGAGGGCCTGACAAAGATGTCTCATTTAGTGCTGAGCTCTCAATAGCCTCTTATGTGAAATGACAGGGTCTCCCTCTGAGCCCAGAAGCTCACCAATTTTGCTAGTTTGGCTAGCTAGCTCGACATGGGGATCCATCTATCTCCACCTGCTGAGCACAGGGAATACAAGCACCCACCACTACACCCCGCTTTTACATGGGTGCTTGAGGTCTGAACTCAGATCCTCATGTTTGCAAGAAAAGTGCTTTTACTGAGTGAGTCATCTACCAGAAATGTCTTCTCTCTGTGTCTGGAAAAGTACCATGTACATTCTAAAACCAACCCTCCATTCCTCCTTCTCTCTCTCCTTTCTTTCTGGGTGCTTTCTTTTTTTTCCCAAGAGCTTTTTATGTTTTTAATATTATTATATTATTTTGTTTTCCTTTTTTGAATATTAATATATATTTAAAAGTCACATTTATGGGGTACAATATGATTATTTTCTAGATGTATAGACATCCTGAAATGGCTCCAATAAGCTAATTGACTTATGTGCTGTTACATACTTTTCTTTTGTGCACGTGCACATGTGTGTGTGTGTGTGTGTGTGTGTGTGTGTGTGTGTGGTGAGAATTTGCCCACAGAACACTGACCCTCTTGGTTCTGGAAGCCCATTGTAAGAATCAATACTCTACAAACTTTGAACTTTAGCAAGTTCCCTTACAGTGAACTTGTCACATCGTGTGGTTAACTAATTTCCATGTCTCTTTCTGATATTGGAACTTAAGCATATTAGCTACCGCTAAGCCATCTCTCCAGCCCATGCATATTAGCTTTTTTAAAAAAAAAAAAAAATCCACAGGACACTGGACCTGATGTACTGTAAATAGTCAATAAATGGTTTCCTAATGGGTAAATATTTCACTATAACAAAGAAAGACAAGAATGTACCAAATTTATACAAATCTTTGTGTCCATTTGTGTGTGCAAATTCATGTGCATGTGTGTGTATACATGTGTGTGGAGACCACATATGTGTGCCCTCAGATGCTTCCCATCTTTTCTTTTTGAGACATGGTTCCTCACTGGCCTATAACTTGTCAAGTAGGCTAGAATGGCTGGCCAGTGAGCCCTAAGTATCCATATGTCTCTGTCTCCCCAGTAGAGGGATTATAAGCATATGCCACTATGCCTAACTTACCACACGTGGGTTTTGGGCATCAAATTCAGGTCCTCAAACTTGTATAGCAAACACTTTCCAGATTGAGCTATCTCCTCAGATCAATATGTCAATCATTTTGAGGCATTTGGTCTAACAAATACCCCATGCTTCTGGATTCACATGTGGAGGAGGATTTTCACAGCCTCTATGAATTACAACTTGGATTTTGGTGGCAGAGCTGGGTTGGCAAAGCCCTCGGCAGTGCATGGGAATAAAAAGGCCTTATGCAAAAGCAGATTGCATTACATTACATCAACAGAACTTCTTTTTAAACTGACATTTAATGAGTATCTCTATCAATAAAGGCCTTTTAAGCGCTCTCCATAAAATGTTGTGAAAATGAGAACATTTAAAATACAGGCACACAATGAGTCCCATTCATCAGCTTTTCCACACTGTTTCTCCAGTGTCCTGGATCTCAAACAGGCTCACTCTTCTCCAGGGAAGTTGGCACATGTGAACCATATTGATTGTCTGATTACAAATAGAGACCGTGGCAATGAGGACTTACAAGAGGAACCCATTTGTCCCTGTGGGTTATACATAGATGTCAGACTTAATACATACTCAGCTACAAAGTAATGGCGCCAGGTAGTAAAATGAAATTCCCAGGGAAACTAGGCTCCCATCCCAAACAATAACCTCACTGTTTCAGGTAACTTTGTAAAGTAATTCCAAGGAGATGTTTAACCAAGAGTTTGCTAATCATTACTAATTTCTAAAATAGCTACTCTCCAGGAAGAATGGGTTGTATCTCTAGTTATGAATCTATAGAGCATTAACATTAAATGACAACATAAGAATATACTCACAGAGCTCTTTCTGAACCCAAAAGTCCAGAAATGGTAATGGGATATTGGAGAGTGGGGTGGAGTTTGTGTGTGGACGGGTGTTGAGAGAGAGTGTGCTGTGTATCTTGCTTTCTGCTTATTTCAGAAGTCTTCTCCTTTAATGCCCATCTGATTGTTCTATAAAGACAGTGTTTTCCTTATGGGGCAGAAGGCATGAATATTATTCAGGATGATGGCCACAAACCATTACTAATAATGTTGGGAGAGGACCCAAGATAAGAGACTTGGCCTTTTGAGTTTTTGTTCAATTTCTCTTAATAGTAGCTCTGTGCCCCTTAGCATCTCAGTTCAATAGAAAGATGCATGTTTAGTTACCAGTGTAAAGGACCGTGATCTTACATCACATGTACTTCATGAAGGGCTGGTCGAGTCCTGTGGTCTACTTTCCTTTCTTGTTTTTTTCTTTTTCCTTTCTTTCTCTCTCTTTTACTTTTTTGAGATAGTGTCTTACTGTAGCCCAGGTTGACCTGGAATTCACTATGTAGTCTCAAGCTGGCCTCAAACTCACAGTGATCCTTCTACCTCTGTCTCCTGAGTGCTGGATTAAAGGCATGCACCACCACACCCGGAGGTTTGCTTTTCTTTACCTAAGCACCCCTACCATTCCCATGCCTCTGGCTTCCTGACCTTTCCTCTGAAGCCAGTTTTGATTTATGTAGAAGTGACACAGTTACAATTCACAAGCCTTCTCAGCACGCACATGCAGCTGTCTTTTGTTCTGAGGTCATAGGTCAATTGGTTTGAAGATGGATTTCCCCAAGGCTGGGATGGTATTCAGATTGAAAATGGATCTTTCAGCCTCTCAGTCATGCTGAGTTGGCATGAGTCGGGACTCTAAGTCAGTGAGAACCCATGGGTTCCCCAATGCATGTAGCTTTTCTGTGATGGACATGGGGCACACCACAGGTCAGGCTTCATAAAGACTTTGATCGTCATAGGCCTTTGCTTAGCTCAGACCTTTAGAGATTGTCCCCTGGATTAGTAGAGTCACCTCCATATAGGTCACTTTTCTGTTCAATACTTCCTCGTGAGTCATGTATCTACCACATTCACACAGATGAGCCAAGTACCAGGTTTTTTCTTTATTTTAAAACCAGATTTCAAGACCACTTGTGAATAGATGAGTTAAAGTAAACAAATAAAAACTTACTCAGATACACCCATGGTCAAAAAAAACCCACTCAGACACCTTTATTCAAAGTTCATTATAAAAACTCAAACTTACTAATTTGGAAGAAACTGTAATGGCCTGATTCCAGCTATTGGTAGGTGAATAGTATTCCAGACAGAACTATTACTTCATGATTACTTATCATCATGGCCTGCTTGTGCTCAGCTGCAAGGCATAACATAATAGCCAATAATAGCCAAATGTTCATGATGTGCCAGGCACTTAGCTAAGAGATCTGTATATAAATGACTGTATGTGAGTCTCCCCATTCTCTTGGAATTAGATAATATTATTAATTTTTCTTTAAATAAACTCTCATTGAGACCTCAAGTTGCTTGCCTAAGGTCACACAATGGGAAAGTAATGGCAGTGGAATTCAACTCAGGTTGCCCAACACCAAAACTTGAACAATTAAACATTCTATTTGGATTGCCTGGATTGCCTGCAACTTACTGGAATTGGTCAGAAAGATGGGAGGGTCTAAGACTGGGCAAGGCTATGGAGGGCAAAACAAATCTGATATTGAACTCTCCAAAGGCAATGATCACCAATCCAATGGAAGTCCAACAGGACATTTAATTTTTAACTTTTATTTAATTTGGACTTCTGTCTTATAGTAGCAGAGATACTCAAAATGACCTCGCTGGGCAAGAAGGATGAGATGCCAGCCTAAGGGAAGACAGACACAGAAATAATATTCTAGGCAACTGGAGCATGCTGGGGCCTACACATAGTGCTCATTTAATTATGGAAATGAACTGTGAGTTCAAGCATGAGAAATAAACTTGTGATGAGAAAAATAACTTTTTTTTTTTCATTTACCAAATGAGGAAAGAGGTTAATGCAAGTTTTTTTTTTTTTCCAAGACTGATAAGAAATAATAAGAATATAGATTAGCTTAACTGCAGACTTGGGATTCTTCTCTTAAGTATATCACAATGCTTCTCATATGCTACATGGGCTTTAACTCAAGGACTCAGTGGGAAAACAGAAGCACAAAGTCCCATACTTACCTCCTTTCTCATGTTGAATGAGGCCTGTAAAAGGTGTGCAGGTCAAGTTGTAGAGTACTGACTCAGGGTATGTGGACAAGACCAGGACTGGCAGGTAGGACTAGTTAATAGATTCTCCCATAGGTGAGGCTCAAGCCTAGGCCAATGGTCATTCACAGACTGAGTGGGGTTGAGTCCCAGGGCAAGGACTTCAGCGACGGAGATGGAGGAAAATACACACTGAATTTTGTCTCAGTGCTGGAGCTCCTGAGATGCTTAGCCTAGTCCTGCTTTTAAGAGCCAAGTCATCCTGGTCTTTCTTCCAACCTAGAAAACCCATGTGCAGTGATGCCTGACCCAACCAAATCTTCCCCCAACAGAAGGATGTGGGACTTGGAAAGTTCTTGGAGAAATTCAGAACATCACTTTACCCACATCACGTGGCATAATAGAAACCCATCTGGGGGCCGGGATGATGCTTCAATTCATAATCCTGAGTTTGAATCCCAGCACAGATGTAAAAAAAAAAAAAAAAAAAGGCAGGGTGTTACAGTACTAGTGTCTGTAATATAAGGGTAGGAAGGGAGGTGGAGCCAGGAAAATCACCTGCTAGCTTGTGGGCTAGCTCTGCAGGCCAATGCAGGAATGTACAGTGAAATGCAGGACCGTGCCTCAGACAAGGTGGAAGGTGGAGATGCCCAAGGCGGTCCTCCAACCTCCACACGAATATCATGGCACCCTCATGCCTGCATTCACATGCATGAACTTACACGTACACACTCAAAACCCATCTACATCATGTAAATACCCTTCCTGGAGAAAAACATTTGGGGGGTGATGGTGGAGTTTTTTTTGTTTATTTATTTATTTGACAATGACAGACAGAGAGAGAAAGAGGCAGAGAAAGAGACAGAGAGAGAGAGAATGAGCATGCCAGGGCCTCCAGCCACTGTAAACGAACTCCAGATGCATGTGCCACTTTGTGCAGCTGGCTTACATGGGTCCTGGGGAATCGAGCCTCTAACCGGGGTCCTTGGGCTTCACAGGCAAGCACTTAACCACTAAGCCATCTCTCCAGCCCGGTGGTGGATGTTTAATTACAGCACAACGAGAGCCCGGGGGAAAGGGATGAAGATACTAACAGGCACACTACTGTGGAGACGAGAAGTTTGGAGGGCAAACGCTGGAGCTGGTGGGTAGAAGCCCATGAGATGGCACCTGCCCTTCTAGGTTGCCCTAGCTGGCTGAGGTATTGTTATTGTTGTTTTATGTAAAACTAGCATTATTCTTCTCTTTAATGATTTTCACTTCACTTTCCTAGCTCCACAACAAACCAGACCATAAGAACACCAGGTAAAGTTAGTATTTAATCTACTACTTAGCTAACAGTGCTCTCTTATTACAAATCATTCAAACTACTTCCTTGAAACACTCAAATCATACTGGCATTTTCCTTAGCACACAGATGTACTTGCAGACCATCTGCAAATAAAACTCAGTCCATTTGTTTCTAAGTGTCTTTCAGGAAGCCTTGTTATTTCACCACAGCAGTGATTTTTGTTTTTGTTTTTGTTTTTCGAGGTAGGGTTTCACTCTAGCCCAGACTGACCTGGAATTCACTATGCACTCTCTGGCTGGCCTGGAATTCATAGTAATCCTCTAACCTCTGTCTCCCAAGTGCTGGGATTAAAGGAGTGCACCACCACACCCAGCTCACAACAATGTTTTTTAACTATGTCATGAGTGCTGTGATGGGGAAGAATAAGAGTAAATTCTGGGGCTGGAGAGATGGCTTAGTGGCTAAGCGCTTGCCTGTGAAGCCTAAGCACCCTGGTTCGAGGCTCGATTCCCCAGGACCCACGTTAGCCAGATGCACAAGGAGGTGCGTATGCCTGGAGTTTGTTTGCAGTGCCTAGAGGCCCTGGTGCGCCTATTCTTTCTCTCTCTCTTCTCTCTCTGCCTCTTTCTCTCTTTGTCTGTCACTGTCAAAATAAATAAAAATAAACAAATTTTTTTTAAAAAAAGTAAATTCTGCCTCCAATATATATTGAATAAGTGCTACCTTATGAAATTATTGAGGGAATAATTACTTTTCCACACAAAGTTCTTTTATGTGGATGTCTGTGTGTGCAGGTGCATTGAGTGTTCAGGCTCATGTGTGTGAAAACCAGAGGACATCTTTGAGTGTCATTCCCCAGGACTGCCATCTGCCTTCTTTTGAGATGGCGTCTCTCATTGGCCATAGCTCACCAGTCTGCTAGATATGATGACCAGGGAGTTTTAGGATCTTTCTGTCCCTGCTTCTATCATGCTGGGATTAGCACCTCATCTGATATTTTTTACATGGGTGCTGGGGAGAAAATCAAACATAAGTTGTTATCATGTTCACTGGCTCTTATGGTTTAAACACAAGTCAAAGTTATTACTTTTATAATTATATCACCACTGAAACTCCTGCAGTTCAAGAAATAATCATTCTCAAGTTGAGCAGATGCAATGTGAGTAAACATAGGGGAGTTAAGAGCAGAGCGCTTTCTGAAGGAGAGGTCTGTTTGCTCTTCCTCACTGTGCACATTCCTGTGCTCGGGGTTTAAAACAAGCATGGCATTCGTTTCCTAAATGGCCTTCAGCTGGGTTCCAGTGTAACAGAGTAAAATGATACTTGAAGTATGGAATGAATCAAAAATCTGAGCCTGGCATGGTGGTGCACGCCTTCAATCCCAGCACTCACTCGGGAGGCAGAGAGAGGAGGAGGATCGCTTTGAGTCCAAGGCCACCCTGAGACTTCATAGTGAATTCCAAGTCAGCCTGGGCTAGAGAGAGACCCTGTCTTGAAAAGCAAACAAAAAAGAAAACAAAAATACACTTGATGAGAAAGAAACTCAGAATGCTTACATCGAGACAAACACATCACACACCGCCACTGACTCAAATTAATTTGACAAACTATGTGTCCTATCATGTTGATTTTTCCAAATTTAATGAAAAATATGAAAGACTGTCAATACAGTTGGAACAGACCAACCTGATTTTTTGCTGAATTTCAAAAGTTTTGAGTATATCTCCTGTGTTAACAATCAGAAATCACGTACACCAGTCAAGCACACAACCATACAACATGAGCTTTGCTGACATGAATGGCTTACATCACACCATTTTTATTACCAGGTTAAGTTTTTTTTCAGATGATCTCTCTGACCCAGGAATATTAATGTGTATGCAAAGAGGGTTCTTTTCTATTGGAGATTGTCTCATTGGATATGAAACTCAATACATTTCAGGCTAATGGACACAGAATTCAAATTGTTACCTCCTGCCATTCCCTCCAACCCACATTCATAGGGGACCTGCTATGTGCAAGATGCTACAGAAAGTGTGGAAACAAATGACACATAGTTCCTTTTTGTTGTTGTTGCTTTCAATGTAGGGTCTCACTCTCTAGCCCAGGCTGACCTGGAATTCACTACATAGTATCAGGGTGGCCTTGAACTCACAGTGATCCATCTACCTCTCCCAGCTGCTGGTAGTAAAGGTGTGCACCACCACACCCAGCTGACATACCTTTCTTGTCCCCAGGAAATTCAAATTTCAGAAAGAGAGACAGAGAAAGAGGTGAGGTCGCTAGGGACAAAGTAAGATCAGGATGTAAGTACCATGAATATGTTCTGAGAACAGACAGGACACTTCCAGGAGAAAGGAGTGCTAATGGATTTCAGAGAGGGGGGAAAAAGAACTATTCTGGGATGAAAGGAGAATGAACTAGCAAAGGAATCTGAAGAAATGCTGTCAGGGGCCTGGGGAGATGGTGCAGTCAGTACAATACCTCAGTTTGATATCCAGTAGCATGCTAAAAATGCCAGGCATGGTGATAACCTGGAATCCCAGCCCTGGGTGAGGGTGGGGAGATAGAGACAGGAAGATCCCCAGGTCCCGCTGGCCAGCCGAGATAGCCTAAGTGGTGAGCTCCAGGCCAGTGAGAGCACGTACATGAACTTGCACCTGCACGCTCCCCACATGAACAAACATACACACACGCACATGCACACACACACAAAGAAATGCAATTAGTGCCGTCGGAAAAGTGAGGAGAGCCAAGACAGTAGTCTCTGCCAATATGTGAACTCAGATCTCCCTGCTGCGCAAAGACTGCCAGTGGTTCTTGCTTCACTTTCACTACAACCACTGGCCCAATTTTCTCCTTTCCCATAGGGTCAAAGTTCTTCCTGATTTGTTTTCTTGGCAGAATGAATTTCTTCTCTTTCGGGTTTATTGAAAGGTTTTGTTCTTCTCTGCCTGGCTCATCCCAGTCAGCTAAAGCTGATTTCTTTGAAATCTCCCGACACTTAAGATTCACCCATGCAGTGTGACCTGGGGTTCCAGGTAATGGCCGGGTATTTGTAAAACTGCTGCTAGATGTGAGGAACTGCTTATAGACTTCATCAGATTTGGATGTGGGGGACTCAGGCTTGAAGGTAGGTATCAGTCAGCTTCACCTCCTAGGCAGTCACTCCCTCCGGTAAACCCTTTCAGCTTTTCCTGGGGTTACTCAGTGGCACCAGTGGAAGACAGTAGAAGTGATAGAAGGTGACTTTCTAAGCGTGGCCATATGACTCTAGCTTCTTTCTACTAGTCCTCTCTAGAGGCACTCTTTTGAGGGGGGCACCACTCTGAGCCTGTGTGATGAGAAAATAAACTTCCCTGCCAACAAGCATGTGAGGTTTCAGAAGCAAAGCCATCAGTCCACATCAAACCTTCACACCACAGTCCCAGCTGCTGTTTGACTGTAACTCCTTGAGCTGCAAGTTCCCAGTCCATCGGGTCCTCAAAACACTGAAGAAAAGGTAAACATTTAGTAGTTTAAGACCTAAACTTTGGGCTGATTTCTTATGCAGCAAGAGATAACTAATACAGTATGTAAATATGTATTATTGTGTTATTTTTTTTTGAAGTATAATTCATATAAGATAATATGCAGAGATTTAGAGGATTTCATTTCAAGAAATCTGACCATTGTGTACTAATGTAAAATCACCATTCAAAAAGATACACAGGGGCTGGAACAAGGGCTTAGTGGTTAAGGCACTTGCCTGCAAAGCCAAAGGACTTGGGTTCAATTCCCCAGGACCCATGTAAGCCAGATGCACAAGTGGGCACATGAGTCTGGAGTTCATTTGCAATGGCCGAAGGCTCTAATGCACCCATTCTCACTCTCTATCTGCCTCTTTCTCTCTCTCAAATAAATTTTAAAAAATTAAGAAAACATACACAACCTTTCCTTATGTCTTTTCCACTTAGTTAATCTCTCTAGAATTGGAAGAAATCAATATTGTGCTTTCTATCACAATAGAAAAGTTTTGATCATCATCTAAGTTATGCATATCTGTTGTGTATCGATTTATATCCTACTTACTACAATTTTTTGAACTATGCCCACATTTTTGTAAATATCATTTGTTCTTTTTTTTAATTTTTATTTATTTATTTGAGAGCGACAGACACAGAGAGAAAGACAGATATAGGGAGAGAGAGAGAATGGGCGCACCAGGGCTTCCAGCCTCTGCAAACGAACTCCAGACACGTGTGCCCCCTTGTGCATCTGGCTAACGTGGGACCTGGGGAATCGAGCCTCGAACCGGGGTCCTTAGGCTTCACAGGCAAGCGCTTAACCGCTAAGCCATCTCTCCAGCCCCCATTTGTTCTATTTTATTTTATTGCTGAGAAATATTTATTTTATCAATATACCACTATTTGTTTATTTTTATGTCTATTGATGGACATTGGGTCCTTTCTGTTTTTCTTCTTTTTCCTTCCTTCCTTTCCTTCCTTCCTTTCTTCCTTTTCTTTCTTTTAAGCTATATTGAAAAATGCTGCTATTTTTCGACCAGTTTCTTTCTGGACATGTCTCCTGGTTCTGAGAACATCAATGCTAGTTGATGATAGAGATAGACAGCTACCTCTATAAGAAACTGATGAAGATTTCTCCAAATATTTTGTTTTATTTCATGTCTGCATGGGCAGTGTGTGAGTTACAATTGAGTCACATCCTTTCCAATGCTTTGTGCCAAGGTATCAGCAGTTCCTCTTTTACTGTTCTATAAATTGAACTCATGACCTCAACACGTTAAACAAGTGTCCTACCTCTGAGATACACATCCAACCCTATTAGTCTTTTGATTTTAGCTGTATAGTGGGAGAGAAATGATATTGCCCCTTGTGGGTCTAATTTTTCTGATATGTAATAATACCAAGTAGGATTACTGACTTCTGAGACCCACATCTGTGAAGTGCCTTTAAGTCTCATCGCTGCTGCCTGCTGGACCATCTGATGTAGACTGCTCCCTTAAGCTGTTGTTAATACCTGTGTCCACTCCTGACAGCCTTTCTCCTGGGAGCCCTTCTTTCCTCCCCAGTCTTGTTGCACTTCCTCACCACTCCATCTCTAGCCCCATATTTATTCCAGGTTCAAGGAATCTTGCTGCTACCAAATACCTTCCCTAGATCCAAGACTAGGCCCTTGATGGAGAAAATAATAGAAATAAGAATAGCATCAGGCTGGTAATATTTCACAACTTGTTCTCAGAAAAAAATGATTAAAATTTAAAGTTCTGTCTCTATAAAATATAATATATGTATACTATGATATAAATGATAATATATAAATACAACATAATATAGTATATAAAATTTTGTTTAGTAAATAAACTTATTTATTAGGCATAAACTCATCTCTGTCTCTTCTTTAATTCTATAAATGTTTTTATTTTCTGTATTTATGTGGGTCTCTGATCTGGGGATCTCAAATGTAAAGTGCCCACTACCAGTCAGAAAGGTCAAATGGGAGTCATTTGAAAGATCTAGATATGATGCAAACTAATGCATTTACTTACCAAGTTGAAATGAAGCTGGATAGTGTTTTTCAATCCACTCATGCATTTGAATTCAGCAAATATTTACTGAGTATGGACCATGTACCAGACAATGCTGAGCAGTTGGCCATACAAAGAGAAAGACCATGAGGACACATATATATTGGCTGTGATGAACTATAAACATTATAGCAGGAGTGTGAAAGTCTGAGTCAACTGGAAAAGGAAATTAATTTTACTAGGAGGGGAGAAGGATGTCATTATAGATACTTATTTGCCACAAGAGGTAGGGTACAGGGTGTTCTATCATCTCTGCTATTTCATGGACAATGAGTCATGGTTAGCTGTCAAAGCAAACCTGTACTGGACACTTGCTGTGTGCCTGTTCCTGTCAGTCACTTCTGCATGACATCATCTCATCCACACAATGTCTGGAGGAGACGCAGGAGGTCCTCTTACTGTCTATACCCTGCAGTTGAAACCTTGGAGATGCTAGAGCGTCCTGTTCAAATCCCATAGCTGGGAATTTCCTAGCATTCAAACTAAAAGAGTGTGTTTGATGGCAGAACCCAAGTCTTGACTTCCACTGAGTGAATGAAGCTTACCTGGGAGCAGAGCGGGGTTGGGATGAAAGGGGGCCACCACTTAATGAGTAACACTGATGATGCATGAGACCATGTGTGCAGGCCAGCCCGTGTCATGGGCCAGTTAGAAACATGGCTCTGAGGACAGATCCTGGAGACCAAAATGGATGGACTGGACACTATATGAGATCACATACTGTGACTTGTTCAATGCAGTTGGGTTTGGTGATAGGATTAGCAGCTCTGGTCAGCGTCCAAAGAACCCTAGCTTGCTTAGTAAATTGCACATCAGGTACGTAATAAACCAGCAAGTTGTACCCAGCTAGGCAGAAAAGAAATAAACACTCTGAAAGTGGAAGATAACCATAGTTTGTTCATTTTTTTCTTTTGTTGGTCTCTGTTTACTCTGTAATTCTCTATTCCATCACTAAGCATTGCATCACATGTCCTTCCCACCCTTTTTACATGTCATCAGTGGTTTGGAACCCTCTGTTTCCCCAGTCTGGGTGTCAGCACTTTGGAATATCAAGCCAGTTTGAGGTTGCCATGCCACAGCATTCAGTGTCACCTGGAGAACCTACTGTTGCTGAGCACCGACATAAAACTGGCTTCTGCTGTTGGCTAAGGGAGAGAAGCAGGAGTACAGGACAATGGCACTTTCCATTGTTGACACTCCAAACACCAAGGCCTTCAAAGACAAATCATCCTTGAGAATAGAAGTGTTCCCACGGCACATGCTCATGCTGGAGGCTGAGGGGATCTCAGCTGTAGATACTAGGATGCTTAGCAAAAGAGAGAGAGAAGAGGTTTGGGTTCCTTGTCCCAGCCTCTGGGGTCTCCAGAGAACCCACCAGAACTGCTTGCCTATTCACTGAAGATGGAGGTGGGCAGAACCAAGAGTAGTCAGGCTAGTTAACTGAACCCTCCATGATGTTTCATTCCCAAGAAGTTCCAAAAGATGAAGAAAGTTTTCCAAAGGATTTCACCTGTGGGAAAAATATAAGAAAAAAATAATTTAAGGGAGCATAAATCCAATTAAAACCAGATATATAAACAGAAGTAGGATTGGGGAGATGCCTCAGTGGACAATATTGCTTGCTGCACAAGCTTGTGGATCTGAGTTCGATTCCCAACACCTACATAAAAACCTAGGCCTGGGGCTGCAGAGCTGACTAAGCAGTTAAGGTGCTTGCCTGCGAAGCCTAAGAACTCATGTTCAAATCTCCAGGTCCTACCTAGCCAAATGCACAGTGATGCAAGCATGCAATGTCACACATGCTCCACAGGAACACATGTGTCTGAAGTTCACAGCAGGCTGAAGCTCTTGATGCACCATTCTCTCTCTCCTCTCTCTCTCTCTCTCTCTCAAAGATAAAAATTTTTAAAAAAGCTAGGCTTGGTTGCATATGTTTGTCACCCCAGCAATGAGATAAGTGGACACAGGAAGCCTACTGAGGCTCAGTGGTCAAACAGCGATCTCCAGGTTCAGTGAGAGACAGTGTCTTTAAGAAATAAGGCAAAAGAATAATAGAGGAGAACACCTGGTGTCCTCCTCTGGCCTCCATATGCTTACACATCTGCATACACATGAACATATACCACACACGCATCGCACATATGACACACATCAAAGACAACATTAAAACACTAAGCTTTCAAAGTCTTTCCTCACCCACGAGCATGTGTGACACTGAGGGAGGGAGCAACAGTTGGAGGGTCTGTGAACTTGAGTTTGAGTCTTGGCTTTTGACCTCTCTGAACGTGGATTTTCAATGTCCAGGACAGAAGAACTTTGCTGTGGATTGAATTCATGAGGAGAAAGAACCTAAAACACAGTGTGAAGCTTGATAAACAGTAGTGCCAGCATTTTTAACACCTTCCACACAGAAGACATAATGCAGGGATTGGCGAAAGCCCTTAACTCTACTTTGCAGCTGAAAACACTGAGACCCAAGGACATTAAGTGGCTAGCCCAAGGTCACAGCCAGAAAGAGGCTGGTTTTCTTGTTCCAATTGCTGTATTCCCTGCAGCATGTTTTCTCCATGACTTTTAAGGTTGCAGTTGCATTTCTATGTATGTCAGATATCAGAATGAGAAAAAGGTATTCAGGGAGATCTCTTTGAAATCGGTCTTTGATCTTAATAAAAATCGCCGTGCCATTTTCAAATGGAATACCTTTGCAAAATGTGCTTTTGCCTCAGCGGCCTGGGATCAGACTTCACACCACTATGAAATAATTGCTTTATGCCTTACGATGTGGATGTGGACTCAATTCATACATTTGGTAAGCAGATGATGCTTCGGAAGTAATCAGCCGTCACTGAGTCTTCCATGGACTAGATGAAAGGGGTCAGGCTCACAGTCACATGCCTTTTCTAAAATGCTCTGTGTCTTATTCTGGACTGATAGCAACAAACATGATGGATTAGAAGACACTGGCAGAAGACTCCTGAATTCCTTCCCCTGTGCTGAACCCAGACGAGGAGATGGCTGAAACACTCCAAACCAGATACCAAAGGCCCCTGACTCCATTGTACACTGCAGCATGGAGTTGAACTTGGCCATCTTTATGATCTTTCAGCTCAACACTACCAAAAAATTTTTATTTATTTATTTGAGAGCGACAGACACAGAGAGAAAGACAGATAGAGGGAGAGAGAGAGAATGGGCGCGCCAGGGCTGCCAGCCTCTGCAAACGAACTCCAGATGAGTGTGCCCCCTTGTGCATCTGGCTAACGTGGGACCTGGGGAACCGAGCCTCGAACTGGGGTCCTTAGGCTTCACAGGCAAGTGCTTAACCGCTACACCATCTCTCCAGCCCTACCTCACTCCATTTTTATTGTTGACTTCTTAAAAATTTGATAAGATTTGGGGTATCTTGCAGCATTATTTCCTGTAGAAAAACTAAGTGAAGGTGACCAAGTGTAATCTCAAAGTACATATATTCCTCAGCCTCCTGCTCTTTCTATGGAATGACACTATTGCTCACCCAGGGATAGTGCGTGCGTGCATGCGTGCGTGCGTGCGTGCGTGTGTGTGTGTGTGTGTGTGACTCTCACATAGAATACAGGATTTCCTGCAAAATTTGTTAAAGCACATATCATCTGCCCATCTATCTCTTCCTCTATCTGACCATCTATTTAGTCATTATTTATTATTCAAGGGATGGAGGGATGATTTAGCAGTTAAGGTGCTTGCCTGCAAAGCCTAAGGACCCAGCTTTGATTCCCCAGTACCCATGTAAGCCAGATGCATATGGTGGGGCATGTGTGGAGTTCCTTTGCAGTGGCTAGAGGCCTTGATGCCACCATTCTCTTTCTCTCTCTCTCTCTCTCTCCTTCTTTCTCTCTCACACATAAATAACTAAATAAATATTTTATTATTCAACTATCTATTGGTCACCTACCATGGTCCAGACACAATTCTAGCTACAAGTGCTATGTTTGAGATTTGGACCTTGCTTTCACAGAGATTGTATAGGATGAACATAAAATAAGAAGGATGGGAACAGAAAAGGACCAATGATTGTATTAAAATTACAAGGAGAAAACCATTAAAAGTGGGCATGTGAGATAGCAGAAGAGACAGGCTGAGTAAGCATAGAGACATTGGCTTCATCTATGAAGGAGAGTCAAACTCCACCCTTAGCATATGTGCGTGTGAAGCGAGCACGAGCGAGAGTCAAACTTCAGTCTCTCGGGAGCTGTGGTGGGCCTCTCCAGTCCCAGCACACAGATGCTGACACTGACTCTGGACGGGAGGCAGAGGCAGGAGAATTTCTCATCAGCTCAAAGACAACAGCAGAGAGAGACTCCAGAGTGAAAACCCTGCCTGAAATGACATGGAAAGGCACAGGACTGACCTGAAAGTTGCACTCTGACCTCCATACATGTGCTAGATGGCACACATGCATCTGTATTCATAAACACATGCACAGAAATACACACAAATAAATACTAATATATATATATATGCATATGCATACATAGGTTTTTTTTTTTTTTTTTTTTTTTTCAAGGTAGGGTCTAGGCTGACCTGGAATTCACTATGTAGTCTCAGGGCAGCCTCAAGCTCCTAGTGACCCTCCTACCTCTGCCTCCCAAGTGCTGGGATTAAAGGCATGTGCAACCACACCTAGCTTATATGTTTGTTTTTCTAAGACCATTAGAAAGAAAGAGGACTGGAAATCAGACCTGAGTAGCCAACCTAAGGCTTAATTAAAGACCCAGATTCTATATTACTTTGTTGGCTAATTAGTGAAGGAGTTTAGAATCAATCCTAACAGCTTTAAGTCATCCGACCAACCATCCATTAAAGTGAAAATCCCTAGCAATATATATATATACATACATATATATTAATCTTTAAAGGAACATAGACAAGTTGGTAAGTCTCGGGCCCTTTCTGAGAGGGAAGTCCCTCATACATACCCCATATGCATTTCCTGTTCTCTGTCCCTGGAGGCCACATTCACTGTTCTCAAAGACTGCACTCAAAAAACTGCACTCACAAAGCTGCATTTCATTGTTAAATGGTTACATACGTATAAGTATGGCTTTTGCGGAAGCATTATCAAGTCTTTGAATACACCAGGAAGCATCTTGGAGAAACTAACATTCAACCTTAGTTCAATTCTGTTTTCCTCCACTCTGTCTTTTGCTTGGGGCTATAAGATATGCCATCTTCCTCATTTATCTTCTGTTTGTCAAAGTTTTTTCCTTATTTTTTAAATTAACTTTAAAATTAACTTTTAATAATCCTCAAGTGGCATTACAATTTCAGAAACAAGCCAAAAAAATGAATTGACTGCAGGTCTTGGGGTCGTATCTAGCTTCATGTGGGTATTGGGGAAATGAATCCTGGCCAGTAGGCTTTGCAAGCAAGCAGCTTTAACCACTGATCCATTTCCCTAACCCCTGGATTTGAATTATGATTGTACTCCGTGAATGTGCACATGCTATTTAATGTCACTGAGCCCCAGGTTCTCAAATTGCAAGTTCATTTATTTATTATTAATGCTATAGTAAATTATTAATACTACAGTGGTAATGCGAGTTAGTGTGAAATAAGAGTTTAAACACTGCATTTTCAGGAATTTCAGAAATTTGACACTCAGGGGTAATTAGGTAAATTGACCAGTACTATTGTTTTGAAATAATAATATTACCTTCTGGATTTGTTGTTTAAAATTCATGATTATTATTAGTTGAATTAGAAAACATCCTAAGGTAAATAGAACTCATTGGTTCCTCTCCTCTGTGGATGCAGATGGGGGAAGGTTAAGTAAGACCTAGGGTCATCTGATAGTCACTTCCACAGCGACTTGAGTTGTGCTCAGAGCATCTGACTTGGTAGTTTCCACAGCATCTCCCTTGCAAGCCTGAAGCAGAAGAGAAATCCTGAAGCCCAAAGTGTCCCGGGCACCACCTGTGTAGTTTCCTTCTACTGCTGTGCAGTGCCCAGTGTTATGTGTGGCTTGGTGAAACCCTCCACACTCCCCATGGTGATCTGGCACAATGACTAACCATGCGCTCCAGTGCCAGTTTTGCTAGGAGCCACATGTTTAGGGTGCTCTGGGAGGAGACGTTAACAAGGATACATGCAATGGAGAAGGAGTTAAACAGGCATTCATACAATGTAGAGATTTTCCTCGTCTTTCCATTTAGGTGCTTCAGAAATGTCACCTATATTGTGCATTTGGGGGTGAAGAAACAAGTTCCTTCTCTCCAGAATGCTAGTAGGAGGTGGGTGTGGTAGCACATACATGTAATCCCGACACGTGGGAGGCTGAGGCAGGAGGATTGCAAGTTTGAGGCTAATCTGGGCTCCATAACAACTTCTAGGCCTGTTTGGACTTACATAGTGAGAACCTGTTTCATTAACAAAAGCAAGCCTACTGAGAAGGGCTAGCCGGGCAGCTTCGGCTGACGGGCAGGTAGACAGGGGAGAGGCTCCCGAGAGAGAAACCTGTCCTGCGTCACACTCTCACCCAGGCTACCTCAGCTGCAGGACTGGAACTCAAAGTCTGCTTGTCTCACCCATTCAGCTCTCTCTCTCTTGAATCCCAGGCAGAGGTGGATCCCATCTCTGAGCCCAAGCCAATTGCTTTTCGTACCTGACACAGGTGTGCCGACCTCTTCCAGAGCCTTGACTCCAAAGACTTCACCCGCACTAACAGAACAGGACTCCCTTCCGGGCTCTCTGGCTGCTCACATCTCCACACCCGGGGCCGGTGCCAAGCTGCCAGACTGGAAGGGGACATTTCTCTGTTACTATTTTTAACTCCTTCGCACATCTTTGTGTCCAGGGCCCATGTTTGCTCTCCAGCATGGGCTCTCAGAGCACATGGGTATGTCTCCTTTCCCTTCCTCAGCTCTCAGACCCTCCCACTCCCTCATATCTCTGGTATTTCTGAATAAAATATGTAATGATTTACAAATGATTCTTCTCAGCCTGGCTTATCCCAATTCTTTGGTTAAAAGCATATGAAGTCAGAGTTAAGAACCTTTCTTGAAGCCCAAACCCTGTTACAAGACACACGGTCCTCACTTCTCTGTGATGGATAAGTTTAAGAAACATAATTGAGGCCTGAAACCAGAGACAGTACAGAAAATAAACACAGAATAATATAGTATATAAGCACTTAATATATCATAAGTATAGTAGGACAGTATACTGTAACAAATGTATACATTGTAATGAATATATTATCTCTAAAATATCTTAGGGGCTGGAGTCATTCTTCCTGTGATGGTGTAAAGTGATACAGATACTGACACAATGAGATAACATGAGGTGAATTATGTCGTGGCTAGTACATAAGGCTTCTTTGAACCATAGTCAATATGAAAACAGAGATGCCTGCCAGGTGATACGGAGCAAGTAACATACACAGTGTGGATACATGGAACAAAGGGAGGATGTGGCTCCCAGGCAAGATGGAGCTTGACAATCTAAGATTTCCTCATGCTACCCAGAATGACACACAATTTAACATTTATATTTTATTTTTTTCTGGAATTTCTGTCTCACAGTTTTGAACCATGGTTGACCTTGGTAACTGAAACCATGGAAACTGAAAACCAAAAATAAGGGAGTCTATTGGGTGTGACTAAGTGCAATAAGGTACTAGAAATAGCAGAGTACAAGGGTACTTATAGGTACCCAAGTGGCTCAAAGCAGGAGCCATAATTTCATCTACAAATGTGGTAGCAAGTCAGAAAAAAAAAAAAAAATCTTTCAAAAGGGTTGTATCTCTACTGTGGACAGTACATGAAACTAATGTGCTATGTAAGTCTTTAGGCCATTCATTCCAAGATAGGGGCCAAGAGGACAGCTGTACATGAAGCGTATCTAGCATAAAGACTATAGTATGAGGTATAAAGAATCGAGAATATTTAGTTCATATTTAGAAGAAAGCTGAACATGAGGAAAGGTCGGTGGCCTCTTATATGTCCCATTGCAGAAACTGTTCCAACCCTCTACCTCAGGAGAAGGCTTTGGGTTCAGAGGTGACCACAGGAAGTCAAAAGCATAATTTGAGAGATAACTCCTAAGTCATTTCCAAGTGCTCACAGCTGACCCTTGGCAAATTGTTCCTCCTTTCCTTTAAAAATTGATTTCAGCCCTGAAATGGCTAGGGCATCCCTTAATAAACATGCATTTCTTTTTTAAAGCTACTGCTATTTCAGATAACATCTGGCTGAAATGATGGTGAGGGGTCCATGGTCAGGACCAGAGACTATACTTAACACACAAACAACGCCGCTCTAGTCAAATGGACCAGAGATGCCCAGGATGAGTATGTCTGGAGCAAAGCCCATCCATCCATCATGTTCTGGAGAGCAAGCACCGCTGAGTGGAAAAAGCAAGAGTAAACCCCATAGATGTCTGAGTTTAGCCTCCAAATCACATTAGCATGAAAGCAAGTGTGGTTTATTTTTAAGTTCACTTAGACAGAATTTAGAAGGCACCACTCAAAAACTATAACAGGAGTTGCAGAATTTTTTTTTTAATGGTCCATAAACGGAATCTGGAAAGAAAGACTGGTGATAAATATGGATGCTTGAAATTCCCTTTCAAGGATGTCAGAATTTCTAAATATCTTAAATTAAACTGCGGGTGCCAATGAAACTACGGGTGCCTGCAATTACTTGTATTATTGTTTAGATATACAACCTTCATCTATTTTTTATCTAACCTCACCGGTTTGAAGCAAGAAGATTTGTTTCCTATTTAAAATTTTTTAAAAAGATTTTATTTTCTTCCTCAGATTTTTTTTTTTTATAAAAGCAATCTTGTTAGAAAAGAATGTGTCTGGATGTCTGTGATGTTAATGCTGAAGCAGAATGCTAGCAAAATGCCCTTGGTAATAGCAAAATCAATGTACCAAGACGGAGTCACTTGGTTCTATAATTTTCAGATAATATGGTTTATAGTCTTTGCTTTATTCTTAGATTCTTTCTTCAAAGTCAGCCAAGGAGACGATGAAAAATCACTTCCTAAATCATAGGATCTCTTTATAAACGTCTTCTTTACAGAGAGCCTCGTTCCTCATTCATCAATATTCAGTTCTGCTGTTCCTGGCCTGGGACACTTAGTGGGACTGTGTCTGGAGGAAGCTATGTAAAGACTTTAACCTTGACCCACCAACAGGTTATTACCTGCCTTCTCCAAAATGAAATCTTGGCCTTCCCCGTTCCCTTTTATGCACCCTCCAGATTTCTCTTTTATTAATTCATCATTTATTCTGTACTCCTCTGTTCTTTACTTGCTCATCAGCTGGGAAGACCCAGAATTTATGGGAAAGAAAGAGCAGATCAGTTCTAGATTGTTTGCTATCTGTCTTGTGCTCGGCATTTTTCTAAGGACCAGGGAGGTAAAAATCTGCAAGCCTTGATTCTTCAGTCTTCTCATTGTGCTGACATCTAATCTCCAGCGTATCTGGAAAATACTTCCACCGTTTCTGGTTGTCTCCATTTTTGTCTTTTATTTTCTGTCACCAGCATCACCTTTGGCCTGGAGCACTGCAGTATTACAGTGCTACCTGGGTTCTTGTGCTTGTTGCCTGTTCCTCATTCTCCTCAAGCACCTTAGCAATCATTTAGACATATACATCATGTCATGTCATGCTAACAGTTAAATTATTTCAATGACTCACTATCTCTTTTGGAGCAAAATCCAGACAGGGATTTTAGCATTTGTTCCCCTCTGACCTGCAACCTCTTCCCAGCTCACCTCCCCATAGCTGCATGTCTCCCTCTTCAGTTGCTACTGGATGTAACTCTCCACAGGTAACATGCTCCAGAAAGTTCTTTCCCTTCATGACTTGGACAGGGCTCCTTTGTTTAAAATGTCCCTCTGCAGGTAAGTTCTCAGAATGATAAGTTTCTCTTTCCTGCAACAGGAGGTTCAGTGGAAGGGGAACAGGGAGGAGTGTGGGGGGGGATTATGAGCTGTTTTAAAAAGTTGCTCTTGCCTCATTTGTTTTGGTTCTCATTGTCACCACATGAATCCAGTTTGCAACAGTGGACTTAGTTCACTCGTTGATCTCCACTACTAGCATATAACGGGCTGCGTGAGGATAGCAGTTCTAACTTTCTAAATCTATCTTTGTGATGACATCAGTGCTTAGAGGAGCACTACTTAAAAAGTGCTGGCAAATATTAATTGAAGTCAGCGTAGACATTAGCTGTATCCAGTAGACACAGTCTTCCACACAACCAAAGGGCCTTTTATCTCTGGGACACTCAAAATATTTGATTGTGTTCTATACCATGTTTTCACATGATAGGCCACATTCTGGACAATGGCTGAGGTGACTGTAGAACGTGGGGCTGTCAGAAGCATCATGGGAACAAGCATGGACAGTGGGTCAGTGTGAAGCACCAGAGAAGGCTGAGGCAGCACTGTGAGCTCCAGCAACACCAGTACCTCCTAGAAGTAGATATCAAGGTTCCTAATGTCTGAAGAGCTGGCGACAGATATTAAGAGTAGGATTCTAAAACAGGAAACCAAATGCATGCCATACAAAGGGTGCTGTTGAAGAGTGAAATGGGCTTACACTATTTAAATATGCTTCAGGAATCTTAAATGACAAAAGAAAGAGGACCTTGCTACAGAAAGGAAGCACGGTTTCATGAAACAAGGACATAGACATTTCTCAGCATGAAGGCCTTACTGTATACTGACAACAAATCTGAACACTGTATTCGTTAGCCACCTGTCAAGAAAAGCTGTTGTTTTATTTTGTTTTTTGAGGTAGGGTCTCACTCTAGTCCAGACTGACCTGCAACTCATTCTATAGTCCCAGGCTAGTCTCAAACTCACAGTTATCTTCCTATCCCAAGTCCTGGGATAAAACACGTGTGCCACCACACTCTTGGTCACCTATCTTTTTTTTTTTTTTTTAATTTATTTATTTGAGAGCGACAGACACAGAGAGAAAGACAGATAGAGGGAGGGAGAGAGAATGGGCGCGCCAGGGCTTCCAGCCTCTGCAAACGAACTCCAGACACGTGCGCCCCCTTGTGCATCTGGCTAACGTGGGACCTGGGGAACCGAGCCTCGAACCGGGGTCCTTAGGCTTCACAGGCAAGCGCTTAACAGCTAAGCCATCTCTCCAGCCCACGGTCACCTATCTTAATGCGACTTGTAAGACTGTTACTCTGCAAACCTGGGAGGCATTTATGTAACAAAAGGAGGATCTGAACTCAAAAATCTGTTCTCAATGTTCCTATAGCTAGCAGATCAATTCAGAAAGTTCATCTCACCTCAAAATCAGGTGCTATTGTAGAAAGTAGATAGAAGTTGGGGCTTGAGCTTCCTGGGAATTTGACAAGTCCTGCAAACTTGTGGCAGTGGAATTTTCACCCAGGCTTTAGCACATGAGGAGTGTGTTTAGGAGGTCCTGAGAAAGGTGCTTTAATTTCTGTAAGATGTGCTTTCTGAGCGCATTGCTTTGTTAAGCCATGCAGGGGGCTGAAGAAGATCTGTCTGAAGGCTCGGGGCTGAAAATGGGAAAGAAATATTTTTGGGAAGTTTCCTCATTATGTTTAAACATTCTGAAAAATCTTTGGAAGGAGACCTTTGTTTTACCAATGTGACCAAGTATAGAATAATCATGGCCAGGGAGTATGTTTGACCAGTGTGACTGAGTACACAATAATTGTGGTCAGGTAGTATGTGTTAACCAGTGTGACTGAGTATAGAATAATCATGGGCAAGGAGGCACCTTCATGTCTGTCATTAGTTTTTGTTGTTGTTGCTTATTTGTGTTTATTTTTTGCTTTTGTTGTTGTTTTGTTTTGTTTTAAGGTAGGGTCTTGCTCTAGGTCAGGCTGACCTGGAATTCACTCTATATTCTCAGGGTGATCTTGAACTCTTCCTACCTTATGACCTTCCTACCTTGGCCTCCCAAGTGCTGGGATTAAAGGTGTGAACCACCACACCCAGCTTCAACTCATTCAAACCCGTGTTATACTTATTTATTTATCTTTATTCTGTGTGTGCATGTGTGTGTGAAGTGTGTATGTGTGTGTACATGCACAGATGCGTGCATGAAGATTCGTGCATGCTGCAGCACGTGGGTTGAGGTCAGAGGACAACTCTCAGGTTTGTTCTGACCTCCAACCTGCCTCAAGGCAGGGTCTTTCGTTGTTCATAGCTCTCTCTGTGAGCTCCTGGGAAGCTCCTGTGTCTGCAACCAGCTCTGGGCCTATCACAGCTTCTAGCTTTTACATGAGGTCTGGAGGATCCAAGCTCGGTACTCGGAGTTGTATAGTAAGTTCCTTATCTCCTCAGTGCCCCCTCCCCACACCGACCTTTGTCAGTTCATAACCAAGAGCACTATTTCCAGGAGGCTGTTCTTTTAGGACCTCTCCAGGGCTTTTGCTTGAATTTGTGTTTCAGCCTCTGTTATTGTGAAGACACAAGTAGTCCTGGTATGAACCTATTTCCTTCATGTGGGTCAGCTGTTCATGGAACACAGCCTCAAGCCTTCCAGACCCCAGCCTAACTTCCCACAGGCCTGTGAACACCAGGAACCAACCTAAAGCCTAATATTTCTCTCCTGTAGGGCATGTCTTTATGAATATGGGGAGAGGTTATAGATGCTTATATTTCTGATTTTATCCCCCCTTGTGTCATGGGAATGATATGTTGTTGTATAGAGAAGGAATAACTGCGTGTATCACATAAATGGTGTTTTAGGAATTGTAGATTTTAACTGCCAGATAGGAGCCTCAATTGGCCCCAACATTTTGGACAATTGTTTGTAGCTAAATAAAATCCAAATTGTGTTTGCAATGAGAAACTTAGTTTTAACATCTGTTTTGTGTGGTGGGGGCAAAGATCACCAAGGATGTTTCATTTATGCTTAGCTCCTAAAAATATTGCCCTTAGGAAGGACAGTTGATCAGCCATGTCAACATTTTATTTGGTTTCCTTTTAGAGAAACATCTAAACACAATCAACTTGAAATTGACTAGAGTACTCCAAAGATGTTTGCAAATTTCAAAACACTGTTTCTCTTCAAACACTTTCCTAATGTAAGTAGCATTCTGTAGAGAGATGCAAAGGAAAATGAAGTGGGTGTCTCAAGAGACAGCATTGCAGAAATCAAAAAACAAAAAAGTGCGACAGAGAGAAATTCATGTTTGCTACTAAAATACTTAATTGCTTGAATATTGACTTTTAAGTTGCATCTCACTTGCACTTATTTCCAGGGATTTTTTTAAAGTTCACATCAAATTATGTATATATACAGTTACAGATGTTTTAAATGTACATAAGTTACTGCACTGTTACAGTATGTATTCCTTTATTTGATTCTGACTCCAGCTGGAAGAAGCTAGCTAGTATTATCTTCTATAAATAAATGGGAAAACTGAGCTGTAGTAAGGACCCACAACTGCCCCTTAATTATACAACAAATACATGAATCATATGTAGAATTTAGATGTACTTAGATTTCAGGGAAGAAACCATTCCCATGACACCCACAAGTGGGCAGGCAGGTTGGGTAAACAGGCTGCAGAAACACTTGAGCATGTAAGATTTGTCAGGATACAGTCCTCACTATAGACACTTAGCATTAATTAACTGAACTTACCACTGCAATAGACTATGGAGCCCTCAAAGAATCTTGACTTAAAACAAGTAATCCCCTTGGGTTTCAAGTTCCACAAAGTCTAAAATATCAGCTATTATGCTTCTTTTTTTTTAAAAAAAAAAACTTTTTTATTTACAACCTCCATAATTATAGACAATAAACCATAATTTCCTCCCCTTCTTCAGTTTCCCCTGCACAAACCCACGTTCCATCATATCCCTTCCCCCTCTCAATCAGTCTCTTTTTTGTTTGGAGGCCATCATCTTTTCCTCCTATCATGATGATCTTGTGTAGGTAGTGTCAGGAACTGCAAGGTCATGGATATCCAGGCCATTTTCTGTCTGGAAGAGTGCATTGTAAGGAGTCCTATCCTTCCTTTGGCTCTTACGTTCTTTCTGCCACCTCTTCCACAGTGGATCCTGAGCCTTGGAAGGTGTGATAAAGATGTTTCAATGTCGAGCACTCCTCTGTCACTTCTTCTCAGCACTGTGGTGCCTTTTGGGTCATCCCAGAGGTCACAGACATCTGAAAAGAGATGCTTTTATAATCAAAAGTGAGAGTAGCATTAATATATGGGTATGGACATTAAGAAAAGTGTTTACTGGGCATTTTGATGGGCATAACATATGCATTTAGCCAGATACCAGCAGGCATTACACCGTTAGGGCTCATGACCTCCTAGTCATAGGCTCTTGACTAGGTTTTCAGTATCAGTCATGTATTCCCTCCCATGGAGCAGGTCTCTAGTCCTATTAGAGAGCAGTTGGTTTCCCCCATAACAGATATGCCACTATTGTACCTGTTGGCTCACTTGACCTGGATGGCCGAACTTAAGATTTGCAGTGTCCACTGTTGTTTATCTCCACTGGTGACTTCTCTCTCCCACAGGGCTGCACACTGTATTGCTTTTTCCAGCTTTCTGTCAGCTGATCTACACAGAGGAGGTTTTCAGCTCAGCTCCAGTTTGATAATATTCTTCTTTCTTTCTGTTTCTTGGTTGTGTTTTTATCTATTTTTTTTTCTAGAGAGAGAGAAAGAGAGAGAGAGAGAGAAAGAAAGAAAGAAAGAAAGAGAGAGAGAGAGAGAGAGAGAGAGAGAGAGAGAGAAAGAAAGAAAGAAAGAAAGAAAGAAAGAAAGAAAGAAAGAAAGAAAGAAAGAAAGAAAGAGAGACTCATACCAGGAGACAGCATTATTCTGTAGATCATGCCTGGAACTGAAGGTTATCCTCCTGCCTCAGCCTCCTAGATGCTAGGATTACAGCTGTGCCCGACCAAAGCTGACTAAGCTGCAAATCTGTTTCCAGCATGGCAAGAACTCTGTATATATACTTGCCTATGGCTTACAACCGTCAAGTTCAGAGAAGGTAGAGCTTGATAAGGTGATTTTTTTCCCCCTCTTCCCACCTAAATCTCCAAACCAGGTGGTGGTTTTCATCCGTTTTTTGTATGTGACCAGACCACACCTGCTCACATGGATGTCACTACAGATGCATCCTCGTTTAGGGTTCGTTTTTTTTGTGTTTCTCTGGCTACCACTTGTGCATGCTGTGCTGGGTGTCTGGTTTCTTTTGTCTTTGGGCTCTCTTAGAGATTCTTAAATAGGATTGACTGAGGCTTGCAAGGTGTTCATTTTCTGGTGGGAGCTGCTGGTCAGCAAGCCCCAGAAACAGTTTCTGCCTTCCTCAGCCCTGGGGTTACAGGTATGCATGACCACACTGACTTTTTATTTATGTGAGTTCTGGGAATTGAACTAAATTCCTTGTTTTTACCCACTTAGTCATTTCTAAGCTCACTTGCCGGTTTTTGAGCTAACCCCACCCCGTGCAGTTATCCCATAGGAGCACTGCCCAATATGTTGGTGGGAAGAAGGAAGTACTGGACAGTCCTGTGACCAGTTCTCAGTGTTTTGATGGGGCTGAGCTGGGGATTTCCCTTCCCAGGGTTGGTTCGGCCTCTGGTAAAACCCCATGAGTCAGGCTCCGGTGCACGCATTTCCCTTGAGATTGGGTCTCACTAAGGAGAACTGAGAGCTTTGGCATTAGGTGAAAATGGTGACCTCTCCTACCCCTGTGGGATTAGTCAAGTATTTTTCCTTTCCTCTTTCATAGTAGGAACCTGACAGAAGCAAAACTCGGGAAGTCTCCCTGAGGTTGGGTGGTCCAAGGATTCTTATTCTCAAACCTGTCCACACACAGACTCCAACAATTTTTTTTTTTAAATTTAATTTATTAGTTTTCTTTTCAGTAAATACAGGCAGTTTGGTACCATTATTTAGGCTCATCTGTGATCTACCCCCTCCCATTAGACCCTCCTTATTATTGAAAATGGGTCGTGCATTGTGG
Organism: Jaculus jaculus; assembly: GCF_020740685.1. Taxonomy (NCBI): domain Eukaryota; kingdom Metazoa; phylum Chordata; class Mammalia; order Rodentia; family Dipodidae; genus Jaculus; species Jaculus jaculus. The sequence continues at coordinate 135,600,134 of NC_059107.1, forward strand.
AGTTAGCCCCCAGTTATTAGTATGATAAATGTCTCTGAAAATCATGACCCAACATGTAACTCTGACATTCTTTCCGCCCCCTCTTCCGCAAAGACTCCAACAATTTGTCATTACACTTACTGCTTTCTCCAGAGGCCCTCACTTCTGCTTTCAGTGAACCAAAGTTCTCTCTATCCATGTGTCTGTCTCTTCTCTTTGGGGGCAACTGTGACTTAAATTCTCTGTAGGTTCTCAGCCACATTGTTGCTTTTCAGATCAGTTAAGTTCTTTTTCTCTGTGTGTGGATGGAAATCACAAGTTTCAAGCTCTTTACATGGAAAACCAAGGCAGAACACAATTTTTGTACCCAGTGTTCTATGTATATGGTATTAATTCAACACACACATGCACACACACATGCACACACACAAACACACACATACACACACACACACACACACACACATGCATACACATGGCAAAGTCTTATGATGTAGCCCAGGCTCACCTGGAGCTCACTGTCTTCCTGCTTCAGACTCTCACATGTGGCGATTGCAGGAGTATGCCACCACATCCTGCCATGACGTTCCTTTATCCCTGGCTTCCCCTGAACCTGGAATCTTCCCAAATGGTAGATGTACTCTGAAGTCCAATGGACGAATAGGAGAATGGGAATTAGGAGTCCAAATCAAACAAATTAGATGAACCACAAGGCAGGACCCACACTGTGGGATTGCCTCTGTCTGTGCCTGAGTTGTCCCATAGAAGCAGCTCTGCCTTTTGGAGCCCCTGCTGAGCAAAAGTAATATTCTCTTAGTTCAATGCACCATTTTCACAAGTATGCCAGTTCTTTAGAACTGCCTACTAAGAAAGGCATTCATTCATTGTGTTTTGTAGCTATCTGAATGCCAAATGTATTTGCACCTCATTCTCAAGTGTGGACATTCACAGACCAATGAATATCAGTAAAGTGGAATAAAAGGGTGTCATTTGATACACAAGTTACAGGAAGAGGATGCTGGGTTAGGTAAAGCAGTAAAGAGGAAGCTTTGCTCCCGCTTTGTCCCCCCCCCCCCCCCCCGTGTTCCTTAATACACAGCTGGCCTTCTACGCACAGATCGAGGAGGAACAGGAGGACAGAGGCAGAGAAAGGGGAACTTCAGTCCTCTTTGGCCATATGTAGGGTGCCCAAGAGAAGGAAAGTGAAAGGAGTGGCCCCAGTACATTAAGACCGTCCTTCTCAAACCTTCATGTGCCTCCAAAGCACACGGGGAAGCTTGCAAAACTACAGATTCTGATTGATTAGCTCTAGAACAGGGCCTGATTCTGCATTTCTAACAATCCCCAGGGGATGGTGACAGAACTCGGACTTATAGACCATGTGGTGAGGAGCAAGGGTCTCAAATGACTTCTGCACTCCCCAGTCCTTGGCCACCTATGGAATAGCAGCAGTAAGCGTGCCCTGAATATTCTTTAAAAAATATTTTTTTTAAAAAATTGTTTATTTTTACTTATTTGAGAGCTACAGACAGAGAGAAAGAGGCAGATAGAGAGACAGACAATGGGCATGCCAGGGCCTCCAGCCACTTCAAATGAACTCCAGACACATGTGCCTCCTTATGCATCTGGCTAACGTGGGTCCTGGAGAATCGAGCCTTGAACCAAGGTTCTTAGGCTTCACAGGCAAGCGCTTAACTGCTAAGCCATCTCTCTGCCCCCCTCCCTTTTTTAAAAAAAACTTGTTTATTTTTATTTATTTGAGAGCAATAGACAAAGAGAGAAAGAGGCAGATAGAGAGAGAGAGAATGAGTAAAAAAAATTTTTTATCTGGGTTGTAAAGATGGTTTAGCAGTTAAAGTACTTGCCTGCAAATCCCAAGAACTCATGTTCAAATCTCCAGGTCCCACATAGCCGTATGCACAGTGACACGAGAGCACAATATCGCACATACACACAAAGGGGCACATGAGTCTAGAATTTATTTGCAGCAGACTGAAGGTCCTGAAGTAACCATTCTCTCTCTCTCTCTCTTTCTCTGTCTCTTTCTTTCTCTCTCAAAAGCAAAAAAAAAAAAAAAAAAAAAGTTATTTATTTAAGAGAGTAAGAAAGAGGGGGAGAGAGAGAATGGGTGCACCAGGGCCTCCAGCCACTGCAAACCAACTCCAGACACATGTGCCACCTTGTACATCTGGTTTTACTTGGGTTCTGGGGAATAGAACATGGGTCCTTTGGCTTTGCTGGCAAGTACCTTCACTGCTAAACCATCTTTCTAGTACTCCCTGAATAATCTTAATTCAAGATGGCCCTGTTTCTGGAAGAATTTCTGGACCCTTCTCTGTATTTCTGAGGCCTCAGATGCCTTCCCCACCTCTCTCAAACCTATCCTTCATAAGGACTTCTTCAGTACATGAGGTCTCTGTAATGAATGGCTCCTTTTGGTTTCTGTACTGGTGGGGGAATGCCTAGCCTGTTTGCAAACATGGGTATCTATGGGCGTCCTAGATATGTCTTCTAAATAAATCATAGGTGTCTTGAGTACACAGTGTATGTTTTGTTATTCCTTAACTCCCGGGCACCAAGCAGAGCCCAGCTCATTAGGACACTGTGCAGTGAAGAGCAGTGAGAGCTCTGACATGCGTTTAGACCTCAGCTTCATCACTCACCAGCTGTGGAAGCCTAGACAAAGGGACAAAGGGCTGCTCTGTGAGGACTGGTGGTGGTAGTGATGGGCCCATAGGATGTTTATACCTCAGAGGGTTGTTGAGAGAAATGAAGAAAATGAAGTTAGCCAAGTGTTAAACCATTGTCTGACATAAAGTCAACACTCAATAAATTTAAATCCTCTCCCTTCCAATCCTGCTTTTTGTTATCCTTATTAGGACTTAATGGTATGTTCGCTTCCTGACACTGTGTTCCTGAAGAAAATGCCAGGTGAAATTCCACATTCTTGATAGGTTTTCTTACATCTCAGTTAAAGGGCCCATGGATACCCAGGAAGAGAGTATTTGACTTTATGAAAAAGAATGCCCAAACTCACAGCTCAAAATAGCAACATTCATGGTTTTCATGTTCTTATCTGATCAGAAATGAAAACCAGAGAGATTTTTAAGCCAGCATTAACAAATCACATATGAGCTATCTTTATCATTTTCCCACTTGCTTTCAGCTGCTTGCATTTTCATTGAGAATGCTTTCTTATCTGTGGTGACTATCAGTGAAGCTGTGAGGGCAGAGTTGACTTCTGAGGGATGGCCAGCTTTTGGTTTGGTGGCAAGAAACATAAATATACTGCCATGGGGAGAAGGGAAGCTCACCAGTCAGGGGTTGGGACATGGATTGATTCAAGAAGCTTCTCTTGGGGGCCAGCTTTGCCAGATAATTAGGATGAGTAAATTGGAAAGGAGATAGCAGGTCAATCTCTGGACAAAGCAGAGAAGTTGTAGAGCACATGAGGAGATAAGGCCTGCTGAGGCCTGGCAACCCAAGCACGTTGGTTTCAATGCCAGCTCCTCACGTGTTAACAGTGTGACCTTGAGGAAGTGTCTCAATTTCTTTTGCTTAATCTATAAAAATTGCTGGACGCACTAAGTGGCACATGGATCTGGAGTTGGTTTGCAGAGGCCAGAGGCCCTGGTGCACCCATTCTCTCTTTCTCTCTCCCTCCCTCTCCTGTCTTTCTCTGCTTGCAAATAAATAAGTAAAGGCATTTTTAAAAATTGCCCACCGTGGAAGTTTACCTAAAAATTATATAAAACTGTGCATCAAGGCATGCATAGAGCCAGAGTAAATGGTTGTAACAGGAGCCCAGGAGTGGTAGCTTCCCCTCCTCCACAAGGCAGCCAGTAAAGAGGGTCTCATTGCGCTGTGTTCCTTCAACTTGGTGACTATCAAAGTGGGACCACACGTGAGCCTGGTGGGGAGGAGGGAACTAAGAGATGGTGTCATTGCTGTCATTTCTCAGCCTCCTCCTTCTCCTTTTTGTCTTCTTCCTCTTTCCAATTTGCTTCACTGGCAAGATAGATTGTGTTCAACTTATACAAATGCTTGCCCACAGTATATAATTGACAATTGCTCATAAATTGAATTGAATTCTACCAAGCCCTTGTTTCATCTGTCTTTAGAGAAGTTGTACTTGGTACTTAAGGATAAGCTGTCTTATTGAAGATCTCTTCTGGTATAATTTTAAATCAGTCACTGACCCCTTGGCTCCCACAGAGCTTACAGAGCAAAAAACATATGGGAATTATAGAGAAGAAAAATATGACTGTCCAAGTTGTCTTAATGACACTGTGAAGGCCATGTGTATGACAGATGCTCCCTGATTTGCAGTGTGGTTATGCCCCCACAGTCCACTGGATGTTGGAAACATCTCAAGTCAAAAAAATATCTCACACACATGAATATCACACTTAATAACTGGTCTACTATTTTTAAAAAATCAAGTTTGTACCACTCATGGTCACATGGTGGACTGAGGCGCTGCTGTCCAGTTTTATGAGAGAATTTTGTTTTATTGTAAAAAGACGTAAGGTCTAAACATAACATATAGCTCTCCCTCCAATCCTGTTGTTTTTACATCATTGTTAAAGTCAACAAAATCATGAATTGAACCATAGTAAATTAGACGCCATCTGTACACAGAAAGACTTGGCAGAAGTTAGGGGAAGAAGAGTGACTTTTCCTGTTGTTTCTTTATATTAGATTTAGTGCCTGAGCTGATTATTTAAATGATCTAGAAATATGCAGTTAAAAATCATTATTGGAGACTGGGGGCGTATTCCAGTGGTAGAGCACATGCTTGCGATTATAATCCTCAGCACCCCCTAAAATCATTATGTATTTCTCTTCTTAAAATGATACACCTCTGTTACAATAAATTCAAATGATATACTCCAGCACTTTTTCTTTATTGATTTTTTTGTGGTGATGTAAATTGTTCTGGCAAAATCCAGACAGATTTCTAGCCAAACAGCATTATGAGCAGGGCATGATGACATATACACATATTATCTCAGAAGTCAGAAGGCTAAGGCTGCAGAATCATGATTCAGAGATCCTGTAAGAAGCTAAAAACAAAACAAAGCAATGCGCTACACTGTACCTACTACAAGCAATGCAACAAAGCTTTCTCGGGCTGTGGGTCTCCTAGCTAGCTGTCACGGATGGTTATGGTGTTATCACAGCGGAAACCATGCCTCCTTCAGGAGTAAGCTGCTTTAGAGCAGCGATCTCTCACGGAGGTCAAGGGATGAAGGCATGAGGAGCTGTGATCAAATTGATACCTGAGGTTTGAGGTAGGGTAAACATCTCACAGCAGAGTCGAAAAGCCATTCTTGTGTGTAAATCTCTTAAGGTCTGGCATATGTTTCTCTAAAAGGAAAGTGTCATGAAATGAAATCAAGAGGAGAAGGGCTTGGATTAAGGGGGATTTCATTTAATGTTACCCCCTGTGAAAACATGCATGTGACATGATTTGAAAGAGTCCAGTAGTCTCCTGGATGAAAGGAACTATGTGTGGATAGGAGGGGCCTTCTGCCACGATGGATGGGAGGCAATTCCACGGCACAGTCTCTGCAAAGCATCAGCTGTTTCCTGACAGACACCTTTCTTGCACACCCTCTATTGCTAAGCAAAGAGATGTAGGTGGGACTATTTGGGGATCCAGAAGACCTGTGTTGCTATGAGAGCTGAGGTTAGTGGTTGGGTTCATGCCGGATGTCAAACAGCAGCTGATCATAAAACCTCTGAAAGTTCACTTCACTTCTCAGAAATCATCTGTACATGTGGGCACTGTGGAGGACGTGGTTGAATTATTCTGTTTGGGAGAATTTCCCCCTTCCCCAGACAAAGTGGACTCAAGAGATTAATGGCCTTGTTCCTGTAAGCATTTGTTTGAAAATGTTGCCATGTTACAATTTTGTATGAGCTCTCCTAGAGTTCTTATGGGTGACATTAACTCCCACGTTGCCCAAGACTTCATGTTAGGCATTCTGTAATTAAACTAGAACCTCATTTTAGCTGCTTATGAACTACCTGGCTAACAGACCCTTACTGAAACAGGATATGTCAAAGTGAAGTGTATTAGTGAAACATGCTCTCCCAAACAGCATGGCAGACATGTCACCTGAGACTCAGGTGGGGTGGCAGCTAAGCTTGCAGCCTCTGGTGGTGGTAAGTGGCAGGGGTTACATCCACAAGTAAGTGGGAATTACCATCCCACAGGTAGAAATGCCCCCTTTGGCAGTGGTTAACAAAGAGATGCACAGCTGACAAGAATATTTCCAAGAATAGTGGCTATTGAGTGCTTGGCTACAAACAGGACTTCTAAACCACCCCCCTAAGGAAGGCTCATGGAAACTTGTGGAAGAGGAGTAAGAAAGAGGTGCACCACATAATGCTGTCATCTGGATACAACATGGCTTTTACACTCATGAACTCATAGCAGCTGTGATTTTCAGCACAAGATTGAGCCCTTCAGTATTTCACCATCTATGGGGGAACGATACATGAGACCCCAGACCTCTCAAGCTACTTACTGGCAGCTAATGGCTGGTGGCAGAGGGGCTGTCAGATTCACCAGTGGTGTAGATACTGGTAAGTCACACATTCAATAGTAAATAACCTTCTACTCTGGAACATAAAAAAGCAACCCTGATTTATTTATTTTTTAAATGTTTTCTAAAATTTATTTGCAGGGGGAGAAAGAGTGAGAGACAGAGAGAAAGAAAGAATTGGTGCACCGGGGCCTCTAGCCACTGCAAATGAACTCTGGATGCATGCACCACTTTGTGCATCTGGCTTTTCATGGGTACTAGGGAATTGGACTGGGGTCATTTGGCATTGCAGGCAAATGCCATAACTGTGGAGCCATATCTCCAGCCCCGCAACCCTAAATTAATTCAACTCATTTGATGAAAAGCATGAAAATAGAGTGGGGATTTACGGGGAAGAAGAAGGGTTCAATGAGAGGAGGAGTAAAATAAGAGAGGGTAATGTGGGAGAATAGTATCAAAACACATTTCATCACATGCATGAAAATGTCAAAATGGAAAATAAATAAATAAATAAATGTTAGTCCAGTTCCATAAGAGCTACAGAGAAAATCTGTCTCCTGTCTGATCCTTCCCTAAGCCCAGAGCATGCCCAGAGAAATGCCCTGCCCACAGAGAAAAACACAATTGGAGAAATTCATGCTGGGCAGTGGTGTGAGGCTTCAAGGTGATGTATGCATGCTGATGGTTTTGTTTGATTTTTACCTTCTTAAACATAGAGGGTAAAATCCTAAGCTCCAGCTTAGAAAATATCTACTGTGTTAGCCATATTTTGCTTGAGAACTCTGAACCGGAAGATGTTTATACTAACAAATGTGCTAGTAACCCAAACTGGACAAGAGGTAGCAGAGTCCCAAGGGTGCAGTAGCCTTTCCCTTTAGATCGTAAACACAAGATCAAGTAGGGGACTCTAGACATTATAGATGTGAACATAAGATTCATCTCTTTAAAGCAAAGGATCTTACAGGAATGTAAGAAATGTGGCTCATCAACTATATGTAACCTAAAAACTTTTGCAGTTTTATGGAAAGCAAGATCAGCACATATCAGGTGGGGTATGAGAATGCAAAAGCTAATGCGGTCTTGGGTGTATAGTTATATGACGGTTAGTACCTGATTACCAGTTTGACAGGAGATAGCATCAACATGGAAATAAATCTCTAGAAATGTGTGTGAGGCACTTTGTAGATGAGCTTAATTGAGGTGGGAAGACTCACCCTAACTGTAGGTGTCGCTATCCCATGGGCTTGGGTCCTGGGCCATATAAAAAGGAGAAAGTAAGTTAAACAGTAGCATTCATGGCTCTCTGCTTCCTCACTGTGGACTGAACGTCAGCAAACTGCTCGTGCTCCTGCCACCATACTTCCCACTATAAACCAGAATAAGCACCTTCCGTCCTCCTTCCTTCCTTCCTTCCTTCCAACTTAGGCATTTGATGAATGCTTAGTTTGTCTTCCTTTTTAGGTATCTGAAAGCGAGTATGCATCTCTGTGAGAACAAAAGCATAGTAAGTCATCTGTGGCATGTTAAAATGTAAAACTGGGGCTGGAAAGATGGTTTAGCAGTTAAGGCATTTGCCTGCAAGCGAAAGGACCTTGTTTCGACTCTCTAGGACCCTATATAAGCCAGATGTACAAGGGGGTGCATGCATCTGGAGTTCGTTTGCAGTGGCTAGAGGCCCTGGCATGCCCATTCTCTCCCTCCCTCTCTCTCTCTCTCCCCCTCTTTCTGTCTCTTAAATAAATAAACTATATATATATATATATATATACATATATATATATTACATATATATATACATATACATATATGTGTATATATATATTACATATATATATATACATATATATATGTATATATATATATATATATATATATGTAATATTTAGCCAGGCATGGTGGCACACCCCTTTAATCCCAGCACTCAGAAGAACCTCTGTGAGTTCAAGGCTGGTCTAGGGCTACATAAAATATTTAAAAAAACAACATAGACTTAGTAGACTTACTGTCTCAGATGTCTATAGGTCAGAAGGTTGGGTATCTTCAACTATAACCCATGATTTAAGGTCTCATAAAGCCCATATCAGCTTTTCAGTAGGCCTGCCTTCCTTACTAGAGACTCTGTGGGGTGGGGGGAATCCACTTCCAAGTGCATTCAGATTGTTGGCTAAATTCATTGTTTTGAGATCCCTGTGGCCTGCCTCGTTCCCTTCTCGTGTTTGACATGTGGTTCCTTTCAGCATTGGTAAATTGGATCCCTCTCATACTTTGAATATCTCTGGCTTTCCCAGAACCCAAAAATCTGCATTTCTAACTCAAGATAGAGAGTGTCCAGTGCTCTTAAGGGCTCAAGAAGTTAGATTCCACACAGTAAAACATTCAAAAAGGTATATCTTAAGGTCCATAATCTTTCTCTTTTGCCATGTAATGTATTCACAGCTTCCAGGGATTAAGGCACACATATCTTTGGAAACCATTTACTGCATTTGCCACACTCCCTGGTAACTGACAGCTTGGTCAGGCTGGGCTTCCCTGAGTCAGCAGTTCTCCCAGGGGAAATCAGATTGCCATTGCTAGAGTGAATGGGGCACTGCAAGCTGAAAACGGAACCCCCAGCCCTAAATCTTTACACTTTCCAACTAGAGCTATCATCCAGAGACAAGGGCTGACATAAATAGATTCCTGGCTGACAGGTATTTGAGGAGCTAGGCTTAAGACCAACAAATTGAAAAGTATCAACAGATCAAAGAGAATAAACAGTGGCTTTTAATCTTCCCAAGTCCTTCTAACAATAAGTGTGGAAACTTACCTCTTTGTTGAACCAATCACACATCACCACCTTTTTAAAGAAAAACTTATTTTATGTTATATATATTATAATGGATTATACTCTTTCATTCTGTCACCCCTGCTCCTGTTGCTCTGAGGGCCTTCCTCCATGGGGTTATGGTATTCACTATGTGGTCACAAAGGCTTCATTCAGTCACTATGGGGTAGTGAGAGGACCATGCCTCAGGATATTCCTACCCACTTTGTGGTCCTTGCAATTTTTCAGACCACTCTTCCTCAATTTTTCCTGAGTGATGTTGGGACTGTTGGCAGATGAATCTAGGGTTGAGACCTCTGTAGCCTCTGGGTTTCTGCTTTGATGGGTTGACCTTGTCTGTCACCATTGCTCTGGAGCTGGTTGTCAGGCTAGTGGTGAGAGCAGTATTCATGCTGCTGCTTCCCCTGCAGGTTCCTAGAAGATGTGGAAGAGGTGGCATGACTTATAATGAGCAGTCAGCTATCTTCTTGTCTTATTGATGTACCTTGGCTCTCCTCCGTTTTCTCTGTGCTCTTCCTCTGGTTTGTTCCCTGCCAGGCAGCCTCCATAGAATGGCATCTAGCTCTGGTGCTAAATCCAGGCTCTCAGCCCTGTCTCACAATGGTGCCCAGTCCTGCTTCCCCTCCATCAACACCTTTTGGTTAAGGAATAATACCAAACTTACACAAAACTCCATGGTCTGTATTTGAAGAGTTCAAAATATAGAGCCATCCTCCACACACTGGGGAAATCATGAAAGTTGCCTAGGAACTTGTTAAAAATGACTTGCTAAAAAGACCCACTTCTATGGTTTGAATGTGAGGTCCCTCAAAAATTCATGAACTCTAATGAGCAAAGTGATGGTATTTAGAGGTGAATGGGTTCTGAGACATCCTCCCTCATAAATGACGTAGGATTGTATTAAGGGACCTTTTAAAAATGGATTCAGTCTTCTGGATCTGCTATGTGAGGACATAGATTTATTCCCTGTAGAGAATGCAGCCTCATAGTGCAGTGTTGAAAGTAGGCTTCACCAAACAGCTGAACAGGTCAGAAACTTGACCTTGGACTTTCCAACCTGCAGAACTGTGAAAATAAATTTCTGTTCTTTATAAAGATATCTAGGCTCAGATTTGTTATCATAGACTGAGATATAGACTTCCAGGCATACTAATTCAGATGGCATGGGGAGAGATCTGCAAATCAACATAGAATGTCTGCCTCATAGTATTCATGCAGTAAATAGTTTTCATGAATGAGTAACTGAATGAACTAACCACACTTTGGGATTGTGATGAATTATCTCTATGGACTACCTTCTGGGGAGGAAAATGATTATCTGTACAAAAACCAAATAAAATAAAATGTTTTTTTTCTTTCATAGCTTAAAGTGTTCTAGAAAAGAATGCACAACACTCCTTTATAAAGTTGATATCTGTTTCCTCTTCTAGAAGCTGACTTTAGTGTAAAAGTCAGCAAGAAAAATGTCTGGAACCAGAAAGGAAATAAGAGGCATATCCAGGAATTTTAAGCAGAATGAAGTCATAGGAAGCTGCTATTTTCCTTCATTTATTTATTTATTTGGCAGAAGAATTCCACCCAAGAAACAGACCGGTTGATCTCACACCTGTGCTTCAGTGTCTGACACCTCCCTGGGTCACAGTGCAGAGCTCAGCCCTGGAAGTAGACGACTCACCCACCTCTGGCACACACAACACATCCTTAGCACCAGGCATTCTCACCAGCACGGTCTGTGAGAGCGATCTCATGCCATTTAGGCAGCATATCAGACAGACCAAATCACACAAGGTCATTGGCCACACTGCTGTCCCTTTACACATCCATTATCTCTCAGGCCCACACCCATGAGATGCCTCCCTTGGTGTTCCTGAAAGGAATCTGAGCAACTGCATAACTTTCCTGAACCTCACTGGATCTATATGTGCATTAAAGAAAACATACTTTGGGAAGTCCTTTTTTGTTGTTTATTAATTATTTATTTTATTCATTGTTTTTCAAATTTTTATTAACAAATTCCATGATTATAAAGAACATGCCATGGGGGCTGGAGAGATGGCTTGGCGGTTAAGCGCTTGCCTGTGAAGCCTAAGGACCTGGGTTTGAGGCTCGACTGCCCAGGACCCACGTTAGCCAGATGCACAAAGGGGCACATGCATCTGGAGTTCATTTGCAGTGGCTGGAGGCCCTGGCATGCCCATTCTCTCTCCCTCTCTCTATCTGCTTCTTTCTGTCACTCTCTGTCTCTCTCAAATAAATAAACAAAAATAACAACAAGAACAACAACAAAAATCCCATGGTAACACCCTCCCTCCCCCAGGAAGTTATTTTTTAGAGATTCTAGACTCTTCTCTGGTCTGTCTATCCACTACTATAGGACCAACTCTGACTTCAGTGGCATGGGCCATGCTTTAGACAGAAGCCCTAGCTTGGGGGTGAATCTGTACCATGCCCCTGTCTGTGGCTCCGCTCCTAAAACCACACCCTTCTGTCCATGAGCACCCATGCTCCAAGGACCATCCAGCCTGGGTCTGTATCCTAAAAAATATCAGCTAACTTTGGCTATTGTTCAAAGAGAGAAGTGCAAGTAGAATTGCCTTGATGCCTGTCAGAGAGAAGTCCAATTTGTCTCATGTTGTACAAGTGGATCATTGTTGTGCCTTAATGATCATGGCGGTCCTAGTCTGTGTAATGTGGGGAGACAGAGGACAGACTATATGATTCCTAAAGCACTTGCCATTTTGCTTTGCCAAACATTTACAGATCTTTCTCATGCTGCCTTAAAAAAAATCCATTGAAACATTAACATACGTATGCTTTGCAGATAAGGAAATTAATATTCAAATATATTACACATCTTGTCCAAGTTTGCATAGCCAGAAAGTAGAGAAACTGAATAGAATTAAAGATTTCTTGCTGCACAGCTGTGTTCATTGACTTATAGAATGAGTATATGAATAAACATGCTTTTACATGTTTCAAATCCCTGTCATATACATGTTTTCTATGATGATCTGAAGCTGCTTGTCTTTTTGGTCTTTATGTCTCTCTGTAAGATATTTGTTTGACATGCCTGTGGTAAAGTTCTACTGTTATTAAAAAGTAATATTTGGCAATGATGGCTACCTCTTTTTTCTTACTCACCTTATCAAATGAATTACTGATAAAGATTACTATATTACTATAGCTGGGAAAGAACAATGAAAGAAATAAAAATGTGGCTGGGTGGGGAGGGGGGCTGGAGAGATTTCTCAGTGCTTAAGGTGCTTGCCTGAAGAGCCTAATGACCCAGGTTCAATTCCCTGGTATCCATATGAAGCCAGATGCACAAAGTGGCACATGTACCTGGAGTTCATTTGCAGCAGCTAGATGTGCTAGCATGTCCATTCTTTCTCTACCTCTCTCCATCTCCTTTTCTGTCTCTCTGCTTACAAATAAATAAATAAAATATTTTTTAAGTGTGACTGAGAAAATATGAAAAGTTCATTTTAATCCAAAATAACATACATGTATTGAACATTGATTATTGGGGTTTTTGTCAAATTAAAGTGATATATACTCTTTTTTGGGGGGTCTTAAATGTTTAAGGGACATGAACTTATACATAAAATGAGAGTTGACAACTCCACAAGCTAAAATATCCATAAGCTAGACTTTGGCAAAGCCATTAGGTAACCTGAGGAGTTAGGAAAGGAGAACTTACTGAGGGCTAAAGAGTGCTGGAACATGAGTGAGAGGAAGAGGAAGGCTTGGCTTGGGACTGGAGAGAGTAAGAGATTTAGAGATTTGGGAGAGGGGAAGTTGGCAGAAGTAACAGGGAAGGAGAGAGATAAACAGTGGGTTTTGCTCTCTGGAGGGCAAGGTTACTAAAGGTGGTGATTCTGAACAAGCCAGGATGAACAAGGTACAATTGTGGCCTCACTTTTATGTGTAGAAATTCAAATGTGGAAAATCATGCTTACCTGACAGTAAATATATGTTTGAAAAGAAATATCCAGGTCATATTTATATCAGGATTTTGTCAAAGCCTTGGTTTCACAATACGTTCTACTTCACTAAGCTACAAGAAGGATCATTTTCTCTGCCCAAACTCTCTGGACTTAAACAAGTTTCCTCACCATGTCGACATTTCAGCTCTTTTTACTAGCAGATGTTTCTCATTTTAAAATAAAGCTCTCAGTAACCAAACATGGTGCAGTGCATCTATAGTTCAAGTTGTTTGGATGCCTGGGGCAGGAGGATTGCCTGAGCCTAGGAGTTGGAGACCAGCTTGGACAACAAAGTGAGAGCCCTCTCCATCTCAGGAAAACAAACAAACAAAACAACAATAAGAAAACTGGGGAGGGGAGGGGAGAGGAGGAGAGAGGTAAGGCAAGGTGAGGAGAAAAAAGGACCACCTAGCAGTATTCTTACAAATATATAGATATTCATGTATTTCATTTCTATTTCTTAATAAACTTGGCAATTTCCAGGAAGAGACCATGAATTACAATGACCCTTTCCCCATCTCCACTGGATACTAATTGCAGCCATGAATTAGATTTCTTTGCTTCTTTCTTTGAAGGATTACTAAAACTTTCAAGGTATTTGTATTGGTTCAAGAAAGTTTAACTTATTTTTTAGAGACATCTGCATTTTTTTTATATTTTTATTAAGATCAATTTCCTTAGTGTGAAGAAACACCATCAGACCTACCACTGAAGAACCAAATCAGTGTCTTACCTGGCTAAAATATGAGAATGGGGTTCTATCTACTTCTATCAAGTCACAAAGAGAGTAATAATGCCACTAGTGATAGCATATGACAGTCAGTTAATTATTAGAAGATGTATGCATGCACCCATGCATGGGACAGCCACATAAATATCTTTCCATGAACCACCTAGATTTGAAGAGACAAATGAGAGAAGGTTCTAGTCATACCTACCTGGTACATTTTCTGGTGATGAAATGTGACATGAGAACAAAAGAATTTGGCACAGAGGCTAGCAACTTTTAGTTATTAAAATTCTTACTGTTCTACTAATATTTCAATAAAAATATGATTAAGTAAGAAATATTAATAATAGTAAGCTATTTTGACTTGTCCAAACCCGGAATTAGATATATCTAATCTAGTTTTTATTTTATTTTCTACTTTTTTATGTGTGTGTATGTGTGAGAGAGGTGGTGTGTGTGTGTGTGTGTGTGTGTGTGTGGTAGATGCAGGTGCATGCTGCCTTGCAGTGCCCCATGCTCTTACCTGCTGTGGGGCACACTTGTTTGCAGGAACCATAGCAGAAGATTGGGTGTCCTGCCCTTTCACCCTTCCACTTGTTCTCTTTGTGAGGTGGAGCCTCGTCAGGATAGTGAGCCGGGGAAATTCCCTGCTCACTGCTCCCCTTTGTGTGTCCATGTTGAGCTATTTATATGAGATCTTCAGATTTGAACTCCGCCAATCTCAGGCCCCCTCAGGCCCTGATGCTTGCCCAGGAAGCACACTTAATGCTGAGCCATCTCTTCAGCCCCTATTTTGTTTAAAACTTTTATTAACCTTCCTCCTCTGTATTAGCTCCATTCAGTAGTGTATGAATTTCTAAACCCTGGGCACATTCTCAACTGGTTAAGTTTTGTTCCACATCTTACCAACTTTTGTAACACATTTTGTCTTTGCTATTAATGGAGCTAATGGAAAGTTAATATTATAAACAAAATCCTAATTTTTGTTGCCCCCTACTTTTCTTGCTATGGAGAAAGAGATGTTGACTAGTGGGTAGCAAATGAGTTATTATGGAATCTAACTTTATTACAAATATTTTCAGGTAACCAAATGTGTTTAATTTCACCTGGATGAATTTTTTCTTAGTGAATTATTTAATCTGGTTTTAAATCTTGTGACACTATTCTCCAGATATGGGTCTTTTGTTGTTGGTGTTTTGGAGGTAGGGTCTCACTTTAGCCAGGGATGGCCTCAAACTCATATCAATCCTCCTACCTCAGCCTCCTAAGTGCTGGAATTAAAGGCATGTACCACCATGGCCAAACCCAGAAATGGGTCTTCTAAATGCTTTTATAACATTAACACAATTCTTCACAATTATTTAGCATGTATAACATAAAGCAAGATTCAAGAAAGACTTGTTAAGACAAAGACAAGACTCAGATTTTATAAGTGTTATGTAAACTATGGAATATGTCAGTGTCCCATCCCACCTCTAGGAGAAAAATCAGTAAGCACTTATCTCTCAGGACCAATGACCCAACATTCTTGAACTCACGCCACACCTTACACTTTTTTCCACCTGGAAATAGGTGGCTGTTACTGAGTTCTAGTGAGATTAACACCTCTAAAATCTCTCAGCTTCACAGCCCCTTTTAGAGCCCTCAGAGTCTGCTCACATAGCGCCCAAAAGTAACTTGAGGAAGTGATGTTCCTAGAGTGAATCTGTTTCTAAAGTTGAAAATGAAAACAGTTATAGTCGGTGTGGAGAGACAGGCAGTGTTCCACAGGAAAGCAACCAAATGCAAAAGGAAATCGAACTTTCTGTGAGAATGTTCCAAAAACTCAAGGAATAAGCTAAGAATCTGAGTTGGAGCGACACTGGGCAGGTACATTTTCTGTGACTGGTTCAACAGACATCCAGATAGGTGGTGTTCTCTCTCTCCACCCCCATCTCTCATTTGAGATTTGAGTCAGTACACCAAGTAAAGCTGAGGGTCAACACATCCTTCATGTCAAAGGTGGCATGATCATACCTGATGAGTGGCCTGCCTGTCAAAAGGTTACAAGGTTGATGAACTCCTCCTTTCATTTTTGAACTGGGACATCCATTCTTTTTTGTTCTCAGACATCAGAGGTCCAGGTTTTCAGGATTCTATATCTTTAATCAGAAACCTTTAACCCAGAACCAGAAGTTTTTTTGTTTTTTTATTTTCCTTTTTTTTTTTTTCAAGGTAGGGTCTCACTCTAGCTCAGGCTGACCTGGAATTCACTATGTAGTCTCAGGGTAGCCTCAAACTCATGGTGATCCTCCTACCTCTGCCTCCCGAGTGCTGGGATTAAAGGCGTGTGCCACCATGCCTGGCTAAAATATTTTTAAATTAATTAATTAATTTATTTATTTGACAGAGAGGGAGCAAAAGAGTTGAGAGAGAAAGAGAGAGAGAGAGAGAATGGGCATGCAAGGGCCTCAGCCATTGTAAACAAACTTCAGATACATGTACCACCTTGTGCATTGGGCTTTACGTGGGTACTGGGGAGTCAAACCTGGGTCCTTAGGTTTTGTAGACAAGTAACTTAACCACTGATCCATCTCTCCAGTGCTATATGTGCCTTTTTATCCTTTGAGAAAGACACATCTTGTCTTGGCTTCTTTATGTGGAAGGATGATAAGAAAGGAACAGTGATAGAAGTGGGGAAGATGGGCTATGGAATAGTAAAGAATGCAAGTGGGAAGCAAATTCACCAATTGGCAACTTAAACCTATTAGAAACAGAATTTAAATATACAAAAATTATGCTCATTTAAAGAAAAAGAACATAAATAGCACGTCTTTTCAATTCTTAGCAGCAACATATTTATCACCAGGACCAAACTGCCTTAGAAGATGAATAGGAACATTAAACCTAAGAGCACCTCAAATTTTAAACAAAAAACAATTTACATTTTCTTTAAGAAAAGCAAACAGATAGAACTATCAATAATGCCAGAGTCTAGGTTACAAAGAGAAAACCCATCCGGAACCCAAGGTCAATAACAGCAATTAAAGGAAGTGGACACAAGCAGATGGCACTTCAACCTTCCTCAGCCTGAGAAATCCTGAAACTTCTCCTTGTCCCTACTTCTCATACCTGGAGCAGTGGCTCAGGGAGCACGTCAGAGATGGTCATACACCCAGGTGACAGCAAAGTCATGAGCCCCACACTGTAGGAGAAGGAAGATTCAGCCAAGGCCAAAGTTTTCTCTGGATCTTCCTCATGGCCTTCAAGCCACAACAACAAAAGTGCACTTTCAAGGATCTTCTTGTCCATTAGCTTGAACGTGTGAGATCAGAGAGTCAATAGGTAAAAATGAGTATGTATTGGAGATTTCAAATGATTGAAACTCATAGAAGATTTCATTATAGATCTGAAACACACACAGTTAAACAAAACATACACAGTTAAATAAAAAAAAAATCGGCTACATTCCCAATTGGTAGTTAAAGCAAAGGCAGTTTCATTCATCCTCCTGGCATAAAGTACGGAGCTCAGGTGGCCCTGCCCAGAGTCCCCCTGTCACTTATCTACTGACCAGATTCTTAGTTTTCACATGAAGAGTTTGCTATAGCTCTACTTTCTCTTATTGGGTCATTTTCCTTAAAAAAATATTTATTTATTTGAGAGTGACAGAGGGACGGAGGTGGCACAAGTGCCAGGGCCTCCTGCACTGCAAATGAGCTCCAGATGCTCCGTGTTTTATGTCTGGCTTTACTTGGGCACTAGGGAATCAAACCTGGACCAATAGGCCTTGCAAACTAGAGCCTTTAACTACTGAGCCATCTCCCCAAAAAGATGGCTCCAAAGTGCAGGGATTATAGGCAAATGCGACCACGCCTGGCTCTGAACTGAACTTCTAAGTGCTGATTCCAGCCTTTGGGTAGCTAGAAAGCAATGGAATCTACAAGTCTCAACTGTCAATCACACTAAAAACAAAGTGGTCACTGATTAGTCTGTTTGGGGAATGTGATGGTTACTTACACGTGTCAGTTGATCTGGATGTCCAGAGGGCTGATAGAATATTAACTTGGGTGTTTGTATGAGGGCATTTTAGGTTAATAGTACCTGAATTAATAAACTGAGTAACGTAAATGGGTCTCCTCAATGTGGGTGAGTGTCATCCACTCTGTTGGGGGCCTGAACAGAACAGAAAGTTGAAGGGGGTGGCAAATCTGCTCTGGTACATCCATAATGTCTGTGAAGAACACAATTTAGCAAGAACCAAAAGGAATGACCCAGGAAGAGGCGGCCATATGTCTTGATCCACGTGGAATAGTCTGGCCAGCCTGGCCAGCTCACTGTAGTTATACCATGTCTCTTCTACTCTCTGCTGTGTCTCAGTTTGGATATTAAATGAAACCACCACCTTAATCAAGAGCGATCAGGGGTCTGAGGTCAGTGGAAGTCACTGTGGACCTGCCCACTGATTCATCTGGGGCTAACCTGAAGAGCAGCCATTGGGCAGTTGCCACTGGTAAGCCAAAAAGTACGGGATGGGGAGCTGGGTCTTCGTGCATAAAGGAACTGCTGGGTACATGCCGTCACCTTAGTCGACTCAAACAGCTACACAACCCTGTGGTGGTTTGAATGTGTACAAAGTCCCCCTTTGTGTCAAGTGTTTGTGACTGAACCCTCCTACTTAGTTCCCAGCTGGTGGGGCCTTTGGGAGGCGAAGCCTTGCTTGGAGGAGGTGTGTCAGTGGGGTTGGTTTCGGGATTTTACAATCCAGGCTAACTTCCCAATGCTAGCTAGCTCCCTTTTCCTGCTTCCTCTCCGCTTTGTGTGAAAGTGTGATGCCCCTGCTGTCTACTCATGCCAAACTTTTCCTGCCAAGGTGACAGTTTCCCTCAAAATTACAAGCCAAAATAAACGCTTTCCTTCATAAACTGCTTTTGATTGGCTCCAGCCACAAAAGAAGGTTACTGCAATGGGCCTCATGGAAATAGCATAGTCTTTAATTATCATACAGCCAACATTGCTCAAAGCATTATGCTTCCTTCTGTCAGTTTTTTGTTTTTCAATTTAAGTCTCATGAACAACATAAGTAGTTCATACTAACTCTATTGCATTTTTTTTCCAGAAGGGGAAACAAAAGCTCTTCAGAGATAAGTAGTGAGCCCAGGTTAAAACTTTTTGTCAACTCAAGTGATTGACTCAGTCGGTCAAACTCAGATACAATAACAGTGCACTGTCTTGTTCAGTCTTGGCTGTGTCTGAATGGAACAAGCATGGATGCACACTAGTTAAACGGCCAAGGAAACAGAAATGAGCTATCAGGCTCAATTTCATAAAAGGGAAGAGCATATTGTCTAAAGCAATAATGCAGAATTTAAATAGAGCTGAGAGAAGTTATTAGAGGAAGGAAATAAAAGGGGGAAGAAACTATTGTTTTCAGTATTTGGTTTCTACAGATGTCAAGGATCATATTTAATTTTAACAACCAATGAAATGTAATACTTGCCCTGAGGTTTTATGAAGACTAGCTAAAAGATGCTAAAAAGAGCCTATGTACTTCATTTGGCTTCTTCAGCAAAAAAAGAAAAAGAAAGAAAAAATAACACTCTCTAAAAAATATTTAATTGTAATAAATGTTAAGAATTTGAGCTTAAGGTATCAATATGAAACTGGAATCATAGCATCTAACTACTCCAAAGGTGATCCTGAGCTGAGCACCAACACCTAGGAGCTAGCTAACAGAGCCAGAGGTCACCTGCCAGCGCTCCAGAGCCACGTGCTTGCTTTCCAGTAGACGTGTGGTTCAATGTACTTCAGCCTTGTTGGGATTCTTGCTGGTTGTGATTGGGAGCACAAGACTCCAACTCCATGAGTCTCAATATTCTTGTCCACAATATGGAGTTGGAATAATCATTTGCAGTGGCTGGAGGCCCTGGCACACCACCCACTTCTCTCTTTCTCTCTCCCTCTCTCTCTTTCCCTCTTCCTCTTTCCCAAATAAATAAATATAAATAAAATATACCCTAGTTCACAGTGCTGCTTTTAGCCTTAGTGGTAGCATTTTCTAAACATAAACACACACACATGCACACACATGACAATAGTCTAGTGTTTTTTAAGCTTATGATTATATTTACTTAATGTTGTATCAGAAATAAAAATAAGCTGTAGAAGTTACAAAACCATTTGTGGCAACCATTACAGTGAAAAGTTTCAAAGCAAATTTAAGAAGCATTGGCTACTGCTATCTGCTCAGCCAGGAGTATAAGTGATAAGGTGTCACTAGGTGCCTCAAATCTCTACAAACACACAGGGTTACAAAAACAAGTGTAGAACTCAGACCTTTGGGAGATCACCCTCATCTTATGATGTTTGAACACACCCTTCCTGGAAGAGTTTTCTTTTCTTCTGTATTACTTTTCTTCAATTTTGATTTGCCAAAGTTCTTCACTTCTGTCAAGTCAGTCTTACTAGCGAAGGAAAGACTGAAGGCTTAAGGGCTCACGCAAGGCCACCATTGCCATCACGCTGCTCCCTTAGGGCTGGGTTCAACGTAAAGTCTCTGAAGACAAAAATATGTTTTAGAAAACCATCTCCTAAGATGTTCCTTTATGTGTCAATATTCTCTCAGCCTGAGCTGAGAGCTGAAGTAGAGCATCACCTCTGTAGAGCCAGGTGAACTGCATATGGATAAATCACAGATTCTTGCTCTTATCGTATTGACATACATTGAGAAGTTGCTACATGACACATACTGTGGTAGAGTATAAATGTGCTATGGTTATTATCCACAACTAGTATTAACTACCTTATAGAACTGCACTGAAGTTTAAGGACTAAAATCTTCCTCTACTTCACCGGGGAAGAAAATTAGTCCAGGCAGCAAAAAGTGCTTTTTTTGGTGATGGTTCCACATAGGAAGTAGCACAAATTTTGAGACCCGTTTTGCTGATAAGATAGCTCTTAGGTGAGGGTACTCAAGAGAACTCTCTGATAATCCTAGTTCTCTGCTTTCCCCAAGCAGGCCTAGGTGCTGTGGACCTGTGTAGATTCTTCCTCAAGCAACATGGTAACCCCAGAGCCACCATCTGAAAGCAAGTGAGGAGACAGAGGGAAAGTTGGCCTTTCCCTGGGTCAAGTGTTTTGTCTCCTTGGAGCCACTGTCACACTGTATACAGCTATGTTAGCACCTAGCTTTTGACCACTTAGATGTTTTTTAAATACATTTTATTTATGGGCTGGAGGGATGGCTTAGCAGCTAAGGTGTTTTCCTGCAAAGACAAAGGACCCAGGTCCAATTCCCTAGGACCCATATTAGCCAGATGCACAAGGGGAGTGCACACATCTGGAGTTTGTTTGCAGTGCCTGGAGGCCTTCTCTCTTTCTCTTTCCCTCTTTCTCTGTCAAATAAATAAATAAAATATTTTTTAGAAGACAATACCTTTTTATTTTCTTTATTTATTTGACAGAGAAAGAGGGGGAGAGAGGAGAGAGAACGAGAGGGAGGGAGAGAATAGGCATCCCAGGGTTTCTAGCCACTGCAAACAAACTCCAGACACATGTGCTGCCTTGTGCATCTGGCTTACATGCGTACTGGGGAATTGAACTTGGGTCCATAGGCTTCCTAGGTACTTTGTTCTACTTGGACTCATTTCCTATCTACCAGTTCTGTGGGTTGTCACCTACTGATTAATCAGAATTATTCAGATATAAACAACACCTAGATCAATTTGCAAGGGATTATGGGATTGCATACTCAGCAAGTCCACAACGAAAACTATCTCCAGACTTAGATGGTTCTGGAGCCAGGCACCAGGTCAGAGCCAGGTGTCTCCTTCTCCACCCCCTTACCTTGCTGCCCATGCCCACCTGATTCCTTTCTAGACACAGAAGGGATGCTGGCAGCCACAGATTCTTCTATTCACCTGTTAGTATTCCAGAAAGGAGACATTCTCTTTGCCCTTGGTCCAGCCAAAGTTCTGGACTTACCCAGGTCTTCTGACCATCCTGAGGCAGACGGATCTGGGTATTCACACATCTCTGCGTGGCCACAGAAGGAGCACAGCCCCACACTATCTGGAAGGTTAGGGGGAGAGGCACAGTTCTAGAAGCTGGGGGAGGTCAAGGCGTCAGCAACAGGAAGAGAAAAGTCACACATACCTAATGGGATGGGTGTATCCCTGATTTCTACCTCTCCTCCAGACCTCTGTCCTAGGAAGGCTGCCCTTCTTTTGATGGGTGTCTTGGAATCAGTTCTGGCTGCACCCACTGTGCCCAGATGCCATTGTGGGATGCACATGAAAAGCCTTGGAACCTAGAGCAATTTTGAAAGGAACTCAGAGGCTAATTATTTTAGTTCGAATAAAAGTTAAAAGCATTCTGTGGAGCCCGTGAACTAATATATTTCTGCTTCACAAGTTCTCTCAATATGGATAGTAAGAAGAAAACTGAACTGAGTATGATCAAGAAAAGCTGACTCTTGGGGCTGGAGAGATGGCTTAGCAGTTAAGGCTCATACCTGCGAAGCCTAAGGACCCAGGTTCAATTCTCCAGGTCCCATGTAGGCCAGATGCACATGGTGGTGCATGCATCTGGAGTTGGTTTGCAGTGGCTAGAGGCCCTGGTGTTCCCATTCTCACAATCTCTCTCTCCCTCTCTCTGTCTCTAATAAATAAATAAAAATAAATTTAAAAAAAAAAAAGAAAGAAAGAAAAGCTGACTCGGTGACAATGACTAAAGGGCTGGGTGGAGGATAAAGTTTGGGCCTATTTTGTGTCCATTTTCTGTTGCTGTAACAAGGAACTTGAGGCTGGGTAATTTGTTATTTTTTTTTAAGACATTTATTTAAAAAAATTCTGTTTATTTTAATTTTATTATTTGAAAGTGACAGACAAAGAGGCAGAGAGAGAGAGAGAGAGGGGTGGGGGAGGGAGGGAGAGAATGGACGCGCCGGGGCCTCCAGCCACTGCAAACGAGCTCCAGATGCATGCGCCACCTTGTGCATCTGGCTAACGTGGGTCCTGGGAATCGAGCCTCGAACCAGGGTTCTTAGGCTTCACAAGCAAGCGCTTAACCACTAAGCCATCTCTCCAGCCCTAGCTCACACTTTTTTTTTAAATTATTTATTTATTTATTTGAGAGCGACAGACACAGAGAGAAAGACAGATAGAGGGAGAGAGAGGGAATGGGCGCGCCAGGGCTTCCAGCCTCTGCAAACGAACTCCAGATGCGTGCGCCCCCTTGTGCATCTGGCTAACGTGGGACCTGGGGAACCGAGCCTCGAACCAGGGTCCTTAGGCTTCATAGGCAAGCACTTAACCGCTAAGCCATCTCTCCAGCCCAACACACTTTTGAGGGCTGGGAAATACGGTGCTGCCTGACCCTCAGCAGCTGGTAAGAACTTCCTCGAGTGCATCCATGGTAAGAAAGACTAAAACAGCTTTCTTCCTCCCTCCCTCCTTCGCTTTCTTTTTCTTTCTTTAAACAAAGCTGCTCCCAACAAAACCCATGAATCCTTGTATAAGAATAGAAGCCACATAACCCAATTACTTCACACCTCTCACATTCCAGTAACATAATTAACCTAGGAATATGAGGACTGAGTTTCCAACAGGAAAGCTTTGAAGGACACATTTCAACTATAGTGGTGACTCTGCTGTTATTACTAGTTCTAAATTGTTCTTTCATAAACATATGCCAGATGATAGTTTTACCACTGATGCTAAACCCCAAACTAAGTTTGCTTATATTGGACAACAAGATATTTGTCTAGCCATTCTATTATTGATGGGAAAAAGGAAACAACGGGGAAAAAATAATTCTTGCATCCTGTCACAGAATGTATTCGTTGCAAATGCTTGGAAAAATGAAAATATCAGATGTGTGTCAGAACACATTGGAATTGTTAACAATATTTATGAAATGTAAAATAATTTAACAACATTTGATTGAGCTCTGCCCCTTTTCATAGAGGTGAAAATAAAATAATTATTTATACATTTCAATCCTTTGTTATGTAATAATTATATTTTTAAAAGAACAATGAAAGAAGACACACATATTAGCCAATGGCTTAAAAAAAAAAAAAAAGACATGTGCAGCTGGCCATGGTGGCACACACCTTTAATCCCAGCATTTGGGAGGCAGAGGTAGGAGGATTGCTTTGAGATTGAAGTCAGCCTGAGACTCCATAATGAATTCCTGGTCAGCCTGGGCTAGAGCAAGACCCTACCTCAACAAACCAAAAATGAATAAATAAGTAAAATAAAAATATTTATTCTTTAAAAAAGGATATATAGATTTTTCAGGTTAAAAAACTCCTAAAATATGCAGAAAGGCCTTCCTCATGTCCCACATTGTTGACTATTCTTCCACAGTATTTTGTGTCCCTCTCAGAGAAACACCTCAAATGCCCTACTTCTGAGAGGCTTTTTCTGATTACCAGTCTCTATCACTTTTCTAGCTTCAATTTTTCTTCACCGGGGTGACCACCTTGTGGTATTACAATGCAAACCCATTTTTTTACATTTTTTATTTACTTAGAAATTTATTTTATTAGCATCTGTGTATACACCAGCACTCTTGCCATTGCAAACAAATATCCATTCAGTTTAACATGAATAGATGGGGGATTGAACCTTGTCCTACAGGCTTTGCAAGTAAGCACCGTTAACCACTGAGCACTCTCCCCAGCCTGTATGCTTATTTTTTTAACTTTCTCTGGTACTTCCTGTAGTGGAGGAGCTGCAAGACGTGATCATCTGTTGTATTTACTCCTGCCTTCTTCCATTGCCAGCAGTGCTTGGCACAGAGCCAAGCATCACCAGCTCTTTGATAAAAGGCTGAATTGTAGTGTGGACATCTTTCAAAGAGTATTAATAACCAAAGGTAGCAAATTTAAAAAGGGGAGAATATTTTCAGACTTTAAATTTTTTATTTATCATTATCATTATTATTATTATTATTGCTGCTTTTTTTCTTTTACATTTATTGTTTTGAGAACCTTAATATATGAACATGTGGCAAATTGTTTCTATTCCCATCAGGTTATATATTGTTATATCCCCTCTTTCCTGTCTTAATTCCACCAAGGACTCTCCTCAGTGGGATTATCAGTAATCACTGTGGGGTCATGAGTGCACCAGCCAGGCTGCGGCGGGGCCAGAGGACAATAGAACACAGTCCCTTCCTACCCTGTAGCTCTTACATTCTTTCCAGCTCCTCTTCTGAGTCTCTGAGGCTGTAATATAAGTCTTCTTTCATGTTGAGCTCTCAGAAGCCTCTGATTTTCTGCTGTAATAAGTTTTGAGTTTCCTCAGTGTCACCTTCATGTCTCTGGAAGAGGTTATTTCTCAGACCTACCATGAGAGCAGCACTCACTTAATCCGCCATTTTGTTTTTGTAATGTTGCTCCCATTCTTGAGACTTGGTCTCTGCAGAGGAGAAACCACCAAAGTAGCCTGGAACTTGCTATGTAGCCCAAGCTGGGCTATTAACTCACCATCTTCCTGCTTCTGCCTCCTGAGTTCTGGTATTACAGGTGTGTTTCTACATACCTAACTTTAATATTATCTCTCTTTATTTTTCTCTGTCTTCTCTCTCTCTCTTTCATTGTATGTTCTTAAATTTTTAAAAACTAGATCAGGAAATGTCTGTTTCCCAACCTGCTAAGCTGAGACTCCATGCTGCCATATGTGACCTTGAGTAAGTATCTTTGGTGTAGAAAACAATAACCAGTGTCTGTCCCCCAATGACAATCTATATCTTATTGTGGGCCTGTTCATCAGATACTTAAAAAGTAAATAAAAACAAAGAAGCAAAGATCATCTTACTCAGAAACACTTTGTGAAACTGAGTCTCACTTTGTATAGATGACAAATTATACTTTGGGAAAAACTTTTCAACAGTTTGATAAGTATGCATGTCTGATGCTTCATAATCCCATGTCTCATAGCAACTAAGCTAGTTTAATTAAGATGGTTTAATTCCTTGTCTGAGTTCTCTTTACAATTCATGAACAGGTGACCATGTAATAAAACATAAAGGTTAATAAATTACACTTTTTGGGTTTCAATTCTAGGTCAACAGAATTTGGATAAGTTGCCTGTCTTTTGAAATCAATGTTTCCTTGTCTCAAAAAATGACAAAATATGGCACCAGACTTACAAGGATCCAAGAAAATAATTTTAAACTAACCACAATGATAGGAACAAATGCTACAATAATCTTTTCTTAGTTTTAATTTTTTTGACAACTTCCATAATTATAAACAATATCCCATAGTAATTCACTCCTCCCTACTTTCCCCTTTGAAACTCCACTCTCCATCATATCCCCTCCCCCTCTCAATCAGTCTCTCTTTTATTGATGTCAGGATCTTTTCTTCCTATTATGATGGTCTTCTGTGCATAGTGTCAGGCTCTATGAGGTCATGGATATCCAGCCCATTTTGTATCTAAATAGGGCCTGACATAGTCTAGGGAATTGCTCAACAGTTTATCAACACTATCTTGTCATTTATTCTAGATTTTCAGGCAAGAGTATAAAATTTCAACTTTTTTTGTATGTTGGTAACCTAAACCAGATTTGATGTAATTTTCCTGTTTAAACATTCCAAGTCCCTGTACTTCAACATATTCCTTGCTTGAGTTGAGTTACATTATAATTAAATTTATGTGAGAGATTGTAGACTAGTGTAAATTAAAACAATGTTGTCTGCAAGCAGACAAAATACATTTCAAAAACTGTGTGTGTTGGGGGAGGGTACTCATGCATGTGCATATGTGTATGTGTGATGCATTTTGGTTGTCTCTATAAATTGGCTGCAGTGCTTAATAAGACTAAATTTGTAAAGAAAATCAGATCATTACAAAGGTTCTCTTTGTGTTTAACTTTTATCAGGGACAAAAAAAGAAAAGGACAGAACAGCATGAAATGATGAGGCCAAGTGATGAGAATTTATTCATGATGATTACTTGTAAGAGTGATTTCTCCTGGGTCATTCAGCTGCCGGTTCCTATAGCTCTCCAGAGTGATAGTTAATGTAAATGAAGCTACTAAAAGTGGCTTCGCGTGGCAAGAATACACTCACCCCATAATGTAGGAGAAATTCATTCAAATCATTCGGGAAAAATTCAAAAGGAAAAAATGCCCTTTTGTTTTGTTTTGTTCTACTCTAGTTAATGACCTACAAAACAATTCTTCCTTGACTAACGACCAGCAAGCACTTGAAAATATCCAGCCAAGAAAAAGAAATGATTGAGCTCATTTGGATGAAGTAGGAGCCCACCTGAGCTGGATTTGTTTGTTCTCCCAAGGAGTCAGATTCTGAGCTAAATTCTTTGAAATGATCTTGGCAAATGTCAAAAACATTTTTGCCAAATTTGCTTTATCTTGTAAAAAAAAAAAAAAAAGAAAAAAAAAAGAAAAAACTAGATTGAGTTCCATGGATGGGTACCAAGGAATGTGAAATTTATTGATTTCATCAACCTTTCTTGCAGATGTCTATGGCACTCTAAAGGCTTTGTTGAGCAAAATAAAAGTATCATCACATAATTGAAAAAATTCAAAGGACACTCTCTTCCACAAGTTCACATGACTGGCTTTTGGATTACATATACGGTGTGGCTGTTATCTAGTTGCTGTGACAGAAATCTAACTCAAAGCCCTGTACTTGGCAAACACTCTGCCACTGAACTATATACCTCCAGCAGCTGGAGAGGTGGGTCAGTGCTTGCAAAGCCTACTGGCCCAGGTTCAAATTCTCCAGCACCTGCATAAAATCAGATGCATCTAGCATTCACTTTCCTTGGCACACACAGATAGACACACACATAAAAGTTTTAAATGAGCTATACCTCTAAACCCCTTAGGGCCACTATTCTTGCTTTCCGTATGTCTATATCTCTCTTTTTTTTTCTTCTTTTGATGTAGGGTCTCGCTCTGCCCAGACTGACATGTACTTCACTATATAGTCGAGGCTGACCTTGAACTCACAGCAATCCTCCTACCTCAGCCTCAGTGCTGGATTAAAGGTGTGTGTACCACACCTAGCTACATCTTGGTCATTATAACACTGGCCTTGAAACCATAATTCCCACCACTTTGCCTGGAAGCTTTACACTCAGTCCAGTAGTTTGTGTATTTAAATGATGTTCCTACAAGAAGCACTGAAGTGAGGCTGGCAGACAGGCAGGGTGTCAGCTACAGGTTTTATTTCGGAGCACGTACAGGAAACAGCAGGCAAGTGGAGTGGAAATCAAGAGTCGTCTTCACGTGAGCAGGTGAGACTGGCAGTTGTGCGTGAGGCAGGACGTTCTTTGGAACGAGAGAAGCCAAATAGAGGAAGCCAGAGGAGTGCTTTTCTCAGCTAGGTCTGCAGAAAGGAGGGCTGGCTGGGGGAAAGGAAGTCCCCGCGGCTGGAGCTGGAGCTGACCAATTTCATTCCTGGAGGAAGAGAGGATATGAGCACCTCAAAGTCACTGCAGCTTGAAGTGTGGGGGCACCTGGGGAATGTTCTGTTTGAAAGCAGAAGGTGTCTGACACTCATTAAACACCTTTCCAAAAGAAGTAACCAATCCCTGAGCTGACTCAGTTTAACTTGAAAAATTTGATCCTCACTTCTGAGTCCATGGTGGGATAGCATTAAGACCCCAGACAAGAAACTGGCCGAGGCAGGACTCTGGACCCTCACCTGTGGTGGGCAGGGCTGGCTATGTGGTCATCTTAGACCACTGGAGGACAGCCTTTAAGATGGCCCTGTGGGTCTCAGCTCTCACCCTATTTTCATTATTGGTTGTTGTCAGTGCGTATTCCCTCAGCCTTATGGGATCTTCCCCACATTTAAAACTGTTTCCAGGGAACATATTGAAAAAGTTTCTGAACCAAATTCTGATTGTCTTCCTAAACAGAGGACAGGTCTGTGCTGGAGGAAGGAAGCACAGCTGTGAAATTTCTCACTTCAGTGGACCAGAAACTTTAAAAAAATAATAGTCTTAATCATTGCCTGTGGGTCATTGAGGATGTGGCAGGAGCCACCTCTTATTTTGGTAGGAAGATTGGTGAGAGTGGTAGGGTTCTTCCCTTTTAAAGAGGATATTATCTCCATGCACATATGTCATATGATTCAAGAGGTAAAGATTTCATTGTTCAGTTGCATCCAGTAGCTGAGAAAGGCTGCAAAAAGACCTAAAAAGCAAACGATAACGGTGTTAAGGCTTTAGGATAAAGGATATTAACATTAGGAAACACCAAAGTCAAGTCTAAAGCAGAAACAAACACTGTCTGTACGGTCTGGCAAGAACACAGACTCTGGGCCTGGCCTGGGGGGCTCAGAGCCCTGTCCTATCGCCCGCCAGCTGTGTGGCCTGCAGGCGGCTCTCTGGGCACGTCGATGACCTGTGCCTCCACTCGTTCATATGTGGAAGAGGACTGATGAGAGTCACCCTGTCTGCCTTATGGGCGTTCGACGAGCATTGATTTAATACCTGTTATTTACTTATTTGAGAGAGAAGATGGAGGGGAGAAGAGAGAGAAAATGGGGACACCACTGCAAACAAACTCCAGATTCCCCGGGGCCACTTTGTGCATCTGCTTTATGTGGTATTGGGGAATTGAACCTAGGCCAGCAGGCTTTGCAAACAAGTGCCCTTGACCGTTTACTCATCTCTGTCGCCCTTAGTTTATAGCTGTGAAATGCTTAAAAGACTGCTCCAAGAGGTGTTAAATAAAAATATTAAACAATCCACCCTCCCCCAAACCTTTTCATTGTGATCATGGAAATGTTCAAGCCCTAAGTTAGTAACTGCCCTCCACAAAGACAGCAATGGTCGTTTGTCTTGCTTAGCCCTGTGTCTAGATCAATATGTGATATTTGTCTTGCTGAGCCCCACATCTAGATCAATTATTGATACAGAGTACGGTCAAGAAGCAGTCTTTTCTCTTGTTTTCTTTGTATGTGCATGCATGTTCATGTGCGTGTGCACACACGTACGCATGTAGAGGCCATAGGTGGAGGTCAAATGTCTTCCTCAATCACTTTCCACCTTATTTTTTGGAGACAGGCTCTGTCAATGAGCTTGCTGATTTTGATAAACCAGATAGCTTGCAGACGTCAGGGCGCGTCCTCTCTCCACCTGCCCTGGCATTGGGATTCCAGATGCATGTTGGCCACACTCCGCTTTCAGTGAACATTCTTGAATAAAGAAGGGGAGAGATTTTTGTTGTTACATAAGAGCTCTACATGAGCACAAATTTTGCAAAGTAACCTCCAAAGAAATCTCCCCTTTTCCTTAAGAAATAATGAACTGGAATGATACAATACCACCAGTATGCCTTTATGATTTGAGATCAAGCCTCTCTCTTTCTCTGTCTATGAAATGTCTTTGTTCTACTTAAAAGGTTAACAGCACATGAAGTGCAGTATCAAGGGTCTCCAGTCCCCTCTGCGAGTCATTATCTTCTGCAGTTTCCTGTCTCTGGCCTCTCAGCTGGGCCCGGTTGGCATTTCACTGCCCTTTCTGTGTGTGACAAGTGAAAACAGTGAGACAAAAGAAACTCAAGAGAAGCCCAGAATCCACCAGCAGTCTCAGGGTAGTGCTCAGCGGACCGCTCCTCTGCCTCACAGGGCGCTGGCACCCACACCCTTGTTCATCTTTCACCATATTTGTGTGACAGGCCCACAGTCCCTTTCTCACAGCTCCCCAACCTCCACTTCTAATTGTCACATTCTGCTTTGGCAGATAGGCCGTGAATAGCTGCGAAGCTGGCCTGCTTCATGGGGCTGAGAGAAGTGAGTCCACGGCTCACACCCCACACCCAAGTCTCCCAGACGTGACAACAGAGTGGATGACCCTCCCCAACTCCACAGTCTCCCTCCTGGGACTTAGTTCTAATACTTCCAGGGTAAACTAGGAAGCTACTGCTCAGCTCTCCAAAGAAGGTCAAACAATCCACCCATTCAACTCCTTAAATAAACTTAAAAAAATAAATCCCAAAGCTCCAAATATTAAATCATTTTTGTTGTATTGATGGACTAACTGATTTGCTGACAGTTGCTTGGGATATCTACAGACATGGAAAAAAATACTTTTAATCAGATCAAATTACTCTG
Organism: Jaculus jaculus; assembly: GCF_020740685.1. NCBI lineage: Eukaryota > Metazoa > Chordata > Mammalia > Rodentia > Dipodidae > Jaculus > Jaculus jaculus. The sequence continues at coordinate 135,631,290 of NC_059107.1, forward strand.
CCTTTGAGATTGTAAATGTACTCATATTCTCAAAGAAAAACATTCAGTTATAGTGAACGAGATAGGTTTAGTCCTTTTGCTCAATAAGCAACCAGAAAATCTTTCTTTAAATCTTGACACTTAATCAATCAGAATCTGATGTTGGAAAATAGTTTCCAGGGAGGTCAGCCCTTGCCTATAGGATTTGTCTTTCGACCTGTGGCTTTAGAAGAAAATTCACAATTTGGATTTTCACCTTACTGGTCAGACTGTTGCTGTCCAATCCCCACGTGTGTCTTCCGTCCACTAGAAGCTATTGCTGCTGGTTTCTCTTTATGTCCCTTAATAGTGACAAATGTTTGCTAAGACACTTTGCAGCCTTTTTTTCTGTTTTGTTTCCTGCATTTCTAGAGATCAAACACAGGCTGGTCACGCACTCTACCACTGAGCTACATCCTCATCCCTGAAGCATTTTATTTCATTTGTCTCTAATTCTATGATGCCCTATTTTTTTTTTTGCCTAATCCAAATGATTGCTCAAACATTTTACATATTAGATAATATTTTGTCTACATGCATGTTTTCATTTATCCATTAGAATGGAGGTCCAGTTTTTGAAAGAGAAAGCTAAGATTCAAAGATGTTGAGGGACAGATGACTGGGGTGGCACAGGAAACAGCTGGTTTTCAGATCTGACTGTCTGCAACCCTTACAGATACTTGCGTCCTTCTCATCTCACATCGCAAATTCAGCAGAGGGAACTTTAGTGATTTCTATAAAGGTCAGATAGTAATATTTTAAGTTTTGTGATCTCTGCCAAAACTATTCACCTCTGCAAAACCAGCCACAGGGGGGAGAATATAAACAAACCGTTGTGACTGTGTTTGAGAAACAACCCCTCCCGCCACACACACATACATCCTTTATTTACAAAAGTAGACCATGTCTGGCATACAAGTCACAAGTTTCTGGTCCCTGTCTAAGAACCTGATATATATGGACAAAGATTTAGACTATACCTTACCTATTGGAGTATGACGTACCCTCGACAGAAGGTCATACTTGACTTTGGAAGCGAGAAGCTGCTTGGTGTAATGGTAAGTGGAAGAGTTGAAGAATCCAGGGCTGGAGATGACTCAGTGGTTAAAGGCACTTGCTTGTAAAGCCTGACAGCCTGGTTTAGACTCCCCAGTTCCCACATAAAGCCAGATGCAAAATATGGTGCATGTGTCTGCAGCTTGTTTGCCGTGGCAAAAGGCCCTGACAAACCCATTCATTCTCTCTCTCTCTGCCTCCCTCTCTCTCTTTCTCTCTGCTTGCAAATAAATAAAAAGTATTTTTAAAAAGTAGAGTCCAGTTACAAGAAGTGGTTAGTTACGATGGTTATGATCATGGACAGTAGAACAAGAATATCTTTTTTTTTTTTTTTTTTTTGAGGTAGGGTCTCACTTTGGCCCAGGCTGACCTGAAATTAATTTTGTTGTCTCAGGGTGGCCTCGAACTCACTGCAATCCTTCTACCTCTGCCTTCCGAGTGCTGGGATTAAAGGCGTGCACCACCACACCTGGCTAAGAATATCTTGATTCTTGGATTGGACACCCTGGCCATGTGGACCTGGTCAAATCACTCAAGTTCTCTGTGTTTCCATTTTCTTTTCTATTAAATGAAGATATCATAAATATATTTTCCATGCAAAATCATAAGTAACAAGTAAATATATGCCAAGCATACAAAATAGGTCCCAGTCTATATTAATGCCTACTTTAAATGTGTTTACTATATATTTTCATCAAATGCTCTTTTTTTGAAAGAGATTCAATGACCACTTTTGGGGGCTTTTTAAAAAATATATATTTATTTATTTACTTGAGAGAGAGAGAGAGAGAAGAGATAGAGAAAATGGTTCACCAGGACCTCTAGCCACTGCAAACGAACTCCAGACACGTGCATTCTTGTGCATCTGGCTTACATGGGTCTTGGGGAATCAAACCTGGGGTCCTTTGGCTTTGCAGACAAATGCCTTAAATGCTAAGCCATCTCTCCAGCCCATTTGGGACTTTTTTTCTTGTTATACTTGTTAAACACGTAAAATCACATCGAATGGCTTCTTACTTTCTGCTCTGCTCTAAATCTACAGTGGGACTCCAGGGCTCACCTGGCTCCTGTGGTTGCTGGAATGACTATATCTGGGGGCATTAGAAGTAAGCAGGAGCCTTGAGATTCCCTCATGTTCTACACACTTAACAAAGCAGACAGACAGACATGCACGGTGGTGTACACCTTTAATCCTAGCACTTGGGAGACAGAGGTAGGAGGATCCCCATGTATTCGCAGCCACCCTGAGACTACATCGTGAATTCCAGGTCAGCCTTGGTAGAGGGAGACCCTACCTCAAAAAAAAAAAAAAACAAAAAAAAAAAACTGTGGCTTCATAGGTCTTGCCCTCCTTTTCTTTCCTTCCTCAGTCTGCCCTAGACCTCATTTCCCTGAACCTCATTTCAACTTCTGGCACCTCTAGCCCTAACACTCTGACCCTGGATGATGAAGGAAACGTTTCCTTCTCCCACCCTTAGCTCCATTCCCTGGAGCAAATCTACTCAGCCTGCACCAGTGTAGTAAGCTGCTTGGTCTAGGTCTGCCCAGGGGGGATGCTCCTGTTCCTGCTGTGGCTTCCACCACAGGGGGCTGGAGGTGTTCCTGCATGAGAATCTAGCAGAGAGAGAGGGAAGTGTTGCTATTGGCAGAACAATGTGTATGCCGCACTTTCAGCACTCTCCTCTGAAGGCTTCTCCTCTTGCCCTCATCATTGGGACATAGGAGACATTAACTTTCAAAACCTTTTGTTCTCCAACTGTACGAGGTACGTATTGGTACTGATGCGGACCAATGTTCATTTTGTGACGGGCACTGTAAGGTGAAGTATTATCTGATACTGAGCCAGTTAAGGGAGTAAAAAGAAATTACTGTTGTGAGTATTCCTATTCCTATTGATATGAATCAAACCATCCCAGATTTGATAATGTCTAAATCAGATCAATCTTTCATTTTTGCACACAGCTCTGCAGTCTGGGCAGGGCATCTTTGGAGAGGGTCTGTTTGACTACATGCAATTCCATCTGGTAAGGGTCAGTAGGGACTGAGCTCTGCTCTTGCTTCCAAAATAGTTTATGCATGCATGTGCCAGGCAAAGGTGGTACAGGCTGTTACTGGCTGTGAACTCACCTGGGATAAGGAATGGGGACCTCGTCTTGTTTTGGTTTGGTAGCTTCCACTGGACTTGTGCTTCCTCTTAGCAGGGTAGGTGTGTTGTATGTATGATGGGGTTTGGTTCCAAGAATTAGCTTAAAGTTTACTACCCACTAAGGGCTAGCCTAAGACCTAGTATAGTGTCACTTTTAATCCCACTCTACTTCTCACTACTGAGTTAGTAAGGCAGCACTTCTTATGAGACATGAATCTAAGAAAACTGTAAACATGTTTTAAAATTCCAAAATGTAATTACTGACCACAAATTGTTTACATTTTGTTCATGAATACCGTTCCCCAGACCCGGACACAAGTAAAAATCTGTCCTGTTGGGTAAACTTTCTACGAGTTGATACACTTCGATGAAAGACTTGCAAACTGAAAGACAACTACTTAAAGGTATCCTCCCACTTTCCATAGCGTCATATGCATAGAATATCAGAGGAAAAAAAGAGCCCAGAATGGTAATGGGTGCATATCCACTCAAAAACTCAGCCAGCATGGGCTGGAGAGATGGCTTAGCAGTTAAGCGCTTGCCTGTAAAGCCTAAGGACCCTGGTTCAAGGCTCGATTCCCCAGGACCCACATTAGCCAGATGCACAAGGGGGCACACGTGTCTGGAGTTTGTTTGCAGTGGCTGGAAGCTCTGGCACACCCATTCTCTCTCTCTACCTGCCTCTTTCTCTCTCAATCTGTCAATCTCAAATAAAATAAAAATAAGCAAAAATAAAAAATAAAAAACTCAGCCGTCAGACTTCCAGTCCTCTTTTTAAGGTCCCAGTCCCATTGGCCAGGAAGAATTCCCTACCACTTTTGGATCTTCCTTCTAGATCCTCAGTTCTTAAACTTTTGTTGTTGTTGTTCTTATTCATTTAATTCTGTTTTCTGTCCTTTGTGGGACATGCTGGCAAAATTCTATTAAAAGCTGTAGGGACTTCCTATGATGCTTATACTCCAGTATATAAAACTCCTAACTACAAATATCTTGGAGATAAGTCCTTCATCCAGATCCTTGTAAACTGCTATGGATTTTCACAGAAGTCTATTCCTGTACTGAGAGAATCTGTTGACATGCGATTAACTCCTTAGAGCAACTTTGTTTTGAAAAGTTTATAGGAAATATCTTTCTAACTTATTAACAAAGATTCTTTGGCTTTGGATTTAATTTTTGACCTGTTTCTTTTTCTTTTTTATTTAAAAATTACTTAAAATATTTATTCAAAACTTAACTCAATATTTATCTTTCTGGCTTAGCAGTTAAGGTGCTTGCCTGAAAAGCCAAAGGACCCAGGTTCAATTCCCCAGGACCATGTAAGCCAGATGTACAAGGTAGCTCATGCATCTGGAGTTTGTTTGCAATGGTTGGAGACCCTGGTGTGCCCATTCTCCTTCTCCCTCTCTCTGCCTCTTTCTCTCTCAAATAAATAAATCTAAATAAAAGTATTTAAATTTATCTCTCATAATTCTTTTCCATAGAGCTTTGGTTCTTCCTTAGTAAATATTTTGATGAGAGATATAAATCCCATTATACTATATTTTTAATGTTTTAAATTGACAAATTCCATACATATACACCGTGTACTCTAATCATATTCACCTATCACCGCCCTCCCTATCACCCTTCACTGAGCCACCTCTTATTTCCAACTAATCTCTCTTCTGTTTTGATGTTTTGGTTTGTTTTTCCTGGTCTGCCCTCTTCTCTCATCCATGACAACATGTTGATGGGTCTAATATCATGAGGGTCTTGCTATCACCTTTTCCTATTTTGAGAACCTTGCATTCATAAGTGTTCTTAAAGTTTTCTTGCAACAGTTCCTTTTTCATCCTCATCTCTCTACATACTTAATATATCTGATGAAAGGTAACCCTTTGAATTTTCAACATTCTGTCTGGAACTTTCAACATTCTGTGTGGAATTTTCTTAGCGAAATCTCTCGGTTCATCAGGGACATTTGTATGTTCCATGTCATGCAGGTGAAAGTTCTGCTAAGCTTTCTGCTGCTACCTAACAAGTTTCCCTCCCTCCAGTTTTCAGAAGAATCTCCTCATTTTAAGCCATGACTGGCAGCTTCTTCACCACAGGGTTTCCACTAAGATTCTCTTTCAATCCTTTCCAGCATCTGTTCATCAACCAAGCCCAGTGTCATTGCCCCATGTTTAAGTTTGTTATAGTAGATCTAACTTCCATTTCTTAGAACCTGTTTCAATCATCTTAACTTTGTTCAAAACATCCCCAAACAGGATCTTAGAAAATAACACTTATTTCCCTCACAAATCTGGGATTTAGTTGCGCCCAGTGAGGAAGTTTTCGGTGAGGATTTCCATGCAGCTGTCGGATGGGGATTTGAACTGGAATTGTCACAAAGCCTTCGTCACACCCATCTGGCAGCTATCCTGGGAGAACTCAAACACCTGGGGTGTGGAGCGTTTGGGGTTGTTTAGGAATCACTCTACTTCTCTACTTGGTGCCTCTACACGGTCTTGCTACATGGGGGGTGCATGATAGATGGCCTTTATTCAAGTTTCTAACATGACTGTTTCAGGACAGACATGGGATTTTCTAAACAAAAATCAGAAGTCACAGAGAACCGTTTCTCAGCTTCCTATTTGTCAAGGCCAAACACCCACTGGGCTTAAGGAGATGGACAGGAAATGGACTATACCTGTTGATTCTTCCTTCTGATAGACTTTATCAACATATTTCAACGCCTCTTCAGAAATGATCATGTTGGTAGGAAATGCAATCCAAATTCCTAGTAATGGAAATGGTTTCTGCCAGTGATGTTAGAAACATGCCATGTGTGAGGCCCTTGACCTATGTATGGTCAGGAGAGAGAGAGAGATGACAGCCTCTTTTATTTTAACAACAGAAAAAAAAAAAAAAAAAACTATGGCAAGAGATATTTGAAGGTGTGGATTAGCAGAGAAAAGTGGAGAGGATTTGAGAAAGTGAAGATAGCAAGTTCTTCATACATGCATGGATCCACCTTTATAGGAAAGTAAGGTTATAACTTTTAGAATAGGGAAGGCTAGAAATGATACTTTCTATTTCATCAGGCTTAGGGAAAACCCATGGTGAAACCTTGTGTTTTGGAAAACCAGGCAGTGCTCTGCTGGAGGCAGGTAGGAAACTCCCTGCTGCCAATCAACATCCTCATCTCCATCCTGCAAGTGCAAACCAGGAGTTTGCCCTAAGTTCTTGTTGCCTTTCAGAACGTTACAGATATACCCCATTACACCTTCTGTTTCTGCCTATAGCAGACAGCCCAGTGTCTAGTTATTGTTACTTTCATGTTTATTATACTCTGAGAATCTCATCCCTTTTATATATCAGAGGCCAAGTTCGGAGTAACCATTGGGACTCAGAAGACACTAGATTCAAGACAACTGAATTTTGCTGCTGTCTTCCGAAGCCATCCTAAGTGGTATACACAATCTTGTTTGCTTGTTAGTATAGGGGATCATGGATCGGCTCCTACTGAAATTTACTCCCATAAACAACACTTTTGATCTTGGAGTAAGAAGGGAGCAGACACAGAAAACATCTTTGGACTATTGCTTCTTCTGTATCATCTCACAGTACTGATTCCATTATGTAATTAGATGAATAACTTTCCTATTTTTCTCCCTCTTCCCACTTGCCTTCCTAGTCCTTTTTTCTCCCCCATCTCCCCTTTCTTCCTTCTTTTCTTCCTTTTCCCCTTTTCTCTCCTGATTTTCTTCCTTTTCCTCTTCTGCTCCATTTCCTTTTTCCTTGTTTGTTTTGACATATCTAACCTTTCAAAGTATATATAACCTATTTAGCTCTAGATTAATTTTTGACAAAAGCAATACTACATAGAACATCCCACTTTTTTTCTTTTCTTTTTCTGTTTTTCTTTCTTTCTTTCTTTCTTTCTTTTTTATTCCTAAGGTGGGTTCTCACTCGAACCCAGGCTAGAATTCACTCTGTATTCTCAGAGTAGCCTCGAACTCACAGTGATCCTCCTACCTCTGCCTCCAGAGTGCTAGGATTAAAGGTGTGCGCCACCACGCCAGGCAGAACATCCCGCTTTTAAGGAAGCTTTCATTACCGTGGGCTAGGTGGTACAGACAACATATTTATTTCTCACAGTCCTGGAGGCTGGGAAGTTCAAGATCAAGGCTAGAAAATATGGCCACTATCATGTTGAATCATCTCATTGGATAAAGAGGGAGAAGGGAGGAAGGGAGGGAAGGAAAGAGAGAGAGGGAGATCTGATCCCTCTCTTCCTTTAAAGATGATCACATGATGAGAGTCCTACTCTTACTTAAATCTAATTATCTCTGAACTCTAAATGCCGTTCCCTTGGGGATAGGGCTCCATCATTTGTATTTGAAAAGACAGAGTGTTTGGTCCAGTCTCCAGGACTCCAGGGAATATGTTGGCTTTCCTTCATCACTCACAGCTGCAACATGAGTAGACAGGGCGTTTGCCAACTCAAAGTATTTTTTTTTTTAATCTCTGACCCTATCTCTCCAATCCCCAGATATCAGGTCATTATAAAATTTAAACTTAACTCCGTTCCCAAGAACAGATCTGTTGTCATCATCAGCTCTCAGTAAGTACTAGAAGGCACTATCAAAAGCAAGTTGAGCATTTAGTGGAAAAGAGACCTGGACTAGGTCAGGATTGCTTAACTGCTGTGGCCATAAATTTCAAAAGCACTATTTACATACATTCCCTTAATGATGGCCTTTTAGATTTGATGTCTTTGTGTTACAGTCAACTGAAAACAATTCATTGTTGGTAATCCTTTATCATCTCATCAGTCTAGCTCAGGAGATCTGATTATGCTGTGTTATTTTTGAAGCTCAAACTAAACAATAAACCATCTTTCAGGGAAATGCTTCAAGGGAAGTGGTTTCTGGAGAAGGGCTCTTCATGGTTCTATTCTGAGATCTAATCAGTCCTGTTCCCTTTAAATAATTACTGAGAATGTTTTATTGCTTAAATGACCTCATTTCAAGGGACTTTCCTTTTTGCCTTCTTGTCTTTTAATTTCTGTTTTTCATGGATATGAGCACAGTGAGAACAGTGTCGACCTTCCCTGCGTCTGTAATTGTGAGTTGTGGCCATTCCGTGTTCACGGTGGTGATGCCCTTAAGTTCTCAAGTTACCACAAGGAAGTATTGACCCAATGGCCCAACGGGAAGAGTGAATAGGGCTCTCTGGGAGCCTGTAGGATAGAAACAGCATCCAACAATTCGCTTTAGATCCAGATAAACCCAGATGCCCAAGCCAGGTAACTTGACTAATTGGCATCTCTCACATCTCAGTGCGCACAACTGTGAAAGTGAGTGGTGTCCATCTCATGAGGGCCTTCTCGCGGGAGTGGAGGTGTCGATAAATGTGATAGTATTTATGAGACATGCGGTGCAAACTCAGGAGCACCACAGATCCAAATCAGTGGCCTCCATTGCTATTATGTCCCAAATCATGTCTGACTACTGTTACTCCACCAGGAAAGGGGACTGAAAGCCCACTTGAGACAGGTGGTGATGCATTTCATTATTTATTTCCAAATTCATCAAGGGAGTCTGTCCTTGAAGTACCCATTTAAACAGGATTTCCTTGGCAGTGCCAGCCATCACAGGGTTTCTCAACACCTAGAGCAACTTCTCCTTCCCCAGTGAAAGACAACATTTAAGAGTTCCTGAAAATGAAATGAAATGAACACAGCCTTGAAGTTAGAGACACAGAAGATGTTGATATTGAGGGGGGGTATTTTTGAGGTAGGGTCTCACTCTAGCCCAGGCTGACCTGGAATTCATTATGGAGTCTCAGAGTGGCCTCAAACTCACAGCGATCCTCCTACCTCTGCCTCCTGAGTGCTGGGATTAAAGGCATGCGGCCACCACACCTGGCTAAATGCTGGGTAATTTATGACTATCTCTAAGCCTCTATTTTTTCAGCCACAAAAGACGTATAAGACTTGAGGGGTGTTGATAAATGTCAAAAGTAATATGTGAGCCAACTATGGAAGGTACATTAGTTCAATCTAAAGCAACATAGAGAGGGGCAACTAGGAAACTCTATTATGGCATTTATTTGTACTGTTACTGACAATGTATTTCCTTAAAACTCATATGGTAAAGGCTTTACCCCCAGTGTGATGGTATTTGAAGATGGTACTTTTGTGAGTTAAGTAGGTCTAGATGGGATCATGAGGGGCAAGACATTTGATGAGATTGATGTTCTCTTCTACAAGGAAAGAGACACGAGAGCACTCTCTCCATCCCTTCGCCCCATCCTCTCTCACCTCTGACTCTGTTTCTATGAAGAAAATATGAGGATACAACCAGGAAATCTTTCACCAAGGGTTCTAACAACACTTGCTCTGTGATCTTAGATGGCCAGCCTCCAGACCCATTAATAAAGAAATATTTGTGATTCAAGCTACACAGCTTATGGCGTTTTGTTATAATTGCTTGAACCAGAAAACCTGCCAACAAATATTCCTTTCCTTCTCTTCCACATCATAGGCCATGTTATTGATGTTTGATATGGTGAAATACTGGTTCCTTTTGGTCCTCCATCAGAGAAGACAACAGACTGATGGCAGCCATGGGAAACTTACCTTTCAGCCAGGGGAAACTAAAGTCTAACAGGAAGCTGGCATCTTCGCTTACCAGGCATTAGTAACATCCTGATTCCCATGGGGAAAATGAGCAATTACTATAGGGAAACAGACTGTGTGCATTTATACAGTGTGGGGTGTTTTATGGGATTAAGTGGTGATGAAAGTAATCATTATAGCAATTTTATATCCTAGACATAAGAGAGGGAGAAGAGAAAGACCAGATTTCTTGTGAAATATCTGCCATTTAGTACCTTTATGTTTATCCTTGGGCAAGTCATCTTATTTTCTTATAAATCAGCAGGAATTAGACACAGATATTTAAGACAAGGACTGGAGCATCTATGTCATGTGCCATGGTCTCACTTTTACAGAGGAGAAGCAGGAACAGCCAGGGCCAGTGGAGCTTGCCAAGGTCAGGTACAGCTGATTGCGCTCACCACCTCTAGAGACCTTCTTATGACGCACTGTCTCTCCCTTGAAAGCGAGGTAAGGATTACCCAATTGGACTCTTGAAATAAGGTCAGTTATAAATGCCTGTAGCAGCCACCTTTGCTTTCATTATTTAGAAAATGCTCATTTGAACTTGTTATTAGAAGATCAAGACTGAGGGAAGTGGATAATTTTTTCACATGGCAGGAAGCCAGAGGTAATACAGCATCCACATTCAAGAGAAAGGTCAGACAGTAAATCTCCATGAAATACATACTGCTGCTTATAGCACCTTCTGAAGTCCTGGCTTCTTGTTAAAGAATCAAAGGCTAAGGCAAGCCAAATCCATAACTGTACTTTATACATTGGTGTGTTGGATTCAATACACATGGGGTTGGATGCTTCAAATGATCTGAGAAGAGTACACTTTTTCAGCACAGGGGACAAGAAGAATAAGAGGTACTGAACTTTCCTTGGCCCCAAGAGTGATTACTTTGCAAATGGAAAAGTCAGAATTTGAAC